>NC_140503.1:196145033-198545033 GCF_964339955.1 Pipistrellus hanaki | reverse complement strand
CTCCTGTATTCCTATTGCCAATATTAGTGAAATTTTTATTTTATTTTATTTCCTCCGTGGATCATGCTCCAATTTATTGAGTTGATCCTTGATAAGTTCATAATATAAAATACATAATTAGCATACACAGAAATAACAAAAACAGCTTCTATGTATTGTATACTCAGTGTTTAACATGAGACTTGTGCCTAGGTATATTTTTCTAATTTTCACAAAAATCCCTGCAAAGTGGGCTACCTCTCTTTCAGAGCTCAGGAACCTGCATTTTGAGAGATAGGTAACCTGTGTAAGGTAACACAGCTAATATGTGGTAGACATGGAATTTCAGGATAGGTTTGTTTGATATCCAGGAACACTATCTTCCCCTGCTTCTTTCCCTAATTAATTCATCTGTGACTTTCAAAACTCAGTGATTTGAAACTATGCCTAGAAGGGTTTCCTCTGATGTCCCTGCCCTTATGGATAGAACAGGAGATTCTCTAGCCATTTGAAAGTAATTGAGGACTCCTTGACTCATTGCCTTTACTCCAGAGACCTCACTAGCTTGCTGGTCTGTCTCTCTTCTTAGATGGTGAGGAACAAGCTGGTATTATTTCTTCTCAGTAGCCACATTACCTTGCATAGAGTAGAGCCTGATCCATGACCTTTTGGAAATGAATGAATGGTTTGAAAGATGATGCTTGGTGATTCAGGGACCAGATTAAGCCCAGGAAGTAACCATCTCAAGTCAATGCCAGTCACTGCTGTCGGAAGCTACCCTTTCTTACACTAATAATTTGCTGCAAACACCAAATGGAATACCTAAGTGTTGCTAAAAATCCAGGGTTTTGTTTTTGTGAACCTTCTCTCCTTCCTCTCCCAGGCCAATTCACCTTCCCAAATGATTGGGACAACTAAAAGACAAAGTTATCTCCCTCCAAGGTTTAGAAATGATCATGAAAGGTGGCTGCTAATGGGCCTGTGTGAAGGGAAGTCTTGATAAATGCCATTAAGGAGCTTTATGCAACTGTAACGAGGAAAAATTAGCTGGGTTCATCAGCTGGGGGTTAGGGGACCTAGGAAAAAAATTTACTGGCTGACCTTAACTACGGAATTGATTTTTCTTTTTTCCTAGATCCCATGGCCAGACTGGAAAAGGAAAGAACTGGAGGCTGCTAGGGATGGAGAGAAGAGACAGTAAAACTAAAGGGACTTTCCTTTCCTTTGAGAAGAAATGTACTTTTTGGAGAGAAGAGCCCTGTAAAGAGGAGACCTCACCAGAGTCTACAGCAAACTAAAGCCATGCATCCCTTGGGTTCAATAAGGTTGGAATTTAAAAACAAAGTCATAGAGCAGGTCACAGAATCAGGGTCACAGTTGGGGACACTGATTTCCTGCTTCACTTCCCAGGGTACTAAATAAGGCATATGGGCTCTCTCTCTCTCTCTCTCTCTCTCTCTCTCTCTCTCTCTCTCTCTCTCTCTCTCTCTCTCTCTCTCTCTTCTCTCTCTCTTTCCTGCCCTCACTCTTGCTCTCAATCTCTCATTTCTCTCTGTGTCTCTCTATCTGTCATTCTTTTTTCTCTCTCTCTCATTTAATATCTCTATCTCTATCTTTCTGCATTCAGCAAGAAATTACTGTTCCACGTAAGAATCTTCATATATGTTTACTAGCCAGTATACTAATATATCTTCAATCATTTAAATGACTCTCTACCCTTCTGTTGAAGAGGACTGGTGGGAGTCACAGGTAGTACTGTCTACTAGGGAGCTGAATCCTTTCCAAAGTATGCCATTTATTAAAGGATGAAAACCTCCTCCTGGCAGAGATGGCTATCACAGAAGTTGCAGTCATTTGCAATTAAAATAAAAAGATAATCAAGATTTCTTTTTAAATGTCAGCTCTAGTGATTTCTAAACTGTGACCATGATTCTGTATAATAATATCTATTGAAGTGGGTTATCACACTTAACTTATGGGGACTATAAGCATCAAAGGAGAGGATGGATCTCAGACCCCGCAGTGCTTGAACAGAGAAGCAATTACCTTATTGCTGCTTGCTGTTATTATTAGCCACAATTATCAATATGACTCCCATTTTACAGACGAAGAAGCTGAGGCTTTTCAGAGTTACATGCCTGCCGAGTCACACAGCTGGTGAGTACCGATGGGGCGAGGATCTGGGGCCAGGTGGGCTGTGTGAAGAATATGTCATTTTTTTTTTTAAATTAAAATAGAAATTTAATTTTTTTTAAATAAAATAGAAAGAAATGCAGCATCAGATGAGCAGAGGAGTTCATGTGGCTGCCTCTTTGCCTTAATTAAGAATGGAGTGCCAAGAAATGCTTTCCATAGGCTCAGTACCAGGAGGGTCCGCACCATTGTTATCTCATGAGAAATCAGCAGTTGCTTCCTGAGCTAGTTTCAGGAAAGCCTCCCTGGTCATTGTCTCAGAACAAAGTTGCTCATGCTGCTTTTTTGTGGAAGGTGCGGCAACTCCTTGGAACTCAATTTCATTCTGACAACTTATTCATCTTCCATCTTATTTCTCATCACTGACCCTGAGCTTATTAGAAAAACCTTGGGGAATATCAGTAATGGCACCTTTTCTTTTCTTTTTTCTTTTTTTTTTTTTTGACAAGTTAGTCCAGAATAGATTTAATATCTGAAAAATTGTTATTGATTGAAACTAGTAATCCTAAGTGAATAGTTTAAAACTAATATCTTTTTTTTTCTTCTTATTCTTTTTCTCCCTAGCCATTTGATACTTGATTTTTTAAAAGGGTGTCTTCCTACATGTTCAAGAAGCTATAAAAATGTCCATGACCAAGGAAATGTTCAGTGGCATAGAACCTCTCCAGGGGCTTAAGCTATTTCCCACTGAATCTCCTACCAAGAACAGAGCTCAATATATAGTAGGTGCTCAATAGATATTTTTAAAAATTAGAGAAAGTTATTCCTAATTGGAGCTTATTATTCAGAAATTTAGATGCTTGGATCCCAAAATGTGTGTGTGTGGGGGGGGGGGCGGGGGGGGCTTTCAGTGGGACTTCTGTGAGCAAGGAACTGGTAGCAGTTAGGTAGAATAGGTGACTGCTACTCAGTGAGATTTGAGAAGCAGCAAGGTTTGGTCCACTTCAAAAATTTCTTTCTGGCAGCAACCTTTTACCAGGTGAAATTCCTATCTTTGACTCTGCTTTCAGTACCTAAAAAAGGGCACTGATTTGGCATTAAGAGCTGTTAGCCCAGATAAATTTATTTTTAATTAGCCAATTGAGACCTTGGACCCCTAAAGGACAAAGATATAGGGGTAGGTAAGTTCCTGTTACAGAGATAATCTAACATTCTTGACCAAATAAGTGGCATGATTAATGCTGCTTGAGCAGAGGGAAGAGGATCATGGCAAAGTCACCAAGTCAACTAGCCCTGACCCAGTTCCACGTGAATAGCATGGGTTTGCTCCAAGAAAGCCACTTTTGCATGGCCCATGCGAGAAACATAGCACATTAAACAACCATGGGCTTAGAGTCTGGAAAATGTGAATTTTTCCAGCTCCATCCCTTTTGAGCTATAGGGTTGGTGACTCAGTTTGTGTTTGTTCAGTTCCCTGATCTATAAAGTGGCTATAGTTTCCTCTTCCATTCTGTGTGGCCAAGAGGCATAATTGAGATCACAAAAATGCCTACTATAGGGTCTAGTAGGGAAGAGGAATTTTTAAATAGTAGCTCTTAGCATAAATATGATTCCTTTCTAAGAAATATACATCCTTCCTAATAAGGAAAAAATGAAGAGGACGCAGAGAAGAAATTGAAACAGTAGTGAGGGAAGCAAGGCCTGGAGTACTAGTACTTAACAAGCATCTACTCTGAGCCATTTACTCAAACACTTCCTGAGAGAATTAAATCCCTCATACAAATGTTGTCTTCTCTAACTTTTTTCTCTTCACTTTACCATAACTCTCCAACCTTCATTCTTCATTCTCCCCGAAACACAGAAACACTGATGAAAAAGGAGAAACAAATGGGAGGAAGAAGGAAGTTCTGTACTAACCAAAAGATTAATTGATTGAGTGCCACACCATGCCCTTCAACTGAAAACTCTGAGCAGCTTCATGGGGATGTCCCACGCAGCAAATGAACAATTCCTTCAGAGTAAAGGCCCCCATATCAAGTGGGAAGTTGGTGTACAGTGCTCCCAAAACTTCCCTCAGAAACTCAAGAGAAAGTGACTAAAAAGAAGGGTAGGTCAATCACAATCACAGCTGAACAGAGCAAGGTAATATCGTCTTCTCGTCTTGGAATATTCCAGAAGAGAAGTCCCATTTATCCTGTAACTTTTCATCCCCTCTTTAGAAGTATTCAAATGAGTTGAGACAACTGCTTCACTTGACATTTGGATCTATCTATTAGTGACTAGAGGCCGTGAATGCTTAGTCATTTTTTAGCTCATGTCACTGCCGCTTTGTTCTCACACTTGACACTGACTCCAATAACCTTGTAGCATCTGCCCTCCTGATTCCCTGAAAACCCTGAGCAGCCTGCTTCCAAGAATGCTCCTTCTAATGTCCTTTTCTCTCTCTTTCTCTCTTTTTTCCTTTTTGACAAGGAAAAGAGCTATCAGGTTTCTTAAACATTCTTGAATAATTAATTTCTGGAGTCCTTGTCCTCACTTCTGCCCCTCTGTACCTCACCGGCATTAGCTCCAAGATCTGCTGCTTTTCAAACAACGACCTGGCACTGAGCTGAGGTTTCCAAATGTTAACTCCCTGGCACTGGTCCTGTTGGTGCTGAAAGAATTCATCCCTGGTTTGCACACAATCCTTTTCATTTTGATGCATATCAGGGTCAACTCTGCTTTCTTGCCTTGCCTGCAAGGTGGTTTGGAGGCCATGGCCCAGAGAACAGAGGAGAGAAATCTTCCTCTTCTTTTCAGACCATTTCTAGCCATTCTCACCTGAGCATTAAGAAACTAACAGCCCTCCCAGACTCTCACTCAATCCAATATGAGCAGAGTCAAGAAGATAGATTCTCCCTACATACCAGTTTCCAAGACTTCCCTCAGAGAGGTCTGCACATGAACCATTTGCATGAAATTGCTCAGGGGAAGGCTTAAAGTTCCAAAGACAGAAGAACCTTTTCCATCCAGATACCACTATTCATATGATTATTTTAGCTAATTGACAGTGAGCTATTTATGATATCTCCTCTGGGTTGAAGGAGTAGTCTCATCTGCCTGAATGTGGTTTCCATATTCTCTGTCTTGCTTTTATAATCTGAACACAAATAGACCTTGATAAGAGGAAAACAAAGAGAGAAAAAAACATGGGTGAAATAGAGAACCAGTTCATTCATTCGTTCAAAAAATTTTCTTGGAGTCTACTATGTGGATCTGCAAAAGGTTTTGTGGATTTAAAGACATAAAAGACTTAGTCTCTGTCCTCCAGAAAATCACAAGACTAGAGAATTAAGAGAAATTATTCCAATAGTGTAGAAGCAGAGCCTATTACTTAAGAGAAATATTTAACCAAGTCGAAGGGAAGATTAGAGAAGTATAATAAAAATTCTTAGAAGAAGTAGTGTCTGAATTAAATTTTGATAGAAATGACAAAACAATTTTGGTAGTCCTACTGTGGGTCAGACACATTGACAAATGCAAAATAAGTGTGAACCAAATAGGCTCAGTCCCTGATATTATAGAGCTTAAATTCCAGATCAGAACCTAGAGAAGTGTGGCTGAGGGACCTTGCAGGAGCTTAGAGTTTACTTGTGAAGAGCAAATATTAGTTAATGATTATTAAATATTTCTATGTGCTAGGTATTATACTAGATATATCATATTTAATCTTTAGAACATTTTGTAGCAGGTTCTGTTATTTACATTTTGGTGACAATATAACTGAAATTTAGAGAACATATATAATCTGTCTATCATTATAGGCCTTATAAATAACCTGTTCCCTCAAAAATAAGACAGTGTCTTATATTAATTTTTGCTCCCAAAGATGTGCTAGGTCTTATTTTCAGGGGATGTCTTATTTTTCCATGAAGAAGAATACGGTACACATTTATTGTTAAATGAAAATAAAGGGAATTTATTACCTGTATATGGTACGATAGTATGGTAGTTGTCAACACAAACCAGACAAACTGTGAATCCTACAGTATCAAGAATTTACTCATTTATTCAATAACAATCATGTCATCATCTTCTGGAACATCATCATAACAATCCAATTCCTGAATTTCCTGGTGAATTTCTTGTGACTCCATTTCTTTCAGAATCAGTGGACCAAATCTCTCACGTTTAGCCTGGGGGGGGGGGGGGCTTATTTTTGGGGGATGCCTTATATTTCACTCAGAAGGAAACCTGTAAGTAGGTCTTATTTTCGGAGGATGTCTTATTTTCTGGAAAACACAGTACTAAGTTTGAGATTTTATCTTAGATATATAAGTCTTACCCCCAACATGGATTCAAGGAAAAAGATGAGGACCTCTCTGATAGAGGAGAGGGAGGACATTCCATGCAGAAGGAATGGTTTTTACAAAGTTTTATAAATATGATAGAGTAGGTTATATTCCAAGGATGGAGTAAGAATAGAGCTATATAGTACAGGATAGCAACAGGGCCAAGAGCATAGTGAAAATAATGTTTTGGGGGGGGGTGAGGGCCATTCTTAGATAAATTCATACTAAATCCTAATAATTCTGCATTTAGTTCCAGAGAGCTAAGTGAAACTACCCATGAACTCTAAATGAGGGCAAATAGGATAAAATGAGAGTTTTAGATGCAATATTTTTACTGTTAAATGGAAGACATAATACAATTAATTATAACTGGAATAATGAGGATCAAAATGGATCAATTTGAGATATTTAAAAGAAGTAGAATAAACAAGACAGTAATTTTAGATTTGGTGAAATTAAATATGGTAATAAAACAAGGAAAAACATTTAGGATAATTCTTAAGTTTTTGTCCAGGGTAGTTTGAATTGATGACAATCTCTGAAAGGAATTTTAGGGAGCAACATTGTCTTTAAGGAGTAAGATGATGCATTCCATTTGGAATATATTGTGTTTAAATTTGCAGAGCAAACTCAAATGAAAATGAGTTAGGTCTATAAGTTTGAAGGTTGGGGGGGGGGATTATTTCAGTTAAAAAAAATTGGTTTAGAAGTAATCTTTAATAATTTTGGGGAGACCAATGTTATTATAGTTAACTAGAGGCCTGGTGCATGGATTCATGTACCGGTGGGGATTCATGTACTGAGGACAGCCTGGCCTTCACCCTCTCACAATCCAGGACCCCTCGGGGAATGTTGGAGAGCCAGTTTCAGCCTTATCCCCTCAGGCCCAGTCCAGAAAGGAGGGAGTTGGATCCTGTACATTGAGTGTCTGTCCCCTTGTGGTTAGTGCACATCATAGCGACTGGTCATAATAGTTGCTTAGGCTTTTAAATATATATAGATACTAGAGGCCCAGTGCATGAATTTGTGCACCAGTGGGGTCCTTCGGCCTAGCCTGTGGGATCGGACTGAAACCAACTCTCAAACCCTGAAAGGACCCAGATTGTGAGAGGACCCCACTGTTGCATGATTGTGCCCAGGGAGGGACACAGGAGGTTGGTCAGCTGGGGAGGGACTGCAGAAGGGTTCCAGGGCATGTCCAGCCTGTCTCGCTCAGTCCTGATCAGCTGGACCCAAATAGCAAGCTAACCTACCAGTCAAAGCATCTACCCCCTGGTGATGAGTGCATGTCATAGCAAGCAGTTGAGCAGCCTTAGCATATCATTAGTATATTATGCTTTGATTGGTTGAATGGATGATCGGACACTTAGCATACTAGGCTTTTATTATATAGAACAGATTATATATTTCAAGCAGAACATACATAGAGAAGAGATGATTAAAGCAAAAAGCCAGGAGGATATCTACATGAAAACCACAAGTAAAGGAAAAGAAACTAATAAAGGAGAATATGTACATGTAGCCAGAGTGGAAAGAAAAGATAAGAGGTCAATGAACTAAGTTTATTTTCCTATTTCCATACCATGTTAGAAGCTATCCTCCCCCTTCACGTTAGAGACCTAAAAAGTAGTGCCTGGAGAGGTGAAGAACATTGGCTAATCACTTACAGCTGTTCAATGTTAAAATCAGAACTAGAACTTAGAGCAGGGGTCTTCAAACTACGGCCCGCGGGCCACATGCAGCCCCCAGGGGAGTCTGATCCTGCCCGCCAGGTTTTTTGGGCAGTGAGCGCAGCCAAGGTGTTACAGTAGGAATTAGTAGTTCATATAGTCCAGCCCTCCAGCTCTCTGAGGGACCGTGATCTGGCCCCCACTTTAAAAAGTTTGAAGACCCCTGATAGAGCTTCTGGTTCCAAACTTGGTCATGGTTTTTGTGTGTAAATGTTTTTGTGGAGGGGATGTTAATATTTGTTTGTTTATTTCCTTTTACTGAACTGTCTACAATAATGTATAGGAACTTTAAAAAAATCTTAATTAAAAAGATATATTCTTTGACCTCAGATTTCACTATAGTTTTCCATTTTTTTCAAAGTCATTTAAATTGCCCATCTGAGCCACTAAGAAGTCAGGGAAGTATGCTCTTTATTTGCCAAGTTCTTTTACATAGACAAGCCCAGGAAATGTCAGATCCATTCCACAAAATGGACTTTATTTCTCCATTTTACATTGAAGAAAACGAGGCAGAGATGTAAAGAAATAAATTTATTAGGGTCACACAGATAAGGTAGACAGTTGTTCCATTGTCAGGTTGTCCTAATTATTTCTCTTATTGTCAACATGGAGTTCCAGTGCTGACTCCATAGGCATACTACTCAGAGGGACAGTTTTAGGGGAGCGATCAATAATAAAAAGGGGGGTAGGTTGATTTACAAGTTTTTCTCTATATTGGGGAACTGAGGTGAATTCTAAAGTTGAATCATAGTTTTGGGAAAAAACAGTGATATCTTTTAAGAAATGCCAATAATTGAGAACTGGCTCCAGAGTTATTAACGAAGTCAGCATTTTCTATTTTCAAAGCAAGTCTATCATTGTGCAGGGAACTCAGCCTCTTGTGTTGGAAATGAGTTAATGTAGTCAAAATATGACATGCTATTTTTATTCCTTACCCAGATCAGCCAAAGTCTAACAATGCATTTCAAAGTACTGCTGATGGAAGCTCCACCTGAAACCTGTTCTCCCAGATAAGTATCTTCATCCCATTCATCGTTTCAAGGAAAGAAATCTCGCTGCACGGCAGCATTTTCATCTGCGTTGGTTTCAGCTAAAGATAAATTGTTCTGGCAGCACACTAATTAATATCAGTCACCTGGAAAGCAGAAATTGGGAGACAACAGGCCTCTCTTACTTGATAAATAGATTGCTGGTTAAAGGATGCACATGATGTGACAATTCATTTGGCCATGGAAATAGCAGAAATGAGAATTTTTGGACAGATATTTGGAAGGGCATGAGCAAATCTTCCCTAATTTCATCCATTTGAGGTCAGGTGAGGCTTTAGCTCTAAGAATCAAACATCCCTAAGTCCTGAGGATCAGCACAAATTCTCTTCTTCCAGAGGAAGTTCCTCTAAAACTATAGCTAGATTTTTAAAATAATGTCCAGGTCTGGGTAAGCCAGCTCTATGCCCCGGTCACCAGCATGCCCCTTGCCTGATCCAAATTCTCAATAGGGGTAAAGAATCAAAACAGTTGTTCTGGGTAATGTGTAATCCAAGCAATCCCAAATCAGAACCATGCAGCTAGAAAAGAAAACTAAAAGATGTTGAGAAGCAAGAAACACAGAGAGCTTCCCCCAACCTAGCCTGTTGGGAGAGAAATTGTCAGGCTTTCAGG
This sequence comes from Pipistrellus hanaki, assembly GCF_964339955.1. NCBI lineage: Eukaryota > Metazoa > Chordata > Mammalia > Chiroptera > Vespertilionidae > Pipistrellus > Pipistrellus hanaki. Next base: position 198,535,199 of record NC_140503.1, on the reverse strand, counting down.
TAAAACAGCCAATGTTTTGCATGGACCAGGTAGAGTGAGCTTGTGATAACTACTCAGAAAAGAAGAAATCACATTGTTGCCATAGCAAAACTGTTGTGTCAGAAGGCAGTTCTTTTAATAAGCCAAGAGAGGGGAAAATGCCACCTCATGAGTATTCCTTACACCTACTTTCTCAGAGGCTTGAGGAATCCCAACTCATGAATCATAACTTGCCACTTACATGTGATCTTGAGAAGAATGATATTCAAGAAACAATTCAGAGCCAGGCCATTTGGAGATTAGTTTAACTAAAAATAAAAATTCTGTCAATTTCCATCCATCCAACCAGTCAGCCAGCAAACTTCCTCACAAACTCAAAGGGCAAAACAAAAGTAAATTAAGAAATAAGAATATATTATCATTTCTATGATAGAGATGAAAGTGCAAAAGACACAAATATGAAGGTGTCACCCTACCCAGTTTGGCTCACAGACTGAAGGGTCCCAGGTTCAATTCTGATATCTTGGTTGTAGGCTCAAAACTCAGCCCTGATCCAGGTGGTGCAAAAGACAACCAATCTTCTCTCTCTCTCTCTCTCTCTCTCTCTCTCTCGCTCTCGCTCTCGCTCTCTCTCCCTCCCTCCCTTCCACTCTTTCTAAAAATCAATGGAAAAATATTCTCGGTTGAGAATTTAAAAAACAATGAAGGTGTTAATTCTATAAATCTGGGGCAGAAAGTGGGGAGACATAGGTCAGGAAAGTTCTTGTGAAAAAAAAACAAACAAAAAAAACATTTGAACTAAATCAGTGAAAGATGGCAGACAGATTAGGGAAATCTTGAATGCTTCCAATTTTCAGAAGAGATCTGGGGGAAAAAGGAGTTTTATCAATTCTGCTTCTCCCACTGCCCAGTTCTAAATACACAGGGTCAGTTGAGGCAATAAAGATCCCACTTGGCCTTCACTATCCATCCTCCCTTCTGCGTAGAAATTTGTTCCAGTAGATCTCGGGATATTTCTTAGTTATACATTCATTACTTTGTATGCAGCCACTAGGTTGCAAATTGCTTGAGGTCAGGGTATCATTAATTCACCTTGTCACTTTGTGACTAAAACAATGTCTGGGACATAGCAGATATTTTTCTAAAGTTTATCTAATGCTATCTAATAAAGAATATGCTAATTGACCCTCAAGCCATTGCAAAGATGGTGATGCTCACAGCCAATAAAGAGGTAATATGCTAATTGGCTGCCCCACCCTCAACAATGACAGAACCTATAGCCAATAAGGAGGGGATATGCTAATTGGCTTTCCCACCCTCAAAGATGACGGCGCCCAGTCCCCTTAGTCCCATTGGAGTGAGAGGTGTACTACAAGGCCAGGCCTGCCCCCAGGTGGGCCCAGCAACTCCATGCACCTGCCTCCAGAGTCCTCCAGACCCCTCAACCCCCCAGAAACACAGGGCCATTACAAGGTGCAGGCAAGCCTTGGAGGGTGGCTGCCTAGTCGCCCAAGGCCACTCGAGGCTCAGGTAACCAGGTCTGGCTGAGGTTTGTGCTGCTGGTAGTGGCAGCAGCAGAGGTGTGATGGGGTGCACCTTCTCCTGATAGTCGGGTTGCCTCCTGCCCCTGAGGGCTCCTGGACTGTGAGAGTGTGAAGGCCTGGCTGAGGGATCCCCCGCTCATGCACCACGCCTCTATTACTATATATGCTTCCATATTTGATTAAAGGTAGGGACTACATAATTTATTCATTCTAGTACAGTGTTCAAAGTTGACAGTCAATAAATGTTTAATCTGCAAATGAGCCTGGCCAGTGTGGCTCAGTGATTAAGTGTGGACCAGTGAACCAGGAGGTTGAGGTTCGATTTCCTGGTCAGGGTGCATGCCAGGGTTGCGGGCTGGTTCCCTAGTAGGGGGGGGGGGGGTAATAGGCGGCAACCTATCAATGATTCTCTCTCAATATTGATGTTTCTACCTCTCTTTTCCTTCCTCTCTGAAATCAATAAAAACATAGTTTTAAAAAATGCAAATGAGTGAGAAAGTTCTTATGAGAATATAAGTGTGTTAATGATACATTTACTATATGTCCTTCTGGTTACCCAGTGTCCTTGTCCTTCCTGCCTTCCTCTAGAAAGTGAGTATGTGGGTATTAAGATTTCTTTCACTCTTGCCCTAACGTAAGTGGCTTTCAACCTGAAATTACTTGAGCAACAGTGGCATAGAGCTGATAATGCCTATAGTTTATCTTTCTCAGGGGTGCTTTCAGTTCAATTTAAAAAACATATATGAATCACAAAATGTTGAATTTACAGTACTAGTTGTAAGGCATAGAAGAGGTATTTTGGAGAAAGGACTCTGCCATGAACCTCTCAACAAATATTGTGGTTGCAGCTGCCTCATTTGTAACAAGACTGATTCTGCCTTCCTTTGCAGCCACACATGGCTGGTCAGTCAATATCCATGTTGTCCTTATGGACTTGGTTTGTTCCACATGAGTTTGTCTTTGTCAATGTATTGCTGGTTAGTGTCCTGATAGTATATAGTGTCTGGCAGCTTGTGGTGTAACAGAAATAACAATGATAGCCTATATTCTAACTCAGTCACTACCATTGTGTGAGCGGAAGCCAGGAATGTACCCTCCCTATGTGACCCTGAGCATCCATGATTGTGTCTTCAAGACCCTCAACATGACATCAGTTTTATAATTCCCTGAGTTTTACTTATCTTAACAAATAAGATTTCATAAAGACAACATATATGGTATTTCACTTTATTTTATTCTTAGGCTTCCTTTGGAAGGAGGAGGGCTGACCTCAGAGAAATGTAGGGATTTCTACCATTTTGCGTGACTTGTTTCTTGGGATGATTCGGTAGCTGCCAAGAGGTTCACAGACCATCTGAGCCTTCCAAACAACCCATTCAATCCCAGCCTGTCTCCTGATCTATATGGAGGGTTAGAAAAACCATAGAAAAGGAAATTCTGGAAATGGAATGTCATTTATATAGTTGTTGGGTAATGAGGGAGAAAAAAAGGAGAAGGGGAAGGGATATATCACATGGGAGAAGTATCTTCCGCCATACAGATTCATGTCAGGACACTCTCCTTGAATTTACACAGGCATGGATTGTACACAGTGGTCCTAAATATGAAAAAGCCCACCACCTCACAGAGAAAATGCCCTCCAAACAGATTCACAACCAAATTCCAGCCAGATTTTCCTAGCATGAAATATGGTATTTCCTCTATTAAACTCAACTTCCTTTCAACAATTCCTTTCTTACTTGGCCCATGAAATGACCACGAAGAGATAATTTCCGGGGCAAATTGGTAGAAAAACCCCGATGCTGACGGTTCCCCTTCTGACTGCAGCCTGACTTCCATTTGCTGAATATCACATGAAGCAGTGGTTCAGGGGTTTCAAAGGAGAGCTCAGTCGCAAAGGAAGAGAAAAGCCCACAAAGTTCTCCAAGGTGCCTACTGCAGAGTTATCAGGCCATAAATCTAAATGTCAGCGCTGTGTGCCTGATTTGCACATTTCAGACCAATTTGGTAACTTTTTTTTTTTTTTTTTCATTTTTATCTGCACGCATGAAGTGCTTTGGAATACTGAAACAATTTAGAATCATATTTAGTTTGCAACAGTTCAATTAACTTAAGTGCTCAAACATGCTCCCCAGCTGGTAACTAGTTTAATCGGTTACTATTACAAGAAATAATTTCTTTAGTGCTGGGACTCCCCAATGTCCTCTCTGGAGAGGATGTGGCCACTCACGGGTATGTGGGAATGAGAAGGTTAGAAATGTGGCAAAAATATCTGATTTCACACACACAAAAAAAGAAAAAGCAAAGAATTAACTCTTTTATTAAAAAAGAAAAAAGAAATAACTGCCTAGGTATGGGTTTCTGTTTTATGCTGTGATTTTATGACCGCCTGTTCCCTTGGAATATCTTTATAACCACTCCCTAAGCAAGATCAGGGTAGATCAAGGGTCGAAAACTTTGAAAGATATTGGGTAAATGCACTTAACCATGAGCCAAAGTGATAAATAGAAAACTAAAGTGAGTGTCAGGATCGCTGTGAAGAATGATTAGCCAGGAAAGGTTAAGCAGCTGCTAAGGCAACTCCAAACACCTGGAAGGAAGGATTTCCTTCTGGCTTCCACCAAGGCTGAATTGTTCTAATTGCATTTGCATTAGAAGGCACCACTAGCAAATTGCAAAAAGGATACATACAGTAAGAAAACATTATGCAAATTTGTAAAAGACACAAAATATACTGCATCTTACTTCTGGATGTATGGCTGTGTGGTCAAAAGAAAAATAAATGGATGGGAATAACAGGCACCAATCACAAAAAAAAACTGGTCACAACTGAGAAGGGAAGGAGAGAAAGGAGATGAGTTTTGTGATTTGTTTTGGGAGAAATCTTAAACATAAAGAACAAATGTTAATATCTCATATATGGGGTTCTATTCCATTATTTTATGCATTTATGTGTGTGTTTAAAATGTTTTCTAATTACAATTTAAAAACATAGTTAAAAGAGTCCATGACAATTCCTGTTTTGCAGCCATTGTTAAATCAATCATTTCTTGGACATTTTCCTCTCACTGTGTGGCCCACAAGCCATAGGCTGTTTTTTTAAGGTTCATAGAATTCCGAAGACCAAAGTCCATGACTTTGCACTTCATAATTTTAACTAACCTCATTGAGCTTGCTCACTGGATTGGGAATAGAGCCCAGAAAAATGCACCCTCTTGTTTTCTGCTACTGGTGCCAGATCCAACAAGGACATTACCCCAAAAGATCACCCATAAACTGGGGCTGTGAGTGCTCAACTTCTCACATGTATTTGTCAACAACCTTTCTACAGCCAGGTAGACCTCAGAAATCCGGTACTAGACACTCATGGACCCAGTTTATGGGATTTAATCAATTCTTTTGAGCAGAAACCAGGTTGGTGAAAGCCAATTGCTGTCTAACTGATACAGAACCACACACACACACACACACACACACACACACACACACAGAACCAGATGCTTTGAAAGGTTAATTCTCTGCTTCCCATCTCTACTGCCCTAGCTGTACAATCACCTCTTTTGTTTATATAATCCCATAGAGTGAGTGGGCATAAAAGGCAAATAAAAAACCATGGGAAGTCTTTGCCCAAATCTTGCTTTGTACCTGAAGTTCAAATGTGTTTGGTTAACCTTCTATTTTTTTTTCTATTTCCTTCAGCTGACCTTTCTAGAGTTGGTCCTTGCCATGGAATGCCATGGCAGAAGGTGGCTCTGTGAGAACCTGGTGCCATATGACAAAGAAACTCTTATGAGCTCTTTATGAATTGTTTCATTCATCAGGAACACACATGGGCACTCTCTCTGTGTGCCACCATATCTGTCATTATATATAGAAAAATGTCAGCCCTACCATTCAGGTACTTCCCACCCTCAGTCACTGGCTCCAAACATTGGGTGGTGAACTCCAATTTTTGTTTTCCTCCTATTATTTTCCTGTTGAACCATCTGAAATACAATTCAGATTGTTGACCATAGGAAAGGCAGCTTACTGAGTAGGTACGAGAATGTTGATTTCAGGTAGCCAGGTAATTGGAGGGCAATGAAGGTCCTTGATTAGGCCATGCATGGCCTTTGATCATTAAGGTCCCTGACATGAAGGCAACAATGGCCATATCACAGGCTGTGTGACCAGTTTGCTAATTTATCCTTCTCTAAGAAGTAGGGCAATTAATCATTATTCCGTGATAGTGTACACATATTCCCAACAAGTAACAGTAAAAAGCTTACAGAGGGCACTACCCCTAAGCACCATGAAACATTAGTCATCAAAGCGCATAGGAACCAGCCTGAAAACCTGCTAAGTGGTTAAACTAGAACAAGCACATCCTCATTTCCTTTCCTATATTCTAGGTGCACAGGGAAGCTCCAGGAGGAGAAAAGAGACCTGGTTGGAGACAAAGTGAGAAAGAATGATATGAATGAAGACAATGATTTTTCAACAACACCCAATCAAACAAAGGAAGTACCTGTGAATTCCCTTAAATGACTTGCTGGAGGGTATTGTGCCTGTAACTGTATTGTGGAGCCACTTTCTTTTCATCAATTAGTATTGTTAAAGAGAAGCTTGACTATAGAGTTCCTAACAGCAGCAAAAAATAAATCCCCTCCAATTAAGTAGTCTAATAAGCTATTTAGGATTTTACCACTTAACATTCTTTCCTTCCCATTTAATTTTGGTTTTCACTTGGATGTCATCTTGTTGAAAATCCATCACAGAAAACTACGTGGGGGAAAAAAAAATAATGTTGCTAAGTGCCCCTGATGTTCCCAAATGAGCAGAAGTACAATATTTTTTCTAAATCGCCCCAGAGTTTTTTCTCATAATTCAGCTTCTTCCTACTAGAAGTTAATATATGAAAATGGTCAATATGCAAATTCAAATATCACACTAGCTCCTTGCCTTCTGTAAGTGCTATATGCATAAATTTGAAACAATACAATATTTTAAGATCCTTGATTATAATAATGCCTTGGTGTGCATATGTGCATGCATAATTGTGCTCATTTAATTTAATCATGAAAATATTATCGTATCATTTGGTTTTCTCCTCTAAAAGTTCTCTGACTCTTTTCAGTTAATTAATTCCACTTTGCCCCTTCTAGGCGTCAGCTGATGTTCAGTAATGGTCTTTGAGCTATAAGGAGTATGGTGAAATTCCTATGGATTAAGAACAAAAAAGAGGTATATGGGAAGGTGGTGACCTCTTGTCCTCATCATGAAAACTGGTAGGCTTTCCTGGAGAACCTTGTCCTAGAAACACCTGTACTTTATGGTCATTTCTTCCTGCTAGTTTGCAGGGCCCCTGAGAATGTGCCCAGGGGCAGTCACCTGGTTACAAGAGAAGCCCTGGAACCCAACTCATGTGACCCACACATTCCACATGCTCTAGTGGACTGGAGCTTTGGGGACCTTGCAGAATTACTGGAATCACACGGAATATATTTAGGTGAGCAAAAAGGTGGAGGACATTGAACTTAACTAAGCACTAGAAGAATAAATAATGCCACAGGAATAAAACAGGCTATTTTGAATGAAGGGTAGCAACACCACTCAAAGGTCATTGCACATTATTCTTCCCCCACCAAGAAAACCCTACTGTGTTTCTCACAAAAAACAAACAAACAAACAAACAAAAAAAACTATGTTCCACTTCTTGAACACGTTAACAGAGACCAACGAAAAGAAATAGACTCCTTTTTGCCCATCAATAGAATCTATATAGCATCTTTCCCCCCAGGGATTAATTCCACTTTTGATTAAATCTTTCTGAGATTTAAATCACAATGTTACAAACCTCCAAGGAACTCCTCTATGAGTTGTGACCTTCTTTATTACTCTCTGCTGTTTAATAAAGTATGAAGATTGATTTATAATGGTATGTAATGTGTTTGAAAACAAGAAATAGCAACGAGAATTGCAAAATGTAAGATTAATATAAAGTTAAAGATTCCAAAAAGTATGCTTCAGTTAAAATATTCTATAATTAATACTGAGTTATGTGTAGCTACTAACACTAGTGTCAAATGAGTATAATAATGTTGTTATGGCTGTAAATTATACCCAATGATAAGCTAAATAATGCTACAATGAAGGGAAAACTGGCTACCCTGCAAAAGAGTTTTTGAACCAATATCATGTTATACGCTTTATACAGACTTTGGAGGACTTTTGAAATGAAACAAAGTTCTTTAAAATAAACTATTCATATCCAGTGTTCGTTTACTTTAGCCAGCCTAATTTTTGGATTAATAAGTAGTTTGCCATTAGGATCATCAGGGCTAGAAGTGATTTAAAGTTTGAGGAACATCAAATAAATTCTTTACAATTCATCAGGATGTCCCGGCGCTGGACCAGCATCTACATCTGCTGCTTCTTAAAGATCCCTCTTTAGCCTCAAAAGGTTTTAAAGGCTAAAAAGTTAACTCTTTAAAAAGAAAGACTTGCATTATTCTAATGCCCTTCCTTGTTCCAGCCAGAAGATTAAAAAATGTTCCACACAATTTAAGGGTCAGTGGAGATAAGCCTGTATCTGAGGCTTGTTCACTGCCTCTCAGAGTGCTGAGTACCATTGTTTTAGGTGAGTGCATTATTTGGGGAAGATAATGGCAAGTTTTTATTTTGTGCTTTGATAAAATAAGTGGCAAATTTGAAGCTGGTACCAAGAAGAAGTAGGACCTTGGGGAGTCTTCTTTGCATTCCTTAGCAGATATTCATGTACAATGGATAGTTCTACCACATTTCTAATAATGAAAAGCATGCTTTTTTTTCTCTAGGAGGTGGGGTTAAGGGACAGGAACTAGAGTATGTCTAACTACTTCTTCCCAATGCAATACTTCTTTGGGTCTTTCAGTAAAAGTTGCTGGGAGTGGGGCCGGCCGACCATGGGAAATTTGGAGACAAGACACAGTGGACACAGCAGACATCCTAACAGCAAGCAGTGTTGGCAGCTATCAGCTTATCCCATATTTAACCTGATGACTTACATATGACGGGTGGGGGGAAGGGGACTGTCTCCCATGATAAGTCTTCAAAAATATTCATTTCTTCCACAGTAGAACCGCTTTCTAAGCTGAATGTTGAGTGGGTTACTCACTAGAGGTGATTGGCTTGTACTTAAAAATACACACTTTCTGGAGGTAAGTAGAAAAACAGATCTCGTCTGTGGAATCAAGTCCCTCATCACTTCTCATTCAAGGAGTCACCATTTCTGCCTTTGCCATTCACAAGGAGACAAGGTAAAATACAGAAGGCACCCATTACCTTAGAGGGGAAATCCATCCATGAATATGGAAAAGCAGGGAGAAAGGAGGGCGATGTAGAAGGGAAAGAGAATAGTAAGGAAGGAGCACTGTGGCCTCAACTGAGGAACATGCCACAAGTGTGGTTCCCATAAATAAGAAAAGCAGAAGTAAATTTGAAACATTCGTTTCCCTTTATTAGCTCAGTGAGGCTGATGTGTACTGCACATTTAAAAAAAAAATCACAGGAATTTTCATACAATGAATAAAACCACAACAATACATGTAGAATTGGCAGGTGGGGAAGAAAAAATAAAGCCCGGCAAGGGCTCAACTAATTGCTCACTTTCCCTCTTCAGCATAGTTCAACCAACAGTATTACACTTTCACCTACAAATCTTAAAGTAGCTCCATCAAATCAGCAGTTCACATTATTGAAAATGTCCGTCACATAGGTACAAATTTAGAATCATCACATTATATTACATGGCTATTCTAGGTCATCTATAGATCAGGTCTTAGACTACAGTGATTGAAGTTCTCATTACAGCCATCAGAAAAGGACACATAATCATTACCTACTGTAAGCTCACATCTAAAGGCATGAAAAGTTTTTCTTTTTGCAACTGACCAACCATCATACCCCAATAGTGCAAAGTTCCCTCTCTGCTGCTTTGAATGTTGACAGCCCAGGCGTTGCTCTCTCGGAGTCATTTAGCAAAAGATTGATTCTGTTGCACTGGAAGAATTATTCTGCTACATCTCTTTAAAGAAAAAACACAAACACACACCCACATTTCTAAAGCACCAGTTCAGTCGCCAAAATTGTAGATGTGGTACTTACCACAGCGTGAAGGCAATGGCCTGTGGTCATCTATGCTGAAATTTGCCTCCAGTGGTGATGGGGTGCATGTGTTCATTTGAAAGATCCTCTCCAAAAAAAATTTTTTAAAAATAAAAGGAATACAGTTTACATTTTGATGGGCTACCCACAGTGTCTGCATAAGATTCAAAAGCTCTATTCGATGGTTTAGTGATTCTCTCTTTGCACTGATTTTAGATGCAATTTGAAGTCCATGGGAAAAAAGAAAAAGAAAAAAAAAACACTATGATCTTTATAGGAACAATATTTGTCAGGCCAGAGGGGGAATAAATTAATTCTCAACATGAGATCTATAATGCTGTCTTTTGATAAGTAAGAAAAGGAACCCAGTATTCTTACTCATGTTAACAATCCAGAGCAAGAAGGAGAATATATTTAAAACTGGATCACAAAAATTTAAAGGCAAAATAGAGAACGCATCTGGTCCTTGAACACATAATATGATTTACTAAATATTGATTTCTTAAAAATAATTTATTGCTCTTAATAGTCTTTTTTATTATTATTATTCTACAACAGAAGATACTCAGAATTCAGAAAGAAAGACTGTAAACTTCAGTTTGGCGTTCACACAGAGTTTAAAATACCTGCATTTAACCTACAGAACAACAAGAATTAGGCGGATTAAAGATGTGTTACTGTTGTAACGCAGAACCTGTGAACGAGTTTATTTCATAGTATTTTTTATTGCTTTCTATCTACTTAGAAATAAGAAGCCAAAAAACCAAGCAAGCATCTGACAGGACAGACAGTGGATCCACTCAGAACACAATATGCTGGTGATAAATGAATGCAGCCATCAAAATTAGCTGCATTGGCCTGGGGGTGAAATCCATTTTATAAGATCGTGTTGGGCAAGAGAAAGGAAAAGAACGATTAAGAAGTAGGCGTTAGCATGTCTTCCAGAAAAAGTCATGTCAGCCAAACCTTGATGGAATCTTAATTTAAAAACGTGAATACACACTCCAAACTGTACTGACTTCCAGGGCTCCACACTCAGATGAAATCCTGATGCTCAAAATGGAGGTTTTTTCAGAAGTTTTTTTGTTTGTTTTTTTTATTAAATTTAGCAGAAGCAATGTCATCAAGAACAACATCATGGTCACATCAGAGGCCATGCTAGTGCAAGCAGAAACACTGCTTCTGCAAAAGCTGAGTTTCCCAAACGAAACACTGAAACTCCACCCTGAAAACGGCCATGCATCCTAGGTAGAAAATTTCCACTGGCTTGAGGATTTTCATCATCTCATAATTTATAATAAATAGGCTATCTGCAACCAATAAATATGTCTCTTTAGTAAACAAAGGAATGAGATATCAGTATTTATACAGGATGCATAACTGTAAAAAATACAGATAAATACCATCATCATACTCTGCCAAGGGAAAGAGATACTGGCTTCAGAGATGGTCTTCAGACACACATTGATTATTGTAAAAATCATACTGCAATTATTACTTCAGCATTTTGTATCAAATTAAAATCACAAGAATTAAAATGAAACAGCATTTTAAAAAGATTTTTTGACCTCTAGTTTCAAAACTACTGTTGATAGAGAAAATAAAAACATTTCTTAATGGTTACCCATTGAGACTTTACATAAAATCATGATATCGTCTAGAAAAATTTTAGATGAGAAAATTTTCATTCCCCTAACAAATCCAGTGTATAAAACTTCAAAGAAAAACAAGCAACAAGAAAATGTGGAAAAATATCGCAGAAGTGGTTAATACCTTTAGGGGGCTAGGATATTTCTTGACAAGATGCTTAGATCAAAGCTCACCTAAGAAGGGATGGATATGCGCGAAGCATCGTTTTGTTGCTGCACTCAACGGACACACACACTGTCTTTTTCTTTTTGTTTTGTACAATCAAATATATATAAGCAGTAAGTTCAGCTTCTAAATAGGTTAGTGTACAATAGTTGTTTCACCTCATAATTACATTTGAATATTCTTGATTAAGAAAAATTCAGCAGTTTTGAAAAGAAGGCTGCATTTACAGTGCATAGCTGTAACAAAAAAAGAACATTGTTGTATAGTATGTACACAAAATAAAAATACTCCATTTAACATCTGTAAATACTTAACTACATTGGAGAGTGTAGCAATTACACTATCTGAACACATCCCAGAGAGTTCTACCCAACTCTCATTCTGTAATGTAACACCGCCCCAGCTCCTCAGAAAGAACCATTGGCCAAGCTGCACGATTGGCCATGGACAAGGCTTTTGAATTTTGCAGTGGAAGATCAACATTTTTGGACATTTACATGGGTGTCAGGATAAGGACGAATGACAGAAACTTCAAAATGTTAGGAAAGTTTATCATTCCAGTGCCCGCACTATCCTCTCTCACCCAGATTCCATGGCCAAAGGAAAAAAAAAATAAGAAAGAGAGAGAGAAGGAGAGAGAGAGGGAGAGGGAGAGGAAGAGGGAGAGGGAGAGGGAGAGGGAAAGGGAGAAGGAGAGGGAGAGAACGAGAGAGAGAGAGAGAGAGAGAGAGAGAGAGAGAGAGAGAGAGAGAGAGAGAGAGAGAGAGAGTATTAGTTCTATGGAACCTGTTGTTTCTTCTGGATTGTCATATAATCATGTTAAGAGAGAACACTTGCTTCAAGTTGATTTTGTACTTTCTTAAAAAACAAGAGTACGGAGGCTGATGCCCAGACATCAGTAGCTGTCATTTTAGGGTGACTTGTGGTTCGTTGGTTAGTTGGTTGGTTGGTTGGTTGATTGGTTTTCTTTCCTTTTGAATTTATTCATTTTTTCCTTTTTAATAGAATATGAACATTTTTGAAGTTCTAGGTTTTACGTGTGTCTTCTTGGAACTGCTGCCATTTGAAGTGGTTTGCCCTGGTACACTCTGGTCAGGAGCCCCCAGTCCCCACCTACACATACACACTTCCCCCAAACCAGGCACACATGCGCGCTCACACACACACACACACACACACACACACACACACACACACTCACCATCACTGAGAGACTCCAGGGAAAGCGAAGCTGACACCCATGAATAAACATGTGCTTACTGGATATCCATTCTGTCTCTTGCTTCTTCAGCAGCTGTGTTCATGTAAACCATTGTTGTTGTTGTTGTTGTTGTTGTTGTATTGTTGTTGTTTTGATTTGTTTTTGTACAGAGTGTAAAGTAGGAGAAATTCCTAAGTATGACTTGCAATAGTCTGTTAGGGGAGGACGCACTGTCCCGTGAGGTATTCACCGTCCCTCTGTCATCCTCAGGCAGGGAACATGTTACCTGCGCAAGCTTCTCTGAGCTTCTTTCAGTAAACTATCGAAATCCAGAGAGTCATACTTGCTCTTGGTGGAAGCAGGGTCAAAGTCATCTGAGTTTGAATCTGAAAGAAATCCAAGCCAGGTGAGATGCACCCTTTCCTGATGGTCATCAACTCAATCATCACATTTAAGAAGACCTTATGTAAGAGCAGCTTATCTAATCAATATACTTAAAAATATTCTAAAATTATATATATAATTTAGGTTAAGGTGTGGTGTGCACTCAAAATACTCATATATTGATGCATTTTAGATTTAAACTCTCCTGGAAGGTAGTCAAAATAGACTTTAATAGCAAATATTCAATAGCAACTTATCCAAGGATATTCTTTGACAATAATCCCCCAACCCTCCCATGGCATGTCAAACCACTCACCTAAGGTTCCTCAGCAACTTAGGTGGAGAGACAAGAGTAGAAGATGGAACTAATTTTCCTATTCAATGAGACTAATTTCATTTAGCAAAAACCCAGCTGAGTTCACCCTGAGAGAGAATCAGAAGTTCACCCACTCCCCATACTGTCTTAAGGTAGGAGAAACATATGACCCAGTCACCTACTACATACTTTTGGGTATCCCAGAAATGACCAGTGGCACAAAAATCTTCCAAATTAGAAGGTTTAGGGAAATGTTTCATGTCTAGAGAGCCTAAATTCAGTCTTTTTGCTAATTAATAGGAGACGGAAAATATGCAGATGAAAATAAAGCCATGGTGTCTCTTGAATCCTTAAACTAGCCCATGTCAGCTTTTGTGCTAAGTTCCACATGCTAGTTCAAAGAGCCCTTTATGAAACCAATGTGTTTCAGCAATGTTGGATGTAAAGTGAAAATCTGTTAACTATTTCTGATTTTCTCCATTGACATCTCAAAAAAAAAAAAAAAAAAAAAAAAAGTCAGGTATTTTTCCTGGCCTTGCAAGTGAGAAAAAAAAAAATTCTTGGAAATATAATGAAAACCTCTTTCAAATACTTTAATTCTAATGAAAGCACTGATTTCTAAGGGAAGACAGTCCTTTCTGGAAAACATTAATAATCCTACCAAAATATGAACATTTCCATGTTTTACCCAGACCACGTCCAGAAAATAAAAGGCTCCACATGACAGAGGAGTGTAAGACTCAGTAATGTGGAGGTAAGATCATTGACCTCCCAAGATGTTGTGCTGAAATGGTTGCAATCCCTCAAACCCTGTAGCCCCAGACTGATGTTTAGCATTTGCTATAATCCACTCTAACCATCCTAGCTTCTGGAAACAAATAAATTCCTGCACTTCTTTTTCTCTTTCATTCTCACCACTCCTTGTCTTTATGGAATTTGTGTCAAGCAAGTTTTTTCAGGTAAGAAAAAACAAAACAACAACATTTAGAGTCAGACCCAGGCATAAAAGCAAGAACAGAAGTGGCCAGTCTTTCCTCAGTAACATCTTCCATGGTTAATTCTTAAATGATAATGGCTCCCACCCTTCTCTTCATGGCCAAATGACTAGTTTGCTTGTATTACTAAAATCTCACCAGAAGCTGATGTTCAAATCAAAATCTTGTTTTATAAAAAACCAAAGGCAAGAAAACCCTGCTCATTGCTAGAAATCAGCCTGGAATCAGAGTTCCAGTTGCATTGCAGATGGAAGGTGAGAGTCTGCTGATGACTGAATGTGCATGACAGTGAGGTCAGCATAGGCCCATCAGGAACACACATAGGTATCTTTTCTTGGAGAAAATATGGAGAAACATTAAAATGTCTTGAATTTGGATTATTCTGCATGAAATCCAGAATTTCAGTGTTTCCATATTTTTATTAGCAAATACTAAAAGTACTTTGAAACAGTGGTTCTTAAGACTTTCCTCACTGTGAAATATATGTAAATACACAGCGGGAATTTACATATATACCCACATATATGAGCACACTACATCACACACTAGGCACCCTAAAGTCTTCTTGTTGCATGAAGACAGAATGTGGTTACATGTACTTCCTGAGGCAATGCCATCTATCCCACCACTTTTTCTACACTAAAGGAAGGATGCTGCAACACAAGTCAAATATAATACAAAGTTTGATAGAAATAACCCAAAAAACACTCTAATTATTTTTAAATAAATTGTTACAAATATTGACATTGTATAAGTAAGAAACAAATCACATTACAACTGTATTCCTGGCACCCAGAAAACTGTTGGCACAAAGTAGATACTAAATTTAATATTTGTTAAGTTTTACTAAAGTTATGGGTGAAAATATTTGTGTTGGGATCTGGGAATGATTTACCAATAAATGAAAAGGGCTTATGAAAAGTTATGTATATATGCATAAAAATTCATGATTTTATTTCCTTCATTTTTTTTCTTATGTGTTTAAGTTCTACACCATAACTAATTTGTGATCAAAATTATTATATTTTTTTGTATTGACCCAACCTTCTCTTCTGGTCAGATAGTTGTAATTTAATTTTTATACTTCCTCTTTAAGATTTTTCCATTGGGATTTTTCAGAAAGATCCATTTTCTTATAAGACAGTAAATAAACACACAGATTACAGAGTCATAGAAACCAGAATTAAATCCTGGCTTCACCATAGTAACTTTGATTGTCTCTTTAAATTCTGAATCTCATTTATAAAACTGGCTCATAAATCGTAACTGAAATCACCATGTTTTGCACTAATATTATTGCAATGGCCTCAAGAGTATTGAAATAGGGTGGGCAAGCTAACTTAATTTGGGGTAGCAAAAATAATACACAGAATAAAATTGGTTAAATCTATCTAAAATACTTGGTCACTTTGCTCTTGGTAAAATGTGTCTGCCTCATATCATTTTCACTTTACATCTGACACACACGACAGCTCACAATCCCCCTAATGGTCCAGTATATTCTTCTGCTCATCACATTCAGTGGCTGTGACCTGACACATTGAACGTGAACTCTTCCGGGGACAAAAACCAGACACATATGAATGTTGTTCAGCTCCAAAGCCAATGCTGATTCTTTTATTTAAAAATAACTTGAAACTCCCAATTTCTCATTACCATCACTTTAAATAACCATAGCTACTCTTTATTGAGCAACTGCTTTATGCCGGACACTGTTAACAGCTTCACAAACATTAATTTAATCTCCACAGCAGCAACATAGGATGTGTTACCCATGAACAACCAGAATCAGAGAGAGTTTGTTTGCTTAAGGTCAGAAGCTAAGTCAGGTTTCAAACCTAGGTCTGCAGGATTCCAAAATTCTGCAGGTTTTTTCACTCCTCTGTGGCTGTGTTCACTCAGATTGGCTGTGCTTCATGCAATTGGCGGGCTTGAGGGTACTGGAAAAACCCATGCTACTACCGTGCGCATCAAACACACTATTCAGAAAATACAGAGCTAGCTTAGCAAGGCAACGTTTCATTGCTGCTGGCGAGGCGGTGAGATAACGAGAGGGGAAGCATTCTTCTTAGAAATATTTCAGGAAGGCTCTAGTTCAATTTGGAAATACCATTCAATCCTCCCTCTCCCAGTGATGAATCGTGATCTAAAGGCCCCTCTAGGTAGCTTATTTTAAACTCTAGATGTTTTGAGAGACTAGAAGCACCCTGGCCTTCATCTCTGAAGGAAATAAGTCAAATCAACTCAAGACTTCAATGTGTCTTGACTGTTTTTATCAGCCAGCATTTGAACAAATGACTTGCCACCGCTTATATTTTCATCCCTGGGCCTCTATCTCTCTAACAGTCAGCTACCTCTCCCCTGCTTCATACTATCTATTTAGTTTTTGAAGTGAATTATAGCATATTCTCCCTGAACAATGCACACTACCTATATCAATTACTCTAGGAAGACATCGTTTCGGTGGAAGGGAGAAAAAAAATCCTAATATTTGGTATTCATTTCTTTCGTTATACCAAGCCAAAGTAAGTACAGATAAAAACATAATAAGGTTTAGATGTATATGTTAATTTTATGATTATTAGTGTAACTGATTTAAAATAAGTGTCATAAGCAAGAGACATTTGTCACTTTCCTACCTTTACCAAAGAACCTAAAGTCTTACAATACACACATTAGATTTAAAAAATCACATGCAAAAGAAAAAATTAAAATTTGAAAGAAAATTAAGATGTCAATTGTGACATTATTTATAATATTACAAATTGAATAAATATTTAACTATAATGGAAGACTGAAATATAATGGCATTATTCACTGAACAGAATACTGTGTTGCCATTAAAAAGTGTTGATAAATTATTTTTAATCCTGTGAGTACAGTGGAAAATGAGCTTGTATAATATTAATTGAGATAAGTAGAATTTAAAAGTATATATATATGTATATATATATATATACACACTTATATATATACTTATATATACATATATATGTATATATATCTATATATATACATATATATAGATATATATATATAATACGACTCTAACTATAAGAAATTAGACATTCTGAGACAAAATACTGGAATGTACAACACACACTAAGTCATAGTGGTTATCTCTAGGTGATAGGCTGATAGCTGATTTTCCTATTTTTTTTTTTAGCATTTTTATATTTTCTAAATTTTACCCCTTGACTCTGTACAACTTTTAGAACAAGAAAAAAAAATCAATACTTATGGATGCTTCAGTTTTCTTGTCTGTAAAATGGGAATGACAATGATAATATCTATCTTCCATGACTGTTCTGGTAATTAAATGAGAAACCACTTGCAAAGCCCCTGACACAGTGCCTAACATTTAGAAGAACTAAAAAATAACATTTTCTCTTTTTTCTCTTAAAGAAAGTATAATGTGATCTAACATATAAAATTTTATTTTCTTCTCTCAGGGTGTACTTTGTTGAAAATATTAACATATCTAAGTTTTTGTGATAATAGAAAAGAACAAGACTTTTGTACATTCTGTTCCATGAAACAATGATGGTAAGGCTATAGGTTTGGAAAAAAGTCTTCAGGGATGGGAACAGAAAAAATGGCAAATTATAGACATAGATATAGACACATGCAGACATACACTGTACCCACATATACACACAATACATATACACACAAAACACAACATACCACCTCCATATACAAACAATGCAGAATGTCAGCATCTGGGAAGATAGCACAACAAATTTACTTCTTCCTTTTGTTGCCCAAACCTACACCCTTTGTTTCTGAAACTGTCTCGTGCATTAAAAAAAATGATAATAATATAAAATTTCTATTCAAATATTCCCTCTAGTAAAATAATGGTTCAAGCCAATGTGCCTTTGGTTTACATTTACATTTACATTTTGAGCTCTACATTATGGATTCCTCATTCCATGTACAATAAAATCCATACCTAGGTCTGCATAGTTAGACTTGAAAAATTGCTTGCGTCCACAAAAGTACAGCTCGAAGTCAGTTTCATTCGACCTGCGCAAAGTATATCCATTTTCAAGAGCAGCAAAAGCATCACAGGTGTAACGGTAGGTAATGAAACCATAGCTGTCTCTGCAGTGGACAAAGAGAAGTTCAAAGCTAGTGAGGAAGCATTAGCATATATGACTATAGCACTTTCTACTTTGGGAGACTGCTGGTGCCCACATCTAAACCACTATGCCCATTTATCAGTGTGATTGTCCTGTCAAGCTGCTAAATACTTATTTCTGGGACAGGAAATCTCAACTAGAAAGATTAATAAATAGGGATGAAAGAAAATAAATAAGGTTCTGAACTCAACATGTCATCTGTCAAACCATCCCCATCCTAGTCATCTTAGGGCCATAATTTTTTACACATGCCAGCTTCTAAACAAGAAATAATCTTGAAGATTCTCACCCATCATCTCGTAGATTTACTGTGCACTCCTCAATTTCACCAAAAACTTCAAAACGGTCCCTCAGTTCTGTCCGTGTTGTGTCAGGTCTGATTTTGCCAACATAAATCACACGGCGTTCTTCCTGGGGGTGGGGGAGGAAAGAGAGACTTGCTAGTTCTGGAGACAGGAAAGAAGTTGAACCTCTAGAAGTATTCATAAAGGGACAGTCATGCAGAAGAAGAACCCACAGAGCATGCCAGTTAAAGCAAAACAAACACTAAACTGAATGAAAGGCTATGCTGGAACCAAGTTTTAATTTCCATTTTGTCAATATCACTCTCTTCCTTTACATACTCTCTTTTTGGAACCCCATTCTCTCCTACTTTTCCTACTCCTCTCTGTTCTTCAGTCACATGAATTTTAAATGTTAGAAAAGAAATATGTGTAATGTGATCACTTTATCACTGAATAACTGAACAATAACCTGTTAAATATTTTAACTCCTGTGACTCAATTATTAATTCTCAAAATCGGTAAGAAACTGACCTGGCTCACATAACTGTGTAATTTCTCATTAACTCAAAATATGGAGATGTGCAATTTTTCCCAGTTTTATTGAAAAAATAACTGACACAAATCACTATTTTATTGAAAAATAACTGACACAAATTTGGATAAACTGCAAAAGAGTGATTTCTTAAACTCTAGTATAAATAACCATTACCTGAGGTGCTTATTAAAAATGTAAACTATTGGGATTTATACCAGCTATAATAAAAAACATTTGGAAGATAGGGTTCAATGATCTTCATTTTTAACAAGCATGTCCAAGTGATTCTGATGCAGGTGGTCCAGAGACAATAATTTCAAAAATACAGTCTTAAAATGTAGACTATTTTAAGCCATGAGTCTCCAAAGAATAAGAGCTATAAAAGAGGCTATCAATTTCACTTTGCCAATGAATCTTATTTTAGAACCAGACTAGAAGGGTGTGGCCTAATTTTCTCTAGTAGAGTCAATATCATCATAATCTGAAAGTCATTAGCAATTTATAACCTTTACAATATGAGAGGAATATTTCATAGCAGGTGGATATATTTCTCAAAAATTAAAAAAAAAAGACAGGTATGCATTTCTTAATGTAAGAAGCAATCTTATAAATCTTGCTCTAAAAATACAGGCCAAAGGCCACAATGTTCCTTAAAACTGAGAGAGGCAAGAAGGCAAGGAGTTAATATAAAGAATGTGCTTACCAACTAGGCTACATGTCTATCAAAGAAAAACAAGAATGGAATGAACTTCAGGTTGCTGAGATTTAAGTTAGATGGAAGCAAAGACGAGAAAGCTCAGGACTAAGGTACAGATTTTGCTGGCCTCAGAGTTTTCCCTGGATGTACTGAGATATCTTGTCTTGGATGATGTGAAAAGTAATTTAGGCCCAAGGCAAAGAGATGTCCCATGTTATTTACTGAATTTCTTTTTTTTTTTATGTGCCCCGTATTTAGTGAAGAACCTGCCAAAGACCAAGCACTCAATAAGTGCTTGTGAAATATAACTGAACAACTCAGACTCTGTAATAGATATCATCTGAGGTGATCTAATCACTCATGTTTCATCTTCTTTTATCTTATGCAACTCTCCTATTTCTGTTTCCATGAGGAAGTTCTTCTGAGCTTCAGACTCAAATAACCAACTATCTACTTGACATCTTGGGTTAGATATCCCCTTGGTACCTCTAGCTGGACCAACATCACCCAAACCAAACCCCCCAGTTCTGCTCTCTCCCCAGGAGTGGGTCTTTCTTTCCTGTTCTTGGATCAGTGAAATTAACACCATACCATCTAGCCAGATACTCAAGACAAAAACCTGAGTTCCTTTCTTGATTCTTCCCTCATATCCAATCACTCATTAAGTCCTGTTGATTTTTACCTCCTAAATCTCTCACTAACCCATCTCTTTTATTATATCTCCCTAAACCTGCATCTCCTTCTGGACTAGTATGACAGTCTCTTAATTTGGACCCCGTGTATATGTTTACCGTCCTCTAGTCTATTCTTTCACTTGGGCTGAGTAGCCAATTATTGTCTACCACATTCCCAGGGCTTCTCCTAACATTTAAAGAAAGTCCTAAATCATTAACAGGACCTGCAGGGCCCATCACACTCTGGACCTGTCATCATCATGGGCTTTATCTCCCTCATTACATTCTTTCCTTTACTCTCTTTTCCAGCCACCTTGAGTGTCCATCAGTCCTTAGTATATTCTGTACTGCTTCCTTCCCCAGGGCCATGGAGCAAGCCATTCCCCTGCTACTTAGAACATCCACCTTACACTGTCTCTAGCCCCATCCACCAACATATACATACTGTCCAGAATTATACTGAACTCAACAATCATTTTCTTTCTGAGACTTGAAATAAGGTCAGGATTTTTTTGGTTGCTCTACTAGGATACTCTATCCCTTATAGTTCTATGCCCAATTGTAATTGAATGATTAGCAATTTATTCACTGATTAATGTCTAGTTCCCCAAAAATGAAAGTTTCAGGAAATCAGAGACCATATCTGCCATGTTTTAAGGGTACCTAAAATATCAATCTCAGTGAATATTTGTTGAAAAATCAATCAATCACCAATCAATTAATAATTTTTAACACTTACTCCATACCTTCCATAACATCAAAGATGCTTAAGTGTGGACTGTACCTTATGAAGCAAAAACAATAGAGAAAGAAAGCCAAGGTTTGAAGCTTTATCATAGGATAAACCTTGCCCAGGTAGCTCAGCTGAGTAAATTAATGATTTGTTAGTACAGGTTAAAGTGTAAGAAATGTGGAATAACTACAAGTTAGTAGGACTTTCACTCTTAAAAGTCACTTCTAAGAATCAGGTGGTGCTTAGCTAAAACAGTCGGCAAAACACAATTCCCCTGACAGTGGCTATTGAGCCTAAGTAACTGACCAGATGATATAAAGCAAATAGAGCAGGCTGCCTGATTCACTTCTATGTAGATTGTATATCTCAATTAAAGGCTGCACCGTGTTGTTCCATAGCAGCCAGCACATCAGGAGGTCAATAAATATAAACGGATGGTGAGGCCCATTCTGGCGCAATGCTGTGCACTTGAGCAAGGGATTCATAACATCACATTCCATTCTATTTATGCATCCAGCTCCAGCCAAACAGTTGAATGTGATGGGACCGCTATCTAAACTCCCTGGCGCCTGCTTGCATGGGTGTTCTGAATTTCTTTTTTTTAATGAGCCTTTTTAGGAAGGTTACTACTGAATAGAGGAAAAGGAGAGGAGATGCAGAAAGAGAGAAAGAAATTGAACCATCACAAGGAAATTGTTCAACTACCATTATGGGAATACACATAGCCTACAGATTCAAGTGAATTCGAAGTTAAAGATAAAATCGACCATATGCACGTCCATATGCAGACATATTGGGACAGTCTCTGAATTGCTTCTTTATACAAAGCTTTAGGCAACAATGATCCCACAAAGGAGATAAACCAGAGGACCTTTTACATCAGCTATGGATAGAGTCTGCAGGAAAAAGAAGACACAGCCTGGATGGGAGGAACAGAAATCCAAAGACTGTCCAGAGTCATGTATTTATTATTTACTTGTCTATTATCTTTTTTTTTTTAATAAAAAACAGAACTGGGGACACATCTTGCTACCTTAACAAAGACCAGAGATTGAATACATATTAAAATGAAATTATTTGAGTGCTTGGTTTTTCCGGTGCTAAAAATGAAACTAAAAAGGCATCAAAAGGTCTAAAAAGCAAAGACAAAAATCTTTCCAAGATTGGCCAAAATGTCTAGCAGAAAACTGATTATTTTTAACATGTTGCAGTTTTATTAGACTGATGAATAGATTGCATATCTTTAAAAAACCTTAACATTTGCAGCCAATTTTGCAAGACATTAATTTCTAAACAGGAGATGAAAGGAAAAGAAATCAAAATGCTTAATAACATTTCCAACTTCTTAAAGGCTTGGAGGAACTCTAAACCTTTGGCAAAAGCTTTTGAAAAATGATTTTCAGACCAGTTTTCACTATCAAGGGGGATGGAATATTTATCAAATATCTTTTATCTTCAATTTTCACAAGAGCTAGTTTGCTGATGGGGTGGATAATAAAACTAAAGATTTATGTTGCATTAACAGGTATGGTAAATCCTCATTATATCAAAACAGAAGAGATAAATAAAGAGAAATAAAGCCTGACTGAATGAACTGACTTTGCATTATCAAAGCCTTTATCAGAAAGTGTACAGATCCTCCCAGTTAGTAGCTGGAGAAGGCAAACAATGTTTCTCATTAAATAATAAGCTACTCCTGATAAAAGTGATTTGACTATGGATAAAAATGAAATTAGCCCTAGCTGAGTGGCTCACCTGGTTGGAGGCTCATCCTGTACTCCAAAAGGTTGTAGGTTTCATTCCCAGTCAGGACACATAGTATGTAGGATTCAGGTTCAGTTCCTGGTTTGGGCAAGTACTGGAGGCACTGATTGATATTTTCCTCTCATCTCACTTTCTCTCTCTCTCTTTTCCTTTCTCTCTAAAATTAATAAAAACACATCCTTCGGTGAGGATTAAAATATATTTACAAAATAAAATTAATAAGGATGCTAACATTTATTGTCTAAAATATATTAAGTACTGGTTCATGTTTTTCATGGGTTAACTCACCAAAATGTTCTGCATTACTAACTAACAACAAGGAACAGAATCATAAAATTTGCAGTTTCAGAACTTTTATTCCTCATTTCAAAATAAAATAAATTTTAAAATCCTCCTCCTTTGCTAAGAAAAAATGCATGTCAACTTTGGCAATGAAAGATTTGTGTTCATTGTCACATTTGCTACAACCTGACTTCCTCAAAAATTCCAAGGATACTACATATGCTATAGATGAGATAGAGGAGATGAATGGATAAATTCCATGCCATTTCTAGAATCAATGGAATAGTTAGGTCCTCTATCAAAAGGAAAAACCTGAAGGGGTAGCCATAAAAAGATATGGATAGACAGAACAAAATGCCAAAACTCTGACAAAAAACAAAAAAATGATTTTTTCTTTTGCCTTTAATTTTGATTACAAGCCAACTAATTCAGCCATTCAGTGATTTTATATTACTAGAGTGCACTCTTAGAAAACATAACTACAGTATTCCATTTTCCACGTTATCCCCATCCCAGAAGTACTCAGACATGCTCCTTCTTAGGGTATAAGGTAGGATAAATAGAAATAAACCCAGGTTAGTCTACTTAATAGACAATCTGCAAGTAAGAGCTAAGATGCAAGTATACCCAGTGACAAGTCAGAAAACATGAAAATTATAGACTCAGAGTATGTATAACTACTTGTGATAAAACTAATTTCTAAATAATGAGCTTGGAACTCAAAATATATCCACCCACCTGAAATATCTCTTAAAAAGGGCTGGAATAGAATGCTACTTAATTTTCTCCATAAAAAGAGAAGCTATGAGAAATTATACATTTCTTTTCATTTGGAAGAAGTTGATCATTATCAGTGATGATGCACTATCCCTGGCTCCTCGGCTGCATACTAACCAATGGAGGAGAAGAGAAATGAAATGCCACAGCCACTACCCAAGCACATCTGGTTTTGGTTTTAAGCACTGAGCCATATCATAATGTCTAGATTTGCCCTTTTAATTAATATCCCATTATCATGTTTTCTGGCAGGAAACTGTACAAATTGCAAATGGAGCTGGACTTAGAAATCCACAAGAAATTAGAGGAGTGACAGTTTAGACAGTAAGTACTAAACTCTGGCTTGCTCAGTTTCAATAAAATTTGAATTGTTTCAAGCCTATGAAACTGAGAAAGGCAGAGGGTGAATTGGTTTCTGAAAGTTTATATGGAAATTGGAGGAAAGTATCAATAGCAATATTCAACCACAAGTATGATTCCGGGTTAGTAGTTACTAATCAGTAGTATTCGCTTAACTCTCCGATGTGGTAAACTCAAGTCAATATGGATAGACTTTTAGAGGCATTGCTATGAAAACTTTAAAGATCTCCCAAACCATCTCCTTACAGAACTCAAAGCAAAAACAATATGGACCAAAAACAAAGGTAACAAAGACTACCTTAATTCTGTAGAATACCTATTACTAAATGACTTTCACATTATTTTTTTTCCTTATGGTAACTCTGTTTTCTTGGTTCCCTAATGGTATGATTGATCAGAATTAATGTAAAATCCTGCACTACACCCAAAGCATTCCAAACATAATTTGCTACTCATTTATTACTTTAAGAGTATTTCAAAACTCTGAAGAGAAATCACCTACTTGACCAACTTGGGTAGACTGTCCTAGTTCTTTAACTGTTTCATGAATGACTTTTCAAGCTAATCTATTCCAATGACTCAAAAATCATTGCCTGTATCTCTGTGCCCAAGTACATAAAAATAAACTTTGCAAAATATATTTTGGCATAAGAAAGCAGATCATTTTGAGGAAGGAAATCAATCCTGTGGGTAAACTCATTAAGTAGTTCCACTTTGCCTCCAAGATAGACTTCAAAATCTTTATCACGACTTACAGAACCCTTCAAAGATTTGGCTACCATGGAGCCCTCCAGACTTATTTCTTGCTGCTCTTATACCCAAGTGTTCTAGTTAAATGACTACAAGATTCAAT
This sequence comes from Pipistrellus hanaki, assembly GCF_964339955.1. Lineage (NCBI taxonomy): Eukaryota > Metazoa > Chordata > Mammalia > Chiroptera > Vespertilionidae > Pipistrellus > Pipistrellus hanaki. The sequence goes on along the minus strand of NC_140503.1, from coordinate 198,509,737 downwards.
ATACCTTGCTTTTTTTCCAGAAATTTAGTATGAGTTATAGCCTCAGCCTAGAATAGCAATGTCCAAGAAGAATATAGTGCAGTTCATATAATTTTAAATTTCCTAAGAGGCACATTTTTCGAAGTAAAAAGGACCCAGAAATTTAATTTTAATGATGTATTCTATTTAGCTCAATATCTCAAAAATATCATTTCAACTTGTCATTGATATAAAAATATTAATGAAGTATCTTACACCCTTTTTTTGTAGTCTTTAAAAATCCAATCTCACTTTTAGTGCATTCAAATTTGGGACTAGCTGAATTAGCCACTTAGCTAACAGCTACTATGTTTGACAGCACAGGTTTAGCAAACCTTTACCTTCCATCCCTTTGGTTACAGATCAACCTCACGCTTTTCAAGGATGACCTCCCTCATTCCCAGGTCTGCATGACATCTATATGTCACCATAGCACCTTAGATGTATCTTCTACAATAGCACTTAACACACCTCATTGCCTCTTGGTTTATCTTTATCTCTCAGTAGACTTGAAGCTCCCTGGCTGTAGAGCACCAAGTCTTACCTAAATTTATATCCTCAACACCAATAAAATGTTTGTCACCTAAAGGGTCATGAGCTTTCACTATGTTAAACAGAAATAGCATATAGTTATTGAAGTGCATATTGGTTTAACAGTGAGTCCCAAATCTTTATATTAAGCTCTTATTATCTAGAGGTCACTGTGACAGAAAATAATCTCTAGGTCATAGATTGTTGCTTAAAAAAAAAAGAGTCAATATTCTCAAAAATATAAGGTTATTTTATAATTATCTAATATAATCCAAGTTGTCATTTGTACTATAAAAGCCATCTTCCAAAGAAAACTGATAAAAGATTGTCTTAGTCAAATAATTAACTATGAACATTCAATATTTGTGACAAAATGAGAAGGTGGGGTTGTATCTGCTTTCAAGAGGTTAATGACCTAAGATGCTTTTGGCTCAAGATGCTTATGGACTGTAGATCAATCATGCTATTAGATCTATTTGGAAAAAAGTTAAACTAGCAAAAAGGCACCTACCTTCCTTCCTTTCTTTTTTAAATTTAAATTCTTTATTGTTTGAAGTATTACATAAGTGTCCCCCCCCCATTAACCTTTCCCCGGTCACTCCCACCCCCACCCTAGTACATTCCCTCACCCCCCTTTCTCCAACTGTGTCCATTGGTTGTGCTCATGTGCATGCATACAAGTTTTTTGGTTGATCTCTTCTCTTACCTCCTCACCTCATCTCCCTCCCCGCCCCCCTACTTTCCCTCATAGGTTGGACAGTGTGTTCGATGCTACCTCCCTTTCTAGACTCTAGACTCTAGCTAAGTATCTGGCACTAAATTATCTTTAGAAGGAATAAAATAAGCACATGTAATTTATCTACATTTATTTATACAGCTTTGGTTATAGCTATGCTGTATTTTGCCCAAATGAGTAAGTATATTATTCAATAATTAATCTCTCCCTTTAATGGCATACTTCTAAAAAGAAACATGAAGGCTTTTATAAAATATGAATTTGCAAACACTGAGATAACTATTTTTCTTATAGGCTTATGCAACACGATTCTCTTTTATAAAGATTAACTATAATATGCCATATTAAAAGGCTTTGTAAACTACATGGCACTATATAAATGTGAGTTATTATAATTATTGAATAGGCTATTAATTAAAAACAGCAAAATTAGAAATATTGAATTTTTAATTTTCATTAGTCTTCTTAAGTGTTAACTAATGACACTCTGGCAGATCTTAATATCACAGCTCATTTGAAAGTTGAGAAAAAAATGAGGAAAAGTGTTATAATTTTCAAAAGACCCATGATTCAGTCATAGGTAGATTTAAAGTTAAGTGACAGCAAACACCCTAGACCTTTAGCCTAAGTATTCAATTACATCTCCCTTTTTTCCCCTTGAGTGCCTACGATTAACAAATCTCTCATTTAACCTTTTTCCTCCAGCAGATAACTGTTGGCCAATGCTTGATTTTGACTTCATTAGTCAGTTTTTTTCTGTAGGTTTTTCAAGATTTCATTGATGGAACTGGATTTTCTTAAAGGAACTATATCCATCTACCCTTTAAAATTCCATTCCCTAAGTCTTGGTTTCCTTGTATGCAAGATATGTCAAAAGCTGATCTTCATGGAAATGATTCTCAACAGCTAGCAAGACAGGCAGCAATTGCGATGAACAAAAGCAGTACCATTTCTAACCAATTAGCCATGGCTCCCTGGAGCACCTTGAGACTCCACGGGGCCTTTGGTGGGAAACAGTGCCATAATCAATTAGCAATGTCTGCCATGGACAAGCACTAGAGTCTAGCACTAGTGACTAGACACTGACAACTGGAGTGTCTCATATCTGTCTTCCAGGATCTAGATTGATAAGCAATGAGTGGTAGGCAGGTAAAGTCTATCAGTTAGTAAGTAGCTGCTAAAAAACATATTGATCCACAGGGAAAAAAATAATTTAACATAACCTCGATCTTTCCAGTAAAAGGTTAGTACGGTCTATACGTCATGTGAATATAATGCCCTGCCATAAGTGGTGCCAAAATACATAATGGGTTATTGACAAATAGTTCATAAGAAATGTGATGAGTCAACTGCCCAGTTAGGTGTTGACCTAGCACAAGAAAGAAATGATGACTTTCTTAGCAAATTTTCTTCTACTGCCTCCTTTAAATCTAAGAGATCCAATCTCTTCATGGACAATATAATCCTCACACCTGCCAAAAAGACAGAACAGTGATCCTGCCTCATTTTCCACTCAGAGAAAAAAGCAAGAAGAGCTCATCCATTGACCCCATGGAACCAGTGCCTGACTGAATAACTCTCTCCTGCCTCCATTTTTGAACACAGTAATGAGCTTCAAGATGAATTAGATGAATGAGCTTTACTGATTTAACATTTGGTTCTCCAATAATCTGTGTGAAGAGAGATTGGGGACTCACTGATGTTTTAATGTCAAGAGGCTGGATAATGCATATTCTAACAAAGCCTAGGCTTTAGTTTATTTTTAATAAAAAAATAAAAATAAAAAAAGAGGAGAGTAAAGGAAAAAAAGAGAAACCCTCATTTAAAACAAAAGTTAGCTCCAAGCTGCTTACAATTGCCTTCTGCCTCTGCCTCTCCCTTTGTTTGGCCCTTTCAGACTCGCGCTTCTCATACTCTCTGCGGTATTCTTCCCTCTTCAGCCTTTCGTGCTGATATTCCTCGTAGCTGTCATACCTGAGAAACACAACTTCATCATTAAGTCAACCACCTCCAGTGGCACCAGCAAAATGAATAATAAGCTGGGGAGGGGCAGGGTTTAGATAACATCTTGTCATCTAAAGGCCGGGATGAGAGGAGCCCAAGCAAAATGACATGCATCATTACCTGGGCCTATGGCTGTAGGGTGATCTTGAACGTGATCTCGAGCACAGGGGAGAATTTCGGTGTGCACGGTGTCTGCAGTGGCTTGACTCATAGTAGTAGCAAGATCTGGGGAAAGAAGAGAAAAACAAAAAGGGCATTTGCAACTGCCACTTAACCCCTGTTGATCAGCACGACTGAACATGCCCAGGAACGCTGTATTACATAAACTGGCTTTTTCTTCCTAGAGACTAGTGAGATTTCCCAGTGACAGTTTCTGATCATCTAGTCAGCTCAGAGGTCTGGGAGTGATGTGTTCTCTCCAGCATTTCTTATTGATGTTAACGCCGAGCGCCAGTCTGGTACACTGTCAGCTTTATCTTGCATGGATCTCAACTATACTTGCACAGGGCAGCTCTCCAGGTAATGGAAAAAGTTAGATGAGCAAGTTTCTTACAAATTGCTCTCTCTGATCTGACTGGCTCAAGGCACTGTGCTCAAGGCTGACAGATTTAAGAGAAGATGAGGAGCGATGTATGTGTAACAACAATCTCATTAGTTCAGTGACACCCGAACGCAGTGGTGAGGAGCTGGCCTGCCTGTGGGTTTAAATGTTTTTGGTGGGTTGTGGTGTATTTTTTGTTTGTTTGTTTTATATCCTAGGAATGCCTTTTGCTCTGGGTGGGTGTTGACAAGATTTACCTTGAAGAGGATCTACTGCCTGGGGACCTTGATCTTGACCTGGAATAGGGTGATCGGGAACACGACCTGTGTCGAGAAAAGGACCTTGAACGAGAGCGCATCCTTTGGGGTCTTTGAGAAAATAAGGATTTGGGTGGTGAAACGGAATCTCTACATGGAGAGTTAAAGGAAGAGCAGGAAGGGGACACGTCGAAAAATGAATAGGACTGTGTGCTGTCCCAAGGGTAGTTCAGTTTATCACTTTCATCTTCGCTGTCATCAAACAGGCCATCCATGGCTAGTCCTGAATTTATAAACATAGGTAGTTTGGAGAATTGTTCGTTACTGAAATCACTGTCCCTCAGTTCACTGGTCTTGTCTGCTTCATCGTCGAAAACAGCTTGACTGGGATAACCGAAGTGCTTGTTGAGCTCGGCGCGGATCTCCTGGTCCTGGAGCTGTTTCCTGGTGCTGAAAGGAGAGACCTGCTTGCTCCCCTGCAGAGTCTCTCTCATGCAGCACGTGTCTGAATCCGTGGAGGAACAAATTTGCCCCTGCCCACTGGCAGAAGCATCTTTGTATTCTAGTTGTCTAGAGTCTTGGAGCTCCTGTGATATATTGATGAGTATTTCTGTTTTGGAATTGATTGACTGACAGTAGTCATGGTCACCAAACAGCCGTAGACTGGGCCGCTTAGCCTTCCTTTCCTCGTGTCCACTGGTGAGCACTGAGGCCTTGCTGAGTTGCGCATACAACTCAGATTGCTCCGGCCCTTTCTTGGTGGAGTTGTTGCCTTGGGTACCTTGGGTACCGGGACATTCGCTGTACCGGAGCTTCTTCGATGGCGGAGGTACCACAGTCTTGCAAGAGGACTTCAGCTTTGGAGAAGCCCTGAAAGGGTTGTCTTGGTTGGCTTTATGAGGAGGAGTTGTGGGTGGAGTTAGGCCTAAGGGGGAAAAAAAAAAGTGGTTGGGAGAGAGAGAAGAGACAATGTTCTTAAATGCCAGGATACATTTTCCTAACTTTACTGAGATTTCAGACAATGGTTAAAACTGGGTGAAAAAGAAGGAAACGAAATTCAGGACAACACCTGCTAAAATAACTCTATCCTCCCTAAGCTCCTGTCTCCAAGAAAAGATGCATCAACTGTGCCAGGCAGCTGTGCGAGTCATGATATTGCGTATTTCAAACACCAGTGCTAACAGACCTGCTTTCCTGGAAGCATTAATGCATCCCTCCTGGCCTCTAGGCGCCAGGCACCACCAAAGGTCAGATTTCCAAGGGCATCGCATCCTCTGCATTATGGGAAATGCACGCAGTGGGGCTCAGGAGAACCAGTGAATAGCTTTGATAGCTTTTGTCTGCAAAGAATGCTGCCAAGGATGCAAGTGGCTCAGGATTTTTGTTCAATCAAGGAAATCTACTGGTGAAGCCAGAGAATTTGGAAACTTAAAAAAAAAAAAATAGATGGATGATGGCAAATGTGGAATGACATAGGCAACAAACGTGGAGGTAAGTTCAGTAAAATACATGTGAATGCAGGGAACTAGACAACTCTACAACTCGATGGCAACAATTCTTTGTCGCCACAGTTCATTAACTTAGTAAACCGTGGCTAATGTAGGTATAATACATTCTTGTAAGCATAACTAATACATTCTGTCTAAAATATGGTTCTGCAGCAGAAACCAAAGTGAACAGTAACATGAATTATTGCAGTGACAGGGGACCATTTTATTAAAGCTCAACATTAAGGCAGGTTATGAGACTGAAGGACTGAAAGGATTCCAAGCTTCAGCAACTAACTAATCTAATTTTTTTAAATAAAGAAAAAGGGGGAAACCCCATTTGTTGTTTGTTGCCTTTTGTGATTTTCTACAGAAGGGCAGAAAATTCCATCAGCAGTCCCTGTGGGAGAGTCTGTGAAGTATAGTTGCCTCTTAAAGTGTAGTTGCCCCTGAGTAGGTGATGCTCATCCCCTTAGAATGAGGAAGGGTAATTGCAATACAGCTTCTGAGTCCAAGGAAATTTGGAAAAGGGAATACTGGAGTTCAAATGACTTCATGCTTTGGAGGGAGCATTTTAGTTTACAGTACACTTTCTATTTAGAAGAATGGATGAATGCTATTCAGCAAAAAAGAACTTCAAGTGTGCTAACAAGCCTGGGGTTAGACTTAAGGCAACTGCATATTTCAAGGAAAGGCAGAGAAATTCTACCTTCCTGGGGGGAAAAAGTGTGTGTGTGTGTGTGTGTGTGTGTGTGTGTGTGTGTGTGTGTTTATATAGAGAGAACCAAGTAGGTCACAGAAAGCCACGTGAAATTTTGATATGAACAAAGACACTGCCTCTCTCTCCTACTTTACAATAAAGAGATGGAAGAAATGGACACTTTACCTAAAATGAAATTGTTTCTGCCACTCTTTGGCAATTTTATTATACATAGCTAATTCTGCCTTATGTGGAAAAAAAGGGGACAAAAATGCAAAGTGATTTCACTTTGGAAATTCATCCCAGAAAATTTCAGAAACATCAGGAAATACAAACACAAAGAGTCTCATAAAAGCCTTCCTTCATTAACAGTCCCTCTGCCTCTCTGCCTACCCCTCTTTGCTTATAGATAATAAGGTGACATATCATTGAATGAACCACCCAGGTTACTGAGACACATTCTCCTTTCTTCCTTTTTTCATGGACAAATATGTCTTTTACTCAATTTTAGAAATTCCTTTGTGGTCAATCTTTTCTTTTCTCTCTCTTTTTTTCTTATTTCTTTACTTTCTGCACTGCCCATTTACACATATTGATTTCTTCCATGTACTACCTTCAATTACCATGGCAACAAATTTAATGATATTAATACCCAGAAAAGAAATGAGAAGTTCTGAAATATTTCTCATACAAGGCTAAAATGCACAAAGAAACAATGCTGGACAATCTATCTTTGCCGAGTAAATAACAGTCAAATATTCCAAATGTCATAGCCCTTGAATTGGGGGAAATGACATTCAGCATACTAAAATTCTAACTCTATAAATCTTTTCATGACACCTCAGATTAAGGTAATTTTTACTTTCCCAATAAGTTACAGGATCAACCACTTGATACTTATCAGAAATAGCTGTATAGTCTTGCTTGTCTTTTTTGAATGTGAATTATATCTTATCTCTTCAAATAGATTATAAACTCTTAAGAGGATGTCTTATTTTTGCAAAAAGTTGTACTCTTTTTTTGTTTTTATTTTTCTAGATCCTCCTTCACTGGTGAACCCCACATTTCAGTGGCCCAAGGATCACTTGGGAAGCTGGTTAAACATTTATAATGAGCTGGTTCCCAGACCACATATGGAGAGCCACTGTCCTACAGAGCCCATGAGGTGCACTGCCGCCTACTCAGGTCCATGTATTTTGACAGACATTCTAGGCTTATGAAAAGAAACCCTAAACTTCAGAAACACCAAATTAGGCCACTATTAAAGAGAGACTAGTTCTAAAAATAACTCAGCTATCTAGGGATTTTAAATATAGAAATCCTTTTTAGTCTTGAACATGTGAAACCCTTGTCCTAGTACCTAAGCTCATTACCACTTAAATAAGTGACTCTCAAGTTGCTCTTGGGAGTGGCAATACCCTGATTGTAGTGTCTTTGAGTTAAAAACAGAGCCTTTCACCTCCTTCACGTATGGGCAGCCTGTGGCAACTGAAGGGACAGTCCCTGAACTCCTACTGTGTGTTGGATGCTACCCACACCAGCCGCTGGAATTTCAGAGACTCCGCCCCAGGGGCTGCATAGTTCTTTCTAATAAAGAGACAAAATTAAAATGTGTCTTTAAAATTTGAAGTAAGTGTATATTTTTGCATGTGTGCTTAAAATGTACAGAAACTCCCTGAATTAACCAAGTAGACTCTGGGAGTGAAACTATCAGGGCTGTAAATTTCTATGGGCACTACTTGTAAAAACAAATAATTTCTTGCTTAGTGGATAAAAGTTACTTTAAGATGAGTGAGTAGGGGAAAATATTTTAGGTAATTCCTTAAATTTTAATATATTTTTATTGATTTCAGAGAGGAAGGGAGAGGGAGAGAGAGATAGAAACATCAGTGATGAGAGAGAATCATCAGTTGGCTGCCTCCTGCACACCCCACACTGGGATTGAGGCTACAACCAGGTCAGGGACTCTGACCAGGAATCGAACTGCGACCTCTTGGTTCTTAGGTTGATGCTTAACCACTGAGCCCAGCTGGACAGGCAGGAAATTCCTTAAACTTTTTATTGTTTACTGAAGCATCTTTAGTCAGGGAGTGCCTTCAAGCAAGACTGAAAAATCTTAAGACTCATAAGACCTCCAACTACCAGTGCCTAATTGAAAATCTATTTCCAGAGACAGTTGAAACCCAAAGCAAAACAACAATATAAGAAGCACTTTTTTTTTCTTCTTTCCACGTAGTATCAAACTTTTAAGAGTGGCTGATGGGACAGGGGACCCCTTGCTGTACCCAAACTAATTGGATTTCTCTCACCCCATCTTCCCTACCCAGATTTTTTTCCCCTGTGGTCGGAGGGCAGTCAATACCAATTCCTTTTTGCTACTACCTTTGCTCATCTTCCCACTAATCGCCGGATCCTCCATTTCATCCCACCAGCCTAAACCAACAGTCTAATGCCTTCCATAACCTCCAGATTATTTCCCGCGTGTTGATTTCCCGGGGAATGTGTACACTTTGGTGTTGACAGTACAAGGTATATTCCGTGCTCTCTCTTGAACTTAGCAGGTTTCGACAGATTTATGGGAGGACAGATGGCCATTACAGGCTGAAGGCTGACAAGAGGCAGTTCAGAGCATTGTTAACACACTTGCACAAACTCTCAGCAGTGCAGCTCTGTGCAGAATGTAATTCAGCCTATAGCTTTTTTATTGCTGCCTATTTTCTTTTGTCAAAAGAGCCTGCTGTGCAGAGCAACAAATGGCTGCTATTACCCAGAATGTAATGGGTGTCAGACAAATCACGTAACACAAACAATCAAGAGTATGTAGGTCATATTTCAACAGAGCACAACCTTAGCAATATTTATGATTACTGCATTGAAATGTGCTCTATAATAAACAAGTACCTCTACATCACTCACACTTACGCACTTCTGCACAGCAGATCCGGGAGAAGTGACGCACACTCTACAGTCATCTTTTTAAACAGCCCTTTGATTCAAAAAAAAAAAAAAAAGTCGAAGGCAAGTTTTGTTTTGTTTTGTTTTTCATTATGTGCCATAAAACAATTTTCTTGGAGGAGTTCTCTTTTGGGTTTCTTTGTTTAATTGAATGACTCTGGTAAATGGCGAGTCCTCTGCTCTGTTTTCTGTGCTCCACTATCCACCCAATGACTGCAGTGGGATCTTTATTGCAATAGTTTACAGCATTTTACAGAATCTCCTGCTAAATCTGGGACTCGCTTTGGAGTGTATTTGACAGTGAGATTTTTCTTCCGTCGCACGCCAATTCAGATGTTGCTTAAGGAAAAAACAACGGGAAGATGAGTATCTGTGTGTTTAAAAACTCACCAAAAAAGGAGGACTGGGCCAAGAGAAGTGTGTGACTTGTCCTGTTCACATACTTTGGGCCTCGAGAACTTGGAGGAGGAGTCAAGAGGACATAGGGAAGGCTGATACTCAGTATGAGCTGTTACTGTTATAGGAATTGTTAGAATACTTCTTAATCTAAGCTCCTCCAGTGCTCTCTGCCCACCCCCAGGACTGCTGGGAGCTCCATGAGAGCAGCAACCGGAGTGTTAACAGTAGACACGGAGGGGGCCCCCTCGCCCTGCTCTGGCCCAGAGTGCCTCTGTCCCTATTATTTTTTTTTAGGTATTTCTTATATCACCCCTGATTGCAGGGAACAAAGTGGCCTTGCAGCAAAGCTTCAGAACATTCCTGTGGCATGTGACTAGTTCCCCAACTGTTGCTCAGGGAAGATGAAGATCTTATCACTGACCCTGTGCACTCTCCCACAGAGCAGGGGCAGGAAGGGGAGCAGGGTGAGAATGAAAAGGACCTGGCTTTCCAGGTGTCTGCCACCAAAGCCTCCCTCCCAAGCTAATAAGGGAAAGGATTCTTGTTTAAAGAAACATGAGAGTACCATTTCCAGAAAGAAAACAGAACAAAGAAATTAATCTTTCCCAACATTGGGAAAGATGAATGAGATTCAACAGAGAAAATGAATGCTATGTTTGAAATATGGAAGGAATTCCTGACAGTCAGAGCTGGCAAACATTGCAATGTGCTGTAAAGAGAATTTGTTGGGTCTCTGTTCCTTGGATTCTTCGGGCCCAGGAATGGATTATATGATCTGTCAAAATCACTTTCTGGTTCTCTGATGCTGTGGTTTTCCCTTTGAAAACTAATGACCACGGCTCATATTTTGCTTTGGTCTATTTCCCCAAAGATAAGTCGCATACAAAAGAAGTATATACAGACAGGGCAGAGCAAATTTATGCTTATGCTATTTGTCAATATCCCATCTAGCACAATGAACTTTTAAGTGGGAAGTTTAAAAAAGAAGATATAAAACTCCACATAAAAGAAGACTAAAAAGTTAAAAATTGATTGGTTAATAAGTGGTTTTTTTTTTTAAAAATGCAAGTTCATTGATGTGCACTTTGAATGATTGCCCATTTAAACCGAGGAAAAACATTAAGTGAAAAATAAATGAGACCAAATTATACACCCACTATCATCAAAACCATAGGGGGAAAATATATCAAAGGAAGAAAAAGATTGCTAAGACTTAGTGTTAGGGGGATGAGATTGCTGATTATGTTGCTCCACTCATTTCCCTAATTAGTTATAAATTAGTTATATTGCTTTTTATTACTTGTATAGTAATAACAATAAAACAACTTACATATGCATGTGCATATACATAGCCATGAAATTTGGGGGTCAGTCACTCTGGTCCCTAACCAAATTTCTCCCTATCTTGTGGTTAAAACCATCACCTTGTTCAGCTGACATTGCTTTGCCATTCCCATTCGAGAAACAAAAAGTCTAGTGCTCTGAAAATCTCCATATGCAATAGAGTTGAATGCCTTCTGCCAAAAGAGCATTCTCTTTTCCCTCATCTTGCTTTACTAACAGCTATTTTGAAATCACATTAGTTTTTACACCTGTAAAAGAGAAGTGTTTCTTTTATCAGCCAAAATGAGCTAGTTTGGGACAATCACAAAGTCAGACCAGCTGGCAACACCTACTAAAGCAAACTTCCTATCTCATCCCTCCTGTTTCCCAAAGACTCTGCAGATGGGACAGAGGGATTATTCAGAAGGTCTTTAGAATTTTGTTGACTCTTTATATATCCACTGAAATGTTTGGAAAATTTCACTAAAATTCGTGAGAGTAAAGAAAAACAAGACATCAGATAAGCTTGGGCAACAGCTTGATATGATTCTTCTGCCACAACCCAACCGATTAAGTTTGTAGATCCAAAATCAACAAATCAACAACATAAATGCTGTTTCTACCCTGTCCACCCCCCTGCTGCACCTATGGCAGACATCACTAATTGATCATGACATTCCTACTGAGCACAGACTTGGCCTTAGAATCCTTCTCAACACAATGCTCCTGGCAGCCAATACCAATCAATGACACTTGGCAAGTGAAATGAAACCTATTTAACATAACAGATGTCGACTACTATCTTTAAAATCCAGGCTTCAGGAAAGAAACATATGTCTAGTCAGACAGACCTGCTTTGAACCCTAGGTTCACCATGGAGCTAGAATCAACATAAAACTTTTTCCTCAACAATTGACTGGGCAGAGAGTAAAAAAGATGATGTCTGTGTGGTGTTATTAGGGAGTGCTTACGCTGTAGAATTTGTAGCAATAGTAACTGTTGTAGAGAGAATATCAAAGAGGACGTTTTCTACTTTGATTTGGTAAATCCCAAACCCACGCAAAAAGCAGTATTTCTTCAATTTCATGGGGAATTAATGGGATTTTGCCATAAAAACACATAACTTCATATATTAAAGTGCCAAAGTGGAGACAACATTAACTCAATTAAAGGGGACAGGAAAAGATCATCAAAAGATGAAAAGATGTGCAATGTCCTTAGTACATGTGGTTAATGTAGTAGTTAAATAGCTAATATTTATTGAACACATATATGCTGGTACTGGACCAAGTCTTTTTTTATGTTTTTTCTCATTTAATCCTCATGGTGACTCAATAAAATGCAGGTATAGTTATAATCTTCATTTGATGCATAAAGATCCTGAGAATGACAAAAAAATTCTTATATTGGCCAAAAGCCATACATCTAGATAGGATAGATTCAGAATTTGAACCTAACTTAGTCTTGTATCAGAGCCAAGTTTCCCCATAGCTTCACTAAGCTACACTGTCTGTTTTTTGAAAATCAAAATAAATTGCTTTTATTTGGAGTATTGCTGCTTATAAAGTGTATTGGTTCAGGTTAAACTACATGAAATTGCCATTTTTGTATGTAAAAAATGGTTGAATACTGGTGATTTTAAGTTTGAATCTATAATTTAGTCCTTTGAGTCAGACAGTAATTTCATTTGGGAATTATAAATAGGGCTTTAAAATTGAGGAATCTCAGACCTAGAAAAGATTAAGGATATTGAAAAATGTTCTAGAAATAAAAAGATGGAGGGAAAGTACTTGTGTTATCTTGCATATTTCCTTGCTGATTTCATTGCCCTTGTCAAATTCCTTTCTCCTAAACATATCTTTGATTTTCTTCCTTCTTGCTTCTACTCCAACAATATCTTCTCCCCTTCCTACCTATACACTTCAAAATCTGATACACATTTTTTTTCTTTTTTAAGGCTCCCAAATATACCGAGTGGAAAGTCCAATTTTCTCCAAACTTCTTTCTCTGGATCACTTCACTCACTCACTGTATAATCAGATTGTTTTAATGCTTCTTTCAGTCCTGAATGGCCTTTGTATTTCTCTTCAATCTTCTATAATCATTATATATAACTTGAAGCCAGGTTAAAAGGGTCCCTTTGATAACTTCGTTCCTCCCTTCGGTGATTCGCTGAGGCATAACTGGTGTTGGTCATGTTCTCCAAACACTACTGCACAACAAATTTTACTCAAGGGTTTTAGTGGAGATGGAGATCATGTACGTCACACATTTCAGATCCACAATATCTCTTCCAAAGAAAAGCAAAACAAAACTCTCCTCCACTAGTCTCCTCCTCCATACATCACTCTCCAGGCACCTTCGATACTCCTTCCAGATTTCCTCAGCATCCTCCAAGTTCCTCCTCACCCCTTCTTTTCCTATAGCTCTAAATTTCTTCTATGATGCAATGCAATGTGGCCTACCACAGCTTCTCTGATTTGCATCTTCACACTTACAACCACCATGTTCAACAAACTAAAAAATACCCGCTGTGCTCACCTTTCTTAGGAGGTAACTGAACATTACAAATAATAAATGCTATTTTCTCTTCATGTTTCTTATACAATGTGTTCTTTTCTCTGGACAGCCTATAAGCCCACACCTTAAACAGAAAAACATTTACTAGCATCTACTGTGGTACTAGCTCCATAGATTAGTCTCTCTGTTTGACACTTGCTGTGCATCCATCAGCCAAGAGCTATCATATTGCAAGCATAGAGCAGGCATGAAAAATATGTTGTTAAACTGATTTCCATTGTACCCAATAATCTTTCAAAGCACCAAGAAAAAGGGATTTAAACAGGTAGAAGAATTCTGACAGAAATAAATCCACTGTATATGTTTTTAAAGATTAAAAGTATTTTCTATAAATCTCTACCTGCCTTTCAATAATGTATGCCACTATCTATCAAAATTATGACTAAATTGCTTAAAGTTAGTTATCTATCAATAAGAGACACACTAAAACTTGTGGTAAAAAAATCAAAGTAATTGACTTTTTATAACAACATAATCTCACTAATAGAAGAAATGCAATATGAATGATATTTTCATACACATAAATTAACAAAACATTTTAAAAACAAAGACACCCAATGCTAGACAGGAGGAAATAAAGCAAATATATCCAGAGTGTTAATAGGATTATAGGTAGAAACACCCCTTTCAGAAAGCAATGTGGCAATATATATCACAAAGCCCCCAAGATATTTATGTCCTTATATTCAGTATGAATAACTACTAGAAATTTATTTTGAGAAAATCAGAGTAAGAGATTTATGAATGAAGATGTCCACTGCAGTAACAACCTCAATGTATAAAAGTATGAATAGGTAAATTTAGATGTATCTACTCAAACTAAGGTGATATAGCATCCTAAAAGCATTGTAATAAAGGGCCATGATTATACAAAAATTCATGATTAAATTGTTAATGAAAAACTGGGGAAGCAAATTTACATATATATAAATATATACAAAAAGATCACAGATATATTAAAATATCCATAGAAAACATTGGCATAGATATCTTTGTATCTTAGTACCATGAATAATTTTTCTAACAGTTTATATTATTGACATTTTTACAGTAAAGTTTATTATTTATAATTAAAAAATAATAAAAATATTTATTTTATACAAATCTTAGTTTTGGTATATATATCATGGAAACTTTTTCAATCCTGTCTAAAGGAAAGTAACTGACTAATACAACATTCTGAACATTCTTACTTAATAGACTCCTTTCAGTTAACTTGTCACAGTAGGCCATTTTTTTCAAACCAGTTAATGTCCATTATACTGGTGACTAAAATTATGTGAGAAAATATAATATCGTGTAAATAAAAGATCAGTAAAAAAGTTGTTTCTATAAAAAGACCCCATAAAGACTAAACAAAGGGCTGTCAAATGTTGTAGGTTGGTGTTAATGAAAAACACTGAGGAAAAATGAAGACTTATGATTGCAATTTACATGAAAGTCATAAAAATCTAAAATGGTTCTACACTAGGAATACCACACAAATATCTTTAACTCTTTTCTTTCAAAAAGTAAGAAACAAAAAATGGGACCATCTACAATGCATTATTAGTGAGGCTTGTGCTAGAAAGATGATGATTCCCTAGTTTGCCTACTTAAGTTCAAAGTAATGGTTTTGGTTTTCCAACAAAAATTGATATTTTAATGTATGTTTATGTTTTAAGCAAAAGTAAAATGACAAGACAAATGTATACTTTAATCAACACTTTGGCTAAAACCACCAAATACTCATTCTCATTGGTTGGATATGAAGACCTCTACTGCACATAGTATATGCACAAAAAATAACTTATAATCATATATGTAAATTATAATTTATTTAAGCAATCATGTATGTCTATGCTGATAGGCAAACATATATGTATATATATGTGTGCATGCATTTAAAGATATATTTATACATATATATATATATATATATATGAGTTTATAGATACACACACATATATAAAATATATGTAAATACCATGAAATTAACTACTCTACTCTTTACCAAATCATGCAATCATGCAATAGACCTTTCATATGGAGGTAATTTAAGGAACTCAAAGTGTGAAATTAAACTTAGTGATAATGACCACGATGCATGTAGGCATCGTGGTCCTGGTCGGAAGCATCTTGTTTAGCTTACTGTTCCTTTACCCTTATCAGCAATGGCCAGAGCCTAGAAATTTCTTGTTCAGACATTCTAAGGTTCACCTTCTGGTGGGGTTCAAGTCCCGAAATCTAAAGCTCTGTGCAAAGACACCATTTACAACCAAATCAGAAGTCTGCTTTGGAACTCTTGGTTTAGTAAGATTCTCAGAGTCCAGTCCAAGTTTTTAGTGCTCCTTCCTCTTCAGTATGTGAAGTCAAGACTGGCTAAATGAGTTCAGAAGTCCAAATGGTGAAGTAAATAGCTCTTCTTTAAAATATATATAAGAACGTTTTGTATTGGTGAATGGTTATATTTTCATTTTTCTCCTTTGCTGAAAAGATATTAAAATGGTAACATACAGAGAAGAGCATTGCACTATTAGGCACACCAGAGAGTGAGAAAACATTCCAAGTGAAGCATCGAGAAGTAGTAAACCTGGCTTTAAACCTTTACTCCTTGCTTTTTTGCTCTGTGATCTTGGGCAAGTTACTCTCTGAACCTTATTTCTTCATCTTAAAAATGAGAGAACTACCACCATCCTTATGAGATCTTATGAAATTAGCCCAAACCAATTATGTGCTTGGCACATTTATTGAAAGGGATATCAGTAAATGTTCATTTCTCCTATTACACAAATTTTAGTGTCTTAATCTGAAATAGAGTTATTTGAGGATCTAAAGCAGTAATACCTATGGGGAAGAGAGGGGGAGAGAAGCGAAAGTAGATTTACAGTTGTGAGTGTACAAAACAATTTATTCTTGTATTATTTATTAATAACTAGAGGGCTGTTGCACAATATCGTGCAAGAATAGGCCTTCCTTCCTCTGACTTCACTCCCGGGACCACCTGGGAGCCTGCAAGTCCTTGCTCAAGGCCAGAACACCACTCCTGGAGATCCCTCTGCTACCCCCTCCTATCCCTCATAGCAGGTGTCCTGCCCCTCCTGGCTGCTCTGCACCTGCATATATAAATTAACCCACCATCTTTGTCAGGCTAATTTGCATATTCACTCCTGATTGCCTGTGGGCATAGCAGAAGTACAGTCAATTTACATGTTTGTCTATTATTAGGTAAGATTGTATTATTTTTCCATACAAACTGTAAACCTTCTTTTGCCCCTCCCTACATACACCAGACTCTAGCTCAAGTCTGATCCACAATAAATATTTTCTCTTAAAAAAACTAAACAACTAGAAATATTTATGACAACTTCTTATCCAATGCCATTAATCACATTAAAGAAAACAATCAATTTAACATATATTCATCACACACACACACACACACACACATACACACACACACATACACATGCAACTGCAAGTGAAATGTAAGGCTCACCTGCAGTTCCAGAGAGTTCCACACTTAAGGTTCGTTCAATAGTCTTGTTCTCAAATGGGGAACCCTTGGGGTCACTGGAAGATATGGCACATTTATAAAAACAAACTGAAATGGAGTTGCTGTAGCCAAATGTATTAGAACCCCCTTCCCTTTCTGAAAATGGTTACATTTCTTAATACTTACTTTGGTGACTCTGGGGTCAGAGGAAGAGATAAAGTTGTTGGTTTGGCTAAAGGAAAAAAAAGGAAACTAATTATGAAATATTGAGTGTTTTTTTTTAGATTTGTTCTCTTGCTATAATAGTCACGTGGGAAACTGGAAACTGTAAATCAAAAGTAAGGAAATCCCTGAATATTGGATCAAAGTCAGTCAACAGTCCATTAAAAAAAAAATCCAAACAACAATTGTATCAGAAAATTACCATTCAAAAAACACAGAAAAATCGAGTTAAAAAAAAAAAAAAAAGGTAGCATCCCTGTTAAGGATACCAAATGTGCATCACACCATCAGAAAGAAATGTTTTCTATTTGAATTTGGAATACAGTACACGGTTTGTTTAGACAAGAAAAGAGCAGAGTAACTACAAGATGACAGAACGTTATGAATATTCAGTTGATTTTTCTCCTAAAACATATAATTTTATATCTAGCCTGAGAATAGGTTATTTGTATGAGGCCAAAGCTCACCCAATAACCATTCCCTTCACTAAAAATGAATTGAGAGATTATGGCAAATTTTGGACATGGATCCAGATGGTTGAGAAGGGCCTCAGATTCGCAAATCTGATAAACAAGTAAAGTAAGATACTATGTTTATCAGTTGAGAGACCCAGAGCTGTGTAAAGAGAGCTCATCTACTTCCCTTTATGCTTCCTAAATTTTACCTGATACAGAAGGTATTTCCCAACTATAAAGGATGAAGTAAGAATCTTCTTACTCCAAAATTTCAATTGCTACTCTTCAGAAGTCTTGTATTTTGAACAGGAGGGGAGAGCATAATGTGAAATGTCCTTGGGATATATATCTACATACCTATAATAATAAAAGTGTAATGTGCTAATTAGACTAGATGTTCTTCCTTTACGAAGCCAGGGCTGCAGCTGCAGGATCCAGGCAGCTGCCTCTGACTGCCAGGGAGGGATCCAGGCAGCCAACATGGCTGCAAGGGAGGGATCGAAGCAGCTGCCACAGCTTTGAAGGACTATTCTTGCATGAATTTCGTGCATCTGGCCTCTAGTATATATAATAAAAGTCTAAGCGACTGTTAGGGTGGAACGACCAGGACAATCAGTCACTATGATGCACACTGACCTGGGGAGCGCAGCAGTGGTGGCAGGAGCCTCTCCCTCCTCCACAGCAGCTCTAAGGAGCAGTGGATTGAGCAGTAAGGAGCATTGAGGAGGCGGGTAATAAAGAGCAAGGGATTCTGGGCTGTAAGAGGGCACAGGCTGGGCTGAGGGACCCCTACCCCCACCAGTGCATGAATTTCATACACTAGACCTCTAGTTATTTATATATATGCCTATCTAACAAAGATATATGTATACATATGTCCATTTTTTTTTCTCTCAGTAAAATAACTACTTTCAAAAGGTAGTCATTTAAATAATGAAAATCACAGAATTTAAATAAAAAAGGTTTTTAGAATAATCTTTCTTATTTTATATGGGAAAAGCCTGAGAAATATCTTTGAGATGCTGAAAGATATTGCCAGAGCCATAAAACTAGTTACTGGCAGAGTTGGCCCAGAATATGTTTCCTTTCTTCTATTATCAAAAGGGACTGCAACCAATAGATATTCAAGCAAATTAATCAACCCCAGTAATTAAGGTCCTTTGAAATGTGAAAATATTATTTATATCCAAATTAGGGTGAAATTAGGTACTTTACTTGGATAAATAGTATTTACATATTTAATTTGTAGATTTAGATTTAGTTTTTAAACAATGGAATGGTTTCTCATCTATCCAATGTGCATTCAGTAATACAAAGCTCATGCTGTCTTCTACAAATTAGGTACATTGATTGATTGGCTCTTCCATATAAACAGATAAATGAACTGGTCTTACATTATTTTATTTTATTTTTTTAGTATGTCTGATATAATGAACCTTTTAAAAAGAACACACTTATGAAGGAACTTTACCCACTTTTAAGGTGCCCAACTAATAACTACAACAATGCATGCAGGTTCTATAGAACATGTCTGCCTATGAACTAGGTGCTATCACACACAATAAAAGCACATAGAAAATCAATCACTAGAATTCCAGTTTTCAAGGTATGGAATTGGCTTTCTGAAATGCTCAAAGGAAGACCCCCAAAATTCTGGTAGTTGGGTATAGGTAAGGCCAAGGGCAATGGAAGGAGGGAGTAGGCAATGGAGATATTTAATGGGACCAAAGGCAGCAGAAAATGAGGGCCATAGGGAAGGGTACAGCTCAAACCACAAACAGACTGGAATCAATATGTCCAGGCTCACAAAAGCTCACTAAAGGAGCACTGAATTGGTTCACTCAGAGTTTAATCCACATTGTTCTAGAGACTTAAATCCACATTGATCCTTGAGGGCAGGAATTCATCTTTTTTATGCAGATCATGGTATTTTTAGTTAATGAATACATTAGCAAATGAATGAATAAGTGAATGAGGGGGATACCAACAGGTGCCAAAGGCCTGACCATTAACCTAAGGAACTTGAAAGAACTTGACCTCACCACCTTACAAAGAACAAACAGGAAGTTCAGTGGAAAAAAAAAATTATAATCCATTAAGGTAACCTCAGCAGAATCTCTCAGTCATCACCTCCAAGGGTTCATGTGTTTTTCACTTTCAAATTTTGATAATAATTTAAGTAACCCCTGAAGCTGAGCATTGATTTTTCTATTGCTTATTAGCAGCCAACCATGTTTGCTTTGTTTTAGGACTTTAATAACTACAATAATATATATATATATATATATATATATATATATATATAGTCAAAAGGCTTTGTTCTGGGATACATTCTTTATGCCTCACCACAGACATATACCTTAAAAAAAAACAAACACACATACAGCATGTATCTTCTAAAGAATATTTCCCCCATAGGCCAATTTAGTTCCTCACTGCCATGGTTTACAACAGTTTACAGTAATATTTAGTGGTAAGCAAATTTAAATATTGGGGGGCGGGGGGGAAGAACCTCAAAATCCAAAAGGGACAATTAAAGTTCCAAAGCAAGACCTTTAAAATGTGCTGCTGGGCTGGCTTTACCAACTCCAAGGCTTCATCGAGCTCAGGACTTCATATCCAGCTCAAGAAAATGAATGCAAGAATAGCAGAAGGTGAAGAGTAGCAGTGAATTCTTCAGTTCACTCACTAGAGCAAGCCCAGCTGGCTTTCCCTCACCTGAGGCCTTAGACAGCTACATGTCTGCCCCCAGAGGACTGGTTCTGCTCTGGGAAAATCTCCTCCAGTGTGTGAGGGGCCCATCAGCCCTAAGCAAGCTAAGAGAATTTGGCTCCTCTACATAAATGTATTTCCCTGAACTGGCAGAAAGGGATATGTAGTGATTTTGAGGTAGCCACTGTGAAAAACCTAACTGGGAGCCAATTTAACATATTAAAGGAAGATTCCTGAAAAAGCTGGGTTTATGGTGAGCTGGGGATGAGAGAGGGAAAGTCAAAACACTGGGGAAGGAAACGCTGTTGAAAAGCAGCAGCAGCAGCATACCTGTGCAAAGCAATCAAGGTTCATAACAGGGAGGCGGGGCTGCCGCTCTGCAGCTGCACAGGGAAGTTGGGAAAACGAAAGGGAAAAGAGAGGTGGCTGTTTATAAATACTATATTAGCAAAGGCCTACTTCCACTACAAGGATAGAGGTAGAGTTCACAGAACCTGGGATATTTTTAAGCAACGACAACTTTTACAAGTTCTTTTTGCACCTGTAAGACTAGAATATTTTGAAAGGAGGAGCCAAAAACAAAAGAAAAATTTATCTCTGCCAAGAGAGGTTTCCCCCAAATCAGCCTGATCTGCCTCAGAAGCCTTCTGATAATGTAGGGGGGTAGTACAAAATCAGTCTAGCTGTTTCATTTCATCTAGGCAATCGTTTCTAGAAAGCAAATTTTTAAAATTCTAGGAATTTCCAAATCCTTATTTCCAAAAAGAAACAAAAACACAAAAACAATTGAGAGACTAGCATGTACTCTTAAAAAAAAAATAGGAAAGAATGCACTTAATAACCACAAGAGGCTGCATAATTGTTATTTACAATTTCTTAAGGTACATACACAGCAAGTCAACAATGCCTTATTTTTTCCATTATTGAAGAGGGGAAAAAATAAAAGCTTTGTAATGAATCACCTAGCCCAGCCTGCCCAGAACTTTAATGACCTCAGCATTTCAGAGCTCCTGTAAACCTCATCTGAGGTTTCAATGCTTCCCTCTTCCTCACCCACCTACTCGGCTAACATTTCAGGGGCCATTGGGCGATTGTGAATCAGGCTGCACATCAGCTAAATAGGATATGTTCACCCTGTGTCCACAGAAGGATTATTTTCCCCCATCTACAGTGAAGTGCTGAATTCTCTTTCCAGAGTGAAACTGTGGGCATGGAAGCCCGCAGTTTGGGCATCGCCAGCCCAGTGTATGCCGGCTCACCCTTTGGCACTCTCACCCACAGACTACGTTTTGGCCCCCAACCTACCTTGTAAATGTTGCGACTGCGATTGTGTATGGGACTTCTTTTTGGAGGTGCATTTGTCTCTGCTGCTGTTCCTGGTCTCTGTGGGTTTGCTGTGAGGAGGGTCATCGTTTGTGGTCAGATACTTGAGAAGCTCTGAGCAGGGACGTCTTTGTGGCTTTTGCTGTTGACAAATGCTCTTCGCTTTATTGCTCCATGAATTCTCGGTCTTAAAAAACAAGGCCCAAAGAAAGCTAAAATTAGTGAACTGAACCTTAGCAGAATGGATATAGGTTTTCTGAAGAGATGAGATTTTCAATGAAGTGTTCAGTCTAAGTGTACTGGATCTATGAGCTGTGAATAATTGTTTGCAGAACAAGGAAAGAAAATTACATTTAAAATTCCTAAATGACGTTTATGCAGCTTTTTATTTCATTTCTCCTACATTGCAATGTTCTTACTCAGCAACATGTAACTAACAAGACCCTACAGCGCCTTTACTGTGAATAAAAAAAAAAAAATAAGCTGGTTTAAACCTTAATTTGCCACTGATTGCCAGAGCCCAGTATTCACAATTCTCTTAAGTATCCCTTAACGCTCCGTTTTCACTCGCAGTGAATGGCAAGACAAACATTGTTTAATACAGCCCGCTAACCGAATTATGTCATTGCCAGCATTCCATCCAATTAATGGCAGAGACAGATCTTTTGCGGTGATTCCAGAGCCATCTTTCTCAGGTTGGACAGCTGGCAAAACAGCAACCCTGCATCTTGAAGTCACTTAGAGTTAATACCAGCCTATCAGCAAATTGAATTGCAGCCCGCCCTGCTGCATGTATTAATACAATGGGCAAGGAGCAACAGACGGCAGAACTTCCATTCCAATTGTCCAAAGACAAAGCGCAAATGGGCTCTGCCTGGTTGAAAGCGGCTGGAGTGCTGCTTCTGGACACCCATGTCAGAATCAGTTTCAGCATTGTGAAACGGCTGAGGTGCCCAGACCCATGAGCAGCACAAATAAGCCCACGACTGGCTTTACGGCTTCAAGTAAAAACCCTCTGGGACTTCCCCTCCTGTGTTAAAAAAGAGTTTACTTTTGTACCTTAACGACTGCAGGGTTTGTTCTCATCCTGTGACTATGGTTTGCATGGTTCTGGGTACTGAGACCACTGCATTCAGTATAACTTAGCTGAGTGTTGGCTGGTGCCAGTAAGAGCTTCTTAAGCTAGAAACATATCAGGGAATGGGAAAGACAAGAGAGTTATGAGTCTTCTGAGCATTAGAATAAGTCATTAACATTTCAAACTTAAAATTCAGTCATTGTAATGATAAAAAAAGTAATTCTATCACACCTCAGCACAAAAAGCACTAACAAATGTGTATTTTTAAAAAGTAAGAAGTTTGGCATTATACTACCACCTGTGAAACTATTTCCTTTTTCTACATTTGAGACTTAGTGTTGTCTACCTCAATATTTCATTTATATAAAGGGGAAAGGGTCTTCCTAACAGGACTTCCAAATCACTGCTGGGTGGGAAAAGCTGCCTTGCTAAATGAGGATTTGGGGCATGGGGAGGGAATATATGGACATTTTCCCATCAATAACCCAAATGAATCAAGTGGCAGTAAATTAAAGATTCTGTGATGTTCTGAATCATGTTGCATAATAAAGTATAATACTTGACTGATTCAAAGAATACTTGGAATAAAAGAATGGCTATTTTTGGTGAAGATTTGTAAATATCCCTAAACAGTTTTGCTCAGTGAATAGAGCATCCGCCTGCGGACTGAAGGGTCCAGGGTTCCATTCCAGTCAAGGGCACATGCTCAGGTTGTGGGCTGGATCCCCAGTAGGGGGGCATGCAGGAGACAGCCAATCAATGATTCTCTCTCATCATTGATGTTTCTATCTCTCTCTTCCTCTTGGAAATCAAATATATATGATTTGTAAATGTATAGTCAGGAGCTGTAGGTTTTGGCTTAGACCACATGTGTCAAACACAAGGCCCGCGGGCCAAATCCAGCCCGCCAGGCCTTGCGATGTGGCCCGCACCGCGTTGTCATCACTGCACTCTGCTGTCAGTTTATGACATTGTCAGTTTATGACTGTTCAGTAAACCATTCAGCCCGCGATTTAGGCTAGATTTTAGATTTTGGCCCCTTCTCTGATTGAGTTCGACACCCCTAGCTTAGACAAAGAATTTACTGTCTTTTGACCTCTGTTTTTTTGTTTAATTTGAGGGTCTTCTAGATGTCCCTGCTTAGACATGTAGTATGACTCCAGGAAAACAGTACCTCCTAATTGAGCCAAATGTGTGGATGAATGTAAAGAAATCAGAGTCTTAGACAGCAAAGCAAACAATATTTACAAATGGAGAAAATGGGGATAAAGAATAATCACTTATGAGAGATTTTCTTCTAGACCAGAAATCTCAGAAGGCAAAATAATACATGTAAAGTGTCCATGTGTTTACTTGGAGTGTTTTTAACATTTAAAAATGTAGAAATGGGCAAGAAACAAACTCTAATGGCAGGTAGAAGCACATTACTAAAGTTTGAAGGATGGCATTCTGTAATTTACATAGTGTGTTCTTGCATTAGATTTATGGCAAATGACAAATGGCTACCACAGATGAGAAGGTAAAACTGTGT
Source organism: Pipistrellus hanaki (assembly GCF_964339955.1). Taxonomy (NCBI): domain Eukaryota; kingdom Metazoa; phylum Chordata; class Mammalia; order Chiroptera; family Vespertilionidae; genus Pipistrellus; species Pipistrellus hanaki. Next base: position 198,485,410 of record NC_140503.1, on the reverse strand, counting down.
CTTAGAACTAATAAAATTCTGGTCAAGCACTGCATTGAAAGGAAAATTCACTCTTCATTGCCAACAAATTCACTCTTCATTGCCTATCATAAATTTGGGTACCTTGGTTTGCAAGTGTGCTATTACTTTTCAATCTTCAAGAATTATGGATCAAAAGCCTTAAAATATTACATATCCCTTGATATACCTCCTATTTCTAGAATTGCATGCATAAGAATAAAACTACAAATATGTCAATGATTAAACAATTTATAATAGTAAAAATAAAAAAGAAAAACAGCACTAAATATCTAACCTCAGGGATTAATTAGTAAATAAGGACATCTTTGAATAATAAAATATTATACCACCATTAAAATAATGCATACATTTAAAAATTCAAAAGCATGTCAATACTGTATCTTAATGATAGAAATTTCAATTATTTTGCATATTAGAAGTTACTAGAAATTACAGGTGAATATTTAGTCTGTTCACTTTGGTTCCTAGATTTTCTAAATTTCTACCATGAATGTAAGTAATACTAAGGAAAAAAAAAACATTGACACAAAAGATAGTTTAAAAATGTAGTTAGGCTCACATGAAGACTGTATTGTCAATATGTTTAAACACAGAACAACAGAATTTGCAACTGCAAGCATGTTTGGGGATTGTTTCGGCATCAATCTAAGTTAAAAATCCAGACCTTATTGTTACTACATCATACCCATGCAGCGGGTAGCCAGAGGCAACTCCAATTCCTGTTAAACAGTAGGAAGGGTTCTTACTAGAGACGGCTCTTCTGCCTCCTGAGGCGGAGGGGTGCCGTCAGGCATGGAGGAAGGACTAGCCTCATTCTCAGTGGTCACATCTCCATCTGTCAGTGCATCAAATGAGGGCAATCCGTCTTCATCCACAGGGAGACTGTCCAGTGTCTCTGTGAGAACTGCTAGCAAGTTCGCCTCATTCTCTTCATCTATCTTCTGCAAAAACAGAAGACAACGTGAATGAGTTGACATTGGGAGATGGGTAACACCATTAATCAGTATAGATTGGACATGTTTAGCCAAATGAATAAGAAAATACATGAAATTTTGAATGTTCATGCCAGAACACTAAGATCACATCTTCCTTAAACTCCAAATTCACTTTTGGTCTGAAACATACAATTAATTAGTATCTCTTCTGTACCAATTTCTGATTGTTGACCTGTCCAATTTAGCAATTTATTATGTCAGTGCTTAATACGGCTGTATATAATTCTGTCTTGTTCACAGTTATTTTCCACATGTTTATGTCTTATTTCCCTAACTAAAAAGATGTGATTTAGAGAGTCTGAGGCAACTTGAGAGAATTTTGACCATCATCTCTTTAATCCTACACAGCAAACCTGTGGAAATGTGTAGAACACTGCTTGAACATCACAAGAGAAACTACACTGTTACGATTTCAATTATAATCTCATCACTGAATACTCCCCAGTCATTTTTTCCCCTAACACTTTTCCCAACTTTAGTCATAAATTTATAACTGCCTACTGGACATTTCTACCTGATAATAGCTCCCTCATCTCCAAACTCAAACTTACTACTATCTCTCTTGACTTCTCATGTTTGGGTAACAATTTTTCAGACGTAAACTTTGAAACTACTTTGAGTTCTCTTTAGCTGTTCAGTTGCTAAGTACAATCTTACTTTGGAACCATCGCTTAAATGCATTCATTTCTGTGGCCAATGGCATCTAGTGCAACCTTACTTCTAGTGCTGGATCCTCCAACCATACTCTAAATCATTTTTTCTTTACATACATTCCCACAAACACATACTTTTTTTAAAATATATTTTATTGATTTTTTTTATAGAGAGGAAGGGATAAGGATAAAGAGTTAGAAACATCAATGAAAGAGAAATATAGAATAGCTGCCTCCTGCATACCTCCCATGGGGGATGTGCCCACAACCAAGATACATGCCCTTGACTGGAACCAAACCTGGGACCCTTCAATTCATAGGCCAATGCTCCATCCATTGAGCCAAACCAATCAGGGCCCATAAACACATTCTTGAAAAACTGTTGTTCACTCCACAAATATTTTTAACCACTTATTCTATGTCAAAACCATGTTAGGTGTTGAAGGTACAAAGAGAAACAATAAAAAATTGCACCCCTCTAATACCGCTCTAGTAAAAGGGAAGGACCCATAAACAGTTTATTATAAAGGATAGTATTTATTTCAGTGGTTTCAAGCTCTCCCAAACTGGAACTTATGCACTTTGTTTATAGGAAAATGTTCTATATTAATTATATTATACTAGAGGCCTGCTGCACAAAATTTGTGCACAGGTGGGGTCCCTAGGCCTGGCTGGCAATCAGGGCCAATTGGGACAGGCTGATTAGGGCCACGCTAGAAAGAAAGCGATGGTTGCCGGGCCAGGCACAGAAAGAACGGACATCAGATGCCAACACTGCCATCATTTGCGCCCTGCCACTGTGCGGTTTCCCGCCTCCCCGATCCCCTCCTTCTTTGCTGCCATGCCTCCACTGTGATGGGTGGGCAGTGGGCCCATTAGGACCTGACAGCCAGGGGGTGAGAATGGGGCACAGGATGTTGGCTGCCAGCCCCAAGGAAGGAGCTGGCCCTCAGCACCCCTGGGAAAGGGGTCACGTCTGCTACCACCCACCCCTGGTTCCCTGTCACAGCCCAGAGGCAGGTCCCAATTGGGCAATCAGAGCCTGCCAACTATAGGGAGGGACTACAGTAGGTTGGCCAGCAGGCCCTGATTGGGCTATCTGGGCCTGCCAGCTTGGGGAGGAACCATGGGAGGTTGGCTGGCCAGGGTAGTTTGGCTGTGGGAACACACTGACAATCAGGGGGCAGCTCCTGCATTGAGCATCTGCCCCCTGGTGGTCAGTGTGCATCATAGTGACTGGTTGCTCCAGTCGTTCCTGTCATTTCAGTTGCTTAGGCTTTTATATATATATAGATAGCTGGGCACATAGTATAGGTAGTAGTCACTGATTACTTGCTAAATAGTTCACGGGTCTGCATTTATTGCATAGGATGTATGCTGTGTATATAACTTTATTTTCTTTCTGTTAGCATTTCACATAGTTTATTCAATTTGACTTGTTTCATAGGTCCTTTTTAAAGGTTCTGTGTGCTATGACATTAACAATAGCTAAATTATCTCATACAGGTCTTATTACAAAATGCACCTAAGCTGCTGACATCTAATGAAGCCAGCAGGGCCCACACTCCCTTTCTCTCTAGCAGTGAACTCCAGTTAATTAACCTGACAAAATTACAAGAATCACAGAATAAGACAGCTAATCAGAAAATCAAATTGTATCACTGGAGAAATTAGGCAGGTCTTTATCATGTACACATTCTATTTTCACATAAAATTGTTTTTCCTCATTACTGATCAGCCCCCATCCAGTTTCTTTCTCTTTTGGATTCAAGATGCCACGAAGAGCTATTTGCTACTCAGTGGACTTTACTGGGCATGTTTTCCATTTGCATAATACCCCTCTCTAATTCCTAATGCTGTTGGATTGGATGACATTGTGTGTGGAGTGACAACTATGTGAGTTTTAAGACTCTAATGCACCAGGAAAATGTTAACTTCAAAATGGTACTACTTCCAGCAACTGACCAATTCCTTAATATCAAAATTGCTCAATTCAATAATAAAACTTACTGAACACCCCTCTTTATCCCTCAGTTCTTTTGGACAATGTAACTGTAATAATAAAAATACTGAAGTATATTTCCTTATTTTCTAGCCAGTATCATAATTTGATATCTAAAGATTCCAATCCCCTTATCTTTATTTTTATTTAGAAATCCATGTACCAAAAAAGCAAACCAGGTTATGAATCTGTTCTGAATAAAAATTATAATATGATGAAATATATATTATATAAAATATTGCAAATCATGAAATTTATATTCTATAAATATCTCCATATAATCTAATTAAGTTAATTTTTAAAATGTTTCAAGCACAAACACACATATATATTTTAATAACTTGGATATTTTCCAAGTGTCCCAATTTTATAAGTTTTTATTTAAAATTTAAAAATAGCTCAAGAAAAAATAGTTAAGATTATTCACTAATAAATGAGTAGTTTTGTTTATACCAATATATATTATGTGTTTGGCTTTCCTTCAATCTGACAAGCCTCCAGTTGCTTTAATCACATAATACAATAGTGCTTTAGTTTTATCCCTGGTGTAAACAAGCTATAATAATTCCAATCAAGTCAAAATTACATAGATCACTTAAATTAACCAATTTCCCCCCAAATTCATTAATAAGCCTGGATGAATGTATACCAACTGCAATGCCAGAAATATTGTAGGTTGATAATGTTATAATTATTTTACAAGATCTGATTAAATGGCCAACCATTTAATTCTCCTCTCTACTGGGGCCACAATGAGGGGTAAGTGTTATGGGATGGAAGATTTGAATTGTGTATGAGTGTGTGTGTGTGTGTGTGTGTGTGTGTGTGTGTGTGTGTGTTGGGGTATGTAGGTAAAGCAGTCTGGTGTTCAACTATTATGGAACAGGAGGGGTTTAATCAGTAAGTGTCCATTTGCAGTAATTTGAATCTCTTAATAATCTTCTCTATATGTGGATGACTTACAGAGGTTCCAAGACCAATTATTTCAGGAAGGTAGTTCCCTAAATAAGAAGAAAAGATATGCTATTATTTCAAATTCTCCACTTTCTTTAACCATAAAAATTGGGGGAAAGTCTGATATTACCAATGGAACTTTTCTGTTGAAGCTCAGCAGATATTCCTACATGTAAACTTGAGTGGGCATTGCCCCTAACCATGGCAATTTCAATTAGTTTACCATGAGTTTCAACAACCAAACACCCTCACACAGGCCATGGATGTGACAAAAAGAACTCTGTTAAACAATCAATATCATTATTGCTTTGGTCCCAATTGACAGAATACGCAGGTCAAAGCTGCTGCAGAGGAAGCTCACTGGGCTAGTAACACATGTCTGTTCGCAGGTGACAGGTCCTAGGAACACATTCGTCAGTAAAACCACATTGCAAGATAACCATTCAAAGATTCGACTCTGAGACTGCAAATGATTGTTCTAACAAAAGCATACTTACTAGCTTCAAATAAGTTTTTTATAAAAGAAAGAAAAGCAGCACTGTGAGGAGAGAGCAGATCACCAATTGGATAGGGGAGTAGAGCAACACAAACTGAGCTCAGCCTTGCAACTGACCGCTGGTGGGTGCAGCAAGGTACAAACCAGCCAATAGGCATCTCCTCCATTGAGCTCTAGAGCAATCAAGCAGAATTTCCCAAGGTGGGGTTCAACCTTGGGCTCTCCTTACACAATGCTAGTCCTAGTCCGCTGCTGTTCTTCCCAACCTAAATAAAAGTCCATGTGACTGTAACACTTCATTCTCTAAGGGCTCTCCAAGAATAAAGAAAGCACATCAACAATAACTCATTCAAGGTATAAAGAATTTCCAGTGACAGATGATACACATACATGAATATGAACAACCCAAATTTAGAAAGTGCAACAATTCCAAAGCAATGTCATATCCTTAATAAATGAGTGTTCAGAACAGTCAACAAAATCAGAAAGTTCGTGACTCCTCTTTGGGACTGCTGGGTCCCAACATGACCTGTACACAGTGTGCTGTATTTCAAAAGGCACAGTGGAAGGAAGGAAAATTCTGCCCTTCTAGTGCCCAGTGTCACCTCAAAATTGAAATATTGGATCCAGTGGATAATCACTGGGCCCTCTTCCTTTGTGAGCAATTGGCAAACAGATCTCCCAACTGGTTACATATTCTGGGACAGACAGTGCATTTCACTCATCCAACTACACCTGGAGAGTGAATAAATCCACTAAATTAAAGAGGAGATCAGGGACTTTGAATTGCTAACTGACACTTGAGGGAGAAACCCAGAGTGAAACCAGCATGTGGTATCCCCAAGATTTCTAAATGCAGGCTATTATGGTGGGACATGCCTTGCTCAAGATAGTCATTTTTTCCACCTCTTGTAGAATTGCAATTACACTCTGTGTCCCTAGATTCTCACACTCGCTTGATCTCTGTTTGATAAAAATAGTTTAATAGCCATTTAATCACAGCTTCATTATCTTAGCTCTCTTAATGCGAATTAGGCCAGGAGGATTCTTGCTTCCTCATTATTCAAATCATCAATAAGACAGAAACAGTGGGATCTTCTTATCACTCATTAATCAGTTTCAGTATCTTAGGTTCTGTTTACTCAGAGATCAATCTGTGTGAGAGGTCACTTAACCTCTCTGAGCCTCTATATTTTTCTGTATAAAGTTTCAGGATATTATCTGCCTATTCCTATTATAGAAGTTTTTTGCACTCATAATTAATAGGGAGATAAAAAGAGTAGACAACGACTTGAGAATTTCTGAAGAAGGTGCTCAATAAACATTTCAATGTACATGGCCATCTTTTCAATTACCCAGGTTTGAATTTCATTCTTTGAGCAAGATCTACCACTGATTTTTAGCACTGGGCCTTCTTCCTCCAAAATACCCAGTATGCCTTGGGGTTTCTCCTTGCCCCATCCTGCTAATTTGGAAGCAGCTAATGAAGACAAAATTAACTCCTACTTTAAGAGAGGCCTAATTAGGAAGGGAAATCTGCTACAGGAACATCTGGTAATGTATTCTGAAGCCAGATATAAATTACATTTTTGGATTATCCACTATTTTGGATTATTTGTTCTACAAGACCCCACCAGAAGTTGAAATAAATAAGTGAGAAAGCAGCTTTATGATAGATTTAGAAGTTCAAATAAGGACTACACTTGGTTGTAGGAGTTTGTTTCCTGAATGTCCATACATAAAGTTCTGTACCTCAGTTTCATGCACAAAAAGCCAAAAAAACTTGTGCATGTATAAATTTTGATTTTGATGTACAAAGTGTGATTCAAGATTTGCAAGTAGCTGAATTCGCAATAAAGAATTTTTTTTTACTGAAATAAAATGTAAAAAAATAACAATTTAGACTAGACCACTGAAATAGAATTGGAGGGTTTTAGCTTTCTTTAAAAAACATTTTAAATAGTACAGATATCATGTTGCTGATTGTTTACTGTGCATGTCCACTCAATGGTCTAAACCTGTACCAAAAAGGTTGTTTAATATTTTGAATATTAAAACAAGAAGGTTTCTCTCTTTTCTTTTTTCTTCCCTTTATCTCCTTGAATGCTTCTCTTATACCAAGGAAAGAGCACCCACAGTGTGTCTGCTCACCTTCTTACACCCCAACATAAAATGGACAGAATCCCCACCTGATGCTTCTTATAAATTACTAACTTATACCCCATGCAATAGGAAGAGTCCCTAAAACAAACCATGAGCTTTATGTTTAGTATATGGAATAAAGGGTTTTCAAAAGGGGGTGGGCATTTGAAGGTAGGATAAAAAGGACATAAGCAATCTAAAGCATATATGTGTAACAGAAACATAATCAAGAAATGAAGACCACAATGTATTATGTTATACATGTCTTATGAAAGCACTTTTGTATCTATTTATTTCTTACAAATGCCCTAAGAGTTAGCTTATTCCCCTATAATTATTCCCAAGAGAGATAAGATAAGGACTTTATGTGACAAGTATTTGCCCTGGGGGATACCAAAGTTGCCAAAATTTAAGGTTTTACTGATTTAGTGGCTAGCAGAAAGAAGGCAGAATTTAATTTCACTAACTGGGTAACTCACCATGGACATATAGTCTACTTAAAATATCATATATGTAAATGTGTCTATACATAACATCCCATACCCCTCCTGACACACATAAATTTGCATATCAAGTGCACATATTTAGAATCTACGTAAATACATTTCAATCTTTTAAGTGTAGTCCAACATATTCAATTGTAGTTGACTATATAAGTATATAATAAGCACATGGATTCTTTCTTCCAATTATCTATTCTAAGGAAAGCAATGATGATACACTGAAGATAATTCCCACAAAAATAAAATAAAGTAAGCATCAAGTGGAAACAAATATAAGCAAAACTGAATTCTCTCCTCAGATATATTTATATCTATTGAAGTCTATATAATTCCTGTTAATATCAAGGCTTCCATTTAAATAGGTAAACATGCACATTCACATCTGTCCTTTAGCTCCATTCTAACTTATTAGCATATATTTCACACTCATGATCTATAATAATAAGCATGTACTGAACATGTGAGATTTATTCCTCTGAATAGATTACATGAGCTAAAAGTATAAAAACAGAGGTTCAAATGAAAGATCTAAGAAAATCAGAGTTGATTCACTCAAAATGAGCTACTTATGGGTGTGGGGGAAGGATGAGTTTCATTACATTTCTCAAACACATCCTCAAATTTACTAGTAAACTAAGAGAAAAACAAGGCACTGTGTAAGAAAAACCAACACCAGACTGGAAGTCAAAAGAATTGCTTCTAGATTCATTTGCACTATTATCTAGCTACATGGCCTCAAATGGAAGAACTCAACTCTGGCTGTATTGGGCAAACCAGAAAGATAATCCTATAGGTTCCCAATTAGCTTCCCAGATTTCACCCTTGCCATTTTCCACCCCATCCCAACAATCCATTCTCAACACAGAAGACTAAGTCATCTTGATAAAACCTAAGTCATGTTGTAGCCTTCCTTTGACCAAACCATCCATGGCTTCCCATACCTCTAAGAGCAAAAGTGAAAGTCTTAAGAGTGACCTATTAGACTAGGATCACCATATAATGTATCATCCAAGCCAAGAACACTTTTCTCAATGAGGGGGTGTACTATAGATAATCCGCCACTCAGGGGTTAATCCAGACAATTGTGGGCTAACTGAGATGTATGGTCAGTGATCCTATACTAAGATCCACATCATCTCATCCTGTCAACACCCCCATTTATCTGTCTGAATCCTTTCCAATCACTCTGACCTCTTCATAAGTCCACAAAAATGTCAGGCATTCTCCCTACAAAAATGTCAGTCATTCTCTTGCCCCAAGGTCTTGGCACCTGCTGTTTCCCTTGCTAGAAGGATCTTCTGCCAGATGGCCACATGGCCTCCCCCTTTATCCCCTCATTTACTCAAATGTCATGTTCTCAGTAAAACTTTCCTAACTATTCTAGGCACATCCTATCTATCTTCCTGGCTTATTTTCCCTTTGACACTTATTTCTGTTACTCAATATAGATTTGTTTGTGATCTACCTAAAGTAGAAGGTCTGTAATGCCTACCTGATAAACTATCAAAACACTTGGAATATAGTAGATGTTTAATAAAATTAAAGAAGGAAAATAACTAAAAAGTCTAACCAGTACTAAGTAGCTAATGTGACTTTTCGTTTTTCTATTGTTGTAATTGCTGTTTGGTCTGCACATCCTACTTCTCTCCACCTCCTGCAGATGTAGCTTATTAATGTTTATCTTAGGCTATGACTTAAAATTAGCTTGCATTCATTTCCTATACACCAGCTGATAGGTCAGGCAAGTAGCCAATATATTCTTAGTGGGAAAGAAGTCAATATGAACAGCAACAAGTACAGAGGAGCTAATTCTGAAATTAGTCCCAAAGCTCTGAATCTGTAAAATTCAATGAAATGTCCATCTTTTATAAAGGAAGGGTTTGGAATACATCTTGTCAAAGCAGAGAATTATACCAATTCTAGTGTTTGGGAGGACACTAGAATACATCATCAAGCAATTAATTTGCAAATATCTAAAAAGAGCCAAGATGATTTAGGAGGAAAAAAAATCATGCCAGACTAACTTACTATCTCTGTCCATACATTAGGCTCCCTAATCAAGAGAGAACAATTGATGTGATTTATCTGGACTAGAGTGTACTTCTTCATTCAATACTCCATAACACACTCATGGACTTAGCCAGAGGTTTTTTTGTTTTTGTTTTTGTTTTAAACTGTATTCCATGGAACCCTGCACATCCATCCAGTTACTATAAGGATTGATTATAAATATGACAATACTAGAGGCCCAGTGCACAAAATTCCAGCTCAGGGCAGAGTGGGGATCCCCTTCAATCCAGTCTGAATCCTTTCATAATCCAAGACCCCATGGGGGATGTCCAATTGCAGTTTAGGCCCAATCATCCCTAACTCTGAGCTTGCCTAATCATCCCTAACTCTGCCTGACTGCCTGATGGCCCCTAACCATTCTGCCTAGCTGCCTGATCTCCCCTAACTGCTCTCCTGCCTGCCTGATTGCCCCTAACAGCCTTTGCCTCTTCCTCTAAGAACACAGCTTCATCCAGAAGGACATCTGGAATGAAGTCTGGAAGGTTGTTCGGCTGTCTAGTTTAATTAGCATATTACATTTTTATTATTATTTTCTTTATAAAATTGAAGTCATACACATTATAATGAGTTTGTTTTTGGAAAGCAATGTGCACACTCAAATGTGTTACCATTTCAATGCACTAGAAACCACTACTACATTAACCTGCCAAGATGAATCATTTTGTGTTGGTCTTAGGAATAAAAATATCTTGAGAAGTAAGGGTAATCAGGTTAAAACCTGAAGCCTTTTACAAGTACTAATTTCTATGTAGCAGAATATTCTCAATCCTCTTTGATCAAAACAAAGTACAAAATAATCAGTTGCTAAGATTGATATAAGATACTGATTATCATCTTAAACCTCAATGTCACTTTTTTTCTGTTCATTTAAATAGTATCATAACTATTATAATAGATAAATATTATTTTAATTTAAAAAATAGTCAATAGCATCTGACCTTTACTAAGTGCTTCTATGTGCTGTTGAGTTAATTTCTTTTCATGTACTATCTCATTTAAACCACCCATTAACCCTATTATTAGCTCCAAACTCATGGGGCTAATGAGAGACAGGCAGAGTTGGATATCAAACTAGAGCTTTCTGATAAAATCCTGTTCTCACTTCCTATATATATTGGAATTTAATGAAAATTATTAGAACAAAAAACGGGCATAAATAGATTAGACATGCTAGTCTAATCTATTTTCCTATCAGTTAATTATCAACAGATAAAAACTAAGAGGGGACATTCAATTTCATCCCATAAAGCAGAATTAGTCTTCCATGTAGAACAAGGAGGTTGCTTTTATTTATTTATTTATTTATTTATTTATTTATTTATTTATTAAATTATCTTTATTGTTGAAAGTACTACAGATGTTCTCCCCTTTTTCCCCCCTATTGACCCTCTCATCCCCACTCCCACCCCCCACCCCAGGCTTCATGGCACTATTGTCTGTGTCCATGGGTTATGCACCTATGCATATAATTTTTTGGTTAATCTCTTCTCTTCTCGTACCCTCTCCTCTGAGATTCGTTAGTCTGCTTCATGTTTTTATGTGTCTGGGTCTGTTTTGTTTATCTGTTTACTTGGTTCATTAGACTCCACATATAAGTGAGATCATATGATACTTGTCTTTCTCTGATTAGCACAGAAGGAGGAGGTTGATTTTAGATTGCTTCTCACTGTGTATTGCTGACCCAATGTTACTATGTAGTTTACCTCTACTCCTACTGGTAGTGGTTTGCTCTCCTACTGGAATGTTCTTCTTTTGTTTACATAATTTTCATCCTTCTCACCCTTCATTTGCTTACATAATTCCCTATGCCAAAGCCTTATTTAAGTGTTCCCTCTTTAATGGGATGCTTTAAATCCAGCTCATACTTGTATATTCAATCTCTTAAAGCCTTCATAAGGATAACCTGGATCCCTGGACAGAAGTACAAATTTCTGGGCCCCATTGCAGGACACAAAATAAAATCTCCATATCAGAGTTTCTCCACTTCAGCAATATTGATATTTTGGGCTAGATAATTCTTTTCTGTGGGATTCTGCCCTGTGCATTTCAAGATGTTTTATAGCATGCCTGGCTTCTGCACATTAAATGCCAGTAGTACCTTCCAATTATGACAACAAAAATGTCTCCACATATATTGCCAAATAATTGCCAGAAGGCAAAGCTGCCCCGTGGAGAAATGATTGCTTGAGAAATAGTCCAGAAAGCTGAAGTTTTTATGAGCAGTCAAGTGATTCTGGTAATCATGTAAGTTGGTTAAGTTGCTGTTTTGTGGCTGTTGAACAGTGTATAAATCAAGTTGGAATTTATAGTTTCAAGTATGCTAGATTTATCCCCTCTAACACATGCATTTATAAAAACTCTTAATAGTTATTAACATTTTTATTTATTTGATGTGAATTCTTATTCCCTATATTTTACATTAATGTGCTTAGATGTTTCACGATCTATGCTTCCTTGTTGATTACAGCTTATTGTTTGCTAACTTCATGCCTTTCTTTTTGATTAGTCATATGCTATTTCATTCTTTTTATTGCCAATCCTCCTCCTCTTTCTTCAACATTTTCTGTCCATCACAATTATCATAAAGTTCATTTTGATTAAAGTCTATTTGATTACATATACCATACTAAATTATTCTTGAGAATTTTCCTCTAAATACTGTCATAGAATTTTTAAACATTTCTTGACTTCTCGAGATCTTTTTACATCTCAGAAAGGGCATAAAAGCCATATAAGATTTTTTATGTTGTTATGAAAGAGGCAGTGAGGCAAAACACAGACTCTGAAATTAGAATGCCTGAGTTTGCATACTGAGTTCATCACCTACAAGGTGTGTGATCACCAGCAATTTACTTAACCTCTCCGTGGCTCCGATTTCATGTCTGAGAAGTATGTTATAATCATAAGACTTATATTGTAGGAGTATTTTGAACATTAACTGAGCTAATCCATACATGGAGTGCAAATCAGTGTCTGATGTATAGTGAGGACTATGTTTGCTGTTATTACTATTGCTGTGGTTATATTATTGTCTTCATCTGCTACATTGAATTCAAAATAAGTGAAACAAAATGTGGCTTTGTTGGGAAAGGATTACATAATAAAGGGAACATTAAAGTGAGACTTTGAGTTGGAGATAAGGTATAAACAAATGAAAGGGAAAGGGAAGAATATTTTTTCCTTTATAAGGGAAGCCTACAAAATATAGAGATTTTAAGTATAGTATTAAAAATCACTAAATACATGAATGCCCAGAAATGCTTACAATTCGTAAAAAGGTCATTGTCTATCTGTTACTTGTTGGGATCACTAAGTTAGAATTAAAGGACATACTTTGATATAATCACTAGCTGCTTGTATGCTTATTGCATAGAACAACCACCTGAAATCCACACCAAGATGAACTATGACATCTACACTTGACATACCCTCAGGTCTGCACACATTTGCAGACCTGTACCATATTTATTGTATATTTACAGGTACAGATATATTTATTACTTACACATATTTAATGAGTGCATACTATGTGCTATAATGTTTATAAGGAATTAATTTTAGTTTGGAGGAGAAAGGATAGCAAAAAAACAAAACAAAACAAAACAAAACAAACAAAGACCATCGCACAAATGAGCCCCTTTCGATATATGTATATGGAGCTATTTATCTATATACATACATATAGAAAGAGAAAAGGACAGAGTGTATATATAAATATGTACATATATAAAGAGAGAACATAGAGTTTATATAGGTATATAGATAGGGGATATATCTCATACATATATGAGAGAGAGAACAGAGAGTATGTATTCATAGATGCAGGAAAAGAGACAGCATTTGGAAATATTTAACAAACATTACACATAGGCATTATTCAATGAGCACAGCAGCAGCAGGATTTCAGAAAGGAGGCCTACTGCAAATGACTCATAAAGTTTTATGGTTACAAATTAGTAGATATTAACCCTGGACATATGCAAGATTTTTTTAGAGTAACTCTGTAAGAAATATCTTATAGGAATTCCCCATTTCAATTAATAAATTATCTATAAAATAGCCCATATTCTACCCCAATGTAGTACTTAGAAGGCAACATCCCCAAAGCTAGTGCTATCTATACATATAAAAGCCTAAGTGACCATTATGACCGAACGACCAGAATGACTGGAAGGAATAGTCAACCAGTTGCTAAGATTCACAGGAGCACAACACAGGAGCTGTTCCCTGGTGGTCAGTGTGCTTCCACATCCAGCCTCCCATGGCCCTTCCCCCAGATGGCCAACCTCCAGGGTTCTCCCCACAAATCAGCAACCCCCCCATAGGCCCCATTGCTGGCCAGGCCACAGGACCTCACCCATGCACAAATTCATGCACCTGGCCTTCAGTTTGTTCATAAAGACTTAACACCATGAGATATGTGTGTACACCCTGCAGCTGCAGATACCTGGTGCCTGGATCAGACCTATGTGGTGTATTAAGGTTGGAGATGTCAAGATATGGGTGATGTCAAATGATCTGATTACTGCAATACCCTGGCAATAGCATTAAAGTGGAGGAAATTGTCTCAGGGTGGTTACAAGCTATTCAGAGGCAAGGATGTACCCTCTGTGGGGCTATCTAGGATGAAGGAAATCAAAGTGTGCTTTCTGATAATCCTCTTTGCTGCTCCTGGCCCTTCCCCCAAGGGAATGGGAGCCATTTACAGGCTGAGATTGGGCCTTAAACTCCCTGAGAACATTTCTTTTTCCACTTAAGTGTTCTGCACAGAGTTTTGGGCTGTCAATAAACACTTGCCAAATAAATACAATATAAGAAATTCATCTTCTCAATGACTTTGTATCTAAGTATTTCATGAGGGTTTAAGTTTCCAAAGCATCTAAATCTGCAATCTCCTAGGATTTAGAAATTGAGCTTCTTTTAATGCCAGACAGAGTGGACCCCTTGTGAAGAATATTTAAATACTTTATGCTGCAGAATCAGTCATAATGATCACTGGTTTATAAGTGGTGAGCATGCCCAGTAGGGTAGCATTTGACATTTGGTTAGCCAAAGCGACTACTAATACCAACAGGGACATTTTTTAAAGGACATTTTTTGATGACTGCATTAAAAAAATCATATGTGCCTATAACAACATGGGAAATGGACCAAAGATATACAAACAAAACTGAATAAATATTTAAGACTTATAGAATGACAAAAGGAGAGAAAGTCATTTGATGATAGGCTCCAATAATAATCAGATGTAGTCACAGAAATACCAAAAATAAGAGCTAGAAAAGAGTCAACTCTCCAAATACATGATCTTGGAGATGAGAAGACAGATGCCCAATGACTTAAAGAAACGTTCTCCAGGTCAATAATTAAAAGACAACTTATGTATTTGTTTGGATCCTATGGGCCCCTTAGTTTCTTTATTATACCATGTTGCTTCCCAGAAGAATAGATGGAAATAGTAATGGCAAAGAACTTTTTTCATATGCTTGCCATTTTTCTTCTTGAGGCCTGAACATTGTTTAAAATACTGTAAATGGGAAGTCTCTAGTGCACACCTCTATAGAAACACTGGATGTAAGCTTCTTGGGAAAAAGAATCATGATTTGTATGTCAAACTGAATGTCAAAAAATGTTACAAGTATTTATTGAATATCTACTATATACCGGGCATTCTTTAAAAAAAAAAAAATCATTACTTAAGAGAGAGGAAGGAATGAAGGGAAGAGGGGAGAGGAGAGAGAGAGAGAGAGAGAGAGAGAGAGAGAGAGAGAGAGAGAGAGAGAGAGAGAGAGAGGAGATTGTTCCACTTATTTATGCATCCATTGGTTGCTTCTTGTATGGGCCCTGATCAAGAATTGAACCTGCAGCCTTGGCATATGGGGAAGACACTCTAACCAACTGAGTTACCTGGCAGGGTACCAGGCATTCTTGACACTGAGGAAATAGCAAGAAACAAAATAATTATTAAGCATTCGTGCCCTCAACAAGTTTATTTTAGCAGAGGAACACAAATGATTAACAAAATCAATTCTTGTAAATAAAATAAACTACTGTGAGGAATAAATAAACGTATAAAGCAATAAATACTCTACTTTTATTTAAGGAAAGCCAAATCATTATTAAAATCATAGTTATTTATGAAAGCAGGGCATAGTTATTTTCCTTAGAGGAGCTTTCATACTGGGACAACTTAGAAACACTTAAATCTGTAAAACCGTCGAAAGTACAATTCTTAGTACAAAATCTTGACTTAAAGAAAAGCTTCCTGCTGACAGTCTTTTACACAAATTAAAAGATGCCTGTAGAGCTGTGAATCTCCACTTTGGCTATATATCAGAATCACATGAGCATTAAAAAAATACTTATGTTTGCCTTCCACTCACCCCAGATAAATTAAGTCAGTATTTTTGGAGGTGGGAGCCAGAGCTTTTAAATGCTACCATGGTGGGACTATAATGGGTTTCAGTATTATGAATTATTCCTGCCAGGCCTGTGTAGCTCAGTGGTTTAACATTGACCTATGAACTAGAAGGTCACAGTTCAATTCTTGGTCAGGGCACATGCCTGGGTTGCAGCCTGGTGTGCAGGAGGCAGCCAATCAATGATTCTCATCATTGATGTTTCTATATCTCTTCCCTATCCCCTTCATTAAATTAAAAAATACTTATTTTGGGGAAAAATAATTTTGGTCCTATGAAAGGTTGAGTGACAGAGTTTTTGAGGGAAGATGAAATATTTGCTATAATCTATGTTACAGGCTGATGTAGACAAAACTTCCCCATCAATGTAGACCAGAGTCCCACATCATGATGCCCTGAAGCCCTCATCTTTCCACAGAAGGTGGTTGCTTCACCTTCATCCAGTGAGTATCAAGTCTTGTCCCTGTACTATGAAGGCTATCTTTCCTGGGTCCCAGTCCTCACCTCAATTACCCACAGCTTTGACCTTTGAACCCCTTGGTTAGTTCTTGTCAATATCTTTCTCCAATGCTAGATCCTTCTTTAATACCCATAAGTCTATCATATAGATCTATGTGATGTATGGCCAGGACATCCATCAGGCAAGAGCCTATTATGATGACTGCTGCCATCAGATTAGATTCCTTTTCTTTAGTATGTATTTATTTATTTACTTATTTTTATATATTTTTTTAATTTTTATTGGGGTGACATTAGTCAATATGAACATATAGGTTTTAAGTGTGGATTACTAATTTACAAAATCTGCATATAGGACCATGTGCCCATCACAAAGCAAAAACCATCACAGATTACCGTATTTTCCAGCGTATAAGACGACCCCCTAATTTTACAGTTAAAACATAGGATTAGGCCTATATTTGCTGTATAAGACTACCCCCCACTTCAAAGAAAAGACTTACTTTGCCGTCAAGATCTGCAGGTAATTTTTGTGCAATTTTGGTCTTTTGCCCCTGATTTTTAGTTGACTTATTTTGTTTCAAAAGTCGTCTTATACACCAGAAAATATGTACATTACAGTGACCTCTGACCATAGGCTGAGTAAGCTATGAAAGCTTAAGTTTGAACATAAAGTCACCCAGGAGAACCCACACAGTGGCATGCTACCTTCATGAAAATGATGACATAGATGTATAGCATTGAATGAAACATACCCTTTAGATATTATGAAGGCAATCAAGAAAATTGGAAAAGTGCTCTTGTTTACCCTGTGACCTATGCACATAGATTGGGAAACATCTGTAAGAATAAACTCCAAATTATTACAAGGAAGTGAAACATCAGATGACTTTGATTTGTCTTTTTTATCTACATGTAATAAGCATATTTTTATTAATAAAATTAAAATGTAAAAATAAAATGCCTGTGTGGGATGTGACTACTAGGACAAGAGAAAAACTTAAGTGAGACTGAATAATTGATCTAGGTAAGTCCAGGTCAACTCAACTTTTGACCCTTGCATAGAATCCACTTTCCTTAAGCCTTAATTATCTCATCTGTGAAAGGGCAGCAGTGAAACTTGCTATGTCTATCATTTAAGGTTACTGGAAATAAAAATAGCAAAATGTTCTGCTTTGCAGAAGAGTAAGAAGCGTTCTATAAAAACATAGTGCTAAAGATATATGTATCCCAGATGAAGATAACTCAAAAAATATTTACTAAATTAGAGGCCCAATGCATGGAATTCATGCAAGAGTAGGCCTTCCTTCCCCTTGTAACAAGCCCCAGCTTCCCTCAGGCACTGGGACCTGGGCTTTCCTCAAAGCCCTGGCTTCATCCAGAAGGTCTTCTGGAAGGACATCTGGTCTAACTAGCATATTACACTTTTATTATTATAGATATGTATTATACTTACATAGTTGAATACTTCACTTTATTACTTTATTACACTTCACAATTCAAGACAACTATAACAACCTTTATAAAAATAATGACAGAATTTGCCCAAGATTCTACAGCATAGGCCACGAACAGAGACAAGAAACCATTTGTGCCTTCTCCCCTGAATCCTTGTTTCCCTGTGACATCACTGGTTGTATATGAACCTTCCAGGTCTATTTGTGGTGATGGTGTCAGCCAGCTGTAATTTGTTCAAGGCTGAAACATCTGATACTATTCTGCTAAAGGTGTCCCTGGAGTAGACCCTTTCACAACCAGGCACAATATGAAAACATCAGGCTTTGGCAATTGATAGAAAATAGTTCTGTGTCATTATAGTACTCAACTTGTCCCTGGAAGAGTATTGGGTCCTTCAAGATTCCTGAAACTTTGACCCAAGGTCTCTTGTTTTTCTTCTGTTCCTGTTGATATCATGCCAACAGTGAATACTTACATTCTTTAGAATACTTCTTTAAGAAGAGGGAAGAAGTCCTCAGCCTAAATTTAAGTCATTTGATATCGATGGCCATGTTTTATTTGATGTTATTACTTCCCTCCTTTTTTTCATTCATTTGTAGATTTAGAAAATCTCTGTTGGATGGCAGGTGTCTGAGTCACACAGCAGTGTTTCTAGCAGACACATCCCTGTACTCGTGATGTTTACAGCCTGGCTGCCAGCAGTCGTTGGTATAGAACATAATTATTTAAATGTTAAATAAAGGGAAAAGTAGACTTAAAAATGAAAACATGGGGCAAAAGAAAAATTGAAAATCAGAGGAAAGGGAATAAGAAGAACAGGATAATCCATATTTTTTATCATCGCTTTTAGTTGGAAATGAAATACATTTTTTTTTCATATTATACTCTTTGTTTGAGCTATGGGCGTCAGAAAATAATTATTTCCTGTGATATGTGAAGTAAAGTTTTAGTCACCAAGCACAACTCTTCAACTGCTCTCTGCTCTTGAACATTGCCAGATCTTCTCTGGGGGCTACAGCAGCAATAAAGCATTAGGAGACAAACGGAGTTTTCTTTGAGCATCAGTGACAGTATTATTGCCACAAAGGCCAAATAAAATCAAACCACAATCTACCAGGAAACTAGAGAATAAACTCCTGTTTTGGAAAAAACTGTCAATTTCTGTGAAATGCAAACATGTCAGGAAGATATAGCCTCTTTCTAGTAGATAATACAATGGCGACACGCTTACTAATGATTGAACCTTGAAAAAAGTGAGGTTGCTCTAAAATTGAACTATTTCAAGATAAAGGCCAATTGAAAAAAATCAAGGTTGACAATTAGAAGAAAATAATAATCTTTGAACTCTTGCTACTTGCTAGGGCTGCTTCTTAGCACTTTGCATATGCTATTTCTTTTTATCTTAACAATGCTCTGAAATAGCTATTATATTACCATTTTACAGATTTAAAAAATGAGGCTTAAGGAGGTTAAGAAACTCACCTAAGGTCCCATAATAAATGTGGCCAACTGGAAATTTGAACCCAGGTCCCCCTCTCTTTGGTGCCCCTAACTTTTCCAGAGTATTTTTCCAATGGCAGAATTTAAACCTCATACCTCCAGAGGTGTTCATTTGAGTATAACTGTTAATTTTATTTTTAATATTTCTTTGGGGCAAAAATAAAGTTCAGTGAATAGACTTCTAGGGGAAAAAAGTCACATGTTTCATTGCTTCTAATGAGTTGCTTCAGTTCAGAAGATTCCATTACCTTCTGACAATTAAGTTTCTAAAAAACTGAAGAACCACTAATTGACTTATCCATCTCACAAATTTGAGATCCAACTAGTGCCCTAGAGCACAACTTCCATTATGGGACCAAAAGTTATTCACATGTTGCAATCCACTTGGCAATTGGATTTGCTTTGGGTAAACTGCCTATTATTCCTGCACTGGAGGTGAAGTTCTGATTTGGAACATACACTGGCACATACACATATTGCAGGTAACAACATGCTGCCTTGAGAACAGCTGTCCTGTGACCAGCTGCCCCATCAGAACCAATGATAAGACATGGTTATGCTGGGGCCAGTGCAGTGGCAGTAGACCCAATAAAAAAAATGTATAGTAATGGAAACCATAGAATCTTAGGAAATACAGTTGATTTTATAGAGTATCAAAGGGTCACTCTATTCAATTTATACTCGAGACTGGGCACAATCTTAAAATAAAAAAATAAAAAAGACAAGGAAGCGAAATATCTTATCAGTTGTCAAGGACTGAACATTTACTGACTATATAAGGTAATTTACTGATTACCAAATAAATGTGTTACTTGTGTCGATCTTTGTATTTGGCTAACTGGCTTCTAAAGAAGTTAACGCTGTGAAAGCACTAAGGATGTGTCAACATTAATATGTTCACTGCTCTCTGTTCAAGCTTCAGTAAGAGTGAACTTGTATAGTTCCATATTCCACTAGTAACAGTAAAGTTCTCAGGAACTTTTCTAACTGCTCAAACTTTTGCTGTATGATTTATCTTTCAGAGCTATTTACAAACAAGAACACTAGTATTAAGTATACTAAACCTGGTGATCTCAAACAATAATGTGCATACAAATCACCTGAGGGTGATGGTAATCTGTAGATTCTGACTCAGGGAGTCTGAGGCATGCTCTGAGATTGTGAATTGCTAACAACTTCCCAGATGATACTAAGCTACTGGTCCATGGAACACAGGTTGAATAGTAAGACTCCAGTTTTCTTCATTTCTCCATCAAACGTGGCATGTTATCCGTAGTACTTCCCTCTCCATGCAAGGCAGAAACTACAATTGCTCTCTACTAGAAAGGCACGCTATACCCTTTGAATAAAGACTTATTTTATGTCACTTCACCCATTCCACCTCAGGTTGCAAACCTGAGGCCTTCAGACCACAACTAGTCCAGACATATGTTTTGTTTAGATAATGTGGTATCTGCCTACAAAAGCTTTTAGACACTGTTTGGTTAGTTATGATATTTACTAAACTTAAGATTTCATCTAGAATTCCTGTTATTTTCAAAACAAAGCAAATCAGAAGACCTGAGAAGCAGCTGATCACTACATAGGAGATGACCCCTCCACCTCCCTCTCTCCCCCACACTGTATGTAGCCTTGAGTGACATAGACTTTCTGTGGCCATCCTCATTGTATTTCCCATCGGTGTTGGAGTCACTCACTCCTCTGATTTTCATTTTCCCCACATTTTTTCCTACATCCTCATTATGTCATCTCCAATACAAAATGCTTTCCACATTTCTCTTCTTCGTAAAAATCCTAAGTATAGCTTAAGATCCTGTTGGAATTTTCCTGTCTCATTAAATAGTACCATATTTTCCGGCATATAAGACGATGCCCTAATTTTACAGTTCAAACATAGGTTTAGGCCTATATTCGCTGTATAAGACTACCCCCCACTTCCGAGGCAACACCAGTTCTTTTTTTAATAGACCGCCTCTCTGACTCTGGCCAATCTGAGCAGGCTTTTTACTAGAACACAGACCGCCTCTCTGACTCTGGCCAATCTGAGCAGGCTTTTTACTAGGAACATGTACTAGAACACAGACCGCCTCTCTGACTCTGGCCAATCTGAGCAGGCTTTTTACTAGGAACATGTACACTGTGTTCTAGTAAAAAGCCTGCTCAGATTGGCCAGAGTCAGAGAGGCGGTCTATTAAAAAAAAGAACTGGTGTTGCCTCAGAAGCAGGAGGTAGTCTTATACAGCGAATATAAGCCTAAACCTATGGTTTAACTGTAAAATTAGGGGGTTGTCTTATACGCCGGAAAATATGATACTTCAGCACACCAACTTAGCTCTTCTAACATACCTTAGCAAACATCACACCATGTTTTATGTTATTGTTTAAAACCTAGTTTTTATTCATAAGCATATTTTATCAACCTTTTTCTATGTAGGGAAATATATATGTACAAGATACATGACTAAGATCCACATGTGGGTGTATGTGGTGTGTGTAATTGTACAATAATCACCTCAACTTTCAACTAGACTGTCACTGTCACTGGGAACATTACAATGTGCTGTGGGATCTGCAGGTTAATGGGATGATTCACATGAAGTCATTACAATGTTATTTGTTATTTTTCTTCTGAAGCTATGATAGTTCACCTTTCACAGGTTTTTCATTTTGTATAAGAGATTTGTAAAGAGTATTTTTCTTGCCGAAACCGGTTTGGCTCAGTGGTAGAGCGTCAGTCTGCGGAGTGAAAGGTCCCAGGTTCAATTCTGGTCAGGGGCATGTACGTTGGTTGCGGACACATCCCCGGTAAGGGGTGTGCAGGAGGCAGCTGGTCGATGTTTCTCTCTCATCGACGTTTCTAGCTCTCTATCTCTCTCCCTTCCTCTCTGTAAAAAAATCAATAAAATATATATTTTTTAAAAAAAGTATTTTTCTTTTCATTTAAGTATGTGGCATTAGGATATTGGTTTTCTATAATGAAAGGTTTGAGATATAGAAAGCAAAGCCATAGTCAATACTTTTAACTCTTTAAAACTTCATAGTGTGATTAAAGATTAAATACAAAAAGAAGGGATCATTTTTAGTGGATTCTCTAAAACATCTCTTAGACTGGGGCAACTGAAAGGCATATAAGAAAGATTGGTGGTACGGAAAATTCATCATGAAAGCAGTATTTACATTAGGGTCGTGATACTTCATATGCTCTATTACAATGGGCTAAAAAATTATTATTTATTAAACAGGTAAGAAGAAAGATTTTATAAGTTATAAGTTATAAGTTATTACTACTATGTTACCTCATAAAAATTAAGTCCATTTTGAGGCCTGAATGTATACTAGATGAATCTCAAATCTGAGAGCTACACATGTTTCTAAATATCTGAATCTGATGAGCATTTAGGTACCATAAATTTTCAGTAATGAGAATGAGGAGGGATTTCTGCAGGAAATTATTACGCTGTACCTAAAATAATTCCTGCTCCTTATTTAAACTCTCACCAAGAATATTAAAGTAATAATAACTGCCTTATGTCTCTTTAGCTGTGATTCGCAGTGATCACCAGGGGGCAGACGGTCAATACACACACATGGAAACATGGAACAGACTGATTAATCTTAGAGGGAAGTGGAAAGGGGGGAGAGGGGAGGACAGGAAGAGATTAACCAAAGTTTTTATATGCATACTAGAGGCTGAGTGCATGAATTTGTGCACCTGTGGGATCCCTCAGCCTGACCTGTGGGGATCAGGCTGAAACTGGCTCTCTGAGATCCCCTAAGGGAGTCCTGGATTGCAAGATGGTGCAGGTCAACTATAATGGAAAAATAAATAAATTTGATGAAATTATGGAAAAAATTGATAATTATTTGGTAAATCAATCATTTAATATTCCTGGAGCTCCTTCAATGTCTGAAACACCATGCAGTAAGCATGAGGTATGTAAAGATTTCATACAACAAGGAAACAATGAGTACAGCATCTGGAGCCAGACTGTGTAGGCATGAATCCTCATTCTGCCACCAAGTAGGATTGGAGACCTGGGCCAAGCTACTAAACTTTTTGCGGACTCAATGCTCCATCTGTAGTGAAGATAATTATAAAATATCTGCCTCAAGATTGGTGTAAGATTAAATAAATTAAAAGCATAAAGTGCTTAGAATTCTGTCTGGCACATACAGGCTTTCAATAGAATCACTTATGATTAAATGTTATTTTTCTCATCCCTAATGAGTTTGTAATCTATTCAAGGAAGTGGGACAGGAACAATGAAAATATAACTCCATAAGGCCATGGATATATGACAAATGTCAGCTAAGTCATTAAGATACTGAGGTTTAGTTCTTAAAAGATTCATTTTTAGTATTAAATAATGTTGCCAGAAATCCAAGCAAGGGAACTGTATTAAGTCATAAAAGTTTCTTACACAGTTATATTATTTTGGCCATAAAATCCTGACAACCATTACAAAACAGACCTTTCCTAACTTTTGGGTTTTCCCTACAATCTGGAGAATGAAACATCATAAGCACACAAAATTTGATCATGAACCTATTCAACTACCATAAACATGTAGAAATTGCCAGTGGCCTTCTAACTCATCTGGCCTAATGGAGATACAGTCAGATAAGGCTTAGCAAAGAAACATAGCTTCAGAGAATACATTAAAAATATCCATAAACAAATATATCACACAAAGATGGGTATTACTTTTATTGAATTTTTTTAAAAATATATTTTATTGATATTTTACAGAGAGGAGGAAGGGAGAGAGATAGAGAGCTAGAAACGTCGATGGGAGAGAAACATCGACCAACTGCCTCTTGCACACCCCCTACCAGGGATGCGCCCGCAACCAATGTACATGCCCTCGACCGGAATCGAACCTGGGACCTTTCAGTCCGCAGACCGACACTCTACCACTGAGCCAAACCGGTTTCGGCACTTTTATTAAATTTTTAAAAACAATATATGTACCTTTTATTCAAGTAAAGAGGTAGAGTTTTATTTTATTTATATCTTTTGTAATTATAAACCCAGTAATTTTAGAATCATGAATACAACTTTGGAATGATCTAAAATTAAAATAGAGGGCCTTTGGAAACAATTGGGAAAATGTATGTATGTGTGGTTTTTTATATTAAGTATATAATAGAAATCTATCAGGTCCACTTAAAAGCTTCACATAATAAGATTTACCACCAACAATAGAAAATGGCAATCCACATTTTTGCAATCATGTATACCCTTTAGTTCATTATCTGAATGTCAATAATAAAGGTGTGTTTTAATATGATAATAAGCATTGTACTAATGTGTTTGTCTCAATGGCAGGGATCACCTTTAAAAAACATTTAACGGTGTATATTTCCTAAGGAGTATCATGCCATTTAGTTTTATATTCTGAGTATTGAATATAGCAGATTCTGAATAAATCCCAGCGGGGCAAATTAACAAATGTGAGGAAAATGGGGCAAAGGAGATTTAAAAAGGTCGTATTTCAAAATAAATTAAGTTTGAATGTTTTACCAGATGATCTTCCCACCCACACCACTTTTCACTTCTCATTTTCTTATTTGAACCTAACAGCACTAGAGACAAACAACACCTAATAGTAGTTATCTTTACAAATAGTCATCTTTACTTCCAAAGAGATGGTGACCAGAAACATAGTAGGCCTTGCAAAAGCACTTGTCAAATACATGGGAATATGGCTGAGCTAGCTGGAAGCTACTTTAGGACAAGTAAGTACATGCCGATGCTCAAGGATCCACCAAGACCCAGCATCGCGCCTTTGCATAATATACTCTACAAATAATTTAGGTTTATTTAGTTCCTTATTCATTCAATCTATACATACTAAGAACTTACTATATTTCAGACACATAGCCCAGGCCCTCAAATAACTTCCCATCCAGTAGGAGGTACAGAATAGACTAGAAACAGTCAGATTAAGAAATCATGGGGAAAATAATGCAGTCGGGGCACCTAAATGCCTTAGGAACCAGAGGCGAGAGATAGCCTAGAAGTGATGTAGAAGGGGGTGTCCGAGTGATAATAAAGTATTAGGCAAGCAAAGACAGATAAAGAGATGTGCTACATCTAAACACTAAAAAATATAACTTACACATAGAAAAACCCAGTGTCCTATAGTAACTGTTCAATAATAATCATTCACTAAGGCAGTGGTTGGCAAACTCATTAGTCAACAGAGCGAAGTGTCAACAGTACAATGATTGAAATTTCTTTTGAGAGCCAAATTTTTTAAACTTAAACTTCTAGCGCCTCTTCTTCAAAATAGATTCGCCCAGGCCGTGGTATTTTGTGGAAGAGCCACACTCAGGGGGCCAAAGAGCTGCACGTGAGCCGCAGTTCACTGACCACGGAACTAAAGGAATAATTATGCATGTGCTCTATTATGGGAATCATTGACCTTTGACCTTTAACTACCAACAACTTATCTTATCCTGAACCAAAATAAAGTGTGGTACTTGGAAATGTGATGCCATATTTATAGTACAAAACCAAAACACTTGTTTCCCCTAACTTCACCCCAAATTGTTCACACATGCTACATGAGAGTTTACTGCCTTTCCAAAAGGTGCCACTATAACTGTAAAGAAAATCAGACTGCAGTTGTTGCAAATAGCAAATGCTGAACTATTGCAAGGAGTGTGCTGAGAGAGGATACTCTGGGTCTGTATTTTCTGTCAAGTAGTGGTTTCCACTCAAACTGGGCTCATTAGTCATCACAAACATCATTGACTAAAATGTGGCTCATTTTAACATACAAAATGCCTTTGCTGGTTGCCTCTCACCAGCCACATCAGAGGGAGGCCTGCGTGCTTGGAGCTGCAGGGCGCTCTGAGGAGTCACACTGTGGTTGCTCATCTTCCCTTCAAAGGTTACATTTTATGACAGAAATTAAACATCTCGCCTGTTCTAGGATTGCTTTTGAAAATTATGCATTAATGATAGCCACTCAAGCAAGTAGCTTAGTCATTTTCCTTTGGCCTCCATCTAGAGCTTCCCAATTTGGTCATTTCTTCAACAAATATTTCTTGAGTGCATACCTTGTGCTAGGAACCATGCAAAGTCTTGGGTGTAGTAGTGGATGAAAATAAGGGTTGCCCCTCCCTTGTGGAATTTACCTCGGATGAAAGGTACACGTTGGATGCACACTAGGCAGCTAGTAAACAGCCCCATTTCCCCCTCATCACAGAGGGGCTGGCACAGAGCCCAGGGGCTGGCTGCTGGACACTCCCTCCCCGGAATTTGAATCTTGCCCAGATTCTCTCGCAGTTTTGTTACCAAGGACACTGTTGGTTTTACAGAGCTATCCAGGAAGTTTGAGGTACTGAGTGTTCCTACAAATTGCCATTTACTGACTACCAATTATGTACAAGCATTGAACTATGCATTTCCTTTACATTAATTCTACATATATTATTTGGAAATTTTTAAAAAATGAAAAGGCTAATGTTTCTTGGCAGAGACACATGAATGGTTCCTCAGGGATAGCAAATATATGCAATTATAGAAAGCAATTTAATGCATCCCTCTGTATTCCCAAAGCCGGCACTCTACTGGGCTCATGGAAGATGCTCACTGTCAGTGTTCATGCATGTTTCTGGAATTGTGGGGTCACTATGAGGCAATGAGTGCATTCTGTGGATTTCCAATGAAATGCACAGACCACAGATAGAGAACTCCCCATTGACAAATAATATCAGAGGCGTGGTTTTATGAAATGCAGCTAGTGTGTGTGTGTGTATGAATTTGTATATTTAAAAGGCACATATAATTAAAATATCAGCATTATTTTCAATTCATGGAATTGCAGAGGATAGCCACTGGGTGGTAGAATTCCTACTGTTTATCTGAGAGCAAGAACCCTATTCCTTTCCCTAATGTCAAGCAATCTATGCTCATAAGATCCTCTAACACACTTTAGAACTCTGGAGCTTTCGGGTGTTGTATCCTGACCACCCGGAATATCTGAAAGAGCACCACCGTTTCCTTTAACAGAATCATCTCCTATCCGCTAGACACATGTGGGGGCCAGAAAGCAAGAGGCCTACTCTCTGCTCATCACACAAGAGCTGGCACAGGACTCAGGGGAAACCTATTAAAATTTGAACTGTGATCAGAATTCTCTTGCTGTTTTATTGCATGGCTTCTGAGCCCAATTCAACATCCTCTCATCAAGTCCATGGGCCCCTAATATCATCCTGCTTTTCTGCTTGGAGAAGTTGGAGCAGATTGAAATGTTCTTGTATTCTGTTGTTTGCTCTGAAACTCTGAAAATCCCAATGACTATAAATTCTGAATTTCTCCACAGACTAGACTCATTCTTGCAAAAATAAAGGCTTTGTTACTATTACAGTGACTATCTTTATAGACCTACTTACAAGTAAAAGGTAAATATCATCACCTCCAGCTATTTATAAACTTTTTATTCATTGTGTCAAAAAACATTTACCACATACACACTATATTTCAGCCACAGAGCAGAGCACTTTCAATCCATTATCTCAGTTCATCCTAAGAGAACATAACCTCCGGGGGGGCAGGATTTTCCATTCCCTCATTCACAACTGAATCCCAGTGACTACCAGATTTTTCATAAGGAATAAGTGATCAGTAAGATTTGTTGAATGAATGAATAACCTTCTCAGGCAGGCACTATTATACAAAATATGAAAATGAGATTTGGATGGGTTACATATCTCCGATCCCATTACAGGGAAGTGGTGAAACCTGAATTTAAAATCTAGACTTGTCTGATACTGGGACTCAATCTCTGAACCATACTGCTATTCTGCAGACTCTTGGAATACAAAAAAGAAAGAGTCACGGATGTCCAGGAGCTTGGGCAAGCCCCTCTGATTCCTGGTTTCCTCCTTCTGAAGTACAAATATGGCCTTCATTTGTTTGTTTGCTTTTTTTGTTGTTGTTTTATGTACATATGGACAATGTCATGTAGAGATAGATAATATATTGAACTTAGAAGAGGACATAAAGTCAAATCTCACTTTTGCCAGCACCAGCTTATGGACTGGCAAGCCCCTTAATTCTGAGAATGCCTTCCATATTAGATGATTAAGAATTCTGTGATGATAGTATCTCCTCATAATCCTTCAAAAAATGGATGAGAATATGAGGATTAATACAAGAAGAAAAAAAGGAGTCAGGAGCAACAAAGGAATTCCAAAGTCCAGGGAATCTAAACAAAGAGTAAAGAGGTGAATGCAGGAGGAAATAAGGCCCAGAATACAAATAGTGGTGCTTGGAGAGTACTGCATACCACTGCCTTGCATTCTACCTAATAATATTCACCTACTGACCAACCATTCTTAGCCTTCATGGGATGATGGGACTCCTGGGAAAAACAATAATGCCAGGTAATACCAGTTGCTTTCTTGTGTATTTACCTTTATCCAATCAGCAATAAAGCTGTTACCATAATACCCTGATCAATAATTTGCTATCCAAACCAGAACACCCTGACCTTTAAATACAACATATTTCAATTGAAGGGCAACTACACATAAAAATCCTTTCTCTGAGTGCCGCAGGAGTGGTTGCGAGAACTCTTGATGTTTAGACAGCAATAAAACCCTGTTTTGTAAACATAACCAGAAATACAGAATGGGCACCACTTTGTCTTAAACATCAGTGCCCAAAAACTTGTATTATTTGAATCAAAGAATGAACAAGCTGAAATGGAATCATTGGCCTAACCAAAAATTTTGATACAGTCACCAGACCCAACCTGGCAGTTACTCAACAGATCTTGTTATTCAGGTAATTTTCCTGTCCCTTAAAAGCATTTCCAGGATGGCTAGAAGATCTCAAGTTAAATGCCATTAATTCAAGTATTTCATTAGGCAGTACTGAATGCCTTTTGTGCACACAATTTTGAACTGGGAACTGAAGAACTCTTAGGAGAAAACAGGAATCAAATGACATAAAACCCATCATTTCTACTTATAAATTTGCTGAGGGAATAACACACAGTCTTATGACGTGTTTATTGGGATACTATTATGTGCAAAGTATTGTATATGAGAAAAAAATATGGATAAGGCATGGTTTCATTCCTTAAGTGAAGAGTAACAGAAAGCCAAAATATTAAGAAAAAGGATTTACAGCCTCAAATGCAAAATGATTTGATGCCTACTAAGGGAAGGAGAATGTGAAATTTGTAAGAAATTGTTTATTTGGGGGGAATATGTCTGTTTTCAATTGCATTTTACAAGAGTTATATATTTGACACTAAATTTGTCTTTCGGAACACTTATCTTACAGACTTGGTCCTCCAAATCTCTAGTTTATGAAGTCATGCCCAAGAGTTCAATAAAGAACTTCAAAGACAAGTTTAGGGTGTGTAATTGCCTGCTTTCTGGAGCAGATGCCCACAAAAACCTCGGTCAGTCAATAATGATCAAGATTATATACACTGGGGGTGAAGAATATCACAAACAGTTCCTGGCCTTAGAATTTTAATCTACACTTCCAAGTATCATCCTCTGCAAATGAAAACATCTACAGCCCAGCTGTGGTGGAAAGGATTCATGCTGATTTCCCCACTAAATAACATGAAATCTACTCCAACAAGGTCTGCAACTGTTTGGGTAGAGGTAGAATTAATCAGAAAACACTTTCTGAATTTGAGAGTTTCCTGGGATTTTAAGATTTAGGAGGATTAAATACAAGAAGACAGAAATAGTTCTAGGCATTCAGAAAATTTGAAAAAGGCTGGGAGGAGAGGTGATGCGAAACTCATAACCTGGCAATGCAGGTATGAAGTAAGAAAGGCAGTATATGGGTGTGGTTAAATATTTAAGTGTAGAGTTAGGCAATCCTAGTGCCTCTGGTTACTTTCTGTACCTTGGCCCTGGGCAAGTTATTTATCTAAGTCTCACTTTCTGAACTGTAAAGTGAAGTAACACCTCAACCTATCATGATGATTATGAGAATCAAATGACATTTTTTCAATTAAGTTTATTGAGGTGACACTGGTTAATAAAGTTATACAGATTTTGAGTGTGTAGTTCTATAATACATAATCTGTATATAGCATTGACTTTAGTTTAATTTACTAAATTAAACTTCATAAAGCATTTTTTTACATTAAAACACTGTACGGAAATGTTCAGCCCCAGCGTCTGGCACATAATATCCAAATTTACAATTATCATTGGCAAGAAGAAATCTGGCAAATTATTGACCTCAAAGCAAAATGGAAACATCTTCCCGTATGTCAGACGAATGGGAACCCTGAGGGCCCTCCTCTCCTATGTCTACAGAATAAATATTTCCTTCAAGGCACTCTCATCACATAACTTCCATAACTGTTCCTGAGTGCAACTATTATAATTTCTTCACAGACCTCCAATAGCAGCCATCCCATGTGCTGTGCAATCTACACACATTTCCTTCTTCTTCCTTTCTCCTGGATCCTTCCATGGACCATATCCTCCCTCATTCTCTTATTTTCCTTAACTGACCCCAAATTCTCAGTCCGCCCACAGCCATTTTTACTACTTTTTCTCTAACTGCAGCATTGAACATATGTGATCAAGATCTTTATCAATTCTTTCTGCACAAAGTCTCCCACATCCATCTCTTCCTTTCATTGTCAGCTTCACTCCCTGACTCAAGCCCTATCCCCTCCAGCTTGCTAACAAAAGCGGGCTTCTGCCTGCAGCCTCCCTTCCGCCACAATGACAAACACTCTAAACCTTTTCTCGCTGCTCATCCTCACTTATCACTAATATTTGTTGTGTAAGTGAGTCAAGTGCCTGGGCCTTGGTCTCCCCACTGCTAGACTAATGCTCTCCTCATATTGCTTTACAGTTGACACTTGAACAGCATGGTTTTGAACTGCATGGGTCCACTTACAATTTTTAAAATAAATACTCTGAATGTACAATATTTTCTCTGCTTTACTGTTTTCTTAATAACAATTTCTTTTCTCTGGCTTACTTGATTATAAGAATATAGTCTATGATATGTATAGCATACAAAATATGTAGTAATCAACTGTTGGTTATTGGTAAGGCTTCTGGTCAACAGTAGGCTATTGGTAGTTATGTTTTTTTGGGCATCAAATGATTATTGACTCCAGGAGCCTGCATTGTTCAAGAACCAACTGTTGTACTATTGAGATGTTCCATTCATTTGTGTCTAGTTTATCTCCCACTCAATTAGATTAGCTTTTATTTTCCAATCATCTCTTGGGCTTTCCTTACTACTCTAATGGTGTTCATACCATTGTCTCTGTCCAGTTTGCTATGCCAACCCCTAGCATAAATTCTGGCACATAGTAGGTGATGAATAAGTATATGCTAAGTAATAATGAGATGAAAGCTGATGTCAAAGATACTTTCCTTCCTCTCTTCCAATGGAAATTTCTCTCCATCTCAAAAATGTACTTCAGAGGCTGCCTCCAGAGCCTGGCTTTGCTCTCCCCACACAGGTCTCATGGGTCTCTTCTCACCTCTGAAAATCCTTGAGCAGTTTGCTGACATCACATGTTTCCTTACAGGACAATTAGTTTTGAATGGAAACTAAAAGCAGGAGCTAGGACCCTGACTCTTATATTCTACATGGTGCCTGAAATAGGACTTTGTGGAGTGACCATCCACATTTCACCCATTGTGCCCCATGGGTAAGTCTTGCTTTCTCGTGAAGCTATTCATCCCCAGAGGAAGATAACCCCCAACGTCCATGTACTTCTTGTGTGCCATCATTTCTGGCAAAGTTCTAGGCAAACAGAACTGAATGACAATGCTTGTTTCCACAGCTCAGTAGGGCACGTGCGGGATATGACACCTGCGGGAGTAGCTGGAACACTGCCAGAAGGTGGGGGCGGGGGCAGTAACGGAAGCTGTGATTGCCTAAGCACGAGATAGTGAAGACTAAAGAGAAATGCCCAGGGAAGTAGGGGAACCTTCACCTAGGGACAAGAAGGAAGTCCTTGGCAGCAGACTGAACATAGAGAACAAAGAACAGAAGGAGTGACCCCAAGGTGTGTGGTTTGAGGGGAAAACAGCAAACTGGGTTCTGATCCCTGAGAGCACACAAACAAGAAGTTAGGCAACCTGGTGTGCACCGTGCTGCAGAGTCCGCCTGCGCTAAAGATTAACAGCAGGTCTTAAAGGGGACAAAAAGATCAGGAGGCAGCCTGCAGAACCACAAACACCTCAGTGGCAGCAGGCAGCAAACTGCAGGGTGATGGATGTCCACAGCCCGTGCATTCTCTGCATAAATAGGCAGCATTTGATCACATAACCATCAATGGAGCATCTCAAAAAAGCAGAAATACCCTTGCAGGTGGCTATACAACCAGCCAGGGATACTGAGGCTTCCTGATAGAAAATACAAATTCCATCCTCCTGATATTGAGAAGAAGCCGTGGCAACCAGGACATCGGAGTCCTGGTTAATATTAACTCCTAAATTCATGATCTGTGGGAGGACAGAAACCATGCGTAACCAAGAGCAATGATCAGCACTCAGCCCAATAGAATGTTTATGAGAAAGCTGTGAATTGAGGCAGATCCTCTCTGTAAGACAGAACACCCAGGCATGGTGCAAGGGACACAAGTATGATCTCTGCAAATGCCCTCAGCTTCCCTGAGTGCCATGATGTAGGCATGGAGATCATATTTTAGCAATTCAGTGACGAGGCACCTTGACTGAGGTCCTGCTTTATACACCTTGCTGCCCCTGCCCACCACATCTGGAATGACGCCTGGCATATCATATGAATTCAATCAATATCTAGCCAGTGATTGCTAGACAGGTAGCATCTGTGGCTACAATCCAGCCCATATCAAACTGGCAAACCCAGTCTTCTGGGTTCCAGTTAACTGGCCCACTAACCTTTGCTGATTAATAGCATTGTGTCTGATGAGCAGAGTAGATGAGAATACATTGAGTGTTGTTTTCCACCCCTGTGGTTATAGGATTTAAACTGAAATAGCTCATACCAATGCCTCCAAACACACACACACACACACACACACACACACACACACACACAGAGGCAGAGAAGGTTGTGAACAATGAAGGGCTGATAAAGTTGTTTGTATGCACTATATAGACACAGACAGACAAGAATTGACAGAGCAATAGTCTCACCAAGAGTTGTTAATATGTAAGAAAGAAAGATACCGGGAATAGCCAGCCAAGTGTTTTAAAACTGCATTTTCTTGGCTTTCTGCTTTTAAATTACACACTGCAAAGTCACCGAGGAGAAAGCTTTAAGAAAACTTTCATTTGCTATAGTACAGCTCGCCGGTCTTCCTTTGCCTAAAAAAAAAAAAATAAATAAACCCCCTGGAAACGCTTCTTTCTTCTCATAGACATTAATAATGATCGCTTGAACTGTAAAGATTTGGTTTTACTGAAGGTAATGGAGTAATGTTTATTTCCATTAGACTGGGCCTATAAAATCCTCTTTTTATAACCGTGAGCCCTACAATTTCAAAACAGCAAAGCTTGACATTTTGGTCTCTGACAGGCAACACTTAATATTGGGATATTTTAAAAATCTATATGGAAAAAGCTCTTAATACAAGATAGGCCGAACATTTTCACTGCAAATGGTTTGTTTTAGCTATCTCTCTTCCTCCTGGACAGACCGGGGAAAGCAGACAGCTTATTGGCTTAGTTCGTTAGGCCAGGTTAAAAGATGCAACGCCGAAAGGCTCTTAGAGGAGCTTACCCCGAGCTAAAAATAGCAGGCACTAGAGAATTATCTTAAATACGACCAAATTTGTTCTGTACTGTGAATGCAGATAACTAGAATATGTTTCCATTTTTGGTCATTTGGGGGCTTTTTCCCCCTCCTTTTAGTTTGGCTGGCCATAGCTGACTATTTAACTCATTTCCGACTCAATTTGTCACATTTGTTCTCAGAGATTCGGCCCCAAGTGCTTGACTGAGGAATTCTTATTTCTCTCTGCTGCTTTTGTTAAAATCTAATGAGGTGTGAGACTGCTGGCTCAATGTAGACAGGCCTTGTTGGAAGGCAGATTCATAGAAAATGTTATTAAGAGCCTACTATGTGCCTCCTTTCTCTCAACCCTCTGTCTTCCCCCTAAGTGGTGAGAAATGCAATTTGCTCCATTTTATAACTCAATGGGCGTATGTTTCACTTTCAATGTGAGAATCTCCTGAGTTAATAATCTACCAACAAGGATCAATTGCCCTATCTGCTCACCCCTTTCAGGGCATTTTTAGTGCTTGGAACTTTATTTCTAAGTTTACCACCAAATCCATCCAGTTATCTTATAATTAGTGATTGAAGACTGTCTTTTCCACCAGATAATCAACACTTCTTCTTTCTTAAGAATGATTTTATAGCCTGACCAGTGTGGCTGACTGGTTGAGTGTTGGCCAATGAACCAGGAGGTCACAGTTTACTTCCTAGTCAGGGCACATGCCTGGGTTGTGGGCTTGGTCCCTAGTAGTGGGGGGTGCAGGAGGCAGCCAGTCAATAATTCTCTCTCATCATTAATGTTTCTCTCTCTTGCTCACTCTCCCTTCCTTTCTGAAATCAATAAAAATATTTTTAAAAAGAATTCTGTATATAATACATCCTTGTGTTTTGAGTACCTGAGTTGGTCCCTGGCTCGTGGTTAGTGCACTTTAGATGTTGATAAATGAGTCAATTAGAGCATTCTGTGTAATAAACCATATATTTAATATAACACATGAGTCAGCTTATAGCCCTGAGCTGGGTAAGCTGTTCCCTTCTAAAAAGACAGTGCATCAAGGCCTTTGCTAAAATAGCAAAGATGAGCATGCATTCCACTGCTCTATAAAAAACAGTAAGAAATTCGTGTAAATGGGACCCTCTCTCTTTGCTCTTTTTTTGTATCCTGATTTTTATGATCACAGCATATAAATAAAAGCAAGGCC
The DNA here is from genome assembly GCF_964339955.1 of Pipistrellus hanaki. Lineage (NCBI taxonomy): Eukaryota > Metazoa > Chordata > Mammalia > Chiroptera > Vespertilionidae > Pipistrellus > Pipistrellus hanaki. Next base: position 198,449,808 of record NC_140503.1, on the reverse strand, counting down.
ACAAACATGTATAAGTTCAGAAAAGCCCAAATGCCTTGCGAAATTAGACATCCTTCACCATCCCACCCTTTTATCCTGTTCTTGATTTTTCCAAGGTATCAGGTAACTCCTCTACAAGGATGGCACAATAAACTTGTTTAGTCATGTGATCACTTTCCACAAGAGGTAAGTTCTTTTTATTATAATTTTTATAAGAAAACTTCAATGATAACAAAATATTTTCAGTCCTGTTAAGATTGGATGCACTGAGAGGATCAAACAGGTTAGGAAACATGGGCACAGTATGAGGACAGCAAACTGAGTCCCTGTGGCCATGCATCTCCTGAGTTCCCAGGTGAAAGCTGCTTCCTGGTACGGGGGCCCAGTTACTCGAATGCTCTGAAACCCTGTAAGGGACCTATTCTTTAGCTCTTTGTTGAGTGTGAGAAATGTTTCCTCTTTGGTGGAGAAGAGGAGTCAATGCTCAAGGGCCATTATGGAAATATGGTGGTGCTTTCACATGCCAGCGCACATTGGCTTAACACAGCCACATGTCTTGGAACCACCATTAAAACCACCCATGTATTTTAATCTGAGCACCAAGTCTCCTCAGTGACTTAGAAGGCAAGTTCACAGCCACCCTGGCAGGCAAACAACATACTGCTGCTGTCACTATTGGCTCCATTTACAAACCATCTCTTAGAGAACATGCTCTCAGATCTTTGATATGTCTTATTTTTAGCATGATTGGTCTGAATGGCTGAAAGGTCATATTCTCTCTCTCTCTCTCTCTCTCTCTCTCTCTCTCTCTCTCTCTCTCAGTTTGGTAGAACTGCTGTAAATCCATCCATTAACATACATCAAAATAGCGCTCTAATGTGCATGGATTTGCACTGAGCAATGAGGAGGTGACGAGGCACCAGCTGAAGGCATATCCTTTCCCTCACACAGTTCACAATACAACTTGAGGGACACGATCACCTAGAAGGTTATAGCCACAATGCAAAGGCTGCCACAAAACGAGAAGATACCCCTTTACTCATGGAACAATAAACACTGACTTTGTGCCCAAGAGGCCCACCAATAGTGCCCTAAAGTCAGGGACTTAATAGTCCCTCCTTTGCCTGGTAAGAGCTCCAACTGAACACAGACCAAAACAATCCGCTTTTAGAATAGCTCCTTGTTATAATACAATTTATGAAAATGGTGCCTATGGAAAACTGGACTCTCACTACTGCAGACTTATTTCCAGGGGCACTCAAAGGAGGACAGGTTTAATTTCTGACAAGCCCCAACGGCATGCCTCTCTCCATCCCTGCCTCTGCACTTAATTTGCATTGACACTCTCCTTTCTACTGCACAGCTCCACAGAGGGCCATGAGATGGCAGGGCAGCCAGCCTTGCACACAGCCTGGAACCAGCTTTCATGCTCTTGGATGAAAGGTCAGGTGGAAAGGCCCACCACTGGCACCATTAATCTGGTCACCCAGAGACCATCCACTGGCTCAAGAATAGCTTACAGGTGAGTGATGGACAGGGTCATTGCTGGCTGACTGTATCAGGGGCTATTATGACAGCCATAAAGAGAAAGGGAAAAATTGAACAAGGGAAGAATTACTCCTGAAAGGGACATGAAGAGAGACACAAATGCCTTCGTACAAAAGATAAGCGTGAGAAAGTACCAGGGGAGCCGGGCTGCTCACGGTTCTCAGAGCGGACAGCATTCTTTGAAATTGCCAAAGTTTGAATATTAATGAGGAGTCACTACCTACCAAAGCTCAGGTCCAAATAGAGAAACCTGAGCTGTCCATTCTCCCCCCTCAGGTGAAAGGTGAAAGAACAGGATGAGAAAGTTTGGATAAAGAGGACACGGTGATAGCATTCCTTGGTTTTCTAGACAGAAATTAGACTTAAGGAATGCAACCCTGTACATTATCTGAAATCCTTTATTCAAAACCAATCAGCACATTTTAGCAATTATTTTGCAGTTGCTAAGGTTGTTGATTTATTTACAAGGATCACCAAACAAAATGGGGGAAAGGAGGACCTAGTCATAGTACTAATATTACAGTTCAGTGTGCTCCAAATGAATATATGCATGCGAATTATGCATTGTCCAGTGGTGGTTAATGTAGAGACTAGGTAGGAAAGCATGATGGGTGGAAAGTAATTTCATTCTAACATAAAGTGGGGAGGCTAGTTTTAAGGATAACTTTGCTGAGCTGTATTCATCTTGACCCATGAGTGGTCTGTATTTACTATTGGCAAGAAAAAAATAATCGGTGGTCTCTTTATCAGAGGAAATTTTGACAGTTGTGTATTTTCAAGGGAGGAAATAATCTGACAGATGATACAATGAAGTTCCATATTTCATGGAGCATTCTCTTATTTAGCTCTGCTACCTAGGAAAGACTTACAGGATAATATCAAGGCTCCAGGAACATGTTGGGGCTCTAAGCATAGATATGTGTGTTGTATTCATGCCTCATTGACCTCCCTTCATCAGGCCTTATTCCCCAAAGGCATTTGTACAGATGAACCAAGAAGGTGATCACACTTGAGCACCACATTTTTTTATTAACACATTTAATGAAAAGATTTCTGAATCATCTACATATTTCCCCCTATCCAAAATACTGTAAGAACTGATTTCTGTAGCTTGCTGTGATGTTGCAAAGTGACTGTAGGGAGCTATTTAGAAATACAGCCCTGAGAAATACAGGGCTATTTGCTTTCACACATATGGCCCCAGACAGTCATATTCTGGGTGTTTGTCTACTTTCGGTAGTTCTTAGTCTTATCTCTTTTAGTCAGGGCCCACTTCCTGCTATGATCTCCTTAACTTTCTAAATTATTTCTTCTTATCTCTCCTGTGCTTGGGAAACAGATAACTCGAATGGCTTACATTGTATAAGACAAAAGGAAGCTAGTGTGAGAGCTGGACAAGCTCATCTGGGAATAAAATGCAGTTGGTTCTTGGTATGATATTTCCACATCTGGCTTGGCTTTGCAGAGACATTTTTTACAAATGGTGTGTTTCCCAGCTACATTTCAGACAATTAATAATACCAAGTTAATAATGGCCAGAGAAATGAGGTCTACTAATATGAATTATAAAAATAACCACCGTGATTAAGTAAAATGCACCTTACCTATGGAGCATGCATCTTTTCTTTCAGCTCCAAAACATGTAGCTGCAAATAGCAATAAATCAGCAATGGAAGGGAAAAATGGGGGCTGTGTTTTGTCTTTCTGTTCCACAGATCCAGTGGGGAGGTCACAAAGGACTGTCTGAGGGTACCGTGCCTTTTGCTGACTCAGAGCAAAAACACATTTGTCATTCAAAAGAGAAATGAAACAGGGCATGGATCATACTACCTGGATCTCCAGACTCGTTTATCTGCCAGCACCAGGCAACCGTCAGTTTTCCCCAAATGCATTTAAAACACAGAAAAGTCTTCGCTTCTGTGTGGACAGGATGTCTCTGTCGCCTTTTTAAGTTGGAACAAACATCATCAAGCAGTCCAGACTAGCTGTGTCCCAGGAGAAACTGACACAGATTCCTTTAAGACTGGAGTAGCCGCCTCAGCTCCAGTGCTGAGATGGGCGGGTGACAGGATTAAAGGAGCTAGAAAGTGGCTTTGTGACCTGACATAACTCGCGAAGCTATTGCACCCAGAGCCCTGGAATCGGGGACCAGCTGGAGAAAGAATTCCTATGTCTTGTGCAGCATCGCTGTGTTCGGATGCCCCCCCGGTGGGGACAGAGGTGAGCCCGCTTGCCAGGTAGCACTGCCTGGAAGAAAAAGCCAGGCTGCCGTGTGCAGCTCAGAGGAGAGCAGGGTGTTGCTACGAAGCATGTGCTGGCAAGACGCAGGAAGATCCTGACATGAGAACATTTCTGGACAGAATCTGAGCTGGCAGGGATCCCTGAACACCCAGGGCAACTGTGTCTGGAACACAGAGGCTCCAACTTCTCATCTGAACAAATGACATGGCACCCAAGGAAGCTAAGGTCCTTAGGCCAAGAGCCCATGGAAAAACCGAGGGCATTCCTATAATAGAGGCCCAGTTTCCCTGTGTAAGCACTGTTCACAAGCAGAAATAAACTTCGCAGAAAGGATGGGGGAGAAGAGATTTAGGGGGAGCATTACAGGAAAGCCATAGCAAACTGTGTGAAAGGCTCAGCGGAGGGGCAAGGAGAGGAAGGGGAGAGGAAGCATGTCCCCTGGAAGGGACAGGACTGTCCCTGCATGGGACTGCCCCATGAGACAATAAGAAGAAGGCTCCAAGAGATCAAAAAGCCACATGTTAAGGATGTCAAATATAGGAAAATAATGTGCCAGCCCTGCCAGCAGGGTTGAAACATCATTCTCAGAGAGAAAGGTCAACAGACCCTAAAAGGCACAAAACATTTTTTTCCAAAGGGTTCCCCACATGCGTTGCCAGGGGCACCACATTCTTGTCCTATTAGCCTTGTAAGCTGGTTAACAAGCTTTCTGCTGACAGCCTCACTCTCTTCCCCGAAGTTGCCTTCCTCTTGTCTTCCCACATCAAGTGCAAGAAGCAAACTGCTGTTTGTATCAATACGCGATGTGATGTGGAAAACACTGCAAATCCCAGGTCTCTCAGTATCAAGTGCTCGGCCCCACCACACAGCATTCACTGGCCCCTCCACCTGTGCTCTAACTTTGCAATAGAAAGTCTCAAGAGTATGGAGGAATGCTCTCTACAAATTCCACTTTAACATCAAGGTGAATGCGCTGCTGAGCGTGGTAAGTGAGCCGATCCAGAGAAGGGCAGGAGTGATCTGTCAGCGATGACCTGGATACCAGGCAGGTGGGGATGTCCCTGCACCACTTCCTGGTCAGAGAGCTGATTTCATTTAACTCCAAAGGCCTGTCTTCATCAGGAACCATGAGCTTCCTGGAGCCACAGACCATGCCACCTTTGAATCATTTTATCCTAGACATTGGCATGCCCATGAGCACTCTCATAGTTGACAACAATTATTTTATTTTTGATGAATGGTAAATAAACCAGTGAGAGAACAGAGAAACTTTTCAAATCCAGAAGCAGGAGCATGGGAAAACCTGCAACTATGGAGACCCAGGGCTTTGGCCAATACGTCGTTTCTCATGGGAGGAAATGGGACCACCCCACCAATGGTGACCTGGAATGACACGCTACTGACTGCAGTTACAGACTGTAATACCTTCTGCCTCCAGGGCCTTGTAAGGAAGTTGGGGAGGACCTGAACACATGGAAGAATTTCTCAAAAGTGAAAAAAGTCCTCAGCATCCATTTCTATGCATGCCTTTGGTGCAGAAATATCAGCCACCGTGAATATGCTCTACATTGCTCCCTCGCTACTGGTGAGCACCTTTCATTTTCCCTCCTGCCTCTTTCCTACCTGCGGCATATTTGGATCGATCATGTCTTTTCTGCACCTCTCATCATGGGAAAGTTTGACCAAAATGTTCAGCTCACAGTTAACAGTGCTCCTGTAATGAATTAAGAATTAACTGGAAGTGCAATGAGAAGGCTTTCCAGAGTACAGTGAGAGATTTTCATGGCAATTAGCACTGATTTGCACTACAAGAATTAAAAAAGAAAATACCGAAAAATTGTTTTGAAGGAGAACAAAAAAAGCTAGTCACACATACACAACCGAAAAAAGGCTCCCAGCACTGGCTGCAAATGATACCATTGGATGACAGAAGAAACACACCAGATTAGCCAATTAGCATTCACCCAAGAAAAGCAAATGCTTTGGAGCGAGGGAGGGGGAAGCAGCTCATCAACAGTAATATCAACTTTACAATAGCTCTGGCAGTTTATCTACCCAAGGCAAGGACTGCCTCCCCACGTTTTTGTGACCCTCTCAACAATTCTGGGGGGGGGTTGGGGGGGGGGAAATGTTAGTTCAACATTATCGCCAGCCAGAATATGGCTCTATTTATGTGACAAGTTGACAACATACAATTTCATGCTTGTTGAACTGATCGGTGTTATATATTCACTGTGAATATTATGAAGCTTCACCATTATAAATATGAAACGGTATACACTTATTCAAAATAACTCCAGCAGTGGCAATTTATAGCTCGGTTGTTTGTGTTCTTGGGAGGTCCAAATGCCACCTTAAGAAACTGCAGCGTGCAAAAACAGATGTGCAGTGTGACTGCGACCAAAATGGATTGACGATGACCTATGTGAAAGCAAGCTATTACATTTTGGTCTGCATGGCAGCTGACACCGGTTTGTATTTAGATATGTGACGGTTGGGAACACTGTGTCCTTAAAGCTCTGTTTAAACATGGGCCAAGGCATTTGTCTCCCGGACTAATTATTTTACCACCCTTCTATGGCAAGTATCACTTTTTTTTCCCCTTTAGAAAAAAAAGGAATGTGAGTGTGTATGCACACACACAGGCACACATTTCCAGGGTCCTGTGTAAAGTTACAAGTACTTTAAACATCGGTTGTGTCAGGTGGATGTTGGCAAAAGCTCTCGAATGACTGCATAACAGGATTGTACCACTTTCTTGATCAGGAGCCTGGGAATGGGACAAGGCCGCAAACTGTCAAATCCTAAGCGGCCCCAGCAACTATTTTTTTTTTTTTGTCAGATTTTTCCTCCTTTTCTCTTCCCCCAACCCCCTGCCGTTTCTTTCTCTCAGCAGGCTTTCACCAATGTGCAAGTGTTTACTCCCACAAGGACACATTTGGAAAAGAGAAGAACATCACAATTTATCCAAATGTGGAAGGAATTGAAGGAACCAGGCACCTTGCTCAAGCTAGATATAAAGAATTTGCATAAGTAGTTTTCCAAGGGCAGGGGAGCTATTGGGAACAAAATTAATTGCTTGTATTGTATGCAAGGGTCTCAACCTTGACCGAGTATGCGGTCCCTTCCCTGCTACTCTGTTACCTAAGTACACCTAAGTACACGCAGAAAGTCCTATGAAGTTAGTTGTCCTCTGCAGGTAGACCTAAAAAGGTTATGGTTTACTAATTTATTATTTAATTGAGTTATTTATTTTTAGGGAGACCTATCAAAGCTATTGTTTACCCAAGAGTTTTCAACATCTTGATTTAACTCTTCAGAAAAATAAATCCAAAATAGCTGAAATACAGATGAAGTTTGTTCCAGGGTTTCTGATCATTCTTTTGCCTCCTTTTTGTTTGTTTGTTTGCTTCATATTCGGTGACACCCATAGCTCATGTTTTGAAATCTAGCAAAGGATTCAGTGACCAGAATCTTCGATCACTTCTGAGACATTTTAATTATAGTGTTTAGGAACTTACCTATCCTAACAAAGTTAACTACCCAAAAATCTGCCTTTCTCTCTAGTTTTCCTCTTGGACTAAAGTCAAGGTGTTGTCGGTCTGTCTAGTAAATCCAACTCACGCGATAACATAATCACATACATTCATTTCTCGGAGACCTTGGCGGTTCTTATCTCCTTACTTTTATGATCTCCTAGGAACAGCCAGGAATAGCAATCTGCAGCCTGTTTGTAAAGCCATCTTAGCCTGAACCTCGCCTTCTCCTCTTTTATCACACGGCCGGATTCCGCAGCTAAATCTCACTCACCCTGGCAAAATTTGCTCTTAGCTCCATTTCAGAATAATATAAGTATTCTCTGCGTGTGTGGAACACATCAAAGGTGTCACGGAGGGCAATTATCATTTCAATGAACTATTCATTAATAGAAGATGGTGTGTGTGCTTAGCTTAGATGCATTGATATGCTGCCCACTGTACACGATATAGCCTGCAGCTACCAAGTTCATGGTCATCGGCAGGGCAGACAGGCCGCTCCGCAGTTCACAGGGCCCCGGTTCCTCTCTGTGCTTGGCTCAACTTTATTTTTACCACTATATCACCTAGAACATTAAATGCAGTGCTCAAGCTCTGTGTTAAATCACAATTGTTTCCTATTAAGTGTTCTGAGCTACCCATTTTTATTAACCGTTATTTATTAAATCCTTAATAACATAGATAAAATAGTTAGTTAATTTGTGTGTTGAGCCATGGATGTTAATTTGTAAACATAATAACATACTGCAATCATTTGCATAATAGCATTTTAATATTTTTAGTAAAAGCTGTAATTCCCTACAAAGTACACTGCAGTAGAAGCTAAGTGACTATTGGTAATAATACAAAAGGCCTGAAAATTCTGATCCTATTATGGTGTTGGAACATACCCAAACTGCTTCCATAATCTCTGAAATGTTACTGTTCTCTGATTTAGGTGTCTGTGTCAAGAATAAAAATGAAGTATAACTGCTAGCAGTAGACTATTTCCTAAGTGTAATTTAGTATTCACTAAGCACCGGCACTTTGCAAATAGCTCTGAGGCTTTCCTTCAAAGTTCCCAGCTCCAGCTATGCCTACGAAGTGAGGAAAACCAAGGAATTGGCTCTCCACCCTCTGGTGCCAAAGACTGGGCTCTGATAAACCTTGCTGATTTGGCAAGGCAGGGCACGGGCCACCAAGGATTTGGCAACTGAGTCTTCTCCTCCCTCCTGCCCTACCAGCCTGCTTGGACCCCCTTGAAGTGACTGCCACCCACGGAGCAGAAGTTTGGGAGAGACTGAGAAAGTAGGAAAAATACTTAAGGAAGTTACTTCTGGGGAAATAAAAACTATCTACAGGGGATTTGGTATCTAGACCCCGTTAACACCAACCATGAGGCTGTCCAGAAAAAGAAAAAGAAGGTAATTGTATAAAAGTCAGGCCAAGTCATTTTACGCAAGATCTGGTAATTCATTAATCCATCCTGCCACAAACCTTGAATAAATAACTTGCAGTAGTAATGGAGATGGGCAGGTCTATAAAGTATGAGTGTTTAGAATCTGAAACTATGCAAGCTGTTACATTATTTTGGACCAGAAAAAAAGCACAAAAGTGTCTCCCATCATTGTTTTGTGACAAATGATGTCATGGATAAGAAGTCATTTGTCTTCTTAAAATGTTGCTCTTGCCAAACATATGAATGTGTGTATTTCACTGTGTTATCTCTCGCCCCTTTCCCTTGCTCTCATTCTAGCTGCTTATAATTCAGCATCGTTCAGCAGGCAGGCCCCGGTAAAACACAGGACCCAGCTCTGCTTTCAGATTCTAGACCTCAGTGTGCACTGAGTTGACAGTAACCTGAGAGCTTAAAGCAGAATGGAGAAGAGGGTCCTTACAAAATGGTTTTACACCACAGGCGATTCGTGTCATATAAGCCACAAGAAAAGTTTCTGCTGCTAAAAGAATAGGCGCATAATTATAGGGACAAATTAACCTTGTTAAAAATGTAAAGCTGGGGTGTGGAGCACAGAGGGAGCGATTTGGCTTAGCAAGGCGGTCTCTCGTGTTCATCTTGTTATCTGCTTTGTGTGTTGATCTCATTCAGAGGTGAGCCATCTGCCGGGCTGTGTTTCCGTGACATTGTATGTAGACAGGGGACAGAGACAAATAGACACAGAATATGTATAAGATTATCACACCGTTGCTATACAAACGACAGTCTGTCCCATGCAGCATCCTGATTCATGATTACTTTAATGGAGTCTAATATCTTTGAAGTAAATCAAGAGGCAATGAACCACTCTTTCCCTGATTCCTCTCCAAGTTTTCCTCCTTGTGAATGTGAGTCTGGATTTTTCTGGCCTCAAAGATATCCAACTGGAGTGATTTTTATTGAGATGACCTCATGGAGAGTTCAGGAGGTGGGAAAAGCCTAAGACAGGCCCTTAAAATGGTTCACCAATTTCTTTCAGTGCCCAGAGTATCTGCCACAAAATAGTTGGTCTATGCCCAGAAAAACACTACAATCAGTGTGCCTAATCAAACATACAGATTCTCACTTTCCAAAATTGCAAATGGCTAAGAACTGGGTCAACTTCCATAAAAACAAAACAAAACAAAACAAAAACAAACAAAAAAAAACAACAACAAAAAACACAGCAGACAACCTCATGTCTTATAACCACAACCTATATTCACCGAAGCATCGCCAGGAAAGTTCGTGATGGTGAGAGATGGTCATGTACCAGCACCCTGTGACTTGCTATTTATTCGTAGGGGTTGATGCCAATAGACATAACACCATTGGTCAGGACGCCCAAGCCATATTTTTCCTGTGGTCAGCATAATGGTGGGGAAGAAAGAGGGTGATAAACCAGATGTTCCCAAGATAAGGCAGATGTTATCAAGCCAAGAAGTCTAAAGCTGCCTTTAACAGAGGTGTGATGAACACACACACACACACACACACACACACACACACACACACAGAGGAACAAAACTATTTCGACTCCCCGCAAGATAAGCTGACAGGAGAATGTGCAACTAAGCAGCACACAGGCTGGGTCAGATCATTGCTTCCTGATTTGTGACTCTCCGGGATGAGCATCTCGCTGATTTATTCCCAGAATTTGGAATTTTGTGGTAGACTACAAATGCAAAGATAAGTACAACATAAATTTTTTAAATACTCCATAAGTCTCCATGAGTTTCAACATTCTTCAATGTTCTTATGTTACAGCCAATTATCTCCCCACTTAAATGGCTATTATTTTCTCACTTGAAGTCTATGTGCTCCATAAGTGTCATTACCAAGTGTGGCAAAAATCTGGTGGTGGGCTGTAAATTTAATTTAAATGACAAACATTTATTGATTGCAAATTGGAAATTCCAGAAACCTTGCCAAAGCGATTATTACAAATTAACTCAGTCTCTCTACGTAACAGAGGAGAATTTATGCCTCTGATGATTGCATTCAGGTGAGATGGTTTCTACACACACCTCATTTGCTCTGTTTGTTTTGTTAAAATTCTGAGAGGTTTGCCATTCATAGAAAAGTCTGTTTGACAGAGGCGCAGTTAGAAGCAGGAATTCATTAGCATGGAAGGCTGCAGAATTTCCTCCAAGGAGACAAGTGAGAAAAAGCAGACACCATGCAAATTGGTGGATTGGGTTAAAAATGTTCTGCCCAAGGCAGCGGGGAGATGGAGAGCCCCTTTGTAAAAGGATTCAGGAGTCTAAGAAAGTACTTCAACTCCTGAAGGTGGGCAGAAACTTAACCAGGAAGTCAGCCATGGAGTTCTGATTCTCTTCGGAACATTTTTGAGTTAGCATTCTTTTCACCTCCCTCCCTAACCCAACTCATATTCATCAGGGCTGATGGAATTTTCCTTCAAGGTATTTCAAGTCTTTGTTCCCTAGACACTATCCCTTCTGCTGTCACCTTGTCCCTTCCTTGCACCTGCCTCACATAGAGTTGGGAATGTGGCTGTGCCTGCTGTCTTATTTTCCTTCCTATCTGCTTGACCATAGTTCTTGCATCTATTGGAATTATCACTCTTAAGTACCAGCTTCATTATATGACTCTGCTGCTTAAAAAAAACTCTCTAAGGACACCCTAATTCCTACCTTCCATAGAAACTCTAAACATTTTTAACTGGGTTCTCCTGCCAGCTTATATTTTGTGCCCACCCCAAATCCAAATGTACTACTACTCCTATGTTCCTGGTAATTTCCCTCTTTAGCTAGGACACACGTGCGCGTGCGCGCACACACACACACACACACACACACACACACACACACTCTTGCATTGTTTGCTAATTGTTTCATATTTTTTTCATTAGGAAACAGACCTTTAGTGCTTTATAGGTAATCTTCACATAACCTAATGCAGTCCATATCATTAAAAATACATATGATGGTCAACTCATTCATTATGCTGCACATATTTATTGAGTGCTTTGTGCTGTTTTCTAAGAAAATGTCTAGGAAAATGTCAGTGAATAAGATAAGCAGGTTCCCACCCCCCAAAATGCTCAGAGTCCATGAAATGGCCAAGATTGTTTTGAACTTTCTGGTAAGTACAGAGTATATGCTCATTTTAGAAAGAAACCAAATATAATTGGAAGTCTAAAGAAGGAATGTAACATCTATATTTCTATCAAGATGATCAAATATTCTTGAAAACTTTAAGCCATCATTCCTTTGGTGGCACACAGAGGATCACTAATAAACAACTAACAGGACACTGCTCCCCACTTTTTGTCCTGTAAACTTCACAGTATCAGAGCTTACAGAGAACTGAGTAATTGCCCAAGGTGAGTGCTGGCTACAGCTGTGAGCCCTTCTCTCACCACTAACAAAGGCAGACTTCAGAATATACTACAAGATAACGACATTCTCATTCACCTTTTCTAAAGGACCCCAAGTAGCTGCATCCTTAAGTAAGAATGAATGAAAGATACCCATTAAAGCAGATGCTAAAATAAAGCAGGGCCAAGGTGGCTCACGGGGACCCAGAAGGGTCACTGTGTTATTTTAACTAACCCTGTGCCACCCATCTCTACACAGTGGCATGTGATGAAAACAGTCCTTTATTCTCCTCCTCCAAACAAAGCACAAAGGCAAAACAGGGAAGGAAGTTATGTTGCAATATGTCTGAAACATAAATCTTGCTCCCAGCCAGTCCAGGGGCAGTATCCTGTTTTCCTGACACATGGGTTAGATCCACTGGAGGCTGCACCATTGGGCCTCGAGTCCTGTTTTTCTAAGTTGCTTCTAATCACACCTGGCTACCTGCGTTTGCACATCTAAACACAGGTTGTGCAAGCAGAGAGCGCTGTTTGGTGTACAGTTATTCAACCCACGTGTACAACTGCGTGTTGGCACACCTTGCTCCCACTTAGGAATTCACTCTTTCCCTACTTTTGACATTCAGTTCCAACCTTTTTTACTTTCTCTCCATCTAACATTACATAAAAATTAAACTTAGATTCAAAAGTATGGAATAAGCCAGAGGAAGAAATGCCTAGTTACTCCCAGGGTTTTAACATTCTGCATTTAACATTCTACTGTCTGTGGCTTTAAATATCCCTTTCTTTCTGCTTTGATTCGGCTTCAGAAACCCTGTGCCAGTAGTGCCATCCATCTGTGAGTCAGGGGGAGGGTGCAACTCTAGGGCCTTATTTTATTCTCAGAATCCCAGTGGCGGAGACAGTGACTGTTTCTGGCTTGCTCAGTCCAGGGCCTTCACAAATGTGATGAGGCAGGGTTTTGAGAACTGGAGGAAAGGAAGCACAGGTTGAAGTCCGCGGTGGGAGGTTTAAAGGCACAGGCTCTGAGAACTAACTTCATAGAACATGCAGCACAAAGCCTCAGCCACTCAAGGGTTATTTTGCTGCAGATGGCCCTTCTTCACAGGAGAAGACACAATTTTAGATTTCCACCTAAGCTCAATGTGCCCCCTCCCCCCACCATTAGAGGAAAAGATGTCTGAATTTAGCACTAGGGGGCAAAGAGTAGAGGCCCGGGCTGCATGCAAATGCTGGGGAAGTTGCTGTTGTTTGCCATGGTGTTGCCTGTTTCGCCAAAAATAAGACAGTGTCTTATATTAATTTTTGCTCCCAAAGATGCGCTAGATCTTATTTTCAGGGGATGTCTTATTTTTCCATGTGCTAGGTCTTATTTTCAGAGGATGTCTTATTTTTGGGGAAACACGGTACATATGGCCTTACCCTTTGCACAGACAAAGAAGAATGGGTCCTGTGACATCAGAGAACACTCTGAGGGGGGTTTATCTAAACAGTCACTTTTGCTGTCTGTCACCAAGAGAATTCCTGACATATCAATCCTGAGGTTCCAGGTGTCTTGATGATTTTGTCTGGCTTCTGATTCTTCATTCCCCATTTTACCTGAACTGTATTTTGTCTGGGAAATCTGACCAATTCATCTTCAGTGTTCCACGGAGGGATCTTTCAATAACTTTGTGTTTGTTTGTGTTTTTTGTGTGCATGATCTCTCAACTTTAGCAACGTTGTCACATGCAGCCAAATAGTTCTGTGTTGTGGGAACTGTTCTGTGCATTGTAGGATATTTAGCAACATCCCTGGTCCCCACCCAGCAAATGCCAGTAACAACTCCTGCCCCTAGTCCCGACAATGAAAAAGGTCACCAGGCATCGCTAAATGTTTTCGGGGGGCACAAAACTGCCTTTCGTTGAGAACCACTGGGTTAAAATAACCTAAGTATAGATTAAAATAAATGAACCTGGTGTCTTAGAGCACCGAGAAAAACTCAATCATTGGTATAAACTCATATAGGAAAATAAGAAAGTATGTCTTTGCGTAGAATAAGCATCTATAAATAACAAACTAGTTACTGAACCAAGTCTCCCAAGGTGTAAATGATGACTACCTCATGCAGGGGCTACAGCATGAAATATGGGGAGGCAAGGTCATGGAGAAAGTTGTCTTCTTTGAAACCAGCCTACCAGGGCAGCATTGACTACCATGCCACCTCCACCACATACACCTTTTATTTATTCCAGAACCACCATCTACAAAATGCATGGCATTCACCCAATACGGAATAGCTGATTTTCAGATAAGAGTCTATAGAGATGGACATTTTCAAAAGTACTATTTATTTAATGCAGCATGACTTAAAATGAGCCTGCAACCTGACAAGTGTACTGAATGAGGAATGTTCATTTTACCAGTTCTAACCAGCCATGTCCTCAGGTGAACTCTCTAAGACCCGGCTGAGAAGCCTGGGAAAGTGTAACTTACCACAGACCTTCAGCATTTCCTCCCCCCAGATCCCTCCTCCCCAGCCCTGCCTCCAGCACCTGAAGGCCTCTTCTCAGACCCATGTAAGGCCCCAGCTGTGTTACAGAATCTGAGCCACAGGCAGAACCTACAGCCACCTCAGCTGACCAGCTCTCCCTGCTCATGTCAACCAACACTGGGAGGAAAGATTCTGTTCTATTTTTAAATATATTGAGCAAAGAAACAGCTTGATATGTCTTTGTAAAGGATGGCTGTCACCCAAATTCACTGTTACTCTATTTTTATAAATGATATCGACTTTAACGTCAGATAAATTGAGGGGTTCAATTCCCAGCTCTTTATTTGTCAACTGTGTAACTTGGGGAAAATCACCTCCCCTCCCCGAGACTCAGTGTCTACTGATGTAAAATGGAAATGGCAATCCCAGTGTCTAAGCAATGGGCTGTTTTGAGGGATGAGTCAGAAGACATACATCAAGCACAAGTGCTCCAAAATCTGGCCATTTTGTTATCACTAAGATTGTTATTAACATGCCTATATATTCATCATTCACTCATTATTCAATCAGCGTTTCTATGTGCTGGTTGCTAGAAGCACTCGTTAAATATTATAAAATGGGTTTTCCTAATGACTCGATCTTTCAACCAGATAGCATTGAAATGTAAGAAATATCTCCGCTGCTGGATAAAAATATACTCAAAGTGCTTTCAGTGGAGTCCAGCACACAGTAGGTTGGCCGATGACGGTGGTGGTGCTACTGGAAACTAATAGATTTGATAACTTGTATTTGATTTACTTGCTATAGTACTCAATGTTTGTTTCCTTATAGGAAACCATTTACTCTTGAGTCAATGAGTACTGATTATGTGAGAAAGAACTTTTTTCCCCTCAAAGTAACACTTTAATAAGGGTGTGTTAATATTCTTTATTACAGGGTGGACTTATACTAAGAGTATAGAGCCTGGGAGGCAATTTTCACAACTGAAAAGATAATAAATTTTGACAAATGTATAAGTAAATATTAGAGCAGTTGGGTTTGAAGTTTCCAAGATATATAGATATCAGAGCTATGGTCAAAAACATAATAATAAATCGCTCACTTAATTTAAAAACAAATTAAATGTAGACAATTAACCCCTTGGTTAAAAAGAAATGTCTTTTTTTTAAATTAATTTATATTAGGCACTATTTTCTGTGGGAAAAAGGGGGTAAACAGGCTTAGATTTTTGTTCTTCTTTGTCACTAATCCTTTCACAATCCCTTAGTGTTTCAACATAGTTTAAAGTACTGTGTTGTGGGTCCTTAGCCCCCTAATTAAAAAAAAAAAAAAAGTCCATGTGTATTCCAAACAGTTTTTCACAAAATAGGAAGTGCTAAACGGTGATAAAAAGTCCTTTGAGGACAGCAATGTAAGAAGCCATTATGGTTTCAGGACAATAATAATCGTGTTCGTCTGGCCCAAGCCAAGTTCAGTGAGAAATTAATTTTCACCAAAGGGTGTCCTTACCTCAAATATGTTTGAAGGCTCATTGTTATACTGATTGGATATTATTTCTGATTGGTCACTGCACCACTTGAGTCCACCCAGAAAGCTGTCTGTATCCAAGTCGTTCACGTCGAGTTCAGAAAGGTCAAGTTCAGGAAGATCTGGGCAAAGAGGCTGGTCTTCACCAACCAGAGCAGCACACTGCAGGAGGCAGGAGGAAAAAAAACTTTCATTAACTTCAGGAATTTATTAAACTGCAGTAGCATGTGAGAGGAATTAAGCCTGGTTAATGCAACGACACCACCAAAGCTGGTTTCCAGGGTTTCAGTCCCTAGAAAAAAACATCCCAATTTCTTTAACTCACTTTGCTCCCAAAGGGTACTTTGCCTGATCCATTTGCTCCAAAATTCTACCTCTAAACCCATGCTTCCACAAAGCCTTCCCTAGTTCTTCCAGTTAGAAGTCAACTAGATTGGTGTGGGCCCCTTTGATAGTCAGCACTTAGCAAGTTTCAAATTATTTTCTGCTTGACTACATGTAAAATTTCACTCTATCCTTAGAGAATAATCCCTTTGAGGGAGGGATACAGATTTGATTTTACCTTGGAATTGACATCACCGGTAACAGGCACTGAATAAACAACTGCTAAATGAACACTAGAACAGAAGAACTCTACTAGGCAAACTTTCTCCATGTACGCTAGCTCCTTTAAACCATCATAATCCATAGAATTCATTTAGCAACTAATGATGCCAAGTCCTCTAACTTGTTCATGTTCTTTGCAAATGTGACTTAAATCTTTTAGTCTCACTTGACTTTTTATGAACTTCTGAACTTCATCTCAAACAGGTCAAAATCAAGTTCCTTGCAATGAAGAACAAAAATCTTATTTTTTTTTCCCCTAAAAGACCTTTATATTTTTCACTATGTTTAACACACAGTTGTGGGTGTGTGTGTGTGTGTGTGTGTGTGTGAGAGAGAGAGAGAGAGAGAGAGAGAGAGAGAGAGAGAGGAGAGGAGAGGAAGAGAGATTTGGGATCACCTGACATCTGGAAAGAAAAATCATGATAGCATATCACAACCATATTATTTTTTTTTTATCATTCATGTATTCCTAAACTATAAATAAATTCTAAGCAACTTTTCTTTGGCGTTTCAAAAATGATGTTGATATATTAATAAGTTTAAAATATGCTCTGGGTGGTGGCTGGGCTGCTTGTCACCAAGGCCCACCTTAGACTGCCACTGTCTTTCACCTCCTTGGAAGGAGGAGGTGGTCTTTCCACGGTCCCTCACTGTGGCTTTGGGAGGAAAGTGGACCCCTTCACCAAAGAGGTCGTATTTTAATCTCAAACTGCCCATGTGACCGCTGTTTCCTCACTGCACACGATGCAGAACCCCGCCAAAACTTCCTACTGCAGGGATCTCGTGATGCCAGACACAAGAGACTCTATCCGACCGCATGCCAAGGTGTCTAAACCGGCAAGCGCCCGCTCTGAAGGGGCACCCTGCTGGCCCTGCCTTCGGAGGGCTGAGAGACGTTGTGAAGTCATTCACATCCAGGCAGTGGTTGGGCATCAAGCTGAAGATCCTGCTTGACATTTAGATTTTGAATAAAATAAGTTGTATGCAGATCCTGCTCTCGAGCACCCTTGTCGTCCCTGGCAGATGGCATTACACGGGTTGCATGCAGCAGCATGATCAGAGGAAGCAGCTCAGCTACTGGGTAATGGAACCAGCAGTGGGTCAGGGGACCCAGGAAGGTGCCTGGAAATCCCTGAGACCCCAGGCCCCAGTGAGATCCCTAGGACAGGCGCAGAGGCAATGCACAGGAAGGGCCCTCCTCTCCACATCAGAACTCTCTTCTTATCATTTTATTGGACTTGCCGTTTTTATTATCCAAGTTAGGCCAAAGTTACAGGTCAGTATACTGGACGAGGGTGATATGTGAGCAGAGGCCGGGCTGAAGTGATTTCATTCCGGTGCAATGTCCGTGGTTTGTTTTGGGTGTAACACTTCCCTCACTGCTTATCCTCTAAGCACAAACACACCGTGTTAACTCTTCCACACCATGGCCAATTCAGAGGCGAGGGCAGAACTTTTTCAGTGGCACAAAAACTACTAGGATTTCACTGGGAGCTAGTCCTTAAACACACACACACACACACACACACACACACACACACAAAACAAGAGAGCCACAAGGAAAATTAAAATTAGGAAACATCAGATCTCTATATCTGACTCAAGTTCCCTCTGTGAAGAGCAGGACTTAGAAACCTGCTCCGGAATGCTTTGAGGTGTCTGTCCCACCAACTGGGGGCAACCTCTTGCTATCTTTCTCCTTAACTGCCCCCCCTGGCCATGGCTCTTTCAAAACCCTTCAACGTTTCATAAACATGCATTTTTAAGTTACTTTTGAAAACCACGAAAAAGATCAGATCAATTTTGTTTTTTTGGTGTGTTTTCCTGTGCTGTCACTCACCCACTTCTTCCCTTTCCTCCTCCTTTGCCCTCCTTTCTCGTTTTCACTTTTATGTTATGATTGAAAAATGAGCCCCTGCTCTTGCCACTGTTGACATGCTCATAAAATCAGTGCTTCTGAATGGGGCATTCTCCCGGTGATCTAAAACACGTTAGCGGTAGCAAGTGTTCCTGTTATTCATTTATGTGTGGCCCTGGGAGGCTGCCGGACTGGTAGGTCCAGGCCCGGTAGCTGTCTTCATCTGCCACGCTGCTATTTACTGCTTCCTTATACATCTGTAACAGGTGTGCTTTATGGCAGGGAGGGCCCCGCACTCTCCCGGCTCTCCGCCGCTATGGCAGCTATTTCACCACCGCAGCCTGAATGTTCTAAGAAGATTTAAGAGGATAAAGCGGTTACTAAACACAAAAGGCTAATTATTATTGTACGTTATTTCACCCCAACAGACTTTTCTCTTAGTTAAGGAGCAGACAATAAATTAGCTTAACTGCACTGATGATAATGAATCATTATAATTAAGTATAATTCTCCATTAACCTTTCAGAGGCTTTTTTGTGTGCCGTGGATGGTAAATTTTAGAGAGAGAGAGTGAGAAGAGAGGGTGGACTTGGCCACATTAATTATAGTAATGAAAAAAGATCCACACTTCTTTAAAAAAAAAAAAAAATTTAGTCCAGACAGGGGAGAGGGGACCGGGAGGGGGCAGTTCCGAATGACAGTCTTCGCAAGTGTGTGTCGTGTGGACCTTCTCTATCCATCTCAGTAACCTTACTGCACATCACTCCGTATGAAACTGTGAAACACCGGGGACTCCGAGTCGCCGTAGCGATGCAGGCCTTTATTAACCGACGCGCTGTCCTGTCATTATGTGCAAAGGGGCATCGTACGTTGGAGGATGACAGCAAACATTAACGATTCAAAAAATGAAAGCTGCCTACGCTACCTGCTGCTGGTGATATGTCAGACAGGCGAGGGTGATTCCCTGAGCTGCCACGGCCAGCGCCAGGCTCCCAGCCGCTTGCTGCCGACCGTGCGACCGAGAAGCGACCAGCCAGTCACAGCCAGCAGACAACTCAATCCCCGGCTCGACAATGAGCCTGGGACCTCACCTCTTCCTCGAGACAAAAAGGAAAGGGCCACCGTCCTACAGGGTCCTGTCGCTTGTTTAAAATGACTCCAGCAATTGCAATGATTAAAGCAAACCGGCCGCGTTTCCATATGATCTCCTTTCCCCCATCGACTCTCCCGGCAGCATCAGGAATTAAATACACGATGGAAAAATGAAACTACAGCAGCTGAGACCCACGGTGCCGGCCAGACAAGCACCCACAGGACGCGCCAGCTACTCCAAGACAATTAGGACTTTGACGCCACTTAGAACCCTGACTCATCATAGCTCCAGGACCTATGCATGATCCATACGCATCCCGCCTTCCCCAGAAATCACAACCACACCAGAACCGTTGCAATCCGCAGATATGACCTGCCAAGGCAGGGCGGGCACGCGCACACACACCAAGTCCGCATTTGCAAACCCAGCAAAGAGTTAAGAATCCAGGGCATGCCTGGCTAGATAGGAAAAATGCACTCGCAGCCGGCCTGGGCCAAATTATTTTCACTTTAGATGTGTATCGCTGCACCACAGGAACATCTTATTTAATCAAATCACGTGTGGCTCCCCGACCCTCCCCCTCACCCTACGTGCCCCCAGCTACCCGGAGGAAGCACTGGCAGTCCTGTGCCAGGCTCATTGTGCGCTGCTCGGATCCCCGTGCACCTCAATCCGGTCCCATCACGCCAGAGTCCACAGAAAGTTTCACTTGTTTCCCAAGTTGCCCAAACTTTCCGAGAACATTGCCCTGTGCGGAATGCAAACACGCCAGGTCCCCGACCCCCCGCCAGTCACTCCAGACTCCAGAGATTACGAGGAAACGGCTTGCTTTCTCCCCCTGGTATGAATTGTAGCCAAGCAGAGACTGTGGAATTGATGTATTGCCGTCTATTTTTACACAGGCAAGCCAGCGAGCAGCTCCACACACAGTCCTGCATAAACTCTATTCTCTCTCCGGCTTCAGGCAGCTCTCCGTGGTACAGCGAGATTTAACCATTAGCTTCCCTGCCACCGATGCGAATGGAAAACCTTGCACCTTACTTTTTTCTTTTCTCTTCCTTTCTATTTGCTGGCCAGACCTTTCAACCACACACACACACAGAGGAGTTTTAAAGGAATCAGCTCCGTTGTTCTGTGTTCTGTAAGCAAAGCAATCTAAAACAGCCCAGCAGGATTATTTAGGATTTTTTGAATTTTCTGTCGGATGAGCACAGAGACATGAAAAGAAAAAAAAAAAAGAAAAAAAATCCAGACTGGAGTCAAAACTGACTCTATTTGAGCACATCCATTTTAATATTTTTATCTTCATCTTATTATAAATAGAAATGGCATTTTTCCAACCAGGCCACTAAATACCACTGGAAAGACATCAGCTTTCTGATTCATATCAATATCTTAGAGCATAAATATTGCATACGAGCAGAAACAGAGCCAAAGGCACATGGAAAGAGTTTCCAACTGCAACAGATACGGATGACAGCAGCTCAGCTTTGATTTGCTCATGGCATCCCAGAGCCACCTTAAAATAGCAAACTTATTGGAGTTAAGATAAGATTAAGATTCCTTTGCAACCGCTCCTTCCTGGACTCCCTTTCTCCCAGCCCTCTTCCCCCAGGCCCTTCCCCCCCTTACAGGAAAAATTGCATTGCGAGGAAAGCTTCAGTCCTGGCTGCAATGCCTGCCGAGCCCAGCCCCAGCTCACCTCGATGTCACTCCATACAGAGTCCTGGTTGCACATGTCCCACGCCATCCAGCTCCTGAATGACGCCAGTCAAGCTTTTTCAACTCCAATTCACAGTGACACAGAGCACACACTCATGCAGGCAACCAGCCCCTTACTGAGAGTGAACTGAAGGCACCTGTCTTACTACAGTCCCTAGTCACATGACAAAGCTATTAAAAAGTAGGCTGGGCTGTCACTCACCCAGCCTCCCTTCTCCTGTGCAGCTTGCTGCTCAGACTCGTGACGTCACTCAAAGGCAGCCCTCTGCCTCAGTGAAGTAAGGCTTAAAAAAAAAAAAAAAAAAAAAAAAAAAAAGAAGGAAAAAAAAAAACAGAAAGAAGAAAGAAAGAAAGGAAACACTTGGACTTTTGGAGGCTTTGAGCATCCTGCTGTGATGAAAGCCAGCTTTGAATGCCACAGACTCTAAACAGAGCCCTGGCCATATAATAACTAAAATCCCCTACAATCTTTTTTTAATTTATTTTCCTTCCAAAACTAGCAAGGGGGCAAAGCTCCCTGTTTCAAGACAGAGTAACTGTATTCTCAGCTACAACGTGTACTCCCCAGAAGGACTAGAATCCTAAGAGCTCCGTGTGGGACTAAAACAAGAGCTTATCACATGATGCATTTTTTATGAGACATTTTCTAATTGTGAGAAGTGTTGGAAAGCAGAGAATGGGGCATGCATTTTTTTTTTTTCTTTTGGCTTGTTTAATCAACAAAACAGCCGGTATTTGTGAAGATATAAACAAACTCCTCCGCCCAGAAATTGGCTGTCCCCTTGGCAGGAATACCAGCGCCTGAAGTGTCACTGCAGTTTGATATGCTCCCTTATAAGGAGAACAGGCAACAAAAATATCACCCTTTCGGGTCCCTTCTGATCCTTTCCATTCCTCTCCTAGGCTCCCAGAAAACAAGTGTTAGTCAATACAGCCAGGGTTGCTGTGCCCAGATCAGCTTAGTTTCTGGGCTCTTTTTTTATTTTATTTATTTTTTATTTTTTTTTAATACATGTAGCATTTCCTCTCTGACTGCCTTAGGGTGCCTTTTTGAATAAACACTGGATTCTAACCCCAGTGCCCTGGATTGTGCAGTTTGCATTCGAGATCAAGAATGTCCGTGGAGTGAGGAAAAATACCGACACGCTATTAGCAGAGATATTCATTTCTTGAGCTTTTTAATTTTTCCCCCCAGCTTCTACCCTGAGACAATGAGGGCTAATTCAGGTCCAACTGTTTTATGATGATACTACACATTGAATACATAACAAACTCAAGGTACCAGACACCAGTGAGAAACACTTTCCATAATACTTCAGTGGTCTGATTTAACTCTTCCAAGTTCCAGGCAAATGAACACATACGTATGCATTTGTGAACATATATGATTTTTATAAAAATCATAAGCCCAGTATACTTTTAAAATTAGCTCAATTATTTTACTGATCAGTTATCTGAAAAAAAGTCCCCAGGTGTCTAAACATAATTTTTAAAGCACAATTACCTTAAACTCCTATCCTTTTGAGGTTAATTTCATATGTTCTCTGTGGTTCATCTCCTTATGAAGAAAAAAAATGGTAATTTGCTCTACCACCTATTTTAAATATAAAGTTCCTCAAATATTAAAGTGGAAAAAAAATCAGGCTGCTTCCTCTTTCAGACCACATGTATTATGAGAGATTTGTGTACTTCTGAAAACTGCAACAAGTTGCTAGTAAATTTCTGAATAATGCTATGAAATTGACAGTTTGTCATTATTGGACATAATAAAAAAAAAAGCTTTGGCACTTTATAGTTAGCTGAATACATTTTACTGGCACATTTTCCTTCTTACAAATAGTGCAAAATTATTGTAGTTTTAATTTTCTAAATCAAGCAAGAACAGGAAAATATAACCTCAGGAAGGATTTTATGCATGCAATTAATGGCATTATTTCACACTACCCACAAAAAAAACAAAACACACACACACACACACACACTAATTTTCTTCAAAATTATATTCTGATTTAATGTAAAACTATAGTAAATTATTAAAATTCATGGGAAAGGTCATTTGCTCTACCCTCAACACAGTCAACTGTGAAATAATATTGGTCAGTTGAACAAGAAGAGTTGATGTTTATTAATTATTATCAAGTGATCCCTGTGTCGCGATATTCTCTGACACTTTCCATTGTGTTCATTGAATGTGAAGCTTCCATTACATCTTTTAAAAATCCCATTCACACCTTTTAGATAAGTTCTTTATACTGGAACATTTTGTATTATTGTTTTTGACATTTTTACCTGCTCACATTGTGTTGTTGTGGTTTTCTTATTTGTTTTTTGCCACCCAATTCTACTTTTCCTTAGTCAAATCAGCACATGAAACTAGAAATCCTTTTATATGATTTTGGAGAGTTGTTTTTTGTTGGATTTTTTTTTTTTTTTTGCCTTTACCATCACAAAGGGGGTTAGTAGGAGTCAAATTATTGAAGTGATTTACAACTTACAGCATATTGTATTTTTCCCTCTAATTTCTATTATTGTACCAACCAAAATATAAATAGGTTCTTAGGACAAATTAGAGTACCTTCTATTATCTTTTTAAGTCTAAAAAGTACAACTCTAAGGACAGGGATCTTTTATAAAGGTCTTATAATTTGCTTAATTAGCCTTTCAGATTAAAATTTCTCTTCATCTAGGTTTTGTTTATTTGTTTTCTCTTTTCTCTTTTCTCAGGAGAGCATACATTGTTAGTTGCTTCCCAACCGTGGTCCTTTCTGATTCCCCAGGCAGTTTCTATATTTAATTGTGTGTCTGCCTTGACTATTCTCTTCTCCCTCCCTACAACCCTCTTTTCACCCCTTTATCAACTCTGCCTCCAAAATTTCCAAACATTTAGTTTCAATCAACAAGGATCTATTGAGACCTTCTGTGTCCACAGCAAAGCATCACAAGGACTGCCAAGAAGGCATGTGACATGAACACAAGAGAACTCACAATTTTAGGGGGAATGACAGACCTTAAAGACAGAGAATAAGTTGATCTGAAAAAAAAACAATGTTCCTTCATGAAATGTCCAGATTTCTATTCTCCTTAAAACATACCCTATTTAGGGCCAAGTTTCTCTCATTAACCACTACAAGTCACACCCAGATCAACCCCATTTTGTCTCAACAATAGAAAGAGGTTTTTATTAACATCTGTTGAGAGCCCATAATGTTTCATATCTACACAGAGTCTAGAATCAACACTGAGAAAGTCTCTCCCTTCGATGGTTCAGTTAACATTTCCCAAAGCTCCTGCATGGGTAAAGGCAGGAGAATCTGTCCTTAGAGTTAATGACAAGAGAGAAAATAAACCTTCGGAGAATAACTTAATTTAATAACAAAATATCTGACCAAGTGTATAAGATTTGAATTTCTTTCCCTACTCTTGCCCAAAATGACAGACTTGCCCACCCTCCATATTTCAGACAACTGCCCATTTCTAACACTGAAACACAATCAAACCCAAATACATAGGATTCAAATACCCAGGTAGACAATAGCAAAGACAACTGATTTTGATGCCATTGTTGCACATAGGTGACAACACAGAATTAAAGAGCTATTAGTATGAGTATCTTTGCCCATCATTACAATAAACAATAAAGGAATAAGCTTAAGCTAAAACCTTTCAAGGAAAAAAAACCAGAAGAAACAGATACACCAGAGCTTGCATGCGATAGACATTAAAATCAGTATCTAATATACCACAGCTCAATCCATTTTGTCTTCAAAACAACCCAATCAAAATGATCTGTGTACCCATTTTACAACAGAGAAAAATAAGAGCAAGAGTGTTGATAGCAGCTGAAAAGAGCATACAGATTCCTGAAACCCCTTCTAGGAAGAATTAAAGTTTCATACATCAAAATAATATTCATTCCCCCGTCAAAAGCACTGCAAAGACTCCTGAGGCAACTTTATATAACTGAAAACATTCCTGGGAATACTGCTTGTCTAGAGCATTCTACCAGAAAGGAAAGGGATCTTCCAAGAATTGCTAATATTTCTAAAGTTAATCATTACTAACAGGCATTCAATTGCTTGTTTTAAATACTTAGAGGATTTAATTGATCCCAATGTCCCACGTCAGTTTCTGAGCACAGGCTCTGAGCCTCTGGGACATGTTGGAAGCTGAGGCTGTGCAGGGAACCAAAGATGGTAACAAGGTAGGATATTAACCAAACCCTCTGGCCTATGAACACTCTAAAATCAAATCTTATTTTACACAAAAGCACCTTTGGGGAAACAAATAGAGAGTCTGTGGGCAGCTGTAATGCCCCTAGCATCCATTTATTTGTTTATTTTTCATAAATTGGAGGTGATAGACAACCTCAGTAACTACCTCTCCTCTCCAATAAAAGATTCTGCAGACCAGCTCTATGCAACTGAGTCAGCCTGCATTTTAATGGGAATCTCAAAATCTACCTTTGGCATTTTTTCACATTAAAACAAAAGATAACATGCAAATTAATTTCAGTTGCAGTCATTGGACTAATCTAAACAGAAAGCAAGAAGTATGCTTATTAGGCCCACAGATAAGAGATTTTTTTTAAAAAAAGATAGTTAAAATATGATTTTGTCTGATGTTTAACACTCCTGTATTTGTGCATCTACAGACATTTCCATTTACCTTAATTATTTCAGGTTATTTCACCTAGAATGAAGTGAATTATTGATTTTTAAGACAAGAAATGTTCAACAGGATTATTCAGCAGTGTTTCTTTACTAAAACTGAAAATAAAGCACATCATATTTTATTGTTTGGTGCTATTTAAAAATTTTAAGTGCTACTGAACCTAAAAAAAAACAGAGCAGTTTGCTTACTAACAAAGATATTTTATCCCCCAATTGCAGTTAGTGAAGGCCAGAAAAAAAAACTGAGGTACACAAATTCTTATATTTAAAATAATATTTGTTAGTCAAACATTTACCCCTGGTGCTTATTTCTAGAACTTGGGTCCAAATGAACTTAAGTTGTGATTTTAGGGTAGAAAAATTATATTTTTCAACTAGTCTCAAACTGGAAGACTTAAATAAGTGAAGCTTTTTTAAATTCTTCTTCTTCTTCTTCTTTTTTTAATCCCACTAGACAAGCCTAGGGAAAGTTTTGGTTGTTTTGCTTTTCTTTTGTGTTGTACATTTTTACAATGCTTTGATATTTGAATTGCACTCTAGCAGAGCTAATATATATCCTAAAACTGTGATGTAGAAAGAAAATAAATTCACATATTGAGAAGCAATTAGCTTAAGGTCTAAGCTAAATTTTGGATGACACAACAAATCTTACTTTATGTTTGTTATAGCCCAAATAGATACGGGATGTTTGAAGTAGAATTCTACACCCAGAAGACCACTTCTAAGACTGACCCCCACACTTACAGCTCAATCAAGAATAGATGTAAGGTGCTACTGGAACAATAAAAAATGGGTAAACATTTTTCTAGAGGACAAGCAGGTGATGTGTATCAAGCATGTTTAAAATGGGTGATCCTGTGAACCCAGAAATTCTATTTTTAAAAATTCATATTAAAAATATTCATATTAAAGACATAACAGAGGAATGTGTGCACAGGCTTTTGGTGTGAAGATTGTCAATGCTATATTATTTCCATTACTGAGAGCTTGAAAGCAGTGCAAATGTTCGACAGTAATGACCTAGTTAAATAAATTATAGAGCAGTGTATTTATTCATAGATATAGATTCACTATATATGTCCAATAATATAATTAAAACTGTTGTGTAAAAATATGTATAATAGCATAATAAGAAAATCTTCAAAAATATAGTAAGATTTAAAATTATGTTTGAAAAAACTATAATCAGAACAAATTTAGATATAAATATATACATTTCCAAAAAACAAGAGGAATGAGGACAAGAAGATTATGAAAAGGTTTAATAGTGGCTGATGACATTAGAAGTACTTCTTAATTTTCTTTGTGTGTGTACCCTTCTGTAATTTTTAAGTTTTCTATGATAAACTTACATATATCATGTGTTTAAACGAAAGCCATTTCTCTCTATTTTGCTAAGTCTAGCAGCTCCTCCTGAGCAGCCCTGGGGAAGTTCCTACCTGGCCCTTTGGAGCCCTCTGAGCCCCGAATTATGGGGAGAGGGAAGGTATTACCCACTATTAGCTCCTCTCAAAGATGGGTCTATGCCACTGATCCCCAGCTACCACTACCATCTGAACTTGGTTCCTAAACTTATAATTTTGTCAACTAAGTTAAATAAACTTCCCACTCAAAAAATGTAATTATCCTCGGTATAACTAAGGGCATTTCAGTTATTTATACAAAAGCATTTATTTGTTAGTCTTATTTTTTTCCTTCTCTTCTAGCATCTAATAAAGTTCACAAACACATGCCAAGGGGGAGGGGGAGAGCGGTAGTAAAGACTTTAAGAATGTCATGGTTAAATTATTGAGAAAATTTCTCAAGAAGGGATTTTGTTGATGGGAAAAGGAAAGGCATTCTGGGAAGGGTTAGGCATGAGCTATTGGAGATGTGGCTTTGACTGGAAGGAACTGAAATTGGCCAGGTAAGGAAAATGCGGTGCAAGTTTCAAGCCAGTGTGACTTGCCAGTGAACTTTTGGAACCAGTCTGTTCCTAAATGTGGAGCAACCTATATACATGCTGTCACCCTGCAGCCCTGTCTTTAGGCAGAAAGCTCGCCCAGGGCCCTCCAAATGTCACATGAAAGGTGAACTCCCCTCTCACCCATGGGAGGCTGAATAGATGCTCAGGAAGACAAGCTTTGCTATCAGCCTCTTCGAGTCAGTGTTCACAGTTTCATGGGCCTTCCCTGCAAACCACCTTTCCTTCACTTGGGTTACCTTTACTTTGATCATTAAGATTTTTTATGGGAAGAGAGATAACAAGGTTAGAACCAAGGCCAAGCTCATGAGATTACCTAGGATCAAGTTTATCTGATAAGTAGAGTGAATTTGTGAATCTTGATTTAGCACAAAATGAAAGGAAAACAATGGTAGAAAACACATAGGTCCTTATTCAGGTAAGTCACTAGCCTGCAAGTCAACTTTGGGCAGTCCACTTAATGATTCTCAGCCTCAGTTTCCTTATCTGTCCAAGGAGATGGCCAGATTCAATTATATCTAAGATCCCTGTCAACTCCCAAGTGAAATGATGTGTCTGCCTTGACAGAGACAGGCAACTTGGGAAGACCTCTTGACAAGGGGAATCCAAAGGTTTCATCACACAAAAGGCACTGGAAATCAGGGAGGAGGTATAAGAAAGGTGTCCAGTGGTCATCTTTGCCAATAGGACATGGCTCTATCAGTTTTCATAAAATATGCATATTTTACTTCCTAACCATTCCAGAAAAATATCGCAAGAGAACTCATGAAATATAATATATCTTATTTATAATACTTCCAACCATGCATATTGCTTGAGAAGACCAACTTATACACACCTAGGTTTCTTACAAATCTCAGGTATTTACCCCAGAGAAACAGCAAGCTATCCTCTTATCTATCGTTCATTTTATTAAGTGGCTCAAAACATGAGTAAAACCAATCCCTACTTGCACAATAAGAGTGAAAAGCACACACTGATGTGAAACAGACATTTTATTTATGCCTGCCTGTGGGTGCCATTTAACATATTTACATGTGACTTGGTTTTACATGTGACTTGGTAATGAGCATATTCACAGAGAGGAGATTTAGAAAAGAGGATGGATCCTAAATTCACGGTTCTGTCAATAGGAATAAGGCCTATAGCACCTAAGGAAATAGGAGCTTAAAATAATCCTTTGCCTCCTACCATCACAACATCTCCCCCCTTAAATAGAAAGCTCATTATATTTGATAGCTGGAGACATCACCTCTTCCTCTTTTTGAGGGAAATCATCTGAGTTAATACGGTAGGGCGTGGATGGAGGAGAGATAACTAAAATATGTTATCATGGAGTTATCAGCACTGTATTAATCCAAAGCCATATCACAGGATAGATAGTTGATGCATCAGTGGGAGTTACAGAGTTTTCCTATTCAGCTGTTTTCTTTGCACTTGCATCCCTATTGAGCAGGAGGCAAGTCCATGCCTCAGAGCAATCTAATACACACAGCTTGGAGACTTTCCTTTAGGGCTGAATGAAGAGCCACAAGCAGCTACATTTCCTTAACAGGCAATTTGGAGAGGGAGCACAGGTGTAAGGAAAGTAAGACCAGGTATATGATAAACCTCCATAAGTACAAAGCCTTGATAAACCACCAGTGACCTTCCTCCAATGCTGGCTGGTCAAGCAGTAGTCACTAGCATGATGTTAGCTTTACTTGTTCCTGCAACGAGGGATAGAGGCAATACTAAAACTAACACAATAAAACTTCATTCCTGTGCCTATGAAACAACCTCCAAAAGGCAGTTGGTAAGAGTTTCCCTTTTAAACAGGCCCCAAATTCTATTATTCTTTGAAGATCCCAAGTTTCACATTGGCCCAAGGAGATGATCCAGAAAGGATTCCTTTGCTACCTCTTTTAAAAACAAAAATCTCTATCAGCTCCTGAGTTGTAACTTTCTACCATCTATCTTAGATCCATTTCCACATAGTGCACCTAAAAATAGGCCATACCTAACCTTTTGCACAGCCATACAATGCTACTAAGTGTGAATCCAACTCAGCGCTATCTTGTGGGTATTCTCAGACGGTGCCCTCTTTGTCTTCTATGTTACATTACCCTAGTTGAATATTGAATAAAACACAGGCCAAGAGTAGTTTGCTAGGATGTATCTTGCACTGCAACCACTAGGATAGCATATTTGAGATTCGTTATTTTGATTTAGACTGAATCAAATGAAACTATGGCTAATAATGTTCTCAGGGGAGGAAGTCTTTTAAATAATAATTAATGTTCAATGAACCCATTAATTACAATTCCAATATTATGGTTGTGGAGGCTTTATACTTTAAAAGTATAGTCAAATCAATGAAAATGAATATACTTCTATTGTACACCAATATGTGGATAAATTCCACCAATAATGTGAAGTGAAAGAAGGCAGATACACCAACAGAAGTCCACACCTTATTATTCTATTCTTTATATAAATAAGTACAGAATTTATACACTTGGAAGTCAGGACTCAGGTTGGCTTTGGTGGTGGCTGAGAGCATGGGGCATGGTCTGGGGAAAGGATTCCATAAAGTTAGTTACTGCTGTCAGTGTTTTTTACAAGGGTATGTTCAGTTAGTGAAAATTCATGGAGCTAAACCCTTATAATATATGGACTTTTAAGTATTCATATACTATAATCAGAAGTCTAAAATGCATAGAAAAGATAAAGGAGACTTCCCTACATTATAAAACTTTAATGTTTGCTATCTTTCTGTTAAAAAAAATGTCTTTATGTTCACCTTATCTTCTTAAAGAAGCCATTAAGCCACATGGACAAACAGGAGTAGAGCAGGAATCAAAGAACCCATGGTCCAGGTTTATTTGTTTGACCTCGGACAAAGTCACTTCCTTTTTCTAGATCTATTTTCTCTTCTATCAAAGATGGGATAGGATTGGGTGTTTTGTGGATGTATTTCTTAAATTAATGAAATGAAGGAAACTGCCAACTCTAAAACTATAGTATTGTGCCCTTTGTTAAAAATACATTATTAAAGTGTGTCATTGAGTTGGTTTGAAAACATGACCCCCTTCTCAGAGACACAGCCTTTGGGGTCAAGCCCATGCATATCTGACACTTAGGTCATCTCTATGATCCAAAGACAATTACCTAAACTATCTGGACCTCAGATTCTGTATCTGTGAAAACAGCACTTTAAATATCTATTTTACATTATTGGAATTAGGGTTAAATGAAATATATCTGAGCCCCGTGTTGGCATGTATTAAGTACTCAAGAATGATACCTACTATTCACATACAAATACTTAGAACTCAATTTAACATCAAGCAATATTAATTGCATAAGAGTAATTGCATAAGTTTGCTCTTTGCCTGGCTTCCTCACTTAAAAAAAAAAAAAAAAAAAAAAAAAAAAAGATCTAGACACAATGCATAGGAGACTTTCCTTTGAAGTCTTACATTAAGCTGACTATGAGTACACACAGAATCACCTAAGCTGTGTCCTGATACCAAGTGTCTATTGGTTTCTCATATATCCTGAAGAAAAGTAAATCCAGCCATGTGCTGGTCTTAACCTGACCCTCTCAAAAGGAACCAGAATCAGCAAGTGCAGAAAACAGTTCTTGGTCCCATTATGCTGGCCACAGAAGCTATTTGAGCCAAAGGTCAAGAGTTTCTCTGTTAAGAAACAGGACATCTATATGGTGCATGAAAACTGACAAGATACCGTGAGTTTGCAAATGAGAGAAGAACCTCAAAGTGTCAAATCATGTTTTAAAATGATGATATCTATGAGGGAAGAATGTAAAACAAAGCCACAGGAGCAAAACAGTTCAATATGAAGTCCATTTGGCCACCAGTGG
The DNA here is from genome assembly GCF_964339955.1 of Pipistrellus hanaki. Classification (NCBI taxonomy): domain Eukaryota; kingdom Metazoa; phylum Chordata; class Mammalia; order Chiroptera; family Vespertilionidae; genus Pipistrellus; species Pipistrellus hanaki. The sequence goes on along the minus strand of NC_140503.1, from coordinate 198,417,934 downwards.
CCTATTAACTGAATTGCCTTCGTAGTCACATTCCTCTTGAAAATTTGTGATTAATCGTGACATCCTTTTTTAAACTGACAAAATGACAAAAAGGATATGTTATATTTTCTCAGATATTTAAAAAAAATTTAGCAAGTAATTTTCCTGTGCAATGACATGCTGACAAGTTGGCATGCAACTTGAAAACTGTCCTGTCCCACAGGGCAGTCCCTAACCACATGTGACTACCAAACACTTGAAATGTGTCTAGTCAAAATTGAGAAGCACCATAAATGTGAAATAGACATAGGACTTCAGATCCTTAGTATGAAAAATCAAATTAAAATACCATGTTAATGATTTATACTAATTACATGTTGATACAATGTATTGGATACATTGGGGGGGAAATATATTGTTAAATTAAATATACCTTTTCTAAATGTGGCTACCAGAAAATTTAAATTATGTGGATGATATGCATAATCATCTAATGTGACAATGCTAGTTTAAAGTTTTACACTTACCCTCAAATGAGTGATATCATACATGCAAATAAAAAATTTGTACAATCAGGGAATTTCAGAATTTAAAAAAGGGTATCAGTGCAGGGCCTGAGCAACGCACGACTCTAGGGGGCACTCCTTTCATCTTAGTTCGTGAAAAGTGATTGGTGGAAGCTCTACTGTATTCAGCTTGTGCAGCCTTGTATTAAAAGCTGTCTAACCCATCCTCCCTACATAATCAGGAATCCCTCCTAGAACATCCCCGAGGCAACCCCATATATGTTTTCAACACCTTCCACACTTTCCCAAACATATTCATAGTAATGAGATGCAAATTTATAAAGGAAGGTCTACCCAGTACTCCAGATTAAGAGGGTAGAAAATAAAGCTGATCCCATTATAAAACCCTAATGGAATGCAGAAGGCCAGAGCAACACCGAGTATGTGAAGTCTGAGATATATACGGGGATGCAATGTTCTCAAGAAAGCTGTTTTCTTCCGGGAGACCAGAGGCATTTTTCAGAGGGTAACATTCACTTTAATTACAAAATGCACCCGCACCCGCCTCTCTCTTCCAAGGGAGAAAGGCCTGTTGTTGCATCTATAATGTAGCTTTAGTTTTTGATGCCAAAAATGATTCAGTAAACACAGTTATGTTATGGTATACTATTTCTTGTTCAGTGCTCAAATTAATCTCACGGCGGTGCTGGCATTAATTCAACTTGATTCCTGTACTTAGGATTTCACATAGGTGCCTTCATCCAATTCTTTTTTTGCAACTAATAAAATCTTAATTCATGGTAATATATTTATTTCTAGTTCAGTTCATGTTAAGGAGCGCAGTGCTTTGCAGAAAACTAATTAATATCAATCATATATTCTAACACTTTTAATGGTTCAGAGGAAAATCCTGGGGGAAAGATTAGATGAACCAAGGGGTCTTAGCCCATGCTATTTACTCCACTTTCAGTGTTCGAGAAAAACAAATCCCAAACACCCCTACAAATACTAATTTAATTGCAGGTGTGCAATTCTCTGGGATGGCTGGGAATTACAAGCCCTGGTTCTGATCCCTAATAGGACATTGATTTGATGTGGCCCAAGAAGGTAATTTACCTTCTCAGAGGCTCTGTTTTCCACCTATTTTTCTCTAACAACCATATAATTTGCAAGTTGGTAAAGAAATTCAAATCCAGATGCACAGCACTATTAAAACAATGAACAACTCCACTACAAGCTTCCTGCAATTGTTAGTAACAATTCTATTATTTGTTTCATCTTGGGTTTTAGTGTTCTTTTCAAATTATTTTTAAATCATAGTTGTCATACAATATGATATTATTTCAGGCACACAGATTAGACATTTATATACCTTCCTAAGTGATCACCACAGTAATGCCTATTACCCATCTGTCACCATGCGTAGTTATTGTGATATCGACTCTATCTCCTATGCTGTGACTTATTTTATCACTGGCAGTTTGTACTTCTTAATCCCCTTCACCTTTTTCATCCATCTATTTTTTTAAGTGTTTGCATAACGCTGAGAGCATCATATTTCCTGGGATTGAACATATAGTCAACTGAATAGTTCAAGCAGGAGTGGCTTGGCTATGACATAAACAGTGCCCTCTGGAGTTGTGTGATGCAGTGGCCCTCATATTTCCTTCAAGAGCTATGTTTCAAAGACCTAATTGTCCATTGGGCACAAAGAACAAAAGCAGTGGGTTATACAACTTGAAAATTACTTAAAGTAATCATAATAATAATGCTAGGTCCCTTAAAATGCATGGTCATAATATCCAGTTTTTCCAAATTAGGCATTTCATTATTCCATTCCCTCTATAACAATTTCTCCACACTGCCATGCCACTAGAAAGAAAAAAAAAAAGAAGAAAAAAAGGCACATACTCTTTTTATAACACTTTCAAGTCTGACACATATATATTTTTTAAAATCCTGATCATGAGAAATCAAACAAAATCCAGAAAACCAGCAGCCCGGTGACTTCTAGGTGAAGAGAGCATGCCTCTTAATACTCACTTTCAAAACGGGATCCATGGATGAGAACCCCCAAGACTCGGGTCATTCATTTTAATGCAGGGTAAGTATATGTATGCCAGTGGAAGGACTACTCAGGCTGGGGGCTCACACACGCTACTTTTTAATTCACAAGGGCAGAGTGACGTGGGAGGGCACTTGGAAGTCACCGCTCAATGAATGGCACAATAGGACTCAAATCTGAAACCCAATCTCGGCCAGATATGGACGTAAGAGCAAATACATACAGTATCATGTGCTCTCCCACAGCCCTGGGTCTCGAGGGAGCTCTCTGACATCAGCAGTTCAGACAGGTGGCTCCCTTTCTAAGTGTGGAAAATAAAACCCTATTGCAGAGGCAGTTAAGTAAATATAGCTGTACTGTAATTTTTCCTTGCTGCACTCTCCCTGTGATTGCTGTCCTGTGATGACACTTTCTCCGACGCACCCTTTCAGGGCACGCTTCCAGGTTAATCACGGAACATGTGCACCCCGGCTAGACCCGCATTGAAGATACAGGTAGAACACTCTGTAAGCTGCCCCAGTTGGGAGAGCCGGGGGGTTCTTCCCTTGATTCGGAACAGGTTGTCAAGTGGCTGCTGAAACCTCTGCTGGAATATGTCACCCTCTGTCCCGTGTTCCTAATCCAACCCAACAAAATGACAGGCGGGAGTCAGACCATCTTAAAATCACATGCACTGAGCAGGTCAATACCAATCTGATCCAGTTTGAGTGTGAGAACCGAAATCAGCTGAGAAGCACTAAGCCCTTTGTGGCCACAACTGTTTGCTTTTGCATTTAAGAATCACTCGCAGAAGGGCGCCCTGTAACGTGTGTATAAAATTACTTAAATCGACTTCCATTTCCCTCTCGGAACATAGATACTTTTACACCCTGGCAGCCGCTGGCTCTTAAAGCATTCTCCTTTTTGTTGTATCTCCTTAGAAACACAAATCTTGTTCCCTGGCAGCGGCGGCTCTCAGTGCTGTACCACATGCCCAAACTAGTCCTCCCTCGCAGCTTTAATTCACAGTAAGTGGCATGAAAGGAGGTCAACCCTTCTCAGAAAACACTCTGAGTTCTTTTTTACTTCAGAATCTATTTTGGAAAGACACACTCCCTGCTACATACAGAGCGGCTTCCCGTTTTGAAATTCTGGCTGTAACTGCTGACAACTTTATGGAATGGTCTGCGAAGGGCAAACACGGGGCGATGAGCACAGTGTCAGCTCTTGATCATAATTCGCTCAGAGATTTCGGGAAACTCCCTAAGACAAGGAAGTTAGCAAACACCATTCCCTGTTCACCCCCTACCCCACCCCTGAATAATTCCTTCACTCGAAAGCCACATAAGGCGTGCATACATGTTCGAGCTTTTCTTTCCCTAGATGTTCATTGAATGCTTAACTCAATAATGCCATCTTAATCCTGAAAGTTTCCATGGTAACCTACCACTATAATAAACAAGTCCAAAGAATGGGAAATAAAGCAGGGTATTCCCCCTATGCTCCTTCAACTTTCAAAGAACAGTGATTTATCTGCATCTTTCACGTTCATAGTCCACAGCTCTTTGAACTCAAATAAAAATAATAGCTATAAAGGAAGGATAGCCAACATTTGGTGGATATGTGCTGTGTGACAAGCACTATGCTGAGTAGTGATATGGATTATCTCACTTAATTCTTACACTGACAGTAAGAACAGGCACTATTATTATGTCAATTCTGGGGATAAGCTTGTTGAAGCTTAGACACGTTAAGTAACTTTTCTAAAGACAAAACTCTGGTATAGGGGAGACCCAAATTTGAAGTCAGTGTTGTCTGACTCCAGACATTTTTCTTTTAATGAGCAAGACTGTGCAGAGAAAAAATACATTTTTGTTTGTTTCCAACAGTCACATAAGTTAGACATTTAGGAGTCTCTCCACAAATCAGAAGGGAACCACAGCTTCACATTCGGAAGGAAAGTAGAACACCAGGCAAATCTAGCTACAACCACCAGGGAAGTTAAGAAAAGTCAGGACCCACCAGGAACCCAGCTAGCACGTGGCACCCTGCTCAGGTCCAAGGAAGCCATACACGTGCCTATAAATGTGATCTGGCATCTCATTAGAAGGAATGCATCTTGCTTCGTGGATCAACCCCTAAAATTAATGCGGGTATCTGATTCAGATCAGTGAGAGCACCCCCAAAGGAGAAGGAGCCCTTATTATATTGTCATCCTTCTCCCTAAGTGAAATTAGAACTCCTTTGAAGATGGCAATTGCAAATAAAGGCCATATTAGAACACATCTCAAGACCACATGGCAAACCATACAAGAATGTGTTTCCATGCAAATCTATATCATAAAGTCCATTCAATGTGTTTATCTTACTCTAGAATAAAACTCAGCAAATAGATTTTTTAACCTTGACTGTTAACACCAATCATTGAATCAACTTCCTATAAATATGATAGCCTTTGTTTGGAAGTGCGGTCAAATAAGAAATGGTCACATGAGTTAGAGCCATTCAAAACTCATTGTAGTACCAGTCTTCAGAAAGGGGGCTAAATTATATGGTTTTCTAATCTCCTCTGATTTAGGAAATATAAATAAACAAATTCCATTGGACGTATTTTTTTAATGTAGGCTTGGAGAACACTATGGCTCTTATTTTGAAACAGTTATAACTAAGACCCCAAATACCTGGGTGGTCTGGCAAACTGGAGGGCTACCATTCAGAGGAACATATTCCAACATAAATGGCCCAGAATACAAAGCCAGAATAGGCTGCCTCCTCTGATCTCTTCATACCTTTGGGGGCCTAGAAGAACAAAGAGGAACCGGGATGGTCTATAGCCATTTGTATAAGTCAGCATTGTTAATTCTGATATCCCCATGGCCACCATCACCACCTCACCTCAATAAAATCAACACCACACTCATTATAATGGTAGGAATGAAAGTTGCATGATTTTTATTATGTGCTATTTTGAGATCATATCTGAAGGTAGTGATTTAAAAAAACAACCAACATTCACTTTTTCAAAGAGCATTAAGCTAAGCCTATGTTTATGATCCATTTCTATGTATTCAAATTATGCTGCAGGAACAAACACTTCACAGAAGAATCAAACCTCAGATGAATGCAGGATAGGTTGGTTGTGAAGACCAAGCACACAGCAGAGAGTACTAGAATGTGAACATGAACTTGAAGCCAGTTCAGTGCACTCCCCTCAATACCACAAATCTCAATACCACCACTTAAGTTCTCTGAGTCTTCATTTTAACATCTAGAAAGCAGGAATAATACCTACCCCACAGACTTATCATAGAGATTCAACAGAATGCACTGCAGGGACATAGGGAAGGAGCCTGCAGAGTGCCTGGTATATAGTAGATGCTATACCAATGCCCAGTTCTTTTAATGGTCAAATTTCTCAGCTCCAACTATTTCTCTGTCCTCTCAACATTTCCTTTCCTTCTCTTTCTATATATTTTAAGATAAAATACATGCTATCATATTTCTGTGCTTCTTATCCCATGGAGTGGAAACAGATTGATGAATACACAAACAGGTATGGGAACCCTTTCTGAAGCTATTTTGCCCACATATAGAGCATGAATAATAGCCTCTCTGTTTGGAGAGTAAAATGAGCTTCAATGGAAGTGTAAGAAAAGCATTTTTATTTTTATTTATTATACTTATTTTTTTATTGACTTACCGATAACAGTAAAAGCATAATATGCTAATTAGACCTGACATCCTTCTGGATGATCTTCCAAATGAAGCCGGGCTGCAAGGGAAGCCCGGGTCCCAGGTGCTTGCCAGCAGCTGAAGGGAAACTAGGGCTGGCAGCCAGAGAAAGGAAAGCCTACTCTTGCATGAATTTTGTGCACCATGTCTCTAGTTGGTTAATGAAATGATATAGGTTTCAAGTGTGCAACTGTATATTATATCATCTGAATATTGTATTGTGTGTTCACCACAAAAAGTCAAGTTCTCCTTCCATCACTATTTATTCCCCCTTTATCCTCTTCTACCTCGCCCCACCTTCGTTTCTCTCTGGTAATCATTATACTGTTGTCTGTGTTTACAAGGTTTTGTGTGTGTGAGTGCTTTTGGGTTTTTTTGCTTAATCCCTTCATCTCTTTCACCTAGCTCCCCAATGCCCCTCCCCTCTGACAGCTGTCATTTTGTTTTCTGTATGAGTTTGTTTCTATATTGTTTGTTTATTTTGTTCATTAGAATCCACATAAAAGTTAAATCATATTAAAGATCAAATATTTGTGTAGGGGGGGGAAATCTTGAAAACTTTAAAATGAAAAAAAAAAAAAAAAAACATTTGGATTTACTGCCAATGCTTAGTCATTGCAAGTTTGGGCAAATGTCTGAGGAAAGATACAGTACAAATTGCCACCAAACATCACTTTCTTTAAAAGAACTAGTAACATACAATGTCTACATTTTCAAACTTTAATTATCTCTTCAGGTTTTTAAAGGTAATAACATTAAGGACTAAATATTTTTTTAGAATTAAAACTTTGGAAACTCAAAAACAGTGAAGTGCACTAATTTCCAGCTCAGAAAAAAGAAAAAAAAAGGAAAACCTGAAAGTTAGATTACTTTTATGCACCAAAGCTTTCTTTCAATATTAGAAGAATAAAACTACTCTAGAAATTCTCAAAGTTTAAAATATTTAAAACATAAATGGTGTTGGAAAAATTTGACAAATACGTAAAAAACAAAAAGAGAGACTTCTTACGTCATATATAAGAATAAACTCAACATGGATTAAAGACTTAAATGTTAGACTCAAAACCATAAAAATCATTGAAGAAATTGCAATATTTCACATAGCAATATTTTTTTCTGATATATATCCTCGGGCAAGGGAAATAAAAAAATAAATAAACAAATGGGACTAAGTCAAACTAATAAGTTCTTGCTTGGCAAAGAAAACCATCAATAAAATGAAAAGACAACCCACTAAATAGAACATATTCACAGATATATCTGATAAGGGCAAAATGTCCAAATTTATGAAGAACTTATAAAACTCAACACAAAAGGAAAACAAAAAACAGGTAATCCAAATTTTTTTAAAAATGGGCAAAGGACCTGAATAGACACTTCTCCAAAGATGACTTACAGATGGCCAATAGACATATGAAAAGATGTTCATCATCACTAATCATAATAAAAATGAAAATTAAAACTGCAATTATATAAAGCTGCATACCTGTCAGAATGGCAATCTTTATATATAAAAGGCTAATATGCAAAATGTCCCCTCAGGAGTTCAACCAGAAACCGGGAATTGGATAGCTCACCATGACATGCATTGACCACCAGGAGGTGGAGTGGAACTAATGTAGGCCACAGCCGGCAACTGGCAGCCAGAAGGAAGGCCCCGGCCTGTAGCTAGAAGGCCCCAATCGGCCATGATCACCAGCCAGGCCTATAAACCCTACCTGTGCATGAATTTTGTGTGCCAGGCTTCTAGTCATTAATAAACGTGGAATATAATGAACAAAATAAACTAACAAGCAAAATAGAGACAGACTCACAGATAAAGAACAGACTGACACCTGTCTGGGAAGGGAGTGAAAATGCAGGAGGTGGATAGAGCAAAAAATGAAAAAGAAAAAAGAGAGAGAAAGAGAGAGAGAGAGAAAGAGAGAGAGAGAGAGAACATATGGACATGGACAACAGTGTGGTGATTGCTAGGGGGGAGGGGTAGGTGGGGAAGCATGGAGAAGGGTATAAGTGGGATAAAAAATATATAAGTAAATAAGTAAAACCACTGAACCAACTGGTCACATTAGGGAAATTAAAAAATAAAATGTATTCTCAGAATCCATACATTGTGTGTGCGTTTTTTTAATATGATTAGTGCTACCACCATTTGAAGGGTAACAGGGAACAGCAAAGAAAACAGCATATCACTTGGTAAATTATCCACAAAGAATCCACCTCTTAATTCACAGCTCCAGTCGTTATTTATAGTCTCAGACAGTAACTTTAGACTTGTCAAAGGGTTTGGAATGGACTTCCTTCCCTACATGAGCTCTCTGTGAATAATTACCACTCACAGTCTTCCTACCTTGGGAAGGTAGATAAAGTTTATTCTAAAAATTAAAATTAAAACTAAAAACCCTTCCTGAAAGATTATACCAGGATCAGAGAATAACTTTAGCTCCAGGATGCCAGAGCTGAGAAAAAAAGATACAAATCTCACTATACCTCACCACAAGTGTGGGAATACGTGTACCTCCCTGCAAATATGTAAATCATAAAAGGGGAAATAGCTGTTATAAGTTGGTAAATTATTAGGAATCTACTATTCTCCAAATGATGTTCCAGCAATGTGCCAGGTGCTTACCTTGTGTAAGAGTTTATATCTTCCTGCCCAGAATGTGCTCAAGGTCTAACAGTGAGTGGAAGATCGCCCTCACAACCAATCTACCCACAAGTGAACAATAGCAAGTGCTCAGGGAGGAGAAGCAGAGATCAGTGAGGGGTTTGAAAACAGATCTAATTAACTTTATAAAGCCTGAACTGAGGATGACAGCCAGGCCATGTATAGATGTTTAGAGGCCTGTATACCATATGTAATTCAATGCATACTATATGCATAACCCCTGGACACAGACAATAGGGTGGTGAAGGCCTGGGCAAGGGGCAAGGGTGGGCTAGAAGAGGTCAGTGAAGGAGGGGGAATAAAGGGGACATACATAATACTTTCAACAAAAAGATTTTTTAGAAAATAAAACAATAAAAATCAGACTTATGACTAAATTATTTATGTGCAGAGAAGCCCAATAAAGTTTTAATCATTGTCATCATAGAGCTAAAATTATTACATTAAAGGGTCAAACATAATAGGGTTTCAAAGGAAAAATGTTGGTGCCCCTGCTTGAGTGTCTTGCTTTGCTGGGCACCCTACTCACCAGTTTAGTGTAGAACTGGGTAATCCTGCCAACATACAAATGAAGGAAAACAGAGATGTGTTCTGCCAGGACCTTCCCATTCATTCATAAGTCCTTCAATAAAAGTTCTGGAATCCAGAATAAAGGCCTGTAAGAGGCATACTTGGCTGGGAAAACAGCATGTGGATTTCTCTAGTTTATGGGGTGCCTGCTGGGATCCAAGAAAGACAAGAGGCAGAAGGAGGAAGGAAAATTAGGGGAGACAGCCTGCCCTTTGAAATAAGACAGAAGTGGAGGCAGAGCCAGGCTCTAACACTGCCTACGCTTTGAAATGGGTGAAGATACTTCAGCTCCCTGGGCCCCTATAAAATAGAGATGACACCACTGTCCTCACAGAGAAAGTAAGGATCTGATACTTAGCTTGGCACCTGGTAGGTACTTGCTAAATGCTAGTTCTCCTCAATACTAAGGGCACTAGGAAATAAAAAGTCCTGGTGACAAGTGATGAATCATACAAGGTCCAGTGTTAGCTGCTCAGGGAAATACAAAGAAATATAAAAGGTAGTGAGAAGCAAGGCTTGGCTTTCAGCCAGGTAGTGGAATGCGGCTGCTCATGTGATCTTATTGAAAACCTGTCTTTAACCCACAACATTCCAGTAAGTCACTGTAAGCCAAGAGATACAAAACCAAGAGCAGTTAAAAAATGGATAAGATCTGTTTTTCTTCATCAGTTTATGTTGTTCATTCTATTCCATAAATGAGTGAGATCATGTGATATTTATCTTTCTCTGACTGCCTTATTTTGCTTAGCATAATGTTCTCCAGTTCCATCCATGCTGTTGCAAATGGTAAGAATTCCTTCTTTTAATTTTTTAACATAAACTGATGAACAAAAACAGATGCAGAGACAGAGGAGCATCAATCAGACCGTCAAACCTCAGAGGGAAGGTAGGAGAAGGTGGGGGTAAGGGGGAGAGATCAGCCAAAGGACTTGTATGCATACATATAAGCCTAACCAATGGACACAGACAACAGGGGGGTGAGGGCATGAGTGGGGGGGGGGGACAACGGGGCAATAAAGACACATATATAATACCTTAATAAAGAAAAAAATGAAAAAAAATGGCTAAAAATAGCTGAGGCTTTTTAAATATAAAATTTAATTGTATAATGTCTGCCATGTTCCTACTACTATTCTAAGTGCTTCATATGTATTATCTTGATAATATGGGAACTGTGGGTATCACCACCCACCCTTTTATTCCAGAGGGAGAAACAGACACAGAGGGTTACTTAACCAAAGCTACCCATTTAATAGCTAGTAATGTTGAGACTTAAACCTAGGCAGCCTGGTGCTAGAGCATATGCCTTCCCTCTTCAACTAAACTGCCACCCTCTACTACCTGCCATCATTCTACATCTTCACATGTTAAAATTGTGTGAGGCACTAAAGCTACACAGTTGAATAAGACCTGGCTCCTGCTCTCAGAGGATCCAGGCTAATGGGGAGAGTGGGATAGAAGAGTCTGGAGCTAAAGAGGGATCACATGAACGAAGCACAGAGAACAGAGAGACCAAGGCTGCCCAGAAGAGTTTGGGGAAAACACACAAAGAAGTCATTACTATTATTTTGAAAAGATACCCAGTATGAGAAACTACTCGTATTTTAATTAGGAAAATTTCTCAGAAAATATTTTATGCCAGGAGTTGGGGTGCATGGAAGAGAGAGAATTATAGAGGAAGAGATGTCATTTTCTTTTTCTTTCTTTTTTTTTTTTTAATTCTTACCTGAGGATGTGCTTCTCCTTGAGAGAGGGAGAGAGAGAGAGAGAGAGAGAGAGAGAGAGAGAGAGAGAGAGAGAGAGAGAGAGAGAGAGAGAGAGAGAGAGGAAGAAGAAGAAGAAGAAGAAGAAGAAGAAGAAGAAGAAGAAGAAGAAGAAGAAGAAGAAGAAGAAGAAGGAGAAGAAGAAGAAGAAGAAGAAGAAGAAGAAGAAGAAGAAGAAGAAGAAGAAGAAGAAGAAGAAGAGAAAGAAGAGAAAAGAAGAGAAAAGAAGAGAAGAGAAGAGGAGAGAGGAGAGACGCATAGATGTGAAAGAGAAACATCAATTGGTTGTCTCCAGTATTCTCTCACCCCACTCCCCATGTAATGAATAAACATACAGAATGTAGACCCTTCTTGAGCAGTAGATCAACTGGTGAAATGTCTAAAAGCCCAGGAATTTCATTCTTAATGTTATTTTAAAAGCAAATTTAGGATTCTTAGAAGAGAGGAAATGCAAATAAAATAAGAACATGATTTAAATGGTGACTGAACAACTTAATACATTAAATGTGCTGAAAACAAATGAATGCTAGAATCCCATAGCTATGTAAAGGAAGTAGAAAAAAATTTTCCTATTACTTTGTATCAAAACAAATTATTTTATTTCTCAGCTAACAGAGCATCATTCATCCATCTCTACACCCACCCGTTCACAAAATAGTCAAATGAATCTTTATTAAGATGCACTAGGTGCCAAGCACTATGCTGTATCCTGAGAACACCCAGTATAATTCACAATATTAATGTTGGCTAAATTTTATTGACTACTTGTTATGTTTCAGGCATCTTTCTAAACCCTTCACATTTTTTTTTTTACTAATTCTCTTCATGCCACAGGGAATCTGGTATGTATTTCCATACTCTTTTCTATAACATAATATTACAGGCATATATTCACATACTCCTCAAAGAGTCATTGATCACCTACTATCTGAAAGGCACACTACACTGTTAAGCACCAATTTGATGAACACAATCTCATCCTTAAATCTAGTGGTGAAGATAGACATATCCACAAATAACTACAATTTCAGGCTCTATGACTCCTATGGTCTTGCAAAGCCCTTGTCATAGCATAAGTAAGACATCTCCAAAGCTTTCTGAAAACATGCAAATCTGATTTTGAATACAAACAACAGAAATATGTTGAGAGTGAAAATAACCAAAGAGAAATATTGTTAACATGCAAAAGAGAGATTTTCAAAATTATATTTAAAAAACAAAACTTGCCTTATCTGGTTTGGCTCAATGGATAGAGTGTAGGCATGCAGACTGAAGGGTCCCGGGTTCGATTCCATTCAAGGGGTTGTGCCTAGGTCGAGGGCTGGACCCCCAGTAGGGGAGCATCAAGGATTAATGATTCTCTCTCATCATTAATGTTTCTATCTCTCTCACCCTTCCTCTCTCTGAAATCAATAAAAATATATATATATTTTTTAAAAAAACTCTTTTTGTGTGACTAAGGGCTATAAACCATGTTAACAGCAGGTCAATACTGGATGTGTCAGTCAACACCAGTGTTTTCAAGCCACTAATGCTGGCACAAAGCATGATTTCTCAAGATCTCATTGCTGGAAGTATGAGCCCAGCCTCAGAAGATGCTCATATAAATATCTTGAGTTATTGATGAACATCATGACTTTGTCATCCATTAACAGCAACTATATATTGCAACACTTTCTAAATGAAGGCTTATAAATAACCATAGTTTTAATTACTCAGGAGAACTACAACATCCATCAGCACTCACAACTATGAGGCATCACCATGGTCCTAAGAAGTCACAGTCACTCAAAAAGGTTATAGCCACAAAAGAGTAAAGATTTTATATCTTAAAAGAAAAGGATGACTTCTATCAAGAAAACACAATCTAGAACTTCTTGGAAGTGAAAATCCAGAGAATGAGTGGGGAATTATATGCACTGCAGAGAAAGCAATAGGAAAAGAAAGAGTCCCAGTCAAATCAGAGATGAGATTAATCAACAGTCAATATGGGTAAAAGAAAGACAGAGTCCTTTGAGCTAAAGATAAATGGTTTGGTTGGTTTATTTCATACTTTTCATTAACTCCATTTTTTTTATGTATAAAATATGTATCTTATCCATTTCCAAAAATGGGACTCTGGATTACATACAAAGTTAGACACATGAAACAAGACAATAAAAACAAAAACAAGATCAAATCCAGCTCAAAGAAGTAAGGAAATAAATGCTAGCATATACTTGGAATGCACTACTTTTTTTGCAACTGAGTTCTGAATTTAGTTCTGTGTTTCCTAGCTAAGAATTTTGCTTGGACAAAAATCAAAATGTGTAGAGTTAAATAAATATTCATCATCCAACACAAGGAAATGGGACTTCCCTGACCTCTCTAGTTCAATTGTAACTCCATTCCACTCTGGGTACCTAGTTAGTGCTACCCCTATTCCTTCTGTATTTTCCTTCAAAGCATTAAATCAATGTTCTAAATTATAAATCTTTTGCTTATTTTCTGTTTCTTATACTAGAATGTAAGTAAGGTTCATGAGAACAGGAGTCTTTTTGTTCTGTTCACCATTTCATCTTGCGTTTTTAGAGTAGTGCCCAACACACATAGAATAGAATGATTTTATCCTGAATATTGAATTCCAGAAGCAATGTATCATGTAGTCCCCAAAATAAACTACATCACGCTATGAGGCTATGCTGGAGAAGGGAGATAATGAGCATCAGAAGCATAACCTAAAAGGAACATGCAATGTGTAGTGACAAGGGAACAGAATTTGAAACCAGAAGATCTAAGTTCATCTACCAAGGTCACCTCCTCCTGCCCTTTGAATCCTATCAGACAATAGGGCATAACTGTGAAGCATGCGGACTCTGGAGACAAGCAACATGGTTTTAAATACTGGCTCTGAAAGCTTGTAAGCTGTGTGAACTTTGATAATTTACTTAGCCTCTCTGTGCCTTAGTTTCTTTTTCTGTAAAATGTGGATAATGATAATATCCTCAAAGGATTACTCTGAGAATTAAATGAATTTATATATGTAAATCAATCATAACATTGTCTTGCACATAGAAAAACTAAGTACTGGCAGTTAATTTGAACTTGTGACCCTCATTTATAAAACATGGATAATAACTACCTTCAGAGTAGTCATGAGGATGAAGTGATCTTAATACATATTAATGTGCTTACATTTTTAATAGATGACTTATTTTTTATTTTTCCAAAAGTAGTGTAAGCTCATCATAACTTTTTCAGAAAAATAGAAAGAGGAAAATTCCTGTGTATCTCAGTAAACAGTGACCACTATTAGCATTTGCTTATATAAATTTCCAGATTTCTTCCTATATCATGCCAGAATACAAATATGTGTTTATGAATATACTTTAGGCCTGGTGCATGAAATTTGTGTACTTGGTGGGTGTGGGAGTCCTCAGCCTGGCCTGTGCCCTCTCACAGTCCAGGAGCTCTCAGGAGATGTCCAACTGATGGGCGGGCCTAAGCTGGCAGTCTGGCATCCTTACCACTGCCACAAAGGTAGGTGAGGCTGTCCCCACCACTGATGAGCTCACCAGCTGTGAGCTCAGCTTCTGGCAGAGCAATGCTCCCCCTGTGGGAGCATACTGACCACCAGGGAGCAGCTTCTCCATTGAGCATCTACTCTCTGGTGGTCACTGCGCATCAATTGACTCTCCGACATCCCCCAAAAGTTCCAGGATTGCAAGAGGGTGCAGGTCAGACCGAGGGACCCCACCAGTGCATGATCAGGGCTTGGGAGGGACAGGAGGTTGGCCAGCCAAGGAGGGACTGCAGGAGGGCTCCAGGAAGTGTCTGGCCCATCTCACTCAGGCCCAATCGGCCAGACCCCAGCAGCAAGCTAATCTACAGGTCAGAGTGTCTGCCCCTCATGGTCAGTGCATGTCATAGAGAGTAATTGAGCTGCCTTAGCATATCATTAGCATACTACACTTTGATTGGTTTTCTGGCCAACAGAACGACCAGACACTTAGTATATTAGGCTTCTATTATATAGGATAAGTTTAACAGAGTTGGACACACACAGTATAATATACTATTCTGAAACCTGCTTTTTAAAAACTTATCATGAGCGGTATTTCATATCAACAAATAAAGATCTACATCTTTCTATGTAATAGCTGCCTAGTTTTCCATTGTCTGAAAGTGCCTTGATTTACTTAGCCAATACTCTATTCACAGTTAGATTGTTTCCAATTTGTGAAAGTGCTTTGTAAACTACAAGGTAATATACAAATGTCAACTATCATCACCTTTATTTTTTTTTTTAAATAAACATCTAGACTTCACCATTAAAACTCCTGAAGGGTCTTCTTTCACTACTTCTCTAACCCTTTAGAAATGATGCTTTACTCTAATTTTATTCACACTTTCATTCAAAATGCATGGCATTTAGGGATCCCTTGTCTAATAGAAAACAACATGCAAATTCCAAAATCAGACCTAGAGGAGGTGATGAGGATTACTCCCAAGAGCCTAGCTCACTACAAAGACTGTGTACTTTCACCTGGCATATACCACCTCACTCACACTCCTTTGCTCATAGAAGGGCATCACTCACTTATTGCTGCCTTTTCAGAATGCACCCATGGCTTCAGAATCATTATTGGCATTGAATCCCAAATAACCACTATAAAACAATGGGAAAAGGTAGGAGAGATGACTATAAATATTTACTCAGTAGCTACCAGCTACAGTACACATGTTGGAAGTGGCAGATTTTGCAGTTATATTAGTTTACATAATTGACCCACCTATATTCTGAGTTCCTATAGATTTGAAAACATGTCTCAGCTTTCTCAGTTGCCTCACCATTGCCTGATAGAATGCCTTAAAGAGTAGTAGATAGTTAATGGATATTGTTCAATCAAGGAGAGCAGTTGAAATAGTGACTGAAGACCTTGATCACACTATTTTACAATCTCATTGATTAATAACAGAAGTTACAATATAAGTGCCAATGTATTCTCAGAAAATAAAACCTGCCATATTATTTCTGGTAGGATGGAGTTGGATAGGGCATCAGATTGCATAACAACAAGTAATTTGGAATTGCTACTCTTTTTTTCACAATAAATTTTCTCTATTAATTAATGCTGTGACTTAGAGCAAATGTGCATGGCAGGAAACAGAGGGCCCTGCTGATAGCAATTTTGCAAGAGAAGGTGGCTTGTACATTGAGATATATTGCAGATGTATGTCTTCCTGGCTTAGGTCCCAGCATGAGTTGGATGGGTTCAGCTTATAAAACTCTGGCCTTTCACCTTTTCAAGGCTACAATTAACTTCCTTATGAGCTTCATTCACTCAACAAATATTTACTGCATGGCCAATATGTACCCCACAAGCACGAGATTTAGGGAGGTCCAACATGACAAAAATTAATAATTGAAACTCAAATAGGCTATCTGTAAACATTTTGGGTCTCTTAACAAGGGATCATCAAGACAAATATTATTCATGACTATCAAAGATAGGGCTTATATATTTTTACATCCTAATATTAAAATCACACTAACCAACATGGAGGTTAGCAAGTGGATTTCATTGTCTCCTACCTGTTCCAACTACTTTATAATGGCCACCAGGAATTCATTTTAAAAATTATTCAACCACGTCTGAACCCTAAGGGAAATTCTGCAATCAATGAGTAATGTCTGTCATGAATAAAGAGTCAGCCAAGTGTTGTGTGTGTCAAGTATTTGCCATTCCTACATCTTACTGTTATATGTTATACTGACCTTCTCCTTTGTCTTCTGCTGGCTTCTCTGAGTAACTCTATTTTATTATCTCCCTGGGAGTTATTTGAGGACCCATCTATTTCATAAACAATGACCCAACATTGTTAATATAGAGCCCCACCCCCAGCTGCACTTCACCATCGAGCACTTGATTAAATGTCAAGTTTCACCATTCTCCACTTTCTTCATTTTGGGTATGTCTTATTGTTTTAAATAAAATCATGTAGCTACTTGAGGCCAGCAACTTTTATCTTTATTCTTTTTAGCCTTGCATCTCATTGCTTAGCTCTATCAAGTGAGCTCAGCAAACCAATATTTTCTTCATTATTGCATGGAGAAAGGGTCATCGCAGAGCACTGAACACCTGAAGTCATACACAAGTTGTCCATTTTCCACAGACATGACTTTGTGCAAACTCATGCAACTATTTAGTGCCTCAGTTTTCCCATCTCTGAAATAGAGATGTGGCCATAGAAAATCCTAATTTCCCAAATCAACCTAGAATTCAATAGTTCTACATATCTTAGAGGACACTGTATTTCAAAGAGGACTTTTGTGCCTTGAAATATCTCTTTTCATCTAATAAAACAAAAGTGTGTGTTTTTTTTTCCTTTGATAAAGACGTGAATTGTGGATCTTCTTGAGAGGCATATTAGCTTTCCCTCACTCTCTATTTTAAGTTCCCAATAAATGAATGCTGATTCTGTCCTCTTGCTTCAGCCCTTAAAAAAAAAGCCCACTCTCAAACTAATAGAAAATAGGATTTGAGTGATGGCCCTTACACTAATTGGTCAGGAGCCCTAGATACAATATTGTTATTGACAGAATGTACTCCCTGCTCATGTGCTGATAAAGTAGCTTAGCAGACAGAGAGAGAGTAAATGGAGGACAAAGAAAAAGTACCTGAAAGTTGGGTCCAAGTGGAAGAATTGAGTCAGCATTGTGGGTTTTTTGCTAATAAGAGACCTTGCTCAGTGGATATTAACAGAAGCCATCATATTCAACAAGACAACGGGATCAGGAAAGTAAGCACTGCCAATGGTGGGTGAGAGGTTAAGAAAAGAGAGAAGATTCAAAGCTTGACTTGCTCTATTCGACCTTTGAGGTCTACATAGGATCAAATGTAAATGAAATCGTTTTAGAGACCATAATCTTTAACTCAGAAGAATAGTATGCATAAAGAAATCCCATCACAATCTGTCAGAAACTATCTATTGATTTTAAAAGATAAAACATAAAATGTTCAAAGGAGCATCATAAATATAATGGCATGGGTTAAGATCAAGTGTAAAGAAGCTTCTACAATGTGACTGTATTCTTCTGTGGCTGGTGATGAACTAACTCAGTGGTCTACCAGGTCTTTTCCCCAGAAAGGAGCTTCTGTCTGCTATAACTAAATCTATCTAAATTTTAAAGAGTCAAAATGGAACTAGCTGAAACCAGGGTTTGGCTCAGTGGATAGAGCATCGGTCTGAGGACCGAAAGGACCCAGGTTCAATTCCGGTCAACGGCATGTACCTTGGTTGCGGGCACATCCCCAGTAGGGAGTGTGCAGGAGGCAGCTGATCGATGTTTCTCTCTCATCGATGTTTCTAACTCTCTATCCCTCTCCCTTCCTCTCTGTAAAAAATCAATATTTTTAAAAATTGAACTAAATGTTAATATCTATATTCGTTCTCATAGTGGTAGTTTGTTTATACTGTGGTCAAGCCTTCAATTTGCCATCTCTTAACACTAATAGAAACACTTATCTGACTAGCAGCTTGGCAATGTGCTAGGGGGAATAGAACCTACAAGTGGGCAAGCAGCGTCTCTGACCCCAGAATAATTGGATTCAGTCATAAATTCCAAAAAATCCTTTCACTTTAAGTAGTGCTCAGACAAACCAAAGTTCATTTTCCTTGAAATCCTAGACTTATCTACAAAGAACCCTGAAAATATAGTTGACCCTTGAACAACACAGGGCTTAAGGATGCTGACCACCACCCCCTCATACAATTGAAAATCTACATATACCTTTTGACCTCCCAAAATGTAGTTGTCCCTCAGTATTAATGGGGGACATGTTCCAGGTGGGGAGAGGGGATCAGTATGTAAGTGGACCTTCACAGTTAAGACTGGCATTACTCAAGGGTCAACTGTATTCTTCATGTCATTTTCTCTTCCCACCTCAACTTCCCTCCTTACATCACCTCCATTCCAACCCTCCCCCAACCTCAGAAAAGAAAAAATTAGGGCAAGTTTTCCTGGAATTCTTTACGTAGTCTCCTATAACTTGTAATGCCATCATCCTCCTTCCTGCCTGCCCTTCTGAAATGACCAGAGCCAGGCCAGACTAGGGTTCTTCACATTCTTCAAACCAGTTGCAGCAAAAGGGATTCTGTCCCAGCCAGAACTCAGTCTCTGCTGAGGACATAAAGGCCACATGATCAGCCTGGGCTTACCCGCCAAGCAAACAGCAAAGAAGACACAGCCCAGAGGACTAGGAGTTCTACTATCAAAAGGATAATTGAGTCCCACACCACACACCCACCTCCCTCCTACCCACTCTGTGTCCCAGAGAAAGGAGTAGGACACATTACTTTGAGCACCGGGCAAAGGAACGATTCCTTCCTCCCACTTGTCACATTCTTCTGAGGAATGGGGCTGACTTTGATTCTTCAGATTACATTCACAATTAAATTCTTCAAGACTTTGTACTCTGGGAGAATGGTAAACAACCCAACTCTTGTCCTCAGATAACCATGTGTGTGTGTGTGTGTGTGTGTGTGTGTGTGTGTGTGTGTGTGGTGGGGGTGGAGAGTGTAAAGAACTGAATTTAAAGAGAAGGGACACGTCAACTACTGGGAAAGTCTTCACAAACAGAAATGAATGTGAGTGAAACACCTTGTAATTTAAAACTATGTTTCTCCTGATGGCCTCTCCAGTTCTCAGCCTAGAGCCAGGCCAACCTTGGATTCCATTTGGCTGCCTTAGGTTAACAAATGCACTACTCCACTCCAGGGCAGACTCCAGGGTGCCGCTAGCTCCTTGTGAAAAGCCCCCTGGCAGGAGGAACACTTTTGTTTGACATGTCACTGACAACAACAGAATTGTGTCAGATGCTCAGAGCCCAATAAGTGCAGGCAGTGGCAGAGGAGGGGTTAATAAGGCTTTGTGTGCTTGCCTCTCTGGGATTTATTGTAAAAGGCCTTCCTGAGCGCAAGTGAAACTTTACCTCTGCATATTTCATGGGGCATTGGGAGGAAGAGTTGTTGGAACCCAGCTTTCAATAGGAAGCTCAATCAGGAAGTCCATGGTTTTAAGGAAAACATGGCATTTTTAAGGAAAACATTTCCCTAAATAAGGCACCTCTGCTGATCCCAAATTTATAATGTGGTGCCAGGAATATTAGAGAACACTTTCTACATGTTTGAACCTTCCTCATTACCCATCCACTGAGAACGATAACTCGTTCATTCCACAGATATCTAATGGATATCCACAATGTTGATGAAATTTTCCTCCCAGGTCAGAAGGTGAGCAGAGCAGGCAAGGATACCCAGATAATCAGGGCTGGATTTTGACCTTATGGAATTTGCAGCCTGATGGGGAAATCGATACACAAACACCAAAGATATTTCAGTGCAGGGAAGAAACATCGGGCAGATTAGAAACTGGCCTCTATTGGACTGGGCATTTGGCACTCGAGGAGAAATTGATTCCAGCTGGGGTGAAGTATACTGCTTAGCGTTGGTGTCCAACTGGAGGCAGGGAACCCTCCACATCCCATCACATGGAGCAAGGAGCATCTCTAAGACAACTGTGCTTTTTTGCCAATATATGCAGGTACACATCCATGTGTGGTCTGAATTTCTATAGCATTCTAGGGATTTTTTCCTCCTTTCTTGCCACAGTAACACCAGGGGGTAGATATCATTTTTTTTTAACTCTTTCATGTTGTAAGAGGATTAGCTTTATTAGTTCAGTTAGTTCACTTTCCTCTAATTTTTAAAATACATTTATTGTTGAGAGTATTACAGCTGCCCCCTCCATTTCTTACCACTCCTGCCCTCCACCCAGATACTGCCCTGCCCCCTCCCTGTTGCCTGTGTCCATGGGTTATGCATATATGCTTCTAAATTTTTTTATTAATCTCTTCCTTTCTGCCTGCCCACTCCCTCTAAGATTCATCAATCTGTTCCATGGTTCCATGTTTCTGGTTCTATTTTATTCATCAATTTATTTTGTTCATTAGATCCCTTGTTCATTTATTTTGATTTGTAGATTTAATTGTTGATAGATATGTATTTATTGTCATTTATTGTTCATATTTTTATCTTTTTTCCTTTGATTTTTTTTAAACATTAAACACAAACCAAGAGTAAAAGCAGGAGTTGACTTCAATAGGCAGGCACTGACTCTCCGGGTTGGAGGTGAGGGCTTCAGCTAGCATTCTGGCTCTCTTGTGTTTGTTTGGTTTACTCCTGACAGATACAATGGAATGCTTCAATGAAAAACACCCAACTTATTTTCCATCTATGAATGAACAGAAGGCATCCTGTGGCTAAGGAAGAATAAACATTCAGTCCCACTGGAGGCCTGCTGGCTCACCCATGCTTCACCACTATTGTGCCCACTCTGGCTTCCACATGTAATTTACTGACGTTTGTGCTCTTTGACGGCAGGTGATTTATCACTGACACCTCTTTGCCACTTTCACTGGGGGCCACTGCAATGGGGCAAGGTTCAAGGAAGTTGGCCGAAACTGAAGCAGACATTTTATCAACTAACTATTGCGTTTTCTAATTCTTGACTTTTCCCCAGGAGCTTTTCGTTTTCATTTTGTTGGCTGCTGTTCACTCCTCTGGTGTTGTACAACCCCAGGTTATTTTTTTCTGGAAGTAATAGAGCCTCTGGTACACTTGGAGCGGGGATGAGGGGAGAGTGTTGCAAAGAGATATTAAGGTTCCTTGCCCCTAACAACTGAGTTTCACCATGGTTTTGAGGGTTAGAGAGATATTTCTAAAGACTGGAGATAGATTGGCTGACTGAGATATGGGATTGAGTTGAGAGTATTCTGTGTACACAAGTCAGCAGGGATGGTGGAGAAGCATGGCTGAATGCTTGACTCGTCCACTTGCTAACAATCCTCTATCAGTCTCAGTTCCTATCACAAGGTCTTCACTTGCACCATCATTCATTTATTTTTTGCATTTATTCATTCATTCAACAAATGAGTGCCTATATGAGAAAGAGTACTTTGAAAAGACTGGATGCCCAGTATGGAAACAAAAAAGTAAATAAGATATGGGGGCTCCTCTCAAGGAATTCATGGTCCTGTAGGGAAAATCCATGCATATATTTAGAAATAGATTTCCAAATGCTCCAATTATACTGAAATAGATTGTTAACTTTACCTCCTGAGATGGGAAAGAGAGGGGCATCTTATCCATTTCCCACCTTTCCCCTTAGATACAATATTTCTAAAAAGTTCCCCTTTCAAATTAATTTGTCCATCTCCTTTTTTCTTTTCTCCCACTCTCCACATCTTCTCCATAGTTCCCTTATTTTTGCTCTTGTTGAAGCCAAAGAGTTTTATTTGGAAGGACCACAACTCAGAGCATAAGGAGAAATCATGCAATCTCCCTCCAAGGTTGGCCTACCCCTCTTTCTTTACTAAGGAGGGATGTAGCATTTCCAAGTCTGGGAAATAGGCATAATTCTGTTACCGTGCTGGCTCATCCTGGCCTCTTCTGGGCACAGGAAGAAATGATACCAAACTACACTGAGTCACTAACGGTGATTTTATGATTAAGATAATCATAGAATTGGATTTCACTATTGACTTTGTTTTATAATACTGTAAAATAGATTAGACACTGAAGGGCCGGGGTCTTTGCCTCTCAGCCTTTCTCTCTGTGTAGACAAATGCTTTTGCCCTACCCCCTTTATGAGATTGCCTGGTCCACACTTTGATGGACTATCAGTGCTATTTGGAGGAAGGGTTGCTCAATTAATGTCCACAGGAGATGCTCAAGTTTCTAAAACAAAAAGTAAAGAAAGAGTCTTTTATTTCATTTGTTTTTCTAGACAGGCCTCCACAATCACAAGGCTCTAGGACAGTTTACCTTTTGCATATTCACACATCCATGCAGCACCACATGAGGACAGGACCAGCTTCCATCCATAGCTGCTCAATGAATACCCCTTGTCCACACCACCAAAGAATACAAGAGATGTGGCCACCATCACAGCCCTTTTGTTACAAGCATTTTTCCTTGCCAGATGTTCCTGCTTCATCCTTTTTCAAACACCAGAGAGAAGGAGAATATTTCTTCCCCTTTCCTTTCTTTCATAGAAAGGCAATGGGTTCATGGTCATAAGAACAGAACACATCAGTTTCAAGCAAAAATATTCTAGGTTTTGAAAAGTATAAACTACTTTAATAATTAGTTTAAAAGACAAACCTTCAAGTGTCCTCAGTAGAAATGCTATAAGCACAGTCTTCTCCTAAAATGTAAACTGGAGAACTAAATAAGGGCCTGAAACCATTTTTCTTTTAATTGACTTTTCTAAAATTCCTCTCAATATGGGTGATCTTTCACCACCCCATTGTCAACTACAGGAAACAATTATTTTTGGTCATCAAAAGAGTCATTTTGACCAATGAACTGTCATTATCAATCAATCTACGGTTGTCTGCATAGCCTTGCACTAAATACAAAAACAGATAGAATAAATCTGTAAGTGAATAAATTTTCTGCACACCAATCCCCGCAGGCCATGTGTTTATAAGTCAACAGCTTAAAATGAAAACATCTGATGAAGGTAATACACCTGTTAAAAGAGCATAAAGTTCCAAACCCAATGGTAAAATATAAAGATTATAAAGCCTCTTCAAGGAGCCATCAAAGCAAACTATTAAATGAATACATCTGCTCTGTGCTAGAGTCTAGTTTATAAGTGCCACTCAAAATAAAAGAGATTTAGGACAAACATTTCATAAAAGGATGTGAAAAGCAGTGAAGGTAATGCATTTGAGGATGACGAGAGAAAATGGAATGGGTCCAGTGAATGAGAAGAGTTGACCTAAACTCAGTCCAGGACTCCTCCTCCAGATCTGGCTGCTTTTCTGTCTGAGTTTTTTTTTGTGTGTGTTTTTTTGTTTGATTGTTTGTTGTTGTTGTTTTTTATCAGTTGTAAAGTAGCAGCAAGATCCACCCAAGCCAAAACATGAAGTCATCGCTTAATTCTTCATCTTCATCCTTCTTATCCATTCTACATCCTCCTTTAGCTCAGGACCTCATCAACCTGACCCTAATAATCTTTCTAGAACATAGCTCTGACCACGCTTCACCAGGTGACGGCATGACAGTGCCTCCACCTGGACCTAAAGGGAGCTCATTCACATGGCAGCCAGGCACTGCTCTCAGAGCTGGCCCCAGCCCACACCTCCTGTCTGACATCTTATTAACCCTACCTCTTTGTTCTAGCTTTATCTAGATTCTCTTCTGGGCCTTCTTTCCTTATCTTATATCTCTTCATCTTTTAAGAATTAGCTAAGATGTCAGCTCTTCTAGGAGGTCTTGCTGATCTCTTGAGGCTAAGTTAGGTCCTTCTGCTCAGAGATTGGTCTACCACTATCCCTAGAACATTATAATCATTGGTTTATACACCTGTTTCCCCAAATAAATAATGAGCTCATTGACCATAGGGGATCTATTGGGTCGGCAGCTAAGTAATTGCGGATTTTTTAAAGAAAATCAAAGACAATTTTTTCATGGAACTAAATAACTTTATTCTGTAATGTATTGCCCATTTTGATCAATGACCTTTTGCCATCTTTCAGGCAGCATCATAATCCCACGTTCAAAAAACTTCTGGTTTTTATTAGCAAAAAACTGAATCAGGTACGATTTGACATCATCATCATTATTGAAATTTTTACCATTCAAGGAGTTTTGTAAAGATCGAAACAAAAAGTAATCAGATGGTGCAAGGTCAGGACTATATGGTGGATGTGGCAAAACATCCCAACCAAGCTCCATTAATTTTTGCCGAGTGACCAAAGATGTGTGTGGCCTTGCATTGTCATGATGGAATACAACACCTTTTCGATTTGTCAATTCGGGCCGCTTTTCTTCAACTGCATTGTTTAATTTCGTTAGTTGTTCAATGTAGACATCAGAATTGATCGTTCGGTTGGGTGGTAAGAGTTCAAAGTAGACAATTTCTTTGTAATCCCACCAAACTGATAACAAAACCTTCTTTTGATGAATATCAGCTTTTGATGTTGTTTGAGTTGGTTCACCTGGCCTGCTCCACGATCTTTTCCACTTGATATTGTTGTAAACAACCCATTTTTCATCGCCAGTTATCAGTCGTTTTATTTTTTTTTTTTATTTTTTTTTTAAATATATTTTATTGATTTTTCACAGAGAGGAAGGAAGAGAGATAGAGAGCCAGAAACGTCGATGAGAGAGAAACATCGACCAGCCGCCTCCTGTACATCCCCTACCAGGGATGCGCCCGCAGCCAATGCACATGCCCTTGACCGGAATCGAACCTGGGACCTTTCAGTCCGCAGATCGACGCTCTACCACTGAGCCAAACCGGTTTCGGCAGTTATCAGTCGTTTTAAAAATGGATCATTTTCATTACGTTTCTTTAGCAAATCGCAGCTGCTAATGCGTTGCGTTAACTGTGATTCTTTCAGTTCGTGAGGAACCCATGTATCGAGTTTTTGAACATAGCCAAGTTGTTTTAAGTGATTTTCAATGCATGTATGTGATACATGAAGCTTCTCTGCAATCTCACGTGTTGTACTGTGACAGTCCGAATTGATTATTGCTTTGATTAGGGCGTCATCAACTTCAACTGGACGATCAGAGCGTTTTTCATCTTTGAGTGAAAAATCACCAGAACGAAATTTGGCAAACCAATTTTGACACTGCCGTTCTTTTAAGGCTTTGTCACCATAAACAGCACATAACTTTTTATGAGCTTGCGATGCGTTTTTCCCTTTGCGGAAATAAAAAAGCAAAATATGACGAAAATGTTCCTTTTGATTTTCCATTTTTCAACGAACGCCAAACGAAAACTACAAAGCAGATCAAAAAACTTTTTTACTGATTAACAGCTGAATAGCCAACTATCAAATAACAAAATGTGTTTTACATTTGTACTACGTCTGCAAACCTAAAAATTCAACTGAAGCCATATATGTGTGAAACCCGCAATTACTTAGTTGCCGACCCAATATATATTCATCTCTATATCCACCATGCACATAACAACCAAGGTTAGTACATGATCTATCTCACAAAAATATATATACACATATATCCCATGCATAGACATGTAATATATTAAATATAGTATAATAAGAACTACAATCTACATTTACATACCAGTAAAATAAGAACTTATTTACTTCTTCACATCCTTCAAGAAAAGTTGTAGTTTCTTTATTGGTTTTGTTTGGTTTTACCATTAGGGAAGAGGCTTTGAAATTAATAAAATATGAGAGTGAGCTTTACCAAACTTCCTAGTAACAATAATAAGTAATAATCCTTGCTGAGCATATACCATTGAAACACTATTCTGGTGTCTTGATATGCCTGAATTAAGTTGCCCTTGCAGTTGAGCTAAATAGGGGGGGTCTATATAGTACTATTCTTCCTATCTATAGAAAGGGGTAAAATATTTTTTCTAAAGCTTTGAAAAAAACTCATCCAAAGGCATACAGATCAGGAAGAATAGAATCAAGATGCAACCCAGGCTCTTCAATTAGTTTCAATCAAAATTTTAACTCACAATGATTAACTTCTATTCCATAATAGACACTACTTAAATCACCATCTAAGATGTAGGCCCAGTTAGCCGCAGACCTTTTGTGTCATTGAATGGCATATGCAAGTCTGGGGCCAGAGCTGAATTGCTTGGGCAATAGGGGTCAGACTAATGCTGACTCCAGGGGTCCTCCCACTTTCTCCATCATTTTGCTCAAATTGGTCCTGGTTCCTTTGCAATGACATAGTATGAACACTGTTGAAGTTCACTGGCAAAGGCAACAGAAGATACTTTACCAAAAGAAAGAAGCATTGCATGCATGGCAAGGGGAGAATCAGATAGAAAAAGTATGTAGCAGTTCTAACATTGAAATCACCTTAGAAATGTCAACATTTCAATTTGTGTCCAAAGATTTCTACCTTTTGCTGCTGAGCATACAAACAACAATATCAAGAATAATAACTGAAATAACATCTGCCCCTTCCACATAGCTCTGATTATGCCCCAGGGCTGCCTTCTACGCCTCTTCTCATTATAACTTTTTAACAACCCTATGAGGAAGGTACCATCATTATTATACTTTATAGCTGAATGTTAACAGGGCCTGAATTCACTAAGTAAATCTTTAAACATTGTTGTTTGCAGATCCCATTGTCAGTCACTGCAGGGTACCCCACTGGATAGATTAATATTTCAGAACCTGGGACATCTTTTTAGATGATATCATCTGAATTTTGGCCTTCTTTACTTTTAAGTCCTCTAATAAGGTTTGAGATTACTTCTCACTCAAATGTAAAGATCATGCTCACTGCCTCACAACACTGTGAATTTGATTTTTTAAAAATATATTTTTATTGATTTCAGAGAGAGAGGGAAAGGGAGATTGAGATACAAACACCAATGATGAGAAACATTGATTGGCTGCCTTTTGCATGCCCCCTACCCACAACCCGTGTATTGCCCTTGACAGACATCAAACCCAGGACCCTACAGTCCACAGATTGACCTCCTATCTACTGAGCCAAACCAGCTAGGGCTAAATTTTATTTTTGGTATGGTAGCCCCTTCCTCCCCACAACCCTCATGCAGCTGACTACCATTATGCCGATCCCTGTACACACAGGGCAGCATATAAATAATAAATAATAGCATAGAATTGGGACATTTGCTTTGCCCCATCCAAAGTTCCAATCCTATTGTGGGGAGCAGCAACTTCTCACAGCTGACATTTAGGTACATGCTGACGGACTGTTTCTCTAGCTAGGACTTCAATGCGCTTCTTTAATATCTTAAAGATTAATCTCAGCAGCAACAACATCAAAGGCATAGAATTGTATCCATACAAGGTGTAAGAAAAGAAAAGTTTTGAAATATGAACAACCATCATCATCGATTTTTTTTAAGCCCAAAGAGCATATACCACAGAAGCTTTGGGAACAAAAATAAACTGTTGCTAAGAGGCTATTAAAAATGGGAATCCATAGGACCCTTCAATGTCCAATAGACTTTTTCCCCCCTTTTTCCTCCCCTTCCCTACCCAGACTCTCAAGGATATGAAGTCATGCAGGAAAGTGATCCAGGAAAGAATGGGTTAATAAAAGTTACACAGTGCCCTCGGTGGGTGATGCCTTAAATAATCGTCACATGGCCCCTATAATCTGTCCCATGCTGTCAGCACTGGGTTAGTCATAATACTATCAGATAAGAGCTGCTCAAAGTGACACACTAACCAACATGAGAGCCACATGACTTTCTGGCTTGGATACTGCCCTTCAGCTGAACTTTGGCTTAGAACGAAAGACTCCCAGAGGCTGTCCTGCACATGCCGCCGCCTGCAGTGTCTGGTGGCATTTTCCGTTGCTAGAGCCTCTGTTGCCTCACAATCCCGTGAGGGGCTCAATCACAGGGAGTCGCAGACCCACCCCCACCTCTGGGGCCACGCAGAAAAAAAGGCTCTGTGGCTGTGGCTGCCTTCCTGAGCCCAAGTTGGGACTCCCTGTCCCTTCCACAGTTGATTAGTTTTGCAAATATGTGCGTGGCACATTATGCCAACTGCCACAGCAGGGAAACTCAGACCCCCAAAGGGAGTTTGTGCTGGAAGAGGGTAGAGGTGGAATGTGACTCTTGCCCAAGAGGACACAAAGGCAAGGGCAAGAGAGGAAAGAGAAAATACAAAGAAACAAAAAAAAGAGAGAGAGAGAGAGAGAGAGGAAGGAAAGTGATTACTTCGGGGTGGAAGGTTACTAAGGACTGGCTCTGGTGTGTGTGTGTGTGTGTGTGTGTGTGTGTGTGTGTGTGTGCGCGCGCGGGCGCGTGCTTTTATGTTGCTCCCACTCACTCTTTTTGACTCCAACATGTATTAGATTTTTAATTTGAACAACAAAGTCATTTTTTCCTTAAGAATAATAAAGGAAACAAAGAATAGTGAAAAGGGGAAAGAAGGAAGGTGACCCATTCACTCACTGATTCATTCACAAAGCAGACAGCAGAAGGCAAGGGAGAAGGAGGTCATCTGACATTAGCTTTGGGAACATTTGTTGGCTGTGTGCCTCTGGGAACTTACCTAACACCTCTCCTTAAGCTTTCCTACCCTCAGCAGTAAAATGGAATAATACTTACTTTACAAGATTGCTGTCAAGATAAAAAGAGGTGATATAAGCTAAGTAACTTATATGTGGGAGATGCTGGGTAAATATAAGCTACTGGGAAGCCATGTACACTATGGTGATCTTGGAAGTCAGAGATACCTAAATTCTGACTCTACCACTTACTAATATGTGACCTTGCTGAGCCTTAAGTCTCCTTATCTATGAAATGGGTATAATAATACCTAACTGTCAGATTGTTGAAAGGGATTGCAGAGGTAATATTTAACACTTAGCCCAAGTCAAGCAGGCAATAGGTATTCAGTAGATAGTAAAGTAGTGATGGTAATAGGTATATAGAAAGCAAGAGAATCCATTCATTTATTCAGCAAATGGAAAGACAAGTAGTATAAGCAAAGCATAGGAAATGATAATAAAGGAAAAGATAAAAAAACAAAAGGTTTCTCAAAGGAGATAAACATATGAGAAGATATAGAACATCAGAGAATGTTCTGAGTGAAATGTATCCTATCTTTATTAATTGAAAATTACCCAATCTATCCGTCTGCCTCCAAGTAGGTAATATGTTAATATTCCATTTTACAGATTGGAGCTCAGAGATCCCCAACGACTTGTCGAGGATTTCACTGCTAATAAGTGGTATAAGGGGCCTAAAGTGGGATAGTGCCTTTTTTATGTTTGTTTGTTTATGTTTTATTGTTGTTGTTGTTTTAGGAAAGATAGGTGGGTAAGAAAAAACACAGCAAAAATTCAATATAAGTAGAGAAACATTAGCAAATACATGGAAGGCAGTACATAGCAATGAATAAAAATTCCTGTTAACATTGGGAGAAATGGGGGGAGACTATAGTTTTTTTTTAAATAAATGCAAACAGTATTTTGACAAAATATAAATCTTAAAATGGATAGTAAAAATTGTACTCAGTAGAAAGACATCTTATTGAAGATAAATCAAGGAAGCTGGGATTTCATGGGGAAACCTAAGTAGAAAGAATCCCAATGGGGAAGAGAAAAGCTAGACCTCTCCTGCAAACATACCCAATAGTGATTATTCAGGCTCCTGCCCATGCTGAGATTTCCTTGACAAAGTCCCACAACAACTTGCTCTGTAAAAGGTAATGCCATCACACATGGGGTCTGGGAATCCAAGTCCAGCTGTTCTAGGCTGCTAGCATTAGGCAGGTGTTTCACAGAGAAGGGAGAATGCTAGCATTGGTCAGGCAGGCACACTTCTCCCTATAAGCAATGGCTCTAGTGGGATAAAAATTAGAAGACGCAGTCTGGCCTGCTTGACTCAGTTGTTGAGCATTGACTTATGAATCAGGAGGTCACAGTTCAATTCCTGGTCAGGGCACATACCCAGGTTGTGGGTTTGATCCCCAGTAGGGGATGTGCAGGAGGCAGCTGGTCAATGATTCTCTCTCATCATTAATGTTTCTATCTCTCTCTCTCTCTCGCTCCTTCTATATTTACTTATTAGAAGCAAAGGTGAAACTCAACCAGAAGGAATTAGGGCCATTGCCTGGAGTTTCTTCGCAATTATTCTAGTGCCAAAATATCTGAACACAATGTGAATTTTTGAAAAATGTGTATGAGCTTGTGTGTGTGTGTGTGTGTGTGTGTGTGTGTGTGTGTGTGCTTTTATTCCCTGTCCAGAAGCCAGGCAGTGCCCAAGAATAGAAAGCAATCACTGATGAGGAAGCCTGCCTCCTCCTTCGGCCAGTCAAGAGCTGCATGGACTTGGGCTTATCCCTAAAACTCTTCTCCTCCTTCTCTTTTTATTCACATGTAAAAAGAAAGTCCTCAAAATTGTTTCGAAGATTAAAGGAGATAGCAGAGATGTGCCTGGCACACTAAATTACTAATACTATTATTTCCCTACCTTTTTAAGGAGCCTGTGTTTGCTGTTGTACAAGTTTGAGTTGTTAGTTAGACTAATGCTCATCTCCTCAGCCCATACTGGTTATAGGCTTATGAACCTTAAGCAAGAGAAACTAACATGAAAATGGAAAACAAAAGAATTTAAAAAATCGAAGGAAAAAAAAACACACACACACACACACACACACACAATTCAGTATTACGGAAAGTAGCCTACTGGCCCAGCATGATCTAAGGCGTTTTATTTCAGACAGCTCTCTGGTTGTCACCTGAAGTTCATGAGTGCTGATGTTGCCTCGCCATGAGTATAGATCATTCCTGCCCATTTAATAATAATCATGATGACTTACTTTTATACAGAGTACTTTGGTTTAGGAAGCATTTTACATATATTACTTAATCTTTCATGTGACACCAGGTACAGAGAGCAGCCAGCCACTCACTCATCAGCCAGGGATGGGCAAAGCAAATCTTTCATTAGCTATGCAAAGATGAGACTCATAGACACCACTTCCTTCCAAGAACGGTGCCCTTTATCCTATATTGTCTAACAAAAGTGTCACCCAGTATCCCTTGCTATGCAGAACTGCTCCATGGGGAGAGGTGAAAAAATTGTCCTAGAGAATAAGGAGTTGTTTAGAAAGAAAAATTGGAAGGTCTTATTTGATATTCAATGTTATTGGAATCTATCAGAATGGGGGACTCTCAGCTAAGGTTCCAAAGAGGACCCATAGCCTAACTGGATGACATGGGGAAGGATGGATTTGGCTGAAACTAGAAATCCACTAAGGGCATGCTACCCTGTCTTGGTATAATGCTATGGTGAGCACTAACTGAGCAAGTGCTGTGATGAAATAAGGTGGTAAGCTGGAGCCCAAGCCAGGAGATGGCATTAGCTGTGTAGTGATCCATAGTTGCAAGGTCCCTGCAGATCAGTGGGACAGCCTCCACTGCGCTACACAGAGTCACCATCCAACAGCGGCACCGTGTGGTAGCAAGAGAGGTAATGGTGCTATTATTATAGAATTACCATGGCACCCACTAGGCTTGTGTTTAAAAAAAACAGACTGGACCTTTGAGATTAAATAAATTCCAAGTTATCTGGAACAATTAATATTATAACTTGTGAGATGATGGAGGGCCATTTCAACTTCCTGCAACTATGGCATCTGAGATACTTAGTTGATAAATAACTGTGTGGCTCAGTAGATTAATAACTGTGTTGCTAATGCCAGTGAAGCTATTCATATTGGTTATATTTACAACAAATATTGATTGAGCAATAACTCTGGGCCAGCCACTATGATATAGTCAGAGAAGTTCTTATCAGTCCCAATTTACAGATGAAGAAACTGAGACTCATTCAGGTTAAGTGACTTGCCTAAGACCCCAGCTCCAGGAAGTGGATGAGCAGGTTCCCTTTCCAATGGAGATGATTCTAATTAAACAAGAAAAAAATGTCCCCCCTTTTGGATAAATGTGGGATTGTCTCTGACTGTGAGGCTGCATCATTTGTACAAAGGTTCCCTGTCTTTTTCAATTCCCTACATGTACTTGGGCAGAAACCAAGCTCGAGGTACTGCTCACATGCTTGTGGTTTGGCTCCCAGCTAGGGATCACATTCTCTGCTCCACAGGCAAAGCCAAGGAGCCTTCTTGCAAAATACTACTTGTGTCCTGGTACCACCTCCTGAGAGAGCTGTCTACAATACCCGCGTGCCTGGCAGGTGGGATGGGTAGGATCAAGCACTGGCACCCAGAATATCCAGCAAAAAATGATTATGCCAAATTTTTTCACGTGAAGTTTTATTACAGCCATAGACTTGATCATTGATTAATACAACACACATTCTGGAAATCTCTGATATTAATTGGTAAAATTAAAGAGAGAAAATATCTTGTAGAATCAAATATGTCAATTGTTTTCTGCTTACACAGTAGGCAGAGAAAAGGTAGATGATCATGAATTTCTGCTGCATAGGTCCTTTTCCCACTTATATCATATTCATAATAATGTTAATGCATACCAATTTTTTATCTCAGGGCCACAACTCAAAAGGATAAAATTTACATATTGTTTAACAGAAAGTGCCCCCAGAGGTAAACAATATGGTGATTTCTATGGAATACTTTCCTTATGCCAGGCACCAAAGTGATTTGCACACAATATCTCATTTTCTTATAAAGTCAAACCATGTTATAGGCATTAGTATTTTTTGTTACAGATAAGGAAACCAATGGGTATTGAGAGTTTAAAGATTTTTGTCTATGGTTACACAACTAATAAGTTGCAGAAGCAGGATTCAAACTCAAGATGCTGAGTCCAAAGCTCATGTTACTAACTATGCCACTACCCAAACAGACATTCTAATGTAAGACATAAACCTTTAATAAAGAAGTACAGAGTATGTTAGAATGAAAATGTTGACCCTTTCTATAAGTCAATATTTAATTCTTTTTTTTAAGACAAAAAGGCACATTTTCTTTTCCTCTTAATATGTAAAACCTTTTTTAGTGTACTTGTTTAATTTAGAGAATATAAATCATTGACATTACTACATAATTCATACCCACATCCAAAAAATGAATTGATTTCATTCAATTTAAGTGATAAGCTAATATCATCACAAATCCTTTAGATATAATTGATTCACCGAAATGAATTCAAAAGCCAGTAACAAAGCTAGTACACATTGAATATCAACTATTATTAGGTAGAGTTAAGTCATTTCTGTAGCACGCCTCATATCCCAAACACCCTTATAACTTAGGTACTAAATTAGGCCTATGTGGCACAGGTATGTTAAGGAGCCAAACTCTTAACTTGGCAGACTGGCTCTGGATTCTATTCTATTAGCTCAAAGATCTGGAAGAGAGTGATCTCAGTAAGACATGGGAAGCAGCAGAAAGAGTCAAGAAGGGTAATTATTAAAAAACAAAAAACAAAAAACAAAAAACAGGCTCTCAGAATACGGTAAAGCTCCAGCCCGTGCATGTACTAGACACCTAAAGCATAGACTTGTTGATAATGCCCAGAATGAGAAGGTACTTTCTGTGCAAAATTGCTAAGAAGACCAGAGACCAGAAATGGTAGCATGAAAAACAGTTGCCACAGCAACAAACCACACTCTTAATCCACAGAATGGTGCAAGATTTATTCTACTTTTGCTACCACCTCTATGTTAGTCTTACAAGTGAAATTCATCTTTCATTTATTTTATGTCTTTTTCCTCCACTGACATAGGGAGCCCATGCAATGTATGATGATGCATTAAAAAAATGCTGCTGATCCCATTCTGAAGAAGGAATTTGGGTCAGAAAGTTCCAGTGCTTTGGCCCAAAGTAAAACTTGGCACTAAACCAGAGGCAGAATTGTGGGTCATACCCAAGAGGCTCAATTCTCAGTCCACAACTTCCCTATTATTTTCACGGGAAAAATAAAGTTAACCCAGAAATAAACTCTATTGGTTCTCCCCTTTTTTCTATTAAAATAAGCTAACATTCTGCCTGTCCAAAACAGGTTTATTTCTTCCAGAAAAGTGAGAAGGTATTGCCAACTGTCTAATTACTGAGCATAAATTCACTTCTTTGGTATTATTCTCTCATGTGATACCCTGCAATTTAGAAAAAAAAATTAATAGATCTCTACCTGGGACAAAAATAATCTCAATCTCTCTCTCCTCTCCCTCTCCCTCTCTCTCTCTCTCTCTCTCTCTCTCTCTCTCTCTCTCTCTCTCTCTCTCCCCACAGGAGAAAAAGCAGAGCTGTTTGAAGTAATATTTTCTGCCTCATCATCACAGTCCATTCGATTATACAACTTCTCGTTATTTAGGGTCAGTCTCTTTTCACAGTGTTCCAAAGGGAAGTGTTTTGACAAATATGCCATTCATTTTAATAGAACTTTGCTAAGTCAGAATAATATGCATAAGCACAATTGGGCTTGGAGGTAGGTCCAAAAGAAACTATCTAGTGCTGTTGTGGCCCATGGGAGTCCCATAGTGGCCAAAATGGGTCCCATGAGATCTAGAGTCAAGGCTCCAGAGAGGTTATAAAAATAAATGTACTGAAGAAGTAGAGGAGCTGCACAGAGACAGAAAAACCAGCAAAAAAATTGTTTTCTGCTAAATTTCACTTATAAGGCTAACATAGAGGTGGAGGCAGAAGTAGAGTAAATCAGTAGAAGCCACATGAGGATCTTGCGGGAAATTGTATGGTATCTCCTGTCCACTCTTTTCCATGTAAATGGTTCTTACCTTAGACTTAATTTCAACATCTTTGGTTATCTTGTGTAAGAAAGTTAGAGAAAGTCTGTGGAACAAGGAAAAGTCCCTCCTTGGAAGGCAGAGACACCAATTGATACTTCTTCATTTAAAGAGAAAATCTGACATATCTTCGTTGTCCAAAAACTCTCTAGGTCATTCATTTATTCATTCTTTCATTAAATTATTGCACACTTAGTACATCCTCGCTGGAAGATGCAATGACAAATAAGGCATGCCTTCAAGGAACTTGCGATAGAGTCAGAAAAGCACTCTCTAAAAGACTGATTACAATGCACAATGTTAAGGGAGCAGCGAGGAGAAATGGACTAACTCTAAAGGTGCCAAGGAAGACCTCCTTGAAGATGTCAGGTGTAAAACACTGTGAACAATGAAACAATGAATGTGAGCAGGATAAGGGGCAAAGAAGTAGAGAAGGCCACATCAGGGAGTGGTACTATCATGACCCCTTTCATTAGATGGGAATCTCATCAAAAGAAGAAAAAACAAACAAACAAAAAAAAAAACCCAAGGAGGTTTCAGCAAGAGGGCTAGAAATAAAGACCAGAGAAGTGGTGAGAGACAATGTCTGGGAAGTGCACATTCCTACGAGCCCCTTCCATATAGGAGAAGTCAGAGCTGTGAGGAGACAGTGTGTCTGCTGCCCAGCAAAGGTCAGCTTTTGGCAGCTAGAAGGCATCCTGTGGCTGCCCCCGTGGGTGAACCCTTGGAGTCAGAGAGAAGCCTCCACAGCTGCTCTTGCTCAGAAGTTTGTCAAGGCTATTTTAGGCTGGATGGGGTCCATGGTGATGATTGCCTGGTCAGGGCAGCTTACCCAGTGTTGCTTTTTAGAATTCTATTTTCCTTGTCATTTAGCTCTGTACCATACAATTACTCAAATTGGGGGGGGGGGGGATATGTCTATATCTTATTTTTAGCTCTCAAATCAATGGTGGCAACATCCCCTGCATTTCAGTAGGAATTTTGCATATCAGAATCCCCCAAAATAAAGAATAGTAAACATATTAAAATCTGTAATGACATTTCTTTTGTGCTGTTTCCAAATATGTTTATTTTAAAATGGCTCAGCCTAAATTAAAGACTAATTCATTGACAGATGGGCAGAAATAATGTATAAATGCAAGGAGCATCCTCAGAAATGTGTGCCTTACCTTATTGCCTCTAGGTCAAAGAATCTTTAAAAAGTGACAACATTTTTTATATATCTATACACTCTCTTAATATATGCTGAGCACATTTCAACCATTTTCATGGTCAGAGGAATCTATGGTGGTGCCGACTCTCAGAGATTTTGCTGTGAATATTCTCTGGGAAATGAATTTCTATCCCAGTCTAAAACTATAGATAGAGGAAGGGTCAGAGGTAGCTCACTAATAAATACCACAAACCTCAGAGTTAGAGAGATCCTGACTTCAACACTAACAACACTATCATTAGCCATCTATGTACAGACATTAAAGCTGGGGACTTTACATATGACATTATCATTTAACTCTTATGTCATCTCTGAAAGACATTGCTGTTACCCTAGTTTCACCTATGAGAACCATGAGGTTCAAAGACACATGACTAGTAAGGGAAAGGACAGAATAAGAACCTTCAAAGTGTAATCTTTCTTTAAAAATAGCAACCTCTTAACAACAAGGGTGGGGGTAAGCACTCTTATTAATATAAATTATCTCCTCTCATCTTCCCTCACTTGGAAATGGTCGGAATCTGCATATAATTCTATGCATTTGAAAGTATCTCTTTTCACATCCCGAAATCATACCTAGAACTACAAGTCCTCAAGCCTCTCCTTATTGGTCCAAATTTCTAAAATACAATCATTGATTTACCAGAACCTATAAAGACTGTGGTGTGTGTGGGGAATGAGGGGTTCTCTCTTCACTCAGGAATTCATGTTACCAAACATGTATTAAATACCTACTTTGCCATGCACTCCTCTGCTTTCCACAAAGGTGAAAGAACTACTTCTGCCTTGAGGTACTCAAGTGACATGAAATAAATAGTTGCAGTAGAGTCATCTTATAACATCTTATAGCAGAGAACTATGGAAGGTTCTACATGGGATATGGTAGAGAAAGTGCTAACACTTCCCTTTAGCTCCAGGGAAACTTCCAGGAGGTGGTGACAGTTCATTTAAGTCTATAAAAATGAGTTGAAATTTCTCAGGTGACTGCAACAGGCACTTGTCAAAGAAGGGAGGGCAGGATAAAGCTCATTCTCTACTTCCATTTGAGAATATGCTATAGTTCCTGTTCTCATGGTAAAAATCATTAAGGAGGGAAATGTCATCATCACTGACTCCACATACTTATGATTTATATACATATATAAAACCCTAATATGCAAATAGACCAAATGGCCAAACAACCAAATACCTGGTCACTATGATATGTACTGACCACCAGAGGGCAGACACGAAACATGTTGGGCATCCGACACAGCAGGATGCTGGAGCAGGTGAGCGGGGATGCCATGTCAAGGCAGAGTGCTGGTCGCCGTCATTGGGGCAAACCTCAGATGGTTATTGAAAATTCTTTGCTTCCCTGCACAGTGGTCCCAATGTTCATACCTGTTGCTGGTGCTGGCTCCACTCGCACCCACTGCCAGTGCCAGAGCCACTGCTTGCATCTGCTGCTGGTGCCTGGTGCTGGCCCTGATCACTAGGCGCCATCAGCAGGTATGAGCAGAAGCTGCCTGCCTCTGTCTGCTCCTGAGGGGTGATTGGGACAGCTTCTCCACCTCCCCCTGCTCCTGAGGGGTGATTGGGGCAGCACTGTGACTCACACCTGCTGATGGTGCTGGCTCTGCTCACACCCACTGTTGGCGTCGGCCCCAATTGCTCAGCACTGTCAGTGGGTGTGAGCAGGGCCAGTGCTGTCAGCACATGGGAGCAGCTGCAGCATGAACAGGGCTGCTGGCAGACAGGAGACCGGGGACCATGGAGGGAGGGGCCAGGTGGGGGGCATGGAGGATGGGCCTTGTGCCCACCACAGCCTCGAGGCCCACAGTGCCTTTCAAGGTGCACGAATTCGTGCACCGGGCCCCTAGTAATATGATATGAATAGCAATTGTATGGTCAGTAGGAGCAGCAAAATGAAACAAGATGACATTGACAAAGAGAAAACCATTCAACTCCATTAGTCCATGCAATATATTTATTTCATAACTGTGTGTGTGTGTTGGTAATGTTACTTTTGTTTTGTAGTCAGTTCATGGAATTGTATTGTTTTATGGGCTAATAAACTAGATACAGGCTTAACAAACACCCAGTTCTTGCTACTTAAAAGCCTTAGATTCAGAGTCAGATTGTTCTTCACCAGACTCTAGATCACAACTCAACTCACTATGAAGTCTATGACCTTTAAAGCACCAGATGTGCTGTCCCCTAACTAGGACTAACATGCAGCTTCAGCTAGGATGTCTCATAAAATTACTGTATGTTAAACAGAGACCCCAGCAAAACCAGAACTCTAAATCACAGGAAATAGACAGTTTTTAATGCCTTATGTCTAACATGAATTAACTCATCAACACTACTTTGTAAGAAAAAGTAAAGATACAATTTACAGATAGGAGTGTGACACCCATCCAATTGGACCAGATGGGCTCCAGATATAAACCAAGTGTTTTGGGATTGCCTTCTAAAATAAAAACAATGGTCCACCTTTTACCTTATCCCTGCAGGGACTTACAAAGTCCAGAGATAGGATATATATTCCATCTCACTTCACACATACTCATTTTAGAACTGAGAATGGCTGTGGTGACTGATTTCTATGTCAGAGGGCACCTGGTGGTGCTTTTTGGAGCGGGAATTCTGATGTAAGACTATTCTAGCTTTATGAGGCCACACACACTCCTAGGGCACAGTATCACCACTAAGTGGCTTCATATCCATTTATCCTCTCAAGTATTATTTCCCTGGATACATGCTAGGCATCATCACTAAAGAAACTAACTGCATGCACCCAAGCCACAAAACTGACCACAATTACAATTATTGATACATTACAGAGAATAACTAAAATATCTTTCCTGCTTACCTGAATTACTAAGAATGATTTTGATTGGAATAGGTGACGAAAAACACTGCCATTGTTTCAGTAATGGCCAGAGTTCTGTCTTCCCTACCATAAGCTGGACAAAGACTTTAGCTCTTTCAATCAACAACCCAAGAATATCACATACTTTATGAGCAGATAGAATTTTTCTATAGCAGAAAACTGAATGTTCAAAAGGCAAGAGGAAAAGAAGACAAAGAAGAAGCCAGAGGAGAAGGAAGAGGAGAATCTTATGGATTTTTTTCCTTAATGAAATGATTTTCAAAGTTTATCTCTCTCCCTCCTAAAACCAGTATACTCTAAAATAATTCCATCAACAGCTTAGTTCTCCTTGGCATAAACAAGGGACTGAGGAGCAATAAGATGAATAGGTAATTGAATTCACTGAAGTACAGCTAAAAATGTCCCTCTGGGGAAGGAATTAGTATCAATATTTATATTTTTATCGTATCCAAATGATTCCCAATTTCTTATCAATTTTCCACGTTCAGATTCAACAGAGTCCATGGATTTTGGTATGAATACCCTCAAAGTCTTTCTCTTTTGCTCTGGTAAGCAATATAGATGTAGTACATTAAGATGACTCTAGCCCTAGCTGGTTTGGCTCAGTGAGTAGAGCATCAGCTTACAGACCAAAGGGTCTCAGGTTTGATTCTGGTCAAGGCAAGTACCTTGGTTGCAGGTTCCTCCCCAGCCCTGGCCCTAGTCGGAGCTTGTGAAGGAGGTAACCAATCAATGTTTTTCTCTCACATGGATGTTTCTCTCTGTCTTTCCCTATCTCTTCTACTCTCCCTAAAAATCAATGGAAAAAATATCCTCATGTGAGGATTAACAACAACAACAAAAAAAGGATGATCCTAAATAAGTATAGGATTTAGAACAAAAGTCTGTCTATTGAAATACACACATTGCTGTTATTTATTTAAATTTCATGTCCAAACTGATTGAATCTGTGAGGCTTTTTTCACATATCCCATTTAGTGCTCATGCACTTAGTAATAGTAAATTGGTCCATTTGGGAATCTAAACTTAGATGCATATAACACTACATGTTGGAATTCATAATTCTTTCATAATCACCTCCCACTTGGCATCTGTGAACTCACAATGGCAGGTTTCCTCAGTGAAGATCTGTTCAGAGTCCAATATTTACATAAACAATTTCTGTTTAGAGTGTAGGTTTGTTCATGCACCAATAACCTCTCCATCTATGTAAGTCTCTAAATTTCATGTTAAATAAATGTTAGCACTACAGAACTATTTCAAGCAATCTTCACCATTTTTTCAGCATGAAAAGTCACAT
Source organism: Pipistrellus hanaki (assembly GCF_964339955.1). Taxonomy (NCBI): domain Eukaryota; kingdom Metazoa; phylum Chordata; class Mammalia; order Chiroptera; family Vespertilionidae; genus Pipistrellus; species Pipistrellus hanaki. The sequence continues at coordinate 198,377,001 of NC_140503.1, read as the reverse complement.
AGACAGTCGAAAGAGGTATTTTGTGAATTTTTATTGGAATAAATGTAAGTAGAAGTTGAACTGTAAATAGTACTGGAGGTGAAGGAATAAATTGTTCTTTGTTATGTTGCTTTCATCTCAAGGTGAAATATCATTGGGAGTAGGAACTATTTTTCCATCTAGAACATGGTCTGATAAATACCCATTGAATGAACACTTTAATCAACCTGAGTTTGGTCCATTGTAAAATAAGGAAGTGATTATGATTTCTCAGTCAAAATAGAACTTGGGGCTCTATATCCCTCTATGAATTGTATATCCATTGCATGGCTACATGCTTAAATTCTCTGCTTATCAAATAATCATTGATTAAAATGAATAATACACAACATTGCTATGATTCAGTGAAGTTAGTACTCACCAGTGCAAATAGGTATTACCTCTTTAGAAAGTAATTTGTCAATACAAATTTAAGCCTTTTAAAAATGCCTTACTCATTGACCCAAATTTACATAGAGGAGTTCATTCTAAAGAAAGTAATTTGAGGAGTTTGGGATATTTATAAAGGATATTCATGTGGCATTGCTTTAGCAGTTGATATGAATGAGAAAACCTCAATGTCTACCAGCAGGCCTTGGGGAAATCAGTTGTGGAACACCCATGCAGTGTGAAAATGCAATCAAGCTCCCCGTTTAAGAAAGTAGAACCTATCTTCCACCCCTTAAGTGTGAGCTATATTTAATGACCTGTTTCTAAAGAGTACACTCTGACATGTGGGGTAGGGAGAAATCTGATATACAGACCTCAGCCAGGTTATCAAGGTTAAACTCATCATAATTCATGTCAATAGCATGTATTCTTGACATGATGCAGTAAGTAAGGATGGCACCTCACCTCTGTGGGCTTCCTCCCCAAACTCCATAATACCAGTCTAATCATGAGAGAATCATCAGGCCAATCCCAATTGAGGCATATTTTATAGAATTCCTGACTAGTACTCTGCAAAACTGTCAAGTTCATAAAAAGCAAGGAAAGTCTGGGAAACTGACTCGGCCTAGAGAAGCCTAAAGATGAGACATGAGGAGTAAATAAGATGATGTGTCCTGGTTGGGAACCTGGACAGAAAAAGGATATTAGGGGAAAACTAACAAAATCTGATTACAGTACAGAATTTAGTTCATCGTAGTGTATCAATATTGGCTCATTATCTACACAATATCGGACATTCAATTAATTGAGACTGGGTATAAGGTATGTGGGGATTCTCTGAGCTATCTTTACAAGTTTTCCATAAATCTAAAACTATTCTAAAATAAAAGGTTTATGTGAAATAACACATAACAATGATGATAAGTAAATATTTGTATCACTCTGAGGTTAGGTTAGATGCTGCCATATGCCCCCACCATGCCCTGAACTTCTCCTATCACAGAGCATACGTCACAGGTATTTGATTTTTCAACTGTCTCCTTTCTGCTTCATGAGAGCAGAGGCTGATTTTATATTTTGCAAAATTATCCTAACACTATGCACCACACACATTAAGTACTTAATACATGCCTATTACATGAGTAGGATACCATCCTGTCAATTGGGGGGGAAAAAGTAAATTACAATACACTACATATATCATGGTCTATCCTATATTAACTATATGACCTGGGCAAGTCGGTTCACAGCTCTGAGCCTCATTTTCTTCATCTTTAGAACAAAGATAATCATTGCACATACCCCATAAATTTGTTCTGAGAATTACAAATTTGTTCAGAGGGGGCTAATATTCAGACAACACTTTGTTCTCTCCTCCCAACAACTCTCTGTCTCTCCTTACCCAGATATGATTGAAAGTACATATATTAGAAGTTCTACACTTAAAATGAACAATGATTACCATTTTCACATGTGGGCTCCCAATCACTTTACATTTATTTTTGTTTATCTTTACTCAGTTTTAGAGAATCAAAATAAATTACACTTATTAAAAGATTAATAACAAAGAAGCATGTGATACCCATATACTAGGGATACAAAGCAAAAACACGTAGGATATTACCTGTCCTCCAAGCACTTGACAATCTAGCTGCAAACACAAGGGCAGAATCGCTGCAGAAAAGTTGATGGCCCACTCAGTAAAAGCAATATCAAAGATGCCTTAAAATGACCTCTGAGGAGCAAGCAAGTGACGGGAAGAGGCATCATCCCGACAGAATTTGAGAGATAGAAGAGGATGAGTCTATGAGTCACCAGTTAGGGATAGAGTGGATGGGGTAGGTAGTCCTAGCAGGAGGGACAGTGTCAGCAAAAGCATAGAGTTAGGGATTCATAGAATGTACTGCTGAGAGGCACAAAGCCTGCCTTTTATACCCTCCCATCACTCTGGGTCCTTTCATCATTCCCAAGTCCAGTCCCCAGGTTGGTTCTTAATAAGACTCCTGACTAATAAAATCCTCACCGAGCCTTCCTAATCTGCTCCCACTGCATAGAAAGAGGAATCACGGGCCGAAAGAAGCCTAACCTGATATCTGAGCTCGTATTGCCAATGCCCGTGACGCACATGGCATGACGGTCAGCCTCATGTGACCTGCAGATGTGAGTCACAAAGGACTGGAGATGCAGAAGGCACACAGCCCGGAACAGCTGGAGGCGGTCACAGGATGACAGGCCGGGCCCTCCCTCCTGCGGGGGCAGAACCCACTCCCTCCCTCCCTCCAAGGCATAACCTGACATGGGTATCTTTAGGATGTGCTCCCAGACAGAGAGTGGGCGAGGAGAGGTGTGAATGGCTCTCACTTCAGGACATGATGGTGCATCATAGGGTATATATAGCCTCCCTTCCCCCATCCCCCGAAAGGGTACCCATTTTGTCTACCAGGAGAATGTATGGGCTTTAAAAATAGATTTTGCCAAACAATCGTGCGGGCAAATGCTGACTCGCAGTCTGGGAGCTATCTCTTGGTCGGGCCCAGTAGATGAAAGCAGGTTCTATTTTCATCAGCAGAGAGCTGCGGATGGAGACACAAAGGAGAGACTCCCTTTTCTTCTCCATCCAACGGAGCCCCTCACGCGCCAGTGCGGGGTCGGCTGAACAATGGCCAGAGTGCCTGGCGCGGGGGCAGAAGCATGGCTCTGGCTTGAAGAATGGCATCGTGTGGCCACAAATCCAGGGCAGGAGGATGTCCCAGTGCCCAGTTCAAGCTCCCAGCGCAGAAAATTCTTTCCCACTCTGGGTGCCAGGGACTTGACAGTAGAATATCAGCAGGAGGAGCTGGAAAGGGGCCTTGCAACCCAGACCGGCAAGCAGGGAAGGAGAATAGGCATACCTGCTCTCAAAGGCGCGGGATTGCTTCCCCCTTGTTTTGTTTTGTTTTGTTTTGTTTTGTTTTTTGTTTCTCTCCAGGGCAGATTCCAGACTTCAAGCTTCAAGTCTGAAATCGTTTATAGGTGTATATATTTCTTTCCCAGTGGAGAGGCTTAAATATATATATATATATATATATATATATATATATATATATATATATATATATATATACGTGTGTGTGTGTGTGTGTGTGTGTGTGTGTGTGTGTGTGAATGTATTTTGCTCTTTTATTGCTACAAAGATACAAAGACAGGGTTGTTGTTTTTTAATATTCACATGGCACCTCTCATGTAAATATCTCCTTACAAAAATCACACTGAACCCACGGAGCTCAATTGTGCACTCTGCCTCTGGCAGGTTAGTGCGAAATTCAATTTGTACTAATCAGTCCCTGGCTACTGAAGCATGTAATATACTTGATGTGACAATTCCCTGTCTTACAATATCTACTCTCCCCCCTCTCCTCACCCCCCCGCCCCTGCTCCCGGAGGTTCCCCCTTGCTAGCTAACTTGGAACAATCACCTTGAGAGAACCTGGGATAACGAAGGGTCAGGTTCAGAACCCATTAATAATGAAGCTGATGATCCCGCTGGCACTAACATGAAAACTGGAAGCTAATCATGACTGTGTGCCTACTGTGTGCTCAGTTGCTATACTGAATGCTTTACATAGATAATCATTTTATGTTCAAAATAATTCTGTAAGGCTGATGTGATTATTATCACTGTTTAACAGAAGGGGGGGGGGTGGAGACTTAAAGAATTTGATCATCTGCCCAAGGTCACACCACTATTAATTAGTGGAGCCAGGATTGGAACAAAGTCAGTGTAACCGGAGAGCCTGCACACTGCTCCACTGCTCCAGTCACACCCATATCCACCAGAGAATGTCTGCTAACGCCCCACTCCACAACGCTCACTTACTCTCTCTTGGTACAGACAGGGAATCATACCCACTAAGTCAAGACTTGCCCCATCAGATTTCACAGATGTTACATGCAGAGACGTAGCTCCTCTCTGGTCTGACAGAAGAGCTGACATTCTTGGGGTCTGGGTCTTTCCACTGCACATAAGGCATGTGGCAGCCTGGTAGAGCAGTCTGGTGGACAGGAGCTCCCTGATTGCACACAAGTGGGATTCTCCCCCAAATTAACCGACTCCAAATCGAGGACTCTGTCCCCTAACACACTCACTTCCTGTAGAATCTTAGCTGGATATGGACTTAGAACCTGTCTCCCAATCCACAGTACTCTCTATTGGCCTAAACTAGTTTTTTCTCCATATTTCAGGTCATAGGCAAATAGATAGCTGAATGGTATAGTTCTGGCTCTATGATGATTATTTCTGAATAGGCTGAAATAGAAAATCAGGATAAAGATCAATTAACAGACCACTCAGAGACACAAGGTGCCCTCATTCTGATAGGGACCAAGTACAGCTTCCCTTATCCCACAAAAAATCAACACAGTTTCTACTGTTTCAACCATGTTTGGCATGAGGTGCACAAAAGAAATAAAGGAAACATCATGCATGACACTTGCAACCACCGTTCTCTCTGTGCTGGGCTGTTCCATTATGGAAGTCCCAACGCACGCACCAAGCAAAGCACGAAATTACATACCGGTAGTGGCTGGAAAGGGGCTGCCAGCCGGTTTTCAGCAACATCCCCCATATGGCTAGAAACACTTGTGCCAGTTAATTAGCACTGGCATTAATCGAGAGAAGGAACATTGACCAGGACATTGAGGTTATCCTTAGACTATTTAAATATGTCATGTGATCACTCATTCCATCTGCTATCAACATACTTCACACTTAATCCAGTAAACAAACTCCCTACCATTTTAAGCAAATGGAATTCATTTTCCTGGGCCTCTTTAGACTTTGCAAATCTCAGGATGTTGTGTTTGTTTTCCCTAGAATTTTTGTTGTGAAGTGTCCCAGTGTCCTGATATAGATCCAAGGACAAGAGCCACCCATCCCCAATTAATGAGACCCTAGGAAGTGCCCACAAGAGGTGGGGGAATAAAAACAACCACAAGCCATCACTCACTCGAATGCATATTTTTCACTTTGCAGCCACCCTACTAATCTGCCTTGTTTTCTTTCCATGCTCACAGTGCTGCTGAAAGCACATAGAAAATAAGGTGCATTATTCAAATGAATTTCACCATGCACTGAAAATGTGACTGAGTTTAGACAGAAACCCATTTTAAAAGTGCTCTCCTCTGAAATGGATGATGCCTGGCAAGGTATAAAACACTTGGGTACTTAGAAAAGCAGATAGAAAATAGTTCAACCCCAAAACACTTCATTGGCAAATTGACTCATCATAGGTATAGACCCAAAGTGGATTTCCAATCTACTTCTTAGAAAGGTATATAGTCCATGCATCTTTAAGAATCCTGATATAAATCTTCCCTGAGAAACTTATCTTCAAAGGAATCTATTTTCTTGCCCTAAGAGAAGTTGCATATTGAATATATCATCAATCTCTAGCATTTCTTTCTCCTCCTCTTTAGACTCTCTTCTCCAATACTATCTCCAAAACTGACTCTCATTAAATGGATGAAAATTTCCAGCATTTGCCCAATGCCCAAGGTGGTATGCAGCTATATAAAGTAGCAAGCACATGGAAGTAAAAAGAATACCTGGTCATGATGGAGCCCACTCTCAAAGCTACAAGATATCTTGGAATGATGGGTAAAAAGCATTGGACATGACTCAGAAAGGCTGGGGTTCAATTCCTGCTTCTTCCAGAAAGATGACCTTGGGGAAATTACTTGATCTGTGGCTAAAAAATGACAATAAGACCCTTATTCTTGGTGCATGACAGAGGAGGTATGAGAATCCAGTGTGATAACGGACATTGTCATTGTCAGCTTTCTGTGAACTTGACATGAGAGTGGTAATCAGAGTTACTTCCTTCTCTGCTATTTCATATAAAAGATATTACCTAATCAGCAATTTAATCTTAACAAAAAGTACAACTTACTCTTTCAGGTAGCTTAGTGTGATAAAGCAGACACTGGTCTAATTTTACCCCAAGCACAGGCAAAATCCAAAAGTCATCTCAAGAGCCAATTAATCAGAAAGAGATAATTAAATTTTACACATTGGACTAAGTTTTAACTAGGACACTAGAACTACTTTGAGGATTACAGTGTTTTATGCTTTGGATAAAATACATTTTTTAACAATTATACAACTGTGTTTAGTTCAACAAATACTTACTGCATGTGAATACTAATAATGAGACACTTCCCCTGACTCAGAAAACCCTAAGGTCTATAAGGCAGAGTTCATCACACCGATTTGATGTGATATGTGATGTAATGATGACATAAAGATACACAGAGGATCAATGATTTCTTATAAGGGATGCTGGTCTGAATCTAAATTAGTAGGAGTGAGATGAGTGACTAGAAGTGGGAAGGGTGTGCCATGCAGAGGGAACAGCACAAACAAAATCCTATGTGGAACCCTTTCAAGGAACTATATACTGTTCATTTTTTACTAGGAAACAAACATAAAGGAGCAAGGTCTGGAACATGAGGCAAGGGAGTATGGACAGAAACCGAAGAAAATGAGAAATGGTGACACATTATCAAAGGATCCCTTATCATAGATACAGCACGGTGTTTCTTAACTAAAGATCAAAACATATAAACATAATGCATTCCACTCTATCAATCCCAGACTTTTTATAGATCCTAAGAAAACATCTATCTCCCAAATAAGGAATAACGGGATACATACAATGGTACAATGATGGAGCAATAATCTCAAAGAAGCTGAAAAGCTGACTCCCTTTGACTGATACCAGAAAACTACCTCAGCGTTTAGGAGAAAAAGCTACCGTGTTTCCCAGAAAATAAGACATCCTCTGAAAATAAGACCTACTTACAGGTTTCCTTCTGAGTGAAGTATAAGGCATCCCCCCAATACACAATAAGGCCCCCTCTAGGCTAAACATGAGAGATTTGGTCCACTGATTCTGAAAGAAATGGAGTCACAAGAAATTCACCAGGAAATTCAGGAATTGGATTGTTATGATGATGTTCCAGAAGATGATGACATGATTGTCATTGAATAAATGAGTAAATTCTTGATACTGTAGGATTCACAGTTTGTCTGATTTGTGTTGACAACTACCGTACTACCGTACCATATACAGGTAATAAATTTCCTTTATTTTCATTTAACAATAAATGTGTACCGTATTCTTCTTCATGGAAAAATAAGATATCCCCTGAAAATAAGACCTAGTGCATCTTTGGGAGCAAAAATTAATATAAGACACTGTCTTATTATTGGGGAAACAGGGTAGAGTTTAATAATCCCACTCTAACCTCCTGAGTTTATTAATTGAGCAATGTGCAGCATCTCAATCTAGAGCCCAAAAAGGAAAAAAATAAATGCTTTTCCCTCTGCCCCACCAGGAAAGCCATTACCTTCATCTCCAAAACAAAGTTTCAGGAGTATTAACATCCATATTCATTCATCAGTGATATGTGTAAATATTTGAACAGCTATTAATGAAAGCTCAGGACGAAATGTAGTTTCTCGTCTGGAAAGTGTCTGTGGGTTGAACAATTCTGTTTATAACTCATGGTCACTTCCTTCCACTCACCCGACACGATGTACCGCATGGGTCCCCCTGGCCAATGGTCACGCTCTGTGTTCTGTTACTTGTTCTGAATGAGGCTGTTGTACAAACCAAAAGGCAGTACAAATTTAAACACCGTGTGGCATTTTGTTCTCCTCAAAATATACTGTTACAAAAAAACAACTGATTTTAGAGTGCAAAACACAAAATGGTGCTTGCTATCCAAGTTGTAAAGACTCCACAACTTGCATAATTAAATGTGGACATTTTATTCAAAAAGACATGACCATGAGAACATACTGCTGGCCCCTCTTAGGGCCTTGGAAGGAATTTATATGTATGATATGAGGAACCCTAAAGCTGAAGCTTGATTAGCTTCATGATAAGTCACTTCTCTCTGAAGATTTCCAGCTTTTGCTGGTGCCCTAACCTGCGTATCTGTTCTCTTTGCAGGGTCACACTTCTATAAGTAGTCCCTTCATTAGCGCCCCTTCATTAAACAAATCTGTGTAGATTTGTGTCCTGCAAAAACCTTTGCAGATAAGCAAATTCCTACCCATTATGTGAAAATGTGATAGATAACCTTGCTTTCTTCCCTACTGCCTACCTACTGGGACACATTAAAGTTGGCTATAACTTAGTGTGACATCTGAATCTCAGCTCTCTTCCCAAAAGGAGTAAGTAAGAAAATGGAACCAGGCAGGACTAGAAGAAAACACGTTCCTCTCTTATGAGCTTTTCCAAGCAGGTCACAAGCTAAATGGATTGGGCAGGCACTCATTAAGTGCATAAAAGAAATATGATGGTACTTTTCCAAAGGCATGTTTGGTCAGCGCCGATCTGTGGCAGCTGTAATTGCAATGCTGCTCTCTAGCATTTCTAAGTAACTCCCTGCTGCTCCTTTGGAATAAACCTCTGAGTAGACACCCAAAACAAAGTGTTATGATATTACAAAAACAGAGAGAACTTTGTTATGGAACCACGTTGATTTGGCCCTGACCGTAAAGAGTACACAATTCTGCAGGCATTAAGATGCAGGTGTTTGACGGATCAGCCCCTTGCCTTTATTCTAACAGCCAGTCTATGCATTAAAGATTATGCAATCATTAAAGTACAGAGGAACGGCCCCAGTGATGTAGCCAGGATTTCATTTCCCTGAATGTTGTATTGTACAACCTGCTGTTTCCACTTTCATGACCATGTCATAGCTAATATCCACAGATGGAATGCTTGTAACAAAAAAAGAGTGGCCATTTTATAATGGATTCAAGTCGTCAAACAACTTCACTGTCCAAAGTTGGAAAGTCTAAGAGCCTTGTGCCAGGAAGAAAACACAAGGCCACATTGTCACATGTGGAAATATACAATGGTATTCCAGGCACCTCTGTGATAAAAGTGCTTCAAATTAGAACAGCGCATTCATTGTTACCAAGGTTTTTCATAAGACCGCACTGTCCAGTAAGAAATATTCAATTAAATTTCCTTTGAAATCTGGCTTTTTATTTTCTTTTCCACCATATCCTCAGTTATCCACATTAACTCCCCAGTCAGGATTTTTTTTTTCTTTTCAAACTGTTCATTCCAACTTCACAGCCAAGAGTTTGAATTCCTTATGGTTGTTGGCTACCTTTCTCAACTAAGCTGAAATTTGCATTGTCAATGTTTTACTATGTTTGTATTTTTAGGATGGGAAGGAAAAGCATGGGACAATTAGATTGCCATAACAAACTAACCATACTAAATTAAACATGGTACAGATAATAAGTATGCTTACTGTTTCTACTTTAGCTAGTTAGTAATGCTAATTGTGGGAATATCCCCAATTTTCATAAATATATTGCACATTTACTAATAGGCTGGCTCCTGGCATATTTTAGTAATTTTTACATATGGAAAAAGAGAGAGAGAGAGAGAGAGAGAGAGAGAGAGAGAGAGAGAGAGAGAGAGAGAGAGCACAATGGTTATTATAAAGGTTTTTTGGACAATTTTGTACTGTTAGTAATTCCAATGTAATATACTTTCACATAAATGAATTCTAAAGACTTCTTCCACACTGTTTTACAACTTAAAGTCTTAGAAAGAGCTCACATATAATGTGTTTGATGAAGTTTAAATGAAAGTTTAAAATATTCTCAATAAGCCCGGCTGTTGTGTTTCAATGGTTGAGTGTCAACCTATGAACCAGGAGGTCAGGGTCTGGTTCCCAGTTAGGGCACATGCCCGGGATGCAGCTCCATCCCAGTAGAGTACCTGCAGGAGATAGTCTGATCAATGATTTTTCCCTTACCATTGATGTTTCTATATCTTCTCCCTTTCCCTTCCTCTATGAAATCAATAGAAAAATATTTTTAAACATATTCTCAATAATTACATAATTTTAGCATAATCCTAGTCAATTGCAATCTAAAATATTATGTTTACTGATCAACAATGCAAAATAAGATGGAGATTAAGAATATAAATAGAAAACATATATATCCATCCTTGCAAAGTTGTGAAAAAATAGATTGCTTCATATTAAGAGGCAATATTGTGTTCTTTTTCATTTGTAACAATTACAGCTTGTGAGAAATCTGAGTCAATTTCTGTATTTTCTAACGCTTAAAGTTTGTATATAGAGAGGAAATACAGAATAATTGAAGATCTGAGGAAATTATCTGATACTTAACACCACAGCCCAAATATCATATTCATAACCAGGAAGTTGCAGCACATAAATTCTCAAGTTCGCTGTGGTCTTGCTCTTTGCACTGAGCTTCCTGGATATCAGTATTTGCTAGAAGAGATATCAGAGTGTGACTAATAAGAAAAGGCAAAGGTAAAAAGGCAGGAACATCTCATCTTCTTAGAAACAATGTATGTATTCCTTTTGAGAAAATGTTATACTTCAATGGAGAGATAACAAAAATATTTATGCACATTCAATTTAATTTCAAATCTAGGTCCAAGTACTAAATACCAGCGTAGTTATTTGCAGCTTTCCCTCAAAATGGGGGCAAAAATATATGTGGCAGGGATTTCTTTATTGATGCTTTTAAAAATCTGTTCAGAAACCCCATGCTTGTGTTACTGTTAATAACTGTTAATTCTTCACCCTGGCAAACCTCTGAAAATACACACAGCATCTGCCCAGAATATAAAACAACATTGATTTATGCCTTGAAAGTAGAGTTACAATGAATAACAAACAAAATCATTATGATGGCATAAAAATATCAAAACAAATGACTCCCAAATATCTAATCACATTGTAGGTTATTAGTTATTAATATCGTTATTCATGACAGGCCTAACTACCGATGTAAAGGAACAATTTTCTTTATTGCTAGGCATTCCTCTAAAATCAGTTAGATAACAAGGGCAGAAATCAAGGTAACTGAGGGCGGATGTTCAGAAGGTAGCAGCCCAGTGAGACGTGCCTGAAAGGAATCTGCTGAGAAAGAGGCAGCAGTAAAGCAAAGACCTGGGGCGTGCCACAGCCATCAGTTAACTCTTCTAGGTACTAACAGGCAATGTGTGCTGAGCACTTCCCCAGTGCTGGGCTTTGGGATAAGCATAACGCATACATTATTCTATTTATTTTGATGGTCCCAGGGGTACAAATTATATCTTCACTGTACAAGAAGGAAACCTCAAGGCACAAAGACTTAAGTCACTAACTATGTGTTGGTAAAAACAGTGATAGGACTAGCACCCAGGTCTTCCTAACTTCCAAGTCCCTTCTCTAGGTCAGAGGCCAGAAAACTCTCCCCGTGAGTGTTTCATTCTCTGTGGCAACTTCTCACCTCAGCCCCTGAGAAAACATGTCCATGAACATTGTCTGGGATTCAATCAACAAGTGCCATATGATTTCACTCATAAGTGGAATTTAATGAACAAACTGAACAGCCAAGCAAATCAGAAACAGACTCATAGAAAGAGAGTAGGCTGATAATAGAGAGCAGTCTGATAGCTGGGGGGAGAAGAGGGCAATACTGGTGTGGGGGAGAGTGGTGGAGGGATTGAGCTAAAGTGAAAGAAAGAGAGAACTCATGGACAACATGAGTTTGGGTGGGGTGGAATAGGTGGAGGTAGAAGAGGGCATAGGGGGGATAAATAGTGATGGAACAAATCAAATAAAATATTTCTTAAAAAGTGAAAGCCATTCTTAGCACACAGGCTAAAAACAACAATGATTGATTTGGTCTGGGGGCTGCAGTCTGTAAAACCTGATGCAGGCCAGTGCTTTTCTAACTTTAATTTGTGTGCTCATCACCTGGGGATCTGACTACATGCAAATTTTGATTCAAATGATCTAGGATGGAGACTGGACATGCTGAATTTCTAACAAACTCCCAGGTGATGTAGATGCTGTCATCCCATGGGCCATGCTCTGAGGAGCTAAACTCTACACTCTAGTCTAAGGTTATCTCAAGCAATCTCTAAAGATGCCGCCGGGACTGGTTTGGCTCAGTGGATAGAGCGCCTGCGGACTGAAGGGTCCCGGGTTCGATTCCGGTCAAGGGCATGTACATTGGTTGCGGGCACATCCCCGGTAGGGGGTGTGCAAGAGGCAGCTGGTCGATGTTTCTCTCTCATCGACGTTTCTAGCTCTCTATCTCTCTCCATTCCTCCTCTCTGTGAAATATCAATAAAGTATATATTAAAAAAAAAATCTCTAAAGATGCCGATTTTCCTCTATCCAGGCTCTTGATGAATACCCTTGCTTGAAGCTCACAGTTGTCCAGGCTTGGAACCTTAGAGCCCCTTCCCCATCCATACTGTTCCAGCCTCTGAACAATCTCCAGAGGCTCTGCCTCCTCTCTCTAGCCTTTAGTCCCTCCTCTTGGAAGGCTTTCCTCTGTTTGGCCATCACTCTAAAATAAAATCCAAACATTCCCCGCCCTGATTCACAGTCATTTCAGGGGTGCCCAATACATACAGAATAAGATTTAAATGCCAAGCTACTTACAGTCTCACCTAACCAACCTTGCCGATTTTGTCTTGCATCTAATTGTAATAATTATAAAACTAGGCCCAAACTTTTGTTAAGCTCCTCTTATATATAAAGCACAATGCTATTTCTTTTAAACTGTGCTCCAGGTTATCATAGGAGGAAAGTTCTATTATTTCCATTTTACAGATAAGGAAATGAAGACATTGAGAGCTCACATTGCCCAAAGCTACAGAACTCCAAACAATAGGGTAAGGGTGTGAATCCAGGCATCCTGACTCCAGATCCCACACCCTAACCACAGGTATTCTCCCCAAGTTATTTCATGTGCTCATCATGCTGAGTTCCTAACATGGGCCATGTCATTTCCTGCCCCAAAGTCTTGGCAGGTGCTCATCCTCTGCCTATAACCTCCTTTGTGTTCATCATCACTTGCTTTCTCCTGTCTACACACTCTATTTGCATATGTCACCACTTCTTGCTCCTCTCCCCAAAGTATAGAGATGTCCACAGAGTTACTATGTTTCTGGCAAGATTGGCTTCCCTTAAGACAGGGTCTCAGTTTTATTTTTCTCTGGTAATGTCATCAGTTAATCATATGTTCAGAAGTAGTAGACATTCAATAAATATGTGATGGATGAGCAAGAAGATTGAATAATAAATAAATGGAATGGAAATCAATTTAATAAGCCTTCCTTAGCCTAATTTCTGTATCTGTATAAAGAAGGTATTGAATCAGATAAGTTCTAAATTGTGTTCACCAAGATCCATCATCTATTTAGTAATTCATTCACTAGCTCTCTGTATTTGCTAAGTGTCTATACAGCATGCCAGGCACAATTCTAGGTCCTGAGCATGTCATAGCAAAGAAAACAAAATTCCTGCCCAGTTTTCTTTGCAATTGGATGGGGGATAGAGAGCAATGTGAGGAAGTGATAAATGCTATAGAGAGGAAAAATCCAACTAAAGGAGCATTCTTTTATATATTTTTTATATAAATATCCATGTACGTATAATGTACCAAGGGTGATTTATAGGTGATATTTATAATTTTACACTAGAGGCCCGGTGCACAAATTCATGCATGAGTGGTGTCTGGCCAGCCCACCCCAACTGGGATCTATTGGCTGGCGAGGGGCAGGAAGGGCCATAGGAGGTTGGCCAGCTGACTCTGCCCCTGATCAGGCTGGGGGGGTGGGGCAATCAGGTGCAGGGCTGGCCAATGAGAAGGGTGCTGTGGGCAGTTGGCCAGCCTTTCCTGCCCCTGATTGGCATGGGGGGGGGCTAATTGTGGGCAGGGCTTGCCAGGGGAAGGGGCCACAAGCAGTTGGCCTGCCATCCCTGCCCCCCATCGGGGTTGGGGGGCCCAACCATGGCCACAGTGTGTGGTGTGCATCAAAGCAATTGGTCATTCAGCTCGCTCAGCTTCTATATATATATATATATATATATATATATATATATATATATATAGAGAGAGAGAGAGAGAGAGAGAGAGAGAGAGAGAGAGAGAGAGAGACTAGGGGCCTGGTGCACAAAATTCATGCATGGGGGTGGGGGTGGGGTTCCCTCAGCCCAGCCTGCACCCTCTCCAATTAGGGATCCCTTGGGGGATGTCTGTCCACTGATTTAGGCCTGATCCCATAGGGCCTAAACTGGCAGTTGGACATCCCTCTTGCTATCTGGAACTGCTGACTTCTAACTGCTCACCTGCCTGCCTGATCACCCCTAACTGCCTCTGATTGCCTGCTTGATTGCCCCCAATTGACCTCCCTTGCCAGCCTGACCACCCCTAATTGCCTCTGCTTCAGCCCCCACCACCATGGCTTTGTCCAGAAGGAAGTAAGGCATCCAAAAGATGTCCGGTTGACCCAGTATAATTAGCATATTACCCTTTTAGTAATATAGATAGATTATATAGGATAGGATTGCTTAAATGGTGGCAGGGGTGCGGGGGGGGGGGGGACCTTTTTGAGTAGGAGGAGGTGCTCTTGGCAGACAAAAACACACATTCCTTATATCTGGACTAATAGCCAACTACACTACCAAACCGGTCATAAAAAAATTGAACCACTTTTTTACACCTTGTACTAAACAGCTTTTGCCCTTAAAACTCCTCTTCAATCCCCACCTTAGGTTTTACCTTTGCGCTTCACCCAAATTAGGTTCTGATTGGTCAGTTTCTATGCCAGTCAGCATCTCTAGACCTATCTCTGGGCCTGATGGAAAAGGCAGGGCTGATCAGCAGCCCTTGAGGAGGCCCAAGAGAAACAGAGATACAGCTGCTGGTGAAGCCGGGGAGAAAGTGAGATGTAATGGCTGATCAACAGCTGCCAAGGAGGCTGGGGATCAGACCTTGCCTTTCTCTCTGCAGGCTTCTTTCTGGGCCTGATCCACAGCGCCTGTGGCAGTCAGTGCTGGGTCACTGTGCCAGTATTGACTTCTGGTGTTCAGTGGAGCCTTGTTTGTTATGGTCCCTGGCTCTTTATAGATATAGATAGATAGATAGATAGATAGATAGATAGATAGATGATAGATAGATAGATAGATGATAGATAGATAAGTCAACTTGTGTGTGTGTGTGTGTGTGTGTGTGTGTGTGTGTGTATGCACATGTGCATGTGCACATACACCCCAGGTTCATATTAGAATCAGTTCTTTCTAGTCTTCAAAGAATATGAAACCAATATGGGGAGAATTTAGAAATTTGACAAAATGCTAGAAGGATACCTGAGTTCAGGTTGGTTCTACTGTCTATTGAGGCCTAAAACTTATAGTGGGTTTGCAATTATATACATCATTGCTAGCATGCCATTCCTGGGTATGTATTTAAATGAGGACACTGAAAATAAGAAAAGCCAAAGGAGCAATACCTTTCCATAGCCTCAGAAACAGTTATCTTTGGGAGGCATGGGAAGTTATGTTTGTTTAATTGTATCTGTAAAGTGAAAATGATATAAATTCATTCAGTTCAAGTTTAAATTAAGTTCCAAGTACTGAATTATTTTAACAATAATGATTTTGCTTACTGGTCATTTTTACTGTATGTAGAATAATAGTTATAATTATAATAGAAATATAACATTTTTATAGAAAAATAATCACCTGAAATCCTTATAAATGTGCCAAAAAAATCCCAGTAAGATGAACTTGTAAATTGGTATGTTGATGTGAAAAATGAGATAACTTGACTTCAGACCAACCACAAATTCATAGCAAAAATAGATGTGAACCGGGGGCCAAAACATAGTTTACAAGAAGAAAACTCAGAATTTATCTTTATCTTATAAATATTCTACTTCATTTTAAGTAAAATTATATGTATCAACTGAAATCTACTCTGACAATCCATTTAATCGTATCCATTGTGCTCAAGTGCAGAGCAGTTTTCAAATAAATGATCTTATATGAATATCAACACATACCTATGTTTGTGAATGTAACTTATAGCACTTTCTACATGAAAACATATTTCTATCTTGTTATTAGAAAACATAGCTAATGGAAAATAGCTAGTAGAAATAAAGTAGAGGTAATGAAAAGGAGCTTACAGAAGACAAAGTTTTTATTCCTGTAATGTCTATAGTAAAATTTACTTCTAGAAAATACTAAAAGGTATCTATGAAACAGAATTGTCTTTAGCATAAATTCAGACATAGAATAAAAATAGATTCATATGCCCTTATTACCAAGGAGGACTAGAAAATAAATATAGGAGGAGATATATCCAAACGGAATCCTAATTGCCTTAACTTCTACTAAAAGAGTATATTTATTAGTTTGATTTATCCCCAAAAGGTTCATTCATATTGACAAAAGGAGCAGAATTTGGAACATATCCTAGAACTTCAGTATGAACATAAATGACTTTAGCAAGTATCCTTGATTTGTTTACAAAAAAAAAAAAAAAAAAAAAAAAAAGACACCTCCACCTCTATATTCAGTTCTGCTCCAAGCACAGGGATATCGGCCCTGGGGGAGGCATCTCCCCTTTACTGTCTCATCAGAGGATGAATGCAAATGTGACCACACGAATGGAAGGGAGGCAGTGCCCACCATATGGCCCTCTTCAACAAACTCAACATGAGGAGGGGCTCTCTGCTGACAGAGAATGAAGCAGGCAACAAAGTGAACACCTGGTCCCATAAAAATCCATCAGGACATTTGAATTGGCTGCCCAGTCCCCACATCATTTGCAGACATCAAGTCCAAGGCAAAATGAAATGTGCCCTTGTTGCACATCTCAGTCATGATTGTGGCGTTAGAATGTGTACGACACACCCCCGTATGGAAAAAGCTCCTCTATGGGCCAGTCTGGCTTTTAACTCCAGAGCAGATGGTGATGAGATATGGTGAGCAGAGTAAGGGATTCCTCATGGAGGATCCTCCCTATTTCATCAGTAGTGACGGACCAGCACAGGGTGGTTTTCGGGAAAAATCACTCTCCCTGCCTTCATCATGGTCATTTGGAAAGATGTCAACAGTGACACAGTGTTTCTTTCTGCCTTTTTAAACTCTCAAGGGACTGTGGGCCCTTGGACTCTTCCATCAGCATGTCTTTGTCCTTCTCGTTCATAGACCAGAGCCTCTGTGTCTAGCAGGAAGGTCATGGCATCAGCAGGTCTCCAATCCTTAGATGCGCAAGTACTGGCTGCTTATCGGTCAGTGTGCCAGGCCAGGGTAAGCCCAGGGAACTCCTACAAGGAAGGCCCAACAGCAAAGAGGGGGCCTTGAGTCTGCAAAACAGCACCTCAGCCTATAAGCTTGGTTGGCCCGGGCTAGGACTCAAAATGGCTATTTCCCGGCCTGACTAATGAACTAATAAATTATAGTCACTTCACAAGCTACATGGTATGATTTTCCCTGCTGTGTTGAATCAGGTAGCAATCTAGGCTAACCTTTAAAAACTGATTTGAAATCTCCCAATAAGAGCCCGATAGATTCAGCCTGGATTTTAGATATGAAGGCCTACATTCTCATCCTTTTGTGTCAAAAATATCTCTAGAGCAGTAGTGATTCTGTCACCCAGGGGACATTTGGCAATGTGTGTGTGTTGGGGGAGGGGGGGCAATTTTAGCTGTGACTCCCTGGGGTACGGATGTGGGGAAGGATGCCACTGGCATCTAGGGCTCAGGGATGCTGCTAAACATCCTACAATGCACAAGACCACAAGACAGCACCCCTTCTTCAAAAGTAATAGTAGTGGCCTAAAATGTCAATAGTGCCGAGATATTATCAAGAAACCTTTATTCAGAACATAAAAAGGAAACAAATCATAGCTAGTTTGACCTATAAAGGTGCGCTGGTAAACACTGGCTCTGATTTGAGAAGCAGGCATGAGTAAAACCTACAAGTCTACTCAAGTTCCACAGAGCAGGCCTTGGTCAAGTATCCCATATGGCGCCCTGTTGAGCCTAATGCACTTGTCCTATGAAAACGACTAAAAGCAAAAAGGAGTAGAGTCATCATTATTTCTGGCAGAGAGCCTCATCACTGTGAATTGTGTGACGTGTCCTGCAAGTGTGTAAGATTTAACGAGCATGCTCAATTAGCTGTGTTACCTCCACCTGGGGTAAGAGTTGTCCCATCGTTACATTGCCTGAGGCTCCAACCTCCCCTTAATCTGCCCAAATTCATAACGAAATTAAGTGTCACAAAAGTAAGTCTTTCCAAGTTACCCAGGAACCTGGAGGACTCGTGGGCTTATATGCACAGGGCAAAACAATGGTAGTGAGACAAATCCATCCGATCAGGGAGCACTCTCATGTAATTAGTTATCAATAAAATATTCCAGGAATTATTGCATTAATTGTCTCTCTATGTTTTAATTTAGCTAAGTCTACCTGTTCGGGGTAAAAGCAAAAAGATGGCTGGAAAGCTAGACAGTGCTCTAAAAAATAATCACAGGTCAGGCAGCTAATGATAATGTCAGGGAAGGCGTCGTCACGCCATTTCACTATTTTTATCTCATAACAATACTATCTCTCCATAAAACATCTGCCACCATTGCTGAAGCTCTGATGGCAGCACAGCAATTTCAATTTAATTTCCACTCTGATCAAATTTTCAAGAATGTGAAAGAAGGTCTGAGTCTTCTCACCGGAGGCTCAGGGCACAGCCCTTCTACTTGTAGAGGGTGTCAGGGATCTAGCCAAACATTAGGACCTGATCCATCCTTAGGTTTCTATAGATATCCTAGGGTACCAGGAAGCCTTCAGGGGGTCAATTGTATGTTCAGAACGTACAGGGGAAACCGGCCATCAGATCACCCCCACCTGCAATATCTTCCTATGGAAGCTTAGAATACTTGTGGCTGATTTCAGCATGAATCCAATTCCCAGGGCAACAGAGGACACCTAGGACACACTGTCTGCCACCCTCCCATGTCACCTGTTATTGCCTTTTAATCGCAAGAACTGGCCTTTTTCACTGTGGCAATTGGGACAGGCATTAGTGGCCACCTTCTCTGCCTAGCCTAAGGCTCCTGCGCTTGTCAAGCAGGGACGAGAGGCTTATCGCACAGGTCTCTTCCCAAATCTCCCTCCTCCCCACGCAGTGACACCAGCCCGAAAAGTGTCCAAGCGGATACTTTAACTAATAGGCTGTTTTGAGGGCTTTGGGCAAAGAAATGGGTGCGAGGATCATGACCAATAAAGATAATGAGCATTTGCACTGTTAGGTGCCATTTTCAACTAAATCAAACGCTTCTGGCCAGTAAGAAAAGGGCTCAAGGGGAAAAAATCAAACAGCAAACCTGCTGAGAAGAGCAAATGGGTCCATCTTCACAATGCTTCTCATTCTTAAAGACACCAATAAGAAAGCAGAAGGAACAATGAGATAACTTTTCTTCTAGATAAAATACAGTGGGCTAGAAAAGTCTGAATATTCATTTGGCAACAATTGTCAAATTCAGTTGTATGTTGTGGGTGGAAGCAAAACATAGCTGAAAGAGACTGAACCTGGATTAATCACCTAAACATAGAATGTTAGGATCATGAGGCCACCTGGCCCAACACCGGTATTTATTCATTCAGGAATGTAAAGATCTTTTTAAAAAAAAAAAAATATATATATATATATATATATATATATATATATATATATATATATATATATATTATAGAGAGAGGAATGGAGAGGGACAGAGAGAGAGAAACATCAATGTGACAGAGCAACATAGATCATCTGCCTCCTGCATACACCGTACTGGGGGCCAAGCCCACAGCCCTGGCATGTGCCCTGATGGGGAATTGAACCAGCAACCTTTTGGTGCATGGGAGAATACGCAACCCCAAACCAACTGAACCACTTGACCAAGACTATAAAGTTTTTTTTTCCCATTAAAGTACAGTTGACATACAATTTTATAATAGTTTCCGTTGTACAACATAGTGATTATTTATATACCTTATGAACTAATCACTATGAGAAGTATAGTACCCATCTATCTTCATACAAAGTTATTGCAATATTGTTGTATGTATTCCCTATGTTGTATATTACATCCTCATGACTTAGTTACATTATAATCCCCTTCACCTTTTTGCACCCTCCCCCCTCACTAACTTGTTTCCCAACCCACTGTTGACAACAAGTTTGTTCTTAGTATCTATGAGTCTGTTTTGTTTATTCATTTGTTTAGTTTGTTTTTAGATCCCACTCATAAGTGAAATGATACAGTATTTGTCTTTCTCTGACTGATTTCACTTAGCATAACACCCTCTAGGCCTATCCATATTGGCCCAAATAGCAAGATTTCATTCTTTGCTATGGCCGAGTAATATTACATTATATGTCTATTTACCAAATCTTCTTTATCAATTCCTCTTTTGGTCACCTAGGTTGCTTCCATATCATGGTATTGTAAATAATGCTGCAGTGAAATAGGGGTACATAGTTTTGTTTGTTTGTTTTAATATATTTTATTAATTTTTTAAAGAGAGGAAGAGAGAGGGATAGATAGTTAGAAACATCAATGAGAGAGAAACATCAATCAGCTGCCTCCTGCACACCCCCTACCGGGGGTGTGCCGGCAACCAAGGTACATGCCCTTGACCGGAATCGAACCTGGGACCTTTCAGTCCACAAGCCGATGCTCTATCCACTGAGCCAAACCTGTTTTGGCCATAGGTCTTCTTTAATGAGTGCTTTTGTTTTCCTGGGATGAATCCTCTGAACTGAAATTGCTGAATTTTATGGTAGCTCTATTTTTTATTTTTTTGTGTGTGAAACCTCCATACTGTTGTCCATGTGTCTGTACCAATTTACAGTCACACCCACAATGCACAAGGGTTCCCTGTTCTCCAAATCCTTATCAACACTTGTCTCTTATCTTTTTGATGACAGCGATTCTGACAGGCCAACACCTTCATTTTAAAGAGAAGAAAGACACCAGTAGGGGGTGTGCAGGAGGCAGCTGATGGACTATCTATCTTCTCTGTAAAAAATCAATAAACTATATTTAACAAACAAACAAAAACAAAAAGTCTTATACCCCTATCTCACTGCAGCATTATTTACAATAGGATTCCCTCAAACAATTTTCTCATAAGAGCACTAGGTTCAAAGCCATCAGTGAGTGTCCCAACTCCCAAATCCAAACTGGTGTTGGAACTTGGGGTCTGCTTTTCCTAGCCAGAAAGATATTTGTCTGTCTCAGCGATTTCAAATGTCAGTGCAAGACTCCTGTTTGCCCAGAGCTCACTGCATGAACTCAGTCCACTGGATCCACAGGGCCTGCTGGGCACCTGCATGTATAGATTATAACATTGACCGGAGCTCAAGTTGGGGAGGTGATAAACACAACCACCATTAGTCTGGGTCTCTTATGTCTCCCGTTTCAATTGTCTCCTATTGCTACCTGAGCCCACAGGAAAGCTGCACAGCAAGAAACACTAAAAAAAAAAAAAAAAAAAAAAAAAAAAAAAAAGGAGGCCTCTTAAGCTTCAGAGACTTGAGCTCCTAGCTGCCAATTTCATTTCCCTCCAAAGAACACTCTCCACCTTTTTTCTCAGCACAACACTTAGCATGCCCATGAGGGGGGGAAAGTGTTTCTCGCCGGGAATAAGCTGCAAGGTATATTTGAAAATTGAGATTTTTGAATTGCAGTTGGCATCTCCCCGGTGCCTTTCAGACGGGGGCCATCTGACTACAAAGTCACATTTTTGTGATGCAAACTTGATGGGGACCCAGCGAGAAACCACAATCGGTCACTTTCTAGAACACAGGTTCAAGAAACCGGGACCTGGCGCTAAACCCCAAAGGCCTTTTATGATGGTTCCTCAAAGGAAAAATAGCAAAAGACATTCATTTTTCCCCCAATTATTCTCCCTCACTAGTCTCTCTTGCTGCTATTACCATGAGCAATATCATTCTTTACCCACCACAGGAAACTTTTGTGAGCAAAACACCATTGAAAATCTTTACTTTCAAATCCATTCACTCCTGGCAAGAAACAATCCTGGATGAACTTTCAGAGTGCCCAGCCGAGCAAATGAGTGACCTTTGGCTGATCTAATTCACTTGTCTCTCTTTATCCACATATGATTTATATTACATGCGTATTTTAGTCATGCCTTTGTCTTCCAGCACCTGTAAGCCCTTTATAATCATTAGTTAAGCCTCACAGTTCATTGGCAATAAGAGGGATCTCCTCTTGGTAGGGGTGGCAAACGCTGCAAGAATGAAGGGTCTGCATGGAGGCAGAAGCTTGCCTAAAGCTCTTATAGGGATGTGGATACATTTCCCAGCCCCCCTCCAGGCAGCTTAACTGTCCATAAATAGTAAGTCCCTACTAACCACATAATTGCATTTAGTATGAACCCTGGCATTTCTGCCTTTACTTGTGAGTATTCTTGGAAAGTTGGCCAAAGAGATAGATAGTCAGTGTTAGAGTGGGGTAGAGTGAGGCTAGCCAGGGAGGGAATATTAAAGGTTTTTATGTCTTTATATCCTTAAAACAAGTGTTCTTTGTAGCATGGTGAAGCAGCCATGTGGAGAAGACATTAAAGGGAGGCAGGGTGGGGAGCCAGGAGCCAATTAGATCTTTATGGGGAAAATCCAGAAAACATAGTAAGGGCACAAATGGGTTAGAGCCAGTCAGTAATGGGTTAGAATGCTGATTTTGCTACTCACCAGATGTGTGAGTGATTTTATTTCCCTTCTTGAAGACTCAGTTTTCTCGTCTGCAAAATGGAACTAACAAAAAAATACCCATAGTGGAAATTCCATAAGACAAATGTAAATTGGTTGGCACAATATACAGTACAAAAAAAAATTCAATTAGAATGACAAAAACTTAAATTGTGTTTAAACTTAAATTGTGGATGCTGGGCACTCCTCTGTTATGTATTAAATCCTCCCAACAATTTAAGAGGTAAGTATTATGGTTTGCCTCAATTTTAGAGGTGAGGAAACTGAGGAGCAGAGAGAATTAGAAACCTGAGTTATGGAGCCAGGATTCAAATCCATGGCTGTGCTCTTTACCACTCCTCTAATATTAGCAACATCTATTAATTACCAAGGGCAGAGTGAGGAGTGGAGGCACACTTAAGACACATGAAGAACTGGATGACAAGAGAAAGGTCGGCCAAGAATGGTCCCAGGCATTTTGGCTGAAGTGATGGTCCATGGTTTCTCTAAAGGTGGTTGGGAATAGATGCCTGTTTGGCACATATTGAGCAAGTCCAATATATTTATAGACTATTCAGGCACAGTGTTTAACAGACAGGTATATATATGGATCTGAAGCTCAAGAGAAAAGTTAGGGAAGGTGTTATAGATTTGGGAGTCATCAGAAAATACTTTGGGAATTGGAGTCAAGTCAGTGGATGAGCTCACACACACAGTGTCTAGAATAAAAAAAAGGAGAAGGCTGAAGAGGATGCCTCTGGGAAAGAAGGGAGTTGCCAATGTGTAAGGGTTAAGCAAATAGGGGCTCTTAACGGAAAGCAGAAAGGAACAGCTGGAGAAGTCGAGTGCTCGGTGGCGGCCAAGAGATGAGAGAGTTTCAGTGATCTTTCTCTGGTTTTAAACTACAGTTTTTAGTTGGAGAAAATATTCAATCTTCCTCCACTTACTTCTTGAAGATACCACTCCCCAAACAAACCCAAGGATTTTAAAAAAAACAACAGTAGTATATGTTGATTAGTGCCCTGACAGCTCATTTCTTAGGAAAATAAGAGAACTCACGTCCTAAGGCAAGGAGAAGTCAGTTGGCTCCATCTCTGATTGCCCAGGACCCATCTATTATTCATCTCATGAAGCTCTTCCATGCCCTCTCATTGGAAGGCATCCCCTGTCATTCTAGTGAATTCCACACATTATCTATACTACATCACTTTGGGAGTCTAATATTAAAATTGCTTGTGTTTTCTTGTCTAATCAAATTTCAATCATTGGCTAGAACAAAAATTCATTGATGGCAGGAGCCATAGCTGAGCCTTGCTATACCACCAGTGCTTGGTGCTGTCTCTGGCACCAAGAGGGTGCTCAGTAAATGTTTGTGGGCCATGAATGAGATTTAATCTGCAGTGAACACATAACAGGCATATTCCAACCAGCCTCCACCTTATTCTGGCTTCACCCTTTAATCACTGCACCTGTTGGTGCAGAATACAGTACCGAGTTTCCTCAGCTATAAAATGAGTAAAATAGAGCCAGTGGGAATTAAATGAGATTATAAAGGGAACGTGTTTAAAACATAGCAAGCATCCAATAAGCAATAGCTGTGTCAGCTTCTTAGCTGGATGGATGGCCCAGCCCCTCTGTGGAGGATTTCAGAAACCCCTGGCCTAGTCTGGACTTCCCTGTGCTCCTCACAGACCCAGTGGTCCCGGTGCCTAACCCATTCCTCTGTCCGGCAGGATTTATAGCCTGGCTGTGACAACTAATTTTAGAACTGTAATGCCTCCTGTCATCTTCCATAAATTTGACATAAATAAATCACAAAATACCCTTTTTATGTCACTTTTTATCTTGCCATGCTTCTTGTTTCTTTTGGAAACAGTTTTTATGGCAAATGCAGAGTGTAAATCTACCCGGCAATAAAGCATGCCAAACAGGCGTGGAGAACGGGCACCTGAGAGGAAATTACCCACCATTTTCAGCGCTTCACGCAATTATCAGCAGGATGTTCTGGAGTGGGCCCCTTAGGCGCACCTCCCTGTGTTGCTCATGCACGATTTGCATAGCTGCCATGCAAACAGCAAGAACCATAGGAATTGGCACCCCTGGCCCAGGTCTTCCTACCTGCCTCCTCTTGTGGCAATGTAATGTCTAGACTTCCCATGGCATCTCCCCTGTCTGTTTCCAAGGTCTTTTCCCTGAGGACAGTGATGCCCAGAACTTTCTGCAATGATGAAAATGTTCTCTGCATATACTCTGCCCAGTTAGGGAGCCATCAGCCTCAAGTGGCTACTGGAAGCTGTACGTGTGTGGGAAGGGAGGCAGAAGTGCTACCTTTTTCATCATAAGTGTAATCAATTTCATGTAATTAGTCTCATGGGGGTAGTGGCTACCATAGGGTCAGCAGACTAAAGTTTGCTTTATGTATCTTTCATTTCAGATACATCCTTCTATACATCTTCAATTTCAAATGCTGGAATTCACAATGAATATCCAGGGAGTACCTTTTCACACAACCTCTCTGCTTTCCTTCTGACCCTTGACCCAGATCTAATAGGGTCGTTATTTTTAATCCTTGCCCTAGGATATTTTTCTATTTTTTTTTTAGAGAGAATAGAAGAGAGAGGGAAAAACTGAGAGAACTATCAATGTGAGAGAAACATATGGATTGGTTGCCTCCTGCGTGTGCCCTGACCAGGGCGAGGACTGGGGAGGAACCTGCAATCAAAGTATGTGCCCTTGACTGAAATTGAACTCAGGACCCTTCAGTCCACAGGCCAACACTCTAGCCCAGTGGTTGGCAAACTCATTAGTCAACAGAGCCAAGTATCAACAATACAATGATTGAAATTACTTGTGAGAGCTAAATTTTTCAAACTTAAAATTCTTCTAACACCACTTCTTCAAAATGGACTCACCCAGGCTGTGGCATTTTGTGGAAGAGCCACACTCAAGGGGGCAAAGAGCTGCATGTGGCTCTCGAGCCACAGTTTGCTGACCTCTGCTCTAGCCAATGAGCCAAATCAGCTAAAGCTGGGCCAGCTTCAATGCACATTATCTCCATCATTTAAATGAGGCACCTAAAGCTTAAGAATGATTAAGTGTCAAGTTCAAAGTCTTGTCACTATGATGGAGCTTTGGTGTTTAGACTAGGCATTCTGGCTTGATGTGATGACACCTGAGCCATGATTAGGGCAACCTGTGTAGGAATCTGTTAGAGCTGCAGGGCTTGCAGTTAGCTCAGCAGAGCTCTCCACCTAGGATTGGAGAAAGTCCGCTTCCCATCAAGAGTCTTCACCGCCCACCAGCCATCAGGTGAGGTCATGCACTTCTGGACATATGCTCTCCCCATGGGTACAGGAAGAAACATCGGGCCCAGCAGCCTCCCAGGCTCCTTGGGAGATAAGTGAGATCCATTTGAAAAGGTGCTAAAGAAGAAAAGTGCTGCCCAGATGTGAGGTCTTGCTATTAAAGGAAACTCTGATGAATCCTACGGCACCCTATTTATTCCCTACCTAAGTTGCCGCAAAATCCATGTGCAATATCATTATCCACATCGATACTTACAAGACACCCCTAAGAGCACCCTGGGTGGCAAAATTAAAGGGATGCATCCCGTGGCCTTTTTGTAATACCAAATTAAAGCAAAAAGAATCCACAGCAGACAAGCCAGCCCACCGTGCACCTATTATTAACATGTTAATTTCTATGTTCCAGCTTTTGAAAATGATTCTGAGAACTACTTATTGAATTTTTAATTTACAGATTATCAACCAAATTGTCTGCAATGGCTCTGAGCAATGGGGCCCACATGTCAGCTGGTGAAGGAGATGCTTGCAGACAACACTGGCTCAGGTTCTGATGGGATGAGTCTTCTGACTCTGGAACTGGGCTCCTGATTAGCTCCTGAGAGCTTTAGGATCAAGAGGAAAAGTAAAGTATTTCCCATATGTGTGCATGGGAAGCAGAAGTGATACAGAAATTCTGTACTAAAAAGGCTTCTAAAAATCACTCCCCAATCCGCATCTCCAAAGGTCACTTATCAGGTGTATCTTTTGTTACATAACGTCTCCTCTCTTTCCCTTCTTTCCTCTTTCTCTCCCTTCATCCCTATTCTTTCCTTGCACTGGGGATACTGAAATGAATAAGGCAGACCCCCACCTCTGGTCTCACAGATTCACAGTTCATCTGAAGGCTACAGACACAGAAACTGTGACACAACCGTTCAACAAGAACTGTGCTGGGAAAAGTACACACTCTCCCCAGGGATGAGGATGAAATTATCAAAGAAGCCTTCCTAGAAGAAAGAAAACTAAAGTAGCAGGAGAGCCAAAAGAATGAATGAAGAGAATGTTTCAGGCCATGAGAACAAGGGATGAAAAGAACCAGAGGGAAGAAGGCCCTTGCTACTGTCCCCAAGGGCAGCAGGTGCCAGCCCCATTCCCTCTAAGAGAGGCAGCAGAGCTCCAGTGGTGGAAAGCCTTCACCCCAAAATTAAGTAAAAGAGAGAACAGCATCCAAAGTGTTTAAGCACCTCTTACTAGCCATATGCCCTTGAGCAAGTGACTTAACCTTTCTAAGTCTCATTGTCCACATCTTTAAAATGGGAATCATGGCCGCATTTTTGTGAGAAGTTGAGAATGCCTTGGGTAGACATGTATTGCAGCACCTATTATAGGCCTCCTAAATACCAGGAGTGACCTCTTATCTTCATCATAATCATTGCTGTCTCTGAATCTGTCACAAGATTCTCGTTTCCTGTCAGCTGATGGGTGACTACCCTTCCCTCAGAACCCAGTTCTGGTCCCACTGTGCCTATAAGCCCTCCCAGGTCACTCTGGAGGTCCCATCTTCACCTGGAGTACCTTTAGCCCACCTTTTCTTTCCCATTCATTCTCCACGCATACCATCTTCTTACACGGTCATCTTATTCTTCTACATGCCTTATTTCTGAAATCAGATCATAACTTATTCTTCATAATCAATGCTCTTTTAAAATAAGACCTACTGAGACTTGGCCCTTGCCTAGAACTTTGTAGCTTGCAAAGGACTTCCCTCCAGAGTGTTTGTAGTAGAAATCTGTGCAACAAGCCCTTCAGTCAGTGGGGGAAAGCATTACAATCCTCCCTTTACTGTGAGAGCCCTGTGCCTCAGAGAAGCTGAGGGACTTCTCTAAAGCCACACAGCGGCTTCCTGGTAGAGCAGAGGACCCATACCTCACAGTCATAATACCAAATGACTAAACATGTTTGATACTAAAACATGTTTATGCTCCAAGTACCTTAACTGCATGATAATCCTGTGAGGCAGGGAATAGCATTACATGCTTTATCAGACACAAGGAAAATGACTCACAGAGACATTAAACAGCTCATCTGGGGCCACTAAACGGGTAAGTGATGCAGCTGCATCCTAGACCTGGGCCAGCTCCATGGAGCATACCCTTAACTACTGTGCATGCCGCTTCTTGGTGACAGCGTAGCTCTTACATACACTTGCTGGGAATCCTCCAGTTTGGGGAGAACATGATGAATGTTTGGGTTTCCCTTAATATTTATTTATTTATTTATATTTGCAACAGCTTATCACCAGAAATAGGAGTATATTGGGAAGTCAGGAGGCTTTGATTGCTCAATTTCTTATAAACTTCCCATGGTGACCATGATTGCCCGTGCATCAACTTTCTCTAATGTCTTTTTACCTGCATCCCAGCCCTGTCTTATCCAAGGGCTTCCCTGTCCATATCTTATTTCATTTCGTTCTGCCTCTGGGTCACTCATGTTGGGACACCCAAATCTATGCCTGCCTCTAGTGCAGCCACACTCTCAACAAGAGGCAATTTCAATGCCATTTGTTAACAACATCCCACTCTGTCCCTTATTCTTTTCTCTTGGGGTGGATGTGGGTTTGATCTGTTCTCTTTTTCTTTTCCATAGAGATGAGGAGACACTACTCCTCCACATTTCAAGTCAAACCAAAGGTACAAGACAGTGACACAGATATAGACACACACAAGTTGCCATCAATGGGATACTTTAGCATGTGACTACCTCCCTTCTCATTCACCAAAGCAACTTGCTAACATTCAGGCAGACTTCTTGTTTCACAGCTTTTCTTTACCTCCAGGTTAAGGATTCCTGCATCCGTCTGCAGCAGGCTGGAAAAAAGCCAGAGTACCACAGATTCCAACGCACCATAGCAGCAGCCATTAGATAAGACAGGCAACCAAGCGGTACATATAGCCCTTTCTCCATTGCCCAGAAGGGCTGAGGTGTTCAGGTTGCAGCCCATCTGGGTTTTGCTACTGAACCTGAGGCCAGATGAGTTCGTGGCATGCTCTGACTTCAGATGAACCTTGCAGCTCTGAGCACAGCCCTGCTATTTTGCAACTTAGCAAAAAACAAAGCTGTTAGCCACATGTCCCCAGTCTGGGCCCTCCAATTTTTCAGAGTATAATTTACATGCTTGGCTGCCTATGTCTGGAGTAGGCATTGTGCTGTGTGGGTAGTAGAAGAGGGTAGGTAACCATAGGGAAGCACTACATGAAAGTTTAACACAAGTAACAAGCTTGCATTTGACCCACAGAGAGTGGTGTAAACAATTCATGGAGTTATATACTATGTTCTTTGCCTTGCTCAATTTTTTCTTGTATTTGCCAATCCTTACAACATGCATTACACACAGGTGAGGGACCCCAGGTCACTACTACACATCCTTTCTTCTCGCCTCATTGGAAAGAATAGCAGGTTGGAACCAGTTCTGAGTAGTGTCAATGATTTTGGTTATGGGTCAGACATCTTGATACCCCAGATTTGTTTCCTTTGAAATGTTCCTACAATGAGAAAAACTGCACTCACTTCTATTTCCTAGTATTTCTCTTGCGACATATGCAGGCCTAATATTCAGCATAGAATAGCTAGATTGGTTGTTAAAAGATTAAAACACTTCTGTGCTAGCTAGTTGGGCTTCACCAGTGCTCACGCAGAGACCTGTCAGACCTCACCAGGACCCAGTCCTTAAGAGGGGATCGCCTGGCAGCACAGCCCAGCAGGGGGCTCTACAATCTGCTCTGGAGGAGTCCTGTGCCCATTCTGATTGGTTATTGTCCGAGTTGTTGTAACCATGGTTATATTTTCCAAATATCCTCCCTAGATATATGAGATAACACGTGAAAGAATAGAGCTCCTCGGAGGTAAGGGTCCATATAAACATGGGAATATAGTATAGTAATAACTCACATAATCAACATGA
This sequence comes from Pipistrellus hanaki, assembly GCF_964339955.1. NCBI lineage: Eukaryota > Metazoa > Chordata > Mammalia > Chiroptera > Vespertilionidae > Pipistrellus > Pipistrellus hanaki. The sequence goes on along the minus strand of NC_140503.1, from coordinate 198,346,743 downwards.
TTGAGGAATAGTGTGTTTAGCATTCGCTAATTTCTAGCTTGCTCAAGGCTAATCCACATCTGCAGGGAGACTGCCTGTAGCAAAGGCCCTCTCCTCAAATACACAGAGATGGCACCATGGACTCATTTTTCAGGAATCTGACTATATTGGTTGAGTTTTCTCTAATTCATAATTTTTTAGTAGAAAACAAATACAAATACAAAAGCTGTCCTCTGGACCATCGTATGTGCTTAGAAACAGCACGCAGTGGTTTGATGTTGGTTAAGCATGATGGGAAAGAGAACATCCGTCTCCAACTCATGACAGGAAGAAAGAAACAGACATTTAAAGAAATAAAGTAAAATTTGAGATATAAAACGTCAGGGGTGGTGCTTAGGAATAATGAAACTATAAGAAGTTAAACACAATCAGGTTTAAGGAGATAATGATAAAAATGAAAATCTGAAATCTCTTGCCAGTAGAGTAAAGCTCGTCTAGGAAGATGAATCCAATATTTCCTGCAAATAAACAGCAGTTCCTAAAAATAGAAAGCACAGATGTGAAAGGCAGAAAGTTTCAGGGGATTGCGGGTGGTGATGGTCAAGGTAGGATTTTGGTGTGTGACTCTGTGGATTACAGGTGAGAGGTGGCCACCCTGCAGGTAGCTGAGATTTTCTTGAACACATCTCGATGGAATTACATGAGCTCACTGTTCAGACATAACCTGTAGGAAAGTTCTTAGGGAAGCACCAAACCAGTTTATCTCCAAGTGTATTTCAAAGAATCCAAGACCTGTGAGATACTTAGTGAAAAACCACTCTACCATTTTACCCTGTTTCTCACTTAGATATCCACCATGCTCATGAATCTATGGAAGGCTCGGAGATGTCCTGCAATCATACTACTTTTTTTTCCCTTGCTATAATCAATATGACCCCAATTTACCTGAACACAGAAACCATTTTTCGGTGTCATTATTTGAGGAATGTTACATGAGGAAATTGTAAGGTGTTATCCTTATGCTATTAGAAGAGTTTTGAAAAGACGAACTTTCCATGCCTATGTTCAGGTGTCGGACCCTAAGGGTCTGCAAAGGGGCTCTCTCAGCCTTCTACCTGTGACTCCCTATCTGCATGGGTGATACTGGTTTGAGGTCCTTCAGCTGCTGGTTAAGCAAAGATTAACTGCATTATTATTCAAGTGCAGAGTTCTACCCAATGTCAACTCTCTGCAGGATCAGATAAGCCCTCCCACCTGGTCCTCCTAGGCTCAGGATGCTGGCTTGCAAGCTTTCCTAATTGCTTAACCCCCTCACATCCTACCCTGAATTTTTATCACTGGCAAGTGTTGCAGGAAGGGCAGTCCTTCGGATGAAAAAAGAAAAAAAAATTTGGAATAAGTGCCTTCTTTTAAGGAGAGCAGCCTTAGCAAAAATGTTACAAATTAGCTGCACTATCAGGGTCTCAATTCTTTCCCGATTTCTTCAGGTGCCTGCACTTGGCTCTCCAAAGGCTTTCAAACTTTTTTTTTCCTTTCTTTGATTGCACTGGTAGAAAGATGGAATTCTAAAGGAAATGCATCATAAAATTTTCATTTGGGCAGTCTTATCAGCATTGGACATGCATAATCTTTCCTTGCAAAGTTTTTGCTATGAAATTGCACGCAAATTTGTTTCTAAAAAAGAGACACAGACACAGAGAGGAAACCCTCTATGTTTCTGTGGTGTTTGATGTCTATTTATATGTTTCTTAAAGATAAAGCATTTATTCTATGCATGATTTGAATTTTAATGCACCTCTTCTCTTTGCCTTAACGGAAGTGAATTCTTATTGCATAGCCAAATTTCACACTCAATTTATTCTGCAGAGTACCTCCCTTCCTCCAGATGGGACCATAAACCAGTAGAAGGAAGTTTTTTAAGTGTTCCTAATTGAATATATGGGATCTACTTATGAAATAAAACCAAAAGCTCAGGGAAAAGCACAGAACACCACTGATAGAGGACACACAAAACAAAACAGTCTGGCCAGTATTGCTCAGTGGTTGAGCATCAACTCATGAACTAAGAGCTTATAGTTTGATTCCTTGGACAGGGCACATGCCCAGTTTTGGGGCTTTATTTCTGGTATGGGGTGTGCAAGAGGTAGCCTATCAATGTTGCTCTCTCATCTATGTTTCTATCTCTCTATCCATCTCCCTTCCTCTCTAAAAAAATCAATGAAGACATTTAAAAAAAAAAGCAAATTTATTGGTGCCAGGATGCATTTCATCACCAGCCTTTAGTGGGTACAGGGGAGGAACAAAATGAAGTGGCTCATGGGGTAAAAAAGCTTTCCCAGGTTTTTTGAAAGCCATTGGAGAACAAAGAGAGGGACTTATAGTGGCCTAGTAAGATAGAGGGGAGAAGACAAAGCCATAGGCAGGCCCAAATATTGGATACACTTAAATGTTAGGATTAGTGGCATCAGGCCCACTATTTATCAAGGATCCAATAATGATAGCATGGAGAAAACTTCTCTGCTTAATAATGTGTGTGTGTGTGTGTGTGTGTGTGTGTTTCCCACACAACCTCTGTGACAATGCTCTAGTCACGAAGAATAGACATCTCTGCCAGGGGTCTCAAAGTAATAAACAGTAATAATAATGCCACCTCATGACATTTGTTGAGTGCTGACTATGGACCAAAAAAACTGGGCTAAGCCCTTTGTGTGTATTATTTAATTCTCATAGTGACCTTGGAGTCTGGTACCCTGTCTCTCGTGCTCAGAATCACATAAAAGCTGCTAAATAACTATTTATTAAGTTAATAAGCATTGCATTGATGTGGTCACCAGTGTTATCCCTCATTATATATGAGAAAGTGAGTCTCAGAGATTCCTGCAGAGGTTAGGAAGCAATAGAGAAAGTGGTACCAGAGACTGCCCGTGCCCAGAAAGGCCTGTGTCTGTTGTATTCATGCAGCACCACCTGAAGCGGGACATAGAGCATGCATCAGGTTTCTTTGCAAAGTTTGCAAGGGGTTTGAGGGCCTCAGGATTTGGAGCCATGGCTATAAGCATTGTGAAAAGCCATGGGCGAGAAAAGAGCCACCTAATTTGGGTTTGGAGTACATGATAACTATCTATGTGATTAATTACCCTCTGCCAACTTCAGTTTATCTGTAAAACAAGGGAATTGAAATGTATCTTATTCCACTGCAAAAATTTGTGTGTATGTAAACAAAGTGGTACTCAAGTGTTCTAAACTGTAAACATCATTGTTATTGTTGGTAATAAAAATAGATATTCCAGTTGCCTGGAGTTTGTTGGGTAACATTGCAGTGTGACCATGTGAACGTTAGAATCACTTGGGACCTCGGTTTCTTCTTCTGAGCTGAACTATGAAGGGTTCCTGGGATCTCCTCCTGATCTAAACCATGCTGTCCACTCCTCTCAGTTAATAGTGCCAGACTAGACCTAGCCTTCTTGAATTCAAATTCTTGTTCAGTCACTTACAAGCTGTGCAATCTGGAGCAAGTGACTTATCACCAGAAATGTGTGCACACAGAGAGGAAAGAGCATGAGAGGACACTGAGAAAAAGTGGCCACTTTCAAGCCAAGGAGAGAGGCTTCAGGAGAAACCCATCCTACTGGCACATTGATCTTAGACTTCCAGCCTCCAGAACTGTGAGAAAATAAATGAAAATTCCTTTATTTAAGTCACCAGGTCTGTGTATCTTGTGATGGTAGCCCTAGCAAACTAATGCAATAGCTATAAGAACTTGCAGGCTTATGAGAGTTTCTCTGCTTACCTGTGGAAAGAGGAGGAGGAGGAAGGGGAGGAGGGAGGCGGGGAGAAAGAAAAAGAATGAAAACGAGGAGTTGAGGAGGAAGAAGTGCCAGAGGAGGAGAAAATGAACAACATTCCTCAGTACCACTGAGGGCCATGATATAAAGCCATCACTGCTGCAAAGTCTTCCCATGACAACCTGCGAACAATGGGATTTGCTCTCTACAGAGCTCAGTTCCCAGGGGGTACCATGTATATGCCCCCCTTCTGCACACACACTAAAGCCATGCTAACTTGTCACCCAGTAGTGTTCCTGGCCATTGCACTTGCTGAAACTAAGCTCAAAGCAAAATGATACTTCAAATGAAGGCATCTCTACCTTAAACAAAAGAATAGAATGGAAGCTCAGCTATCTCTAAAATGTCTCATTGTTTAAAAATAAAATAAGCATAATCTCAGAGGCACTGTTCACCTTATATATGGCTGCAATGAGTGAAAAGTTAAAGTACCTAAGAAATTACAGACTGTGGAATCTCAGAGGGAAGGCAGAGGTGGATGGATGGGAAGAGATTAACTGAAGATTTTATATGTATATTTGCATAAACCATGGGCACAAATATAGGGTGGAAAGGCCTGTGATAGGGTGAAAGGGCAGGCTAGAAGGGGTCATTTGGGGAAAGGGAGACAGCTGCAATACTTTCAACAAGAATTTTTTTTAATTTTTTGTTTAAAAAATTAAAAAATAAATGGATGGTTTTAAGATGAATACAAATATGAGAAAGTAAAGCATTTTTTCACTTTCATTCAACTTCTATTATCATCCCTCCTTCTCCTCCAACTTAGAAGAAGAATACTTTTTACCTTTATTATTGGCAAACAGAATATGGGGCCTGTTTGCCAATGATAAAGGTAAAAAGTATTTTGAGACATGTCTATCCTATAAGCCTTCTGATTTGGTCTCATCACATTTTATATTTATTTGCCTTCTCTTTTCATAGACAATAGGTACCAAACAAAGTTTCAAAAAAACTACTACTACAATATGGCAAAGAAGCACATCAAAATGTCTTTTTTTCTATTGGTGTTTATAGAAAACACAATTTCTTTTGGTGTTTATAGAATGGACAAAGTTAGCACCCCCACCCTTAAAGCATCCAATTTGCACCCAAATTTTACTTATCAGCTCTGGATTCCAGCATTACTTTGAACCCACGCCAACCTGATGGGGGTGGGAGAGAACCACTGGAAAAGAAACTCTGTATTTAATAGTAAAATGTTTGCCCGTTGTGGTCACCTAACCATCCCCCTCTGTTCCGTTTGAGATTACTGGCTAGAGCCTACTTGAATCCATTTTATAGCAGAACAGTTAGATTATGCTCCATTTATTATAAACATTTGGTTTGCATAGAGGATTTGCTATGTTTTATTAATCCATCACATAGTCTTGCTAAAAAATGTGATAAACGAGGGATCATAAAATGGCATTCTTAATACACTTTAGGGGGCTTGGCAATTAACACATGGAGCCTCGGCAGCTCTCCCCAATCAAAGGCTGCTTTCTGATATGGATCCATCTTGCCCACATCATATACGAGATTACAGAACATATAATAAATCCATGCACTCGACAGCCTTCTTTCCATCAAATTATAACACTATTTGATAAACTCAAATCAGCAGCAAAACTATAACAGATTAATGAAAACCCATCAGAAAGTACACCATGACATTTCATTTCTGGGGAATTACAGCTCAAATACATTCTAAAGCATTCAGAACAAATGGGGCAGGTTTTTTAGAAGTATATTTTATTTAAAGTGACTGAGGAAGGGGAAAAAAAAAAACTGCCTCAGAATTGTATGTTCACCACATCATGTCCAAGAAGCTGAAACAGGAACATAATAAAATGAAATGTGTTTTTGCAGACGAACAAAAGCTCCTTCAATTATAAAAGAGTAAACTGATAATAGAATCCCAGAGACAAAGAAGTAATATGAACACATGGCTCACCGCTTACCATACATACAGCGTGGAAACGAGCTACACCTTATTACACTAAGAGAAAGGAAAGAGTGAAAAGAGACAGAAAGTGGAGAAGAGAAATTAAAGCTGCCCATTTTACTACACTTAGCCCATATTACATTTGAAGAATAATTTCATGTCTAAAAATGGTTTAACCCAATAATGTAGCAAAAATGCTGGCATATATATATAATTATTGAAGAATGCCAGCACCATTTTTTTAAGAAGACAAAATTGTCATATGGAGATGCTGACCTTTTATCATGCACTTTGAAACCATTAATAAAAATTTATTTTAACACCAACAAGCCCAAAATGCTTTGAAATATCAATTTTAGAGGATACTTTCACCTGGATCCTTTCTTGTAAATGTTACACAGACAAAGGCAGAAACCAAAAATCAATTTTTAATATATTTCTTCCTACCACGGGGCATGGGAAACATTAATAGTTTCTGAATCTACATGGTTACAATTATTAGCTTTGCCTTCCTAACGCAGTGCTCATAAAGTGTGCTCCGCTTACGACTGGGGGGGAGGCGGGTGCTATTCTTAAGGTACTTTTTCTAGGGGAAAGTTAATAAGCAATAATCTAAGATCTTGAGATTCATGCCGTTACTTGCTTCCCGCATCGAGCATCCTGATATTTACATGATCACTTACACGAAGGCAGCAGAACAACTTAAAACTTAATGATCCTCATTCACAATCCGGCAGGGGGGACAAGAGCTGCTGTAAACCCATCAAGGGATGTTGCCATGGGTCCCTGCTATGCAGGGAGGGGAAATAACCACTCCGCTGGTCTTGTGTAACCTCTATTCAGATAGGCTTCGTACCACTTATTCCCTGTGCCCAAAATCTTTAGGACTGTTGCTGAGGACAAGTGAAATGGGCATTGCCTCTTGCATTTGCTCACAGTGCCTGATCTCTCTGCAGAACCACTTCTCTCTCTCTCTCTGCATGGTGTTATGGAGACACTTAATCAGAGTACAAGGCTCTCTCCTAGCCATGGGGTGAGCACAGGCACCAGCTCATTGGTAAACTGCCATGTAATTCCTAGAGTTTAGAGCCTCCGCAATGCTCAGGAATACTCCTTTGCTAGTCTCTCAGGTTTTCCTCTGATTCAATAAGCATAGTTTTTCTTCTGTGTTTTGTAGAATTTAGCTAGCATCACTTCCTGTGGCTCGAATTCAGACCACCAGCCAGCAGAGAAAGGGACAGGAGCAGTTAGATCTTTACTTTCCTCCCAACTCTAGTCCATGATGTCATTTATTTGTTCATAGATCCTCAGAAGCTTCCCTTCTCTGTGGTTTAAAAGCCTCATTCTTCTACAAGGCATCCAAAGGCTCTTCTCAAGTGGCCCCACCCTGTCTATTCAAACTTAACTTCCACTTCCCACCCCAAGGAACTCACTGCTTGAATGAATTCACTTTCCTTGCTTAACACTCTTTTCTGAGCATATACATGTTCTCTGGGTCATTCCACCAAACAAATCTCCCCATCTTCATCAGCAGCGATGCCTAGCTGAAAACACCAGAACCCATGTGTGCTCACCTAAGCTGAAGAAAAAATATGTAATGTACTTCCCTGAGGCTCCAAGAGCATCAGGCAAGAGGGTAAGAAAACAAGAGCAATGTTCAACTAGCATCCTAGGCCCCTCACTGGGACCCAAAGCATTTGAGGCAGGCCACAGACTCCCCACTCTTCAGGACAGAGGCTGGCGTGGAAGGTTGCCCTGGACTCTCCCCTTGCTGCCGCTGATAGCAGGTTCTGAGGGGAGCTACTCCTTCCTGGAACATGTCTCCAAACTGAAATTCCATACAAGTGCAGAAGTTAGACTCCATACCACTCCCTAGAAACAGAGAACTCAGGAAACAAATTCCTGTCTTCTGCCTTCAGGGAGGAAGAAACACATATGGTGCTAGATGACCATGAACTTTACACATGTTCACTAGACTTGGCTTCATGGCTTTGCCTTTTCCATAATTCCTTCTTCAAGCTTTCTAGTATATCATTTTCTCCCTTGTCTCTAAACTCCTTTAACTTACTATCTGCATCTCAAATGTTCAACTGGATTAACATATTTCAACCACATTATGATTTGCAAAACATTCCTATGCATATCATCTCTTGTAACCTTCCCAACAACCCAGTGGGGTATCCCTAGTGATCCCTTTCACAGAGGAGGCAGTGGACTTCTGGTGAAGATGAAGAAGTTGTTAGGCTACCTAGTGAAAACACAATATGCATTATCTGCAGTAAATACACCGCGAGGGCAGAAGTCAGGAACCTGTTCTCCTTGCATGTGCAGTATCTCAAACTGCTGGTCTCCTACCTAAAAATACATAAACAACTTTGCATCTTTCTCTCTCCTTTTGAACTTACAGGACCAAGTTCACAGCACACCTACCCTGAGACATCATATTTCTAAGAAGGAGAAGGAGGACATGTTTCAAGGATGCCACTGCAATAACAATTCCCCCTCTAAGTCTCTTAAAGGCATGGAGACCACTGGGCAGCTTGAGGGAAATTAGGTTTGGGTTGGAATAAGGGATCAGCACCATTCTCAAAGAGAAGATGGCAGGTGGAGGAAGGGACTTTCACAGTACGGAAAAAGAGAGGGGAGCTCCTCACCTTCAAGGTGAAGTCAACACCCAGAGACCAAGGGCCTGAATGAAGGAACTCCATTTTTAAGCTTTGCAATTTCTTCAGATGTACCTGAGTTTTAGAAACTATTATTATTATTCCATTTGGTTTTGGTTTTGCTTAGTTTTGTGCTGTGTTGTTTTGCTTTGGTTTGTTTGGTCACAAAGTAACCAGCAGGGGCCCTTTTCTTTGAGGTCACAAGGAATAGGGAAGCTAAGGAGATGTGGGGCTTAGTGGGGAGAGAAAGCTCAGGGCTGGGAAGAGGGTGACTGAATTAAAGAAAAAGGGAAGTCGAAGTGGTTGCAGGACAAGTGGGTCCTGAGGCAAAGAAGAAAATATACCTCCAAGATCGAGGTCCTGAGTTAACCAAAGAGCAAGATGTTTAGACATCTACACATCAAGGAAATGCTGCCTTTTCATCTCATTTCTTCTCGAATACTGAAGGTGTACCCACTCCCACCCATAAGCAAAAGATATTCCTGAAAATTTCCTCAGGATGTGCCCTCTCCCACTAAAGATTTTCATATCAGTAAAGAGACAAATTTACTGCCATACCAAAGGTCCCCAAAGTAACAGTGTATTAAACAAGGGGAGAGAAGTTCTTACATTTCGCATAGCAGTTCAAGTAACACACAGTCCTAGGCTGAAAGGCTAGGTTCGTTTCCAGCACTCTGCCTGAATACAAGGTACTCAACCATCCTCAACACCCTACTTCTACCTCATGATCTGTGGATTTGGACCAGCTCCTGCCATCATGATAGCATTCCCCTCAGTGAGAAGAGGAACAAGACAAGGTGATCTGCATGCTCCTTCCTTTTACAGACAAGGCCTGGTGGTTACAAACATCGCACTCACTCACATCCCATTGACTCATTGGCGGAAATGTCCCATGGCCACACCCCACTACAAGAAAGGCAAGGAAATGCATCTATAATTGGGCAGGTGGAAACTCAGCTTGGACTCAGAGATGTTGTACTCAAGGAAGGAAGAAATGACAGATACTGAGGGACAACCAAGAGTGTTTGCCAAAAAGTCTACAAATAAAGAAGACCGGGGATAAAATTCAGGCACTGTCATTGAACAGCTACTTAACCTTAAACAAGTGACTTGTCCTGGTGAAGTCTCAGTTTTCTCATTTGTAAAGTAAGAGTAAGAACACTCAACCCACAGAAGAGTGGAGAAGATTCACTGGCATAATACATGTACAGTAGCTGACCCACGGAATTGGCAATTTATAAATAACAATTACCATTATTGTATTGTTATTATTTTTAACAGGAGTTAGCAAACTTGCAGCCTGAGGCAAATATGGCCCGCCAGCTGTTTGTATAAATGTACTGTTTATTCATGTTCTGTCTATGGCTGTTTTCACATTACAATGGCAGAGTGGCTAGTCAAAACAGAGACTACACAACCTGCAAAGCCAAAAATATTTGCTCTCTGGTCCTTTTAGGAAAAGTTTGCCAACCCTGCTGTATAAGGTGGAACAAATCTTTTTTTGCTGAGTCACAAATGTTCTGTTTCCTCAATTGCAATGTCATGATCCCTACTTCAAAGCATTACTGAACAAACTAGAAGAAATAAATTATGTAAAGCATGTAGTAAACACTCTATAATCTCTAGTCTTTTTTATTTTCCTTGATGTATGATGACCATTGGTCCTACAAGAACTTTACTCAATACAAGTGAGCCATCATGAGACAAAATCAAGTCTCTCACTTTGAGGTGCTTATGCATTAAGCTCAGATGCATGGCTTTTAAAACACTGGAACAGCCCCCCAGGGCAGCAATGCCCCAGGCTAGCTATGCCAGGGCTAGCTGTGTGTACCTGGAATGATTATCTGAAATGTGAGTAAGAAAAACAGCATTCACATACACATAAAGAAGACATTCTTATCTAAGCCAAGAATTTCTAGAAATAGAAATATTTCATAAATGGAAGAAAGGGAAGGAAGAAGGGAGCGAGTGAGGGAGGGAGGGAGGAAGAGAGGGAGGGGACTTTTATGGTTGTCCAATGTTCTTACAATAAAAAAGATTCCTATTCTATCTCCCTCCTGGCTCTGCACACACCACAAGTCCCTCCCATTTTCTGCTCTCCAAACATACTCCTAGTCTTGAAGTTTCTCAAAACTGTCCATATACCTCCTTCCTTTATCAGAATGTTTATGTACTTTGTTCTCTCTGTCTAAATCAATATACTTTTTTCTTTTTAAAAAATTGATTTTAGAGAGAAGAAGGAAGAGAGAGAGATACACTGACAGAGAGAAACATCAATTGGTTGCCTCCTGCATGTATCCTGATCAAGGATGGAACCTACCACCCCCTAGGTATGGGACAATGCTCCAACCAATTTCGCCACCCTGGCCAAAGCTATTTAACCTTTTTCCATTAAACATGTCTTTTAGCAAAAATGTTTTAGCACTCATTCAAATATGTGACTTTGTAGTCATTCACAAATTACATATATACATGTATATATGTATGCATATCTACACTAATAAAAGAGTAAGATGTAAATTGGCTGTACCTTCATGACACCCACCAGCCAATCAGGTGTGAGCAGGCAAATTAACCCAACAAAGATGGTTAATTTGCATACGCAGGCGCCAGCAGCCAGGGGTGGTGCGAGAAGCTTGTGTCATTGCCATGGTGACAACACAGGTGTTCTGCACTGCCCCGGCCTCTCCAAGCCTCTGGGCAGTGTGGGAAGGCAGAAAGCAGCTCCGGTCCAAAGCAAAAAGGTGGCTCTGGCAAGAGCAAAGGTGGTGCCGGCAGCCAGGGGAAGGAAGGCCAATTCTTGTATGAATCTTCATGCATCAGGCCTCTAGTATATATATTTATATATACATATACAAATTGTATATGTATGTTCTTCTCTAAAAATGCCAAAAATAAAAAAATGTAAATTTCCCCACACTCTCTAAACATGAACACCTGAATTCTCCCCAGCTTCTGCCCCACTCATTGTACTTCAGGTCTCTTCTTCAAGGTCACTTCCTCAGAGAACCCTTCACGGTATGAGGGTACCATTCTTCTTTGCTCTTATAACTCTTTTTACTACTTCTTCATGGTACTTGCCACAATTTAAATTGCATGCTCATTTGTGATTATCCAATTAATGTCTTTCTCCCTCTCTCCCTGCCAACTGCACCCATCACCAATTCTAATATCTCTTCCAATATCTATTTCAGCCCCTCTTGAGAGTAGAGATTGTGCCTATTTTCCTTACCAGAGTGTCCTCATCATGTGTGCTTTGACACATTGTAGGTCATACTAAATACTGATAAAATGAATACATACAACTATTCTAGAAAAGAAATGGGTGCTTTTTAATAAAGCTTTAGAAAGGACGAATTTAGAAAATAAGAAATGCCTTATAAAGAAGGCAGCTGGTAAGGTACAGCCAGTTAAACAATCCCAGATCACTTTTGGGGGGCATCTTCATTTTTTCAAAAAGGCTTTTCTATCTGTAACCATATGAGATTCTCTCAATGCCTCTTACAGTAGATGAGGTCAGGGATTTGTGTCCCCATTTTTCTGATGAGCCTAGAGCCATACAGCTGGTTGATAGCAGAATTCAAACGCTAGCCTTCCTGCCCCAGTCTACACTGCTGCTGTCCAGCAGGCTGTGGAAAGCAAGCCCAGGCAGCGGTAGGTTCCCAACACCCTGGGGAAGACATGAATTGGCGCTGTTAGAAGAACGCTTCTTGTAATGCCATCTTACACTGACAAACATTTCGGAGTGGCCAGAAGACAGAAAGGGAAATAATTAAAACCCTGGGAATTAAAACAGACGGATTACAGGGCTGCGGTGAAAGTTTGGAGGATGGAGAGTGAGAGCTGAGTTACTAACAGCCTTCAGGTCCATGGATGCTTATAGATGGCCGCTGGGTAGCCAGGTGCCCTTAGGCTCCAAAGACAACCAAACAAATGGGAAAGGGTTTTAAATTACATGAGGACACACTTTCTACTCACTCACTACCTAGATGGTTAAGTAAGCATAATGGCTGTTCGCCTGTGGAGTTCACTCCCAGCCTGGATCTAGTTCCCGGATGATGACAAGAGGGAGGGCTTCCCTAACATAGGGTCTGTTTTGATGGAAAATCAACAGAAGAGGTGAGTCGGGCTAGTTCCTGCTGACTCACCCTGTCCAGAGTTGAGAGGTCACTGTTATGCACAAAGTAAGAGAGGGCAGGAAAATTAGAAACATCCTCACATTTTTTTCTGCTGACTATTCCTGAACTGCAGACATTGATGTCTAGTATATTTAGAAAAACATATTTTGGCTAAACCAGAAGTAAAGGCATACCTAGTACATATGTTGATTTTGATCAATTACTAATCTCAGTAGAAGGTGCTTTCAACTTTGAGAATGAATTTAAAAAAATGAAATACAAAATCACACTCAAGGGTTTACAGCAAGAACACAAGGAAACTTAGAGGATTCTACTTTATCATCAAGTTGATGAACAACAACAAAAATAGAATGGCTCTTATTGGGGCTATTTGTCATGAAAATCAATTATGCCAAGATAATGTTATATATCATATTTCAACCAACATTTTAATGGAAAAATGATGGTAAAAAAGTGGTAAACTAACTTAAAATGTTGGTGAAGAAACCAGAGTCCCGCCCTTCCAGCCTGTGTTCTGAGACTAAAACCCAAGTAAACACCACAGTGCCCAGCCACGTGACCTTGGACAATGACTTTTCATCTCTCTACACCTCAGTTGCCTAGACTGTAAAATGAGATTACTTGATTTGGTACTGCCCAAGGCCCATTCCAGTTCTAAAACACCCTGCCTCTGATTTTCAATCTCTGAAGAGTTATTAAAGGTAAGCTAGGTATTGAGGGCTTCCTTCATGTCAATCGGAAAATTAGAGCATTTCTAGTAAACATTTGGAAAGCAAAGCATTCACTGGGATGTACCACAGTATAAACTGAAATGCCTTAAGGCAGAATAAAAAGGTCTAAAATATTTACCTGCACTTAATAGAGATTGGCTAAAGAAAAACAGAAATATCGCACCTTCCTTTGTGGTTCACGGCATTCTTCATCAATTAAACTTAAATGTAAGGACACTTTGACTCAGGTTTTCAAATTAATTTGATCTGTATATGACTCCAGGTTATGTTCAGTTAAAAGTAGTAGTTAATAAGGCTCTACCTGCAAGGGTAGCGGGACAGTATTCACCGAGGGAACACAGCTCTGTACGGCTTCCCAACAAACCCTGAGCAATTGAATTTCTCTTCAGGAGGCAGGGGCAGCTCTTACAGGGAAAGCCCACAGCAGCCTGACTACATTAGGCATTTGATAATCATCATCTCATTTCTTTGTTTCAATCTCACAATAACACTTGGTCACATCATCTGCATTTTATAGAGGATGAAATTGAGGCTGAGAAAAGTCAAATTTGCCTTGTGTCCCACAGCCCAGTATCCAGCAAAAACAAAATTCAAACTCAGGCATGCCTGTTCTCTCGATCACAGGCTATCACCTCTCCAGAGGATATTAGCAAACAATGAGGCATTATTGACCCTCTATGCCAAATAAATGGTGTGTTCAGAGAGGGACTCAAAAAGAAAGGCACAAAATGTATGTCAAACATCAAGAATAGCATTGCTCTTTCTTATCTTCAAATTCTTCCATGTAACTTAGCAAATACAGGTTGGTAAAGTGTATTTCATTAGTAATTTTACTACCAAGAAGAACCCGGAGCTTGTAAAAGTAAACGCTGATGAATCTAGGGCTTCTTTCAACTCTGAGGTCCCACAAAACTACAGTGGCACGTGTTATGGATACCTGGTCATACAAAATTGAGACTTCCTTATGGTAGCCCATGTGGTAGAAATACCACACCAAAGGCACAGAATCACAAAATCACTTGCCAAAAGCACTAGTAAGAATATTAAGTTTTGCCACCTCCCTTTCAGAATGCATGCCTGCATTTAAGCCATAGATAACACACATGCACACACACACACACACACACACACACACGATGCCCTCCAAATCTAGAAGACTTGTGGTTTCATCGTAGCAGGGTTTCTTCTAGTACAGATTCTACTGATGTTATCACGCATTCCTCCCCATTCTGCCCTCCTCAATACACTGAAGCCTTCCAGAACTACTTTGGGTTCCCAAAGCCCATGATGCTATCCTCGCCTCTGAGCCTTAGCTCATACTGTTCATGCAGCTCAGACACCCTGTGCCCCTCTCCCAACAGCCCCCCACGTCTCTTTCTTTAGGTGTCAGTGTGTCACTGCTTCCTGGAAGCCCTTTCTCATCCCCTCCCCCCCTCACCCCATGCCTGTGAGAGGAGTGAGCCTCTCCTCCATGTTCCCAGAGCATCTTATCACCTCCGTGTTCTCACACATACATCTCTAAGTTATAGCCACCTATACTTTGTCAGATTTCCTCACTCACTTACTTACCTCAGAAGAGTAAAAGCTTAGTTTGTTCACCATTGTAACAGTAGCTCCTTGCTTAATACTAGCATATTGCAGGATATCTTTAAAAACTTGTGACTTGAACAAAACTGAATAACTCCGGTGGTTGATATTGTTAGAAATATCTAAATGCAAAAACTATTGTCAAGCAGACAAACCTTTAAAAGACAAATTTATTAGAAATTCAATATACTAAATATTAATTTTTTTTGTTCTTTTAATAATTTAGAATATAGTTATATTTTGCAAGAGTAGAAACCATCCAAATAGTATATATGGGTCTATAGCTCTTTATAGAAAATATATCTATGAATATCTATATGCATACATATTCTTTATAAACTTATGCATAATATATAACTAAATATATATATATGTATATATATATAAAAGGATATATCTATATATCTATATCTATATCTATATCTATATCTATATCTATATCTATATCTATATCTATATCTATCTCTATCTATATATGTCTAAGTGTCCATCTGACCAGTAGCTATGACACACACTGGCCACCAGGGGGCAGACACTCAATGCAGCAGTTGCCATAACTTGCACTGGCTATTTCATAATAAATGGCACCATGGACCTGGTGCTGACAAACCAACACTCAGCTTCCCCAAGTGGGACACAGGCCCCGCCACCACTCTGGAGCAACACCCCATCAAGCTGCAGCCAGTGCTGCCAAGACCCCATGGCACAAAATGAGGTTGCTGTGGGTGCTGGGTTAATGATGTCACATAACAACACCTGGCTTCCTGTCCCTAGTGACTAGCCTCCTTGCAGTTTCTTCAGCCTAGGAACACGACTTGCTTTATAGCCAGGTGGGAACATTTTACACTTTAACCAAATGTTTGTGAAGCGTTTTCACATGCCTCATCTCATTTGGTCCTCACAGAAGTCCTGGAGTAGGTAGATAGGAGACTCAGTAGAATCCTATTTTCTTTTCCATTAGCAAGAAAACTGAGATTTAGAAAGTTCAGAAACTTGACCAGGCTGAAAAGAAGTAAGAAATGATGGTACTTGAAAATGACTTCAAGTTTTCTCACTGCACAGAATATAGTCAAATGCTGCTATAGTTAAATTTTTCACCCTTTGTTCTCCCTGCGTGATCTACAATAATAATCTGCTTAGTGTTGATATTTACTGCTGTGTTTCTGACAATTACCTGAAAGAGAAGTTAGGGTGTTTCACTGAGCTAGAAAAAGTTTAGCTAAATCAGAAAGAAGGTCTAATTTAGCAAGTTTATTTTACATATATAAAAGGCTAAGTTGACTCGCACATGCGCGATACATATAAAGCTCTCGCTAGCACTAATTGCACATATGTGTTTCTATTTGGCATTGTCAACCGTGAGTTTAGTTGACACTTCTATTATAGAGAAAGGGTGAATAGCAATATTAAAATATTTCTTCTAATTAATTTTCTTTCAATGTGCACAAATCCATGCACCAGACCACTAGTGTATATATAAAACACAACTTACTTTTACTCATAAAATAATTTTCATCATAAGTTTATGTGTGTGTATACTAATTTCTTGACCTCCAGGGAAAAAATCTTACTACATTTGAACACCTCCTGATTCAGACACAGTTGCGCAGAAAAGCAAGGTTGGAAAGGTTGCCAGCGAGTATATATTTATCAAAGTGCTTCTAATGTCCCCATCATTACAAGATCTAATACTTTCTAAACTTTCAGATTAATGGCTTCAGAATTTGGGGTGGAGTTTTCTTTTAATAATGCACATTTCAATCCTCGGTTAACAAGAGGTCATGTCAATAATTAATGGTTTCCGTAGCAGTTTGACACTGCATCGCCCCCTTGACAGATGTTTTAAATGTATGCTTTGTCTTCATAACGAAGTGAGAGTGGGTGAGGGAACAGGCAAGTGTGACATGAGGCATTTGGGCTTTACATTTTTAACTTGTGCTCTAAAGTGTTCTTATATATTATCTCATTTGACAGGTACATCAACCCTGCCAAGAAGCTGGGGTGAGAGAAAGAGGTACAGATGAGAAGGTGGAAGACACGATTCTGTATGTCTTATAGGATTGTATTATAGAAAGCAGAATGCAGAAAAGTTATAGAACTTACCTAAGAAACTCCATGAGAATAAGGACACCGTCAACTTTTTGTTATTGTCGCTTGCTTTACTCCTAGTATTGTTGCTCAATTGAGCGAAATAATGAATGTGTGAATGAATGAATGAATGAGCAAATGAATACTAAAGTTTTCTCCAAAACATAGGACTCTCAAGCTCATGAATTCCCTAATATATGACATTTATTTTTTTCAGACTATTTCTTGCCAAGATTAAAAATTATTTTTTAAATGTATACATATTAAAAAACAGTTGATGTTTATTCCCTCCTGCCCCCCAAAACAAAAAAAAACTTGAAGAGTCTTTTTTAAATTACCTTTCTTAAATAATCTGTCCCTACCATTAAGATTCACTTCTATTTTGCGTGTAATAATAACAAAAAAGTATTGAGCTTCTTCATTGATAATTTACCAGGTGCCTTGGATGCACAGAATAACAAACCAACAATAGTAAGTTATGTTATATGAGCATTGCACTCAGTAGTAGTGTATCCTAGGTTGTAGTAAGCAGAACTAATACTCACTAGGACAGGTTATTTTCCTACAGTCATTACTAGGGCACTGCATTATCCATAAGAAAACTGCCACAGGCTTTCAAGAAACATAAGGAACAGCATCCATCTCCTTTTCATGCAGTCAGAGCTCTGCTGGTCTCTCTGAAGAGCCTGTCCTTACTCAGAAGCTGGAGAAGTGAATTATCAGCTCGGGGTCAGCTTGGAAGTGAAACCTGCTTTACCTGAACTCAGGGCTTCTGCGGGTGTCACGAACTCACAGACGATCTACAGAAAGGCAAGCATGCTGAAGACGTAGGCACACATTTTAATCAATTCCTTTAATGGGGGGAATAAAGCACAACTGCCTGACAAAGGAAAAGTCAAGCAGGAGAGGGATAGAAGCATCACCATCTGATACAGAAATTTACATCTGCTGCTAAAGATGCTCCCAAAATGCTAAAATAAAAGTATCTAAACATCTCACCCGGGGAGAGTTTGGCAGCTGCAGTCAAATCATCCTTATGAGTAGAAGACTTGTTTAAATTTAGTTTCCACATTTAAAATAAGAAACAAAGAGCTCTCCAGAATCATATTGTGGACTAGGAGAGACAATCCCCTCCACAAACCCCCGTCCTCTCCCCCAACCCCTGCCAAGCTCAAGCCCCAAAGGTTGGTCACAAAGGACAGGGCCACTCCACATTCTGGAAATGACAGCCATTCCCCCAGAGACCAAATCAGAAAGATGGGCAGGCAGATGGTTTGGTTGTTCTGACAAGTAAGGATGTCAGACGACAATGAAAGTGCTATGAATGTGTGTGAAACTGGGAACTGTGACTTCTCCACCCTGGTCCTCCTCAGTGCCCATCACAATGCTACTCAATAAATATTTGTTGCATGAGTCAGAGAATTGATTAATCTACAAGAAACAAAAAATTAACTAGGTAAGAGAAGCATCTGACCCTGAGGACATAGGCAAGACAAACGCACATTCTGCTTCTCTGGCCTCGGGTCTGGGGCTCCACCATGCTGATCTAGGGAGCATGTCCAGAAAAAGCTTCAAAGAGTTTAAAAGGAAACAGGATAGCTGAGGCAGTGACATACAGGAGCCTACTGAGGGTCAAATCCTCACCCAGGCTGATGTCCCAACAGCCCTGCCAAGTTACTTTAAAAAGCTCCATTTGACCAATTAGAAAACAGAGGGCTTAAATCAGGTGCTGAAAACATTCCCTCACAGAAGGCAGAGCAGCAATGAACACAGTTTTCCCAACTCATCATGTTCTCTCTTTTATGTCCCAGGCATTTCAGCAGCTACACAGCAACATGAACATGTAACAAAGCACAAAGTCCAAGACATAAAGAGAGACAGAAAAAGAAAAACAGAGCAAGAAAACTTAGCCGAGGAATGCTACAACATAGAAACACAAAACCATGGGTGCCCTTTCCTCGAATCCAGCAAGTTCTAGCTCAGACTAGGCAAGCTCTCAGCTCAACACAACACATGGTTTACAGCCATTGCATTTTGGAGGAAATTTACCATGGTATTATTTTCATAAAATGCATTGAACAATATAATAAATGATTCTTGCATCAACTACTGCGTGATGATATTTTGCCCTGCTTCTAAGTCCTTGGGAAGGGAAGTTTCAATCATATTTCCTGCGTCTGTCACATGGAAACCAGAAATCTCTTAGAAGGTCCCTTTATGCCATTGTGCTAGAGGGCAGGGATGCACCTGACAATATTCTTCTGACAATGATCATCATCAGGTAACATAATTACTATTATATTCCATTCTCATTGTGTGCCAGATATTATTCTATGCAGTGCATAATTAGGAGACGGGGAGCCCAAGAGGTTAGGTAACTTGCCTATCAAGTCTGCACATGGAAAACAGCATAGTTGGGGTTTGAACTCACTCAAGTAGGTTTGACACCATGGGCCCATCTTCCTAACCACCGATAAATGGAGGACACCTGGCTTTGAGGCTGTACATCATACCTTCTGACAAGCTGCATGTTCCCATTTTAAATGAGTGATTGAAAGGCTTGATATAGCCCATTAATTTTATACCCACTTGTACCAAAATCTCTTCAATTCCTTTTGCAGCAGCGTTTCTGCTTTATTCTAAAAGCTTCTTCCATCCACTGTTCTTGCCCTCTACACATCAGAACCCAGTCTGAGGGTCCGTCCAGCCCATCTTTCAACATTTAAAGAGCCAATGAAAGCACACCCTCTACTTCAGTTAAATAATATTTAATTCACACAGCACTTTCTTTCTGAAAAATTCAAAGAGCCTTAGGTGCTTTTAATCAGATTCTCTTGATATCTAAATTATTGCTTAAAGTTTAATTGTATCCCCTTTAGATAGCAAATTAGCCTCATCCACTAATCCTAGAA
Organism: Pipistrellus hanaki; assembly: GCF_964339955.1. Taxonomy (NCBI): domain Eukaryota; kingdom Metazoa; phylum Chordata; class Mammalia; order Chiroptera; family Vespertilionidae; genus Pipistrellus; species Pipistrellus hanaki. Next base: position 198,326,875 of record NC_140503.1, on the reverse strand, counting down.
TCTGATTGGAATTGGCTCTACTTAGTCTTCCCTTGAAAACAAGGGTCATTAAAACAAAGAAAGAAAGAAAATACACAAATAGGGCAAACTCTGTGTACATAGCAATAAAAAACATTAAGACCCCAGCTGGTGTTCTTAGAGTTTAAAGCACTGGCCCTTTCACTGAAGGGTTTTGGGTTCCATTCCTGGTCAAGGGCACATGCCTGGCTTGCAGGGTCAATCCACCAGCCCAGAAGGGGCACATGTGGGAAGCAATCAATCACATGTGTCTCTCTCACATCAATTTCTCTCTCTCTCTTCCTCCCTCCCTTTCACTCTCTAAAATCAGTGGGGAGGAAATATCCTTATGTGAAGATTAACCAAAACAAAATTAAAATAAAATTAAGGAAAAGTAAAGCTGTAAGCTATAGAAACTAGCGAGTATAATGATGATGTTTAACAATTGAAAACATTGTGTGCCAGCTAACTCACCAACTGCCTTACACAGATATTTTTTTTTCCTTCAACATCAAATCACATCAGACAGCAACTCACTGCAAAATGAGTAGAGTTAACCCCTGAAACGTACACAGAAGATAACAAATAGGAGAAAGTCCCCTGGACCAACAATAGGAATGAAACACTGACATCTAATGATCTCCAGCCAGAAAATGTTTCCCAATACCCTCCAGGTACAAGATGTGATGGTCAATAAATAAATTCACATTGGCAGTAGTATGTTTGAAATTAACCACACTCCCACTGTTTTAACTGCTCATATGTTACTAGAGGCCCAGTGCACGAATTTGTGCATGGGTAAGGTTCTTTGGCCTGACCAGCAATCAGGACCAATCAGGGTCAACCAACATGGGTGGAAGGTGGATTGGGGGTGAATCTGCAGGAGGTTGGCTGGCTATTGGAGGTTGGCTGACTGTGGGAGGTTAGCTGTGGGAGTGCACTGACCACCAGGGGGCAGCTCCTGCATTGAGTGTCTTCCCCCTGGTGGTCAGTGTGTGTCATAGTGACCCATTAACCGGTCGTTCTGCTTAGGCCTTTCATATATATATATATATATATATATATATATATATATATATATATACACACACACACACACACACATATGTGTGTGTGTGTGTGTGTGTATATATATATATATATATATATATATATATATATATATATATATATAAATGTTCAGAGTTTACCTCTATGATGCAGGTCCTAATGTTATCAGCCCCACCTTACAAATGTTGAAACTGAGGCTTGAAAAAGGGTAAATAATTTGCCAAAGGGCAAACAGCTCATTAGAGCTTGAGACCAGGTTTGGACCAAGCACCCAAGTCCAAAGCTAAAAATCTCTCTTGGCTGCTCATTACCTTTGCAGTCTCTGGTCTACTGAAAAGTCAGGCACCATTTACAGGACAGAAGAAAGGAAATATTTTTTTTTTAAACAGTACAGCAAAGGGATAATAATTGCTTGAATGACTGGGATGCCATTCAATACCCTTAAGAGTAATTTTCTAAGTGGCATCCTAGGAGCTTAAAACAATTCATTGAACACATTTTCCTTCTTAAAGGAACTTCGGAATTAAAAGGATTATCATTTGTGTTTGACAATTTCTCCTGAGAACTGAAGTTCTCAGGTACTGTGAGTCAGAGGTACTTTCCCCCAGGCAATGAGCTAGTAATGAGCTGAGGATTTGAACCCTGGGCCACCTCCTATCCAGGCAAACACTCTTTGCACTACACTCTTGCCATTCACCCTCTGTCTCCACTTAAGCCCACCCAAGCCTCCCTCTGTGTCATCCCTGTGTGTAGGCAGTTAGCAGTCAAAGGTCCCCGCGCAGGTTTAAAATGTTCCGAAGCTCCAGGAGCTCAGAGCTCTTTTGATCTTGCCTGCAAGACTCAGTAGAGACTTTAAAGTGTGCCAGTCAGAAAGAACTACAGAAAAGGGCTTCCCTGCTTCCCGGGGTGCAAGTCCTCCAGGGGGTACAGGAGAGAAGTAATCTCTAGAGAAGTCAGTCTTCTTGCTAATGAAACAGGCTTACCTGATGAAAACATTCACCCAGAATGGGCAGGTAAGGGGAGAGAGAAAAACACAACTTCTAATAAAGCCTCATAGCCATCATTTTCTAGGGGATGTAAAAGATGACCAATAGAAGTAACAATCAACTGAGCAGGAATGATACCATCACAGAAGTAAAATGTTTACTAATTCCCTCCACGAAGGATCACTCCCTAAATAGACTCACATTTACAATAGTATGTTTGAAATTGATTAGGCCCTACCTAAGTTAGCAGTTTAATATAATTTAGTGTGAGTCTAAATCATTGTTTTCTAATCAATCTCTTTTCTTGTGACAAATTCTAGTTTTTTTGTTTTGTTTTGTTTTGTTTTAATGGCATTGATTAGATTAACACTTCTCAAGTCGGAGTAAAGTCTGCAAAGTATTAGAAAACCCAAAAAGGCCTGGTGGGTTCTCATTCCTATCCACACCCTGGGCTGTACAGCAGAAAACAGTGTGGAAAAGTCGTGAAGATTGACTCCCTGAAAAACACACACACACACACACACACACACACACACACACACACACACCCTTGAACTTTTCCATTTTGCCAAAGACTTAGTCTCCTTGCAAGGGTCATATTTCAGTTTACAATTCCTCTCCAAATACTCTCTTTAGGGCTTGCTCATCATTTGATCCTGTTACTGTTCTGCTGACATCCCTCAGTGGTCTTCAGTGGTATGGCAGGTAGAATTCCAATGCTCTTAGCTTCACACATAAAGACTATTGCGATTTTTACCCATGCCTGACTCCTACCACAAGCCAGTAGTACCCAACTGTGTGTACCTCTTATCACTTTGATTTATACATTTTCACCTCTTTACTGTACTCATGCCCTCCTCTGCCTTCTATGCATTCTTCATATCTCTTGATATTTGGCTACAGAATTTCTTCTCTGGGAAAGTGACTTCCCAGAGAAGAAACCAGACCCCTAGAAGCATCCATGGACTATCCCTTCCTATCTCATACCAATTGTCGTTTCCTTGCTTATTATTCTAATAAACTGTGGTGAGGACAGGAGACATATTCAGTTTTATATGTTAATTGATTAGCTGAATGAAACAATGAACAATAACTTTTAGCAATATAGGATGCTTTAAAAGCTGAGGTCAATTTTAGTCAGCCTCCCACAGGGAACCTGATTTGGGGCCAATTCCAGAAGATCCTCAAAGGCAAGAAAGAATGTAAGTCTCAATTGCTATTTACTTTTTTTTATTTAGATTATCTCTTCAAAGAATGTAACCTCTGTCAGATCATGTACCTGATCTAAGATTTCAGCTTTCATTCTAGTGCCTGAAATAGTGTTTGGGATATTACAATACACAAGAAATGCTTATAGAATAAGTGAATAGATTTTGTTAGTTCTGTGCCCACTTCACAGGGGTAAACTGAAGCCTTTACGAGATAGAAGGTATAGCTAAGTGCCTCTGTATAGGTCAGTTTAAGCACAGAACAGCTCTGGTCCAATATCCCTTTGCTCCACTCCCAACCCTCCTGCCCGCCTGCCCTCCCCCCCAAAAAAAAGAAAGAAAGAAAGAAAGAAAGAAAGAAAGAAAGAAAGAAAGAAAGAAAGAAAGAAAGAAAGAAAGTCTAGACACTTTTAGAGAAGCCAAGGATAAAGCTTTTTCTCCTAGACATACATAACAGTTCAAAAGTATTTCACAGCTGGGACAGCATTTTCTACCTTGGATGAAATATAGGTGATAGATACTAACAATGATTGTACTCATACCTCCTATGTGTGTATTTCTTTTTTTCAGGGAGTTAGTTTTCACAACTTTCCCACATTTTTTTCTGCTGTACAGACCAGGGTGTGGATAGGAATGAGAACCCAACAGCCTTTTTTTCTTTCTTTTTTTTTGCGGGGGGGGGGGGGGTGTCCTAATACTTTGCAGTACTTTTCATGTGTTATATGACTTAACCACCTGAAGAGATAGTGTCATCCTCATTCACTATGCAAAGTCCAAAGTCACATAGCAAGTGCTCATGATTCCTACTCAGGAATGATGCAGGGAAAGCCTAAGATCTTCCCACTACAACACAGCTTCTGCCGATGAGAGAAATCCTTCTCTTTGTTGGTTTTACTTATCTTAACCAAAAGGAAATTCCCAGTGAGCAGATTCCCCAAGAAGCAAGTTCCTGCAAAACAAGGAAAACCTAGACATAGGAAACCTATAAAAATCTGGAACAATAAAAGACCAAAGAGAAAATATTTTTAGGCTTGAAGAGACCAACACTCTCTATCACAAATACTCGGCTCTGACATTGTAGAATGAAAGCAGCCATAGACAGTATACTGGAGTAAAACTTTATTTGGCACATGAGCTATAATATGCCAACCCCTGGTCTAGATCAAGGACAGTAAATAAATTTCATTTCAGGTGCCAGCTTTAATCAATGAGTTGGCTTTCTGGACCTGGGTTCTCACAAAGATTCTCAGTGCTCAATTGAGAATGGCTCAGTACTCCCATTATTGATGTCTGCTATATAGTGCCAGATGGATCAGGTTGGTACATGTGCCATATCTTCCATCTTTGGTTAAGATTTCAGAGAACAAATTGGGATTTTTAAAAATTTCTCTTTATAGGTGGAAGTATTACAGATATCCCTTTTGTTCCCATTGGACCCTTCCACCCTGAACCCACTCTACTTCCAGGCCTTCACAGCACTATTGTCTGTGTCCATGGGTTATGCATATCCTATATGTTAAAGAACTAATATGCTAATTAGACTGGAAAGTAGAATGACCTTCCAGAACCACCAGTGGGCGGGGCTGTGAGGGCCAAGCCCCTTGCACAAATTTTGTGCATCAGGCCTTTAGTATGCTTATAAGTTCTTTGGTTAATTTATTCCCTTTGAGATTTCTCAGTCTGTTCCATGCTTTTATATCTCTGAATCTATTGTGTTCATCAGTTTATTTTGTTCATCAGATTTCACATACAAGTGGGATCATGTGGCACTTTTCTTTCACTGACTGGCTTACTTCACTTAGCATAATACTACCGAGATGACTCCATGCTATCTCAAAAGGTAAGAGATCCTTATTTTTTACAGCTGCATAAAAGTCCATGGTATAACTGTACTGCATCTTTTTACCTGCTCTTCTACTGATGGGCACTTGTGCTGTTCCAGGGCTTAGATATTATAAATTGTGCTGTTATGAACAGAGGGGTGCATACATTCTTTCTGATTGGTGTTTTGGAATTCTTAGAATATATTTCTAGCAGTGGGATCACTGGGTCAAATGTCAGTACAAATGAATTTTTAAAGATGCCATGAAACAATACATAGTTTTCAAATAGCCCAAGATCTACAAAAACTAACAGATAGGCAAACCAACAATCTGCCATCAATCACCTCCTTGCCTAGGAAAAGTCATCTCCTTCTATTCTAAACAGGTCACAAATCAGGAACCTATCATTTAGAAAAAGAACAAAGTAAAAAAAAAAAAAAAAAAAAAAAAAAGTCTATCTGTAGACCAAATCTAAAAGTAAACCATACTTTGAGAAGTTGAATTTGGCAGAAGTCATTTTTTCTCTAAGTTTTGTATATCAGATTATCTGGAATTAAGGAAGCATCCTGCTCTTTATGTAGCAATGCAACTGTAGCAGATGGGAATTGTTCTTCCTTAAGCAGTCACCATTAATAACTGCCAAGAAAGCCCTTTCGACAACAGAGACGGTTTAAGAATCATACTTTGAGTTAATATTGAACTTGCAAGTAAATACATAAAGCCTCAGTGCCATAAAGCTAATTTAAAAGGGACATTTCTCTTTATAGTTCCCTGGAGTATTATAGACTCAATGATATTCTTCTGCCATAATGTAGGATTCATTAAAGAACTGAAACTATAATGGTCTCCATCAGTACATGCGGGCCAAGTGAATAAATTGCCCAAATGAATTGGTTAATACAACCTCAACCCTTGGTATGAAGTTCTCCATCTGACCACTGGCAGGTGGGCAGGAAATTGAAGGCTATATCCCATTTTTGAGAATACCAGCAAAGGGAATTCAAAGGGAAATATTTCCAAAGCATGATAATATTTAAACACATAGACAATTTCTACTTCACAATTTTATCCCTAAAACTGGAAAACGATAAAAATGGGTAAAAATCATACACACATATAAAATGCACACATGTGCATTTTTAAGGTGTAGGTAATAATAATAATATAGATTGTTTATTGTGATCAATATTCTCTTACTCATTAATCAACAGTTTAAAATTTAACTAGAAAAGACATACCATTTGATGCCAAATATTTTTTTTAACTGTCATTTGTCCACATTATCTCTGTATAATGGCTGGGTCAGACATAAAGTAACAAAGAGAAAGTAAAGTAAGATGCAAATGGCATCTTCTTCATAAATCAATGAGAAAGACCATGAAATAATAGGAAACTTCGAGTAAAGTGACTGTGACACTAAACTCAGGACAACGGACTTCAGGGACAACAATTTTGGAAGAGTAAGAAAATGCAGAGGACATTGGCCAGATATAGACATAATTTTGTCTGTTTAAGATTTCTGTGCATTATCATTCATAAAATATGCATGCCTTTATTGACTTCCTGGGGAGGAAAAGAGGTTGCTTCCCTTTCGAATATAAAAGTCAGGGAGAAGCTTCAGAGTCAATAGCTCTCATACTAAATGCTTGGTGAGTGGCCGATTTTTTATCTCCCTCCGTCATCGTCACGTTTGAGGACTATTTCAATGATTAAAATTCCAAATGGGCTCCTGTGACTAAAATCAGAAATGAAGATGCTTGATTTATTATGTATGGTGAATATGGCGATCAACCTCCGAATACATATTTATTTATTCCAATAAAACAGAGCCATCTAGGGGAACGGGGCCCCCTGGAGATTCTCCTGCCCCTGTTTTACTGGGACTGGCTTTTACAGACAGAAAAGGAAACAACATATGCAGCTACTTCAGCAAGCCTGTGTCCCTGAGAATACTCAGGGCCTCTTCCCGAGCGCCTTTATGTGCCCGGGTATTCCCTACCCTCTTCTGTGGAAGTTATCGCTGTATTCAATGGTGTTGAACATATTTGATATGAAAGCATTGTCTGTTTGCTACCAGTATCTAACGATTCTCTCCCCCAGAGTTGCCAGCAAGGTGCTGATTAATTAACTGAAGTAGTGAAGCTGAATGGTACAACAGCTGTTTGGAGAATTGTCATTAACTTGGTCTCCTTTCCTGTCTATTAGCTTTCTTGCAGCGATTCCACTAACATGCAAATCTGGGGAATTCAGCATCGCAATCCACCTTAACCTCTCTGCTCCCTTTGATGCAAAAAAAAAAAAAAAAAAAAAAAAAAAAAAAAATGCTTGTCTGGGCTGATTTTTTTTTCCCCTCAGGGAAATCCGATGAAGAAATGAAGAAGCAGGAATGGAAAGAAGAGAACCCCTAAGAAAGTAAAGAAGGGATTTGGGAAACTTCCTAGAAGTCATGGTTCATTTTTGTCACTTGTCATTGGCAGTGGACAACAGCACAGACCTTTGGAACGAATGCCAAAATGGGCCCTGCAGATGCTCTAAGCTCATGGAATAGTTCAGCTACCTGACCATCGCTACCCGGGACCTCCTTGCTCAGCAGGAGGAAAAGGCGAAGGCACTGTGCAGTGGGGAGGCTGCCAAGATGTGCAAGGTGGCAGGCAGATGTGGCTGCTCCCACAGGAATGGTGACAGTTGGCTGCGGATGCCAACCTGTGCACCTCAGCTACCCCAGAACAAGGCTGGTTATTCAGAGGAGCAGAGTCTCTGAGAAGTGGCAGATTGGAGGGAGGGTCCAGTTGATGAGACACCACAAGCACACATCATTGAAGTGTTCTGCGTGGAGGTGTGGTGACTCAGACCAAATAAAAATAGGGGATTTTTTTTTCTTTAAGTTCCTTGCTTCCTTCATTCCTAACTATCTATTTTCCTTCCTTTCTTTATTCTTTCCTTTCTGCCTTTTTTTCTTCTCCCTATATGTATATTCATAAAGTACATATAGTATGTCTACTTGGCCGATGTGACAGGCAACAATGTCTCCCGCATGCAGGCCAACAAAATTAATTCTGAACAGAGGCAGCCACAGCTTCATCCCAGGTATCGCCTGATAACCCTGGTAAGCTCCGCTTATCCTCTCTGACATGAATCTTAGAGACTGGGGAGCAGGGAGCTCAGACACTCACACCGTCTGTCGCTGTAAGGGTTACCCGGTGAAATTTCCTCGGCGGTGGCACCCCTTCCCATCAGACCCACCTTAGAAAAGAGCTGAGGCATTTTCAAATCATCAGAAAGTAGAAACTGGAGATGTGATTAAATAGCACCTAATTGGGTCATCGGGGCATATAATAAAGCCAGATACATCCTCCCGAATGCAGCAGGTGCTTTTTTCTTTAATGAAGCAGATAAATGCAGAAATGAATACACTGATACAGACAGAGCATCTGCCTCCTGATAAAATTAAGTCTGTGACAGAAATAAATCACCATGGGGGAGACTGTAACCCATTATCCAATGGGATTTTTCCTTTTCTTCTTATGTGACAGGACTTATTGGATTCCCTGATGCCAGGCAGCTAAGTGCATCCACGATTTGATGATAAATCAGAAAGACTACGGGATTTGAAATTTAACAACTACTTATTTTCCTGTGATGTAGAGATAAGAGCAAAATTTTGGTGAGGAGCCATTAAGTTGGGACTCTCCTTCTTTTCGGATAATCTGATTGTCTGGTACTATGTCATATCATCACGCAATGCCAACAACCAGCAGTGAGTAAAATAGATTTTGGACTAAGATGAATAAGGGAACTACTTATCTTTCTCTTTCCCCCTCAATATCAGGTTTATCAAAAGAGTACTATAGAAAGGTTACTTTTGACATAAAAATACACTGCTCTTATTACACTTTCCTTTTTATCCCCTTCAATACGTTTTTAAAAAATGGCAATAAAAGCTCTTCTTTTCACTTTTTTAAACATTTTCACATTTGAACAATAGAAAAGGAAAATCCATACATCATGTTAAAAATACACAGGACCTAATAGGGCTCAGGGACCACTTTACCATGTGTGATAAATGTGATTGGAAAAAACATTCCTTCACGTTTTAATGATTTCCTTTGTTATAATACACTATTAATTAGTGGAGGTTGGGAGAGGGTGTTCATCTCCCCAAAATGTACCTTTATTTTCCATGTTAAATTCTTATAGTACCTCGAGCGCTTTGCTAGCGCTCACACCCACCACGGTTCTCGTACTGAACTATATAGATTGCCCTTGTAAGGAACAGAGAGGAAGAAATCAAATGATTTTTTATCTCCTGGTAATTTTTTTTAAGTGAGAGCATGGTACATCTTCAAAAGGACCTTGATTCATTGTGTAAAAATGTAGTACCAATCTAGCAACTGACATCCGGGAGAATACTCAGAACCAGTGTGCTGCGGAGCCTGGGAGCCTGGGTGTATTTCAAATGCCAGGGCAGAATCCGTTTTGCTGTAAACTAAATCAAGCTCGCTATGAAGCAGCTATCACTGACTTATTTTTTTTTTTTTTTCTTCTGCATCCTGTCTTGTAAAGGGGCAAAGGTGAGGCTGACCGGAGAGGCATTAAACATTGATCACTGGTAATTATGGTAATCTCCCTCCAGAGCATTAAAGTGCTATAAACTCAGCCTGTCTTCCCAGAGAGCTAACTTCATGTGACAACGCAGGAAAAGCTGTAAAGAACTGTAAACTCCTACAGCTGGTCCCAGCCTTTTGTTAAAGTATGGTGCCGAAACAGACACCCTTTAAGTATCTGCAGAGATTTACCCAGAATCTATTTGCTGAAGGAGTAAGAGAGAGACTCAGCCAAATCATATCTCTATCACAAAACACACCAGGAAATGAAGGAGGGGCGCATCCAATCAGCCAAAAGCCAGGACCTTCAGTCATTCACTGTGGTTTAGTTATCCTGTTTCACACAAATTGATGATAACCGCACACAGGACAGAGCACCGGAAGACAACCATTTCTGGGAGTGTCTGGAAATCTGAAACTTTATTCTACACTTTAGAAATTCAGTGACCCGATTCTTCATTTCCAGTGAGCAGAAGTTGTTGATCTCCTTGCTATCGAGACAATGGAAAGATTTTCGCAAAAATCAAGAAAAAGATCCTGGCACAATCCCAGCATTAATTGCTATTCTCAAAAATGCATGCAGCTTTTTTTTTTCTCCTTAGCAATCATGACAATAGTGACAATATTTTCTTAGCTCTGTTTTCCACAAAAACATCAACAAAAAACTAGATGTAACTTTGGGTTGGCAGGTTCTCCAAGAAACCTCAACATGAAGGACTAGAAAATGCACCTCACTGTGTCCTTCATTGTAGGCGACCATCTTACAGTTTGCATCCAGCCGCCTGGCAGGACACACAAGCCCACAAACGATCTGCTTTCTGTTGTTATGATTTATCCCAGTCCCACAAGCTGAACACAATCATAGGGGAACATGGACCCCTGTTACATGAGACTGGGCTCACCTCATGAGGTCTTGAATCTTCTGCAAAACAGAAATAATTAGAAATTAAACACCATGTTCATTTCAAGCTCCTTGGATTTATTTTTTCTGATCCTCTTTTTGATTACTATCAGAAATCCATCTTTGTGATCACATAAGGAACCGTGGTCATATTTGAAAACTCTAGTCATGAATTAGAAGAATGATATGGAGTCCAAAACATCTCATTTTCCAGAACAGGAAGCTGTAAGAACCAGAGGGTGAAAGTGTTCCCCCTCTTAGCCCGTTAGCACGTGGGTCAATCGTGAACACAGATCCCCTCCTTCTCCCATTATGCTGCCAATCACTGAATTTCCTTTTTTGTAATTTTATTTTTATTATGTTTTAAATCATTTTTATTTTTCAATTACAGTTTACGTACAATATTATATTAGTTTCAGGTATATACCCCACTGATTAGATATTATATGGCTTACTAAGTGATCATTCTGATAAATCTTGTACCCATCTGACACCATACATGGTTAATAGAATATTATTGACTATATTCCCTATGCTGTACTTTGTATCTCCATGACTACTCTGTAACAATCACTTTGTGCTTCTTAATCCTTTCACCATTTTTATCCAGCACCCCACCTCTCCCAAACCTTATATCTTCTTACTGTCAGGTGAAAAGCACTGAGGAGGGATATCACCAAAAAAATCAAAGATTGGCTCCTTCAGCTTCTTGAAACTGAAATGAAAATAGCTTCAACATGCTCTAGCTGATTTGGCTCAGTGGATAGAGTGTCAGACTGTGGACTGAAGGGTCCCAAGTTTGATTCTAGTCAGGACACATGCCGGGTTGCGGGCTCTATCCCCAGAAAGGGCTTGCAGGAGGCAGCTGGCCAATGATTCTCTCTCATCATTGATGTTTCTATCTCTCTCCCTCTCCCTTCCTCTCTGAAATCAATAAATATTTATTAACAACAAGAAAAAGAAAATAGTTTTAACAATACATAAGTCCTAAAACAAATGTTCAGTAGATGAAAGAGTAGAATTAGAACAGGAAATTGTGCAGTTTCAGAAGGCCTGACATTAGTAAATACCCATCAGTACTCCCTAGTCTATGAGGATTCATTCAGCTGACATCTGTTTCAGGTGTCAAAAGCCAGCCACCCAGACATATTCACAGAAAGCACTGCAAACATAGAGGACAAGTGCAAAGACCCTGGAGTAGCAATAAATTCCAGGAATAGGAAAAAGACCCAAGTTGCTACAATTGAGCAAGCAGGAGGCTGGGTAGAGAGGTAGGCAGGAGTCAGCTCCTGTAGGATCTTTCAAACTGTGGAAAGGAATTTGGCATTTGTTTTGATGGCAACAGGAAATGAATGGAAGATTTTAAGCAATGATGTGATAGTATCAGATTGATATTTTTTTTTAAAGATGACTTTGGCTGCAGTGTGGAAAATGGATTATAAGACTGAGATAACATTCATGAAAGTCCTTTTGAAAAAAATGTCAAGGCAAAAATCTAAATGGATGTCATTATGTAAACAGCATCACAATCTTTAAAAGCAATAATGCAGTGATATTTTTCAGAGAAAGTCTTAAACTTTTGTACTAGGCAAAAGCATACGGCCTGCCCATGTTCTGAAACACTGTGTGATCAATCTCCAACACAGAGGCAAGATGAAACTGATGTTGGGTATCATTGGGTTGAGTCGTCACTGGGACTCAAGCCATATGTGTTGCTTTGCAGAGATTAAGAAAACACAGACTCTAACAAGGGCAAGTCTCTGGTGTTCAAAGCTTTGGCTATTCAGAATTATATCACTTAAGTTTTCCAAATTGAATAGAGAGGAAATCATACTTTTGCACCAAGAAGAGCCCAAAGATCCTCTTGCTCTTAGAAGAAGTGACCCAAGTGACCCTAGGGATGGAGATGCAGCTTCTGCATTGAGAAGAGACAACAATCCAGGACTCTAGGAATGAAGGTCCAGATCAGTTGGGATGACTAAAACAACTGGTGATTTCCTGCTGTCAAGGAGTAGAAAAGCTGTGTCCTGCTACTCCGTCCAAACAAACGGATTTCATTCTGCCAGTCACCATCCAGTTATGGTAGTGACAATGCACTGTTAACCCCAGGAATGTTTCACCTCTAAAGCCCTGCCTTTTGATGGTAATTCCCAGAGATGGTCAGATAAGACAGAAAATGAAAGGGACAATTCATAAATCTCTTTAGGGAAAGTACTGATTGTGTTACTCACCCTCAGCAAAAGATAAATAATTAAATAAGCAGCTCAAAAAAAAAAAAAAAACACATTGCACACACATTAGAAAAAGTTCAAGTTCTTGTATCTAAAAAGGCATACTACTAGGTTTCATAAAGAGACAGATTTGGGTTTGAATCTTGATTGGGTCCTTTGCTACTTGGGTGACTTGTCAATCCATTATTTTTAATCTCTCTTTGTCTGTTTCTTTATCTTTAAAATGAAAGTTATACTTTCAGCTGATTGTTGGGAGAGTTAAAATGAGACCATGTTTGTAAGGTACATAGTAGGTACACAGAAAATGTTCACCCTGTGAGTTTGCTACCTTTATCTTCCTTAAAGGCTTTCCAACAGCATTCATGACTTAGAAAGTCCCAATGCAATAGTGATTGAAGGTGGGGCCTTTGGAAGGTGATTAGGTCATGAGGAGAGAACCCTTATGAATGGGATTAGAGTCCTTATAAAAGAGGCCCAGAGAGCTTCCTTGTCCCTTCCACCATGTGAAGATATAAGGAGAAGACAGCCATCTATGAACCTCAATAGGCATTGAACCTGCTTGCACCTTGATCTTGGACTACTCAGCCTCCAGAACTATGAGAAATAAATGTTGGCTGTTTAAGCCACCCAGTCTACATTATTATTGTTATAGCAGCCTGAATAGACTAAGACAATCTGCTTACAAACAGAGACTATATCTCCAAGAAAGGAGAATCCTTAAGATAGGACACTAAATAAATGTCCTCGGTCTCTAGGTTATTCCTAAGAAAGAGAATTTAAATCAAAAAGCAGCAACAAAGAGTCTTGAAGCTGGTAACTTAAAGAAAATTATAAGCACTCAACTTCTAAGGGAATTCATATTCATATTTTTAATGTGAAATAAAAGAAGAGCTTCTGAAAAGATGATTCTTTTTTAAAACAGGTTTGCAAAATGCAGAAGGCAACGTAAATAGAAACTTAAAATAGGGCATAGGAATCTATTGTCCTGGGTATTGCTAAGTATGAAGTCAGTGTGGTGCATGGGAGAGAGCTTGCGATGGCAGCCTAGCGAATCAGGTCCTATGTCTCCCATGACCAGCTGCATAGCCTTTGGTAAACCATGCCCCCATCCCCTTGAAAGTCTTCTCATTGGTTAAATGAGCTAATTAGCTAAGTCAGTCTCTACAGAGCCTGCCAGACCCAGCCTTTCTCTACTTCTATGGCCATGAGATCACAGGGTCTGAGAACAGTGTTAAGTGCCATATTATTCACATTATCATTTCTAGACACCACTGGAAGTCTCTAGATTTGAGACACTACACCTAAGTTGGTGGAAAGGACATAAGATTAGAACTAGGAAAAGAACAAATACCAGGAAGGAGGGGGAAAATAACACAGCAGAAGAAAAGGGCAGAAGTCATCACTACCACATAGCAACTGGTATTGAAAATGTGTTTATTGGTTAGAAAGAAAAATGGATAGAAACCAATGGAGGAATGTAGGGAAGAGAGGACAAACCTACACAAATCCCAGAGAGCTTATGATTTCATTAACGTATGGGGAGGTGGGCTCATATTAAGAGTGAGGATTGGACACATATTGGGGACAGACAATCCCACTGAGGAGCACAGGAGTGGAGTAATCTGCCAAAGTCATTTGGCTTGTGATAGACCTGGGATCAGAACCTAGATTCTTGACTATTAACCAGTTAGTATTCCTTCTTCAGCTGGGGAGGGAGAGTGATAGCTTTGCATCTTCCAGTTTTATCCCTAAACATTGGTGCAAACTGTTAATTCATCATTCCTCTTCCAAGTAGCATGGAGCAGAAGCAACCCCAGAGAGATACGTAATTAGGCTACCTTTTAGGAGCTCATGGGGAAGGGGTGCTTCAGCACTTCTTTGGACTACAATTTGTACTATGTGTAAATTTCTAGTCCTTCATATAGTGTTTACCATTGATAGTCATGATACCCTCCCCTTACCACATTGTAGACTGTCCCTCATAATCCCAACCACCTGACACTAAAGTGCTACTTATCACCAGATGACCAAGAGACATCTGTGTGACTTGATGTTCCCCAGACCATGTCTTATAACCAGAAGGAAAAACAAAACAAAACACTGCTGCAGTACCATCCAGATATTTAGAAGTCAGTGTGCAATAATACCAAGCATTGTGGCCATCATTATTCAATACACATGCACTTGACTATCAATTTAGCTTAATTTTGTCCTAGATTTAACATAAACTAACTCTAATGTGCATCAATTCTAAGAGTCACATCTTTTCACATTTTTCCATCTGAAATTTTGATTTCTAAACTTGAGAGGCATTTTATAATCAATAGTATGTCACAGTTTAATTGGCAATGTTTTCTTTTCTGTCTTTGTGATAAGAAAAATTGTTGTGTATCTTAAAATTATGATATCTTGGACTCAATGAAAGACAGAATTCAAGGCAGAAATGGAAAGCAATGTCATCACTAGCTTTCACAGGCTACAGAATAGTGAATTCTCTCTCTCTCTCTCTCTCTCTCTCTCTCTCTCTCTCTCTCTCTCTCTCTCTCTCTCTCTTTCTCTCTCTCTCCCCCTCCTCTCTCTCCTCTCTCTCTCGCCCATGCTCTATCACTGGCACTCTCCCTCATTCTCTTGTCTTTTTTTTTTTTAATTTTTACTAATGTTCATGAAATGCTTCCTCTGTGACAGGCAAAATGCTAAGCACTGGAGATGAAATAACAAGCCCAGCAGAAGGGGTCCCTGACCATCTACCAGGAAGAGACAGATATTGATCAAATAGCACACACATACACAACCATGTAAAGCTACGAGATAAAGTCCTTGAGAGAAGTGCGTGCTGCTATGAAGGCGTATGGAGCAAGGTAATGATGTGGGTGGGAAGACTTCTTTGAGAAGTGAAGAATGAGCCGAGATATGCTTGAGAAGTACATAGGTCAAGGTTGAAGACAGTGCCTCTTGTGCAGAGGGAATTTCATATAAAAGAGCCCTTTGATAGCCAGAAGTAACGCTTTAAGAAGGGCATGTTACTGGAGCCCAGAGAACAAGGGATGTGGCATGAAATGAGTCAGGAGTCAGACTATGGCTCTTTCTTTATCTTTTAGAGAATTTTAAGGCACTGAGAGGAGGAGGAGGAGGAGAGAGTCAAGATTCTCAAATCAAAAACAGCATTTCAGGTGTCATGTGGGGTCCACTGGAAGTGTGGGTTAGGAGGCTCTTCTAGTGGTCCAAAGAATAACTGGTGGATAAATACAGACTCCTGGCTCAGCCAGGCAGACCTCAGCTCCGCAGTGCAGCCCTTTCTGTCACCTATTCTGTATACAGACCTTGCAGTGCCATCCTGGGAGCAATAGACAGAGAATGAGGTCAGAATATTCAATAAAGGTTCCTGCTGCAGACAGAAGAGAACCCTGAGCAAAGATGACAAGAGAGAGGGCTGGGCAATGCAAGAGGAAAGGTAGGAAGCAGGCCCATGTGCCCTGCCAGGTCTCACTGAGCTAGGAACTTATGTGAACAGCCTGAACCCTCCCCAATGTCAAGTCAACCTACTGTCCCTCTGGCTTGGTCCTTGTTAGATACACTGAAGGTGTTGGATCAACTCAGAGAAGATGAAAGTTTATTTGATGCTTGAAGAAAAAGGGCTCTTTATTTAAAGGTTACACAAAGGATCCTCAGAACCTAGTTTTTTCTTGGCAGATATTGACTTACAAACAGATCTTATTCCACTGGTTGGATATATCTATTTCTAGTCCTTGTACTTGTACCCCATGAATTGCGATTTGATGAAGCCATATGAACAATGAATGAGGTCTCACTGTGCAAATGCTATATGTTCTTAGGAAGGGAAAACATAAAACTGCAATCCATAGCTTATTAAAATCCCTAGGTAAGCCCAGTTTACAAAGCTCAATGCCAATACCTATAACTCACCCCAGTGAAAGCGTGAGCCATGGAATAACTGCTGTCTCTGGCTGCATTCGAGTTTGGTACTGAAAATCTAAATTTTAATGGCTTTATATATAAAAGAAGTCTTTTAGAGAGAGAGAGAGAGAGAGAGAGAGAGAGAGAGAGAGAGAGAGAGAGAGAGAGAGAAAGGGAGAGAGAAACATCAATCAGTTGCATCCCACACATACCCCAACTAGGGATAGACCCTGCATCCTGGGCAAGTGCCCTAACTGGAAACTAACCCGCCACCTTTTTGTGCATGGAATGACATTCCAATCAATTGAGCCACCCCAGCCAGGGCTATAAAAACAGTCTTTGATTCAGGGAATGTAATCACTCAAAGGGCAGCAAATAAAAACTGGGCAAAGCACAGTTCCCTGTTAATTTTTTTTTCCTTGCAACATCTATAAGCATCTGATCACACACAGTTGTGCAATTATTTGCTAACTGAAGATGTTGTTATTCTCTTACTGTGTTAGAAAAATAGTCACCTTTCTGGGCAAAGATAAACATATGTGGGTTCTTTTCCTACAGTTTAGATATCTTAAATCTTAGATGGTTTTCACGGCAGCTTTCATTCTCAACTCTCCCACCATTCATCTTTCATTCTCAGCAAGGGCTAGTTTACTTCATACAAGAAGACCTTCACATAACTTTCTGGCATTAATTATTATGGTGGCGCCAAGTCCCGTGTGAAATATTTGCTGCAATGTGTCCCGCAGCCTATTAAAAAAAAGAAGAAGAAAAAACAGCAAAGGGGTGGGGAGGAAGGTAAAACACGTCTGGTGATTATTTGCTATTTTACAAGAATCTGAAATAATTAATTGAGTGCTTGATAGGCACGCACAGAGCCCCTCCAATACAGCCCTGCATTGGTAAGCGAATGTAAACATTTTGAAAATGTGTCTGCAAAGAAGCAAGAAAGGAATGTGGTCTGGGCTCTCATGCAGCCTTCATTCTGAGAACAGTGCCAGCTTTCCCTCCTGCAGCCTGGAGGGCCTCCTGGAGGTGGCATGGGGACCCTGGAGCACTGAGTGACAAGAAAACAATGCAGCCCAAAATGAAAATTAACAAGCAGTGCTGAAGAGCCAATTAGACCATTAGGATGATGAGCCCTGAGAAGCTATACATTTCTGTGCTGACAATGTATTAACTAGCTTCTTCTTTTTTTTTGATAACAACAAACAACTCTCTGGAAACTTCCACTTGAAGAAGAAGTGAAGTGGATAAAATATAGACCAGATCAGTATTTTAAAGGGACAGTCATCTGGGTTTAACTTGACCCTAGGGAAACTGACAAGATCTCCACTTCGTAACACAGCACAGGTCCTTTTGGGAAGCAGCTGCCACCTCCTGCAAACAGACTGTCACTCTGACCTGGCGGTGGGGCATGTCACTGTTTATTTCCCCCTCCCTCCCTGGGGAACATCCCTGAAGCAAACTGGCTGAAACTTGTCAGTTTTTGCAACCATTGCATAGAAACCCATAAACCTGCTCCCCCAATCCCAACTCCTCTCCTCCTATCATGCAGTGAAGGCAAAAATCATACCGCCAGGCACCCATAGAGAGCCCTCCATAAGAGTGGGGTAGTTGATTGGTTGAGAGAATAAACAAGTCAAAGAAAGACATGGGAAGGTTTTAATGGTCAAAGGGGTTAATCAGACCTGGTATCAAAACCTGGCCACTCACCTTATTCGACCCGTGTTCTTGGGCAAGTTTTTAACCTTTGTAAACTTTAGTTTCCTCATTGAAAAACTGGGTACAACCGTAATTCAGACCTCATAGGATCGTAAATGAAAGATTCATTCACATGTCAACAAAATTCTATCCCAGGGCCTGCAACACAGTAGACCATTCACTACATATTAACTTTTAAGGCAGCTGCATGCAGGCTGAAGTATTTAAAGGAGAAGGCAACTCAGAAATATATTTGAAAGTGGAATTTCACATTGCTGCCGCCATTTCTTCACTCACTCAGTTCTCATGGATGACCCATTCATTTAACAAATATTTATTAAGTATCTATCATATCCCTGTTGGGAGAAAAATGCAGTGGCTAAAACAAAATTCCTGCCCTCATAAAACTTACATTCTAGTCGATAAAAATTACATGAAGAAATTTATAATGTGTTAGGAAGTAATGATGTACAATAATTATTCATTCATTAATTTAATGTAGATTTATTTATGACTTTATACAAATCACTGAGCTTATATAACTTTTTTCCTGATCATCGCATAATAATTTTGGATAAATATATACCTAAAATATCAAGCAATAAAGGATCTCTGTCCAGATGGAGCATCATCCTGTCTACTGAAAGGTTGTGGGTTTGATTCCTGATCAGGGTACATACCTAGATTGAGGATTTGATCCCCAGTTGGAGCACATATGGGAGGCAACCAATCACATCAATGTTTCTCTCTCTTCCTTCCTCTCTCTCTAAAATCAATTTAAAAAAAAAAAAAAACACGCTGAAACCGGTTTGGCTCAGTGGATAGTGTCGGCCTGGGGACTGAAAGGCCCCAGGTTCAATTCCTGTCAAGGGTATGTACCTTGGTTGCAGGCACATCCTCAGTAGGGGGTGTGCAAGAGGCAGCTGACAGATGATTCTTTCTCATCGATGTTTCTAACTCTCTATCCTTCTCTCTAACCCTCTGTAAAAAATCAATAAAATATATTTTAAAAATACACACACATATATCTGGGTGAGGATTAAAAAGAAAAGAAAACAATCGTTATATGCTATATATCTGAAACTAATACAAAATAAAATAAAATGTAAACTGTAATTGAAAGAATAAATGTTTAAAGAAATGAAGGAATTCAAACTGTCCACACAGTGTCCTCAGAGCAGCCTGCATTCCTATATTTGCCTAAAAGACCCAGAAATGCTGAAACTGTCACCACTGATACATTCCAGTTTGGGACAGGGTCACCAAATCCAAAACTAAGATCATGGTTTTAGAATAACAGAGTCCCTAAAAGTGTTAATTTTCACTTGGCATCATAGAGAAATCCAGAGGACTGCTCCGAACCATCTGTTCAGCAACGATAATGAGGGGTAGTGGGTTTCTCTGGGGAATGTGCCAGGATGTCTGAAGAACTGGTAGCAGAAGCAGGACCTTGCCATTTCAAGAAACAAATGGAAGCAACCACCATCATCTCGTCTGCTACATGTAAAACTCCCAGCAGCCACCCCTTTTTCTCCTGTGACCGTGAACTAAGTCAACTAAAAAATAGACTTTGAAGTAGGGTCACCTTTTTCAGAAAGGTCAAAACTTTCTATCCCCTCTCTCGGAAGTTCTTGTGCTGTGTACCAGCTGACTTCACTGAGCAACCATCAAGCTGGTAAATTCTAGGTGAGGATGGTGATAGGAGGAAAGCCTGCTGTCAAGAAGTATCGCTCAGCTTTTAATGGCTGGCCTGAACGTCTTACACTCTGGACCCATTAATCAGATTGGTCATACGGTATCTATTGTTCACTCTTAGCTGCACCTCAATAGACATCATGGACTTCAACCTTTGACATAGTCTATGACTATTGCCAGTCCATGTAGATGGGGCTCTCCCCCTGGCCCAAGTTCTTGATGGTCGGCCTGGTACTGACCTGCTCTTCTGCTCTGAAGCCCTGCCTCGTAACACATTCTAGATCAGGATCACTTGTCTAAGCTCAGTCTGGCTGACTACTTAGCTGCCATAGCCCATCATTGTCCCTCAATCTGGTAAAATATCAAAAAGAAGAACCTGCCAAAACCTCACGAAATCTTCACTCATGCAGAAAGTGAGACAGAAAGGAGACTAATGAATGAGATACTGTGTGGGTTTTTTTGTGTGTTTTTTTTTCATTGTACATTCAAAACATACAGTGAATCCCACTAGGCTATCAGTGAATTCATTGGCAGCCTTCCTTTGGAGGCCTGCTTTAATGAATGGGGAACAATGTTTTGTGATTAAGCAATCATTTCCATGTAAACAGTTCATTCTTCCCACGTTTTTGTTTTTACAATTGCAATCACATAATTAATCTTATTAGAAAACCCTTTGAACAGTGGCCCAGTGGTGAGATTCATTCACTGAGGTCCTAGTTGTGTTTGAGCACCCACTGCAGGCGAATCTTTCTGCTGGGCATTGTGGATGAAACAGGGACCAAGATTAAGATGACACCTTCCCTGGTGAAATTTACAGTCCAAATTCTCAAACTCTTAATTAGCAGACTATTCGTTAATTCGTTTTTTCTTTTGCCATGCATTGGATTGTACAAAAATTTCCCTAAAAGGTTGCCCAGTTTCAAATCCAAGTTCAATGTGTGCTGAAAAATCAACGAATTCATCACCACCACATATTCTTTTCCTCCTGGCCAAATTCCCTATCTAACTTTAGTTCAAGCACACAGTCTGTCTCCCTATCCTCTCTGCTTCATCTCTTTGTTCTCACATCTACTGAGTCCATGAATGGTCATTTTTATACACTTGCTGCCCTCATAGATGGTAATCTCCCTGAGACATAGTTACTCTTCCTTGAATGGTCCTCTTCTATAGTCCCACAGCATAAACTTGTAGAGACAATTATTTAAGAGACTAGAAACATCAAACAGACTACCAAACCTCAGAGGGAAGGTGTGTGTGTGTTGGGGGGGGGTGTGGACAGTAGAGTGGTGAACTTTGAGGGGAACAGGGGGAGGGGGCTGTGAGGCAAAAGGGGGACATAGGTAATACTTTCAACAATAATGATTGAGAGAGAGAGAGAGAGAGAGAGAGAGAGAGAGAGACTAGAATCAGGTTATCAAGGATTCTCTTACTGCCCTCATGCGAACTCTGTTCTTCATCTCCCTTGCATCATTCCCATCATCATTCCCATCCCGCTATAGCAAGTTCAAGGAACGATTAATTTTTTGGCAACAAGAAATGCAATAATTGCACATGTCCCATGCCTGGACATTTACTCAGTCAATTCATACCTAAAATGTCACAGTTGTGAAGCACTGCTACAGAGCCAAGAATTAATTACCCTCAAATAAGTTCTTGGGGAGGGACCAAGTTTTCCTCATCAACATGCAAGGCAAATGCCGCCGCACAAAGGGAAAGAGAAAAGAAAAAGCACAGAAGCCTAAACAGGAAAGAGTGTTTTAAAAGAGAGTAAGGAAATAAAAGCAGCGTGCAATGGCAGCCACATGCCCTTTTCCTCCTGCAATGCTATAGGGTGATGGGTCTGCAGGGAATAACTCAGGCACCATTCCTAGCATCAAGTGTCTCATATTTCTAAACGAAGAGCAAGCTGAATATATTATTTTCCTGAAAAGAGAAACTCTCTCCCTTTATTTCTGTTGCAGTAATAGGATAAAACAAATAAGAACAAAGCTGAGTTCACAGGATGCATGCAAGAGCACCAGCAGAAGCTAGAATGGACATGAGACTCTCTTGCACCCTGGACTCTCGCCTAGATTCTTTCTTGGTTTCACATGTGGGTGAAGGTGAATGAAGCAAGATGCTGAAGAGGCAGGTGGTCACAGGCCCCAGGAATGATGGGACCTGTTACTGATCTTGCAGATCTTCTGATGGGTGTTCATTTTCTATTGTTGCACCACCATTTTTTCAAACTTTAGTGGCTTAAAACAGCACACATTTATTATCTCTTGGTTTCTATAGGTCAGAAGCTGGGAATTTCTTCTTTTTTTGTTATTATGATTATATTTGTATTGATTTCAGAGAACAGAGAAGAGAGAGATTAAAATGTCAATGATGAGAGAGAAATGTCTCCTGCATTCCCACTACTGTGGATCAAGCCTACAACCCAGGCATGTGCCTTGTCTTGGAATCGAACTATGACCTCCTACTTCACAGTTAGAGGCTTAACCACTCAGCTGCACTGTTCCAGAGATTGGGCATTCCTTAGCTGGGTCCTCTGCTAAGGTTCTTACAAGGTTACAATCAAGGTGTTGGCCAGGCTGTGTCCTCATCTGAGCTCAAGGTCTTCTTTCAAACTTAACCAGATTACTGGCAATACTGAGTTCCTTGATGTTGTAAGACTGAAGCTCTCAGCTCCTAGAGGCCATGCCTTTCCATAGACAGTTCACATTATGGCTGGTTTCTTTGTCATAATCATGTGGGAAGTGTTCATCTCTTCAAGAAGAACCCAGTCCCTCTTTGTAAAACCCTCCCGAGATGATCTCTCTTTTGTGGCCTAAATTACACCTTTAATATTCTTTCACCCTTGCCTGATAATGTAATCTAATCACAGATGTTTCATCACCTAACATGCACAAGTCTTAACCAAACTAAGGGGGTGGCTTATACAGGGTACAGACACCAGGAAGAAAGTCTTAGGAACCATTGTGAAATATCATTACCATAATGTTGCAGTTCTCACCTGACATTTCTAGCTCCTAGTCCAGCAGAGAGGGAAATAGGGGGAATGGGAAGGGGAAGGAAGACAGGAACCCATTCTGTGGTCAGATATATTGGGTTGAACCATATGAAATCACCAATAATCCTGTATAATAAAAGCCTAATATGCTAAGTGCCTGGTCATCCGGTTGGCCATTCAACCAATCAAAGTGTAATATGCTAATGATATGCTAAGGCTGCTCACCACTCGCTATGACATGCCCTGACCACCAGGGAGCAAATGCTCCAACCTGTAGGTTAGCTTGCTACTGGGGTCTGACCAACACACCCTGGAGTCCTCCTATGGTACCTCCCCATCAGGGGAAAGACACAGTGAGCCAAGTGGTAAGGAGCAGCAAGCTGGCTGGCGGGCAGTAAGGAGGGATCCTGGACTGTGAGAGGAATGTCCAACTGCCCACCTAGGCAGACATCCCCTGAGTGGTCCTGAACTGCAAGAGGGCCCAGGCTGGACTGAGGGACGCTCCCCATGCCCCAATGCATGAATTTTGTGCACTGGGCCTCTAGTACATACATATAGATATAGATATAAATGTTATACATAAAGCTCTGTAGAGATAAAAATAAAGACAAGGATAGAAATAGGTAGAGATAGAGATAAAGTTAGAGATAGAGATAGAGATAGAGATACAGAGATAGAGATAGAGAGATAGAGAGACAGAGATAGAGAGACAGAGATAGAGATAGAAATAGAGAGAGATAATCAGTCTCCTTTCATGAACCTTTTTAAACACTCTGTCTCTGGGGTATCCATGAATATTTTTTCCAGTTTTGTGCATATTATGTTTTTCAAAATAACATTTCAGTGGTTCTGAGGGCAAAATAGTCATCATTTACTCTCATTGTCATCTTCATCTCCATTTCTGTAGCAACAATGCAGTCCTAAGGAAGGGAGAAGTGAGAGAGAGCTCATTCTAGGGCAGACTTTCATCGCTCAGTGAAGCTTTCCTTATGACTGCCCAGATCAGCAGCAGCCCGAAGCTACTCAGTTCCCCATGGCATATGTGCATCTGTGTGTGTGTGTGAGTGTGGTGTGCTCATGTGTACATACACTTGGGAGACTCGGGACGGAAATGCCTCCAAAGTACCTGTCATTTCTGACAGATGAATTAAGTCGGGTGTAACAGGCAAGGCGTGCAACTCCTACACAACTGCACAGAGAAAGACTTGCCCAAAGCAGAAAACAAAGCAAAACCAAACCGATGCTCATTTTTGTAAGGTGGAAAAACTTCAAGGAGCCATCGTATAAGAACTCAGAGTAAACATGCTGGTTTCAATGCCACCAGCTGCTAAGAGAGGAGAGAGTGACTTCTGTGGACACAGCACATGTTTTCAGGTGATAAACACACATAAATATGGGATGGTATATACTTGCAGTGAGCAAAACCCCTGCCAACAGAGTGGTTCCCACAAGCTGAGAATTTTTCAATATAAACAAGAAATTATGAACCCTAAAGGCCAGCATGCTACCAACTGCTTAAGCAAGGAGACAGTCTAGAAGTGTTCTCGATATTTAAAAGCATTGTCTGAGTGCAATTCTGTTGGAAACATGAATTAGAATCAGAATCACCAAGGCATATGAGAATGCCTCATGGCAAGTGAAAATGGAATATTTACTGAAAAGTTGGGTTACAGCTGCTGTGTGATGGGAATTGGGAAGAAATGCTTAAACAAATGTTTGAACAGCCAAATCTACCCCCCAGTTTTCTCAGTGACTTCACTTATGACCTAAGCCAAGTTGTTTCTCCAATCTCTGCCTCATTTCCACAAACATATATAACTGTGTTCATTTATTTAACAAATCTCTATTGAATGCTGAACATAGGCCAGGCAACCATGTATGCCTGCCACACTGAGAGGAATCAGCACAGCCAGAAGAGGCAGCACCAGGGAAAAGACATCAAACATTTGTGTAGAAAAAGGAAAACTCAGATATGACTCCTTGAAAGACCCCCTCCACATCCCAGAAGAACCATGGATACGTGGGCATTCGTGGAAGATAGACATGCACTAACAGAATGTTTAAGTTCTTTAAACTTTTGTTGCTGTTCAAATGGTGATAAAATAGATTAAGTTCAGAACAATGAATATTGATAACATCTGAAAAATACCGGAAGACAAATAACAGCAATAAATCTAAATGGCTGATCGACTCAGATATCAATGACCTCCTATGACATTACAAGCTATTTCATAGATGTTCTTTTATCAACAACCTCTGTGTCGGGTCCAACCTTATACATTAGCTGAGAAGTCCCCTGAGGGATAATCAAAGGTACCCCTCTGATTGATCCAGACATTGTAGGTGGACTTCCTCTTGTACTTATTTCTTTCTGGTAGGAGAAGGGAGTTCCAGGAGAGGAAACTGTAAGAGCAGGAAGGAGCACAGGGGTGGCAAAGTCAAATGCATAACAGTAGCCAGAGACTAACATAGGTGAATTAAGACCCTGAGGGTGGGGAGAGGGCAGTGATAAATTGGAGATCTGGGAGCTGCCTCTCCCCTTCAGCTCAGTATTGCCATGGGGTAAGGTACCCAGGATGGTGAACACTTCTTATATTTTTGTAAAAATAATCCAAACTTTCATGCAAAATATTAAAGCCATAGAAACTATCTAAAAAACAAAACAAAAAAAAAACAAAAAAAATAGCATTTGGGTTCAAAAAAATCCTGGTAGCCAGTTGGGACCAATGAATATTAAGGCATTTTCATCTCCTCACATTATGCATGAAATTAGAGTAATATAATAATATAATTCTTGACAACTAAAAGAAAATGAATGATGACTATAAATCTTATGGGGAAGCTAAGATCCCCATGGCAGGAGATGGGATTAGAGGAAAGTGGGAAGGTTTTGTCCACCAGAGAGAACAAAAGAAAGAAGAGACAGATAACCAGAGAAAAAGAGAGACAGCAAGCATAAGAGGAGGAGGGATAGAGACAACATAGAAATAAGGAAGAAAAAAATGGAAGAAAAAATTGGCATTTTAGGGAAGTGAATGTAATTCCTCTAAAGTTTCACTTAGAACAGTCTTGCAAGCAAAATAGCTTTCAGAAATTTCTGACAATAATGTCCTGATTTTTATAGCATTCAGCAGACTATAATGCTCAACTTTTGAGTTGTATTGAAGATATGTGGAATACCAGAAGAAAACTTGTTATTCCAAGAATTAAACAAGGGCCTATGGACATATTTGAGAGCATGATGGTTTTCAGGCAAATATAATTGTTCCTCTGCAAAAACAAAAACAAAACAAAACAAACAAACAAAAAAACTTGGAGTTAAAGGGGAAAATATTCATAATATACTTAAATATTTTGGAGGGGAAAAAAAGGTTCTCAAGCATTTGGGTGCCTGTCACCTTATATGTGGACACATGCACCCACTTCTAAAAATACATTTAGCTGGAAGTCCTAAAACTTCCAGAACCCTAAGGGTCAAGTGGTAGCATAAAAATGATAAACTTGCATTTGTGAAAATAATGTTCCATTTATGAAGAAAATTAAAGGACCCAGCCCACTCCTGAGGTCTGAATATAAATAGATATTTATAGCAATCATGTGCTCCTGGCAAACATTATTTCAATTTTTACAAAATCCATTGAGATTTAGACCCAACTGTTTCAATAAAGGCTTGATATAAAACTATTCTCAGTTCTCATTTTTTCTCTCCGAACAGGTGCAACTTTCTTTTTTCTTTCTTTTTATTTTTTTCTTTAGCAAGCATCGGTAAAAGTGTTTAAAATGTCACAAGTTACTTTTTCAAATTTCTATCCAGATTAAGTCCTACATTGAAAATGACAACTAGTCTTTTCTGTACATAGCCATTTTAGAAAGTTTCATAGCTTATCCAATTTATTTCAGAGGGTGGCTGGGTGAGGCTTAGGATGAGGGGTGAGAGTGAAGGAAGGGGTGGCGGGGACAAATCATGCTTCCTACTGCCCAAAAGTGCCAATCAACCTCAAGCCAGTGGCATGGGTCTCCATTTTTCAAATGTCAATAAGTCTTTTATTAAAAAAATATATGGCGCCAAGCAGCTGTAAGTTCTCATTCCTCATGATCTCATTTTCAAATGCTCCTGATCTTTCACTGCTTTGTTGTGTGTTCTGATGGAGTGACACAACCTTGAGCTGTCCAAGTTCACGTCCTGAAGTCTCTGATAAAACCATATTGATGTGGTGATGTTTCCTACCATTAGAAAAGATATCTCCCTGCTGGGAGCCTCATTACAAGGTTTTCCTTTGTCCAATCAAAAATAGACTTTAATCAAGAACAGCATTTAGATATTGAAAAAAAAATCAGGTAAGTAAAAAGTAAATACATTAAATTCATTAGAATATAAAGTTTGGCCCAACCGGTGTGGCTCAGAGGTTGAACATTGACATATGAACCAGGAAGTCACTGTTTGATTCCAGGTCAGGGTACATGCCTGGGTTGTGGGTTCAGTCCCCAGTAGGGGACATGTAGGAGATAGCCAATCAATGATTACCTCTCATCATTGATGTTCCTATCTCTCTCTTCCTCTCTAAAATCAATAAAAAATATTTTTAAACAACATAAATTTTGAATCCCACTACCCAGAAATACACCTAGTTATATAGTTTTGGTGTGTGACAACATATTTATGTTTATACTGTTTATATAAGCAATATGATGATACTACTTTGTAACCTAATGTTTCACTTAAATATTGGGAATGCTGTTCTATCAATAAATATCAACCACATAGCCCTTAATAGCCAAATCATACAATAGCCACTATACACACACACACACACACACACACACACACACAATCCCATTTCTCACCGTAATAAGCAATGCTGTGAGGAACATCTTTCTAATTAACTTTTTGTACATAGCCTTATCCATTGTCCTAGGCTAGATTTTTAACAGCAGCTCTAACTAAACACTTTTCATGCATGAGCTCAGGTAAGCGTGGTACCAAGATCTGATGAAGTACAGGCACGTCTCACTTTAATTCTTTTCACTTTATTGTGCTTCTCTGATGTCACATCTTTTTTCCAAATTGAAGGCAAGAACCTCCATGTGCAAAAGGATTACAGCTCGCTCTGTTGTGGTGGTCTGGAACGAAACCCACAATATCCCTGATGCCTGCCTACAGTTTGACTTAAGAAGTGGTATTCCCAGATCTCCCAAACCTGCTAGGATCTACAACCCATTCTTTGACCCACCCACATTATTCCCCCATCCTTAAGGTAAATTTTTCAGCTCAAACAATACTCATGGATCAAAGTATTTTGTTGAGGCTCACTCAAGAGCCCTCCAGTGAAGCCAATGTCCATGGTCTCTCTATGCTTGGAAAAATGGTTTCCCCAGCTCACCCAGCCCCCTGCAGACACCCCTTAAGGACAGCATTGAAATGCTGCCTTTAAGTTTGCTGTAACATCTCAGCAAACAGTGCTATAAAAATAAGCAAAACCTGGGACTCAAATTGAACATAAAAGTTGTTGTAGATACTGTGTTGTGACAAACAGCCTCTCCAAACCACATAAATTGTCTAAAACCTCTTAAACCTTTGCTCTACATCACCACCCAGGACGGCGAAGGGAATACCGCAAAGGAACTCCAGGCTAATTGAAAAATCATTCACTTGAGATGCAGGGAGGATCATGCTCCATTTCTAGGGACGTTTATAGAAACTAGAAGCACGTGGAGAGCTGCCTGCAAGGAGCCACCGGCCAATCGGCAATCTCCAAGAGACATCACCTGCTCTTTCCTCCCCTGCCTTGCTGGATTTGCACTTAATAATTCATGAGAAATGCAAGGAGAAAAAAAAATACAACTCTACAGGGGAGGTCAGGTATCCAAACTCCTTCCACCTGAGTCCTGGCTGCTCCCCTTTCAAAGAAACACTGCGGCTTCGAAGGTAGGAAGCCAGTCGGCACCCAAGAGCTGATGTTTCTAAACTCCCTTGTTCCGAGAGATCATTATCAAGGTTTTCCATTAGCAGGACTAAGTAAACACTTTCCTAAATAACCCTGTCAATGGCTTAAAAAATATATTTTTGGAAGAAAGGCTCAATATGGCCCTGGCAGGGGATGATATCGATCCTCATTTGGGAGGCTTTCTCCCCCTGCCCTCTGGAGGGACAATTAATATCGACCGCACCTATCATTAATTTTCCACAGTCAGCAGGGGCTTTTAGGTTTTATAAGTATAATATCAATACGGACTGTCTTAGAAGCTCTTATTTATTTTCTGTTTTCCCCTGCACTCTGTTCTCTGCCCCCACAAGACAGTACTTCACCCGTGTAAGGCAATCGGCTACTAGAGAAAGTAACTCCGATGCTTGAACGGAGATGGGCTCTCATTCTCTTTCCAAACGGATCATCCGGATGGGGGAGCAGCACCCTGTGATTTCACCACCCCCTGGGCTAGAGGATAGGATGGATGCTGAGAGTAGAGACAGGAGAGGGAAGGGGACAGAGGAGGGGCCTCAGCACCCCTCTCTCTGCTTCTGCATCTGGGGCTCAGTGTCTTACACCCTTTCTCTTTTTGAAGCCCCCAAGGATCACGTGTATTTTCTCGCCATGGAGCAGGGAAATACTTTGGGTATCGTTTATTCTGTGTTCTCTCTGTTCTATCAGATCAGAAACTCTCCATTCTTTTCAAGAATCCTTAATAAACATCACCAGCCCATCCAGGCATAGCTCAGTGGTTGAATGTGTACCTATAGACCAGGAGGCCATGGTTCGATTCCCTGTCAGGGCAATAGGGAAAGACTAGAGACATTTAGGCAGGATTGCTATGGTGGAATAATGGGTTTTGGGCTCGATCCCCAGGGTGGGATTTGCAGGAGGCATCCCATCAATGATTCTCTCTCATCATTGATGTTTCTATCTCTGTCTCCCTCTCCCTTTTTCTTTGAGATTAGTAAAATATTTTTTGAAAATAAAAATGAAAACACCAACAAAGATGCTGACTGACAAGAGCTCAAATGTGGCCTCATGGGTCCTGCTCAGGCCAGTGTGGCCTGGCCATCACCCTGCCTTCAGTGGTGGGTGTACTGGTTCCAAGGTTGTGAAAACAAGAATGATCCCTGTCTGTTCCCAGGGCTTCTGGCCAATGGCTTGGGTGGTCCTCCAAGCAGCAGAACCCATCAGAACCTTTGAAAGGGCACCTGAAATGTTGGCTTGTTGGCAGGCTTCTTGATCTTTGGGAGGTAAACAGGGCCCCCCTCATCTATCCCTCTCTCCCTCTTAGGCACATGAGATATTAGAATCTGCTGGCCTGCTCACTTCCAAAGATCCCCTCACCCAGGAACCCCCTCTTTTAGCACTCTCTGACTCCTCAAACAGGCTTAGCCTGGGCAGGGTCACCCAGGTCTCCCAAAGCCAAGGCTAAGAAACACACAGGTCCCTTGTTGGCTCCTCTTCTGACCAGCTTTATTGTGGGAATGCACGCCTTCCCTCCTCAGTGATGTATTTGGAGCTGGCTCTGCCAGGTGCTAAGCTATGCACCTAAGTGCCTGCTCTGTCCTCAAGCAGCTCATCATCTGGAAGTCTGTGTTATCTGGAGGGAAGAATGAAAAGGCATAGAATTCTCACAAAATGGTAATAAAATTAGTGTTAAGAATATGAGCCAAGTGTATATGTTTATTTAAGTTAGAAATAGGTTGTTCTGCTCTTTAGAAGCAGTGTTACCTCGGGCAAGTTTCTAAACTTCTCCAGCCCCACCTTCATCAGCCCTGAAGTGCAGGTCGTCACAGTACCTGCCTTACAGAGTTGTTATGGGATCAAACCAGCTAATCCACGAGATCTCAGCCCAGTGCCAGCCCTTAGGAAGTGTCCCACATGTGCACTGGAAATGGCATCAGCATTGCCTGGTCACTGAGAATTGAGACAAATAGAGACATCCAGGAAAGTGGGCCCCCATTTCAGACAGGAGTAAGGTACTCAGAGAAGCCTTTTCAGAATGGATACAAGAGCTTTGACTCTAAGAAGAGCCACGTGTGCAATGTGGGCAGGGTGGGGTCATAGCCAGAGTTGAGATGGGAGGTGGGGAGTGGTCATACTGGGGATGAGCATAGCCTAAGGGCAATAGGGAAAGACTAGAGACATTCAGGCAGGATTGCGATAGTGGAATGATGAGGGTACAAAGATGGCAGTGACAGATGTGAGAAGACGCCCAACAGAGAGGGCATGGTGTAGGGAGAGAGTTAGAATACAAAGGAGCCAGGGGATTGGTGAGTCCCAAGGAGATGGAAATCACTGCTCTTTGGCATAACCAGTCTTCCCCTGGCTCTCCATCTCTCTCTCTCTCTCTCTCTCTCTCTCTCTCTCTCTCTCTCTCTCTCTCTCTCTCTCTCTGTCTCTGTCTCACTCTTTCTATATCCTCACTCTCCTTCCCAGTTCTCTTTCCTACTGTGTCTTGTTTCCGGTTACCTGTCCCTCACTGTGTATGTAAATCTCCTCTACCTCAATCTGTCTCTCTGTCTTTCCCCCTGTCTGTGTCTCCCTGTCACTTGCTCTTTTCCCAACAAGCTACCATTTACTTATTGTGTTTATCTAGTTGGACTCCTTTCTCTGCCCACTAGGATGTACGTCCACCAGGCTGAAATTTTCTACGTGTTTGCTCACTGACATTCCCTAAGGGCTTAGGAAAGTACTTGGTACATGGTAGTCACTCAATAGTGAATATGGCATTTGTTGTTACCATGGTGAAGGTGAGTAACTGGCCTGAAGGGGGTGGGTGTGAGGCCTGAAGGAGGTGGGGGGAGCACAGGTAACCTCCCTAAGTCGTAATTCAAACTCAGCACCACCAGTTGCCCACACTGGAGAGTAGCCAGAAACTGTGGGACCTTAGGAGGTGGAGTGGGTCGCAGCCCACCTGATTGCCCCATCCTGCAGTGGCTTCTGCCCAGTGTCCCTTTTTGGCATCTTCTGAAGTCTAAGTTAACAAAGAAACAGGTTTAGAAAAGAACGGAGAGGGCCAATTGTGACTCTTACCAATAAGTGGAGAAGATGGAGTCCAGTGCCCTTTAGAGCTACTCATGAGGCTTCTGGCCTAATGTTCAGGGGACCCCTGCCTCTAGACTCCAGACTTTTCCAGCCAGAATATCTCAAGGATATGGGTTTGCTATCCCAGGAAACATAGACTCACAGGGCCATTGACTTCCCTCTCATTTCCTTTGGACACTTAAAGTAGAGGTGATATAATCATTGGCCAAGACAGGTCAATAAAATCAGCCTCCCTCCTTTTAGCAAACAGTTGATTCCCTCAGCAAACATTTGTTGAGCTCCTACCACAGCCAGGGATTGTCCTGGGTGCTCTGGCTGCCTGGGAGCTGGATCACACAGGGATTTGCAATGGAGGAGATTAAAAACCTCCGAACCCCATAATGCAAGGCAGAAATGCTAAGTCACACAAGAAAAGTGAAAATAAAGCACGAGGGCTGATCAGAGCAAGTGCATCCCGACAGAAGATAGCTGAGGTTGCTTTGTTACAAACCTTTAAAGCAGGTGGATTCGCAGCTCCTCTCAGGAGTGCATTCCAAAGGGAAGCCAACTTCTCTTGTAGTTTATAGCTAAAATGCTACCCTGTGATGCCCATGTTGTAATTTACTTAGTTCTGCCTTCCCTCTGGGTATAATCAACACCTGGGTACCACTGGCCAGCACACCTGGCAAGCAGACTACAATAAGAAGTGGCAAATGCCCTTTCTGCATTTTGGAGCAGACTCACCAATGGACAACTTACTAAGTTCAGGGTCAGCCTTCTGATCCTTCCAGGACCAGCATGGCCAAGGTGTACTCAATGTGCTAAGCCCTACCCCAGGCACCTTGCAGGAGCCAGCTTTACAGATGAGGAAACTGAGGCTGAGAAGTTAAGTCACACAGTGGATGAATGGGTCGGTAAGTGATGGAACCAGATTTGGAATCCCTGAGTGTCTGATTCCATAGACTCCCTTTTCCCCATTGCACCAGTGGCCAGTGCTTCCCTGGCTTGTTTCACAAGCAGCAGCTCCTGCTTACACCCTCACTGTCCACCTGCACCTTGCTCGTTAACCCAGTTTCCGATTTGCCTTTTCAGCCTTGTCACATCACGGCCACAACCCTGTGTGACTGTCCCAAATTCCGATAGGCAGCAATTTAGATTCACTTCAGCCTGCCTAGGTCCTTCTCAGAGACCGACTTCAAAGGTTCCCTGGAAATACAAAGCACCAAGCATTACGGTGTTTAATGGCAAGTTAAGTGAACTGGGCAGTGATCAGGCTCTCTCACTGTCTACGTGTATCACATTATCCCCGGATGAGGGATGAGGGATGCAGGCCAGATCACGCTCCAGAAGAATGTGAGGATGGAGAGGAGCTGCCCAATATCTGCTGTGCTCCACAGTCCTGTCCCACCACTCATCTAAGAGCTAATATAATATCAAGTGACAGTCTAAACAGGCTGCTTTCACCTCATCTGTGCATGTTGTATGCAAAACAGTGCTGACCCTGGCTTCATTCCTTAAAGCGTGGAGGGATTAATTATCTCCCACTGTTAGAGAAGTAATGACAAGTTACTTAGTACTTTTAGGACTGATAAATAAAGTCCTTCTGACAGGTGAGCCGATCACCTATGCTGCTCCAAAGTTGCAATATAAAATGCCCCTGTCTCTAAACTCAGGATTTCTTTTCCTAAAGCTGAAAATGATCTCCGGCCCTTTAAAATGGATTACTCCTGGACACTCTTAAATATGGTCCTCCCGGAACAATGAGTTATCCACTGCCGTTTCTGAAAAGGGGAATTCTTCAGGTGCTAAGTAGGATAAATGAATAGAGAGAGAAAGAACACAAGGAAAAGAGAAATAGAGAGATGCACTTAAGTGTTTTATTCACACTGAACTTCAAACATCCGTGGGAGTTTCAATACACTTGACTACACACCATCATCTTTATGTCACAGCTAAGGCCCTGGATTTGGAGAGTGTAGCAGAGATTTATCTGCAGTGATAAAATCTCCAGTTTCTCTCAATTCGCTTTCATTTTCCCCATCTTTCTTGAAGGACTACTCTCTCCTCCCCTCCCTGAGAATCACAGGTCCCTTCCCTGTCCCCAGGCTCCCCTTCTAATCAATTATTTAACTGAGGTTGGCATCTCTAATACTTATTTAGAGCTGTTGGTCACTCTGCTCAGTGCCTTATGCCCTCACCAATGGGTATTATCCCCAGGAAAGAAGGTCTGGTTATAAGTAAAGGTGGTATAGCAGTTGGCACAGCCTCAATGCTCCCCTTGGAGGGAGATGGATAAGAGACACTGTCATAAACATATAAAATGTTTGGTAAAGGAGGAGTTGCTCTCAACTGACTAAAATATAACTCCATGTTAAGGTGATCTTAAAAAAAAATCATTACATAATTCAAGGGGGAAAAAAGCAGGAGAAAACCTATGTCGTAGTGCAGAAACTAACATTAGGGAAGTGGGCATTTCCCCATGATTTCTGCATCATGTTTCCCTTCGAGAATTGGATGAGAGTTATAAATCTGTGTTTGCAAAATGTGTGTGTGTCCCATGGTTTATATCTAACCAAACATCAGGCTGTGTTTGGCCTGCACTACCTTAAAAATGTGAATGAGTTCATAATATAAAATTAAAATATTTTACATAAATTCCACAAAATTTGCTTCTCTTGAGAAGTTGAAAGGTTTGACAGTACTAGGCCAGCATGACCCTCTGGTAATAATTGGCTGATGCTGAGTAGCAACTTTTCCTTACAATGGGGTATATGGTATCCAGTTTGCCACATTCCTTGCCAGTCCCAACTGCACTGCACCTGACTGTGTCCCTCATTTGCATGATCTGTGGTTCAAGGAGTTTCTCATTCCTACCATAACAGCTCTCATCCAAGAAATGTTGGTACACACAAAATTCACTATAGAGGTTCCAAGGTGATGGCACCCTTTGTGTAGATTATCTATTGTCCAGAGCTTCTCCAGCTTGGCCAAGTCCCATCTCTGATCTTCAACTTCCTTGTCTATAGAATAAAGATTGTGCATGATCACTTTTAGGTCCCCTTCTTTGACTGAGTTTAAATGAAAGACAAGAACCTCTTTTTCAAAAAAAGAAAATAAAAATAAATTCTCAACATAAGCATAGAAGGCTAAGAGTTTCACAAAACACTTTTTTAAAAATTCTGTAGACCAATCAATGAGCCACTACCAACAGCACATTCAAAGGCTCCATGGGGAAAATTGGCAAATCTTTAGACACACGCTTCCACCAACAATTGCCCGTCCTCCACTCTGAGTCATGGAGTGTCTACTTTGCACAATAACAATCATCTGTAGTTGTTCCAAGGAGCTGGCTGGATGGGAAAGCTATGGGAGAGGAAATACAACCAGAGAAATCCCTCGGCCCACAATGTCACTGTGTGTGCTCGGAAAGGAGCACACGCTCCAGGACTAATCTGAGTAAGATGCTCAGATGTGTTTGAAATTGCTCTGTTGGGCCTCCATCCTGACTTCTCTCCCCTAAATTGTATAAATAGGGCCTAAGTATAAATTAAGTCATTCGTGCGATGGCCATTTCCTGATGGGTCAGTAACAGGGTGGGACAAACAAGAAAAGGTATATTTT
This sequence comes from Pipistrellus hanaki, assembly GCF_964339955.1. Lineage (NCBI taxonomy): Eukaryota > Metazoa > Chordata > Mammalia > Chiroptera > Vespertilionidae > Pipistrellus > Pipistrellus hanaki. The sequence continues at coordinate 198,291,149 of NC_140503.1, read as the reverse complement.
TGTCCTCCTGCTTACAGAGTCCTAGGCTTGTAGTGGTGTAAAGAACTTTAAAAAGGCCCTGATGCAGCCCTCTCTCTTTACAGAAGAGGGAACACTTTTAACCCAGACACAGGATAATACATGCCTGCCCTCGGGCCTATGTGTGTATGTGTCTGTTTCTCCCTCATTTCTAGCCTAGCGTGGGCTATGGAACCCCACTGCCTGGCCCTATCCTCACTACCTGAGCCTTCTTATTTCCCTTGACGCTAGGTCTTCATCTATAAAAATGGGGAAAATGGTGATACTTGTCTCCTAGGACTGTGTGAGGATAAAATGAGATGATTCATGTCAAGTACTTGGAACAGGGCTCAAAACATAAAGTTAAGTAAATGCTAACCCATTATTTATTATCAGCTTTGCTTCTGGGGAGAATTAACTGAGAAACAGTATAGCAGGCAGTCAGGTGAATCCTAGGTTCAACTTGGGGGCCTTGATGATCTCACTGATGGACACTGGGCAAGTTACTTGACCACTGTGAGATTTAATTACAGAGTCAGTAAAATGCTGCTAGAATTACATCAACAATGTGTGTGGAAATGACTAGCACTAGGTCCAGTATGTATAGGTGCTAAAGAAAAATAGTTCTAACAATTAACCATTAATAGATATATTTTTCATCCTTACCCAAGTATATGCTTTTACTGATTTTTATGGAGAGGAGAGAGGGAGAGGGAGAGAAAAGAAATGAGAGAGAGGGAAATGAAGAGAGAGAGAGAGAGAGAGAGAGAGAGAGAGAGAGAGAGAGAGAGAGAGAAACATGGACCAGTTGCCTCCTGTACACAACCGGGATATCTGCCCTGACTGGGAATGAACCTGTAATCCTTCGGTGCACAGGATAACACTCCAAACAACCGAGCCACACAGGCCAGGGCTAATTAAACATTAATATTTCATTAATTTTTGCAAACTTTTCAGTTAAATTAAAGGCCAAGTGATGTCTTGAAATTTTACCTTTTCCCCACAAATCCCAAGCAATAACAATAACTAATATTCACTAAGTATTCATTATTTACAAGGTTCTGTGACAAGTGTGTTTCATGTATTGACTCATTGAATCTTCATAGCAACACTATAAAATAGGTCATGTTATTGTTGTCCCCATTTTACAGATGAGGAGACTGAGGTTTTGGGGGGAAAAACTTAGTCAAGGGCAAACAGCTAATAATTGCAAAAGCTGGAATTTAAACCAGGCATTGAACCCTACACATTTTTCTAGATCCTCAAGGAAATAAAAATCTATTCTCCTAATATGTTTTGTAGCTGGCTATTTCTGCCACAATATTTATAAATAAATGTGCAGAGACATGAAAATGATCAAGTTAAACTTAATTTCTTTCGTGGAACAAACCACTGACAAACATGACAGTGCAGACACATCAGCATGTGGAAAATTAACTGTACCAAATCAAATAACCCACCCTGAACCATTTTCAAAGTGCCATTTAGAATCCTGTCGTTGTCAAAATTAATGGATTCCATTTGTTGAGTACCTTATTCCATGCCAAGGGCCACCTATGAGCCTTTATGTTTTCATTTTATCCTAATGTCCCAACAGCACTAAATAATCAATCCAGCACTTGCCTGGAGTCCATCTCATTTTGAGCCCAAACTGTGTTCTCTGAGTCAGGGCAGAATGTAGAGAAGTTAACAGGAAGGTTCTGAAACCAGCTGCCTGCCATCCAGTGTCAGCTCCTCATCTCCCTAGTTCTGCAGCCTTGGGATACTAATCGGGTGCCTCTGTCCTTTCTAACATGGGGAAACTAATTAAAAAATAATGGCAGGTAAGTTGCTTAGAAAAGGGCTCATCAGATTGCGGTCTGTGGACCACACCAGTCTGCACCCTGTGTGTCATCAGTCCAGGATCAGATAGATGCCGGCACTGACCATCTGAGGGAATCATGTTTATGTCCATTGACTCAAATTATAATACAATAGGGCTTGTAGTCTCTCTGCCATTTTAAATTTATCTTTATAATAATTAATTTTTATCATATTTTACTAGGGCAACAGTCCAAGACAGATTAGAATTTAAGAAAGAAAAAAGAAAGAAAGCGGTCCTTCCCCACAAGTAGTTCCAGAAACATTAGATTAAAAGTTTGCTTACCTGACATGTAGAAAAATTTCAGTGAATATTAGCTAGTAATATAAATTCTTTGCTAACCTGTCCCTCTACTTTCTACAAAGGGAGGCAAAAATTCCAGCAGAATCAAGAAGATAAATTCCAAGAAGTAGGATGCTGGTAACTTCACTAGAAACTGACACTTTCCATGCCCTAATTGACCATCTATGGGGAGAAACTCTGAGGAAGGTCCGAAGGTTTTGCTCGATCTCAATGGGCTTAGAAGATGCGCATTAGCAGAAATGGTGGAAAATAATTCAATCCCTCAACTTCTTCTGGAATTCCATGGCCAATGCTATATTTTCTAGTTATAAAGTCCTTAGCCTTGACCTTTTCCTTGTCCTCTCCTTCCTCTTACAGATAGTATTTGATGGGATGCACCAGAAGGTTGGATACATCTGGATTGGAAATCCCAGTCCTCCACTTACTGGTTCTGTGATTACACATCTGTTACCTACTGTCCCAGAACCCTGATTTCTCCATCTGAATAAGTAATAATGCCAATCTAGGAGGATAGGTCAAAAGGGATGCCATGGTGAAAACCCCAACAGACTCGATTTTCCTTTCCATTCCTCTTAGGGGTGGGTGAAGAAAAAGAAATAAAGTCTAGGAATTATTTTAGTAGTAGCTTCCCTCTTGTTATGTATTTTCAGCTAAGATTCCAAAATGTCTGCTGGACCACAGGAAAATAATAATCTGAAAGCTAGCACTTTCATATCATTGCAAATACATATATATATATATATATATATATATATATATATATATATATATATATATATATATATATATATATCCGTGAGTGAGGCCATTCAACTGAAGACCTGGGGGAAACATCCAACGTATTAAACAATTGCTGGGGAAGCACAGCTGCCAGGACTCTTCATGTAAAGGAGGTGTGTTGGTCTGGAAAGGGTTTCCAGGGAGAAATGAATAGCAGAGAGAGGCTCCCCATTCCACAATCAGCCTCCTGCCAGGCAGATAGAGGGCCTTTGCTGGTGAAGTGAAGGAGGGACTGAGCTGTAAATTAACACTAATAATCTATTGACTAGGACAAGAGTCCATTGACCAATTTAACGATTCAAAATGAATGGAATGACCTACTGCTACACAACAGGGTTTTACAAATACAGTCACCATCTGATTGGTGGTAAATGAATTCCCAGTGGTCAGAACTTTTGGTTTCAATGAAGGTAGTAGGTAACAAAAGATGAAGCCACTCCCCTGGCCGAGTGCTCAGTGATTAGAGTGTTGGCTTGGGTACCAGAGGGTCATAGGTTCCATTTCCAGTCAAGGGTACCTATCTGGGTTGCAGGTTCATTCCCTGACCTTGGGTGCATGCAGGAGGCAACCAATAGATGTATCTCCCTCACATCAACGTTTCTCTCTCTCCTCTGTCTCTCTCTCCCCTCCTTCCTCCCTTCCACACTTAAAAAAAAAATCAATGGAAAAAATATCCCCAGGTGATGATTTAAAAAATAAAAGATGAAGTGGCCTATGAAAAGGTCTGCAATGCACCAGAAAACCCACTCCTCGCCCCCACGCTCTAAAACAAAAATGCAGTCTCTACCGCATTATGCAGTTTACATTGGGAATCCCATTTATAATGGCTGATACCACCAGTCTGAGAAAGGTTTATATTCAGTGTAAATAAGTTAGAATTGAGAAGTTAATGAGTTCCACTACCCAAGTTGCTCCTAATTAATTCATAGAAGTCAAAGACATCTACTAAAAATGATACTTTTTCAGCCATATTCCATCTTTATGGAGATCATTAATATTTCCCCATAATAGAGAAGTTACTGGTCCTATTATTGCTCTTGATCACTTTCACACTCCTGACCCACAACATCAGCTTAGCCACAGTTCTTGTTTGTGTTAAAATTGCCCTCAGGTCCCATTAGTGTCCCTCTCTCCATGTGACAGTCACCTCACCTCTATGCACCCCAATGAGACCTCAGCCACAAAGCCACAAAGCTGTCTTCCTTGCCTTCTCCTTTGCCTTTCCAATTTGAGGTACACAGAGGAGACTGGAATAAAAGGTGAAAGGGAGAAAAAGTTTTAAAAAATACATAAAGCTCTTGCTGGTTTGGCTTAGTGGATAGAGCATTGGCCCTCAGACTGAAGAGTCCTGGGTTTGATTCAGATCAAGGGCACCTACCTCAGTTGCAGGCTCGATTCCCAGCCCTAGTCAGGGAGCATGCAAGAGACAACCAAGCAATGTGTTTTCTCTCTCTCTCTCTCTCTCTCTCTCTCTCTCTCTCTCTCCCTCTCTCTCTCTCTCCCTCCCTCCCTCCCTCCCTCTCTCCCTCCCTCTCTCTCTCCCTCCCTCCCTCCCTCCCTCCCTCCCTCCCTCCCTCCCTCCCTCTCTCCCTCCCTCCCTCCCTCCCTCCCTCCCTCCCTTCCACTTTCTCTAAAAATCAATGGGGGAAAAATATCCTGGGATGAGGATTAAAAAACAAAACTGCATAAATACTGCTCTTTGAAGCCCACCTCATCCATTCATTAATTTATTTCCTGTCTCACTCATTCATTCAACAAACTGTTTTTGAGTGCCTACCCAGGTGGGGAAAGGCATGAGGCAAGATGCTCAGGATGCAGAGAACAAGACCTTATCCCTATAGGGAAGCACACAGATAATCAGATGGCTCAGAAAGGATGAGCCAGCCTCAGTGGGAAGTGGCACCTCAGAGAAGCAAGCATAAAGGGCCACAAAGGGCATGGAAATGGGCCACCATCTCTCTTGCTAAGGGACTGATGTGCAATGAGTGACTGGATTCTCGTGAGAATTTCTTTGTGTCATTAAATCATTAACTGATGAGATACCTGTTGCATGCCAAGCTCTGTGCTGTTACTAGGGATAGACCAAAGAGCAAAACCATGCAAGTCTCTGCTCTCAATTTGAGTTTTCCCGTGCCTTCCACCTTTTCATCTCCCAGGCAAGTCCTACTAATCCTTCCAGACTCCACTCAGAGAAGCTACTTTTTCTGACTCTCCCTGGGTGAGCGAGGTGCCCTCTGCCTGATTCCATTTCTTCTATCATGTGACATCCCATCTTTGTTCCCAACTGACTGACATGAAGAGACAGAAAAGAAGGGGAAGAAAGTCTCCTGGAAAAAGAAATTAGCATGTGATCTCTTCAATAGCCAAGATGCCTAGTAAAATAACTGAATGGGGACATCCATGCAGGTATAATTGTGGCTCAACTCCCAATGTTAGAAAACCCAAGGTTAGCATTGAGCAAGGATTTCTCAACTTTAGTACCTTAACACTGTGTTTTACAGGTCTGTCCTGTACTTTTGTTAGCTGCTTAACAATATTTCTGACCTCTACCCACCAGAGGAGAGTAGCAACTTCCCAGGTGTGGTAATCAGAATGGCTCCAGACATAGACAAGTGTCCCTGGAAGGAAGCAGTCCAAATCACTCTCAATGGAGAACACTAAAGATGATAGGCCCCTTGGTAATCACCCCTGTGGGGTCTCCAATGGACAGTCGTGCAATCTCAGAAAATCATCACAGATTCCCCACATTAAAAATAAGCTTGGAGTTTGTCCAGCCCAGCTCAGGTTTTGCCTGTGTTGTCACCAAAGCCCAGAGAGGAGAACTAGTTATTTGAAGTATATCCCTCCAATGGTGGCAGAATGAGTCCCAGGCCCCTTGCCACTTAAACAAGAATCTTTCCACAACATCATGCTTCTATAGGGCATTATTTTTTTAGTTACTTAAAAAAATAAATAAATAGCATTGCCTTAGTAACAATATAGATGTGTTTCTTAAAATAATGAGGCTAAAATTATAATAGTGAATAAATAATAATCAAAACTAGTGCTCACTAAGTATTGCAATATACTAGACACTTTCCTAAGAACTTTTTTTTACATTCTCCCATAAACTTTTGATGTAAGAGTCACAGAATACTTCAAGGTACATATTCCCAGCTCCATTTTTATAAGTGAGAATACAGACTAAAGGGAAAAAAAATTACAAAATACATCCTGTCCATGGTCCCAGAGCAGGGCAAAAGCAGAGACAGGATCCACATGAGACTTGCAGCTTAAGACTTATGATGCCTCTTGCCTTTTCCTCTGTCTTGTGGCAATAGCTGGTCCCACCATCCTACTACTCTACCTGACTTGCACTGGCTGTCATTCCATCTGTAGCAGCCTGCTCTATTCTCTGACCTTTCTGAACACACTTTCATCTGATATTTTCATTTTTTTATTTTTATTTTTATTTTTATTGAGTTCAGAGAAGAAGGGAGAGGGAGAGAAAAATAGAAACATCAATAATGAGAAAATCAATGGGCTACCTTATGCATGGCATGGCCCCTACTAGGGATTGAGCCCACAGCCCAGTCACATACCCTGATAGGGAATCGAACTGTGACCTCCAGATTCATAGGTTGACACACAACCACTGAGCCACACCTGCAGGGTGGATATTTGCATTTTTAAGCCACATTTGGTGATCATCTTCAGAAGCTGATGTAGTCCATCTAATGTAACAAGTATTTGCTGAGCTTCCCCAATGGGCCAAGCTCAAGGCTCAGCATGTCTAGGGAAGTTCATAGTAGATTATTTCATTATCAGTATTTGTCAAGATTGGTCATTGTTTGTTGATTTTTTAAATATTTTATTGATGTTTTATTGGGTTTTAGAAAGAGAAAAGGAGAGAGATAAAGAGATAGAAACATCATTGAGAGAGGAACATCATCAATCCACTGCTTCCTGCATGGCCCCTATTGGGAATCGAACCTGCAACTGAGATACATGCCCTTGACTGGAATCAAACCCAGAACCCTTCATTTCAAAGGCTGAGCCAAACCAGCGAGGACCATTGTTTGTTGATTTTGCTCACCTCTCCCACTAGAAGGGAAGGCATGGACCAAACCTGTCCTGGCTGTTCTTGCATCCTCTGTGCCAAGCATAGAACACATACTCAACTTATGTTCGTGAAACCAAACTGAATTGATAAAGCACATGCACTGGGTCAGGCATACTTTGTTCTTTAATATTATCTTATTTGTTCTCTCTAAAACTTTCACTTTAATGTGGAAAACCTAAAAGCAGATATTTTTAAGGGATTTGTTCAAAGTCATCCAGCTAGTACATAGAAATTGCCCAGAAACAGTCTACCAGGAACACACACATACACACACACACACACACACACACACACATTTGGACAAAATAAAACTTTATATATATATATATATATATATATATATATATATATATATATATATAATGTCTCCAAAGAGAAAGAAGAGAGCAGTGATACAGGCTCTGGAGCCAGATCCCTTGGCCATTATCTACTATCTGTGTGGTCCAGGACCAGTAACTTCTATCTGCCTTACTTTCCTCATCTGTATAATGGAGGTAATTAGAATACTTACCTGAAAGAATTATTGTAATGAACATATGAGTCAATAGATACAGAGTGCTTTAAACACTGCCTAGCACATAATAGCTAAAACCTCTATACTGCTCACTATGTTCATGATAAAGGAAAGAGAAGGAATAAACAGGTACACACACACACACCCCAATTAGAAACAGTACAAGAATGAACCAAAAGTGGTAGTGAGAAGTATCACAGGAGAAAATAATCTTTATCAGCCTCATAGGAAATAACATCTTGCATGTAGGGTTTGGCCAGTCTGTTTAGAGTTGAAAGAACACATCCTTGTCTCTAACATTGAATTCAATTTAGCTTTCTATGCTGTTTAAAAAAAAAAAGAAAAAAACACTATTCCAAAAAGCCTTCAAGTGAATGATGAAGGGAAAATGGCATCCAACAAATATACCAAAGCAGTTACTCCAGGGCCAGGCTGCTACCCTGTGAAACTGATGAGGCAGAGTTCTGAAAAGGGCTTCAGACAGCTGCAAGAGACAGGGCTGTGTGGTACCCATTGATGAGACACTTAACTCTGACTCGCATCCATTTACTGCAACATTTAAGCTGCTTTCAAGTCAATTTTCCTTCAAAAACATTCATATCAAAATGGCAAAGTTCTGTCTCTCAAGCCTCAGGATGCTGAGTAATCCATTTTGCCTTCATCTCCCTAAACTGGTGGGTGAGCAGAGTATTAGATAGGTTGGCAGTGCCATAGCACCATAAATGAATGATTATGTAGATATCTGCTGAACATGCAAAAAAATATATTTGTAAACAAATAAGGAGGCCTCATTATTTCTCCCAGGGAATAAGTCAGAAGTCAATACTCAGGTTCTTTTCTTTCAAGATGCTTAAGACTATAACTCTTGCATACCATCGTATGCAAGGATATTTTAGGAAACACCCACAAGCTATGAGATAATATGCCTGCTTAAATCACCCATTCCCCAGAAATTTTTAAAAATTGTGTTGCTATACATAAAATGTGTGAAAAACACTTGTTGAAACTATGGGGCCAACACATTGAATTTAATGTTAAATTTTTATCATTTTATGTATGCAACAAAAGGCTACAATGACATATTTTAAATAAGCTTACTAAATATTCGTACTATTGGTAAGGAACTATGGCAAAAATGCTTAGAGGCACATTCATCAGCTTAAAGAACTGTAGACTTAAATGGCAGAATCCCAGAGAACAGCTACCTGTTTGTTTCTCATAAATACCCTTATTGAGTAGCAAAGCATTTAAGTATGTGGACTCTGGAACAAGACTGTGTTCAAGTACTGGCTTTGCCACTGACTAGCTGTGTGACTCTGAGAAAATTACTTAACCTCCCTGTGCTTCAGTGTCCTCATCTCTGAAAAAGGGATAATAATAATGCCTACCTACAACTGTTATATGATAATTAAATTTAAAGCATTTAGAAGAAAAAATTATGTTCTATTGATATTATATATCCACAGAATGGCTAAAATTAAAAATACTGACAATACCAAGTTGTAGCACAAATGTGGAGTCCTAGAATTCTCATATATTGCTGATGAGAGTGTAAATTGGATCAACCACTTTGGAAAACTATTTGACAGTATCTGCTAACCTACTTGGTGGCCCTGGAACTACATTCCTAGATTTATATCTAGGAGAGCTGAGTGTACATTTCTATGTCCTACATGAAAATGCTTCAACATGTTTAGTTATATTAGCCCCAAACTGGAAACAACTCCAACTGTCCATCAACAGAAAGACTAAATACATTGTGGTAAATCAATAAAATCAAATACCACACAACAAAAAGAATAAAGTATCATTAATATGTTTAACAACATGGGGAAATCTAAAAGACATTTTCAAGAGCAAAACAAGATAGACAAAGGAATAAATAATGTATGATTCCATTTGCATGAAGTACAAGAGCAGACATAACTAATTGACAATGATAGGGATAACCTCTTGGGTAGGGAATTGACTTGAAAAGGGCACAAGGGAACCTTCTTGAGTGTTGAAAATACCTTATAAACATATAAAAGATTCATTGAGCTGTACACTTAAGATTAAAGCACTTCACACACTTTATTGTATTTTATACATGGATCAGAAGTAAATTGTAATACAACTACTTAGAACAATGTAATACATAGTAAGTACTCTAGAAGTGTGCTACTACTACTCTTATCTTCTAGGAATATATTCATTTCAAAAAGTCTACAACATTTCTTGAGAGCCAAATATGTTATGATGGTATAAAAGTTATCCAATACAGTTTCCATCCTAACGAGTGAACAATTTATTTGAGGAACTCCGTTAACCAGTTCCAATCACTGTTCTGGCAGCAGTATCACATGTAGCAATTAAGCACACATACTCTGAGGTCAGAGAAACCTGGCTTTGATCCTTGTTTCTGCCAATGACCAGTCGTGGCCATGGAACTTGACATCCTGGTGGCTCAGTTTATCTTTAATATATAGCTGGTAATAGATACTGTTTCATTAGATTATTGTAAGATGCTTATAAAAAGTTAGCTACTATTGCCCTGGCCGGGTGGCTCAGTTAGTTGGAGTATTGTCCCATACACAAAAAGGTTGTGGATTTAATTTTTGGAAGGGTACATGCACAGGTTACGGGCTCAATCCCTGGTAGGTGGTGTGCAAGAAGCAGCCAATGGAGGTTCTGCTCTCACATCTATGTTTCTCTTTCTCTCTTCCTTCCTCTCTCTCTAAGAATTAATAAAAATCTTTTTTTAAGTTATCTACTATTACTGTTTTTTTTTTTTAATTTTTATCCTTTATTGTTGAAAGTATTACATAGGTTCTCTTTTCTCCTCCATTAAACTCTTCCAGCCCCCTCCCATCCTCCCACCACCCCCACGCCCTCACCACCACATTGTCTGTGTTCATATATGCATACAAAATCACTGGTTTATCTCCTCCCACCCACCCTCCCCTGACTTCCCTCTGAGGTTCAACAATTTGTTCATACTTCTATGACTCTGGGTTTTTTTATCATCAGTTTATTTTGTTCATTAGATTCCACATTGAGTGAGAGCATGTGATACTTATCTTTCTCTGACTTTTTTTTTTTCTCAGTATAATACTCTTCAGGCCCATCCATGCTGTTGCAAATGGTAAGAGTTCTTTTTCATTGCCATATAGTATTCTGTTGTATAAATGTACCATGTATTTTTATCTAGTCATCTGCTAATGGGCACTTAAGCTGTTTCCAAGTCTTAGTTATTATAAATTGCACTGTTATGAACATAGGGGTGCATATAGTCTTTCTGATGAATATTTCAGGTTTCTTGCGGTATATTCCAGAAGTGGGATGACTGGGTCGAGTTTATTTAACCTTTTATTTACAGAGAAGAATGATCAGGGTCAAAACTCTGTTTTAGCGACATTAATTACAAGTGAGTTTAGCTATGTTCCCAGATTTATCTTTGTTGTAATCATTTCAGATGTTCATGCAGACATCACATAGGAAATGCTAAATGATCTTTTGAGATCATATGGGAGTATGAACTCCAAATTATTTACTAATATGCTTATGAAAACCTGTCAATATGGCCATCAATTATGATGTTACTTTTAAGTATTATCTCTATTACCAGCAGAAAAAGCAGAGTCCCTAGCTGTATGTTTGCATTGGTTTCTTAGTTACTGACAGATTCTTTAACAACCTAAAAAAAATCAGTGTATGCTTCTGCACATGTGTGTATTGCACTCCTAAGTGTGCCTTCCTCACCTTGCCAAACCACTAAGCCTCCCTCCTCTTTGTAGTTACCGCATGGTGTTTGTATGAACTTTGATCACTGCGTAGGTAGCACAAGAGCACCTTTATCAATTCACCTGGCTGTCATCCCCACTAGATCACAAACAATTAAAAAGCAGAAGCCACAGCTTGCTCATTCCATACCCACCAGAACTTAGCACGATGCCTGGTACAAAGTAGATTCTCAACAATTTTGGGTTGACCTAAATGTCTAGAATGATCCAGGGTGCTGCTAGCCTAAATGGCAGCTTTTTAGAAATCAAAGTGACCCCTTTCTTCCAGCACAAGCAGTCCCACACCAGGACACACAGCTTAGCCAGCTGAGAATGGACTGGATTTCAGCCCTCCTCTTGCCCTCTCAAACCAAGTCCCCCTGTGCAGTAAACAAGCTGCCCAAGCATAAATGCATGACCAGAAGAACACAATGACCTTGTGGAGCAAAACAACACAGAGTGCCTGTGGCTTGAGCAGAGTATTCACTTAAGAGCACAAGGGAATCTTCTGGAGTGTTATAAATTTGTATACACATATACAAATACACACATACACAAGTACAAATACACATATATCCACATACAATTTTTATATATACATAACTGTCAGGATTATCTGCAGTCCTTTCTGTAAAACTAATCTCAATATCTTTGTCACTTCAAATTGAGATTTCTGTAACTCAAGGGATGCCCAACTAATGGGGAGGTTGACCTGCACACAATGGAGGTGGCCCAAACCTTCCTTATTAGGAAACTCAGTAGCACCCACGGTCCATAACCCAGATACCTACTGAGCCAATGCAATTAACTCAAGGTCGGGTTAAAAGTCTATAAGTGATATTTATAATTCAAGGACCAGATACCAAAGTAATTACCTCTCCTGATCCTGACCTTGCAGGGTTATTGGGATCCAGCCTGCAATGCTAACCCTCTTTCCAGTGAGTACAGAGCACTTGCATTCCAAACCCAGAGCCTGGCACCACCCTCAATGGGCTCCCTCAGGGTGATGCTCCCTCTGGGATCCTCAGAGCTGATAAAGAGTCTTTCTCGAAGGATTGCTGGCTGCAATTGTTCTTTTCAGTTCTTTTTTGTTTATTTCTCCCTCTAGTTGTGTTTATGGAAGCAAATGGCTAGATTTGGCAATGGACCCATCTCCAGTTAAATTCTATTTAAGCTTTGTAAGTACACCCCAGACACTGCACTGAGATGGGCATTCCAGGATCCAAATAGAGCCAGTGATATATGGCAGAAGCTGGCAAATTCTTCCGCTTAACTCCTCCGGTTTGGTAATTCCCCACAGAACACTGGCAGCCTTAGCTCACGTCACCACTGAGATTTAATAGCTGAGAACCACAGTGAGGTCTTGTCTTACACAATTTAATTACACTCACGAAATAGACAACAGTGCATTTACTGGCCCACCATTAAATATTATCATAAGTAATTTAAACTCAACTTCACTTGTCCAAATATATGGACAAAATATATTCTGTCATCCCAAAGCTTTAATGTTCCCTCTATAACTGTGAATCATCCACAAATCCTCAGTAATTTATTCTGCTTTCCAATTGGAAGCATATCTTAAAGGAAGAAAAGTCAGAATGTGCAACACTTCTGATAGTAAACTTGTCCACCTGCTATCCAACATAAATTAAGGAGCAATACTTTAGTGATTCAATTACACCACTGAGTAATTGAAAATACCCAATTACAAGGAGTTGAGGTTCTTATGAGAAATATAATGTCTGCATTCTAGATTCCCTAGCATTTGATTTATAATTGAAATATTGGAATAATAGTCTACATTTGAATAATATTCTACAATTGCTCCCTTCTGGATAGTTCTGGCATCTGAATACTTAGGGCTACATAGACCCTTAGAGATTATCTTGCTTAACCCCTTGTTTTATGTATGAGGAAATGAAGGCTCAAAGATTAATCAGGTTATAAAATGCAAAGGGAGGTCTCAAAAAGAGGCCTTCTGACTCCAATTCAGAAAATTTAGCATCATGGTCAAATTCAAAATCTCTGTAATTGGAGAAAATTCAACCTTAATGATATACAAGCCACTTAATCTTTCTATGCCTTTGTTTCTTCTTAAAGATGATAACTTCTACAGCAACTAGATAGAGAATATTATCTAGTTAAATAAAGATGCTTTTATTTCTTCCTCTGTTAAATAGAGATGACAACTCATAAAGCAACTAGCAATGAATAGAGAACAGCTTCTAGAGGTGCTGACAGAATCTGTTTTCTAAAGCACTTTGCATAGTGTTAGGCACACATTACTTACTCAATAAAAAATTAGCTGCCACCACCACCACCACCACCTCCATCATCATGTCTCGAGTTAGTCACTGAATCATTTCAGTCTTTTATTTAAATCCTATTGATATTATCAATATTTAACCAACACTTTGGCTACAACATAGCATGGTTACTATTCCACAATAGCCAGAATTCCTATCCTATCCTGATGACAGTATATATTGCTGCACATTTTCCATTTGAAAATCTGGATCCCCATCCATTTTAAAGACAACATGCTAACCAACCTCTAAGCATCATATGCTTGATTTATTTCTTGGGTTATATGTTGACTATATATGATTGCATCAGATACAACATTTCACCATAGTCTTCCTATGCTAGCTGTCTTAACTCAAACACATTCACAGATCTGCCATGTTAGCTCTGCAACCAACAGCTGTAGACTCTATGCAAATATTTTTAAATCACAAATGATTATTCCCGTCATTGACCTCCATTCTGTCTCTTGACAAAGGAAGCCATAGGTGCTTTGAAACCCCAAATAAGCACATATGATCAACGGCTAATTTAACAATAAACAGAAAATTGACTTCAAATCATCTCTCTGTCACTTAATTGATTAGCAGTCACATGAAAATTGATAACATGATTTTCAGCAACAGAGTATGTGGCACAAGCTTGTCGGTTCTATTGGCTTTGGATATTGACTTCCTTCCAAATAAAGCTTTTTAAAAGTACATTAGTGAGTTCACTAATAATCTTAAAAAGCAGTCTAATTACAATAATGAGCTCCAAACAATGAGTTAATGCAATACTGGAGCTTACAGATCTGAGTCTCTCACTGAAATAAAAACAAAGTACAAATTCTGTTGAATATATAGTTCAACCACAGTTTTGTTTCACTAGGACTAAATAAAGGACTATTGTCCTCTTTGCTTCCTTAGCATTACAGTAATATATGCTTATATGATATCTACTTGCCCTAAAATCTTCCCCAAATCCTTGAGATTTATCTTAACATAGAATTAATTTTATATAATTGACCCTGTAGTGTCCACATGGCTCATTTTGAAACCATCAATAGAAGTAGAAGATTGAGCCCAGCACATGTGGCTGAGCATTGACCTCTGAACCAGGAGGTCATGTTTCAATTCCTGATCAGGGTACATGTCCAGGATGTAGGCTCAATCTCCAGCTGGGGAGAATGCAGAAGGTAGCCTATCAAAATTTCTCTGTCCTTATTAATCTTTCTCTCTCTCTCTCTTCCTCTCTGAAATTAATAAACATATTTTAAAGAACAAACAAAATAAAGAAGTAGAAGAATAAAAAAATACCTAACTGGAAATAAAGCTTCATTGGTCTCAGGGGTCTTCAAACTACGGCCCGCGGGCCACATGCAGCCCACAGAGGAGTCTGATCCGGCCCGCCAGGTTTTTTGGGCAGTGAGCGCAGCCGAGGTGTTACAGTAGGAATTAGTAGTTCATATAGTCCGGCCCTCCAGCTCTCTGAGGGACCGTGATCTGGCCCCCACTTTAAAAAGTTTGAGGACCCCTGGAGGTTGTGAATACTTCTAAACTGAGAAAGTTATTAATTTGGCCTTGCTTCACACTGGCATTGGAAAACAGGCATTGGGGTTATATAATAAAGCATGGTAGCTAAGCTTCACTATGCCAGACATTTTCTGTTTGCTCCTCCAGCTGCATGTTTCATCCTCCTCTACTACCTGTACCCTCAAAGACTAACCTTTGGAGATTGTGTCTCAGGCTGCCTTGTCTTCAACTTCTGGTTAGATTGAGTTATTGGGAGCCACTAACAAGGGATCCAAGGCATGGAGGAAAATGAGGTATGTATTTTTCCTCTAATTCCTCCCTGCTGAGCACAGGTTGGAAGGGACTATGTTCCTCCACAAAGGCTGCACCCTGGCCATCAACTATCGCTACAGCTCTCTGGCTTCCAGAATCATCTCCAGCCCTTGCATCTTTAAGTCTAGGGATGGTCCTGGCCTTCCACTGCTGCTAGCCCTGGTTATTCATCACTTGTTGACTCCATTAGCTTCTTTATTAAACTCTTACATGGCAGAATCCTGACTGATATGTCTACCTCCCATTAACCCATGGTGGGTTACAAACACCTTTGAGAACCTAAGTGAGAAGAATAAAAGCAATTGTAGAGACCTCTCTTTGCCAAAATGCACAGTCACATGTATGTGAATGGTCTGATACAATTTTAAAGAGCTGACAGACACCTTAAAATACATTCTTAGAACCCAGATATGAACCCCTACTATGGCAAGGTGATTTTAAGAAAACAAATTTTATTGTCAGGAGTGAATTACTGAGTACTATGTTGTACTTTGGATATCAGATTGTGGAGTATAAAGTCATAAGAAAATACCCCATACCTAAAAACAACCCTCCAAATGAAGAATAAATATAATATATATTGCTCTATGCTACATCTTTAATTTTACTTCTGTCCTTGTTGTTTATATCATTTTTTTCATATCACATATACCCTTTGAATGTTTTTCCATTAACCAATTTTTTATAAACTTGTAAAGTTTTTTTAGTCATCATTTCAAGTGCCATCTGGACTACTGATAAGTAAATGTCTTTTGAAATCTCTAAAAGAGATTTCTTAAAGTTTTACCATCTACCAGAACCACTCAGCACTCCAAAGCCTGATCCCCAAGGAGGCTGGTATGTATTCAGCTGTTTTTTTTATTAACACTGGTGGCTTCATAATATTAAAAATGTATACACCAAGTTGCCCCAAAAGAAAACATGCACGGATTATGATGAAAAATAAATTCCACTTCAAATAGTCACCCTCTCTGCCTCTATGCCTCCCCCATGGTCAAGAATGAGCATTTTTCTATAGAAAAAAAAAAGAAAGAAAAGAAAAGAAAGAAAGCTGAAGTCCAACACCCCAGTGTGCTTGAATCTCTTAAGGTCTCTATCAGTGGCTATTAAAATTTAAAGTGCACTGCATAATTCTTGACTTCAGAAAACACACGGTACTTATACTCCTTAAACTCCTGGAAGCTTAAGTTATTCTATGTGGTTCAGAGGGGAACAAAAGAACCAATGCAATAGACACCAGACCATATAAATGTCAACTGAAGACTATGTGGGGAAAAAAACAAAACTCTTAGTTGAAGTCTTCCCTCTAATGTCAGTCATTTTAATGACCCTGTATTTAAAAGTCACCTTTTTTTTTTATAAACTTGCTTAAATACCAGGATATAGTTTATATAAACTTGTATGTGTTCTATGGGCAAGTGAATTACTTTTAGTCCCCAAAATAAGATTAGCATACAAGATACCTTTATGTGGGTGTTTATAATTTTAAAGAATACATAGACGTATAAACCCATAGTTCACACACTTTATTAGTAGTGGAGAGCCTTTGTTTTCTTACATTATTTTATGAACAAAGATATCCTTGACTATTTTGGTGACCATCTTTAACATCAATCATCAGCAGTACTGAGAGAGTGGTCTATCCTAAAATGATATTTTTGTCCCGCAGGGGTTCCTAATCTGCCATGGAGCTACCAATCTTGTAGGCAGCTCTCTGGAGTCAGCAAATTGTGATGACTTACTTCATCCTTTCCCCACACTGATCCTCTCCTACTGAATCAGGAGATGACTTCTGTTTGATCTTAAATTAATGAATATGCAACTGAATTCAGAACTCCAAAGGAGAGCTTTCTCCTTGTCTCCAGCTCACCTAAGGACCCTACCTCTGAGTCCATTAAACAAGGCTGCCAAATTAATCCCCCTAATAGCGCAGCCCTGATGGTACCCCACCCCCAACCCATCCTGTTCAAAGCCCTTCAAGGGCTCTCCCAGTCCTACTGAAAAAAAAAGAAAGAAAGAAAGAAAGAAAGAAAGAAAGAAAGAAAGAAAGAAAGAAAGAAAGAAAGAAAGAAAGAAAGAAAGAAAGAAAGAAAGAAAGAAAGAAAGAAAGAATTCTTTGAACACTACATCTTGGCACTGTCTATACTCTGACTTTGCTCCATATTACTATGGATTCCAAATGAATTACATCATCATTCCTTGGAAGCACCCTGTACATTTATCATCATGTCTTTGCTCATCTCTTCTCTCTACCACAGACAGAATGCCTTTTCTTATGCAGTTAACAAGTTACCTCATCCATAACACCTTATGCCACATTTTCTATACCTCGCTATCTACCTCTCTCCAGTCCATCCCCTAGAATTTATTTGGCAGGGATTTACCTATTTGTACACTAATAGACCCAGTTGGCCTAACTGTAAAATACAGTTGACAATGATAATTATGAGGAGTGTTAAATATATAAGACACTTAAAGTACAGACACAGTCTATTTGGTGGCTGCATGGTTAGTGCTTTTATCTTAAACCAGTTATTATGTTGTAAGAAACTTGAATGTTGAATGTGATTTATTTTCTATCTTCCACTGCTCCGACCACAATATAAATAACTTAAAAAGGCACAGAGGAAACATATGAAAGAAACTTCACGTCCTCGATTCTGGGACAAAGAAAGAGCCAACAGCTTTAGATTCTGAGTATATCATTTATGCAGATCAATTTGGCCTGGAAATGCCATGTGTGTACACTGGCTTTCACTTAACAAAGGGTGTTAAATTGGGTCATGGCGCTGTCCCTCAGTGAATTCTAAGATGGCAGCTGAGTATCACCGGGCCCCCTGCCGCTGTTATCAAAGGGACTGAGTCTGTCTTTGAGGCAGGCCTATCTCCTGCTCCTCAGCTTTCCTGAGCACTCACTTACACAGAAAGCAAACAAGATGCCATGTTGTCATCTTGATCTGCAGTTTCTCACAAACTCTGCCTCTTTTCAAAAGACGTTAAGGGTCAGTTTTTAATCTCAGGTGTACCGTGATGCTTCTCCTAAAAGAACCACTCTGATGCCTGTAAAAACAGCAGAAAGCATTAGGAAATGCATCCTCTTTAGTCAAAATCACGGCCACCTAACAGAAAGCACAGGAAGCATCAGAGCAGCCATTTTGTACTTGTTTTAGTGAGGAAGACAAGCCTGGGAACTATCCACCAAGCATTAGCAGTTTTTTGTTCTGCCCAAAGATTGCTTCTGTAATCAAGTGCCTAGAGTGGGAAATCTGAGCTGAGGCATATTCAGTGGCTCTGAGACATTTTAGGCATCGTATACATTCATCCTGCTGAACCTGTGAGCCGAGAGAGCACCGGGTGCATCTCAAAATGACTTAAGGTGACACGTAGTCCCACCAGAGCACAGGGCACCCAGTTAATTGGCAAGGCTGGCTGCTAGAAAGTACCCTTCACTCTCCGGCAGTTAGAAGGCCACTTGGGCAATACCCAAAGAAGCATTTTAATCGGACAAAAGTTGCAAATCTCCTTGCATACAGCTCCCATGACAACCAAGAAGAGCCCCCTTATTTGAACGTGTCTTTTGCACTTCCCAGGAGGTGCTCCTGGAGGGAACAAGGCAAGCCTTGCCACACAGGCAAGCATTTTAAGCCCTACTGAGCACAGAAGTCCTGGGGGAACTCCCCAGAGCCTTCAGGGTCACTGATTTCTAATTTCCCTGGGTGGTACCTGATGACTCAGCAAGAACCTACTTCCTACTTCTAGCACAGAAGGGATCACCCTCATTCTAGGAATGAGTGTTGAAGCTTCAGGCCTCAATACCACTCACTAGCTATGTGAACTGGGGGAGTTCTTTAACTCATTAGCTTTTGTTTCTTCTTCTCTACGGTAGAAATTATGTTATATAAGAACGGGAATATGTAAAAAATAGTTTTATAATTTGGTAGTATAAAACATTCTTCAATGAATGTTTTGTTTAGATGCTTCACAACGATATTCCTCTCTGTCAAAATACCTCTATGTTTGGTGCCATTAGATACCACACTATGCATTAGTTTCCTAAGGCTGCCATAGCCAAGTGTCACCAACTGGGGAACTTAAAACAACAGAAATTTATAATGTCCCAGTTATGGAAGCTAGAAATCCAAAATCAAGGTGGCAGCAGGACCATAGTCTCTCTAAAAACTCTAGGAAATGAATCATTCTGTGATGATTAATTTCATGAGACAACTTGACAGGGCCATAAGGTATTCAGATATTGACTAAACATTATTTCTGAGTGTGTATGTGAGAGTGTTTCTGGGTGATATTTAGCATCCAAACCAGTAGACTGAGAAAAGCTGATTGCCATCCCCAATCCATTGAGGACCTGTATAGAACAAAAAGACAGAGGCAGAGACAATTTGTTCTCTCTGTCTGTTTGAGTGGAGACATCAGTTTTCTCCAGCCCTTGAACTAGAGACCATTGGGTCTTCTGTACTAAGATTGGAACCAATCACAGGTTTTTCTGGATCTCCAGCTTGGAGAGAGCAAACTGTGAGGCTTCTCATTCTTTATACTTACTAGAGCAATTCTTTATAATAAATCATATGTATGTATGTATGTATACACATATATGTATGCATTTATATGTACATGTAAATATAAATAATTTATAGATTTATTATATATCTACATATATAGTGTGTTCCCCAAAAGTGTATACACACTTTAACAGCTGATAGCACAATTGATGTTTTTTTTTTCTTTTCAGATTTAACCATTGGAATTAAAATTATTGAAAGTGTGTATACATTTTTTGGGGGGACACCCTGTATATAACATCTAAAGATATATTCTAGTGGTTCAATTTCTCTAGAATATCCTAATACTCATTTCTTGCCTCTTCTGGATTCTGACATGAGTCAGCAATTCTTTTTTTTTTTAATTTAAATATATATATATATTTTATTGATTTTTCACAGAGAGGAAGAGAGAGGGATAGAGAGTTAGAAACGTCGATGAGAGAGAATCATCGACCAGCTGCCTCTTGCACACTCCCTACTGGGGATGTGCCCGCAACCAAGGTACATGCCCTTGACCGGAATCGAACCCGGGACCTTTCAGTCCACAGGCTGACGCTCTATCCACTGAGCCAAACCGGTGCCGGCAAGTCAGCAATTCTTGTAATTCCTTGGCTTATAAATGAATCACTATAATGTCTGCCTCTGTCTTCACATGGCCTTCTTCCTATACAGTGTCCAACTACTACTCTTCTTATAAAGATACCAGTAATTAGATTAGGGCCCACCCTAACACGGTATGATCTCATCTTAAATTGATCAAATATATAAAGTCTCTAATTCCATATAAGGGCTTATTTATGGATTCTGGGTTGAAAACTCCAGCATATCTTTTGAGGGAACATAACTCAATCTATAACAAGCACATAAGGCATCCTCTGAACTCATAGTTTAAAACTAGTAAAACTAGCAACACATGTGCTATGTCACATAGCCCAACCAAACAAAGCACTGTATTCTTTAGCATCAATTGCCAAGTATTTCAATAATTTGTTTCACCAGGCAATAGATGTCATCATTTAATTATAGGTGTGTATATCATGAGTGGATAAACATATAAACTATTGAGAACAGTGTATATATAATATATGTATATATATATATATATATATATATATATATATATATATATATATATTAACAGTACACCCTGTAAATGCCAAAATAATCCAAATTATACATATGTTGGTCCTACAGCTTCACTGGTGCAAGTCAAAAAAGATGACTCAATATTAGTTTGAAAAACAAGCTCACTAAAATATAAGAGTTATAATGAAATGAAATGGAGTGTTCTTTTCTTCAAACTTTTCATTTCCCCTCAGAAAATTCTTCTCTTCTCTTAGTAAATGACTGTTGAAAGTTCTTAATCCTTCAACATCAATTCCTGTACTCTCCACTCCATCCAAGAATTTAAATGTAACCATGTCCATTTAAATTCTTCCACATCTCTCAAATCAGCCTTCTCTTCCCCATTCCTGCATCATTCCCTTAGTTAAGACTTCACAGTGTGTCAGATTGACTTTGTTAAACTTGAATTTTTGGCCCCTCCAATTCTTCTACCAGACTCCTTATTTTAAAATGTAAACGTGATCATTCACTGGCTTAAATTAGCTCAATGGCTGTCTATTGCCCTACAGATAAAATCCAAGATCCTAAGCATGCCATATGTGGCAGGCACTAACAACTTTATGCTCATCAAAATTCATTCCTTCCTCTTCTGGGCTCAAGTTCATGGCCCAGCTTTCTTCGCCATTAGGTATGACCACTTGAGTGAATCTCTGGATAATAGAACATGAACAGAAATGTATTTTGCTATTTGAAATCTGGTCCATAAAAATATTTCATGCTATCCATTATGTTGTCTCTCTCCCAGTTTGCCATTAAAGTTAGAGAGGGTCCTACTACAGAACCCTGAGACTCAGAAAAAGGTAGAACCACAAGATGGGAGGAGTATGGATTCTTGGAATAATATTGAAAACTACTTACTACATGAGTGAGATATTAACTTATATTGTATTAAGTTGCAGGGTTATGATGATTGTTCATTACAATCACTGGTACCAATACACCATTTGAGGCCCTGAGTTTTCTGATCCCTACCTAATTTTCCAATCTCAGCATTCATTCATTACTCTTTTCCATTCCATACCGTCTTTCTGCCTCAGTGAACTACTATGATTGCCCAAACTCATTATTTCCCTCTTGACTTTGGGTCCATTGAGTGATGCTTTTCACTACTCCATCTTGTTGTCTGACTTATTTTCCTTCATTACACTCACCACTACTTGAAACATTATGTACATAATTGTTTACTCTCTCTTTTCCACTAGAAATTAAGTCCCTGGAAGAGAACCTTTAATCACTTCATTCTTGTATTCCCAGCACCTTGATTAGCCAATTCTAAAGTAGACCCTTGAACATGTTTCTTGAACAAATGGATAAATAACAACTAATAATTTCAAGTGTTTACAATGTGCCTTGCAGTGTGCTAGCAGGTGTATATTTTATTTTTCACAAGAAACCTTTGAGATAATACTATTCATTCTCATTCGACACACAATGAGACCTATGGCTTAGAGTAAGCTCTTTGTTTGATTGCACAGCTAGTATGTAACTGAGCCAGGATTAAACCCAGGCAGATGATAAAGAATGCTTAACTTAACTACTAGCTTATAAAACATTAAATGCTTTGTAATGAGTCCTTCGAAGCCACCAGGAAAAGTACCCAGGGTCTGGCAATCAGCAAGCCTATCCTAGGCCACTTCAAAGGCTCAGACACCTTCCAGAGTTTCTATTCATGAACACACACAGAGAAACTATACAATCTCTCATGCTTAATGTCACTCTTAATCTTACAGAGCATAAAGTTAATAATATCATTTCTTGAAGGTAACATAAACACTTAAAATGTTTTCTTTCCAACTCTTCAGATTTTACACTTCACTTCCTGCCTTTTCTGGTTCACTGCCATTGAACTTAGTGGGTAAATGGGCAAATACATATCTCCAGACTATCCTAAGCATGTCTTTTGATGTGCTCAAGTTCCAAAATAAATGTCACTCATGTTACAAGCTCTCCAGTGTTTAGAGGTATTAGTAATTTCCCTTTTTCCTTTGCTATTTTTTCTCTAGGCTATCTATTCTATATTACTTCAATCTCTCTTCATACAGTAAGTCATGCCCTCTAATCCATTTATCATTCTCAGCATCCTGGCTTGCAGGATTTCCTTTTCATCTTTTTTTTTAAAGCAAAATGCTGCTCTAACAAATACATAGACACACACACACACCAATCTCAGGCATCCAGAACCAGTCTTCCTATCAGAATTCTCTCCTGACACCAGTTGTCATAATTATTGGCCTCTCTCTTCTTTTCCTTAGCTCTGTGGTCAACACATTCCTTCTCTACCTAGATTCATTTTTCCCCCTCATTTTCCCCCAATTATCTTCAATGGTCACAAATGGTTCTTTGTTCTGCTCTGATATACACAAGTAACTATATCTTATGGCCCAATTTTATTAAACTCAAGAATTACAAAGAGTGATGAATATAAGAAACTATAAATAGGCCCTTGCAACACCTGTGAAAATCAGGACTCAGACACGGTTCAAGCCGCCCTTTCCAATATTCAAAATGCATCTCATCCCACATGGTGACTGTGAGAACATTTTTGATACCAACCCAAGCCTGAAGAATTTACAAAGGAGAGAAAATTTTGTATTGCTATTCTCCTGTCTTTTTAGAATTCCTCCCAAGGTGTCCACAGACCTTATTTCCCACCCATTACCCACCGTCTAGTGAACCTCTTCCAAACTGACAGTCAACTAATTGATGAAAGAATTCTAACCAATGGAAATCAAGAAAAATTATTCCTATATTTAGTCAAAATATGACATCTCTAAATATCAATTTCTTTGTGTGTAACATGGAGATGATATTCAACATTAAGCATTTCTTTATGTAGGAAATTCTCAATTATCCATATCCTTGTTACATGGACAACACACTAATTTTAACAGTATTTTCCCTTAGCTCCCCCAACCCCCAGAATATTCTAGTATTGGTATGTTCCCCTCCTCTGAGCTCCTGGAGATTTCATGTACATTAGAGTCCATAAAGAAGAGAACATGAGAATGTGAGAATGACCAAAGATGAGATTTATTCTGAAAAAGTTAAAAAAATATATTAGTACTGGCATGGGTTAGAAAAATAAGTCAGTAGCTTCCTATAGTGGATTTGGGAAATTCTGTGAGAGAATGGGAAAAAGATTATGAATATTGAAGAGAATGGTTATTGTCTATGTGAAAGACAAGATAGAAACAGAGGAAAGAAGTGGTGGGTATTATATATGTCCCTCTTTTGGATCATTTGTTAAACTAATTTGTTGGAGAGAAAACAATGAAAACTCAAGTCAATGTTAATGACTATTTTCCTTTTACTTTGATCCTTGCCAAGACCTTTCCATGAGAGGTTTGGCTTTATAAGGATTATTTGCAGATCATTCACTTTTCCATTATCCAAAGCCACGGTTGCTTCCCCTCCCCAAATCCAGAAGAATCAACTTCAACCTTTGCATGCTTTTTGAGACATTGGCTCCCAACTTAAGTTAATGTTCACCTAGACATTAGCAAGAGATTTCAGTAGGGCATTAGCAAGTATACCTAGAAGATTCATTGTCCTGATGCAATAGGGACAAGCATGGAAGCACTTCAAAACCAAACCAATAATTTGAGAATTATCCACAAATTTGATTTATCTGAATTCTCCTCTGTTAGTATGCTTAATCAAAGACTGACTGTGTGGAGAATTACATATTTCCATCATTTCTAATGTTTATTCTATCATTTTTCTTAGCTCTTTAAGAACCCTTGCAGTAAGTAGATAATATGATTTTGCTGATTTCTCTGGTATAGTTTAGTAGCCAGAGTATTCTTTAATTTGGCCTCTTAAGTAGCTTTCTGAATCTCCCACCAAAAATTTCCTCAACTCTAGCTCCTCGAAGCTTCTCCTTGCTATAATTTAGCTAAAGGAATAGGCCAAGTAATTGCTAATTAATTCCCTCAAATCACAGTTTTCTAGTCAACTAGCTTCCCCCTTCACATGCAGAGGGCTGTCTGGCTCTGATTTTCCTTAACTTTCTAATCCTATTGCTCAGAAGAAATATTTTGGTTGTGGTTGATTTTTTTATGGAATATTTTTGTGCAACATGCAAATTGTCCAAGGCAAATCTGGTCCTGAAATATTCATTGACAATGAACTTACTTCAAAGGCAATTTTATCAGTCTTGCTTCCAAATCTAATAAACGTTTTATTTAGAACCTAGTCTATACATAGACTATACTTTGTGCATTTACTTTACGTGAAATGTCTCTATGCTAAGGGCTCCATGTCCATTCTCTCTTTTGATACTCACCACAGCCCTATGAGCTAAGTGCTATTGTTATCCCCATTTTACAGATAATAATATAGAGGATTAAGGAGAGTAAGGCATTAGCCCAAATCATAAAGCTCACCAGTGGCAGAGCTATAATAGAATTCATTTCTTAAAATGGAGAATGAGCATGAGTAGTAGGCACACAATTGATATCTGGTTAATTGTTTTTAAGAAGGGTGGAAAGACAATAGAGTAGCTTAAACAGGAAGTTTGACTCAGGGAGCAATGGAAGTAAGAAATTGACATGCAGGCTAACAGAATAGTCTTGAACTTCTCTGCGGGCCAGGTTGTAGTGTGAGCACTGAAACCTTCAAAGAAGGTAAGAGGTACTGAAAGCTTTTGAGCATGGCAGAAACTTGATGAGTGTGTCAAATTAGGGAAACTCTCCTAGCAGTGATGTGCACAACAAACCAAAAAGTGGAGGCCCTGAGACTGATTAGAATAACATAATAATACTCTAGGACTGAGGTAGTAATGAATTAAGTAAAAAGCATGGACATGGCAAAAGAAAAATGGGCAGAATTTTTATATCAGACTTTATTGAAGGGTATAAACAATGATTCTGAGGTTCTGAAGCTAATGCGTCTTATTGCCATTATTGGAAATTACATAAGTCAGAAAAAGTTGTCAGTTTGAGCTTGATAAAATATTTGGTATATCGTAGACATACAGATATTTTTACAATGAGTGAAAGGATGAATGAATGGATTAATGAATGAGTTCAAGAAAATGGAAGAGCCTTCCAAATAGAATCAGATCCCACAGAATTTTCCCTGGAAATAATTTACATGTTCTGTAATCTTTAATATTTTTTTTAATTTGCTTCTGTTAAGGCCAAATATATTAATTGCTTCTCCCTTTCTCCATATTATCTTTAAAACTATCTGAGTTCTTTAAACAGTATAATAAACAAACATTCAATTTATAATAGTAATTTCAAAGAAACTCTTCTGTCATGCAGTCTGATTTTAATTTTTAATAAAGTCCAGCAGAATTCCTCATTCTTTAAATTCTCTGATAAGGAGTAAGGCCCAACCAATACCTCCATACTGTTAATACAAGTTTTTTTTTTAACTCTTCTTCAGAATATAAGTCAAATAGAGGTACCAAACTGCTACTCAAATAACCTAAGGAGTTAGACTTGTGTCAGGCACTAGACATAAAGCATATGTGAAAAGGGCAAAATAGAAGAGGAAATAAAGTAGTATTGGTGAAGAATTATACATATAAAAGACTAAGCACCAGCTTTGATGACCATAACTCTGCCTTAGGAGTAGCCTAAAGAAAAGATAAAATAGGGGCAACAAGGAAAATAAAAAGTAAGACAGGGTCTATCAATCCTAAATCTCTGAGACCATTAAAAATGGAATTTTAGATAGATCCATTTATATATCTATAGTAAATAAGAATGAGGCTTCAATCAGACAGATCTGGGTTTGAATCTTAGCCATTTTTTCCATTAACTTGGTGGCATGTGCCTCAGTTTCCTCATTTGTAATATGGAAGTGAAGCCTCAGGTTAATTGTGAGAATTAAATAAGATAATGCGCTCAGCTCCTCAGCATCTGACTGGGGCACAGTAAATTGCTCAATAAAGCGCAGCCTATTATTTAGAATGTTGTCGTACTGTGCTTGGTACCAAGGCAGAAAAAAAGAAATCTGAGTCTTGCTCCTTCAACCCCCTTTTCCAGCCTCTGCCAACAAAACTCTGGATATAACACTACCTCCATCATCAGGACATTGTGAACACCTGAAGGGAATAAGAAAACATGTAGAGTAAATTAGAAAAATTGCAATAGTTACTGGTTTAGCATTACAGCTCACTGGATTAAGGAGATTGGGGTCATCAGTTACTCTAAGTAGTGTGGAATCATCTAATGGAGAGAAGATTAGAGGATAGAACCAGCTGTTTGAGGTATGAGAATTATAAGAATCTAAATGTGATTCTAAGAAGAGATATCATAAGGGGGAAAGAAAAGCTCATTTATATATGCACAGTACTTTTTGCTACTAAGGATAGGTGGTCTCTAGAGGGAATGAAACTCATTCCCTCTTAATATCCTCTTTAAAAAAAACAAACAACAACACTATCTGGGCACTGAGAACACATGTTAGCTAGAGAAAGTCACCCATCTGAGATAATAGCCTAACACAGAAAACGCAGAGGTTTTTGGAGGTATTTATTCCACTTGAATTGTCAACGTCATGCTTTGCACATGTCTATTTAGTGTTTTTAAATACTACATTCTTCTTCCTGTCACTAATCTTATTTGTACCCTGGAAAAAGTTACACTGTAGTGTGGTAGGTGCTTGAAGAGATCTTTTCAAATGAGTAAAAATTTTACATAATTTACATTTTACATATATATTTAACTCTCACTCTCATGGTAAAAACATAATCTCACTCAACTAGCAACTGAATTATTAGTAACATATTGTATTAATAGTTTGAGAAATGTTATTTAAATAAAGAAATGTAATGCCTTTCAAACTTGAAGTACATAATCCCTAGCAATTGTTCTATAAGGTATATTTCATGAGATGTATCTAAATCCAATAAACAGTCATGAAAGACTAATGTTTTTTGGCAGGCAGATGACTCTGGTAGTAGTAACTATAGAAATAATAATATTAATGTTTAGTAGCAGTAGTAATAGTAATAGCCACATATTACTGAATTGTACCAGGCATTGTTCTAAATGAGCCATAGGTGTTTATCACGTGTAGGTCATGCAACCTTATAGATTAAGTTCTATTATTATCCTTTTCACAGGTGAGAAAGTTGAGGCACAATAAGCAGGTTAGATCATGCAGATATTAAGCAGCAGAGCTGGAATTTAAATCTAGAAAGATTTGAGAACCTGAGATTTGTAATGTTCTGTAAACATGCCTCACTTAGATGACTACAAGGAATGAACTTGGATTCCAGCCCTTGCCTGTGGGATTCCAGAATGCAGTCTCTGATTAAGGAGAGAGTTTTTTTTTAGGAGGTCCCATGTCCTTGGGCAAATATTGTCCCATGGTACCCCTTCATGAGTTCAGAGAATATGATGAGCCATCTTCATCCAAGGAGTAGCTATTAATTAGATCTGGATAGTGATGAAAAAAATAAAATGAATGTGTATCTGGAAAGTGGTGCCACAGGCCTTAGTTGAAACTCTTGCTCATTTCCATACTGTAAGTGGGAAGGATGGAGAGAATGAGAAGAAAAGAAAAAAATATTTATTGAACAACTACTAAGAGCTGAGCACTTTATATATATAAGAACTCATTTCCCTGGAGCTCTAAATTCAGAAAAAGAGCCACAGAAATGATTAAAAGACAGAATGACATTAAACTTACAGAAAGATTAAGAAAACTGGATTGCCTCCATAGGAAAAGGAAGTTCCTCGTATTGCAGAATAGGGAACGTTAGCTGGGAGAGCTTCCAGGGTATGCCCCAAATCAACAGCATTAATTTCATGTTAAATCTAAGACTGGACCAGTACGCTGGGCCTCCGCATGCCCAGTCTCCATGTTTCCATCCAACTCCACAGGGGGCATCTTTGTTATGCCCCCACACTTCCTCACCAGGCACTAGAACACATCTCAGCTGAGACATTCTATACCCATGATTCATTAGTGACAAAATAATTTTTAAAAATAATTTTATTGATTTTTTACAGAGGAAGGAAGAGGGATAGAGAGCTAGAAACATCAAAGAGAGAGAAACATCTATCAGCTGCCTCAGGCACACCCCCTACTGGTGATGTGCCCACAACCAAGGTACATGCCCTTGACCAGAATTGGGACCTTTCAGTCCGCAGGCCGATGCTCTATTCACTGAGCCAAACCGGTTTTGGCGACAAAACAAATTTTAATCAGGGATACCCGTGGTCAAGCTGAACCCAAGGGAGCTGTGATGGAGACTGAACTTGTCTTTCTAATGCACACAGAAATTTAGTTTGTTCTCACCCTTTCTTTGGTAAGAAGAGGACAGATGTTATGGACAAGATATTTTTATTCCCATTTTATAGATGAGAAAACTGAGGTTCAAAGAAATGAGTATGTTTTTCTAAGGTTAACTAGGAAGTGGCAGATTTAGGTCTCAGCTACAGGACTGCTGAACAAAAGCTTTGCCAGTGGGAATGAAATGCATACATTTATGTGTCTATGCTTTTCACCTTGGATCTAAAATAATATTTTTTGGGCTACCCATTCTTCTTCATAAAGGCATGTTCTGTGTAAGCTGACAGGAAAGCCATTCTCCTTCCCACCCTAGGAGGAATCACCAGGTCCTTTCCTACTTGCCCAATTAGGAAAGTTATTATGGTATAAAGAATAAATTGCCCCATTGTTGTCTAGTTATTTTTTTCCCTTTGCTTTTCTTAGAATAATAAAGGAATAATGTCTTCTTGGTGCTCATATGCAATGTGCAGAACTCTGTTTCTCTGACAAGGTATATGGCCAATTTAGCCATTAAATGAAAAAAGAAAAGTCCCCAATCCTTTGCTGATGTGCTGCTGATAGAGCCAGCACAGGGGAACTTATAGAACCGGGGCCTAATTTTTTCTAGAATGGCTCTAGAGCCAGCTAGATGCCAGATGTGTGTGGCCTTGAACAATTTATTTGATATCCCCAAGCCTCAATGTCCTGATCCTTAAAATGAAAAAAAATAAATAAAAAAATAATAATAATAATCTGCCAACTGCACTGAGTGGTATAGGCATATTAAGTACTTCCTTCTTGCACCCATAACAATGGTTACTATAAAAAAGCAAAATAGTAAGTGTTGGCCAAAATGGGGAGAAACTAGAAGCCTTTTGCTTTATTCATGGGAATGTAAAATGGTACCACTGCTGTGGGAAACAGTATGGCGGTACCTCAAAAAATTAAAAATCAAATTACCATATGAAGTTTATACTTTTCCCAAAAGACTTGAAAGCAAGTCCACAAAGGGATATCTGATACTCTTGTTCATAGCAGCTTATTTACAACCACCAAGAAATGCAAGCAACTCAAGTGCCCATCAGTAGATGAAAGAATAATAATAATTCTGGTTTGCACAGGCTATGCAATAGTACTTGGTCTGAAAGGGGAAGAAAATCTGACACATGCTATAACATAAATGAAAACTGAGAGCATTATACTATGTAAGATAAGCCAGTCACAAAAAAAAGACAACTTCAGTATGATTCCAATTATACAAAATACCTAGAGGAATCAAATACAGAGACACGGAAAGTAGAATGATGGTTGCCAGGGGCTGAAGAAAGAGGAGATGGGGAATTGTTCATGGCTTCAGAGTTTCAGTTTTGCAAGGTAAAAAGAGTTCTGGAGATAGATGGAGGTGATGGTTGCACAACAATGTGAATGTACTTAATACACTTAAAATACACTTTAAAATGGTTAAGATTATGTGTGACTTTTTTTAAGTCATGGGAACAGCCAGGTTGGCAGAGCAATAACATAACTCAAAAAGCCTGAAAACTTGGCTGGAGTGGCTCAATGGTTGAGCATTGACCTATGAACCAGAAGGTCACACTTTGATTCCTGGTCAGAGCACATGCCTGTAGTGGGCATGCAGGAGGCAGCTGATCAATGATTCTCTCTCATCATTGATATTTCTATCTCTTCCTCTCTCTGTCTCTCTGAAATCAAATACATATATATCCTATCTAATAAAAGAGTTATATGCAAATTGATCATCACTCCAGCACACAAGATGGCTGCCCCCATGTGGACACAAAATGGCTGCCACAAGATGGCTGGCAGGGGAGGGCAATTGGGAGGAACCAGGCCTGCAGGGGAGGGAAATTAGGGGTGAACAAGCAGGCAGGGGAGGGCAGTTAGTGGTGACCAGGACTGCAAGGGCAGGGCAGTTGGGGGGGACCCAGCCCTGCACGGGAGGGCAGTTAGGAGTGACTGGACCAGCAGAAGAGCAGTTAGGCATAGATCAGGCTGGCAGGGAAGTGGTTAGGGGATGATCAGCTGGCAGGCAGAGCAGTTAGGGTCAATCAAGCAAGCAGGCAGGCGAGCTGTTGGGAGCCAGCAGTCCTGGATTGTGAATCCCCATAAAATCAGGCCTAAATTGGCAGTAGGAAATCCCTCAAAGGGTTCCAGATTAGAGATGGTGCAGGCTGCAGGCTGGGCTGAGGGATACCTCACCCCAAAGCCATGCATGAAATGAATTTGTGCACTGGGCCTCTAATATATATATATATATATATATATATATATATATATATATATATATATATATATATATATATATACATATATATATATTTGTCTCCTGAAATGAAAAAAGAAAAACTAGTTAGCATAATACTGGCCCAATGCAATCCTTCAATTAATGTTGACCTGTTGGTAAAGATGGCGGAAATTGGGGGAGAAGGGTAATGATATGATACTAATGCCGGGCGGTGCAGCTCACCTCCTTAGAATAGCGTAGTCTCCGGAGAGAAAGATGCATGCTTTAAGTCTCAGAGTGCAGAGCAACACTAAATGAATTGACTTCCTTTGCAGAAGATGAGTCTCTGTAGGAGCTGAATACAGGTAGCAGACTGAGCATGCCCAACGTGATGGCACCAAGGCATAGCCTTTAGGGAATTGCTCCAGCAGTTTGAAAATGTGTTTTAATTAGGTTGGTTGTTTGGTGGTTCTCGAAGCAGCAGACTCTGAGTGCAAGTGGTGTGTGCGTGCATGTATGTGCTTAAGCGCATACATGCATGAGAGAGATAGAGAGAGAGTAGACTGGAGAGAAGGGAAGCAGTTGACCATAAAGAGCCACTGGGCTCAGAGCACGTGATTCAAAACAGAGTCCTACACATTTGGATGTCAGGGCCAGTGGCATCATCCTGTGGCAACCAGGAAGCTCTGCCGACAGGTCTGGCCGGGGGCTGGCCCACCCCTCCCACGCGTCCTCAACTGACTCTGCCTGTTTTGTGAAGTCAGGGGAAGTCAGCGAGGTGAAAGTGTCTCACGGTCCAAGGCTAATAACAATAATAAACCTCCAAGAACAAAATTGACTGAAAAGAATAAAATTTTTAATGCAAGACAATTTCTACAGTTCTCTGGCATTTCTGTCCAGGCTCATGTTGGAGAAGGTTGAACACAATTTTATTGAGAGATCGATTGTAATTGGCACTCTGTGTGATCCCTGGTGGAGGACACTGGTGACAGGCTCTCCCGAAATCTGCAAGCTAATTGACTTCTGCCACCTGCACACACCTTGGCACACGCCCCAATGAGGGGCCCCTTTCTCCTGCCAGCCCCTCCCCCTCCTAGCCCTGGGAAGACATTGATCTAGCAAACTCCTTTTGTTTATGAGATAAACTGCATCTGGAAAAGAAACAGGATGAATTCAGTTAGGGGCAGCTAGTGAAAAGTATGGTTGTGAGGACACATGAAAATGCAGATGAGAGAGTGCCCTAGGACAGTGGTCTGCAAACTGCAGCTTGCGAGCCACATGGCTCTTTGGCCCCTTGAGTGTGGCCCTTCCACAAAATACCACGGCCTGGACGAGTCTATTTTGAAGAAGTGGCGTTAAAAGAAGTTTAAGTTTAAAAAATCTGGCTCTCAAAATAAATTTCAATTGTTGTACTGTTGATATTTGGCTCTGTTGACTAATGAGTTTGCCAACAACTGCCCTAGGACAATGCATTTCTAGAGTACGTTTGACCAGAGAGAAGGAAAAAACAATGTGTATGGGGAGAGGCGGGGGTTAGAGGTGGGGTTTTTTTTTTTTTTTTAATTGTTTTGTCAATATTACCCATTCAAAAATCTCTTCCTGAGTTCTTTTTTATGTTGATTTCAATCAAGCTCTGCCACTTTAACCAAAGGGAGCATGCCAATACTCTGGCCAGCCAAGGGGGCAAAGTCTGAACGAAATGCCTAATGAGTTACTGGGAGCAAAAAATGAAACTGTGCTTTTAATGCAATGCTATGCTGACCTTTTCCAGGGAGCAGCAGCTGGCCTCATCAGACTCAACGATTACAGGACCTTCCTCGGAATTTATCCTACGTATCGATGCAAATCCACCCAAGGCATTGTCTGTTTCGTGGGACTTGCAGTGTTGGAGGTTCAAGGCTCACCCAAGTGTACCTGGGAATGCATTGTCCCCATGACAAGACCGAGCCTTGCTTTCGAACGTTGCTCTAAACAGCCTGCATTTCAAACTTCAGACTCAGCCATTCATCTTTCTGACAAGCACCCTGGGCCTCGCGTGAGGTGTTCTTTGGTGCGGGAGACAGAAAAGGAGCAGCCACAGTCGTTGTTCCTCCTGCAAAGCGCCAGCTGCATTTGAGTCTGTACCTGTGCTCATCACTCCCCAGGCCTCCATCCCGGGCACAGCTGTGGTTGTCACATACTCTTGACAGGGGTCACTTCCATGAAAAGTATATGAGCACCTTCAAGACAACCTCCAATCAGAACAACAGCTAAATGTCAGCTTCCTGACTGCACTCCCAGCCTGGGCTGGGCTCCCAACAGGGAGATCTTCCCCCATCCTTCCCTCTGTGGTCCTCAGCTTGCTTCCAGCCCTATAATAAGGATCCCTTGTGATCTCAATATGATTCCCATCAGACAGCACAATCAGCAACAAGCCCTGAAATGATCGTTTCCTTCAAAGCCACAGTGACCCCAAAGTCACTTGGGTCCCCATATCTTAGAACCTACTCTTGAGGGAGTGAACGTGGGGTCATTTTCTCTGTACCTACACCTACACTATGCATAGCATACTACCTTAGGCTCTGCCTCTGCTCGGCCCTCTGGGAGCACTCCGCATCTGCCTTCAGTAAGGTTCCCCACAAACCTGGTTCCCCAGATGCAAGCTGCCCAGCAGCCTGTGGCTTGAAGCTCTGAAGGCCCACATCTAATAAGATGAACTTCACCTGCCTAGAGCCAGAAAGTTAAAAGACAAACAAACAAACAAAAAAGATGCAATAAACAAACACAAAAGTTGGAAGCATTTGCTGGTTAAGCAAACCGCCACACAAACACACCTTGGAAACCGGCTTTTTTTCATTTTGCAAGCAAATCACTACGGAGCACCGTTGCAGGAAATATACACCGTTAAAGAATATTACAAGCAGCTTACTGCAGTAATATCTATAATTTTTCATTCATTTTAATATGCCTGTTTTTCACATTTAGATTTTCTAGTAACTCTACCTTATTATGTTCTCCTGCTTGATGTGCCTACATAATGGGATAAACATTTGTCTACTACTGGGTTGTGCTATTTTTAAAAGTACTTCTGTGGAACAACAAAAACAAAACCAAAAAACCACTATAAAAGCAAAAGTGCATTTTAATATTTAAGCCTTTCTGGGGCCTGGGAAATATGTGATTTTTCAAAAAGAAAAGCTGGGGAAATGCTTTCAGGTTGCAGACAAAGATGCCCTGGCCACTCTGACTTTTCCAGTCAAAGCTTCCTTCCTGCCAGGTGAGAGTGAAAGGGCAGCTACATGAGGTCTTCCCTGGGAATGAGTAATGCATACTCATTGCTCTCATTCCTACACATGTATCTATGTAGGAATAAAATATCATCTACTGAGCATTCACTACATGCCAGTGTTTTATATGAATTAACCCACCTGCTCCTAACAAAACCCTAGTGAGGTCTATATCACATTTAACCCCATTTTACAGATGAGGACATGGAGGCAACCTACCACATACTAGGTCCAAGGCCGAATAGTCTCCATTCATTATCACTTTCATCCTCCCAAGTCTCATTATTCTCCTCATGGCATACTTTTCTTTGTTCTCAACACATAAAGAAAAAGACCAACGTGTTACAGGGTGTGCTCAGCGTCACAGAGGCATGCAAGCCAGAGCCACCTCCTTCTAGAATCCACACTGTCACCACCACCACCACCACCCCTCATGCTAGCAGAGAGGTGATAAACTTTCTCTGTAAGCTGACCCAGTTTTCACTGTCCCAGCCTTAAATGGCGAAGGCAGGGGAGTTCAGCCTGCTGAGAACAGCCCCCGTGGCTGAGTTCCAGGCATGGCTTGATGACTTGACTCCATCTCTGCGGGCAACTTGAGAGAGGCTCTGCTATGCACACTGAACTAGGAAAGTTTGGCCAAAGGGAATGCTGGGCAAGTGCCTGAGAAACGAATGGTTACAGCCACCCCAGTTTTACATCCTTGGGGCTCACACCAGCCATGAAAAAAAGAGGAAGATCCTCAATCCCTCCAGAGCCAAGACTTTCCCTCAACACAACCAGTGCACTCACTTCTCCTCTAGAAAGGAGTCCAGATTAGGAGAAAGCTCCTATACCAAGCCATGGTACTGCTGGAGGGTGTGATGAGGGAAGAAACTCAAACCTGCTAAGTCCGCTTGTGTGGTCCCTTTGGGTCCCGGCTCTTAGGCATATCTGGGGCCTTTCTCTTGGAACTGTGGCTCTACATTGATGCTCACAAATGACAGCTAGGACAAGCTGAGAGCTGAAATCAAAACCAAGAGAAAGGAGGCCAATTGGGTGTCCCCAATGTGGGTTGTGGAGTCCTCAACCACCTTCTCTTGGCCAGGTAACCAGACCTTGGGTTTCACAGAGTTTGGGGAGGATCACAGTCTCCATTATTATTTTAGTATGGGTTACTTCACCCGGTCTTCTATATCATCTTCAGGCACTTCTGGCTACAGCAGGTCTGGTCAAGACTCTAGCACAAAGGACCCTGGACCCTACTGAATACAACACGCCACAAAACACATCCTATTATCTAGTATATCAAAACAATAACACCCTCTGCAAACTGAAGCCTAGAATGTTGTTCTAAGATTACCCACAAAACCCTAGAAATAAGAAAATAGAATAACTTGGCCCTAAGAAAGCAAAACTGGTGACCTTCCCTCTGGGATTCAGAATGTGCTACAGGTGACAAGGACACTATTGTCAGACCTGCAGCAGACTTTCAATTCTTGATGCCTCCTAAACTTCCATAGGACGTGACTCACATTCAACTCAATCAAGTGTTTCAGAACAGCTTTTGTTTACCCATAAAACGAACATGGTTGTTACCATCCGGTTGCTAATAGGTAGACTGCGCCAGCCTCGTCAAGACCAGTTTGGGGAGAATATAATCTGCAAGTGGAATTTCCCTGACACCTCGTCCTCAGTGCCCCTCTGGCACAGTGTGCCGATCTCTGTGGCAGCTCGTCTGCCAAGTCCAAAATTATTCACTTGCACGTCCGCCTCCCCAACCAGCCTGAGGCCCCCATTGGCAGGGAAGGAACTCCGTGTGTGCAGCTCCATATTCCCGGTGACCCATAGGCCATGGTTAGAGAGCTTTACAAATGGTTGGCAAATGTTTAGTAAAGCAACATCACACCCACCCTCTCAGTTTCTTCTGCAGCCAGACACAGGGTGTTGGAACCCAGAACCACCAAATCAGCTCCTGGTAGCAGTTCAAATAGATAGGTGCCTTCCAAATAGATGCCTCATCTATACATCTTTAAACCAATTTTTTATGATCTGTGTATTTTTCTAGACATGGAAATTCTCACATTAACACAGAAAAGGGTAGAACTACCCATTAACCCTCCTGAACAATTTTAAGGTAAAGAGGAACATCTATGCCCATAGTTCTAGAATTCCAGACCTTCTAACTAATGGTCCAACCTCTGGAAACCCTCAAACTTTCCTGATTTGGATAATATTCTCCTGTCAGCCTCTATCTCTAGACTGAGAGTCAGTCTCTCTCTCTCTCTCTCTCTCTCTCTCTCTCTCTCTCTCTCTCTTCCTTCCTTTCTTTCTATTTATCTAGCTTTTTATTTTGGGGGGGGGGGGATTTTCTTCCTATGACAGGTCCTCCTTCTTCTTAAACATTTTAGACAACCTTCTCAAAAGTGGCCCCTTCATTCTTCCGAAAGTTCTGTAACTGAAATGTCCATTACACTCCAGACATGAATCTACAGTGGATTTCATTGGCAAAGTTGGCAGAGAAGTGAAAAACTAAAAAGGCCATGGTAGCCGACTCCCTCAAGCTGGGCAGGATAGAATCAAAGTCAGAGAGAAGAGGGGAGACTGTGTGTCCTGCCTTCCTCCGGCCCCTCCAGAACATGCTCTGCTTTCTTCCCTTTAAACAAAGGGCATCTTCCCATCCTGCCAAAGGCTCGGAACACTTCTCTGGGATCTGGTCCAGGGCATGACCCCACCACTCAGTAGGTAGGGAGTGACTTCTGCCAAGTCACTTAACCACCCAATCTCAAGTTCCTCATCTGTAAAATTGGGATAATATTTCTCCACCGACATCCCAGGTTCCTGGCGATAAATATTAATGTCTGTAGAGGGATTGGAGATCCTGGGGTGAAGGATGCAGCAGAGTGTTATTTTTATGACGTTGCAGCTTTCATAAAGCATCAAATTCAATGAGAAAGAGGAGAGTGGGGGCACTGGGCTGGAACCAGAAATAATGCAGGCAGATGCTGCCCCAGCTTCCCCCACTGCTAATGCAGCTCACAGTCACCTGCAAGCCTGGCCCAGGGCTTTCATTTCTCCTGGTGACCTCCTTCAATGCTTCCCCACCCCCACACCCCCCTCCCCTGCCAGCATCAGAATCCCTATTTAGCATCATATTAGTATGGAACATCATAATGATGGTATGGATCTGTGTATCACAAACATGGGGGGCCTCCACCTGGCAATCTGCTGGCATCAACATGCTACCCAGCAGGAACCTGTGTTCAAGACTCTTCTAGAGCTGGCACCCACCCCCGAGCTGCCTGGAAGCACCTTCCCTCCTTCCGCCCCTCCTGAGAGGGGCTCCTCAGGCCTCCAGGCATCAAGAAGGAGCAAAGAATGCTGTGCACAGATTCTGTGACCAGGAAAAAAAAAAAAAAAAAAAAAAAGCTGATTTTATCTCAGGACAGAAGCTCAGCAGTGGAATCCAATGAGGAGAAAGAATTGAGACGATCATTCATGGTGATAAGAAAGAAGAGGAGGGTATTGTAGCAATGGGATGCCCTGGCTCCATAACAAGACAGTGACCACCACCCTTAACATGTCTAGAATGTCTTTGGAGACTTGATGGAGGGGCGGGCCAGTGGAGCCTGCTGCAGCGTGGGACACAGGAGCAAAGAGTCCATTGCTAATTGCACTACCTTGTTTCCCCGAAAATAAGACAAGTGTCTTATATTAATTTTTGCTCCCAAAAATGCACTAGGTTTTATTTTCAAGGGATGTCTTATTTTTCCATGAAGAAGAATACAGTAAACATTTATTGTTAAATGAAAAGAAAGGAAATTTATTACCTGTATATGGTTCGGTAGTAAGGTAGTTGTCAACACAAACCAGACAAACTGTGAACCCTACAGTATCAAGAATTTACTCATTTATTCAATGACAATCATGTCATCATCTTCTGGAACATCATCATAACAATCCAATTTCTGAATTTCCTGGTGAATTTCTTGTGACTCCATTTCTTTCAGAATCAGTGGACCAAATCTCTCATGTTTAGCCTGGGGGGGGGGGCTTATTTTCAGGGGGATGCCTTATATTTCACTCAGAAGGAATCCTGTAAGTAGGTCTTATTTTTGGAGGATGTCTTATTTTTGGGGAAACATGGTAGTTCCATTGCCTAGGAGATGAGGGAGTGGCAAGTAGGGAAGGGGGGATGGGAGTCACTCCACTCAATTCCCCTGGTATAAGCGGTAGTCAGAGCTGTCCCGAGGTTGGCCAGCAAGACAATCAGACCAGGTTGGAGTTGTCAGGGGACAGAGAGCAGCTGCTGGGTTGCCGGAAGACACTGTGGAGCAGAATATGTGATGAAAAGGCCACTCAAGAAGCCTTATACCAGGACATAGACACAGAGGCAGCTGTCATCTCCCACATGACCTACCACCGGCCTATGTGCTTCTGTAACAACTTCCTCCTTCCAAAGGCCCTCGGAGCCCTGCTTTCTTTTCCCAGATTCCATCTACACGGAGCACTGCTCTCTCTCTGGATTTTTTGAAATTGCCAACATGTACATCTCACTAATGATAAAATCATGTACATCCTGCCTTTTTCCTCATAAGTGCCCAATGGGCCTCCCATACAACCCAGATTAGTGGATGTTAGGGTTCAAAATATGAGGGGAAAATTAAGATCATCATCATATAGAGTAAGGGTTTGAGGGACTTCGTTCTAGCAGGTAATTAAGAAAGCTGTGCATGAAGCCCTTTAAAGAATGGATTCAGGGACACCTTACCAAATGTTTATTGCCCACTTGCCTTGTTTCCATGGAGAAAGGTGTCATTCAGAATAATATCATTGTCCTCCCTGCTCCCCAAGATTGAGTGCTCAGCTCAAAGCTGAAGCTTTCTCGTGAATAACACCTTCACTCCCTATGAAGGCACTAGGACATCTGAGCAAATCACCTTCCCTAGGCTACAGGTGAGGAAACTGAGACTTGAGAAGCCAGTAAGAGAAAATGACAAAAGCCAACGCCCATCTCATGTATCCATTTGTACACGAGCCTGTTCACCACACATTTACTGCTGTTCCTCATTGCACAGTGCCCTCTGCAAGATAGCAGAAGCCCAGCTAGAAACCAGTGCCTTCCATCCTTATTCATAGGCTCCGGGGGAAACCTGCCTGTAGGATTCCCACCAACTCAGGAATCCGAAATCTGATTTCCAAGACAGGTGCGCCTCTGCCTCCAGTTTCCACCAACTTTCCAGCTACTCCTTCACCTCTCTTTACCTTTGGTCTCCACAGGTGGCAAGGGAAGCTCTCTGCTGAGCATATGCGACTCCTTAGTGACACAGCACCCAGGGACCAGGACTGAAGCTGGGCCCTGAGCTCGGGGCAAGAATGTCTGGAAAACAAGGGAGTGAAAATCACCTGCCACCATTGCTCAGTGAGTGAGACAGCCATTTATCTTGTGTGTGTGGTGGGGGTGGTGGAAGTGTTGATTGCTCGTTTGCAAAAAAGAAAAAAAGGAAAAGAAAATAAAGAGTATTAATATTTTAAATTGTATTACAGGCAAAAGAGAGTTTTAAAAGTAGCTTTATAACCCTCTAAAAAAGAACGGACACAAGTCTCTCTCCGCATAATGACACCCATGACCTGATCAAAGCTCTGTTAGTCAGCCCTCTGTCTCCAAAACCCAGATAAAGGCAGCGAGAGTATTATTCCGGGGTCTGACTGTTCCTCCATCAGCGAGAGGACAGTGTGAATGTGGAGAGCACCCATTAGTGCTAATGGGAGCTACAGATGTAAATCCCCAGGCACCGCCAGGGGAGGGGTCCCCTGGGATTTGCCACCAAAAAGCCATCCACTGTGATAGCACTCAGGAGTCGGAAAGTCCTTCCTCATTAGTACAGCTCCACTCGGGGAATGATGTGCCATCTCAGCCCACAAGTGAGAGATTGAACTAGTCTTCCTTTGCCGTGACATCGACAGCCTCCCAGGATTTTTGCCTTCAGATATTGTGCCACTGAAGCCTCGTCTGAGACAAATGCCATTTTAATTTGCTTTAGGCGGCGAAGGCCAACGCACATTTCAGTGGAGAAAGTTATGTGTTTTAATTGCTTTATGAAGACGTAGCATATGCCCTGACACAGTGAAATGATTAACAGATTAATCCGAATGCCTTTGGCATAGAATATCTATACATTCATTAGTCAGAACAATTTATCTTCTTGATAAAACTAAAATTACTTATACAGCAGGTTTACTTTCCATGATTAATAAATGATAAAAATCTAAATTATCCGTCTGAAATGTCTCTTTTTGACCATTAATCTCACATTTATCAGCTTCGATGATACATATTAGTAATACAAAAAACTCAATTTTCCAAGTATTTTAATTTGCTAAGAAAACAAAACACATTTAATGAAAAAAAAATCATCTCAATTAATAAGAAATTCTACCGTGATTCCTAAATAAACAGTCAGAGAGGAAAAATGACAGCATCAGCTTTAAATGTGTTTTATAACAACAGAGAAACAAAGCAATCCCTTGCTCACATAGATTTCCAGTGGCAAGACATCCAGATGAATGGAAAGTTCGGTATGGTTCTGTATGTGCTCAAAGGAACAAAATCAAGATCATGCTCACAAACAGAACTGGGAACATTGCGATCTAGAATCCACCAGAGGTCAAAACACACATCGCACGTGTCCAGGGAACTGAGCTTCCGCGGCACCCGTGTAGCTGGAGGGGATCCCATCCTTCTGTCAGCTTTTCTAAATGCTTAAGACCGTCTGTCCTCCAATTAAACTGATCAACGGAGCCTAGGGTGGCGTGTTAGAGACTTCTCCGGAGAGCTCTCATTAAAAGTCCTGAGGCTGGTGACTGGACTTCCCGTCTCACACTCTTCCCTTCTGCTGTCAGCAGCTCCTATCTCTGAATTCCAACTGCCAGAGAACAGTGGAGGCCTGGCCACGCGTCCCCCGCTGCCAGGGAAGGAGAGACATCTGCCACTGGCCTGCCTCACCTGTTCCTTACCTTGGAGGGGCCAGAACAGAACAGCTCCTGCAAGGATGTGTGAGTGTGTGTGCATGGTGTATCCATAAGCTTGTGCTCACAGAAAGGCCTGGAGCCCTCCTGAGAGTGGGTCACTCTGCTGGGCACACACATGTCGTGCTGAGTGAGGAAACCTCTGCCTCATCCTCCAAGAAGCCACTGTGTAATGAGGTGGACAGACCAATAAAGAGGGAATTGTATACACTGTGATATATGTCCAGGAAGGAATAAGTGGGGAATAGGGGGAGTGCTCTATATCTAACTCAGATTTTAAGAATGGGGAAGAGGCTTTGTACAATAGATTTGGCTCAGTGGAAAGAGCATCAGCCTGTAGACCTAAGGGTCCAGGTTTGATTCCAGTCAAGGGCATGTACCTCAGTTGCAGGCTCCTCCCCAGCCTGGGCCCCAGTCAGGACACATGCAGGAGGCAACCAATCAATGAGTTTTTCTCACATACATATTTCTCTTTGTCTTTTTCTCTCTTTTCCACTCTCTCTAAAAAATCAATGGAAAAA
This sequence comes from Pipistrellus hanaki, assembly GCF_964339955.1. Classification (NCBI taxonomy): domain Eukaryota; kingdom Metazoa; phylum Chordata; class Mammalia; order Chiroptera; family Vespertilionidae; genus Pipistrellus; species Pipistrellus hanaki. The sequence goes on along the minus strand of NC_140503.1, from coordinate 198,248,745 downwards.
TAGGTAAGGATTTAGAAAAAAAGAGAATGGGGAAGAACAGAGTGGGACATGCATTCTGGAGAGCAGACTGACAAAACCAACCAATTAACAGATGGAAAGGCAGAGGGAACAGAATATGCAAAAGACCCTCATTTACTAAGTCTTTCACTTTTTCATCTGTCATTCACTGAGCACCTACTATGTGCTGGGCAATGCCCTCAGTGGTAGGGATACCGAGAGGTGGGACAGAACTGGCCCTGGCCTCACAGGGTTCACACTCCAATGGACTTCAGGAAATTAAAAATTAATTCTATGTGGAGCAGAGTTGGGGATAAGGGCTAGGAGCACAGCTTAGTCCGGTCACATTTAAGATTTGGATTTTATGCTGAGTGCCACTGTGTATGTGTACCCATGTGTGTATATTGTGGGATGCAGGAATATTAAAACAAGATTCCCACAGTCCCAGCCTGAACCAATCAATGGAATATTTATATACTACATTTTCCTGGTCATAGCCTGACCAAACTGCCTACATGAATGATGCATGCTGCCCTGTCAGTAACACTAGTACTTCTCCCACACACCCAACTATCTCTCATATCAACATCACTCCAAATCCTCTATTTCATCACAGCACTCTCCTCATGGACCCTCCTGGTATCATCAAGGTACTTCATCCTACATGCCAGCCTTCTGATGATGCTGGGTCCACCTGGACCACCTTCCACAACTGGGCTAGAAGGAAATGAGCATGGAGTTAGGGCCAGACCCATGCTCCAATCTAGGCAAGGTGCTTGGTAATGATGGTGATAACCATACCTGGCATCTATTGAACATTTAATATATCCTGGGCACTTACTAGACATTAATTCATTCAAACTTCACAATAATGCTACCAAAGTAAGTGCTATTAAAATCTCTATTTTACAAAGAAGGAAACTAAGGCAAAGAAAGGTTCATTGTCTTGCAGATTAGTGCTTAGAGCCAAACACAGGAAAACTTAACACTTCAGAAATCCTACTCTGTTGAGTGCCTTGGTTTCCTTGATTTCAAAGTGGAGATGGTAAGGAATAAACAAGTCACTGCAGTGCCCAGCACCATACATACTCAAGGAATTTTTGTTTTCTCTTTCGCAATACACTACCCAGTTCCAGAACCCAGGTCAAATCTGCACTTTCCCTGAAGTCTTTTCCAGACACAAGGTCTATACTGATGTGTTCTTTCTTTGAAATTCCTTCCAGATTAGCACATCTGTCATTAATGTTGGCACCAGCCGTGCAGTTTTGTATTGTTATTGAATTATCTCAAGCTTTCTTGCTATCTCCAACACTGCATGTCTCAGCTTCTCCAGTATCGTTCCCAGAAGCTAGGGCACTTCTAAGGGCATGCATGGGTTTTCAAAGTGAGTTGGCAGAATAGAGAATAAGTAAATACCATAGACATCCACTTGTTAAATAAATACAGGATATGGGAAATAAAAAAGTAACTTATAAATTAGTTGAGATAGAATTTTTTGCACCTATGTCCATCCATCCTATAGTTTCAAAGGAACTTAAACTTTCTATTTATTATCTAATAGTCCATTTAAATTATCTTGTTTCCTTAAGTATCTATTTTCTTTTAATGTCCAAAGGCAAAGACTCCCAGGTCAACAGAGGGAAAGCAGGCTAATTGCTCAATAAATTTAAATGTGGGTGTTAGCCACCCTCTAAAGATGCCTTCCTACACTCAAGTCAATGACTTTTGCTTAGGAGGAACTAAACACATTAGTAAAATACATAAACCCTCTCCACTGGCAATACATTTTAAGAATAATTGACCTCATCAAATCAAAGTTTATAAATGGCTTTAGATTCCAAGACCTATAAACGCTAATCTAGAGGGAAGGCAGTGTGGCTGAGCAGAAGAGATGATGCATCTGGACTCAGATTTGGCTCTTTCCACCATCTAACTTGGTTGAGTAGCAGTTTGCCATCAGTATCAGAGTTCTTATAAGGAAGAAATGTCACCTTAAAGCACACCATTAGTATATGGTATTAGTATCATAAAAAGGGCCAGGAACGAATCAAAATTATAGAGATTTGAAGTATGAATTATACTAAGCATAAATCCCCCATTTTCAGGGATGTCAGTGATCAATAAGGGATACAGCTGGGCATTCTCCACTTTGTGCACTTGTGGGGTTTGGTAGCTAATACAGTTCTTCCAACATAGGAGGAATTAGAACCCTGAGGACTCATGGAAAGGTTTTCCCACCAGTGGAAACCCTATATAGAACCCTATCAGGGCACAGATTGCACTTCAGAAACACAGAAATCTTTACAAGTGCTTACACCTTAGTCATGATGGCAACATATTCAGCAAATGGTCTGTGCAAGGCAGTAAAGAATGCTCTTTGTTTAATCCACCAGGGTGTTTGTGGATCAGGAAATGGGGTATTAGAGTGAAAAGATCACACACAGACCTTACTCTGTCTTCTGTCAAGACTCTGGTCTTCAAACAACAAAACAAAACAGAGAGCGCTTAGATTCCGGAAACCACAAAATTAGGGAGAAGAAAAAGTGGCAGCTTCAATCTACTTGTTTGCAGGACAACAGATCTATTTCTTAAATGATAGACCCTAACCCTTTGTTAGTCTAGCCCGGTGATAAGCAAACTGGGATTCTTGACCCATTAGTTAAGAATGCTTTTTATAGACCTAACCAGTTTGCCTCAGTGGATAGAGCGTTGGCTTGCCGTCTGAAGGGTCCCGGGTCAAGGGCATGTACCTTGGTTGCAGCAACATCCCCAATAGGGAGTGTGCAGGAGGCAGCTGATGGATGTTTCTCTCTTATTGATGTTTCTAACTCTCTATCCCTCCCCCTTCCTCTCTGTAAGAAAAAATCAATAAAATATAAAAAAGAATGCTTTTTATATTTTAATGGGTGAAAATAATATTAAAGTAAGAATATTTTGTGACATGTGAAAATCATATGAAATTCAAATTTATGGGATGATAAAGTTTCATTCGACATAGCCATGCTCATTTGCTTCCTTGCCATCTGTAAATGCCACAGAGACCTTTTGGCCGGCAAAGCCCGAACATTTACTCTCTTGTCCTTTACAAAGTAATTTTGCCAACTCCTTGTCTAGGCCAATTAAGATTTCTTTCAGTTTGTGAAACTGATCTAACTGGCCTAGCTACTACATAATCAAACTCTTCCTGACCTTAAGACTAGATTTCAAATGTGTCCATCTCTGTTAGTTTCCAGAATTCCTGAGCATTCCCTGCACTTTGCCTCTAATTTACCATCGTTGCCTCCACATATATTCAGATAACACATGCACAAATTCCATTTCTCCAGTCTTTTCACTCTCATTTCCCTAGGTCTCCCTTTCATATATTTTTCATAATTCCTGAATTATCAATATTTTCTTTATCTAATAACTGAAAAAAACAATTATGAAAAGATATGACTAGAACTTAATATTAACATGGAAAAACTCCTACCAATTATACTTTCTAATATGTTGCATAGTTCCTTGTATCAGTAACACTTTATTTTTCCTGTTTCAAATTGCCTAGTGTTGGTTTTTTTCTGCCAAACTGGGTCAGTCTTAAAGGTGCAATATAATTTATATAAGTATATAGTAACCTTGTCTCTCACTGGCAAATTCACCATTCCTATTGCATTCCCATTAACTGGCATTTTAAAATTGTCTCATTGTCTATAGAACAGGCCTAGGCCTGGCCTGTGTGACTCAGTGGTTGAATGTCAACCTATAAACTGGGAGGTCATGCTTCAAATCCTGGTCTGACCACCTGCCCAGGTTGTGGGCTTGACCCCCAATAGGGTGCATGCAGGAGGCAGCTGATCAAAGATTCTCTCTCATCATTGATCTTTCTCTCCTTTCCTCTCCAAAATCAAGAAAAAAAATATGTTTTTAAAAAAGAAAAGAAAAATGAGTCTTAGTTCCTCATAGCACAAGTCAGGTGTGCCTGAATTGAGTCAAAATAAATCCTGGGCAGCAGTAGGTAGAAGGGAAAGAGTATCATACTCAAGTTTTACTTCACAGCATGTCTAAAATGACTATCTGACCTTGGACAAGTCATACTCCTCTCTAGACTTCCTTTACCTCATTAATGATATAGATGAGTCAGTCTACATCATGAGGAGCCTTCCTATTCTCACATTCCTAATTCTGGGAGCATAACTCACCCATCAACTCCAATGAGCTACTAAGTGTCATTTGAAATGTAAAACAGCAGTTTAAATCAAAATATTTAACTTTTTTGTTGTTGTTGTTTGCTTAGTTAGAGCCCAAAAAGCAGGAAGGGGCAATGGTGTTTGCACAGAAAAATAGGACTCAAAGTGAGATGAGGTGGGCCCATTGTTTTTCATTATAAAGTCCTTTTGAAATGTTTGATTTTTTAAATAAAATGTTATAAGCACAGACTTTGATATTTTTTAAATTAAAGCTAGAAGGAAATTTAGATCACTTCCAATTCACATGTTGCTGGATGGGGCTCGACATACTGTTGAATTTCAATACTGATTTTACAAACAGTTTACAAAGGTCAGGAGAAAACCAAGTGGGGCATAATGTTCCTCATCTCCCTTCCAATGCCAGGCTCCATACTCCACTTGCTCTCCATTCATTTCTCTCTCAACAATTCTTAGTTCCTGAGCAATCTTGCCTCTCTGGGAACTAGACAGGTGGAAAGTTTCAACTTTTAAAGTTCATTTATGTTTGACTCCTACCAGAACAGAATAAAAAAACAATAATAATGAGAGTAAAATAAAAATACTTTATTACTTCAAAACCTCAAAAAAATCATTTACAACAGATCTTGCATGAAATGTATCCCTTTAGGCTAAAATAAAACATTAGAGTTTTTTTGTTAAGGGAAACATTCCTTCAAACTGAAAGAAAACAGATCTGCAATGGAAATAGGAATGTAGGCTTCGCATTCGCAACCATCTAATATAACATTAGGATTCTGTATTTGTGCATTGCTCTGATTTTATGTACGTATATTATTCAACAAGAGTAGCATTTCTTTAGTTTTGTAGATTTTTTTCACTGATTTAATTGGTGATATAATTACTTGCTCTTATAAATCTGAAAATTAGGAATTCAAACACACACATAAAAAAAAAAAAAAGAAACTTGATTCTTGTTTTCTTTTCTATTTTTTTTTTAAATCCTCACCCAAGGTCATTCTTAGAGAGAGGAAGGGAAAGAGAGAGAGGAGAGAGAAATATTACAATCAAACCGGGAACTTTTTGGTACATGGGACAATGCTCAACCAACTGAGTCACTCTAATCAGGCAGAAATTTGATTCTTTTTTTTTTAATTTTGTCTATCCTATTTCTTATTTCACATTATTTTAGAATTCATGGCTTTTGAAACTTGATTCTTAGTGGCTTACCTACTTTCCCCAGTGCACAGCTCTCCCATCAGTGGCAATCTTCAGGCCCTGTGCACCCAATGATCAAAGATTTCTAAACTACCCTTCTTAAAATGCACATACAAACTTCCCCAGGAAACCTCCAGTAGCCTTAATACTTTGAACTATGACTGATTGTTTGAAAGGCTTCTGGTATCTAGCAGGCTGAGGGTGACTCAGCCGTGCTGAAATGCTGGAGCAATCAGTGACTCCTCAAAGAGCCCATTGGCTCCAGGGAGACAAAATAAAGTAGACATGTTGGTACAATACAACTACACAGGGAATTGCTGGCCAAGTGAGACTTGCTGAAAGGAAAGTTGGTAGGTGGATGTTCCTTAAAACACTCGAGACTTGCAATGTCAAAATTGCATTTAGTTGCAAATTTCAGTCCACCTAGAATTACACGTAAAAGAAGTATGAACAATAGCTCCAAAAGCTCCAATGGGTATCTTCTAAAATGCTCCCTAATATCTTCTCTCATTCACTACACAAAAGTGATCCAGAAAAGTTTCATTTTTCTAAGAAAGAGTTTTCAGAGTATTCTGGTAAATGGTGGACTTCATCAGTAATAAAAATGTGTGTGTGTGTGTGTGTGTGTGTGTGTGTGTGTGTGTGTATGTGTGTGTGTGTGTGTGTGTTTATATGGGTGGAGTAAGATGGCTAAACTGTTCGTAGGAGTCAAGAAAAGAGAAATCAAGCACTAGTGGGAGCTTATATTCCCAAGCACTGTCTTATTTCTGCTTTTCCTTCTCTTGAACCCTGACTCCTCCCTGAACTCACCCTTCCTCCTATAAATCCAAACTTCCAGAAACGAAAACCAGCCCCAAGTGAAAAGAGCCAACATGTCCTGGGCACACAGTATGTGCAGGTTCTTTGGGGATGGTAGTGCCATGATGATGTTGGTAATGGTGATGGTGATGATATTTTCTTATTTAATCCTCAGGGCAGTCCTATGAGGCAGCTACCATTATTATCATCATTTTGCATCATTTGGGGAAACAAAGATTAGCACAAAGAAACTAAGTAAATTGTCAAGTTTTCACAGCTTCTAGAGGTGGATCCAGGATTAGACAATTGCATGCTAGTGACTAGTATTAAACTGGCCTTTCCTCTTTATAGGCAATTACAAGGCCTTGTTAGCCAGTGTATCTCAGGTTGTGAATGAGCCAGCTGGAGAGAGGGCAAGAAAGAGCTGTGATGTTTTTGAACTCTCCTGTCTCTTGTTGGGTGCCCAGCCCACACCCAAAGAGAGACATGGAAACAGCACTTAGCCTGGATGCCCAAAGCCTAGCCTTCTCCTCATTCATATAGAGCAATGGTTCTCAACCTCCTAATGCCATGACCCATTAATACAGTTTCTCATGTTGTGGTGACCTCCAACCATAAAATTATTTTCGTTGCTATTTCATAACTGTAATTTTGCTACTGTTATGAATTGTAATGTAAATATCTGTGTTTTCTGATGGTTTTAGGCTCTACAGCAGCGGTTCTCAGACCCACAGGCTGAGAACCGCTAGCAGGGTCACCTAACACCATTAGAAAACACAGATATTTACATTACAATTCATAACAATAGCAAAATTACAGTTATGAAGTATCAATGAAAATAATTTTATGGCTGGGCTCACCACAACACGAGGAACTATATTAAAGGGTCATGGCATTAGGAAGATTGAGAACCACTGATGTAAAAGGTTCTGTTAAAGCAAATTGTTACCAGAAGAAAAAGTGAATTGACTCAACAAACACTAAGAAGAGAGGATCCCAGCAAGGAGGATGGAGAGTAACTGCAAAATACCTGGAAATAAATTAATGTTCCTTAAGCAGGGGGAAGAAACAGGAGGGCCTTTGGAACCAGAAAGACCTGAGAAGACATCATTTACTAGCACCGTGTGAGCTTGGGCCCCAACAGAAAAGCAAGTTCTCCACCCTTCTGTTTCCTTGTCTGTGAATGGTAATAATTACAGAATTGAATCCTAGGTTTGGTGTGAGACTTAAATGTAAACTACCATACACATTAGCAGCTTTCTCCTTCGTCACTTTCTCTCAATTCTCCTGATGATTTCCATCTTTATATCACCTTTCTCCATGGAAGTCATTTCTCCCACATGATCCCCTTCATTCTTTCCCTCCCCTCATCTTTGTGCTCTGAAGTCAGCCTAGCCCTTTCATTTCTTCATAGGATTCCCTGAAAACTTGGTAAAGTGTTTTCCCTGTGGGAACTCCCACTGACTGAAGTTATTTGCCCAGTGCAGCGGGATACAAATAATTGAATGTTTTGGACCTTAAGAATCTGTCTGACTGCCGAAACCGGTTTGGTTCAGTGGGTAGAGCGTCGGCCTGTGGACTGAAAGGTCTCAGGTTCAATTCCTGCCAAGGGCATGTACCTTGGTTGCGGGCATATCCCCAGTAGGGGGTGTGCAAGAGGCAGCTGATCAATGATTCTCTCTCATCGATGTTTCTAACTCTCTATTCCTCTCTCTTCCTCTCTGCAAAAAATAATAAAATATATTTTTTTAAAAAGAAGAATCTGCCTGACCAAGTGTTCCTACATCCCCAAATCTGCACAGAGAGATGTTGGATGTTCTGAACCATGGTATGAACAAAATACAATGAATAGGAAGCTCCCTCCTTCCCTAAGAGACTGGGAGTGCTTTCCTGGAGAGTAGAAGGAAGATCCTCCTGGCACCCTCACAGATGCCAGTGCTTTGCTTTGGCAATGCCTAAGTGAGCCCTCATGATCACTCTCTTCCCTTCAAATCCAAAGAGCCAAGGAACAGTTTCAGGTGAAAGAGAAAAATGCATCATATACTCCCCCCTCTGCAAGAAACCTTCAGGTTTATATGAACCCATCTCCACCTCATATATCAGGGAACAGGGCTTGTCATCAAATAATACATCATGTTTTCAAAATACTCTGTACCATGACTGGTGTGTTTCTTAAAAACAAGAAAACCGCCATACCGATTTGACATTATAGACCCAGCAACCTAAGGGTCCATTCTGCTTCCTTGTGAAAATGTCTGACCACTGGTGGTCTCTACCAGTCACCTCCAGAGGCAAGAGATCAAGGTCAAGCATTCCACTTCTGCTTAGCAACTTTTTAGCACTTCCTTAACAGTTCTAAGAAATTCTCAAGTAATTCTCAGACCTACTTTATATTCAGAGATGTCTCATAAAGTATTCAGTGGATAACTGAAAGAAATAATAAAATTTGTAATATATTGCTAATACTAGTTTTGCTCCAATTGTTAAATACCACAGCCAGAGGTACAGCCAGCTTCTACCCAGGACAGTGGTTGGTGAAGTTATGAGATCTAAAATGAGTACCACATCACTTTGACTAGTTTCCCTACATATCTCCATGTTTCTCCCACATTTTTCTGTCATAGTTCCCAATAGCCATTTAATGTAATTTCAGCATTACAAATATGACCAGAGGTACAATATTTGTAGAGGGTTTACTGGGATCCACTAATCTCCTCCATCCCTATCCCACATTATACTTCTACTGCTCCCACGATCATTAACATGCCCTAACCTCTTGTATGAGCCAGGGACTGTGTTCATCCCTTTACATTCATTATCTAAATTAACCCTCTGAGATATCTATTATTTTTATTTCCATTTTACAAATGAAAGAAACCAAAGCTTGGAGAGATAAAGTAGCTTGCCCAAAATGAAACAGTTAATCAGTGGAAGAGTCAGTTCTCGAACCCAAACCCAGAGTAACAACAAATCCAGCCCACTCAAATCACAATTTATATGTTAATTATGCCTGTCCTCAAAAAAATACTTTTCTTAACAGCACAATTTCTAACTCTTTGAATGAAACTCACATGGAATACGTAATAAAAATCCTCCTGCTTTTTTCAAATTATTTTTAAATGTTTTCAATTACAGTTTATATTCAATATTATTTTGTATTAGTTTCAAGTGTATGGCATAGTGGCTAGACCAGTGGTGGCAACTGTGGCTTGCAAGCCATGTGAGGCTCTTTGGCCCCTTCCACAAAATACCACTGTCTGGGTGACTCTATTTTGAAGAAGTGGCATTAGAAGAAGTTTAAGTTTAAAAAAATTGGCTCTCAGAAGAAATTTCAATTGTTGTACTGTTGATATTTGGCTCTGTTGACTAATGAGTTTGCTGACCACTGGTCTAGACAATCACTAACTTGATACAAGTTTATAGAGGATGAAATTTCTATTGAGTCATCCACCTGGGAAGTGTGGAAAGAAGTAGAGAAATACAGAGGCTGTTTCCCTCTGCTCTACATTGCCTGAATTTGCTCCAGTTCATTTACGTTTCTGTTTTTGTCTCTCTCTTTCATATTAGAGGCCTTCCAGTAACATCTGATCATCTGTTTCATGACAGAGTCTGACATCCAAGGCTGAGGGGCGTTTCCAGGAGCAGGGAAAGAAGATCCCAGGGGTAGGCTTTGCTATAGTGTGACATGAACCAGAGATAACCTTATCCTAAGAAGTCTTTTGTATTTCACTGATCAGTTTCCCCAGAAAAGAATCCTCCACTCTCCTCCCTGGCAGAGCATAAGGTAAGCTGCCAACATTTTGGAAGGGAAGAGAACACTGGGGTCTTATTGTTCAGTTTGCAGACTTTCATTGGAAACCTCCTTATTATTGCCTGTCTCTCCAAGATGCTTGATTGTCCTCAAATCCAAATCTTATCTGGCTCAACTGCATTAGGATCTGAACCATCTGTTTTCTGCCTTGGACCAGTGGGATCTGGGCTCTGCCTTCCTATTTACCTTCAGCCTGCTCACCTGTGTTCCATCCTGCCTCTCGTCCTCACCTTCTAAAGTACCTGGTATTTCTGATCCTGGAGCACTCCCAGAATGTGGCAGTGCAAACAGCCTGCTTTTTGTTGATTTCTCCCCCTGCAAGCTTAAATTTCATTCTTATTTTAATGCTGTGCCAAGCTAGTTACCATTTGTTTATTCTCTTCTGAGCTTTCAAATGTAGTTATTTGTTCACCAATGTCATCTCTCCTTTTATTCTCTTTGCCCTTTGAGGTTTAAACAATTTTTATATCTTTACTGTCTTTTATTGGGTTTCAAGTACCATATTTAATCCTAGGTATATTTTTCACTATTTTCATTTAATGGTATATCAAAAGCAAACTTCCCTACATAAAACATTTAAAGCATCACTTTTGATGCCTACATAATAGTATATGTAGCCATTAATCTATAACTGGAAATTTAAGATGAGTTAAACAATCCTATATAATAAAGAGCTAATATGCTAATTACACCAAACAGCAGAACAACCATCCGGACTCTTCTAGACAAAGCCAGGGCTTCGAGGGCCAGCCAAGGCTACAACAGCTGGCCTGAGGCAGCCAGGGCTTTGAGGGTCGAGCCCCTTGCGTGAATTTCATGTATTGGGCATCTAGTATTAAAATAAACAACATTAAAACAGGTATCTTTTTACATGAAGTTATATCTTTGTCTCTGAAAACTCTTAGGATCTATTTCTAGAATAACATTAATTCAGGTACTTTTTATTTAAGCTATTGATACATGTTATCTCGTTTATTTCCAGAAAGGTGGTAATAATTAAAGCCCCAAAAGGCAGAGGCAGTAGCCATGTGGGATTCATCCCATCATCACCAACATTATTGTTTCTCAAAATCTTTACCAGTTGTCTCTTGTTATGGTTTTAACTTGGCTTTCTCTGCTTACAAATATGACTTCAACTTGTTTCATACATTTATTGATAAGAAATATATCCTGCTAATTGCTCAGGGATCAAACTCATTTTTTCCCCAGTATAATGTTACGTTACTTCTTATTTGCATGAACATTAAATTTGTTAAACATTTCAAGCCTTTTAGACCAGGTTTGTCAAAAATATTTTCCACTTTACTGTTAGTTGGGGTTTTTTTTTTTGTTTGTTTATTACATTTCTGACAGAGAATTTTTAAATATTTATAAAATGAAAATTATCTCTCTTCCTCTATGCTTACAAAGCATCCCCAGTCCAAAATTAGATAAATATTAATCTCTGTTTTCTCTTTTATTTTTATTCTTTGATTTTTTTAATTTTTTTATTTTACTCTTTTCCCTCTGAAATTCACTTGTAGCATATTTTTTTTTTTTTTTTTTTTTTTTTTGGTCAGGGGACTCAAAAACACTCATTGCACTCTTATCAGTTCCTACACAAATACGTCATCTAACTCTAACCACATTCCCTTCTTATACTCATATTTACTAGAGCCTGCTCTGATCTATCCCAACCCCATTCGTCTATGGATTCTTACATCATAACATCCTGCTTCAATTATCATAACTTTATAGTACATTATAATATCTACTAGAAAAAAACCTGCTTTACTGCTCTTCTTTTTAAATGTGATTTAGCTCTTTCACTCTATTTATTATTCACGATGAACTTTAAATACTTGGTCAAGTTTCCAGAAAACAGCAGCAACATGATTTCGATTAGAATTACATTAAATATGTACATTCATTTAAGAAGAATCAAAGGGTTGACAGTATTAATCCCTTTTTTCTAGGAAGATGGCACCTTTTTCCATCCAAGCTTTCTCTTGTGTCTTCTATTAAAATTTTACTACTTTCTGTATACAGAGTCTGTGCTATTACTTACTGAGCTTATTCCTATATAGTTTATATTTTAGTACCCTTTCCAATGATTTGTATCTTCATATTTTCTAACTGGTTTTCACTGCTAAACCAGAAAGTTATTAATTTTATATATATTTTGAATTAACCAACTCATCTCATTTTTTTCTAATAATTTTTCTCTTTTTCTGAATATCTTTGCTTTTCTATGTAGATGACAATTTTGCCTGATAATATGATTATTTTTCTCTCCTCTTTTTTATATCTTACTTCTGTCCTATGCATTAGCAGGTTGGAATGAATGAAATTGTGAATAGCACTGTCACACTCTTGGTCTATATGGAAACACCTTTACAGTGACAATAATAATTGCTAGTTTTTACTGAGTACTGTCTATATCTATACATATTAGTCACTTTGCCAAGGGATTTAGGTATAGTGTTTCTTTTAATCTTCATAACCATTTTAAAAGAAAGTCACTATTGTAATCCCATTGTAAAGGGAGTGAAACAGAGGTTTTAGAAGGGAAATATGTCCAAGTTCATCCAAGTAGTCAATTGCAAAGCAGGATTCAATTTCCCATTGTCTGATTCCAGAGGTCATTTTTTTTTTAATATATTTTATTGATTTTGTACAGAGAGGAAGGGAGAGAGATAGAGAGTTAGAAACATCAATGAGAGAGAGTCATCGATCAGCTGCCTCTTGCACACCCCCTACTGGGGATATGCCCGCAACCAAGGTACATGCCCTTGACCAGAATCGAACCCGGGTCCCTTCAGTCCCCAAGCCAATGCTCTATCCATTGAGCCAAACCGGTTTCGGCTCCAGAGGTCATTTTTATAAGTAACATAACTATGATTATATTCTAGAATTCCAAGGTAGCATGTTAATGATCAGAGTTTTTAGGGGTGACTATGGTTTTTGTTTTTTTGTTTGTTTGTTTCTATTGAAGTTTTTTTTTTTCTCTTTTTTTTTTTTTTTTTTTTTTTTTTTGGTTGAGAAAAGAGATGGGAGAAAGTAGATTGATTCTAGGCAGGTGAAATTAAAGATAAATAAGTATATTAATGATGCAGAAAAAGTACAACATGAGATGCAGTTCTCCAAGTTCTGTGTGAACACCAAGATCAAGAACTAAAGAAAATATTTCAAAGACCAATGCACCCAAGAGTTTATATCACTCCCACACAAATAATGACAACAGAGCTGTAGCAGGTCACCTTTTGGCCATTTCAGTTTCCAAAAACATCTCAAGAAAACATCTGGGCCTCATTAGTTCAATCTCAGATGCACTGGAACTTTGATTCTCCCACATGGTGGGGTTGGGGTGATGCATGCTATTTTAGTCCATCTGGGCAAGGAGCTGTTTGTCGGAGACAGAGTGCCTCCTTTCCCGGGGTCAGAAAGGACTCCAGCAATGCTAAGAATAAAGTCTGTGTGAGTGTTATATGCATTACGTGGTTCTGCAGCACATCCCGGGTTACTAACTGTGTGGCAGCTGGATGGACCCCATTGCTGCAGGAAGCCCAGGCCTGCAGCTCTGTAATCAGCACAGAGGGTTGGAGGGATGTGAGCACCCTGCCTCTCCACCAGATGTTTCCTGTGGCTGGGGCTAGAAGGAAAACCTCTTCCTCTGAACCAATCACAGAAAAGATTCCAGCTTTAAATGTCACATGTTTTAAAGAAGAGGACAATTGATGGAGGCTAATTACAATAGGTATTCATTGAAGGGCATCAATGTTTACAAGCTTTGGGCAAGTTTACACTTGGCCAGAGAACAGAGAGGCAGCTCTATTGAGTGAACAAGCACAGGATTGCACGGAAGGCCCAGATTCCAGTCCCAATCCTACTGGGCCAGCTCTTAACATACCAGCCCTAGTTTCTTCATTTGACCATGGGTGATAACAACCCTGCTGTCCCTTCCTCTCTATGGCTTCTATATAATGGAAAAGGGACTATGCATGGAAAAATGCTTAGGAAAACTGAAATACACTTGACATGTGTAAAGAAAGATCCAACAGTTTCTAGGATGCTCTTCCTACAGAGCAGTCATATTTATTGCTCACCCAAACTCCTCTGGAAAAGACAAACAGTCCCCAACAGTAATGGAGTTCTGCTGAGAGCCAGCCCAGCTCCATTTCAATTCAAAGCCCTGGAGGCAAACTTACAATTCAAGTGTTTCATCCGTCCCCCCACACTTCCCCCTTCACCCTTCCTCTCCACTAAATTTGACTATTTCCCCAACACGTGGAATGAGCATTTTGAACAGAAGCATATTATCCTATCAGACGGAGATGATCACAGTTTAAAGGCTAAAGGAGAAATGACCTATTTTACATGGACTTTGTGAGAGGCATTGGGGAGGGATGTCATGTGACCCCAGAATGACTTGATAGCTCAAGCTTTGGGTCACCACATGGCTCTGTCCTCCCCTCAGTCCCTCAGCCAGTCATTTCTTTATAGGCTGTGCAGTGGCTCTGTGTACTGGGGACTGAGCTTAAATTGAGCTTGAGACAGGGGCCATGGAATGATTGAGTAGAGAATTAGATAGAAAACTGTGGCTTTTGTGCCCCAAGTGAGAGTCGCTATATTCAACCAGCTGCTACGACTTGAGCATTTCTCACTGCTGTTGACATTTTTTTCAGGGGAACTTGATGTAAAACATATTTGTCTCTTAGATACTCAAGAGCTGCCTTTTCCCCTCAACCTTCTTTGAAAAGCTGCCCTCCGCCTCTCAAATGTGCTTTAGCCATTGTCAGCATGAATTGTAAGCTAGGAAAGTCGCCGCTTGAGGAGCTGGAGAAGAAAAGAGTGTAAGTCAGGCTCGCTCGGGGTTCATCAGGCCCCCCGTCAGAATAACCAGCCTTGAATGAGGCGCCAGGAGAACAGGAAGCTGAATGTGACCGGTAAAGACACCACAGGGAGAATTTGTTTCTCATATTGGATTTCTGGAGCTTTACACAAAACTACTGTATTCCCTTCCCAAGAGGTGCTTGAAATTGAGTCAAATTTGAAAACTGTAGAATTGCTGGGTTCATGTATTTTGCATTGTTCATTCATGCATAAGCGCAATGGGCTGTCCTAGAACAGGCAGACAAGAGCACTACTTGTACATGGCAACTTGATTTCATCACACGTGGCTGAAGCCTACTCTATGCCTGGTGCTAAGATAGGCCCTGAGAGAAACAAGAAATGAATAAGATTCTGATTCTGGCCTCCGGGGATTGACACTTAAACTTAACTCTGACCCAAGACGGAGTAAAAAAAATAAATAAATAAATAATGGCTAGAAGAGAAACATCAAGTCCTATGGCAACCTCCTTAACTGATCTACTGCTTCTTAAAATACCCCATGAGCATGGATTAGGTTATCTCCCTGAGGCATCCAACTTCATGTATGATCTGATGCCACCCAGATGGAAGAACCTCCTCCTCCCAGCCTCACTGCCCATCAGACCCAAGGGCACAACCAGCCCTGACCACTTTTCAATCATGTGCCCAACATTTACTCATCTGGGTCTTGGTTCATGAGGCTCCCTCTGACTGAAAGACCAACTCACCCTTTTCATCACCTAGAAAGCCCTAACTCTTCTCCTAAAATCCAACCTAGTGATCTGTAGGTAAAAATGAAAAATGAGATGTCATCCCAAGGTCTCACCCAGTTTATAAGTCAATGGTACATGAATTTAAGTATATGAAACAGTTCATCTTCCTTGATCCATGAAACCATTCTTGATGCCCTGAAGAATAATTCCTCTTGGTCTTCTGAACTTCAGTCCACATGCTCAGACTGTGACTAGGGCACTGATCACACAATTTGTTGTTTGTTTATTCATTTATCCTTCCAAGTTGAGAGGATACAAATGGGGTTTAGGGTATGCAACTTACTTAATTTTTATTTTATTTAAAAGTTCCATGACTATAACTATATGTGTCAACCACTATTTTAAGTCTATTACATGTATTTTTCCACACAACAACCCTATGAGTTAGGTACTATCATTATCTCATTTTGCCCATAAGGGAACTGGGACTTAGAGTTTAAGTAAAACGCAGGGTCATAGAGCTGATAAGCAGTGATCTACCTCGGATACGAACCAGTCTTCTAAGTGCTACATTATGCTGTTATTTATCATTGTACCCTCAGGGCTTTGCTTAGCGGTCCAGTATTTAAAATGCCAAGCTCAGTACAAGGATATTAGCTGGTTACATAAATGAGCTGATGATCACCACTGGTTAGCCCTAGCTAGATCCTCTTAAAAAGTTCTAGCCTCTAGAAGTTAAGGGTAATGAGCAGACTTGGAGAAGGATCACAGAAACTCAAGAAGATGGAAATGAAGAATTACATGTAAGGATGTAGGCTGCTGAGCCTTGAGAAGCAAAAGCTGAGGGCTGCTTTCATAATGATCTTCAAGGCCTGGAAGGCTGATTCCTGAGGACAGTGACTGAGCTGTTTTTCTCCTCCTCCAGGAAGAATGGAGGAGTGGGACTGGCCTTCCGCTGGAATGGGTGTGGTTTAAATCCACCCCCAGGAAGAATTTCCTCAGCTTAAGAATTGTTTGTTAGACCTTAGGAATGAATTATAGAGAAAGATCTACGAGGTCATCTGTCTTCAGCCTTTTGGAGTTGCTTCCATTCAGAGTGAGGAGTATCTAGGATGAAAACAATTACATGTCATCCCAAAGACCCGTCTAGCCTCATAAATCTGTGGTATTTGATTGTAAGACATACATCAAACATTCACCTTCTTTGACCTAATGAATGAATGAATGAATGAATCCCACAATATTTAAAAGGCAACAACAAGTAAGTACAGCCAGCGAGGAAAGGGGTCTCCTCAAACATACCATCGTGCCAGAAATGCAACAATACAAGAAGTGACAAAATGTGTTTTCTAAGGAACCTGAACTCTTTCTGCTGCTACTTTCAAATCATTTCTTGCTGGGCCCATCACACTCTTGACATAAAGTTACAACAGGCCAGGCTACATCTTTAGGTGTTGATTTTGACCCATCATTGTGATTTCCTCACTTGATAGATAACGTTAATGTCTTATAGCAGATTTTTCTAAACATAAAGTAAACTCAAATATGAACCACTACTCCCTTGATCCCAAAGTTAAGGTGCTTCAAATGTGAAGAAAAGAATCCTCTCCTGAGAGGAGAAAACAACATCAAACCTGTTGATTTTCTTTCTTATGTGGAAACTGGAATGTTAATTTGAATTTGAAGAGAAGGTAAAGAGTACACAAAGCTATTTTTGTATTCAGTATTATCTCAAACATACAATTCTCTTTCTTGTTAGTTAGTAGAAATAAAATTTTATACTTGTAGAACACTTTATATCAGACAGCGTTCTTTTGAACACACATTATTTCACTCAACTTTTACCTAGGAGGTGGGTATTTTGTTTTTCATCTTTGAATACCTGTTATGTGCGAAGCACATCTACATTTAAGTGAAGGAAACAGTTCACAGAAGTGAGGACTTGCCAGAGGTCACACACCTAGGACTGCTGGACCTTCCCTAGTCAGGCCTTCTAGAGATCAGGCCTACCATTCCCCAGACCCCATGGCCTGCTGGGCACAGGCCTGCTGGGCACTAGGTCTGCCTTGCCAGAGGCTCCCTTCACCATGTGCAACCTCTGTTGGGAGTTGTGTAGTTGGCCTGTGACACCTTGACAAACTCAGTTAGTCCTATAACCTTAGGACAACAGCTGAACCCAGAGACATGGAAGAGACTGTTCTCTGTGCTGCAAGTCTAGCATACCCCCCCATCAGTGAAGCAGTAGAGCCTTGAGTCTAACCCAGAGTTTTATTGCTCATAAATTACTGTCCTCCTTAAAAGCCTGGCTCAAAGGCCACCTACTCTGTGAAATTGTCCTGCTCCCTTGCTCTACGTGGATGGACATAATCTTAGGGTACTTATAAGCTCTGAATGCAGGCCTCCTGGGTCCCATGTACTTATTAAATTATCTTAATGACTCTAAAACTTCCTCATCTACAAAATGAGGATACTACTTGTATCTCCCTAATGCCGCAATGGTGAAGGTTCTATGAGTTCATATAAATCAAATGCCTAAAACAGCACTTGGCACAAAATAAACTCTTGGTCAATACTAACTCTTCCTGGGTTTTCTGAGTCTTCACAGAGCTTTGTTTATCCTCCTGGTTTAAAAAATAAAGTATATTATTCCTTGTTCTTATAACTCTCTTCCAATCCACTATTTATTTTGTTAGTTATTATCAACCCCATCATGAGCCCAGAAACCACGTTCTTCTCTACTTATCCCTTTTCAGATGTTGGCACCTATATATACCTAGCCACCCTAAAGAGAAACTTGAGGGTCACTTGACTCTTCCCATACCTTTATACCTGGCATCTATCCCTCACCAAATCCTGAGGCCGGTATCTTCTAATATTTCTGAATGTACCCTTCCACCTCCATCTTATGTCCATGATCCAGCCAACCTGCGCTTAAAGTGGAGAAGAAGCTTTTTAACTGTTTCTGGACTCTAGTCTTATTATACTTCAATTTATCCTCACACTAAAGTCAGAATGATCTTATCTTTCCTAAAACAAATGTTTATGCCCTGGTGAGTGCTGCTCAGTGATTAGAGCATTGGTCCACCCACCAAAATGTCATGGGTTTCATTCCCAGTCAAGGCCACATACCTGGGTTCCATGTTCAATCCCCTGCCCCAGTGAAAATAGCCAATGTCTCTCTCTCTCTCCTCTCTCTCTCTCTCTCTCTCTCTCTCTCTCTCTCTCTCTCTCTCTCTCTCTCTCCATCCCTCCCTTCTACATCCCTTCCACTCTCCCTAAAAATCAATAGAAAAAATATCTTCAGATAAGGATTAACACACACACAAAAAGAAATTTTTTAAAATATATTTTATTGATTTTTTACAGAGAGGAAGGGAGAGAGATAGAAAGCTAGAAACATCGATAAGAGAGAAACATCGACCAGTTGCCTCTTGCACACCCCCTACCGGGGATGTGCCCGCAACCAAGGTACATGCCCTTGACAGGAATCGAACCCTTTAGTCCACAGACCAATGCTCTACCACTGAGCCAAACCGGTTTCTGCTTACAACACATCTATGGATCTCTTACTGCTATTTGAAGCTATTTGGTCTGACCACACGAAACCTTCTCCTTCCTATCTCTGGACTCATCACCGCCACTTCTGACTCACTCTAAAAGGATAGCACCAAAGGACAACTGGTAGTTCAATGCATACTTTAGAATCTCACTCCTTTGTGCCTATGATGCATCCTCTCTCTTGGCCTAAACAGTTTATTTGTGTGGCTTAACTCCTTTTTGTTTAATTAGCTGTGTTATTACCCACATGTAACCCTTTAGACAGATTGGAAGCCAGTCCTTAATGCTTCTATGATACATGGAGCATTTTTTTACTAACCTACAACTATGACGTGCTATATTCTACCCACAATGACTTCAAGAGCAACATGTCTAATCACTTTCTCATACACTTAAGTTTGGATGTGTTTTCACACAATAGGTATTCACACACACACACACACACACACACATCATATTAAATGGCTGCCTCATTAAATAGATAATAGATAGGTAGTAGCTGGCATGTACAGTACACCCTGTAGTCACTAAAGAGTACTTAAGTGCTCTGTTAAGTAATTTCCATAAATTAACTCATTTAATCTCACAACAACCTTATAAGAGAGCTAGAACAATTATCTCCATCTCATAGAGAGAAAACTGAAGCCTGGAGAGGTTAAAAACTTTACCAATGTTACATAGCTAAAAATTGATGACACCAGGGTTAGCATGCAAAAGTCTGGTTCTAGATCTCATTCTTGACCCTTATATTATAGCACCTCTCTAGGGAGGGATACCATCCTATATAATAAAAGGCTACTATGCAAATCAACCAAAGGCGGAACAACTGGTTGCTATGATGCACACTGACCACCAGAGGGCAGACGCTCCATGCAGGAGCTGCCCCCTGGTGGTCAATGCACTCCCACAAGGGGAGTGTTGCTCAGTCAGTAGCCAGGCTCTCAGCTAGTAAGCACAGTGGCAGTGACAGGAGCCTCTCTTGCTTCCGCAGCAACGCTAAGGATGTCGGACTGCCAGGGAGTGGGCCTAAGCCATCCCCTAAGCCTTAGGGCCCAAGGGCTCCCAGATTGCTAGAGGATGCAGGCTAGGCTGAGGGATCCCCCACTCCATCCCAGTGCATGAATTTCATGCACTGGGCCTCTAGTGATAAATAAACAGGCATAGATAATATATTCTAGTTCCAATTCCACAGATAAAAAAATCAAGGCACAGGAAGTTTATGGTAAAGTAATCCAGGGGAAAGAATGAGCCTTATTCCTGCTCTCCACTAACCACAGTGGAACTTGGGACAAACACTCAACCTCCCTCAGTCTCAGTTCTTCAAGTGCAAAGTCAGACCCAGATCATGTCTCAGCTTCCTTCCAGATCAAATTTGCAATTCCCTTCAGTTACACAAACATCATCAAGGGTTAAGTGTATGCCAGGCTCAGTACTACGTGCAGAGACACAAAAACAAGATGCATTTCTGTCCCTGAGGAATTCATCTTTTTATGGGGGAGACAGGCACAGACAAACAATATCGATAGACTGGTCCACACTGCAATTACATCAATTATTTTAAAGGGAACCAACCCAAGATAAAACATCACCTAGAAATGAATTGTTTGCCCCATCATAATATCTTTCAACTGACAGTTGCCCCGAACAATGAAGCATCATCAAGTCTCCTCCCATCTTCCCTCCAGGCCTCACTGGAGAGTAAGCATCTGCCTTTACAAGTGAAGTAGCAAAGGCACTGTCTTAAGTAAGTTTTCCAATGATCAGGTGGTTACCTGAAGCCACTGCCGTCTCCATTCCTGAGCTGTTCCCAGAGCTGAGGTGGGCTATGCAAGACAGGAATATCAACTGTGACACAGCTACTATTCATTCTCCAATACAAATTAGATGTTTAAATGTATTTTCAGATTTACAGTTGATTCTAGAAATTGTATCTAGTTCATTTATAACTCAATGGGCAAGCTGGTTCATTTAAGGCAAATGGCACCCAATTAAAATACATTCTGAAGAAGTGAGTGAGTAAGGCATTTTTGCCCAACTCCTAATTTATTTTAAAAATACTATCAGAGGAACATCTCAAGGATTAAATCTCATCACATCATTTGTGAGATGAGATAGTTAAAATATGTATGATCAAAATGTAATTTGAAAATACACTCTGAGAGGCAGACTTGTATAAAAGTATAGGCTTTGGAAACAAGTAGGTCTATATCCCTTTATAATATCTTAGTAGCTGTGTAACCTTGAGTATATTTCCTTCCAACTCTGAGCCTTAGTTTCCCCATTTGTATAATAGCAATAGATCTTATCTGTCAGAGTACTTAAAAGAATGAGAAATGTAGCTTAGTGCCTGGTCTAGAGTAAGGGTTAACAAATAAACTGTTAAACAACATTTTGTTATAGTCTTAATGACTCAGAGATTGATTAATCCATTAGAAGATCGGCACATTTTTTCCCTTTCTTCCTCCTGCTTCCTGCCTGCCCACATCACAGCTGCTCAGAAGCTATTATTCCATAAGATAAAATTTAATTCAGATGGAACAGCAACTAAAATGGTAAGAACACAGGCATTGGAGCCAAACAAGCCTGTACCTAAATACTGGATAGCTTTGGGCAGGTTATATAATACTCCTTGAGTCTTAATTTCTCATCTGTAAAGAGGGGGTGGTGAGGGTAATCATGCCTTACTTCCAGGCTTCTTGGAAAGGTCGGTGTATGTATCACACACACACACACACACACACACACACACACACACACACCTGACACTGTCATTGGTCAGTTGTAGCTAGGTAGGAAAGTAGTATTGGATCAGTTTCAATAAGAAATGGAGTACTTAGCTAAATTAAAGCACAAACATCAATCACAATTGGTTTTTAAAGTTTCTCCCAACTCCATCACTACCATGGATGGACAAAATAGGTCCCTCATCTAGTGCTATCAGATTTAAAATTTCCTCTCTTGGGTCCTTAAGAATAGATTATCATCTTACAATGGGGTGCTCCATGCATGTGGATCCAGCATGGCAATCTGGGTGACAGGAGAGTGGGGGTGGCAAGTAAGATCACGGAGGGCTGGAAGGCCAAGATGCTGGTGAAGCTGAAGGTAACACCTTGTGGCATCCTTTCCACCCAGCACCATGTGTAATGTATAATGTGAAGAAGAGTTGGGGAGAGCAAGATGCCCATTTCATAACCGCTGCCTATAGGGAGAGCTTTGGTTACTACAGTGGAAATGACAGGGGTTGACCAGCTGTACAGGATCACATCTTTGGAAGCAAAGGCAAGTAACACAAAGAACATTTCTATGATCTTCCTTGGGGGGAATTATCCAGCTAAAGGTCCATAGGATGCTCACATTGATAGGATGCATACACATTTGGATGTCATGTTTCTAGTTTAAAGATTTTGTTCACAGAGCTTTCCGAGTCATAACTCACATCCTGCCTCCCTTTGGCCTCCTTAGAAATGAAGACTCTATAAGATGCCAACTTTCTAGAAGAAAACATGTAAACAAAAGGCAAAGGTCCAAAAGACATATCAACATAGCATAGATTATCTGAATATTTGTTTAGACGCCCTCCCTGGAGACCCCACATGACATCATTCAAGCAGCAGACAGATTTCTTTGGTATCACTTTCTACTTCCTAAATAATACTTGCACTAGGAGTGAAAGGACTTTCATTTCACCGCAGGTTACAGGATGTTTTTTCTGAAGCTCCTAACTTAACATCATCACCATTGCTCAGAACAGAGCATACCTGTCAATATTACCACTACATTTTGCTGAAATTTCTATTGCAAAGGAGAAAGCTTATGAAAAGCTCCCCTCTTTGTATAAAAAGGAAGACTCACTTTTAAATATTGATGTTGGAAATCGGCTCATTCCCCATCACCATTTCTATGTGAAACTTTCCGCTGCCGACTAAATGGAAAATCACAGTTTCGCGTTAACCAACACTACCCATAAGAAATGCTTCGTGCATGGAAGTGTTCTTTTTCCATAAGGCAACGGAGTTTTAAAAAATGAAAAAAATAAAAAAGCTCTGGCATCGCTCTTCAATATTGTCTAATTAAATGGCAATGGAGTGGATGCGTAAAAATATGCATTAGAGATGTGTAATGTGTAATGTGAAGAAGAGTAATCAAAGCCATTCAACAGGATTTAGGAAGGGATTTCAGTTGGCAGCTTATGAGACAGGAGCATATAATTTTGCTAATTTGAAATAGGTATTATAATGTATAAACATTACCGCTTTGTATATTTTAATGAAAACTGCCTCTACACCAAAATGAATCCTTTAGCTTGAACTCTCTGCATGCCACAGAGCTTCTAGCTATTATGAGTTCAGCATAAATAAGGAAGGCACACAAGCTGCATTGAAAGAATGGTCAACTCATTGAAATAAGTTAAAACCAAGCCCCTCATTCCAAGTTGCTGCCACCATATAGTAAGTCTGATGACAGGTGCTGTGTTAAATTTTTATTTGACAAGGAACGTACACTCCCACCAACCAAATCTGCATGTTCCCTTTGCTATCCACCTTCAATTTATTAATTCAAGGGCCTTTATTACAAAAGCATACATTTATCAGCACCTATAAATTTGTAAAATTATATTAGCTTGCTCAACAATCTAGAATAAATGCATCTGGAGTCCTATCTGCATGGTTTAAAAGGAAATGGAAACTAATGATGACTTTTCCCAAAAGAATGTGCCTACAGACAATGCAATTCTGCAAACAGACTGATGGGAGGTGCCCAGAGTTGGGCTGAAAGAGTTGAGAGATTTGGGTCTGTCTGGAGCTGAGGACATCTCTTACCTGCCAGCCCGCTTCTTGTTGAAGGCCTTTCTTCCAGTCTTCTAGCCTGGGGGAGGCCTCCTTCCATTGCTGATGTTACTGGCACACTGGCACAAACTGGGTTTGCCAGGGGCTGTTACTCTCTGCCGTTGCAAGCCTTTACCAAAGTGGCAGCAAGCACAGTGATGGGGCAGACTGTCGTGGAGAAAATGCTATGCCAGAGGCTGAGGGATTGGCAGGGAGAAGCCACACGGGAATAAATTTGGGACACATGGGGCTACCCTGACAGCTGCCAACTGGCCAGGTGGGAGGCCAGCTCAGTCATTGAGCATCCAGAGGAGTAACCACGGCCAGGCCCAGTGGACAATGGGTCATTCTTATGCTTTTGGCATAAAGGTCAGAGGAGGGAAGTTAAGGCATGTTTCATGCCCTAGAAATATGCATTTCTATGTGTGCTCTATTTTCCCATCCGAACACACACCCACGCACACTCATGTGCATACACACACATACCAAAATTTGCATTGTTCTGCAAGTTTGCATCAGTGAACTGGAGTATCCTGGAAGAAATTAGCTACTTTACATAAAAGCCACACATTTCATTTGAACACATCTCCCCCAATACTGTATGAATCACTCAGCACCAGCAAATATGAAGAATAGCAAGCTCCTTTGGGTACAATTAGACACATGCCTGAAATTGAATTCTGGGCATCTAGCATCCATGTCCACCTTGACAGCACACTAAACTAGAGAAAACCCAATTGGAAGTTTCATAAAAATGCTGTTGCTGAGGCCTCATCCCAGATATTCTGACTTCATTGGTCTAGGGCAGGGCCCAAGACAGTGGCATATTTTTAAAAATCTCTCTGGATAATTCTATTGAGAACCCAGAATTAGAATCACAAAACTCAGTCTTATACTTTAAGGTTTCTTTAATCACTCAACTGCCACTTGAATCCCCATGACTTCCTCAGAACCCACCCAAACAATACTTGAATCACCAATGACGGTAAGCTCACTACCTTCCAAGGGGGTGCTATTCCGTGGTTGACAGCTTTGTCTCAAAATGAACTCATCCTTCCCCTGCAACTGCCATGGCTGGACTACTTTTTAATTCCATAGGAACAAGATTGAAGACTTTTCTGTGGGATGACAATGCTTCAGAGAGACCCACAGACACTATGCCCCCACCCTCATGTCTCTATGAGTGTTTCTTTTCCATTTTCTATCTTGCGAATTCCTTCAGCAAGCTATGTAAGATGGTGTCGGGTAATTTCTCCTACCTGGTTTCCATGCTTAAAATATATTCCACTATCTCTAGTGCTAGGCATTATAATATTCCAGAAGCAATTATAATATTCATGTTATGATCTACCATTGCACATAGAACCTAAGGATCACATGCCTTGTTTTAAAACTCCTCACAATAACCACCATAAGAAGAAGAGCAGCCAGCATTGGCTGAGCATGATGGCCCTAGGAATGCAGCACTGTGCTCAGTGCTTTATTAACCATTACCTTGTGTATCCTTTACTAACATTCCATGACGTTAGCATTGTGCTCCTGATTCACAGATGAAGAATCCTGAAGTGACAAAGACATTGGCCTTGGATAGGCTGGCCTACCTCTAAGGCCTGTGTTCTTGGTCCCTACTTCATCCTAGAAAGTGCCTTTCATTGATGCAGTCTCAACCACACCTCACTGTTATGGCATCACACTCAATGAGAACATGTGGGTTTCTTTTCATCTTTGGTAGACTATAAATTGCCATATAAAGTTAACTTTACATCATTATCTTTTTAAATATATTTTTATTGCTTTCAGAGAGAAAAAGAGAGGGAGAGAGAGGGACAAACATCAATGATGAGAGAGCATCATTGATTGGCTGCCTCCTGCATGCTCCCCACTGGAAATCAAGCCCGCAACCCAGGCATGTGCCCCAAGCGAGAATCGAACTGTGACCTCCTAGTTTATAAGTCAATGCTCAACCACGGAGTCATGCCAGCTGGGCAACATCATTATCTTTTTAATAATCATGAGATTATGCCTTCCACCTACATAAAAATCCTTCCTATACTTGTTTGGCTCCTCTCTTTTCACTGAGAATATCCAATGCCTCTCCTGAGGTTACCCTGAGTGTAAGACAGAAAGACCAGAGGAGCCAGGGTCCAGAAAGTTTTTCTAGAGACCAGATTTAATGAAAGACTCATTAGTCATCTGGTTTTCCTTATAATCTCCAAATCCTTGTCACAGGAATTTAAAACAAAAACTGGGAGCAATTAGTTTTACCATTTGAATCACACCATCTGCCAGGTAATTGAATCAGTTCCTATGGACAACAGATTACAAAGTGCTTAAACATTGCCTTTGACCTCAAACAGACCTTGGTTTGATCAGCTACTCCATTCTTACCTGGGAAGGTTACCCAACCTCACTGGACCCTACTTTCCACATCTATAAAAGGGTCACACTTTTGTCTCAATTAGATATATTATTGTTCACCAATATCTGATTCCCCTCTGTTCTAGGAACATAGCAAGATTGTGTTTCCCTAAATTCCTTATAATCAGGCATAACTATGACCTGTGTGGGGGCAATGAAATATAAGAAACATGGTGGGCAACTCTTTCCATAGGGAGGTTTAATCATTGCACCTGACTCTAAGTCCCCTCTTCCCTTAACTTCAGTGACTGTTAATGCATGTGTTGTTGATAAAACATGTGCTAATATCAAAGCAGACCAAATGAGGAACCAACTCATAGATAACAGGTCCTTGCAGAGTCATCTGGATCAACAAGAGACATTATGGGTATAAGAAATAAACTTCTAGAATTATTTACTCCATCAGTATAACCCAGCTACCTTAACCAATACACTGCCATTACTATACAGATTTGTTGTGGGAATAATGAAATAATCTACTGGGGCTTTTATAACAAGCATCGAGTATGTCTGAAGTATTATTTTAAATAGATTTCACTACCAACCCCATTTATTCTACCCATGTCCTACATATTCCACTATCTCCTCCTTCTTTTACAACCTGGGTTTTGCCTTCTCATAAGTGAGTAGCATTTAGCTTGGCAATTTCCATAGATGATGTAGAAATATGAATTTTAAAAAGAAAGGGTGAAACTATTCAATAAGGCCACATCAGTCTGTCTCAGAAAGCAGACTCAGAATAGCATGACTTTAATGCTGCTTATCACTTCGCAAGGAAATTAACGAAAGCAAAATGAAGCATCAAATAATCAGTGTAGCTCAGGATAAATTTGCTACTGATAAAGTGCACGTCTCCGAAATGTAAACATAATGAGAACATACATGAATACAGGAGCTTATTAACTCTCCCGGTGTTTATTCACTGTTCTTAAATCAAGCAGTCGAAAACGAATTCATTTTGTTTCTGTCTTTGTTAAATGTTTTCATTGAAGGAAATCTCAAACTATGAAAACCAAGTGTCAGGAAAGTATGAATGACACTCTGGCCAGATCACAGCACTAACATTTCGAAACATGACCCTGCTCTGGGACACCACTTCAAGAATCTCTTTTTAAAAGGTTTTTAGCCCTGGCCAGTGTGGCGTAGTTGGTTGAGCATTGTCCCATGTAACCAGAGGTTGTCATTGGATATCTAGGAGGGGCCCATTATCAGGGTTTGGGTTGCAGGCTTGATCTGCTGAGGGAAGGCAGCCAATACGTGTCTCTCTTTTTCTCTCCCTCTTCCTCTAAAAAATCAATAAAAACATTTTAAAAAAAAGCGGTTTTCAAATGTAAGTACTATTAACTATGTCATGTGCTGGACATTGAAATGTGTCCTCCCAAAGAGTCCTAACTCCTAGTACTTCAGAATGTGATTTTATTTGGACATAGGGTCTTCAACAAAGGTAATCAAGCCAAAGAAAAGTCATTGGGATGGGCCTTAGTCCAATATGACTAGTGTCCTTATAAGAAGGGGGTAAAGTGGGCATAAAGATACAGAGAAAGGGAGAGAGAGACAGAAAGAGAGAGAGAGAGAACACCAGGTAAATATGAAGGCAGAGATTACAGTGATGCATCTACAAGCCAAGGAATGCCAAGCATTGCCAACAACTCACTGTTTTGGTCTCGAGATAAGTAGGTTATTAAGAATATGCTGACTAATAAGAAATAGAAAGTATTTTAGAATTTATAACATTTCCCTCATGGAAAAGTTACTCATAAAAATAAAAAAGGAAAAAACTATACAAAGTGTGTCACCCATCAGCCCTCCCTTGATTTTTAAAGTAAATTTCTTTAACTTATACTTTAGAAACATGTTAATACTTCATTTTAAGGATCTAAAGGCTAGAAAGTAAAGATGTCTCCAAGTAAATTAATCCACAAACTGTGTTCTCTGCTGGTAAAATGTGGCACTTGAACCTGTCTATTAGAGGCAGATGATTCGCTATGGAAACCAAAGGAAGCCTGGAGTGGAAGGGATGGGGGACATGAGGAAAATGAGTTCAGAGCACAGGAGGCCCCAAGCACGGGGGAAGCGTGAGGGTCATTCACCCACAGAGAGGATTCTGAACGCACTTCCTTTTTAACATCTGGCACCTGGGCTAGAATATTTATGTTTCTATCGCCCCTTTGATTATTTATTCTCACTTTAAATCCATCCTCAATGAAATTTTCCAAGATACTTCTCACAAACTTTTATGTCTATTTTAGCTTCTTTTTTTTTATTGGAAACTAATGGTAAGGTATTTATCTTCAGAAATTTGCTTCCCAAAACAACTATAATAATGTGTCAGATGCAGAACATGAGAAGTGTCTGTATATTAACTCCAACAAAACAAAAAAAAAACCAACAAAAATGGCTGTCTTAAGAGTGATGTTTGAAAAGGATGAACCATGGTGTCATAGTCATATTTCAGAAAGAAAAAAAAAATAGAATATCCTTTCCAGTTCACTGTTTCAGTAGAATAATTAATGTTTACCACAAGATCTGTAAAATAGCTACACTGAACAACAGTGGTGCCCACAGGATGTGCTAATAGGACACAGTGGCTTGTGGAACCCTCTCTTGTGTCCCCAAACCCACACTCTTTGGCTCCCATGTAGCTAAGCTGTATACTTGCCAAGATTTGCATGTTTGTTTCAATACTACTATTGAAACAGTTGTGCTTGTTAATGTAATTACATAATTTAATTAAATAGTATATCTATAAAATATGTGTTTCAATGGAAAGGGAGTTGTTGCTTTTCATGAAACTAGTCAAATGCTTTGGAAAGACCCAATAAAGGAAAATTGCTATTGGAGGGGCGGGGATCATAAAAATCAACACAGGCTCTCTACTAAAAACACTGTCTTTAAATTCCCAATTCACTTTAAAGGACCTGAAACTGAAATTTGCAGACGACCCATTAGGGATGTAGCTGACACAAATAAAGACTCCAGAATTCCACTCTGTGGACCCCTGCTTAGTAAAAGGCCCTGGCTCCATAGAAAAATAGTGGTGAGTAAATGTGCATTTCTAGATTTTAAACAAAAGTTAAAGGTTCTGTGTATGTACATGACTTAAGATCTCCCAACTTAATCAGCTTATGTGATTAATCAGTCAACAATAATTTTCAATTGTATGGAATAAGAAGGCTTCTGTGATTAAAAAAGAAAGAAAGAAAGAAAGAAAGAAAGAAAGAAAGAAAGAAAGAAAGAAAGAAAGAAAGAAAGAAAGAAAATGGTAAACAAGGGAGGACTTACTTCTTAACTGACATATAATGAACAGAGATAGAAAGCAATAGACTCGAATTTTCAAACCAAGGAACAGAATCAATTTCTATACCTAAGTCTACTTATATCACTTATGTGAGGAACAACCTGGCTATAACTAAATGTTTTATAAATCTGAGCCACATAGACTCCAATTAATTACTGCAGGGGATTACTGTGTCTTCCCTATAACCATGTACTAATAACAACTGCCTATAATCGGAAGGATTTAGTAGACATTTATTGATGAAAATAAGATTATTTCATCCACAGTGTCTGAATTACTTTGATGTGTCTGAGCCCCAAGCAAAATAACGTAATAAAAAAACAACATATAGATGAGAACCTCAATTTTTCTCTACATATGAATCTGTCGCTGATTTGAGAAGAATCAAATCTAAGTCCAACCAGGTGAAGGCATTCCATACATCATCCTTCCCAATCCAATATAAAAATAATATTTCCCCTTCCAGTATGTTTATATACTGTTCCTGACTTTGTGATACTCTAGACATCGAGGGAGTCAGAGACACAGAGCATTGCCTTAGCCTATGTTAAACAGCTGAGATGAATTAAG
Organism: Pipistrellus hanaki; assembly: GCF_964339955.1. Taxonomy (NCBI): domain Eukaryota; kingdom Metazoa; phylum Chordata; class Mammalia; order Chiroptera; family Vespertilionidae; genus Pipistrellus; species Pipistrellus hanaki. Next base: position 198,218,521 of record NC_140503.1, on the reverse strand, counting down.
AATACTTTCTGAAAAGAATTTACTTCAAAGACCACCTGAAGTCATAAACCCCCAGAAATAATAACCAGTGGATTAATGAGTAGAAGAGGAAGGCAGATCTTATGAGTAGAATGAATGAGAACTAGGCTGGAAACATTTTTTCCTTTTCACCACCCTCTGCGCCCCCAAAATATCCACCAGTAGACTGTCATGGGGCTAAAATTCCCTCAGTCATATCTTTTGCTTTTAAAAACGTTTCAGTCACTGTCTATGAAATTGCAAATACTCCTAGCAGGGGTAGCCTAGAGCTTTATCTCCTAACATGCTCATGAGTAATTTTCCAGTAGGGCTTGGAGAGTGAAACTCTTTACAACCAGGAAAGGAATGCAATGGTGACAAGAAGAACCTCAAAAGAGGAGAAAGACTCGGAGGAGAGGAGGTGACGGATTGTCAAAGTCCCTCAGGTATAAATAAATATAGGAAGCATGAATTCAAAAATTCATGAAATTGACTGTACCAACCACCAAAATTTTTGATTGAAGACTATTAGAAGTTATCCAATTGATTTACAATGACCAGGAGTGGGGAACCGTTTTTCTGCCAAGGGCCATTTGGATATTTATAACACCATTTGAGGTCACACAGAATTATCAACTTAAAAATTAGCCTGCTGTATTTGGTCAAACCTTTAATTAATTCTTCCTTAATGCATTGGCAGGACCAGACTAAATTATTTCTCAGGCCTTCTATGGCCCTCGGGCTAGACATTCCCCACTCCTGGTTTACATATTCGTAACACACACTAGGTCCTCATTGCTGTTATAAAATACAAATGAAGTTGGGAGTGAGTCACATCACGTCTCTCTGTATTTCCTCCTAAACCTAACATCTTAGTGCAAGGAAAACCTCAGACACAGGTTGAGGACTTCCAAATCGAGGCAAATTAGGGTGGGAATTTGGTTGGAAGATGCACTAAGGACTTGTGACTCAAACTGTACAGATAGGCATCCACTAGGAGCTTAGAAACACGGAATCCGGGGCGCACTGCAAAGCTACAGCATTTCATTTGCATTTTAACGAGGCTGATTCATTAAGTTTAGGAAACAATGGGTTGGGGAGACTTACCTTAAAGGTCTATCTGCACAGCAGGCTTATTATTACTGTTATTATTTTAAGTGAGAGTGGAGATTTAGCACAGCTTAACAACAGAATGGCTGCTAAATGTTACAGGGAAGAACTGAGCCCCCACTAAGAAGCTGCTGCATTGTGCTACCTCTGGAGAACCTTGTCAGTGATTTCAGTTGTAAAATTTTGTAAGGATTTGTATAAGCAGAATCCAGTAGGTGGAAAGGGCAGGTCTCCCACCCTTACAGCACCCAACAACCTGGGCATGCATAACTATCCCGCTTACCAGTTCAGAAAAACAGCTGATGACAAGTGAACGACACCTCCTGCGAACACTGAGGTGACTGATGTTCTTCTATAAATCAATACCAAGTGCCACAAAATGTCAGAAAATACCAAATGAGGAGAAAAGAATCAATAGATAACCTTGGAATTAAATGAGTGATGAATAATCTTTACCAACTAAAATAAATTAAACCATGAAAACCAAGTTAAAGTAACATCAAGGATCTGGCTTCAAACCACAAAACAATATAATTTAGAGGTAAGGCCTCTTGTGACAAACATGGCTGTTCATCTATTTATTTATTTTTTTCCAGGAAAGTGTGATGACAGAATTACAAAATCAGAGCTAAATCCATACTTTCTAGCTTCTGTCTGAACAGCCGTAATTGTTGGAGGTTCTACAACAAACTCCAATCTGCTGATGCAGACCAGGTATTAACCTGGCAGCAATGAAGCTGAGCACACATTGGTTTAACAGTTTCAGGGTGGTACGAGTAGGGGAAGGAAGACCAACTACAATTTATTTAATTCACTTCATTTTAGATTTTTATATGAGTCTCTTAGAGCTATCAACTAAACCATAAATGCATAGACAGACCAAATAAAATTCAAATTCAAATGCTTTTTCTGGGTCTTATACTGACATCAGAAATAAATTCAGTTCTATACAGAAATCAAGATGAATGTCTTTCTTTAAAATAAACAGACGCCAAGTGGTGTTTTTACATCATTTTAATGCGCATGTTTTAAATGCCTACTATGTGATAAGGATGGTGCCCGGTATTAGTGACTGAGAGATGAGGGAAGCACATGCAAGCCCTCACCATCCAGTGAGGGAGTCAGCCAGGTAAGCAAACCATCTCAGCTACAAACAGCACCTGAGCTTGGAGAAGGGAACACAGGGACGCATCCCATCCCTCTGAGCAGACACAGCTCATCTCCAGGAGTCCCGCTCAGACTGTCACATCCTTGGAGAAGAATGACATAGATGAGTCCCTGCCCCAATCCTTAGTGTAAAATCTAGGTTTAAGGTTTTAGGTAGCTATGTTTTAAAATAAAACAGCTCTGAAATGTTTCTACAGCTATGCAGACCACAGCACCAGTGACAATACTTCATGGCACTCTGACCCCTGAATTCTTTTTGTTTTTTAGATTCATTTCCAAATCCAAATATCCATGGATGCCTATAAGCAAACTCTCCTCTGCTAGCTTCCAGTCAATGATTGGTATGAACAGACAAATTGGTGAAACAAGGGTCCTTCTAACCTAATCACCCCGAGGCTATTTCGCCAAAAGTTTCCTTCAGAGGCAGAGCAACAAGAATTCAGCAGAGAAGCTCACCATCTTTTTTTAATTATTATACTTTATTGTTAAAAGCGTTACATAAGTACATAAGTCTCCCCCCCCCCCATTCCTCTCCCCAGAGCCACCCTTCCAGCGCATGCTCCCCCCAGTCTGTGTCTATTGGTTATGCTCATAGGCATGCATACAAATCCTTTGGTTGATATCTTGCCTCCCCCCATCGTATCACACCACTCCCCATCCCCATCTCTCTTCATATGCTGGACAGTCTGTTCGATGCTTCAATGACTCTTTGTTAAGCAAAGGCACTTAACAAAGCTGTCCTCCTTGGGAACACTCCTTTCTTGAAGACAGGGGGACAGGAGCACAGCAAGCATAGGTTATAAAGTGCAGCTTCTTTTGGAAGGTTTAGGGAGTGGGTGGGACAGAATTTCTTGGACTTGGGCAGAAAGCATACTATCTCTAGTCAAGACCTCCGATTTCCACCTCACTGGAAAGAATCCTCCAGTGTTTCCCGCCGCAGACATATCCCTCAGGCAGGGTGTGTGGGTGGCCTTTTTTATTGAGAAATGGCCCAGGAAGCAAAGAGCGGAAGGCCTCGCTTCCACAGGCAGCCCACTGGAGCACAGATACCACATGTGCCACAGACACAGCTTCTTACCTCAAGCTGAGGCTGCCATCATACCTGGAGCAACACTGGGCACCAGGACCAAGAAGCAAAGTAAGCAAAGTAAGCTGAGACCATCCCTGCAGGCACTTGTCCAAACAGTAAATGCATATGCCACCAGGAGCTTGAATCATGTCACAGCTCTAGAATATTCACAGGCCCCACCCTTCATGACTGTGGTAGGTTTAAAGGCAAAGCTGGAGTGCTTCCTATGTGCCATGCTCTTCAATCTTTAAAACAATTCTGCTACCTATTCTCACAATCGTTCTTTGACAGATGAGGAAACTGAAGCATGGAAATGTTGCGTAACTTTCCAAAGCTCCTATGGCTTTTCAGGAGTGAGGCCAGGAGCAAGTGGGGGGACTGCAGAGCCCGTGCTGTTAGCCACACTCCCAACTGCCTTCTTATCTTCCTCAACCTCCACCACAGCTAATGGCAGTGATGGTACAGGCACCAGATCAAAGACTCACCCCAGGGACTTTTCCAGGCCCATCCCAGACACTGACAATATTAGGATCCATCGTAAATGATGGATCCTGAAGGTGAGTGGGAAACGTGAAGGCATCAACAAACATAAAATGGAGAAAGCAGAGCCTCCCTGCACAGATCTCTCAGGCTTACAGCTGGTGCAAGAAGACCTAGTCTCTCCCTCTGGTCCAGTGGTTACATAGAAAATTGTTTGTTCTTAACATGCATTTAATTCCCTTTAAAAAGAAAGAAGAAGAAGAAGAAGAAGAAGAAGAAGAAGAAGAAGAAGGAGGAGGAGGAGGAGGAGGAGGAGGAGGAGGAGGAGGAGGAGGAGGAGGAGGAGGAGGAGGAGGAGGAGGAGGGGGAGGAAAGGAGGAGAAGCAGGAGGAAAAGGAGGAGGAGAAGGAAGAGGTCGGAGAAGGAGAAGGAGGAGAGGGAGATGAGGAGGAAGAAAAGAAAGAGGAGGGGTAAAGGGAGAAGGGAAGGAGGAGGAGGAAGAGAAGAAGAGGGGTGAAGAGAGAGGAGAAGGAGAAGGAGGGAGTGGAGGGAGAGAGAGAGGAGGAAGGGGAAAAGAAGGAGGAGGGGGAGGAGGGGAGAGGAAAAGTAGAAGTAGCCTTGGACATTCATAATGAACTGGAATTGCAGCTGCTGCCCATGCCGGTGCTGCTTTTGGCTGAGCGTCCTGCTCCTCTGCATTCTGGTAGCAGGGTGCTGAAGCTTGCTCTAGTAACACAGGCTGGCTGCTGTCCCCAAAGGACCCCGAGGCAAATGAAAGGAACTATCTCGAAGTCTTCAGCAGACAGGGGCGGTCTAACATAAACTCCCACTTAACGTTTTCTCCAAAAAGAACCCATTCATTACCTTTATTTCCGACACAGTATTTATGAATTTTCTTCCAGCGGGGTGCATCAGGGCAAACGTCACCACTCGGTGGTGAAACACTGCATGCATTTTTTTCCCCTCTTAGGAAGATTAAGGCCAATGAATAAAAGAGACGGGGATGTGGCCCTATATTTAGCTCTCCTTACAACATCATGTCTCACAGGTATTAAAAATAGACCCAAGTCACTTGAAGACATCCTGAGAAATCAAAGGCAGCAGCGCTTTCCAAGAGGAAGTTTTAAACGTTTTTTTGCTTTCTTTCTAGTGGAGATTTTTAAGGAGCCAATGCAGTGGGATGGGCTCCCCTTTGCTCAGAGGCCCAGGCAGGTAGCTACTGAGGTTTTGTAACACGCTCTGCCTCCTACCCATCAACGCCTGGGCCTCCGTTCTTTGTGGACTAAAGTTTAAGAGTAATCTTGGTGAAAAGTGTGAAACAGTCTGCGTAGAGAAATTCTCCTCTGTTAACAACCTTTTGTCCAGCGGAGTGCTGACACTCCCAAGGTCCCTGGCAGAGAGAAATCCGCTCTGATTCAATTCACTGAACAAATATGTGTTGTGTGTGATGTGGCAGGCACAGAGCCAGGCAGGGCAAAGGGTGCCGAGAGGAGAAAGGGATGGAACTTCCTTGTTAGAGAAGGTGCCAGGCAATTCCAGGAGTAAGTAAAGCTTTCAGACAACCACAGGGGATGGAATTCAAAGAGAGAGGTGACATCCTGTTGGAAGGTATCAAAATGGAGCTCGTGCAGAGGCAGCATTTGAAACAGACAGGGCCTGGAGACTATTATGCTGAGTGAAATGAGCCAGTCAGAGAACGAAAAGAATCACAGGGTTTCATTCATATGTGGTATCTGATGAACAAAGCAGATCCAGAAACATAGATGCATGCAACAGACTTTCGAACTGCAGAGGGAAGGCAGGGGAAGGTAGCTGGGTGGAAAGAGATCAACCAAAAATTTGTGTGCATATATGCATAATCCATGAACACAGACAATAGGGTGGTGAAGAACTGGGATGGAGGAGGGGGAAGGGGAGGCTAGAAGAGATCAATGGGGGCAGGGGAGAGATACATGTAATACTTTCAACAATAAATATTTTAAAAGGGAGATAGAGAGGGGAGAGAGAGAGAGAGAGAGAGAGAAATAGACAGTAAAGACAAAGATGGGGAACTCAAAATACCTGAGCACAGGTGTGGAAGAAGGTCAGGAATTAGCTTAGCATAATGCCTCTTCTCAAAATATATGCCTAGTAAACTCAGAGAAAAAAGCTTTGTACAATCAAAGAAAGGAATTTCCAGTTGGAGAAATCACATACCATACTAGTAAAATTTAAGGATGCAGGCTCTTTCCAATCCTGCCGTTCACCAGCTGTGCAACCCTGAGCAATTTACTTCCCTGAACTTCAATTTTGTCATCTGTAAAATGGGTGTCATACACCATTGGGCTGACATGCTGATTAAGTCATGCCATGGATATATGATGCTTGACTCCGTGAGTGGCATGTGATTTCTGGAATGCACTGTATGAATGCATATATCTCACTCAATGGGGGGCTCTCTGAATTAAAAAGAATCTCTCAGGTGCCTCTACTCACAGGAGCCCCCACTCTTTTAGCAGCAACTCTTGGTTAACATTCATTAGGGTGTGATGACGGTAAGGTTAGCATGGCCTTTGCTTTTTTGTAGATGTCTAATCTTCAGACTCCTTTGTGCCTTATACCACTGTAACGAGGAATATTTTTCCATAGCCACCATCACTTTCCAATGACCAAAACAAATACAGGGCCAGGCAAAAGTATGTTTACAGTTATTAGTACACGAAACACAGAATTTATTCTTATATTATCATCTATTAATCGTTGCCTTATTTATGTGTATTATGACTGCAAGCCTACTTATGGCCACTCCTGTGTATATTTTTTTTTCCCATGGGGCTTGATTTCAACCCCTGCCAGGGTAGCCCATCACACTTTGGAACCCCTCTTGGAGAGGTCAGTGAAAAGTTGGAGAGTGTTTTCTGACCTTGAAGAGGTTAACAGGGAGGGAACAGAAATAGCAGGGGATGAAAATCAACAGCACAGTGTTTCCTCATCCTTTGGTGTGCATGAGAATCCCCTGGGGACCTTGTTCGAGTGCAGACTCCGACTCTGTAGGTCTGGAGTGGTACCTGAAATGCATAAGCTCCCAGCTCATACCTAGGCTATTGGTCCCTGGACTACACTTTGAATAGCAAGAAGATGGTGTTTCCTGAGGGCTTACTAAAGAACTGTGAGGGGGAACCAGCTGAGCCCCAAAGAAAAGAAGGGCAACTTGCAAAAGAATGCCGTCCAAACCAGATGGCAAGAGTGCTGGCTGATTTGAGGGGCAGCCAAACCAGAGATGTCGATACAGAGACTCAGAGTCCAAGTGGAAGGTTTTCAGAAGAGAGGCCACAGCTCACGAAGCACCAGCATTACTCACGTTGTGAGTCACTCACAGCCTTTTAGAATTGTTGACGGCAAACATTTTGGAGAGTGTGCAATAAAGGAATGTGCTCACAGCCATTAACTATGAAGCACTAACTCATTTCAGCAGCCTGCCACAAATTATGCTCCGCACTTGAAAAATAGCTATTGATCAGACCCTTCTTTCTCATACCTTCCAATACTCCTGATCAGCACTTCCATTCACTCCCCCCCCCACACACACACACACACACTCACACACACAGACTTCACACACCCACTTACCTCTTCCCCAAACCAAATAATATGCCCCAAGACTCCATTACCTTTCAAATTTTACCTTTAAGAAATAAGAAAAAGGCAAACCAAAGATACCTCTTTTTGTTTCTCTATATATTTGCTTCCTATGAATCTCCCAAAGTCTTTCATTTTCTATACTTATTATAGACACAAAAGCAACAAATCAACTGATCTATCATTTCCTATGTTAGAAGATAAGAAACTAAGAGGGCATGAAAAGGACAGAATATAGAATTAGCTGTTCAACAGCTACATCAGCTTCAGAGCCAGATTGAATAGTGAGACTTGAGCACCTTCAAGTAGCAGCATGAGTACTGATGAGGCCAAAGGAAGCTCACGGTCTTGCCAACTGGAGTCATGTACATCTTCCCTGGTCTCCTCAGTCCCAGAAAAACTGATAAAGTATGTAGACCTGAGGAAGAGTGATTGTAAAGATGGATATCCTCAGTTCTCTCCCCCTCCCTGTATCCACTCAGCAGCTTCTCCCATTGATAAATAGGGTCTATCTCCCCATCTCTGGAATCTTGGCAGCCTTGTCTCTTGCTTTAGCCAGTAGAATGTGTGGATGGGACAGTGTGTGTGATCTGAGCCCAGTGGCCTTATACTTTGCTGTCCTCTATATCTTTTTCGCCTGCTTTCATCAAGGAAATAAAGCCTAGGCTAGCCTGAGACCAGTTAGAGCAGAGTCAAGGTTATCCACTGACTTGCCAGTAGGTCAAGCTGAGCCACCTACTAGCCCAGACAAAACAATGGACCCAGCTGAGATCGTCTGAGCCTGGCTGAGACTAGCCAAATAGCAGAGATGGCCCTTAGACTCATGAGAAATATAAACAGTGGTTGCTTCAAGCCACTAAATTTTAGAGTGCTTTGTGATACAGCATGATTTAACAACAACAGCAAAAAGAATAAATAAACAATTGATATAATTCCTTTGGAAAAGCCCTGATAAAAAGCCCAGGTATACAAATAATTCCAACAGGACACTGTCTTTGCTCTGACAAAATTATTAATGAAACAAATACACTGTAATAACATAATTGCATCATTTATAAAACAAAAAACACATTAGAGAATTAGCTAATAAAAACACATTTCTATATTAGTTCTCATTTTTCAAAGGGTTTATAATCTACTTATTAATAGGCTATATTAACTTGTACAAATTTTTTAAGTTCACTAGACTTCAAATTGAGTTGGTCATTTTTTCTTTTGTGCATGCATCTGTTGAGGACTGTAGTGGGCAGAGTTGTGAGTTCAGGACTGTGGGCATTCCAGAAATGAATAACACATCAGTCCCTTATCTCAAATAACTTCTATCTAGAAGGATTTTTAAAGGCAAATATTTTATGTCATCAAGCTCTTACTGCCATCTCTACTATTTTAAACCTTACCATCTTACCAGGTCTGGATGAAGGATCCTTTCTCTTCTATATCTTTTTTAACTTGAACCTTATTTTTTTTTCCTTTAAGTAAACTTCTCAACACTGAAAATACATTTTGTGAGGTTGAGAGCAGATTCAGGTAAGCCAGAGCAGTCATAAAATTTAAGGATAAACCTGGCTTGTGTGACTCAGTGGTTGAGCATTGATCCAGGAATCAAGAGGTCACCAGTTCAATTCCCAGTCAGGGCACATGCCCAGGTTGCAATAGAGGGCATGCCAGAGGCAGGTGATCAATGATTTTCTCTCATTATTGACGTTTCTATCTCTCTCACCCTCTCCTTTCCTCTCTGAAATCAATAAAAGTAAATATGGTCACAAGGTGTGTACATGATTCTGTAGGCAATAGGGAGCTATGGAGGGCTTCTGAGAAAGGAAGTGACATAAAAACAGCTATAGAAAACATTATTGAGATGCCTCAGGCCCTTCCTGAAGGCTCAAGGAAGCCCCAGTGTTAGAGTTTCAGAAAGGATTAAATGGTCAGTTGCAGATTCTGGATAAAGGTAAAGCAGGTTGAAAAATCCATTGGATTTGCCAAGTAGATAGCCTCTGCTGGCCTTGGGGGGGAAGAAAACAAGCAAACAAAAAAACTTCCAAAGAACACAGAAAGGGAATGGGATGAACTAGATAGGTGGGAAATCCAAACTACAGTTCCCATCCCAATTTTTCTAGGGAGGAGGCAATAATGACTGTTTGTAAAGAGGATTTAAGGATACAGAACGTTTGAGGGGAGATTAGAGATACCTTCCCTCTGATAAATGACTTTGATTCCTCTAAAAGACCCGAGAAACCCCAGTCTTTCTCAGAAGTGCCCCACAGGCTATTATGGGAAGAAATGAGCAAGTTGAAGTCTCAAGGGACACACACTGAGTGAGCAGGAACCTCACTTCTTGCTCCCATTTCAACAAGCTTAATCCCACTGATCTTCCTTAGGTACTGGGGTTCCACACTGAATTTCATTTGGAAAAACAGGGTTCCTTCTAGTGACTTGAAAAATAATGGCCATTTGCAAACCATTAAACCAGATGATTCCCATGATCCACGCTAGCTCTAAGATAACAAATACTAATTATCTTCCAAATATCTTCTACATTTTCCAAAATGTAGAATGCATAGAATGAGGAAACAATCAGGAGGTGAGCAGCTAATACCTCTTAAACATATCATAGGTCAGGCAACATGCTGTGCATTTTCCTGTAGTCTTCTCATTTAATCACAGCATTCCGAAAGAGGAATCATTATCTGCAGACAAGGAAACTGAGGTCCAGAAAGATGACCTTGAACAAATAACATGCCCAAGACCTCAGTCCTGACTCAAGAACCTGGGCTTTTGACCACCATGTCACAGCTGTGTGCATACTCACACACCTCCAGTGGAGCCTGGTGTTCATTCCTGAATTCTCAAGGGCCTCTGAATTTGTTTTTCTAGGAGCACACACAGGGGTGACTTTGGCCAGTGGATGATACTAAACTTAGGAAACAGAACAGTTATGTGGAAAGAATGAGATAGGAAGAGGAAGGCTGAAAGAACTGGAAAGAATTGTAAAAAAGGATTAGTAAATCAGTGGAGCCTAGAAATATTGGTGAAAACAGAAATCCTGACTTGTGAGCTTTAAAAAAAAATCACACACACACAAACACACACATCTGCAACCATAAATGCCATTCTAGAAAAGTCATCCTTTACCCAATTATAGATTTTAATTTGGAGAATCTAAACTCCTTGGTAAGAAATGATTATTAAAATATAATTATCTAGTCCATCTCATTTAAAATTTCACTGTTCTCCTACTCCTTATCCCCTTCTCTGCTTTATTTTTCTCCATAGCACTTAATACTATTCTGTAATTTTGTATCTCTTACTTATTCCTTTGCTTATCATTTATCTCTCCCCATCAGTACGAAGTTCTTTGGGCATGGGTGGGAGCCAATTGTGATGTCGGCTCTGTATCCAGCACCTACCATAATTCCTGGTTCCTAGGAGGCACTCAGGCACTCGACAAATATTTGTTGAACCAATGAATATATTACCTTGTCATGATATTTATGGAATAAGCCTTTATATCTATATGTTCCCATCCCACCATATGGTATCTGAAACGTAAAGAGTCCCCACCAATTGAAAGTCTATTTAGCATTCATATGGCTCTTCATATTTAAAACTCATTGCTCAATTATTGATCCCCACAACTGATATCAAAAACAGATGCTAAGTAGTAATGTAGCCCCTTCCTCTTTTCCTCCTTGCTCTTCCACAGCAATTGAGAACAAAGAGGTGGAAGGGAGGAACAAGTTTAAGGATGTGGGAGACGGGGGGGGGGGGGGGGGGGCGCAGGGAGGCAAGGCACATGGAACCTCCCTCATTGAAACTCCATTCCCTGGTCCACCTTTGCTGCCTCAGAAGTGGTGGCACAGAGCAAGAGATCCTCCCCTGCAGCTGCAGATGAGTTCAACACCCCTGCAGAGGAGGAGGGGAAGGAAGAAGCCCCAGGAGCCTAGAGAAGAGGTGAGGCATGAGGGGAGGGAGGCTCCTAGCATTCATCTCACACCAGGGGCCTCTGACTCTACCCTCAGAGCATTCCATCCTTTTCACAGGTGGCGACCAGACTGCATATCCTTCCACACCACTTCTGTGCTTGCCTAGTGCTCTTCTGGCTACTTCATCAAGCCTGAGCAACTTGGCCTCAGCTAGCCAGCTGGTCTACCCTACCCATCTGGACCACATGACTGAGCTTTAGGTTTCAAGACCGATGGGTCATATTAAGTGTGGCCCAAATGTGGCAAAAACAAAACCGGCTTTTAACTGAAGAGCTTGATGTGCCCTGCTTCACTTCCAATACAGTAGTCCCCCCACCCCCTTCCTTGTTTCGCTTTTCGTGATTTCTCATTCCACAGTTTCAGTTACCTGCAATCAACCATGATCCATAAATATTAACTGGAAAGTTCCAGAAATAAACTATTCATAAGTTTTAAATTACGCGCCACTCAGAGTAGCACAATGAAATCTCGCACCATCTGCTCCAGCCCACCTGGGACATGTTAGTCACTGAGTAGCTGTCTGGGTTATCAGATGAGAGAGAGAGACAGAGAGAGAGAGAGAGAGAGAGAGAGAGAGGGGGGGGGGGGCCATATTTGCATAACTTTTATTACAATATAGTGTTATAATTTATATATTTTATTATTAGTTATTGTTGTTTATCTCTTACTGTGTGTACTTTATAAATGAAACTTTATCATAGGTATGTATGCATAGGACAAAACATGTTATCTATAGGATTTGGTATTATCAGGGTTTCAAGCATCTATGGGGAATGGTCTTAGGATGTATCCACCGTGGATAGGGGGAACTCTCATATCTCACCCGGACTGCTTTTAGTAACAGGTTGACCTGAATGTGGAATGAGGAAGAGACTGATAGTTGCCCAAGTAGCACACACTAAACAAACACCTGCCTATATCATTTAATTTAGTGCTACAGGACTTCAAGTCTCAGCTCCAAACCTACCAACACTACCCCTGCTCTGAAACAGGCATCACCCAATCATCAGGAAAATGATCACTAGGAAAGAGGGTTCAAGTGCTGAACTAGGCATTTTTGGACAAGGCACAAAAAACAGGTAGGAACAGTCAGATCATTATCATGAACTTGGTCCAACAATATTGGCCATTTCTGGAAAATTCCTAGCATACAAGGTGCAAAAATGCTTTTCTTCTTGTGAAGAAATTGGACTCGACACTTGAAAAACCTAATTATACATCTCCAATGTGCCCAGCACTGTGCAAGCTCTGCACATAAATCATCTTAAACTTCTCAAACAAACCTCTGAAATATATGTTAGAACTATCTTTATTGAAAGGGGGGATATTGAAAAAGACTCTGAAATGTCTAATAACTTGCTTCAAGTCCCACAGTCCAAAAGAGGAAGAATCAGGTCTGAAAAGTAGGTCTTCTAACTTCAAAGCCCATCAGCCTGTCTGGTCATTATATATAAACAACTTAGCTATTGGTTTATTTCCCACTGACTTTGGCTTTTTGATCCTCTCTTATCTTAGGGGTTTAAGGGCAAAAGCATTTAAGGTATTTAATCTTTTCTTTCTTTATTTAGTTATTTGGTGTTATTCTGACATCACACATCTTGCATTGCTCCAGGAGATTATTGCAAACATGACTTGTTATAGTCCTCTTTGATCTCTGGGTATTCACTGAACACCTATTGATTGTTAACAGGGATCCCTCGTTGACAGAAGGAGTGGGTGGGCCAACCGCCCCTTTTCATTGTTTTGTGTATTGACTTTGTTATTTGAAGCCTTCACCTTATTCTCATGAACATTCTCCAGACACATTTGATTCAAAGACATGTTCACTCCACTGACATTTCTAATCTTCAGCAGGTCATACATTATATACACATCAGCTAGTAAATACATTCAAGGAGATGTTTTTGACACATAAATTCAGGCTGTATGATACTTTATGCAAGAAACCTCCAAACAGCTAACATGCTAGCAGACCATTAATACAAGTGTTACGGAAACTGCTTCCAGAGGATGGCAATTACCTATGATGATTAGACAAAACTTGTTTTCACATTAAATTAAATTGATATTTAAATGTAATTGTTTCTAGCTCTGTGGTGCCAAGGTGCTACATAAATCCACTATTACTACTACGTATCAGCATTAGTAACAACACAATAACTCAAACCAATTTTCCAAGATTGTAATTTGTAATGTCCCAATGAAGTGAATTGCATACTTGGGAAGTTCATTAACCCTTTCAAGCCACTTGGGATGGTTTAATGGCAGTTCTTAAAAGAGTTAATTGCTTTCCAAAATGACTCCCAGTAGAGCGTTCATGTGTATGTGTGTGTGTGGGGGGTGGGGGGTGGGGGGGGGGGTTGTGTGTTCATTCATATGAACACTTAGCTAGATTAATTCTGCCCAACCAGTTTTACTCCATTTAAAACATGGATGGACTTAGAGGTTAAATGCTCAGAGACATAATTCATTCAGAAAAAGACAAATACCATATTATTTCACTTATGTGTGGAATCTAAATAACAAAATTAATGAACAAACAAAATTGAAACAGAATCACAGACACAGACAACAGACTGATGGTTGCCAGAGGTGAGGAGGTTTGGTGCACTGGGTGAAATAGGTGAAGGAATTAATAAGTACAGATTGGTCGTTACAGAATAGTCAAGGGATGCAAAGTACTGCATAGAGAATATAGTCAGTAATATTGTGAGAACTATGTATAATGCCACGTGGGTACTGGATTTATCAGTGGGAACATTTTGTAAAGCATGATTGATTAACCACTAAACTATACACCAAAAACCAATACAAAATAATATTGAAAGTAAATTTTAAATGAAAACTAAAAATTAAAAACACAAAGAAAGCTAACTGAAATAATCACCACATCATAAAGAGAGCTCTTAGCAATTCAAATATAAAATTATTCGTGGCCTTAGACAAAACAATAAATACTTGAGAAGGTTCAGGTAAGCTTCCTCTGTGAACTTTGAAAGGTAAGAAGAATAGAATGATTTCTACATGAACAGTGTATCTGTTCTCTCTTGCCTAAATCTGAACTAAAACCTCTAAGGCAGAGATGCCAACCTCCCAAGTTTCCACTGTCCCCAGGGAACATGGGCAAACCAAGTGGAGCTGGTGAAAGGTGATAGGGGTGCAGGTATTATGGCAAACTCAAGAGGACATGCCCTGACCACATCAGACAGAGCTTCTTAGTTCCAGGAAATATTGCTGAGTGAGAATGTGAACCCAGAATCTCTCCATTTTTAAAAAAAAAAAATAGCCCCAAATCTGAAATTATATTTTTTGAAATTTCACTTTTGCTGGTTTGTTTTTTAATCCTCACTCACAGAGTAAAGATATTTTTTTCCTTTTTTTTTTCCCCAGAGAGAGTGGAAGGGAGGGATAGGAAGAGAGAAAGAGAGAAACATCAATTTGAGAGAGACACATCAATTGATTGCCTTCCACAAGCACCCTGACTAGGGCTGGGAATTAAACCCAGAGCCCTCTGGTGTGCAAGCCAACATTCTAACCACTGAGAAACACCAGCCAGGGCTGAAATTTCATTTTTTTAAAAGACTATTTACCCAACAAAATATAACTAGAAGCTGGATGTGACCCATAAGCTTCAATTGCCCACCTGTCCTAAATGGTTTCTGACATCAAGTCTAAGCTGGCAGGTAGGCCACTTGTAGATGTACACTAGGAGCTACTTTTGTCATTATGTCTCGGAAATGTAGTTAGGTACAGGGCTGTCTGCTTCCAAGAGGGGAAAAAAAGACCACACCAAAGCCATGGTCATTCATCACCACTAATGTGGCTGAAGATTTCTATTTTTCTCTTGGTATTTGCTGTAGTGAGCTTGTCCCGGATACATCACATGGAGTCGTTGGTGACATAATTCCAATAGCAATCTCATCAAAACCAGCCACCCAATCCATCCACAAATTCAAATGCACTCATTATCAAGAGAAGCAAGAGAACACAAGACCCACCTCTGGCCCTTCTTTCTTAACCAGAGACCACATCACGCCCAGATGTGTCCCTGGCGGCCACAGGAAGCAAGGCCGCAAAAAGCTGTCAAAAAAAAGAAACTCCTGAGAGAATCAAGGAAATTTTTTCCAATGAGAAGGCTGCAAAAGGGACCATTGAGTTTAATATAGGGTTAGATAGAAAATGCTGAAATCTACTCTATTCCAGAAAGCTTCCCTAATTCTCCCACCTCTGAACTCCCAGGACAATTCATATTTTCCATCTAGAATTACAATTACTTGGGCCTGTGTCTAATTTCCAAAATACGTCAGTGTTCCTTTTAGAGCAGAATTCATGTCTGGTTTTCTCTCTATCCCACAAAGCAATTAATATGTACCTATTAAGTGGTAGCAATTGTTCATATGGGTAGGTTAGTAGATGGATGGGTGGGTGGATGGATAAATGGAGGAATGAAAAAAAAGGAAAGAGGAGAAGAGATGGGAAAATCTTCTCTATCTAGGCCCAAAGAGCATGATTCCAAATGTGATTAATGAAAATATTTGCTGTGCAAAAACCATCTTATAAATTGCTCTGTGGCTAAGACAGACAACAAATACTGCATGCTCTTTACCCAACAGCCCAATTTCTCCTTGCAGAGAGAACCCTTGATTTTAGGCATCATGATCCCTCTCCATTTCCTAGTCCAACGCTAGTATTTTTGTTGCTAATTAGGCACTTGTTTGGGGGAGGAGGAGATCAAGTGAACCAGTTCTGGTCAATGAAACTTAAAAATAAGCCTGCAGAGTTTGAGAAAAGAGCCTCCTTTCTATGGAAAAAAACAACATACAAAATTATGAGACTTTCCCCCTTACCCTTCCTTTCTGTTTGCAACACTTAATGTGATACTTGGAGCTGCGGCAGCTACCTTGAGACCATGTGGCAGTAGCACAGAGAGAAAAAAATGAGAACAATAGAAAAGAAGAATAGAAAGAACCTGAATCTTTAATTACACAGCTTAGCTAATGAACAAATGTTGAAACCACCCCCTATACCTCCTATTAAGTAAATAATAAATAGACATATCATATTAGTTGAGTTTTCTGAATCTTGCAATGGAAATTTTTCCTTATAGATATAGCCTTTCACCCCCAAACAGATGACAATGCACAACCATAGTCAGGAGGATAATGGAGCATAAAAATTAGTGGCTGGGTCTGAATTACTTCCACTATCCCACCCCTTAGCAAGGCAAAGTCTTGGAACAAAAGCAGAATTTTAACCGCCACAGTCCAACATTTCCTTGCTCTACCTCACCAGGCTACCACCCACTCCAAATGAGTTTCATTTGGACAACTTAGGGATTCATTCTTTTTTCCCCATTTTCTTCAAAGCGCAGTCCTCCGGCATGCCACACGAATAACATTTATGCAGGATTGGATGTATGGCTCACATTAGAACAAATACAACTTCCTAAATTGGGAAATTTGTGACTTTGCACCTCAAGTTTCACTCATCCCCGATCTGAGATGCACTAAAAGCCCATTATTACTCTTGAAGATGATAACTACTGCCCTGAAAAATACTGCATCTTACCTAAGGTGAAACAAATTACAAATTAATGGTTGGCCGAAGGTGAGGTCCATGGGTAAATAGAAATCCCTTAAAACCGTGTGGAGGCCATTCTACTAATATGATGAGGCTACACTTGCTGGTGGATTAATTACTCTTTTCTTCCAACTTAATTTATTTCATACTTTAAGAAACCAAAAAGTCCGGTAGCCACTAGGCTTGTGACAAAGAAACACAATAAAAGCAATTTCTCCAGTACAAAAAAATAAAGCGTTCCCGGTAATGCATTTTTGAATCCAGCATACCTTCCCCTAATGAGGTTTCAGCATGCTATAAATAACACTAATGAGACTTTGTCTTGCCCATGTAGTATATTTCCTTGATATAGCCTGAGATTCTCCGTGTTGCGTGGAAAACTAACAGCCCCAGAAAGAAACGCCATCCAATAGCACATTAAAACCAAAAGCACAATTAAATATAAATGAATTCGGTAATTTAATTGCACGATCGTCGCTTTAAAAAATTCAGAAGAAAAGTAATGATGTCATTTTTTTTAATCGGTAAATAATAAAAGTGCTTGTGGGGATGGAACAATATTTAAATAAACTTTTTTTTTTTTTTTTTTGGTAAAGGGGAGACAGCAAAGACAATCATCCATGCTGCAGAAGACCCTGTTGCTTACAAAAATTTGAGTATCTTCTTGTCTATCATTCTGCCCATGGGATATGTGGAAACAAACATCTCTGTCAGCCTTTTTTGGAATGGTAGCTGCTATTGTATTTGGAGGGTTTTCTGATTCTGAACATTATCAACCAGGATTCATATTGTTCCAAATAAATTAGAGTGCAAAGTGGCAGTGTACCTAAGAGGCTCTCATACAGCTCCCAGTAAAACAAGATCTCTGTGTGACTACCAGGAATGCAATTGTTTTCGTATATCAATGTATATATGTGCTGACCAAGTATTAGAAGAACGTTAATGGCTATGCTTGAGTTCCCTTTTATCCAAAGACTGACTCAACACATCCTCTCTTTCACTGACCTCCCTGATAAGATCAGAGACATGAAAATTTGTCTAAAAGAAGATCTAAAGGAAGGCTTGGGGTTTCGCTTTATATTGATTTTTATTCAATTCCAATCAAGAACATATCCAAGAAACTTACTTGCTTCCAGCATTATGATAAGGATAGTGGGGGAGAGGCTTCTAAATGTTAAGTTAGCTGTTGTCTTCCAGTTTTCGGAAATGACACAAGCAGATGAGAGAAGAGTCCATATGCGGTCACCTATGCACAGTTTCTGATAAAACATATGGCAGCATCTCAAAGTCCTAAGCAGACCTGCTTCCTTGTTTGCACTGTATTTGTGCTTGCTGTTTACGGTAGTTTGTATATATGATTTTCCAATAAGGTAACTCCATCATCTGCTTATTCCTCCTTTTAACAGATGTTCATTGAGTGCCCTCTGTACTCCAGGCACAGTTCTAGGCACCAAAATTGCATAGTTGGCAAGATGGTCAAGGTCCCTGTCTTCAGGGGCTGACACTCTAGAGCAGTTATCTGCAAACTGTGGCTCAAGAGCCACAGCTCTTTGGCCCCTTGAGTGTGACTCTTCCACAAAATACCACTGTCTGGCTGGGCGAGTCTATTTTGAAGAAGTGGCATTAGAAGAAGTTTAAGTTTAAAAATTTTGGCTCTCAAAAGAAATTTCAATCATTGTACTATTGATATTTGGCTCTGTTAACTAATGAGTTTGCCGACCACTGCTCTAGTCATGGATGGCCAACAAGTAAGCAATTAAAAAGATTGCTTCTAGAAGCATTGAGTATCCTAAGAATATAATAAACAATAAAAATATGAAAGAATATAATGCAATAGAAGCTCATGAATAGAGGGCTGCTACTTTATTTTTTTCCATTTTTTAATTAAGGTATTATATGTGTACATATCTACTTTAGCAATGCACACAAGAAAGACTTTCCTGGAAGCTGACTTGTGAGCATGATGAGGGATGTTGCAAAGATCTGGGAAGGGTACTCCTGGCAGAAGGAAAAGCATATGCAAAGGCTCAGAGGGGAGAACAATCTGGGCAAGCCCAAGGAACATGCAGGAACAGGCACAAAGAATATGATATTCAGTGTTTTACAAGGGATAATACCAAAGCCCAGACAGGATTCTGTGAAAACTCCCTAATTCAAACTCAGCTCTTCAGACCTCTAACCCACACCTCATCCCTGCTCTTCGCATCCTGGGGTTATTCCCAGGGGCCCTTGGGGAGCCCACCCTCAGAACTGAACTGCACCCCCCACTGAGCTCTCCTCAGGCTTCGCAAACTTAGAAAATGATGGTGACAATGAAGCTGGTAACTAATCATCGGAAAGAAACCGCTTTTGATTCCTCTCAGAGGATCGCATCTGTGCTGGGGGAGGGAGGGGTGTGTCCCGGAGGCATTTTGGAACCATAAAATAATAGTATCCCCTTAAACATAGAGCTTCCCTCATTTCCAAGAAGACCAAATGGCCTGGACTCTTGTCCTGCCAACGCCTCTCCCAGCTGCGTGGCCCTGGGCTGCTCCTGTGCGCGGCTTCCTGGCTGGTAAAGCAGAGCTATGGGAAACCCAGCGTGCCTGCTGCTGTGGCCATTAGAGGAAGTAGCCCACTGGAGGTGCCAGCAAGCACAGGGCCAGGTGCAACCAATGTCATGTTAAATGTGCTACTGTTTACCAGCGTTATTTCTCCAGGAGCAAGCCCATCGAGACGAGCAGCAGACAAAAAAGAGCCTTCACCCCTCTCTCCTTCTTTGTCCACGGCATTGGGCGGACAGCTATTGCATGCTTAGCATTTGCAGAGTCCCTGTCTTTCTTGCCTCTAAGTGCTCCGTGGGCAGGAAATGTGTCTCTTTAACTTTCCACTGCGCCTGTTGCACAAGGCACTTCCAAAGGAGCCCCGTGGCTCCCTGGGAAAGACCACAGCCCCTCTATAAATACCCGCCACTTGGTAGGAGGATAAAGTGCGATGAGAGATAGGAGGACACTGTGCCAGTCCCCCTGCTGGAACAAGATGTGATCGCGGTAAATAACAGTCAGTCGTAATAAGCGAGATCAACGTGTGTTGGATGAATGATGCTCTGTCCCCTGCCGCTCTGCAGCGCTACCTACAAGTCTTCCAGTGTCACCCCGCAAAGACCCCGCTTCCTTACACAGTGGCTCTCATTCCCCATGCCACCATCTCAGCAGCAGCACAATCTTTTCGCAGGCTTCTGGAATGCCAGGCGCCGGGAGCAACAGCTGTTTTAGGCTGGCCCATCAGTCACCTTGTCGCCTTCACGGTAACTCACGAGGCAGGTGATCACTGGGAAACCTCCTCCGACGGGAGGAGGCGACGAGGCGGACTGGATTTACAACAAAGTCCTGCCTGCAGAAATCTTCCTGTCACCTGCAGGCCACATAAACCATCAGCATCCCGGCCGCGGCCCAGGAGCTCGCAGGCATCTCAAAGCCCTGCGCTGGGTGGCTATTTATGGGCCAGGCCCAGGACTCCAGCAGCCTGTGCGTCTGCCAGAGGGGAAGCCACAAAGAACAGCTGTGGGACCCAAAACTCCCGCACATTTTGCCCCTTTGAAGAAAATGAAAAAGAAAAATCCCCCCAAACGTGAAAAGGTGCTTCTCCCCCAAAGGGTGCTTCTCCTCCTGGTGTTTCTCTGGCCCTGCAAACACTTTTCCTTCAACTTCAGGCCTGCTGCCTTTCTGCCGAAGAGGAAAGAGGCAACAGAATAGCATTTCTGTCTAATTGCCCCATGCCGAGCTCTCACCAATGGCAAACCACAGTGGAATGTTATTATTTTTAGAACACTGCCCTGTTTTAACATTTCAGCAGCCATGTGATCCCCTGGACCACAATAGTCCTAAATGAACCGTTTTCCCCATTCTCAGAAACAGATAAGTATACAGATGTGTGTGTGTATATATATATATATATATATATATATATTTTAAATAAGCTGTTTACCCTTACACAGGCTGATAAAAATATATTCAAAAGCTGCACCCACACCTACTTATAAGCAGATCATATACACCCGAGGTATTTAAAGTGTTGATTGGTCCTCCCTAATAGTTTTTTTTTCCACTTGCATAGAAAATTAAGTAAAGGTCAACACAATGAAACGCTTTCTAAGTCACTCCTGTTTATTAGGGAGCTCCGACCCAGGCAGGGGGAGGGGGGAAGAGGGGGAGTGAATGCAATCTAAAAATAACAGAAGGGGCATAACAAATTTGTCCTCATTTTGTTCTTAATAGAAGGTGTTTCTGGTGCCTCCGCCAGAATGACCTATCAAACGCATCACCTTGTACAGTCAATTTATTCCTTTATCAGGCAGTCATCGGGGAGGAATGCTGCTTTGCATTGTCTCAACACAAAATGCAATGCCGAGCCCTCTCTCCCTGCTGACGCCAGGGAGGCTCTCTTGTCGAGAAGCTTTTCTAAATGACATTTGATCAAAACCAAGAGGATGAGACAGGGACACTTTCCTTCCCCACCCCCACAAGCATCCCCTGCGGCTGGGCAACAAAGCCTCTCAATCTTAGAGCTAAGGGTCGGATCTAAAGACCCCTGGTGGCTCCCAATACCACTGTATTCTCTCTCTCTCTCTCTCTCTCTCTCTCTCTCTCTCTCTCTCTCTCTCTCTCTCTCTCTCTCTTTCTCTCACATACACACACACACACACACACACACACACACACACACAGTCAGGATGATGTCCCAAAAGTAACTGTTTACTAGACCTGAAAGCCTCAAGCTTCGAAGGCAGGAATGTGCCTGCCAACTTTCCTGTTGTAAACACTGAAGGGAGGAAAAATACACCTCTGAGGCCCCTGAGCTCACTGCCAGGCGATCAGAGTGGGATGCAGGGAGCTCCCCATCTCCTCTCACCTGTACCTCAATACTCCAACAGGCTGAAGGCCTGCCCAATTCTATGGGAATGCAGGATACATACTTGGCAAAGAAAATAGTAGCAACTGGTCAGAGAATTTTGATTGAGATAATACGACGTATGTCCCAGTGGGGAGAAGAAGGGGAGACATGGATGCTTTTATCCACTTTTGTGTATCTGTGATGAGGTGAGGAGATGGGAATGACTGCAGGAGGCAGCCGGGGCCACTCAACCCGTAGAAAACCCTCCTCTTCTTCACGCATCCAGAGTCATTGTACACTTATTAAAGGGGCCTGAAATTCCTCCGTCAGACATGTGCTTCTTGAGTCTTCCACTCTTTTCTGGGCCTCTCAAGCCCCCTCCGTAGGTTGCAAGAAATCTGTGTAGTTCTACAGTCAATGTAAGGACTGTAGGAAGGCAGCTGAGAATAGGAGAGGTGGGAAATCTCACAGGTATAGAGCACTCACTTAGTACCAAGAATATTACATGATAATATATGTAATATTCTTGGCACTAAGTACTCATTTAATCTTTAAACACACATACACACTCTCAAAGAAGACATTTAACATCACTGTCTGGTCCCACCTCACCAAGCTTAGAGCAGGGATGTGGGCAGGTATGGCTCAGACACAGCAGACAGAGAGCCACTCCACAAACTCTGGCAATAGCACAATATTCCTAAGCAAGATTTAATGGCACTTACTATGCACCAATTCCTGTCCATTCATTGCTGTCTCTCATTTAATCCCTATAAAATTTTTGAGGTCAGCATTACTCCCATTGTAGAGATGAGAAAATCAAGACTCGGAATAAGTAACTCACCCAAGGTCTTATAGCTATGACATGGCAAAGCCAGAATTCACACCATGTAATTAGACTCTTTGCTTATCTCTCTCCAGAAGTAACAAGCATAAAATAATTCAGGCTGCTGGTCCTCATTCCATCAGGCTACTTAACCTCTCTGGTCCTCATTGGAAAAACAAGAGTAGGTCAGGGTTGTTGTGAGGACTCAGAGTTACATATCTGAGACCTCCAGTGTGGCTTCACCGGAGGCCAAGCACCCGGGTTCATGGCCCTGTGACAGTGCTCAGCCCTTCAGAGAGCCTGGCCAAAGCTGGTGACAAAGAACATGGGCTTCTGGCTATTGGGGTGAAGCCTTCTTCCCCCATCGCTGGGTTTCAAACAAGTTACAACAGCATCCAACCCCGTCCTCAGGATCCTCTGAGCCTGATCATGTCTCAGGGGTCACACTCACTAGAGTTGACCTCCTACAGGTCCCTTCTCCTCCCCAGTACAATAGCTGCCTAAGCACAACTGCCAGGGGCAAAATATAAACCAGGGGAAGATTGCTGAAAACCTAAGACAAGGAGAAAAGCTGATCAAGCCACAGACCCCCACCGGCAAGACCTTCAACCCAGGAGCCATTCCTGTCAGGCCTGGGCACCTATCATTTGCCCCCCCACCACCACCACCACCACCAGCTCCCATTTCTGGACCACCTACAGGCAATGAGGGGCAAGGAATGCAGAGAAAACTTGAGCCCCATCCATAGCTTTATCCTAGTATTTTAAACAGCATCTCCTCTCTGCAGCCCTACGTGGGAGGGGAACATATGGTCCTACATTCATTATACTCCTGAGTTTAGGTTTGAAACATCATATTTTCATTACAAATAAGCGTTGATGACACTGCCTATTGCAATGATTTCAATGCATGGTTAATTTTATCTGCGGCAGTGGAGAGAGTGGCATACCAATTTACTGCCAGAGGAGAACAATCTCATTTTAGCATCTTAACCCTGAACTTGAGTTCCCTTTGTTCCCGAGAACCTCGTTTTAGCAAGGCTCGAGCTTCCAGGTGACTGGGAAGAGCATGTCACTGACGCTGACTCAAAGGGGCTGGGAAGGTTGAGGGAGCAGGAAATGAGCTGGAGAACCTTAATGCTCAGGATGGGGAGGCGGGGAGAGGAAGGCAGAGTTTGGGTTCAGTGCGACAGGGTGCTTAGAACTTCAATGAGCGTATCGAGTCTCCTCAATTTGGCTGGTGACCTGGCAAGAGCAGGCCTATTTGCGAGGTTCCTTTCTGTGGCATCGGACTTCGGGCCAAGACAGGAAGCAGCAAAAAGACTTCACTCCTGTGAGACCTTTGTTCTGGGCCAGGAAGCTTAGAGCAAAACTAAAACATGGAATAATGTCTGGTGGGGGGCTGGGAGAAAAAAGCAAGATAACTTCTTAGTTCTACTGGGATCTAAATGGGCAGTCAGACATCCCCAGAGGAGTCCCAAATTGGAGACGGTGCAGGCTGGGGTGAGGGACACTCACACCTGCACAAACTTCATGCACCAGGCCTCTAGTGTGTGTGTGTGTGTGTGTGTGTGTGTGTGTGTGTGTGTGTGTGGTGTGTGTGTGTGTGTGTGTGTGAATGTTTTATATATTATATCTAATATATTAATGAATATCTTTTTCCCCCCAAATTCCTTTATTCTTACTTGGCAACCTTTTCTGCAACCATGAGGCTATATTTTTTCCCCATTTTTTCAGCCCTTTGACATTTAATGAGTACTTGCTGAGTACCACAAGGTACTAGGAAAAGAAAAGGGTATTGAGAACATGCTCCCTGTCCCTGAGTAGCCCAATTACAGAGACATGATAAGTTGTTTTGAGGTACCAAGAATTCTGAAGAGGAAGTGCCTGACTCCTCATAGGGGTGTGGAGGTGCCATCAAGGAGATGGTTAAATAGAAATAGAATCCTAACGATCAAGAAGAGTTCACCAGAGTGACACCATCAGAGAAAACAGTCCTTACAACAGCCCAGGGGTTACATGTAGCTTATGTTGACCTTGGAGGAACTACAACCACAGGAAGGCCCCAGAATTCTGTGTGGGGCAATAATGTGAATTTGGACATAATTAAGAATCAGATTCTGCTCTCCATCCAGCCCCCGTTCTCAAATGGGGATAGCTAAAGTTCACTATCTCTGTGTGCACATGTGTATGTGCCCATCAGAGTGTGTACACACTTGCACATGCACTTGGTGTTCACACACACAAAGGGAGGCTGACAATGGGCCCCACGTACCAAGTACTGCCTCACCTCTATTGTCCCAAGAGTGGGCCAACCAAACAGATGACAACTACCTAGGGATTCCTGATATTACTCTGCTATCCTTAACGTCTCAGCCAACCAGAAGGGTCCTATCAAGAACTACACCAGAGAAGAGCTCAGACACCATCACCCTGGGGTACCAAACTACAGATGGGACTGGGATGAATTTGGATCTTCCAGCAAGATCTCTGAAACCCAGATGCCTAGATGCAAAGACTCGCCCCAGTCATCTTGTCTACTTCACAGCCAATGCCCCGACCTGCTCATTCTACACAATTAACTTTTTAGCATCCAACTCATTGCCTTATGGAAGGTCATACTATAGTTGGTTCAGTGTAAATAGCACAGAAACTAATGTGAATGGCATGCAATGTAAAAAAAAAAATATGGAAACAAAGTCTGATTATTGAGTTGCATATTCCAGGCTAAAGAGTTTGGACATTATCTTGAAGTCCATTGGGAGACCAGAAAGAAACTATAAGACAGGGATGCAAAGTCAAGTTGTACTCAGTTGCAATTTGTTTGGTCTATGAAAAGTTTTCAAAATCAAGACAGCTACATAAACCTGGATAATTGACTTTCTTTACCAAGCTGGGCTGACTTTCCCTTAGCTGGAATAGCATTGCTTTGGGGGGATGGGGTATTCTCTCCTAGTCACCAGAGGCCTCATCACTCCTACTTGGATTCAAGCCTTTGGTAAGCCTGATCCCTCAGAAATCTGCATTTGCTTTAAAAAAAAAATGGAGCTGTGACAGAATCAAATTTGCATATTAAAAAAATCACTCAAGCAACAGTGTGTCCAGAATGGGTGATGGGAATGGGGAGAGGATGAAGGCAGGAACTTGCTGGAGGGAAAATGTCCAAAGTGGCCACACTGGATTTAGATACACTATCTGATAATGCTAACTCAGAGCCCCATAATCTAAATGCAAATGTCGAGGTGTCATAGCAGAACCTCTGTCTGACAATACTGATGGAAAACACAATAAATACTGAGGCAAATACACCAGTCAGAAGTAAAGTAAATTAATAGTACAGCTTAGCTGGGATCACAAATGAATCACTGCAAAAGCAATTTCGTCCTGTTGTAAAATGAGATAAACACCTACTTGCCAGTTATTTTAGGAATAACACAAATCAGCCCATCTGTCTAATTCAGTGGTACTCATCATACATTTTTAAAGTTCTCACTTCCTGAGGAGTCATCCTGCTGATGCCAACAGACACCTTACATTGACAGCCCTGACCTGCCATCTGGGTGTCACTTCAGAGCAGCACTGAAACCCTGAGCTGCGCATCTTTGCCGGAAGTGACTTGTTCCCTAGGAAGCCCGAGGGGGAAGAAGGAGGAGGGAGCCCTCACTTGCTGGCCAGATACAGTCTTCAAATGACATTGCAGAGGGTGCTGAAGGTAGAAACACATTTTTTTTAGGAAGGAGATGCAAATGTTAGTCCAGAGAACAATTTACTGCAAACGAAATTACCAATCAATATCTGATGGTGGGACAGCCTGTCCACCGTGGTTATAAGAGTCATATTGAACCTATGATGAGAGATGCTAGGAAGGGAGCTTGCTCTGTTTAAATGGTATGCATGTTTTATGCCCAGACATAAATAAGCTTGCTGATCATATCACTGTCTCAGATTTATGGTAAACATGGGGAGCAAAAGAATGTTAGCGAACCTCCCTGGGTCTTGCAATTTCTCAGAGTAAAGACTTTACACTCCTCCTCTGAATGAAAGAAAACATGGGATGACAGTCCGGGAAACGCCTGAATTTCACAGTTGGGAACTTAAGGCTTCATAAAAATTATTGGGTTGGACAGCCTGAGGTTAGGACAGCATTGTGAAAAGCTCTCAAAATATGTTTTATGACCAACACAACCTACATGCAGAATTAGTAACCCCCTATTATATGGAGTCCAACAATGGTGTTTTACATGTCTTAAATTAGTCAGGATGGGGAACACATAATCAAATCCCACTTACCATTAACATTCGGGGCTTTGGAGAAACTCGCCAGGTTCTCCCTCCACTAGAGTGCCAACAGAATGCTATAAGTTCATTTCCTTTGGTCACAGACAGTGAGCTCATAGTGGTGCTTCCTCTCCAGCCCCTTCCCCAAAGTGAGCTCCAGGCAAATGTGCACCGTCTTTCTGATTATGTCATACAGATCTGTGGACTCCTGGTCTCTGAGTCTTCCAGGGAGGCCCCACACACCCTAACGCATTGGTCGGCAAACTCATTAATCAACAGAGCGGCAAGCCATGTCTCACGAGCTACTGTTTGCCGACCACTGCCCTAACGCATCCGCATTGTTTTCAATGATGCCTGGCTGGGTACCATCTCTTCACACAGAAACAGTTCTCCAAGTCCAGCAACCCATCTACTTTCATGAAGCCACTAGGCTTCTGTGGAAAACTCCACTCCAGCTTCCTATCCCCCTTTCTTTGTAATTATCTCTATAGGAGAGACCAGCAATTTACAAATCATGGCATCAAATCCACAAAGCTGCTGAATAGTTTTGTAGAACATTAGAAATTCATATAAGAATATTTGAGAGAGAGAGAGAGAAAGCTTGTACCCCAGATTTACTACCGTGTTTCCGCAAAAATAAGACATCCTCTGAAAATAAGACCTACTTACAGGTTTCCTTCTGAGTGAAATATAAGGCATCTCCCGAAAATAAGGCACCCCCCAGGCTAAACATGAGAGATTTGGTCCACTGATTCTGAAAGAAATGGAGTCACAAAAAATTCACCAGGAAATTCAGGAATTGGATTGTTATGATGATGTTCCAGAAGATAATGACATGATTGTCATTGAATAACGTAAATGAGTAAATTCTTGATACTGTAGGATTCAGTTTGTCTGGTTTGTGTTGACAACTACTGTACTACCATACCGTATACAGGTAATAAATTTCCTTTACTTTCATTTAACAATAAATGTGTACCGTATTCTTCTTCATGGAAAAATAAGACATCCCCTGAAAATAAGACCTAGCGCATCTTTGGGAGCAAAAATTAATATAAGATACTGTCTTATTTTCAGGGAAGCAGGGTAATAGCGACTTATTTCTACAGTATGACAACTAGCTCCTTGGTTCCTTAAAATGAGATAAAGGGTTGTGCTCATATGTCTGACCTCCCTACCTCCACCGAGAGGTGCCATGAGGCTTCTTGACTAAATCAGTGAATACTTCTCCTTGCCTCTAGGAACTGAAACCAAATTAAGAAGAGGATGCACTCATAAGTGTAATTTTTTAAACCCTAGGCTATAAAATAAAGGTTGTTCTTTATTCTTCGCAATGACCTTGCCAAAGTAGTCATCATCTTACAGATGAGGAAAAACCACTGAACAGAGCAGTTAAGCAATATACCTAGGATAATAACTGACCATTCCAAGTAACAGGACCAGACTCCAGTCCAGGTAGCACTGCTCATACAACCCTGTCTAGATGCCAATCGCATACCATTTGACAATGAGTAACTGTCTCCGCTCACCTAGTGTTGACATTGACTGGGCTTTGCTTGTCGCCATATAAGACACCATCATATTTTACATGAGAAAATTGACCCAAAAGGTATTCTAGGTTAACTAATTCATAATGCTGTTCTGCAGTCTGAAGTTACACAAAGGATAAATCGTTTATCTGGCTCCTTGGATGATACATACTTTAAAGGGGCCACAAATTGGTGAAAGGATGTATCACTTAATTGGGATGTATTACCTCAAGAGGACTGAATAGAAATCTGGGAGTGGGATGGATACCTTAGTCATCCTAAAACAAGTGAGTCTCAGAGATAGTGAGACAGAAAGTGGGTGAGTTTTCCTGGCCTTTTCCCCCTCCCTTAGGATAATGTCTCAGAGGTGGCCTTGCCATAATAGCAGGAAGTTATCAATTGCCCAGTGCACAGCAGAATTGGGAAAAGGTTGGGGGGCACCCAGAGGTCTGACAACAATGCCGATGTCCAGTGTGACTTCCCAAGGGCTGTGTTCCAGGTACATTACCTGTAACTTTCAATTCTGGAGCTCTCTCTGCTCAAGTGAATGAGCCATCACAAAAGCTGGCTGACCTGCCAATTTTTCATACATAATTACTTTTTTATGATGAATTTCAGGAAAGCTCAGGGCATCAGCAGGTCTTCTCAGCCCCACACATCACACCCAGAGCCCTGCCCTTCAGGTTCCATTTGTAAAAGGACTAGTCAGCCTGAGTGGCCATTTTCCATCCCGAAGCCAAACCGTGGGTCAAGAGCTTCCATGGCTCTTTTTGTACTGCAGATGACCTCCCAAAGTCCTGGATCACAGCTGACTAAATGAACTGGATAATTAAAAGAGAGGATGAGCCATGCCTTGAGATTTTGCCTGCCTCATCAAGAACACCGTGCCCTTTTTATTAATCTACGTGGGGTTTTTTTGTTTTTATTTTTTTTCCCTTTGAAAATGATTAGCTTTGAGAAACTTCCCCATCATGGCACCACCCACCAGTAGCTGTATCTGAAAAGTTTCAAATGTACCCTGTGCTTAGAAGATTCACCTAATAAAAATTGGGGTGGGGTAGGGGGATCAGGGACCTTTTTATATCATAAACCAAATCTGAAGATTTTTCTATCACATCAAAGTCTTTGTTTAGAAGACTTATGGGGTGGGGAAAGTGTGGAAATGGGATGGATGGTCCTTTGGCGATTAGAATTTCAATATAACAATTACAAAGAACCATAAAGGACCGACAAGAAGTCATAAAGGACCAAATGAGTCCCCAAAACAAAATCAGACAAAGACTAGTTTCCAAGGTTGTTTCCATGCCCATAATAGTAATGTTTAGACCAAACACAAATTCTAAAAATTGTTCTTGAAGTTGCTCTCACCCACGTCATTGTGTGTCTGTATCTCATTGCATCTCCCTTAGCATCCTCCAAACACACCTAGAGAAAGGAGGAGCAGATGATCAAGAGAGTATAGGTCAGTCACCTGGTCAGCATGGCTCAATGGTTGAGTATTGACTTATGAACCAGGAGGCCATGGTTCATTTCCCGGTCAGGGCACATGCCCAGGTTGCAGGCTCAATCACCACTGTGGGGTGTGCAGGAGACAGCCAATCCATGATTCGTTTTCATCATTGATGTTTCTATCTCTCTCTCCCTCTCCCTTCTTCTCTGAAATCAATAAAAATATATTTTGTTTTTAAAAACAGAGTGCAGGCCACCCTCCCACTGCAGAGCCTCCTTTATGACACAGGCTCAATGCACCATCACCTGGAAGCCCAGTGGGGTCCTTGAGAATCTAGTCCAAATCCTTGCTTCATCCCTCACCAGCTCTGAGTCAATAAACTTCACTATGACTTAGTTTTCAGTTTTTCTTCTTTGTTATAATGGATAATAATAGGACATAGCTCATATGGGTAGTTGTTAAAATTATATGAAATGATATATGTATAAAGCTGTTGGAATAGTGTCTCATAAGTACTATTAAATAAATCACATGTTGGGCAGTGGTGACGGTGATTGTTGTTGTTGTTGTTGTTATTTTTTATTATTATTATTATTATTATTATTATTATTATTATTATTATTATTTGGTTGCAAGGGTGAATCATGGATCCAGTCCTGAGAAGTTGTATGTCAGTAAGAAAAAAAACTGATGTCAGCCCCCAGAGCTAAAATCAACTGCCAAGCCTATCACATTGTTTGGACAATGATAGGAAGGAAATAGACCAATATATAGGGTGATTTTTACTTTTATTTTCAAATTTTTCTTTAGTATCATTATGTTAGATTTACAGAAATTAGAAAAACACAAACATTTCTTTCCCTCATCCTCTCTTAAAAACCACTTCAGCCTGGCTAGGGGAGGGCCTACATGATAGCTTGATGCCCCAAACAGGACTTGACTTATCACCCAGGGTCTGAGAACAAGATGAGAAATTGGGAGTAAAATGAAGTAGCATCCCCATTAACAATCAATGAAGCCTCTCCCAGCAAATGACTGCAGAAAATGACAAGACACTTTTCACCCTTAAGAAGGTAGGCAACCCAGACTACTTCGCCAGAGGAGTAGACTACTTCAATAGGACATGAAATGACAGAAATGTAGCATGTAAGTATGGCAACAATTTAAAAGGTGCATCCCTAGTTTAAAAACTTCTATATTTTGTATTAAGATTAAAATTAACCTATTGGATATTCTAGTCATTTGAAGTCTGTGTGTGTGTGTATGTGTGTGTGTGTGTGTGTGTGTGTGTGTGTGTGTAACAAAACTGCATTTAAAGTAATGCTAATGGGTGGCCGGTAGAAGATTTAATCTTCCAGATTTCAATTTTACACACCACTGAGACCAAGACCACCTGGGTGAGGAAGGTGACCTTAGATAACCCTTTAGTTGGAACCAAAGAACTGCTTGGTAGAGATCTATCATTGGCACCTGACATTCCATGGGATTAGGATAGAACAGCCAAAGTCTGCATATTGGCTCATCAGTGTAACATCTAAAATATACATCTGATTAATCCCAAGATCTTTAAAGCTATCTTAGGGTCAAAAGAAAAATAACATGGTATATTGGAAAGAATTTTAGACTGATAATAATTAAAATAAATTAATAATGAATAGCTTTTGTTAAGAGCTTGCAATGTGCAGGTGACTGCATTTTGTGTGTATTAACATTTAATGCTAATAATAACTAAAATAATAACACTTATAACAAACAATGAGGTAGGTATCATTATTATCTCCACATTTAACTGAGCAATGGAAATATTATGCTGCTTGCCTGGCATTGTTCTGTTAGAAAGAAGAAGAGCCAAAGTTCAAACCCAACCAGTTTAACAAACAACATTCACATTTCTCCAGCACATCAGGCTCTCAAAGGCCCTTCCAAGATTGCCTCACTGAGCCCCACAATAATACTTGCCTACCCACCGTATGGCAGGTCAAATAATGATCTTCATTTTAACAATGGAGAAATTGAGGTTCAGAGAAATTAAGTGACTTGTTCAATAAAATGCAATTAATAAGATGGTCAGACCCTATTTTGACCACATACTGTCCCCTAAGAAATACCCTCAGACTTTCTACTAGGATCATCACTTCCAAATTACTTCACATCTCTGGTCCTGAATTTTGTCATCTGCAAAATAGGTGGATTTAGAATAAATTTATTTAGAATAAATTGTAACGTATTTATTCTAAATCCATATCCAGCTCTTATATCCAATGCTTCTATAATTGAAAGTCAACTCACACCACAACCTACTAGCCATCAGCAATCACTTACTACCTGCAAGATAAAGTTCAACCTCCTCAGCCCCACTTCTCTCTCCCAGCTCATCTCTTAAGCACCCACCTTAACCCTACTCCCAGACCCAGCCTGCTAAGCTATGTGTCTGCACTTCATTCCCTCACCCTGAATACTCTCCCCCAATCATTCTTCACCCAGCAAAACCTACTGAGATTTTCCCCACTCAGTTCCTGCAGGAAGTGCTTCTCTTTCAGATGGAACTGACCAATTCCTGGTCTTGAGCCCCTCACAACCCCGCTTCTATTTCACTGCACTTATTTTAACCAATGTCTACCTCCCTCAGCTGCACCCAAGGATCATATCTATTTTCAGAACTCAGCACAGTGCTAGGCACACAGAGCTTGGGAGAAACATGTTTGTTGAATGAGCAGAGGAAATACTTGGAATCTGAGAAAGTGTTGGAAGTGGTTTTAATAGACTCAGAGACAGAGAACAGACTGACAGCTGACAGAGGGGAGACAGGTGCGGGGTTGGGTAGAAAAGGTGAAGGATTAAGGAAAATAGAAAACTCATAGACACAGACAATATTATAGAGATTACCTGAGGGAAATGGGGGATGGAAGAAGGTAGAAGAGGGTCTAGAGAGAATAAATGCTGATAGAAGGAGATTTGACTTGGGGTAGTGAACATAATGCAATATACAGATGATGTATTATATGATTATTATCCAATGTCACCACAATAAATTCAATAAAAAAAAGAAAAAGGTTTTAATCTGAGCACCAAGGTTATATCTCACACCCAAAATTTAATCCACCGGTTGCTCTAAAAGCATTAAGAACTGAATTCACTAATTCCATTACCACCATCAACTATCATCAGCCAACAAAATGTAGAAGAGTGCCTATGAAGTGCCAGGCATTGCTCTGAGAGCATATATTGCATCACTACATAAAGCATGGTCCTTGCCCTGGTAGGATCCTGCTAGCTGGGAAGACAGGTTTGTTGTGTGCATCAGTAATGATATTGCAACAGGACACACATTATGAGAGATAAATGTTATACTGGCACAAGGGAGAGAAGGTTAAGCATTCTTCTGAATACTCCCCAACTAATTAGATTGGACAAAAGGAAAGAAACCACTTACTTTGATTCTATATGTTTTCCCTTGAGCAATTGATAGGATTGGACAAACAAAATAAAACCACATTTGTGAAAGCACCACAATTTAAAATATGAACCAGAATGTAAGGTATTTTAAAGGTGACCTTAGTTCAATTTTTAAAAAAAGGCATTTAATAAGGCAATTAATGCTCAAAGTGAGATCAGAAAGGAAGCTGACTCTTGTAAGCTCTTGAGGAAGAACCACGCTGTACATAAACACACCCCTGGTGAGACACGCAGGGGCCAGCAGCTGTGATGTGTGGATCACAAATCGTGCCTCCGAATCATTAGGGCAAAACTCTCTGGACGGCATTGTGTGATTCTCACGCACACTTGAAAGTAACAAACCCACGTTTATGTTAAACGTGGTGGAGTGTAGGTTTTCCACTAATTCACACGGGCCTTCCATTGAATTCGCCTGGAGCAATTACTGATGGCTGAGGAATCTCACCAAATCCCTCCAACAGCCCCACAAAGGCATACTATTATCACCCTGATTTTGGAAGAGAAGAAACATGAAACGTTAAACATGAACAACATCACTCTTGCACATGGTGGAACCAAAATCTGTTCTCAGTTCTTTCTTCTACATCCCCCCAACCACCCATTTGCCATATTACCTTCCTGGGCCTTCACCAGATCAGACAAAAATAAAACTCATTATCCAAACCGGTGACCAAACCTCTTTTTGTTTTAAGAAAGAAGTGATAATGCTTTCAAGTCCATTGTGAAGACTGTGTGGAGTCCCCAGGACTTTGCTGGGCTGACAGGCAGTGTTCCCCTGTAAGCAGTTAAATAGCGCAGGATTCTCACGTCACACAGCAGCTGCTAACCATGCTGTCACCATCCCACTGTTTAGTCAGCGTTTGTATCTCAACGACTCTCTTTTCTCAATATGTGGATATGTGCTTAGGTTACCAAGAGAAATCTGAGAGCCTGCTAATGGGAAATGCATCTGATGTGGAATGCTTCCCCCCATACCTTCTGCTCTCCCCACTCTGACCTTAGCATGAGGGTCCTGAGCCACCCTACTGTGACTTAAAGTTGGACTCAAAACCCACTAGGAGGCTCCCCAAGTGTTCACATATTAACATTTGCAGTTCAGGTTTTTCCCACTCCAGACACACAGCATCCTTTCAAAGGGCTCCTCCGCTGCCTTCAGCCCTTGACCTCCCTCATTTAGAGTGGTCCCTGGTGCCATCCCTGGGGCAGCATAGCTCTGGGACTGCTAATACACAGGCATGCATTACTGCTGACATTTAAAAACCTCCTACCAGTGCATGTGAGTACATGGTAAACAGATGCTATGGGATGCTTTCCCCATAATCAGTCATCTCAAACGACTGCAGGCGAGTGGCAGGTTTTTTGAGACTTTTCAGTCCAACAGCAAGAGATATGTTTTTAATAGAATATCGATATTATAGTGCAAAATGGCATTTGGTGTTTACTCGCCCACTCCAGCCTCACAGTCAAGCATGCTGGGTTATTTTGAAGCTCTGGCAC
The DNA here is from genome assembly GCF_964339955.1 of Pipistrellus hanaki. Taxonomy (NCBI): domain Eukaryota; kingdom Metazoa; phylum Chordata; class Mammalia; order Chiroptera; family Vespertilionidae; genus Pipistrellus; species Pipistrellus hanaki. Next base: position 198,183,610 of record NC_140503.1, on the reverse strand, counting down.
CCTTCATTCTACCTGTTACTCTGTTTTCTCATTCTTGGTGAGGGGGGTGGGGAATAAGGAAAAGGGGGGGGGGGAGTTGCAGACTTTTATGAACTCCCTGATTAAAGCACCTCCATCTGAATGCAGATTAAAAGTTCCAGCACCTGAGAGCTCCAAACCAATGAATATTTATACCGAAAACCAGCAGATGAATACACTCTAAATCTTCCCATGCAAGTCTAGTCATGGGTTTTATCTTATTTTAGGGCTTACTTTTTTATTAAAATGAACTCTTGCATATTTACACTGCAGGCATACATGTCATTTGCAAGCACAACACAGTGGAGCCCCTACACAGTCAGGGCCTTTCCGGGAAGATGGCAAGTGACTGGCTCCTTCTGGGGACCCCGTCAGAGGGGTCCCATTGAGTGTGACTGGCATAATCTGGGACTCTGAAAATATATGCATCTGGGGGAGATTATTCATGCAGTGACTGCGGTAAGTGTGAGCCACTCCCTAGATGGGGGATTTTATAAATGTAATAATCCCCTGGCTTTTATTAGCAACTTTTTTCTGGGCCATTATTTTTCTAAGAAGCAGAGGTTTACCTGCCTTTTCTGTGTGATAGGTTGGCACATTTTGGTGTAGAGTCCATGTCCCTAGTTAACAGTAGGTAGGTGCTTCTTCTACCAGAAGGAGGATAAACTTGAGATGCATCCTGAAATCATACCCACCTCTTCAGAATATAGTCAGAGAGAACAAACACGGGTGCTTGGGACAAGGAGTTGCGGGGTTGCCTGGCCCAGCTGAAGTTTGACGGGGCCAGAACCAGGGGCTCCTCATCTCGCTTCCTCAAGAACACAAGTGAAAGTAAATACTGTCACCAACCAACATCACAGGACAAGGAAAGGTCTCCAACACAGAGGAAAAAAAAGTAATTATTTCCAAGATAGAGAAACGTTCCATCTCAGAATCACTAAACTGGGGGTGCCGAAGAAGCCTACTCCTTCCCTAATTCCCTGGCAACCCCTGCTGCTCTGTAAAGTGCAGTAAACCCCACGTAAAAAGCCAAGTGGGGGATCAGGATTTAGGGAAATGCACATTTTGATTGAACTCCCCATGCATCTTGAGATTTCCACAACCTCGCGATAGGAGGACTTAGAATGTGCGAAATTGCCATCGTGTTCCTAAACTTATTCCTTCTTTTTTCATAAAGTCAGCTTGGAGATAAATGTTTACAAATCAACCCAGTCATCATTTCTTCATTTTAATGCTTAAACGCTTCATTTTGGTTGCTGCCTTTTTGACATTTCACCAAGGAAATATGTTTGCGTGTTCGCAATGCCATTGAATCAGCAATTAGATCTCCATATTCCAGATGTCATGAGAGTTTTCAATGCAGCTCCCAATAAAATTTATTTCTGAACTTTGGTGAAAAACAACAACAAATGTACTTTGTATAAATTAAGCACATTATCCTTATTTTTCTAATTGCTACATTTAACCATTAGAAGGTGGGAGCTTCTGAATTTATTAATTCAAGGATTTCACATCATTCTACATATTTTTTGTTGCAGTGAATTCAATTTTGAATTATCTTTGTGAGCAATTTAGGCATCTTGATTTGCTTTTTTCTTTTCCAGTAGAACAGGAGACCTGGAGTTAAATTGTGCCTTAGTGGTGTGCTCCACTCTCCATCTTCATGAGTCTTCCTTGAGCCTTGGCACTGTGGTTAGCACAGGAAATTTATTGTCAAAAGTGGGTGAAGTCTCTAATCATCCAAGAGATGCAAATCAAAACAACAATGCAGTACCATCTCACACCTGTCAGAATGGCTATCATCAACAAATCAACAAACGACAAGTGCTGGCGAGGATGCGGAGAAAAAGGAACCCTCGTGCACTGCTGGTGGGAATGCAGCCTGATATAGCCACTGTGGAGAACAGTAGGAGTTTCCTGAAAAGTTAAAAATTAAACTCCCATTTGACCCAGTAATCCCACTTCTAGGAATATATCGCAAGGAGCTAGAAACACCAATCAGAAAGTACATAATCACCCCTATGTGCATAGCAGCACAATTTATAATAGCTGGGATTTGGAAACAGCCTAAGTGCCCATCAGCAGTTGAATGGATTAAAAACTGTGGTACATCTACACAATGGAATATTATGCCACTATAAAAAAGAAAAAACTCTTACCATTTGCAACAGCATGGATAGAGATGGATAGCATTATGCTAAGTGAAATAAGCCAGTTTGAGAAAGATAAATAAATATCACATGATCTCATTCATATATGGGATATAATGATCAATATAATTTGATGAACAAGAATAGATCAATCTAGAGACAAATGGTGGGGGGGGGGCAGTTAGAGGGCAACCAAAGGACTTATATGCATGCATATTAGCATAAACAATGGACACAAATATTGGGGTGGTGGGTGCTTGCCCGGGGTTAGGAAAGGATGGGGGAGGGGATCAATTGGGAGGAAAGGAGACATATGTAAAACTTTAGACAATAAAAACAAGTGGGTAAAGAAAAATATAATTCTGTTCTCACTCATACCTCCATTAAGACTAGCTCAGCTTCTTACAGACCTTACATGGCTCCCACACCTAACTTTTCCTTCTTTGCTCCTTAGTGAACTGAATGTACAGCTCCCTGGCTCTTTGTAACAGGGTCTGATTGAATCCTTAAAAAATACAATAAACTAAAATGGCTAAACCATGTGCAATTTGGGCATTACCAAAACATCTCTATAGGAGTGTAGAACTACTAATATTTCCTCCAGGACTCTCCTTTTTCCTCTAAAAAATTTTCTCCAAGACTCTGAAACTGGATTTGGAAATGTCCACCAGCCCAAAGCTTCCATTAACGTAGGAGCATGGCTAAGTGAGCAGTTATCCTTCCTAAGGCCCACCCATCCCCACTATGGGGGGGGGGAGGGGAGCCTAGCAGACAGCTCAGCTTCTACACCCTCCATTATTCCTGATACGACTCTTTTGGTTATTTCCTCTAATAAGATAAATGGCAGAATCCAGTGCTCCTTCCAATGGAAGGATTTAGCTGGGTACTTACCCAGTACCAAAGGGTACCACCCTGTTCCCCTCCCATCCCTAAAATGTTCTCCCAATACTCCTCCTGACCCATCCCACTTCTTGAAAAATGCGCCCTAGCAAAAATTCATCTGTTAGTAACTGAACTGAAAAATGCCTCATTCCAGCAAGAAGTGGTATGAGAGCTGCTCCTGCTCCAGCAAATTTATTTTTCCTTTCAAGGGTTTAATTGCACACAACATGGTGCAGGTTTGATTAATCCTTCAGAATTTAATATATACTCTGGGCGGGGGGGCGGGGGGGGGAAGAGGAGGGTGTCAATATGTTGATGCTTCCCACATCCCTATCATGGGAGTAACTGGAATGTGTTTGAGCACCGCAGGAGGTAGGTACACTTCTCCAGCCTATCTGGTCCTGCCAAGGGTAAGAAGTGCTCATTAAGGACCCATCCAGGAGGGGAGCCCGCTGAGGGGGGTGCTTCCTCTCTGACACTATTTCTGGTTTCCTTGGCAGGCATGTTTCCCTGGGGGAGGTCCCAGGTGAGGCCCACACTGGAATCTTCCAGTCCTGTGCTCTGATCGTTTTAATGAGAAAGCAGTGTCGAAATACTGGCACCTCATATCCAGCCAACATCTGGAGCCCCACTGTACAGGCACTTAATTGAACTGTTTTAAGATTATGAAGGAGATCGTCAACTGGGTCATGGAGCGTTTATTCTGTGGAGTCGGGCTTTAAAGAAGTGATGCAAAGGGAATCACAAGTCCGTTTGCCTTTTTCACAAAGCATGACCTGAAATTCCAGGACCCCTGGCCCCGTAGTGGATTTCTGATGCAACAGGGGAAGACGATGAGTTATGGTGCATTGCTAAACATGTGAACAGCGTAACAGAATCTCTTGTTTGAGTGTGAGACAAGCAGACTCTAAGTTATCCAACCCCTTTCAGTAGGTCCGAATGTATAGAGAAGAACCATGAGAACAGTGCTATGGACATGCTGGGCTTGTGGAGTCTTTGCACTGCCTGTGCCCAGGAGGGCTCTGTTTCAGCACAAACAACATAACAAAATAGAGTACAAAGTGAGAAATCAGAGAGGGACTTGTTCTTGGCCCTGCTTCTCTCTGCGTAAGCCAGGTTACATGGTTTTTTCCAGCCTGTTTTCTCACCTAAAAATTGTAATATTAGACCCACTTCAGAGGGTCATGCTATGAGCTGAATTGTGTCCCCACCCCACCCCAATAATTTACATGTTGAAGGCCTAACCTCCAAGACCAGAATGTTCTATAATAGGAGATGAAAGCTTTTAAAGGGGTAATTAAAGCAAAATGAAGACATATGGGGCTCAATGCACTATGACTGGTGTCCTTATAGGAAGAGGAAACACAGAGGAATGACCATATAGACAGGTGGGAAAAGACAACCACCTTCAAGCCAAGAAGAGAGGCTTCAGAATGCAATCAATCCCGCCCACACATAGATGTCAGACTTCCAGTCTCCAGAACTATGAAAAAATACACTTCTGTTGCTTAAGCCAGCCAATTGGTTAGATGTGGTTATGGTGGCACCAAGGGACAAATGTTTCTTAGTCTCCAAAGTCATCAGACTCATCAGGGAGGTGCTCAGCATAACATAGGCCTTGGGAGATGTGAGTTCCCATTCCACACTCCCAACCCCATTATACATAGAAACAGAGTAGTTAGGATGAGTTGCCTAGAGGTGAAAGAGTGAGAAAGGAGGAAGTCACCTTCCAAATTTCAGAGTCCCCACTCCCAGGGTACACCTGGTCCACTGGACCCTCCTACCAGCCACGAGGAAATGGGAGCCTAGCAGGTGTAGGATAGCACGTCAAACAAAAGGCCTAGATGACATTCCTGGCATCTGGCCAAGGGCAGATTCATATCTCAGTATAACATCAATGTTTCTAAGCCACAAGCAAGGGGTCAACAGAAGATCACTGTGTACAAACAAACAGCTTTGTCAAAAATCCCTTCTCTGAAGTGCTGTTCAAACAATCAAGCCATGTGTAGCCCATTCTTCTCCCTCATCTACAGACAAAACCAGCTGACAATTCTGTGATGAAAACTAGCCCAGTCCCTAACTACCACCTCCCCCAAAAAGCCATCTACCATGACTGTGAAAACCATCCTCAGTCACATTCATTGAACTTCATGCCAAAGAGAAAACCAGGGCACCATAAGGCCAGCGTTGGCACAGAACCCAAGATCCTGAGCATATAAATGCCCACACCCATCATCCATGTGCTCGCTAGATTAAACCAGCAACGAGATGTCTAAAAGTTAGAACAACAAACACACTGCCAGGTTTGCAGCTAAACTGTGGTCAGACAGGGACACCAGGTCATGTGTGGCCCCTCGTAATCCCCCCTGAAGGTCAGGTAACTCACCCAAAACCTGAGAAACATGCATAGCCACCTACAGCCTGTTCCAGGTCAGTGTCTCTAGTTAAGTCAGGTCTCTCCCAACCTCCAATTCTTGGCAGTTTTAAGAACCAGAACCAAAGGGACAATTGGAGGCCATCCAACTGCAATGAAATTAGAGGCTGCCTTAGACACACCAGGGTCCACAGAGCGAGAACTTGTTTACTCAACATATAAGTTAAGGTCAACAAGGGAAAGACGCTTCCTGTTCATAAATCCTTCAAGGCTGTTTGTTTTGGGGCCTCTGGTTGTTCCTGGTGAAATCCCAAAGTATGTGCCTGGGAGTAACCAGCTTGGTCACATGAAAAACATTCCCTTTTGGAAATCTTAAGTCTTACCAGGTCTCAGAGGCTTCAGTTCCTGCTTGTTCCTGTTAAGAAGCAAAAGAGTAGAATTCTCTCTCTTCTCACAACAGCAAGAGCCTTTGGCCATTCAGATGGCCAGCTCTCCGTTTAACCTGCCAACTCCATTCAACTAGAAACATGGGGAGAAATCCTGTCAATGCAAAGATCCTAGTGCGTGCATGTGAATACATTTCCCCTTGCCTGAAACTGTCTATTACAAGAGAGTACTGATTTTGAGAAGGCTCCTTTAACCTACGAGACACTCTGTAGCTTCTATCCTGCGCCTCTCCTAACGTCTATAGCATGGGCCATATATTGTGATGAGCCAAGGGAAGCCTGTTTCCATTACCAGTGCTTCCTTGTCAACTCTGTGGAGCTCTTCAGTGCCGTTTTTTTCCTTTGAATCAATGATGAATGCAAAAAGTGAGTTAAACCAGTGGTTGGCAAACTCATTAGTCAACCAAATATCAATAGTACAATGATTGAAATTTCTTTTGAGAGCCAAATTTTTTAAACTTAAACTTCTTCTAATGCCACTTCTTCAAAATAGACTTGCTCAGGCTGTGGTATTTTGTGAAATAGCCACACTTAAGGGGCCAGAAAGCCGTATGTGGCTCACGGGCCGCGGTTTGCCGACCACTGAGTTAAACAGAAGATGCAAGCTATGAAGTCTTTTTTCTCCACCATCAGAAGCTTTTAATTTCATATGTTTACCAGTGAAGTTTTGCTAAATGGTTATTTTAAAATAAAATCAATTGACATTAATGACTCTAAGTGTAAAAAACAGATTGCTTGGGTAAACATCGCTTTCTTCTTTACAGAGTAAGTGGAGAAACAGACTTTGGCTAGTAGTTGATGCAATAGCATCTCGACTAGCCTGTCTATTGAGAAGGAATAGACTCCCAAAGCGAAGATCTTTGGTTGGCTGTGACCTTGACTTGTTTCCCATTCTCATGGTCCTGAGGATACTGGGGATTATTGAGGGTGTGTGGCAAGATCCTGTGCCTGCCACACACAAGGGTCTACTTCCTTTCCTTCCCACACATTAACAAGCACTTGAACACAAGCATCAGGCAAACTGCAGGCTCAGTGATTCACAGGAAAGTGCCCACTGGTGAGCTTAAGTGCTGGAACTGAGTGCACCAAAAGAAAAGCTGTAAAACTCTGGTCCATTATGGCCCGATCACCCACACAGTTAAACCCTAAAAGATGGCATCTCTGAAGCCAGGTCTTCTGAAAACCCAACTGGAAGCTCCTAAAATAAACAAACAGAAACAGGTTTGCCCCTTCCCAGTGGAGAATGGGGATGAGCTGGGGTATCTCCAAGAACAAAGCAGAGACAGATCTATCTTCTGCCCACCACTTAGAGGTCTCGTGGAGAGCATCCCTCAGTCAGGAGCCCAATGCCTGTGATGCCTGCCTGCCACCTGGTTATGTGAGACACTAGACCACAGAGGCATGAGGAAGAGAATGATTCACCCTCAGCCCAGGACCAAGGGTGACTTCAAGGTGCGGTGGAGGACAGGACTGGAAATACATCCAATGGGCATGCATCTTCCAACGTGAAGACATTCTCAGAGCTAACGGTGGGAACAGGTACAGTTAAACCTGAGACACATCCACCTTGGGTCACTGATCTGATCACAGGCCCTGTAATGACCCTGCCTTGAGATAGAAACAATAAATTTCTTTTGTTCACAACAATGGCAAGAATCTATGATTTTGTGACCTGATCATTGGAGAGTGCCACCTTAGAAACTTTCTGAAAATAGCTTGCTCTTCCAATGTTTGTACTGCCAGAAGAAAACTGAGATAATACACTCTGCCCTCAACTCCGTCATATACCATTAATGGCTCGAGAAATTCCTAAAAAGAATGCCAGGACCTGACTGGAAGGGCAGCTGGATTGTATGCCAATGGCCTAAAAATAGGATTCTGCTGATGAAAGAGAGACAAAGGAAGGTGAAACTGTATCTTTGTGCTCACACACCTGAGAGAAGCGTGACTTAAGAGGATTCTTTCAAACCTCAAGTTCCTGATGAATGTACTCTCTTCAGAAACCACCAAGAGACACCAGACCTTTAGACTAGTAGGAGACACTGACCCCATCCCACCTGAAACTGTCCCAAAGACAGAGATAGTCCCATCCAACAATGATGGAGTGTGTTCATGACGATGCAGACTTATCCTCTTTCCTCCCTTGAACTATAATAAATAATTTTCTGGGTAACAAAGAAACTAATAGGAGTTGGAAGACCTCTTGGGAAGGCTAGTCACTACACATGGGCTTCACATAGCTATTAAAGGCACCGAAAGATGCAGTGAATTAGAGAGAAATGGGCAGCAGGAAAGATCTCTCTCTCTCCAGAAGAACTTCAACCTAAGTGACAAAAAAAATGCCTTCTGTGGTTTAGAAGACTGTGAAGAGGTGCAGAGAGCAAGCTGATAGCCAACTGGCCTCAGAGTCCATGCTCTATCCTGAGCTATCCCACTCCCCCCACCCTCCCCTGAGGAATGAATGTATTGCTAGAAGCATCTACACAGCTGTCACAAGCAGAATGACTGGGCTGATAGACTTTGACCCCAGATCTGGGGTTTACTAACTGGCTGTGTCAACGTATGCATTTCTCAGAGAAACCAGCAGGGACTCCAAGCAAAGGGGCTAGAGGTGGAGAATATGGAATCCAAAAAAATTACTTTATCAAGCAAAAGCAGCAGGCCCTGGGGGAAACAGGGCATGTGTTCCTGTTCCAATGCAGAGGCTGTCTTACTGCTAGCTCTGTTCTCAAAATGACCACCCAGGCATCAACAATTCAAATGAAAGCCGGGCTGGTGAAGGAGAGTTGCTTGTTTTTATGGCGTATCTTACTTGCTTGGAGGCAAAATCTGTTGCTGCATTTGGACTCCTGAGAGAATGAGCTGCATCTCTTGCTTTAGGATCTAAAGATGTGACCATCTGAAGCAAAGAAACATTCCATTTCCTTCCGTGAAAATAAGACACCACAGGCCGACAGGTTCCTACCAGGAAAAGGGACCCCACTGCTAATCAGGGCACAAAATCTACTGTCAAACAGTGTTTCAAACACATGGTGTCATGCTAAAAAACACCACCCACATAACTAATTTGTGACCCTTTCCTGTGGTGCTCAAAGAACTCATTAACCTGCACAATATTATTCTAGTCTAAGAGAGTCAGCACATGGCATTACATTCACTCAAGTTAAATCATCATAGCCCACATAGTCCAACCACCTAAAATGATGGTGTTGAGGGGTAATTCATTCAGCAATGACTTATTGAGACCAGCTAAGTAGTCCAGGCACTGCTCTGGGGTATGCAGCAAAGAAGACAACATTCCTGCTCCCATGGAGTTTGCATTTTAGGAGGGGTGGCAATGAAGCACTGATAAGTAAGTGAAATGTGTATTATATTGAACAGTGATTAGGAGTATAGGGGAAAGGCAGGAAAGAGAAAAAGAAGAGTGTGCTGGGATTGCAATTTAGAGGTGGGAAGGGGGTGGTCTGGGAAGATCCCACAGAGAATGAGATAGTTGAACAGGATCTAAAGGAGATGAGGGCATTGGCCATGAGGCTATTCAAAGAAGAACATGCCAGACAGATGAAGTGGAATGTGGCAGGGCCCTGAGGCTACAGCTTGCCTGGGATGGTCAAGGAATAGGAAAGAGGCCATTGTGACTGTAATAAAATTGGGTTAGTAACAGCAACATTGAGTAAAAAGCTGTCAGCATGGGGTGAAACTAGGTTTACTAAAACACATATGTACAATGTTATCTTCTAAAAATATGAGAATACACCAAAAGTGTTAACAGTGGTTATTCTGGAAGGAAAGAATTATGAAGATTGTAAGTTATTTTTGTTCCCTTCTTTTTGATTCCCTCAATTGTTCATTAAGCAAATGTAAATGGATAATCTGCTATGGATCAGGCACTGGAGACATAATGATGAACAGACAGTCAAAGACCTTTCTTTCCTGAGCAGACATTATAATAAGGAGAGGGACAATATTCATAACAGGAAATGATCAAAACTATTGCATGTTGTGACATATATTTCAAAGAATCTAATAATAGATGAGATAGAGAATAACGTGTGAAAGAGAAAGAGGTGAGGAAGTCTCAGTGAGGATGTGACTTAAGTTGATCCAAAAAAAAATTAAAATTGCTGATCATGTGAGAGTAGCCAGAGAGCTTTCTAAATGAGGGACTAGCATATGCAAAGGCCCTGAGGCAGGAAAGAGGCCTGTTTGTGGAAGATAAAGGTATGATAAATGAGGAAATGTCAGTCAGAATAGTATGAAATGGTGTGAATATAAATAGTATATATAGATAGATAGATAGATAGATAGATAGATAGATAGATAGATATAGATATATATATACACACACACACACACACACACACAGCTATATATATAAAATATATGTGTATTATAATGTGCATGTGTGTGTATGTGTGTGTGTGGTCACACTTCATTTGTGTGTGTGTAGTTTTACTTGATTATATGACTCTAGCAAGAATTTTGATCATTCATTCACTCAACAGCATTTATTAACTGTCTAGTATATAGGAGCAACTGTGCTAGGAATACGGTTATAAATAACACAGACACCATCCCTTGCTCTAAGGTAGGCTTAAGTCAAATTAAAGGCAAACCAAGATCTCAGAACTCCCACTTGGCATTAGAGCAAATTGGGGATGAGCCAGTGATGGATTTCAGAAACCTCGCAGTCTTACACCATATTTGCTGTAAAAATAGCAGCTAAACTGGTTTGCTTTTGCATGCTTTGGACCGAACAATGAGACTATGTGATCTCACCTATTCATATTCATATTCACATTCAACCAGTCCCTAGGGACCACATGATCTGTGCTGACACTGTGCTAAGAGGTAAAGCTATAGCGATGGAAAGAAGTTTCCACTGAAGTAGCTTACAGCCTATTTGATGAGATACAGTTAAACATTTCCAATATAGAGAGTGTCCCAGGGAAGTGTCAGCACAATTTCGTCATGTCATGAGTAACATGTCCCATTTTAACAAACAAGGTGGACTGATGTTAACTCTTTTGATCATCTTAAAGCTCCAAATGCTCACTGTCCTCACTGTGGCAGCACATATGATCTACGATGTAAACTTCCCCAAGGTGCATGTTATTATTAGGACACTCGATGGCCTAAAGAACACTCTGATGGAGGTACACACAGATCTGTAATTAAGAAGTAAGGGAAGGTCTGCTTGACGGCCTAATTACAACTTTCCAGGGGAAGTGATGATGCAGCTAAATTTTAGAAGAAAACTGGAATTAAAGAAGCCTTGCCCAGCTGGTGTGCTCAGTGGTTGAGCATCAACCCATGCACCAAAAGGTCTTTGGTTCTATTCCCAGTCAGGGCACATGCCAGGTTGCACCTCAATCCTCAGTAGGGGACAGGCAGGGGGTAACCAATCACTGATTCCCTCTCATTCATATCTCTCTCTCTCTCTCTCTCTCTCTCTCTCTCTCTATATATATATATATATATATATATATATATATATATATATATATATTCTTCTCTCTTCCTTTCTCTCTAAAAGTTCAATTTAAAAAAAAAACTATTTTTTGCTGAAATATTTTGCCTCAATGGATAGAGCATCGGCTTGGGGACTGAAGGGTCCCAGGTTCAATTCCAGTCAAGGGCATGTACCTTGGTTGCGGGCATATCCCCAGTGGGGGGGAGGGGGAGGCAAAATAACATGTTTCGGGTTTTCTTCTTACTTTTAGTCTCTGGATCCTTGAGAGCCAAAATAATTAATATCTTACATGACTACACACTTTTCTACATTTTCAAATACATGTTTTATGTGAAAGCTAGTGTTCATTGAACACACACACACCAGGCACAGGTCTAAGCACTTTCTAAGTCTTCACACATTCAATCCTCACAATTTCTCTGTTATCATCTTCACTTTATAAAGGAAGGAAGACATGAAGAACTTTGCCCTAAGTCCCTAGGCAAATATCAGCAACCACACCCAGCCTATGTGGCTTCAAATCCACCCTGTGCCTGTGACAACAAAGTGCCTGTGTCACCCTCCAGTGTAGATAATGCTGATTTTGCCATCTCTAGTATGAGATAATGGCACAGAAATGCAGCATGTCTAAGGGTCTTGCCAAGGTCAGACCCTTAACCCATTTCCCTGAACTACTACTGGTCTTTTCTGTAAAATCATGATATTCTGAAAGCCTATGACCAGAATGGCAGACAATGCCTTGAAAAAGCCCAAATCCATCCTTTCCTGCTTTGGTGATCCTATTTGTAGAAGAGGAAGTGTTTTAAAAAATCAACTCACAAAACAATATAATAATAACATATTCTATTTAGGTTTATAAGCACCCACTTAGAGACAGCTACAGATAGGAGGATAATTCCAGATACATAATGATCAAAAAGCAAATTTAACAGTGTGGGCCTTGTTTATACTTCTGCCATCAATGTTAATGATGAGCCTATTTATGCTAAACTTCACTCATTATGGGAGTCATTAGTGGCTGTAAGTGAGTGATAATGTGCTTGAACTTCCACAACTATATGGTACTTTCTCTAAGCCTAACATTTCAAAGTTGGCAAATAAAAGTCTGATGAGCATTTTCATGTGTACATGCCTAATGTACATGCCCTGAAGTCAATCTGGCCTTAGGCAGAAAGTAACTTCATGGCCAAATAAGTTTGAGACTGTGAGTTTGAGTGCAACAGATTTGATTTGCCTCAAAATCTCTAACACTGTGTAAGATGCTAATGTGTCCTCTGAATCTCCAAGATGGCACATACTATGTCAGATTTTCTGAATATGGGACCAAAGAAATTTTCTTCAAAGAAGACAGCTCTGGTTATTAGTCCATAAAACACCAGTGTAATGGATGTTAAATCAAAGAACGGTAGCATACACCAGTACTGAATCATAACCAAAATATAAACAAAACCTACATTGGTTCATTCCTTAGCATCAACCATGTATATGCCTGGGCCTAGCAAAGCTGTATATCCTCATGTGGAAGCATTTCTGTGGATTACCTGAGAAAGCACATTTCTGCAAATGTGAAGTCCTAAGTGAATAGGACCCAATAAAATTAGAAGCAGGGCTTCAACAAAGAGCCTCAAAAGTCCACATGAGCATTCCCCCTCTCTCAATGTCAGCTGGAAGTTTCATATAACCTCAAGTTATATAAACTAGGGACCACAGGCACCTTCACCCACTGACTAGGGAAGCACAGTGTTATTAGTTGCTAAAGGATATATAGATTAAATATCCTAATCTGATCAACATTTTCTCAAAGATGGACCATTCTTAGCAAATAAGCTGTGTGCAACCAAAATCAGGTCTTAAATTTGAAATCAACACAGTAACCAACATTGAACCCTCACAGCAGCTTGGAATGGGGCTTTCTGGAATGGGCACCAGGTGAATTCCATGCAACAGACCTGAGCCCCTTCTGACAGAGTCCCCCCCCCCCCCCCCAATCATCAGAGAAGTCTTCCCTGACCACCTTATCTGAAGAGGGAGCCCCACTGGCTCTCCAGACCATTTCCCTGTTGTTTCCTATAGCACTTATGGTCTAATATTATATTATTTTTCATTTTTATTGCTTCTGTGCACCCACTAAAATATAAGTTCCCTGAAGTCATATACATTCATCACCATAGTCCCCATTCCTGGAGCAATGCTGGCCACAGAGTAACCACTCAACAAATACTTGTTGAACATTGATTGAATGATTTGCCTTTAGAAAACTGTCATTCAGGTGATCGGATACTCTGCCTGAGGGGATGACAATCCTGGGTTTTAATTCCCTGTCCTACTGGAGAAAAGACAAAGGAAGAGCCAGGGTGAAGGAGGTAGAACCTGAATTGAGGTAGACATCACATAATGTCTTTGGGCTCATACTACAACCAGAAGATCAGGATCTTTAAAAAAGGATATTTTCCCAGCTTCCTGCATCAGAGTAGACAACACCAAGCATTTATACAGTCCACTGGCCACAGGGGTCATATCAAGGCCTTTATAGACTTCAGAGGACCCCTCTTTGTGCCTTTTCTTGCACTGGGCATATTTTATTGACTCTCTGACCCATAATCCCTTCTAGAGAACCTGAATCACTCAAACACCCCAGATGGGTCTGCATGTCTCCTCACCCAATCTTGGCCAATTCGATGAGAAATGACCATAAGGTCACAGCCTGACAACCCACTGCCTGACCAGAGTCCAATCAACTCAGATTTTCCTGAGAGGATATGTTGGAGCTATAAAAGCTATTATCCATTGGTGATTAAACAACACAACTGTGAGGTCCTAGCCAGTCAGGGAGTGGGACTAATAAAAACACTGGGGAGCTGGAGAGAAGCAGGAACAAGATACTATATGGCTTCTGTTGTTAAGAAACTTGAAAAGCCAGGTCCCACCCCCTCGGAGATAGCTAGAGATGCCCCGTACCCCTAGAGGATACCCAACTCAAACTCACCTAAGGCCTGACCAGTTTTCACTTCTATGCATGTGAGTTTTCCCCCAACTTTGCCATACACACCCTTTACTTCAACCCGCCTTTGTGGTTTTTCCTGCCTCCCACTTAAATATACTTTTGCCTACAGCACCTTCTTTGGATCTAAGGTACATTGGCATTCACATTTGACATCTGTGTTTTCAGGGCTAGCCTCATAAATTCTGTTTTCCACCCTTCCCTTTGTGGCCCTGCCCTAACCATATCTTCCTTTCAAAGTATTCTTTGAACCACAGTAGAACAAATTATCACTTTCCTTGCAGACTTAGTCATGATCTCAAACCCCATGTGGCACCTACGGAAATTTCCTCCCCTGTGTGTTGGGCAGTTACTACATGTTCCATCAGTTTCTGGGTATGACAATGAGGGAGACATTATCTCTGACCTCAAGGAGCTCCTAGCAGGATTAAAAAAAAAAACTAGCCCATCAACATAATGGCAGCACAAAATTTTAAGAGCAACAAATGGGCTGAGAGCCCTAAGATCTCTTGGGTGGGTTCAGGGTCAGAAATAGTGCCCGTTTGTAATGAATCTTAAATTGAAACAGGCTAAATCAGGGAAAGAGATTATTTGCTCCATCATATCAAAGCTAAAGGTGTCTGCACAACACAGGAAAAAAATGTACTTAGAAATGCTTCTGTCATGTAGACATGATATGATACATGTTTGTCAAGGCAGATAAAAAGTACTTCCTCTTCATCTGTAAGGACATTCACAAGCAGTACCTGAAATGACCCATTAATGACATAAGACTAAATGCCTCTTCAAATGCAATGTAAACACGTGCTTGATTTATCATTCAAAACTCTAACATGCTCAGTGGCATCAAAGACAGC
Source organism: Pipistrellus hanaki (assembly GCF_964339955.1). Classification (NCBI taxonomy): domain Eukaryota; kingdom Metazoa; phylum Chordata; class Mammalia; order Chiroptera; family Vespertilionidae; genus Pipistrellus; species Pipistrellus hanaki. Next base: position 198,168,409 of record NC_140503.1, on the reverse strand, counting down.
ATTCAAGTCATGCTGTGCCCAAATATTAATCACCGGCTGGTCTCCCCTTTCACCAGGCCCATTGGAATCATTATTGCACTTATCTTTAAATGGGGAGGAAAAGCAGACTGGAATGAATGACAAAAATAAAATTGTCAAAATACAAAGCGAATGCTCACAACTGCATGGAACTAAAGGATAAAATAGTTCTCCCGATCAAGGGTTTTCTATGAGTGCAGTTATTATTAGCTCTATCCATCTTGCGTGGCAAATCAAGAATAATGAAGACATGCCACCTGTATGTATTTCCATAATTCATTATTTGCTCCTAAAGCCAATATTTCTAAAAGATAAGGCCAAGGTAAGCAGTATTAATGGTTGTTGGATTTAGAAGTTTCCAAAAGATTTTAATATTAGCATGTTTTATGACAACCTGCTAATAAAAAATAAGTTGGCAGGAAAAAGGCAAAATCTGTGTCTACAGAATTAGGCTGGGGTTAAAGCAAAAAGGCTTATTGGGTTACCATTTTTATGACTAATTTACTTTGCTTATTTAGGGAATCAATTTGCTGCCATTAAAGGCTTGGGTTTCATATATTTCACAATTTACACACATTTCCTGATGTGAATGAGCACTGCAGTTTGTAAGCACGCAGACAAGCTGTCCTCTAATGGTGCAATGGATGCACATGTTCTTAAAATGCACTTGATTTTACAGAATGGAGATAGAAGGGAAATGCCATGATGCCTACCACTCTCAACAAATGGAAACAAATTCTGATCAGAGTGGAAGCTATGTTCAGCAGTTTATATATATTTATAGATCCTCCCCTAATAAACCAATTATGAAATAATAGAAATTAAGAGGGGAACATCTGTCTTGACTGTTTTCATCCAAATTGAAACCTAATTTTTCCTTAAATTACAGCAAACCTCAGGGTCATAGGAGTTGAACTCCACCGTTTGGAATAGAATGGATGACTATCCTTCCAAAACCCTTCAGGAAGGTGGAATGCCCCCAACTTTTGGAAGAAAAGAATTTTTACAAATCATAATAAATCAATAACTCACAGACGGGATGACAGGTACAGAATATCTTTACTTAAGATGAAAAACAAATTGTGCATTGCGATCTCAAATCAATAAAGAGCTAAAAAAAAAAAATCACAGTGCAAACAAGATGAGAAAACCCTGTTTTATCCTCAGTCACGGACTGAAGATGTACATGGGGCTGAGTTTCCTGGTTTAAAATTGCTCCCAGGATGATGCTCTCGGGAACTACCAAGTAAGGTCAGTGGAGACCAACTCGCTGTGGGATTTGCAATGCGGAAAGGACAAGTGGATAGAACTTAAAAGGGCGCTCTACACAAATGTAAATTATGGATTATTCTTCTATAAATGTCCGTTAGCCAGTATTCTGGTGGCTTTGAAGCCTCTGTTCCCCTCATGGGAGTATGAGTGAGAGACCTCTTGCTTCAGCTTTTGATTAAATGATGTTCAGAAGAAAACCTATCAACATAGACTCAACCCTTCACATTAAAACTAGAGGGCTTAATCCACCCCAATTAGCCCAACTCCTTTGAAATTTGACAACCTTTCTTTTCTCCTGCCAATTAACTGTAAAAAATTGTTGTTCAAGTATAACTCCTGAATTGCAAAAACTCCAATGTGCTCATTGTGGCCATCTTTTGAGTACCTGGAGCATTAGGATTTATGTAAAAGTAAGCTCATTTTATAGAAGAGAATGCTGACACATAGAACTGTACAGGGACAAACCCAAGGTCATACACACCACAGGTCAGTTTGATTCCAAAGCCCATTCCTCATGCATTATACTGCGGCTGGATACTGCTATTCACAATTTTTCCCTCCTAATTTTCCACTGCCTCCCCCTACACTCTCTATTCTCTATTCACACATATCTCCTTAATGTCCCAAACATACCTTGTGCTTTGTCACATGCACAGTTTTATACAAGGAATTCCTGAGTTTGGGGATCCCCTCCACTTTTTCAAGTCTATCATGCCTCCAGTTTTGCTACAAGCACTGTCTCCCCTAAATTCCTATTGCCTCTCAGTGCTGCCAACAAGCCATTTCTACTGCTGTCTAACTTTAGTTACCTTTTCTGCATTTCTCTACCTTATCTCTCCTCCCCATCACTAACTAGATGTTGCCTAAGGGCAGAAACAGTGTGTCTAGTGTCTGAGTTTGCTCAGGCTGCTATAGCCAAATGCCATAGACTGGGTGGATTAGACAACAGAAATTTCTTTGTCCCAGTTTTGGAGGCTGGGAAGTCCAAGATCAAGGTGCTAGCTGATTCAGTCTTGATGAGGGCCCTCTTTCTGGTTTGAAGATGTCAGCCTCCTTTCTGTGTCCTCACTTGGGAGAGAAAAAGAGGGCTCCTGTGTCTTCCTCTTCTCAGAAATTCACTAATCCCCTCCTGGGAACTCTACCCTCATGACCTCATTTAAGCCTAATCACCTCTCAGAGGTCTTACCTTCAAATACCTTAGAGTTAGATCTTCAATATGCAAATTTTTACAGAAAAAAAAGTTTCAGTCCATATCACCCAACTAACACCTATTGAATGTACATATGTTTGTGCCAAGCACGCTCCCAAACTCCTTTATTGACTAGATATCTTCATCCATTCATTCCCAACAATAACCCTATGAATAGATACTATTACACTGTCTCTGCCCTACAGATGGGAATGCAAAGGCACAGAGTGGTCAGTAAGGAAGCCCAGACATGGTGGAGGTAATGAGTGAACACAGGCCATTTGGTTCCAGAGGGCACACTCATACACATCCATGCCTCTAAAAGAGCACCTGGCAAAGTGCCTCAGCCATTGGCAGAAACATAGAAATACCTACAGAGTGATTGGAATAATCACATTCAACCCAACTCAGAGTGTGTGGTCTCCAGATGCCACTGGTCCACTTGTTGAAACTACAAGGCACAGGGAGGGGAAATGCATGGCCTGGTGCCAACGCTGGTCTTCTGTGGAGGAGAGTGAAAAAGGAAAGCACTGCTCCTCAACTGAGGGACTGTTGGAAACTTCAAGGTTCTTTTTCCTTTTTATAAATTACTTCCATCCAAAACATGATGTTAACTATAAAAAGAAGCTTTTTATGCCCAGCCAGTGTTGCTCAGTGGTTGAGCGTGGACCTATGAAACAGGAGGGCACAGTTCAATTCCTGGTCAGGGCCTGGTCAGGGCACATGCCCAGGTTGCAGTCTCGACCCCCAGTAGAGGGTGTGCAAGAGGCAGCCGATCGATGATTCTCTCTCATCATTAATGTTTCTATCTCTCTCTCCCTCTTCTCTAAAATCAATAAAAATATATTTTTTAAAAAGAAACTTTCTATTATACCTATAGAAGACTGGCATATGTGTCACTATCCTAGCTGTACTTCCATATTTAAAAAGAAGCAGCTCTACAGGCAAACTATTTTCTTAGTTGGTATTAAAATCAATGAAACTCTGAAAAATCAGCCTCCACTCCTGCCAATGTTTATGGAACATCTAAATGTGTGAAACACTGTGACTGATCTTGAGATACCAAGGTGTAAATCAACACTGTGGAGTGAGAGGATACCTTTTCACACAATGCGAAGTGTATCACTAACATGGAAAATATACACGAGGAGCTTAGGGAGCACATGGGAGAGACTAGAATGAGTCTGGGCTTTGAGGTGGTGAACAATCAACAGATGCATTTGTCCAACACCATGACATGAAATGTGACAAAGCCTTTGTTGAAACATTTGAATAATTTGCCATTTAAAATTATTATTATTATTACTATTATTATTATTACTATAATGACTAGTCATAGCTATGAAGTACCTCCCAATGACTACCAAAGACATTAGCTAAGTTCGTTAACTCTTTTTCAAGCATTCCCCAAGTCAACTGTTCAGATTAAAACACTCCTACCCTAACTGCAGATCTTCAATGACTAAATGTCTATTTACATATACAAATAAGTCGGAATTTCTCAAATCCACCTTGTTTGCCACTCAGCTACTCTTCCATGTGCTAACACTTTTATACAAGACAGAAGACATTAATTAAATAATTAGCCTTGAGCTCAGACATGTAAACAAACACAATTCATGAATTTGTTAATTGTTCTTCCCTGCTGTGGACACAAGCTATTGTTAGCAACAATAATAATAGCACTGACTCTGATTTCAGAGAGACACTTGGCTATTGGAGGCAAAATGAGCTCAGATGTGGAGTAGGCAGAGAAGAGGATCACAGAGTGTTTGAAAACACTGATTGTACCATGGCTGTTTACATGGTCACATAGGGGAGAACCTGGGACACTGGTAAACAGAACACCTAGTCAATGGATATTAGAATTTGCATCAAATACTGACATTCTATTACCTTTTCCAGGCTTTCAACACTCATAAATAAAATAATTTCCATAACATTTGAAAAAATTGGCATGCTTTGAAAAAAAATACAAAGCATTAGCACCACCCTCCTTTCAGCAACAGGAATATTTGATATGAATAAAAATAAAACTAGATGGTGCAGGCTGGTATTCCAATGTGTCTCCAGAATTTCTTTGTAAATGAAGTATAAATAGCAATTATAAGCAGGCATGTGTACACTGGGCATGGATGACATATGCCTGTTGACAACAGGTTTCCAATACTAGGATAACTAGAAAGCAACCCAAACCATTTTTATGCTATTTATTAACATGTCAATCACTGTTTAGTCTATAAAAATTTCATAAAACACTGTAAACATTTCCCCATGTTTTTCATTTACATGCAAACCTAATAATATCTTTTCCTGTGCCATGTTAATGGGGGTGGATGGTGAATCTGTTGATGAATGAAGTGGTGGGATCAGAATTTTATGGGCTCAACTGTAAGGTTTCTATCACTACAAGCCTGGAAACAAGATCAAATTGAGAACAAACTGGTCCATTGGCCCCAGAGAGGAATGCTGGGATTGCAAACAAAAGCAGAATCCTCCAGATAACAAATTGGGAGGAGGAGACATATGTAAACGGGAGGGAAGGGAGAAGTTTAGGACACATTATCTCTAAAAAGCCAGATTTTCTCAAAAGGAAAGATAGAGGATCATGGAACAAAGAAAAGGAACCCACAGACCCAAACTGAGGAGCCCCGCTTCCCACTAAGTCATCTGAAATTGATAATCATTGTTATTTTTTATTTTATTCAAACTTCAAATCCCAATTTGAATCCCATCTCCTCTAGGAAGCTGTCTGGTGTTAACACCTGCAAGATGTTTTCACCCTCAACCTGTGAACTCAGAGCTCATTTCTACCACAGTGATTGAGGGGTCTCTCCAGCCAGTCCGTGAGCTTCTAGAGGAGAAGAAATGGGCTTTACAAATCCCCCAGGACCTGGATCAGGCATCCTTGACTCAGCAGATGCCCAAAAATACCTGTTCAGTAAATTAATCAAGCAAATGACTTTCTTCTAATATTAAGAGGACTTGAACATTTTTGTTGTCTGATTCTTTGTGCTTTAAGAAATTGTAATAAAACTTTGGGGAATGCTATGTGAAGAGTCTATGCAGGTCATGGTGGTATGGCACTTGAATAAAACTGAAGATACATGGCCAACCAACCTGATTAAAGACTTCTCTGCTTTTGAGTATCAAATTTTTCCACTTACTTCAAGCCATGTGAAGGGCATGTCCCTGTCCCTTTACGATCAAAATGTTGTTAAACAGAGTCATCAAATCTTGAATTAATTTATTAATTAATTAGTGAATAAATTAATAGGCAAGCACTTGGGACCTGGGAATTCAAAAATGAGTGAAGCTCTAATCTCTGTCCTCAAGAAGCACACAATGACCCAGGAAACTAAAGCAAGAAACAACTATGAAAGTCAACATCACAAAAGGCAAGGTAAGCTTAAGTCCCAAAGCAAAAATTAATGAAGTCAACTCAAGCAAAAGAGAGATGTTAACAGGCAAGGGCTTTGGAGAAAGACTCTTGGAGTAGTTGCTTGAGCTAAGCTTTGAGAACTATATCAGACACCCACTAAAAAAGCAAGACAAGAATATTACAGGCACAGAAAGCTTTCCAGCCAGACTGTGACCTTCTAGAGGAGAGGAGCTGGGTGTTGCTCAGTGAAGCTCCAGTCTGAGGTCAGCCACTTAAAAAATGAATGACCTTGTGCGAACCACTCTTTTCTTTGAACTGCAGTTTATGTAGCTACAGGCAGGAAAGTCCCTGCTCCCCTCAATGGACTCTTGTATTTGAAATTGCCTGGCCAAATATTTTGTAGAAGGCAAAGGCTAAAGAACTTAGGGTGCATTTTGGAAACCAACCAATCAATGAAGTATGCAAGAGGAGCATTCCATGGATCCAACACTCACTGCCAAGAATACAAGGGGAGTATGAATAATATGTTCTCTTCACATTCCATGCCTTCATAAAACTTGTAGTAAGGTTGCAAATACATATACACACAAGGCAAGTGTGATCCATTGCTCAATGGAAATTAGGGTGGTCCAGGTTTGACCCAGACTGAGCCAGTTCCCAGAACATGGGGCTTTCAGTGATGAAAGTCAAGTCCAGGCAAGTCCCGGACAAACATCATGAGTTGGTCATCCTACTGGAGAGGTACAAGTTACAATTTACACAAAAGCTAAAAAAAAAAAAAAAAAAAAAAAAAAAAAAAAAAAAAGGAACTAGCACAGGGATCTGGAAGATCAAGGAGGATTGGTACAAAGTAAGGCCATTCTGGACTTCTGGATCCAGCTATTTCTCTCCCTTCCTGATCTCGGAATTCTGCACATTTTTTCCCTAAAAAGAGATTCACTCACCGTAACATCTAAATTTAAATAGAACCCCAAACTCTGAATATGAAACCTGGCTTTGGGTTCTGTTTGGGTACAAGCAAGCCTGTTTTTCTCATTTTGAAGATGGATAAACTGAGCTCCATACACAGGTTCAACAACATGTTCAAATCAACCACACAGCTGGAAATGAAACCCAGTTTCTTTACCTCCTGGTTCACTATGTATTTTGGGATCTATAACGCAGGCTTCAAACAGTGTTTAAGTTCTGTTTAACCTTAGTGGGGAATATTCCAATTAACATATCCACCCCCGGGGTGTTTCTCCCCATTGAAATTTTCTTCCTTTTCTGAAAAGTGAAGGAGACACTCGCCTCACTCCCCTACATCTTTCTTTCTTTTTTTTTTTTCTTACTAAAGCTGGCAAACATTAGTGGCTTCTTTGGTTTTCTGCTCAATTCAACTCAAGAGAAGCTTGAAATGAATTCCATTTTTTGTAACAGTTAGGAAAAGACTGTTCAGGGGTGGGGAAGATCAATCACTTGTGAAAAATGCTAGGTGTCCCATTATGGTATGATAAGTTCAGCTGCATAGCATATGCATTTTTTTGCTCCCTGAATAAATGGCAGAAGTCAGTTCCCCATAAATTCAAAATGTATATTAGAACATGAAATCATATTTTAAGTGGATTTCACATATTGCTTCTCTTCATCATTCTAAATACCAAAGATTAAGCTTGCCACTTGCTCTTGCAGACTTTTTCTCTGCTTTCTTTTATTTTTTTTCCCCTTTTGTTTAATCAGATATGAATAGTGGTTGGTGGTCTTTACTGCTCAGAACTAAATGAAAGGGAAAGGGAGAAAATGAACTCTGCCTGCTCTCTTCATTGCAAACAACATCCATTTTCATCATGACTGTCCCTGGCCTCTTTCAAGATGGCACTGTCTCCCAAATGGTAAAGTGGACCTAACGTACCTTCTCACTAAGGCAACCCTGATGCTGCTTTGAGACAGAGCATTCCTTCGCTTTCCTTCCATTTAACTAGAACTTCTTGGAGAATCCCACCAAGAGCCATTATGTATCCTGGTTACCAACCCAGATGCTGGAGCCCACCTCTATCATTCTATCACTTTCACCAAGTCACTTAACCATGGCACTGGACCTTTCTGTGCCTCAGTTTTTATAACAGGATTGGGGAACATCTGGCCCAAGGGTTGCATAAGGCCTGAGAAATCATTTGGTCTGACCTTGCCAAGAACTTTGGGATGAGTTAATTAAATATTTGGCCAAATATAGCAGAATAACTCTTAAGTTGATAATTTTATATGGCCTGCAAACGATATTATAAGTATCTAAAGGGATCTTGGCAGAGAAAGAAAGGTTTCCCACCCTTGGTCTATACGATGAAAGGTAGCTGTTCTTTTGATCATCGATATTGTTCACAGGAAAAGTCTCTCTCTACCAGACTCCCAGCCTCTCACATGAGTCCATCACTTTGCAGGTCTAGTCCAGCCTCCATGTCTTTAATCCTCTGCTCATTCCCTCCTCTCAGTTGACCAGCAAAGTTCATCATCTTCTCATGGCATCAACCCTCGTGGAGGCTCCTTCTGTTGTGGGCTCCTTATCCTCTAAACATCTCAACTCTGCATTCTCACCTAGAAAATCTCACTTGAGATTTAAATACGATCCCAAATGACCCACCCTGCTCCTCTTACATTTAGAATAAACTCTCTCTCTCTCTCCCCTGGCCTTGTCAATGTCCACTGTGGTCTAGACCCTGCCTACCACTCCACATTCCTTCTCCAACTCTCCCCTACATTTACTACACTCTCCACTTCCTCCTCTTCCATAAATAGTTCAAGCCCATTTCTATCTTAGGGATCTTTGCAAATTCTATTGCCTCTGACTAAATATCTCCCTCCCTCAGCTCCATTCAGGTCTCTGCTTAGTAGTAACCTTCCAGAGAAATTCCACTACTGTTCTACCTACAATGCCTCAACATCAGTCACTTTCTAGCTCATTAGCCTGCTTTATGTTTGTCATAGACTTCATTACTATCCAAAATATTATTTCTTTGTTACTCATTTATTACCTGTCTTGCTCCAAATTCTATGAGAGCAGGCACCTTGTCAGGTTCACAGTCCCAGTCCCAATATTCTTAAAGAACCAGCATATCTTAAGCTCTTCATAAATATTTTTTAATGAATGGAGAGTAAACTTTTAAAATCTCTTCATTCCCTGAATTTACCCACATTGCATTGGGGAGATGTTTTGCAGGCTTATATAATAATATGGTAATTAATCTGAAAGAAAGGTATGTTAAGTTGTAAGTTAAGGAGCAACTAAATGGGTGTTGTGAGGATACTGACCACTTGTTTATTGTCTGCAGAATGGAATACACGGGCAGAATCTGGCTGAAATTGTTGTGACGCAGCTTGATGTGCTGTAAGAAACAACTTTTGGTTTTGAATGTCACAGATAACTGAGAGAAGCGGTAAAGAAAGGTGTCAGCACTCCATTCCTAAGGCACTTGACAAACAGCCAATGATTTGCCTCAGATGCTTCAGGAATTTGTTAATATACTGTGATTATTAGTGAGTTACATAACCTATAGCATACATTTCAACCATTCTAAAAATGCACATTTCCCCCACATTTTACCTCTCTTGTATCAGAATGTATCTTACAATTGATACATGGTAGTTAAACTGGAAACACCTTTTCTTAGTGGTATACAAAATGATGATACTTAAAAGATGCCATCCTCAACTCAAAAATGTATGGTAATTTATTATAAGCTATGTTCATTGAATGTCGGCTTTAGGAAAGCATCAACAAGTGTTATCCCATTAACCCTCATAATAAGCCTATAGGATAGATAACATTAGACTTTGTTTATAGCCAAGAAACTAAGGAACAGGGAGATTAAGGAACTTTTCTAAAGTCACACAGCTTCTAATGGTTAGAGCCCAGAATTGAATCCACATCTATCTGACTCTCAAACCAATTCTCATCACAATTCTGCTAAAACAATTATTAATTATTAAATCAATAACTTAATTGATGCCGATCACAAGGGAGGTACAGAGCAGATATCCAGTTCGTGTGCACTCCCTTTCCCTCTGCTCTTTCACATTTGCCTCAATGTAAGAGCGAAACCATGCCCTGATTCTATGATTTATGTAAAACCTCGCAGAGGGCAAAACTTGGCAGTCAGGCTGAGGTCTGGCTTTTTGAAAAGATCTGAGCCCGCATCAAAGGCAGTGAGTTAACTCAGAAATCAGTGGGGCCATATAATGACGTGGCTGCCAAAGGACCACTCTGTGATGAACAGGGGAGAGCAGAGTAGCCAAATTAACTCCCTGCTCAGTTTTGACTCAGAAGAATGCTAACAAGATTAGACTTTGGAAGCAGGTAGGTTGAATGAACTGGAACAGGCATTGTGGGGGGAGGGAGGAAAGAGATTGGTTTTCAAGTCTGACAGGCTCAACCTCAAACCCCAACTCCCCTTCTTCCTGTTTCTGGACCTCTGATCTGTGAATTAGGAGAGGAGCCCCTTCCTCTGTAGAGGTGGGGTGAGGATTTGTTTAGTTCATAAATATTCATGACACTTTCTCTGTGCATGTGGGCTGCATCAGTGAACAAGACAGATTAATATCCTTGCCCCCATTTGGCTTACATTTTAACTAGTCTGAAGGGACATAGAGCATCTAGCATATTATGCAGTTATTAAAAAATAATAGTTGTTATTAAAGTTATTAAATAAAAGTATCAACATCAGGTAGTATAATTGAAACTGGTGTCCAGTTGAAATCCATCCAGGAATTATTTATAAAGCACCAAGCACATCCCACCTCAGGTCTCCTCTGCCAAGAACTTTCTTCAAGATCGTCCCATGTCTGCCTCCTTCTCATGCCATATTTAATCCAATGTCACTGTTTAAACTAAAGATGAGATGCCGTCTAAACCAATCTTTTCTTCCCTGCCTGGCTTTGTCTCTCTACCACTTTACCTCAGTTGTTGACTTCAGAGCCCTCACCACAGTTTGAAATTCCCAGTTTCTAACTTTGCTTCTTTCTTGTCCTGTTCACCAGTAGAATGGAAGCTCCCTAAGCACAGGGACCTTTGCTCGTTGCCCCTAGAGCAGGTTTGACACTGAATATCTAGCTGCATGATGAGCATTAGTGATATTAGCTGGAATTTATATACACACTGGACTCCAAGCTAAAGTTAGGGACCACCTGAGCGAAACACTGGAACTTTTGCTAGCAGCAGCCAATGTGACCCAGTGCTGACAGAAGCTCTACAGAGGCTGGCTCCCAACTCTGGAAAGACAAATCCCTCCATTGCATTTGGAGACCCAAAAACTCTCAGAATCAAAGTTCTTATGTCACTGCACGCTAAAGACAACAAAACCAACAGGAGAATAGGAACAGGCTTGAGGTGAGAGGCAATGAATTCAGATCTGCTTGTACTCCTATGAGAAGGCAAGCCAGAAGGAACTAGGAGACATGAATTCATGTGGTTCATTTAGCCTCAGAAAGGCTTTCTGACAATTTTTAGAACCAGGGCATTAAAACACTGACTCATGCTGGGATTTGGGGGAGCTAGTCTGACCAGGAAAAAGGAGCAATGAATCAACAAGAAATTTATTGAACATGTATTATACACCCAACCTGTGTCACATGACTTGGTTTAAGGATAGGACAGGGTGAAGCCTGGGGGAGCCCCACAGGCTCTGCTGATATTGACCTTCTTCAATATTTTTAGAAATAGTCTAAGTAGAAGTACATACCCAGTTCCCCAGCTCTGCTGAGAAAAACTCTTCAGGTTAATAAAATGTTGAGCTGATTGAATAAAAGGGCAGAAAGAGTTCACAATGCTACCTGCTGATCAGAAAAATAGCAAAGGAGTCACTTTTTATGTGTAGAAAACTGTCTTGAACTGCAGAGGCCTGACTAGGAAGAGTAAAAAAAGAAAAAGAAAAAGAAAAAAAAAAGAAAGTTATGAAGGGCAAGGGCCTTACCTCTCTTGTTTGTCACTGCATCCCCAAATCTGGCCCAGAGCTAACACATCATAGGTGCTAATTTTGTAAAATAGAGGGGAAGGGGACTGACTGCACAGCTGACCTATGTTTCCATTGTATTGCAAGGCTCTGGTGAAGGTAGAGGCATTAGGTAAGAGGGGTAAAGAGCTAAAATGGTGCTCATCACCAGCCTTGGTCTTCATTCCTGAGACCTGAGAAGCCAATGGGTTGTTTGCCAAGAACAACAGTTAAGGCTTCTGATTCTCATGACCATGGGGAAGAATTGGGACAGAGGAAAAAGGGGGCTAATTTCTAGCACCAACACAATGGCCAACACAGAAGCCTTTGTCAGGTGAGAACAACTGCTTGCCTCAGCCTCGCAAGGCAGGACTCCAACAGCCAAGGGATTTCCTGTTGCATGGTCTCCAATAAACATCTGACAAGCTTCATGTCTCTGGGCTTTCACATTACACCACTTTGCTCAGCGGTGATCCAGTGTTTGTGGTCTCATTTCTCAACTACAAGAGGTTTCTTTGACAGAGACTTAAAACTTAACAGTACGAGAGGAGGAAAAGAAAAACCATTTCATCATGGGTCGACTATTGAGAACCTGTGGTTCCATCAAATGTTCTCCTTCATAACACAGTAGGAGACAGTGAAGACATTGTAGCTGATGTACCTTGCTGTGCCTTTAGAATGAAACCTCAAAGTGAGGACTGTGCCAAATCTTCCTCTATTCTTAGAAGAAGGCAACAATAGCACAGTGTGGCTGGAGAGCCCTCTAAACAGGAGGGAGGCAGCTGCTGGGTATAGAAAAGGAGTTTGTCAGAGAGTTGGAGTTACCCTCCAATGGCTGGTTCCCAAGTTCTACTGGCTTATAGTCAGTAAGGAAGAGTAAGGATGTTGGGTCAGAAAGAAAGAGTAGAGTTTTGTTAAATGATCCAGGTCCTCCCTTAGCAAACAAATCGAACACACCAAGATTCTAATGACGTCATTCAAGGGTCCCTCTTATGGGGACCAGCCAGGTGCTCTCTCACCTCTGAGCTTCTGCTCATAAGTCTTCATCCCAGCCTACCCTCCCCTACAATGTCCAACTCAACACAATTCAATCTCCACCTTCAAGACTGAGCCCAGATACGATGACAAAAGAATGCAGGTATTGGAGTGGGGAACATCTGAAATCAAAGACCAGGTCCATCCCATACATGTTGGGAACCTATGGAAAGCCACCTAACTCTCCTGATCCTCAGTTTTCTCATCTGAAAGCTGAAGCTTAAAAGACCCATCCCATTGATGGGAATGTAGTGAAATATCCAAAGGGGATTCTCAGAAAGGGGAATGGCGCTGGACAGGCAGCAAATTATAAGTCAAGGGGATTTTGATTTAATTGGGAAGTGAAATATGAAGGAGTAGCCTAGGAAAAGACAGAATGCAGAAGCTCAGATGGTAAACTGGAAGGTCCAGGAAGGGACTGATGGGAGCGATCATGTCACTGAGTGCCTTTCGCCGCATCAGGCCTTGGGAGACACGGAGATGAACAAAAACGATATGACCCACTTGCTCCTGAAGCTTCCTTTTTAATGAGAAGAAATGGACTTTGGAGCCAGGCCCATCCGGGTGTGAATTCCAGCTCAGCCATATTGTAGCAATTGGTCTTGGGCAAGTGATTCGACCTCCCCAAAGCTATTTCCCTGCTGGAAAATGAGGTTAATATTAGCTACCTCACAGAGTTCTTGCAAAGATTAAGTGGGATGCATATGTAAAGAGCCTTTCCTATTGCAGAAGGCACTTATGAAATGGCCTTTCCTTCTTTCCTTAGTGGAGTTTTAAGCCATGCCAGAATTGCCCAAGGGTTTTGTTTTCTTCTAAATGTAATAATAGAAGATTTATGAAAAACAGACATCAAGAGTATTTGTCTCTATCTCCCTTTCTAAAAAGTAATATTTTGCCAACTGTTGTCAACTGTGTATTGTTTTGGGTGGGCATCATGGCCCTCACACAATATTCTTTATTTTGATCTGAAAAATAAAGGATCTAATGATTTGAATTGCTTCCCCACCCCCATGATCAACAGCAATGCCAATTTGTGTATGCTTCCACTAAATTATGTGCCAGGCTAGATAAAAGATTTGTTTTGAAAAACAGCCACTTCCAAAAATAAGAGAGTTTATCAATTCCAATCATTCTTATCCAAAATTAGTTGTCAAGTTTCAATGGCTGAAATGAATTTAACGACATAAATTCGGAACCGCTGCGGAATGACTAATGCTACCTTGCAGAGTGGCCCTGCATACACAGCCCTGGTGGGGTTCACCACATACATTTAAAATATCAGCACTTCTGGGTTATAATAGAGCTATTAACAACAGTTGACTGACATTAGTCAGACTAAGCATCAATTTCAAAAATATGCTGACCTTTCCAAAAATTAAGAAGCAGTTGCCCACACTCACCAAAGAGAAATTGGACTAATTACTGTGGCGTTATGAAACCCAGTTATTAGACTAATAGACAGCAATGTTTTTCTCACAGCCACAAAAAAATAAAAATAAAAAATAAAAGCCAGCAAATACATTATAATGCCGTAGCAATACTGATATTTATAAAATCTCATTAGGCCGACTGGAAGTCAAACAGTAGCCTATCGCACTGCTGATTCCTACTTACAGATCAAAGTTAAATGCGTGCTTTAGCTGTTAGGAAACCAAATTGAATTCGGGATCCGCGTTGCTCTCATTAAGCAGCACTCTGTTAGGCTGTGTTTAAGAGGAACAGCCCATAGGGAGCTCTTCCCAAACCAATGAGAAGGCCCTCTTCTCACATCAGACCTGGAATACCATGACAGTTCATTTAAATACACGCATTTGCAAGCAGGCTGGATTTCCACAGCCCTGCTTTCCTTGGTCACCTCGCCTTAAGCTGGTTTACTTTTTGGGCAAAATGAAAATCCCATTCCAACACAGTAATTCTCATTGTCAATGAAGATCTCTGCATTGTGTCCATAGTACAATAGGCAACTATCTTCCTTGCCTGTTTCTGTCTTTCCTCTCTATGACATTAACACTTAATTAAAGGGAAAGATGAACAAACTGATGTAAACAGATATGATGAGCGGGCTGAGTTCCCTGTGGAGGAAAACAAAGTTGAGTCAGGCAACAGCGAAGTCGCACAGGCACCAGTGCAGAAGCAAAATCTCAGCATTGGTTGCTGAGACAGAGCAGGGATCCTTTTTCCAGATGAGACCATGTTTTAAAATTCCAGTAAGCAGCACAAACACAGCAGCGCCTGCAAAATGCGTGTCCTTTCATGCTGAGATAGTTCCCACCCCTTCTACATCACTTATAGATTTATAGCCCACAGCTGGGTTATTTCACGGGGTCACTAGGCCAGGGAGCAATACCCAGAGACTGACAGCTTTGAGCTGGGCCTCCCATCCTCAGACTCGGACTCTATCTCCTTGATGTCACATATATATCAACTGCATGGCATCTACATCTCCTCAGTATGTGTGTACATTCAGTTGGTTTACACGAGGGACATCAAACAGAAAGGGCTTGATTTGATGTTGCTGTGCCCTTTCCAATTAGCTGCCTTGGAGAATCTGTTTTCAATTTATTGAGAGCCCCGCCACACTGCGTAGGATGCACAGCCTGCATAGCTTGCAGCGCCTGGGGCAAAGTGTGGCTTGGTCTTTGCTTTGTGCCTGGTGCACAGGTGAGAGGGTAAATAAACCTGCTGGCTCTGCACAGTGAAGACCCTGAATTTCTATAAAGGGAGGAGGGTTGGAAAGGCGGTTGCAGGGAGCCATCTCAATGTGATATTTTGCACTGGGAGTGCACTGTTTCGTCTTAATACATTCATTTGGTGGGAGAAGGTTCAAAGTCCCTCCAAGTGCTCTGACTCAACTACAATAGCCTCTTGGTTAGTATATGGCTTATTTGGCTCCTTTTAAGCTTCTTAAAACATAGAAGCACTTGAGAAAAGAAAAATAACTTAAGCAAATATTTGAATTTTTTAACAACAAAAAATTTCCAATGCACATATTACCAAATAAATTCCAATATTAAAGATAATGTATCTTTTATATTTTTAATTTTATTGATTATGATATCACATAATTGTCCTCATCCCCCCATTCCCATCCCAAATCCCTCCCCATATATGCCCCCACCCCCCTGTTGTCCATGGCCACTGGCTAGGCCCATATGCATGCACACAAATCCTTTGGTTGATCTCTCCCCTTTACCCCCACCCTCCCCTACTTTCCCTGTGAGGTTTGAGAGTCTGATCACTGCTTTTCTTTATCTGGATCTGTTTTTGTTCATCGGTTTATGTTGTATATATTTTTCAAATAACTGAATGGTAGGGGAGGGTGGAGGTAAGGGTAGAAATCAACCAAAAAACTTGTATGCATGCATATAAGCCTAAGCAATGGACACAGACAACAGGGGGTGAGAGCATAGGGGTGGTGGAAATGGGGGGATAAAGACACATATGTAATACCTTAATCAATTAAAAAAATAAAATAAAATAAAAAAATAACTGAATGTTGGTATTCAGGATTCTGTACCTGAAAATACATGTAATTTGGTCAAACTAGAATTAGGACAATGACAAAGCACTATATATGCAAAAGCATTAGGATCATGAAAATAAAATAAATTTTTGTATAGAGACTTTCAATTCACAAAATACTTTGAAATAATATTAACTCTCTGGGTCTCTGTTGCAATCCTGTAAATGAGGTGGGCCAGACACCAGTGTCCCTACTTTATTTTTATTTTTTTTTATTGGTTATGGTATCACATAATTGTCCTCATTTCCCCATTACCATTTCAAACCCCTCCCCATGGTGTCCCCACTTCATATATCACAGAAGAAACTGAGACTCACAGCTAAGTGGCTTGCTCACATTGCACACACAGTTACATGGATGAGGATGAGGGCAGGAGTGCCCCAAATAGCAGTTTCTCAGAACCCCTTCTACCATATCACAGCTTTGTTTCCTCCAAAAATGTTCTGCTAAAGATACCCCTCCAGGCATAGAAGAAATAACATCCCAGTAATGAGCACTCCTATTGCTTAGTTTTTGGTTTCTAATACTGTTCTCTTATAAAAGAAGCCAGGCTCCTCACAGAAATGGCTGATTCTTGGACTGGGACAAGAAATACACAAAATGACCCTGCAGCTTCTTGCAGTGATAGCAAGTAAGAAAGTACACACACACACACACACACACACACACACACACACACACACACATTCGCTCACACACACACTCAGGCACATATACAAAGACAGGAGCATGTCAAAGGAAGCCAGGAGCCAACCAAAATTGCTTCTGATAATTGTCCGAGAGGTGTAAATCAAAACAACAATGCGGTACCATCTCACACCTGTCAGAATGGCCAACATCAACAAATCAACAAACGACAAGTGTTGGCGAGGTTGTGGAGAAAAAGGAACCCTCGTGCACTGCTGGTGGGAATGCAGACTGGTGCAACCACTGTGGAGAACAGTGTGGAGTTTCCTCAAAAAACTGAAAATGGAACTCCCATTTGACCCAGTAATCCCACTTCTAGGAATATATCCCAAGAATCTAGAAACACCAATCAGAAAGGATATATGCACCCCTATGTTCATAGCCTCACAATCTACAATAGCCAGAATTTGGAAACAGCCTAGGTGCCCATCAGCAGATGATTGGATCCAAAAACTATGGTACATCTACACAATGGAATACTATGCTGCCATAAAAAAGAAGGAATTCTCATCATTTGCAGCAACCTGGATGGAATTGGAGAACATCATGCTGAGTGAAATAAGCCAATCAATGAAAGAGAAACACCACATGACCTCACTCATTCGTGGATGATAAAGAACATTATAAATTGATGAACCAAGAGACAGATATAGAGACAGTAAAACAACAGGCAGACTGTCGAATTACAGTGGGGAGGGGAGGAAGATCTGGGAGAGATAGTAGATCAACCGAAGAACTTGTGTACATCCATATAGGTTCAACCAATGGACATGGAACTCTGGGGAGGGAGGGTATGTACAGGAGGGAGGGGGCAAAAAAAATCAATAAAATAAAATATATTAAAAAAAATTGCTTCTGATTGTCAAAGCTGGGACAAGATAAGTAACATAGGATGGATTATAATTTGAAGTACAAAATAAATATCCATGAGTCCATAACGATGTAGATAAATGATTTGAATAAATGAGTAAATGAGAATGAGAAGATATAGCAAAATTCCCATGCAGCAAAATTCCAACTAATTTCTGTGCATACGCTTCCCTCAAACAGGTGTAGTGTACCTCCAACTTTTTAAGTGTGGGATGTGTGCAGTTATTTCCTCACCAAGAATACAGTATGGAAAAGGGAAAGAAAAAGAACAACTTTACAGTAGAGAAAACTGACAAATGCTACATCAACCAGATGATCAAGGTCAACATCAACAGTGTAAGTCATGTTGATAGCATGTCCTCTTGATATGATGTGATGAAAATGGCACTGTACTTCTGCGTCTTCCTCCCAAAAACCCATGAGCCCGATCTAGTTATGAGAAAACCTTCAGGCAAATCCCGATTGAAGGACAATCTATAAAATGCCTGGCGAGCCCTCCCCCAGACTGCCAAGGTCATCACAAACAGAGGAGTCTGGAAAACTGTCACAGCCAACTGGAATCTCAGAAGACATGATAACCAAATGTAGGTAGTCTACTGGGTGGAATCCTAGAACAACAACAAAAAGGACATTGGGTATAAAATCAAGGAAAGCTCAATATGTATGAACATCAGTTAATAGTAAAGCTTCAATATTGGTTCATAAATTGTAACAAATATCCTGAACTAATATAAAATGCCAATAAGAGGGGAAACTAAGTGAAGGGTATGTAGAAACTCTGAATTATCTTTGCTATTTTTTTGTAAACTTAAAACCTATCTACAAATAAATATTTATTTTTTTAAAAGAAAACCTGCCTGGCTGGCATGGCTCAGTGGATGAGCATTGACCTAAGAACTAGAAGGTCCCAGTTGGGGCACATACCCAGGTTGCAGGCTTGATTCCCTAGTAGCAGGTGTGCAGGAGGCACCAACCAATGATCCTCTCTCATCATGATGTTTCTATCTCTCTCCCTCTCTAAAATCAATAAAAATATACATTTAAATATACAAATACATACATAAATATAACCTCCCTCTACCTAAGCCATATATGTGACACATAAACCATTTCACAAGATCAAAGAATAGGCCTTCATTCAGTTGAGGAAGCTCAACTATGACTGCTATGCACTGACCATGATGGAAGCCCCAAAGCTTGAGCCACTAAGTGGTTTACAGTAAATATTCAAAAATCATAAGATCCTCCTTAACCTGGGAGCCAGCCTTCATCAACAGTAAAGGCTGAAGCAATGTTTGCTGAAGAAATAAGGAAAGCTTTAAAATTGAGAGGCGTGGCAGGAGGTACCACCTGTGCTCTCTGATTCCAGCCCCAACAATCCTAGTGGTTGTGGAGGGGGAAGCAGTCACTCACAGCTGGGGGAGGACGAGGCAGCGGCTTCAGCTAGAGTGTGTCTGCACCCAGGGCAAAAGTGATCCTAAAACAGCAACCTGAAATGCACCGGGCATTGATAGTGCCATCCATGTGGCAGCTAAGTGGACATTAATGTGCTATAAAGTACCTGTTGGAACTTCACAAGATAAATTATTTTCCCTCCTACCTATACACCAGGAGGGTATAATCTACTGGATGGTGGGAGGCAGGGGGGGGGGGGGGCGGGATAAGTCTTGATTTTTTAATTTACCTAAATTGCAATGCTAGGGCAGAGAGGGACCAAACTAAGATGCCAGACGATAAAATGAGATGTTGGGCTGCATCCTCGGACCTGTTCACTTCACATCCCCCACTGACAGCAAAGGCCGGGCAGTATCCCATCAGCTCATTGACAGAGTGGAGGCCTTCTGGCTCAAACCTCATCCACTCTGAGAATAGCCATTTTCAATCTCAAAGAAGCATGGTGCTGTCTCAGTTTTGCAAGGGACCTGAAAAGCTGGTGTATCCTGAGAATCATTTGACACCTGATCCATCACCACAGGATCCCTGCCACGGACCTCCCTACCTTTCAAGGCATGTTCCGAGGACATCATTGGCCCAGCTTGATCCCACCATCTGACCTCCTCGTTGTTGCTTATGTGCTCCATGCACACCCCTGCCTCGGCCTTTGCACTTGCTTGCTCCTCTGCCTGGAATGCACTTCTGCCATATACTCACATGATTTGCTTCTTCATCTTCTTCACATCTTTACCCAAATGTTACCTTCTCAGTGAAGCTTTCCCTAGCCATTTATTTAAATTTTCCCATTCCCCCATACTCCATCCCCCATACTCTTGTCCTCCTTAATTGCTTAATTTTCTCTACAGCACTTCTCATCATCTAACACACTATATTTTTACTATTTAAAAATATGTTTTTATTGGTTTTTAGAAAGGGGGAAGGATAGAGAGATAGAAACATTGATGGAAAAGAAACATTGGTCAGCTGTCTCCTGCATCACCCCCACTGAGGACTAAGCCCATGCATGTGTCCTTACCAGGAATGGAAGCATGACCTCCTGGTTCATAGTCCAATGTTCAACCACTGAGCCACACCAGCTAGGCCTAACTATTTTGTATTGCATTAATTTCCCCTCTAGAGTATAGACCCAATTTTTTATTCATTGCTATACTCCTAGCATTTAGAAATGTGGCTGGCATGTGTCACTAAATTCATATAAATTTATAAATGAACAAATTCTCAGCTCTCAAGCAAAACTTTCTATTTTATGAACCAGTCATATTTATAAAAACCTTATACCCCACCACTATAAAAATATTAATTCATGATACATACAAGGCATTCCACTTTTATATTATAAACTTATTCAATAAGCCTTTTTAAGACTTTTGGTGTAGAAAATACATATTAAACGTGATTATAATGACACACATTTCTTTTGTTTCTTACTCAGGTACTGAATGGAAAGTTCAAAAATACATGTGAAATTCATTTCTTCTTCCTCTCTTCTACTTAGAGCCAAGATCACTGCTTTTGACATAGGTCCACACCAAGACTTGTACTGAAATGTTCATAGCAGCATAATAATAAAAAAGCAGAAATAAATACAAATGTCCATCAACTAGTAAGTAAGTGTAAAGCAAAACGCAGTATGTCTATCAATGGAAATCTATTCAGCAAAACAAAGACATGACCAATAAATACATACTGCCACATGAATGAAATCACAAGACATTACACTATGAGAAAGAAGCAAAACTCACATAGTCTATAATCCCCTTATATTAAAAATACAGAAGAGGCAACTCTATAGAGACACAAAGTACATTAGTGGTTGCCTGGGGCTGAGGGTGGGGTTGAAGACTGACTTGCAAATAGACATGAGGAATTTTTCTGGGGTGATGGAAACATTCTAAGTTTGGATTAGGTGATGATTGCACAATTATGCATTTACCAAAAAAGTCATTGACTTGTACACTTAAAACAGGTGAATTTTATTGAATATTAAATATATTTCGATAAAGATGTTCTAAATTTTTTAAAAGGTGTTCAGAAACCATCTTAGCTTATCACTGAATTATCTTACTGCATTCCCAGTCAATACAGAGGGAAGAACAGATTCCAACATCTGTCCTCTGCTATAGCAAAAACTACCCCTAGTCTCATCAAAGGGAGGAAAGGGTGATCCTGGACCCCAAGGCCTCCAGGATGTTGTATATATCCCAGCAGAGCACTAAAAAGGAAGTTTAAGCTGATACCGGTTTGGCTCAGTGGATAGAGCATAGGCCTGCGAACTCAAGGGTCCCAGGTTCTCCCAGTCAAGGGCACGACCTTGGTTGCGGGCACATCCCCCCAGTGGGGGGTGTGCAGGAGGCAGCTGATGTTTCTCTCTCATCGGTGTTTCTAACTCTTCTAACCCTTTCCCTTCCTCTCTGTAAAAAAATCAATAAAAATATTTTTTTAAAAAGGAAGTTTAAGAGTAAGCCCCACCCTTCTGGGTGTTTATAAAACTTCCAATTTAAGATTATTGTAATGCCCGAGCCCCCCAAAATAGAGCAATTCATCATGCGTTCCTTTGTTCCTTTTTTAAAACATTTATTGAACATCTACTTTGTACAATCACTAGCTAGGTGTTGGGGACACACAATTGCATCAGACACAGTGATGCCCAGAAGAGTTCTGATACTGTCACTCAAAGTTCAGTGAGATCTATATGGGAGCCCCTAGTCCTCTTCCTACAGCTGAATTTTCCTGGGAGGGTGGAGGAGGTGGTCCAGGCAAGCCCACAGACCAATCCCAGGATCCAAGGGAAGGATTAACATCCTGGATGTGCTCACAGGTTGCCTGTGAAAGAAGTGAGCACCAAGGGTGAGTTTATATAACTCCTCCCTCTCTTGAAAACCTGGCAGCCCAGGTTCCTGCCTCACTGTCAGTCTCTTTCTTTCTGGCAGACAGTTCAGCCTTTAAAATCAATAGGTTAGGAAATCAATAAAATGCAAACATGGCACTTTACCCTGCTGGTTTGACTCTCTCCCTTCATCCTGAAAACACCAGTGTTTCCTTTGCATCACCCCCTTGGTAATTTAAAAGCCTCCACCTTTTCAGCCATCTTACCCTTCTCCTCAGCTCTGTTGTGAAATCCCTTTGAAAATAACTATTCCAAAACACAGGGATCCTGTGCCGCAGAATCAGTCAACCACTACTTATTGCACAGGTGTTTTAGGACCTTCAAGCTTCTCCAACACCCCAACAGAGGACTGTATGTGGAAGTAAATGTTGTGTACAAAAAGGGAGTTCTAAGGAAAGTAATCTCACAGTGTGACCTGATCATTTTATATAATAAAAGCCTAATATGCTAAGTGTTCAGTCATCCAGTCAGCCATTCAATCAATCGAAGTATCAATATAATATGCTAATTATATGCTAAGGTTGTTCAACTGCTTGCTATGATAGGCACTGACCACCAGGGGACAGAGAGTCGACCAGTCAACCAGTCACTAAGACGTGCACTGACCACCAGGGGGCAGATGCTCCAACCAGTATGTTAGCTTGCTGCTGGGATCCAGCCTATCAGGTCTGAGCAAGACAGGCCAGACATACCTTAGAGCCTCCTTGGTCCCTCCCCAGCTGGCTAGCCTCCCACATCCCTCCTGGGCCCTGATTGTGCACTGATGAGGTCTCTCGGCCTGGTCTGTGCCCTCTCACAATCCAGGACCCCTTGGGGGATGTTGGAGAGCCAGTTTAGACCTGATCTCACAGGCCAGGCCAAGGGACACCACTGGTGCATGAATTTGTGCACTGAGCCTCTAGTAAATTTATAAATGGGCAGGTCATGGTTACTAAGAAGCTTATCTTTACCTGAAGCAAGGCCTGTGCATTGTTTCTGCACATCTAGGTTAACACCCCTATAAAATGCCTCCTGTCAGTCCCCTCCTTCTAAGGATGCAAGAGGTCATCTGAGTCCCATGCTGCTCTCTCCCACCTCCATGTAATCTTCCTTATGGGCCCTCCTTAATTTGAAATGCATAAGAGAAACCGCATTTCTCTTATTCTCTGGAGCACTTGAGATCTTACTCTCTGGCATATGTCACTGGTTTGGCTCAAATAAACTCTTATAAAAATTCTTGACAGGTTTAGATGTTTCTTACACCGACAACATGAACAGGTTGTATTGCCTGCCCAGAGTTGTCACAGATGCCTCTGATGGTAGCGAGTTGCCCATCCCCAGAGGCAGTCACACAGAGGAAGCAGTGATAGGTCAGAGATAGGTGACTCATCATTCTGACATTGCTCACGGGTTGGTCTAAGAGGCAGGTCAGTCAAGTCCTTCTCATTCTGAGACTCTGTTATTCAAAATGTGGGCTATAGATCCATGAGATTCTACAAAAGCAAAATAGCAGCAGTCAGTATTGGACAGGACAAATAAGCCTGCTCCCCACAGAAATTTTCAGAAACATTTGTAGAGAGGCAGATTGTCAGAGACCAGACAAATTGAAGTCAAGAAAGGGGAGTCTGGGTGCATTAATAGCACGGGGGCTACACCTGTACACCACAGCTTTGGAAAAGTCTGAAACACTGGGGTACGTTTGGGGGAGACTCTCACAGAACGTTGGTTGCAAGTTTGGGGTTGGAACTGGGTTCCAGTTTCACTTCCACAGTTCGATATTGCAGCTCAGCAAGTTGCATAATCTCTTTCTAAACACCAGTTTCTTCATCTGTAAAATGGGAATAATAACTTGGTTTTTCCAAAGATTAAATGGAATAACATTGGAAAGGCAGTATATAGGATGCTTCCTGGATATTATGACCATGGATTATCAATTCGTTTTTGTTGTTATTGTTAAGCCTCACCCCAGGACATGTTTTCTATTGACTTTTAGAGGTAGTGGAAGGGAGGGGGAAAGACACAGAGAGAGAAGCATTGATGTGAGTGAGATAATAGACTGGTTGCCTCCTGTACACACCTGAAGCGCTCCAGGCTGAGGGCAGACACTCTAACCACTGAGCTAAACCAGCTAAGGCTGATTATCAATTCTTATTCCACTGAAGTATCCATTTTTCTAGATGGTCAGCATGGAAATTATCAGGTGCTCCACAAACAGAATGAAGGAGGTACAGGCCCAGTAAAATGCCAGGCTGGCTAGACCATAGCTTGAACTCATAGGCACCTCTTAGGCATCTTGAGGAGCTGTCTGGCTGAGCAGACTCCTCGGTGGGTTCATTGCCACTCCAGGAAGAGCATTTTAAAGAAAGCTACAGACCGCGGGCAGCCAGCACTGAAGCAGCAGGGAGCAGCCTGGGTCAGGGCTGTGAGAGCGATACAGGCTTGTCACTTTGATTTCCATTTCTTTGGGGAATCAGGCTTCTTAGACTGATACTTTAAGTTTAGACTACATGTGCATGTGTGTGCCTTGCAATTTGGAATGTTACCAAAAAAAAAAAAAAAATCCTTCTTTCAAAGAAATGTAGCAGCCAAGCCACCAACTAAGGTGGTGGTGACAGGGACTTGGGCCACATCAGCACACACATCAGAATCAGCGTATAACTGACCAGGGCTACGCAAATGGGACAGATAACCAAACCATGTGCCTGACTCAGCCCCATCGATGATGATGGAACCTTTGCAGCTTCTGGTCTCCAGAACTGTTTTCCAGGTCTGACCTTGATAGTTGCTGGGATGCTTAGTAAATGAGGTTCCCAAGCCTCCTTCTGCCAAGTCTTATTAATGGGCCAGGTAGGAGGACCCTGTAGCATTTTGGGGGAACCACTTCCCTGTTGACTCTCTGGAGATACCTTCTTTTTAAAATATATTTTTATTGATTTCAGAGAAGAAGAGAGAGAGAAACATCAATGATGACAGAGAATCATGATGGGCTGCCTCCTGCATGTCCCACACTGGGGACTGAGCCTGAAACCTGGGCATGTGCCCTGATCATAAATCAAACTGTGACTTCCTGGTTCATATGATTATGCTCAACCACTGAGCCATGCTGGCCGGGCAGGACCCTGCATTTTAAAGTCCCAGGTGATTCATGGGAGCAGGCAAATTTGGACAATACTTGTTCTAGTGCCAAACCATTCATTGTCCCTTTGGTTTCTTTCTTTTTTATTTTTAAATATATTTTTATTGATTCGGAGAAGGGAGAGGGAGAGAGAGATAGAAACATCAATAAAGAGACAGAATCATTGATCAGCTGCCTTTTGCACGCCCCCATTTGGGATCGAGCCTGCAACCCAGGCATGTGCCCTTGGTCAGAATTGAACCTGGGACCCTTCAGTCTGTAGGCTGATACTCTATCCACTGAGTTAAACCAGCTAGGGCCATTTTAGTTTCTTAATAAGGCCCCTTCTAAGGGCCTGATGTGAGCCAGGAACCTTCCTATAGAAATAGAAATGCGCATGAGGCATACCTCTCATCCTCCCAATTTCCTTGAGCTACAGGGCTGCTTATCCCAATTTTAAAGACAGACCCACAGCTCAGCGAGGTGAGTGATGTGCCCAGTCAGTGCCAGCACTGGGGTTCCAACCTGTGACTCATGCCTACCACCCGGGGCCTTTTTCCATGACCTCACGGTTGCCTCAGCAATCTAAATCGCTCCTCCATCAACACTCCTAGGCCGATGATCCAGGCAGCCATATGGGACTAGTCATGGGATTTTCCCAGACTAATTCCGACATGTCTTTCATAGCAGCAAAGAGCAGCTGCACAGCAAATGGGATGTCACTGGCTGGAAATGGCACCCTGCCCAACACATGGCCTCTGTAGACATCCTGTGAAAATGCCCTGAGAATGCGCCTGCAAAGTGTTTATTTTCTCTGGTGATACTAAATACAAATGGTGTCTCCCTGGAATCCAGTAGCTCTGGGCCCAGAGGATAACTTTATAAAAGTAACCACCGCCTCAACACTGCTCCCTACAGAGCCCGCACTGTATATATCATTAGTTCACACACTCACTGTTGGGTAAAAATGCCATTAGAAAACATATCATTTACCCAATGGACTGAAATGGGTCCCAAGGAGCTATTCCAATCTAGCAGGTAATTATGGGGAAACCCTGTATTATTTACTGGAGAAAATGGAACACCGCCCGGGGAAGCATGAAGGCCTATCCCTGCTCTCAGTGATAAAGAGATGATCCCATTTTGCGATAACAACCATTGAGCTTCCTCTGATTTGGGGAATTTTCAAAAAATGCTTTTATGGCTTGTCTTTTACTTTATAGATAGCTAATGGCTCCAAGCTAACCATAAATAATATTTAGTAAATGCATCGTAGTCCCATTCATAGCTTTATTTAGCAGAAGAGAGCACAAAAATCCTCCGAAATCTCATTTATTTCACGGCTCCAGTAATGACCACTTAACCAGGCAGCATATGGCATCCTCTCGTCTCCAGGGCCTTCAGAAGCTAAGAAGCTACAGGCACAGAGTCAACTGACCAATCCTCACACACAGCCACTCAGGGGATTCCGACTAGAAACACAATGAATAGCAAGGACTTGACCTTCACTCAAGTCTTAAGGGTTGCTGAGCTGGGGCTTTGTCTCCTCCCTGAACAGCCCTTCTTCAGAACGTTGGACTGAGGATGGCTGTATTCCCAGCACTCACCACGGTTCCTGGCATCTGAGGCTATGCAGTTTCTGTGTGTTCCATCCTATGACTCAGTCACATTATCCTCTGCTTTGTCCCTGCCCCTAGAACAGCGCTGACACAGAGCACAACTGCCTTTTCAGCTGGTGATTTTGTTTTTCCTTTTTGTGGCATGCCTCAACCATTTTATTACGTGGCCTATTCTTTTTTTTAATGTGTTTTTATTGATTTTTAGAGAGAGGAAGAGATATATAGAAACATCAATGAGAGAGAAATATTGACCCCTCCCTTCTACACATCCCCTAATGGGGATCGCACTGACAACCCCAGGATGTACCCTGACTGGGAATCAACAGATGACCTCTTGGTGCATGGGATGATACTCAATCCACTGAGCAACACAGGCCAGGCATGGCCTATTCTTGAGTCTCCATTGTCCCTCATTTGTCCTGCTAAACAACAAAAAGATACCATGGGAAGAGGGGAATGGGGACACACACAAGAATCATCCTTAAGTGTAGAGTGGGTGAAGGAGAGCAATAAGATGCTGTTGACAGGCAGAAGAGGATCATGAAAATTGTAACAGGAAGGGATCATAAAAACAGTTCTAAACCAAAGATTGACTCTATTTACTCATTTAAAACTATATCTCCTGTGTTTGCCAGTGTTGCTTAGTGGGTAGAGTGTTGGCCTGTGCACTGAAGGGTTGCAAGTTCAATTCCCAGTCATGAGCATGTACCTGGGTTGCAAGTTTGAACCCTGGCCCTGGTCAGGGTACTTGCAGGAAGCAACCAATTGATGTGTCTCTCTCACATTAAAGTTTCTCTCCTAGTTACCTTTCTTTTGTCAAGGGCAATCACAATCTTACTTCAGTTGCCAAGGTTGGGTTTTGTCTGGTCTTTGAACTTCAAATACTTTTGTATACTTATGTTTCTCTCTCTCTCTCTCTCTCTCTCTCTCTCTCTCTCTCTCTCTCTCTCTCTCTCTCTCTTCCCCCTCCCCCCCCCCCCCCGCTTCCTCTACTCTCTCTAAAAATCAATGGAAAAAATATCTTCAGGTGAATATTAACAAGAAACAACTATAATTCCTGAACTTGTATCATGAACAAAGCCCTGTGTCAAATACAGCCCATGAGACATAGAAAGGGCATCACTTCTTGGATAAGGACCCACTGCACTTCTCATTGTCACCTCCCTCAGAGAAATATAACCCCAGATTTGAGAATAATAATAACAATGCCAACTAAGAGACCACTTGGAAAAGACAAAACTAAGGACAGAGAGACAGAGC
Source organism: Pipistrellus hanaki (assembly GCF_964339955.1). Lineage (NCBI taxonomy): Eukaryota > Metazoa > Chordata > Mammalia > Chiroptera > Vespertilionidae > Pipistrellus > Pipistrellus hanaki. Next base: position 198,140,158 of record NC_140503.1, on the reverse strand, counting down.
CAAGGAAGAAAGGTCAAAGGTGAGGAGTTCAAGCAACATACCTCAAGCCCCTGGTGGGAAGCAATTTGCTCTATTTTACCTATTCTACACAAACGTCACTTAAAGATCCTTGTGGGTCTTTTTTTTTTTTTTTAACAAAACAATAAGAAAGCCCACTGCATGGGAAAACATATTTGCCAATGTTATATTCGATAAGGGCCTAATCTCCAAAATTTATAGGGAACTCAAACATCTTAACAAAAGGAAGATAAACAATCCAATCAAAAAATGGCCAAAGGATTTAAATAGACTCATTTCCAAAGTGAACATACAAAAGGCCAAGAGATACATGAAAACATGCTCAAAGTCATAATCATCCAAAATATGCACATGAAAATGACAATGAGGTACCCCCTCACACCTGTCAGACTGGCTATCATCAGCAAATCAACAAACAACAAGTACTGGCAATAATGTGGAGAAAAAGAAACCCTCGTGCACTGCTAGTGGGAATGCAGATTGGTACAGCCACTGTGGAAAACAGTATAGAGTTTCCTCAAAAAATTAAATATGGAACTCCCATTTGACCCAGTAATCCCACTTCTAGGAATATATCTCAAGAAATCAGGAACACTAATCAGAAATGACAAATGTACCCCTCTGTTCATAGCAGGACAATTTATCATAGCTAAGATTTTGAAACAGCCTAAGTGTCCATCAGCAGGTGAGTGGATTAAAAACTGTGGTACATCTACACAATGGAATACGATAAAAAAGAAGGAACTTTTACCATTTGCAACAGCATGGATGGACATGGAGAGCATTATGCTAAGTGAAATAAGCCAGTCAGAGATAGATATCACATGATCTCACTCACTTGTGGAATATAATGGATAGCATAAAGTGATGAACAAAAATAGGTACAGAGACTGAGAAGCATGGAACAGACCTCAAACTTCAGAAGGAAGGTTGCCAGAGGCAAATTCCAGCATGTCATAAATGTAAGAAGTTTCATCAAAAGGTTGATGGAACCTTGAAGCTTCAGCAGGACTGAATACATGTTATTACCTACTGGAATGGCCAAAGGCATTTCCCCAAACCCAGAGATCTGCATATATTATTGCCTGTTACCAGATAGCTGAGGGCATTTTAATCTACATGTTATTTCCTCTTGCTGGCCAAACACCTGAACAGCAGAAGGTACTTCCCCAAAAACTGGCAATGCTTTTGTATACTAAACCTTAGCCTTTGACATGTATATCTGCTTTGCTTTAGGACAATTTGTGCTAATAAAAAGCAAGGGGTCCAGAAACTCGAAGAACTTGGTTACTAAAGCTAAACCCTCCTCTGGCTCTCCCATGGATTACAAATTTATATTATATTTCTAGTCTCTTTGTTAATTTACATGCAGCCCTTATCCAGATTCCTGATGCTGATATCACCCTGGTAGAAGGTGGGGAAACAGGGGGAGGGGGGCACCATAAGAGATCAACCAAAGGACTTGTATGCGTACTTATAAGCATAACGAATGGGCACAGACACCAGGGGGTGAGGGCATGTGCTGAAGGGTGGAGGTGGCCAATGGGGGGAAAGGAGACATATGTAATATTATCTGTAATACTTTAAACAATAAAGAATTAAAATAAAATAAAAACTCCTCTATGCCTTTCTGCTACCTCAACACTACATGAGAAGCTCCTTGAGGATGTTGTGTTGTTCCTTCAAGCCATTGAAGAATTCTTGGACAATTCTTGGACTTCTTAGTGCCTAATAGATAACAGGCATTTTGAGAGGTGACAGGCATACCAGTGACAAAGCACAGTTTCTCTGTCTTCAAAGTGTTTACCCTCTCAATAAGGGTAACAACAGCTCACTTTAGTTACATCTGGGGCACCTTAGAATAGAAAAATGCAATGAATGAATCGCCACTTACATATCATCATATAAATTCCATTTCCAAGATAACATCTACAATTTTGAAAATTACCTGGTTTATATGTCTATACATGTTCCCTTTTATGAGTATACTCCTGCAAACAGCATGGGGAGTAACAGCACACTGGAAACCCCTAGTGGGATGTATTCTTGTGTCTTTAATGGACTATGTAAGATTTTGGTTAAAAGATGGCTTTCAAGAATATTGCCTAAATGGGACACAACTGTTCTCCATAAACCACCATCATACATTCATCCGTTCTTCATTTTAACTTACATTTACTTGGCACCTACTATTTACAATTCACTGAGATGTAAGGAAAAATCTAACCCAAACCTTCCAGAGCTATACTTTGGGTAGAGGGGGAGCCAGGCTATTATAAGATCTGGGTGTCTGTACTTTAAAACAATCCCTATGATGAGTAAAGGCCATGGGTTCTACATGGCACATGGCTACAGGTGTCTTTTAGTAGCCTTGCTCAAATAACATCATAAACATCAGGGAGGCTGTGCAGCAGGAAAAAGGAAACATCAAATGTACCAAGACCTTTCATGGGAGAGCTAAAGGCTTTCAGATCTTCATTATTTTTTTAAATCTGTCTTTGCACAACATCACAGCATGCTCTGCAATCTTACGTGAAGTAGTTAACTGTGGGGAGGAAAAGTTAAATATTCTTTGGAAAAGACTGTCCATTTCTCCCTGCTAATGCACAATCTAAAAAGTCTGTTTACACGCACAATCATTTACCAGACGTATTAACACTTAACTCAAAAATCATCACTAAGACGTATTGCCAGTGCCAGCATTTGAGCACAGGGTTTTGGTGCAAACGCTAAAGCATTTCTACAGATAATGAAGCACTCGACAAAGCGCCCTTTGTTAGACAATAAAAATAAATGACTTCAAAAGCAATCACCTGGTGAGGAACAAATACATTTTAGAGTAAAGCTGTTGGAGATGTGGGGGTAAGCTCATATTTCACTACAATGGGTTTATTTCATCTTTGCTTGCTTGTTTGCTTGTTTTTCTCTTAATCACAACCCACTGAGTATCCCCCCACCAATAGCTTCTGTTCATTTTCTATTAATAATGAAAATAATCACTGATGTTTATGAAATCCTTCCTTGTGCCAGGACTGTGCTAAGCAGTTTGCAATCATCATCTTACAGACTCTTTGTGTCTCTTTAAGAGGCATGTTGTATTAGGATACCCTCCTCTACAGAAGAATCTATACAAAGCAAGCACAAAATTGTACCTTTTTAGAGACTTAGTCATTTTCCAGTGTTTTTACTAGCTGGTATGATTTGATTTGTGTGACCTGGTTGCAACTCTGAGACTAAGGAGTTAGTATGCTATCTCTGTTTTTACACATAGGGATGCCATGACCTACAGAAATAAAGTGACTTGTCCAAGTTGACATGTTCACCAAGTGGTTATAATAGACTGCAAAATATTCCCACAGTATTTCCCTTTCTGGGAACCACTTCCCTTCACAATATCACAGTGCTTTCCACCAAGAGATAGGTTCTCTTCCCACTTGATTCTGTAATGGCCTTAGGATGTGCTTGAATCAATTGAATGTGTCAGAAGCAGCAATCCGCCAGTTCTGAGGTTCAAGGGGTCTTGTACTCTTCCATGTTCTCTCTTAGAACCCTGTCTCTGCCCAAAGAACAAACCCAGACAGCCTGATGAATGATGAGAGACATGGCCCAGTCACCCGCATCATCTCAGGTAACAACTTGCCGAGCCACAGATGCACAGCTGCCTAGCTAACCATCAGCATACCGGCGGAGGTGTGCATGTACCCAGATAAGAAAAGCCCAACTTGGAGAACCACAGAATTATGAGAAAAAAAGAATGGTTGTTATTTTAACTACTAAATCTGTGGATGGTTTGTTATGCAGCAAGAGCTGACTGATACAGTGACACTGCTGAGAGTTCAAACAGTTTCAACTGGTATGATTTTTATTTGTTACAAAAAAAAAAAAAAAAAACTAGATTACTTTATAATTAAAAAATAAATGTTGGGGTCCTGGCCAGGTAGCTCAGTTGGTTAGAGCACCATCCCAATATGCCAAGATTGTAGGTTCAATCTCCAGTCAGGGCACATACAAGAAGCAACCAATGAATGCTTAAATAAGTAGAACAACAAATGGATATCTTCCCCCTTCCTCTCTCTCTCTCTCTCCTCTCTCTCTCTCTCTCTCTCTCTCAAATCAATAAGTAATAAAATAAAAATAAATAAATGTTGAAGGTAGGAGGGTTAAAGTAATACCAAAACACAAAAACATGAAATTATTTTATTTAAACAATGAGTAGTGGTTATTTGTGTGCCTATGTGTGTGTGTGTGTGTGTGTGTGTGTGTGTGTGTATGTGTTTCATTACCAGATCCTACCTACCATTTTACCAAGAAGTGATGTCTCTCTAGGATTTACCATCACTATTGCCTTACTTCTCCAATTTATCAACCTTTCTTCCTGCAGTGAATGTCTTTATCCACTCTGACCACCTGCCCAATTTGAGCTCTGAAAATAAAAGAAGCATGAAAAACTTTTAATAGCATGTACATACATAACATTACATTTTTAATCAACACTGCACTAGTCCAATATTCTACAAACCTTATTCATTTATGTATTACTTTCATAATTTTTGCTAATCTGAAAACTACCTAGACTGTTATTTACCGAATGTTTTCTTTTAGTGAAATTCAAATTCACTCACATTTTCCACTTTGCCTAATCCCCAGCAATAATACCCATAAGATCACTTGTTTTATAAACTAATTATATGTTTTTGTGCATAACTGTTAAAATAAAAATGCATGCACTCATCTGCATACCACCTAAACCATCCTGCTTAGTACACTCTGAGAAACATCACATTACCCACATTTGAATAACTTCAATCATCACCTCTGCATATCAGCTACAGGGGAAGGGCAACTTACAAGGCTTTTATAGGCCAAAGGGAACTCTGATAGATTGACAATTCTATTGGTCACTTACTTGAGCAACACCCTGCCATCTAAAGAACCAATCATGAACAGGAATTCTAGCCCTATGTGGAACAGGCAGACACTAATTCACTGGCCCCAGCTGTGTTCTTCACTTTTTTCGGCACTGGTGATCTGAATAAGCAACTTGGGGCAGAGCATGGTAAATATCACCAGCCCTCAGATGGCTTGGAGGCCTTGAAACTGGTCATTCTCATCCAAGTGGACTAGAAGATGGATGTGCAAAGCAGTTAGATTATTCTCAAGGCCCCACACTATTTTTGAATATTTTTTATCCTCAACATAAGCCTGTAAGTAGAAGCATTTAGAGTCATCCTTCCCTGTGTCATTTACAAAATCAAGACAAAAACATGACCCCTCTGGGACAATAAAGTTTACCTGTGATCACAATAGTTGCAAACGAGCGAGATCCAGGCTCTGGACCACACAGCCTGGCTCCAAAGCATGAATCCTTGGCTACCGTTCCTTCATGTACTAAAGGATCAGCTCATAGAAAGTGGGTGTCCATGTTTTGAGGTAGACCAGAAGGTAGAAACAGAACCAAAGTTAGGAAGTTTCTTTAAGGTCTTAAAAAAGAGTTTTGTGAATATCAATCAACAAATGGTCATTGGATACCAGGCATGCTTCCGACACTTTTCTGGGTACTAGATTGTGATGAAAACTAAGTCTGAACTGACTCGCAGTTCCTGTGAAATAATCCCATCATGTGCACTGCTTTTTTATTCCTTACTCTGCTCTTTCATTCTCCTCCAATGACCTTGTTACCTATATCAGGAACATCTGATCTTGAGAAGGATCTGCTTGTGATAGAAAGAGAAAATGCAAGATGCGACTTAGTGCCTTGGCTGGAAGAGATTTTTTTTGTAATGAAATGTTATAGGAGTCCTTCTGGGAAATGTCCAGTTTGCAAGTTGAAGAAAAGGCATAAAACTCCATGAACACTGGTGTGAAAACAACTGGCTTATCAAAATAAAAACAAAATCCCACTTGGATATGTTCCTTTAAAAAAAAAAGCAAGCACTTTCTTTGACATGGGTACAACTTCCATTTTTTATACAAATTGAAACTTATGAATTGTTTATTTCTGGAATTTTCCATTTAATACATACAGGCTTATGTTGAGGACCACAGTTGACCATGGGTAACTAAAACTGTAGAAAGCAAAATCACACAAGGGGGGTGACTACTGTAGTTACCATTTTCTTTCCTTTTCTTTTCTTTTCTTGTCATAAGAACACTGAATATCTATCCTATTAGCATACCGTACAGTATTATTAACTATGGTCACCTTGCTGTGCATTAGATCATCAGACCTTTTTCATCTTGTATAACTGATATTTTGTACCCTTTGAACAACATCTCCCTATTTCTCCTTAGCAACCACCATTCTACTCTCTGTTTTTTTATGAATTTGGCTATTTTACATTCCACATGTAAGATCTTGCAGTATTTGTCTTTGTCTGGCTTATTTCACTTAGCATAATATCCTCCAGGTTCAACCATGTTTTTGCAATGACAGGATTTCCTTATCTCTTTTTTATTTTTTAATACATTTTTATTGGCCTCAGAGAGGAAAGAAGAGGGAGAGATAGGAACATTAATGATGAGAGAGAATCATTGATCAGCTGCTTCCTGCAAACCCCTCATTGGGGATCAAACAGGCAACCCAGACATGTGCCCTGACCCGAAATCAAACCATAACCTCCTGGTTCATAAGTTGACTCTCAAACACTGAGCCACACTGGCTGGACAGAATTTCCTTTTTTTATAAGGCTGAATAATATTCCATTACTAGAGGCCTGGTGCATGAATTCACCCAGTGGGGTCCCTTGACCTGGCCTGTGGGATCAGGATGAAACCAGCTCTCTGACATCTCAGATTATGAGAGGGCACAGGCCAGGCCGTGTGACCCCACTGCATGATCAGGGCTGGGGAGGGACACAGGAAGTTGGCCAGCTGGGGAGGGACCACAAGAGGACTCCACAGTGTATCTGGATGAGTCAGACTTCAGCAGCAAGCTAACTTACAAGTCGGAGTGTTTACCCCCTGGTGATCAGTGCACATCATAGTGACTGGTCAACTGTCTGCCCCCTGGTGGTCAGTGCACATCATAGCAAGCGGTTAAGCAGCCTTATCATATCATTAGCATATTACTCTTTGATTGGTTGAACAGACAACCAGACACTTAGGATATAAAACTTTTATTATATAGCATAATACACCATATTTTCTTTATCCATTTACCTATCAACAGATTTAAGTTGTTTACATATCTTGGTTATTGTGAATAATGCTGCAATGAACATATAACTCAGTAGGAAAACACCAAAAAATACTGACTAAAAAAAATGGGCAAATGACCTAAATAGACATTTCTCAAATGAAAAATTAAATGGCCAATGAGTATATGAAAAGTACATCACTAATCATCAGGGAAATACAAATCAAAACCTACACTCAGATATCACCTCACACCTGTTAGAATGGTTGCCATAAGAAAGATAAATGATAACAAGTGTTGGTAAGGATGTGGTGAAAAAGGAACCCTTGTGCACTTTTGATGACAAAGTAAATTGCTGCAGCCACTATGGAAAACAGTATGGAGGTTCCTCATAAATTAAAAATAGAACTGCCTTTTGATCCAGCAATCCCATGTCTGGATGGATAAGCAAAGGAAATGAAACCAGGATCTTGAAGAGGTAGCCTCATTTCCATGCCTACCTTTGTGAATGACCAAGTAGTGAAAGAAAACCCTTATTATATGACTGACAGTATGCCAGGCACTGTTCTAGGCACTTCAAAGCCCACCTGAAACTCACCTTAGCTTGAGAAACATAGAAGAAGATGCTGAATCCAAGACTGGCTCAGAACAAAATACTTTCTAGGATGAAGAAATCACTTTCTTCCAAAGAGGAATGATGAGAAAGAAGAGGGTTCTGAGAAGAGGCAGAAAGATAAGGAAAAAGAATAAAGAAAATGAAACAGGAGTGAGAGAAGGAGGGGGGAGGGGGGTGTATACCACCCCATCCTTGTCTCGGTGATGCTGCAAGCTTCCTGAAAGACACTGTTTTCTGAAAAGAGGATTTTGTTCGCAGTTTAACAGGTGTGAGGGCTTAATTATTATTTTAACAGTGCGTTTGAGAAAAGTACAGACACTGATCTATACAATTACTCTGCTCAAATACAGGCATTTGCCTCTGTTTTCACACATATAAAATGAAATCGTTAGATGTACCAAATGTTGACATTTTCCCTTATGAAATACCAGATATTTCCTGAAACTTGGCTAATTATGTCCTTCACCACCCTCCGAGAGAGAGAGAGAGCGAGCGCCTTGAGCTCTTTCAATGTAACTCCAAAATCATTAAAATTCTTAAGTCATATACCTGAGAAACCAAGAGGTAGATGATTTTATCTTGAAACTGAAGACTCAATCAGACTCATATTTACAAAGCAAGCCTTGGAATTCTCTCAGAGAGCTAAGACGGCACACACACCCGGAACCCCAGACTTGCTCATCTACTGAATTGCAATATTCTGAATGTTCACAATCAACACATACCCCCATGCCCTCTCCTAAGGAATGACATGGGCCTTGTATTTCTTCCCTCGCCAGTCTCAGAAGCAAGTTAGAGCAGACGCCAACTTTCAGTTTAAAGATTAGGCTCTTTGTATGAGTGATTTATTGGATGTTATTATTATTTTTTTTTTTTTTAGTTGAGAATATTGCTTTCTTTCAGGGCTTCAGAATTTTTACCTTTTTCCTCCCCTTTGCAGCAAAAGCATTATATTGATGAGGAATCGTCCCTAGGCCAGATTCTATTCGCAGATATTTAGAGGGAAAGTGGGGAAAGGAAGAAAATTTCTCAAACTTATCTTTGCTCACTCATATACTGCAAGTTCAATTTGAATGTCCATGAATTTGTGGCATGGAGATACCTCTGCCGAACATGTCAATTATCAGACTGTGTGCAGATTGGAGACTTTAGCCCTGTGTGAGGCAGAAAGAGAATGAGGGGAGAGGAGGGAGGAAGAAAGAATGCGGGAGAGCAAGAGAGAGATAACGAGGCACCCAAACAGAGACAGACAGGTGAAGACAGTGGCATACACCCGGCCAAACATCTCAGAAATGCAAAAAGGACACCAGGTAGTAAGCAATTTGAAAAAGGAGGCTGACTTAGCCAAAGGTCTCTTTGCTGGCACCTGGCACAGAGGAGTCCTCACTTGGCATGTATTTGGTATAATGGGTTTAATCTTGGGTAGCACTAACTCTCCTTCACTGCCCACTATGCCCCATCCAAGGCAGACTGTGGAACCAAAGGGAAGATCAGCCTGCCCTTCATCAGAAAAGAGCTTCCCAGATAAGCGAGGAGGGTCTTACTCGGGCCCAAATACTGCCCCCCACCCAGAAAGCAGGGAAGCTCTGTGATCCCCCAGGTTCAGTGTGATGAACGGCCCCAGAGCTGCTGGGGAGAGAGCAGCAGCCCCTCCCTTTGCACTCACAGTGTACAGCAGACCATGCCCCCCTCCAGCCACACCCCCTGCTCCCCACCCCAGTTCTCAGCACAAACCAGGCCGTCAACCAGGCAGGAGAAAGTTCCGAGATCCCGCATCAAGGGATGAAGAACTGAGCTGTGCGCATTCCTTGAACAGAAGTTATGACTCATCTAAATGGGGTCAGTGTCCTGCCTGCCCATGGACAAAGGAAGGGAAAGAGCAGCCATAGGCAGCAGGCCCTTGGCTAGGCATTTTACCTTCTCTCTAAACTGCCTTCAGGGAGAAGCATTAGCCAGAGTCCTGTTGTGCAAAAAAGTAAACTGAGGCACAGGGAGGTGATCTGCAAGAGGTTAGACGGCTGGCAAATGGCAGACTTTGGACCGATGCCCAGGTCTGTCTCGCTCCCAGACGAGTGCTTTTTTCCAATACCCAATAATGTCTCGCCTTCGCATGCTGTCTGAACTCCATTTGTTGTGATTTTTAGCTGCTCACATGGATTGCACATGTTGAAATTCACCCAAAGCAGATCCTACATCTTTAGCAATCCATGTCAATGCTCAGCCCTACTCCAACCACCGTTTTAACAAGAAAACCCTCCAGCCTGAATAATGGGGCTTTAAAAAGAAAAGGAAAAGGAGAAGACAAAAAATAATTCTACCCTCAGAGGAAGCCTATATGATGTGGGTAGGTCTGGGCATCCGAAGTTGGCACAGACATAGTCACAGTGCACCATGAGAACCATGAAGCCCTAACTCCAATGTCTGAAGAACGCCATTTATTCACTCCATCATTGTTTTTAAGTGCCTCTTTTGAGCACAGCACCATGGGAGAGACAAAGGAGCAAAAAGCTTGGGCCCAACCCACAGGGAATACACAGCACTCCCATTCAGAATTCTCAGATTGAGAGGGGAATGAGCAACTGTACTGAGAAACATTTAACTTTTCAGACACACCGAGCCAGACACCACTGATGTGCTTATACCTTTGGTCCATGGCTCCACTGAATTTCTTCCTTGACTTCCTGGTCTTTCTCTCATATTCCTCTGCTCCTATTTCCTTACCTTTCTGGTGGGATCTGCTGTGCACTGGGAAAACCAGGGGCCTGGAGACAATGTCTCTAAGCCCAGCTCTGCATCTTCTAACTATATGACCTTGGACCAGTCTTCATAATCTCCTTAGTCTCCACTTGTTCACCAGGAAAAGGAATGTAACTGTCCCTATCTCGTGGGATAGAGGACTAATTGACATAATAATATGTGAAAGGCCTTGGAAAATAGCAAACTACCAGAAAAATGTCCACTTTACCCCCATTGCTACAGTAGATTAGATTATTATGTTAGGGGTTAATATTTCGCTGAACAGAAAACCCTGCCAATTGGCCATTATGCCCTTTGTTTTTCCTTGGGCAAAGGCTGGCTAAGCAAAAGAGAAGAAAACGAGACAAAGAACACTACTTTGTGAATTCTTCCCCAAAAGGACAGCATTGTAAGTCTGCCTTGAATAAAGAGTGTAAATTATATTCAGCATGATATAAGTAATGACATATCAATTAACTGTGTCAACAAGGTCTAAAAATATGCAAATTACTGTACTTCAATTAGAAAAATCTACATCCTTAGAGAATATTGTAAATCAGGAAATTTGGGAGACATTAAGAGTAATCAGTGAGGGAAAGCATGCACTTTTTGCTGTATCCTATTTTTATACATACATAATGAAATAATTATAGCTACACTGTATTTATGCCTCTGCAAAAATATTAAAATCTTAAGATCTTTACAATAATAAGTTAAATCTGTATTATGTTGTCAGACAACATTAATTATAAGAAAAGAAATCTATTATCATTCAATATAAGTAAGTTAAAACTAATTTGGACATGTAAATTAGAAATGTTGTGTGACATTTTGTGGGTTGTTTTTTTTTTTTTTTTTCTCAGAACCAGAATACTGAAAAAGGGAAAGCAGGAAGAGGTATCTAGATCAATTACTGAGTTTATAAATGCAAAAGCCTTAGCATGTTTAAGGTGTAATGAAAATTTAAGAGTATTCAATAAATTACATTTCTAAAAAATATCAAAACTATTTGGTATGTTGTTTTGTTTGTTTGTTTGTTTTGTTCATTTTGGGGAGTCTTTCCTGGCTTTCTTTGTTAAAAATGCATTAATGTACCTGTTTGGGATGTACTTGCCTTTACCTGAATTGAGACAAGATTGGGGATATATGGGTGATGCCAGTTCTCAGTGGCTGAGATGTTCACCACAGTAGCAGAGGAGGAATTTAAGTTTAACCTGCATCCACTTCAGAGATGCCAGAGGAATGCAAGGGAGAGGACCCCAGGCCTCAGACCAGCACCACTCAGCTCAGCCCTGCCTTGCTGGGAAGTACATCCTGGCAGTGAGCATCCTACAGTGGGGCTGAGCTGGTTTATTCTTCTCACTGCAAGCTCTCTGAGGCTTCATCAGGACCTGGAAGTTCCAATTCCAGAATGAGGCTTTCCTGAGAATATTCCACACTTTGTCTCCTTTCCACACATAGAGATGCCATTCATGCTTTCAATATCATCCTTTCTGAAATCTATCACTCCAGCAGAATCAATCCCTGCCTGAGCTTCATGAAGCCCAATGCATTTTGATCCTAGTGTGCCCACCGAGGCTGAATCTCCATGAGGACAGGCCCTGTGCTTTTCTCTGTTCTGCTTCAGGGAGGCACAGTGCCTCCTACAAAGCAGAGACACAATCAAGAGTCCTCCAATAAACCAAAGGGAGGAAGAAGAAAGACCATAGACTGGGCAGCTCTCTATTATGAAGAATATAAACTTAGTGCTAAGTATAAAAACTTGAAGTAAAGCAGTCAGCACTGATTCAACTCCTTCCCTGGTTGATACAATTAAATAACCAGAATTCAAGCTGCTTTTAATGGCAAATGGGGAGGGTGGAGAACACCCTCATGTCTCTTAGCATCACCTTTCTATACTCCAACCCCACTGCCTTGCCCCCCCCCTAAAAAAAAAAAAAAAAAGATTTCTACTCTCCTCAAGCTTTCTTTACCTGCTCTAGAAAACATCTGATAAAAATGCTTATTGTGCCCAGCCAGCATGGCTCAGAGGTTGAGCATCAACCTGCCCAGGTTGCAGGTTCAATTCCCAGTGTGGGGTGTGCAGGAGGCAACCGATCAATGATTCTCTCTATCTCTCTTTCCCTCTTCCTTCCTCTCTCTGAAATCCATAAAAATATATTTTTTAAAAAATGCTTACAGTAAATGACAAGGTTTACTACCACACTCCTAGAAATTTTGTCCCTGAACATAGAAGAATATGTTATGCCAAAAAAACAAAGATTTAACAAGAATTTCCAACACTGGTAGGCTAGGAATGTGTAAGGATTCTTAGGAAGTAAGGCACATTTTTCTTCTGCTTTAACATACACACACACACACACACACACACACACACCAGGAAGCCACACAGTTTGCCTGTTTGAGTGTCATCTCTGATGGGTGCAGATATTGCTAAAAATGGGGCTATAGGAAATGCTCCTCAAATGATTGCTTCATTGAGCCTTACAAATAAATATCAGCTCATAAAACCTCTTCCAAAACTACCTTCTTCTCTGGGATGGAGAATGAGCTTGATTTAAAAACCAACTTTCTTTCCTGTTTGCCCAATATAAATCCTGGCTTACAAAAAAAAATAGGTATCTGATGGTCATTCTACACAATAATGGATAAAGATATATATATATATATATATATATATATATATATATATATATATGTATGTATATATATATATACACATATATATATGTGTGTGTGTGTGTGTACATATACATATATAATCTGCATAGATATAAATATGGATAAAAATATAGCTATTTCATCTAATCTTCTAGATGACTAGAGTTCATATGTCATATGTTAGCAATTTATGGCAGAGACTTAGGCCTAGGTTAGATAAACCTGGGTTCAAATCCCAGTTCTGCTGACTAATTATAGTCAAGTTATTTAAAGTTTCTAAGGTTTCCGTTTCCTCATCTATAAAATTGAAAGGATAATAATTTTACTCATGGGACTGTTGTGTAGATTAAATGAGATGATGCCAATAAAAAGCCTAGAATGGGTCTTCATACAAAGTAACTAACTCTCAAATGGTTGTAGTTTTTAAGTATCTTCATCATGATAATTCTTTATATATATATATATATATATATATATATATATATATATATATATATATAATTGATTTCAGAGAAGAAGGGAGAAGGACAGAGAGTTAGAAATATTGATGAGAGAGAAATATGGATCAGCTGCCTCCTGCATGCCCCCCACTGGGAATGGAGCCCATAGCCCAGGCATGTGCCCTTGACTGGAATCAAACCTGCGACCCTTCAGTCCACAAGTCAATGCTCTATCCACCAAGCCAAACCAGCTAGGGCCATCATGATTATTCTTATGTCTGCCATAAGTTTTCACTGCAAAAGTGAATTGGGGAATGATGGTATTTCATAAGCCAGAACTTACTCCAATTTTTGTGGGTATATGTTACCTTCTACTTGAATTTGCATGGCTCAGAGTAATTCATCTGCCCTCTTTGTTTAAGAATTTAAGGAGATAAATATTTGGGCCAGATTTGCTTAATCAAATGAATTTCCAGAAATACAAGAATGTCAAATAGCAAGCAAAATTTAAGATAGCAACTTTAAAACCATAAATTCAACACTGTTCCTTAAGCAAACCATCATGAATCCGTCGTGCTTTTTTACCTGCATTATCAAATTAATCCATATTTTTTTCCCCCAGATTTCTTCATTTTCTCCACTCTTTTCAAGTTTATGCCTCCCTGTCCATAGTTTTGTGTCTTAGATACTTTAGGAATTACAGCAAAAGTACCAGGCTCCCATGTGGCTAATATACATGCTGAGAGATCATGCTCATTCAGTATTAAACCGGACCCCAAACCTCAGCGCATCAAGTTCCACAAAAACAGAAACTCCAACCAACAGCATATTCCGAAGTTGAGGAGTCAGAATGAGATGACACCAGATATTGCTCTTTGATCCAAATGAGAGCACAGAACGTCTCTCTATGCATCTCACTGCTTCTCACTCTTGGTCCTCAGGAACAGGAAGAGTATGTAAGCCCAGGACTTCTGATGAACAAAAGTTGACTTTCTTTTTTTGTTTTTAATATCTTTATTGATTTCAGAGAGAGTAAGGCAGAGGGAGAGAGAGATAGAAACATCAATGATGAGAATCATTGATCTGTTTGATCTGCTGCCTCCCGCAAACCCCTTACTAGGTGTCAAGCCCACAATCTGGGCATGTGCTCTGACCAAGAATCAAACTGTGACCTCCTGGTTCACAGGTCAATGCTCAACCATTGAGCCACACTAGCTGGGCTAGAAGTTGACTTCCTTGAATGTCACAATCCACATCCACCGGTTGGGTAGGCTGGAGATCAAATTGACACAAGGATAAATTCTACAACACTGACTTACTCGTGAGTCTGGGTAAAAATAAAGGGAGAGCTAGGGAGGGAAACCAGTCACCCCTCTACCCCTCCCAGAGCAAAAAGGAGATGTGAAAATGAGAGAGAAAAGGCAGGTGTCATAAATACAGCCCACCTTTTATTGCAAAGCTCCAGCTCAGAATCCAAAGGCTTCGCAATTATTTGCCTATTACTTATCTGTAAGCATCAACTAAAGAGATCTAGCATTTTGGAAAGGTAATTATGCCGTAATGCAGATGGTAGTAATAACAATTACCCAAGATAAGCCCTTGCAATGATCTTTGCAAAGCAAAGCAAAGCAGTACTGACTCAGGAAGGACCTCCAGTGGAGAAGGCTGCCAGGCAGCAGCCAGACTGTCCCCTAGATAAGTGACAGGCAGGTGCTATCCCTCTCGCTCTGGAGGGCAAAGCTAGGTGGAGGATAAACCTGTCCTAAGGTTAATACCACTTGACATAGAGGCAATTCCCAATAGATCTACCCACCTCAAGTGCTGGAAAACAGATATTTTCCCTGCCTCATGCATCCTAACTTTGGCCTCAGTTATCATATCCGAAACTGCCTGCTACATGCATTTCTGGGAGGAAGGACTTAGCCTACAACATGATAGTTGTTGAAACAGGGAGATCTAATTGCTTAGAAATCATTAATCTCTATAAATAGATGACTTCTGGGAGTCAATGAACTATGAGCAAGAGAGACGACAGTGTGCTTGAATGTCACGCTTGTGCTCAGGATGTTTTTATGACTTGTCAGTGGTTCCGAAAAAAACTGGCCCATCAAAAGGTGCGCAGTCTGAGTGGTTAGTTAGAAATAGATCTTTCTTGTTTGAAACCCGGACCACCCTTCTCACAAATCAGGATGTGCATTTATGATACTAAGAAAAGTTAGTATCAGCCATCGAAGAGGTAGGGGAAAGGAGGACAAAGAGGAGGCATATCCGATTTTGCTATTTTTCAGGGCATAAAATAACAACCTGTCATCTACCTTTTGTGGGTCATTTGTATCACATTGTAGGCCAAAATGAAATTTGACCTCCATTTTCCAGCCACGCCAGTGATGATCAATTTAGTACACACAGAGCAAATGAAGGAGATGCCCAGAGAAAATCAGATTAGTGTGGGATTATTTGTTCCTGAGTTCCCATAAAGGGAAGCAGCATTTCTCTCCTCAGAACCTCCACCATCTTCCTTCCAGCAGCTGTAGTTTGGTGCTCACTACCTTGACCACTTGTCCTGGGGTAATTCCATCCAGTCTTTCAGAATTCCTATACCACTAGGCCCTTTTGCTCCTAAGACTTAAAAAGGAAGGGAAGTCATTTTTCTGAGTCATCTCATTTAGTGATCGATCAGGGTGCTCATTTTTCAACAGAGCAGTAAATAAACACCATAAAGGCATCTTTCCAAAATCCCAGCAATGACGCAGAAAGGTGCCACTTCGCAAAGGAGAAACTGCCCTGGACCCCAATAACCCTACCTGGGTATGCCACCGGGATTGCAAAAGTAATTGAGCTGTCAACAGTTTCTTACAAACCTTAAGAATCAGCTAGTATGCCCTTTTGCTGCGAAGTTGAGTTGTGTGAAGAAAGCTTACCTTCACTTGCAGCCCACCTGTAAGAAACCATTGCTAAGCAAAGGACATCCTGACTTCAACCCACCCATCACACAGCAACAAGTAGTCTGTGACCTTTTTGCAGCCTCCAACGTCACTTTCAAAACCCTCAGTTCCAAGCAAAATTCCAACAGGCCTCAAGTCCCCATTGCTCCCCCCTTACTGTTCCTCCCTCCTCCACAGACTTACCCAAGCAAAGCCACTTTCGACAGCAGCTAACTCCAGGCATATCTACGTGTGGAATCACATCAGCCCTGACAAGAGGGGCTGGTTGTGATTCAACACTGCCTCCTGAAATACAATTGCTCCTCAGATCTGTGTAAACTGGAATCTCTAAAACAACTGAATTATTTGTTAGGTCTGATTCAATCATAAGTACACATGCCAGAATGACTTCATTCATTTAAAACCTCAGTTGTATCCTGCCTCACCTCTATTCAAAACCATTCAATTCATTCACTTGAAATGAATTGTAAACCCCTTACCTTGGCTTACAGGGTCCCTAATCCTGTTCCCAGATCATCTCCTGCTCCCTTCCTTGCTCACCTAGGGCTATAGCTATTGCTTTTAGCTGATCCTCAAACATGCCAAGCACATGCCACCTTCAGGCTCCTCCTGTCTGAGACACCTTTCCTCCATGTCTGCATATTACTCTCTTCATTCAAATAATCCTCCCCTTTATTAATTAGAAGCCCCTCCAGCATCCTCTTCTTAGTTTGAGCTCCTCCCTCAAGCAGGGATTTGTGAGCTGAAAGTTTATTTGAAAGATGGTTCTAGGCAGCTGGAGTGAACGCATGGGAAAGAATGGGGGGGAGGGAAGCAGGGCATGAGAGAAAGGCAATGAGGGCCAGCAAAGGAGTTGGAGACTTCTGTGGGTTGCGGGCTGTGGGCTGTGGGCTGTGGGCCATTGGAGCTCAAACTTGCCAGAGGAAAAGCTGTTCCTCCACCCAAGATGAGCCAGGCAGCTCCTCAGCTTTGGAAAAAATGCTGGATGTGGGCAGTTGCCATAAGCAAAGGACTTCTTCCTCTGCTGAAGTCAGAGGTGGCTGAAGGGATGTAGGATAGGGCAACAACAGCATCTGCTCTCTATCACGTGGGTTTCTTCCCCAGCAGCTCCCATTCTCTAGTACAGTGGATATTGACTTGTTGATTTATTTACTATCTATCCCTTTTCCCTCCCCACAAACACACACAGTCAGCTCAATGAGAACAGAGAGTTAACAGGTCAGTTCTCTGCTACATCCCCACCACCTAGAAAGTGCTAGGAAAAAGATTTTGTTGGATAAGATTTTTGTTTGTTTATTTGTTTGTTTTGTTTTTGCTCATGTATGTAGTAAACATTGACTGAGCTATACCTGGGCTAAGTGCTAGGGTGTTGGAAGTGACAGAAGCTCAATTCCACACAATCAGGCACTGTTTTCAGGCTGCCTTATAGATGTCTGCCTTGAGCTCCAAGGATATTCAAGCAGCACTTGCGAGAGAGAGACTTTGTCATGTATTTTGTTGTTGTTATGGTGGTTCCATGGAAGCTAACACAGTGTCAGACACATGCAATGTATGTCAAGTCAAGCGATGCTTGAATTGAGCTCCATGCCTATTGTCTTTGCCATGGAGAATATCATAGTCCAGTGATGAAAATAGCCATAGAAAGTAATAATAATATAATGTCATGAGTACAATAGTAAGATGTATACATAAATCTCTGAAAGCTGGGAGAGGGAACAAGTGACCAAGGAATCAGAGAAAGTGCCACAAAGATGGGGCCATTTTAATTGGGACTTGATGAATGAGTAAGAGTTTGCCATTCAAAATCAGCAAATGCATTCCCGGCCAAGGAAATGGCTTTTGTGATGTTCAGAGGGCTGTGTGACATGACACAATTCTGGAACATGAGGCACATTAGCAGGGATTGAACCCTGTAACATCGCCTTCATCAGCCAGAAATAAATCCCCTTACATATTAAAGGGGGGAAACTCTGATACCAAGTGTTAGTGAAAATGTACAGGGCAGGCATTCTTTTGCCCTGCTGGTGGAGTGCCAATCTGTGGGAGGACAATTAATTGATAACTAGTAAAGATGGAAGTATAATTCTGCCACAGTTGAGCCGTGTCATTTCTAGGCATGCATGCCCAAGAGGAATGCTCTAACAAGCATAGGGGCTGTCATTCACAGCATTATGATAATTATGAAAAACTGAGGGAGGGAGGGAATCCATGTCTCCACCAATAGGGAACTAGGTATCTATCAATAGGCAATGAATAAATCATGGAACTCATTTATAAGGAAGTGAGAATTAAATAACTAGGTCTACATGATCAACATGGAGAAATCTGTTTTAAATTTGAGAAGACAAAGCGAGTCCCAGAAGGATGCATGCATTATGATACTGTTATGTAAACTTCAAACTCTCAAGGCTCTAGCCTGTGCAGTGCCCTCTTACATAAAAAGTGGAAGTACCAGAAGTATAACTTTCTAGAAGAGAGTAGTGGTTACCTCTGAGGAGATAGAATGGCTAATTAAATTGGAAAAGGGATAAATGGAAATTTAACTAAAAATGTGTTATTCCTTAAGCCAAAAAAAAATCTAATACAAACATGACAAATTGTGAGCATTTATTAAACGTGGACATTGAACACATGGGTGTTTCTTGGGTATTTGTTACACTAGTCTGTGTTTTGGGATTGTTTTATTGTTCAAAAAGACTTCAGAATTTTGCTTGAAAGACAGACTTATTTTTCGCAGTTTTAAGTCCATGGTCTCATTTTTATTAAGATGACTCTGTTTTCTCAATAAAAGCAAAAAGGCATAGACTATTTACTCTATTCACTAATTCAACCATTTATTCAAATGAACACTTATTAAGTGCCCATTATATAAAAAGCTACCATTCTACATAACTAGAAGGGATACTTTTGAGCTCAAAATTCAAAATCCCCAACTTCAATGAGAATATAATCTGTCAACAAATGACTTATACATTCAAGTAGCAATGTATATTGCTTATCAAATACTTAACTATATAGAAATTATATGCCATAAAACTGCATTATCCTAATTCACCTTATTTTTATTAGTACATAATTAGTGTCAGTGTATGAAAAAATTGCAGCCATAAATATGACGTGGCTCTTTCATATATCAGTAGTTGTCAAGATCTAAAAACGTTACTGCAGAAAAGAACCTTACACATTCAGGTTATGACTTTTTGCAGGCCAAGGAGCTAAATGTTCCATTGCCAGCCCTCACCCCATGATCACAAACACTTTGGCTAGAAGGAGAAAATGAAGACAATGGTGGGTCCCTCCACCTGGGTGCTGTTCACAAGTAGAATCAGCCATTTTTAAAGTCATGTGGATTATTGGGGATTCCCCTGGCCAGGACTGGGAACAAGCGACTCCAGACCCCCAAATATCCAGAGGCAAGGAAAGAGCACTCCTTCTGTCCCTCCTTTCTTCTGATCTTGTATAACCCAGAGCTTGCTTCCTTATTAACATTTTAAATTATATCAGTAAACTAGAAATGTTATCCTTATGATACAGAAAAATAAAAGCTCCTATGTAAATATTATGGAAGTCTCTCTTCAATGCATTTATCTGCATTCATGAATATAGATATATATTTTTAATTTAAATGGCTTACAATGAAAGTAAAATTCTTGTTTTTCACTTGATAGTCTTGGCAATCTTTCAATGTCTTTGCCTATAGTTCTGTTTATAGCATTCTTTTTAACAAGTGCAGGATATCCTACTTATAGCATCATTTTTAAGCATTCTGATGGACATAAAGGGTGTTTCTAATTTCAATGCAATTTTAAAGAATGTTGCAATTAATTGGCTTTTGAAACTCAATTCTACATAGCCAGACAGTGTTTTTAGTGGCTTCATATAATTCTGCCTCAGGCCCCAATGTGATTTAATCAACAGTCAGGAAGAAATGAGAATGTCATGGATGCTTCTGTTGTAGTTCTGCTGAACCTAACACAGAGCCAGGCACATGCAAGAAACTCAAGAGATGCTCAGGAGTTGAATACATTTGTGACCTGGTACTCCCACTCTCTCTAGTCCTCTCATGGGGGAGTGTGCTGGGGTGAAAGCTGGCAACAGGCATCTCATGTATAGCAGACACTTTAATAGATATTAAGTGACCCAAACAACTTGAATAAAATAGCATTGTTCCAGAAAGCTGGCAAACTGTCCAGAAAGTGAGTCAACTCTCTTCTTCATAGTCCTTTTTGGGTACAGAGAGGATACAGTCCTCTCCTCCCAGGCAGAGTCAACCCATTCATCATTCTGCCAGACCCCTCCAAACAAGATGCTGCCAAGCTCCTCTCTCAAGTGGGTCCAGGCAAGGTCATTACCTGGCAACAGGAACTCTCCTTATCTCCCTGGCCCTATTTCAGAAAAGAGTCATTGACAGCAGGGATTCAATCTCCCATCTATAGCCCTTTCCCAGATAAACAAGCTTTAAAGAGCCCACCAGGTACACAACCTTTGAGAAGCCAAGTCATCAAATCAGCAGGAGGAACCGGAGGAGGTGTATGTTTCCTCACCAGGAAAAGCTTCTCCCTTCCAAAAGGTTTGTGACCCTGGAAAGGACTTACAAGACAGATTGGGGATCCATAACCACAGAAGCAGCTCTGAAAATGAACCGTTATCAATTTAACAGAGCATGGCTTTTAAAATAAGGCCTGTGGTCCACACACAGGAAGACTTCATGGTGGGAGATAATGAAAGGATCACCAGCCAGTAGGAGCACAGAAATCCCCCATGTGGCTGCTTTTTACTAAGAACAGACAATATTCAAAACCCATTCTTTCACTACAGCAATAATGAACTATTCAAAAAAAAAAAAGTGAAGGAAGAAAAAAACTAAAGATAAAGATAGACAAGAAAAAGAAAAAGAAAGGGAATGTGGAACTAGAATAAGAAGTATTTATGAGTTTGCCTTTAAAATGCAAAAGCATTACACATCTTTGAATATAAAAATCCATCCTTTTGCCTGAAGACTCACAGAGGGCGAAGTAACGATGAAACTCCATCGTGAACGTCTGATGGGTAACATGAGGATCAGGGAGATAAAGCAGGCAAGTTGCTCAGAGCTGTTTGAAAGAAAAGGAATGTGGCAAAGGACTGACTTAGAGTAGTTTAAATTCTGGATTACTTGCAGGCAGTGAACTTGACGCTATGCCTATGGGTGCTTTGAAGTCTTCACTGGAAAATATATCATTCCTCGTTGCTGTGAAATTAAGTTGTAAGAGTAGAGCATAACCTCTAAAAATAAATGTTTAAGGGATTTGCTTATTATAGATTTAGAACTGAAACCATGACTGAGTCAATTCCTGCAGAGACTGTCTGAAAATAAGATAAGTCAAAGATGTAGAAGACTAACTTTTAAAGGAAAACTAGGCTGTCTATTAGGAAACTTTCAGAATTAGCCAAGTACTGCTCAACAAGTACTTAATGAGGTCCTACCATGAACACCACATATTAGTAAATCTCGCATGGAGCCAGCAAAGAGTTGAAGGACTTAAAAGGCCAGTGGGAGCTCTTATGCTAAGAGAGCATGAGTTGACTGCAGCAGAAATGTTTGCAGGTGGAGCTCTGCCACTTTCTCCTTCAATTGGTGTCAATAGGGCTGATCCATTGGGATATAAGCCCTTTGAGGGCAAGAACTTTGTCTATATTCATCATCACTGTGTCTCTATCCTGGTAAATTGTATCTGCTTCACACATATTTGTTGGATAAATTAAATGATAAATGAAAGGAAAGAGGGAAGGAAGGAAGGAAGGAAGGAAGGAAGGAAGGAAGGAAGGAAGGAAGGAAGGAAGGAAGGAAGGAAGGAAGGAAGGAAGGAAGAGGAAGGAAGGAAGGAAGGAAAGAAGGGAGGGAGGGAGGGAAGGAGGGAGGGAGGGAGGGAAGGAAGGGGGGGGAGAAAGGGCAAGCTCATGGTAAAGAAGATAAAGAAGCCTATCTTCTTCAGTGAATGGACTTCCTTTGATAATTTTCCAGGACACTGCTCCTTCCAATATCCATATACCCCTCAGGATCCTGAAAGATGGAACCAATGAAGCAAAGCTGACCGGAGAGCAGTGAATGTCAGGGAATGAGAGTCAAACTCGTCATCCTTCTTTTGTGATGCCATAACATTTGTTTACAACCCCTCTCAAGCACTTACCACCATTCTGCGCCTTACTAGTTGTTTTATAAGTTTGCTTACCTGAGCCTGCCCGTTGAGAAACAGGCCCTGACAGAGACACAGACAGAGGTCTTGCAAGTTTAGAACTGAGTATTCACAACAGAAAACTCCATGCAACGGACCTCATGCTTTCCTCTTAATTTTAGATGGGGCAGGCCACATGGACATCTAGTGGTATTGGTCTGGAGCATCGTGAAGGCATCACCTGGCCCCTCACATCACATATTAAGTCATTTTCCTCCTATAGGCAGTCTTCTAGAACATAGCAAAAGCTCAATGCACACCTTTCAAGAAGGAAAACTTCCTTTTGACAAGAGCAGCAGTGGGTATCACCAGTGTAATCAACAGTCAACAAGACAAGACCAAGAGTTGGCACAACACTGAGATCATTGGTTGAAAAACCAGAACTACCAACCAAAAGTAGAGACCTCAGGTGTGCAGATACATATGAAGCATAATGTACAGACATCTAGCAAATACTATCTGTTTTTGAAAATTACGATGTGAAATTAGGGAAAACTGAACCTTAACAAAGCAAAAGTTCAAATGTTCACTCTTGACCTCTCACCACACAATAAATTGGCATATACACTAGGCTTCCAATCTAGATACAGGATCAGCGTATGGTACGGCTTTTGCTCTAAACACAATATTTATGTAGAAAACACTAAAATCAGAGTTGGGATATTTGGGAATCATCCCACTGTAAGTTCATATTAGAAAGCCCATTTATGATTAATAAAGCATACATATTTTGAATAAAGTAACCCATGTTCAGTAAATGCAATCTATTGCTAACATAAGAAACTTCTGACAATTTGAGACTTAAAGTAGGTTTGGGAGGAAGCAAACCTTTGAATTATTAAGACTCGGCTTTAAAAGGCAAGGCCAAGTACAGTCAAATTCTCTTGGTTAAAGGCAACATATCTCTATTCTCTGGGCTCAGGGCAGTAATGTTTCCATACCAGGGTCAAGACTTAGAGGTCAATTGCAGTAATTCACTGGGGTTCTCTAGGCCTGAGACTAGCCCCTGGTAAAGATGTGAAATTTGAATTAGAAAGACAGAGGGCCAACTAGACCAGGCCATTTGGCTTAGTGAAAAGGCAGGATTAAGATACCACAGAAAGAGGTATAAGCAAATCACAAAAGTATGAGAAAGGGAATAAATATCTGGGCCAGAGCACTCTCACCTAATTAAGAAGTCCTCAACTTTGTGTAACAAAGATAATGGAAACAACCTAATAGCTAATAATAGAGGAACAGCTAAGTCAATTATGTTGTACTCACCGATAGAATTATTATACTGCTATAAATTTGCAATAACACAAAAACATGACTATGGTTACATGAAAGAAAAATCAGGAAACAAAAACACAAGTGCAATATGCTCTCAGCTCTTTTATTTGAGCCCATATATCAGAAAAAGGACTGAGACTTTATGAAAATGCTAACAGCCATTGCTGTTAGATGGCCAAATTTTATGTAACTTATAAATATTTTCTTTTGACTTTTAATTTCCCCCCCATCCATATTATAATTGGGGCGGCGGGAGAGGGATTTGAAACCCCCAGTCTCTCAGTCATTTGAATCTCAAAGTCCTTTCTAGACACAGTAAGAATAATAAGCTGGTTACTCTTGCTCTCAATTTTTTTTTTATTTTTTTTACTATTTGAATGTAGCTAGGCAATTACATGTAATTTAACATAAAATCAGTCTTTGAGTGGTACTAGACACAGCAAAATGGAAGTTCCTATTCATTCACTCCATTAATACCTAAAGAGAGGTTATTCAGTGAAGGTGAGAGGCAATATGTTTTTTGAACACATGCTTTTTGGAACAAAAAGAACATTCCAATTGCATATCTCTTAGGTTAAACGACAAAAACCACATGCATACTTATGTAAACACCTCTCCAACACACTTCCAATACCCATACAAACACAAAAACAAGTCCATACTGTTCATTTCACTTATATAAAACATATTCTGAAAATTACAGGTTTAAGGTGCCAAAAATTGGAAAAACATACAACATCAATGAGTCAGATGATAGTGGAAAATTTCCCCCTTTTTTTAATGTAAAGATGGAGATCATCAACAGGCATTTGCTGAAAAGAAACTCACTCATTTTTAAACAAGACAGAAATTAAAACTGATGCGGCTCCTGTGTTTGTTTGAGTAATGATGCAACCAGGCACAAGTTTAAATCCGCTATTGCTGCTGCAATCAATTTTCTCCTAAATTTATCAAGTGTTGTTATGTCTGAATTATTGATGATTTTTGATGTATTCCCAATAAAAAAAATTTCCTCAACCTCATACATTATCTTTTTTTTATAAAGCCAGAAAAAGAGTTCTAATTTTTCTAAAACTAGCCAGAAAAAAAAGAGAGAGAGAGAGAGAGAGAGAGAGAATAAATCAAAAACCTGAAACTAGATAAGCAAACTTGCATTATGAAATGGAATTCAGGAAGATACCATGACAGCGAGCATCTTGGTCAAATCCAAAGGAGCCATTAGACAATTCTGATGATGATGTTTCTGCATTTCCATCGACTGGACAGAATTATAAAGAATTCCCTCTCCTTGAGCTTCAATTCATCAGAAAGAAAGAAAAGTTTGAGCTGCCTTCTCTTTGCCTTCCTCATAAGGTAGAGCCAAACATCTTCATTCACATTAAGTTGCATAGGAAACCTTCTGGGAGCATTACCTCACCAAGGCCATAATGGGTAATATTAATGTAGAACAAAAGAGGTAGTAATCATAATGTTTGATGGCTTCCAATGAAGAACACTTGCACTCAAGGATTCACAACAAATAATTAATGACCCAACTATGGCAGGTCAGTCTGAACTAGGCAATGGGGATCAAGTATTAAATAAGATAGGACTAATCCCTGTAGCATAGAATATGTAATCAAACTCATTATACTCAAAATATGTACATT
This sequence comes from Pipistrellus hanaki, assembly GCF_964339955.1. Classification (NCBI taxonomy): domain Eukaryota; kingdom Metazoa; phylum Chordata; class Mammalia; order Chiroptera; family Vespertilionidae; genus Pipistrellus; species Pipistrellus hanaki. The sequence goes on along the minus strand of NC_140503.1, from coordinate 198,114,471 downwards.
TACATTGAATATTATAATATGGATCATTCATTAAATACTTACTATGTGCCAGGAAAAAGTCTAAGTGTTTTACAATCATCATCATCATCATCAAAATAATAGCTGCTATTGTTTATTAAGAGCCAGTAACAGTCAATGGGTTGAATACTACAGTACAAGTGTCCTCCTCCCTTATCTGTCTTATCATGATGAGGAAACAGCAGCTTAGGGGGATCAATAGAATTATCCAGGGTCACAGAAAATAACGGCAGAAAACAGATCTGAATACAGATCTACCTTATTCCAAAGCCCATGCTCTTTATCACCATGCCATACCATACCCAACACTGGACCACCGTGATCTTCCGCACTAAGCTTTGCCAAATTCCATTGGCAGCAAAGCACAGACATTAAAATTAGACATGATATGCATGGGGACAGGAGCCAACTAGAGGCTGATCTCATCACTGAACAGCTGGACCTCCATTCTGGCTGACCAACCTCAGTAGTTCCCCAATACAGGTGGAACCAAGACCAAAGGTCCTCCAGATGAGTTTCATTGGGCAAGAAAAGATGTCTCCCATACTGGTGCTGCCTGATTCCTTCTTCTTTGGGCTTTAGCAAGGAGAACATTCCTACTGATTACCCTAATGTACTGGTTCTCAACTAGGGGTGATTTTGCTTCCCAAACCCCAACAGAGGACATTTGGCAAAGTCTGGAGTTATTTTTGGTTGTCACCCAGGGGAGCAGATGCTACTGGCATCTAGTGCATAGAAGCTATAGATACCACTGAAACATCCTGTGATTCACAGCCCTTCACAACAGAGAATTACCTGGTCCAAAGTTCCACTGCTAGAAGCCCTGTCCTAAAGTATCTCTATGCTGCCTAGTGAATTTTTCTAAGAAAATGAGCCACAGAAATAAACTTTGTGCTCCTAACTTGCCAAGCGAGGAGAAGAGCCTAGATGGCAGTCTTCAAAATGAAGTACAGAAAGAAAATAATATGTCTCCTATTCATACTTTGGCATTTTTATATTTTAATTCCTTGCATGTATTTCATAATGTTTATAAACTAGTAGAACAATAGTACATATAAATACTTTATATATAAATACATATATATTGAAGGTAAACGTTCAAAACACTTTACTGAAAAGAGCATATAATCAGAGAATGTTGAAAATGTAGAGAAAGAGGTATAGATTTGGAATCAAGGATATTTGGGATTCAATACCCAACTCAGTCATCTATACAATGGGAATAAAAAGACTCATTCCCCCAGGAATATATGACAGATTCAATTCAATTGTCTATTAAGCACCTAACTCATAGTAGCTATTCAATAAACATTCATTTTCTTTACCTTCCTCCTTCTCCCCTTTGTCCTAGGTGTAAGAGCCTTGGATAGGACTCAAATTCTCTGTCCCACATGCCTTCAACTATGACCTAATTATGAGTGTTCTGTCTACTTTGCAGAACTGGCACAAAGGATTAAATTAGATAGCTAATATTAAAGTGCTACCAAAGCTACAAATTACTTATAAATATGAAATTGTTTTTCTCCATTGTGGTCATACAACCTTTTATCAAGGTATTCCTGACAATTACTCCTTTGCCCAATTTCGAAACTCTAAGGTCAACATTCAAAAGAAAAAAGGAAATGGCTTGATTCTAATAAATACATGTAGCTTTTTATTTTCTATTTATCCTGCTTCACCATCTTAGCTCAAAAAACGCTTAAATATTGCAAAATCAGGAATTTCAACAGTGGTATATCGCATTAATCAGCATGGTGTGTGCTTTGTGTGTGTGTGTGTTTTCTTCTTTTCCTAGAGGGAATTGATTCGCAGGCTGTGAAAACACATTGCATCACAGACTGACCACGCAGACGGCACTGACTCTGCGTGCCTCCCAGACTATGCTGACGTCAAATTGCAGGGCACACGGCCTTGCACACTCCCAGATCAGCACAATTCTCCCACACACGTTTGGCCTGGGGTTCATGCTTGATCATCTACAATTCCAAGTGCATATCTTTAAACTTTTGAAAATGAAGTGTGTTCATGTAAGCACTCTCCACAAAGGTCAAAAGCCGGCGGGAGCCACGGCACCCTCCTTGGAGGGGCCTGCTCTCTTGGAACCTCTCCCAGTGGGAGCCTGGAGACGCAGGGAACTCAACCCCAACCTAGATTTCTCTGGCATTTTCTGATTTTCCACTCCCCCTAGTATAATTAATAACAATATAATAGCACACCATTTTAAAGCACTTTAGACTTTTAAAGCTCTAATGAATGTTATCTCCTTGATTCTTTGAATTGCAATTAGTTATTTACGTATATCAACCACTAAACTCAACTCCTGAAGAAAACAGGCCTTGGTCCTATTTTTGTTCAAATCTTGGTCCCCCCCAGTGCCTCCCCACTATGCATATGATTTCTAGTCGGTGCTCAATAGCCATCCCTGAAAGCCTGATGAGATGAAGGAATATTATCATCCTCGCCTTAACTATGAGAAGCCTGACACTCAGACACCTTAAGTCATATTCCCCAAAACATACTCTGATCAATTACAGAGACAGTCCTGATCCCAGGTTGTCTGATCTCAATTTCACCAGTGGCACCAATATGGAAGGTAAATAGAAAGCTGAATGTCCCTCCCCTGAGTACAGCCTTGAAAGAGCTGCCAGGATACCCAAAGGAGGACAAACAGAATCATCACACTTGCTAATGCCAGTTCCCTTCCCATGTGCCCTGCATGCACTTTATCTTAAGTGGGCAGGTGGACATGTCTGTATGTCAGGCATGGCTGGCATGTCTAGGAAAAGATGAGTTGCACTCTGACACCTGGGTCTAAGATCTGACATCATACTAGCCAGATATTAAGACCTGGATTAAGTGTGTCTGAAATTGAATGCAACTCAGTCACTTATAATTGATGTCACCTCAGGCACTCTTTTCATTCTATCTCCTCATCTGTTAAAGGGAAGAAATAATACCGCTTACTTTATAGAGGATGTTGTAAGGATTAAATGAGTTCATACACTTTTTTAAAAAATGCTTAAAATAATGATAGATACATGGTAATAGGATAATAAATACTGGCTGCTATTGTTCTTGCACTGATATATTCTACCTCCCTGATGCTATTTCTCACTCTCCATCATCTATGCAAGCCAGAGTCTTAGCATTCCTCACCTGCATTGTCCCAAAGGCCTCCTAACTAGATTGCTTCTCTATTGTACACATTTTGCTGAAGCATCCTCTTTCTAAACCCTTTCTAAAATCCTCATCTGATCATGTTATTCACTTTCCTGATCACCCATGGCTTCCCCACGGCCTACCCAAACTCTTCAGGTGACTGTCAAGATCTTTTCTAGTCTAACTTAACTTCCAATTCAAGCCATATCCTTGCACATGGTCTACTTTCTCGATCCCAAGCACACCCTATGCAAAACCAAGGAGGTGCATCATTTCCCCATATGACCTGCACAGAACTATAAAAGCATACTAGGTGATGTTCATTGAAGTAACTTCACAAAATCACTGACTACCAAATTGTGTCATGAGTAAGAGCCTGGGCTTTGAGGGCAGGCAGATTAGAGATTCAATCTCAACTCTGACACTTATTAGCTCTGTGACCCTGAACAAGTTACTTAACCTCCCTGAGCCTCTATTTCTTCTTTAGTGAAACGCAGCTATTGTCTATTTTATAGAATATTGTGAAAATTCAGTGGAATGACGTATTCAAGTTATTTCTCACAGTGCCTAGTGCATGGCACACTCTCAAAACTAAGCGTTTATAACATACATCAACCGTAAAAGGGCTTGTGGTATTAATTGGGTGATTTTGGGGGAACCCTAGAGCCTGCTCGCATCTCAAATAAAGCCCCCTAATGTGTAATGCCCCACCAGCAACAACCACAAGGCCTGCATCTGGGGAAGGCAGTGAGCATATTCTCAGAGACAGCTCTAAATAAAGCACAGAGCACTCAACAGCCCACAAGGATGCTTCCAGACCATTCTCCCCTAAGGAAAGCAGAGAGAACAATGGGCTTTCCTGCTGTCTCAGCAGAAATGACTATGAAACTGAGCAAGGAAGAGAGTGGTCATTCCAGGCCTACTACAATTGCCTGTCATATAGCCTTTCAAGGCCAGGAGTGACCTGGAGGCAACAGCAACTGAAGGGAAACCCCAGACATGACAAGGCTGATGGCCTCCTGCTAGCTTGGCCTAGAGCAAAGATCCAACAGTGGTCACCAGAGAGGATCCATGTCACACCTACACCCTGCTCTTGGTGATCCACAGGCTCTTCTCATGGCCCAATAGTCTTCACCTAACCACAGAACAAATGCATTTTTTTCTGTTGTGTCCTGTTGTGTATTAACATATGTATCCCAGCCTTTTTAAGAGGGACTACTGTGATGTACAGACAGGAATGTGTGACATGTGGCCTTCTCCTACAAGCTGGAAGCTGAAGGACAATCCCTTTATATCAGGCAGCTTAATAAAATATAATGCTAATTAGACAAGAGCACATGCATATGTGCACATGTGCACAGAGGCATGCATGCACATATGTGTGTGCACGCATATGTGTGTGTGCGTGTGACCCAGAGAGAGAAAGAAGGAGGAAGAGATTCCTCTGCACCTAAACACTCTTCATTGATTATCTAACATGGCATGTTGGCTCAGGTAATTTGGGAAATAGAAATGATATGTTTGTACAGAGGTAATCTATGCTTATAAATATCTGGCATGGTAGAGGAATAGCTTAAAAACTTGCTTCGTGTAGGCTTAATATAGGGATAATTCAGAATTACAGAGTTGGAGAGTGATGGGACTCAACATAAAATGCACCAGTTCACTGAGCACTGTAGCGATCAGGAAAGTGAACATAAAAATTCCGTTAAGACTGGAATGGGAGGCAAAAGCACAATTTTCTCCCAATCTGGATGATCAGCAGGCTTTGTGCTGGTTGTCTGTGGTTTTCGGGGGTAGATGGTACATTACGGTGGAGCGTCAGTGCTAATGCTACATGGCAGCTCCTCAGAATACCATCTGCTTCCCCGGGAACTGTTAATATAGTTGTAATTATCTACTTCTAAGCACTTTATTGAGAATATCATTTGCAAATTAATCAACTACAGACCAGTAAAACAAATGACATGCTTCCCTGAAAACAACAGCATTATTGCACATGATTTTCCTAAGGATTTCAGAAAAGCTGGGGTGGGTGGTAGGGCTTGATGCACGCCTTTAAAACCATTGAGAAGTTGAGCAGAAAGAATGACAGAATAGGGCTTTCTAGAAATGTCTTGGAAGGATTTGGGTAGCAGAGAAAAGAAAGGGAACATAAAAAATCTCAGAGGTGGGTACTATCACCATGTAAGAGAGAGAGGCATGAGATTGACCCCAACCAACAGCTGCACGATGGTGAGGATACAGACTTACAGACTCTTCTCAATCACTTCCTTGACTAGCATGTGCCATCTCCCCAGTCTTGCCCTCCAAACCTCCAGCTGTCCCTAGGATGTGCCTGTCCCCTCCAGCAGAGGCTGGTCCTGTCTGCCTAGAACAAGAAGCAGAGAACCAAGTGGAGAGACACAAGCGCTAGAATAATAATCCTTAACTCTCCTCCATGACTAAAACTCTCACTCTGACGAAGGGGAGGCTCTGAAAGCAAAAGCAAAGCATTTTCTGCGCACAAAGAAGGGAAAAGGCAAAGCATGTAAATGACAGAAATTACACAGGAGAGTTGGAGTACTTGGTATCTGTACCTACAAGTGTGCTGCTCCTCACTCTCTGTAAGCAACAGAATGGCTCTGAATCATGGATCTTCAAGGCTGTGGCTTCAATGGAAGAAAGAATCCCAGTCACTATTACAGAGAGCTTGAAATATAAATCAGTTAGCAGTAAATCTCAGAGCCAAAGGACAAGGAATATTCACCTCCCTGGCTCCCTTTCCCAGAGGCACTGGTTCTAAACTGGGGGGGGGGGGGGGGGGAGGGGCCGGGGGGGGAGTTGGGCTTCCTAAGATGAGCTCAGGCTATAAATAAACAAATGGCTTCAGACCATCCTGTGATTTCACCAGCATCCTGTCATCTACCAGGTCACACAGCCGTAGTCACATGCAGAGAGAATAGGACAGGGAAGATGTTGCTACCTGATCCATTTAGGAAGACCCTCCCTGGATTTTACTGATGGGAGCGGTGGCTATTTTTGGCCTCATTAACTGATTTTTAGAGGAATTTTCTAGGGTCCTTCTTGAGACGGGGAAAAAATGTTAGGCCTGGCCAGTGTGATTCAGTGGTTGAGTGTCAATTTATGAACCAGAAGGTCATGGTTGGATTCCCAGTCAGGGCACATGCCCATATTGTAGGCTCAGTCCCCAGTGGGGTGTAGCTAATCAATGATTCTCTCTCTCCTTCTCCCTTCCTCTCTGAAATGAATAAAAATCTTTAAAAAAAAAAAAAAAAAAGTATTAGGAACCAGATAACCCTGATAGTGACCCTTGCCTTAACCAATTACCAGTGACTTAATCTCATGGAAGTTGAGTTTACCTTTTTTATCAATGGGGGTGTGATGTCTTTTTAATAAGATTGCATGCAACTTTAAAATAATACTACACTTAATATAGAAGATGAAGGAGACATAAATGACAAAGTTTTACAACAAATTTAGGAAGGTTTGACAGGGAGAGTAAATGAAATAACACCATGTGAATACCCATGGTCCTCCCCCCACTGTAGTATCCACACTGAATTACCATGAGAAACACTTATCGAGCAGTCATTGTCCTAGGCAGATTGGATTGTCACACAATGGGATGTGTCTGTGAGAATGTGCTTTCTATGAAAAGGGCAAAGCCTATGCACATGTGTTCTTATAGCCAAAGTCCCAGACTAAAATAAGTGAGACAGTAAATGCCATAGGCATGGGGGAGGTGCTGCAGCCAGAGCATCTCAGTCAACATTTCTCTGTTCCTGTTTAAATTTGTGGGCAAAATGCTGAGGCAGGTTTTATAATTGGGCTGGTGTTTTTATCCAGCCTTGCCAGACGGCCCTACTGTATTGGAACTACCTTACAGTTCGGCCCAGACTCAAAATCAGCTTTTCTTCAGGAGATAATGAGGTTCCTGATAGTTGAGAAGATCCACTGAGAATTTTTTTGCCCTTCTGTTTTTTCTTAGGCTAAATTTTTTTTTCATCCATGAAGCCAAGCTTTCAAAAAAAATCGGGATATCCAGCCTCTTGCAAGCATGTCAAACTTGTGGGCCACGAGTTTGACCTGCTTGAAAGGGACAGTTTCCAGAACCTAGAAACAAATCTTACTACCAGAAAAAGGGTAGAAAGGACATCTCATCCAGGAAGAGAGTAAATTAGCAACATCCCTTGTACTGTCTAATCATTCAAAACTCTCCCTGAGAAGAGAGAGTTCACAGCATCAGGACCCGGCTTTGAAATGGTGATCTTGGCACATCCCTCATCTTAAAACAGAACTAAATAACATAACTACCAGTGCTGTAAAGACCACATAAAATATAATAGTTCAAAGTGCCTGACACATAGTAGGTCTCCATCTCACAGAGTCTGAAATGGAGGTAATGTGTCAATCCTTTACCAATGCAACCGCCAAGTCCAAGATGGTGACTGCACAGTCCTCTTCCAATTAAAACAACCCTACTGCTATAGGGGTGGAGTAAGGAAGGGGTACTTATTTCTGCTTAGAGCTCAAATTTTCAGCTGACTCAGAGGTAGTGATGGCAGAACCATGAGCACACAGGGTGAGTGGTACCAAGTCAAACGTCCTGGAGATGTTTTAGGCCCATGGCAATTGGCTATGGAGCCAGAGAGACTGCTATGCTTTTCTGCAATTGCCAGAGCACGGCTGGGAGCAGTCAAAACTGAGCCAGCAGGCTCTGAACTCTTGCTATCTGGCAGCAACTGTCCAAAATCTCTCTCCATCACTGAGAGCAGCTGTCAGACCAATGCCTGCAGGCTGGATTGCTACATTCTATGTCCCAGGTAGAATCTCACAAACAGCAGCAGCCAGGTTATCTGCTCTGTGATGCTGGGTTTTTGCTTCCTCTGAACTGTTCAGTGATGTGGTCGTTGTTGTGTCACCACCTGCATCACTACTTCCACCCCATGGGCCAAGATAAAGCCTCAGTTAACAATCGATCAGTGAGTTATCTCCATTATCCCCTTAACTCTTATTGCTTTTCACTAAACAGGTGCAGCCACTGGCTGGACTCCAGATGCCCATTCCCACCCCCAACGGAATATGGATGCCCGTCTAGAGACTAGCTAAAGATGTGAAGGGAGGGGTGATGTTCAGATAGTTGGAGCTCTGTGAGTGGCACTTTGGATCTGGTATTGAAGGCCATTCAGGCATGAGCCAACACCAAGGCCATTGCCACACTGGAGCTCACACCTGCTTCATCCATCTTTCCTACTGAGTGGCCCTCCCTAATGATCCCAGAAAGAGGCCCTGCTGCTACAGAGATGTGATTTCCCTATTTGGACCAGTTGTCAACAAGAAATTTGAAACTTACTCCTTGGCCATGCCCCCGCTTGTTTTACAATTCCTTTGTACAACTCTAAAAACTACTCAAAGAAATAGCAAATCCTACCCCAAGATGGGGGAATAAATGGGAATGTTTCTAATGCTCATAAAAATCTCTGACGTTATTTTTTAAAATTGGACAGACAATTTATTCTTCTTTTTAAAGGGAACTTTTAGAGAGGAGATCACAAAATTCAACAGTGAGAGAGGCAGGCAGCTATTGACTATATTTCCATTGAAAAATGGAAAAATAATGAAACGCTGCCTCAGAAGAGATCTGAGTTGAGATTTTACCTAAATATTTATTACATTGCATTAAAATTGTATTACATATATATTATTAGTTAATTTATAGAACACTTAATATGTGCCATATACTGCCTGTGTATTTTACATTAATAATTAGCTCATTGATTTCATTTATCTTTATAGTAAACCCATAAGGTAGGATGGTGTTATCCTCATTTCATACCTGAGAAAACTGGACAACTTGTCTAAGGTCACAGAATGAAAAGTGTAAAAACTCAGATTTTATCCAGGTCTCTCTGACCCCAAAACCTATGCTCTTTATTCACTACGCTACATTAATCTTCCAAACAAGAATACAATTTCATGTAAGTAAAACCTATGACTAATTCTTGACAACCAAACACAGGAGATATTTGCGTATGACAGAAAATCACAAGGAAAGGCATAAAATTATAAGTTTTAAAGAACAATGGAATCTTTAAGTTAAATTAGCTAGCTTAAATTATTTTCCCAAAAACAATAAGACCTTTCTTTGCTCAAAATTCACCATTCTGTCCAGTAAGAGAAATAAGTTGTTCTAGAAACATCCTAGATGTTGCAGCATTTGGAATGTTTGCATTAATTTTAGCAAGTCCCAGTATTTTGAACATCTGTCTTATGCAAGGCACCCATTGATAATATGGGGCAGAGAAGGAAGGTTAAGGGTACAAGAAAAGGATATAATTCAGGGGCCATCTCCAAGGGCAAAAGATACCATCAGGGTGTTTAGCTCTGAACGTGAGTCAAAAGGCAGAGGAAGCTGGAAAATGTGCTTTCAGGTGGCAAGAAAAAAAACCTCATCATCCCATCGTACACATGGGCAGTGAACTCTGTAGCACAGAGTGTAAAGTCCTCCAGGATCTAGTATCTCCATCAACCTCCCAGCCTCCAGTCTGTACCATAGCACATTACTCTCCTAAACTAAATAACTTTGGGTGGTTAACAAAATAGGCTTGAAGCCAGTTTGGTAACCCAGTGTTTTAACTTACTAGGTACATTAACTTCTCTGTGTCTCAATTTCCTCAGCCATCAATGGAAATAATAATAATGCCTACCTCATGGGGTCATCGTAAGAATTCAATGAGTACAAAGTGATTGCAACTTTGTCCAGGAAATGGTAAATGCCATACATGAATGTTTGTTGCTGTTATTAGCATATGTTCAAAGTGATTAAACTAAATCCTTGCATATTCTGTAACAGAAGCAAGCAGTAGCCAAGCTCCCAAAAGAAATTCTTGAAAATTCCAAGGTTAGACTGTGGTACCTTCTCTTAAAGGTCCTTGGGAAATGGCAAAAGTCTAATTAGATTTGTTCTCAGAAACAAAAATTGATTTTCTTTTTCAATAATTCTAGTCACTGAATCTTCTCCTCCAACCCAGCCAAAGGCAGAAACTTGGAAGAACAAATTCTAGTCTTTGTCATCTAAACAAGAATCTTATACCACCTTGTCTATATCAATACCTTGCAGTATAGATATAGCATTAAATTTGTTACTAAGGTATCTTATACCACCTCCCAAATAATCGTAACAATGCAAATAAACAACCTATGAATTTAAGTTAGCTTAAAAAAACACACACACACACAAAATAAAAATGATAAAACCTAATTGTGACAGAAATGCTATTACACATGGACACTCAAATATAATTTTGGGTAATAAGCTAAAATTGGTTAGCCCCTTTAAAAATATCATGACATCATGCCTCAAAATTATAAAAATGTTTGTTTGTACCTCTGTGATTCTTACCAAGGAAACAATTCAAAAGACACAAGCTATAGGCGCAAACTTTCACAGCAATGTTATTTGTAGTAAATTATGTAAATATAGATGTAAAGTAAGTGTAAATGTAAAATAAATATACATATTGTGAACTATGTTACTTTTCTCAATTTTAAGACACCCTTTTTGGTAAATTTTCAACATCTCTAAAATTAAACTACTTCGTGCATTTAAAGTGCACCTTTAAAGTAGTCATATTTCTTCTCCTCTTTGAAAAGCTGTTATGAAGGAAATGGTATATCTTAAGATCAGTAGCATGTTATGATCCAGAAAATGGCAATAGTATGTAGCCATTAAAAATAGTAACATGGAGGCTGTATAAAAGCCTGAAAATATAGACTGCAGCCACAATAAATTTCCTATGATTATGGTGCAGAGTAGAAAGGAAATATAGACAAGTGGGGTTTGATTTGCAAGTAAAACTGTTTCTTCCTCTCATTCCGAATTCCATTAATGTTACTATGATATCATGCATGTGTTAACATTTCTCCCATGCTTTGTTTTTTGTTTTGTTTTTAAGAACGAAAATGCCATTTCTGACATCCACGTCCCATGAAATCCTGGGCAGGAATAGAAACAAGATGGGAGTGAAAAAACACCCAAAAGTGTTCTTCATAGAACCAGAAACTTAAGAGTTGTTCATCTTGATCTCCTCCTTACTTTCCAGTGGAATGTGTAGGGGCAGAGATGGGGAGGAAAGCAGCAGTGTAATTCTTGAGTACATTCTCCCCTGAGAGCAGCAGTGGGTTGGGAGGAAGTCTACAACCAAGCCAAACCCCTAAAGTAGATTTGGGGGCCTGCGGTAGGCTGCAGACCTATTGCCACATTGAACCAAAAACAGGGAAAGGAGGGCTGGGCTCCACAGAGAAAGGAGGAGAGTGAAGATAAGGCAGTAGGAACAGGACAGGTGGCCAAAAAGGTGCAAGATGCCAGGAGATTGATGTGGAAGAATGGGGGGGAGGGGGGATCAGGGCGGAAGCACATACAAAGGCCTGAGGCAGGAATGTGTAAAGGATGTCAAAAGATAAGAAGAAGAAAACAAAAAGCTATTGCAGACAGAGGGGAGTGATGGGCTCAGAGAGGGAATGGAGAAGTTGGGCCTTACAAACCATTTTCTGACTAAAACTTTCACTTTGAGTAAAATGAGGGCCACCGAAGGGTCTGGAGCACAAGGGTGACATGATCTGACCAATGTTAACAGGATCTGCTGCTGTCTTGAGAATAGTCCACAGAGCAAAGTCAGGGAAACAGGGATACCAGCTTGAAGTCTATTTTAATCATCCAGCTAGGAGACTTGAACCAAAGTGATGATTTAAAAGCACTAAAAAGTGATTGTATCTGGGGATATTTTAAGAATGGATCCTGCAAGATCTTCAAGTGGAATACATACGGTGTATGATAGAAATAGAAGAGTCAAGGGTGATTCCAAAGGTTTTCGGCCTGAACAAAAGGAAAGCGAGGCTTCTGTGTACTGAGATGGGTAAGGTTTGGATGGCAAAGACCAAGAGTCTGCTTTTGGGATCAAAAATAAGCTTTCACAACTATTAGGTATTCAAGCAGAGTTGTCTAATAGACAAGGTTAGATTGAACAAATATATGAACAGAAGGTCAAAGAACAGAAAAATTTAAAAAGAATTGGGTAAAAACATAGAAGAAAGAAAGCTAAAACCATAATATTCATCCTTCAATTAAAAAAAAAAAAAAGGAAGAGAGAAACTATAAAACAGGGAAGAGCAGGAGAGTGAGGACCCAAGGGGAGAGTTGGCTCTGAGCGATGTGCTGTCAGGGATCGGGCACCCTCTGTGGAAGTCTGAGTGTCTCCCAAACCTTTTTCTCACTGTGCTAAGCTAAGAGCATGTGTCTGAACCTGCTGCTGTTTGACACAGGAACACCAGTGACAAGACGATTTTCTGCATGTTTGTCTAAAAGGTGCTCTTTCATGCCAGGCTGTAGGATCGATGGAAATTGGAAATCTGGTCATGGGGCAGAGGCACCCAGCCCTCTGCATTACACGCTGTCAACCCATCCTGGGCTTCTGAACACCAGTTTGCCATGCAAGAGGAATTGTTCCAAGGTCCTTCCTCTACGTGCCTTGTGTAGGCAGGTCGGGAAAGCGCTGCTCACCATCAATAAGGAGGATGAAGAAGACATGCAGAGGGAGGACAGATGAGGTAGAATATCCCAAGTCAGTAGCTTTCACTGCCCTTGCCTTCAAAGTTAGGTGAGAAGGCTGCTGTAGAGTAAAAAGGTCTTTGCACCCAGCTCATGTGGCTCTTACTGAGCGTTGACCTCTGAACCAGGAGGTCATGGTTTTATTTCTGGTTAGGGAACATGCCTGTGCTGTGGGATTGATCCCCACTGTGAGGTATGTAGGAGGCAGCTGATCAGTGATTCTCTCTTATCATTGATGTTTCTATCGCTTTCTCCCTCTCTTTCCTCTCTGAAATCAATAAATCCTATCTAATAAAAGAGTAATAAGCAAATTGACCGTAACTCCACTACACCCACAAGCCACACCCACCAGCCAATCAGGAGTGAGTAGGCAAATTAGGTCAACCAAGATGGCTGCAGCCATGGAGAGAGCAGGAGGTTTGGGTTTTCCTGGCAATGGAGGAAGCCAAGTTTCCCACACACCCTGGCCGGCCCTTGACTCACTCAAGTCTACAAAGTTTCAATTATAGAAGATAAATAAATCCCAGATACCAAGGCCTCTGCTTGGGTCACAGGGGGGTGTGGCCGGCCTTCAAATGACCACAGGCCCCTCACCCAGGCCACCCCATGCCCTAAGAAAATCCCCACCCTGATCAGGAACACCCTTAAGGCCAAACCAACTGGCCCCCACCCATGCACCAGGCCTCTGTCCTATCAAATAAAAGAGTAATATGCAAATTGACTATCACTCCAACACACAAGATGGCTGCCCCCATGTGGACAGAAGATAGCCACCACAAGATTGCCAGCAGGGGAGGGCAGTTGGGAGGGACCAGGCGTGCAAGGGAGGGCAGTTGTGGGCGATCAGGTCGGCAGGGGAGGGCAGTTGGGGTGACCAGGTCAGCAGAGGAGAGAAGTTGGGGGCAACTGGGCCTGCAGAGAAGGGCAATTGGGAGGGACCAGGTCTGCAGGGGAGGGAAGTTAGGGGTGACCAGGCCTACAGAGGAGGGTAGTTAGGGGCAATCAGGTGGGCAGAGAGCAGTTAGGCATCAGGGTGGCAATGGAGTGATTAGGGGGTGATCAAGCTAGCAGACAGAAGTGGTTAGGGGCAATTAAGAAGGCAGGCAGGTGAGTAGTTGGGAGCCAGCAATCCTGGATTGTGAAAGGGATGTCTGACTGCCCATTTAGGCCCATCCTAGTAGGATCAGGTCTAAACGGGCAGTTGGACATCTCTCAAGGGGTCCCAGATTGGAGAAGGTGCAGGCTGAGCTGAGGGACACACACCCCCATGCACGAATTTCATGCACTAGGCATCTAGTATATAGATAGAGATGATATAGATAGATATAGATAGATATAGATATAGATATAGATATAGATATAGATATAGATATATAGATATATAGATATATAGATATATAGATATATAGATATATAGATATATAGATATATAGATATATAGATATATAGATATATAGATATATAGATATATAGATATATAGATATATAGATATATAGATATAGATATAGATAGACAGAGACAGATATAGATTTTTTTTTTAAGTAGTTCTTCGGGATTGATCCTAGGAAAGCTATCTCACAGCTTTTCCTTTGGGGTTGATTTTTCTGGCTCTGTATTTGGAGAGAGCTAAAATCACCCCCAGAATCCTTGGGTCTGGGCTTGCATTATCACTTCCTCGCTGTGTCATCTTGGGCAAATCACACAACCTGTCAGTGCTCAGTAGTCTCTTTTTGGGAAAATAAAGATAATTAGCGGTAGTTGCCAGGAGGCAGGCTGCTGGGCCAGATGATCTGGCTCACGCCATTCCAGCTCCAAGGTTTGTGGCTGTGTGACGTTCACAGGCTGTGAAATGCACAAGGGCAGGAGTTCAGAGCCGTGTGCAGGGACCAAATGTGATGATTCACCCTCCACACCTTCTCCAAGAGGAACCTCTTGTGGGATCTTGAGTGAAAAAAAAAAAAAAAAGAAAAGAAAAGAAAAGAAAAGAAAAGAAAAGAAAAGAAAAGAAAAGAAAAGAAAAGAAAAGAAACCCTCTCTTGGCTCTTCATTCTGGGCAGAGTGGTGGAACATGGAATAGTGGGAAACCCTATCCTTTGCATTTAGCCAAAATGGGTTTGAATTCTAGGTTCCAGCACTTTTAGAAATACAACCTTAAGCAAATTCCTTTTTATATCTCTGTGGACTGGTCTGTAATATGGAAATAGAATAACATGAAGAAATCTGTGTTTCTGAGAAGATTAAATAAAAAGATAAATGTGCCCTAGCCAGTTTGACTCAGTGAATAGAATGTCAGCCTGCAAACTGAAGGGTCCAAGGTCCGGTCAAGGTCAGATGCCTAAGTTGTAGGCTCAATGGGGGGCATGCAGGAGGTAACTGGTTGATGATTCTCTCTAATCATTGATGTTTCTATCTCCCTTTCCCTCTCCCTTTCTCTCAGAAAAAAAAAAAAAAAAAAAAAAAAATATATATATATATATATATATATATATATATATATATATATATATATATATATATATATATGGTAAAATAACAACTCTATTGATCCAGTCACAAAAACAGAGACCACTGAAGGACTGAAATAGGGAAGATTTGCTACAAATCTTGCCCTTGACTGTATATTGGAATAGCCCGCAAAGCTCTAAAATATACTGATCACCTGGGACCCACTCCCAGAAATTCAGATTTCATTGGTTGGGTGTGAGGCTGGCCTTTTTAAAGTTCTCTAGGTGATGCTAATGTGCAATCTGGATGAGACCCATTGGTACATTCCCTCTAAAGAAATATTTCTTTAAAGCATGGCAGGAAGGCCTTCAGATCCCTGGACACCTCCTGGTCTCAGCATTCCTGTTCCTCTGAAGATAGTAGCCAAACATGGTAGCCAAAGGCATTTTTGGAAACACAGACCAAAATCCCAAAGTCCCAGCACCATCATCCAAATGCATTACCATTCATGGCAGCCCAGGCCCTCATTCCACCTTGCTCTATTGTAGTTCTAACTCACTTCCAAATGAAGTGCAATGTTAACTAACATTAACCCAGATGTCTGGGTGTTATCAACATTGTAATCCTATGCATTCAGATTCTGCTCTTAGCACCAAGTTCCAACTTTGTACCCATCGTCATTGCTGAGTGACCACATAGGTGTAAACAAGCCCTAGCATTTAAACTAGCATATATTTGGGGGTGATAAAGTTCATCTTCAAATCCCTAATCTGCCTGTGAAATGAACCCCAAACAGTAAAATCCCCCCACTTTGGGAATTCTTCTTTTGGTCCTCTAGATTTTCCTTCTGGGGAGAGACAAGAGTAGGACAAGGGTCTGAGCCTGAGTGTAATAGGAGTCAGCTGTCTCTTCTATGGGCTGCTTCATTTTTAAAATGAGGTATGTGAGGATAAGAGATATAAATTAATCTACCTATGGTCATCAACTGGTGACTAGTGGAACAGTGAGCAGAACACACTTTGTCTTAACCCTTCCCTGGTACTTTTGAACCCACTCCAGAGAGCACCTGCCTTTATCTCACGATTTAGTCTCTAACTTGAACCATGAGTGCACACCAAAAGAAAGGAGGAAATCTGGGAACATTAGACCAAGTTCCACAGTAGAATGATGCTGAAAAGAGAAAGGGAACTCAAGGTGGATGTTAGGAAAGATCTTACAGAGGACAAAAGCAAGGAGGGTACTTATATCTTACTATCTTTTAAAAAAAAATTATATTTTTATTAATTTCAGAGAGGAAAGGAGAGAGAAAGAGAGATAAAAACATCAATGAAGAGAGAGAATCATCGATTAGCTGCCTCCAGCAGGCCCTACACTGGGAATCGAGTCTGCAAACAGGGCATATAGCCTGACCAGGAATTGACCTGTGACCTCCTGGTTCATAAGTCAATGCTCAACTACTGAGCAACACAAGCCAGCCGCATCTTGCTATCTTGAGACAAAGGACGTTAGGCTTGACAGAGTTAATATCCAACTGTGCAAGTCAAGTAAATTGGCTCAGTGTGGATTCCAAAACATGCTATAGATACATGGGGGAGGAGTGTGGATCAAAGGGCTGTACCCTCAGGGAGAGGCACAGGAAAGGGAAAGGAACCAGACAGATGATCAAATACATGGAGAAAAAGAAAAGGTTTTATTGTTTGACAATTTACAGTGTCATTGCAAGTTTATAACCTGAAAGTGCTCATCAGATACAGAAGAACAAATAAAAAATGATCCAAAGCCATGACAGGGGAAAAGGCTCTGTAGTGCTTTCAAGAGAATGCCCAAAGTCCATAGTCTACAGTATTTTCTGGCGTATAAGACGACGCCCTAATTTTACAGTTAAAACATAGGTTTAGGCCTATATTCGCTGTATAAGACTACACCCCACTTCAAAGAAAAGACTTACTTTGCTGTCAAGATCTGCAGGTAATTTTTGTGCAATTTTGGTCTTTTGCCCCCGATTTTCGGTTGACTTTTTTTCATTTCAAAAGTCGTCTTATACGCCGGAAAATACGGTAAATCCCAAGTCCCTTGATGACCCAGCCTCTTCCTATTGCCTTAGTCTCTTGTTCTCCCTCTCCATGACCACAACCCTCGCTGCAACTATGGACCATTCTATGAAGATGAGAGAGCAGAGTCAGTGGTCTACAGCAAAAGACTGGAAGTTGATTGGGTAAAACTGGATGAAGTCAATATATCCCACCTGGGTCCACTCTTCACTTGGTCTGTGACACCAGGGTGGTGCTCCACTGCCCAACACAACATGTCTCTTGGGATCTTGGCCTATAAATCCCACTAAAAGTCTGGACACGACACACACCCCACCCCCACTAGAACCCTGATATAAATATTTCAAACAGACACCAGGCTTTCTCCAGTCTGGCCTGATATCTCCTCAAGGGCTCCCAGCACAGGGGATTCGCCAGGTCGCCCACAGTGGCCCATTCCAAAGTGCTCAATACCAGAAATCTTAGGAAATGGAAATGTCACCCTAGATAAAAAGGCCTCTAGAGAGGGAACTGTAATCCTCCCCAAATTAGCTGTTAAGCCACAGTTTGTAGGGGAAATCAAATACCTATTTCCAGAAACTTCCACTCAGGAAGCAATTATATTTCCATAAGGGAAAAACTGAGAATGAGGGTGCTGCTAAGCATCATTTGGGTATTTGTGATATGTACTTTTTACCTTTTATATTTTGCCAACTCAAAATCCAATCCTTGTATTTTCAAATATAACACTGCCAAAGTGAAACTGACAAGACACAACAAAGTTGAGGAAGAGAAACACAAAGACCTAAATAGTAACCTATTCATTTTCCAGAGGGGGAAAAAAAAGTAACCACTATTCTAGCAAAGAAAATAGCCCTACATTTGGTCTCTTTTCTTCCTGTTTCCCCTCAATTTAAGAGAAAAACTTTTCAAATTCACACAAAATGGGAGCTACAATGTCTGCTTTTCTGCGGTCGTCTTCAAATGCATCACCTTTCAGGTCACCACAGAACACTTTTTTGAAATATGTCTCAATCTGTCTTTGAGTCTGACAATGAAATTACCAGACACTTCGGCTGTGACATGACTGAATCAGGCTGCAGCTGACCAGCTGTTATCACTGTCAGACTCCATTTTTACTTCCCAAGGCACGGGGAGGAGGGAGAGGGGGAAGAGGGGGAGTCACTGGAAAAATCCCAGAATGGAATCTCCTGATTATCTGCCTAGGACAGTGACTCAGTGGGACTACACCACACCCCATCCCCACCAAATCTCAGGGAAAGAGAGCTACTGAGGCAGAACAGCATTTGCTTAAACTCCTCTGTGGCCACTTTGCCAGCCTCAGCCTCCAATTTGTGAGTCCATTAGTTACATACACCTGTCCACCTCCCTTTGGACAGACAGGCAGGGAACACCTTGGAATGTCCGCAGACTAAAGTTATATAGAAGTACTTGACCTTTTTAAGAAACACTGATCAAATTTGCTTTGAATATCTCAAGATATCACAAATGGCATGTAAAAATTCAATAGATAGATATAGAGATAGAGATACATATACAGACATATACACTGAGTGGCCAGTTTATTATCACCTCTGAATGCATAATAATCTGGCCACTCGATATTACATGTACTGTATACATAAACATATATATGTGTATATATAATACCGAGTGGCCAGATTACTATGACCATCCCATCAGTACTTCGTTCGGACACCTTTTGCCTTCAATACTGCAGCGATTCTTCTTGCCATTGACTCCACGAGATGTTGAAAGGTGATGCGAGGAATCTGACAGCATGCCTGATGAATAGCACTGTCCAGTTCTGTGAGATTTGATGGTTGTGGAACCAGTTGCCTGATGGCTCTTTTAACTTCATCCCATAAATGTTCAATTGGATTGATATCTGGTGATTGTGGGGACCACCTAAGCAAGGTAAAGTCTCCCTCATGTTCTTGAAACCACTCCTGCACAATATAAGCACCCTGGCATGACACATTGTCTTGTTGGAAGAAGCCATCTCCATTGGGATACGCCATCAACATGATATGATGAACTTGATCAACAGCGATACTTGGGTATGCTGTGCTATTCAGACATTGTTCCACATGAATTAAAGAGACCAAATCATTCCAGAAAAACATGCCCCAAACCATAACACTGCCCCCGCCAGCTTGAAGGGTTGTACTCATGCATGTGGGGCGCATGCTTTCATGATGTTTCCGCGAAATTCCCACTCTGCCATCTGCATGATGCAACTGGAAATGTGATTCTCTGACCACATGACTTTTCTCCAATGCTCGACTGTTCAATCCTTGTGTTCCTGTGCAAATTGGAGGCATTTTATCTTGGTAACTGCAGACAGCAAAGGTGTTTGAACAGGCCTTTGGCTTCCATGTTCCATATGATGAAGTGTACAGCTAATTTGCCTACAAACATCAGGTGGTCATAATAATCTGTCCACTCAGTGTGTGTGTTTGTGTGTGTGTGTGTGTGTGTGTATGTGTGTGTGTGTGTGTGTGTGTATTAGAGGCCCAGTGCATAAATTCGTGCATGGGTGCGGTCTGACCAGCCTGGCCAAGGGGAAGAGACATGGGCAGTTGGCTGGCCTGCCTGCTGGTTGAACTCCTGGTCGAGGGGACAATTTGCATATTAGCCTTTTATTATATAGGATATACACCCAGTGGCCAGATTATTATGCGTTGAGAGATCCTAATATTCTGACCACTCTGTATATATGCATAGACATAAATATATATATATATATATATATATATATATATATATATATATATATATATATATTACATAACTGCACTGTTTTTAAAAATTGGCAAAGAAAGACTTGCTGCTATTCCAGGTAAAATCGGTTTAGCTCTTATGACTACACAGAGAAGCTGGCTTCCAGCCTGACCTCACTGGAGATCCCCACAGATGCAAATGAAACTCTTACCTTAAACACCAACCATCATTTTTACCTAAGGCATTCTCTCCAGAAGGATTCTGTTAAAATGCAAATATTTTACCTAGAAGGAGTAACATGTTGGGTAAATAGTAGCTTCTACCATACTTCACGGATATGTCTCTGGATTTAGCTGGCAGAAAGCAAATCTTTAAGGACAAGGGTCAAAGGCAGGTACTATGATGAGGATAAGGATGGAGGGCAATCCAAAGAAAGCAGTAGTTGATGGAGAATGTCTAATGCCTGGAATGCCAACAAAAGATACCCCAAGGCTGCATCCGGGTCACAGGGCTGGACAGGCCTAGCATGTCTGCGTTTCCATATTGCATTGGCTCCCTTTCTTCTTGAACAAAGCCCAGAAACAAGGTGGCTCCAGTGTGTCTTTGGAATTTGTAGGCACGGCCCAGAAAGTCTCAGTTGGAGGCATATGCAAATAAAATGAGATCGGAAAAATTTCCTCTCCAACTCACAACACAGATACAAATATATTCTGACAAGTCACCCAGTAACCAAGCAAAAATGATGTCCTGTTCATATATCATAAGCCTTTCATGGTACCAAAACTATTCATTCTCTCTCATTCCTTTTCTCTTTCTCATTTTTCTTAATTAGATTCTGAGGGCACTAAACATTGTCCCAATAAAACTGAAACCAATCACCCAAAGAACTTTCTGGAGGAAATTCATATATGCAGAATACCCTACATGTCAGATTCAATAGGCTCTGGTAGGGTAGCTGGAGATTCCCTTGGTGACCTGCACTTAAGACACATACAAACACACACATACACATGCCAGATGTGGCAAATACTCCCATTTAAAGATCCTCAAATATTTCTATTCTCTCTTCAGAATTCAACTATAAATTTGCTTCGGTGGTCAGACAGGTTAAAAATAATAACAATAGCCTAAGAAGCTAAGAGCTAACAACCAAAACATTAAAACACGTACAGAGAAAATAATTGGAAGAGGCAGGATATAAAAATCAAAAGCAGAATTTAAATGACCCCAGCCTAAGAATTTATAAAAGACCAAGCCCTGACCTATAACGGAGATGAGAACTTTATTGGGCACATAACTCCAAAAGGCAGGAGAGGCTGATGCACAGAACACGGGAATGTGAGGTTAAGAATTTAAATCTCAGTCTGACAGGGCCTGGAAAACCAATACAATGATGGCAGGGAGAAGAAGAAAGCCGCACTTGACAATCTAGCATGGCTCAGAACTTTGACTGCATAATTAGCCCGTGTGGTAATTAAGAATCTAAAGAGCCTATTGAAACAAAAGCACAATGGGCAGATTTGGATTTTGCTGCATCGAGCCAGAATACTTAACACAGTAAGAGTTTTCCCCAATTCTGGCTGGTTACATTGGCAGCTGACAGTCAGCGAGGCTTAGTAACATCTTTGCACTACCTGTTTTATAACAGTTGTGACGGACAGGAGGGAAATATTTTAAAAAGCCCTTAGGTGATGGTTTCATCGTTGTGTTTTCTGTCCAGATTCAGGAAAATACTTTTTTTTGCTTATGATTTCATGATCTGATCACGGGAAACCGAGCTCTGTACAGGCATGAGGTCAAGGCTAAGTTGATCTCTAAGCCAATGAGAAATTGGCATTACAGGCTTGTTTTATTTATAGAAACCTGCGATATCAGATTAGGTGGAAAGGGGGGAGAGAGATGAATTTCGCTTTATTTAGAATCAGTGTCTCTGGAAGGCATCTACTACCAGTTTTCTAAAGATATAAGACAATGTCATGGGTTCCATCTTTGCCTTTAGAAAAATATCAAAGGAGAGAAATATGATGCTTACATGCCATTGTGCTTAGGAACTAAGTCCAAGGACCCATCCTGGCAGGGAAGGAATGAAACCTGCAATGCATCCTGCTCATTGCCACTGCTCTTTCATACCATCCGATAAATAGACTCTAACAGGTCCCTGACTCAGCTTGCCATATTAAATGGGGGAAATGAAACAAAGAAAGACAGGCTTTTACCTTTTTGCTCCCTAGGGATAGGCCTTATGACCACTATTTGCAACATAAATTTTTTAAAAATCAAATGCTAGAGGAATCATGGAGAAATGTAAGCCTCCACAAGTGCCCCACAACACAGATAGTTGCTCGTGCAGAAAATATTTTTAAGGAGATCTATAAGCCCACCAATAATCTCATGATGAGCCATCAAGAAAAAGTCCACTGGACACTGGACACCCACCAAGATACCCAGAATAAAAGAAAGGATGTCAGGGAAGCATCTAGTTTTGGGTTCAGAATCCTTACTACAAGGGAGGTGGTGACTTTAAGAAACTCTCCGGTGAAACTGACATTTACAAGAATCAAGAAAGGAACTCTTCAGTACGAATGTGGTGAGCAGAAGCTCTTGGGCCCTTAATATAGTTTATCTTCCACATAAAGGTATCTTGAAAACCTTTACCCAAGTCCTTTATGAGGGAATAATTTCTGAGCGAGGGCAGACAATGGTCTTTCAAATCCATTCTCCGTTTAGAAAGCATTTGTAAGGAGGATTTTTCCCAGCCGCTGCGGGAGAAGTGTGTGATACCCTTGGAAACCTCTGTAATTAACAATAAGCCTCTTTCACGATTGAAAGTGGACCCTCATACCCTAAAGTAGCACGGACGCTTCTATTTCTGACCTACACCCTTCATTTTATGCAATGTCTTTGTAAAAAAAAAAAAGAAAAAAAACCAAGGGCAAGAACAACGTGGAGAGAGAAATTTTCCAATTTTGGACCAGAGCCACCAAATCAATAATGGCGGAACAAAATGAATTATCAACCTCCACTGCTTCAATCACAGGGAGAGGCAAGGAGTTAGCCAAAAGAGAGACTGCGGTCAATGTTAAGAAACAGAATGAATTGACTTTGAGGTAGGCTTATATCTAATTAAATGAGACTGGGGGCAAAGTCAAGGTAGACTCATCCCCAGCTGATAAGGAAGTGATCAGAGGCAGGTGACTCAGCTGAAGTGAAGTGTGTCCCGCAGGCTAGAAAGGAAAGCGGAAAGTGTTAGGCAGTGTTGGGGGTCAGAGGAGGGAAGGGGGGTACTGCACATTTTTCAGAGGTGTGTTTTTTCTCATCCAGGTCCTGTCTCTCAAACGACCTCAAAATATCTCAAACCCTCACCCCTAGCAATGAAGTTACTATCTACATCCAAAAGTTCAGCAAGGAGCTTAAAGGAACAAAACCCCTGCTGTGGGGTGGCCTGTCCTAAATGGAAGGCGGGGAGGAGAACTGGGGAGCTAGACTTGCCACAAGTTTCTAGTGGTGAGCCAACAGTGCTGAAACCTTCGTCACCAACTGGGGAGCTACAGTGAGACTGCAGGTCCCAGACCCTCGTGTCAGACCATCAGCAGCCACCCATGTGGTGCCATTGAGTCTCAGTGGGGATAACAAGATATATCTGAAGGCAAAAGACCCTCCTGGTGGTGCCTCCATGTATGTCCTGGGGACTGGACACTAGGAAAGTCATCAAATGGGATCCCATGTGATGTCTGCCCCACCAATGAGGTCACTCTCTCTTTTTTTGGAAGAAAGGGAACTTCCGAGGAGTTGGGGGAGTATATGGAAATGCTGTGTGAGAGAGCCCAATTAGCACCTGCTATAGGCCTAGAAGCCTTGCTAGAGACCAAGGGCCTGAGCAAAGAAATGAAACCCCATCTCTCTTACCCCACTCACCACGCCCACACCTGTGCCCTGCACTCAGGAAAATTGCACTCGACTTTCAGGGCCCTCAGCTCAAAGCAACAGCAGCTCTCTTCCACTGTGCCCTGAGCCTTAGCAGTGCACAGTAACATCCCTGCTCCATTTGCAAACACAGAGACTGCTTTAAATGCATATAAGTGACACCCCGTGCTTTTAAAACACTCAAATAAGCCTGGATGACTCACCATTTTTCTGGTCCCATACAGCTAATTATATGTTCCAGAATCCCTTTAAAAGTCACAAAATCTATCTCAGTACCCTCAATGCTTTTAAATGGCAAAAGGGCTAGCCATGAAGGAGTAGGCCTGCCAAGGCCAGTAAGAAATTGACATAAACACTGAAAACAGCCTTTGGCCCTTCAACAGAGATAAATTCACAAGACTTGTGCACACCCTTATCAGGAAATTATAGATCTTATTATTGGGGAACTGGGTGGCAGGTGCCAAAAACATTTAAATTCATTCCATTTCCAATTCATGAAGCCCATTGTAGCTTGGTATTATGGTTTTATTAGATTTGTGCATTTAGCCGGGAACCTATTATTATAATAAAACACAAAATGCAATTATTGTTTTCTTGCAGTGAGAACCTCAGAATTATCTAACACTTTATTGTTTCCCCATCAATAGAAATCCCCAGTTTGAATTTAAAAAAAAAAAAGATTTTTAAAGAAATGTCACTTCCTCTATCTACTTTCCATAACAGTTCTTGCTTCATGCTGCTTAACAGGCAACGAAAGAAAAGGAATGGAGATGGAGGCCATAAGTCACATTGGTTTTCCTTTAATTACAATATTATACCTCTATTTCTCATATTTTCTACCGTTATTTCTGCCCAGGCAAATCTCCATTCCTCATTCAGTGCTCGTTAATTGAGATGGTGTTTGGGGAAAGGTGATATATAGATATGAGTTTCATATGGCCAAGTGCTTACCTACTATTACACGCCAAATGGAGTTCGATACCCATAATGGTCAATTCAGCTACTTGTCATATGATACCCACTCCTGTATGCATCCCTTACCGATGCTCTTACAATTCCACTTTTCTCCTCTCTATTTCATGTTATTATTTTCTCCCTTAATCAGAAAATAAAGATGTTTTAGAAATACGGAGGGGACATCACATTAGATGTAATACACCACAAAATTATGCTAGGATCACTGATCTTAAAGTCGGGAGGGTCCTCATGGGTCATATCATCCAGCCTGTCTTTCCAGATGAGGACAGTCTGACCCAGGACGTTCACACTGCAGTTAAGGACAGTCAGGACCTGTTACCAGTGAGCACTGACTCTGCACTCAATTCTCAGCCGGTGGCATCATCTCCCATAATCCTCAAGACAACTCATGAGATAGATGCTGATAGTCCTTCCATTTTAGAGCTGAGAAACTGATGCCCAGAGAGGTTAGGAAATTTGCCCAAAGACACACAGATAATAAGTGTGTCAAGATAATAATAAGGCAGAATCACGACTTGAATCCAAGTGTGTTTAATTGCAGAGCCTTACCTGTAATGACTACACAGAACAATTATCTCAATATTACAACCAGTTGACCTTATACTTAGTTATTTCTGTATATTCACATACATAAATGCATTTTTAGTGATGCAATTTTATAATAAGTAAAAAAGCATACATTTTGGAATACCAAAGCATGGGTTTAACTCTTGTTCTGTCGCTGACTACTAGGGAACTTTCATCAGAAACATTAACTTCATTGGCCAAATACAGACAATAACAATATCTGCCTTGAAGGATTATGTTGAAAGCTAAATACAATCATTCAGTCTTTCACTGAGTGCCTACTACTACCGTAGTATGTGCTAGGCACTGCTAAAGTGCTGGGTACGCAGCCTCACTGCTCCTGTGCCCCACCCTTGAAACCAAAACCAAAACAGCAAATAGGTGCTTGGTGACAATATCTCCATTTCTCTGCACGGATTTGCAATATAAAGTGACTTAAAAATGTAAGTCATTAGGCCTGGACAGGGTGGCTCAGTGGTTGACTATCAACCTACGAACCAGGTCATGGTTTGATTCACTGTGAGGGCATGTGCCTGGGTTGCAGGATCGATCCCCAGGAGGGAGCATGCAGGAGGCAGCCGATCAATGATTCTCTCTCATCATTGATATTTATATATTTCTCCCTTCCCTCTCTGAAATCAATAGATATATTTTTTTAAAAACTACAAGTCATTATATTGGTCATAGGAGTGATTATATACTAGCACAAAAAGATTATCATTTCTTAGGAACTTTTTACCAATCCCCCTCTGGGCATTTTCCCACTCCAGATCTTTTAAGTAAATCTGATCAAACCAGGGGCATGGGTGTGTGTGTGTGTGTGTGTGTGTGTGTGTGTGTGTGATTACTGATTCCCCATATTTTATTGATTTGGACACTCTGGAAACTGTTATATTGTACTTTCTATAGGTACTTTTCCTCTAATTTACTAAGGCTAAGGAAATAATGATAATTAACACTGGGACCCTTACTCTGTTTTAGGGACTATACCCCCTGGAATACCTAGTATTTTTAGACACAACTTATAGCATAAGGAGTTGAATAAGAAGCACTTAATCAGAAATGTCAACTCCCTATTCTAAAGAAATTTGCATTGGAGAGTCAGATTTGACTTACTATGATTGTTTTCATTCACATAATAATTATTTACTGAGCATCTACTATGAACCAGGCACCAAGCTGGTGAGAGGAATAACATGTAAATTAACCACAACAAGAAAATGGGGATCAATTGTCCTAAACTCAAGGGGAAAAGCTATGGGTGCACAGAAGAAATCCTAATGCTTGCCAAGTGTTCTCAGAGACAAAACAACACAAACACTTAAGGGCTGAGTGTAGTACTAGTTGCCTCTCTGCCACAACTTTCTGTGTGATCTTGGGCAGGTCACTTGACTTTTCCAGCCCTCGGCGTCCCTATTTCTAAAATCAGGTTAGAGACATAAAATCAGGCTCAGGAGACCCACCCTCCCACAGATATGAGGATTACCCAGGCCTGCAGGAGTTCGAATCGAAAATCTACACACGTAGGGGGGGAGAGCTGTGCAGGCAGAATTCCTGCTGAGCTCCAGAGCAAGAGATAGGCTTGCCTTTGGGAATAAAAAATGAGGTGAGAAAAACAAACGCCTTTTCTTTGAACTCTGGAGTCTCACTCAGGGTGGCCAACGAGCCAGCCAGCCAGCCAGCAAGCAAGGGCCCTGAACAGAGGAACAGTGGGAGCCCTTGATTCGGCTGGTCTCCCGAAGCATCTCCATTTCCTCAGTCCTCTCCATGTGTGGCCTCACCACTCCTCAAACCCAAGCCCAAAGCAGCACAATCCATGCTGGGGATAAGGAGGGGGTGGTGGGTTGCGGAGTTGAGAGTTGTCTCTGCCTATCTTTCTTTTTCTCTCTCTGACTCTCCACGTCTGTGTCTCTACATCAACTCTTCCCACCCTCTCCCCTACCCCTTTCCCACCCCCATTCTCTCTTCTGTTTCATACTTGAATCCCAGTAAAGTAAACAAATGCAAGGTTCACTTCCCTTTATGCTTTGCATCCATGGAAAAGTGTAGTACAAAACCAGTGACTGTTATTGGTTCAAGTGCATGTCGTTAAAAGACTCCCCATAATTTCCAGAAAGGTAGGTCTTATGCTGAGGCCCACGAGGAATACATAATAGACTTTGCAAGAGCTCGAAGCCAAGGAGACAGCCTTAAATCAGAGGCTGGGATACACAGAAGTCTTTAGGAAGCTGTGTGTGTCAGGTGAGAGGAGGACTTGAAAGCTTACTTCTCTTTTAATTATCTGATGCTCACACCACCTCTTTTGTTGCCTCCAGCTAGAGCTGATAAGGAGAGACACCAATAAATATCCCGGCGTCTGAGGGGAGAAGCCATGTTTCATGGGACTCCCTGCTTCTACAGCTGTTGTTAAAATATTACTGCTAATTAGCTGGCTAGTTATATATAAACCCTTACAAAGGAGTATTTTTACGCAATCATAAAATAAATTAAAGTACCAAAAATTCACGCTGTTAATTAAAACAACCCCTGTAGGAGGAGGGGGGGCGTGCTACAAGGCTGAGGTAAACAGGAGGCAATTTCACAAGCACAGACTGATTAATTTTATTTCCCATTACATGGATTTGCTAATATTATCAAAATTAGAAAGAAAGAAAAAAGCAATTTTGCCTTGACAGTAGTTCAAATGAAAAAGGTTCTAGCCGAAACTGGTTTGGCTCAGCGGTAGAGCTGCGGACTGAAAGGTCCCAAGTTCAATTCCGGTCAAGGGCATGTACATTGGTTGTGGGCACATCCCCGGTAGGGGGTGTGCAAGAAGCAGCTGGTCGATGTTTCTCTCTCATCCAAGTTTCTAGCTCTCTATCCCTCTCCCTTCCTCTCTGTAAGAAAAATCAATAAAATATATTTAAAATAAATAAATAAAATTTTAAAAATATATTTAAAAAAGAAAAAGGTTCTAGCACAGGAATGTAGAGACACCCTGGCCCTGGGGCAGTGGCCTGTCTGGAAAGGGTATATGGTTTTTCAGCAAAGACTCTTCAGGGGGGGGACACACGGGAGGTGAGGTGAGAGAGAGGGCATTTCTATCTCTCTCTCCCTTCCTCTCTGAAATCAATAAAGCACATAAACCCTGGGGGCAGCCTCATAGAACCCTGGGGCTTCCTTGGCATGACCTATACAAGTCACATCCCCCACCCCATCCAAACATGAAAACATCTAAAGATACAAGAGAAACTCTGGTGACAAGGGCAGCAGGAGGGTGCAGAAAATAAACTCACACACCCCTAGTTCCAGGAATGGCTAAGACTGTTGACTCACAATATATCAATATCGTTTGCATAGTCTCTCTCCCATGTTTCTCTTGCCCCATGGGTAAAGAAGCTATACTTTTCTAATGTTGGTGACTAATTCTTCCTGTATTTGAAGAATTGCCCAAACTCTTGATGGTTGTTCTTTTACCAAAGATCACAAGGAGTTAACCAAAAAGCCTAGAAAGCACTTTTGTCAAGAAAAGCACTATTTAAGATCAAATGAACTCCTCCTTCCAGTCCCTGGACTCTCTGTCAGCCAGCCAAGTGAAATGATAGACTTGAATTCAACTGGAGAACCCTCCAGGTGCATAACATTTCAATCTCCCTGGACCTCCTAGCCCCAGCTGTTTAAAACAAATATGCCCCCTGAAAATGGATTCCTAACAAGCCTACATGCACTCTTTCATATCCCTTTTGGTCAACCGGAGACATTCTCAGGCCCTTGGGTCCATAATGAGTTTGGTTACTTTATATCACCCCTGTGTGGGATTTATTCATTCTTATACCCCCTTAACACTCCTCCATGGCCTCGGGCCCTGGTTAGCACCTAGTGTTGTGAGCTCTTCACAAAGACTCCTGGGCAGGCATTGTGCATGGGACACCGAGCATCTGGAAGGAGAGCCAAAACCAGGCCTAAACCCAGATGTTTAATCAGTGCTCCTCCAAACATCCAGATGTTTGGGGGAGGTGGCAGCATTTTATAAATAGTATTCTGCCTTTGACAAAGAAAAAGAAGAGGTGCGTGGGCAATCCAGAAGAGCAGATGAAGTGGGAGAGACGCGTTGGAATATTTTATTCCTGTCCTTTTGCTTGCCGTAGGGCTTCCTTCCAAGCCCCATTTTGTACAGAATAATGTGAGCATTAGCCAGCACTCCCCCAGGTGTTAGGGAAGCAAAAGTCAGGGTGTCTGTGGCATGCTAAAGCCCCAACACTAAGTTCTGTAGATTCCCTCTCCTTCATAGCTCCAACCCAGAGCTGCTACCCTGCAGAAAGATATCACTGGGGAGTCTGGCTTCCAGTCTTCACCGTCACACCACAGCCAGTGACTGTTCTAAAGCCCCCCGCTAGGGATCTGGATCCCCCTAAGCCTCATCTCCAGAATGAAGCACAACACCCCTGTACCCTCCATGGGGCTCTTGGTTGGCTGGCCACCCCCACTTCCAGCCACACGTCCTGACTCACCACCAGCACTGGCCCCACACTTCAGCTCATGAAGGATGATTTACTGTGTTCTGGAACATTCCGAAAATATTCAGGCCAGTCTGTGTGGTTGCTGCTTCCCTACCTGAACACCAGCTTGGAAGACATCCACTCTTATATCACAAAGATTCAGGAGTTATCGTCTGCCTGAAGCTTGCTGTGGCCGCACCTGCAGAGTCGGTGGCTCATCCTTGGTGTTCTCATAGCATGTATCTCCATGGATCCTGCCCATCCACTGGTCTGATCTGGTCCATATCTAATTATGACCAAGTCTGTCCATTTTACCCCCTGTGGAGCTCTCAAATTGCCTTCAACAGCCTTGGTCTTAAGATAAAGACCAAAATCTATCATTTCTGATGCCCTGTTGACCTCATCCATCTCTGCTGTCTGGTCCAGTCCTGTGGCCTCCTCACCCCTGGGTCCCCATGTTCACTCCAGTTGCACCATTTGCCATTCACCTGATCATCATCCTAACCCTACTCCTCCTCTTCCAACCCTGAGATCCTGGTTAATTCCCAGTCATCCTTCACAGTTCAGAGAAAACAGGTTGGTGAGGAAATATTTCCCAGTCCTTTTTTTTTTCAACACAATTTGAGTCAGCTTTCATGATTATATACACACAGAACCACACCCCTTTCCCTCACTGCACTTAAGTTAGCACAATCTTATTATATATTTATGAAGGTGAACTTTTGATTAATGTCTTTCTCTTCTAGCAGACTACAAGCTCCACGGAGAGTAGAAATGGTATTCTTGCTCCATTGTATCCCCAGCCCCTAGCAAGGTACCTAATTCATCAAAACTGCTCATAAATGTTTGTTGAATGAATAAATGAATGATTTACATCCATGCAAAATATCACCACAACTACAATTCACTCCTTGTGGACAGAAGCTATATTTTATTCATATTTGGGTCCTGGCATTCTAGGGATCTTCAGGATGCACTTGTCAGATTAATACTGAGTGTAGAGGGGAGGGGGGAAGGGGGCAGATTTCTATGCCTGTAACAAGTAGAGTGAGTGGCTCAGCATTTAAGAAACCTTCTTTCCATAACAGTGAGCTTCCCATCTTTGGAATCATTCAAGAATAGGACAGACAGCCCTAGCCGGTTTGGCTCAGTGGATAGAGCATCAGCCTGCAGACTGAAGGGTCACAGGTTCGATTCCAGTCAAGGCACATGCCTGGCTTGTGGGCTCGATCCCCAATAGGGGATGTGCAGGAGGCAACCGATCAATGATTCTCTCATCTTGATGTTCCTATCTTTCTATCCCTCCCTCTTCCTCTCTGAAATCAATAAAAACATATTTTTAAAAAATAGGACAGACAGAACATGCTGGAAATGGTCTAGAAGCAATTCAACCAATGGACTTGATCATTGATCCTATCCTTGTCAACCCTCATGTTCTATGGTGCAACTAGAAAGGGTTAGGAAGAGGAAGGATATAAGGAAGAGAGAGCTATAGAACACTATAGAACACAAATGAAACTGTAACAATACCGCCCTAACCAGTTTGGCTCAGTGGATAGAGCATTGGCCTGTGGACTGAAGGGTCCCAGGTTCGATTCCAATCAAGGGCATGTGTCTTAGTTGCGGGCACATCCCCAGTGGGGATTGTGCAGGGGGTGGCTGATTGATGTTTCTCTCTCATCGCTGTTTCTGACTGTCTATCCCTCTCCCTTCCTCTCTGAAAAAAAAAAATCAATACAAGTATATTTTTAAAAAAAGAAAGAAAGAAATTGTAACACTACCAGGCATGAGGGGTTCAGGGAAAATGGGAAGAGTAGGGTTTTTTGCCAATGTTTTCTTAATTGCTGGCAAGTAGCAGATGTGAGAGGCTCTGTAAAATAGGCGTGTGATGGCTGAAGATGTCAAAGTTACAGTCTTAACTCCCTTGCTGATGCCTACTCGCTCATTGATAGCCTGGCCCTTATGTTGAGATTTAGATGCAACTTGAAAGGGGCCCAGACTCTGAAGACCCAGGCAGAAAACTGTGCGAGCCACATGGCAGCACTTAATTGTTTTCTCAGCTGTTTCCTACGAAAACAGATTTCACACTCATCACCGAGTTCCCAAATAAGGAAAGTGATTTCATTTTCTCCTGAAGCAAAAACACAGTACATTTGGCATTGGTTAAGTGTAGAATGGGGTTCAGATTAATGTTGTGTTGAGGGTTCTTTAGTTTCTACAATCTTTCTACAGTTTAACATTCAAGAAGCCAAATGAATTGCCCATACTTCTTCAAGGGGCTTCCTCATAGAATGGTCCTACCAGGAAACTGTTCTTTTCCATCCTTTCTCCATTTCTCTTTCCTTTCTCCTCATTTAAGGGTTCTGGTCATAATCAGTCAGTTTTGCAACATAGGAATGGCTAGGGGATAGAAGTAAAAGGAAAGACAAGAAGGTCAAGATAAGAATTGAGCAACACATGCTAAAAGTAGCTCACAGGTCAGCCTTCTATTTCACTGCATGTCTATGTTGGCAATGGTAGTATTTTACATGTCAGGTCATATAAGCAGATCATCAATTTTTGAGCATGGATCATAGGCCATATATTTCATATATATATTCATTCACTGATTTTTCAATTATAAGTTAAGTCTTTTTATCTTTATCTTATAGATGAAGAATTTTCATATTTTGCCCAAAGTCACACCAGTTAGTGTCAATTACTGTTGGAGCTAGGGTTCCAACCCAGGTTTTTTTGCCTTTTAAATCCAGATCTGATAACCACACATCAGAGAGAGTCAGTGAGGTTTTTCAATAATGAAACCTCAGTAAGCTGTCACACTAGGCCAACCAGGGGCAATTTGGCTCCCAAGAGAACATTTGGGAATGTCTGAAGACATTTTCGTGGTCACAAGTGGGCAGGTGCAACTGTCATCCAGCAATGCTCCAAACATCCTATAATTCACAGAAAGCCCCACAACAAAATAATAGTCAGATCTGAAATAGGAACAGTGCCAAAACCAAGAAACTCTACACAACAGGCTTCTGTTATTACGTAAAAGGGGCCTCTGCCACCAACGTATGACCTTCTGTGTTAAAAAAGGGAACAGCTAGTGACTTCTTAACATACAATTATATGCTTAACAATGTCTGCACTTGGCCGATTCTTTTTAAGAATGAAAAAAAATGGGGAGGAGGGTATGAAGGAAAAGAAAGGAAAGAGAAGGGGGGGAAAGGAGAAAACTAACATTAGACATTTACACTGCAGCCTTCAACAGCTGGATCGCATTACATGGAAATCCGCCCCAGTGACAGCTCAACAGACTGCTTTTGTGTCTTCATGAATAACACAATGTGCTGGGTAAATGCTTTTCCCCATTTAGAAACAGGTAGTTAATGGGAGTTGAAGTGATCAAATGCTGTGTAGCTCAAGGTTACTTCCATCACGGTCCTGGGTGGCCTGGAGCTCATAAATAAAGCATCTGAGCGTCTTATTTTAGGCCTGGTCAGATAAGCAAAGGCTGGCATCATGTGAACAGAGCCCACAGAGCGATCTGACACTGAGTGTGCTCATTCCAGGACCTCTTGGAATGTGACATTTCCAGTGCAGTACACTGACTGCATGCCCCATGGAAGCTCCGTGGCCCGCCATGCCTTCATTTTCCACCATCTCCTTGATGAGGCTGCCACAGGAGAAGGCTGTTGCTGAGCCAGACTTTAAATTATGCCCAGCTCATTCCCTACAATGCAGAAGTTAATCTGAGGCACATTTGCAACTTAGAACTCTGATTTACTCATTTGCTAGTGCAAGGACCACACAGCTTGACAGCAGCCAGCTCACCCAAGCCATTCCTTCGGAAATTGTTTGACCCAAGTTGGGACCCAGCTTGGCAGCTCAGAAAACAGCTGCCGGACAATTGCAGAGAGTGGAGTAGAATATAAGAATAAGAAGATCTATTTTTCCCCTCAAATTTTTACATATAATTATGCAATCATCTCCCTATTCAGAGATTTTGACATAAATTGTGCTTAATTAAATTGCTGTTAATTTGTTGTTTTATTATTAGTTCATGACTTGTTTGCTGATATACACCCACAAGCCATGTTCTCTCTCTCTCTCCATGTTCTCTCTCTCTCTCTCTCTCTCTCTCTCTCTCTCTCTCTCACACACACACACACACACACACACACACACACACACGCCTAGTTATATTAGTGTTGCTACTTTGAAAATAATGAAAATGTTTTCTGTGAATAATTTCTCTATTCAACAGAGTAACAAAAGATTTTGAAGAGTGCTTACTTATATGGTATACAAATGGCTGGATGAACAACTCTAATGTAATAATTTCCTGGTTTTATTGTTTATTTTCTCATAGACTTCTTACAATCGGATAACAACAATCAAATAATATATTCTTTGCATGAAATAAACTCTCCCTACTATGCAAAACTGCTCCCATAATAAATATATTTCCTGGCAATCAATAGTATACTGTCTCGTTCAGATCTTGGGATCCCAAAAGAATGTTTTCAACAAATGTTTGTAAACTTCAATCTGGGGTAAGATGTATGTATAG
This sequence comes from Pipistrellus hanaki, assembly GCF_964339955.1. Taxonomy (NCBI): domain Eukaryota; kingdom Metazoa; phylum Chordata; class Mammalia; order Chiroptera; family Vespertilionidae; genus Pipistrellus; species Pipistrellus hanaki. The sequence goes on along the minus strand of NC_140503.1, from coordinate 198,079,958 downwards.
TTGGTCTTTGACTAAAAGCCATCACCAAATCATTTATGAAACCACCTTGCAGAAGAGGGACTTTTACCTCTAACACATATGGCACCTCCCCAGGAACCAGTTCCTCTGCCTCTAACAGTTTCTCAAAGTGTGGACCTCGGAACACTGCTTGCTAGAAAGAAAGAAAGATTCTAATAAGCTTGTTAGAGTGCTTATTAGAAAAGACAAGGTGCTTAGTAGAAATGGAGATTGTTAGATGCCATTCAAAACCAATTAGATCTGAATCTCTGGGGGATCTATGTGTTTAACAATATGTTCAGGTGAAACTGGCATTTTTCTTTGAGTCTTGGGGAATATGGATTGAAGGGATAAAGGAAAGAAAGCAAAAACATACTAATAGACAATCTTCCAGGTCACAAGGGAAGCCAATGAGAGGTTGTGGGCAATGTACTTGTTAACCCACCACATTTGAAATAAACTAATGTCAAAAATTTGGTGCTATGCTTGGCCTACATGACTCAGTGATTGAGCATCACCTATGAACCAGGTCACGGTTCGATTCCCCATCAGGGCACATGCCCTAGTTGAGAGCTCGATCCCTAGTGTGGGGCATGCAGGAGGCAGCTAATTAATGATTTTCTCTCATCATTGATGTTTCTATCTCTTCCCCTCCCTTCTTCTCTGAAACCAATAGATATATATATATATATATTTTTTTAAATCGGTGCTAAAGATTATAAGTTGGTTAATGCCCTACATCCCCTCAATCTACAAAAATATTTTGGTCTTCAGAATGATATCCTTAAGGCTTAGCAAGGAGAAAAAGGCATGAAAAAAGAGCTATAAGCCTATTTCCATGATATATTTTTTCACTCTAAAATGAATTTTCAACCAAAAAGATGGGGGGAGGGGGTAATTTTCCTCAATAAAACTCTGTTTATCTCCTAAGCATTCTAGTTCTTAAAGGTTTTGCTCTATTATGCCAGGAAGTTATCTCTTTGGTTTTCTATTCCAGCTCATCATCACTGTGATGGCAGAGTCAAGTGACTTAATTCAGAGTTCCAGAAGAGATTCAGAAGTAAAAAGTGGCATAATGTATGCCAAGGAGATGGGCTCTATCTCCAGAATTATCTCTGAGCCCCACATGGCACACACAGGGATGGCCAATTCCAGACACCTTTGTTAACCTTGCTCCAGGCCATGGCCGGGCTGGCTGAGTGAGTGTGTGCAATCATTTGTTGTTACTGGGTTGTAGTTGTGGTCAGGTAAATGGAGCCACATGGCCTCGATCACTTACCAAAGATCTCTTGCATTCATTCAACCATTCTCATCAACTGAAATGGAAGCCCTCCAGTGGGGAGCACTGTGTCTTCTGTTTCTCTGACCCCCTATATCATCTAACACCTGATTGGAGAGGCAACTGCCCCTGAAAGAGTCCTGTAGGAGTGCCAAGAACAAACCTATGGAAGTGAGCATCCAATGAGATACAGAAGTCTACACCTTGGTCTGTGGATGCAAAGACCAAATAAACGACATGGTGAATCCTCTGCTTCCTATTCAGGGACATGATTTCTTCCACAAAAGACTCAGATATAAGATGACAGCCTGACCACATCTGGAGAGAACATATATTATTGCAGGCTTTCTGCACATTCAAATCCTTTTACTTTGCAACCACAGAGAAGGAGAGAACAGTACCCCCACCCGGGAACCATGACACCTCTGCCTGGATCCCAGCTGCATGAGAGATTTACCGTGTGGCCTTGGGCAGCTCATCTAACCTCACAGTGTCTTAATTCCTTCATCTGGAAAATGAAGATACTACCTACCGCATGGGCACAGCGTCTCAAGGTTAATGCATGAGGCTGATATGGAAACGCAGCATTGTGGGGGAGGTTGAACTCGCGGGAGGATGTCAGGCACAGTGCACTTGGGGCTGTTACAGCACAGGCGGTGCTGCGGGCCCTGAGGTCAGCCACACACAGGACGAGTGCAATAAGCCATGCGCAGTGCACCACCTGGAGTCTTTTATTGTTCCTGCCAGGCGGAGTTGATTAAGCAAACAAAACAAAGGGTCGGGGACCCCGATTCATCAAACCTACTGATACAGATCTGATATTGACAGGCAACGGGCCACTTTTAGATTTCGATCGATAAATCCATTTCATAATGCAGTACAATCCCAACACGGGGCCCTCAACGCCATCCACCTGGGTACCAGAAATCCATCCTGCGTGGCCTGTAGCCTGTCAGATGTCAGCATGGAGGGCAGCCACCACCCTGCCGGCTCTGTACCCTGAGCTGAAGCCCAACAGAAACTTCCCCGACATAAATAACCACTATGAACATACAGGGAAGCAAAACAGCTACAAAGTTTCACTCTAACTTTTTATCCCCCCCTTTTAGCCAGTGACAAGTAAAAATCATAGAGTTACTCACTCTGCAGAAACAATTTAAAACCACATGGCTTAACCAACAACTGTTTTATTCTATGAGGCAGCACTGGGGGGCTCCTGTGCAGGGCTGATCCTGAGTCCTTTCTCACACAGCCCTGCTCCCAGGGCAGCTTCCTCTCCCAGACTCACTGTGGGCTCCCAGACTCACTGTGGGCGGTGGCATTTGGCGATACTCAGGGTTTCCTGCCAGGAAGACAGATTCTTTACTGATGGGGGGAGGGGGGAGGAGGGAGGGAGAGGATCACTTTCCTTCTGTGTGAGGTTGATGATGGAGATCCTGGGGGATGGGTGTGAGAAAATTCCAGTTTAATGGGGGGGGGAGGGCGGGGGGGGGGGGGGAGGCGGGGGTGTAGGGAAACCCACTCACTGTTTGCAAGGCCCAGGAAAGTAGCATAAAGAAAATAGAAATCTTGCCAAAACCAGTTTGGCTCAGTGGATAGAGCGTCAGCCTGCGAAAGGTCCCGGGTTCGATTCTGGTCAAGGGCATGTACCTTGGTTGTGGGCATATCCCCAGTGGGGGGCGTACAAGAGGCACCTGATCGATGACTCTCTCATGGATGTTTCTATCTCTCTCCCTTCCTCTTTGTAAGAAATCAATAAAATATATTTTTTTTTAAATAGAAATCTAAATCTAAAAATTGGGATATCTGGATTTGAATGTTGTAGAACCACGTGTGTGGTCTTGGTTGACTCTTTTAACCTCCCTGAGCCTGCGTGGATAGGTGAAGAGGGCTATTGTGAGAATAGTGTGGGAGCCCCTGGCACAATGCCTATCACATAGTAAGTGCTCAAACAATCTGAAAGAAGAAATACTGAATTACTGCTATCACTCCTGAACCAATGGGCAAAAGTTTCTGTATTGAATGCATACCACATGTCCAGTACTAAATGGTGGAAAGAACAAAAGATGATGCTAGTCCTCGGGGTAATGCAGAGGAAATGCACAGAACTGTGTACAGAGCACGGTTATCTCTCGGTCAGCAGCCCAGGCATCCCACCCCCAGGTTTGGAAGACTGGAATTATCCCCAAATTCCTTGCCCAATGGTGACTGGGTACACTCTGATTTCCTGCAACATGTAAACTAACTCCTGTGCTCATCTGCCCAGGGAATACAAACTCGTTTTAATATTGGCCTCAAACAGTTGTTGGGAAGGTAAATCTGCTGCAAATATGAAAAAGCCTGCGTCCGGATTAGTTTAGGATTACCTAAACAGCCAGAGGAGAGACAGGAGCACCATCCTGGAAACCTAAAGGCAAATTAAAACGCCACGTGGAGTATCAAAACTCTTTTTCCCATTGGGTTGCATTAGGCATTGGCATCCTTGGAAACCTGTCCTCTTGGAAACCTGGCCTCTTGGAAACCTGTCCTTCTCACAATAAAAAAGAGAAGGCAGAGGGGTGGAAGGAGAGAGAAGGCAGAGGAAGGGGGAGAAGCGGAGGGAGAGAAGGAGAAACTGAAGAACTGCAGGGTAGCACAGATCTCAGTCAGGCTCCTCCACAGACTTGCAGGACCCAGTGGGATATTTTTCCTTCACCAGTGGAACTGCGAGCTGGGGGAGGGATGGGGGGAGGGAGGTGCGGGGGAGGACGGGGGAGGAATGGGAGTGAACTTAGCATGGCCTTTCCTTCCCCCAGCTTCTCACCCTAGGGTGGACCACTTGCTTCTTCCCTAGAACTTGAAGGTTTTATTGTTATTTCACACAACAATGATTTGGGAGGCAACAGTCCCCTGGGGTAGCTTTAATCTTTCCTCGCCCCAGAATTTCCCAGGCCAGAATCATCTGGGGATTTTTCCTGTTATTAGATGTCACCTCTACTATCATTTTTTTTATGTGACTCCTTTAAATCAAGTTACATCTGTAAATTTTGCCATTGTTCCAGGCAACTCTATCTACAAAACCATGGCTCTTCCTGTGCTAGATTTTCCTAATACACATTAACATAAGTCATTACTATTAAAATAGCATAGCATAAGTGGTTAGAAGTAAGAGGCTGCCTGATTTTAAACCCTGGCTCTACTACTATCAGTTGTGTGATCTTGGGTAAGTTACTTAACCTCTCGGTGCCTCGGCCTCATGATCTGTTAAATAATAATACCTATGTCCCACAGTCACAATGAGGATTAAATTAGTTAGCACTTGTATAATATTTGTATCATCTAGAACCTTCTACATGAGCAACACTACTGGGAACACTGAAGGCACAAGAGGATACACCATCTCTTACCTCAAGATTTGCTTATGCTATTCCCCTTCTTGGGGGCACTCTAGTGCTCCCTCTTCTTCCTCTTCCCTCTCTTCTCCCTCTTCCAAAACCCCAAAACAAACTGGTGGACAACACACTCTCATTCCTACCCTCTTGAAGCCTACCTATTTAAGGTCATTGTTAAATAGATATAATAATAATTACCACCGCTTGTTAAACATCTATTATTTTGCAAGTTCTGTGCTCAGTACTTTGAGTAGATCGTCTCATTTAGCTTTTATTTTTAATCTTAATTTACCTGTAATTTCCATATAAAGTCCTACAACTACTAAATAGGATAATCAGGATTCAAACCCAAGTCCGTCTGACTCCACAGCTTAGACAGATCACGTTAAGCCATGAGGCCCCACCATGAAGTCCTTCCAAGAATTATCATGTCATCCACCCAGACATAGCTTTCTTTCCCTCCCATCAGACTTAGTAAACTACCTCATAATACCATGCTTTATCTGTTGGCCTGTTTCCTTCTATTCCTCGGGATAATTTTTTTTCTATTTTAAGAATTTTGCAAGAAAATAATTCTAAAATGTCCCTATTTTTGAAAAAGGGTTGCATTACAGGGGACTGAATTTAACATTTTCTTAACTCCAGTCATCTTTATCAACACCAAATACTGTCATGTTCTATACAGGGGTCCTCAAACTTTTTAAAGTGGGGGCCAGATCACGGTCCCTTAGAGAGCTGGAGGGCCGGACTATATGAACTACTAATTCCTACTGTAACACCTTGGCTGCGCTCACTGCTCAAAAAACCTGGCGGGCAGAATCAGACTCCCCTGGGGGCTGCATGTGGCCCACGGGCCGTAGTTTGAAGACCCCTGTTCTATGACATAAAGGTGACTTTACGGTAGTTTTCACCTATGTGGTACGGGGTGGACTCAAAAAGTCAGACTCTTGGACCCCCTCTCTGGACCTATTGAATCAGAATCTCTGGGTTAAAGACTGGAGTCACCCCATTGCAGAATCGCCACCTTAGGCTCTGTATGGCATTTGACCCTGCTGCATGCTTCCAGACAGGACTTAATTTCAGTTCTTTCTTGCAGCTGCTTTTCGTGGTTCTGCTGACCTCTCCCACCCTGCCACCTGACAGCTATCATTTCTAATGGCCAACCACACTGCTGCATGAGCCCTTCCAATTCCTTCTTCCAGCCCCCAGTGCTGGTTCGGTGGGTTCCAAACTCTTTCTTTTCAGCTTCAGAACACATTCCTGGAAACTGATTCGTTAGCAAATGACAATGGGAAGCACATAATACCTGAGATCCGCTAATGGAATGGGTGGCCTGGTTTCCCAGAGCTGGCCGCCCTGCCTTCGCTGTGGCCCTCACCACCTATGGTGCCTCTGAGGCCCCTCCCCTGACTCCAATTATACAACCTTCTGGCAGATTTATTTTAATATGTTTTTTATTGATTTTAGAGAGATATGGAGGGAGAGGGAGAAATAGAAACATCAATGATGAGAGAGAATCATTAATTGGCAGCCTCCTACACACCCCTGCTGCAGATCGAGCCCACAACCCGGGCATGTGCCCTGACTGGGAATTGAACCAGTGACCTCTTGGTTCAATGGTCGATGCTCAACCACTGAGCCACATCAGCTGCCCTTTGGCCTACTTTTATAGTGACAGACACTTTATTTTTTATAAACATTCAAGCTTAACAGAGAAGGGATGTTTTCATGAGTTTGTCTGTGTACTCCAAAGTCGAGTGTGTATTTCTTGTTATCTGGGAGCATAACGACAAATGTATAGCCCCTATGTTAGAGTTGCAAAGTTCCCTCTTACAGTGAACAGTCTTAACAGGGAAATTGATAATGTCATCATATTAATTATTGGTCTACTGTCTACTTCTAAAAGGCTCTCAGAAAAATAATGATCAAGATAATTTGCCTTTAAAAAAAAAAAAAAGTCTCTCCTTTGTAAAAGAGAATGTCAGTGCATCCAGAAAAACTTCCTAACCTTTCAAACTTTAGGCATATTATATTGGCCATGTTCTAAATATTTTATAATAGTATATTAATAGCCTACCAATATGTTTCAAGTAGCAGTTTTTAAAGTTGAAAAAAAATATTCAAGCGAACTTCTCTTAATGTTCTTTGTGGCTTTCTTTTCTAGAATTTATTATTTGGGGCTGCAGGATTTAGAAAGTATATTTCACATGATGTGCACTAGAGTCAGGGAGGATGCTGCGCGGGGCACATGACTTCCCCTGTGCATTAGGACAAGGTTCAAAGCCATGTCTGTAGAGGGAGATAGAGTCCACGTGACCAAACATTGACCGTTCGTAAGAACAGCTTTGTGTACTATTCTTTCAACTTTTCTGTATCTTTGAAATTTTTCAAAATAAAATTTTGGGGAAATGTTCTTCGAACCAACGTCCAGCTGAAGCAGAGTCACACATGTAGGGCCAGGATATTCTACAGGGTGTGGATGTGGGAGAGGAAAGTGAGGATCTAAGGTGCAAAATTTCAGGAGGCATGGTAGGACCCTGAGAGGAAGTGCCTTCATCAACTTCGCACCTTAATCATCTCACTCGCCTCACCCTAGAGCCAGACCTATTACTCAGTATTAGCAAACGCACTGCTTTCTGAAACTCATGGTAGTAATTCAAAAGAGAAGAAGCTTAAAGTCAATTTTACCCATGCATTCATTGACTCAGTCTTCAAATACTGAGCCCCAGCCATGTGCTAAGTGACTACTCAACTAGGAACCTACTCTGTGCTGATAAACCATTTTGATTCTAGACAAACTAATCTTAGACCAAATTTCTGTCATCCATTTATTCGTCTACGACTCACATGTGTCAAACACAAGGCCCGCGGGCCAAATCCAGCCCGCCAGGCCTTGCAATGTGGCCCGCACCGCGCTGTCATCACTGCACTCCACTGTCAGTTTATGACATTGTCAGTTTATGACTGTTCAGTAAACCATTCGGCCCGCGATTTAGGCTGGATTTTAGATTTTGGCCCCTTCTCTGATTGAGTTCGACACCCCTAGTACGTGTTACATGCTGGGGTCACTATGACAGACCAGGTCCTGCTAAAGTAAATTATCTTACTATCTGGCCGACTTTGTTTTAATGCTATTATTTATATCATCATCATCATCATATGTTGACATGTCTATTTCCTCAATTCAATTCCCAGGGCAGGGAAGAGCTATTCTTCATCTTTATTTTTTGACACCCCAAATGATAGCAGATAAAGTGATCAATAAATTTTTCTTGAAAAGGTGAAGCCATAAATCTACTTATTTTCCTTCCTCAAAGATTTGCCACATTCAGATGGATCTGAAACTCCCTGCCTAAGACTACTAGGTAGCATTTACTGGGTGCTTACAGCCTGCCTGACTGCGGTATTTTCTAAGCTCTTTCCATACATGAACTTAGTCTAGTCTCACAGCATCACTAAGATTCTCCTTTTACACACAAGCAACTAGGGGAGCGTGAGTTTCTTTCCCAGGGTCACCCAGTGTGGAAGAGGCCACACCAGGGTTTGCCCTCAGGAGCCCAGCTCTAGAGTCTGGCCTTCTCAGGCACTCCACTGAGCAAGCTCAGAATTAGGACACAAAGAGGTACACCCCAACCCCAGCTGGTTTGGCTCAGTGGCTAGAGCATCGACCTGCAGACTGAAGGATCCTGAGTTCGATTCCTGGCAAGGGCACCTACCTTGGTTGCAGGCTTATCCCGGGCCCTGGTCGGAAAGAGTGTAGAAAGCAACTAATCAGCATGTCTTTCTCACTCTGCTGTTTCTCTCCCTCTCCCTCCCTCTACTCTCTCTAAAAATCAATGGGAAAATATCCTTGAGTGAGAATTAACAAAGAAAAACAAAAACAAAAAAGAGGTACAACACACTCCAAACAGCACACCTCTACAGCTTGCCTTGCGCCCATTATTACCTAGGAAGATCAACAGGGCATAGGGACACTTTTAGCAAAATAATCCTCACCTCTCCCTGCCTGGGCAGGCAGGGCAGACCTGGGGGCACTTCCTGCCTAACTGCACCTTGTCTAAATATAACCAACTAAAAATAACTGAGGGGAAGTTTCTCTGACCCGCCAGCAGAGCCGCAGAGGATGTGAGGTGAAAGAATGAGCCCAGCCTCCATCAAAGGCCGAGATGATTTCCAACACCAGCAAGTTGCATATTGTGATGAGAAAAATAAGCTCTGGATTACTGGCATTCCGTCGTGTGTTTAATTATGCAATTATCTTATTGTATGAACAAGTGCTAGGGCACAGCAGCCGTCGCCGAGGTCTGGGCCATTTGGAGCTGCAGAATTTATTCTTCCCCTCAGCTGCTTCCTTCTTAGGAGTCCATCCACTTTTCTGGGATTATGAAAATGATCCTATTTTTGAACAGCTCCATTCAGAAATCCAAAGCAAATCAGGCCCCAGGCTTGCCACTCTCACTTTTGAGTATGACCTCCCTCCAGACTGAACGTATTTCAGGAGGGAATTGCCGCAAATTCCTACCGTTTTTGTTTTCATTAATCACTTGAGGCTCTTTCCTCTTTTGAAATTCAAATAAATATAATGTAAATATAAATAAAAAAGCAGTTATATAAATTACATATTTTCAACGAGGCGAACACAAATCCATTCTTGTTCATTTTGCATAATAAGGACTTATCCCAAAGGGTTCATGTATCAGACTGTAAAACCCAGAGTATTCATCAAAACATCTAAAATAGATATGCCGTGATATTATTGTGCACTTCTGTTTGCCACAGTTACCTCGACAAATATGAAATGTAATCATGCAAAATTAAACATTCCATACATTTTCTATTCATTCTCGAACAGTCTCTCCATGCTCCAAAATAGGCTACCACACTTTCAAGCTTACAGGGACAAAAAGGGAATCAAATACCCTGTTTCTGAAACCATTACGAGTAATAGATCTTTTTTTTCCACTTAGGGCTTTTCATCTAAGAATCGCCTGGCTCTTTACACATAAAACTTAATTACTCCATAGGGTCGGCTACATCCCCAGCCAATAGGACGCCTCCTTGCTGATAATCACTCACAGAAAAGCCATACCTGCTTTTTCTCAAGCTAAAATGGGTCCAGGCTATTCGTGATGATGGTTCATTTCCTTCAGCATGACTAAGAGGCACAAGCGTATGTAGGAACACATAACTGCAAATTCCCACCATCTTTTGTTTGCATTCATCACTTGAGGTTCTTCCCTCAAGTGATGAATGCAAACAAATTCATATAAATGAATTTTGAAATTCATATAAATATAATGTAAATATAAATTAAAAAGCAGTTGTATAAATTACATTTTCAATGAGGCAAACACAAATCCATTCTCTCAAATAAATAGCAGTTAAGAACACAAACTCTGGATCCCAACTGCCTGGCATTTGAATCCCGTCATCTCTGAGATGATGGAGAAGTCCCCTCGCTTCCCAATATAAATGTGCTTCAGTTTTTGCAGTAACAAAATCAGGACAATCACAGTACCTATCCCAGAGGGCTGTCAGGCAGAGGAAATTAGTTAGTACCAGTAAGTCACCTAGAACACAGCCTTTTCCCATCCAGATATGTCACCTGATACCTTTCAAAGCCATTTCACAACAATGACCCCATTAGGGTCTCACCATCTTCAAATAAAGGAGTAGAAGCAGATGCTATTACCTTCATTCATCAGGTGAGAAAAGAGATATTCAGAAAGGGCTACTGGAGGTGAGGACTAGAACCCCTGGAACCGAGTCTAGTCAAACTGACTCAGTGACCCAGACAATCCTTGTTTTGGGACTTGGGGGTTGGGTGACAGCGATCTTGTTTCGATGGAGACACGGGGAGCATCCCATCGCCAAGACTTGTCTTGCATAGCAAGAGTCCCAGATCAGCAGCAGACACATTAACAAGACTGCCTTCATCATGATTTCCGCTAACTACAAAAGGAAAGTTAATTTCATGCCTGGCATTCACAGACACAAAGGTTCGGTGTCTTTTAAATGCTCTTCAGCCCAATGACAGTTAGTAAACAGGAGGCTCTGTGTTCTAAGGCTTCAAATCACCCTTCATATCTCAATATATTATTTATGCACATGGCTTAAAGTAAACAGTAACTGTGAAGTGGGAGAGTGGTCTCCACTAGTACCAACTCTTTTTTTTTTTTTCCCCACTCTGACAGTTACTTTAAAACATCGGTAAACAACCTTAATTCACTTCTAACAAATTAGTAAGCTGCTGCTGTGTCTCCGGGAGGCAAGCAGTTTGTATTATTAACCAAAACAACTTTCTCCCTGTCAATCATCTGCAGCTTGCAGAGGGATGTGGGCTTTGCTGTCTCATTACTCAAACCAATCCATGGGCGCACGTGATTCCAGCTGGTCTCTTGGAGGTCATTCTCTTCCATACCTTTGATTAGGTCTCTTGACTCTGAGATGCAGAATGGGGCCTGGAGGAGGCAGAGTCTCAGGGCAGCTTGCTAAGAAAGATACAGACAAATGAGAACCTTCCCAGAGGGTAGAGTTGGAGTCAGGGCACACAAGCTCCAGTTGTTGAAGCTAACAGAGACCACTCTAAGGGGGACCCAATAAGAGCCCCGAACACTTGAAAGGCTGTCGCTTTGGAGGAGGAAAGCTTGTTCTTTGTAGGGATGGATAATAAAATGAGGGCCCAAGGGTAGATGATTCACAGAGGGTGGATTTGGGTTCAATTTGAGAAAGAATGATGTAACAACAAAGACTTGCTTCTTGAGGTAGTCAATCTGCCTCTAGAGCAGGGGTTGGGAACCTTCATTCTGCCAAAGGCCATTTGGATATTTACAGCATCATTTGAGTAATATAATTCACTTAATATAAATGTATGATGCTATGAAAAAAGCTCCTAGATATATTAAATTCCTAGTCCTGTCTATGGTTGGTCTTGGTAGGCCAGACCTTATACGGCCCGTGGGCGGGATGTTCCCCACCCCTGCTCTGGAGGTTCTTGAGCACCCATCAGAGGAATCCTTAAATTGTAGTAGAAATAGCACTAGATGAAGCATGTAGACCCTTCCAGACATAAGACCCTAAAGGCCCATGAATCTCAGAGTGACTCACAAAAATGGGCTTCAATACAATCACAATATTTTTTTTATTTCTCTATGTCAGGAGTTCTTAAAGGGTGACGACCACCTTTTCCAAAAAAGTATCACATGTTGAGAACTGGGCATGTCACCAGCTAGTCTACTGTTGTCCACACAATGCCAGGCCATTGGTTGACCTAGCAAACTAGAAGATGTACTACTCAGCAGGGAAAATCACTTTGGGACTGCACAGTTTCTGACTGCTCTCCGGTCTTCTGGCTTGTAGCCCTTGGCCATTCCATGGACAGAAGGCCACTCCCAAGCCACCTGGGCAGTAACATAGTCAGGGATGGGTGATCCACATTTAGCTCATCATTCTAGTTGGCCTCCTCTTTTATCCAGTCTGGAAACACAATACTTAGCAACTTGCCTAAGGAATGTCTCATTTAGTTTCATCATTAACAAAACATTGCTGACCTCAGTGGAACATTCAGTCTCTCCCTGAAACCAACCATTTAAGACACAAACCGCTGTTTAAAACACAGTGTTAAATGCAAGTCAAAAAAGGGGACACAGAGGTGGGGGAAGAGAAATAAAAATACCTGCATTAATATCCATGGATCGTAACAACATTTTTACACAACATGCAGATGTGTGTTCTTCTAAATTATCTAGTAAACATTGACTGAATATTGAGTGGGTCAGGCTTTTCTACATCCAACATATTGACGAACCATTAGAGACTTCAGAAATATTAAATTCCTCAAAAGAAATCAGATTATTGATATTTGCTATGAAACTCAGTGTTACTGATTTCCTAATATGGCAAGAACAGACATCTGATATTTGCACTTTGCAGTAACAGAACAGAATATGACAATAATGTGTTATACTTACAAAGTACCCTTCATCCATGGGGCTCCAATTCTACCAATATTAGTTCACTGATTTTCGCAAAAAACCTGAAAGGCAGAGGGTAGTTTGTGTTACCCCCACTTCATAGCTGGGGATATTGAAATGCAAAAGACAAATAAATTATTGGTCCATTATACGGAGAGAATTCAGTTACAGGACAAGAATTACACTTTCATTTTCCCACTCACAATACAACTTATTCACCTACCTTATCCTTGAGAATTGATATTTCCTATGCAAGTTTCACCATGATCTCAACATATTGGATACATTTTACCCCGAGCAAATCAGTGCTGAATGTAACCCCTTAGTTGAATGAGCCCATACTCCAATATTCCTTTATTACCAGAGAAAAGGTTAGAATATTCCCCATATCCAGTTTTAATGTGGGAAAAAAAATTTGGCCTGAAAATAATGTTACTACTGTTCAGTTTGTTATATACTTATGTTCACATGTCAGCATATGGACATGACTTTAAAAATTATTCCAAGGAAGTCAGAAAGCTTCAGAAACAATCTTGTTAACATTTTTAGAAGGGTATATTTTTAACAGCTCTTTCTAGGACACTCATCCTTTCTACCACTCTCAGACCATTTATTTACTCATGCATTGACCAAATAATCTGTATTTGCAGGGTTCTTACTATGTATATTTGATCATCATATGTTTCAAGGATATGAGTACAGTGAAAACCATGCTGATATAAAACTCCTCAGAAAATCTGACGGTTTCTGGACACTCCTGGTGAGGCCTAGACACCAATCCCAGGAGGATGGCACCTTCGAAAAATATTCTCCAAAAAGATGACTTTGGGCTCCGTTTATGAGCCATACTACTTGGGATTACAGAAATGCAAAGGGATGGGTCTTCTTAAAAATGTATCATGCAGAGCCTTCCCAAAGCCCATGATTTGAGGGTCATGATCTCCCACTATCTTCTCACACTGACTCTTGGATCATCCACAATCCCCAGGCACATTCCCACCTCACGAACTTTTTCCTTCCAATTGTCCCCTTTTCTTGGGACTATATTTTGGTAGATATTTCCATTATCTCTGCTCATAAACCTCTTTGGTGAGGTCTCCTCTGAGCACTCACCTAAAATAGCTCATCACACTGTCACCTGCTGCCCTTCCTTTTTCTTCATCAGACTCACCACAATCTACCATTACTTGGTCCCTCTCTTAACTTACTCTCCTATGTGCATCTCCCCCTAACTAGGACTTAAGCTCCATAAGAGGAAGAACAGTTTGTTCATTACTAAATCCCAGGGTCAAGACACTCCATAAATATTAGTTGAATGAATTAATCACAATGCTATAATGGGTGTTCTGCCCTATTCTTGCATCTCCTTTTATTCTCACCGGGATACCGTTATAATTACAAATAAATGAAATCCCATACTAGATCATCATAAATTTTTCCATCCATGGGGGTTAAGGGGTCTCCACCAACACTCACTAAAATTAAATGTTCCTGAAAATATGATAAACACCAGTTTTTATTCTTTTTCCTTCTCTTGATTGCTGGAGCACTGGGTGGGCCAAGAGTCAGTAACCTCACTCTCTTGTCTCTCCACCCAGTTCTACTGCAAATTTCTCTGAGGCCTTGACTTCTTCATCCTCCAGGGCTTTTGTTTCCAGTGGAAAAATAAGGAAGCTTCAGAAGATTATTTCTAAGGTTTCTTCTGGTTCAGAAACTATGAAAATCAATATATAGCTGGTGGGCCAAATTATACTCATATGTCTACATCTTCTGAATTAACAGCACTATGTCTAAGGTCAAAAGTAGCCAGGTCCTTCCCTATTAAGTAAGTAGGAATCCAAGAGGGGAGGGTTTGGTTATCTAATCATATCTACAAGCATGCTCATTTTAAACCAATCCCACCGATATCACTGAAACCCTCCCCCTATGATCACACCACCAACTCACGACAGACATGCCAAGAAAGATGTCATATCCGCTGTCTATGACATCCTGAATCACAGACACTTCACTGGAATCTAGATTTCTTGTTTACTTGCACATTAATAAAACTCACAACTTTGCCAGTAAGAATTTTTTTTCCCCCCAAGCATCTGAACATCCAACGGGATTTAGAAGCAATTAACAGAGCAATCAACATGGGAATCGCTAATGGGACTGAACAGAATCCAAGAGCAGATATTAGGATAATGGTGAGTCCCTGACATAGGTTAAAGTGTTATTTCTGGAGGGCAGATGCGTGGTATGTCTTCAATAGCTGTGTAGGGTGGCTGTCCCAGCTGTACCATACATGGCTCTTCTATATATGAATCCCAGCCCCCTTCAACATACTTTTTTTAAACAGCTATTGAAAAAGAAGGCATTTTTGCATCGTTATAACACAACCTCTAGCATTAATGGTATATATTAAATTCAAGTTTATTTTTAAATTGCCTACCTGACAAAAATGTTAAAATGTCATTTTTCTCCACTTTGGGTCTCTAGACTACCTTCACCTGTTAGCTCTTGTAGCTAGAGGCCACGAAAATAATAGCTATGAATTTCCACTTTGACACTTCCCCAATAACTTTTGCCACTTACTTGCATCCCCATGGGTTCAAACATCCCCCCACGCCCCACACCCCCACACTCCCACCCTCCCGCACACATAGACAAACAGGGACGTTCCTATTCCAATGAGCTCTACACTTGCCTCCTTGTCAGTTTTCCTGACCTGGTTTTCATAAATATCATTCCAGAAATCAGCACACCCCTCCCCCATTTTTTTTTCACCCTGAGTAATAAATGTTTCCATTGTCACTCTCCCTGCCTCCCATTTCCTAGCCTTCTTCTCGGCATCCATCTGAAATGCCAATGCCAGGCAGATATCTTTACTTCCTTAGGACCACAGTCCTGAGCCCTGCCCCAGGCTCTTCTCTCTCAGCCTGAAGAGTAAATGGCTCCAGGCTGGCAGGTGTGGCTCAGTGATTGAACGAACGTGTACCTATGAACCGGGAGATCATGGTTCGATTCCCAGTCAGGGCACATGCCCAGGTTGCAGGCTTGATCCCCAGTGCAGAGCGTGCAGAAGGCAGCCCATCAATGATTCTCTCTTATCATCGATGTTTCTATCTCTCTCTCTCCCTCTCCCTTCCTCTCTGAAATCAATTAAAAAGAAAGAGAGAGAGAGAGAGAGTAAATGGCTCTACCTTCTAAGCCAGGACTTCTCCTGACCACATCCTCTCAGTCCTCAGCTCCCCTCCTAACCCTTCTGGCCATCTGGTCTCTCTCATGACCAAGGTGTCCACCTCTAATTACAGGACGCCTCCCCTTATATATGGACTGTGAGCCCCAAAAGTCAGAAATGATGGTTTATTCCTGTTTTGTTACTTTAGATGTAATTAATCATAGCCTATTATAATTTCCTTTATTCTATGTGGCTTATGAAAATAAATGTGTTTCAAGGGGGTGTTTTAAATTTTTTCAGCTATTTTATTGTTTGGTATGAGTATGTGTTTGGGTAAACAACATTTATTTGGGTGGTATTTTTCTGGTTTTTCTATTTCATTCATGCTCTATTCCATTCCTTTCTCCTAATTTGCTGTCTCTTGCTAATAAATGGTTCCTTGCTTCTTAAGAATCCAGCTTGTTTTCCCCTTCACCTTCCCCACAACACGCGCCCATTACAAAACTGTATCCCTACTTAAAGCTTACGTGTATTTCCCAAATGTGATCAGCCCTGAGGCACGCCCTGCTGCCACCAGGCTGTGAGTGCTAAAACATGTTCTGACAAAAATCTTAAAAAAATAAAATAAACAGATTCCAGATTAAAGGGAAGTTATCAACATACCCATGGGTAAGAACCCCTCACTTTATCTCCATGGCAAGAAGTTGCATACTCCCAGCTCCAGCCCCACAGCTGGGAGGCTCCAGCCTCCGGATTCTCCACAGCGCACACATCTCAATCATCGCCTCTCCTCCTCACCCCCTCCCCACCCCAAGGAGCAGCAGTTGAGATTAAAGTACTTCTGGGGCAGCGGTAATTCAATCAGGGCTGGGCGGGCTTGAATCTCTACCATTGGGTCTGCAAACATTTTGGCAGGATGCCTTTCCATTGCTCTCTGCATTCCGCACCAGCCCTGAGATCATTTCCGATGCCTCTACAGAGTGGAGGTGGCCAGGACTCCCTGCCGTGGAAACAGCAACTCACCTGCCTTCCTAAACCTCAGGATATCAGAATCACTTCTGCCATAAAGGAGTGAAGAGTGTGTGTGTGTGTGTGTGTGTGTGTGTGTGTGTGTGAGAGAGAGAGAGAGAGAAAGAGAGAGAGAGAGAGAGAGAGATTCTGACTATACCCACCCATAGATTGAGGAGAGAGGAGAGAATGCGCAAATGCTGAACAAACACACAGAATTATTTTTTACTTCAAAGATTAAAGGAAGCCCATTTTTCAACCCTTTGCCTTACCTAAGCACCTAGTAAAATATTGCTCCCAGCCTGTATTAGTCCAGGCTGCTCAGGGGTCCTTATCTTTTCCAGATCCCTTTGGCTGTCTGATGAGATCTGTGGACCCCCTTCCAAGAAGAATGGCTTGTAAAGGATTGCAAAGGAGATTAATTATATTGAAATACTTTTCCATCCCAGGTTAAGAAGCCCAGCAGGGTGTGGTTTTAGTGGATGGGAAGCGGAGCTGCTATCTGCACTTTTTAGAAGAAAACTCGAGGTTTCTGCTGAATAGATTTGTGCTGTGACAGTGACCAGCCATACAGAAAGCATGATGTGGGGACTGCGCATGCGTCCCTGTGACCACACGCCTTCCTGTACGCTCAACCTCCTCGCTGCTTCTGCCTTGCAGACAGCTCATGCCCATTAACCCAGGGCCCTTCAATAGCTGCTACACTGGAGTAGCTAAGAATGTAGACTTCCTCTATGTTCATCCCTAAGTAGATTTTAACTGCTCCTGAGAGAGAAGTAGACGAACAAAGCAAGCAATTTGAGGAGTTTGGGGACAGGAGAAGTATTGATGAAAACTTGTTTTGAACATTTATTCTTCCACCAAATATTTACTGAGCCACCTATTTTAGGTTCATAGTAGTGAATAAATGACTTGAAGGACTTTCCCAAAAAAAAAAGTTCACCTCCAAGTGTGGGGAGACACCATGTAAGCAAATAGAAAAGTAAATGTAAAACAAATAAATAATTAACTGTATGTCCAGGGGAGATTAATGCTATGGAGAGAAACAAAGCAGAGGAGGCTAGAGTGTATAAGGGCACAAACTCGTACTTCATAGAGCAGATTTCTCCATTTGATACCAATATACATTTGTCACCAAGCTCCTACTATTGTTCCCAGACCTGGAATGGATTCTGGGGAAGCCAGAACAGATAGATATAAATGATGATAAAGATAGAGATGATAGAGATGATAGAGATAGAGATAGAGATAGAGATAGAGATAGAGATAGAGATAGAGATAGAGAGAGATAGATAGAGATAGAAATAGAGATAGAGATAGAGATATGGATATGGATGATGTAGAGATGGAGGTGGAGGTAGACATATGGATGTTTAGATGAATAGGTGTGGATATGGGATATGTATGCACATCACATGCATGATTTCCAATTATTGACATGTGAAGGGTATGGATCCCACCAAGAGGAATCCCTGTGTGATGGTACACTCCTACCAGCAGTATCTTTTAAAGAGCAACCAGTGAGTGCCTCTAAGGGGCCCCGAAAGTGGGACAGGTGAAGTGGGGTCTGTATCTGAAGTGCTGAAGGGCATGAGTGTCAGAAGCACTGAGCATCGGAAGCATGGGGTCAGTAATCATGATCCTTGCTCCACTGCACCTCTCACCTCACTGAGTAGCTGGAAGCAAGTTTCATCACCTCTTTGAGCTTTAGGATCCATGTCTACAAATCCAGGATCATAGGTTGCTGAAGGGTTCAAAGGCAGTGATGCCAGGAAAGTGCCAGCACAGTGCCTGGCACTAAGGAATTGATGGCTTAGCCCTTAACCTACTCATCTCCTCATCCAGGCCCCTGCCCAAAAAAAACAAAAAACGAACAAACAAAAACAACAACAAAAAAAAAAACAACCAAGAATCAAAATTCAAAAGCCCCAAACAAAAGACTATACACACAGAGTAAATATGCTTGATCCAAGAACAACACAGGAATTAGTGTTGCTGACCCTCTTAGTCAAAAATTAGGGTATAACTTTTGATTCTATAATCACCCCTTCACACTTGCAAATTCAACCAATCCTGGATCAAAAACAGTATTTCTCATCTGAGGTGAGAATGAGAAAATATTGTTCCCAGTGTCCATGTGTTGAACCTGGCACGTGAAACCTGAAGATGTAAATAAATAAATAAATAAATAAATAAATAAATAGATAAATAAAGGCTGACTGCATTTTTTAAAAAATCTGCATATAAGTGACCCTGTGCTGTTCAAACCTGTGTTGTTCAAGGGTCAACTATATACAACAGCTACTTTTCTTATTGCTTTCTGTGATTTGTAACCAAATAGTTCTAGGGGGAATTAGATTACTTTTAAGAAAAGAAAATCCACAGCTAGATGCATTTTAGAAACAACCAATGAAATTAAGTAACCCAGGCCTCTGTCCTTGAGGCCCTCCTATTCTTTAACTTGCTGATATGCACCACGAGTCTCCAAGAAATGGGTACAATGGGATGAGCTGCCCCACGTTACTTGACTGAGGAACCCTCTGGCATGGAAAAATCATACCAGACAGATGTTCAATGGGGCAGACTTTGGAAAATGTGAGTTTGCTGTAACAAATGAATCAAAAGGTAAGGAAGATAGCTCTAACAGGTTTGGCTCAGTGGATAAAGTGTTGGCCTGCAGACTGAAGGATCCAGAGTTCAATTCCAGTTGGGGGCATGTGCCTGGATTGTAGGCTTGATCCCTGACCCTGGTCAGGGTGTGTGTGAAAGGTAGCCAATTGATGTGTCTCTCTCACACTGATCTCTCTCTCTCTCTCTCTCTCTCTCTCTCTCTCTCTCTCTCTCTCTCTCTGTGTGTGTGTGTGTGTGTGTGTGTGTGTCCCTCCCTTCCACTCTCTCTCTAAAAATAAATGGAAAAATATCCTCTACTGAGGAATAAAAACAAAAAGGATAAGGAATATATGCCCTATTTGACTCTATGTGGTATGGTGGCTCTCTTTGAAAAGGCTGACCTGGGCATATTTTCTGTAAACCAAGGAAGTTTACTTGCAGTGTCTCCTACCCGCTGGGCCAGGGCAACGTCCCCTCCTCTTCCTATAAAAGTAGCCATTATTCTGGGACCACAGTGCATTTGGGGGAAGAGTCGGCAGCATCTGAACACTTCTCATTCCCTTGGACAGGTAATTCCCCTATTT
This sequence comes from Pipistrellus hanaki, assembly GCF_964339955.1. Taxonomy (NCBI): domain Eukaryota; kingdom Metazoa; phylum Chordata; class Mammalia; order Chiroptera; family Vespertilionidae; genus Pipistrellus; species Pipistrellus hanaki. The sequence goes on along the minus strand of NC_140503.1, from coordinate 198,059,970 downwards.
TCTGCAATAAATGGGCTCTTAAAACGAGTTCTGTTAATTATGCTCTTTAAAGCCAAATCCTCTTCTGGCTCCACTGGGAAACCTGCTGCTTAAAGTCACTCCGGGTTTTCTTTATTATCAGATCGCTTCACAGTGAGTGCGCCTTACTTTCATAAACAGAAAATCAATGCTGGGAAGGGAAAGAAAAGAAAGGCTACAGGGAGGTGTTGATATACCAATGATTAGTCCCCAGATTACTTACTTGGACATAGAGATTTTTATATATGGGCTTTTTCATGAAGATCTTACTTAATGTTAGAACACTAATACATCTGTAGAGGAAAGGGGGAGAGAGGAGGGAGCTAGGACCAAGATTATTCCTTATATGTGTAGAATTCAATCGTGAGATGGGGGCAGATTGGAGGAAGAATAAGTATGATAGAGAAAGAAAACAAGAGAGGGGTAAGCAAGCCCACCTGGTGTGGCTCCTTAGTTCAGCGTTGACCTATGGAGAAGGACCCCACCCCAATGCAGGAGGTCATGGTTAGATTCCCAGTCAGGGCATTTGGTTGGGTTGCAGGCTCGATCCCCAGTGTGCAAGAGGCAGCCAATCAATGATTCTCTCTCATCATTGATGTTTCTATCTCTCTCTCCCTTCCTCTCTGAAATCAATAAAAATAATGTTTTAAAAGAGAGAGGGGTAAGCAAAAGAGTTGTTGAGAAGCCTAAGGTTGGGGTAGGTAACACAAGACCATAGATGAAGTTGACCCAAGTCAATATCAAAGGCTTTGTGCAAAGTCTCTGGCATTGGTGGGTTTTGGACTGCTAAAGCTTTGCGAATCAAGCACAGAACATAACCACAGGTGCCGGAGTTGGTTTAAAAAAAAAAAAAAAAAAAGACGTTTTAAATAATATGAAGCTAAATTAGCAGGGACTCCAAGCATCTTGCATGCCTGCTGTTGCCTCGCAGCCTGGCTGGGAACCCAAGAGGCCCAATGAGCAGCAGCCTCCCACCGGGAACAGGACCCACTAGGTGAGTTTTCACCCTTAGGTGTGCCACTGAGGAGTCGCTTGATGGTGTTGGTTGGTGGAGTTGGAGCAAGGAGAGTTGTGGTCTCCGCTGAATCCTTTAGCAATGCAACTGAGGCATGTAGAGGGGGACCCTGAGTTAGAATCAAGCAAGTTCTTTTGATCAGTCTTTCATGAGAGCCTATCAGTAATTTGGGGGGATCTTGTGGATACCGTGGTAAACAAGGCAAAGCCCTGTCTCAGTGAGCTTTAAAGAAGGAGCACCAGACACGGCCGGCATGACTCAATGGCTAGAGCACATATGTCAAACACAAGGCCCGCGGGCCAAATCCAGCCCGCCAGGCCTTGCAATGTGGCCCGCACCGCGCTGTCATCACTGCACTCCGCTGTCAGTTTATGACATTGTCAGTTTATGACTGTTCAGTAAACGATTCGGCCCGCGATTTAGGCTGGATTTTAGATTTTGGCCCCTTCTCTGATTGAGTTTGACACCCCTAGGTTAGAGCATCAGCCTGCGGACTGAAGGGTCCCAGGTTCAGTTCTGATCAAGGGCACATGCCTGGGTTGCAGGCTTGATCCCCAGTGTGAGGCCTGCAAGAAGCAACTAATCAATGATTCCCTCTCATCATTGATGTTTCTCTCTCTCTCTCTCTCTCTCTCTTTCTCTCTCTCTCTCTCTCTCTCTCTCTCTCTCTTCCCCTTCTTCTCTGAAATCAATAAAAATATATTTTTTTTAAAAAAAAGAAAAAAAAGGGGCACCAGCAAGTAGTAAGAATTTCTATTGTTTGCAAGGGCCATGAAGAAAATCATAAAAGAAGGAGGGATTGAGGAAGATTGTGGCTCTGGGGCAGGAAAATGTGTCCAGGCAGGCCTCTCTGAAGACAGAGCACTTAAGCCAAGACTTGAATAGAGAGAAGGACCCCACCCGCAGAGATCCAGGGAAAGAACAGGCTTAGCAGAGGCCACCACCTTCCGGCGTCTCACTCCCAATCAACTAAGCTTTGGCAATACTAGATTCAAAAGCACACAGACCTGTTTAAATTTAAAATCTTAAATTGTGCACTCACCTGCTAGGGAAATGTATCCTGAAACTCCGATATTTTTAGAATGGTCCACTTCAGTTTCCTCAAGTACTTTCCCCCATTCCACCAGAAGACCCAAATAGCCCCGGTACAGCAGCCTCCTCGACGTAAACGAGACTGCATTCATCAGCCACTTTTAAAAAACTGGGTCTTACTTCAGAGCTGAATGACTTGATTACCCCCATAACAGAATACATTACACTGATTACAGGATTATTCACGTGCCATTTGGAAAAGGTTGGGCAACATTGCTCAACATTCCACCCACCAACAAACAAGAGTCTGTGAAAGCAAAAAACAAAAAACATAATGCTGATTCTTCAAATGCCCTCCAGGTGCTGGTCCCATGATAAAATTTCTCTCCACCCTTTCTCAACCAATGTTAAGAAAGGCGGGGGGGGGGGGGGGGTGCGGAGAAGAGAAAGTGGGGAAGGGTTATTTTAACACAATACATCTTAGAAAAAAGAAAAGAAAAAAGCACCTGCAGGGACCCAAATATAAAGCTGTTCCCATGATCTGACACACTAGGCACTCAGTAAATATTGGTTCCTTTCCCCATTCCCCTTCCCCTTGCATGCCAAAACCCTGAGTATTGATTTTCATATCAATAATTCGCCTATAAGATATTCATTGGCTCATTCTTTCACTGTCAGTCTAGGGCTGTGTTTTCAGCCTGCTGGCAATTGATTCAGCTTCATCAATTCATAAGAATGTCTTGCAGGAAGAAGGGGGGGTGAGGAGGTGGAAGCTTTATGGCTGTGATTCACTGCTAATCGATAATTAGCATTTTATGTTCAAGACAATCAAAATCATATTATTTTACATTTTAAAAGTTTTTAAAGGAACACTTCCTCAAAGCCAAAATGAAACAGGGCATCACAAGTTCAAATAAGCCATAAATTAAGCAGAGATGCATAATTCTACTGAACACCATTTTATTAGCTAATCAACGTGTCTTTTTTTTTTCCTATTGGCATCTATTTACTGTCATGTAATTTCCATAAGGGCACCATCTGTATTTATGAAAGAATTATCTTTGTAGTGATCTAGCAATCTACAAACAACGGTGATATTTAACTTTTCTTAGGGGATCAATTTTAAAACTGGGTTAAAGGATTTCTAAGGCTCTTTTTTCATGATAAATTTTAAAAGGACTTGTTCCTACATCTCTTTGACACTGGAAGCACTTGAAACAGATAAACAAAAACAAAAATGACAAAACATAATTTTGATTCATTAAAATGGTAAGGCTCTGGATCTTGGACATTTTTTAATCAAGCAGGATGAGGCTCTCTTATAAAGTCCAGAAAAATAATCATTAAGTGAAAGATTTTCTTTTATTTCATTTTGGCTGGAAGGCAAGTTAATTGTCAATGAATGTGATCTGACTCGGTGGCCCTGTGGCTCAGATAGAATTCAGTATTAGCCAAGGTCACTGCCACACATTGAGTCAGGATTCAGCTCACTCAGTTTATGACACATGGTCAAACCCTGCCTTATGCAGTTCTGAAAGTTGGCCTTGCCAGCCAAGTCAAGCTGGTGGGGATGAGCCGACAAATCCCTCACCACTGATGGAATAGGGACTCCAAATAAATTTCTCCCTGTTGGGCACAGACTTTATAGATGAGGGACAAAACAGGGAGATATTTGTTTAAAGGATATCCGTGGCTACCAAATAGGACCTCAGAGAGAGCAGTCTTTGGTTTTACAAAGACTTTGAGTCCTTCCAAAAGAGGAAGATGCAGTTTGAGAACACCAAAATAGATAAAAATCTGCCTGGCTCATTTGCCTCAATGGTTGAGCATCACTTCAACCCATTAACCAGGAGGTCAGGGTTCCATTCTGGGACAAGGATCTTGACCGGGTTGTGTGCTCAATCCCCATTGTGGGACTTGCAGAAGGCAGCTAATCAATGATTGCCTCTCATTATGGCTGTTCCTCTTTCTCTCTCTCTCTCCCTTTCTCTCTCTAAAATCAATAAAATTATTTTTTAAAGATAAAATCTCACTCTTGATTAAGATATGTTTCTCCACTAATAATCAATTATTTTGTAAGTTTAATTTTAAGCAAAATTTAAAAGAACTATAATAAAAGGTTTATATGGCATACTAACTAGCAAAATACAAACTAATATTTACATTTCATTGATTCTTTAATTTGTACATGTTCATGAATGTCTACTATATATCAAGTATTTTGTTAAATATATTTTATTGATTTTTTTACAGAGAGGAAGAGAGAGGGATAGAGAGTTAGAAACATGGATGAGAGATAATCACCGATCAGCTGCCTCTTGCACACCCTCTACTGGGGATGTGCCTGCAACCAAGGTACATGCCCTTGCCCGGAATCGAACCTGGGACCTTTCAGTCTGCAGACTAATACTCTATCCACTGAGCCAAAGCGGTTTCAGCTATATCAAGTATTGTATAGTGTATCAGGCACAGTGAACAAAACAGATATAGTCCCTACCTATGTAGTACTTACTAACTTTTTTAAAAAATATATTTTATTGATTTTGTACAGAGAGGAAAGGAGAGAGATAGAGAGTTAGAAACATCGATGAGAGAGAGTCATCGATCAGCTGCCTCTTGCACACCCCCTACTGGGGATATGCTCGCAACCAAGGTACATGCCCTTGACCAGAATCGAACCTGGGACCTATCAGTCCCCAAGCCAACACTCTATCCATTGAGCCAAACCGGTTTTGGCACTAACTTTTTTAAGGATGTGTAAATGAGCAAATGAGGAGAAAGTCACCAAATCATATTAGTAACTGAAGTAATATATATATATATATATATATATATATATATATATATACTCTATTTTCTTCTCTTTATAATATAGTTTTGTTGTTTTTAAAATATTAAATATGTATTTCCTTTAAATAATTTTATTATATACCAGAATCAGGAAGTAATCTTTCTGGATCTTGTTTTTGTTATTGTTGTTGTTGTTGTTGTTTTGAAATATTACTCATTGAAATGTTAACATTTGAAGAAATTTTGATCACAGAATTTTAGAAATATTTTAAGAAAATAGTGTCTAGGAAAACATAACGACAACAAAAAGCATACTGAGGAATAGAAAACGGGTTTTCTTGGAAAAGGATAAGGAATCAAGGTCATTTATCCCAAGAAGTAACTTGATTATTTTGTCTGTGGGAAATGAACATAGAGGGGAATGAATCTGGAAGCAGACAAATTTTATATCCAAGTCCTGGCTCTATGATTCTATGGATCTCTCCACATCTTAGTTTTCTCATCCACAATGGGGGATAGCACAAGAATTAAATGAGTATAAGAAATTTAAATAGCTTAGCCTGTAGTCTTCGATCACTGTTAGCTGCCTTCATCACCACACTATGTCATCACTACCACCACCACCACCACCACATATAAAGAACTCCAGGGCTACTGTATAATAAAGGGTGGCTTCAGAGTATTCTGGTTACAACTACAGAGGAAGCTGGTAAGCATCTTTCCTGAGAAAACATTAGAATTTCATTCACAGTCTTAGCACTTCTCGTGTTAACTGTGCAAACTTGCAGAAAACTCTTTAATTTCTCTCTCAGTTTTCCCAGCTCTAAAATGGATCTAATAAAACTTATTTAATGAGATAATGTATATGGAAGGGCCAGCATGTACATACCTCATTAAATAACAGGATGCTACTAATTTGATAGAAATGTACATTCAGACAACAGTCTGCCATAAAATGACCTCTTTTCTAACCACCCAGCATGCACACTCCCAGAAAGATCATCAATTTCAGTTCCACTATTCATTACATGGGTGACACATCTTATATTCTCCAGCCCCAGTTATCTAGCCAGGGGTGGGGGAAAAAAACACGCTTGTTTTAAGTATTAGAAATTAGCTGTACAAAGTCCCCAGGAGTGGGTCTGGCAGATCACGCACATTCATTGATAGGTACCTTCCATTCCTCTCTGTTAAACTGTGATTCAGAATATTCCACTTTTAGTGTGTACATCCCCACACTTTAAAAACCTTTAAATGAAAAGCATTAGAAATAACCATCGGGTGATCTTTAAATAATTCTTTATGGTTTGGAACAGGGGGAAATCTATAAAAACATAAACTATCTATGGTGTCAAGTATACACCGTAATCATTTTATATGATCACTGCTAATACAGTTCAATCTAAATTGCAGTATCATATTTGACATAATTATACATAACCAAACACTAATAAAAATTGCTGCCTTATATTTCAAATTGGTAATTATGGTAGTAAACATTAACAACATGTCAGATATAAGATGGTGATTTGTTCTGAAATGTATTAGAGATCATTATACTGTATGACAATTTTAATTATACTTAGGTAGCAAGAGCACATGCAGCCTTCTACTACTCCAAGTGCATTATGGGAACCAGCAGGTCTTCTTCAGCCCTAGCTCTGACTCCCATTATCCAAGGTCAGGAAATGCACAATTCTTCCTCCACCTGTAAATGGTGAACCCAGTTTCTCCTGCAGAATTAGTATTCTTCCAGGGTTTAGATCCCTATGCTATCACTTTCTGGCCATGTGAACTCGGCTAACAGTAATTTCTCTATGCCTCAGTTTTCTTGTCTTTGAAATGGAAAGCCTAGTAGGACCTACCTACTCCTGAGGTTGCTACTAGCAGCTGAATTAGATCATTCTGCGTGTAGTACTTATCCTCGCACTGGAAAACAGTTTCTATCATTTTACATTAATATAAACCTGATCAATCATTTTCCTAAACGCTTAAGACCACAGTCTTAATATTAGTCACCAGATATCTTACTTAAAGTGGAAATGTGCTGTTAGCTTTTATCCTTTCTTCCCCCTCCCCATGTTCTCTCCATTTCTCACTCGCTCAATGTTGCGAGTGGGTGGAAAGATCTGTTCCTTATATTTTGACCTGGCAGGAATGTCTGGCTTTGGCTCATCCTGTTTTTGGCATCTATCTCCATGTTGGCTTTGACCATGGCCTCTAAACAGTCCAGCACACACCGTATGTTCCAATATCGCTAACACTGGAGAGACACTGAGAAACTCCAATCCCACAAGCAAAGAGAGGAACCATGAAATGCCCACCTCCACCCATATTACAAGTTAACATCTGATCACTGGCCCTTATTCAGGGAATTAATGCCCCTCTCCCCACCCTCCACCCACCCCATCTATCCCACTCCCCCCAAAAAATGTTAAATTTATTATTCTAATGTAAAACCCATTTGTGTATTCAGAATTATCTATTCCCGCCCTTTTTCAAAATCTCTGGACTTATTCAACATTAAAAATCAAGTTAAAAGATCTCTGGGTCTTATAAGAAGGCCTTCGCAGGACTCTCCAGCTCCCAGGTCTCCTTGCGTTTGCATGGTCGCCTGCAACGTGGGGAGGAACTCCCCGCGTAATGATAAAGCACCTTCCCTGTCTACATTTTCAAACTGTTTCAGGTAAAATATTGAGGGGAGCAGACCGGACTGCTAATTAGAGAACTGTCTGAAGCCACCGCGAGCCACATTTCCATCTGTGCAATAAGCAAAAGATTCTTCATTAAAGCCGCCGTCCTCCGTAAGGGAAGGCTCTCTCCCATGCAATAGATCTAATTCGCCGGAGTGATCATGCAGAGCCGGTACAGTATTCATTATTAACTTAAAAAGTATGCCAAATCAATTAAAAACCATTTTAAAGGGAAGGAATAAAATTTACTTCTACCTAACTGCGGCTCCGCTCTCATTTATCTTCCAGCCACTTTCAAGGGATTTTAACCTGGTTCTTCATCTAACATTCATTGGAAAGGGTAATTCTCGTGAAATTACAATGGCATTTCTTGCATCTTTTAATGCAAACGCTCCCATTCTTCGGAAATGGAGAGTAGTTCCTCCGATAGAGGCTCCCGTCCCTTCCAGGGGGTGCAGGGCGCAGAGCCCGGGGTCCGCTGGAGAAGAAGAAAGCATCAGCCTTGCAGAGGCTGCACGAGTTTAAAACTCTGCCTGCGTCCCTATGACAAATTGCGTTCCAAATATAGGTTATTCACAACATGCTAGTGAGGAGACGAGGCGCACGAATTCCTGCCCTGCCTCTCTTTACAAACATGTCAGGACTGGTGAACCCTAAAGGAAGGCAGCACTTTGGAGGCAAGAGGAAGCTACAGAAGAAGCCAAAACCAAGAGGCGCCTTCCCTGGGGCTGGGACCTTCTCATGCCAGTGACCACTGCCCATCATCAGAGACACCGCATCATCTCAGAACCCAATTCGCAGTAGAGGTCATTGGGATGGATCGCTCACCTGCTTACAGATGAGCATACTGAGGCCTGAGAGAGAACAAGACTTTTCCAAAGCGTTGGGGCTGGTGAGGGCAGCAATCCCAGGTCGGACCTGGCCACACCAAGCCTGCCTTCCAGGAGGGCCACATGGCTGGTCAGACTCTAAAATAGACTTTGCCCTGTTGGGGTGCCTTTATAAGTCTCGTGGGGCACCAACCTTCTGGTGTGCAGATCAAAGTTCCATCAAACTGGAAGGGAGCGTAGCCCAGAGGGATCTTTTTCACGCTACAGCAGTTCGTTGGATTGGTTCTACATTTGGCATTTTTTTAACCAAGGCCCAGGAGTGCAATTCTCCTCATTTGTTAACTCATTTTCTCTCTTTTAAGTAAAGCACCACTGTGCACTGGTGACCAGAGCTTCCACCTCAGTCCCTCCCCGGGCGGGAGCTTTCTGAGCAGCCAGCACACTGCAGCCCACCCTGGTTTGGGTCTGCAAGCTTCTTCCATAAAGGGCAGGAGAGGGGCTAATGTTAGACTCTGCAGGCCATTCCGTTGGTCTGAACTACTCAACCCTGTTGTGTAAAAGGAACCACAGCCAATCTGTAAACAAATGAGCATGACTGTGTTGTTAAAACTTTGTTTATCCATGTTGAAATTGAATATCCTATAACTTTCCTGTGTCGCAAAGCATTGTTCTTCTTCTGATTTTCACTCAACCATTTAAAAATGCAAAAGCTATTCCCAGCTCATGAGATATCCCCATGAAGGCCAGGGGCCAGTTTTGTGTCCCCCACATTGCAGCTTGCCACCCCTTGTTTGGAGCTATGACAGCTCTCACCACAAAGAAGACTTCCTTTTGCTACCCCGATGCTCTCTTTACACCTTGCTGTCAGCGCTCACCTGGCTAAGCCTGATTTCCTAATAAGTATGCATGCTTTTCCACTGTGTGCAAGAGGGATTACTTCAATGAGGTTATCCTGGGGCTTCAATAAAGCTAGAAGCAGAGCCAGTGTCCAGAGCTTCCATTCCATGGTGGAGTTGAGTCCAGCAGAGCATCACGCTACATTCAGTCTATTGTTCCATTGTGTGGGTCCCACATGGCCGTGAGCTACATGGGCCAATGCAGGGGAGCATATCCCCTGCAGCAGGAGTCCCAAGAGCACAAGAGCGAAAGAGTTAAATATCAGATTTCATGTCTTTGCAGTGGCCACGCCCATTCTAGCCACTTACTCCCTTCCAGGTGTGACCTACAGGTAAGCATCTTCCCACATCACCCAGACCTTACTGAGCATGCGTCTAAAATGCCTTTATCCAATCCCTTCCCTCAGCCATCTATGGGGAACAGACAGAAAAGGTTAACCACAGCTTCCTGGCAAAAGCTGTACAAATGGCATGTCTATGTTATCTAGTCTCTCCTTTGCTCCTTCCCTGTTAAATAATAACCAGGTTATTACAACCGTATCAGTTATAGCCTGCTAGCTAGTAACTTCGGGAATCACTCCGAACTCCTGGGTGAGTATTTTCCTTGGTGGGCATCTTTCAGTGAAATATAACTGAAAGCACTGAATTGGTCACCAAGAAACAGTTGTGAGATTATGTCATTATTATACCCACCCAAATAAAAGAAGAATATTCATCCGTGAAGCAGTTGATATATGTTCTACTGCTGGACTTTTAGCCTTCATCCATAAACACTGCTTGAATTTTGGGAAGAAATATTTTAGTTTTGCATGTGGCCAATATTAGCACCAACAAGTCCGTCCCTGAAATCACCATCAATCTTTTGTCTGTGCCATGAAGTAGGAACTCTCCATTTAAATACCTTTACACACAGCACAACTCTACTGGCATCAGCATATTACAAAAACCAATTTTCTTGCATCAACTTCTATCTACTTCTAATTCTGTAGCATAGCTCTGGGGAGTTGCTACAAGGTCTGTGTAAACTGAAAATCTAAATAACATTATGACGCCTATTACAGAACTAATTTATAATCTAATACCCCAGTTGAATTTAATATCCTATTTATTTATTCAAGCAAAATATCTGGAAAAAAATATGTCACATCATAATGTAGTTGTTATGAAAATGGAAAAATAAAACAGAACTTTGGAGAAGGCATGATAATTGCTAGGGGCAGGTATGAGCAAGAATTCCAGAGCCCCTCACACGAAGGAGAGACGGAGCCCTTTAATAAATAGAACTTTTGCTTTAAAACGCAATTATTGTCAAATTTAGTATTTTACATCAAATTTACAACTTTAAAATGTGATTCCTATTAATGTTATCTGCTCAGAGCTACTGCAGCGTAAAACTGTTGGCCAACAGATGCCACCTCATCAACTGTCTGTAACAACTCCATTCTCATCCCAATGGAAGAGCAGAGTTTATGGCAGCGTTTATAAGCACACATTCCGATACAAATGCACAAGTGATGGGCGCATATATAATACACACCTAATACACACCGGCTAATGGAAAAACTACAGAGATGTTTCTGGAATACTAAAAGGAAGGAGAGAGTGAGAGAGGATAAAATGGAGGGGAAGGGAAGGGAAGGGAAGGGAAGGGAAGGGAAGGGGAAGGGGAAGGGGAAGGGGAAGGGGAAGGGGAAGGGGAAGGGGAAGGGGAAGGGGAAGGGGAAGGGGAAGGGGAAGGGAAGGGAAGGGAAGGGAAGGGAAGGGAAGGGAAGGGAAGGGAAGGGAAGGGAAAGGGAAGGAAGGGAAGGGAAGGGAAGGGAAGGGAAGGGAAGGGAAGCGAAGGGAAGGGAAGCGAAGGGAAGGGGAAGGGAGGGAAGGGAAGGGAAGGGAAGGGAAGGGAAGGGAAGCGAAGGGAAGGGAAGCGAAGGGAAGGGGAAGGGAGGGAAGGGAAGGGAAGGGAAGGGAAGGGAAGGGAAGGGAAGGGAAGGGGAAGGGAGGGAAGGGAAGGAAGGGAAGGGAAGAGAAGGACAGAAGAAAGGAGTGAAGGAAGATATGGTATTTGAATAAGAAAAGCTATAGAAATCATAAGTATAAACACTTTGTAAGATAACAGTTACATCCTACCACTGGATGCTCCTGGCTATCCAGGACACAGAAATGACTTGATGGAAGTTTAGGGGGGTTGAGAATACATTTAGAGTAGACTTCCAAGACTTAGAAAACACACAGCAGTGGCTGAATCCCTCTAGTAAATAAGGAAAATGCCTTTTGCCCTCTTTTTCTTAGAGAGAAGCCATGTCTGCAGTTAACGTAGTAGCCCGAAGTACTGAAATACATATGGAACTAGGGCACACACACACATGCACACACTCACAAACACATGCCCATGCACACCCACCCATTCACACACATGCACACACACACACACACATGAACATGCCCACCCACTCACGCACACACATATGCACTCACACATGCACACGCTTACACACATGCATGCACACTCACAAACACATGTCCATGCACACCCACCTACTCACACACATGCACACACACATGTACATACCCACCCACTCACAAACACACACATATGGACACTCACACAGACATGCACACACTCACACACATGCACACACACACATGCCCATGCACACACACACACAGGCACATGCACACCCACCCACTCACACACATGCACACACACATGCACATGCCCACCCACTCACGCACACACATATGCACACTCACTCACACATGCACACACTCACACACATGCATGCACACTCACACACGCATGCCCATGCACTCACACACACATGCCCATGCACGCACACACATACGCACACATAATCACACACCTGCCCATGCACACACACATTCACAGCACAGACTTCCAGTCCTCACAGAAAAAGCAAAATAAGCAGCCATTTCTATTGCAGGGTCTCAAGTGTTGGAGCTTTGAGTTCTATTTCAAACATGCATGTCTGAATTATTAGCCCTATTCTAGACCCCTCGTGTTGGTAATCAGCTCCCAAGTTATTCTGATGCATCTCCAAGTTTAGGGCCCTAGTGGCCTGTGATCATGTTTGAAAGTCATCTAGGAAGAGCCCCTTTGCCCAGAAATTATAAAACACTGCTCTCTCTATACCCAGGAATCTCATAATTAGTAATTCATTCTTTTGCCTTTTAAAGGTTTTCTGGCCCTGACTGGTTTAGCTCAGTGGATAGAGCATCGGCCTGTGGACTCAAGGGTCCCAGGTTTGATTCCAATAAGGGCATGTACTTTGGTTGCAGGCACATCCCTGGTAGGGGATGTACAGGGGGCAGCTGATTGATGTTTCTCTCTCATCGATGTTTCTAGCTCTCTATCCCTCTCCCTTCCTCTCTGTAAAAAATCAATAAAATACATTTTAAAAAATAAAAATAAAATAAATAAAGGTTTTCTGGTTGCCAAGAGTACTGAAATTAAAATTAGCTCACATATACCTAGGAGAAGAAATATCTTTAAGTTCTCTTATCAGATCACGTCTTGTTAGATGCTAAAGCCCTACAGAAATTAAATAAGACACCCCCAAAATGGTGATCCATAGAAGAAAGTTATCAAGACAGAGGAACAGACCCAGTCCTGTCCACATAAGGTAAACACACATGGCTTCAGTGAGTATCTTCACCTTCTGCTCCAAGCATCCCAGCTCTATCGCCTTCTGCTGAGTGCAGTCTGGCATCAAAAGGTATTCACACGCAAGTCCCTAATGTGTTCCAGCATATACTTAACTCCACACAGTGCAGCCAGTGTGGCTCAGGGGCTGAGCTTCAACCCATGAACCAAGATGTCACCAGTTCAATTCCTGGTCAGGGCACATGCCCAAGTTGCAGACTCAACCCCAGTAGGGGATGTGCAGAAGGCAGATGATCAATGATGTTTCTCTCTCATCATTGATGTTTCTATCTCTCTACTTCCTCCCTTCTTCTCTCTAAAAATAAATAAAACAGATTTTTTTTTATAAAAAAAACCCTACACACAGAGACTTTGGTGTGCATGCATGCTCTCTCCTGACAGATGGGTTCCTCTGATGGTTTGCCTTCTCCAAACACAGAGCTGCACTCCCATTTCCTGAGCATCTCCCAGGGTAGGATCTGTCCCCCTCCTCCCACCAGTGTCAGCTCAGTTAGATGTGGAAGACTATGAAGACCAGTTCTTCCCTGATCCATGTTCCCTGCTCTTTGTGAAGGGTATACATATGCAACAGATTCCGGCTCTGCACTCTATTGATTATTACCTATAAATCTGGCTCCTGGTAAAAAGGCCTCATGAAATACGGCCCAGGGACATAAATCTCTCTAAGTGAGATGAAATCTGATGGGAAATAAAATGCCCTCATTTCACGGATTCCCTTGTTTAAAAGACGGACTTTACAGTCTGCTGTGAATGTTAGCATGAGACTGGCAGGCAGGTGGGGACAGGGGAGGGTTGGGGTGCGACAGACAGGACCACACAGGCTTCCGGCACTCCTCACTGGCTGCCTCCTCTCTGAGCCTCATTTCTGTCACCTCTAAAGTACGGGTAATAAACTCCCTTGAACCGGTGTTGTGTTGATACATAAAGCATATATTCAGAGCTTGAGATGATGGCTCTTACATGCAGCACATCCCTGCCTTTAAAATGCAGCACATCACTACCTTTAAAATTATAATACAAAAAAAAGAGAGAGAAGCATGGCTGGTGTGGCTCAATGGTTGAGTGTTGACCTATGAACCAGGAGGTCACAGTTCTATTCCTGGCCAGGGCACATGTTCAGGTTTCAGGCTTGATCCCCAGTGGGGGGCATGCAGGAGGCAGTCAGTCAATGTTTCTCTCTCATTGATGTTTCTATCTCTCTAACCTTCTCTCTTCCTCTCTCTCTAAATATCAATAAAAACATATTTTTAAAAAAGAAAATAATTAGCTTCCCCCACCAAAAAAAAAAAAAATCCACACACATCCAAGCAGCAGGCCATGAGATATTTGCATTCATTCAACTGATATTTATGAGCATCAACTGTGTGTCGAGCTTTGTCCTAGGTCCTGGGCATTGTCCAAGCTTGATCACTAATTTGAAAGGTTACAGTTCCAACACTTAGATAGCACACAAGAAAAAAAAGGTGGTGGAGGAATCATAGTATTTTTGCGGACTTCCAGGCAGTGCACTGGCTCTGTCCTCTGTGTCCTTCATGAATCCTGAAGGGTGTGCCCATTCTCACAGAAGCCTTCAGAGGCCTGAGCCCAGCTCCTCCCTGGGCTCTCTTAGCTCCCTAACAAAGATTGGTCCCGGAATTTCCACATTGCGTTACCATTTTTTTAATATATTTTATTGATTTTTTTACAGAGAGGAAGGGAGAAGGATAGAGAGCTAGAAACATCAATGAGAGAGAAACATCGACTAGCTGCCTCCTGCACACCCCCTACTGGAAATGTACCCACAACCAAGGTACATGCCCTTGACCGGAATCAAACCTGGAACCTTTCAGTCTGCTGGCTGAGGCTCTATCCACTAAGCCAAACCGGTTTCAGCTGTGTTACCATTTTGATTTAACAAACTGACAAACCCTTCGCTAAGAGCTTTATAGGGCAAGAGACAAAGTCCTATTCATCGTTTTCTGTTCTCCCTCACCAGCCAGTGTGTGCACAGACTTATCCTGCTGCACCCCTGGGACCCTGATTCTAGAACAGAAAGCCTCGCCTAGGTCACCCCTCCCCCAGGTTATCCCTAGTGACCAGAAAGCCTGTCCCTAAGCTTAAGCGGCTGAGTTCCAGACATTTTCCACAGCAAAATATGACACACAACCTGTTTGTTCCTAGAATGAAAAGAGAAGTGTACAAGGCTGAGAAAAATGGTGTTGGCGTTAGCACTGTCGTTCCACTGGTCAGCAACACTGGCTGTTGCTCATTCTGTATGATCCTTTGGGCATTCTAACTGCGCTTCTGTGATCTGACCACGTGGCAAAAGCCACCTCCCCCTCTGTCCCATGTGCTGGATCAATACAATGGCCTTTGGCTAAAGTGAACCAATAGCCTGGCAGTCTCCCTTTCTCCCTAAAATAGACAGTGCTGCTGAACAAGAAGACTTGAATTGACTCAACGTTGGGCAAGGTTTAGTGGTTTCCCCAGAATCTTGAAAGAAAGAAAGAGAAGGAGGGAGGGTGGGAGGGAGAGAGGGAAAGAGGGAAGGAGGGAAGAAGGGAGGGAGGGAGGGAGGGAGGGAGGAAGGAAGGAAGGAAGGAAGGAAGGAAGGAAGGAAGGAAGGAAGGAAGGAAGGAAGGAAATGAATCTAGTGAGTGGTCCTTGTATAACCCTATTCTTGGGTCACAGGGAGAGAAGGCTGGAACTAGAAAGAGGGAACACTGAGGGTTCATATGAGAGGGAGAGAAGTAACAGGGGGAGAGAGAAAATGTCTCTGTCTTGAATCCTGTAGAGTTAGGCTGAGCATTTGTTATTGTTGTGTCTAGCTCTCTAAATCGAAAAAAAGTGTAAAATCAAACAAACAAAGAATTCACCAGCCAGAACCAGGCAGACTCTCTGGCTCGATTCACACATGGTCTCCTTACTCCCCACTTCCAATGCAGATGGTGGCGGTGCTCCACTGACACCTGCTGTGCCCACCCCCTGGAGGCCCAGAAACTTCCCCTTCTGTCCCTCTGCAAAGGTGGCAGGCCGTATTTCATGAGGCCCCCCTTTTCAGCTTCCATGGAGCCATCTTCAACACCCCCTTCCCCTTCTCTCTGCACCCCAGCAAAATGCACATTGTGAGAAACGTGCTCGGGATGTATGATTTGGGACAAATAGTTGCTGGAGTCCCCATATGCTTAAGGTACATAACTGGGCCACTGAGAAAAAGGAATTTAAGCATTCTAGAAAACAGCAGGGGAGCAAATTGGCCTTTCCCTCCCAGAGCTATTATTAGAGAGGCCAGCTCAGTTCAACCAGAAAGCCAATATCTAGCCCATCTGCAGGTTCTTCCCCCCACCCCCCACCCCGCAACAGTGCCCCTCACATCACACCCCTTTCAAATAAGACTGCGCTGATGCATCCCAAGCAGACATGTGTCTCATCTTTAACAGTGACCACGAGCTTGCAGACATCAGTGGAAGCATCCCTTCTCATACAGCAACTTAACAGTCCAAAGTTCAATTTCACAGGATATGAGGAGCTCGAGGAGCAGGGCATCACAGCTGATTTGTACTCGTGGAACTTAGCAACCTGCTAGCTCTTCTCTCTGTGTACCTGTTGAAGTCACAGCTGCTGTCTAAACTTTGTAAATAAATTCTAAACAAATGCCAAATAAAGAAACCAACTTCCCAGGAAGTGGAAGGGGCAGGAGATCACAGTTTTTGTTCTCATAAATATGCTGTGACCTGCTTCAGAGTTGCATCCTGGCAGCTTAGATGTGTCTCTATTATTCGATTCCTTGCATGCAGAGAGAGAGAGAGAGAGAGAGAGAGAGAGAGAGAGAGAGAGAAGGAAAAGTAGGAGAAGTGGAGATAGGGAAGGCAAGAAGGGAGAGGGAAAAGGAAGGAGAGAGGGAGAGGCAGAGGGAGGGAGGAAAGAAGAGAGGGGGAAAGGGAGGAAAGAAGGAAGGGAAATAAAACCTTTTTCATTATTTGTCTCCCAACTAATAAGTAGAAAATATTGGGTGAGAAGACAATAAACAGCCTATTATTTCTTATAGCACACAATTCTATGAAAATCAGAGATTTGGTAGTCAATTTTTTTCAATGGCCTTAATTTCCAAATGTGCAATGAAACCATAAGAAAATAGGTTTCATTTCACCTGGTCCCCAACCTTGGGTGTATATCCATTACATATATGAAGACATTCTTTTGGTGGGCTTCTTTATTGCATCTCGTCCTTTTGCCTCCTAGGACCTGTTTCTCAACAGCAAATCCTTGCTGAAGGATTATGGAGTTAATCACTCAAGATACTCTGGCATGCTGCAGTGTGTGTCCTCTTGGGCAAAGGAAATGTACAACTGAATCAACCAACCAAAGATGGAGAAACCCAACATTTCTCATCATGGGTAAAAATAGACCTTACAAGTGGGCCGTCAGCAGCCACCTCTATTCCCCTGCCTATCTCAAAGGATACATCCATCCCATGAGCAAGATGAGGAACGAGAAGGAGATGTAGGCATGACACATGCACTAGATGTGACTTACAGCTCATCTCTGCCTTTCAGATTCTGGCTACTGGTGACTCAAGTAAATTCAGTAACAATGATGATACCTATAGCCACCACCTATGTATCTCATCTTCTCACAATAAGCCTGCAATTCCATGAGAGGCAAAGCGCTTGTCTCTGTTACTTTATCCTTTTGTTTTTTGTTGTGTTGTGTGTTTTTTTGTTTGGTTTGCCATTGTCCCTACCTCATAATAATAGCTAACACATAGCACTGATAGGAACTCTTCAAATCTTTACAACAACCCTATAAGATAGGCACTCTTATTTTTCCCACGTTTTAATAGAGGGGAAATTGAGGTTCAGAGGCTTTATGTAACTTGTCCAAGTAGTGATATAACAAAGATTCAAACACAGATATGGTGCTTCTAGAAACTATGCTTTTAACTTCTATGCTATTGCAGGATATTATTACACCAATAAACATTTTTGAATGAATGATAGCTCACAGTAAGCAGTACAACAACCTCCAAATTAGGAAACTAAGACTCAGAGTGGGCAATTAACTTTCCCAGGGTCACACAGCTAGGTGTGAAGAATGAGAACTCAACTCAGGCCTTTCAAACATGGGGGCCCATTATCTTGATAAAACTGTGGTGCTTTGCCAAAACCAGTTTGGCTCAGTGGATAGAGCGTCGATCTGCAGACTGAAAGGTCCCAGGTTCGATTCCTTTCAAGGGCATGTACATTGGTTGCAGGCACATCGCCAGTAAGGGGTTTGCAGGAGGCAACTGGTTGATGTTTCTTTCTCATCGATATTTCTAGCTCTCTATCCCTCTCCCTTCCTCTCTGTAAAAAAATCAATAATAAAATATATTTTAAAAAAAACAAAAAACAAAAAAAACTGTGGTGCTTTAAACCATGTGACCAATCAACTCCCTGCTTAGTGCTTCCATTCAGGGCACCATTTCTACATCTTATCCATAATGGCATCTGGTTTTGCACACAAAGAAACCTGTTTGCAATGAAGCAGACATATCTCTTTAAGGGTCTGTGTGTGTGTGTTTGTGGGATTTTTTCCCCCCAATAAGCTGTATAACAAAAGAAGGGCTGATATTTTAGATGACAAGTGAGAAGTGGGTCAGGCAGCTCTCTCATCAGAGCCTGTCCATCAGAGCCTGTCACCAAGGAGGACATTCTCTGTGTGGTTAATTCTGTAACGGATGTCCCTGCCTCGGGCTCTGGGCATTGCTTACTCGGTAGTGGAAACACTCGATCCCCAGGAATACAGAGCAGAGGCATTGACTACATACCTTGGGCAAATCAAGGACCTCCCCACTCTCCCCCAGCTCAGTGAGTCAGGGAGGTCTTCGTCAGCCCTGGAAAACTTTTCCATTTCCCCGCCACTTGCTCTGACAGTTCGCTCCTAAATGACTGTTCTTCCATCTGATTATTTTTCTTCCATACACACCTGTCACCCAACTTTTCATTTTTTAAAAAGTTTAAAAAATTTATTACTCCTGAAGCAAGAACCAGAGAATGAGCAGGCGATTAACGAAATCATTTGACTGACCTTGAGGAGACCCAAAGGTGGGTGATTGATGAAATGGCTACAGGTTTAAGCAGCAGGTCAGCTTCAATAATACGGCTGCTACTTCCCGTGGTCCTTACCAACCAACTCACTCATTGGCCTTCACTTCTCCTTTGCAGCCATTTGAAGGCCAAGACATAAGACTGACTCCACCCCAAACCACCCTCCTGTGATGATCGTTATGTAGGGACAAAGACATGGCATTGGGATTGGATCCAAAAGGGTCGAGATATAACACCAGACGTAATTGATCTCAACCACTGAGGTTCCAGTTAGTTACTTTCCCACAGTATCCAAGTCAACCTCCCTCTGGGGTCAGGGGGTTGCCAGGAGAATAAGTCCCACTGTACCACTAGCCATGTGATCCATCACTGCTTCCCCTTACTTGTGCTTAAAATGAGGGTCGTAAAAGCTACCTCTCCACCTTCAGATATTTGAAACATTAAAGCTCTCTTTCTGGCATTTAAACTTGAAAGAGGAAACAAAAGATGGAAAAAGACTTCATTACTTTTTTCTGACAATTTCTAAGGGTCAGTAATAGACAACTCTTTAACTTCATCAACATTTAAGAGCACACTTCAGATTTTGTCTGGAAAGTAACTCAATAAATAGAAAATAGTAATAACATGAACAACAAAAGGGCCACTGTATCATTTTGCTTGTATCATCTCAATGACACCTCAGAGGTTTCCTATGAAGTCAGGACAGTGGAGTAGTTGGGAGCAGGGGCTCAGGACCCATACTACTCAGATTAAAATCCTGGTTCTTTCTCTGACCAGCTGTGAGATCTTGGGCAAGTGACTTAACCTTATCCTGCCCCAGCTCTGTACACAGAATGGGCATAATGATACTAAGCTCTTAAGGTTGCTATTAGGACTAAATGCATCAAAGTCTATGAAGTGTTAGTACAGGTCTGGGTGACTGGCTGGTGTGACTCAGTTGTTGAACATCGATCTATGAATAGGAGGTCAAGGTTCAATTCCCAGTCAGGGCACATGCCCAAGTTGTGGGCTCCATTCCCAGTGAGGTGAGTGCAAGAGGCAGCCAATCAATGATTCTCTCCCATCATTAATGTTTCTATCTCTTTCAAGTGTTTATTTAAAAGAAGAAGAAGAAGAAGAAGAAGAAGAAGAAGAAGAAGAACAACAACAACAACAACAACAACAACAACAACAACAGATCAACAGATCTGGGCATGGGATATATGCTTAGATAACCATTGTATGTTATTATATTATTAATCCGTTTTTATAGATGAGGATACAGAGGCTTTGGGAGATTAATTAAATTCCATGCTGAAGGTCAGAACTATTGAGCAGAAGCATGGGGAGTTGATCCAGGCTGTCTAACTCTTAAGCCCATTAGTTTTTTTTTGCTGGGGTCAGCTTTTAGCTGTGAGTTTCTGGACCAACAGACTTCTTTAGATTTTTGAGATCAAGTGAAGATGGATATTTTGAAGGGGAAAACACCCCACAGGGCAGCCCAAAGCCATAACAAGAAGGTATCTCCAAAGGGCCAGCAGGGAGAAGGTCCCCAAAGTGCTACAGACTTAGGGGCAGCTCAGCTCCATCTCCTCCATCCATTTACCAAGAATGAATGAACCCTCTCAGGCTGTCCCGGCTTTGAAACAAGATAGGAGTCTCCACTCCTTAGAAAGAAAAAAAAAGAAGGAACAAGTCACAAGTCATCTGTTGAGACAAAAAGGACATCACTTTGTTGCATGAAGCCTTTCTTCTAATGAAGCTTTGCATTTGTAAAGTTGGGCTTGGGCAAAGGAGGAAGAGGTGGTTGCCTAAATAGGGTTTCCTAAATCAGATGCCACAGAAAGACACAGTTCCCCTTTCAAAAAAGAAGTATTTATCTACTGACATCCTGCTATTCATGATTATGCTTTTGTACTTAGCTTGTATCCATTTGGTCTTCCTCTTTTCAAATGCAACTATACCTTTGATTGGTAAGAAATTAAATTTCTGTCCCCAATGGTGGCTGTGTTCCTCAGGTCCCTTCCCACATGGCCAGAGACATAGGCATGTGGATGTACTTAGGAGGAATGAGGGGTGGAAGGGTGACAGGGGGCCCTGAAAAACAGCTTGCGGGAAAGAAAACAAAAATCAAAATTCCACCAAAGGGAAGCCCCTTGATTTGACTTTTCATGAGAAAGATAGATACATGGTAGTTACCATGTTCTATGTTAGGTGCTATCATGAACTCCAGATTATAGCACTGAGCCTCAGAGAGGTTAAATGACTTGTCCAAGATCACACAGCTAATAAGGGGCAGAATTGAGATGTGAACACATTTTTTTTTCCAAATCCCATAATCTTGCCTCTAAACCCTCTGCCTCTGTCTATTGAATCACCAGCTCTTGAAACTCAGATACCACCATGGGTCTCTATTACTAACCCAGAATTTGTGCTCAGCCATCCCTTTGCGGATCAGTGTGTTTACAAACTTTTCCCCTTGTATGTATTCCTCTTCTCCCCACCACTTCAAATGCAGTCATGAGGATAAAATATGTTATTCTGTTTCTCTCCATAATTTCCATCTTGGAAGGCAATGGCCACAGTCCGAAGCAGCAGGGGTTGCACTGAAGCTTACAGGAAAGCAAAACTATTAAACCACAGTCCATCCCTCTTCAACAACTCTGCTCTGACTTCCATGGAAACAATGCTCCCTGTTATAGCAGCAGTCCCCTGAGATTCATCCGGCAGCCAAGAGCAAACTACCTGAACCAATCCAGGCCTTCTCTCCCTCCTTACTGAGTCCCTGCATGCAAGCCTATCTCAGTGGGAAAATATCCGCTACAAAAAGGGAAGGAATAAATGGCACCTATAATTGCCCAAGCAGTCAGGGCCCAGAGACCTAAAGTCCTGAACTGGGGACATGGCTATTGCCACCACAGGAAAGTTACCCAAAGCTAAAGGTATTTACTCTCAGCGGGAAAGATATGGAGTTGTCTCTTCTGCAGCCTTGCTCTTTTTTTTCTCAGTGCTACCACTTGCCAGCATATAGGCTAAAAATGCCTAAAACAAGGGTGGGCAAAAGTAGGTTTGCTGTTGCACTGTGACATTCTTTGAGTTGATAAAGCTATTATAACCATCAAAACCTGCATGTCTTTTGCCATATGAACAACTGTAAACCTACTTTTGCCCACCCCTGTATTTACTTTCCCAATCCTCCTTAATCTAGGAGATTGGTATATGTCTTAACCATGTCCATAGGAATCTGAGAAGAGCATCATAGGTATCTCCTATGAAAAGTTGTCATCAGAATAAAAAGAGATGCCCCAGAAGTAAGTTTCCTTCTTGCTCTTGGGTTTGAATGTATAAGGCCCAAGCAGCCATCTTATGATCGATCATAAAGGGAAAGCCCGAGGTACAGCCAGTGCACAGAGCACAGAGAGAACCTGGGCCTGAATGACATCACTGAATCTCTGATCCAATTCCAGAATCACTTTGCCTCCAGATTTCTCATGTATTAGGTAGCTATTGCTATGTAACAAATTACCCCAAAGTTCAGCAGCTTAAAATAACAAACATCATTTCACAACAGTGGGTCAGGAATCCGAGGGTGCTATAGGTGAGAGAGTCTGACTTATAGTCTTTCACATGGCTACCATCAAGGGCTGCAGTCACCTTAAGGCTCAACAGGGGGAGGTGCTACCCCAAACTCACTCATGTGGGCATTTGCAGGCCTCAGACCCTCTGAGGTCACTGGCACAGGCCACCTCAAAAGGCTGCCTTGCAACAGGGCAGGGATTCCCCCAGAGTTAGCAATACAAGAGAGACTACAGGAGAATACCCAACATGGAAGCCACAGTCTTTTTTATAACCTAATATTAGAAGTGACACCTTGTTACTTGCTACTATATTCTATTCTTTTAATGCACAGGTTCTAAACCTTAAAACTACTGAGATTTCAGGTCAGATAATTCTTTGCTGTGGGGCTGTGCACTATAGGATATGTAGCAACATACCTGGCCTCTGTCTACTAGATGCCAGTAATACCACCACCACCCTCAGTTGTAAGAAAATAAGAAGTCACAAGACATTGTCAATGTCCCTGGGGAACAATCACCCTGAGTTGAGTGACAAAATCTAGCCCACACCAAGCGGAGAGGATTACACAGAGGCATAAATACCAAGAAGCAAGGACCACTGGGAACCATCTTTGAGCCTGCATACTTGCTTAATAAGATAATCAACTTCTTTAATATTTAAGCCATTAAATGTTGATCTTTTGATTATTTGAAGCCAACATCTCCCTAACTGAAACAAAGGGACCAGATGCTTTATTTCACCTCCTACTACAATTACTTTTCGCATTTCTCAAGAGTGCTAAATAAAAGTCCAGCAACGCACCAGGCTTTCCAATGAAATGACTCAGCACTTGCGTCCTAAGGAAGAACCAATAGCTCCCATTCCAGATCAATAAAGTGCTCAACACACACACACACACACACACACACACAGAGAGAGAGTTTCCAAAGCAAAGAAATTAACTGCTCCCATCTTGTGCATTTTCATTGAATGGTGCCAACACAAAATTCAGAATCTTTGGGGCAGCAATTTAAAAACTCTACTTCAAAAAAAGAATAACCAGTTATAGTCTTTAAGCATTTAGCAAATGTCACATGCTCAGAAAAAGTCTGCTCCTGACCTGACTGGGTATACAGTTGAATGGAAAAGACTTATCTACTATTCAGAAGACTTTAAAAGTTGACCATTTAGCAAAGATCCTCTAGCACCTTCTCTCATATGTGTGCCTGTTCACCATATACATAATCCCACTTCTTCAGGTTGCCCTCCAAGTTAAATAGTCTTTAATTAACTTGGATTCTTCCGCAACCCATTCCAGTTCTCTGGCTAACCTGCCCCAAACCTGAACTATAGGAGCTCATTAAGTTTACAAACAACCCTTTCATTGGTCAGATCTTTTAGGAGCTGACCACTCTGTACAGTCTCCCAGAGGCAAAGAACTCCTTTCTACCTTATGATGACCCCAGCTGGGTTTCTCAGCCCCCCAGGCTTTCAACACCTGGTCCTGGGGAAGGAACATATGGTGATTTTTGTTCAAAAACTAAGGGTCTTTTTATTGGCCTAACTCATCCCTTCATGGAGCTCCCTCAAGAGATTACAAAGTCTATAACAGGCATCCAAAACCAATTATCAACTAAGGGGCAACAGTCCCAGGAATAACTATGGAGTTCAAGATAAAAGGCTCAAAATGAAAGCTATTTCCAACACAAATATCTCTTAGAATGGTAGGAATAAACCTTGAGGGGAAATAACATTATCGTAAAACGTGTTTTATGACACTGTAATGATTAATGGCATTTCACACTAATAAAGTTGACAGGAAGAGGATGCAAAAGACTAACGAAACTGCAAATACAAATTTCCTTTTAATATCACCAGCATTTTTCTACAAGAACGAGACATGCACCAACAGGATAATAGCATCAGCTATTTTAAAAGTCCAAAATAAATAAATAAAGAGTGGCAGACATCAACAATACAACCAAGTGAATGGTAAGTCTCATTTGATGAATTCCTCCAGTGAGATGAGTAAAACTATTTATCCCTCTTTTCAGTACCCAGTCTGGTATGCTGACCAAGACTTGCACCTGGATGACATGGAATCTTACTGTTGGAAGAGTCCCACCTACCCATTACTTTGCTTCATTTCAGCAAAGCCACACCATACATCTTTCTTATCCTTCCCTGCCCTCAAGAATTGAGCCCTTCCATTAACAGTGGCCCCTCCACTGCTGCTCTCTGTCCCATCTCTTCCAGCCACGTGGGCTTTTCCTTTTCTTTACCTAGCCAACATCTTATTCTTTGTTCTATATTTCCCCTCTCAAAAATTTGCCTCCATGTAGAATATAACTTCACAAGGTCATGTTTGTTAAATGCTACTTTATGTTGCTTCCTTTTCTCTCTAACTCATGGGATGAGTGGTCTATGTTCATTTTCTCACCGGACATTTCCTCAATCTGGGGAGGAATTTGATAGCCAGCATCCACTGTAGTACTTGGGGAGAATGACCACAGAGAAGTTATCAGTAGTATCTTTCCAGACAAATCCAGAGGTCTTTTTTCCGATTCTGCTTAATTTTCCAGGGCTCTTGACATTGATCACTGCTACCAGCCACTCTGAATTTTCTCCCACTTCTCTCACTTTCTTCCTCACTTCTCCTTTCTGCTTCCATTGGTCAATATCCTGCATAACTTGTTCTTCAGCCTCATTCCTTCTTCTTGCATTAGCCTCTCTAAGCCTCCATTTCCTCATGTATAACAGGGAAATTTTTATAGTATCTATCTTGGTGAGTTGTTTTAAGAAATAAACAACTAAATAATCCAAATAAAGTGCTGAGCACGGTGCCATCCCAGAGGCAATGTAATTTATGAACATCATTTCCTTGAGCACCCATTTTGGTCTCCACCTTGGGATGTAAGTACCAGGCAGGCAGGGACTTTGTTTTTTCACTCCTATATCTCTAGCTCAGAGAGGCATGCCTGCACAGATTAGACACTGAGAAACTATATTTTGAACCAACGAAAAGAAAGAACATTTCAATTAATGACTCAGTGCTGGTAATTCCAAAATACACCCCCTATTTCTGGCTCTATTTGATTTTGATTTTAAGATCCATTTCATATGACATTCGAGTCACAGTCTGCATAAAATTGAATTTAGTGTCTCTTCTCTTACTGATTCCTCTTTACAAAGTGCTCATTTTTATTAATTTGAAACAACCATTTTCACCATATCCTACAGACAAAATCTTGGTTCACATTTTACTCTCTCCTGCCCTCTACTACAACCCTACTTTCCTGTACTCCACACATCCTTCCTCTCTGCTGTCACTGTAATCCAGGTCTTGATCCCACTTTCTGCCTCTCAGACCATCACTGTAGCCTCCTGAGAGGTTTTCCCATCTCCATCTCCCTAAAGTATCCCACGCAAAAGCCATCTGAATCCTCTGGAAATGGGTGCCTAGTATTATCCAGTATTATTCTCTTATTCAAGAAGTTTGCCTCCTTCACATTTTATAACAAGTCCAAACCCCTGAGCCTGATAAAACTGCCTATTTAAAACTCTATCCCCCCTCTTTCTCTATCTCTTTGTCCCTCTCCTCTTCTCTCTCTCTCTTTCTCTCTCTCTCTCTCTCTCTCTCTCTCTCTCTCTCTCTCTCTCTCTCTCACACACACACACACACACACACACACACACACACACACAAAATATCTCTCTCTCAATATCTCTTAATGACACAGCAAATGAACTTCTTCCCCTCATTTCCCCCACCTTGGTTTTATAGTGGACAAGAGGTCACGTGCACCAATTCTATGTAATGCATGTACCATGTAAGTGGTAAAAAGTGGCCCTTGAACTTGAACTAGGATGGCATTAAACATTAAACAAGAGCCATGGTTGCATTCATTTCTGTCAGTCATGATGCTGAGCCCCACACACATCCTACCACATTTAATCTCACAAAAACGTGAGGAGATAGGGAGCTTGATCCCCAAGTATAAGAATCCTGACACTCAGAAAACCAACCAAACACACAGCTACCAAAGCAGTCACTTTTATACCAGGTCCAGCTAATCCCAAAGCCTGCACACTGGACCAGCCTGAACATTAAAGCTGAACTCAGGGGCTGGGGTTCCTAGGATGGGGACAGGAGACTTGAAGAATAAATTAATCAAAAGAGAAAAGGAGCAGGAAGTCCGAGGGAAACATCTGGTATGAAATCAGTGAAGAGTGAAAGAGTTGGAGACAGAATTCATTGGAGAATGTGGAAAATGAAGACATAAGTGAATTTGAGGAGAAAATGGTGAGAACAGGGAAAAGAAAATAACTAGGACTCCTGTGGACACAGAACAATAGGGTTTTCACTTTGGATGCTGGGCAGCAAGGAGCACAGAAAATGGGGGAAAGGAGCCTTGCTTCCTCAAATGGGAAGAAGTGGGTGGAGATGAAGAAAGAGAAGGCAGCCCA
The DNA here is from genome assembly GCF_964339955.1 of Pipistrellus hanaki. Lineage (NCBI taxonomy): Eukaryota > Metazoa > Chordata > Mammalia > Chiroptera > Vespertilionidae > Pipistrellus > Pipistrellus hanaki. The sequence continues at coordinate 198,032,945 of NC_140503.1, read as the reverse complement.
GCTGGGTTGGCTCAGGGGTTGAGCATCAACCCAGGAACCAAGAGGTCACCAGTTCAATTCCCAGTCAGGACACATGCCAGGGTTTGCGGGCTCAATCCATGGTAGCGGCCGTCAATGATGTTTCTCTCTCATCAATGTTCCTATCTCTCTATCACTCTCCCTTCCTCTCTCTCTAAAAATCAATAAAGAAAGACATATTTAAAAAAAAAAAGTTATGAAGAAAAAGCAGGCAGGAGACAGAGGGCAGGGAAACAGGCCCAAAGGAGGGTGCAGAGCTGAAATGACTAGACAGGTACATCCACACAGCGGTCTCTTTAACACTTACTGCTACATGGGCATTGTGCTAAAAACTGGGCCTTTATTCTCCCCCAAGCATAGAGAGGAACCCCAGGAAAACGCATATAAAATTTCAGACACAAAACAGCCGCTCCACAAATATGTCCTTCACTGAAAGAGGAATATTAGGATTTGCTTTGAATGGCCTGATTGTGTCAATTCTGGTTGCTTTCAAGAAAGCTGGGGCGGGGGATTGGAGGGAAAGGCTAGGAAGAAAGAAGAAATCAGGACCGCTGCCCACGATTCTATGGAAAATGTCAATTACAAACAGGCAGGTGAGTCAGGATGTGACATTCCATCTCCAGGGATGCCCTTTCCCAAAAAAACTTGGGAAATGTCACCCTGTCACGCTTGCCTCGCCTCCCTACCAAGGTGTGCTCTTCCCACTCCCACCTCCCAGGTGCTTTCCCCCCTCCCATCCTTTCTCCCACTTCAAAGCCCAACCTTTCTTCAAGGCCTAAATCAAGGATGATAGTTTTCCTCCATACTTTCTAGAATAATCTCATTCCCAAGTATCTTCCCCTTGCTCTGAATCCTGGTAGTGCAAGTCCCCCCTAAATTGTTTCTGATTGTTAAGGGTATGCACACCTCTTGGTACTTAAATCCAGGTCTTTCCATGTAGGTGTTTTCTCTATTTCCTCCCTTCTGCATTTTCTTAGAGAAGGCCTGGACCACGGCTGAGGCTACTTTTATACAGTGAATGAGGAGATAGATACATATATAAGTGTATACGCTTTTAGAATAGACCCTGGCAGGTAGAAAACTTATGTAACTGTTTGTTACTATTATCCCCATTTTAATAGTTCCAGTGCCTTGCTTGGTACATAGTTAACGCTCAGAAAATATGACTCAAATGTTGCTTTAATGTCCATGAATACACAGTTAATGTCCCTAAAATGCATATTACAGCATCTCCATGGAAGGCTTAATTTTTATGAGCTTTCATTTCTAAAGTCTCTCTCTGGGAATAAATATTGCATATCTATTGCTACAAAAATCTCTCTTTTCTAAAATAAGTAGGAAGCAATTCAGACGTGCAGTTAGGACACAAATAAAGGAATAAGTGAGAATGAACATAAACCAGCTGAGTTGCCAAGAAAGCCTATGAGATCCACACCTGCCCCCACCTCCACCCAAACAAGCTTTCTGCAGATAGAGAATCATTGGCTTTGGAGATTTCTAACAAGAATCAGGATTCACGTGGGTCTCTTCACCCATGGCTACCAAATGACTACACCAGTCAAATTTTAATCACTCCCTTTGAGAGCTAAGAAACCAAGCAAAAGATCTCCATCCATGTTTTTCTCCACAATCCCACAAAGAAGCAATGACTAAGTGATAGGTGCTCCCCATTCTTTGTCACCAATCTTGTCTGGAGTTCTGGGATGATAACCAGCGGGCTTTTTGAGGGTGGCAGCTCTAGCTACAAAGTCTGTGCAGTAACACAGCACAGCCTTAAGACCCTTGCCTTCCTCAGGACCCTCCTGCACCAGCAAGCCCTTGGGAAGGCTTCTGAAGAGGCAGTTTCATGGGCCACTGGCCATGCCGTGGTCAATCAGAGGCATCAATCGTGGCTTTCAACCCAGATGCCGCTTCAATTGATGCAAAGCTGTTTAGTTAGTGCCTTGAGAATTGGGACTCAGAAACAGCCTCAAAGAATTTTCTGTAAGGATAAAAGCAAAACCTCTTTCCGTTCCTTATCATGAGATGTTTGTGTGTGTTTGTTTTCATTTTTTAAGTTTACCCAAAAAGTAAGAGGATGGTAATAATCTCCTTCTCTCTATCACAACTTTTAGAGATGTTTATCGAAGCAAAACCTCTCTTGGCACTTGCCAATTGCTAAAGAGGAATTGGATTTCCTGTCAAATATACCCGCTTTTTTTTCAGTGCTTATAAATAGATTATATGTAAATAGGACAAATTAATGCTGTTCATCTGATCAAATGGATTAAAATAGATGAACACAAAATTAACGTAAAACAGGGTTCTATTGACGTTTGTGGGAAAAGCATCAGGGACAGCCTTGTGCTGAAATCCAGGGCATGGGCCAGTGGAGAGACAAACCCATCTTTATGCTGAAGGCTTGTTCTACATGGCCACAAAAGGAGTCTCCAGATTTAGAAAATAAAGATAGAAAATGTCCATTTAAATTTGTTTAATTATTATTATTTCTTTAATCCTCACCCGAGGATATATTTATTAATTTTAGAGAGAGAGGAAGTAAGGGAGGGAGGAAGGGAAGAAGGAAGAGAGGGAGGAAGGCAGGAAGGGAGGGAAGGAGGAAGAGAGGGAGGGAGGCAGGAAGGGAGGGAGAGAGGGAGGCAGGAAGGAAGGGAGGGAGGGGGGGAGAGAGAGAGAGAGAGAGAGAGAGAGAGAGAGAGAGAGAGAGAGAGAGAGAGAGAGAGAGAGAAATATCAATGTGAGAGAAAGAGACATCCTCTGTTGCCTCTGGTATGTGCACCAACCAGGAACCGAACCCACAACCTATTGTTGTATGAGACGACACTCCAACCAACCAAGCCACTTGGCTAGGATGGTGTCCAGTTATATTTGAATGCCAAATAAATAAGAAATTGTTATTTTCATATAAGTATGTCCCAAATAGTGCATGAGACATACTTACTAGTATACTTAAACATATTTATTGTTTATCTGGAGTTTAAGTTAACTGATTGTCCTATATTGTATCTATCAATCCTACCTCCAAACAAGTTAAGTTGACCCTGAGAAAGAAAAGAGTTCAGTCATATTGGCAAACTCACTCAAAGGCTAGCCTCTTCATCTAAATCAATTTGGCTGGTAGAGAATTTGCTTAAATTATTCACAAATTTAGGACCTAGCCTTCAAGGCAACGTGGTTGGTTGCTATCACCTTTGTAAATTTTACCACTTCAGCATTTCCTAGTTGTGTGTCCCTGAGACACATGCTTTAAAGTGGTAGCCCATTCACATTTCAAGCAGAAAATGATGTCATCAAGAATGCTTTTGTTTTTGTGCCCAGCCTCTGTGGTGGTTCTTTATAACTCCAGCTCATGTAATCCTCACCTCTCTGTGAAGCTTGAATTATTTTTCACTTAGCAAGTTGCACAAACCTGTCCAAGGTCACACAGCTGGTAAGATGGAGGTGCCAGAGTGGATAGCAAGGTCTCTGACTCCCAAGAGTATATCCTTCTATCTCATCATTCAAATCAATACATTATTTTTTTCAATTGTAAACATATAATGTGTGGAAGACTCTTAGACACTGGGGATTGACTCAGGTTGCTGGTGGGGGAAGAAGGCAAAAGACAAGGGACTTGAGTATGGTTAAGAAGACAAACCAAAGGCACTGAGGCACAATAAATGTAAAGACAACAGAGAAGTGTCAAAGTGACTCTCATCTGAAACTAGAATGGGTCTGGACATCAAGTCAATTTACTAATAATGACCATCATTTGATAAATAGCTGCTCTACAACAGGCACAAGGTGGGCATTATAGTCTTACTAGTACAAATGGGGAAATGAGACAGAGGCTAAATAGTTTTCCCAGAGATGCCCAGTAGTAGCTCCAGAAGACTCTAATCCACATCCCTATGGTGTCCATCCATTCTCTAAACCAGCAGTCGCCAACCTTTCGGATCTCATGGGCCACGAGTGATCCTAGAATCACCAGTTGGTGACTGCTGCTCTAAACCACAAGACTGTAATACTTTGATATAGATTCTTATCAGAATGTACTTTGAAAAGCATCTTTCTTCCCATGAGCTTTCCACAGTCTTCAGCTCACCTCAAAATACCAACATACAATTTGCCTTCATGAGCCATCATGAGAATGTTAAATGGATATAAAATATTCCACAAAAGCCAATGAACGTATTTCATTCATCCATATCTAAAATAAATATTTTTATCTAGAAGAAAGGTGTCACTGTAAAAAAAAAAGGGGGGGGGGACTTATTAGCATAAGATCAGAAAAAGCCAATTTTAACTGTGTTGTCATTTTTTCCATCACAGGAGTTAGAAAGTAACTAACAAACAGCTGGAACTTGTCATAAGCTTTGAGGGAAGTAGAGGAAGTGAGATCCCATCTCAATTTGATTCAATTCAATCACCCCTGGTGAGTATCCCATTGGTCCACAGGAACAGTGTGCCTGCACCCAAAGTCTCTACTGTTTCATGTCCAGAGAAGTGGAGACAAAAGAAAAATATGTCACTAAGATGTAACTCTCTCCTGTTAGCTATGTCCTGGGTCAATCAGGGTTCTTTGGTTGTAAGCAACAGAAATCATCTTTGGCTAATATAAGCCCACTTAATTTTTTTACAAAGAGAAAGTGAGAGGACACATTGTAACCACAGTACTAAAGGAAAGACTGTAGAATCAGGCTTCAGAAAGAACAGGGACCTAGGCAGCAGAAACTAATTCATCTTCTTACCAGCCACCTCCATGGAGACATATTTTAGTTCCAATTACAGTCAACATTTCAATCCTGGGAGACAACTTCTGATTGGCCTGGTTTTAATCACATAGCCAGTTGGAGGGTGGAAATAAAATTCATGTGATATTACCAAAAGAAAGGGTGGGGAGGATAGAGAGTGCAGCAGACAAAAACATTAATTGGTTACAAAAATAATGTGTAGTGGCTACAAGCTTGAACACTGAAACCAGACTTCCAAAGTTAGAATCCAGGCACTGAGACTCACAAACTATGTAACCTTGGATGAGGTTAACCACTTGGTACCTGTGTTTCTAGCACCATAAAATGGGGATGAAAATGGCACACATCTCATTTACAATTGTTATTGTATTCAGCGTTAATCCAGCCTGGCCAGTGTTGCTCAGAGGTGGAGTGTGAACCCATGAATCTAGAGATCACAGGTTTGATTCCCTGTTAGGACACATGCCTGGGTTGCGGGCTGGGTCCCAGTAGGGGCTGTGCAGGAGATAGCAATCAATGTTTCTATCTCTCTATCCCTCTCTCTTCTTCTTTCTCTAAAATCAATAAAAATATGTTTTTAAAAAGTGTTAATCCATGTAAACTCTTTAGAATAATGTTTACTAGTTGTACTACTCCATAGTTCTTATCATTAATACACATGATTGCTATTGACCACCACAATCCAAGGATTGTTTGTCAATGCAGGATAATCTCTCTTAGCCTGACTAACAAGGTATTTTACCTTCCTGATTGTTTAGTTCAACTCAACTAACACACACTAAGCAGTGCTGGATTTTGGTTAAAGCAATGAATACTCATTAAAAAAGCACTGTCTGAGCTTAAAACGTGGTAGAAAATGTGTACTGTTTCTATAAAACACAGCTTTTCCTATGCTCACTCCCACACCAAAAATAAAACCCAAAAACAGATGTTCAACAGGAACAGTTCCTATAAAGTTTTTGGGCTTTACTGGAATCTGTCGTACAAATTTACTCTTCTCAAAAGGTAAACATCTAGAAGCACCTATGCCTCCCTTCTGTGAAATAGCATTTACACTGCATATGTGTTTAATAAATGTGCTTGCTAAATGTTTAATGATAAGAACCTAAACAACTCTTCTTGCTACCGTAACACAGCAGCTAATGGGCCACTGGTGGACTGAGCACTAAAAAGAAGTACAGAATTGAGTCGACTAAATCCATAGGTCTCATTACCAAGAAGGGGATAAAATATTCTATACCAAAGCCCATGCAGACACGCTGCCAAAAGTCACAGCCAAATACACAGACTGAACACAAAGAACAGCTGTACTGAAATTTGTGTGCTCTTTATTGTACAACTTCTCTAAGGACCTGATTTTAAATTCAGTCACTGATTTCCTCGTTTGTCAGCAAAGATCGCCAGAGCCGACCCCAGAACCTACTTGATGAATGGGACCTTTTCTATTAAAAAGTATTCACTAAAGCCACCGTTTCCAGTACAATAAAAAATATATTGACATTGCAATGGTAAAAGCCTACGTCCTGTGCATGAGCATTACCATCTAAGTAGATGTTACATAAAGAGCTCAGCTCTATCTGGAGTGTAGGTTTGTTCACAGAGGCAGGTATGTGGGCTTTTTAAGGTTGGAGCATGCCCTGTATGGTAATTTACTGAATAAAGTTTCTCGGGGGGCTGAAATGGTTACCCACCTTGCTCAGCCCAGAGGAGCTGAAGAACTAGCTCACTGTTTCGAGCCTGGGAAAGGTGGTCCATAATTAGGTCCTCCTCCAAATAAGTCAAAAGATGACTCGGTTAGATGATCATGTGTTCCTGGATAGGTACCCAATTAAATGTCTATGTCACAGACCATGATGAAATAAGGACATCCCTATGCTCATGCATAAGTGACTTCCATCTTAGGAACTGTCATAAGCCTGTTTAACTAGGCTTTTGGGATCCTTCCGGAAAGGCCCATCGGACATTAAAATACAAACAGCATCACTAGAGGCAAGGTCTAGGCCAGAAAGTCCAGGTGAGAAAGCACTTTTCTGAGAAATATAAATCTTTGTACCTTAATTGCATCTTGGTCAACCTCACCTATAAGAGCATGTGTGTTGATGCTCTGGCAGGTATACTTAGTGAGCATCGGCCCTCTCACTGCAGGATCACGGGTGTGATTCCCAGTCAGGGGCATATACCAGAGTTGCAGTTTTGACCCCCAGCCCCAATCAGGGCACATGTGGGAGGCAACCAATCAATATGTCTCTCTCACATCGATGTTTCTCTATGTCTCTCTCCCTCCCTTCCACTCTCTCTAAAAACCAATGGGAGAAATATCCTCAAGTGATGATTAACCAAAAAATTATAGTCTGCATAAAAATCACATGGATTTGTATTTTTTCTGTGCAAATTAAACATTTCCATATTTGCAATTTAAGCTTTTACTTAACTCATTATTTCCAATTTGATGAGGGTCCCATGCATGGAGACCTTCTAAAGGTCAGGTCTGATTAGGTGAGAGCAGCATGAAATAAACGTGAGGACTGCACTTCCATCTTCAGTATCTCCTCTCAGCTTCTTTACAGGAGCAATTTGCATTTGTTATTTGTATCTTCCTCATATTTTTATACCACTGTTCCATTTGGCACGTTTTTATATATAGGACCTCACTATCTAGAAATAAAGCAACACTGCTTTACTATGTTTTCTTTCCTTTAACCAATGGTATTTTTTCCAAACTATAGCATTTTTTGCATAAGTTTAAAGCTCACATGATATAGGCCCAACAGTGTGCATGCATACTTACGTGATGAAGCATTAGATGAACATATATCAAATACATTATTGTGTAAAAATGGGTGTGTGTTCACACACATCCTTTGGCACCTGGTAGTAAGCTGACATTTGCAATAAACCTGTTATTAACGTGACCCATTATAAACTGGTACATGTATGCTACAGAGAATGTCTATCTAATACCTATTATGTAGGCTGCCTACCTGAAATTCATTCTCCCATTCTCCTTAATAAGAAAGCCCCAACTTCATTTGGAGCACAATGAAGTTGTTGAGTACCCTGTTGAGCCTACACTTCATAATTTCCCTTGCAGATACATGCAGCGAGGTAAGTTCTGGCCAATTAAATGCAGGCAGAAGTCATTGACTGGGATGTCCAAAAAAAGTCCTTTAAAGATGACTGAAGACTAGAACTGCCCCCATTTTTTGCCCCTTGTCCTTCCCCTTCCTTCCTATCTGAAACATGGAAATAATGTTTAATATTTATGAACATTAATGTGTAAACACTTAGCCTCTATCTTTCACCTTCCAGAGGAAACCCATACACTACAAAGAACAGAAAGATTAAAACAAAACAAAAACCTGGGTCCCTAATAAATTTTTGGCGTGACCATAATGTGTTAAAGGGCCTATTTCTGGTCTTCATTTATAGAGAGAACAAATACAAACTGCTAATTGTGTGTAATTTGCTACCTAATTCAGTATGTATAAAGGAAACCACATTAAAAGTCAATCATTTCCTATCCCATTAATGGTAAATAAATAAATACAATTCAGATTTTTACCTTAATAAAAGTTTATTTCTTTTTCAATAATTATCATAAAAAGAAGCAGAAGATCTTTCAGACCCCATGATTGGAAAGAGTTTTATCTGCCAAAGCCACCCAAGTCCAGGGTTAATGAGGTTCATGTTGATGAGAAATGAAGTCTGGCTGTTAAGTAAATAATAATACCAGTAGTGATTTAGAGCCTTTCATCCCTAAAATTGTAGCAAATTGCAAATAGCCCTATGGGGTAGGTGAAATTACTACATAATTTTATTGACAGAGAAACTGAGTCATCAAGTCATTAAATAGCCCGGGGTCTATTTCATGAACAACAGCAGTTGAGAGAGAATTCAGTTTGCATGTAAGGCTATCAAAGAGGATTCTTTGAGGATCAGCATCTAATGAAAAGTTTACAATGCACCCTCCCCACCCACATTCAAAAAAACAAAAACAAAAAAAACAGTGTGTGCATGTGTTTGAAGTAGGCAGTTGAAGGGTTTTGGTTCTTAGGATCACTGAAGCAAATGCAAAGATCCTGTCTGTCTTCTAATCATTTGCCCCCTAACCTAGCACAGTGCTGGGCAGGTGATAAGCACCCAATAAATGTTTACTGGCTGAAGAGCCACTTTCTAAAATCATCCAGTGAGGCATGCTGCTCCTGAAATTAAACATGCACTTTGAAGTGACAATATTCCCGCATTGGGAGCAGCCACTTCCTGTTCTCTTTATTCCCCCCACCAAATTGTCCCTCTCTCAGAGCAGACACTCAGCATTCTCAGGAGTCCCTCGCCATTCTTAGATTCAGGTCACCTCTGAAAACCCATCTTCCTTCTGGATTCATTTTTCAGCATGAACAATGAACTGGTTTGATGATAGAATAATAATTGATGGTTATGATGTCGGATGTATAAGAGGTTTGGTTTCATGGCTGCTGTTTACAAACATCATATACCCCCCAAAAGAATTGTTCTGAGGGATGTCCTTGCAGGAATACTGTATTTCTAGAGAGCAGCACAGCCCACAGAGACTGATGGGGAACATTAAAATCAGTAACAGCTGCCATGTCGGTTCTCCCCTTGCTGGCTGTTGTTATGAATGGTCAGCATCTGGCAGATCCCTTCTTTGTTCCCACCCCCCGGGCTATTTGGGCTACTTGTCTTAAGCTTGGGCTCTTAGACAGGATGTTTGATGGAGGCAACCCTGAGGCAGAGAGCTTTTTTATTGAATTAAAACACAGTAGCTTCACTGACGACCTTTCATCCAATCATTGTTGAAGGCCTCTGAGGCCCTCGTTTTATAGCAGGTAGATTAAGTGAACTTCCCATGGTCACTTAGAAAGGCAGGGCCAAGTGGGGCATTCCATAACTGAGTCCAAAGGCCGTGAAACCTCCATTTCTGCCATCTGTCATCACACTCAGTGTTTCTCAAGTGGCATTCAGAAATTATCCATCCTACCCTGCCACAGTGGCTCGGTGGTTGAGCATTGACCTATGAATCAGGAGGTCACAGTTTGATTCCCAGGCTGGGCACATGCCTGGATTGCTGGTTTAATCCCCAGTGTGGGGTGTGCTGGAGGCATCCAATCAATGAGTTTCTCTCATCACTGATGTTTCTCTCTCCCATTCACTTCTTCTGTGAAATCAATAAAAATATATTTTAAAAAAGAAATTATCCATCCCAAGGGGTTTTTGGAAAAGCAGGGGGCCCAAGGAATAAAGTTACAGGGAGACAAATGAGTCTATGCCTGGACAGGCAGAATCTAGCTCTGATTTCAACTTCTCTAAATGAAGCAGAAAACCATCTTAATGAACATTCTTTCCCATTTTCAGTCTATGGTGAAAGTCATAGCCTTGTACCTCTCGGTCTAGACTCAGATAAAAGAAAGGGTAGCAGCAAGTCAGAGAGCATTCCATTCCCTGAAGTGGAAACCCGATCCTCTATATTCAATTAAAGTACAACCACATTCAAAAGTCATCCTCTCCCCACAATTCCCACCTCCTATACGCAGGTGCCCAGAAATGTCAGCTAGACAGGAACAGTTGAAATCCTCGCAGAGAATAGTCCTTATTTCCAAGACAGAAGTTATTTTTGCACAAAAGGGAGGGGGAGAAGACAGAGGAGAGGTTATTTACAGAAATTAGTTGCAGAGAGAGAAAAATGTGACTCTAAATGGAGAGATTATCAACATAGAAAGATGTGTTAGAGCCTAATAAGAAAGACAGGCTGCTCGCAGTACTTCTGAATAGAACCATTAGCATCATGGGAGAGAGGCTGTTTGCTGTATTAAAGCTACCTTTACTGGTTGTATAAAAACAAAAAAGGATTGTATTGGGGCCATCACACTCCCATCTTTTCAATTATAGAGATAGAACAATCTCAGATTCCGAAGCTAACTACAAATCAAAATTGTGTTATGTTATCTGCTGAGACACAAATGGAAAATAAATACTGTTAACTGTCACTTTCCATTAGGTAACAGAAATTCAATTACATTTCAAACAAGCCTCCATGTCAACAGAATAAATCTGTTTCATAAATGAGCAGGTAACCATTTTTGATTCCAACTTCCCAAAGGGAAAAAATCAATTTTAATCACAATTCTTCAATTTTTTTGTTTCCATACGAATGTTTTGGAGTTGAGTACATCATCTGGTCTAATAAACAGTGTTGTACAGAAAAAGGGGAAAAAGGTTGAAATTGGTTGTTGTTCATTTCTGGTGCCTTTTAAACCAGAGGCACTCGTGTCCGGCTTAACTGAATTCTGTGTTGCTTTTGCTAGAAAAGCAAATGCCAGGAAGGGGGCGGAAACGCACAAGCAAAATTTTTCCTGCTGTGGGGCTGGTCGCGGTAAGAAATGTACAAAGAGAATATGAATCCGCTCTAGTGGCAGACCTTGAAAGGGGATGTCCTTTTGCAAACCCCCACACCAACTCCTGTGAAATATAAGAATCTAGAAGGACATGTTTCTGTTCTGGAAGATTCCATCTACCAGAGAATAAGCTGACTTATACGGGATGGCTGGGAGAGCTTGAAATAAAATTGCTTGTTCTGTAGGAGGGTATTTTGATCTACTAAATGTTTGGCTGGTTATGGGCTTGTGTTGCAATGGGGCAGCTTTTTGGAGGGGAGCTTTATATGTTTTGTTTAACTTGTAGTGAGTGTGAAAGGATAGAGATTTCCAATAATGGGCCCCAAACTTATTATAACTTGTTAAAGACCAGAGTACTCTTAACAGCTATAACTGAGCATCTTAACTATGACCTGGGCACTACTCTAAGCATTTTGCATAATTATGTTATTTAATCCTCACCAACAACCCCATAAGACAGGTCTTACTTAGTCTTATATTCATAAGGAAATACAGGCACAGAGAGGTTAAGTTACTGCTCTAACTTGCAAAGCAAATATATGGGTGATCCTAGCCCAAGTGGTCTGACCTCCAGAGTCTGTACTCACAATCATTTCTCCACCAGACTTCTAAATTCAACCCTTCTGGGCTTAGCAATGCTTTAACTATTATATGTGAATGAGCATACAATTCATCGACCAACTCAAGACCCTTCTGAAAGTAAAAGTGTGTCCTATTAATAAGTGTGCCAAAGCCAGAGAAGTAAACTACAAATGGGGAAACATATCCCCTTGGTTATAAAGAAGGTGCTTGTTAGAGAGAGTGTGTGAATGATAACAGAAGACCCAAGCAAAGTCATGTTTAACTGGTTTGTAAGAAAAAGTAGAGAAGGATAGTAAGCTGACCCACTCAATTAAGAAAGTACTATTAAGCACTCACTACATGTCCAACACTGTTCCAGATGCTAAGATTATGGCTGAGATTAGTCAGACAATGAATGTCCTTGCATGCCCTCTTAAAGCTTACATTCTGGTAGGTTGTTGTGAGACTTAAAATCAATCAAATGACATAACATACACAAGAATGGTTGTTTGAGGCCATTCTAAAGTGGAATACATGCACATTAAGCTATCACTAAGAAGTAGGTTGTTACAGTGGAAAGAATATAAATCTGGCAGGGAAATAGGACTGGATTCTAGTTTGGTCGGTACCACCTACTTTCTGTGTGACGTGGGGCATATTATTCTCTACAAAATATAAAAATTATCAATGCAAAGTTAGTGAGAATTATACGTAATGTATTTACATGTCTAGCACACTGCTCAACACTGCTTAAAAGGTGGTGGTCATTATAATTGTTGAGATGCCTGGGTCTCTTATTCTCTACAAAATATAAACAATTCTCAATGCAAAGTTGGTGAGAATTATAGATAATGTGTTACATGTCTACCACACTGTTCAACACTGCTTAAAAGGTGGTGGTCATTATCATTGTTGAGATGCCTGGGTCCCCATGCCCTACATAGATTCAAAATCCAGCAGGTGTTTAGAATTTAAAGGATATTTATCTGGCTGAATCAGTACAAAACTGGAGGTGGCCTAAAAGAGATAAGTCTAGTAAAATCAAAGATATTTCTCCAAACTGTGGGAAAAAATATGAATGACACCAAAAATGAATAAGATAATGGACAAGTTAATTCTTAACTTATAGTGCCCCTAAGTTAAGAATCCAGAAAAACAGATGGCTCCAAAGGGAACATGGTCAATATGCTCATAGGGTTCTTGGCTGTGTCATAGATTTACCCCAAGACCTCCATCAATGCAGTGAACTTCCAGATATTAGCTCCTTTATCTGAAAATTATTATTAATGATCTAGGCCAGAGGCTGGCAAGCTTCTTGTAAAAAGGACTTGATAGTAAAAAGATTAGACTTTGAGGGCTATCCAGTCTCAGTTGCAACTACTAGAATCTATGATTGTAGCACAAAAGCGGTCAAAGACAATAAATTAAAGATCTGGCTGCAGAATCTCTGAAAACTAGCACTATGTCTTATCATCAGTATCTCCCTAATACCTAATTCAATGTTCACTGAAACTCATTGGGCAAGTGAATGAGTGAGTGAATAATATAGTGAAGTTGAAGTTCCCAGTAGCACCACTTTGAGTAGTGGTGGGTATTCTCGGGTTAATCATGGAAAAAAGAGAAGATGAGAGGAGTCCGTAGAACTTAGTATTTGCAATAGAAAGGAGAGTATAAACCAAATTGTAGGGAGTGAGAAGCTAGCCAGTGTTTGGGGGAGAGGTATGATATGATCAAATCAATAATAAGGAAAGAATATTCATGGCTAATACAGGAGGGAAGCCACCCTATGGACAATGTCTAAGTAAAAAGAAACTGATCCAAGTAAAAAGGAACTAATCCAGGATAGTGGCAGTGATGTTGAAAAGTATAGAGTCAAACATTTTAGAATAAGAATTGACAGGATTTAATGTAGACAATGAGAAGGAAAGAAGCTTACACTGAAGATGCCTCTGTGCTTTTATTTACATTACAATTCATAGCAGTAGCAAAATTACAATTATGAAGTAGTAATGAAAATAATTTTATGGTTGGGGTCAACACAACATGAGGAATTCTATTAAAGGGTTGCGGCATTAGAAAGGTTGAGAACCACTGATCTAGATGAACAATGATGCCATTAACCAGAGAAGGCTTGTGGGGTAGAAGTGATAGCCTAGAGGTCACATTAGTCTGACATATCAAAATCTATGACATAGTTCTTGATGGGCAGTAATTCTTCTATGTATCACTCTCCCATTCTCCACCTTAGCTATTATCTCCCAACCAAAAGAAAAATAACCTTCAGGGTCTTAATCAGATACACTGATAAAACCAGTAGTCACACTATCTACAGCATGTCCTGATTGATCAGTCTAATAGTCCACCAGAGAAGAAATGAAGTTAGCCCTGGCCAGGTGGCTCAGGTGGTTGCAGCGTCTACAGGTTTGATTCCTGATTAGGGCACATGCCTGGGTTGTGATTGGATACCAGTTTGGGGTCCATACAACAAATTGATGTTTCTCTCACATCAGTGTTTCTCTCTTTCTCTTTCTAAAGTCAATAAACATATACACAGGTGAGAACTTAAAAAAAAAAAAATACTGAGTCAAGAAAGAAGAGGTTCGTTTCCAGGTCTCTGCAGTCCAAAGTAGACAAACACCTATGAGGTACCATGAAAAGGGTATCAAGTTCCTACTAGTTGTACAGTGGGTTTCACCCAATCTATCAAGACTTGGTGGCAGTTCTTCCCAGCTGACACTTGGATACACTTCTTCCTTTCTGCTTATATTAAATTTCTTACAATAAATATATCTTACTTTCACCGAGAAGAAAATACACTTTCCTAAACATTTGCTTGAATTGAATGTATCAAAGGCACAGGATGTTTACCTGACATTATGCTAGGCACACCTGTGAATTTCAGGCAATTCCAATATCTCAACTTGGCATCAAGACGCTCATACTCTTCCCCCAAATATGGAGAGGCAAGCAAGAAGCTAAAAACAATTTTATTTTGCTACTGGACATGGTTCAAAAGAATCAGAAGATTTAAGAGTCCTTGGGAAACACTGAAAAGACTAAAAAGAACCTGGCTGGTGTGGCTTAGCGGTTGAGCACTGACCCAAGGAACCAAGAGGTTGTTGGTTTGACTCCCGTCAAGGCATTTGCTGGGTTTTCAAGCTCAACCCCCAGCAGGGCAAGTGCAGGGGGCAGCTATCAATGATGTCCCTTTCTCATCCAAGTTTCTATCTTTCTATCCCTCTTCCTTCCTCTCTCTCTAAAAATCAAACATATTTTTTAAAAGACTAAAAAGATAGTGTGAGTTGATGAAGGCGGACTCTCTGAGGAGCATGGGTATAAGAGAGGAAAGGAAGTCTCGATCTGGTCCCCGCAGAGGAGCGGCTTCAGAAGATGAAGTTGTTGGAGTCCTTAATTAACAGCGCAGTCCCTGCTGGCTCATGAAGCCACCTCCACGTCCAGTCCCAGCGCTCCGCCTTGCCTGCCCCACCTGTTTAATGAATCCCCAAGACAGTTCAACAGCAGAGACACACCCGCTCGTCCTTTAGAGAGCCTGCAGGAGCTCCAAGGCCCCAATCCCTGCCTTTCCCAAGGAACAGGGGGCACGGCTCTTCCCTCAGGAGGGAAGAAAACAGGTGACTTTGAAAGCATGTCTTCTGTGAAGTACCTTGAAATCAGGTTAACTTTTATTTCCTTTGCTGGGTTTGGGGTTGCAGTTGCTTGCTTTAGTTTTTCAACAAGTGCAAATGTTTTTTGATGTATGTAATGCACAGGGATTAATTATGCTCTTTACCCCACGGAAAGAAAGGGACTTATTTGCCTAAAGCTATCTCAAATAGAGTCAGAGGCTGCCTGAGCTGAGCACACTAGTTTTCAGGCTTCATCCTGCAGACCTCCGGTGAAGGTCTCGAGATCAAAACGTGAGAGCCAGAGGAGGAGGACAGGCCTTCCATCTCACTTTAAATGGAGCTGTCCGAGGTTCTGCGTAAGACTTCATTGGTAATAAAAGAGACAAAGGTTTCCTGCTGCTATTTTTTTAAACAGTGTTACATATAGCATTATAAAATACTGATTTTCATTTTACTCTCTCATTTCACCAATGGGGAAGGTGGGAGACTGACCCCAGGAAGGTGGGAGACTTACCCAGGATCAACTAGCTCACTGGTGATAGACTGAGGATAAAATTTCAAAGGAAATTTATACAAATAGACAAACAAAAATCAGCCCAAACAGCCTGGCTCAGTGGTTGAGTGCTGACCTATGAACCAGGAGGTCATGGTTTAATTCCTGGTCAGGGCACATGCCTGAGTTTCCAGCTCCATTCCCAATGTGGGGCATGCAGGAGGCTGCTGATCAATGGTTCTCTCTCATCATTGATGTTTCTATCTCTTTCTCCCTCTCCCTTCCTCTATGAAATCAATAAAAATATATTTTAAAAAAAGAATAGGAAAAGACTCATTACTCCTGACTTCATTCATTTATTCAATAAATATTCCTGAGTACCTTTACATAACAGATGCTGTGCCCAGCACTGTGGAAGAACAGCAATCAAGACAGGAAAAGGCAGAAACAGGTTTGGCTCAGTGGATAGAGTGTCAGCCTGCGAACTGAAAGGTCTCAGGTTCAATTCAGGTCAAGGGCATGTACCTTGGTTGTGGGCACATCCCCAGTGGGAGGTGTGCAGGAGGCAACTGGTTGATGTTTCTCTTTCAATGTTTCTAATTCTCTATTCCTCTCCCTTCCTCTCTGTAAAAAATTAATAAAATATAAAATTAAAAAAAAGACAGGAAAGGATTTTGCTTTCAGGGAGCTAACACTCCAATATGGGAGAAAAAGAAAAATTGTTAATAAATAAATAAGCAAAATAATTACAAACATGATACACACTTGAGGAAAATAAGGTTATGAGATAGAAGTAACTCCACAGGTTGGTTAAGAAAATTCACATTAAGGAAGTGATATTCAAATTTAAGCAGGAGAAAGAAAGGGAGCCAGTCATGCAAAAGGGATAGGGAGAGGATTCGAGATACAAAGAACTCTAAATGCAAAAATCACCAAAGCAAGAAAGATTAGGACCTATTCAAGAAACAGAGAAGAGGACAGTATGGCCAGAGCCCAATTGAGATGATGGTCAAGATAAGGTTGGAGAGGTAAACGGAAGCAGATCACAGATGGCCATGTGGACCAAGGTTTAAAACTGGATTTTATTCTAAGAGCAAAGAATGTAAAACACTGAAGAGTTTCTAGCCATAAACTGATTTATAGTGGAAGAATATTATGGCTGGTGTGTTACGACTAGTTTGTATGGGGTGTAGGGTAGATGCAATGAAGACCAATTTTGAGAGGCTATTGCATTAGCCAGCAAAGAGATGGTGGTAAGGGTGGTAATGTTGTGATGGGGAGAAGTGAATTAATTCAAAAGATATGTTGCATGTAAAGCCAATAGGGTTTGCTGCTGGATTGAATGGGGAGGAGTAGTGAGGGAAAATGTGTCAAGAGTGACTCCTGCCGGGACCGGTTTGGCTCAGTGGATAGAGCGTCGGCCTGTGGACTGAAAGGTCCCAGGTTTGATTGATTCTGGTCAAGGGCATGTACTTTGGTTGCGGGCACATCCCCGGTAGTGGGTGTGCAAGAGGCAGTTGGTCGATGTTTCTTTCTCATCGACATTTCTAGCTCTCTATCTCTCTCCCTTCCTCTCTGTAAAAAAAAAAAAAAAAAAAAAAAAAAAAAAAAATCAATAAAATATATTTTTTTTAAAAAGAGAGTTGTTCAGGGCTGAAGCTAAAAGTGTGGCATTCATAAGCATAGAAATGGCATTTAAAAACATGAAGTTGAAGAGATCCATTTCCAGTGTGGCCTAAATGCTTCTATCAGATTGACCATCCATAAATAATAACTGTGAACTCTGCACAAAATACCAAAACAACTAAATGAAGGCAGATTCTGGAAAGGAATTAATACTTGGAAAAAGATTTCATAGGTGAGTTTACCACTTTTAGTTTATTTAGGGGAAGAAGAAAAAAAACCTGTGTTTTTGGCTTAAAGAATTAGAGGACAGCAAATCTATGTGACCCCAGATCACAAATGCATGGGACCAATTGAAAGCCACCCAACTAAAGATAAAATAACTAAACAGAGACTTCAGCTGCTGTTACACAAGAAATAAAGTTTTCTGTCTGCAAACAACCAAATTTAATTGCCTCTAAAACAAAATATGTCAACATCTTTGAGGACAACATAATCCAAAATCTCCATGAGATAAAATATGCAATGTCTGAGATACAATCTGAAATTAGTCAACATACTAGTACAAAAACTTAGACAAGTGTGATCCAGTATTAAAATAAAGACAATGGATGGAGAGTGACCATAAAATGACCTAGATGGTAGATTTAACAGGTTATTGTTTTAGAGAAACTATTAGAAATTTCCTCAGTGAGATGAAAGGAAACATGCTTATAATGAATTAGAAAATAGGATATTTCACAAAGAAAAATAGATACCACAGAAAAACAAACCAAATGGAGTTTCTAGAACTAAAAAAAAAAAGTAGAATATCTGAAATTTTAGAAACAAATTCATTGGATGCGCTGAACAGCATAATAGAGATGACCGGGAAATGATTCCATGAGCTTCAACATAGATCAATAGGTAATATACAATCTAAAGAACAGAAGGAAAATATTGGGGGCGGGGAGAATAGAGGCTTAGTGACCTGTGAGACATATCAAAACCTTTAACATGTATATATAATTAGAATGTTAGACAAGGCCATCTAGGTGGATCAAGGAGAGGAGGGATTCAAGGGTGATGCTTCAAGCACTGCAGTATTCACAGGTTTCCACTGAAGGAAGAATCAACAAATATGTTCCTTACCTTTCTTATTCATCAGAAAATCAGCTTTGATGTTTTGCTTTTCTCTTTGTCTTATTTCCACAAACCCAGTCACCAATGAGTTGCAACTTTATTTCATTTGTTTTTAGAACATGAAAGTCCCACAATGACCTGCTATCAATACCTCTATCTCAATGTTGTTACTGGAACAATAGTATGAAGTACAGTGATTTGTCAAAACACAAGGAAATTTGATTTCCTATAATTTTTGTTAGTTTTTTTATTCCCTTACCCCAAAATGAAACCAAATATTACATTCTCCCAGGAATTCTGTTATGAAAAGTCCCCTGAAAAAGAGAAATACTAAAGTGTAATCTATAATCAGAACAGAAGTCACATCAGAACAAAAAATTAAAACAGTGGCAAAAAAACAAACAAACCATAAAACCAGCAAGGTTCAGAATTTTATTGAGACCAAAAGGGAAAAAAAAAATCTTTCAAAAAATTGAAATTCATTCCAGTGTGAGGCTTACAGAAGAATAAACTTTAGCAGGTGAGATGTAAAGTGAAGATTAGAGAGGATTAAATATGGTGTTTGAAAACAGCCAATGATAACACAACAAATAATATTAAATTCTTTAAGTATATCAGAAATAAGACTGCTGCAAAGGGATCAGGGAATCGGCTAGACAAGCAGTGCACAAAGGAGATATTCAAAAGGATAAGGAGATTGCAAGGAAACTAAATAATGTATTTACATCCGTTTTCACACTGGAGAATAAGGCAACAGAGGAAAGGGAGGAAAATCTTACTATGTGGAAGAGAGGCTCAGCTCAGATTGAGACATCAAAGGAATCCATGAGTCAACGAAAAGTGAGAGAAGCCATTGCCATGCTCCAACCTAAGCAGAAGGCCCTCAGCAGAGAGTCCAGGAGCACAGGACGCCTGTAATCTCTGTGTCCTCAGGACCTTATCATTTGCCATTTGAAAGGCTGCCTACATCGGTGAATTGGGAAGCAAGTTACATTCTCTTGTGGTTGGAAAATTGACTCAGTTTCTGTAGCAGAATGATCTCCAGACTGCAAAATATCCAACCAGTATCTTATAACCCAACTGGCTGTTGATCAGAAGTCAAACATGAGGAGGTAGCTTTAATCCAGTTCATCAGACAATGTATGGAAAAGGAAATTTTCATTCTGCTATAGAGAATATTTATAACAGCCAATATAGTTTAAAATGGGTGTATGCCAAATGAACTACCCATTCACTGCTAGGTACACACACTCAAGAAACTCTAGGAGAAAACATTCCTTGTAAGATTATTTCTAGATGTGAAAAACTGGTAAAAGTGTAAATGTTCATAAATAGATATATCCTATATAATAAAAGGGCAATATGCAAATTGACCGAACTGTGGAACAACCAATCACTATGATGCACACTGACCACCAGGGGGCAGATGTTCAACACAGGATCTGCCCCTTGGTGGTCAGTGCACTCCCTCGAGGGAAGCGCCACTCAGTCAGAAGCCAGACTCACAGCTGGGAAGTACAGCGGCAGTGGCGGTAGCCTCTCCTGCCTCCACAGCAACACTAAGGATGTTCAACTGACAGCTTAGGTGGGCCTAAGCCATCAGTCAGACATCCCCCAAGGGTTCCAGGACTGTAAGAGGGCACGAGCCAGGCTGAGATACCCACACACATACACAAGTGCATGAATTCCATGCACTGGGCACCTAGTGGATAAATAAAATATTTTCATACAATGAAATACAAAAGGAAATCTTCAACTCCTAATTAACTGGATGTACATGTACCAAGTTGCAAAATATTGAGTGGAAAGGCAAATTGACAGAAGGATACAAATAGTATGACAAAATTTATGTATTTAATTTTAAATAACACCTAAAACAATAGAGTACCTTTTTACAAATTCATATATATTGATATATATATATATATATGTGTGTGTGTGTGTGTGTGTGTCTATATATATACATATATCTGTATGTATATGTATGTGTGTGTGTGTGTGTCTGTGTGTAGATAGATAGATGAGTAAAGAGTGAGAAATACAATAATAAAACATACAACAAATTTATAATATGGGAATACAAGCTGATGCAGCCACTATTGAAACAGTACGGAGTTTCCTCACAAAAATTAAATGTGGACTGCCATTTGGCCCAATGATCCCATTTCCAATAATATATCCTAAGAAACCCAAAATATCAATCAGGAAGAAGGTATGCACCCCTATGTTCATAGCAGCACAATTTACAATAGCTAAGAACTGGAAACAGTCCAAGTGCCCATCAGTAGGTGAGTGGGTGAAAAAGCTGGGGTACTTCACACAATGGAATACTCTGCGGCTGTATAAAAGAAGAAACCCTTATCTTTTGCTATAGCATGTTTGGAACCTAGCAAGTATTATGATAAGCAAAATATTTTTTTTTAAAAGAAAAAGTTAGGGATATAGCTTACCCCTGGCCACTCTGCAAGTTGGGGGGCATGCCTCCTTTAACTATGGCTACTCAACCCTATTGGTTCATTTGTTCACTCATACATTAAGAAACATTTGCCACATTCTAGCTACATGCTAACTCTGGGCCAGGCACTGGGCATACAGGAGGCATTCATTTAGCAAGTCTGGACTATACGCTCACTGCACATCACTCACAGCACAGGGAAGTCTGGTGTCTGGTGGTGTGATCCCATCAGGTAAATGGAAGAATGTCGAAGTGCTGGCTCCAGGATGAAATTTTGGAGAGGGAACCAGGGCACTCCAGGTAGCTGGGTTTCTTCCTACTTGCTTTGGGGACCAAAGGAGGAAAAGAAATAAAAGGATGGTGATCCAAAAAGGCTTCCTAGCAGAGTTGACTGTGAGGAGTCGTTGGCAGGACTGAAAGAAGAAGCGGAGATGACACGCACAGAAAGGGCTGTCCCTAAAAACAAACGCAGTCAGACCAGCTACGTGGCATCTTGTGCACAGGGAAGCCAGTCGTGGGGTGGATTGTTCTCTCACAGGCGGGGCCCCAGACACAGACACCGAGGAACACCCATCCTTCCCGGGGCGCAAGAACAGGATAAATCCCACAGGAAGGCATTTCAAAGCACCAACCAGAACAGACGTGCACCTGGCCTGCGTTTTTATTTGCAAAAATTATGTGCGAAACACAGCAGACAAAAAGAAATCTGTGAGCATCATTTGCTTAGACTTCCCGAAGGCTATTGAGAAGGTCTCTCTCATAGGAGGCTGTCAAGGCCAGGTAGGCAGGTTGGATCGGCAGGGTGAAAGGTCAAGTTCTGTTGTGATTTGAGGGTTCTTAAGGAAGGAGGGAAGTAAGCCCGGGAATAATAGCCTGTTTTCCACATGGGATGCTGAAAATAATAGGGCCCGCTCAAAGACCAGCCCTGAGGCCAGTGTTGTGCTATCTATTTTTAATGATTTGTCAAACGAAGTACAGTAAGCAGGAAAACGCAGGGAGTGATGACAGGAGAATGCTGGGTGGAATAGAGAAAGCATTGAAAGCATCGGGGTGGCCCAGCATCTGGGAGCCCCACCCCACTGTGACACCTCAGTACATGTCTCTGTGCCTCCCTGCTTGCTTCATCTGTGAAGTGATGGGATTGCACGAGACATGGGCTAAGGGCTCTTAGACCTGTGAAATCAGCTCACACTCTTCAACTGGAAGTTGAGGATGAACCATAGGAATAAAAAGAATTTAGGAAATTGAGCGATTCACAATGAAAAGGCACATCAGGAAAGGCAAGAGGGGACCTCAGCGCCATGCTATTTTTGTGCATCTATATTGGTTCTGAATAAGTGATCATTTCTTCAGAGAAAGCTGTAAGCATCCCAGTGGATGGCTTCATGAGAACACCTATTCTTAGTCAGGCATCATCAAAAGTGCCAGGAAAATCCTACACAGCAATTTTTTCAAAGTCCTGAAAAATACACGGCAATGTGTTCCTAGGCTGTGGCCTACATCAGCCTTATACCCTGTCTTTATCTCTGATATTATCAGAAGGGTCTTTATGAAATCAAACAACAACAAACACTGATGAAGCCAAGAGGGTGTCATTTGGGAAGCCCCTGAATCCTTTTTCAGAGAATCTGCAATCTGGTCAGAATATTCACAAACACAAAAGAAAGGAGTATCGCTGGTTGTGCCACATTAATAAATAACCCAGCCAACAGAGTTTGAAGAACTTCCCAGACAAGGAAGTATGTAGGTGTCACCTTTAAGAGTAAATACTATTTCCATGGATGGAGAAGAACATAAAGATGATTCCATATAAAAAAAATAATAAGAAAAAGACAATCAGGAGCAGAGATGTAAAGAGATCAGAAATGAAGTCATTCATTTGAGAAAAGACCTACTTTGTCCTGGGAAGAGAGTTACTTCATTGTGAAAATAGAGAAGTGTCAAGAAAGATAAAAAGTACCAATAAAGTAATTAATAAATGAGGTTGCATGAATATGCCAGGTGGATACTCTTAGTTACCTTGCGCCACAAAGCACAACCAAGGAAACACCCCATGAAATTAAAGAGAGGGGGAAATAAATGAGTTGAGGAAGTACTTTGAACATAACACTATTAGCTTCTGGGATCCGCTTCTATAGATACTCTTGTCCCAAGTAGCTTAGTGTCCTTTATTTTTTAATGGAATTATGTGTTCATCCAAGTAACAGTTCTGTCTGCCTATTGTCATTGAAACTCCTAATTCGAGGCAGACATTTGGGATGGAGAGGAGGGTCTTCATCCGATTACATTGTTGTAGAATGAGCTGAACGCACTATAAGGATATGATACTTTTATCTAAAATACCTGTTTCTGTCCATGGGGATAGCTCTGATTGCATAGTAATTCTTTTCTTTTTTTTAATTTATTTTTTTAAATTTTTTTTAGTTTATTCACTTTGTAGTCTAAAAAGTGGCTCATCAAAAAGAAAGACAGCTGAGCCGAAACTGGTTTGGCTCAGTGGATAGAGCATCAGCCTGTGGACTCAAGGGTCCCGGTTCGATTCCAGTCAAGGGCATGTACATTGGTTGCAGGCACATCCCCAGTGAGGGATGTACATGAGGCAGCTGATCGATGATTCTCTCTCATCGATGTCTCTAACTCTCTTTTCCTCTCTGTAAAAAATCAATCAATAAAATATATTTTTTTAAAAAAGAAAGAAAGAAAGACAACTGCCCTGTGAGAGTCATTCTGGATACCGTATGTCTCACGTTCCTGTAAGACAGAGCCTCCAGGAAATGTCCACATAGAATAACTGGAATGACTCACATCGCACTGAGACAGCACCAGGAGAAGGCACCATAGAGCGGAATGCTAGAGCGGCTCCTTTTCCTTCACTCCATAAACTTCATTTCCCAAACAGCGGATTTCCTTAGAAAACTGTCCATGCTGCAAACCACTACCACCACCTCCCTGAAACCTTCCCCAGCCACTTTGTCACCTGCAGGTTCCAGCAATGTTTTCTAAGATGATCTGTTCGCTTCCATTTCACATCATAAGAAGGAAGAAAGAGAAAAAGGTTGCATCTTTAAAAAAAAAATACTTCTAGGATAAATAATGTAGCTTAATATAGTTCTCTCACAGAAAATAAATGCGATGCCATTAGTAATATGCTTCACAAATCCTATTGTACGATATTTCTCTTTACTCGGTAAGGTCCAAAGGAAAGCAAACAATCTTTGCATTCAACGTCAGTCACAATATACACACTCCTCCTCTCACTCCCTTTCTTTTCTCCAGGAGGCAATGCGTTTAAAATGAAGACTTTGCTTTCACTCCTTCTGACATTTCCCAGATAATACATATTTAAGTGTCAGGGACTTGAAAATAAAATATTTTGCCAGGTTAAGAACGTCCTTTGGAAACAATGGGCATTCTCATATAAAAACGGAGAGATGGGTTTCGATGCCCAAGCCGATACCAGTTGTCGCTCCTGCAAAAAGCTCAGAGAGGCTGCTGGGACTCTGTGTAAAGGTTTTACATAAGGACACCTCTCGGCGTGTCCTGGAGACCAGCCAGATTGATGGGTTTCAGCCAAGACAAACACACATAGATGGTCATAAACTTCTGAAGACTTGCTTGTTAATCTGACAAAAATTGCACTTGTACAAATACGATCAGTCGTCAGAAAATGAGTCCCAGGAAGCTGGCCCTCAGAGTGACCTGGAATGACCACGTTATTTCTCCCAGCAGTTCTGGGCAATGAGCCCTTCAAGGCCATTGAGCTATGTGGGCCCCATTTTCTCTGACCTAGTCCAGCTGAACTAATGAAGAGCTGCCAGACGTAGGGCCTGACTCCTCCCTGTGCAAGCTGAGTTAGCTAAGCAAACTCCAAAGAGGAGGAAATTCACTCCTCTGTGAAGTCATCATGTCAAGCTTCCAAAATACAAGTGCTCTTCTAATCAAATTTGACGGTGTTGGTTCCTTTATCCCAAACCATACAGTATAAGGAGGATCAAGTGATTAGGCTGGCCAGCATGGCTCAGTAGTTGAGCACCGACCTATGAACCAGGAGGTCACAGTTCGATTCCCTGTCAGGGCACATGGATGGGTTGCGGGCTCCATCCCCAGTGTGGGGCGTGTAGGAGGCAGCCAATCAGTGATTCTCTCTCATCATTGATGTTTCTATTTGTCTCTCCCTCTTCCTTTCTCTCTGAAATCAATTTAAAAAAAAAAATCTATGTTTTTAAATAAAATTAAGCAAAAAGAAACAGAGGTCACCCAACACCTGGCCTTTAAAAATGACAGAGATTCCATGCCTACAAATGCTTGGAAAAAAATAAAACATATTGTGATGCAACAATCAAACCCAGAGGCCATAGAACACGTGGCCCATTAAAATGCGTAATCCCACAATGATGGAGTTGGCAGTCCCTCAAGAGTTTGACTCATTCCCTGGCTAAATATAACTGAAGACAGGTTTTCCACTCGCAGCTTCTGTATTCCTTTCTCTCAAGTGGGAATCTGAAAGTCATCGCAATCTGTAAAGAAATCAAGGCAAAGAGGACAAGTTTTCCCTGACATTAATTTCTTCTCAGCGGCGCCCTGCTGGAACCACTTTTCCAGAACTCAGAGGGGCACCGATAGAGACGTCTACGGGCAGACTGGGAAATGTGTCAGAAGCTATACCATCCACACATCACCATCCATCTGCTACGTGCAACTTGACTGAAATGATTTTGTCGTAATGTGCGATGATGGACGCCGGTTTGTATTGTTTAGTTCTGCAAAGGTCACTGCCAAAGAGACCAGTATTTCAACTGACTGCTATTTCTCTCCAATTCAAATGAAAAGAGACTTGAGAACAGACAACACCCAGCAGGATACCTATTAGGATTCCCTGTAAGGACTGCACTTGCAAGGAGCAACTCCGGGCTTGTCCACAGAAGAGAAATAACCCGCCTCTGACCAAGGTGCTCAAATTAAAAATCTCACCGGCTGCATGGGAGGACTGTTTTTCCTTCCAAAAGAGGTCATGGATTAATGAAAGAATGCTAACCTAACAGATGCACTTTTTTATTTTTTTATTTATTTCAGAGAGGAAGGGAGAGAGATAGAAACATCAAGGGAGAGAAAGAATCAATTGGCTGCCTCCTGCACATCCCCTACCGGGGATCAAGCCCACCACCCAGGCATCGAACCATGGTCTCCTGGTTTACAGGTCGATGTTCCACCACTGAGCCACACAGACCGGGCCCAATAGATGCATTTTTAGAACGTAGCTGCCCCAAGAAGCCTTACAAGGAATTATTCCCACTACAATGCGATGGAATTCATTACCCACTGAGTTAAAATCAGCTCAGACCCATTTGTTGTGAAGCAGAATTCCTGATTACAGCTTCCACTTATTTTGTCCACATACCCAACTGGAAAATGGTTCTTTAAAACTGGTGGCTTTTGAGCTAGCTTCACTGGTGGCCAGAGTACAACATTATTTTCTCCCCTCAGGTGAAAGGTATTTTATAAGATTTTTGAGTAAGAAATGCATTTTGCAAACAAAGCTTGAGTGGTAGCTTCGCCGCAATGGGGAAGCAGAAAATAATCAAGCTGGGGCTTTCCTCTTGACAACCCTGATGGTTCATCTGGTAACACTTCAGACACGTTATTCCCAGCTGACTTGTTCCTCTGTGTCATTTTTAACTATACAGTTTTTGGAGGGAGAAAAGCAGCTCTAAGATGCATGCACATTCCTGTGTCTGTGTGTGCAGAGATACCATTAAACTGGCGTGTGCTGTGCGGGTCTGGCTTGAATTGGCTGTGCAAGAGCTAACTGTTAAATCTGCAGGAACTGTGCAAGCCAATGGACATCATCTAGGTGGCTTGAAAGTGACCACAGTGGGAGTATTTACACCACAGAAATCGGCATGCACTAAGAGTCAGGGCTTATGGGACATTTTTTTGGAGGAAGGTTAAGTTGTTAAATAGGTATCAGCCCTCCATGGCTACAGCTATGCCCGATGTTTCCACAGGCAGCATCCTGATTGGCTGCCGTGTCTGGTCACGTACAACATCTTGAAGCTCACCCTCAGCCATGTGTAACAAAATAATGGTGCTGCAAGCCCACTTTTTCTTTGGATATAATAATCGAAAAACAGCAGGTACTATCAAATCATCCATCACCAGAAATATGTATGTATATGTGTTTTTCTTTTCTTTTTTAAAATTGAATGCATCGGGGTGACATTGGTTCACAAAACTATCCTGGTTTGAGAGTACAACTCAATACCTGAGGTACTCTGCTGAATACATTTACAGCACGACTGCTGGTAGATCCCAAACAGATCATTTGGGGAAGGAAGAAACCATGCTGGGCCTCGGAGGAAAACAAAATGAGTCAGTTCTCACTGCTGCCTTCAGCCAGCCCAAGCCCTGAAGTCAGACAGCATGGGGGAGATTTTCCTGGTCAAAGGCCCAGAGGATGGAGCCACTTATCTGCTCAGGCTCATCAGAAGATAAATGGCAGGAGGCTGCTGACAACGCCAAAGGCCACCTCTTCCCCACAACATGGAAATGAGCCGTCGTGTCCCCCCAACCCCCACCCCCCGAATCAGGGCACTAAAACAAAGACCCGCCAACACGCAATTTTAGTAAACAGAGTAATTGGGGCTTTCGGAGAGCATGAAACTTCTGTCACAATCATAATGTCTTCCACCACAGACCTTAATTTCTTCTGTCAGGAAGAATATGATTAGGCTCAGACCCACTTGATTGTAGGCAATGTCAGTTCCCATTAACAAAAGAAAAGAGGACTAGGAAACTCGGTCTACATTTTTTTAACCCCTTTGGGCAAAGAGGATTTTTTTCAGCCCAAACTTCCCATTGGAAATAATTAAAGCAGTGAAGCCCAGGCAGCCTATCCAGCAGATAACGTATAGGCGTTTCACTACTAAAATCCACTCCCTTCCCAAGGGGTGGAGTGGTATTTTTGGTCCCAAGTCAGCATCAAAAAAGTGAAGGCTGTGTGTATTTTTTTTCCCCACATCACCCACCCCTATCTATGAGAAACCCTGCTCTTCGCATGATTGAAGCTGGTTTTAAATGGTCTGAGTTTTTGCTCTAGCCCAGTGGTCGGCAAACTGTGGCTCATGAGCCACATGCAGCTCTTTGGCCCCTTGAGTGTGGCTCTTCCACAAAACACCACATGCAGGAGTGCATGTACAGTGCCATTGAAACTTTGTGGCCCATGCGCAGAAGTCAGTTTTCGGCTCTCAAATTTCAATTGTTGTACTGTTGATATTTGGCTCTGTTGACTAATGAGTTTGCTGACCACTGCTCTAGCCGGTTTTGCTCAGTGGATAGAGCATCAGTCTGTGGACCAAAAGGTCCCAGGTTCGATTCTGGTCAAGGGTACCTCGGCTGCAGGCTCCTTCCTGGCCTGGGCCCCTGTAGGGGCTCATGCAGAAGGCAACCGATCCATGTGTTTTTCTCACATGAATGTTTCTCTGTGTCTTTCCCTCTCTCTAAAAATCAATGGCAAAATATCTTCAGGTGAGGGTTAAAAAAAATAATAACAACAAATAAATGCTCTGGGTTTTTGAGGGCAGTATCCTTTTGGGCTGCAAGCAGTACTTGACCATTCAGCCCATGAACCGGTTACTGCAGGTGGTTTTCCAAGGCGCCAGGAAATTGCAGCCCCAGACCCAACCCTGCATCAGTAAACACCACCGCCTCGGCCAGCCACTTCAATTCCGTTGAACCCTCTGCAGTTCAAAGAGGGCGCTTGGGTCAGCCTTGGAGCTTAGCAGGCACAGCTGACCCTGGCTGCCCAGCAAACAGTTTACGTTAGGGAGCAATCTAGAGATTTCCCCAGATAAGGATGCTATTACGGGCTGACAAATGTGGACCGGAGCAGAGTGGGCAGCTTTTGTCCAGACTGACCCGAGGTGAGAATGCTGAGATTATTGCTGATTGGGGATAAATGGCAGCTGGTGATTTATTTGTTCAAGTGAAACCAGCCAAGTTCATCCCTCAACACCATCTCCCATCTTTTCAAGATACTTTTTTTCTTCTTCTTCAGACAAGAAAAGACTTAGCAATTTGGGGACCTCTTTGTGTACCGCCATTCCTGTGAACCCCATTACCCTCAGGATAAAATCTGCAAGCCTCCACCAGCCTGCATGACCCTGCAGGATGGGGTCCTGCCCCCTCACCAGCTCCAGCTCCTGCCACTGGCCCCACAGCACTCAACCACAAGGGTCACCACTCAGAACAAACCAAGCACCAGGTTCTCCTCTCCGCCTGCAACCTCTGCTCCAGCCAGGCCCCACTCCTGGGGCTCTTTACCTGGCATTTCTGCCTTATCTCTCTTGTTCCAGGTTGACTGTTATCTGCAGAGACTTGGCTGGTCCTCCCTTAGGATCTCCTGAGGGCCCTGTGTGCTCATTCTTCCCAGACTTTAGCACAGTCACAAACAATTCATTATGGATGACTATTGGTTTAAAACTCTGCTTCCCTACCAGTTCAACTGTGTCCATCCCATTCACCCAGCACTCAAAGCAGTGCACAGCACTTGAATGATCAAGGTTTGAATGCTCGCTGAGGTCCTATGAATGAATGAATGAATGAATGAGGTATACAAGAGCTACTGACCACCTATGAGAAAACCTAACAAAGCAAACCCAATAGCACTTAAACAAAATTCAAAACTCTTGGCAACCTAGTCTGTGGGTTAAAATAGGACCAGTAACCACAGGGACAACAAACTAGTCATCAGAAGAGAAATCGGTGCAAAAGAAACTGACCTGGTGATTCTCAGATTTGGGGGTGGAGGGCATCAAAATCACCTGGAGGGCTTGGTAAAACACAGGTTGCCACACCTCACCCTCAGTGTTTGTGATTCTAGAGCAATGGTCAGCAAACTCACTAGTCAACAGAGCCAAAGATCAACAGTACAACGGTTGAAATTTCTTTTGAGAGCCGAAAACCGACTTCTGCTCATGGGCTACGAAGTTTCAATCTCACTGTATATGCGCGCCCGCACATGGTATTTTGTGGAAGAGTCACACTAAAGGGGCCAAATAGCCACATGTAGCTCACAAGTCATAGTTTGCCAACCACTGCTCTAGAGGCCTGGGGTGATGCAGCCCACATGCTAATGTTGCTTGCCCAAGGACCACACTCAGAACCAAACATCCCATCTTCCCATCCATTAACCTCCTCGATTCTACCCAACATCCTGTGGGGTAAGTACTATTACACCCATTTCATATAGGAGGGAACGGAAGCCCAAACAACACGCTCGGCTCTGTGTCCAGCCTGGCGATTCACCAACTCAGGGCAGCCTTCAGGAGGTCTAGTAACCTCTATGTGGCCCATTTTTTTCTATTATCGAAAAAATATTGTCAGAAATCTTATGAGGATTAAAAAGACATGGTATCTATGACATGCTTAGCAAGGTCAAAAGCAGGGGCAGATCCTGAACACTCCTCCGTCACAGGACAGACTCAACCCGCTGCAGAATAACTCACTGAGGTGGAATTCCAGGAATCTCACTCGGCACGTGCCCACAGTTCGGTCACTTTTCTTTCTGCGTGGCTAGTTTTTAACCAGCAACTTGGCAAAGTAATGGCCATCAGAGCATTGCCATCCATGGGTCTGGGGATTTTTTTTTTTTTTTTTTAAGTACTGAGCTTGTTTTTTCAAGAACTTTCCTGTGTGCTGTAATGTGGGAGGGGGTGTAGAGTGCATGGATGGGGGATTAGCTAATAACAAATCCAGCACCTCCCTTTCTGTTGATGTTTTTTTTCTTTCAAACACCTCCTTTCTAAAACACTGAATAGACAGGGTTCCCAATAATGTGATAAAGCAGTTATGTTAGAGAATGGTGCAGGCACACCCTCCTTTTGTGGAAGGCTTTCTAATTTGGCTTTCCTAGGATTCAAGGTATCTTGATATCTCTATCTAGACATCGAGGGCTTTTTGGTATGCTACAAATCACACCGAGGCAAGACTAATTGTAAGCACTTGTACTTAAAAATTAGTTTCAAGAATAAGAACCTTCAGAGGTTTCCATATTGTATTCCACTGGAGTATCATTAAGGGAAGCAATTACTTATCAGGATATCCTCAAAACAACTTTATTGCATTCTGAGGAAATAATGGGAGTTGTCTATTTAAATTACGAGGCAGGGGCTCTGGAAATCACTTAGCATGGTTCTTGGCATAAGGTAGGCCTCAGTAAGTAGGCCAGGGAGCCCCTTAAATGACCACCTCTCATGCGTTAGGTGTTTTGAACATACTATGTCCTTGAATCTTCACAATAACCCCTGAATCAGGTGTGAATATCTTCATTTCTAGATGAGGAAATGGAGACTCATAAAAGTTAAGTGATGTTTACCAGGTCATTAGGTAAGTAGTTGAGTTAAGATGCCAGCCCACAGGTGCATGATGCCAAAAGCAATTTTCTCTCCACTACACTAGGCGGTTTCCTTCCTTGCTTCTCTGCTCTTCCTTTTTCTGTCTCCCTCCTCCATCAAGGGCCTTCCCCAGATACCAGAAGTCTTTGTCAATGCCAACCGATAACAAATGTTAGCAAGGTATTCCCATTTTATGGATCTGTTCATCGCAGGGAAAGGTGATCCCTCAAAGCTACTGGTCAGAAGTTTCAGAAGGGAATGCATTTCTAAACCCCAGGCCTCAGCCCTCTGCTATAAGAACTGGGGCTCACCGCCAAGGATCCTTTATTGAGGAAAACAAAGTGTTTGCGTGTAGACAACAGTCACACGACAGTCCATCATCCAGGGCCTAAGTTCTCAGCACAGTGTGAACCAGCTGCTCCAGGTGACAGAGATACATGGGAGAAAAAACTGGTCTTGCCTCTGATTTGAATTACAAATGCTTCCTGGAGAGACTCAGGTGGATATGCCCATTTGTTTACTGTCTGATGATACCGCCACTAAATAAAAACAAACAAATAAATAAAAGCAAAACACCTATTGATGTATTACTCCCCCAGAATATCATGGAAGCACAGAGCCATCAGAGGGACTAATTGAGGGCTTCCTTACACGTGCCCCCGAAACACCAGTTGTCTTTCTCTGTCATTCCTATTTTCCCTGTCCTCTGCCTCCATTCTCTTTCCTCTTGGGTTGTTCTGTTTTCCACATCCTTCCTCTCAATCTCTCCTTATGTCTCTCGTTTCAAGGGCTCTTGTGTCCTTTATCTCTTGAGCACTTTCTCCCTGGTGTTTTGTGTCTGGTTCCAAGGTTGAGATGTCAGAGTGACAGCGCCTCCACCTCCCTGTTGTGTCTCTATGTCACTTCAGACGTTTTGCCTCATCAGCCTCTTCTGCTCCCGGGAGGAGATGGGGATGGAGCTAGTGCACCTCGGGGCTAGGATACGCCTTCTGGAATGCACAATGAGAATTGTGCCCAGTGTCCCTTTTTAAATGGGTTGTAGCAACTGGATTTTTTAGTGTTATTTTCTGGTTATACAATTAATAAATATTTATTGAAAATATAAAACATATAAAGAGCCTGGCAGGCTAAATGGTTAGGGTCTCAGGTTCAAATCCCTGTCAAGGGCGTGGACCTGGGTTGTGGGCTCAATACTGGTCCTGGTTGAGGCAGCTGTGAAAGGCAATCAATCAATGTGTCTCTCTTTCACATCCATGTTTCTCTTTCTCTTTCTTTCTCTCTCTCTCAAAAAAAAAAATCAATGAAAAAATATTGTCAGGTGAGGATCAACAAAAATTAATAAAGATTTTATATACATATAAAAAAAAATTAGTGCCCATTATTATAGCAGAATGAAGCAATTACTATTAAGTGTACATGTATTTTATTCCTCTATTTTAACATATATCATAAACCTGCATATATCACTAATTTTACATGTATACATACATTGTCCATGTTATTAAAATTCTCATCTTTTTTCAATGTGTGATTTTACCAAAAGATACTGAGTCAAACTCCTTTTGATAGATAATTAACTTTTTTTTCTTTTCAGTTTTTTTTTTTTTCTTTTATAGACAATTCTACCATGAATAACTCTGTGCAAAAAAATTATTTCTATAATTTTCTGTCATTTTCTTAGGAAATAATTCCAAAAGTAAAATCACTGGATCATAGTTTATTAGCCCTTTTAAAGGTTCTTTGTATTAATACATTGTGTTCCAAGAAGTTTGTGCTCTCTCAAAATCTCTTCCCAAGCCATGAATTGTTTTATAAATTTTATAAAGACTAGAGGCTTGGTGCACAAAATTCATGCATGGGTAGCGTCCCTAGGCCTGACCAGCTATCAGGGCCAATCAGGGCCTTCCGGCTGCCCACTGGGGCCTTCCTTTGCCCCACACCACCTCCTGGTGGTCAGCGCACATCATAGCAAGCAATCAAACTCTAGTTTCCCAGTCGAACTCCCAAAGGAACACTTTGCATATTATATATATATATATATATATATATATATATATATATATATATATATATATATATCAAATAATCACCTCCTGATTTGTCATTTCTGAAAAGGGCAAAAAAATCGAGGTCCCTCTTCATTCTGACTCTCACCACCTCTACCATCCTCATGCTACCTGTGAAGGGTCAACCACTTATGCGCTCTAAGTTTTGTCACTCCTTTCCCAAAACAAATCAAGTAATGCCATTCTCATATTCATCCAACCAATCGTTGAGCAGTTATTTGCTACGCCCTGTGCCAGGTGCTGAGGATATAAAATGAGTAGGGCACCATTGCTAAGTTAATGGAACATGGGTGTTGTGGAGAAGACAGACATAAATAAACTCCACCACCAGGAGGTGGGAGCTCCACAAAGGGAGGCCCAGGGGCTCCAGGTGCTCCAGGGCCTCCTAGAAGAGCACCTATAGAGGGTCGGAGAGGGGAGTCCTTTAAAGACCTCTCAGTGGGAATGACACCTGACCATTCCAACAATACGATAACAGGTAAGTTACTCTTGTGTTATTGTTTTTTAATCCTCACCGTTTTTTTTCCCACTGATGTTTAGAGAGACTGGAGAGAAAGGGACAGAGAGAAATATGGATGTGAGAGAAGCACATTGATTGGTTGCCTCCTGCAAGCACCCTGACAAGGACCCGAGCTGGGGAGAAACCTGTAACCAAGGTACATCCCCTTGACGAGAATCAAACCCGGGACCCTTCCATCTGCAGGCTGATGCTCTATTCCCTGATCCGTTTAGCCAAAACAGCTAGGGCCCTAACAGTTCCTCTGCCTGGGCCCTTCCTCTCTTCCTACAAGCCCAACCTCATTTCTCTTCAGAGCTCTCTGTTAAGGAGCTGCCATTGTTCTTTCATAAATGAGAATACTGAGGTTTAGAGAAATAAATAACTTGACCAAGAACACCTAATAAGCAGTGAAGGCAAATGTAACCCCAGATCTAGCTTCAAAGCTCCACCATCAAGCTCATCCCAGACCCACCACTCAGTGTCCTTCAGCCCAAATAAAGCTTCCTTGACTTGATCCGACTCCCTGGCCCCACATGTGATGGGGAAGAGGTATCTATCCCTCAAAGCTGCCTTCTTCCCGCTACCTCCCTTGCTTTGTCCTGCAAGGGGTGGCTTCCCCCTTCACTCTCCTATCGCTCAGTGTGGATTTCCTTTTCTCCAGAGCCTGATGCACCCAGCATGCCTCTCTTTGGCCAGCCTTGCCATTCAGCCATAATGATAGAATTATAAAAGCACCAATGATGACTCTCCTGGCCACAGCTTCTGTCTCTAAAGCGAGGAGATCAAAACAATGATGAGTGCGCCCCTTTGCAAGTTGCCTGGTGTAAAATCCCAGGAGCCACTGAACCAAGCATGAGTACTTAGCACTGCTATTGGAATGCAAAAGTGAGGCTTTGGTTCAAATTGGAAAAGCAGACACTTGTGGCCTCTTCAGATGAATAAAGGAGAAGAAGTATTTTAATGATATTCTTGAATCATTTCCTGGGAGCGCACAATGAGAATATATTTGCTGGAAAATGAAAAGGAACACAACATCAATTTAGTGCATGAAACCACTCTGAAAGCTAAGGATCTAGTCTCACATTTTTCATTAATTCCAGGCTGATAACTTTCAACATGAGGTTTCGGTGCTTCATCCAGCTTGTTTCCTAAAGCATATGGGCAAACCTAAATTTCTTCACGATTGCCAAAAAGTCTTTCCAATATGGGATACCAGCTCCAGTTTCCATTATTCTTTGCCACCCCAGTTCCACTCTGAATTATTCGTTCTCCAGCCATCAGCCCTGTTAGTTTCCTCATCCCAAAATGCCACTTGGTAGGGAATATAGTCAATAATATTGTGATAACTATGTATGGTGCCAGGTGGGTACTGGAAATATTGGAGGGAACACTTTGTTAAGTGCATGATTGCCTAACCACTATGCTGCACACCTGAAACTAATACAAAATAATGTTGAATGTAAACTGTAATTGAAGAATAAAATTTAAAGTTCTTTTTAAAAATTTTTTTAATAAAACATGTTAGTAGGGTAAAAGCCACTTGGAGCTTACCCTCCCTTTCACAAGAACCTTCAATGTCTCTCATTGCTTACAGAATTCAGCACAGTATTTTTGTGGGGAGTATTTTTGGAGAGAGGAAAGGAGAGGGAGAGAGAGATAGAAACATCAATGATGAGAATCACTCATCAGATGTCTCCTGCATGACCCCTACTGAGGATCGAGCCTACAACCCAGCATGTGCCCTGACAGGGAATCAAACCATAACATCCTAATTCATTCATCAATGCTCAATCACTTAGCTACACTGACCAGGCTCAGTGTAGTACTTTTAAATTGTTTCTTATTCTAGTAATATATATATATATATATATTGGGTCGGCAACTAAGTAATTGCGGATTTTTTAAAGAAAATCAAAGACAATTTTTTCATGGAACTAAATAACTTTATTCTGTAATGTATTGCCTATTTTTATCAATGACCTTTTGCCATCTTTCAGGCAGCATCATAATCCCACGTTCAAAAAACTTCTGGTTTTTATTAGCAAAAAACTGAATCAGGTACGATTTGATATCATCATCATTATTGAAATTTTTACCATTCAAGGAGTTTTGTAAAGATCGAAACAAAAAGTAATCAGATGGTGCAAGGTCAGGACTATATGGTGGATGTGGCAAAACATCCCAACCAAGCTCCATTAATTTTTGCCGAGTGACCAAAAATGCGTGTGGCCTTGCATTGTCATGATGGAATACAACACCTTTTCGATTTGTCAATTCGGGCCGCTTTTCTTCAACTGCATTGTTTAATTTCATTAGTTGTTCAATGTAGACATCAGAATTGATCGTTCGGTTGGGTGGTAAGAGTTCAAAGTAGACAATTCCTTTGTAATCCCACCAAACTTATAACAAAACCTTCTTTTGATGAATATCAGCTTTTGATGTTGTTTGAGTTGGTTCACCTGGCCTGCTCCACGATCTTTTCCGCTTGATATTGTTGTAAACAACCCATTTTTCATCGCCAGTTATCAGTCATTTTAAAAATGGATCATTTTCATTACGTTTCTTTAGCAAATCGCAGCTGCTAATGCGTTGCGTTAACTGTGATTCTTTCAGTTCGTGAGGAACCCATGTATCGAGTTTTTGAACATAGCCAAGTTGTTTTAAGTGATTTTCAATGCATGTATGTGATACATGAAGCTTCTCTGCAATCTCACGTGTTGTACTGTGACAGTCCAAATTGATTATTGCTTTGATTAGGGCGTCATCAACTTCAACTGGACTACCAGAGCGTTTTTCATCTTTGAGTGAAAAATTACCAGAACGAAATTTGGCAAACCAATTTTGACACTGCCGTTCTTTTAAGGCTTTGTCACCATAAACAGCACATAACTTTTTATGAGCTTGCGATGCGTTTTTCCCTTTGAGGAAATAAAAAAGCAAAATATGACGAAAATGTTCCTTTTGATTTTCCATTTTTCAACGAACGCCAAACGAAAACTACAAAACAGATCAAAAAACTTTTTTTACTGATTAAAAGCTGAATAGCCAACTATCAAATAACAAAATGTGTTTTACATTTGTACTACGTATATATATATATAAAATTTACCATTTTAACTATTTTTAAGTGTGCAGTTGGCCAGCAGTTAAGTACATTCACAGTGTTGTGGAGCCACTATCCTGTACCCACCAAAAAATAACCGCACCGCACCTAGCTGGTTTGGCTCAGTAAATAGAGCATTGGCTTGTGGACTGCAGGGTCCAGAGTTTGATTCTCTCCAAGGGCACATGCCCTGATTGCAGGCTGGATCCCCAGTAGGGGGCATAGAGAAAGGAGCCATTCAATAATTCTCTCTCATATTTAATGTTTCTATCTCTCCCTCTCCTTTCCTTTGTGAAATCAATAAAAATATCTTATCTAATAAAGAGGGAATATGCTAATTGGTCATCATGCCTTCACAAAGATGGTGGTGCTCACAACCAATAAAGAGAAAATATGCTAATTGAATGTCACACCCTAAAAGATGGAGGTGCCCACAATCACAAGATGATGGCGCCCAGCCCCTCAGTCCTGCCAGGGCAGCAGGCATGCAGCACAGCCGGGCCAGCCCCCAGGTAGGTCCAGCAGCTCTGCACCTGTATCTGGAGTCCCCAGTCCCCTCAGCCCCCCAGCCGCCCAGGACCAATCCAAGGCACAGGCAAGCCTCAGATGGCAACTGCCCAGCTGCCTAAAGCTGCCCGAGGCTCAGATAACCAGGGCTGGCCAAGGCTTGTGCTACCAGCACTGGCAGCAGCAGAGGTGTGATGGAGGCATCTCCTTCCCCTGATTGTCTCCCACCCCTGAGGGCTCCTGGACTGTGAGAAGGGGCAGGCCTGGCTGAAGGACCCCTCCAGTGCATAAATTTTCATGCACTGGGCTATAGTATTAAATAAATAGCTGCACCTTCCCCCTCCTTCCAGCTCATGGGAACGTCCATTCTACCTTCTGTCTCTATGAAATTAACTATTCTAGTCCCTCATATAAGTGGAACAATATGATATTTGCCCTTATGTGTCTGGCTTATATCATCTAGCTTAATATCTTCAAGGTTCATCCATGTTGGTCATGTATCAGAATTTCATTCCTTTTTAAGGCTGAATAATATTTCATTGTATTTATTCCAGTACTTTTTTGCATGACATTTTAAGCTTCCACATTCTGGTAATATTTTTTTTCCTTCCCCTAACTGATTTCCTGTTACATAGCTCTATCTCTTCCCCAGGAATTTCAAGCCTTTTCACCTTTGCTCACAGAGGCTCCCTATCCCAGCACACCCTCCACTCTACATTCTTGAATCCTTGTTCTTCTGTGAACTCTACTCAATGCCTGCTCCATCACAGAGGTCCACGTGAGCATGGATCAAGAGAAGACCTATCAGGCACCAACAATGTTCAGTCAGACCAGCTGTCAGACGTGTGCTTTCATAAGAGCAACAGGAACTTAATACCAGCAAATGGGACCTCAATGCTGCTTTGCTATAGCAGGACAGTTCAGAACACATTCCCCAATTCTTCATCAGTCCCTGTTTTCATTCAAATAAATGTTCTTATTGCATGCACGATCTCACCTTTAAACTATAGTCCTAAATAGCCTTTGGGGGCAGTAGACTATTTCTAAGACCATTTTGAACTAAAGAGAGATCTTTTGTTCAAAGAATAGTACAAATATTCTCCAATTGATTTTCCTTCTCAGTTATAAATAAAAATATACTAAATGATGTAAATAAACTGGCCAAAATAAAGGTACAACTGTATCTTCATTGTTAAACTACTTACTGAAAATTCTGACTGGATAATTCTCTTTATGATTCCATTTTATATATACTTTTTGTGGTTAAATTTGTAAAATGGCATTAAAATCTTAAGAACTGTACAGTACTACATTTGATTATCTTCTCCCATAATTACACTGATTAACCACAGCATAAGAGACCATAAAGATAGATAAAACATTATGGCTCCAAAACTTTTTTTACTGTCCATAAAATGACTATTAAGCCCTAGGTAACTAAATTAATATCACCCATACAATTTTATGGGGTTTCTGTCCACATCCAAGGGTATCATTTGCCATGATGGCAAATTTTGTTTTCACAGTAGTATTGAAACCTGAACTAACACTTTTCAAGAGGATAGGAACACAGTGAGCTGGCTCATCAACTTTGCCAAAGAAAGAGGTTTCTGTCTGACCAATGCTTCCAGCTAATGTCAGTTGTAGACATGTAAACCCAACAAACACTTCCTTCTCCATCTGCTCCCCACTCCAGCAGGCAAACAAAGGGATGACATGTGTTTGGTACATTACCCATTTTTTCATTTTCTGCCCAACATTATCTGGAAATTTGGGGTTACCCTGACAGCCCAGGCAATCAAGGGAGCAGATTTCCATTTTCAACGTGAAGAATGAGCCTCTGGAACACCCAAGGACTTTTATACTGAGTGGCCTGGGCCATTATAAAGATTATAGAACATGACAAAGACCCAAGAAAAATTCACTCTAAAAGGCAATCCTGTGGGGAGGAAAAGAAAACTGTTTGAAAGCTCTTCAAATATAAAGAAAAAGTACCTGGGATTATAATTTAGCAATTAAAAGAGCATATACACATAAACAATCAGCTAGCAGAACCAAAATAAGGCTACCTATCTAAATGCATTATCACCAAATCTGCACACATTTTCCATCACTGCTCATAAAATTAATGCTGTCCATTCTGACTAAATCAACAAATGACATCCAACCCATTGTGATCCACTAAAAAACCTACTGTGAACCAGCTAAGTCCTAGATGTGGTAGATACAATTAATAAAATCAATACAGTCTGTGACCTCAGAGAGCTGACCATGGGTCTTCAAATTACGACCCGAGGGCCACATGCAGCCCCCAGGGGAGTCTGATCCTGCCCGCCAGGTTTTTTGGGCAGTGAGCGCAGCCAAGGTGTTACAGTAGGGATTAGTAGTTCATATAGTCCGGCCCTCCAGCTCTCTGAGGGACCGTGATCTGGCCCCCACTTTAAAAAGTTTGAGGACCCCTGATAGTGGATGAGTCAGTAAAAGAACATGGATACAAATAAACTGTGAGTGCATTTTAAAGAAAAGGTGACGATACAGTGAGAAATGCTAAAGCAGGATTCCATTTGGATTGGATTGGGGATAGGAGATCAACAGGATTGTCTGAGAAAGCAACAATTAAAATAAGAGGGATGCATAGATGCATAGATTGCAGAATCTCAGAGGGAAGGCAGGTGAGGGTGGGTGGGAAATGGTCAACCAAAGAACTTGTATGTGTATATGCACAACCCATGGACATTGATAATAGGAATGTAAAGGCCTGGGGTGGAGGGTTGGTGGTGGGGGTAAATTAGAGGGGGCCAATGGGGGATGTAGGAAAGTTAGTGTGAAGAAGGCATCAAAGAGGAACCAATCTTGGGGGGGGGAGGACATGTGAGTAAAGGTCTTTAAGTGAGAAAGTGCTTAGCACATTGAGACACTGGCAGCACATACGTTCCAGGAAAACAGGCTTCTAGTCTTGCTCACACTGTCTTGCTCATGAGAGATGCTCAATATACAGCTACTAAGTGGTTGTTGAGTGAGGAGAGGTGGCCAGTGTGGCTGGAGTCCCGTAAGCAAGGAGAGGAGCTTTAACATGAGGCTGTTCACATGGGCAGAAGCCACATCTTCAGTGGCCCTGCCGCCCTTGTGAAGATTGTACCATCAGCTCATCCCAGCACTTAACAAGCCTGCAACTGTTTCCTCTTTTATTAACTAAACCCACAGACTTCCTATACCTGGTGTCTTTAGTGTAAGATTCTCAGAAGCAGAAGGCATTTCTTACTGACCTGTGCGGCCCCTGTGCCTTTTACATGCACAGAATAAAAAGGGACTTACATAGTTTACTGACTGAACTTCCATTTCTGCATCCTGAGATAGGCCAGGTAGAGTCCTAAGCACTTCGTATGCTTGCTTCACTCAAGTTTCAAAAGAAAATCTGGGGTGTGTGTGTGTGTGTGTGTGTAGGAAAGGGGCAGAATCTTTCATTATTTTTGTTTCCAATTACAAATGGAAAGGCAAAGGCCTCCAGAGTTTGTCCAAGATGATGTTTACCGAATATTTTACCCCCTAGAATAATTTGTTCTCTTACTTAAAATATAAAGATAAGAACCCCACTGAATTCTCTTTCAGGAAGAAATATATAGAATGACTACTGGATGACATGTAAGGAAGTGTTTCCTTTGTTATATCACCAAGACTTAAATTCATGATGCAAAAAAAAAAAAAATGCATCCGGCTATGATAAAATGAAAGGGGGTTGTTCTGTAAAGTAAATGGTCAAAGTGATCAAAAACAAAACTATCTTCTTTCTTTTCATTAAACTACATTCTGAGTCAGTTAAAAAAAAAAAAAAAAAAAAAAAAAAAACCTCCAGAGTCTGACTTGGAGCCTTTGACTTCCTCCTTAGGTTCTATCCAGGCATCCAACCCAATGTGACCCATTGGGGTCCCTGGCTTTGCTAGCTGTTAGGGTGAATCCCTGATTTCCTGAAGATAATTTGTGGTAGATCTATGACATGTTCTCCTAAAAACCAACACTTCCAACCTAGCCAGTTTGGCTCATTAAATAGAGCATCGGCCTGTGGCCTGAAAGGTCCTGGGTTCAAATCTAGTCAAAGGCAGATGCAAATCAGAATAACAATGCGGTACCATCTCACACCTGTCAGAATAGCCAACATCAACAAATCAACAAACGTCAAGTGTTGGCGAGGTTGCGGAGAAAAAGGAACCCTCGTGCACTGCTGGTGGGAATGCAGACTGGTGCAACCACTGTGGAGAACAGTATGGAGTTTCCTCAAAAAACTGAAAATGGAACTCCCATTTGACCCAGTAATCCCACTCCTAGGAATATAACCCAAGAAACTAGGAATGCCAATCAGAAAGGATATATGCACCCCTATGTTCATAGCAGCACAATCTACAATAGCTAGAATTTGGAAACAGCCTAGGTGCCCATCAGCAGATGATTGGATCAAAAAACTATGGTACATCTGCACAATGGAATACTATGCTGCCATAAAAAAGAAGGAATTCTCATCATTTGCAGCAACCTGGATAGAATTTGAGAACATCATGCTGAGTGAAATAAGCCAGCCAATGAAAGAGAAATACCACATGACCTCACTCATTTATGGATAATAAAGAACATTATAAACTGATGAACCAAAAGACAGATATAGAAACAGTAAAGCAACAAGCAGATTGTCAAATTACAGAGGGGAGGGTAAGGAGATCTGGGGGAGATAAGAGATCAACCGAAGGACTTGTATACATGCATATAAGTACAACCAATGGACACAAAACTCTGGGGAGGGAGGGTATGTATGGGAGGGGGGGCAATGTTAAAATATGTACACAGATAATAATTTAATTTTTTTTTAAATAAAATTTTTTTTTTAAAAAGGCACACGCTCAGGTTGCAGGCTTAATCCCCAGTAGGGGACGTGCAGTAGGTAGTTGATCAATGATTCTCCTTTATCATTAATGTTTCTATCTCTCTCTCTCCCTCTCCCTTCCTCTCTGGAATCAATAAAAATATATTTTAAAAAAGAAAAAAGACAAAACCACTTCCCCCTATATTGGTGACAGAAAACTGGGCTAAAGAGAGTGGAAATCTGGCCCTCTGTGGCAGTCTCATTTTCTGATGTTCTCAATGAGCTGCAAACCATGCTCTGAAGGTCAGTTGGCTTGTGGGATTCATTTGGAGGAAGGGGGCTAGAGAACCGGAATAGAAAGTTCCAAAATAGCAAAACCACCACTAAAACACTCTGCTTCTACAGACTCCTGATTCAAACCAACCCTTAATCAAAGATGAATTACCCTGTATCTATACCTCCCAAGCTGGTCTCAATGATACAGCGGTGAAAACAGGAAAAAGTGGTTCAAACCTAAAATGTATTTGATTTTCTGGATTCTAGGTAATACCTTGTGTGCATATGCAAATGGCTAGGGCTGAGGATGGAGATTTGGCTACTTTTAGAAAAATTCTTTAGTCAGTACATTCTAAATGGCCTAAGGTACCCGAATCTATCCTGTATCTGCAAAAATAAAGGGAAAAAATGTTCCAAGTGATATGCCAATTTCAGGTTAAACCAAGTATAAGGATACCTACACCTGTGGTATCCAAATTACCAATCCCCTCCACCCCTACCAGAGGGTGTAAAATAATAGCTCACACCTATTGAACACTCACTGTGTGTTAGAAAGTAGGCTTTCATACTTTCATCACAACAGATTCCAACTTCATGTCAACATTATTATCCCATGTCACAGATGAAAAAAACTAAACAGGCAAGTTAGGCCATTTGCCAAAGACATGTAGTTCATAGCCATGACCTGAACCAGGAACTCTGGCTTAGGGGCTTTGTCACTAATTATAACACAGCCTCTCGTTCATTCTGAGCTGAACGTGGAAAAAGGACAACCAAAGACATGCTGGAAAAGAAAAAGTCAAGTGGGGTCGGGTGCCAGGAGACCTGGAAAGTCAGACACTCAAATTTAAATGAAAGGAAAAAAAATTAGGACGCCACCCAACATTTCCAAGCAGAGTTGTGATATGCTGAACACGGTGTTTAAAACAGATTATTCCGACTACAGATGTTCCCCTTGATGTGAAGTGCTTATAAAAAACCATTACAATGCACATTGTAGAGTTCAATATAAAAAAAAAATTGGTTTACAAAAATAAACCCAGATATAACCCAGAACTCTTTCCAAAAAGACACTATCTCATGTAAGAAGTGTTTAGTGTGAAGTATTTAAAATTAGTTTAAGAGTTGAGCTGAGAGGGAAAGATCTCATGAAATAGAAAACACACAGCCACCTGATTTGAGGCATAGTGTACTCTGAGACTGTTTCTTAACCGAAAACTCACAGTTAGTGTCTTTCTTTCTTTCTTTCTTTCTTTTTTATTTTTTTTTTATAATATGCTCATCTATAAAAAAGGCCTCCTGCAGTCAGCAAAGAAGAGAGAGGTTTTCACTGGTTTTATTTCAGTA
The DNA here is from genome assembly GCF_964339955.1 of Pipistrellus hanaki. Classification (NCBI taxonomy): domain Eukaryota; kingdom Metazoa; phylum Chordata; class Mammalia; order Chiroptera; family Vespertilionidae; genus Pipistrellus; species Pipistrellus hanaki. Next base: position 197,988,860 of record NC_140503.1, on the reverse strand, counting down.
AGAATCTTATTTAAGGCTATGAGGCCATTTCAGTGAGAAGTTGCAGAGCTGGGTCCTGGGTTGCTTGGGTTCCCGGGTCACTGCTAAAGCCTTGAAGGGGAGTTGTAAACCTCATGGGTGTAAATCAAGGAGCCCCCAGGGATGAATTGGGGGGCCATTCTGTTGCTATTCCCACTCCCAAATGAGGCACACTGGGACTTTAACACAGAACCACCAGAGAGTGGGAGGCCAGAGGCCAGAGGCAGCCCAGAATGTGAGGGACAGGGTGGGGGTGGAAGCTGACCCAGAGGCAGAGATGGATAAGGGGCAGAGAGCTCTGAGTCTGAAAAGCAAGTTATATGCTGAGGCAAGTAACACAAAGACATCAATCTAACAGAAAGCAGAGATCTCAGACACCCGCTCCAGCCAGGAGCCAGGTGAGGGGGCACATGGGACAGGAATGGCCCACACAAGTACGCAGAACTCTAGCAGTGGCAGAAGAGAAGGTTCTAGAAGAGCCATCCAGCTCTAGGAAGGGAATTCAGAAGAACTAATAGACTAGCTACCATTCAACATCCTAAGGCTGAGGATGCTCAGCTCACCCCCTAGACCTCAGACCTCAGGGGTGGGGTCCATCCAGACGCAGGGCTCTTGAACAGCACACTGAGGTCCAGCCACCAAGGCCCAGCCAAGGTCAGAGGACTCAGTTCTCCAGCCGAGAAGGTGCTGGGACTGTTATAGGCATCCTGGCCAACAAACTCATGAACAAACACATGCCACCAGCATCTGCCTGCCTGCTCCAGACCTGCATGTGCCCAGGTAGCCTCTGAGCCTCCTCACCTGTGGAGCACAGGACTAATTGTTTACTACAACCTGTTCATCTTTTGAAACAGCCCTCTCGCTCCCTCTAGACCAGATCTTCCTTCAAAGCAGGTAGCACTTTCCATGCTTTGTACCTGCTCCGGGGGAACTTAATGCTGCGAGTGAGTGCTTTAAAACTGCCCATTAAACAAATCCTGTCTGGAGGCCTCTGCCAGCATTACAGCTGAATTTAAAGTCCGTCTTCTAGCAAGGGGAGTGGGCAGGGGGTACTGGGGTTTCTTAGCTGACAGTCCCTGTTCTCTCCAGACCACATAGAGAGCCGCTCAATGGCAGGCAGAGGATCTTGGGATTTCGGAAACACGATGCACATGTCTAATCCAAATGGCATTGCAAGCAATCGAACCCAAATCTGGCTTAATGCAGTAAGATCTGCAAAGCCAGTCCCAAGGGACCCTTTAAAATAATCAATCTTTTTTTTTTCTCCACATACTCTTATGTCTTAAATACCAACTTGATTCTTTTGCTAACAAACTAGGTGCTTATTCTGCAAGCCACAAAGCTGCACTGATTGGTAAGCAGAGAAGCCGAGCATAGCAGGGAAATGGAGTGGAGGAGAGGTAAGCCAAGTCCGCTGGGTCCTGCTCCCTCCACTGTGGGTTTTCGAGGGAAGCGGGGAAGGAGAGGAAGAGTAGGGATGGTGTAACTTCATCTTCATCAATATTTCATCAACTGAAGAAACATGGGAGAGAGACTGGCAAGCGGTTCTCTCTTCTTTATTTTCTACAGCAGAAGACTCAGCCACTGCGTTCTTAACTTCCTGACTCCTGTGGCTTGCTAAGAAGGAAGCCAGAGCAGGGTAGGACATAGAAAGGATGCATTCTTTGAAGGTTCTGAGCCCACACTGTGTCACAGCTTCTGTAAGCCCAAAAAAGCCAATGAAGCACTGGGAAGCACTTTCTCATCTGTAAAATGGAATAATATATACCTCAGAGATTATTAAAAGGTTAAGTGAGAGGATGGCTATCCCCAGAGCATAGGGATGCTCCATGAATAGTCATTCACTTCTGCTCAGCCAGATGGCATGGCTCAGTGGTTGAGTATTGACCTATAAACCAAAAGGTCACAGTCTGTCAGGATCAATCCCCAGTAGAGGGGCATTAGAAGGCAGCCAATCAATGATTATCTGTCATCATTGATGTTCCTCTCTCCCTCTCTCTCTCTCTCTCTCCCTCTCTCTCTCTCTTTCTCTCTGAAGTCAATAAAAAATATAAACAAATAAAAAAATAGTCATTCACTTCTGCTGGGTCCTCTCAGCCAAACCTCCTGACATTCTAGCAACCCAGACCACAGGTTGGGATTCTTTGAAATACAGGAGGCAATGCTTTTGATTTTGATAGGAGATGGTTCAGCCCTTCCTGGTTGCAGGGCACACACCGAGTTCAGAAACCATATCATCATTAGGAAAACTCTAGACCAGAGACTAAGGTAGATGTGTTTGCTATTGCTGCTGCAACATATTCCATCCAACTCTGTCGCTTAAAGCAATATAGACGTATTTTCCTACGGTCCTTTTTCAGATCCTGACACAGTCTCACCAGGCTCACATCTAAGCAATGGCAGGGCTGCTACCTTTCTGCAGGCCCCAGGGGAGGGCCACTTCCTCCCTCATTAAAGCTGCTGGCAGAATGTAGTCCTTGGGCACAGTCCCTGTACCTCAGACCCAGCCATGGGGCATAGGGTCCTCCTCAGGCTGCCATTGCTCTCTCAGCACAGTCAGGGAAAGTTTCCAGGTTTTCAAGACTCACGTGGTTGGACTGGGTCCACCAGGAAATCCAAGACAATCTCCCCATCTCAGGGTCTGTAAAGTGCGCTTGACCATGTCTAGAGGTTCTGTAGGGGCTCTTGGAAGGGCGGGGCAAGAGGAGAGAGAGAGTTAACCAGGGCATTATGCTTCTTACCTCACAAGAGTATATGTTGCCCTAACAGGTTTGGCTTAGTGGATAGAGCGTCGGCCTGTGGACTGAAAGGTTCCAGGTTCAATTCCGGTCAAGGGCATGTACCTTGGTTGTGGCACATCCCCAGTGGAAGGCATGCAAGAGGCAGCTGATCGATGTTTCTCTCTCATCAGTGTTTCTAGCTCTCTATGCCTCTCCCTTCTTCTCTGTAAAAAATCAATACAATATGGTTTAAAAAAAAAAAAAAAAAGTAGTATTGCCCTAGCCAGCTTGACTCAGTGGATAGAGCATCAGCCTGCAGACTTGAAGGGTCCCAGGTTCCATTCCAGCCAGGGCACATGCCTGGGTTGCGGGCTTGATCCCCAGTAGGGGGTGTGCAGGAGGCAGCCAATCAATGATTCTCTCTCATCACTGATGTTTCTATCTCTCCTTCTCCCTTCCTCTCTGAAATCAATAAAGAAATATATTTTTAAAAAATAGTATTTGTTAAACATCAACAATGCATACAAATGTGCAGCAATCCACACCTGGATTGCTGAGACCTAGACCACAGGAAATTATTGCCACCATTTTGCTTTCTTTTATTTGCTGAAATTCCATTTACCCAGGTAGCGATAAGAAAAAACAATGGTGACATGTCACTTAAAACCTCCCCTTTGTTGTTGGCGTGGACTTTTAATAGTAGGCATTTCCTTTGGCAGATTCAGCTTCAACCCAAATGGGGAAAGTGCTGAGGTCATCTGCCCCCGCAGAGGGAAGCGGGAGCACTCTCGCCGGCTCCGCTCCCATCAGAAAGCCGAAGTGACTTACAAAGCCACGTTTGTCACGACCTCATCTCGGCTCCTACTTGACAAACAGAAACAACTCTCTTACAACCCATGACTGATGGCATCGAGAACAGCAGCCAAACAGATTTTAAAAGCCTTGTCCATCATCCTTTCTATAGCTCATGAAGCATGGCCAAGCCTCCACCTTATTAGTCCAGGGACACTTTAAGTAACTTTCCAACCAGGCCCAGTGGGCACCAGCGCCAGAGCAAAGCAACAAGGGTCGAGTAGGAAGACAAAAGCAACACAATGAATGCCTGAACGTGGGCCTTTCATTGCCAAGAAGAGGGGGCCCCTGCTGCTCCTATCACCATCCACAACCTCAACCCATGCCCTCTCCTCTTCTCTCAATTGGATTTATAATCTCCAGCCTCTTCTACGGAATCCCAGGTACAGGTCAATGGCTGTCACTGTGAAAAAGAAGAAAAAAGAGAAGCTTCCCACATCCTAATGCTTTTAGCCCCAAACATAATAGTATTCTTTCTACATTGTTGTTGATTTTTGTTTTTGCTTTTGTTTTTTTCAATAAATGCTTCAAATGAAATGATCGTGTTAATTTATGTGAGGTTATTGGCTGGAATAGAGGAAAGTGCCAGTCACAAGCCAGCAGCACGGCACCTGAAAAGCCTGTGTGGAGCCCAAGGACTGCTAGTCCTACTGTTGCACAGGCCTACCTCGGAGATATTGCAGATTCAACTCCAGACCACCGCAATAAAGGCAGTGTCGTGATAAAATGAGCTATAATCTTTTTGCTGGTGGAGGGCCTCACCTTCAATTTATTAAAAAAAAAAAAAAAAATAGGCCCAGCTGGCATGGCTCAGTGGTTGAACATCAATCTATGAACCAGGAGGTCATGGTTTGATTTCTGGTCAGGACACATATCTGGGGTCATAGGCTCAATCCCTGGTAGGGGGCGTGCGAGAGGCAGCTGATCGATGATTCTCTCTCATCATTGATGTTTCCATCTCTCTCTCCCTCGCCCTTCCTCTCTAAAAATCAATAGAAATATATTTTTAAATGAAACATCTGTGGAGTACAATAAAACTAAGTGTAATAAAAGGAGGTGTGCCTGTATTAGAATTTTATTTCTATTTCCACCATCAACTTCAAACAGGCCAGCTGAAGCCAGGCCTCCTGAATTTATTGTAATCCTCACTGCTGTCGCTGGGAGAGATAATGAGTTTCCCAAGCATGTGTGTGTTGTGCTGGGCAAGGTACAGGGAGTCCCTCTCAGTCAATATTTTCATAGAAAGTCACGTCGCAGGAAGACCCAGGGTCTGACCTAAACTAATAAATGATTATCCTTCACTACAGAAATCAGGACCCTAATTAACTTGCTAATTGTTGGTCTCTGTTCCCAGACATTAACCTGACTTATCCCACCATATACACTCGTAAGTAAATTACAGGCTCTATACTCAAGATGAACCTTCTGTCCGAGTGGATAAATGGGACTGCAGTGTGTCAGCCACACATAATTCTTTTAAGTGACCAAGTGTGTAAGATTCTATTATGGGCACTTCTCCAGGCAAATTAAATGGACACAAACTCCCTCTAATAATTTATTTCCTCAGTCAAGTCCATGGCCGCTACTCTTTGAAAGGCACGGTCTTCTTGTTCATACATTTCTCTTTTAGAACAATACTAGCTACCCTTGCTGGCTTTCCATGGCCAAGCAATGAGCTAAACATTGAATATTCGTTATCTCCCTTAATCTCCACGAAGACCAGGAGCCCTATGTTATCATTATGCCTGTTTTAGAGAGTAGTAGACGAGGTTTAGAGAGTTCAAGTGACTTGTCTTGGCAGATATTGCTAGGGCCCCCCTGTACTCCCTCTGCCAGGGTTACACTGTAAATGACAGACACCAGAATCAAATGGCAGACACCAGAGCTCATGCTCTGAAACACTACTTTTTGGTAACTCTCTTAACCATGACACTCTGTATGGACACAAATCCTTAGGCTGCATCTAAATGTCCTTGGTGTCTCTTCTGGCCAGGGTTCTTAGTGTTGACTTCCAGAATATAAAACTAGTCTCATCCCTTTCCCCTTGATAAAACTAGGGACATTTAAAGGTGGTGATCCTGTTTCTTCTCACATGGCCTTCCCTTGGCTAACAATGCCTCAGCTTCAAAACCCTTCACCCTATCACCCGAGCCCTGTGAGCTGCCACATTCTCAGCACTGGAGCTCTTGGTGAGATGACCACTGCACAGCACAATGTGAAAATAGCTCCCCTTGCACCAGTGCAGGGCATGGGTCTGTTAGTGAAGCCTGAGAGTGCCTTGGCTGTCTTTAGCACTGAGTCCCACAGTGAAGCTCAGCAGAGAGTAGACGTTCTCATCATGTTCCAAGCCCATTTTCACATAAATGTTCTTTTCCCATCCCAGGCAGACAGTATGGACAAGTATCTGTGATTATAAGCACATTGGCTGGCTATAGACAGGCCAGCACCGGCATTTCTGTTGGTATTACCTCTCCAGTGATGGTGTACATTTATGTATGGCTTAAAATAGAGAAATGTCACTGTCCATTTATTTAGCAAGCATGTAAGGAGAGCCTCTCGACACCAGTGCCCGTGCTGCAGCTAGAAATATAATGATGGTTTGCTTCTTTCCAGCAGCTCAGAGTCTGTAGGACAGACAGACACAGAACAAAATCACCTCCATTCAGATCCTCCTCCTCCCTGTCTCTTGACCTCTAAACACGAGAGTGTTACAGGTTGGTACCTTAATCACCTCTTCAGGTCACAACCTCTTCTCCAGAGTCCTGTAGCCTCCACCACCACCTCTGCACTGGGCTGCCCCATCTGTTTCTCCAGCTCAGACTCAGCCGCAATTTCACATCCCTCTGTTCAACTGCCCGCATACCCATCTCTCCGTCTTAGACTTAACCTGACTAAAATCAAATTCGTGGTCCCCACTGTTGTGGGTTGAATTGTGTTCCCCAGTATCTGTGAATGTGACCTTGTCTGGAAATAAGGTCCTTGGGGAAGTAATCAAGTTAAGATGAAGTCAGACTGGATTAAGGTGGGCCCTCATCCAATGATGGTATCCTCATAAGAAGAGAGAAATTGGACAGAGACACAGGGAGAAGGCCATGTGACCACAGGGGCAGAGGTTGCCGTGATGCATTTACAAGCCAAGGAACGCCAAGGATGGCCATGGCTGGAAGCTAGAAGAGGCGAAACAGGCTCTTCCTTAGGGCCTTCAGGGGAAAGATAGCTTTGCTAATACCTTAATTTGGGCTGTTAAGTCTCCAGAACTGTGAGACAATACATTTCTGTTGTTTTAAGCCACCCAGATTTGTGATGACTTGTTGCAACAGCCCTAGAAAATGAGTACACCCCCAAAAACCCACACGTTCATCTGGGTGGAAGGTAAATCCATTCTCCCCGGTGGTGGAGCCAACTCTCCATTATTTTTCCTCTTGTGGCCCAGTGGGTGAGCATCAACCTACAAACCAAGAAATGAGGGTTTGATTCCCAGCAGGGCACAAGTCCAGGTTGTGGCTCAATCCCCAGTATGGGACATGCAGGAGGCAGCCGATCAATGATTCTCTCTCATCATGGATGTTTCTATCTCTCTCAGCCTCTCCCTTCCTCTCTGAAATCAATAAATATATATATTACAAACATGGGCTGGATTATTTGACTCCTGACTCAACTATCCCATGGCTCCAGAATTAAACCCAAACAATATACCATAGTTCACAACTGCCCCCTCCCCTCCCTGAATTTATTTCCGGCTTCTTTCCATCCTTCATTCTGCTCCAGCCACACTAACCTCCCCTCAGGTCAGAGGCCATCGATACAGCACCCCTTCCCCACTCTGTCCCTCATCCTGCTATTTGCCTCCTTGGCACTCATCACATCGATGGGGGGCGGGGGGGGGCGTGTATTAAACATGGGCCTGCATAGTGTCTGTCTCCCTCCCTAGAAGAGGAGCTCTGTGAGCACAGGGCAGTGGAACAGGCACCGGAACAGTACTGGGCTCATCTGAGACTTTCAGTCCATTTGCTGAGCAAGGCAGTGCTGACAAGAACACTCACACGGGGGGGGCGCAAGGGCAGTGCCTCACTCCACCTTAGAGCTCAGGTTTCTTTTCATCCCTACCAGGGGCATCATAATAGCACTTATCCCCTGGGATGTGCAATGCTTCCCTGTATCATAAGCTCTAGCATAGTCTAAGTCAGCTATACTGTATAGCATCGATTTTCAACCTTTTTCATCTCATGGCAAATGTAAACTAATTACTAAAATTCTGACCCAAAAAATAGGTATTTGATTCATTCACACTGGATGGCTATTGTTGTGCTGTGTGTTTTCTTTTTCTTTTTTTTTTTTTTCTTTTTTTTATGATCTATGGGGGAAAATGCTCAGTGCCCCTGACTAAATAGGCAGGTATTGCCTATTTTAAACATTCTTGTGGCATTTGGGTTGAAAGTCAGTGAGCTATAGCACAGTCTAGAACAGCTATACTCTATAGCTAAAATATGGATATGTACAGCTATATAGCTTATATATAGCTTAAATAGAGATAACGAGTGTCTGGTGTGCAGGTCCTAGTATAGGTAAGAATTCAATAAAATGGGAAGGCGTCATAAGGTGTCCCTTGGTTTAACTATCTGTGGGTGGGTAGGCAGGTGGGTGTGAGTAGGAATTGCAGGCAGATGCGAGCAGGTAATGAGGCATGGGCCTGCATGAGGTCTGAAGACAACTACTCGATAGCAGTGAGTGTGGCTGGGACACAGATGAACCACGGCAGCCAGAGAGGGGCCAGAAAGAGACGGAGGAGAGAGAAGGCAGCCCACGATGAGTGAGACGGATCACAGGCCAGATCCCCCATGACATTCTGGGACAGGGAGAGACATGATCTGACCCAAATGACAATCAGAGAAACAGCCCATAGGAAAACAGCCCATAGGAAACACGTCAGGGAGTTGGTGAGAACCTAGAAGGCCCCAGTTTACCTCTGAGAGTTGAACTGCTCTCTCTCTCTCTTTCTCTCTCTCTCTCTCTCTCTCTCTCTCTCTCTCTCTCTCTCTCTCTCTCCCCCCTTTTCTATATAGATTGTATATGTAATACCTGCATTTAATAATGTACTGTTGAAATAAATTGATTTATCTTTTTTAGCTTAAAAAAATAAGACAAAAAGCTAGTGTTGTTTTTACAAGCAAGATGCCCAGGTGAAGGAGAGACAATTTATTTATATTCAGGACCTCAACACAAAGAAAGAATTAGCATTCCCAGCCCACATATCAGTGTGCACTCTGTGTGCTGAGCTCGGAAAGGCTGCATGACCCCCTAAAAAAACACGCCCTGACAGAAGGCAGCAGAGGGAACAGGGTGGCTCCAGGCACGAAGAACATAAAGTATCTTCCTTTTCTTAGACCAAACAGTCTCCTCAAACACAATGCATGGTCTGGGAATAAAGGCTAAAAGATAAGCTGGTCCTGACCTGGCCTGCTAAGGGAGTTCTTTAGTTATCATAAAACTTTAAGAATAGCAAGAGCAAGTCCCACACAGAACCCATATTCCTTCAGTCTTGCAATTTATCCAGGAGGCTCTTCACATCCTGTCCCTGGTGTCCTGTTCTGCAGAGACTCCAGTTGTGGGTCTCTGCTCCCCACTGCTTGCCTTTCAGCTTATCCACTTCAGATACTAGCTGCGACCATCTTCCCTTTTTTCTCTTTTTCTGTTGTCCTCACCAGAAGATATGCTTTTACTGATTTTAGAGAAGGAAGGAAAGGGGAGAGAGAGGGAGAGAGGGAGAGAAACATCAATGTTTCTGACCAAAAAATTCTGACCCGAAATTCAGAAATCAATTGTCTCCTATATGCCCCTCCGCTAGGGATCAAACCCACAACCTAGGTATGTGCCCTGATTGGGAATCAAACTGGCAACCTTTCAGTACACAGGACAACACTTCAGCCAACTGAGCCACAATGGCCAGGGCAATCTTCCTGTTTTCTGAACATACATCTCCCACCATCTCATTTTGCTGCCCCAAAATAGAGGTTCCAGATTCCTGGGCCAACTTCAGAATCACACCAATACCTGAGATCTAGCAGGCAATCAATGAAACTTTGTTAAACAAGTGAATCAATGAATGAATAAATGGGTGAATTCATTTATTAAGAGATCAGAGATCTGCCTTTAGGGGTAGTGAAGTAAATTCTCTTAGAAGTTTAAAAAAAAAAAAAAAAAGTAGGGTGCAGGGGAAGATAACATCATTCGATTTTCTTCCCTCCACAAATTAATTCTCATAGCCAAGAAACAGCCAATGACAAGCCGCATTGCCTTAAAATAAACAGAAGTGCTTATTGGCCCATTCTCCTCACTTTTGTAAAAAGCATGGGATCCTTTTCACTTTCCCAGAAATGTGTAGAGGTTGTCTGCAAGTCTGTTCACCCAGTTGCACTAATCTGCATTAGCTGACAGAGTCAGGCACAGGTCGATCCCAGGAATCAAGCAGGTCAATCCCATGAATCAAGGGAAGTGCTACCTTCACCTCCACAACTTAGTTTTAAGTAGAATAATACCGAGCAGGAGAAAACCTTCCTTTCATGAGACAAAAAAAAAAAAAAAAAAAGGCAATGGAGAACACATACAGAGGCCTCTTTGAAATATCAAGCATGCAAAAAAAAGCTCTCTGAAAAGGAACCCTTATAAAGACCTTATTCCAAAAAGCCCCCAATCATTAGGAATGTATGTTCAGCCAACTGCCAAGCACGGGTCCTGAGGGGCCTCCTAAACTTGATGACACTCTCCCAGTCTCATGTCAAGCTTTTCTCAAACCCTGGCTTCTTCGCAGAAAAACGTGCCCTGCGATGATTTTTTTTAACATATTTCCCCATGTGACAGCATGACAATGTGACCTTCGGTGAACACTGGGCAAAGTCAACCTCATTCATGTCCTCCGAACACTTACCAATCGTGTGTATGTTCCAGTTACATAACGTATTTCACCAGAGTAAAACGGGGTCGCTTGCCTTGCCCATCTTTTCTTCAGAGGCTGGGCCCACTTCTACCTCAAGACCTAACACTCACGTTGCTTCAGTATAAATAGTTGGTGCCCGCTGCAGTAACTGTATCCCTAATTACTCTGGGACACTGTGGAAATCACACAGAAGTACTCAGAACATGATGGACAAGAATGGGCCCACAAGCCCTAGCCAGTTTGGCTCAGTGGACAGAGCATTGGGCTGCAGACCAAAGGATCCCAGGTTCAATTCCAATTAAGGGCACATGCCTGGGTTTTGGGCTTGATCCCCAGTGGGGGACATGCAAGAGACAGCCAATCAAGGCTTCTCTCTCATCATTGATGTTTCTATCTCTCTCCCTTCCTCTCTGAAATCAATTTTTAAAAATATATAGTAAGCCAAAACTGGTTTGGCTCAGCGGATAGAGCGTCGGTCTGCAGACTGAAGGGTTCCGGGTTCGATTCTAGTCAAGGGCATGTACATTGGTTGCAGGCACATTCCCAGTAGGGGTGTGCGGGAGGCAGCTGGTCGATGTTTCTCTCTCATCGATGTTTCTAGCTCTCCGTCCCTCTCCCTTCCTCTCTGTGGAAAATTAATAAAATATGTGTTTTTTTTAAATACATAAAAAAAAAAAGAATGGGTCCACATGACTAATGTTCACGTAGCATTCAGTCCAGCAACATACCATGATAATACCGCTATTAGACTGAAGTGTTGCTAAATATTCACTGAGCTCCAAGAGCCCACAGTGGGGGTGAGGCCTCTTTGTCAGAGTTAAGCCTGGTATGAAGCCCCAAGAGTCTGCCCACTAAAGGAATGTTGACAAAGGCACCGAACATACCCACCAGAAGGAGCCAGTTTATCACAAACAATACAAATATTTACTTGGTTATTTAATGGGTGCCCAGCATGTAAGCCCTTAATGTAGCATTAGCTGACATCAGGAACACACCAGATGGGCAAATAATTAATTCAGGCGATGCTTTTCTTCCAGCTAGCACTGTGGCAAGGGAGCGGAGTTACTGTTGAGGCGGATTGGGGAGCAGAGTGCAGGCCCTCTCCCCAGGCCTGCCTTTGTGGGCACCTGGTTTTTCAATCCTTCATCCTCATTGTCATTCCACTGCCAAGAGCCGATGGCATTTGAAATGCTCCTACGGTGTTCCTTATGCAATCAATAGGATGACTAACACGGCGGCAATTGAAAACCTGACTTGGCTAAAGATTGTCTTAGGAGATGAAGCTGGAGACGCCCAGGATGGCCAGGAATCCGCCCACCTCTTGTAACCACCCCCACAACTGCAGAATGGTCAGCCTGCAAAGATCCGCAGCGACTGACCCGTCACCCCCAGCTCTCAAGCATGGCAAGAGACGCGGGCCATGCTGAGGAATAGAAAGCGTTTCCAGTTAAGGTGCTGGAGGCTTCTTTCTAATAAAGACATTCAAACTCTATGGAGGGACTTCCTGTGGGCAATGACACCACCCCGTTTCTCTCTGGATTAATACGTGGCAAACTTTGCTTTGCGTGACATTTCAAATGGCAGAAGCCTTCGCGGGAGGGGCGCTCAGACACCAATGCAATAGGAACAGTTGCAAGCACTTGAGCCGCACATCCCCACCTTGGCCCGCCCAGCCACCAATCCCCGCTGCTGCAATCCTATGACATCATGTTCTGTCTGTTTCTCTCTCTAATTGTGCAGGTTAATAATATCCGAGCCTTTCTTCTGAGAATAGTAAGAAGGGAAGAAAAAGCAAAGAAGAATTTTAAAGGCACTCGGATGAGGAAACTGACCTATCCAGAGAAGACCTCCTTCCACTTCTGCTATGAAATTACTTATGTATATGTTTCGCTCATATATGTGTGTATACATGTACCTACTTGCTGTGAGGATTGAACAAGATTTGATACATGAAACGATCAGCACAATACCCAACACCTAACGAGCTTTCAATGCACTTACCTACCGTTACGATCATTGGATTATACCCAGAGCATTTAGCACAGCGCTTCATATATTGTCAATCCTCAATAACAACAGATGATTGAATGATCACGCCTCCTCATACTGTGCCCATGCACAACAGAAGACTGAGATTCCAAGCAGTTATGTAGCTTCTTGAGGGTCACACTTCTGACAGATGCTAAATCTGGGATTTGAACCAGGTCTGCTTGAATCTAAACCCCTGGCCTTTTTCACCACCTCATCCTGCCGATTCTCTAAATACCTACAAGCACGACAACTTACTGCAGAGATGGCACGGGGCCACTGAAAAGTTCACTGCTTTACTTCAGATTTAAAGATAAGAAGGCTTCCCACCAAAATAAGAAAACAGAATGCCTCCAACTTATTGCAAAATATCTTCGCAGGATGGCTCAGTACTTTACAGCTCAGTGGCATTTTCTTCTTTTCTAATGAATCTGTACTTAAGAGGAAAATTCCACAATTGAAACAATGATTGAGTAATTCATGACTTGGTGCTCTATTAGCAATTAATTAAATCTGCCCAGCAATACAGAGAAACCAGTCATCTGCCCTGCATTTGTTTTATTTCATTTCATACCCTGTATCTTGTATATTCCCCCAAGCAATTCTTTGCAGTAATTTTACCTTCCACGCACAAATCTAATAATCCCTCTTGTTCTTAAGCATCATGAGTGCAGCTGCATTGTCATTTTATTATTAAATGTACATCAGATAAATTCCAGAGTGCGCTGCATTCTCCAATATCCTTTCCACTCTCCCCCCCACCACCCCCCAATCATTTATTTTCTATTTTTCATAAGTAAACATTGAGGTCTTTATGAGCAATAGGTTTTTTAATAGACGGTTCAACTTTTTTTCTTAAGGGTTTTGTTGCTAATCACAGGATTCAGTCAGTCTCCTATGCACATTCACGGCTCTGTAATCTTAACAAGCTATATGCAGATGATTGACAGATTATACTTGACAGGTTCAAAATTAGAGAATATACAATGAAAAGTTCAGAACAGCCAGATCACTTAGTATGTGCTATACTTTTCCAATTTTGACTTCTCTCCTAATCAGCGACTTGGAAGGGATAGAGAGCAAGGGAGAGAAAAGATTTGACCATTTCCTCTCTCTCTCTCTCTCCCTCCCTCTCTCTCTCTCTCTCTCTCTCTCTCTCTCTCTCTCTCTCTCTCTCTCTCTCTCTCTCTCTCTCTCTCTCTCTCTCTCTCTCTCTCTCATCTCCTAGAGGAAAACCACTGGGCTTGAACCAGTCTGAAAGAGTCATCAGTCAGAAGTCGCCTAACCAAGAGCTGAGATTCACAGCATCGAAATATTCACTTGAAAATAGGATTCTTTGGCATTTAAAGCCAAACCCAGCCTCTCCTCTTCCCTAGAACCAGCCAAAATATTCTTTTCACATATTTTATTCAGTTTCATTTGTTGAAGAGAGTTATCATTCCTACAGCATTGCTCCTTAAATCTTTAATGAGGGAAGAAATCGTGTCATGTTTATTGAAATGATTAGGCCAATTTTTATTGACTCTGAACAATGTACGTGAGGGCTGATATTTACCAGGAGCCTTTCCATTCCGGAAAGGATTGATTGATAACTTCCTACCATAATATTTGACTCAACTGCTAGTGATATAGTGAAGAAAGAGAGTTTGTTTGGGGTTTTTTATTTCCTTTATCTTCTATTTTAAGCCTCCTCACATCAGGACCAACAGCAAATATTTTTCCTCTGGCTCAGAAGAACTGGATGACACAAAACTCATATCAATTAAACTAGCAGCATTAAATGTTTTGGAAGTATCAAAGGCCATGACTACCACAACAGATGGTACACAAAAGACTTGCCTGGTTGTGGTGGCTCAGTGGATTGAGATCGTCCCATGGACCAAGAGGTCCTGGATTCTATTCCCAGTCAGGGTACATGCCCAGGTTGCCAGCTTGATCCCCAGTGTGGGATGTGCAGGAGGCATCCAATCAATGATTATCTCTCATCATTGATGTTTCTATCTTTCTATCCATCTCCCTTCCTCTCTGAAATTAATAAAAATATAACTTAAAAAAATAAAAGACCTTGCCCTGCTTCAAGCAAGGCATCCTACTCTGCCCTTTCAAGATCAAAATTCATATGTATTTGTAGTCAATACTCCATTGTGATGAATTAGGAGCCAGCAAAACTTAACACGTGTGGGCCCTCCTGCGAGGTCATTCACAGGAGGTTTCCACAGATACCAGGCAGGGTCTCTTTGTTCTCAAAAATAAAAATGCATATTTCTCTTCCTTTTCTGCTACGTCCCAAATCCAATGGTGCTCAGAAGATGACAACTATGCTGGGATTCCATCCAGGGACATTTAGGAGGAAGGGCAAGAGTGCCTGCGGGACCATTATTTGATGTGCAAACTCATGGAGAAACCACCAGCCATATTTTTTTCCACACTCTGGCTCTCTTCCGGTGTGCACGTTCAAAATAGGTCATAATGGAGAAAATTGTTGAAATGCAGCTTTTGTCCTTTTGGAAAGCAATCGCTGTCAAGAGAAGCATTTGGGTTAATGGCTGGCAATCACTGGTAGCCCAAGGTCAGTAACCACTCCTGTGGGAGGAAAGTGGGCGCCCAAGGAAGAAATGGGGGGAGAGTCCTCAGGAAAATCACCAGGGAAGATAACCCCAAATTTCCATCATCAGAGAAACGCACACTAAATAGCCATAATTGCACCAAATTAGTCACGAGAATCAACGGCTTAGTTCAGAATCAAGGTTGAAAGAGCAGAAATGCTCTGATCCTCAGTGGCCACCTGGACATCAAAGGCACAGGTTTAAAAGCCACAGGACAGGCTTACATACGAGAAAATGCCAAATGAAATGGGCTCAGCAGTGAGCAAATATGCCAGGAAGCTGGTCGGCTAAGCCACTCCTGACTGCAAACAACTCGGGCTTCATTTAGGTAAGAAAAGAGTAATTCCAGATTAAGACAAATAATGAGTAATGTAGAGGAAACAGTGGGGAGATGGCATGGGCATCTTAAAACACCTGAAAAAGTCTTTCCCCCTCTTGCTTGCTTCAAAGCAGAAGTTCTAAAAGCATTGTTACTGAGTAGCCATGTATTAATATGTATACTGCCTTAAAAAAAGATTTTGCTGTTTCTTTGTTACTATAAAAAGGAAGGAAGGAAGGAAGGAAGGAAGGAAGGAAGGAAGGAAGGAAGGAAGGAAGGAAGGAAGGAAGGAAAAGAAAGAAAGAACAATGGCTAGAGAGATAGTAGATAGATAGACCTGACCACTTTTAGCTTCTTTGTGCTTGAAGAGGTAGATTGTGCTTTGGAACGAGCACATGATCAGAAACCATAAAACATTCCAATAAACAGGGATGATCACCACCATCAGATTCCAGCCCTCCAGGGTGGTGGCCAAGAATTTGAACCTTTCATTCAAAAGACACAAACATCTTTGCTCTTAGCAACACCAACCTTCTGTACCTCCACCAATGGTTTCCACATGGAGAAGAGAGAACACAAAAGACATCAGAATTACGTAAGTAAGGTTTTCTAAAAACTCCTTCCCACAACTGGCCACAATGACTATTTCCAATTCACTTTCACACCACAGAGGCCTAAACGCTGCTGTATATTGGGATGTCAGACTCGAATCGTTTTAAACATCTGAGTCAAACGTGAGCTGGGAACCGCAGGAAGGAGTGAGTTCTGAGCTCCATTTGCGTAAAAGCTGGACAACTCCAACACAGAGGCAGTAATCTATAACAAGGGCAGTTGTGAAATACTCGGCAATTGTTGCGTGGCAATCCTAAAATGTGGTCGTGGATGGTACAGCCACGGAAGGTTAGCAGATACTTTCAATAAGTGATCAAAACATTTTGTAGTCATGATAACCTGCATGCAAACTTAGAACAATTTTCAAAAAAGAAAAAAAAAATGTCCTCTCCCCTTCCCCCTGATACCACTTCTCGTTTTCTTCTTTCTACATTGAGATCTGAAGCTGGACAACGAAGATCCCGACAAGGGAATCTAATTTGAGGGCTTTTCTCTTCAAGATCAGATCCAGTAAGTTTAAGCAGAGTCTCTGAACAAGGTGTTGCTGTTTTTAATGTTAAAAGATTATTCTATACATTGGATCATATAATCCACAGTACCAAAATGCTAAGAAAAAGACCTTCAATTTTCTGCTCCCTACAGGTTGTGTAATAAACTGACTTACATTTTAATTCATTTCTTGAGCACAACACTAAAGGGAGAGAGTTGACATCTAACATGCGTGGAAGACAGAACTTTCAGTGGCACTAAACTAGAATGAGGCCCATCCACCAGGAAAGGCACAAGAAACAAAGAGGGAGCGGTCAGGATATGGCCATTTTCTTTCTTTTTTTAATATGTTTTTATTGATTTAAGAGAGAAGAAGGAAGAGGAAGAGAGAGATAGAAACATCAATGATGAAAGAGTATTTTTATTTATTTTAAATAAAGAAGAGAGATGGATAGAGAGATAGAAACATTGATCACCTGCCTCCTGCATGCCCCCTACTTGGCATTAAGTCCACAACCGGGAACATGCCCTTTGAACTAAGAACCTCCTGGTTCATAGTTCAATGCTCAACCATGGAGCCACACGGGCTGGGCAGGTGGCCATTTTCTTATGGCCTGTTGAGTATGTTCTTTGAAAGAGTTTGATGCTCTCTTTGTCATGAGAAGACACACAGACTCTCCTGACAATGAAATGAGATGAGCCTTACCTCCCTGAGCCTCACCCTGCCTCTTCAACCCCCTACTGGCCCCCATCTGCTCTGACAAAAGCCATTTTGGAAGATGACTAAAGCCTGGGCAAATGTACTGTCTCTTCCTGAGGCCACCAAATGCAAAGATGTATGTCAACCGCTATCAGCTCGGAGAAAAAAGACTGGAAGGGCATCGTGAAAACATGGGCAATTGCTGCTTCCTTCTTGAGTATTTCTATTTTGTCAGTGTTTTAATAGAACACACACATTACTTTTACACTCAGACGAAAGCTATCAAAGTCTAAACAGAAGTAAAGTCTAACAGCTTCCCACCTCATGTTCAAACTCAGATGAGAGATAAAAGAAACGTTTTCCCTCTGAAAGTTCATTTTCACTGACTGTGGCCCAGGGCCAGTCACAAAGGGAAAGTATGTGCTCCAGCTCATTCCAGATCAGCTGGAGCAGAAACAAGACCACAGGACACCCAGCCCCACTCCCTCTGGTCACCTTCCTCTTGCCTTCTTTCATCTCCATCATGTTCATTGTTAGAGGACACGTGAAATACACAGACCATCTTCAATCCATCAGAAACAATTCCATCCTGCTTCCAAACTTGATGCACTTTACTGTCCCAAATATACCTCCTTCAGAATAATCAAGTTTCTTAGAAACTTGAAAAAGATTTGTGTGGTGGTATTAGCCCTTACCCTCACTTGTCCCCAGCTCCCTCCCACCATTCTCTCCAAAGGAGAGGCCACAGGACAGCTCTGCCAACAAGTGTTTCGAAGGCCTATGAGGGAAGGGAAAGATACAGGTGGGGGGTGGGAGGAATCTGAGAGTCAGGTGGGAGCACGGAGCCTGCGCCTTCCACCAGAGAGCATGGATGGCCAGGAGGATGGGTCCAACTTTACATCTTCAAAAACTCGCTGAGTTTCATTGTTTAATTAAATGGTTTCATGTGCTAGCCTGGACTGGGCATTTATATTTTCTAAAGCTTCCCGGATAGTTATAACTCACAGTGGGGATTGAGGGCCCCTGGCATAGATGACCTCTAAGGATGGGCCCAGCTCTTTCTTGGGGGGTCTCTGAACCTCATTCAGGGACTGGCAGCCTTCTCTGTTTCCATCTCTCTGTATAAGGCCCTTGCCTTGGCTACCATTGAAGTTCTGAGCCTTATCCAGAAACCGGCCAACACCAAAGAGTTAGAGTTCATTCTTCTACCAAAGGGGTCTTTGCAGTTGGGTAAATACAAGCTCAGTAACTTCACAGACATGTTTTTGAATCCTAGTGCTGCAGCCTTGAGCACGCCTCGTCATCTCACTAAGCCTCAGCTCTCTCATCTCCAAAACAGGACGGTAATGCCTATTTCGTGGGCCATTGTCTGGAGAAAATGTATGCAAGGTACAGGTATGTAAATGCTGAATAAATGTTAGATGCCCCTCCCTCCCTACAATATGGAAGCACCAGGGGTCTGGTGCTCACAGAGAGAATTGCTGGAGGAAAGCCCAACCGGATGACTTTCTAGAACCCAATAGTGGTCTCCGGCAGAGACCACTAATACTGGCCAGAGAGGCACTTCGAGCTTCAAAGCAGCAGCATCCTCCTTCCCTTCAGCTGCAGAGAAGCGGAAATGAAACCCAGCCCAACAGCCCAGGAGAGAGAAGCTACAGGTGAGCGTGCTGAACTTCAGGGCCCAGACAAGCAGGCCAGTCTCGGACTCCTGCAGCCCAATGTGCAGGGAGAGGGGCAACGGGTCCGAGGGGCCGGGTGAGGAAACAGTGGAGTCTCGTGAGACTGAGGCAAGGAGCTTCTGCAACAGAGGGAGAACTGGGAAATCAAAAGACATTTGCCTTTTCCGGCTTTGGCAGGGCCGTGGAGTGAATTTCTCAGACCACTGAGAATAAGCAGCAAGGAAATGTTCAGGCCCGCTGTAAGATGGAGAGGGGATGGAGAGAAGCAGGCGGGGAGCAGGGAGTGAGCTTCACCCTCTACACACACACACACACACACACACACACACACACACAGGCATAGGGAAAAGGCTGCAAGAGGACAGGCTAAGATGCTACTAAGGTTTGCCTCCAAGCAGTGAACTTGTGGGTCATTTCTAGTCTCTTCGAAGTATGATTGCAAATCCATAATGAATAGGAGTGTCCTTTATTATCAGGGGGGAAAAAGAATGGAGCCAATGAAAGATGTTATACACGTTTATAAATGAGAGAAAGACAAGGAGTAAAGAGGCTTGTGGTGGGGGAAGAGGGAGGGTGCAAGATTAAGACAGCAAAAAAGAGCTGTGTGTCTAAGAAGCTCAAACAACACTGGTGGCTTAACCATTCCTGAGCCCATGTTTTCTGGGAGAACTGGGGCCAGAAGTAACCACTGCAAATAGCAAGGAAGTCTGCAGTCCATATTTTAACCTTTTCTGCCTGCAGTGTTGACACTGGCTTTTCCACTGTTTCGGAAGCTGGGACTTGGCTGTGTGAGGGCAAACACAGCCGAACACAGAGGAATGCTGATATGAGGTCCCCAGCACGAGAACCAAGCGCCGAGCACAGCAGAGACCAAACTGAGCCAAAAAGGGGCTCATGTTTTGTATAAGACATCACTGGCCAGTGTTTTTTCCAGCAAAAAAATGCCTGTCACCTCACACAAGATGCCAGGGACTTCCAAGGGGACCATCCCAGGTGTCAGAGTTAAAATGTTCCTGCAACATTCAAAATGCAACATTCAAAATGCTTCCTGGGACAAAACCATGACCGTCATCACCCCTGGGGAGGGACCAATTTTTCCATGTGGGAAAGCTCCATTTTCCCTAACCTGAGGTCAGAATTTCCATCAGCATCTATCTCTGGACTGATGGCACAGGCTCAGGGCAGGGGGGGGGGGGGGGGGAATGGGGACGGTGAGAGCTAGAGAGCAATCCCACCCTGTCACTATCTGTAGAGGCCTTGCTACCTGGCCTGGCTGCCAGCACCGCCCAGTTATGAGAAGAGGGGACTTTCAGAGAAAACTGCTCAATATCCACCCCTGAAACTCCTTGTGAACTCTTACCTCCCAGGACACCTTAAGCTAGCCACCGACCTTAGGTTTTGGAGAAAGCGGTATCGTTAAAAGGAAAAGTAGAGTTGGGGTAGCCTAAGGTTAGAATTTAAGGGTCCGTGAAATCCAGACTCCACACATTTCAATTAAATAGGACATCGACCCGTGTACCAAACTATACTGAAATCTGCTCCAAGTCTCATTTGTCAAGTTTTATCTGCCACCAGTTGGATTCAAGATGACAGACGGAGTTATAAATCCAATTCAGGATGGGACTTACACAGAGCAGGATAGCCAGTTTTATCAAAATCAGTCAGCCTCTTTAAGAGTTGAACATGGGACAGACCAAAAAGGCAGCTAAAAAGGAAAATGTCACATCAACTGGTTGCAGCAGGAATGATGCAAAAATGGGTCACTTGTGTATCTATTCAATCACTCAACAAACATTTACTGAACACCTACTGTGTGCTGGACAGTGGGGCAAGTTTGAGATATGCAAATCACAAGGCAAAGGCCTAGCCTTTGTAGAGCTTATATTATGATGGGGGCTCTGGGGAAATAATTCAGTCAGATCATTAAAAACTGAGATTAAAGCCATCATGGAATTAATCTGTTGTGATAGAGAAAAATAAAGCAAACCTCCTTTCGACAAGGAAGACAGGCATTTAGGTTGAGATGGGCCCTGTTGGGAGTGAAGATGAGGGATTGCAGAAGTGGTCAGCTGCCTGTGAGAGCTGGTCACACTCAGGATGCACCCAATCGGGTACATGAATAGAGGTCAATGCCCAGGCAGAGGAAGGGATGTGCCCAATGGTACAAAACACCCATCCATAGCACCAGAGAAGTTGTAAATTTTATGGAATTCCAATCTTACAATTTTCTTGATTGCTTTTAAGCCATTTGGAAAAGAAAATGGATTGCAAGAGAGTTTTCCTAACTAACTCACTGGTCTTCCCTTGTCATGTCAGGATGAAAGAATTCACCATTTGACTAAAGGTTAATGCTCTAAAAATATTTATGGGTGACTAAAAGGGGAAGACTATTGGAGTAGTCAGTGTTCATTATGTTCACTACAGCCTGGTTAGCTACATGAAGTACTAGACATACCTACGTTATATCTGTACCCACCTTCCCATGTTCATGAACGCATCTGTTTTGTTCAGGTGGGAGGGTCTTCTCATAATGAATTTAAGGACGTCCCTTTCAAGGAAATGACTAGATGTTGGTTACATTTTAAATTGTGCATGATTTTAGTACTCTCTGAGCAATGTTTGATGGATAAGCCTAAAAAAAAATGGTCAAATGGCCTAACCTTTTAGCAATAAAATCGTGCGCAATAAAATGCTGGAGGGTAACAGTTACTGAACTGTCATAGGCTGGAGAATTATTAGCCCCCATAATTCTGTACTGCAAAACCAAATTTGTAGATTTTTTTTTCAGGTGGAAAAAAAAGTCCAGGAAATTAAATGGAAAGACCTGTAGTAATGAAATATTAAATGCAATTTCAAGTGCACAAAAAGGTCAGAAGCCAAAAAAAAAAAAAAAAAAGATTTCTGGAACATTAATTTTCTCATACTTCGTATTATGCCTGGGTTTAAATACCCCCAGAAACCAACCAGACCCAGACTGGGGCAGGGGCAGGGATGCAGGGTAATGATAGAAAGGAGGAGCCCAGAACAGGGGAAGTAAGAACAAAGAAGGGGGATGTGGAGGTGCGGGGTTAGATAGAAAATATTTCATCTGGTTTCAATTCCCAGAATTGAAGTCATATTGCATAAATATACATCAACACCATCTAAATTGCATAAAAACTAAAGCAAAATGACGGGACTTCACCCACGACATGCCAGTTCTACCCCAAGTTCACCCTGATTCTTGGTTCCTTGCACTACTACTGTTCTGGGCTCCTGATCTTAACTGATTCAATTCTGGCCAAAGACAGCACATAGCGTAGGATGGCTCTGTGAGCATTGGCAGTCAGTTGTGTCTGGGTGGAGAGTGCTACTGTCATTGGAAACAATCACTGCAAATACCCACCTTCAGTTTCAGGTCACAGCAGTAGTACCTCACTTTAGTAATGCCTGTGTAAGAAGGGGAAGGGACATCAGGGAAACTTGAGAGGCAATCCTATCTAATAAAGAATATGCAAATTGACCATAACACCATCACAAGATGGCAGCGCCCAGTCCTCTTCAGCCCCGCCAAAGTCACACACACACACCGCAGTCCTTTCAGCCCCGCCAGGGTTATGGGCAGGTGCACAGTGTGGCTGAACCCACCTTCAATACCCCAGACCCCCAGAGCTGGCCTGAGGCGTAGACAAGCCTGGAATGTCAGCTGCCCAGCCACCCAGGGCCACCCAAGGCTCAGGTAACCAGGGCCAGCCGAGGTTTGTGCTGCCGGCACTGGCAGCAGCAGAGGTGTGATGGGGTGTCACCTTCCCCTGATTGCTGGGTCACTTGCCACCCCTGAGGACTCCCGGACTGTGAGAGGGGGCAGGCCAGGCTGAGGGACCCCCCTCCAGTGCATGACTTTTCATGTACCAGGCTTCTCGTGTTTTAAAATAAAAAGCACTGTGTGCATAGAAGAGTCACATGTTAACATCAGGACACCTTCAGTGTAGGTATGACACATTGTTTGTGTGGAATATTGTTTAGTGATGTACACAGGGAAAAATCCTTCTGTTAACACCTGGCTAACTCCCCAGGGCCATTGCTCACACAATCTGTACACGCTTTCTTCAAATATGCTACAGAAATCAGATGGTCTGTAATTTATGATTGCTACTACTTTCAAACCTAAACAACACATGATGAAATCTAATTCTTTAAAATACCAATCTGCGAGGTGGCAATGTTCAATGAAAAAAAGATTTATATTTATGGCCAATTTTTATTTATCCTCACCTATTTATAAATTGTGCTACAACTTCAATAGCCATGGTTAAAAAGAATAACGTCATTGCTAACCATTTTCTGGGACTATAAAAACAATTTCACTGTAATGGATAACACTAAAACACTCCAAGAATAATCTATAAATGAATCCTAGATTACTGGTCTAAAGATGGTGGTTATAAATGATTACATGAAAGAGTTGATGTTACTTTGAAAATCTTAAAGTCTGTCTATGGATTTTCGTATTTTATATGTAACATTTTTATGAAGTGATTTTGCCCCAACATAATAGCTTTCATCTTCAAAGCACTTCACAAATATGAACTAGTTACATAAAAGGCTGCATTACTGCAAAGTTAGAAAATGGGGAAGCTCAGGTTCTCTCAGCAAGTCACCCTCACGCATCCTGTATATTTCATCTACAAGAAAGCTTATGATTTTTTAGAACAAACTTAATTATCAATATTGTTAACAAAACTGTCCAAAGGGTTAACAGAGTCCTTACTATACCAGGCAATTGTTCTTAGTCATAAAAATCTCCCTTTGACTGAATTGTAAAGTTTGAGAAAATTAGACTTATATTATGGTAGATCTTTGTCTCCTTCAATTTCAAGAAATCTGTTAAATATCAACAAAAAGGGATGTTCAACAAAGCTTTATCTAATAAAATTGAAAAAAGAAAAACATGTAGAATGGGAAATGGTTAAATAAATTATGATACATTTATGCGATACAACTTTTTCCAACAACAATACAGCCATTAAAATTGTGTTTTTTAAGACTATTTAAGTATATGGAAAATGTTGCACAATACAATATTAATTGTTATTTTTTTAATGTCACAAAATTGCCTTAATCTTATCATGACATTTTAAAAAATAATAATAATTATATATAGACACATAAGCAAATTGAATGAAATAAATATGAGTGCTGGGGATACTGAGATTTTATTTCCTTCTCTAGTCTTTATTATTTAAATTGTTGACAATACATTGTTTTTAAATCATGGAACATAAACCTTTTCTAAGGGAAAACGAAACTACAATCCTTGCCTCCAAGACCTTAGACTCTCCTGGAGAAGCACAAAGCATCAGCCAGTATGATAATCTCTGTGAAAGGAGAGAGCATAGAGTACCATGGGAGTAGCCAAGGTAGAGGTTCAGAAGAGACCTTTGAATGGGGCTTGGCAAGGTAAGCAGGTATTCAATAATAACAGAGAGGGCACTCTAGAAAGAACATATGCAAAGGCACAGAAGCACAAAGCACAATGGGGAGGGTGGACTTCATTAGGACAAAGACTATGGCCAGAGATTGTAGATAATGATGGCAGTAGCACATACCAGTTCCTAGAAGACATTGAGTGCTGTGGAAAAGATCCAACTTCAACCTTTTTACATCCCCGGTAGAGCCTGCTAGGGAAGGGGACGTGGGAGGGTTTAGATCAAAACAAGTATTATGATTATATGAGTTATTTAAATCGCTAGCTCCAGCTCAGAGAACTGGAGGAAGGCAAGGCTAGAGTCAGGTGGACAGGATAGGAGGTTCCGATACGTTTATCTCTGGAAGGAACAGTGGAACCGGAAAGGAGAGATGGAACTCCAGGGATAATTAAGAAAAAGAGCAGACATAGCTGAGTGGCCAGTTAGATGTGGGAGATAATTCCCAGCTTTCTGCATGGACAGTGGTACAACCACCTAAAAGAAGTAAATCTCAGCAAAAAGCCAGTGAATTTGGTTTTGTTCATGTAAAATGAAAGGTGACTCTGGATACCCACATAAGCATAAGCAGTAGGCTGCATGGATCAGTATGCAAGTCAGAGAAACACCTGAGGACATTCAGCATACAGCTAGGTGCTTAACAGATTATAAATGGATAGAACCACCCTAGAAGATTGGATGAGTTAAGGAGCCCAGAAATCAGGGAAGCATCGACATTTAGGGACAGGCATGCAGAGGCAGCAAAAGCAACCATGATGAAATGTGCAGAGAGAACGAGATCACGGAAGCCAAGGAGCAGAGAATTTCAAGAGACCAAGATTGTGAAAGGTTTTAAAGGTCAAATAAGCAAAGGCCAAAATGCATCATTTAGATTTAATAATAAAAATCTTCATTTGACCATTGTTGGAGTAGTTTGGGTGGGTAGTATAGTCAGAAGCTTATAACACATTGGGGAATAATCCACAATATTTAAACTAAGACGTGAAGAGGAGAGTAAAAAATTAAAGATGAACTTATGACTAGGAAAGAAGAGCATTGATTGTTTACCAGTAGGTGACTCCCTGTAATCACAGTAATGGCTACCAAGGAAATGAAGTCACCTTTTTTTCACCTAATACAAATATAGTCATATCACCACAGTGAGGTGGCTCAGTTGGTTAGAGTCATCCCATATACCAAAAGGTTGCAGGTTCAATTCCCAGTCAGGGCACATACCTAAGTTGCAGGTTTGATTCCTGGTAGGGACATGAAATAGGATGTTTCTTTCTCTCTCTCTCTCTCTCTCTCTCTCTCTCTCTCTCCCAAAGAAAAATTAATAAGCATGTCCTTGGTTGAGGATTAAAATTATATATCTTATATAATAAAAGGCTAATATGCAAATCGACCAAATGGCAAACAACTGATCTCCATGATATGACTGACCACCAGGGGGCAGATGCTCAACACAGGAGTTGCTCCTGGTGGTCAGTGCACTCCCTCAGGGGGAGCACTGCTCAGCCAGAAGCCTGGCTCACGGCTGGCCAGTGCAGGGGCAGTGATGGGAGCCTCTCTTGCCTCTGCAGCAGGGCTAAGGGTCACTCAGGGGATGTCCGCCTGCTGGCTTAGGGCTTGACGACAGGCGGACATCCTTCAAGGGATCCCAGACTGCTAGAAGGCACAGACTGGGCTGAGGGAGCCCCCCCTCCAGTGCATGAATGTCATGCACCAAGCCTCTAGTATATATATATATATATATATATATATATATATATATATATATATATATATATATATGGGGGGGGGGAGAGGGGAAAGGGAAGGAGCACAAAACAAAAATATGACATTTATCCAGATGTGTGCTAACATCCACATCACAAGATCTTTGGTCAGTGTGACAAAAATCCTGATATCCCATTTCCAAAGTCTCACCTTAAATTTTGATGTTACTCAAGTAACTGAAAGAGTTGGCTAATATAAAGAATATAATTGATAACTATAAATAATTTAGAACCAGGGATGAATTCATTTTAGCTAAATTACCTACTGAATGGCCAAGATGTTTTAAATTAACTGAATAGCTTTTTTAACATTAAGTAGACTTGAGATTGATTGGATAAAAATCCACTTGTATAATATAAACTACTTGAGGAAGTTTGCATAGAAATTTTAAAAACTTCATTTTTGTTGTGGTTCTCATAGGTTTGTTTAATCATTAAGAACTTTAGCCCTTAATGAAATCAAAGCCTATACCATTCTTTCCTTTAACTCACCTAGAAATTCAAATTCATTATATGTTTAAGAGCCATAAAAAGATTCATTATTTCTAACCCAATAATTCTGCTCTTGGAACTTTGTCATATAATATAATAGTAGAAAATGCCATAGGCACAAACATATTCACTAGAACATTATCTAGAATATCTAAAGCATGAAAACAATTTAAAAATTCAACAATGGGTAGGAAACTACATGAATTATGAACATCTGCTTGGTGAAATAATATATAGTCATTAATTGCATGAAACAAAACTGAATGAAATTATTGACTTTGACTACAACTATATAATTGTAAATTATGTGTGCAAACCAAAAAATTCTTAAAGGTAGTTAACACAAAAACTCAAAAAGAAAAAAGTCATGTTGCAGAAATAAGGAAGATTTGGTCTTTTTTCAAATTTTCCTTTAATGTCATAAGAATTTTCAGAAACTAAAAGGAAGGGAGGGCTGGGAGGAGGAAGAAAGGGAGGGAGGAAAGGAAATGGGAAAATAACTAAAGATCAAAACCAGTGAAGAAAAAACAGTCCTAAGGGAAAAAAAGAATTCTAAAATGTACCTCCACGTGTTTGTAGACTATTTGTAGACTGTGACTCATTTGTAGACTCTAAAGCCCTGTCCAGAACTGACAGCAGGTTAAATGGAGTTATCCATCTGCAACTATGACTCATTGAAATGATACCAATAGGTACCTTGTTATCTCTACAGTCAGCATCTGTAGATATAAAAATATTTTAACCAATTTTACTGACAACAACAACAACAAAAAAAAAACCATAGCAGACAGTTCCAGCATAAGTAAACTATTGTTAGCAAAGTGCTAAAGTTACCAAGTACCTCTGCATTTTTAGCTGAATACTATTTACAATAAACTTAATTTTTTTTTCATATTTCTAGTAAATTTTTTATTATGCTCAAATAACACCAAAGTAGAATTGGATTAGCCTGTTTTCACCAGGCCTTGCTTCAATTTTAATCACTTTAGATTAACAAAAGCCCTTTCCCAAGATTTCCGTGAGAACTGACCTTCTTGCCACCTATAATAATCTTCACATGACAATTATCTTTTTCGCTTATGATTTTGACAGCCTGTACTATTGTAGTTAGAAGGGTGAGCCCAGAATCAGAGGGGTTTGTTTGCTTTGGAGCTCTAAAATTGTGACCTTGGAGACCCTCAATGAGTTACAGGAATGCTCTGGGCCATTGGTTCCTGTTTGCAAAATGGGGG
The DNA here is from genome assembly GCF_964339955.1 of Pipistrellus hanaki. NCBI lineage: Eukaryota > Metazoa > Chordata > Mammalia > Chiroptera > Vespertilionidae > Pipistrellus > Pipistrellus hanaki. Next base: position 197,960,957 of record NC_140503.1, on the reverse strand, counting down.
TGATAACAGTAGTTATCTCATGAGGCCTTGTGGATATTAAGTGAGATTAATATATGGAGAGTACTTAGAGATATGCCTGGAACATAAAAAGCACACAGGTCATATTAGCCTATCTTATTATTAGATGTTGTAAGAATACATAGAAGCATGGCAGATCGGGCCTAGAGGGAGCCTGCAATTATTACTATTACTGATGATGACATAAATAAGGACTGGTATTATTATACTTCTCCAGGCACGCCATCATTTCCATGCATTACCTCCTCTGATTTTGCTACCTCTTCAGACAGGTCTTAAACCCATCAGGAAACTGAAGTCTAGGAGAGTTGTGCAACTGACAGAATTGCCCCCAAATAACGACTTTAACTAATAAAGTAGAGGCAGGCTTTGTTCTAAAGTTGCACAGCAGAGGAACATATATAAGCAGTACCAACCCTCCCAATGTCATGGGTGGGGAGAGGCCGGGGAGACTGGCTGAGAGTTTATGGTCTTTTTGTTGACAAAGCAATTTGCCTGGGTTTGGAATTTTAAATGGTATAGTAAAACTTGAGTAATCGTTCATCAAAGTAGGAATCGTGAGCAACTTATTTTTTCAGAAAAAAAAAATTATTGAAAGAAAGAGCCACTGAAAGCAGCCCTAAGAAAGCTGTACTGTAGCAGCAATATCCTGGAAGTTCCTACAACGTGATTTTTCCTCAAACAAGTCCTTGTTTCCAGCTACAAAATTAGATCAGAGTCACAAGACAGGAAGCTGGCGCTTTTCCCCCCTCAAATTCAAATTAAGAGAAGATTGCTATTTGAAAACACCTATGCTTGCGACAAGAATATAGGAATATAATACATTATATAATAAATTATGGCTCCTTTTATGCCTTGTTTTACACAACTAGAGGTATTTTTATTAGTTTTTGATAAACAACATATGTTTATTGTGGAAAATGGTGAAAATTCCTCGTAACGTCCAAAATAAATGTTCTTAATTGTGTAACGCTCAGAGCACATGTGATGTGCTTGTGTGGACATCTACTTATTTACATGGCCCCAAGACAGAATTTGGTTTCCAGTTTGCTGCAGCTTATAACTTTTTAAATGTCACACGAAAATTGCTCCCTCTCATCACTGGGATGCTATTGTATATGCAGTTTTGTGTTGCTTTTCATTTAACATGGTATCAAGAGTTATTGCGTGTGTTATTAAACATTGTTTGAAACTATATTTTGTGGCTTTTAGGTTTGGATATCTCCTCTTTTTAAAATAGGACATGGATTGAAGAATTTTCTGCATCTCGAATCTCTCTGACACACGTAATATTGTCTAAAACAACTGTAGAAATGTAATAAGTTGTACCTTAAAATATCAGGGGGAAACTTTTATTTAGAGATAATCCCTTGTGTTTGCATTTTAACAGAACTGCCTTGAGTAATATAAACCTTTTGGCTATGCCAGCTTTCCTTAGCATTATGGTTTTCCCCTGCCTGGAAAAAAAAGTAAAATATTGCTATGAAGCCCACATGCCCATATCAATTGTGACTGCAAGCCTTTTATGGGAAGGGACCACTTTTCAATCCAACTCTCTAGCTTCCTCAGTGCCTTCAAAAGTTAATAGTACCAGTTACTATTTTTTTAATATTTCTGGATCAATATTATCCATGATGTTGTAATTTTATTTTATTAAATATATTTTTGTTAATTTCAGGGAATAAGGGAGACATAGAAATATTAATGATGAGAGAGAAACATTGATTGGCTGCCTCCTGCATGCCCCACACTGGGGATGGAGCCCATGACTCTGGCATGTGCCCTGACAAGGAATCAAACCATGACCTCCTAGTTCATAGGTCGATGCTCAATCACTGAGCCACGCCCATTGGCCATGATGTTGTAATTTTAAAACCAGTGTATGAGTCCTACACACCATAGCGATCTAAGATTTGGCTTTAACTTGGCCATATCTGGGTCACAAACAATGCATTACATGTATAGTAGATCCTTAAAGAACACGGGTTTGAACTGGGCAGGTCCACTTACACCAGGATTTGCTTCAATATAGTCATCCCTTCCTATTGTCAGGTTTCACCTCTGCAGAGTCAGCATGGATTGAAAACATTACTTTTGCATTCCCAGCAGCAGTTAACCGACTTCAGATACCCAACCGTGGAGTGAAAGTACTGTTTTAGATCTGCAGTTGGTTGAATCCCTGGATGAAATGCGCCAACTGCAGTCAAAAGTTGCACATGGTTAATCTCTTCCCAAAGGGGGTTGGGGGGGACATCTGTAATACTCTCAACAACAAAACAATTTTTTTTAAGTTACATGTGGATTTTCAATTGGATGTGAGGAGGGTCAGTCCCCCTAAACCCTGTATCATTCAGGGCCAAGTATATATTCAATTCACATTTATCTGTGACTACCTATCCAAATAAAGTTGGGTCATTTTCATCAGGAGTACATACACACCTAAACCCACAAAAATGCTATTAGCACCAGTTACAAGGTAACAGAGTGATGAACATTTCTCTCCCAGTTCCCTGGCTCCCCAACTGAAGAAAGTTCTGGTTGGCAAATGAGCTGTCGATAGCAGATACGCTGGTTTTAGAAAGAGAAAGAGAGAGCTACAATAATGGTGCGGTCTCCTGAGAATACATTTATTTCTGCAGTATAAAACAAAATTAAATTCTTCAATCTCAAAAACTATTAAAAGGTTGTATTTAAAATGCATGAAGCATTAAAAAGACATCAAAATTAAAATAATCTCATAAATCTCCTCATTTAAAAGACTTATTAGAATACAGATCGAGGCGGAAAACAGCTGCCCGGCAGTCACTCCGGAGCAGTAAATTATGACTACTCTAACTTTTTTTCATTTTCATCATTGGAAATTCTTTCCCAGAATAATTGTATTGCTGCAGCAAGACCAACTGTCCCATGCATTTAGCACGTGAATAGTAAGCCACGTTCGATGGGCTCCAAAACAGATCCGCTCTATGTTCTTTTAAAGATCAGCGGACCACAGGGTTGTACCCTGACAGAGGATACGGCAGATACAAGCAGAAATTAGTTTTTAACGTAAAATTGATCAAATTAATTATTATTCCGATTCAGTTTGCCAGGGCACGAGGGAGGTCCTCGGAAAGCCTGCCAGAGTAAGAGTTTTATTGCTATTCCCTTCTCCCCCAGATCTGCCAACTAGCAGCCGAGAAAAAAAGCCAGTCCAGGAAGGACAGCGAGATGTGTCCAATTCCATCCATCATTAACACTGGACTCTCTTTCGTAAATGACTGACAACTAAGTGAAGAATTTTTTTTTAACTAAGATCCTCATTTCATGGACCATCATGTGTCAGTCTTGATTGTACTAGAGCATTCCTTGGAGAACAATTAAACTATCACATTGATTGCACCTCAATGCAGTTGAATCCTAAAAGGAGAAAGAGGAAAAAAAAAAAAAAAAAAAAAAAAAACAGATGGCTGATCGTGAAGAATATGCTATGAAGTGAGCAGTGCTATTTTTGATAGGAAGCAGCCAGATATGCTTTGAATGTGTTATAAGAAGAGAGAGGTGTGTTCCCTGAAAGTTGCCTCCTGTTTTTATCATGGCCCCTTCCCCAGACACACTCTCCCACATGGACATCGCCCCTCCTCAGCAGAGATGAGATGAGTAGGCAGTGGGCTTTCTTAGGACCTGTTTGGAACACCAAGGGACATCCTATGTCATTTTTGGTGGCATGGTAGCAGGCCTTTTTCTGCTCTGTCTCTCCAGAAGACAGCCCCGGTCGCGGATTCGGACCTCTCCCCAGAAACGGCACCTATCTTTGTAATTCTGCACGCTTTCCCGTCGCCTCAGTTCAGGCAGGCTGAGCAAAGCTCCTTATCTAGGACTGAAAAAGATAACAGGGCTGCTCGAGTATAAAAACTGCAAGTATTTTAGTTCTCTCCCTTTCTTTCTGCTTAGATTACCATTCTCTTTGGTCACTGAATTTTGTCTTTTGGGCTTCAGAGAAAGAGCAAGGAAACCAGGAGGTACAGCTCCAAACCCAATCGATCACTGCTCTGTCAACACACGCACACATACACGAGCACATGAGTGTGCACACACATGCACACACACACACACAGACAGGCACACACAGAGGCACAGTTCCTCCTGGCCTTTCCTTGACTTTACCTTAGGTTTCCAATGATTACCTGACCTTCCTTACAAAATATTTATGCTGAAAAACAATGCAGTTTCAATAAATGCCTCAAAAACTGCTACTCACACTGAAGCTGAAATATAAGCCAAGCAAATGAGCTGTCTAAAAGCAGGCCAGGTTTCTGCAGCATGGGGGAACCTGCATAAAATAATTGCTGACATGAATTTCCAGTGCATCCATTCATTCTTTCCTAGAACCACATATAAGGCATGGAAAAAGCCATGGAGATGGACAGAGAAGTGGTCCCTGCCATTAAAAGACTCCCAATCCCAATAGATATGGGTATTTGAAGATCTAAGGAGGATGAGAATAGCAAAAGTACTCAATCAAATTTAAAGCAATGTCCTATGTCCAGCCACAATTGATTCTGATGAGAGAAATCAGGGAAGGCTTCAAGGAGAAGGAAGCAATGGAGTTCCATTAGTGAGTAGGGCAAAGAGCACCCAGAATTAAGGACAAGTATGCACAAATACATAGAGAAGTGAAGTCCTCAGAACAGATCGCTGCTGCCCATATTTTTGACATGAGTACCACATTCACAATTCTTGCCATATCTATATATCACCTGTACTAGTATTTGCTTAATATTTTTAATTGACTCCATTTTTGCTGACATAGTTTATTTTTTTAATGTATTCTATTGATTTTACAGAGATAAAGGGAGAGGGACAGAGAATTAGAAACATAGATGAGAGAAACAGATCAGCTGCCTCCTACACACCTGCTACTGGGGATCGAGCTCACAACCAAGGTACATGCCCTTGACCAGAATAGAACCCAGGACCCTTCAGGCCACAGGCCAATGTTCAATCCACTGAGCTAAACTGGTTAGGGCAAGTTTATTTTTTAAAGGAAATTTTATGTCACTTTTATAAATGGAAATCTAGTGTCACCCAACTATAAAATAACTATCCTATATAATAAAGAAGTAATATGCAAATTGACCATCACACCCTCGTACAAGATAGCCACCACAAGAGGGCTGACAGGGAAGGCAGTTAGGGGCAACCAGGCTGACAGGGGAGGGCAGTTGGGGGCAATCAGGCCAGCAGGAAAGAAGTTAGGAGCAATCAGGCAAGCAAGAAAGCAGGCGAGTGGTTGGGAGCCAGCAATCACAGATTGTGAGAGGGATGTCCTACTGCCAGTTTATCAGGCCTAAATGGGCAGTCAGACATCTCCCAAGGGGTCCCAGATTGGAGAGGGTGCAGGCTGAGCTGAAGGACACCCCCTACCCAGTGCATGAATTTCATGCATGGGGCCTCTAGTAAAAAAATAAATAAATAAATAAATAAATAAATAAATAAATAAATAAATAAAAACAGAATGATGACATTCTACCTAAATGCTAATGCTGAGCCTGCCCTCTCTTTGTCACAAAGGGAAGTTAGCACGGCAAGAAGCTGAAGACTTCCCAGCACCAAATAAAGTCTTTCTCTTCAAGCTTCTCTGGAAGGTTGAGAGAATTCCAATACAATATTAGCATAGCACCTAAAGTCATGTGACATCACTGTCCTATATACTGGAAAACACTAGGTTAGATCAAAGACCCTCGAGAGCTGACTGAGAAGAGACATGATGAGAAATAAGGCTGAAAGCAGATTTTGGACTCATGTGAGCCCTGAAGTTCATGCCAAGTGGATGGCCTTTACATGAGGTACTAGAAAATCATTATAGGTAGACAGTTCTTTAAGAAGAAAACTGATTGTGGTACAAAAGATAAAAGGGCAGAGAAGAGATAAAAGCTGAGATATTAGCTCATTTGACAGAAGCCAAGGGTCTTACCTAGAAAAATAGAAGGGACAGATAATAGGTAATGTTGTTCTCCAATGGTACCCCACCCAAGTACACCCCATGGTTAGCTGTATGTTTCTCCACACTGTTGTATTCTTTACATAAACCAAGTCATTGTTACTGCATTTCATCAAAGATACTATCCATTGTGAGATGCACCATTATTTTATATGCCACTAAGAAAGAAAAATGTTGCCAATTAAATGATGATACACCATCACTTGTAAGAAGTAATCCAATTTCAGAGATGTTAAAATGTGGGGTGTGGGGGGAGAGAATGCTTGTCTTGGAATCAATGAGACACATTATTAATCACTATTGCTTAAAAGCAAATAATATAGAGCTTGGAAGTTAATTGGTTTTCAGAAAACAATGAAAAAGCATATCTGGTACAACATCCTACTTGATGTAAGTAGAACAGTAAATTATCAGACTTTGGAGGCAAGACAATAGAGGGCATTGATTCAGAGCAGAGCTGGGAAGACCCCGGATTCAAGTCCTGCTTCTGCCACTTAGTACATGTGACATGTTTAATGAGGAGCACACCCTGAATGCTTCTGTTGGCTCATCTGTAAAATGCTCTTATATTTATCAACATTTAAACACACACACACCCAGTAGAAAACTTAAGAGAAGAAACCTGGACATTTTCCTGCCCAGATCTGTCATAATTAATTTGAAATGAAAGCTAATTTTCATTTGTAGCAATATAGTTAACAACTTTTTTTCCTTTTATACTTTTTAGACCTAAAGAACCACCATATTTCCCTAATGGTTTGGCTCAATGGATAAAGTGTCAGCCTACAGACTCAGGGGTCCCAGGTACAATTCCTGTCAAGGGCATTTACTTTGGTTGTAAGCACATACCCACTAGGGAGTATGTAGGAGGCAGCTCATCAATGTTTCTCTCTTATCGATGTTTCTAACACTCTATCCCTCTCCCTTCCTCTCTGTAAAAAAAAAAAAAAAAAAAAAATCAATAAAATATATATTTTTAAAAAAGAAAGAAAGAAAGAAAGAACCACCGTACTGACTGATTTTAGATTATCCTTGCCTGCTTTATAGGTGCTCATCTAAATACATTGAAATATGAGGACTGGTTGGTCACAAATAAAATTAGGTTGCATACAGATGGATTTGTTTGAGTTGATTTATAATCCCAGATTCCAGTTCCTTGAAATTTTCTATTCCAGGACACTCCTGGACACCAATAACTCTGTAAATGTGAGTTGGCCTGAAGAGAAAATGTGGGATGATCTATCCCAATGCAACCCCTGGAAGGAGGAAGCTGTTCCTCCTGCTGGCCGAGCAGCATCTCTTCAGTTTGTGGGTCACTTTACCAAATGCATTCAAGCTGCAACACAATCGGAGCCTCAAACTGAGCCTGGGCATTAGGAAAGCTCTGGTGTTATTGTTGCAACTCATGGAAAAGGGTATTGAGATGCAGAGAGGTCACCCCATTGTAAGTCATTGGGCCCGGAAGAAAGCCCAAATCTGGCTCTAAATGTGGTGCTCTTCCCACCCACATCATAAAAACAATATGAAAATGAACATTTAGAGCCAAGTGTGGTTCAGAGACTGAGCTGCGACCTATGAAGCAGGTTCAATTCATGATGGGGACACATGCCCAGGTTGCTGGCTCATCTGGGTGTGGGGCATGCAAGAAGCAGCGGATCATTGATCCTCTCTCATCACTGATGTTTCTGTCTCTCCCTCTCCCTTCCTCCCTGAAAATCAATAAAAATATATTCAAATTTGTTTAAATAAACACACATGCATACATGCACCATTTTGCTCTTCATCTACATTCTGTCCTCTCTTGTTTCATCTCATGAACACCTTTCTCAGTGTTCATAAGATTAAACAAGTTTCTGGGAGATTCAGCACTTTCTGGGGTTGACCAGGAGCAGACATGGGACCTTGGTCATGAGGGTGCAGGAGAGTGCTGTTCTCAGGTAGAGCCATAAGGGGGCTGGTGGCTCAGGATGCAGCCTCCTGAGGAATTCAAGAGAGATCCAGCAAGGTGGGTGGGGATCTCAACAGCAGATGGGTAGTTCAAACCCTTAGGGCAGGGACAGGTTGTGGTAGAAGCTGAGAGGCAGCAAGGCATGAAGAATGTGGTAGCCTACTACATGTGTGAGGTGGAGGTACTAGATTTGCTTATGCAGCTAACAAACTAGGTAACCTTCGTCAAGTTGCTCCTGTCTGTTTGGTGAGGGCTTTGATCTAGTAATCTCTAAGAGCGGGCCCCTTTGTAAGAGTTGTTGACCCATGACCTTTACAGACTAGTGCTAAAGTCCTCTGACAGCGTTCTTACTGTGGGTGGAGAGTCTGTGCCGATGAAATTAGACAGTGCTTCCAAAATGCTCTCAACTAATAGACTGCCTCGATCAGTGGTTCCCAACGTGGGGTACATGCCCCACAGGGGGGCGATTTGATTTTTAAGGGGGGCAATTTGAGAGTGAGCTGTTAACAGTGAATGAATTTTTTGCATTTCTTATGGTTCTAGGGGTAGCTTGAATGCATTTGGTAAAGTGACCCACAAACTGAAGAGATGCTGCTCGGCCAGCAGGAAGAAAAGCTTCCTCCTTCCAGGGGTTGCATATATATATATAGTATATATAAATATATATGTGACATATTTATGGATTTCAGTTGTCTATATGTTTTGAAACTTTATTAGCTATTTTTACATATTACTTCATATTATTATTTTTTTAACAATTTCTTAGTGATTTCTTCCTCGGTACTTCAACTGTCCTTTCGTTCTTTCATTTTTCTCTTCCATGGATGCCATGTTCTTTGGAAGCTTGTTTCAACCAAGTTAGTGGCCTTTTAGGCTTTCTCCATGTGAACAGGCATTCACATTTTTAAAAAATAAGAATTATATGTCGTAGGGAGGAGGGGTAGGGGATTTCAGGATATTAGAGTAGCTCAAAAGAGGTTGGGAACCACTGGCCTAGATGGTTGTCTATAAAGCAGCCTCTAATGGATAGGTGGTATCATTGCAACCTTCACTATCATGGAAATAGTAAGAGAATTCATATCTTAGCATGTGTGTCCAATATTTTTTTTTCTTCTGAGATCTGAAAATCCAAGATTCAGAAAGCCCTGGCAATCAGTTTACATGTCAAAGAACACTGTATTGACCTCCAAAGCTATGTTTAAAAAACACTGAATGTAACTCTATAGCACACCTTTCTCCATGTCCTTTCTGGTTCTTCTGATTTTTTCATAGAAAGATACTCTAATTTCTACAATTAAAACACTGCCACGCCCTAACCGGTTTTAGCTCAGTGGATAGAGTGTCGGCCTGTGGACTGAAGGGTCCCAGGTTTGATTCTGGTCAAGGGCATGTACCTTGGTTGTGGGCACATCCCAAGTAGGGAGTGTGCAAGAGGCAGCTGAATCAATGTTTCTCTCTCATCGGTGCTTCTAATGCTCTATCCCTCTCCTTTCCTCTCTATAAAAAAATTCAATAAAATATATTTTTTTAGAAAACACTGCCAAAAATGTCTATTATCTCAAATATAAACATTGTACAAATCTTAGCCCTCTTACAGTGCAATGAAGAGAGTTCTTCACTACTCACCACAATTACAAAAGGGTACTCTCATATATACCCTATTCCAGAACTCTCTGAAACATTATTTTTGCTCTGTAATTAAATGATAAAGTGATTAATATAAAGTGATTAGTAAATATTCAAAAAACAAATAAGCCAAATCAATCCATGAACATTGGACATGAACAGAAGTTCACACAAGATAAAATATGAATGGCTAATAAACAATAGAATAAAATTTGAATCCACACCAGTAATCAAAGACTAAAGTAGAATACAACATAATCTTAACTGACTGGCATAAAACTGGCATTGAAATAGACTGTAATTGGTACAACCTTTCTAAAAACAATAAAGAAGAATATATCAAAAGTCTTAATTTGAAACTCTTATGTATAAAACATGAGGCAATTCTTAACGTACCATGGTCCTTCAATGGCCATTCTCCTCATCTTCTTTAAGTATACAAAACCCAATTTTTTAGCTGGGTACATGTCCATTTGTAATTAAGATTACATTTCCTGCCCTAGCTACTTTGGCTCAGTGGATAGAGTGTCCGCCTGCAAACTGAAGGGTCCCAGGTTCAATTCCAGTCAAGGGCATATGCCCCAGTTGCAGGCTCAATCCCCAGTAGGGGGCATGCAGGAGGTAGGTGTTCAATGATTCTCTCTCATCACTGATGTTTCAATCTCTCTCTCCCTTTCCCTTCCTCCCTGAAATCAATAAAAATATATATTCTTTAAAGATTATATTTTCTTAGCCTCCCTTGCAGCTAAGTATAGCCCTGTAAATATGTTCTATCAATAGATTAAGGAAAGTAAGTAAGAAGGATCATTGGAAGTTCCAGGTAGTACCCTTAAGAAAAGACATAATTTATTTTCCTCTTTCTCTTTTCCTACTGGCTGGAATGCAGATGTGGTGGCTAGCACTGCAGCAGCCATCTTAGATATTGAGGTGAAAGCAACAAAATAGAAAAAGCAGGACCAATTACCTCCAAACTTTTTAAATTCAGAAAACAAGCTTCCACTTTGTTTAAGCCACTATAAATTAGAGTTTTGTTTGCAGTCAATCCTAATCCCCAAAAATGTACATATTAATACTGAATGAATGTACTATAAAATATTTGATTGAAAAAGAGCAAGGTGCAAAACAGTGTCATATGCCACCATTGTGTACAAAAAGGAAAACAAAAACACTGTATGTGGTAGCTAAGTCCATAATGAATCATGCCTCCTATTATCCATAAATTTATATAGTCTCTTCCCACAAGGAATCTGAGCTTGCCAGATGACTCACCTAAACCAGTAGAATGTGGGGAAAGTGACACTGTGGTAGTTCTAACCTAAGCAATTAGAAGGCCTGGCAGCTTCTGTCAAAATAGTCTTTGTAAATAAATAATAAATAGCAGATAAATAAATAAATAAATAATTAAACTCAACTATAGGGGAACATTTATATTGTAGCACTTCTTTATTAACATATTTATACAGCACAATGATGGGAGCTGTTTACTATGTAGAAAGATGTTAATAGCAAAAAATTATACTCATATAGAATATGATGTTTACTTTGTAAAAATTCATAGAAAAAAACTGAATCAATTGCAAAAATATATTAATATTGCTTGCTCCTGGATGATAAAATAATGGTTAATTTGTTGTGGCTCCTTTGTCTTCACCTATATCTTACAAAGAGCATATTTTACTTTGAATTTCAAAAATTTTATTTTTATTTCTAGATATTCTACTTGGGCTTTTAGAAAATCTTTCTTGTCTTTTTAATAATTTGTCAAACATATATTACTAGGGAAGAGTCAATGCCTTTACTCATGTTTTCAGTTCTATTATGTCATTGAACATTTTTTACTTACTTATCTTCTGTATCTTTTTCTGTATCATCACAATTCCAAAATAGGAAATATGTGAGGGTCTCATCCTGCTATCTGTTGTTTCCCTTGACTTTTAAATACTTGAGAACTAAATTCTTTGTGTATTTGTAATCTGACAAGCCTTGCTTCCTTGGTGCATGGGTTGATCACTCAACCAACTGGCCAGGCTATAGCACAATTCTTAAATACTCAAAGGGCTGAAAATATTTCTCTCCCCTTTCCTCTATTATAACTATTGCTAGCAATGATATTTACACAACATTTGCTTTCACTTGTAGGTGACCAATTTGCATAAATCTTCACTTTATGTTTTAACGTGAGAATTCAATGAGATGGTTCGGGCAAAACACTGAGGGCACAGTAAGAGCTTGTAATGGTGATGGTGGAAAGGATGATCGTAATGATGATGAAGATGCTGATCATTTTAAAGGCACCGTGTAAAATGTGAGGTGGATGTGCCAAGTGACGGGAAACTAAAATCAATGCAGCACAAACAGAGCTTTCTTTGTTTCGGAGGTAAAAGTCCAGAGGGGTATGAAGCAGGCTTGTTTACTTGTACCTGGAGCCATCTGAAAGTGCATCATGTCTAAGTAGGGACTTAATAAATATTTCACATTGACAGTAAATATGAGTATTGCCTCGAGGGCATCACAGTATTTTTATGGGACTACTGGTGAGCATTGGGTTTCAAACTTCCAGCAGGAGGCCAAGATAGAAACGTGGACCCAGGAGCCGGTCTCTGAGGAAGGCCCCACACCAGGATTCTCAGGGACTGCTGCTTACCCACCTTCGGAGCTAAGAATGACTGTTAGCATTTACTGAGCACATATTCCTACCAGGGGCTGAGGGAGGGGGTAAATGGGAAGGTACTGATCAAGGGCATAAAGTTTCAGTCAGCATGAATAAGCTCTCACTATCTACTGTAGAATATTGTACCTCTAGCCAACAATATGCTCATTTAAAAGTTGGTTAAGAGGGTAGATTTCATGTTAAATGTCCTTACCACAAAGAAATAAAATTTTAAAACAAATAATTAAATGTTATATATATATATATATATATATATATATATATATATATATGCACACACACACACGCACACACACACACACACGCACACACACACACACTAGAGGCTCAGTACAGGAAATTTGTGCTGGGAGAGGGGGGTGTTCCTCAGCCCAGCCTGCACCCTCTTCAATCTGGGACCCCTCAGGGGATGTCCAACTGCTGTTTAGGCAGTCGAACATCCCTCTCACAATCCAGGACTGCTGACTTCCAACTGCTCGTCTGCCTGCCTGCCTGATTGCCCCCTAACCACTCCCCTGCCAGCCTGATCGATGCCTAACTGCTCCTCTGCCAGCCTTATTGCCCCTAACTGCCCTCCCATGCCAGCCTGGTCACCCCTAACTGCCCTTCCCTGCTGACCTGGTCACCCCCAACTGTCCTCCCCTGCAGGCCTAGTTACCACCAACTGTCCTCCCCTGCAGGCCTGGTTGCTCCAACTACCCTCTCCTGCAGGCCTGGTTGCCCCCAACTGCCCTCCCCTGCAGGCCTGGGTCTCCCCCAACTGCCCTTTCCTATTGGTCATCTAGTGTGGTGGCCATCTTGTGTCCACTGGGGCAGCCTTCTTTGACCACATGGGGGTGGCCATCTTGTGTGTTGTAGTGATGGTCAATTTGCATGTTACCTCTTTATTATATAGGATTTTATTGATTTCAGAGAGGAAGGGAGAGGAAAAGGGAGATAGAAACATCAATGATGAGAATCATTGGTTGGCTGCCTCATGCACACCCCCTACTTGGGGTTGAGCCCACAACCTAGGCATGTGCTCTTGACCGGAATCTAACCTGGGACCTTTCCGTCCACAGGCCCATGCTCTATCCACTGAGCCAGACCAGCTAGGGAAAATGAAACATTTCTAAACCTATACTTGTTTGTGACCAATATAATTAAATATCCAAAATGCAAGAGGTGAAAGCATGGGAAATAAAGAAATATAGCTGAAATCCAAAATGAAAATGGAATTCTAAGCTTAAACATTCTGAAGCAATGGTAAACAAACACTAGCACAAAATTAAAATTGTTCATTATAAAAATGTGTTTACTAAGCACATACTGTATGCTTTTCCTGCTTCTTTCCTCCAATCCTCCCACAAACTCTATAAGGTAGATGCTAATTATTCTTCCCTATTGAGGAAGGAGCATAGTAGAGTGGGGTTAAGAGCACATGGCCCTGGAGTCTCCTGGCTGGGTCTGAATCCCAGCTGCCACTAACCTTGAGCAAGCGAGTTAGACCCTCTGTGCTTCAGCCTCCTGGTCTGCAGGCAGACATAACACTGGTGCTAACTCTGAGAGCTGATGCAGGGACAAGTGAATCGGTATACCCGAAGTGCCTAGGACACAGTGAATGTTACACGTCTTACCTGTGATTACCCTTACTTTTCAGGGGAAGAAACGGGTTTAAAATCAAATTACTTGGCTGGTAAGAAGCAGGGCTGGGACTTGAAGCTGGGCAGTCTGACTTCAGACTCAACATAAAACAGAAAAGCCTGACATACAGCATCCTTTCCAGGGCGGCTCTGAAGCCGCCCCCTCAAACGTAAGTGTCTCATCCCACCCGGCAAGGTTTGGTGAATGGAAACCAGGACATGCCCCAGAAAAGCCTGTCTTCCTGGCCTGCTCCCTTCCAGGACCTGCCACAGTCCTGCGAGGCTGCAAAATGAAGGATGTGGACTGAGCCGGAGGGAGATGTAAGCCACAAGCGCCCAGGATCCAATGGCTGCTGTGAGTTCTGTCCCGTGGCCACAGAAAGGGCAGCCAGTACAGAGAGATACGTCTTCCCCACTGACATATACTACACTGAGTGGCCAACCAACAAGAATAACAAACACTCCACGGAGTGCCAGGTACTGTGCTGGGCACTTTCCAGGGACTTCTTTACCTGAAGTCCATGAACAACCGATCACAAGAATTCCTCTGATGAGGAATTTCAGGATTAGTGAAGTTGAGTAAATTGCCCAAGGGCATGCAGCTAAATACCATGTTTCCCCGAAAATAAGACATCCTCCGAAAATAAGACCTACTTACAGGTTTCCTTCTGAGTGAAATATAAGGCATCCCCCAAAAATAAGGCCCCCCCTAGGCTAAACATGAGAGATTTGGTCCACTGATTCTGAAAGAAATGGAGTCACAAGAAATTCACCCGGAAATTCAGGAATTGGATTGTTATGATGATGTTCCAAAAGATGATATGGTTGTCATTGAATAAATGAGTAAATTCTTGATACTGTAGGATTCACAGTTTGTCTGGTTTGTGTTGACAACTACCGTACTACCGTACCGTATACAGGTAATAAATTTCCTTTATTTTCATTTAACAATAAATGTGTACTGTATTCTTCTTCGTGGAAAAATAAGACACCCCTGAAAATAAGACCTAGCGCATCTTTGGGAACACTGTCTTATTTTTGGGGAAACAGGGTAGCAGCCAGGCTCAGCCCAAAGCTGGCTCATAACCCATCTAATCACACATGGTGCTATAAACTGAATGTGTGCCTTCCCCCCTCCCCCACCCCCAATTCACAGGATGAAACCTGATCGTAAGAGGAGGTGGGACCTTGGGAGGTCAGGAAGGCAGGGCCTTCATGAATGAGATTAGTGCCCTTATCAAAGAGACCCCAAAGAGCTCCCTCACCCCTCCCCAAAAAGGCTGTCTGTGAACCAGGAAGCAGGCTCTGACCAAACACCCAATCTGCTGATGCCTTGATCTTGGACTTCCCAGCCACTGGAACTGAGAAGTAAATGTCTGCTGTTTAAGCCGCCCGGTCTATGGGATTCTGTTACAGCAGCCTGTGCAGACGGAGGTACTCTCCTGTGACAGTGGACACCAGAAATGACGGCTGCAATAAATGTCTCAGGTTGCAATAGTAAGAAGCTCCCTTCCCTCCCTCCACTCCCACCCCACTCCAACACCCCCGCCCCACCCTGAGGACTGGAGGACAGAACTATCTAGTCAAAGACTTTGGAGCCAAAGACTTGAGCTCCGCTCCTCCTCTGCTCTGTGCTCTCCAAGTGACTGTGGGCTGGCCATTAGTAACCATCACCATTTATTGAGAAACTACTATGTGCTCCACATTGTTTAGGGCTGGATTGTAAGCCCCATGAGGATAGGAACAGGGTCTGTCATAGTTACTAATTTATCTTCAGAGCCTAGTGTAGTGTCTGGTTCTCAGTAGGGCCTGAATAGATATTTGTAGGAGAATGAATGAATGAATGAATGAATGAATGAATGAAAATATTCTCTCTAATCCTTACAACCACTCTGTAAAGTAAAATTTTAATCCCCAGTCTGTAAGTAGATAAATTAAATTCAGAGAGGTTGTATCCCCTGTTTAAGGTCACACAGGAAATTAGTTATAGCTGGGACTCAAGCCCAGCATGTCTAGCTCCCAAATCATACTCTTTCCTCTATGTTTCTTTTTCCCATAAGGAGACACTGCCACTCTCCTATCTAAGAGGGCTACTATAAAGATCCAATGAGATAAGGTGTGTGAATATGCTTTGCAAACTCGGCACTTGCAAAGGTTGGTAACCGATTTTTAACACAGAATCAAAGCCTAACGCCAAAATAGCACAACGTATGTGGAATGTTAAGCCCTGGGAAGAAACAGGAGTATTGGTGGGAGAAGGGCTGTCCCTAGCTTTTTTTTTTTTTTTTTTAATATATTTTATAGGTTTTTTACGGAGAGTTAGAAACATCGATGAGAGAAAATCATCGATCAGATGCCTCCTGCACAACCCCCACTGGCAATGTGCCCGCAACCAAGTACATGCCCTTGACCGGAATCGAACCTGGGATCTTTCAGTCCACAGGCATTCGCTCTATCCACTGAGCCAAACCGGTTTCAACCCCAGCTTTGAAATCAAACCATACTGCTTGCACACAGCCACCATTTAGGGAGTTGGGTGGCACACAGAATCCCCAGATTTGGATTATGCAAAGGGCACCCAAAACAACCTTCCACACATAGCAGGACCCTCAACAGATTGTCACCTCGACTCTGATGGAACAAAAGAGAGAGAGCCTATGGGCAGGAAGAGGTATACTTGCAGGTGGGGCTCAGAACCCACTCACTGTGTTTATACAGTCCCTTCCCAGAGGCCCCCTGTGCTCTAGTGCTGTGTTTAGGTGCTGGGTGATCCGTCTAACCTGTAACTTCCACAATTAAATTACAAGATGTAATTAAGCTTCCGAGGTAAATTAGAAGTTAGCAACATCTTGCAGCTAAGGCGTTTCAACACCATGTCTCATCTCTCCATTTACTTCCTGTAATAGGCTTACCCTCATCTTCCTAATAAGAGCCTTTATTCAGCATAGAAATTTGCCCAACAAATTCAGACAAAGGGAAGCCCAAATGCAAAACTGAGGCTAGCTAGGCTTCTACCTGCATACTCTTAATCTCCCAAAAGACACCTTAAAACAGACCAGAAAACAGATGGCAATGAAATAAAATAGTAGCCACAGAAGTCATCAAGATCACAAGTAGAATATCAGCCCGAGGTGGCTAGGACAGGGAAACTCTCTTGTCGGTCTCCACATCCCGAATCCTCTGGGGACGCTCTTTTTGTTAAAGCTGAAAAAAATTGCTAAGGTGTTTTTTAAGCTAAAATTTGAGGCAATGGAAAAACTAAAAGATGATTTTAAGAACAGTGCAGGAATGCTACTCCCACGACAAAATACCCGCATTCTTCTCTCGAGATTCAGCAGCGGGGGCCACTCCAAACCTTCTAGGCCAAAAGCTGGTAACTTAAGTGAGTGACCAAGGCCTCAGGGTGTGGGGAGTGGTGGCTGTTTGCCGTGCTTGGTCTGATGGGCCAGGCTTCCTTTGATGCAATATAAGCTCTGTGTTGTCTGATTTTTGGATATTTTTTCAAAGAAGTCAGAAGTTCTTTCTTTTGGGGGGTGGGAGTGAGGAGAAATGAAACCTTCTGATTTCCTTCTGATTTTTCAATGTCAAGCCAAACGGTCTGGCCAAGCAACTACAAGCCGTCAACTTTCTACTACAACCTTTCCCCTCCTGAGTGACGTCATGGTGCCCCAGAACGAGCCCAGAAAGGCACATTTGTCTCCAGCTCTCAGTCTTTCGATTAAGCACACTTGCAAAAGGTCACTAAAACCTCTCTGGGCCTCGATTTCCTCATCTGCAAAGTGGGCCTAATGATGTCCACCTCACTCATTTTACACAATTTTTTCCATGAATTGAATAAAAGAAGCTTTTTCAAAAGCAGGCGCCCTTCATCTCGAGGTCCCCAGGGCCTGTGTTCAATCAAAATAGAGTAAAGTTTGCTGAACTGAAAAGCACTTTGAATACAGTGAAGCACGGATCAACTGTGAAGTGTCACTAAACGTTAGTCCTCAACATCCTGTTGCATGGAAAGTTTTATGTGGCATTTTAAACAACATATTTTCTCTCCCCTGAAAAAGCTCTTCCAACAAAAGTAACTGACAGTATCTGCTTGGCAAGTTAGAAAGAGAGAGGAAGAGAGAGCGTACTTTTATGCAAATTTGATTTCCCTGTAATAATGGAGAGCTATTCTGCTGGAAGGAATTGTCTTTGCAGGCTGGCAGCTGTGGTAAGCAGTGGATTAAAAATGGCCCTGTGTATGGGAAAATCAGTTCCATAACCAGTGCTATTCTTGGAGGGGCCATCGATCTAGCCCAGCTCCCATGATGCTCCACTTGCGTGAATGACATAGAACACGTGTCAAACACAAGGCCCGCGGGCCAAATCCAGCCCGCCAGGCCTTGCAATGTGGCCCGCACCGCGCTGTCATCACTGCACTCCGCTGTCAGTTTATGACATTGTCAGTTTATGACTGTTCAGTAAACCATTCGGCCCGTGATTTAGGCTGGATTTTAGATTTTAGCCCCTTCTCTGATTGAGTTCGACACCCCTAACATAGAAGCATGAAGTAGACACTCTCATTACGTCATGGCTGAGGATTCTGCCCGCCTGAGACTTGGCACCGCTGCCCAGAGATGAAGACGGGCCTAATGGTGGCCTCCCTGGCCTCCAACCCGACAGTGTGGCCCATCCCCTTAGCTCGGGAAAGAACACAGGACAGGAAAAGTAAATATTCCAACAATGATTTATTCAAATCAACGCCAATGGACTGACCAACTTCCTTCTTTCCTCCCTCTCTCTCTGACTCACTCCCTCCCTTCCTTTCTTCCTTCCTTCCTTCCTCCCTCCCTCCCTTCTCCTCCCTACAGTTCTCCTACAGAACTTAAGGCTCAATTCCTAAGTCACAACTCACCAGGCAAAGAAATGCTATTCCGGCGCTCTTTGTCCATGGGAAAGGCCCATGCTACAGAAAAAAATATTTTAAGTAATAAGCAACCACCACAGTGCTTCACATAAAATGTCATCACTCTCTTAATGAGGCAACTGCTTGGTCAGTAAAAATGCCCAGCCCTGAGTGGCTAATCTGTTTGAGTTAACTTGGAGGCTCCATGTGGCAGCCACGGCCATCCATCGCCCACAGCAAGAACTGAGGCTGCAGATGAATAAGCCATTACATGCCTCAGAGTGAATCCCAGCTCCTTTATCAGACCATGGGAACTTCATGGGGATCTGCGTCCCTGAGTTACCGCCAAGGTGTCCACCTTATTTCCCTGTGTCGTCCTCACCATCAGTGTGTCTGCGTGGAGCGATGGAAATCGGGTACCAAAGCATGTGAGTGTCTGCACGGGTGCCTGCCTCACTACCTTTGTAAAGAGACTTTCTCTGATTTAAGTCTCTCAGTGTCCTTTAAACTAACCAAGAGCAAAAGCTAGGAATGCCAAGAAATTGCATCTTCTAAACTAATCTCTCCCCCCCCACCCCCCCGCCCCACCTTTCAATCACTATTAAAAATAGGCTTTGTGCCTGGCTGGGGTGGCTCCATGATTGAGCATTGACCTGTGAACCACGGGTTGCAGGCTCGATCCCCAGCATGAGGTGGGATGAACAATGATTCTCTCTCATCATTGATGTTCCTATTTCTCTCTCCCTCTCCCTTCCTCTCTGAAAGCAATAAAGAATATTTAAAATAAAGAATAGGTTTTGTAACATGCAATGCCCATGAGCCTGGAGACCGAAAGGTCAGGGTCTCCAGGATGTTGAGTCGTCCGGGGAAAGCACAGCTGGCTCCACCAGTGCCAACAGTGCAGGAGAGCCTGCGTGAAAAGGTGGAGCACAGCCTCCTGAGGTTGGCAGAGCATGGCATCTGCTTTAGACCACGTGAGCCTGGACATCCAGCACCAAGTCAGCTCTAAATAGCTACACAGACTCGCAAGAGAGGCTGCTGTGTCCTTCAAATGTTCCCTGGAGAAAAGGGAGCGTTCCTGCTCCTAGACATGGCTGGCCTCGCTGTGCATGCCCCAGCAGGAGCAACCTGGCCATGCTTTGCTTGGGTTCTGCTCCTTTTAGCCTTTTCTTTCTCAGCTATGGCAACCATAGTAGCCAGACACCACCAAGCATGCACCCACTTTTCCCCAACTCCTCTCCTTCCTCTCTCTCTCTCTTTCTCTCACTCGCTCTGGATGGCTCTGAAGTCCCAACAAAAGGCACAAAAGCTGCCTACATTATCACTTTGTGGGAAAGTAAACTGGGGTAACATTGCAGGGTTAATTTAAAAGACAGCTGCATCCATTTTGCTCATTACTCTTCATGTACAAACTGCAAATTGCATTTGAAAATATTTTCTCTGAAATAAAATTGCATTCCTGAGCCTCCTGCAGGCGCCCAGTGTCTGGGTGATGCAAGGAACACAAATGGAAACAGGGCGTCCTCCCTACCATGGCAGAGGTAGCCGGCCACGCCCTGCTGACCCTCTTCCACAAGGAACAAGGCAAAGTGGGAAACCTTACTGTTTAATAAATTATCCTCCTCCACTGGGAAGCTGGGGCAGATTGAGCCTGGCCAGCCTCCTGATCCAGTCTCTGGGTTTGAAGAGGAGGCAACTAAAAAGGTGACCCCCATGTTTTGTCCTCCCCGTTGACCTTATTCCATTGCTAATGGGCCAAAGTCAGTTGCCCCCAGGAATCCTGAAAATGAGAATGAATCCTTTTTGTAAATGAGACTTAGCTGAGGGCATCCACTGTCTGGATGTTGGCAAGGGAGGAGGGGGGGGGGGCCGCTTAGTTTATTTCTCTGTAAAATGGGGATAATCATCATACCTCTTGTCTAGGGGTGTTATGAAAAAGACATCCGTCGGTTTATGTAGAGTCTCTGATCAGATGCCTGGCGCATGGTCACCGCCTGGTAATGCAGACAGAGAGATATAAATAGAGACTCATTCCATTCCACTTCCTGAGCCGGCAAAATGGAGGCAACTATTTAAAAGCTTTTTCTAAAAAGCTCAATTGGAGTCATTCAACACCTGAACCCACAAATCGATTTTAACTTCACCAAAGAGAGACAAACTGATTTTGTGCCTCCCGGTGTGATGCAATAAAAAGTCCACATCACCACCTATGAAGTGTTACTACCAAAATCATGGACCTGAACTGGATCAAGCTTCTGAATCTAACAGTTTCCAAGAAGAAAATATAGCAGGGACAGAAGAACTTGAGGAGGCAAGCAGCAAAACCCAGGCTGTGAGGAAATCGGCAAGACAAGTGAGTGTCAGGCAGAGAATTTTAAAAGGAGTATCTTGGGTCAAAAGAACAATAGAAGTCATATCCACCAAATGCAATATGGACCTCATTTTGATGCTGCTTTGAACAAAGCTGGTATAAAATACCAGTCGTTCAAATGGAACAATTTTTTTAAAAAAATATATTTTATTGACTTTTTACAGAGAGGAAGGGTGAGGGATAGAGAGCTAGAAATATCGATGAGAGAGAAATATCCATCAGCTGCCTCCTGCACACCCCCCACTGGGGATGTGCCCACAATCAAGGTACGTGCCCTTGATCAGAATCAAACCTGGGACCTTTCAGTCCACAGGCCGACACTCTAACTGGCCAAACCAGTTAAGGCCAAATGTGACAATTTGAACACTAAGGAATGATTCTGAATTTCTTCAATTCTCCTCCATTGGCTCTGGCATGGCCCAGTGACTGCCTTCTCCACTGGAATGTGATGGAAGCCATGGCCATAACCTCCAAGACTAAACTGTAAGAAACTTTACAGCTTCTACCCATGTGTCTAGAATTCTTGCTCTTGGGAAATGCCCTCTTGGAACCGAGCAATCACGATGGGAGAAGCCCAAGCCACATGGAGCGACCATCTGTAGGAACTAAAGAGTCAACAGCCATATGAGTGAGCCACCGTGCAGATTCAACCCAGTGAAATCTTCGGATGACTGACACCCCAACTGAAACCTGCTTATCACCGCCTTAGAGACCCCAAATGGAAACTGCCCAGCTGAGCCCAGTCAGCCCACAGAAACACAGGAGATCACAATCAACGACGGTTTTAAGCCACTACATTTGTAGGTGGTTTGTTTTGCAGCACAGAATCATCAGAAAACTTTTATCTCTTAGAGCCCTTTCCTTAAGTATTCACATTAAGTATCTGGGATTTTCAAATGAGTCCAGTTGAGGTGGAGATATAGTTGCAGCAAGCTCGCCCCTGTGTTGCTAACTGTTAAAACTGGGAAACTGGGTCACAGGGAGCAATTATACTCTTCTCTCCACTCTTGAATATTTTTGAAACATTTTCTAATGACAATTTTCTTAAGAGCTCTGGCTTTATCAAGATGGAGTTTCAAGGATACAAGGGAAAGAAAATTCGCTACTAGGTGTTTTTTTTATGTGGCAGGCATTGCAGAGATCATTTCCATGTGCAGCATCGATACGTTCATCATTACCTGTCCAACTACAGGACATCCATCTCTGAGAAGGCAGCCGGTAGTGTGGGCAGAACCTGGAGTTGAGAGTAGGATTCCAACCCCAGCTTCACCTCCTTCTAGCTGGGAGTCCTCAGGCACGTTCTCCAATGTCTCTGGGCTTCACTGCTTCATGTGCAAAGGATTTATTTTCCTGAGGAGGTTGCCCAAGTCTTTAACAGTTAAAGGGGCGACGTACATTCTAAAGTGCTATCAAAGTCTAGATGTTATTGTTGCAAGCTGTAATGGAAAAGAAATTGTTTACTCTTAAGGCCCTGGCACTATTTTATCACTACAAGTCGTCTGCCTACCAGAGTAAATAACATTGAATTTCTGTTCATTACATTACATTCAAGAGCTGGACAGAGCTTTTTTTGTGCTAGTGGATGCATGTGGGATGTCTGGAGAAAATATAAGCCATGCAAGCTATGAAAGGTTCATTTGGGAGTTGGGGTGCATCTTGGAAAGATGGGCACTCCTCACCCAGGGCAGCAGAAACCAGGTGCCATGTTTGGACAAGAAAACATGGGGGGGTAGGGGGGGGGGCAGGGGCAGGCTGGGAGAGGTCAAGGCGGGGAAAAGGAGACATCTGTAATACTTTCAACAATAAAGATTTAAAAAACAACAACAGCAGAAACTGGTTTGGCTCAGTGGATAGAGCGTCGGCCTGCGGACTGAAAGGTCCTGGGTTCAATTCCGGTCAAGGGCATGCACTTTGGTTGCTGCGGACGCATCCCCAGTAGGGGGTGTGCAAGAGGCAGCTCATGGATGATTCTCTCTCATCGATGTTTCTAACTATCCCTCTCTCGTCCTCTCTGTAAAAAGTCAATAAAATATATTTTAAAAAACAACAGCAACTTGCCGGGACCGGTTTGGCTCAATGGATAGAGCGTCGGCTTGGGGACTGAAGGGTCCCGGGTTCGATTCCGGTCAAGGGCATGTACCTTGGTTGCGGGCATATCCCCAGTAGGGGGTGTGCAAGAGGCAGCTGATCGATGACTCTCTCTCATCGATGTTTCTAACTCTCTATCTCTCTCCCTTCCTTTCTGTATAAAATCAATAAAATATATTAAAAAAAAAAAAACAGCAACAAAGATAGCCATGTGTGTTTCAAAGGAGAGGTCCATCCAACTGCTTCGTCCACTGGGCAGCTCTACATAGGGTCCTGCAGAGGGAGCAGCTCAGAAACGCATCTGTTTCGGGAGCTGATTGTGCTCCCAAACAATGCCAAGGAGGCTAACAAGTCATTAACTTCCCTAATAAATTAAATTAATTTACTAATATGTGTACTGCTATATGGAAAACCAGAATTCTGTGTACATCTCTCTTCGTGTAGTGAGCGCAGAGAAAACCAAATATCTGTAACTGAAGCAGATTCCTCCATTAAGTTGCCTTTCCATTCCAGTGGTCTGTTATTATTGAAATAAATTGTGAAGAAAAAAAACTAATAAAATAATCTAACTTAAAAAGGCAGCTGAGATCCACACATTTACCAATGGCTCACAATTTTCTAATAAAATATATTAGGTAACATCAAATCGCCATAAAACAAATGTCAGTATGAAATAAGACCTTGTCCAGCCAGTATGCCTCAGTTGGCTAAGCGTCATCCCAGGCACCAAGAGGTCGCCGGTTTGATTCCTAGTCAAGCACCAACCTAGGTTGCAGGCTCCATCCCCAGTAGGGGATATACAGGATCCATGTTTCTCTCTCTCTCTCCCTCACCTTTCCTCTTTCTCTAAAATCATTAAAAACGTATCTCTAAAAATAAGTAAATAAAAATAAGTCCTTGCCTTTGTCTACTAGCTGGGAAGGTTCATGATAATGAGTTTCCCGTGTGTTTATCTTTCCGATGGCACAAATTGAAATGCCAAAGGCCCCCAAGCTGCTTGACCTGAACGGTATTAGTGGTCTTTGGAAGTCACGTGTGTGTTTGGGAAATGACAGGTTAAGCAACCTAATCAGAGTTTTGCTTTCTGTGGCTGTTGCTTTAAATGACAAACCTTCTAGAGGTACCCAGAGACATTTTCCTAAAAGACTTCTCTCCAGGCTCCTGTTCCTCTGAGCATCTCAGAAAGAAGGGAGCCTGCTTGTGCTCAGCTCACTTCCTGTTTCCTGGGTGCTTCCCAGCTAGCTCGTAACATCTGCTGGACCACAAAGAGTTAAGCTGAGCAGATATCATTACCCCTGCTTTTTAAGTAGACTTTCTTTTTCTAGAGCTGTTCAAGGTTCACAGCAAAATGGAACAGAAAGTAGAGTCCCCCAACCCCCTCCTCCCATCTCCCACACATGCATGTGTACACAGCCCTCCCCACCACCCTGCCCTTTGTTACTTCTGATGAACCTACGTGGACACCTCATTGCGCCCAAAGTCCAGGGTTTAAAATGTTCTGCTTGTAGCATCACAGATGCTCTCTCTTTGGCAACTGAAATGTGGCATTCAAATGTTTGTGTCCATATCAATAAAGTTTTATTGGTACGCAGCCACACTCCTTGTTTATCCACTGCGCCTGCAGAGCTGAGGGATTGCTCAAGAGAGAACAAGGCCCGCAAAGCCTAAAATCTTTCGCATCTGGTCCTTTCCCGGCATGTGCGCTCAGCCCTGTGGGGAAGAATCCACCCCGGTTAGAAGGAAGTATCCTCTCCAGGAAGACAGTCTTAGGCTTGCATGGTCTTCGATCAACAAACTGGAACATTGGTTCCCAAGCAGATTCCTTGTGCGCTCCCCTCCCCACGGAGCTCCCCTTCTTCCTCTCCCCAGACAGTAGCCTGGGCAGGTGGTGAAGCTCCAGCTGAAAGAAAGTATTGGGTTCTGACTGCCAACAGCAAAGTGCACAGCCTCCAAGATGTAGACTGCTTTCCCCTTCCAGGGAGCGAGGCAGCATCCTGCCCAGCTTCATTTTTTTTTTCCTTTCTTTTTTCTTTTTTTCTTTTTTGCCTTAAGGTTTGTTTACACTCAGCAGGCGGAAAGGTAAGGAGATAAAAGCGATGCAGAATGAATAAAGGAAGACAAGACTACAGCAAAACACGGAGAAGGCGAGATTAGAGGAGCAAACCCCAGGGAAGAGAGTTTACAAGTTAGCAACTGAGTGGATGGAAAGGGAGATTACGGGTGAACACGGTGGCCAGGAGGAAGGCTTGCTGGAGACAAAACCGCCACAGGCAAAGGTTATTTCAAATCCACAAGTCTCCCAACGTGTGGGTCCAGTCACTGAATAGAGGTAATTCTGGCTATTAGCTTCTCCTGTCACTGGGATCTCCACTGGTATAGCTTCTCCTGGCGCTAGGATGCCCACTGGTATTTCAACCCGGACTCTTGCTGGGGGGTCAGTGAGGACAGGGGGCCAAGAGGAATGGAAAGACCTGGTACATCTGTAATTCCTGCTCAGCTCCAGCCAAGGGGAGGGAGAGAGCTGAGAGCACACTGCCAGTTCCAGCCTGGAAACCCTGGCTCTGGAGACCATAGAGAGACAGGAAAGATGGCCTTTTTGGCATGTGGCCTTCTTCAACAGTTGTAACGACCCTTTGAGCTGAGTACCGTCATGAAGACTTTGAAGTGACCTTGAGCAGTCAACAGTCAAGACTGGGATAGAGCTGGATTCAAACCCAGGGTGCTTTTACCAGCCTCCAAAGTTCATACTCCACCATCAAAACCACCATAAGCCACCATTTCCCCGTGAGCATTGGGTACGAAAACGACCTAAAGGCACTAAAGTAACCCAACATGTGCTGAGTGAATCTAAACCGTGTTCCTCCGGCCCTCATGTGTGCCTATTGCACTACACTGTGGTCATCATACTTAAAACACATCTTTGATACAGTGCTGCTTACCAAGTGCTTTCATGCCCATACCTCTCATTTCATCCTGCCCAAAGCTTGGCAGGAATGGAAGGAAACCCTGAATGCCTAACCAATGTCTTTTCTCCCCTTATTTCTTCTCATTCCAGAGCAGAAGAAAACTGCCTTACAGATCAGGGGAGTGATGAACTACAGTTTGGATCCATGTCACTCTGAGTTTGCCCAAGACAAAGCCCACTGTCCCTCTTTCACTCTCAAGAGTCCCCATTTAGATGATCAATTATATGGATACCCAGCTCAGCTTCGCAGTTTAATCACCTGAGATCATTTAAAAAGATTCAGTCCTGGCCCCAACCACAGAGATTCTGGTTTAACTCATTTGTTGTAATGTCTAAGTATAGGTACTTTTTATATATTTTTATTGATTTCAGAGAGGAAGGGAGAGGAGGAGAGAGAGATAGAAATATGAATGATGAGACAGAATCATTGATTGGCTGCCTCCTGCACACTCCCTACTAGGGATGAGCCTGTAACCCAGGCATGTGCCCTGACCAGGAATCCGACCTTGACCTCCTGGTTCATAGGTTAACACTCAACCACTGAGCCACACCAGCTGGGCAAGTGTAAGCACTTTTCAAAAGATGTTTCAAACATGTACTTGGAGCTGAGAAGCACAGTGTCAGCTCTAAGCCACAGTTGTGGAGTGGACTTCTGGGTAAATTCTTTTAAACTGTTTAAAGGGAGCTTACTCAGCGAGGAGGCAGTGACCTTGGGCCCTTCCTCCTTCTTGCTTGGAATGCTGACATGACGGCTGGAACCCAAGCAGCCATGTTGGTCTGTGAGGCTACCTTTGAAGATGAAAAACCACACACCGAGAGGGAAAACAGAGCAGGGCTATGTCATTGATATGCCTATCTATAGACTTAGTTTTGAAGGCAAATATGTATATAAAAATCTTTCTTCTTTTCAAGCCACCATATCAAATGTCTGTTCCCAACAGCCAAATGCAAGTCTTGAGTAATATAATAGGCATTAGTGTGTTACAAATGAGAAAAGTTGCCCAGAGGGTACACAGTTTATAAGTAACAAAAGCCAAGTGTTCTGACTCCATTCCTATGACCTTTCTGCTAGAGGTAATGGGGCAGAGGATATTTTAAGGACAGAAAGTCGGTTCTTACAAAAGTAGATCTTTCCAGAACACTCTCCTGACCTTCTGACCAGCTATTTTTGAACCCCATTCATATGTGTTGCCAGATCATTGAGCAAGGAGATTTGATAAGTAGTAGCTATTATGAATACATATGAAGTTTGAGTGTGCGTTTTTTTCTTTAAGAACAGTGAGCTTTTAAAATTTCCTTTATACTACAGTTGTGTATCTGATAAATGTATGTAAAATTTCTTAAATCCCAAATTACTTTAATTTATTTACTCAACAAATATTTTCTGAGAACCTAGTATGGGGGAGACACTTTGTTAAGGGAAGTGGGTTTGAGAAAAGGTTTACACAAAGCGTTTAACATCTGAGTGGAACATAACATGTATACAAATAGCTATAGTAGATGCTTAGAACTTCCAGCAAAGGGTGATGGTTAACTAAAGAAGAAAAAGATCACCTCTGGCTTAAGAAACCAAGGAAGGCTTCCTGGAAGAGGTGGCATCCATGTTTTAAGATCTTCAAAGTCTGAGGGGACAGGCCCTTCAGGCCCAGGAACTGGCCTGATCAAAGCTCAAAGCCTGTTAAGAAAGCATTGGGGGTCCGGTTTGATGAAAGCACAGTGTCTACACTAAAGAACGAGGGTAGATGGAGCTATGGAAGTAGTTCTGGGTCAAATGAAATAGAGTCTGGGAAGCCAGCTTTGGAATCTGTTCAGTAGACAGTGCAGACCAAAGCAGTGACCTCAAAGATGCATTTGCCAAGCGTGGCCAAGATGAACCTGCCAGGGAGAGAAGAAGGGCAGTGGGACCACAGAGGAAGCCACTGCAATAGTCCAGGCGAGAGGTAACGTGTGTCGGAACTCGGGCAAAGGTAGTGGGAATGCAGAGGAAGGCTGAGTGCCAGGAACAGAGAAGTGACTAAACTTGGCAAGATGTGGAAGATTAGACTGCAGACAAGGGAGGAGTAAGAGGGCTCCAGAGGAAATGAGTGGCTGTCGTTGGAAGTGCTGGTTCCAGGAATGGAGATGCGAGCAAGCCTAGGATGCGCAGATCTGGCCTATAGGGGAGGCATCTGAAGTGAAGGTCTGCATTTGGCAGCCATCTATCTGGAAGTGATAGGTAAAGTCATAAAATAGAGAAAGAGTAGAGAGAAGAGAAATTTGAAGATATAAACTCAACTAATGTGGGCAATTGGCAGATAGGAAAAAGGAAGGAGAGAGGGAAGGAAAAAGGGAGGGAAGAAGGGAGATAAGGAAGGAGGGAAGGAAGGAGAGAGGAAGGGAGGAAGATCAGAGAAGCTGTAGAGAAACTAAGTTCTGTCTGTCAGATAAATTTCATAACCTCTCTAGGTCTCTGTAGATTCATCTATAAAATGATGGGTTGGCAATGGACACAAAACTCTGGGGAAGGAGGGTATGTGGGGGGGGGGCAATGTTAAAATATGTACACAGATAATAATTTAATTTAAAAAATGTAAAAAATAAATAAATAAATAAAATGATGGGTTGGGATTAATTATACAAAGATATATATTCAAGGATGTTCATTGTAGTATTGCTTTATTACAGTAAAAAATGGGAAACAACCCAAATGTCTAACAATAAAGGATTGGTTAAATAAATTACAGTATGTTCAGAGAACAGATCACTTTGTAGCCATTTAAAAGTTATGATGCAGAGCCCTGGCTGGGTGGCTCAGTTGGTTGGAGTATCGGCCCATCCACCAAAAGGTTGGGGGTTTTCATCCCTTCTCGGGGCAAGAATGGGAGGCAAATGATCAATGTTACTCGCTCTTTCCCTTCTTCTCTCTCTAAAATCAATTTTAAAAATCCTTGGTAAGGATTTTCTAAAAAGTTATGATGTAGAAATAATTCGTTGACACATAAAAAATGTGTGCCATATACTAACTTTCAAAAGCAAACTGTAAGAACATGATTTCATTTTAAAAAACATATATATGCATAGAAAAAAAAAGAATAGAGGTTATAAATGTTTCTCTCTAAAGCAGAGGACATAATGGGTGATTTTCATCATATTTCATTCTTCTTAGTATATCTTCTAAGTTTCAAGAATAAATATTTATTATAGGTAAGAGTTTAAAAAAAACATAACTTAAAAGTAAAATGTTCTCTGTATGGAAAACCCTACTCACTTCCCTCAGACTACTTACAGTAGTCTGGGTTTCCTGTAGGAATGCTTATCATCTATATATATAAATGCCTAAGTGACCATCGCAACCGAACAGACAACCAAACAAGCTGTGTGGGGTGACCAGATCAGCAGGGGATTAGTGATGGGTGACCAAATGACTGAGCAGCAGGCTGCGTGGGGGGTGGAAGGGGGGTCAGTGAGGGGCAACCAGGCCAGTGGAGGGAGGGGCAGTTGAGGGCAAGCAGGCCGGTAGGGGAGGGCAGTTGGGGGTGAACAGACCAGCAAGGGGGGAAGTTAGGGGTGACCAGACAAGCAGGCATGTGAACAGTTAGGAGCCAGTGGTCCTGGATTGTTAGAGGGATGTCCAACTGCCAGTTTAGGCCCAATCCTGGACAGTCAGATATCCCCTGAGGAAGTGCAGGCTGGGCTGAGAGGACACCCCCTTCCCCTGTGCATAAATTTTGTGCACCGGGCCTCTAGGATATACATAACAAAAAAAACAGGGATGTTATTCTTTATGCATATTTTAATTTACAAAAAATTGATGTGGCCATCCATGAATGACAGGCCCTTTGCTCACCAGTCGGAGAACCTGAACTCCAGAAGCTTCCTTAACCACAGAGCTCCAGCTTCTTCCTTTTGCACAATGTGAGAACGCTCCCCACCCTAGC
Organism: Pipistrellus hanaki; assembly: GCF_964339955.1. Classification (NCBI taxonomy): domain Eukaryota; kingdom Metazoa; phylum Chordata; class Mammalia; order Chiroptera; family Vespertilionidae; genus Pipistrellus; species Pipistrellus hanaki. The sequence goes on along the minus strand of NC_140503.1, from coordinate 197,930,869 downwards.
AAACTGGGTCTGAGTTGGTTGAATGGAATAAAGAATGTTCCCATCCTAACCTGGAAAGGACCACCCAAATGTAATGCTATGGCTACATTCTAAACATCGGGGATAACTAATTTCCTAAATTAAACACCATGAACACTTTCAGTCTTCTGGTATTTATCTATTGGTTGAACAAATGCATACCAAAGTCCTTCTATGAACCAGTACCTGTGGTGGGTCCTGGAGATGCAAGAAGTGACACAGACATTATCTCTACCTCTACAGTCCCTGATGGAGCCATTTCCTAAACACTGAGAGCCATTGTTGGAACCTAAGGGACTTCGTTCTAAATTGGAGCTCTTAAAGGTCTAAGAACTCAAACCAGGAACTTGACTTAACTAAACCACCATTTCTGTATGTGCCCAATAAGATGATAACACCCATTTAAAAAAAAAAAATTATAAAGGTTAAGCCACTATGCAAAAGTATCTGGCCCAGGACCTGGCATATAGTAGGACCTCAGTAGTTATTACCATTTTCATTATAAATCCCATTGATTACTGATAATTATCACTATCCCCTCAGCAAATCTGTCTTTAAATCACTTGATCGCAATTTTTATTTCACCAGGCACACTTCCATTTTGATCAATACCCCTTCTTTCCCTATTTAGGAAATGTTTTTGCTGACTCTTTGGAAGAATTCTTGCATTCAGAGAGCAACTTGGGTTGCTGGTAGTTCGCTTTCACTCTTTGACACTCCTACCAGATGCTCCCTTCCTTTCTTTTCTTCGTTGGGGAGATAGTGGGCATCTAGTTTTGAAACACTTGGCTTCTGTTCAAAAAAGGAAAAACAGAAAATATTCTTTGGGACAATGATTATTTTTTTTTCTTAGTTACAAACCGAGAGAAAACAGCTAAAGGAGGAGACTGCGGCAATGAGAGATATTATGAGACCTACCATCATCCAGAAGTTTGCCGTCTCTAAGGGAACACATCCCACGGCCCCTCCAGCAGATACACACCAGAGAAAGGGACATTCTTCCAGCTCAGGGGCCACAGGCCAGGGCACTATCTGTTGCTCAGTTGGAACACACCACCTGGCTCAGAAACTATGGAAGTGTGATATTTCCCTTCACTTCCCACTCCCCAACTAACATCTATCCCTAGCAAATCTGTGTGTGTGTATGTGTGTGTGATTTGCAATGCAATGCAAGAAACATCACATCCTTAGTCAAATAATCCTCTCCCCTTCCAGCAGCCTCCTAGCTACACAAAATATGCAGCCAAATCCAAATAACCCTGCAATACAGAGAAGCCAGAGACACAAAGGCTGTCCCTCTCCCAATTCCAGTCTTGGAGAACTTCCTTAATGCCACAGCCAAACATTGTAACTGGGACCACACTTCCTTATGGCTGCAGCGCCACCTGGTGGCCAGGTGATCTAGGCGCGCACTCCTCCGTCTGGAAAAGCAACTTCTATCCCCTGACTCTGGGCTCCTTTCCAAAGAGAAACAGAAGTGGCTGTGGCACGTGAGGGCTAGAATTAGGGAATCACCGGGGTGCTATCCTATTCAAACTAGTTCCTGATGATAACCACATCCGAATCCCTGGGAAGAGACAAGAGACTAGAAAAATCCCTGTCAGCATTGGGTTTTCATGTTCAAATGCATCCTCATGCAAACTCACAAACGTGCACAAATATGGAGTCTACATCCAGGCAACATGTGTGGCCTTCAAAGTCTTCACGGCCTGCAAATTATATACATAAGGCCATTGTAATACAAAAAGGAAGATGACAAGCAGGCTCTGCATCTCTGTAAGGAGTCCCGCCCTTTCTCTTCCCCACAAATGGCCCTGCCTGCCCACTGCTGCCACGCCTGCTGCCATCCCAGACGCACAGCTGAACTGCGCCTTCATCCAGCACAGAACCACCCAACGCTAGCCCGCGCACGGCCGGGAAGGCAGTTTAAATAATGCAATTTGTTTGGGACTTAACCTGGGGGTATGCAACCTAATTCAGCTCATTTTTAAACCCAAATTATCCTGGCTAATAGCCTGGCAGAGCTCAGCACAGAATGTGTGCACCGCCGCTAAAAAATTCCATATTAAAATAGTTTGTGATGGGATATGCTTTTTTTTAATTAAAAGTTTAAATGTACATTAACATTTTTAGATGAAAAACTGACAATCCGAGAACAGTTCTAAATTCCCCTTTGATTGTGTTTCCAGAGCATGCTATAGCTACATAAATAGGCTACCAGCAAAGGTCTTCGAAAGATTCTTTCTGTCCCCTCACAGGGGCCCCTCTTTAGCACTGACCCCCCAGTCAAACTAGATTGTCTCCAAAAACTCCAACTTGCCGTCGTTTCTGACCCATCCCTCCCTGGTCAGGGCAGCTCTCTCCAGTCCCCTGCTGGGATCTCCTATAACCCCCATTAGAAGGAGGCTGAGTTGCTGCTTTTCTGCCAGCCTTTCCGAACCCATGTGTCCTTGCACTGACCCCTTGCCCTTGGGCAAATTTAGCAAAAAAAAAAGGCAAGGGAAGGACACCCAGTTAAATTTATCTTCAGATAAACAGCAAATAAATTTTTAGCACAAGTATGTCCCAAATATTGCATGGAGCATCCTCATACTAAAATAATTATTTGCTATTTACCTCAAATTAAAATTTAATGAGTGTTGTATATTGTATTCCACCATCCCAGCCCAGGGCCCTCTTGGGTGTCCCAGAATAAACCAGTCTTCCATGCCACAGTCCCCACCCCACCCCACACACATACACACAGTCCCTCCCTGCAGTTCCTCCTCGATGATGGAGAGGAATCCACACGTCATTCTTTTAAGACATCTAGCTGAACAGTCGTCTACTCTGAGAGAGTCGTTTTCAGCCATCTTGTTGGTTATTGATACTAGCCTCAGTCAATGGTTCCTCAAACACAGTGTTTGCACAATGAGCAGCACACGATTGTATTTTGCTTTCCTTGTATTTGTTTTTGGGTGACCCCTTACTAATAGCACATAACGCTGCTTTTCTGTTTATGGTAGTGATGTGGAATTCCTTTTAAAATAAAACTGTCTTTATTATAAAAAATAAAAGTAAATCAATGTAAGAGAGAAATTAAGTAAACAATAATGCTGCTCAGATTGAGCAATAGCCTGGCAGTGGTGCAAAAGGACTGAAGTTCAGGAAACAGTGGCCTAAAGCAGGGCAAAATCTGGCCCGCTGTTTTTATAAATAAAGTTTTATTGGAACATGGCCACAACCATCCATGTATGTATTGCCTATGGCTGCTTCCATGAAACAACAGCAGGACTGAGTAGCTGCAAAAAAAAAAAGACCATCTGCCTCACAGAGCCTGAAATATTTATTCTCTGACCCTCTACAAAAACTTGCTGACCCATGACCTAAAGTGTCACTCATCCAAAAAGTCTAAAGGAAAGATAGAACTCTGAAAGTCCCATGACAGAGATATTTTTGGACACAGCAAATATATGGCACAATAAGGCCTGAAGCATACAAGTCTTCCATTCCCCAGTTCAGATTCTTTTCATTAACCTCCTTCCCATGCCTGCCTCTGCTGGGCTTTCCATCCTTCATTCTCATGCTTAAGGTTTGGAGTAGTTCTGCTTCTTCCATTAAGCCTTCCCTTATTAACTCAGAGCCACCTCCGCCCTGTGCTAGGAACTGATACGTGAAATACACCAACACACCTTTTATCATGTTCTCCTTAAACATGCAAAGAAAGCCCTGGCCGGTGGCCCAGATGGTTGAGCATTGTCCCGTACACCAAAAGGTCATGGATTCAATTCCTCGTCAGGGCACATATGAGACAAACAGTCGATGTTTCACAACTCCTCTCTCTCTCTTTTCCTTTCTCTCTCTCTAAAATCAATAAAAACCTATCCTCAGGTGAGGATTTTTTTTTAAAGCCATCTGTTATTTTAGAGAAATGTGGCCATATAATAACTCAATAACTCAATATTTTAGTACAAACTATGTTCAGGTTAGCATAAATAGGTAACACAGTACCTTCCATAATCATGCACAAATTACTTCTGAAACAATGGGTAGGCTCTGGAAATAAAGCTTTAATCAGCTGCAAATGTCTGAGTAAGCACAATTGCACCTGCTAGTTAAGCATCCTTAAGCATGATGCATCCTAATCCAACAGGTCAGCAGTACTGAAGCATCTCAAGCCAATTCACTGAGAGGAGAAGACATGGGCACCTCGGATTTAAGATAAAACTAAAATACAGCCCCTATTGTGCTCTTACAGATACTGAATGTTTCTAAAAAGTCCCTTCACCTTGGAAACTACCAGGTACATGAATTCCAGCTTAATGTCACCTCCCTCATCAACCTTCCCACCCCGGCCCAGACAAAAGCTGTTGCCCCTCCTTCGGGATGTCTACAGACTCTGGTTGCTTTTGAAAATCCAGGCCTCCCAAACTCGCCTTATTCCTGTATGTGGTGATAATTCAGTGACCGAATTGCCTCTAAATCAAGGTCTTTGTTTGGCTTGCTTTTTCCCAGTGCCTCCACAGGATAGGTCTTGATACGTCTTGGCTAAAAGAAGTGATAAGACCCCAAAAGTTGTTCCAAAGGAGATCCACGGAGAATATGACCACACATTTCTATGAAACTAGCAGAATCAAGCAAAACTAAGTAACTGTTATCCGTGCTGACTGAAAAAACGTTCTATTTGAAATCCAGTTTGGTGGACAAGTTATGACGATCAAGGCAAGATACACCCTGGGTCATGTTGGGGAGGGGCCTTTCTCTTCCTGTTGAGTTCTTCTCACCCGCCTCCACTCTCCTTGTTCTCTTAGGAAATCAGCCAATATCAGTCATCTGCACATCAGTATGAGTGAGAAGGAGTTACTTCTCCCAGCCTCACCTCTAGCCGAGGCTCTAAAGGCATTATCCCAAATTAAAGAAACTGGCAACCTGTGCCACACGCCAAGGAAGAATCCAACACTACCCAGCTCTGCCTACAAGTCAAGCCTGATTGGGTGCTACGTTATCCTGGCTCAACTAGAGATGGCAGCAGTGATGGAGGAGAATAAAATGCATGTGGTGATCATTGTTAGCCCTCTTTCCAGATCTCAGAGACACTTCATTCATTCCAGAACAGAATAAAATATTATATGAAACTATCTGGTACCTGTATAAAAAGTAAAAGACCTGGAGGAGAAGTGAAAAACTCCAAGGAAAAATTGCATTGTATTCATGAGGAAGATAAAACCATTCTTTAAAAAAAATAGAATTTTTTCTCTACATGATTTTTTTTCTTTTTTTGCAGCCTTCATACCTCTATCGCCAATTTTTATTTTTATCTTTTTACATCTTGGGGAGAGCCTCACTGATTATGCCAAATAGGAAAGTGGGGGAGACTCTAAGAGAGCAATGCTGGGCAAGCTGTTTAAGTAATAGGAAAGCGAGAGAAATGTTCAGCCCAGAGGGAACCATCTCCCATGTGCCAGTACCTCCCCGTCGGAATGCCACGATCCCCGGGGAGGCACGCCATAAAAAGCATAATTTGAGTATCATCTCTCATCATTCAATATAGTTTTTCAACCCTTTCAAAATTACATTGGAAAATCTATATAATGTGTGCTTAGATTAATGAACTGTTTGAATCCGGATCGATAAGCACTCGAGCTTCTGTGCTGTGGACACCTGCTGGGAGCATCCCGAAGAACCCGCATGGAGGGCAGAGCCAGCCGACGCGCTGTGACTACAGGGGTTCCACTTAATAAACAAGCAATCTAATACATGACCTCTGCAGATTAATTTCCTGAGAGCCAGTAAATAATCTGGATTCAAAATGTCCCTGATTCTGCATATAATTACAGTATCACTTACCAATTAACACATTGATTTAAACCTTCTCGGGATTATGTATTGAAGAGCATAAAAGAGATTGTTCTGTCATCTTCCAAACACTCAAAAAACGCTCTAGTTAGACAAAGAATCACAGCGAGAGGAACTTTCCACCCATCTGACTGTTGTTTATCGGAGGAAAAACGAGGAGGGTAAATACGGTAAAGGGTACTTTATAATATCACCGGCCACCATTATTTTCTCAATAACGGCACCACAATGACACCCATTAGCAAAGGTTTGTACGTGACATAATAACAAAGTCTTGGAGGAACTTCATCATGGCCTGAAATATTTCTGTAGAGCCGGAGATTTATAAAACTGCTTCTCTCTAGCTTGGATTATTATTTTTTTTAATTTACTGCAGCAGCAACCAGGGAATAATTTATCCACCATTAGACAGTTACATAAATAGACAAAGATATACGGTGGAGATTCTTCTCTACTTTAGACAAGTATAATAATTAATGTTTGTTTGCTGTTTCTTATTCCTACATAAAATTTCCCATTAAAAAGTGTTAATCTATCCCTTCATAAGGCCATACAGCGGTGGAGGGGAGAAGGGAGCAGGGAGGGGGGAGAGATACAGTTGAGATTGCTGCGTCGCATGCATACATATGTAAAAGAAGTTAACAATAATAAATCAACACGGCAAATAAAATGAAGCCTGCTGTCCGAGGGCCAAAGCTGTCAAAATGAGGTTTGGTTATTAAGACCTCCGTAGCCAGCTGCTGGGCTAAATAAAATCTTTCCTATCATGTGGGTGCTTAAGGGGAGACAATCCGCAACTGGGATCAAACTGTCAGGGTGCCACGTTCCTGATTCCTTCCCCTTTCTTCCTCTCCAAATAACTGTGTGACCCTCCACAGAAAATGAGAGCTGACTGAAGCCAAACACGACCTAACGAGCTTGTACACGCATTAAACCTCTCCGGCATTTTCTCAAACAGTAAAAATTGCCAGAGAAGGAATGCTTATGCCTCGGAAAAATAAAGATCTCACTGGTTGGCACTCCAGCACTACTGCTTTCCTGGTCAGATCGGTACCACAAACAATCATCAATGTGATTGAAAATGACAAGTCTTGGGAAACAGACACATCCCACGTTGGACCCCATTCTTATTCCTTCTAAGAGACAGGTGACGCCGCTGACGGATGCTCTCCCATTCCGAAATACACAAGGCGGAAGTGATTATTCCTGAGACGCGGCAGCTGAATGTTCCTAACCGGCAAGAAAATAAACAAATCTGCCCGAGCTGGTTTGGCACAGTGGACAAAGCGTGGGCCTGCAGACCAAAGCTCCCGGGTTCCACTCTGGTCAAGGGAGCGCTCCTACCTTGGTTGCATGCTCCTCCCAGGCCTGGGCCCTGATCGGCGCACCTGCAGGAGGCAACCAATCAATGTGTCTCTCTCACATCGGTGTTTCTCTCTGTCTCTCCCTCTACCTTCCACTCTCCCTAAAAAAAACAATGGAAAAATATCCTTGGGTGAGGATTAACAAAGAAAACAACAACAGCAAAAAAAGAAAGGAAGGAAGGAAGGGAGGGAGGGGAGGAGGGAGGAAGGGAGGGAGGGAGGGAGGGAGGGAGGGAGGGAGGGAGGAAGGAAGGAAGGAAATAAGCAAAGCCAACTCCTCCTCCAACGTACGTCAATCCCTAATTTAAAAGGAAGAAAATATGGCCCGGGAGGGTAGGAAGTCCCAAGTGTCGTTTCCAAATAAAAGGAACATTTCAAATAAACTTCAAGTCCCTTGACGACATCCGGACAAAAACAGCAGTTTATGTACCAGCCTCTCCCCCAAGCCCCGGTAGAATTACCGAGAGTTTCAGCCGCTATAATCCAACTCTAAAGCTCTGGGGGTGTCCGCACCACTCAATAGAAAGGAAAACTGAAAATAGTACAAAAATGACTCTTAGTAGCCATAATGTACACTTCTGTGGTCATTACCGGTCAGATAATAACCGGCAGCGACCTTAAACCCATACATTATGGTTTAAGTATGGGCCAGTGCTCATCGCAGATGTGGGGCTTAGAAATAAACAATACAATCTCGCTGTAAAGGCTCCAACTGCTCACAGGCCCCCTCACAGGCAGGATCTCTCCCTCGCCAGCGTTCTCACACCAGGAACCTTTTAGAATGACCTGGAAAATGTGTACTTTAGGGTAATCGTGTTGCACTGCAGAGACAAATACCCAGACCCATGTCATGGAAACCACGCACGGAAGGCAGGTCCCTGCACTGGTTTTATACCTTGAAGACTCCGGAAGAATCTTTTGACCTTTTGAAGGCCCAGCTCTCAGGAAAGCTGCAAGGATCTTAGTTAATACATTCGTCATGTCTGCGAAGGGGAATGATAACAATATTCCCCTTTCACAGTCAAAACAGTGAGGTGCAGGTGAGCCACATGACCTGCTGGGCAAAGGACACCGAAATGACACAGAATGAACTGTTTTGCTGGGCAGACCTGGGTTCTCGCAAGAAAGTACATTTTCACAATGTTTAAATGCCTTCATCATAGATCTAATTGTATGTCTTCCTGCCTCATGCAAATGAGAGGAGTTTGCACATTTTTAAAAATTTTTTTTAAATGTACAAGGAATGTTGCATCTGTTCTCTTCTTTGTAAACTCTCTGCTCAACTAATTTTTTTACATGAAATAATCCTTGTAAATGTGTCTCTGGCCAAGCTGGAAGACTGCATAGTCTGGGAGAAGCTAGAGCTAAAGCCTTGCTCTGCTCCAATACTTGAGCAAAGAGTCCCACCACTTTATCAAGAATTTCCAGCTTGCCCTAGCCAGCTTGGCTCAGTGGATAGAGCATCAGCCTGCGGACCGAAGGGTCCCAGGTTTGATTCCAGCCAAGGGCTCATGTCTGGGTTGCGGGCTCAGTCCCCAGTAGGGGGCATGCAGCCAATGATTCTCTCTCATCACTGATGTTTCTCTCTCTCTCCTTCTCCCTTCCTCTCTAAAATCAATCAATAAATATATTTTTTAAAGAATTACTGGCTTTCTGAAGATGTCCACTGGTTATTTCTTGGCAAAGCCATAGTGGATAGAATACAGAAAATTGGGCATTTCCTCGAAAACATGAAATAAACCCAGTTATAGCAAAAATGTTGTTTTCAGTTGTTTGAAACACAAAAGCAGGGACACGTTGACACCAGCTTCCATCCTCTTCTTCTTCTACTCCAATGAGCTAGTTCATCCACACACGCATCTGCCCTGGCTCCTTGGGGTCACAGTTGAACCCAAGTTCTCAACCCTTGACCACAAGTTCGCAATCTAAGGCTGTGAATAGCTCACAAAATCAACATAGGGCTTTTTTTGTTCCTAATTTTCTTACTACTTACTAGCTTTCTCATTCTCTCCCTGCCTATCTGGAAAGCGATTCCACTTAACTGATTGTTGGCAGGGTCTTTCCTGAAGAAGCTAAAAGTCAACTTTGCTTCAAAGCTTTAGCCACCTAGTCTTTCAGGTACAGAGCTCAGGGTCTACAATGCCAGTGGCAATCTACCCAGCACCATCAGACTGCCTCACAGCTAAAGAGGCCATTGGCAGATGGGTGAATACCTGTCTAGGGCAGTGGCTCTCAATGGGTGTAATTTTGGCCCTGGGAATTACTGGTCAATGTCCTGAGACATCTTGGATTGTCATCTGGGGGAGTGGAGATGGGGTTGTTGGCATCTAGTGGATAATGATAAGGAACACGCAGGAAAGTACCCTCCTCCCCCTCCCCCCCAAAAAAAGAAAGAAAGAAAAGTATAAGCCCCAAATGTCAATAGTGGGGAGGTTAAGAAACTGGGCTGGATTCCTTGTTGTCTAGGACAGGTTCATGCATGCATCCCCAGCACCTCCCTGGTATCTAGCTGATGCTGGTAGAGAACCAGCAAAGCAACCTATGACAAGAGCGTCAGGAGACAGCCCAGCCTTTTCCTTCCTGCTTTATGTCCCATTTTCTTCCATTTGTTGTTTCCAGCTCTCTCCCATTCACCACGCCCCATTCCCTCCCTCTTGTTTTACTCTCTGTTCTTTCTCTTTGCCTTCAAACTGCTTCTTTTGGAGAGCATTCCAGTTCCCAAAGCAGTTAAGTCTAAATGATCTTCAAAACAACCCCACAAGGGAAGTAGAATATCCATAACTCTACAGAGTGAAACTGAAGCTCACAAAATGTAATTTGTCAAAGGTCATCAAAGTCACTAAGTCAGTAAGGTGAAACCGGTGTGTGCCAAGCTCCAGGGCCAGGTGTTCTTCCAGTGAAAGACACCCTGGGACATTATTTGGTCATGCTGAAAGGAGAGAGGGAGAAACATCAAACATTCCCTGTTCTAAAACAAATTCCAGAATACTCATAAGTAGTTGAGGAATAAGGATCATGTACTAGGAAGTTCCCTTCAGGACAACGCTTTCTCCCTCTTTTCTGTAGTGATTGTGAGCCAAATTCATTCAGGGGCTGAAAAATGGAATTGTATCTTTCATATCTATCTATCTATGCAAATGCCTTATTTTAAGAGCCTCAAGTCATGGAATAATCTTGGACTTTCTGGAACAGAGCATCATTGACATTGGATGCAATACCATAAGCCATTGGCCTTAGTAAGTGACAGGAGACCCAACACAAGGGCAGAGACCAGTGTCATAGTGCTGCTAGCATCTGACAAAATGCACGTGAAATTTCATCGCAAATCCCCATCTATCTCACCTGCCACAGTGGCATTGTACACCCTGTGATCAGTGCGTGGTCTCAAGGGCACTGGGCCGAGGTGGTAAATATATAAAAGTAAACAAAGACCTCAGAAGTGAGCTGTGTGTGCATACACAACCACATTTTTAATGCCATAAAACTAACATGCATCTTCCCGTTTGCATGCATGTTCTCCTACATTCCTAAGTTCTTTTGTGTACCAGATCCTGTGTTAGGTGCCAAAGATATAAACCTGAATTGGCCTCACAGTCATCCATTACATGGCCTACAAGGGGCCCAAGACATATCAACAGGTAAATCACCTTCCGAAGAGATCAATGCCCCACTGGAAGTTCGGGGGTTGCCTCCCAGAGGAGGAAGATGAAGAGTTCTGCCCAGGGAGAGTATCTATCAAAGCTGAGACTTGAAAAACAAGGAGAAGTTTGCAGCAGAAGAGAAGGACGGCACAGAGAGCAACATAGCCAAAAGCATAAAAGAGACAAAGACCCAGATTTGCTCAGAGATAGAGAGACTTGGGGAGCATTTGCTTGTGCTGGGCCCAGTGTAGAAACCAGCTGAGGAAGACTAAGGCATAGATGAGAAGGGATTTATATGCTAAGAAATTTAGATTACATTCTAGAAGCCAGCACTTTTTTTTTTAGTTTTCTGGTGCTGCCCAGATAAGACATACGTTTTCCATCACAACTTGGTACACACACATATATATTTATAACTGAAAGAAACATTTACAAAACAACACTCACACTTTCTGCATGAAATTCATTCTATTTTCCATTTCATATTTTTGAATGTTTGATGCAAACCCCAAACACATTGGTTGTATCCTATAGTTGTTAAGCCCTGCTATGGGCCACAAAGAGGGCAAGAGCGTTTTTTAATTAGGAATTGACAAAATCAGGTAAATTTAGGATGATAATTTTGGCAGCAAAGTGAGAGGTGGGTTGGAGTTTAAACTCTGGAATTAGAGAAGCCTGCTAGAAGCAACAGACCATAAAAAATAAGATAGCCCAGTTAGTATGGCTCAGTGGTTGAGCGTCAACCTATGAACCAGGAGGTCATGGTTCCATCCCTGGTCAGGCTTGAATCCCAGTAGGGGGTATGCAGAAGCAGCCAATCAATACTTCTATCTCATCATTGATGTCTCTCTCTCTCTCTCTCTCTCTCTCTCTCTCTCTCTCTCTCTCTTTCTCTCTGTCTCTCTCCTTCCTCTCTGAAATCAATAAAAATATATTTAAGGGGGAGAAAAACATGATATGAACCTGAACTTAAGCAATGACTCCAAAAATGGAAAGCAGGCCCAAGTTCTAGATCCTTCAAGCCACAGAATCAACTAACTTGGGTGACTTATTACAGTGGACATGAGGATAAAGTTTCTAGAGAGAGACTGATGGGATGATGCCAACACTAACTGGGATAGAGAACACAGAAAGCACAACAGGTTTGAGTGATAGAAAGCTGTCTGTCTGGACTAGGTAAATGTGAGTTGACTATAGGACACTTCCAATGAAATGTCCAGTAAATGGATGGATGGGTGGTTCCAAGTTTCAGAAGGTATGTCTGATATGGAAATGTGGATGTAGCTATAATTGGTATAAATATGATCATTAAGGCCTTGAGGGCAGATGAGATCTAGAGGGTCATATAAAAAAGCAGGGAGGAGCCGAAACCGGTTTGGCTCAGTGGATAGAGCATCGGCCTGCGGACTGAAAGGTCTCAGGTTCGATTCCAGTCAAGGGCATGTACTTTGGTTGCGGGCACATCCCCCAGTAGGGAGTGTGCAAGAGGCAGCTGATTGATGATTCTCTCTCATTGATGTTTCTGACTCTCTATCCCTCTCTCTTCCTCTCTGTGAAAAATCAATAAAATATATTAAATTTAAAAAAAAGCAGGGAGGAGAACAAACATGTCGCCCTGGGAACATCAAACTGAAAAATGAGGAAGAAGAACCAAAGGCATTGGAAAAGAGAGCATCATCATGGCCTCATCATTATCCAGCATAATACTACATATTCATTTCTACCTTTACGTATTGCTTGCCTCTGCCACTAGAATATGATGCACTTCTGTACCTCCAGAACCTAGAATAGTGCCCCTAGCACATAGTAGGACTCAATAAATATTTGTTGAGTGAGTGAATGAATACAGAAAAGAATGTGAGCCATGGAAGAAGAGTATTTCACATTATGGGAGTTGTCAACACAGGCAATTGCTTAAAAGAATCAAGAAGGAAGAAGACTGAAATAGGTCATTAGTTTTGAAAATTAGGTCGTTGGTAACATTAGCAAGAGTCATTTCAATAAGTGTTCAGATAAAAGCTAAATTGTTATGGTTTCTAAGAAAATGGGGTGAGGGCCCCAGTTGCAAGGGAATAGAAGGAAATGTCAGGAGAAGGTTAATTTGCAAGAGAAGAGATGGAAGCAATCTCAGGTCATGTATTCATTTCCATGACTAAGAAATTGAAGATAAAAAAGGAAGAAAGCAATGGAATAAGATGGTGAAAAGGGTGGAAAGAGCTAGGAAGTCTATAAGTGAAAATAAGTATACAATTAAAAGGTTGTTTTGTCCTGTAGGGCTGCTATAATAAAATACCATACACTGGGTGGCTTATACTGGTAAACAATAGAAATTTATTTCTCACAGTTCTGAAGTCAGGGAAGTATAAGATCAAGGCACCAGCAGTTTCATTATCTGGTGAGGACCCACTTTCTGGTTCATAAACTTCTTCTAACTGTGTCCTCACTTAGTGGAAAGGGCAAGGAAATCTCTCTTGGGTCTCCCTTTCAAGGGCACTGATCCCATTAACAAGGGCCCCACCCTCATGACCTAATTACCTCCCAAAGGCTCTACCTCCTAATGCCATCACAGTGAAGGTTAAAATTTCAACATATGAATTTGGGGTTGGAGAAACTCAAACATTCAGACCATAGCAGAAGTTGACTTTCATAAGCTTTTTGTGTTATAGAAGAGGAGGGAAGAACATGTGGGTTACCATGAGTAAATAAGCAGGGATATGAAAGAAAAATGAGGAAATCCCCGAATAGACAGACTCTCACTTTTATTCTATGAAGGAGGGGGCAAGATTACCTGCAGAATCTGCAGAAGTTGAGGAATCATTCATTTTGGATGGAAAAGGTGGCTAACTAGGAGAGAGCAAAGAGATTTCAAGAAGCACCAAAGATCTAACCAAAACTAGAAACCATAATTCAAGGTGTGGTCCATCAGATGGTCATGGAACTTCTTTAGCAAACCTTGGAGCCCAGAGGAGAAGCAAAGGGAAAAAATAACTCACCATGTCGCCACAGTGTTGTGATGAAAATTATCCTGGGAGAAAGCCTACCCATCTTCTTCTCTACGAATAAGAGCAGTTAGTCCCAGTTTTAGCCCTTCTATGTGGCCGGGACCTGAGAAAGTCATCATATCTCCATGAGCTCAATAACTGTGTTGTTCTAGTCTCAGTAGCTTGTGGTGGTGCTCAAATAGGACAATGTCTTTGAATGACTTTTGCCAACTCCTACGTATTCCTTAGGTCACTGGCCTTGTTGCTCCCCTAAACCAGTCTTTTGCCATGTTTTTAGTACCGGTCAACAAGGATACACCTAACACCTACTAGACATCTGCCTGTCTCCTTCTCTCTGACTAATCTCCTAGCTCCACAGGAGTCACATTTTTTACCCAGAGCATAGAACAGTTTGCAGAGGAGACCCTTGCCTCCTTCAGCATCTATTTAAATTACTTCCCCATGAAAAGAACTTCTGCCAACCCCAATGCCTTAGAGATGGAACCAAGGTGAGAGAAATCTGCTTGTGTTAGCAAACTCCATAATTACATGGAGATATATCCACCTGGGTAATAGCTAATAGGATATTTTTTTTAAACTTTTTATAAAAATATTTCCATTTCTTACCTTGCTAGATTGACTTTGTTTCAATATTAATTGCCTCCATAGTCTTAATCTAGAGCAGTATTTCTAACCAGTGTCCCTGTACGTTTTTCTCTCTTTCTGGGAAACTGCTATGGGATGACTTCATTTAAATATTTTAATACCATGAATAAATATTATTTTCCTTTGCTCTAGGGGGGGACAAGCAAGTCTCTGGAGGGTGACTGTCAACTCTCCGACAGTTTACTTCATGAAATAGGTCACCAGGTTTCAGTTTGGCCTACAAGTTTCATCAACTAAAGAAATGCCCATCTCCTTTCACCTATGCTAATTACCATGATCTGCAAAAGGAACATACAAACCCTCCCCTGAAACACTCCTTTCTAGGGCATTGAGTTTATGAATGAGGTCTCTTGGCCTAAAGGATTCTTGGACAGCCTTTTACATAACAAGTCTCCTCCTGCTGCGGATGCGCGGATCCCAGACAATGGTGTCACCTGGAATGCTAAGTTGCAGCCATAAATTATTCTTTTTTGCATCATTAGAGCAGCTGCTCTGGCCTCGCAGTCCATCTCTGTCCTGTGCCAATGCAAAGGGTTAGCTGAGGCCCCCTCACTTGTTAAGTAAGCTCTGACTCCTCACCAGTCCCGAGCACATGCTCCGGTCCCTGGGTAGCCCAATTTTTACTGCTGAAACTCAAGAAGCTATTAAAGTCTCCTCAACCTGGCAGAGCCCCAGGACCAGATGGTGTTCTCCTGGTTCTTACAAAGCCTTTATTAACAAAATGACACCAAGCCTCGCTGGCCTCCATAATGGCTGCTTTTCCCACCCACAGAAGACCCTAGACGGGGAGGACAACCTGTTGACTGCTATTCTCATCATTGCTGTCAAAATATCCTGCGGCCTCCCAGATGCCCTGAATCTTCCCCTGACCTCTTGCAGGGCACCCATTAATATGGCCTCCTCTCCCCCAAAAAGGAAAGAAAGCAAAAGACTGCACTTAAGCTAATGAGAGGCATAAACAACAGACTACAGAGGGTGTTTGCTAGGACCTCTCCATCCCTCTTTGGGAATTTTGAACAGTTTGGCAATGAGTAAGCTCCAGGCAGGCCCCCTCAGGAAAGTCAGAGCTCTTCATTGCTAGGCTGGCATCTCAGGATTTGCATGGAGGATCCGCTTTCGGTCTGGAGTGGCTTTCCAACCTGAGCTCATGCAGCCGGCCACACATGATTCTGAGCATCACGGCTGCATTAGCGGGGCCTGGGAGAGCATGGGCGTCAGGAATGGAGCGAGAATGTCTCACCTCAGGGTCACTAGTTCAGATGCAAAAGGCCATGGAAAGCTTCGGGTGGACTCCGGGACAGTTTCCAGGCCCCATCAGCTGCCACAGATGGCACTTGTGTGACAAATCCTAACTGCACAGTGTCTCAAGAAAAAACTTGGAAACTCACGCTCTCTGAGGTCACTCTGGGCTTGGGAAAGCATGAGGCGGAGGGACGGAATTAGCGGCCCTTTCCACCCGTTCTGTGACCTCTGGCTTTGTGAAGCATGAAGCCATTCAGAAACGCAAATGCCCCCTCCATGAGTTTTTCAAATGGCTTTTCAAGTTCAACAGTTTGACTCACCCTCTCACCTAGTCTTTGTCCACTCACGACAGGCCCTGGAAACACGTGAGCAGTTGAAACCTTTAAAATTCCCCCCAACCTCAACTGTGTCAGGGGAAAGTAGGCAGAGCCCATGAGAGCTGTTTGGACATTTGGCTCAGAACTGTTAACAAATGATAAATCCCTTGGTCCAGTCACACAGCTAATAAGTTGGCAAAAGTGATACTTGAACTCAAGGCTGTGAGAGTCCCAAGCATTGCACTCCTGGCCATTTTGCATAACCCTGCCCCCAGACCTCCATCAATGCTGGGCGGTTAATGAGTAACCCTGTGAACTATCCTAGTCCCCGATGTATACTGTTCTCATTTGTCGGTTTAAAACAGGGTGGGCAATCCAACGCCATGCACACCACAGCCCACATTACTGATCAGCCACGCTCTCACAGAGCCAAAATGAGGCCTTTGATTCCTCACACGCTCCTCATAGAGTCTTTCTTTTTTAATATATTTTATTGATTTTTTACAGAGAATAAGGGAGAAGGATGGAGAGTTAGAAACATCAATGAGAAAGAAATATCGATTAGCTGCCTCCTGCACATCCGCCACTGGGGATGTGCCCATAACCAAGGTGCATGCCCTTGATCGGAATCAAACCCAGAACCCTCCAGTCCACAGGCTGACTCTATCTACTGAACTAAACAAGTCAGGCTCCTTATATAGTCTTGATCCATATAAAGTTTCTAGCCGGGGCCAAGAAGAGGGTGTGGCTGATCAGATACTTGCCTTGGGTGCAAAACTTAAGTCGGCACCAAAATCTCAATAATCAAGATAATATTTTATTGCAATAGGTTAAAAACTGACAGGAAAAAAAAATGAGCTAAGACAGACGTCAACAGGCTCTTATTTCTCACAATTCTGGAGGCTGAGAAGTGCCAAGTTGAGGTGGTTGATTTGGTTCCTGGGAAGGGTGCTCTCTCTGGCTTTCAAAAGGCCATCTTAAGCTGTACCCTCATGTGGCAGAGAGGCAAGCAAGCTCTTTGGAGTCTCTTTTTATAAGGACACTGATTCCAGCCTGGGGACCCTACCTTGATGACCTCATCTACATGTAATGATCTCCCGAAGGCCCCATCTCCAAACACCACCACACCAAAGGCGGGGTGAGGGGGTTTTGAGAGCTTCAACATGTGAAGAGGGGAGTGGGGAGCATGATTCAGTCCTTAGCAGCATCCAAGGGCTAGAAGGGCTCCGTGAGTAGCTAGACACGGAGGTCCAGGGAAAGAACTGCAGGAGAGGAGGCTGGCCACCCTGCAGCTTTAAAGACCACGAGAAGAAGTTTGGGTTGGAATCTGTAAATAAGGGGAAGCCACGTGAGCTGAAAGGTGGTTGATCCAATGACCAAATGGCAAAGAACCAGTGAACACCTGGTTAGAAGGGAGCAGTACAGGGAGTGAGCAGATACAAGGAGGTTACTGTGTGGTCCAGGACTGGACCTGGGGGTAGCAGAGGAGATGGAGAGGAACAAGCTGACTCAAGCTGGAACTGATAACCCTTGGTGATGAGTTTGATGTGGAGGGACAGGGAAAGAGAAAACAAATGCTTGATTTTGGCTTAAGCAACAGGATAGCATTACTAAGGTAATGAGAGGCTGAGTAAGAAACAGATGTGAGTTGGGTTTGGAGTGAAGAGTATTATCTCATTCCCTGTGGGGGAGGGATTTTCCCACCTAAGGTGGGGATAGGATGCTGGAGGGAAAAAAATCATACCTTCCCACTGATAATACCTACTGGCTGAAAACAATCACCACAAATTTTAGTCTCCATCAATCCTCCCACTTGTGTCTTACTCACGGCAATAAAGTTTATTCCCAATAATACTGCTGCAATTTTTTATTCATCATCCTTGTGTCTTAGAATTACCATAGCAGTGAAATTTATATTCAATGGCATTATTACAATTTCCAACTACTCATGAAATTATTGTTTCTATTTGTGATGTGTTTTGGAGCTATAATGATAAAAATTTCCTCTCAAAAATACCACTGCAATGTTGATGTCCTCAAAACCTGCCATAAATGACAAATTACAGAATGCCTGTGAGCAGCTAAATGCACTTCCTGGACAACAGAGCTTCTTTTTTCTATGATGTAGAAATCAGGGCCCTTTAGTAAAAGAACTGAAATACTAATGGCTGAAAGTCACAGGTTAGGACAACTCCGATTGTTGACCCTGAACCTATTAGTAAAACAAAGCATAAAATTGAGCACATGCCTCCTAAATGTGCTTTTTAATTTATAAAATATTGTAACCTAATTATAAATTAGATTATAATTTATTACTACTTCTACAGCACTCATCCTATATAATAAAAGGCTAATATGGAAATTGTCCCCTCCACCAGGAGTTTGACCAAGGGGTGGGGCCAGCTAGCCAACCTCTTTCATCCTCTCCCCCATCCAGCCCCACCTGATTGGTCCCAATCAATCGGAGCCAGCCTGCTAGACCCCACCTGTGTACAAATTCATGCACACAGGCCCTTAACAGATAAACCAAGAAAGAACTTGAAGAGGATGGAATACAAAAGAAAAAGACACAGAAATCCTAATATATTTTTCCCCCCTCTTCATTGCTCTTCTACGTTCCCCACCTCATTAATGCCCCACAGTTTGGAAAGAACTGGACTAAAACTTACACCCCTCCCTCATCTCATAATCTATCTATCCTTCTGATTCTTGGAGAGAAGTGATTGGATCATGTGTTCCCAACCCCTGGGGCTAAATGCAGAACCCTAAGGGCTTAGGCGCAGAGGCCACAAGAAGGCCAGGAGGGTCGTTTCATCTGTTTAAATTTGGGGAATTTTGAGTGAGAAGTTCAACTGAACAGAAGGCTTTGTAATGAACACAAGCAAGTTTGGAAATTGCTACTCTAAAAAGCATCCCAAGACTCCAGAGGCTACCTGTATGCTCCCTTCGCTCTCTGCGCTGCTGTTTCCTGTTATCTTCTTGACTTCTTCCAGGTCCCAGCTAGAAGGCATTAAAGCAGCCTCAGTGACTATTTATGTGTTCAACTGCTTTGGGCAGACTTGGTTCCTGGTACTGCATGGCCACTATCAGGATGCTGCCACAAGAGCTTACACACACACACACACACACACACACACACACAGATTTTCAGAAGGAATAGGAAAAATTCCAAGACAGCATTAGACAGCTTCTAAGCAGCTGGCACAGGGAGTCACTCTGTCAAGACTCCTGTTATAACTGTTCTGATCTTTCCCATCAAAGATCCAAGACAGATTCCAATAAAATGGCCCATTTACACAAACAGCACCTGGACTTCTAGGTACAGATTTACCATGAATTTACTGTACAGTCAAAGAGAAGTGACCCAACCCTCTGGGTCAAATCCCATATGGCCAAGAAGACTTTCTATCCCCAGAAGAAGTTCTTCCAAAATAGAAGCTGCCCCAGTCTCTCACGCTGACTTTCTGTCCTCCTTATCCAACCTGTTCTTTGGACAATACTCTTAATCTTTTTATCCTGGTTCAAATTCCTTCCCCAAACGGAGGTCTCCCTTCCTCTTGGGAGTTCCTATAGCGATGGTTGTCTGTGCAATTCATTTGACAGTTAATTGTGGGAGACCCTGTATTGTTGCTTATTTAAAGGTTATGATGGCAATTAACTTTTCATACATCCTTCCAGGATCCCAAGGTAGACCAGAAGTATCTGTAGGGCAGGAAGTCTCTTACCTCTTCACATAGGGAATAACATGGCAGTTGGGACATAGTAGGTGCCCTGGAGAGATTTGCTGAATTCAATTTTTTTCAAGCACATTGTCAGCTTCCTTTAATTTCTGTGAAAGGGCATAGCAATACCCATCCCATGAGGCTGGGCTGAGGAGGAAACCGGCTAGTTCATGCACAACACAGCCATAAACCATCAACCCCAGGGACACATATATCTGATAGTGTTGGTTAATTTTCTAAATGCTCACTTCATTGTCAACATTTGAAAATCGGGGGATTTCACACAATGCACGCTAACAAACCTGCAACACTGGCTTCTGTTGAAAACCAGAGCTCGTCGCTCTACGTGCGTTCCTATCTGGTAACAGCTGGCGGGAGCTGAGAAGCATAGATTTTTCTGATCACAGTGTCCTCCTCATTCCCTAGCAATCGCATGCAATGTTAAGTCAAGATCTGAGAGGACCTAAAAGTTCTTGTCCCTTAAAGAGTCATGATTTGTGTGCTAGAGAGACACTATGGAATGGTGGGGACTGTGACAAAATGACAAGGCTACCTCCCAGTCACCACCCACCCATCCCACTTCAGCCACGTGCCCCTGCCGAGTAGCTCCCACAGTCATGTGAGTGCCCTGCCCTTGGTAAGTGCTTAGGAAACCATAGTATCCTGACCCACTTCCCCTGTCCTTACATTCTTCTCCTACCTCATTTATTTTGTCTCAAAATAGCCTAATTGTTTCTGTGCCCTTAGATTTCCCTTTCAGATTTGTATTCCCCTGCCCTTTTCTGTGTGTGGGATCCTGCTGGTAGGACATTTGAATCAGACCTTACCTCATTCTTGGAGACTAAGTGACCGCAGCCTGACTGCGGGAAAGCAAGTCAATGAGCAACTGGGGCGGAGAGAGGGGCACCGCCACAACCTAAGTAACGGGGGCTTCCTGCACCTGACAGGACTCAGGCGCAGGCCTGGGGGGGGGGTGCACAGAAAGCTGGAGAGTCAGCTGCTTTGGATGTGGGCCCTGCTACCTCAGCCCAAGGCTGGCCTCACACCTGTCATGCCCACAGCCCTGGCCGTTTGCCAAAGAAAAGGAGGAAGGGGGGAAGGAGTGAGGCGAGGTGGGAGGAAGGGGAGAGAGGAGACGAGGACAGGGGTGGGAGGAACTCTGAGATCTCAGCTTGTGCATCGCTGAGATAGTGCTTAGCCCAAGAGAACGGGCGCTGCCTGGTTTTAGCAAAGCGACAAATGCAAATGTGGCTTGTCCTTAAAATTCAGTAGCACTGGGATGAAAAAGAAGTGCTACCTCGAGTTGTGACATTTAAGTGGTCATGCATTTTTCAGCGTATCAGTTATACCAAGATGTTTATATTCCCTCCCTCCTCGGTCATGTTTCATTTAAATGGGGAATGGGGGGAGTCTTAGGAAACTTTAATTAAATACAATAGAATCGTGGAGATCCAAGTGAACCAAAACAGACTTTAGAGGTTAGAGAAAGCAGAAACCCAAATGATATAAATAATGAGGGGAAAATAAAAGCGGAAGAGTAAACGAAATAAATATTCTTGTTATCTCTGCCTCTGGCTGTTTCCCCTCCAAGTGCATTTTTATCTTGTATTATAGTTCTGAAAAATCCAGAAAGAAAAATGTCAGTAGATGACAGCATGAAAAGTTTCGTGGGATGCCGAGTTCATCTAAAACCTTTAGCAGTAAAGGGAAAAGATTTCTTTTTTTTTTTAATGTGCGGCTGCATGGGTAGTTTAATTCATAATCTTACACGCGTGCAAAATGAAGTTCAAAAGGTCTAATAGAAAGCCCAGATAAATTCGAGTCCATCCATTCCGTTCCTGTGTCCGTACATTACCACTTTAATATATAAGACAATGACAGCGATGATAATGACCTTAACTTGGGGGATCCATTTGTTGACAGCAGGTGATAATTCGGCCTTCCTGATAGTAATCTGTTTTTTTGGCAAACGGGGAGAGAGAGGGCTACTTGCCACCTACATTTATTTTTATGGGGAGGACATGTTTTATAAATCTGGATCCGGGGCAGGACAGGTGTGGAATTAATTGCCCAAGTTGCAAAATATGTTAGAGATGGCGTGTTAAATCTATGGCACACGGCGGCCCTGACATGATTAAATGTTCGCTTCTATTAAGTAACCACAAGCCCGTATTTCCAATTACGGTGGTGAGCGGCTCTCTGCTGAGTGGATTAGCTCAGTACTTCATTCTGCCAGTAGCTTTATGATCAGAGATCTTTAATTTTCCCAAATTCAGCTCGTAGGGCCTCAAAGACAAGCTGCCCAACTTTCACATAATATACTTCCCTTTTTTAAACTTCCACCTCCTACCCTTCCCTAGGAGCGCCATTTCCTGTCACCGTAATTATAATAATTTGGATGTAGTTCCTGGGATCACATTCCTAACTGAGCCCTAAATTGGTTAACCTCATGAAGTGATTAATATGCTTTTTTAACCTTCACAAATTATGTTTGTCTGGTTGGTCAGGTTGATACCTGATTGCATACATCTCTACCTCTTTCCCTTCAGTTTTTTAATGTCGCTATTTTAGTCCAGAAAACGTGCACTTTTTTAATAATGGGCTAGAAATTACAGAACTGTAAGAGCTGAAAAGGAAGACCTGGGGAAGGAGCTGGTTGGATAAAGGCTCCATGGAATGAGATCACATTGGTCTTAGACACCCCAAACTGGCTGGGGCCTGGGAAGCGAGTGAGCGGAAGCACTAGCCTCAGGCCTGGGAGAGCTGGACCAAGGGTGTGACATTAAACCCAACTCAATGAGGGTTTTTAAATGAGGCATGACCACAGCCAGATTGGTGTTTTAGAAACTTTGTTTTTAGGTGGATCCTTAAAGAATCTACTGCTCGCCGAAACCGGTTTGGCTCAGTGGATAGAGCGTCAGCCTGCAGACTGAAGGGTCCCAGGTTCGATCCGGGTCAAGAGCATGTACCTTGGTTGCGGGCACATCCCCAAGAGGGGGTGTGCAGGAGGCAATTGATAGATGTTTCTCTCTCATCAATGTTTCTAACTCTCTATCTCTTTCCCTTCATCTCTGTAAAAAAAAATCAATAAAATATATTTAATAAAAAGAAAGAATCTACTGCTCTCATCCAGCAAAACAGGTTGATGCAAGTGTGAACTGTAGCAAAAGGATGGGCTGGTTTTGAGAGCCATTTCTACCTCAAGTTGCCTACTGTCCAGGTTGTAAGATAAAACTCATGTGTGAAAACAGAGCAGCTCAAGGTCATTCACAATCCATTTACTAACTGTGTGGACCTTAGGGAAGGTGGGAATTAGAAAGTCAGGATTGGCCCCCTAGAGAAGACCAACTTCAAGTCGGGAAGCGATTCAGGAGACAGTGGCCTGCCTGAAGATTTGGTGAGCTGCTGAGTGTGTTAGCTCAAGAGAAAGGAAGGAGACAGCTATTGGGCAGCCTCACACCAGCCTGATGCTACAGAGTTTCCCACCGAAGCAGTCAGCTCAGCAAATCTAATATCCTCTCTAGAGAATGTGCAGAAAACACCTTGGGACGGAATGACCCGCCCTACAGAAGACACCCATTAATGGGAAGACATTCACCCCAACCGTCTAGGACCCTGTGCAGTCAATGGCAGTCACCTGTGAACATTAAATCAGATCTCGAGACTGATCACCTCCCTGTCCTGAAGGCTCATCTAATACCCTTTCTCTGACTGGCCCTTTATTTAAATGTTTCCTAAATCATGTGTCAGGAGGCCTGTGTTGATATAAAATCAATATCTTCACAATTCCTTTTTGTCTATTCTGACGACGTGGCCAGATTGTCAGAACTAGCTCAGAGTGCTTTACATGGGGGGGGGGGGGGGGGCCTGTTTGGAAAAGCAGCTGTAGGCTTTAGGATTACAAAATAATAACAAATTTGCATCCACAGGATTTGATTCTTCCAGACCTCTCAAGAAACGTGTTGGCACCTGCTAAGCTTTGAATTGAAAGCATTTCAGAAGTTAAGAACACTCTGTAACTGGTCTCAATCTGGGAGGGGGACACAAATCCCAACAGAAAACCCCAACATCAAGCACTTCTGGATTTCTATTGGGCAGGAAGGACTTTCCCACCTTTGCCAAATAATATTCTGAGACTCTGGAGAACATTTTTGGTTAAAAGATAATCATTCAAGATCATTGAAATGACTCACTCCATATTGTTATAGTCTGAATATTTGTGTGCCACCCGCCTCCCCCCCCCCCCAAGACCTCATTCATACCTTGAGATCCTGAGCTCCAAGATTATGGTATTTGGAGGTGAGGGTTTGGGAGGTGATTAGGTCGTGATGGCGAAGCTCTCAACAATGGTATTAGTGCCCTTATAAACCCCAGACAGTTCTGGCAACTTTTTTTTTTCCACATGAGGACCCATGGGGTGGAAGGCAATCTATGAAGCAAGAAATGGGTTCTCACCAGACACCAGATCTGCCAGCACCTTGAGCTTGGACATCCAGCCTCCAGAACTATGAGACATAAATGGCTCTCATTTAAGTCACCATGTCTGTGGTATCTGGGTTAGAGCCGCCTGAACGGAGACAGCGGTGAAGCCGTTTCTTTTCATCACACCTGCTGTCATCCACCAGCACCTTGTCCTGGAACCTGGCACACATCAAAGCCAGATGAGAAAAAGGACACACATTTCCCCACACCCTCGACAGCACATGCTGTCCTTCTGTTTTTGTGATGACAGCCATCCTGACAGGTGCGAGGTGACATCTAATTGTGGTTTTGATTTGCATTTCCCTGATGATTAGTCAAGTTGAGCATCGTTTCATTTACTTGTGGACCATCTGTGTGTCTTCTTTGGAGAAATGTCTACTCGAGTCTTTAGCCCATTTTTTAAAATCCGGTTATTAGTTTTTTTCCTATTTAGATATAGGAGTTCCTTATATATTTTAACTCCTGCAAGGGGAGGAAGGAGAAAAAAAAACAAAAACACTTTTGACATGATAATCACACAGAAGGTGCTAAGGAGCTCCTATGGCCAGAAGAAAGAGATGAGGCTCTGTCAGCAGAGATAAGGGGAGGATGTTAGGGTTGAATCTCTGTGCCCCCTCCAAATCCACAGGCTGTTATCATGACAGCAAAATTCATTACATCATTCTCAATGTAATGGTTTTAGGAGGTGGGGCCTTTGGGGGGTAGCTAGGTCACAAGGGTGCAGCCCCCTGGTGGATGGGACCAGAAGTCTCACTTTTTCGGGCACCTGAGAACACAGTAAGAAGTTGGCTGTGTGACCCAGAAGGGGGCTCTCACCAGAACCCAACTCTGCCTGCCTTCTGATCCCAGACTTCCAGCCTCCGGACCTGGGAGAAATAAATGTCTGTCCTTCATAAGCCACCCCATGCGTCACAGCTCAGCCTGACGATGGTGGATGGGAAATATAGAATTTCCTGGAGAGCTATCCCATGTCTCCGCCTTATTTTACGAGTGAACATCTGACCACTGCATCTAGAGCATCCCTTGGAGAGCAGATGCCTCAGCCAGGGGCAGCATTTCTCAGCTGACTGCTCACACCACCACACCCTACTCCACCCCTGCTCCAACAGGCCCAGCCTGCACCAGCTGGGCCTTCTCCCCCTTCTCGGCATGATCCAAAACCATGAATTCAGTGTCATGAATCTCACTGGTCTGCCCAGCACCTTGGGTGCACAGACAGGGGCCAGTCCAGGCCACCACCACGAACCAGGACCAGGCAGGTGAGTGCAGGGGCTGAGCCAAACAGACTGCCCTCTGGGAAACCGATCAAAATGAGGCAAAGAAGGCACATCAGTTGGGATAGGGACCTGGGGGTTAAAGGATCGGCAGCCATGGGGGCTGGCATTTGGGCCCCAGGAGTCAGGGGAGTAAGAGGCTCCTAAGGTGGTGAGGGAAATAGCCGTTATTCTGACTCTGCTGCCTGGGCCTGTTTCACAGGACACGTGGCTTCACTTTCTGACCCTGAATCCTATGATGTGTCTGAATCCCCGACATACATCCAATACCCACCACAGATGTGTGAGTGGGCCCGGCCGGCGTGGCTCCGTAGTTGAGTGAACCAGGAGGTTACAGTTCAATTCCCGGTCAGGGCACATGCCTGGGTTGTAGACTCAATCCCCAGGAGGCAGCCAATCAATGATTTTCTCTCATTGATGCTTCTATCTCTCTCTCTCTCTCCCTTCCTCTCTCTGAAGTCAATAAATAGTATATTATATTTTTTTAAATGTGTGTGTGTGTGTGTGTGTGTGTGAGAGAGAGAGAGAGAGAGAGAGAGAGAGAGAGAGAGAGAGAGAGAAAGAGAGAGAGAGAGAGAGAAGAGAAACCTTAGCATGAAACAGCACCAGATTTCCCTTCCCACAGAACAATGGAGACAGTGACCAGGAGCTTCTAAAGACATCAGCACCAAACCTTTTCAACTGGGCAATCATTCTTCACAGTAAGGACAGCACAGAGGCCCGCCCATTTAATCAGGTAAAGCACTTATTGCTGAAAACAGCACACAGTTCATGAGAATATCCCTACACATCCATCCTTGGCACTCAACTCCCTGCCAGGAACCACGGGCACCTGTCCCGTGCGTGCCACTTCACTTCTGTTGCCCTAAGTTTTCTCCAACCTCTCCTTTCCCCCAACAAACACCATTTTCCTATAGAATTGAATGTAACATTGCTCCACACTTTATGGCAGTCTCATGTATGAGACTGTAGCTGGCCTGGGCCTGGGGAGTCTGTCCACAGTTTGTCTGAGTTGCCCACTTCAACTCAGTAATATGCAATCTTTTTTTTTCTTTTTTTTTTTTCTTTTTCTTTTTTTTTTCTTTTTTCAGAGAGAGAGATAGAAACATCAGAGATGAGAGAGAATCACTGATCTGCTGCCTCTTGCATGCCCCACACTGGGGATCGAGCCACCTTGACCAGAAATCCAACCATGACCTCTTGGTTCTTGGGTCAATGTTCTCCCACTGAGCCAATGCTGGCAGGGCTCATTGGCGTGCTTACCACTCAGAAGACCTTATGATGCTGGCTGCCCACACTCTTCTTTGTTTAGGCTAAAGACTCTCCATCTTTGGTCTCTGCCTCCACTGGCTCTCTCACCGGTTACATAAGAGCCTCCCAGGGGTCAGTCCTGCCCCTACCTCACCCCTGCCTCGCTGTCACCCACCCTCCTCAAGCAGCTGAGAGATCTTCAGAAAACATAAGCCAGGCCACATCCCTCCCCTGCTTCAAAACCTCCAACGGATGCCCCTATCACTGAGAACAAATTCTAAATGCCTCACATTACATCTGCAGTCTCTTGGGTTATGGACTCTACTGACCTCTATCCTTCCCTCAAGCCACATCCCCACACTCACCCAGCAGCAGCCACGTGGGCGGGGCTTCTCACCTCCGCCCAGCACCAAACACCAACTCTGCAGAGCTCCGAGGAGACCTCCACCGGAGACTTCCCCTGACGACCCCCCCACCCCGCCCCCGTCGGAACCCCCCTCCATCCCACACACACCAACCCCACCACACCCTTTTCTTTATCATCTTCATAGCATGTATCACTTTTAGAAATTATCTTGTCCCTGCATTTAATTTTTTTTAATTTTTATTGATTTCAGAGAAGAAGGGAGAGAGAGATAGAAACAATGATGAGAGAATCATTGATCAGCTGCTTCCTGCACAACCCTCCCCTCCCCCACATCTAGCCCACAACCCCGACATGTGCCCTGACTGGGAATCAAACCATGACCTCCTGGCTCATGGGTCAATGCTTAACTCCACAGCCATGCAGGCTGAGCTAATTTTATTATTTTTATTCTGGCTCCATCTGCCAGATTATAAATCTCACCAGAGCCAAGGCCTTTTTCCTTGCTCTCTGCTGTTTATCCAGGTTCTTACAGCACCTGGAGCACAACAGAGCCTCCAAAAATACTTGTTGAAGCAATGACTGAGATGCAGTTACAATTTTTCAGGAGGTTATACTCGAAAGAATTTTTTGCCATTTGTAAGTCCACCTTAATATTTCTTTTCCACTGATAATAGAAAGAATAGTCACCATTTGGGGTTGAAATACCACTCTATGTTAAATACCTAAGCAATCTACATTTATTATAGGTCAACCAAAAAAGAACTGGATATTACCTTTCTCCCATAATTGGATTATATATATTTTTTTTTGAAGAATCATGTTATTCTGGAGTTTTACTTTCTAATTTTCTTTGGTCTTACATGTTTTTATTCCCTGCAGATAAATGGGCAATTTTTCCCATTTTGTTTGTGAATCAGGAAAAAAATATTAAAGTCTGAAGCAGACAACAAACCTTCTAGAAATGACCTATATTAGGGCAGAAGTCTTCTCAATAAAAGAATAAATGTGCTTTTTTTCCAGAAAATATTTTATCGAAATTTACCTCATCACCGTGGTCTGTGGGGGGAAATCCAGAAGATGAAAGAGAAAAAAATGGGGTCACATGGATATTATAGTTTCCCCCAAATTATCTTGTTAACCTGGCTAGCATCTGTTCACAAGTGCCATATGTGTGTGTGTCCCTCTTTCTCCTTTTATACTAACACTAGAGGCCTGGTACACAAAATTCATGCACAGGGGGAGGGTGTCCCTCAGCCTGGCCTGCACCCTCTCCAATCTGGGACCTCTCAGGGGATGTCATCCTAAACTGGCAGTCAGACATCCCTCTAACTGCTCTCCCCTGCCAGCCTGATCACCCCTAACTTCCTCTGCATTGGCCCTGCCATCATGGCTTTGTCCAGAAGGACATCTGGTCTAATTAGCATATTACCCTTTTATTAGATAGGATAGAGGCCTGGTGCATGGGTTGGGGCCAGCTGTTCTGCCCTGAAGAGGGTCCCAGATCAGGGAGGAAGTCCCCTTGGGGGAGGGGAAGGAGGCTGGCCTGGGTGAGAAGCCTAGGGCAGTTTGCAGTCTAGCCACGCCCCCAAGGGTTGGTGGTCGCCTAGGCGAGGAGCTGGGGTGGTTTGCAGGCTGACCATGCCCCCATGGGGTGGGGATCTCTGCTGGGAGGGGGGGGGGTGTTGGCCGGCCTGAGTGAGGGGCTGAGGGCCATTTGCAGGCCATCCACGTTCCCATTGGGGTGAGGGTCCCCACTGAGTAGGAGGCAGCCTGGGAGAGGGGCCTGGGGTGGTTTGCAGGTCGGCCAACCTCTTGATGGGGTGGGGGTCCCTACTTGGGGTGGGGTGGCTTGGGTAAGGGATTGGGGTGGTTTGCAGGCCTACCAAGACCCCTGCTTTGTTCAGAAGGGCGTCCAGAAGGTCTCCAGAAGCTCTCCCGGTCTAATTAGCATATTACTCTTTTATCAGTATAGATCATTATTATAACTTTTGTTACTTCCCAAATGACAGGCACCACCTTAAGCTTTTCACACGTATTATCTCATTTAACTCCTGGAATAACCTCAGAAGGTAGATTTTACAATGTCCATTTTACAGATCACAACACAGACACTTAGTAACTTGCAAAGCTGGCTGTAAAGTACCAGACCTCCACCATTAAACTGTACTTGAATTTTCTTCTAGAACTTGTGTGTGGATAGATTTCCATTTGGAGTGGTCAAAACTTTAGAGCAATGTAGAAATCGTATACAAATCTGCCTGAGAAGACATAAATGTTTCAAAGATTCTCTGCTTCTGAGTAAAAATGGAGGAGTCTGAAGCCAGAATGATCATCACTAGTAAACACTACGACAGTATTAATAATGGTGTTAAATTCATCATTACAAGTAACCTTTCTCTCTTCCCTTGACTTCATAAACACTGCATATTAAGTCTGGGCCAGATGCCTAGAGACATCTTTGAAAACAGTATTTCACCATCTGAATATTCAGCTTTGAAGACCAAAAAAATAGCTTTCTTCAAATTCCTCATCCTAATAAGTGTTCTTAAGGCTTCAAGGAAATGTAGCTCCCTGCCTGTAATTGCCCCTCAAATGGCCACCCACAAGGCCTCTTCTGTTATGAAAGACTTCCTCAGAATCCAAACATTGTCTAAGAAAACAATTATTTCCTTTCACAACTCCTCTGAGTCTGCTCAAAGTCAAGAAACTGCAGGGAATTTGATTAGAATCACAACTAGATCTAAGAGTACTAGTAAAGGGAAATTACTAAGCTGTCATAATCAGCACTTCAGCCTGGGTCTCTAATCAAATAATTCTTTGATCTTCACTTTTTGTTTAAACTGTTATACCCCTTCCCAGGACACACCAGAAACTTTGATTTCACTTTTGCATAAAAATGAATATTGTATCTATATTTGTGTTGTGTCTTATCAACTGGAATTAAGTTCACCACAAAATAAGAATTTGAAAGTTTTCTTTAAACACTGAGAACATCTCCTGGCTGTTCCTTTTTAGACTACTAGTTATCTTTTCCAAATGCCGACTGACATACACATCAGGCACGAACTTAAATGATACTTTCAACAGGAGTCTCTTTTACATATAGTATATAGGTCAGTTGCTTATTTATTTTAATCCAATCCTTCTACATACATCCCACTCATTACATTCTATATTATGAACCACTTTATGGGACCAGGAGGGTTGGATTATGTGATAACTATATGTGTCAACTTGGCTGGGCCTTGGTGCCCAGATATTTGATCAAACATTCTTCTGAATGTTTCTGTAAAGGTGTTTTTTAGATGAGATTAATATTTAAATTGGTGGACTTTGAGTAAAGAAGATTGCCCTCCATAATGTGTGTGGGCCTCTGCCAATCCAGAAGTAGGCCTGAATAGAACAAAAGACTGACTTCCCCTGAGCAAGAATTCTGCCAGCAGATGGCCTTTTGACCTGAAGGGCAACTCTTACTGGGATCTCCCGCATGCTGACCTACTCTGCAGATTTTGGACTTACCAGGCCTCTACAATTGCACGAACCAATTTTTTTAAACATCTCTCTCTTTCCCTGTGCACACACACATGCCCTCTTTCTTCTGCTTCTCTAGAAAATCCTAATACAGACTGTTTCTGAAAAGTCTAACATTCCTGTCATTTGCAATGTGGTGTCAGCTTCTTTCTTAAGTTAACAGACCATGTTCTGATTGCAGAGGTTGGTCTAAGGAGTTCTAGTCTCTCAACCTCCAGTCATTCTACACTGGTTGTAACATGATCTGAATGGGTGATGGCTGGAATCATCTCACTTCCTTGTTGATGATCAGTCAAAAGGCCACAAAAGACAATATCCTTTTCTAAATCACAAATCTTGACATCACTGTGTTTCTGGAAGACCATTTCCCAGAGTTAGTTTTACTTATTTTTTAACAAGCAGAAAGTCTTTCATTTAAATGAACCACTGTGCAGGTTACTGTTTCATGTGCTGGAGACACAAAGATCAAGTGTGCTACCCTCAGGGAGCTTACAGTCTAGTGGGGAGACATAAAGAATTATGGCAAAATCAGGGAAGTGAAATGCAGCTTGGAGAATTTCCAGGGCCTGCCTGGCAGGTTGAACCGGGCTGAGGTAGGGAGGTGGGAAATGAGAAAAGAAAGAGAGACAGGAAAGCAGGATTGGGAGGACTACAGGTCATCAAGGAACTGTAGCAAGTTTATTCACTGCTCAATGCTTTTTATGCACAAAACACTGAATAGGAGGTCTGTCAAGAGGAATGTATTCTTTGTTCCTCTTAATCTCTAAAGGACAGAGCAGAAGGACAAATTTTTGGTATAGCAAATCTCAGTAAATAGTTAGACTTCTTGGTGAGCTATGCAAGGTTGCTCTCATTCTACTGATAGTAGCCATCCAAACAAGTCTGGGAAAACTGGGTAGGGTGCCAGCCCTGCTAGCCCCCTCAGATGCAAGGACCTTGTCAGCTTACATCCTGTCACCAACAGAGAATATAGTCAATAATATTGAGATAACGAGGTATGGGGTCAGACAGGGGCTTGGGGCATTCTATAGAGTGCATGGTATTCTGGGCACTTTGCTGTACATCTGAAACTGGTGTGGTATGTAAACTGTGGCTGGAAAAAATAATAATGGCTTAACAAGTTATATAAGGCCTAATCACAGGGTTATATACTCAACACATAATATTGTATGTCAATTGTAGTTGAAAAATAAAATTATTTTAAAATTAAAAATAAAGCCCAGGTGACACATATGCAATACCTTAATCCAGTGGTTCTCAACCTTTCTAATGTCAAAACCCTTTAATACAATTCCTCATGTTGTGGTGACCCCCAACCATAAAATTATTTTCGTTGCTACTTCATAACTGTAATTTTGCTACTGTTATGAATCATATCGTAAATATCTGTGTTTTCTGATGGTCTTAGGCAATGCTGCTAGCGGTTCTCAACCTGTGGGTCGAGACAGGGGAGGTCCAGGTTAGAACCTCAGGAACAACACATTTAAGGTCAGGTAGAGCCAGAAAGTCAATGAGAGAGAGGAGCAGACATGATGAAAGACAGGAAGATGTCACCAAAGACAAAGAAATATCTTGACAGAGTCAAGTCACAGAAATGTAAAAAAAAAAAAAAAAAAAAAAAAAAAAAAAAGTGGGACTAATACGGGTCCCCAGCATCTGGGAATTCTGAAGTCATTGTCAGAAGACATTCACCACAGCGCATCATCACCTGGGAAGGGGGCCAGTGATAGGCAAGGGAGTTGAGGACAGTGGGCAGTGTCTGCAATTATGGATGTGGACAGTGAATGAGCTTGATGGCCCACACAAGGCTTACTGCATGGCACTGATTTGGAGACAATAAAATTAAAGTGGCATTCCTTGGCACGACTGGGATTTTCCAACAACAGGCAACCGCTTACATGCAGAAAAGCAAGCAAGGCTGGACTAACTCAAGACTGGAATTTTGTGGACAGATATAGAAGGCCAAGAGATTAAGGGCTTTGAGCCTTTGGCAAGAGATTGGTTAAAGTGACAAATCATGGACTCTGGGCTGGCTAAACAAAGAGTAAGGGGAAGGGTACTGTTCATGAAGGAAGAAAAAGAGAGAGTAGCACAGAGACCAAAGATATTGGAAATGAATGAGTGACAGAACTGAAAGACGATGAAGCTATAATCATACAGTTACACTGGAGTTTAATTTAAGAATACCATACTGAGGCCTAGAACAAAGGCTAGAAGGATATATATTAAAATACTATCTGTGATCATCTTTAGGTGCTTGCATTATTTATATGGTTTTAATTTTCCTCTTTTTTTAGAATTTGTCTAAGAAAATTTTCCAAAATAAAAATGTGTCACATCTGCAATAAGAACATGTAATGATATGCTTTTATCAGTTTCCTAGTCTATAATATTCAAAAAATAGTACCCTATTAAATCAAGTTTAAATATATTTTTAAAAATTAAATAGTAAAATATAAAGGAAGTATTTCCTACACCTGAAAATGCAAAACAAAAGAGTTATTGGTCCACATTTCCAGGGGAAAACTTCATTTTTAGCAAATGTTCTTTGGGGCTGATGCTTAAATGAACACTCCTGCCCCCTCTATGTTCTAACCCCTTTGGAATTAAGGGCTGATATTTTTAAATTCCCAGAATGAATCAAAGGTTATGTCCCTATTTAAATCATCAATAAAGATTTTTAGTTAGCACCTACTTCATTCCCTATACTGTACTTAATGTTCTAGGTCAGCAATTTTCAACTTTATCATCTCATGGCACACATAAACTAATTACTAAAAGTCTGCAGAACACGAAAAATATTTTATTCATTCACATTAGATGGCTATTGTTATGTTGACTGTTGCCATTTTCTTTTTTTCTTTTTTTTTTTACTTGACAATCTAAGGGAAAAGAGACCAGTGCCATCTTTTGCATGTTTTAAAAATCCTTGCCGAGAACCAAGATGATGGTGTAGGCAAATGCCTGTATTCACCACCCCTCCTCCCACAACCACATCAAAATTATAGCTGGAATACAGAACAACCTTCTTCCAGAACCGCTGGAAAGCTGGCTGAATGGAAGTCCTACAAGTAGAGAAGTAAAGAAAAAAGTGCAATGAGACTGGTAGAAGTAAGAGGAGCATAACATGCTGGTTGTGCACCCACGTGGGCCGCTTTTTAAATTGGGAAGATCATCTCCGCAGAGACCGCCTGGAGGAGCAAGGAGTCTCATCCCCACACCAGAAGCCCAGCTCAGGGTCCCAGAGCTGGGAAAAGAAGTCCCTGTAACTACATGCTGTAAAAACCAGTGAGGATTGGGGCTCAGTGACATAGAGGCTGCTGAAGACCCAGCTATTCCTCTTAAAAAGCTGGCACATGAACTAAATTTACAAGGTCCTGCTTCCTCTGAGTTCCAGCACCAGGGCAAGACTCTGGGGAATCCAGACACATACAAAGAGGAACTGGATTGTCTGCCATTGGGGCAGGAACTTGGGAGTGGCTTTCTCCCAGATATAGGTGCTGGCAGAAATCATTATTCCTAAGCTGAGACCTCCCCAGTCACAGGGCTGACTGGCAGCCATTTCTGTTTTCTCTGCCCTGAACCCCACCTCATCCAATTTACAACCCCACCCAAGCTGTTGCATTTGAATGGTCTGTCCTTGCTCAAGCTAAAATCTCTTAAACAAGCTGCAGCTGAGCCTCTCAAACAAGCAGCTGCTGGACCTCGTCTAAGCACTCCCAAACCAGAAATAAAGAGGAGAAATCTGCAGATCTCTCTCTAGCTCTTGCTGGGTGGCCCCAGGCAGTGGCTGCATTTGCACCTCCCTGGAGACCCAAGAGCTAGTATACCTAGTGGTCAATGTCAGACCATACCAGATTACAACTCTTCACATCCAAAAGCAACACACTCAAGGTGATGACTCAATGAGCACCAAAGCCCAACTGAAGCAAGTCTTGCTCCATGGGGGTGTTTCCTGAATAGCAGCTCTCCCACGGTAGTGGCAGCTTGTCCTCACACCAGTTGGCCTGGAAGTCAATTCCTCCCAGTGAAACCAACAACAATCAAGTCTTAACTACAACAAGACTGTGCACTCAGCTCACAAAGGGGTGCACCTAGAATTTCCAGCTCAGGTGACTGTGAAGGCTGAGGGGAGCCCTATAGGACACCTTCTACACAAGGCCACTCTACCAACTCAAGAAGACATAGCAGCTCTACACAATACATAGAAACTAATACAGGGAAACAGCCAAAATGTGGAGACAAAGAAACATGTCACAAATGAAAGAAATGGAAGAAAGCAAACTACTGGATATACAGTTCAAAACCACAGTTATAAGGTTACTCAAAAATCTTCTAGAAACCTCCAAGTTACTTATACAATGATTTGAAGTATGAGGAAGCAAAAAACACCCAACCAGAAGAGCAAAAAGAAGAAAGAATCCAAAAATATGAAGATAGTGTAAGGAGCCTCTGGAACAACTCCAAGTGTACCAACATCTGCATTATGGGGGTGCCAAAAGAAGAAAGAGAGCAAGATATTGAAAACCCATTTTGAAAAAATAACGATAGAAAACTTCCCTTACCTGATGAAAGAAAGACTTACAAGTCCAAGAAGCACAGAGAACCCCAAACAAGAGGAACCCAAAGAGGACCACACCAAGACACATCATAATTAAAATGCCAAAGGCAAAAGACAAAGAGAGAATATTAAAAGCAACAAAAGAAAAGTAGTTCATTACCTACAAGGGAGTGCCCATACGGCTGTCAGCTGACTTCTCAATAGAAACTATGCAGGCCAGAAGGGAGTGGTAAAAAATATTGAAAATGATGAATAGCAAGGACATACAACCAAAATTATTCTACCCAGCAAAGTTAGCATTTAGAATTGAAGGTCAGATAAAGAACTTCACAGACAAGAAAAAAACTAAAGGAGTTCATCATTACAAAACCAGTATTATATGAAATGTTGAAGAGTATTCTTTAAGAAGAGAAAGAAGAAAAAGAAAAAGATAAAAAATATGAACCACAAAATGGCAACAAACACACATCTATCAACAATTGAATCTAAAAATCAAAATAAATGAATAAGAAATCTAATGAACAGAATAAGCTGACTAATAAAATAAAATTAGAGGCATGGAAATGGAACAGACTGACCATTCTCAGAGGGAAAGTGGGGGGAGGAGCAGAAGAGATTAAACAAAGATTTTATATGCATAAAAGCATTACCTATGGATGCAGACAATAGGGTGGCTAAGGCCTGGGATGGGTAGGAAACTGGGTAGAGGAGGACTATGGAGGGGAGAGGGGCAGGAGGTGAAAAGGTACATCTGTAATAATCTCAACAATAAAGATTTAAAGAGAGAGAGAGAGAGAGAGAGAGAGAGAGAGAGAGAGAGAACTTTAAAAAATTCTTGCAGCACACAGGTTGAAAAGCACTGTTTTAGGTGATGCAAATAATGTTTAAAAATATATTTATACACCAACTAAGATTTCAAAAAAAAAAAAACTGTAGCTGTTTACTCTAACTACAATCGAGGCATGAAAGAATTAATAAAAACAACTAGCATTCAAGCAGTGCTTATTATCTTCTTAAATACTCTGTATGCCCTAAGGTAAGATGAGTCACTTTCCCAAAATTCTTCAGAAAAGAGGAATATCCAAGTACTTTCAAAGACTCTCAGAAGACAGAATATTATCTAATGACTTTATTTAAACAAGTAAGCAATGCTTGAAGGAAAACGCATTTGCCTGAAACAACCTCGGTGGATGCTTGTTTGGGATGCTGGGAGAGGTCACTTGACCGGATGGGTCACAGAGAAGGCAGAGAGATTTAATATAGATTCAGTCATTGTTCCTGGAGTGAGGCAACACAATGCAAATGTTTAATATCACGGTAAGCAAGCATTTTTAAAATAACTACCTAAGTGAGTATATTGTGAATTTATTTCACATTTACTTTAATTCTGGGGCCTGTATTCAATGTTACTATAACACACATACACACACACACACACACACACACACACACACACAGAAAAAGTCTCTTTTCAGAACAGAAACTTTCAATTCAGCATAACAATAATGACTAAGAAAGCACTTCACAGTTTACCAACAAACACTCCCCAAACATCGTACTTGATTCTTGATTATGCTAGAACAGGAAAAGAAAGAATATGGCCAAAATTTGAGGAAATGAGTCAGTATTTTAATACTTGTGAACAAAAAAAAATCAACTTTTTTTTTTTTTTTTTTTTTTTAGCAAATTGTTCTTTCATACCAGTATAATTGGGAGAAATACTTTTAAAATGATTCCTAATGCAATTGTTATAAGCAGGGTCAAAAAATCAATTAGCAATGGAATCCTACTTCCTAGGCTGCCTTCACTGTAATGATGATTCCATTTCCTTTTATAATGTTTTGTTTTTTGTGTGTTTTGTCTTCTTTTTTTTTTTTTTTTGCCTCATTTCACAAAGCAATGTACCCCTTTTCCTGGGATATCACACAAAGAGAGAAGTGAAAATGTCTTTAGCACTGCAGCATGGTTCTCAGAGAGGGTCCCCAACTTCAGATGCCATTTCA
The DNA here is from genome assembly GCF_964339955.1 of Pipistrellus hanaki. NCBI lineage: Eukaryota > Metazoa > Chordata > Mammalia > Chiroptera > Vespertilionidae > Pipistrellus > Pipistrellus hanaki. Next base: position 197,893,614 of record NC_140503.1, on the reverse strand, counting down.
CTCTCTAGCTTGGGCGACTAATTTTAGTCCAGAAAAAGTAAGCTACTGAAGTGCAATAAAATCCAAGATAAACTTTACGTTTGATTTACTAATTAAACAGTTCCCTTGATGTTGTCAACAAACAGATTTAAATGAAACAAGGACCTTAACTTTCAGGTAAGTTTGAAAGCTTTCATGCTTGCTTGTGACAAGAGTGGAAAGCAACTCTGCTTTGGACACTGACTCCCAAGACCCAGCTCTACCAGCCCCTTCCCTTCACTGAGTAAGAGAGAGGGAGGGGGACTGCTGGTGAGAGAATCAGTACCACCAAGGGTGAAGTGGAGATTTACCTTAGAGGTCCCCACTTGGAAATTTCCAAAGTTGAAACAATGAGTAGGGCAGACTTTGCCCCTCACTTGTTCTATTAGGTATACACATTCATTTTCCTTTCTTGACACTTAACACAGTTTAAAGGAGATGATGGTAGGTAGATAGCTAATAGATAGATAGATAGATAGATAGATAGATAGATAGATAGATAGATATAAATACAAAATGATTTATGTTCAGCAGTCTCCACCATATCTATGGTCTCTCTGTGGTTTGTTACCCACCAATGACCATAGTCTGAAAATAATAAACGGAAAACTCCAGAAATAAACAATTCAACAAGCTATTCTTAAGTTTTAAATGATGTGTCATTCTGAGTAGCTAAATGAAATCTGGCACCATTGAGCAAGGCCATGGATCATCCCACAGTTCAGGGTATCCATGCTACCAGTGCTGCCCCCATCAGTCAGTTAGTAGTGCCAACTGGGTTATCAGATCAGTGGTCACATATTTTGAGACAAAGAAAGATCACATAAGTGTTAAAACAGTGTATTGTTGTAATTGTTCTATTTTATTATTGTTACTATTAATCTCTTACTGTTTCTCACTTATAAATTTAACCTTATCATGGGCATGTGCACCTAGGAGAAAACAGTACATATAGGGCATGGTACTGTCCATGGTGCTTAGAATGGGGACTTGGGAGGGATGCCCCACAGAGAAGGAGGGAATGAATATGTCATGTACACTGTGGTATTTATGTCTATCCTACCAGACTAAAGCTCCATGAGGGCAAGAACAAGCACACTATCTGTGCTCAGTAAATCTTGCTGAATGAAAAAAATCAACAACAAAAAAGGACAACTGTTCACAACTACTCCTTGGCAAATTCCTCCTGTGCCTCCCACCTGTTTGCATGCCCCCTGATTCCCTCCCCGGTTCTCACCTGCCAAATCCTCTCCTTTCTTCAAAGCCCAGAACAAATGCCACTGCCTTCTTTAAAACTTCTGTGATTCTTGCCGGGACCGGTTTGGCTCAGTGGATAGAGTGTCGGCCTGGGGACTGAAAGGTGGTTCGATTCCGGTCAAGGGCATGTACCTTGGTTGCGGGCGCATCCCCAGTAGAGGGTGTGCAAGAGGCAGCTGATCGATGATTCTCTCTCATCGATGTTTCTAACTCTCTATCCCTCTCTCTTCCTCTCTGTGAAAAATCAATAAAATATATTAAAAAATAAATAAATTTAAAAAAAAATAAAACTTCTGTGATTCTTCCAGCCAAGGGTAACTCCCCTTCATCCAAATGACCACAGCAATACTATCTGCTCCTTTCTTGAAGCGCACATGGGTGGGTGTAAGTAGGTTTATAGTTGTTCGTATGGAAATAATACAAAGAAATAACACAGCAATAAATAAATAATAATTCAAGAATAAACTGTTTCGCCCTGACCGGTTTGGCTCAATGGATAGAGCATCAGCCTGAGAACTCAACTAGGGTCCCAGGTTGGATTCCGGTCAAGGGCATGTACCTTGGTTGCAGGCACATCCCCAGTACGGGGTGTGCAGGAGGCAACTGATTGATGTTTCTCTCTCATTGATGTTTCTAACTCTCTATCCCTCTCCCTTCCTCTCTGTAAAAAATTAATAAAGTATATTTTTTTAAAAAAAAAACTGTTTCACCTACCTTTGCCCACACCCATATAAGAAAGCTAGCTAGCCATTCTCTCACCCCTGGCAAGGTTCTGCCCGAAACTCACACCCATACTAAAGACAGCATATTTTGCTCATCTTCGAGTCTCCTCTGTCATCTATCAGTTCATCCACCTGAAGGCAGCCTAGCATGATGGTTAAAACATGAGCTTGGCAACTGACATGGCTCAGTGGTTGAGCGTCAGGTCATGGTTCAATTCCCAGTCAGGGCACGAGCCCGGATTGAGGGCTCAGTCCCCAGTAGGGGGCGTGCAGGAGGCAGCCCATCAATGATTTTCTCTCATCATTAATGTTTTCCTCTCTCTCTCCTTCTCCCTTCCTCTCTGAAATCAATAAAAAAATTTTAAAAAATAAGATAGGCTTACACAATGGAATATTATGCTGCGGTAAAAAAGAAGGATTTCTTACCATTTGCAACAGCATGGATGGAACTGGAGAGAATTATGCTAAGTTAAATAAGCCAGGCAGAGAAAGATAAATATCACATGATCTCACTCATTTGTGGAATAATAATGAACAATATAAACTGATGAACAAAAATAGATCCAGAGACAGAGAAACATCAATCAGAACATCAAACCTCAGAGAAGGTAGGGGACAGTGGAGGTAAGGGGGAGATTTCAACCAAAGGACTTATATGCATGCATATGAGCCTAATCAATGGACACAGAAAACAGGGGGGAAGGGGCATGAATGGAAGGTAGGGGTACTGGGGGAATAAGGACACAAATGTAATACCTTAATCAATAAAGAAATTTTTTAAATGAAAATAAATAAATAAACAGGCTTAGAAGCCAGACATGAGGGATATGAATCCTGGCTGTACCAGTTACTTGCCCTGTGATCTTGGGTAAGTCCCTTCCCCTCTCTGTGCCCCAGCACCTCATTTGTAATACTAATCCTAGCACCACCTCCTGGGCTATGATGATAACTACATGAGTTAATCCCTATAAAGCACTTAAAACATCTTCTGGAATGTAACATTAAGTGTTCAGTGCATGGATTCTGTTATCATTGATGCAACATTTGAATTTACTGAGAGACTGCCACCTGCCAGCCACTCTGCTAGGCTGCCTCCACGTTTAAGGACCGACTGACTCGGCCCTTTATTCACTAACAACAAGGTCTTCCCAAGTCCACGGCCCCATCTAATCCTTACAACCGTTCTAGAGATGGGCGTCACTCCTACTCTTCTGCTCTGAACCTCACACACATACGCGATGGTGAGAGTCTCCGCACTGCTCACCTCACAAGCTCCCCCGCCCCGACTTGTAGATTTTTTTCCTTCCCTTCCTGCAGCTCCCTCAACTTCACACGAAGCATCTTTCTTAGCATCTGTTCAGCGTGACTCCTGCCATTAGATACATTCTTGTGTGTTTATAATGCACCACTGATTTGTTTCAGACTAAATTGTGGGGTCTAAATATAGTGATGTTGAACATATTTCTTTGCATATTAACTTTAAAGAAATAGATTAATCTTTTAGAAGTAATCAAAAATGAATGACCCACTCAGCATGCAGCAGTTACCAAAAAAAAAAAAAAAAAACTGTAAAAATTTTAAAACCTCAGATCCCCATTTTTCCTTCTTTATCGTTTCTGACTTTATTAATTGAAGTATATACTTCATAATTTTTTATTTTAAAAATGAAGTGGTCTAGTGAGTCTCGTAAACCAATCATGGTCTTCCCTGGGGACACTTAAATGAAGACCTGATTCTTTTATTCTCCAAGTCAAATTCCATTTTCACAAATGACATGGCAGCCTGGCCGGCATGGCTCAATGGTTCAGCATTGACCTATAAGCCAGGAGGTCACGGTTCGATTCCCAGTCAGGGCACATGCATGGGTTGCAGCCTCGATTCTCAGTGTGGGGCATGCAGGAGGCATCCAATCAATGATTCTCTCTCATCACTGATGTTTCTCTCTCTCTCTCCCTCTCCCTTCCTTTCTGAAATCAATAATAGTAATAACAATAAACTTTCAATAACATGGCAGAATTGCCATCATCATCCTAAGAGATGAAACAAAGAACAATGAATAAAGTGAGATAGTAAATGTTATGAAAATTGTTTCCTGAAATTTCAGCCATCTATCCAACCTGTCTGCTTTTCTGTCTACTGCAGACCAGGCATGATGGGGATCCAGAACCGAGGCAGGCCTGGTTCCTCCCACAAGGAGCTTCCTCAGTCCACCAGGAGCTGAGAGGCCCCGAGAAACAAGGACAATACGAGAGAGAAGCGTTCTGGCGAGGAGAGTGCTGGAGTGGCAAAGTGAAATTAATTCTTGCTGAAGTAAAAATATTCTGCTAAATCATTCAAAATGCTTCCCCCTCCCACATGCACTCACACCCATTTTGACTTCTCGCTTCTCTTCTTCCTTTGGAACCTGACAACACTCTCAATCCCCATCCCTTGGGTGTTTATATTAAGCCACCAACTATCGTCTAATTCAATTCCATGCTTTCCTGTTACTCAGAAAGGGTTCCATAGGCAAAGAAATATACATTCTGGTTGCAACACTAAATAATGAGGCAGGCCGCAATGTATAAAGTGCCGTCATTCCACGCCACATTTCATTTTGGAAGAGGGAGGGCCGAGGTCGCCTGGGAACAATTACCAAAATCATCAATGGGATTCAATAAACATTTAAAAAAAAACAAAACTAATTATTTGTTACAATAACCAGTTACTACTGCCACTTTGTATTTGGAGGTTTGTAAACTACTTCCATTTGAAATGTAATTGATTCCATTTTTATCATTTGTTCAAGTTTATGTGGTTGTTCTCTTCCTAAGAGATGATAACATCTATTTTCGGCAAATTATACATTATAATTCCTCATTCAAGAGCTGTAACAGAAAAACAAAACGCTAATTTATGCTGTAAACGAAACTACGGCATCATAATCATTCATTGTTAACATTAGGAACTGAACTGCTACTGGAAATAATGAAAAGTGGAGCAAAATGTGGTCGAGCTTTTGGGTGAGAGTTTTTCTTTTTCTTTGTGCCTTTTGGTGTGTGTGTGTGTGTGTGTGTGTGTGTGTGTGTGTTTTATTTTGTTTTGGTTTTTTTTGGGGTTTTTTGGGGGGGGTTGCCTGTTTTGTGTCACTGCTACACAAGTCACACACTTCCTGGTACTCTTTCAGGCAAGAGATGACAAGGATGTTTGGTCTTCCCCCAGATGTAAGCCAGACATTCACTTTGCCCCTTAGCTGTTACCTAAAGTTCTCGGTTTCAAACTTACACGAAGATGTGCTCACAAAGCAATCAGAAGCGCACGCTAAAGAGGGGCAGCTAGCGGAACGCCACACCTGCGCGGCCACATGTCAGTAAGCCTCCACAACTACACGTCCGTGCACATCAGCCATCAACCACTCCCCACCCTGAGCCTCTCCCGTCCTTGAACCCCTGGGGCACACTTCCTTGTCAGATGAGCCTTCCCCCACCTCCGGGTCAGACGAACAGAAATCCAGTAATTTGCATGAACCAGGTCAATCCTTAGGAACTCAAAAATAAGGGCAGGTGGGGCCTAGTACCCTGTTCCACGCGCTGCGCTTTCCTGAAATAACCACCTTCACGTGCAAAGATGGGAACATCACCTAATGGCATTTCTCCTCTCCTTTGTTTTGTGTGTGTGTGTTTTTTTCCAAGCATAGGATCCAAAAGGAGGAAATATCTCCATGTAATTGTGATATCAAACATGTGAATTCTTTGAAGGGACCAAAGAGTCACACTGCCTTCTAATGTAAATCACTGCGCTGCTGCCCTTTTCGCTCGCGCCTGCTGCTGTCCGCTTTCACCTCTTCGCTAGCAAAGTGTGGCCATCGATTTCCTATGGTCTCCCCGGGAGGAAGTTCTGCTTTCCTGGGTGATGACTACAGAGGGCAGGTGACCCCGTTCTCATTTCCACACGAAGCCTGCGCTTTTCCATTTCCGCGAGGGCCGCGAGGGCCCGGGCACGTGAGGCCGGCAGAAACGCATCGCCTTCTGCTTGGAGATGGTCTTGCTGTGACCACTGACATTTAATACTTCCCCTCCCCTGTATTTTGGAAGAGCACAATATGAGGGATGAACCACTAAAAGGTATTAGTTCATGACGGACATAAATGTTAGGTGCAGGATTCGATACAGAGGACACCTGATAACATGGCCACGATAAGAAAGGTGAATTTCAGACTAAATCACAAGCATGAATATATACAGGGAAAACCCAAAATGATACGGGGTTGCTTATGAGAGAATTTATGTGTATATATATATATATATATATATATATATATATACACACACACACACACACACACACACACACACATATTTGTGATAGGATTTTGCTGTATCTGAATGATTATTTATAAAATTATTCTATTAATGAATCTTAAAATTGTGTTTGCTCTGTCGAGTGTTATTTTCCGGATGTGTGCCTTTGAAATGAGCTCGCCACGAAATCATAACCCTTTGAGGCTGGGAGCTGCCGACCCGAAGACCCTGTCTGTCTCTCACACTGGATCAGCCATTCCAAACCAATAAGAATGGTAAATGCAAACTTTTAGTCTATCTCCATGAGAAGGAAAAAAGAAAGGTCAAGTAGTTATGGTGGATTCACCAAAAAAGAAGACTTTGCCACCCTGAGTGGTTTGGCTCACTGGATAGAGCATCAGCCTGCAGACTTAAGGGTCCCGGGTTCGATTCCAGTCAAGGGCATGTTCCTTGGTTGCAGGTACATCCCCAGTAGGAGATGTGCAGGAGGCAGCTGATCAGTGTTTCTCTCTCATCAATGTTTCTAGCTCTCTATCCTCCTCCCTTCCTCTCTGTAAAAAATCAATAAAATATATTTTTTTAAAAGAAGACTTTGCCTCATTCACTAGAGCATTCTATTTGATTATATAAAACACCAGAAGAAGAAAAAAGAAATGGGTAAAGTTGGCCAACAGAGGAGATCGTCAACTATTTCATGAAGCCGGCAAATGAATGGCACCATGTCACACTTGCTAGAAATGTGCATGATGTCTCTAGGTTGTGCTGGAGAGTCAGCCGAGTACAGAAAGTAAGAGCAAGTCTGCACTCGGGGCTCTGAAAATAGACTGCCTGGAGGATATCCCAATGCCTCTACATAGCATTGAGGTACGTAACTCTACTTGCCTTACTTTCCTCATCTGTAAAATGGGAATAATAATAAAAGTACCTACTCCTTAGGTTGCCATGGAGATTAAATGAGTCAAATGCATGCAAAGTGTTTGGAACATCATTGATGGAAGGATAGCTATTGTCACCACTCTGGTTCCCAAGCTTTAGGTTCATAGAACTTTGTAAAGGAAAGTAAGAAACATTTTCTTTAGGTTGCCTTAAGGAAGCTAGCATTACTGGAAAACCTCCCAGTAAGCGCAAGTTATTACAAGTCTCTTGTACTTTTTGGTCTCCCTACAAGAACCCAATATTTGGAAAAGTGAGGTCAGGTGAGCTGGGTTTATAGGCAGATTTCTAAAATGTATCTGCGAAAGGCAAGTATGTAGAAATGTGCCTGACACCTATTCTGTAGATCATAATACATCTTCAGGAAAAACAAAAACGTTTGCAATGTCTAGAAGCCCGTTTCTATTTTTTGAACTTTGAGATATTGGCTTTCTAGCAACTTTGTAAATGGAGGACATTTACAAGGCTTGGCTAGTCGCCAGGGATCCAAATATTGTTACCACTTTGCGAATTCTGAACCACCCGGAAAAGATGGGGGAAATACTAAATCCTTTATGGCCCTTGGACTGCATGGGAAAGACCTGGTCCTCAGTGGGCTGCTTTCCACTTTGGCTACCCATGTGCATGAAAGTAGTGCCAAGCCAAAAAATAAATAAATAAATAAATAAATAAATAAATAAATAAAGGCAGCCAGCACAAGCTTTCAGCAACTTACCCACATCCATTAACGATTCTGCATTGAAAAGTCTACCCTGCTTGAAAAGATAGAGGGAGCCCAAAGAATTACAGGTACTGGGTAACAAAAGTCCAGGGCTGGATTCCACACAGACACTGCCTATTCGGAGGAGTTATGTGTCTCCTTATAAGGATGCCATTTTATATTGCCAGCCTGGAAAATCTGGGGGAATGGCAGGGGTTTGGGGAGAGAGAAAGAAAAGTTAAAAAAGAGCAGAGTCAAGTCTGTTGATAATGTCTTTTTCACAAACTGAAGTTCAGCTATCCAATAACAAAAACAAAAAACAAACAAACAAAAAAACCCTGGTCAATCAGGTGAATCGAGTCAGATGCCTGGCCTCATGGACACCCAAGCAGTCGGCTAATTGGCTCCATTTTTCACTCTCAATGGATTGATTCAATATCATACAGACCTGGCCTGCTTCGATTTGGGCTTACCTAGTGACAACTAATAAGGTGACCTAGGTCCACACGGCAGGCCGTAATGACCACGCCGCAGTCGGCTTCACGGAGGAGACAGAAAGCTTAAACAACTACGGGAGAGACGCGCAGGTTGCAAAGCACAACGTGAGAAGATAAAGCTGGGTTTGGAAGCTGGCACTACTGCCATCCCTAGGCGTGAAGCTGTAAATTAAAGAATGGTCTGTTGTCTGCTGCACGGAGCCAAATCAGAGGCATTTCACATACACACTGTAATTGGGGTTTTCGTTTTAATTGAAGAAATAAATTCCACCTAAGCAGATGCTTGCCCCCCCCCCCACGCGTGCGCGCGCGCGCGCGCGCGCGCACACACACACACACACACACACACACACACACTCTCCCTATGGTATGTTTTACACATTGGCAAGTGGGTGCAAAATGTCTACAACACGGTCTCCTCAGCTATAAGATGGAATTTCCCGGTGTTTAAATGGTAACAGATGCAGTTTCAGCTCTGATACACACTGGGCTCTCTCCCAAAAAAAAAAAAAGAGAAAAAAATAATCACCCCAATCCCTACCACCCCCAGCTTTAATAATAGATGTCACAGAGTAACTAAAGTCCTCCCGGCCAACGATGATTGTTTTTGTTTTTGTGTTCAGCGGTGAAAAAAAAAAAATACCCTCGTGGTTCCCCAATGTCCAGGCCTCTGGGTAAAGAGCCCCCACCTTCATTGTGTTTTCCACCTGCTTGTTTATAGCCAGAGGTGTCATAATCAGGTTTCTCGTGAAAATGAAAGTAATCAAAAATGCCTTGTGATTCCAGGAAACGAGCTTCTCGGGGAGACATCCCTGCCTGCTATTGATGTTGTAAAAAGGCTCCTTTTACATGGTAATAGTTGTTGAGAGCACATCATATTGATCTAGAAATAAAAAGCTTGATTTTTTTTTTTTTTTTTTTTTTAGCACAGGCAACCCTTACTTTCGTAAGTACTTTATATATTAGGAAGAGAGTTTTGTTTTTAATTGAGGTAGAGTAAACAAATTATATTAGAAGAGCGTTGCTATTTTTAGGGAACGGAGCATTTGTAAGCTTTTTGGCAGCAACTCAGGTAAATAAAAAAAAGAAAAAGAAAAAGAAAATCATGAATAAGTCTTACTCGTTCAAATTTGGCCTGGGCCTCCTCTCCCCAGCAGCCCTGCCCAGAGTCAAGGTGCGATTGAAAGCGTTGCCTTTGGATGTGTGTGTGTGTGTGTGTGTGTGTGTGTGTGTGTGTTTCCTCCGTAGGAACAGAGTTGGGAGGACTAGGTTTCTCAGTCGTTTGCCCACGCTCAAACGCTGAAAGGGCAAACTGGGAATCAATAAGAACCTCGGTCCTTATGCACGTATGTGCTTCATCCCTGGAAATGGTGGGGTGGCTGGCTGCATAGGAAACCGCACCGCCTGGCTGCATTTACCCCCGGCGATTAAGGCTTTCTGTAGCACTTGAGGGCACCTTCCTCTACATGATGTCCACCGCTCATCTGTTCCTGTACTTTCCCTTAAAGTTCATACAGCGCCTCTGGAAGAAGAAATCAATATTTCAAATCATCTCCCTCTCCCCACTTTAACACTCCTCTGCGCTGAGGGAGCCCACCACCCAGTCCCCCGCCTGCGAGGGGCGAGCCGGCCTCCCCAGCGCAGCGCCAGCCGCGGGATCAGAAATTCTTCCCTATTTTCTTAGCAGCACGAGGCTCCCTTCCTAGAAGAAAGATCTTGCCTTTGAGGAGGGGAGAGAGAATGCTTTTCCAAGCCAAGTTTAACTAACTTTCCCCGAAGAACCCGACAGTTTTCCTCTTGTTAAGAAGACGCTGTCCCCACCCCCTCCTCCGGTTCTCCCCTTCCTCCGCTCCAGGCTCGCTCCGCACCCCTCCCTCCGGCCCACCTCCTCCTCCGGTTTCCAAGGAGCCGGCACGTGACCGCCTGTCTTGCAAAAATCTGGCCGCAGCCTTTCGCTTTCAAACGCTCCAAACGACTTGTTTCCTATCTCATGAAAGCTGTTGCCAGTCCTCCCGTCGTCGCTTGGGAAGCCGGATCGCGGCGTGCTTCCTCACACCCGAGTCTCCCGCTCGCTCTCCTTCCGAGGAAAGCGAAGCGGCGCGGCCCCGAGGTGCAGAGCGGAGAGACACGGGGAAACTTATCCCAACGCATCGGATCCGACTCCAGGCGGGGCGGGCGGAAGGGGGCGGAAAGGGGCGGAAGGGGCGGGGGGGGGCCGCGGCCGAGAAACCCCGAGTCCCCGCCGGGCTCGTGCCGGGTGCATGGGTCGAGCCTTTCCCTCCGGGGTCTTGGTCCTTAAAAGGCGAGCTGCGGTCTGTTTCTGACTCATGGACAATCACACACACACACACACACACACACACACACACACACACAGGTGCGCGGACGCCCGCTCCGGGAGAGCTGGAGTTTGCAAAACCAAAAGGGTTGTTGGCTCCCGGCAATCTGTAAAGCCCGCACCCCGCACCCGGAGGCGTGGAGAGCACACCCAGGCCCCTCCAGACGGGGCAGGATGGCCTGGAAAAGGCCCCCCAGGGCCGGCATAGAACTCCCCGAGCCCCCCAACTCCAGCGCTGGCGCGACCACCCCGGCATTCCTGCAAGTTTTCTACTCACAACGGGGCCTCCCAATCCCCGGGTGCCTCGCCCGGAACCCCCTTGTCCCTTGCCTGGGCCGCCCTCCAGCTCCCCCCGGAGCGGCCGGCACCCTTCCCGGGAGCGGCCCAGACGCCCCCGCCCTCCCGCGGCGGCGGCCGGCGGTCTGGGTCTGGGTCTGGGTCTGGCCCGGGCTCGCCGCCGCCTCCCGTGCTGCGCGGCGGCCGGAGCCGGGCCACGGCTCCCCGGGCGCCCTGATGTACATCCGCCGGGACGGCCGCTCCGGCTGCTCCGGCTCTCCACCTGGCAACTCCTAGTCGGGCGATCTCAGGGTTTTTGGAAACGGGAGGTGCCGCGGGAGAGGTGGAGCACATTTTTTTAGTTGTTTTTGCCCTGAGGGTTTTGGATGATTTTGCGAGGAGCTCGCAGGAGCGCGTGGAGCCCGGGGCCGGGAGGGAGCGCGCCGAGCCGGCGGCGTGTGCGGCGGGCGGCCCTGCGATCGGCCGCGGCTGGCGGGCGGGCGGGCGGGCTGGAAAGAAGAGACGCCAAGGCGGCTGGGCTAGCCGGGCCGGACTGAGCTCTTTTTCCTGGACACCCCGCACCCCCGCCGGCCCATCCTGCCGCCCACCCCCGCCCCCCGCACGGCGCGCGCTCCGCCGGCCCGGGAATCCCCGCGCCCCCGACCGCCCCCAGAGTGGCCGCGCCTGTCACCGCTGCCCCTTCACCTCGCCTCGGGCCCCAACTTTCCCAGCCTGGGCCGGGGCACGCGTACACACACACACACACACACACACACACACACACACACACACCCCTCCTCCCTCGACTCCAGCTCCACTTCCCCGTGCAGTTTGGGAATGACAGATGCCTGTAGACTTTCACCGAGCGTGCGGTGGGGGCAGCAGACAACAGTTATTTCATTGAAAGGCATTTTTTCCTCCTCTCTCTCTTTCTCGCTCTGCCTCCCAGAATAGCTTTTGCACCCCTAGAACCTGAGCACACACGCCTGCCTTTCCAGGTTCCCAGTGGCCCGCGAACACCCATCTGCTTCCACGCCCCCCCTTTTCCGGAGTCTACCTCCCCCCCACTTCCTACCCTCCCTCCACCCGTCACACCGACATGCACACCTAGAGGCCGGCGGCGGGGGGGAGTGTGGAGGGCACGATGCAGCCAGACTGCATTGCACAGTCATCAAAGTTAAGTGTGTGTGGTGGTGGGGTGTCTGTGCGCGCCGAGGGAGGCGCGGGGTTCTGGGCACCGGAGCATCCCCTCTGCCCTCCCCCCTCCGCGGGGTCAGGGGACGCCTCCACTTGAGATTGCAGCCATTTTAGGGGAAGAGGTGGCTCCGGGCCCGGGGGGAGCGGAGGAGGAGGAAGAGCCCATCGCGGGGGGCTCGCGGCCCCGCAGCCCCTCGGCGCAACCGGAGGGCGGGCGGGCGCCGGGCGCGCAGGGGCGCGGCGCCCGCGGCGACTTGGGGAAGGTTGCGCTCGAGTTCCTCGGTTTTGCCCGGAGTTGTTCGGGGGGGTAACGTGCCGGTTCCAGCTTCTTTTCTTGGGTTCCCGCTGGGCTGGGAGGTGGGGGCGGGGTAGGTGTCGGTGGCAGATTGGGCACCGGAGGGACGCGACAGACCCTGGAGACTGGAGAGCTGGTGCTGGGGGAAGGGGGGGAAGAGGGACACCTCCTCTCGCCGGTTGGCACTGACCCAGACAGTGCGACCCACTTGCCCCCCCCAGCCTCCCCCCCTCCCGAGCCTCTGCCTCCCCGCCGAGTGCCAAGTGAGCGCGCGGCGGGGGGCACGGAGCGCGCCGCCTCCCGGCCCCGAGCCCCCCCCTTACCTGGCTGGAAGGGATTTCCCAGGAGGAGCCGTAGTTGGGAAAGAAGGAAGAGAAGAAGGTGTCTTCCGACAGCCCGCAGCCCGCCATGCTCTGGATGCAAATAAAATGAGGAGGAAATGGGGGGTGGTGGTTGGGGGGGGGGGGAGCACACAGAAAAAAAAATTTTTTTAAATCAAATCAAACCAATAAGCGAAGAAGAAATCCTCTCGAAAAATAAAGAAAAGGAGGGGAAGGGAACGGCCAAGGGAACGGAAACTCTGGCGGCGCTGCCTCTCGGGCGGAGTGATGCTCGGGCTGCCGCCGCCGCCGCCGCCGCCGCCGCCTCCTGCTCAAGACGGTACCTGGAGAGGCTCGTCCTGACTTGGGCAGCCGCCGCCGCCGCCGCCTGTGCCGGCTGCGTGTGTGCGCGTGTGTGTGTGCGTGTGCGTGTGCGTGTGTGCGATGTGTGCGCGCAGAGCGAGAGACCGCAGGGGAGGCGGGAGGGCGGGAGAGCGCGCGAACCGGGATGGAGGGCGCAGCGGCGGGCGGGTGCGCGCGCGGGGGTGCGTGCGGCGTGTGTGTGTGTGTGTGTGTGTGTGTGTGTGTGTGTGTGTGTGTGTGGTGCGCGCGCGCGCGCTCGCGGGGCTGGGTGTGCGTCTGTTTGGGGAGCTCACCGGAGAGCCAGGCCCGTCACGTGGGCGCGCTGGCTCCGCCGGCGCCGGGGACAGCCTGTACTACAGCCCCGGCCACTAAATCAGCCCGCGCCGCCAGACCTTCGCAGCCCCCCCCCCGGGCGCGGGCCGCCCTCCCTGCCGGGCCGTGCGCGCCCCGGGACGGCGGGGAGCGCGGGTGCGGCCGCGGGCAGGTGGGGGAGTGGGGAGTGGGGCGCCCGGAGCCCGGGCGGGGGGTTGGGGAGAGATGCCCGCGGAGACGCACAGGTTCCACGTTACGCCCCGAGCCCTCCTGGTTGTCCCTGTTCCCACCCTCTTGGAAGATCCCCCCCGCCCCTCCTGAATTCCTAAAATTGCCTTCCCGTGCGGAGACCCCTCTTCCAGCCACGGAGAAATTATTTGCACACAGTTGCTACGTCTCGATTTTCTTTTCTTTCCCGGCGCCTCTGGTCCCCCGCGCTCGCGCGCGCGCGCGCACAGACACACACACACACACACACACACACACACACACACACACACACACACACGCAGGCACAGGCACACCCGTGGCCGCCGCCTGCCATCCCAAATGCAAACCCACTTCCTTTGGCCAGTTGCTGTAGTTAGGCTAAGTCAAGGCTACATCGAACTAGGCTAGGTTGAGAGAACTGGAAAGTGGATTCAGGGGACAATACTGCCCCAGCAGGAAGAAAGGCTCCACTTTGGCATTCTGTTGATTTAACGGTTAAAAACGAAAACGGATTTTGTAGCTGCCGCACTAAAATTCAGGCCCTTCAGCCTCAATTCTTTACTTCGAGATCTTCTATTAAGTCTGTCATATGTTATGAGAATGTAAACACACACACACACACACACACACACAACACGATGGTATATCAGGATCAACCAACCTTTTTCTCAATCTTAATGATTGAGTGTAGCTGAAAGTTTGTTTCTGCACAAAGACATTCCTTAATGCTTCCCCCCCCCTCAACTCTTTGTACAGTATTTATAGTAAGCAAATTTCAAAATAAAAATGGGCATATCTGCGTAAGATGCTCTTATAAGTATTTGAGTTCTCACAAAAAAAAAATACTTGAAACAACCTGTTACAGGCAATTTGTTTTGTTTTGTTTCTGAATCTTTTTCCAAATGTCCATTTTTCTTCAAACCAGTTGTGTTTTCCTAAGAGTTCGCACTTCCTCTTGCCAATTCCCCACTTGAGGTCGAAATCCTCTATGAAATAAACATTACCACAGCAACCCAGTGATGTCACAAACATCAGCTCATTATTTCAGAGGGGAACTAAAGCAAGAGAAAAAGATCTCTCTAGAAAGACAGACAGCTGCTGTTTTCTTGAGAGTAGGGTTGCTTCTACCAGAGACTCGGGAACTATATTAGATTTCTGGCTAAATACTGTTTTGTTTTTCTGAGATAGATTTATTTTTCAAACATGTGCCAGGTGATCTTAAAAAATAAAATAAGTCATCTTCCTCTTTTCTGGCTTTCCTGAAGAATGGTGCTTCAAGTCCATGGTCCTTGCCTGCACTGGCCACCATAGATTTGAATAAAGGAGAAAATGATTTTTTTTTTCTAAAAAATGATGTCGGAAAGAACATTGAGAGATGAAATTTAATGTACTAACTTCAGGCCCAAATAATGCTGACTGACCTGGCTTCAAAAATACAATCGTTTTTTAAGAAAAGTATTAGACTCACAGAAATTCTATTTTGTTATCAAAGTTAGTGCTGACCTCACCAATACTGAAGAGAGGGGCTTCTCCTCCACTGTTCCTTCTATTGTTTCTGGTGCCTCCAGGCTGGGAGCAAGAGGGATGCATTCTTCATGTTGTCGCCCATTTAATCCCACTGCAGTGCCACTCCGATAAATATTAATTGTAAAGGGACTGGACAACATATAATTGGGCCCAACACCTGGGATTTCTTAGACTTTCTGGCTACATAAAATCCTTTAGATAATATCTATACAAAGCACCATAGGAATTTGTAAAATGCTTTTTAAAACATTTTTTTTTTCCTTACTAGAGGCCCGGTGCATGAAATTTGGGCATGGGGAGGGTGTCCCTCAGCCTGGCCTGGACCTTCTCCAATCTGGGACCCCTCAGGGGATGTCCGACAGCCGGTTTAGGGTGTGGTCTCAGCTCAGGTCCCACTTCTACTCCCATAGAAGTTAATTCTATCTCTGGGGTCCCCTTTCCTGTTAGTTGAATGAATGGCTTCATTCCTCACAATAATCCTGGGAGAATCAGGACTCTTGATCCCCATATAATAGATTATGAGATATTTCTCCCATACTCCAGGGCTGCTGGCTCCTAACCGCTCGCCTGCCTGCCTGCCTGCCTGATTGCCCCTAACTGCTTCTGCCTGCCAGCCTGATCGCCCCAAAACTGTTCCCCTGCTGGCCTCATCTCCCCCATTTGCCCTCCCCTGCCAGACCTCTTGTGGTAGCCATCTTGTGATGATGTGAGGGGCTCGAGGACCACCTAGGCTTTTATTAGTATAGATATCAGAGAATAAGGGAAAGGGGGAGAGAGAGAGAAACATCAGTGATGAGAGAGAATCATTGATTGGCTGCCTCCTGCACGCCCCCTACTGGGGATCAAGTTTGCAACCTGGGCATGTGCCCCTGACTGGATTCAAACCTGGGACCTTTCAGTCTGTAGGCTGACACTCTACCCACTGAGCCAAACCAGCTAAGGCTGTAAAATGCTTTTATTCATTTTTTTCTTAGCTGTGTAAATGAAGTGTCCCAACACATGTGGTCACCAAATCCATGTCACATGGAATCCATTGCATAGATTCAGTGCACAAGACAATGCTCTAACCACTGAGAACACTGGCCAGGGCCCCATACCTTTTTTTAATCCTCACCCGAGGATATGTTTTTATTTATTTATTTTTAATCTTTATTGTTGAAAGTATTATATATGTCCCCCCTTTTCCTGTGACCCCTTTCTAGGTAAAGTGCTTTTTATGTGCTGTATAGTGTTTTAGCTCAAGTTGCCATCTATTCCTGCAGCCACGTGGTCTTTGTTTGGCATGGCTCAGTGGTTGAGCATCTACCCATGAACCAAGAAGTTACGGTTCAATTCCCGGTCAGGGCACATGCCCAGGTTGCAGGATCCATCTCCAGTGTGGTGGCATGCAGAAGGCAACCAATCAATGATTCTCTCTCATCATTGATGTTTCTATCTCTCTCTCCTTCTCCCTTCCTCTCTGAAATCAATAAGAATATATTTAAGAAAACAAACAAAAAAATAAACTGATTGCATTTTCACTAGCTCATCTGCTCTTCAAGAGGACCCTGTTAGGAAGCTGTTATCATTTTTGTTTTGTTTATAGGTGACGAAACTGAGGCTCAGGAAGAGACCCCCCGACTCCCCCATCTTACTAACTACTTCTATCTAGCAGCTGGCAGAGCTGGGTCTTGAACTAAAGACTTCTGGTTCGGGACTTCTCTTTCTCCAAATGCGTGGATCCACCAAGCAGGCCCAGGGCCTGCAGAGACATCCGGTGAGGGAGAGGCAGGAGCAGGTGGGCTCTCTTCTGAGCAACCACCAGGGGGACGTTTGTAGGAATGAAGTCTGGCCTCTAGCCGCAAACACTTGGCTCCCCTTAAATTTCCAGCTCTCCCTTCTTTAAACAGGAGAGGCCCAAGAGCGCCCCCTGGATAGACTTGTGATAAAATGCCTTCCTCTTGGCCCAGCTTGCTCCCCTCCCGAGCCCTTCAGTCCTGAAATAACTCTTCCTCCGTAGGTTTGCTCATCTGGCATTAGCACGGGTTTGTTTGCTGGTTCCCAACAACGGAAAAACAAGCCAACCTCTTCTGCCCCCACAGGGGCCCAGTACAGATGGAGGCAGCCAACCCCTTGGGGAACAGAAGGAGCTGCACGCTCATTGAGAAAAGATCACCAGGGCCACCTTGCCAACTCCTTGCTGTGCAATATGCAAAAGTCTCAAGACGAAAACCCAGACCAGAAAGTTCTCAATTTCCAAGTCCACTGTGGTTGGTTTTTCTCAGGGCAAATCAAACTTTCTCCCGCATGCATTCTTGTCAGATTGCCAAGTCACGATTTGCCACACTTGAAAATGTGTAATTTGTTGAATTGCTATCATTCCATTAATGAGAAAATCCATCTTTATTCATAAGCCCTTCCCCCCCACACACACAAGAAATAAGTTTTGCATTAATTTCATATTGGTAATTGGTTGGTAGTCCAGATGATGCTGGGCGGTTTCCTTGTTTATAAATGAGGTGCATTAACACGCTCATACCACTAGGGTGTCATTTAGTGAATGGCTGCTCTGCTCTGCAGATGCGAGAGGCCAAATTGTTGTGGATGTGGATAAAAAATGATTGTTTTAGCTAAAACTGCAGATGGGAAGCAGATGTAATGTACAGAGGAAGTTTCATTTCACTCAGTCCCCTTTCCTTTATTAAAATAAAGTCTGCTAATTTGTCTTATTTTAAAAAGCCCTCTGAATACAAACTCATGTGTGCCCATCCCATGCAAAGTGAAAACGGTCTCATTCCTCCCTTCAAGAAGTTTACAGTCTCAACAAATATTGTTTGATCTACCTGTTTGTTTGTTTTTTTAGTTACCAATTTTTCTTGGTAATTGTTTAACATTTTACATCCTCTCACCAAAATTATAATTACCCCGGGGAAGGATTAACATTAAGAAGCAGTGAGACAAGAGATCCCAGAAATCGACCCAAGCCATTATGCTCAATTAATAGTTGACAAAAGGAGGCAAGAGCATACAATGGAGTCAAGACAGTCTCTTCAATAAATGGTGCTGGGAAATTTGGTCAGATACATGCAAAAAAAAAAAAATGAAACTAGGCCACCAACTTACACCATACACAAACTCTAATTGGCTAAACGACTTAAATGTAAAATGGGAAACCATAAAAATCCCACAAGACTCCATAGGCAGCAAAATAACAGACATGTCATAGCAATATCTTTATAGACACAACTCCTAGGGCAATGGAGACTAAGGAGAAAATAAACAAATGGGACTACATCAAAATAAAAGGCTTCTGCACAGCAAAAGAAATCATCAACAGGCCCACTGCATGGGAGAACATATTTGCCAATGATATTTCAGATAAGGGTTTAATCTCCAACATTTACAGAGAACTCCTACAACTTAACAAAAGGAAGATAAATGATCCAATCAAAAAATGGGCAAAGGATCTAAATAGATACTTTTCAAAAGAGGACATACAGAGGCCAACAGACATATGAAAATATGTTCAAAGTCACTCATCATCTGAGAGATGCAAACCAAACAATAATGAGATACCACCTCACACCTGTCAGAATGGCTATCATCAACAAATGACAAGTGCTGGTGAGGATGTGGAGAAAAAGGAACCCTCATGCACTGCTGGTGGGAATGCAGACTGGTGCAACCACTGTGGAAGACAGTACAGTTTCCTCAAAAAAATGGAACTCCCATTTGACCCACTTCTAGGAATATATTCCAAGAAATCAGAAACACCAATCAGAAAGGACAAATGCACCTCTATGCTCATAGCAGCACTATTTACAATAGGTAAGACTTGGAAACAGCCTAAGTGCCCATCAGTAGATGAGTGGATTAAAAAACTGTGGTACATCTACACAATGGAATCCTATGCCACTATAAAAAAAGAAGGAACTTTCACCATTTTGCAACAGCATGGATGGAACTGGAGAGCATTATGCTAAGTGAAATAAGCCAATCGGAGAAAGATAAATATCACATGATCTCACTCATATGTGATCAATATAATTTGATGAACAAAAATAGATTCAGAGATATACGTTAGGGGAGGTGGGTGGTTAGAGAGCAACCAAAGGACTTATATGCATGCATATTAGCATAACCAATGGACACAGGCACTGAGGCAGTGGGTTTGCCTGGGGTGGGAATGGCTGGGGGGGGGGGGCAGTCAATTGGGGGAAAAGGAGACATATGTAAAACTTTAGACAATAAAAAAAAATACAAAGAAGTAGTGAGATTCCCTGGACAATGTAGCTCAGTGGTTAGAGCGTTGGTCCTTGGATTGAAGGGTTGAGGGTTTAATTCCCAGTCAACAGCATATCACGTACTTCAATTGCAGATTCATCGCCATTCTGATCTGGGTGAAAGTGGAAGGCAATCAATCAATGTGTCTCTTACCTCAGTGTTTCTCTCTCTCTCCGCCCCCCCCCCCATCTTCTCTCCCTTTCACTCTCAAAAAACAAAATCAATGGGAAAATATCCTTACTCCTCAGTTGAAGATAAATAAATAAATAAATAAGTAAAAAATAAAAAAGTAGTGAGACAAGGAAAGTTGGGGGGCAGAGGAAGGGTATAAAAAAACAAGAAAGAGCCTTAGCCAGTTTTGCTCAGTGGATAGAGAGTCACCCTGTGGACTAAGGGGTCCCAGGTTTGATTCTGGTCAGGGGCATGTATCTTGATTGCGGGCATATCCCCAGTGGGGGGCGTGCAGGAGCCAGCTGATGGATGTTTCTCTCTCATCGATGTTTCTGGCTCTCTGTCCCTCTCCCTTCCTCTGTGTAAAAAAATCAATAAAATATATTTTAAAAAATGAAATAAAAATTAAAAAAAAAAAAAAAAACAAGAAAGAGCCCGGCTGGCGTGGCTCAGAGGTTGAGCATCGACCGATGAACCAGGAGGTAATGGTTCGATTCCTGGTCAGGGCACATGCCCTGGTTGCGGGCTCGATCCCCAGTGTGGGGCATGCAAGAGGCAACCAGTCAAGGATTCTCTCTCATCATTGATGTTTCCATCTCTCTCTCCCCTTTCCTCTCAGAGATCAACAAAAATATATACTTCTTTTTTTTTTTTTATTTAGAAACTAAGAAAATGAACCTCAAAATAACTATAGCAGTAATAATAATGAATAGAATGCTCAAAATAGGCCAGGAATGAAGTTAGGTGCAGGACAGTCTTTCTTACTTTGGACTTCCCTGGGATGAAGACGTTTGGAGGGCTAGACGTTCCTTTGGGAGGAGATCCTGGGAACACAGATAAGGAAGTAGGGGAAGTGAGATAAAGAAATGAAGGAAGCATCACCATGGCAACCAGAACTGACTACTACTTGAGAACCACTGGGAGGCAGTGGAGAACTCACACTTCCAAGTTACTCCATTCAAGGGCTGAGGAATCCAGGGTATTGATCCTCCACCTCAGCTGCAGTTCTGCTGCCCTAGTGTTATTCATTCCCCAGCACCTTCAACCTGTAGCACCAAGTGGGTCTGACAGCCAGAGCAAGTCCTCAGGCCAAATGGATGCAGAAGCTGATGTGAGGACCTGGGGCCACATATATAGTTAGTGGCGAAGGGATAGGGCATCAAGAGCACCTGCTACCCAAACATTAACTCACTTCATTTTACAAAAAACCTCATGAAGTGGGAACTATTGCATTTGTACGTTTTCCTAAGAGAACACAGGCTAGGAGCGTAAGAAGTGGCAGCTGTTGTTTTTACCCAGATAGCACCCGTTCCCTCTTCTGGTAACAGCCCCCTCCCGGCCTTTCCCTTTGGGAAACATTCCCTCCTCCGCCTCAGTGATCCGGCCTGACTCCCTCACTCCAGGCACGCACAGGTGACCCAAGGTGACCTGAGAAGAACTCTGCTTCAGCTTTTTGCTGGAGCCATGGGCCCAGGAGTGTGCTCTGCCAGTCAGGAAAACAGAGCTGGAAGGATAGAAGCCTGGAGCGTGTCGAGGTCCTGTTACTCCCACAACAATGATCCCAACTGCTTGAGAAGCCAGCACTGAAGAGAAGCATCACAGATTTACATCACAGATTTTCATCACAGATTCCTCGTTTACATCTTTTGAGAAGCTGGATCCAGCCCCACCTGAAGCTAGACACCTCCCTGGAAGCTCCAATGGAATAAACCGATGGACTCCTATCGTAAGTAAGCTGGAGCTTAATTCTTAGAAGTTAAGCAACTTGGCCAAGACCACAGAGCCAATGAGTGTGGAGGTAATATTCAAACCCAAGGAACACTGCTTCCCCATAGAGTGCTCCGGCCCATGCTCTTCCCCATGGCACTCCACAGTGCAATTAGCGTCTACCACAGGCCAGGGCCCAGAGCCACACCACCCTCCTCACTGCCTGGCCCTCACTGGCAGCCTCTTTCCTTCCAGAAGCCGCTGCCAATTTGTTTAAGAGGATAATGGATCAGGATGCATCTCAGCCTTATTTGAATTGTTTGTTCCATCAAATCATTAAAAGTGTGCCATGCTTTATTGATGGTCACTTGAAGAAAGGCCAGAGCAAAAGTGACAACAAGTTTAAAAAGAAAATAGAGTTAAGGCCTTCAATTTTCTTTTCTTTTTAAAAAATATATATTTATTGATTTCAAGAGGAAGGGAGAGAGAGAGAGAAACATCAATGATGAAATATGATTGATCGGCTGCCTCCTGCACACCCAACACTGGGGATCAAGCCCGCAACCCCACATGTGCCTGACTGGAAATCAAACCATGATCTCCTCGTTCAAGGGTTGATGTTCAACTACTGAGCCATGCCAGCCAGGAGACAACTCCTGTTTTAGAATTCAGTTGCAAATGACAAAAACAAAAACAAACAAACAAAAAAAACCCCTTTACTAGTAAAAGAAAAAAGTTTCATTGGCTTACCTAACGGAAAAGACCAAGAATAGTGTTGTCCCCAGGAAAGGCTCAATCTACATCTACACCACCACTTCTTGGTTTTGCTTGTCTTGGGTTGCCTTCACTCTCAACCCCACATGGAGCCTCCAGCAGCATCTGGTTCACCTCTTCCTTTTTACCAGTGGTCCTAACAGACAGAATAGATAGATTCCTGTTTCTCTCAACAGTCCCAGCAAACACCCTGTGATTTCTGATCACTGGCTCTGATTGGTCCATCTTTCCACTAACTATGGTAGCCAGTGGCATGCAATTCACTGATTGACCAGACTTGAGTGACAGGTCCACCCCTGACTCTCTTGGTGGAGTCAACACCACCAAATCACATGAATTGAGACTGGAGAAGTTGTAGTTCCCCAGAGAAAAATTGGGGCACAACCTGGTGATCTCCTATTTCTAGAAGAATGATGATTGGCTATCAAGCAGGCCAAAATTGTTTCATCCGCATCCGCACAGTGGTTGACATCACAGAGAACACATGACCTCTTCCTTGCTTTTAATGGGCTCCTACTTTGTCCAGAGAAAATTAACACTACACATAGAACAACAAAGAAAACAGATAGCAATAAAGAAAGGTAATTACACATTCTGATTTGCAGGCAATAGAATCCACTTCAATACTTTAAGTAGATACTCCTGGGACAGCCCAAGAACAGGGTTTGGATGCTACTAATAAGAACAGAGAAAGAAGCTGACACCCTGGAATAACAAGAAGGTTTGCCACCTGGTTGGCCAGAACTTAGCAGCCACCATACACTACTCATTGCTGCCTGTCAGTCTGGAGCAGGTGTGTGTTCTTGGAGGCACCACCCCATGTATGACCTTACTGGCAAAGGGGTATGGGAAATGTAGTTTTCAGCTTTCTGGTGTTTAAGTACCGCAGGGTTAATGAAGAAGTGCTGCAATAGACACTGATGAGGTGATTTACAATAGCTGCCATAGAGCAGATCAGGGGAGTTCAGTGGGAGAGAAGCAATAAAGGCTGAACTCAAGACCTGATCATGGGTCACACTGGCTTGTCTGACATGGCTCTGACATTTGCTAAAATGAAATGAGATAAAAAATAAAATTTAGAAGCTCTAGATGCCAGGATATGAGGTGTCCTCAGAAGCCTGTACTCTTCAGACCACTCCTGGACCACACCTGTCAGTGCTGGGTGCCATTTGAAGACACGCATGATACTGGCACACTGTGTTTGTGGAAGGCAGTTAGGAAGACGTCTGGACCGTGTTGTATGAACCATCTGAAAATCTCTCCCCTTCAAAGCTTGTATCCAGTGTTTCTTCCCCTTAAACACTTTCACTTCTGTCCATTTCTCTCCATCACCCTGGTAGGCCAGGCCACTTTCCTCTCTTGCCGGGACCTTCCAGTAAAATCCTGACAGGTCCTTCTGTATTCACTCTTCCCTCTACCAGCCATTCTCCATGCTGCCAAGAGTACAATCTTTTCAAAGCTCATGTATAATCATGGCTGCCCTTTCTTGGCTTCCGCTGCTCTTTGGATCAAAGCAATGGTCCTTAAAATGACCCCTTCCAATTCCTCCAATCCAACTGCAGCCCTCACCCCAAGTCTGGCGGTTAGCATGGTGTTTTGAAACCTCCTGGTTCATAGGTCCACACTCAACCACTGAGCCACTCCTGTTGGGCAAGCTGCTCTTATCACTTGGTTTTCTCACCTAGCACAGGACCTGCCTGCTCAATAAAAGTTGGCCAAATAAACTAAACTAAGCTTAAAAAAAATAAAGAAAGAAAAAAAAGAAAGCAATCCCCCTGCACAGAAAGCAGTAATAAAATGTGTTCTACTACCACCTTGAGACCTCAATTAATGTGCTTTTTCTCCTCGTGAATCCTTGCTTCCAAACAAACAGAACCTGACAGCCCGAATTAAATCATTTATCTTTCCAGCTCTCTGCCTTGGCTCCATCACCAGCGAATGCGCCCTGATATTTCATCAGAAGCTGGCAAAAACAAGCACGATGGCCCAGCACCTCCACTTTATGTGTGCAACCCCTACACATACAAACCGTGGAGAAATGCTCGTCGCCAACCCTTCTTTTACCTAGGCGGGGTTAAATGCCCAATTACCATATCCGATCCTTCTGTTTCCTCACGTAAACCCTACAAGAGCCTGTATCTGGATAATGTGTGTGTGCGCGCGCGCGCATGCGCACGCCAGCCCGCGCGCCAACCACATTATTCACCTCCATCCATGAATTACACAGTGCAAACAGCCTTAGCAGGAAAAGAACACGACCAGAAATGCAGAAAACTTCTGCTAAATGTTATGTTCCGGCTCCTTCTGACACACCGTAATGCCTTTTGATTTAGAGTGGCCAGCCGTGGGCCGGGGAGGAAATGCAGGCGCATTTCCACCCTGCCCCGCATAATTAAATGCCTAGATGAAGTTTTCCCCGGTTCTGCTCTCAGAGCCAAACAACGCTTGTTTGCATTCCATCATCATCCATAAACACCCACGGCAGGCCAGGCCGGGAGAATGCACCTTCGCTGTTCTGCCGCTAAACCTTACATCAGCGCGCCCTGAGCCGCACTGAAGCCCATCAGCAGGGCCTCTGGTTGTGAAGCCTGCGGTGTTTATTTTCCTTTGAATAATAAAAATGTCCTATGTGCAGCTCACTATTTGGAAAGGGATAACATGGGTCTAGACAGACACTCCATGGATCATCCCCGCATCAGGTCTGTGGAATCAAACATCTTTTCTTCTTCAAGCCTTCATCCCAGAGCCGCTAAGTAGTCACCAGAGAGAGCAGTTTGGAGGAAGCTTCCACCACGTCCCCCGCTGAGATCGGGACAGTGAGACCACAGGTAGGGGAAGGCCTCAGAGCCAGGCACAGCTGGCCTCTGGCGCAGCGTGGAGGTCAGACCAGGGTCTCTCAAGCTTGACCATGCACGGGACCCACCCAGGGATCTTGTCGGGATGGAGAGCTGGCTTGGTAGGGCTGAGATGAGGCCGGAGATTCTGCATTTTCGGGCAAGCTCCTCAAAGATGCTGATGATTCTGGTTGGGGGCACATGATTGCAGTGATGGGGCTTTAGACCTCAAGCTCCGAGTCAGATAGGCCTGACTGGGGACCACCTCCTTGGTGGCTGGGGCCTTTTGGACAAAATACTTGACCTCTCTGAGCCTGGATTCTTTATCTGTGTAACAGGGATGATAGCACCCATCAGGCAGGTGTGCCAAGAGGGTTACATAGTGTAGTGCGTGTGAGGGGCTGGGAGCAATGCCTGGCACATTAGAAAGCATCTGGAAAGTGTTACTTAGTGTCCCTGGTGCAGAGGCCTCCTGTACTGACGAACACCAATAGTGACAGCATCAAGACCAGAGCCCACTGCCCCTACTGCCTGGGAAGCATGCCTTGCCCATTTTATTATTTCATTATTTTTAGTATTACATTATTGTCTTGATTTAATTTTTTTCATGACACAAAGTAATACCTGTTTGCTTAAAGAAAGAAAGGAGGAAGACATAAAGGAAGGTAAAGAGGGAGAGACGAGGGAAGGAAGAAAGAGCAAAATAAAATAAGAAAAAAGCATCTGCCAGAGAAATCACATGACATTTTGGTCTGCATACCTCCAAGTCATATAGACACATCTATTTCAAATAATGGGATTATATTGTACATGCCATTTTACAATCTTTTATGTTCACTTGACACATCACAATAACCATAGAAACAACAGTAGTGTTATCCTATATAATAAAAGCCTAAAATGCAAATAGACCAAATGGTGGAACGACCAGCAGAACTACTAGTCACTATGACACACATTGACCACCAGGGGGCAGATGCTCAACACAGGAGCTGCCCCCCAACCCACAGGCCCCAGGCCAGCCAAGGCAGGTGCCAGTGGGAGGCCCCCAATTGCCCCACCAGTCGCCCCACAGCTCAGCCCGGATCGCCACCATGCCTAGGGACTCTACCTGTCCATGAATTTCATGCATGCGACCTCTAGTCAATAATAACAACAGATCCTCTTTAATAGGTTCTCACTATGTGCTAATACCCCTCTCACACACAGTCAGCATCTTAACTCACTAATTTTCACAACATTTTAATGGACTCTTATCCTCATTTTAGAGACAACAAACCTGAGGCACAGACAGTGTCATTGACCGAAGGGCACACAGCTAGTAAATGGGGAATTCAAGTTAAAGACCAGGCAGCCTGGAAGCATAGCCTGGGCCTTTAATTACTACATCCTGCATCCTTTGCAGGGTCACCCTGACAGGCTATTTTATGGCCTGATTTTTTCCCACCTTTACCACATCGGAATATCTCTTCCTGCCATCTCAATGTTCGCACATCATTTTGTATGCCTGCATAGTATTCTGTTGTCTACTTATGAACTCCATTTTACAGATGAGTAAAGTGAGGCTGGGAAGCTCAATAGATTGGCAGACATTAAAGGGAACAACCATGACCTGCCTGGGACTCGGGGTTCTGTTCACCCAACAGAGACACTGAGCGCCTACTGTGCGCAGGGAATTTGCTGGTCTCGGAGAAGAGTGGAGCACCAATACAATTCTTAACTGTTGTGGAAGCTGCTGCCCAGTGCGTTGAGCCATGCAAAAAAGCAAGTAAGCAAATACATGAACAAGATGATGTGAGGATTTGATGTGTGAGAAAAATAATCCCACTGTGCTGCGAGAGACTCTCAGGGCGACAGCTGCACACTGTCCCTGCGATTACTGCGTCCCGTGTGAAGTCGGGGTGGAGAGCGCAGCCAGCACATCGAGCATGGCATCCATTGGAGCAAGTGTCCCCTCGTCCCCTCTCCCTGCCCCGGCCTCCTGCTCTGTAACCTGAGAGACATAGTAGCAATGACCTCCCAGGAGGAGGGTGGCCATGGACTGAACTAAAGCTGCTGAGGTGCTTGAGGAAACGCCCAGCAGGTGGGGAGACACAGGTAGGGAGGGGCCAAAGGCAGAGCCCCTGACTCTATCACTTCCATGGGGCAGGACTGCCCAGCGTCCAGCGCAGCCCCTGGCAGAGCAGACCTGCCACGGCACCTGCAGGGCCCAGCGAGGTGTAACCATCCTCATTCTCCTTTTACAAACCAGCTGTGGAGTCGCTTGTCCCAGATCACCCAGCTGACCAAGGGGCTGAGCTGTGACTGGCCCGAGTCTTTCCTAACTGTCCATGGGATCTGAGTCTTTCCTTCCTGCCCGCAGGGTAGAAACCGGTGAGAGTGGTGGCAGAGGGGCCACAGAGCTTAGGAGGCGACCTTCCAAGGGGCTCTCCCAGCCCAGGTGCAGCCATCTGGTGGGGGGAAACCAAGTGGCCGAGAGGGGCTGAGGGCAGCCCGGGGGGTGGGGGGAAATAGGGCCTTGGTGGGCACAGACCTCCCATGCCAGGCAGAGGGAGCTCCCTCCCCTGGGCTTTTGGGCACAGAAGGAGAGCAGGACAGGGACTTCCCTCTCTCCCGGCCCCAGTGTTGTTGCCTTGTTCCTTCACTTCCCCAGGGACTTGCGTGTGGCCTGGGCCTGGTGATCTCCAGAAGGACTGGTCCAGCCAGACCGGCTCCATCCCCTTCCCTGCACCCTCTCAGACCAGACCAACCTGCCATTTTTGCCCTCTTGAATGTAAGAGCCTTGCAGACACAAAGATCCTTTTAGCTTTTAACATATTTAATAATTTATTATTTATCTGATATTTGGGTAAATGTATTCCTCAGATCATGCCTCTGCATCTCCCCGCTTCCAATTTGCACCTGCCTGACACAGCGGCTTCTATTCCGGTCCACGCTGCCCCCAAGGCAGGGCTTCCTCCTCTAACACCGCCTGATGGTCCCCGGGAGCCTGCAGGCTTCCTCCCCTGTGCGGTCCTCCTGCTCACAGGCACACAGATCCTATGTGTCACTAACACAGTGTTGGTTTTCCCTGCATTGGTTCTTTTTTCACACATGTTTGCCCTTCAGCCTGCTATTCACCAGTTTCTTCCTACTCTGAAAAACTTGCTCTTTTAAACGTCCTCATTCAGTTTTTTCCTCAGGGGATTTTACCATTTATTAAGAAGTCAAAACCAATTTTGGAGCAATCATAGATACCAAATAGTTTCATGAATCCTTTGTGCCCTCCACAGCTCCTGGCACAGGGGTGGGCATACAGCGGGAACCCAGTAAATGCTTGTTGCCACCAAGGTGGCCAACAAGGGATGTTTAAAAAGGCAGGTGGGGGGGGGGGGTGGTGTTTGAGGGGAGTGCTGAGGTACGAAATCAGAGTTTGTTGGTCTGATTGCTGGTTTTGCCCTGCATTTGCTGTGTGATCTTAAGCAAGTTATTCAAATGCTCTGGGCTTGTTTACTCTGCTCCAACGCGGGATTGAGAGACAGTCTGCCATCTTCCTAGGCTCTTCATAAGGATTAAAAAAGTCACACACTTGCGATGGTTTCTGGCAGACCGTGCTCTTGGTGAACAATAACTTTTGTTATCACTGACTGCCTACTATTTGCAAGGCCGATAGGTATTAGAGATAAACTTGAATCATAGGTAGAATCAGGCACATCACACCTCTCTCCTCTCCCATTTAGGAGCCACATCTGATACAGCGAATAAGAGGATCTTGATCCTGGTTGTCTACAGAGCATTCAGCTGGGTGGAAACGGCCCATCCATGAGTCCCTGAGTCACCCTGTCTGTCACATTTGTGTGACCTTAAGGCCAGCATCTGTAAAATGAGGATGGTACTTCGTCTCTTGCTGGGCAGAGAACCCACAATCTCTGCTCTCAAATCTATCATCTTCATTCAAATAATTCCTTGACTCATTTGTCTAAAATGAATCACCCACAGACCAATGGGGAACAGTCGCTAAGGAGCCAACAATATAGGAGCCATCCAGTCCTCTATCAGGATGGGTGGACTCGGGTGGCAGAGACAGCAAGGCCCACTAGGGGGCGAGCGCGTTCATTCATTGTCCCCAGTGGTGGATCCGTCCCAGGATTGGGAAGGGAAGCTGGCATATCCCCGCACCTACTCCAGCCCCACCTGTGTGTGTATTACCATTGCCACAGCTCGGGAAGTTGTATTAACCCCATATCATATCTGGGAGATCTGAAGCTAACCTGCCCAGGATCACAGAGCTAAGAGGAGAAATTGCAATGGAACCCCATTTTCTTACTCTACCAGGCTGCCCCCCAGGACTCCAGGAGAGGGCAGCACTCAACTTTGCCTGGAGGAAGAGAAGGTGTGCAGAAACCTGAACCGTACACACTCACACAATGGTGTGCCCCGTGCTCCTCCCCCATCACCACAAAAGGAGCATCAGGTTAGGCCTACATTTCCCCAAGTGTGTCCCAAAGAACATAAGTGCTTGGGGAGGAGGGAGTGCTCTCTGAAAAGGATCTAGGGTTGGACAGTCCATAAAAGGTGACCTTCGCTATTTTCTCTGAAACACAACATACACAGTCACTTGTTAAAGGTCCCGAGAAGTTCTGCAGCAAAGAAACCGGTCTGCTGGGTTTTGCTGAAGCCCGTCGGCGTTTCCTCAGCCTTTTTGACATCTGGGTTTTTACAGACGTAGGACATCCTTTAATGTTCACCCTGAGACATGCTGGTCCTGTGGAATAAGGAGCAAAATGAGAGGGACGAGATAAGACTTTAAACACTTGCATAGTGAATAGATACAGATGCCTCAAGGACAGAGAAAAATGTGTCTGTGCAAGATACGTATGGAAAGTCCAAGTTATAAAACAAAAGCTGAACCAGAACCGGAGAGAAACCTATAGTCTTTACATCATGCGGAACCACTTCAGCATTTGCGAGGACTCCCAGAGAGAATCCAGAAGACAAAATAAATAAACTCGCCATCGAGTTGCTTCACACCAGGGGGCCCAGAGCCAAAGAATTAGCACAGGAGGCGAGTTTATTCATGAAGCGGCTCTGTTCACTAACAGAACCAGAGGTTTTGCTATGGCTGTGCATTGGAATGGCTTCGAAGAGTGCAGTCCATGTAGCACTATTTATAACAGCCAAGACATGGAAACAGCCTGGGTGTCCACTGACAGATGAATGGATAAAGGAAATGTCACACACACATTCACACACATTCACACACACACACACACACACACGAATACCACTCGTGCCATTTTTAATGCCATAAAAAAGAAATCTTGGCACCTGGGACACCATGAATGGATCTGGAAGGCATTATATTAAGTGAAATATGTCAAATAGAAAAAGGCAAATACTGTATGACCTCACTTATATATAGAATCTTAAAAAATAAAAATTAAAAAAAAAACCTCATAGAAAAGAGATCAGATTTGTGACCACTGTGGAGGGCAGAGGAATTGAATGAAGGTGGTCAAAAGGTACAAACTTCCAATCATAAGGTAAATAAGTGCCGGGGATGTTCTGCATGGCATGATGACTTAGTTAGCACTGCTCTATTTGAAAGTTGCTGAGTGTAAAACCCTAAAGCAGTGGTTCTCAACCTTTCTAATGCCGTGATCCTTTAATACAGTTCCTCATGTTGTGGTGACCCCAACCATAAAATTATTTTCGTTGCTACTTCATAACTGTGATTTTGCTACTGTTAATGAATCGTAATGTAAATACCTGTGTTTTCCGATGGTCTTAGGTTACCCTGCTAGCGGTTCTCAACCTGTGGGTTGCTGCTGTAGAGCCCAAGACCATCGGAAAACACAGATATTTACATTATGATTCATAACAGTAGCAAAATTACAGTTAGGAAGTAGCAAAGAAAATAATTTTATGGTTGGGGGTCACCACAACATGAGGATCTGTATTAAGGGGTCCCGGCATTAGAAAGGCTGAGAACCACTGCAAAGGTTCGCATCACAAGGAGAAAAAGATTTTTATAAATATATGAGGTGGCGATGTTAACTTATTGTGATAATCACTTACCGCTAAATACAGGTCACTGTGCTGTCCACCTTAAACTTATACAGTGCTGTGTCTCAATCATATCTCAATAAAACTGGGGGCCGGGGTGGGGGGGAATGGAAACCAGTATTTAACGGATTATCAGTAAAATAAAATCAAGAACTATAAACAGCTTGATAGATAAAAGTTACCAACACACACACACACACACACACACACACACACACACACACACACAGAGAGAGAGAAGGGAAAAAGGAAAGAAAAAGCAGAGTCCCCAGGGACAGCTGGTCGCACGGCTGGCTCTGCAGCCTGCGCTCCCCAGTTCAGGGAGAGGCCACGGGAGACAGGCAGGGCCCAGCTGCTGCTCCAGCTGCGGCAGCTGCGGGGCTGAGCTGAGTAGAACCTTGGTCAGCACATAGCCCAGCGCCTGTGCTGACCTCATGCCCCAGGACCACATGGAATAGGAGGACTTGCCGTTCTTGGCTGGGTAAGGCCAGGTGCCAATCCACTGGTACCCCTCCTTTCAACAGGTGTGGTCTAACTTCCCTCCCCTGGAAACAGGCTGGCTTGGCCAAGAAGCTGTGGCGGCACTTACGCTCAGCGGCTCCTGGGGCGAGGTCCTGGAAAACACTGCAGCTTCTGGCACAGCCCGTTGGACCCCAGCCATTCAATGAAGACCAAACTGCCCAATGAAGGGCTACGTAAAGCTCCAGCTGAGCTCCGGCCTTCGGCCAGTAGCCCCTAGTCAACCAGGTGAGGACCCCAGGTTGGCAGTGGATCTGCCCACCCCCTCAAGCCATTTCAGCCAGGGAGCTACTAACTAGCCCTCGCCATGTCTTCTTCAATCACCTGACCCCACATTCACGGAATATAGCGATGGTTGCATAACCCACTCAATTTGAGGTCGTTTGTTAAATATTAGTAGATGGCTGGAACACAATTTCTTGGAGCTTCTACTATCTGGTAGGCACCAGAAAGGTCAAGGTATAGTGGGGATGATTTATATTTTCCCTTTTCAACTCAGAATAAGAATAATTAACCCTTAAGTTGGGCAACTCATCTTCAGCAAGCAGGTACTCCTATCCAATTTCCAGATTTAAGCTGAAGTTGTCACTGTACATTAAAGTAGAATTTTGTGCCTCTAGAATAATTTTCTCATCTGCTTATTAGCTAGCTGTGTGACCTGGGACACTGAATATCTCTCAGGCTTACTTTCTATATTGAGCAGTAGAAATAATACCCAAGGTTCTCCCCAGTGCTACTTAGAATTGAATGAGTTCATTTGTGCAATTAGTGCCAGGAACAGAGAAGGGACTCACTAAGTAGCAATTTTCCCCCTTTTATATGAATGCTCATGTTAGGTTAGTGGAAATAGGGCATGACTCAAACATATCCTTGAAGGATCACGGGGCTATCTTTTTCCCGTTAAAGTTCAAAAGTATTCTTTTAAATACTCTATTCAAATTGTACCCTCACCATAAGCCTTGTTGATTGGCTCAGGCCCTGTGTCAAATAGCACAAGATCACGTAAGACCTGCCTGCGTGTGTGTGGGCTAAGTTATACATCCCCCAAATTCAGGGTGGACTAAGTTATACATCCCCCAAATTCAGTGGCTCCCACACCACGTTTATTTCTTGCTCATCTCCACCTGTGGTCACCACACTCTGGAATGTTGCCATGGCAGAGGGGGAGGGAGAAGGGATATTGATATTGACTTACCCCTTCTCCTCAAATGTAACCATCTCATTTCTGCTCTGTCCCATTGACCTAAGCAAGTCATATGGCCATACCTAACTTCAAGGGGGATATGAAAACCTACCACATGCCTGGTATAGTTGGAGAACCGCATTAATGACAACCACAGGGATCTTAGTTTATGGAGCATTTGTCACAATGATTATCCAATGTAATTCTCACATATCCAAGATAGCAATCAATTAATTAAACGTGATAATTACAAGGTGTCATCAAACACCCAGAAAAACAGAAAACCCAATATAAACAGTTTGAATAACTGCCCACCATTCTGAGGGAAAACACCTTGAGTCTATGAAATAGGTGTGAACCTGCTGTTTGCTTAAGATTTGCCTGCCTCTTAGTGTTTCTTGTGAATGGAATTCTCATTTTGCTGTTTGTTTGCAAAATGGCCTCTGAGTGATGGCCTATTACAGTATCACCTTAAATACTGTGATCTTTCAATATTGGAGGAAAAACTGGCCTTCTCCCCTACCCCCCTTAAAATAGCCCAGCACGCATCACAGCTAACACATCACTTCTTGGGAAAATTTCATTTGGACTACTAGTATATCATGTTTTTCGCCGTAAGGACTGACTTTAGATTCTGACCCCCCTGGGGGCGGAGGGAAGATGAGGCGCTACTTTTATCCCTTGTCCAATAGATGAGGGGATAAACAAAAGCTCAACAGTCAAGTAGTAAGGACACGGAGCAAAAAGGTGGCTCCGCATCCTCATCTCCTCAAGCCAGGTCCCTGTGAGGGATAGCTTAGATTCACCTGAAGACTGTGGCTCCACCACGCTGGCTCCCAGCTCAATGTCTCAGCCACCTTGTCTGTGTCCACAAGGGAGATGAGAGTGTGAGAGGCATGAGGCTAAGAGCCAGCTGCACTGTTCTAAGTTAACCTGGGCAAGGAAGTGTGTGGGTTTCAAAGCCTGACAGCTATGTGTCAGGTATCCAGGGGGAAAAAAAGAGAGAGGGTTTATCAAGCCCATTTAATTATGCCCACAGAGCTCACGTGAGATTTGTGAAAAGAGGGAGAATTGGATGGCCCATGCATGTCAATGTCAGGGAAAGCTCACTAAACTTCACTCCTCTGCTCACATCAATAAATATTTATCTTTTTTTTTAAATATACTTTATTGATTTTTTACAGAGAGGAAGGGAGACAGATAGAGAACTAGAAATGTCGATGAGAGAGAAACATTGACCAGTTGCCTCTTGCACACCCCCTATCGGGGATGTGCCAGCAACCATGCCCTTGACTGGAATCGAACCTGGGACCTTTCGGTCCACAGACCGACACTCTACCACTGAGCCAAATCAGGTTCGGCAAATATTTATCTTTTCTACATCTGTACAAATAATTCATAAGGCGGCACTGTGATGTGGCCACTATATTTTCTCTTGATTTAAAGATTAAGGGGGAGTGGTCAACTTCTAGATCCAGATGACCTGAAAACTTCCCGTAACAGC
The DNA here is from genome assembly GCF_964339955.1 of Pipistrellus hanaki. Classification (NCBI taxonomy): domain Eukaryota; kingdom Metazoa; phylum Chordata; class Mammalia; order Chiroptera; family Vespertilionidae; genus Pipistrellus; species Pipistrellus hanaki. The sequence goes on along the minus strand of NC_140503.1, from coordinate 197,859,369 downwards.
TGGAAATGAAGGGGGAATATATGTAACATATAATAAATATAAATATATGTAATATTTGTAAGGTTTGAGATGCAGGAAACTGACCACCAAGACATTTTAAAGTAAAATTTATTCTCCAGTAATAAGTGGGACTCATTACGGAGGTAGAGAAATCAGAATTGAAGGAGTGGGGAGACGGGAAGAGGACCCAGCTGGGCTGCCTCCATGGATGGCGATGGAGAGAAGCAACACGTGGCTGGTCCCGGGGGTCTTTTTAAGGGGAGGAACAAGAAAGGGTTGGACCTAGGGTGGAACAGGAAGGGGTGGGCTCCAGGGCACTTTGGCATGCGTTGATTGATGGTTCAATGTCTTGGTGATGTCTCTGTGACAGATGCCAGTAATGTCATAACTCCGCCCACCAGTTGGGGGGAGGGAGAATCACACAATATCTTTCAAAATGCATAGCTTAGTAAGTCAGGAAACATAGAGAAAACCTCCAGGATGAGGATGGAAGGACTAAAAGTTCAAATATGGACGTGTGACTGGGTGTGCTTTTGATATTTGCCAACATGGCAAGATGGGCAGGAGGAAAGGGAGGAAAAGGTAGAGTAGAACTGCAATCCTTTTTACCTAATAAAAAAAGAGCCATGCAAATTAACCATCACTCCACTATGCCCACAGCTAGAGTATGCAAATTAACCCAACAAAGATGGAGATTAATTTGCATAGGCAGGCAGAGCGGTGTAAAGCCTAATATGAGGGGAAGGGGGATGGTGGAGGGAGCTACTGGAGTGGTGCTCCAGACAGAATCGAGGACTTGCTGGCTCCAGGCGGCCAGAGCAGGGACTTGCCAGCTCCCAGGTGGCCAGAGGCAGGAACTTGCCATCTCCTGGGCAGCTGGGGTGGTGAGCAGGGATTTGTTGGCTCCCAGGCAACTGCAAGTGAAGCCAGGGGCCTATTCTTGCACGAATATCATGCAGCAGGTCTCTAGTTTCTACATAAATCCTGAGCCTTCAAAAGAGCACATCCTGAGTGGCACGGATATGATAGTGAAGTTCAGCTTTGCAGTGGGGCAAGGTATGTTAAAGGGAAGAACATTACTAGATATAGTTGGCTTTGGGGCCCCACTCTCCCCAACGCCACCCCCACCTTCAAGAGTTCAAAGCCAGCTCCTCTCTCACTTACTAGTCCTAGACCTGACTTAGGTTACATAACCTCACTGCACCTCACTTTCTGTGACTGGGCTGTTGTGAAGAACTGATAAGTTTAGTGCCTATGTGCTGAAATAGCACAGTACCTGGCACATAAAAGTCGTGTTCAAAAAATGGTAGGGCAATCAAAACACGTTTTTCTCCCACAATTCAACAGTTTTCCTCAAGAAAGTCAAGAAATGGTAATACATTATCTGAAAATGTAATGAGAAATATACTTCATCTTTAGTTGTAAAGGACTAAGATTTCACATCTATATCAGATGCTAATCAAATGACCAGGAAAAAAAAAGGCTGAAATTAACAAAGGTTACAAGTTCCTCTAGCCCAACCCCCGGCTCAGTGGTTAAGCGTTGACCTATGAACCAGGAGGTCACAGTTCGATTCCTGGTCAGGGCACATGCTGGGGTTGGGAGCTCGATCTCCACTATGAGGTGTACAGGAGGCAAGCAATCAATGATTTCCTCTCATCACTGATGTTTCTCTCTCTCTCCCTTCCTCTCTGAAATATACATATATTTTGTTAAATATATACATTTTACATATATATATATATATATGTAAAAACAAAACAAAAAACTTCCTCCACAGTTAAATCACTCCGTTAATACACACAAATGTTTTGGATAACTATTATCCAAATTCTTTTAATGCCCCTGGCATAATTAAAACAGTTTTTTGTTTACTAGGGGAAAGCAGAAATCAGTTGGAATTATACATAAAAGCCACAATATATATATATATATATATAACTGCGGGAAGGAGGAAAGTCAGCCCTTCGAACAAAAAAATAGCCAACTGAATGGCCTTGAAGAGAACCTAGTTATCCCAGGGCCTTGGTTTTCTTCAAAAAGGAGGGTGTGAAATCGTGTCTTCAGCAGTCCCTTCCAGCTCTGATTTTATGACAGCTGCTGCCATTGCAACAAAAACTATCCATCCATGTGGCCCACCCATTCCACAAAAGCAGCACGCAGAGTATCATTTTAAGAGCCAGAGTCAAATTCTTGTTTTGCATTTTAAAGTGCTACATGACTGCTAAGGTTAAAACTCTTCTCTGTGGAAAATCAGAAAGGTTGAATCATCAGGATAAGACCCATCCCCACTGCAAACCAGAGTGGATTTTCAATCCAGTAGAAAATGTGAATTGACAAAGCAAGCAAAAATTAGCTCAAATAGCTGCAGTCCTCCTCTCGGAATGGTGCAGCTTGGTGGGTTGTTTGCTGTTTATGCCACAGGAAGCAATGAGGCTGGAAGCATGAATGTGATATGCCTGGAAACTGGGATCTTCATTTGGCAGGGAGGGAGTCTTCTCCAATGAAAAATAACACAACTAAAGATTACAAATTCTTTTTTTAAAAATATATTTTATTGATTTTTTACAGAGAGGAAGAGAGAGGGATAGAGAGTTAGAAACATCGATGGAAGAGAAACATCGATCAGCTGCCTCCTGCACACTCCCCACATGCCCCTGACTGGAATTGAACCCAGGACCTTTCAGTCTGCAGGCTGACGCTCTATCCACTGAGCCAAACCGGCTTTGGCAAGATTACAAATTCTTAATCAGAATTGTTTTCGTAGGATTTTAATATTGGGGGGCAAGGGGATAGGGCGATGCATGGAGGTAAATCACCCACTGTCAATCATGTATTTGCAAATTTTGATTCTTAACAGCCACTGGATTCATACACTCTTAGAGCTGTTTCTCCATGTACACATACAGTGAGCGACATTGTCCAAATAACTTTTGAGTAAAGTGGAACTTAGGAAGAAAAAATCACTTGAGAAATCAAATCTCGTAGAATGGAAATACTTTAACCACAGCATTCACACGTCCCACATGCTTATCTAAACAGAGGCAATGCAATTAGACCGCCTTCACTCAAAACGGTGTCAGAAGGCAACTACCCTATTTACTGGCCACTGATAAGTTATGACAACACTATTTCACAGCCTGTCACTGCACTTCTTTTAACCCCCGGGTGCTAGGATTCAGGATTTCTGCAACACTAGGACTTATCTCAAATGCTTTAGTGCAAAACGTTTAAAAAAAGAAAAGAAAAAGGGGGGTGGGGGGAGAAACTAGGGTTGCAATGCCATATTCAGAAAGGAGATAATGACTTGGAAATAAAAAGTGGGAAAGTGATGAACTGCCATTTATCAGTTTTGCTAAGTTTTCTATTTTTTAATAGAGAGGAAAACTTTAAACTTCAAACATCAATCTAGCAGGCCTAGAAATTCTTTGGGAAACCCCCAAAACACAGACAACTTTTAGGTTACGTCTAGTAGGTGTTTGTATTGTTCCAATATAATAATAAAATGTATGACTTTATGATCTAGAGTGCTTATAGTTACTAACCAGATAAATTTGGCAAAAGATACCTCATATTCCTTCTCACAATGAAAATTTGAAAATTAATTTTGGAAAAAAAAAGATTCGGTAGATATCATACCTACATAAATACTATCAGTATTATTGTTCAATATAAAATATAGTAAGCGAATGTCCTTACTTTAGTCATTGAACTATTTGTCTTCCTTTATAGGACTGGAAAAAGAAGCTACAGAAGAAAAATAATTGTTTTTGCCCAACAGTTTAAAAAGTCTGAGGTCCCTGCTACCTAACTGCACTGCCCCCACCCCTCACCCCCACTCTACTGCCCTCCCTCCGCAGACAAATATTTTGGTCACTTACTTGTAATCTGACACCGACTTCAGCAGATCACAGCACAGCATCTGTAACAGCCACGCAACTCACAGAAACAGTGTGGATTACCCATAAAAAGCTTGGGATTCCTTCAAGATATTCTTTCTGGAAACTTCCCTGCAAGCATCCCTGACATATAATCAGGGAAGGAAAACATTCAGGTTTCCTAAATCTTGTCATATTCATAGCAGCATCATTGTTTACAGAGGGGAATCTCTTTCCAGGTGACTTTAAGAATCCTGGAGTCTGGGATTAAGCAAGGCAACCTCTCTGGATGGAGGTCACAATAAATATTTCAGAGTCCAAGTAAAGACTGGGCTTAGTCAGGGCCCAAGAAATACCTCTCACTTACAGGTATCAATCCACTGGACCAGGTATTACTTATATGGATTATTTCGTTTAGTGAAATCAATCCTTTGGCTAGGTTTTAAAACCAACCCCCCTTTATAAACAATGAGGCAGGTTAGGTAAGTCACAAATCCAGGATCTCACTGCTGGATAAGGGCAGAGTTGGGATTTAAAACCAATCCGTTTGTTTATGAAGTTTATTACATCATATTCCTACCTTCCTCCTTGGGCAAACTGGTTTCTGGCCAACTGGGTAAAAGGACCGGCCCAAGAAGTTCCATCATCTCAGTGAGGAAGGAGGAAACAGCACTATTAAAAAGAAAACAGAAGAACCACAGCAGCTGTAGTTTTTAAATACCTGCAGAAAAGGTGCACACCAGGCCTCGGGGTAGGTACGAGGGACATGTGACATATGGCCTGGCTCCAGCCCTTCCTAAACTCAGCCACAGGGTCCACAGAGATTACCCCAAAGGTGCCAAGACCTGGGGGAAGGCATTTCATGTGAATCAGCAAGAATACGCGTGCTTCGTTTTGGTTTGGAAGTATTTTGCATCCTAACACTGAACAAGTGACTTTGGGATTCTGTTCACTTCTGACTAGGATGTCACCGATCCATTCTAAAACATAATCAAGAAACGGTTGCGCTGAAAATCCACGCGATAATAAAGAAACAAGTCACAAGTAACAGAAGATCGCCTTCTCGCTTACGGACCTGGCATGCAGTGCAGTTCCCACCCCAACCCCCACCCCATTTTCTTGTGAACTTTAAGCCAGAATGGAGAACCAGACTCACCTCGTTCACACAGGTGCCTAATATAAGGTGACCAGACCTCCCGTTTTTGTTTTTTTTAATTATTTAGTAGAGGCCCAGTGCATGAAATTCATGCATTGGAGGGGAGGATCCCTCAGGCTGGCCTGCCCCTCCTCACAGTCCAGGAGCCTTCAGGGGCAGGAGGCGACCTGGCGATCAGGGGAAGGTGACGCCCCATCACACCTGTTGCTGCCACTGCCGGCAGCATAAGCCTTGGCTGGTCCTGGTTACCTGAGCCTTGGGTGGCTGGGCAGCCACTGAGGCTTGCCTGTGCCTTGGGCCAGCCCTGGGTGGCTGGGGGGCTTAGAGGACTGGAGGACTCCAAAGGCAGGGGCAGAGTGGCCAGCTGCCCCAGCAGGCCTAAGTCCCATCTTTGACAGCATATTCCCTACTTATTGGCTGTGGGTGCTGCCATCTTTGTAATAGCGTGAGGGCAAATTAGCATATTCCCTCTTTATTAGATACTAGAGGCTTGGTGCCCTCAGCCGAGCCAAAATCCTTGGGGGATGTCCGACTGCGTTTCCCAGGTATCGGGCCGAAACTGGCAGTTAGACATTCCTCACAACCTAGTACCACTGGCTCCTACACCTGCCAGATCACCCCCGTTTCTCTACCTGACCCCCTACCCCACCCCCGCGCCAGTCTGGTTGCCCCCAACTGCCCCCCTGCTGGCCTGGTCACCCCACACAGCCTGCTGTTAGATTGTTATTGTGAAAGCATCATGACCAATTCGTGTAGTATTCTTTTACTAGTATAGATGATTTACCACAAGGTCAGGAATTGTTTTTTTTTTTTTTTTTTACTGTTTCACTTCATTATTGCTGTGTGTGTGTGCCATGTGACGTAGGTGCTTATGTAGGTGGGTTCCGACTCATGGTGAAAACGTCATGCCATAGCAACAGAGCTCTGAGGTAACCCGAGGACCTACTGTACACATTTGTCTGTAGAGCTAAAAAGTGACTTTATACTGGGTGTACTTAAGCCCAACTTTAAAAACTGCCCATGGCTTGAAATGCTGTTAATCATCAAAGATGCTGTAGAAATTAATGTTTTAAAGTCCGGTTAAACCTCCTTCACAAAACTTCTCTGATTATTTAATGCAGAAGTTATAAACAGCTGCCCAGAACCCAGCTTTAAGAGTCTGAGAACCAAAAAATTAAGAAACTGTAATTTCTAACAATATTTTATATATAAATTTGTATTTCCAACTTTGTTTGAAATACTATCAGGAATTCTGACATGACAACTGGCTAGAACCAGGGATGTAAGCTAATCTGAGTCCAATGACTCACTCAACTGTTTAACTTGCTTATTTATAAATCACTTTCTTCAATATTTGCCTAATCTTAACCTACCTTTCCCTTTTTGATTACTATAGCTCTTTAATTTTTTCACTAACACATTAACTATACCTTTCTTTACAACTCAGGTCTTTGCACATTTTTTAAAGCTACAACTGGCCCATTATTCAAGCTATCCTGTTTTTATAGTCTCACACAATGCCTTCCAGAGATAGTGCTTAATGAAATGAACAATGACTGGTATCACTGAGCAGTTTTTACCGAAATTCTATAAAGGAACACTACAAGCAAAACAAAACTGGATCAGGGGGCTAGGTTTGAAAACATCAAATGCAAAACCAACATACATAAATGTGGTTTTTTTCATGTTTATGATTTGAGTTCTCAATCAGATTCCATTTATTAGTCTATTATTAATTATAAATGAAGACTATAAAAATAGCATCTTTTCAAACAGTAAAATATGCCCATATAGTAATTAAAGAAAACAACTTTGCTAAATATAAGTAACTCGCAGGTTTGGGTTAAGTGAATGATATAGGTGGTAGAGATTTTTGCTGGTTAAGTTCAAATATCCTAAAAATGAGGAATTACGAAGTTCAAATTAAATAATGCAAGTAAACAAAAGAAGCAAGTTCCCATAATCTGAGCAGTATGTACCGAAATTCGCTGCAGTAAGAAATGCTCAATGAACATGTTTGTCTTGGCGATGGAAAGATAACTTGAGCACTCGTGCAATGGTTATCTCCAAGGTCACTTACCCATAGATATGGTAGGCCACTACTAAAAATTCTGAACACTATCTCCTCCCATACTTTCTCTAATATTAGAAGAAACTATAAAATTTAAATAGATGTTTAATGGAGTATATATCAAATGTTAACTTTATTTTTAAATTCAATACAGATAAAAACTGAATTTGAAAACAATGCATGTTTCTCATTATATTAGATATTCCTATCCTAAGCAATTTAAAAAATGTCTTTGATATTTTAAAGGTTATTGGATGAACTATGGATACATTTAAATGTGAAGTCTCCAAAGATTTCCATGGTCCAAGGGTCTTTTCTCAGCCCTGAGCCACATACAAAGCTATCATGTAATAATTAGAAGCCTTAAATTTATAGTAAGATTAATATAAGCTGAAAGCGTGCTGGAAAGGTTAATATAAATCATATTATGTTATCAAATTTCGTTATAATGTTAGCGATAAGTTGCATTAACAGAAATGCTGGTATGTCTGGTCCCCCCGGAATTTTAAGTTCCACTGCACGCTGCCCATTTTAGACCACAGTGCTGAATGCCTGGCAGAGGTTGTTTAGGATATCCAGAAACCATGTCAAAGAAGAGGAGGCTGAGGGGAAAACAGCCTAAGAATAAAGGAAGGTGACAGTTAAATGGTATTGTGAAACAGTCTTACTTTACTAAAAGCTCTGGAAGGAAGAATTAGAAACAGATTTTAACTCAGCATTTCTAACAGAACTAACAAAGTAATGGACTTCTTTAAAGTATCTGAGCAGAGGGATGGCCATTAAAAGTTATTCAGAAGAGAATCCCAAGTATTTATAGGTATTGCTTCAGAAAATCTTCAAAAACAATTTCTACACATTGTAGAAAAAGTTTTTAATTTTCTTGTTGTGACCTAGGTGAACATGGGAAATTATAACCAGTTTAGTAATCAGTTGCCACATCTATAAAACAAAGAGGTTGGAGAACATGAGCTTTAAAGCCATAGCTTTGCCAATAACATCAATGATTTAAGAAATTTGCTAAAAATGTTAACAAAATATTAAATTGCCAGTTTTATATGATGTGGCCAGCCTTACAAAACTGGAAACAGTGAGTAGGCAACATAAAAATTTGACAAGAACTGCCTTTTTGTGAAAAAGATGGACCAAGTACTTCCTTAACCTAACTAAAACTCTAGCAGATAACGTCGCCAATACTTAATGTAGGATAAAATGTTAACCAATTTAAAAGTAATCTAAAATATTGTATCAGCATGTAAATTGTTCCACAGGAACAAAAATCAAATACTTACAGAAGCACATTAAGTCCTTTAAGCCACCAGGCATCATTTAATAACTACCTACACGCCGAAGTATGCCAGTAGCCTGAAATACTCTTTAATTTGCCCAATTAACTCTCTCAAATCACATACTAGATTTATGTTTCAAAGTATATTTAAACTCCAACTATACACACAATTTATAAATTTCCTTTAACATTTAAATATCTTTAAAGGGGGAGAGGTTGAAGAAGGGTGTTCAGGAATTAATGAGTACAGTATTTAGTCTTTAAGCGAAAGGAAGTAATTACAGACCCTTTGATGGGTCACACCAAACACATTTTATTTATGATTTAGAAAGAATTTGTAACTTGTCTACTGCCTGTTACAGGAATGGAAAGTCAAATGCACATTTTACACACTATACTAATTACTTTTGTACATCACATAAAATACCTAATACTGAAACTAAGACCAAGATCTACATATAGTATCATTCCCTGCTATCTATTAATACAAATAAACATTTTTTCCATAGTATAGTGCTTAGACTGTTTCTCTAACAGAAAGATTTGCTAAAAATGTGGTTAACAAAAATAATAAATTATCAAACTTATGAAATGCACTTTAAGATGAAGAGAAAGCTCTCCTTTTTGGATCCAATTTTGAATAAAAACCACATACTTTAACCCATCAGATCAGATCCTAACCAATTAATAAAGTGCAAAGCTGTGTGTTTAAGACTATTGCTTTAAAGACTACTTTATCTAAAGAGTAGTCTTTGTGGAAAGATGCTAAATATGTAATCAGAATGTACTTACATTTTTAAAACAAGACCACACTTGGGAAGAAAAGAAGCCAGACTTAGAGACTAGAACAAAGGTATCAAAGTACTTTGGCCAAAATTAGTATAAATAGACTTTATTGAAGTCAGTGCCTCTGTACTGAGACAGAAGATTGTGTCTACATAAGCACAAGTTGTAACATTTCACAACTTCTAAAAAGGAATGTCAACAATTACAACGATCATGCATACCATGGTCGATAATCACATTTTAGAAGCATTTTCAACCATTTCTAAAGAAATGCTTATAACATCGTTATATATAGAACTACTTTCAATAAACTGCAAAACATTGATCGACTTTTCCAGTATGAGCTACAGTGTCAACATAAAAGGGAGGCATAAATGTTTAATTTATGAAATCAGAATGGAATATTTACTGTAAAGAAAAATTAAAAAGCTTTCAAATAAAGGCCATTATTGAACCAACGTGAAGAGCACAACTTGAACTTTTCAGTTCATTCATCTTTTAAAGCTGTCCTCTGAATAACTTCAGTTCTAAGCATTGAATTCAGTACTGTGAATATTCCTTGGATTGAAGTTTGGCAATGATGCGGTCCAACTGTCTCTTTGCTTCACACTGTGGGAAATTGCTCATGTCATAATATTGAGGGGCAATTTTCACCAACCTGTCCAGAAGAGGGGAAAAAAATTACCAAATTAACATTTAATTAGTTCTGGAGTGCTAATAAGATAGGCATTGCCCATGAATAAACTGATAAAATTATAAATTGCCTAAATCCTTATAAACACTTCTTTTAGCAATGTATAATTCTAGTAAGCTCTAAGTTTTCTAATGTTGGACTTTCCATAAACTTAAAAATAAAATCAAGATAAATAAAAAAACAACAACAAAAAACACATGCTTTACTTATATTAAAGCTATTAACATAAAGGCATTCATTTATTCATTCTAGAACACTATTTTAACGAATCTCTCTTAGGTTATAGTAATACAGGTCTATAAAGGAAACATCTTGATATTCAAATGATTGGATCTTTTCATTTTCAAAGTTTTAATAACTATAAATGTAAGTAGATACCCCAAAGAATACAGTTGACTGAAATCTTTTTAATGTTTAGCCATATAATTTCTTCTCAACAAAGTATGTAAGATAAAATGGTAATGTCCTATACAATTTAAGTGTCAAAAGTCATAAATCACTGTATGAAAGAAGATTCACAATATATAGAAAAGTGACATCAACTAAATAAATGCTTTCAGTCCCACCATTCTTGGCTGATGTTTGCCATCATAAATTATTGAATGGATTCCCGGAGGGGGAGGAAAAAAAGCCCCAAAACACCCACACACAAAGGGTGGGGGATATGTGGGTGGGGTGTGTGTGTGTGTGCACACGAGCGCGAGAGCTAATTTTGCTTAAAATAACAGTTTGATTACATTTGGAAAAAAAGAGTATGCTAAGATACAAAGACAGGCATAATTTTTATTCTTGGTTATTTTGCTCTCAAAGCACAAACATATAAATAATAAATAGTTGAGAGCCAATTACAATGGGACAGATAAAATACAAAGACTGACAGACTCCTGGAACCGGGGAATTTGAATTAATCACAATAGCAGAAGTGCTCCAAAAACACTCTTGATGCTAGTCAACTGTAGCTTTTTATATTTGGTTCTAAATCCTGCCTGTATGTGTACCAATAATTCCCCTGTCATTTTAGCAAAGCAAAAATTTTAAGAGATCAACTATATGAGGTCAATGCTACTAACTACACACTGAAGTATATAGAATACGAAGTTCCTTTAAGAAGGAAAGGAAAGCCCAGCTGACTTGGTTCAATGGTTGAGCGTAGGCCTATGAACCAAAGGTCATGGTTTGATTTCAGGTTAGGGCAAATGCCCAGGTTGTGAGCTTGATTCTCAATGTGAGGCATACTGGAGACAGCCAATTGATGATTCTCTCTCATCATTAATGTTCCTAACTCTCCCAGTCCTCTTCTTTCTGAAATATATATATAAATAAATAAAAGAGAGAAAGGAAGAATGTCTCTCCTATAATAAAGCCAGATTCCATTTGAAGCAAAATGCTAACGAGCAAAAGATGTTGCTTACCATTCTGGCTTGATATCTGTACACGTCCGAATATAATTCTTTGTTGTAAGAACAAACTCATTATAAAGCACCCATTCAGGCTTGTGGTCAAGAACAGTGGAGGGATGCAACTGAACCACCTGGTTATCTTTCACAGTTAAGTAATGCCCTGTTCGTTCTAAATGTGCCACCTAAAACCAAAACACAGTAAATTATTACAAAACACAGTTAATTAATACAATGCTTCGATGTGCTGGTTATAAAACTAAAGTGGTGTATAGGCCTCACTTTTGCTTTTTATTCCACGGCTAGCCTTATCTATCACTGCCTGATAAGCAGGGATGAGCAAAGTACTGCAGGTCAAATGCAAATCACTGCCTGTATTTTTAAGGCTTGTCAACCAAGAATGGTTTAAACATCTTTAAATAATTGGGATAGGGGAGTAAAAAAAAATCTACCAACATTTGGTACTCCGGAAAGATCATAAAGTTTAAATATCAGTCAGTGTCCATAAGTAATGCTTCGTTGGACCAAAGGCATGCCCATTTGTCCATAGTTGCTTTTGCACTAGAAGAGCAAGCACAGCTGAGTAGTTTCAACAAGGGATCCAATGGGCCAGACAACCTGACACATTTTCTATCCAGTCTTTTTCCCTGCGGTAGACTATTGAGTAGGTTCTTTAGCACCACGGGACAACTATGGAGTAGATTAGCAAATACTAGAATATTCACATTTAAAATATAATAAAACCCTAATATGCAAATTGACCAAATGGCAGAATGACGAGTTGCTGTGATGCGCACTGACCACCTGCGGGGCAGACGCTCAACCCAGGAGCTGCCTCCTGATGGCCAGTGTGCTCCTACAGGGGAGCCAGAAGTGGGCTCACGGCTGGCCCCTTTGGCATATCCTCTGAGAAGGTTCGGCCATGCTGAGGAACCCCCCCCAACCCCATCCAAGTGAATGAATGTAGTGCACTGGGCCTCTAGTAGAAAAATAAAGAGTAAAAATGGAGAAGCAAAAAATACCTCAAAGACATAAGACTGTAGAAAAAAGTAGAGCTGAGCCACCAAGGCCAGGGGAGAGATGCCAGTGGTCCTGGGTCCCTATGGACAGCTGCAAACAAGCTGCTTCTACTGCCTTAAGACCAGCTTTGTGATGGGCTATGCCATGGGCATGGCGGCTGGGGCACCTTTTCATGTATCAAAATTGGAATGCTGGGTTGAGTATCAATGGGCGGGACTGGGAAAACCATGACGCAGAGCAGTGGCACCTTTGGCACATTCATGGTTATGGAGATGGGCACCCAATGCTAATCAGGGAAATGGGTGCCCACATCCACCCCATCCCATCAGTCCCAGGCAATATACTATAATAAAACAACTTTGAGTAATCAGAAAAACAAAGGGTGAAAAAGAGAAGATGCATGTGGCATTTGCCTGTATTTCTTCTGTCTATAATCAAACACATTGATTGATGATTTTCATCTAATATTTAACAAATGCTAAAGCAGATAACTATGCCCCTTCTAATTCTAGAACTCTAATAAGAGTGTGTATAAATAAAAATAAACAAGATAAGTGATGCATACTTTTTTTTTTTAACAAATTAATGCCTGAATATGGCTTTGTCCATCTTCCTTAAATTATTAAAAGCAAATTTAAGAACATGTAAAAAAGACACCAGCATATATATATATATATATATATATATATATATATATATATATATACACACACACATATATATATATATATAATATGCAGCCAAAAGTCTGGAGAATTTTAAAACTAAACTCTTCTGCTCAACTACCTTTGATAAGCATAAGATCTGAAAATAAGACTAGAGGCCCAGTACACAAACTTGTGCATGGGTAGGGTCCCTAGGTTTGGCTGGGAGACCAGGGTCAATCTGTGGGGCAACTGGCAGGGCCCTTGGGGGTTCCCCTGGCACCCATCTTGGCTGGCCTGGGGCCTGCAGGCAGCTCCTGTGTTGAGCATCTGCGCCAGTGCACATCACAGCGACCAGTTGTTCCATCGGTCGATTTGCATATTAGGTTTTTATTATAGGACACTGATATAAACATTCTTGCAATTACTTTGAATTCAAATACAGCATCTTTATTACAAAAGTAACACCCAAATGTCTTAGTTATAAATTCCAATGATCTATACTATTTGAGTATTTGAACTTTGGAGTGATCAGTTTCTACATAAAGAAGAAAGTGAACTATACTTCTGGACCAACCCAGACAGCTACTTCCTTTCAGTTCTGTTACAATGATATGCCTCCAATGGTGATCTAGATTCAAGGAAATTTTAATACATTATCAAAGTCAAGGGTTGGAATTTATATTGAATAAATAGCTAATACCACCTGAAAATAGCCAACATATCCATTTGGTATAAAAAACACTCCATTAATAAAGAATTTTAAAAATGATTTCTATTTAACTGAATTGGTAATTTGCTATTTAGAGAATCTGTTATTCATAGACAAATAAAATATCTTAATAGCTTAGTTCATTTGAAACTCTAGGCATAACATTTAAAATCAATATTCATAGGCTTTCTTAAACTGACTTGTGTTTAAGTCGATTCAAAGGGCTGTTATAGGAAACAAGCAATATTATGTAAATATTTATGTAGTATTCCTGTATTTTCCACATACCTGCATAAAATAACCAGTAACCAAAGCTTTTCTTATATTAATGTAATAATCCCTGCTTGTAAAGTCAGTACTTCGACGAGGCAAATTAAATCTGTCCATAATTCGAGATAGCTGCTGGCGAACATTGTCTGCTGACATCAGGGACCTGTAGTTAATGAAGTTGTCATAACACCACTGAACCGATTCATGATCTACAAAGTTAAAGAGAAAGGGGGTGGAAAAGAAGGGACATGAATCATCCAAACAGGTGTATCACCTAATTAAACAGGAAAGTTGTTTTAAAGAGTAAGCTAAGTAGCCCAAAAAGGAGATTTACCAAATCATCTTTGTAAATGAGTCACAATGTTATCACTTTACTAAAAACCCTTAGTGAGGGTCAAAACCAGAAATAAACAGCTTTAGGCGATTGGATGACAAAACAATGTCTTTAATAAACCTTTTCTAAAGAATTGAGTTATTGTTTCCAATTCATGTTCTAAGAGGGGATAAGTAGAAGGAATGTGGCAAAATGCCATGTCTTTATTTCTCTTTTTTTTTTTAAAATATAAATATATTTTTACTGATTTTTAAAGAGGAAGGGAAGGGGAGAGAATTATCAATTGGTTGTACTTCTTAAGCCTTCACTACTATGTGCCTCTTATAAAGAGTGTTGGACAGAGTTTAAAATGCAAGTGATAAAGTTTACAAGGATGTCAGAAACCTCCACTCACATGTTTAATAAACAAGGCTTTTATTTAAGCACATCTAAGTAATTTCCCTACAGGTATTTATTATCAAAGGAATTTCCCCATTGATGAATCCTTGATAAGCTTCCCACTAACCTAGTGTTGCTCATCTAAGAGTTAAACTGTAGCATAATGAAAATACACAGTAACATCTTTGTATAACAAAGACAATCACAAGGAGGACCTTTGAAAATAAACCTACGAGGGTCATTGCAAAATGGAGGGAATGGAGACCTAAAAATTGGAATCATGTTGTTCCTTCTCCAGCTACTGTGATATCCATTAATCTTTGACACTCTTTTCTCCTTGGTTTTAGGATTCTACCAATTATAACCTTCATTTTCTTAATAACTTTTCAGAGGAACAACAGATATATTAATAAATGTTTACATACTATAAAATGCAGCCACATCCATAAACAGAATATGTGGGTAGGTGGGGTAGTAGAATGGATCTTTAAATTGAAGTGTTTTAAAATGTCCATTAATTAACTCATGTAGGATGAGAAATGAAAAGCACCAATCTGAACTTACTGACATTTAAAACAAAGCACTGAATATGTCCAGATTAAACAGAAAGTCCGCTTTAAAGGTATTTTTCTAGGTATTTTTCTTATGTTGATGCTTTGTAACAAGCTCAAAGGCAATGACAATGTCAAAACTAAAACAATAAAAATGGGGAACTTTTGAAAAGTGTTCACTATGCTTTGGAGTATAGCTTTTATGAGATTCTAAAGTTTTAGAATACACAAAGAGTAACAAATTTTAACTTGTCAAGATATACAGAACTATCAGACATTATCTATATTTGTGAGAAATAATTTGATAAAGAGATAAAATAAAAGAAACATTTATTAAAATAATACTAGTTATATATTTCTTGCCAATACAGTAAACTACACTTAAGATATAAAGCACATAATTTCAGAGTAAAATCATAGAAATTAAGGAGTTGCAAAATAACTCAAATCTAGTTATTTTTCAAGTGTTATATAAACCAGTAATTTTAGGTTTATTAAGTAATCATTCATTGCATCTAATAAAATAGATCCTCTTGACTAATCAGAAATGTATGTTTTTCAAATATACTATTGTTTCAATTAATACAACATATCGTTTAGAAATAATTAGTGAAAACATTCAAATTCAATATCTATGAAATGTCCAAATATACCTAGAAGTTTGATATTTGCACTTGTGAGTGCATACTGCAATTCTAACTCATGACACTTCCTCTAACTGCTGGTCCTATTTAGGAGTAGGAAAAAGCTTTTGTAGATATTTACTAGTCAGTATTTTCACAGGAATCTCCCAAGTATAAATACAGCATGAAAAACTAGCATTATTTAGTAATGTTGTCAGTTTTAAATCTTAAATACCTAATTTCACTTAGTGCAGTTAATGACAAAATATAATCTCTTCATTTTAAAAGAATTAAAATATCCTGTAAGAATAATAGGCTAAAGAACCATCTGCTCCTTTAGAAATCTTAATTTCCATTTAAAACAGTATCTTAATACTATAAAAGGATTTTAAAAACCACAATGGAAGTGAGTCTGCTCCTTCTCAAAGCCCTCCCTTTACAGCAGGTGTCAGTCTGTGAGTAGGTGATGTGTCTGATGGTCACACACTGTATCAACCAGTATGACTCAGCTTGGCACACAATAGGAAGAGAGATTTCGTGAACTGACCTATCCTATAAGGGATAGTCTTTAAAATTATGCATTTCCAATACTTCAGGCACAAGATAAAATAAATGCTCTGAAGTAAACTATGTACTGACCATCTCTAGGATTCTCATTTGCCTCCCTACCTGCCCCTAATTTGTCAGACCCGGGCAGAGAAGGGTTCCACACTTTTTCTCACCTGACACCATCAATTTTATCGAGCTCATACCAGGGTTCACAGGTAAAACACAGATGTGCAGAACCTTGGCTGCTATGCTCTTTGTTCCACATATTGGCCCTCCAGCACTTTTTGGACCCTGAGATGAGTAAATTCACCATCACTCCTACAGAGAGGTGCCAAAGTTAACAGACTACTTTAGAAGTATAAATAGAATTCTCATGAGATAATAGAAATGAGTTACAAATAAAACAAGAGGTGCAAAATGTGAACACCAATGTTATAAATTAAAAATCTAACATTAGCAGAAACCACAAACTCAGCATGACTGAGAACCCCACATTTTTGGTAATGGTGATAATGATGTAAGGCTATCTTTGCCTGTCATCCAACAGGTTAGCCTACATACATGTAGAAATCAAACACTTTCAGATCACCATTATGTTCATATTTTTTTTTTTAGGTT
The DNA here is from genome assembly GCF_964339955.1 of Pipistrellus hanaki. Taxonomy (NCBI): domain Eukaryota; kingdom Metazoa; phylum Chordata; class Mammalia; order Chiroptera; family Vespertilionidae; genus Pipistrellus; species Pipistrellus hanaki. The sequence continues at coordinate 197,842,403 of NC_140503.1, read as the reverse complement.
TCCTCTCATCTAATTTTAAAAATGGTGCATAACAACAGCATCTAGCAATAACTTCATTATTACTACATTTCCTCAATTTCAAGTAACTATACCATGGTTCTCATGTCATTAAATATTGCCTGAAAACATGACTTAAAGCTAGATTATCATGTGGCTATAGCATAAACCACTAAATCATCTTTCTACTGGTGAGCATTTAGGTAGTTTCCATTTTTAAAATATCTTAAATAATTCTGTGATTAAAATACTTTAATCATATCAGGATACTAAAAGATAATTTCTGGGTCAAAGAGTGAATTTCTTAAAGTTCTTAATAACACAAGATCTACTGCTTTTCACAAAGATGACAATTTATATACCAACTTCTGTTGTAAGACTGTTCCACTAAACCCACTTGTACACAGCTGCTTTTTGAAAAATGCCTTTGCGAATTATACAAGAAAATGGTACATAATAATAATAATGCATCTTGAAAAGTTGAACTTAGCTTTTTGTAACTACCCCCCACCCCGAAAAAGCAAAACTTTAAAAAAGATAATCAATTTCTATCTTAAAATGCTAGTCAGGAGTTTTTCTAAAAGGTACCTCTGACTTTCCAATGTAAAGTTGTCTCAAATATATGAAAGTGAGATGAAGACATATATGATACACGTGATATTTGGACAAAAAGTGCCTTTAACCTGTTTTTCACTTACTTTGTTTAAAAGCGTGGTATACATTAAGCAGTGTCAGATGATCTCCATCTATGTGGGCAAATCTCATCTTGGCCTCATCCGCAGCTTTCTTGGCCTCCGTGGGGCGAACAAAACACTGTGGGACTAAACAAGGTTGGTATGGGCCCAACACAAACGCCCATATCGATGAGTCACGCATTCACAGATAGAGGAACAAGGCCTAGCTAGGTCAGTTCACAGAGCATAGGGCAGGGCAGGATGGCCTCCAACTGCATCTTGGACTGTACTACCTTGATTTGGTACATCAACACCTACCCACATCTGTAAGACAAGAGGGTTGCAAAGCTACAGAGTACCTGATTATTTTAACTAGATCTAAAAGTAGGCATCAAAACAGCTATTCTGAAGGCCATCAAGATACTAGAAAGCTCAACTTATTTAAAAAACAAACAAACAAAAAAAAAAACCAGTGCTGATAGCTCTACCAATAACCAGAATTATGGTGTCAATAGCCTTTTAGCTAGATGTAATTTTTCAAAAAGCCATCCAATGAATCTACTGAATGGCTATGAAAATTATGAAGCTACACTTGCTGGGCTAAAAACAACTTTCAAACCAATCTACTGCCACAATGCTACTTTAATTTTTTCCCTAGTACTGTGGCTATTACCAACTGGTGGGTATCACTATTAGCACCGGTGAGCAGAAGCATATGTAACATCAAAAATATCAGGAAATCTTGGGTTTGATGATAGCAGTAGTGGTGGAAGGTTAAACCGCCTCTGAATTAAGAAAATTCATAAAGGCTTGGATGGATATTCAGCCTAGTTTTTCAGCATTTTAATGAAAAGATTAGTAATAAAGTCCCAAGCTAAAAAAAAAAAAAAAAAAGTTATATAAATAAAAACCTAAATATAAAAGCAAAATTCTGTGTTTAAAAAATTGACAATTAGTCTGAAACAGTCATTATTTCAAGGGTCATCAAAATGTGAAACTAGTGTTTAGAGCCTCAATATTAATTCACATGAAACTTGAAGTTGTTACAAAGCGTGCACTACATTTTTTGAAATACAACTTTCCTTAATTCACTTTAGCAACTCCATAGTCATAAAAGCAATATGAAAATAAAATTACTTAACAGCTTGGGACTTTGTCAACACATTTTTAAAGCTTTTAAAACCTTGTCAATTCAAATAATTATCAGTTCAGATAGAAGTTAACGGGAATAACCGACAATAAAATCATATACAGTATCAAATTACTTGTTTCCATACAGTTTCCCCTTTAAAAAGATGCCAAAGAAGCCAAAGAGAGACAAAGACAAATGATCACAGTAAATATTGTCTTGCTGAATGTAACTGAAGCAAGGTAATTCATTAAAGTACATAAACCTCGCATAGTTGTGAGTTAACATGGACTGGCTACCAGTTAGTGGGGATAAGCAGCACTCTATGACCGGATTTGCATTATAAACTTCAGAAACTATTTAAATGGAAACAAAGTATGCCAAGCTCAACAATCTTTTTGTTCTATGACATCTTCCTGGTCTTTCAACATTTCCCACCCCCAAATGCCATCCTTAATAACTGCTGCACATAAATGTTCACTCCCTTAATATGCTGAAGATGACGACCAGTAAGCCCTGTTTTGTAGAATTCCTATTACAAATAAGACATGTAGTTGGAAGATTTCAACTGCATCACAATGACCACCTTTTAAAGGAACTAATATTAACTCAAACAATGGTAACTGTATGCCTGATAAGAGAACTAGGAAAAATAAAAACTAGATAGGTAACAATAAATATAGAGTAAATACACAAATAATCTGTTAACTCTTGTCCTGTTCTTGACCTAAAAACTAAAATCTTGGGATAAGCACAGTGGGAGAATCTACCAAACAACATATAATAAGAAAGGCAGACAACAACCTACCACCACCTCCGCAAGTGAGACTACAATTTAATTAAAATGATTCAATACACTGCCCTGCCCATCTGCTCTGAGTCTGATCAGTCATAACTCTGCAAAAAACATTTTAGCTAGTTCTTAAAACAAATTCCACACCATTAAAATATACCATAGATCTAAAGTAGGCCAAAATTTTTATATTTAGAAGAAATTTCAATTTATTCTTTAATTCCATAAGATTTTGAACTATTTGAGGCATTAAGTTGTAATTAAGACCAATAAACCACTCCATGTCTGGAAGTCAGTTCTACCCAGTACTAAAACTATCAATAGTAGAATAAAAACTTAGGTTTAACCAAAACAATCAGTGTTCCTTTGTATGTAAACAATATTTCTTATTTTTGGAAAATGTAAGTTCCTAATTACTACTCAATTGTGGATTAAACTTTACTGTTAAAAAACAGCACTATTTATTCTGCTTAATGATCCAATTTTTAAAATTAACAGTTTTATCTCATGTATATTTCTTTTATCAAGTGTCTGTCTTCCATGGTAAAAGAATTACCAGGTTAGATATTAAGGCTAAAATTATACATTCCTGTTTCTATTTATGTGATACTAAGCTTGAAATTCATCTTTTAATGCCACAGAAATACGTATGTACACAAGTGGAAAAAATTTACTTTAAATGATAGTTTGGGCTTGTCTCAGGCTGACTTAATAGTGCGAAGTACAGAACAAAGTTCTTCTTGTATTGTCAGTAATAAAGCGCAAAACTGACCGACTTACCAAAGAACTCAGTTACAATTGTGCTCAGACTGTTTTTTCTTATTTCAATTTTTATTTGCACTAAAGGGAGCCAATGTTTTCACTATATTTTGTGCACAATGAGTTTACTTTTGTAAATACTGTATGTAATTATAAAGCTATTTACAAGATATTTAGGAAACAAAATGAGTTCCTTAAGACCATCTATAAAGTGCACTATAATACTAAATATTAAAAACCAAAACCAAAAGTGAAGTCCACCCAAACTTTGAAGAGCTGGGTTTAAAGTTCCTTTCCCTCTATTACCTGACAACATAGCAGTAATAGATAGGACCTCATTAGAACAGTTGTAGTCACAACTTGCAATAACCATTTTAGCGAGCTGTGGATCTAGAGGAAACTCTGCCATCATGGATCCCAATTCAGTCAGATCTCCATCATCATTTAAAGCAGCCAGATAATTCAAAAGTTCTAGGGCTCTCATCAGAGTTTCAGGAGCTAGGGGATAAAGATAATATATTAGTTAAGCTGTCTTTAGCAACCAAAAGTGTGACCAAGTAAAAGGCATTATAAGCAGTCTTATTTTTCATTCTATAGTTGACCACACTAAAAACTCAAATTATCATCAAATTCAATTACTAAGATCTAGCAAACAATGAATCACATAGAATTACAAAACTTTCCTGTATTGTAACTAAAATAGTCATCTTCATAAATAAATGTTCATCAAATTATTTTTTTTATAAAAAATAAATTAGAAAATTTCTCACATTTTAATGCCTACTCAATAACTCCCAGAATAATTTAGTTATTCTAAAGGGGAAAAAAATGATTATATAATTGTCACTCTTTTTAATTTTAATGCTAATGCATAGGACTTATTTTGATGCTTACTGGAAGAAAAGGTAAAATATTTTTAATATATGTACTAAATAGAATACACAGAAAGACAGCCAATTTTGGTCATAAGACTTGATGAAATATACTGAGAATTCATACCTGGTGGATCCATAAAATCAAAATGTACCAAATCATCGATACCAAGTTTCTTCAACTGTAACACAACTGATCCTAAATTAGAACGCAAAATCTCAGGATAGGTATTATCCTAGCAAAAAACAAAAATATTTGATCTGTTAAATATTCCTTAATCATCTTGCTCCAGAAAACAAAACATATCTGTTCTCTTCCTCCTTAGCTCTTTACTCCCCACACCACTGACTCAGATGAGAAAAATACCTGTGGAACAGACTTTGAGAGTACTCACTGTCTGTAAACTACCGTGTTTCCCCGAAAATAAGACATCCTCCAAAAATAAGACCTAGCGCATGGAAAGATAAGACATCCCCTGAAAAAAAGACCTAGCACAACTTTGGGAGAAAAAATTAATATAGACACTGTCTTATTTTCGGGGAAATAGGGTATCTTCATAGTACTCTAAGTATTACTGCTGCTGTCCACCTCAACTTCAAACTGTAATAAGAGCTGCACTGCTAGATTACACCATAATCTGACTCAGGGGAAAAAAAACACTAAGGAGCATATGGTGCCAAAAGGGAAGATGAAATAAATGAAGCAATTTTCTCTGGTAACAAGTTCAGCTTAACCTTCCAAACACAGAGGAATGATACGGTAAATCTCTTACCTGCATTTCTGTTTTATAAGCTTTCTCTGTGTAAAGCCTGAAGCATTTCCCAGGTCTGGTACGTCCGGCACGACCAGCCCTTTGTTGGGCTGAAGCTTTACTAATAGCTGTCACCAAAAGGGATTCAACTCTGATTCGAGGATTGTACACCTATTCAAACATAAACAATCAGAATGATTCTTCAATTAAACTCAAAACTGTTATCTCCAGGAGTAACCAAAGCCCTCAGCTAATCCCAAAATAAACATAGTAGTGATGACCACCACAAATCATGCTCCCGCAGAAACAGAATCTGTCTTCCTTTACCTTAACTTTTTTCCAGCCATTTCTGATTCCATCATTCTCAAAGACTCAAGCTAACATGGAAAAGCTCTTATCTAACACAAAGTTCACTTTTACTCTTTCTAATTTAAAAATCTCATTTCTACCAGTTTTACCTTGCCCTTACATAGTGAATAGTGCTAAAGATTTTTGCCTTAAAAAAAATCTGTCAATTCCAACACCTGATGTTCAAAGTGGGCATCAAGAAAAATATTTTAAACTTGGTCCAAGTCAGCCAGGACCGGTTTGGCTCAGTGGATAGGGCGTCGGCCTGGGGACTGAAAGGTCCGGGTTCGATTCCGGTCAAGGGCATGTACCTTGGTTGCGGGCACATCCCCAGTGGGGGGTGTGCAAGAGGCAGCTGATCGATGATTCTCTCTCATCGATGTTTCTAACTCTCTGTCCCTCTCAACATCTCTCTGTGTAAAATCAATAAAATATATTTAAAATAAATAAATAAATAAACGTGGTCCAAGTCAGTTACATCTTTTCAGCTTAAAGGGAAAGTTTTCTATCAAAAATATGAATACTATGTACAAGGAATTTTCTCAACCACACCCATAAAATGTAATCAAATGTGTTTAAATAATAAAACATACAGTATTTATTGAGTAGTCACTTCATTTTACAAAAGTACTTGGTATTTAGTACTATTATGTGTGTCATCTCATAGAAATTTTAATTTAGTGATAAATAACTGACCTGCAAGGATGATAATCCTGTACTATCAGTACCCCCATATTTCTTAAATAAACATACAAACCAAAACACTGACCATTATTATATAGAAACAAAGAAAATAAAACCCTTTAAAAATTTTAAAAGTAAACAAATGGACTTAATTTTTGAGAGCCAGGTAGAATATAAAGGGTTCTTAACACAGTCTTCTAAAAATGATTAAAAAAAAAAAAATCTAAAAAGTAAATTTCACTCAGTAAATGAGTAGTAGTAACTACTGTTAAGTATATACTAATTTATAAAATATATGACTATTGTACTAAAACACGTACCTTTTGTTTTGCAAATCCAGGATCAATCACAAACACCACACCATCTATTGTCAAAGATGTCTCTGCAATGTTAGTTGACACAACTACCTGTTTAGAAATAACCAGTATATAAATTTTATTACAAGTAAAATTCAGACAATAATATTAGCCATTAACTTTCACTAAGATCAAATTTCAATCCAGTAAATAAACTTGAAATAAGGTTTGATGTTCAATGGCCAATGTTATAAAGACTTATATTCAAAATTTCAATTACCTCATCAGAGAACATTTTCCCCCCGCAACAAAAGCTAATACATTTTGAATATTCAAACAGAAACATACCATAAAGAGAATATCACTAATAAAACAATATTAATTTCCCAAGTAGACCATCTCCCTAATAGAACACTCCTTGGTTAATAACCTACTCTACACCTGTACATCTTACAATATTTACAAAGGAAATTTTTATATCACCAAACCTCAACTCAACACTTTAAGCAAAATGGCACATGTAGGGAAAATCTCAAATTGTAATACAAGATGAACAAACAGATCATGAGAATCACAAATAGATGTTTGGGTAAATATACAGTATCAAAAATAATATATATCACTGCATTCAAATCAATTATTAAGAACCAGTTGAACTTTTTAATTAAAGCATCTACATACAAATATAGCTTGCATTTTTGTGTATTGTTATATTTTAGATGTATTTGGGAAACTGGTTAGAAATTTGAGAAGATAAACCTGATAGTCTGCTCTTACAGCTTTTACAGTTTGTAAAGGAAGATTAGACATGGGTATTGCTTCACCAGTGAGTTTCAGCTATCTTATCCCACCTTCTTTCAGACAGCTTCCCTATTCAGCATAAAAAATATATGACTTGATGAGTACATCTTCCTGTATGAGCTACCCTTCTATAAAAAATTTCCACTTTCCCTTAAACATGGGCTTCAAGTGTTCTTCAAAATAAGAATAATTTATTTATTGCCAAGGAAGTTCTCCCTCTCTCTCTCTCTGTATCATCCAGGAATGGCAGTGCTCTTAACTTCAAAGATGAATATGACTCATGCCAAGAGATAAAATATTTTCCAGCAAAAAATCTTGTAGCTTTAGCTGAATGAAGCACCATCAATAGATGACGAGGTGACATTGTGAACCTTAGCTTTGATTCTGGACTAAAAGCTAAGGTATTACAACCAGCTGCTGAAGAATCTCTCTTTTCAGTAAAAAATATTCCTCAATATTCTTAGGATTTACCAGAACACAAAAAGCAAGTTGGGACTAGCTTTAAATAACTAATTCTACTCCAAGGGTTTAAGTTGTAGATTCTACAAAATGTATCATGCAATGAACTGGCACCTAAGTTAACAGAGCAAATAAGGGCACACCTGTAAAATAAGATTAATCAGTGTGGACCCATACTTCTCAAAGTAACTCAAAACAGAATAAAGAGAACTACATGAAAAGACAACAGTAAATCTTGCTGTATGACAATTTTGTGCAATAATAAATAAAAACAGCATTGTAAAATTAAAACTAATGCAAAAATGCACATACCAGAAAAATCCCCTGCCTGGTGGATGTTAACTCCTCTTGCCTACAGAAATGTGTAAGAGATAGCTAGCTTACATACTTCTGTTAATATAAAAATCAAGCTAAAAACTTCACAGAGAATTAGTACTTTTTAGTCAACAAATCAACTTGAAAACTGTTATACTAAAAGTATCCCCCAAAGTCCAGGATGCACATAAAGTAACAAAAAGAAAAATATCTTAGCATGTTCTAGAGACACTATGAAATTGGAAGGTTCAACAGAATGAAACCAGGATTAGACTATTTTTTAGTCGCTCATTACCTTGCTGATCTATGAAAAACTCAAAAAACTGGTTTACTCCAATCAACTTTTAAAAATTATTTTTATTGATTTCGGAGAGGAGAAGAGAGGAAGAGACAGAAACATCAATGAGAGAGAATTATTGATAGACTGCCTCCTGCACATCCTACACTGGGGATCGAGCCCACAACCTAGGCATATGCTCTGTCTAGAAATCGAACTGCAACCTCCTCGTTCTTGGGTTGATGCTCATCCACTGGGCCTCACCAGCTGAGTCCCATATCAATGTTTTGTTAATTCATATTCCACTAGGCTGGTGTTGCATATCCATTAAGTTCTTTAAATTAAAAACTGTTTTTGGTTCATTTAACTTTTATAGAGCCATGTTAAAGAATTAGCCATGATACAGTTAAATATCTTCATTATTTTGTAATTTGTTAAGTCGTTGAAAATATTAGCATAAAAATTGAAAAAAAATGTAGCAAAGAGTTGTGGATCTGTTAGTTCTGAAGACAGAAATAAGAAAAGCAATACATATCATATTTGGCAAGTACATCGTAAATGAGTAATATTTCAAGTTAGACTTATTTCTACAAATATAAAGCTCAAGAAATTTGTAGATAATACCATGAGGACCTAGTCTGTTTTTTTTTTTTTTCTAAACTAGTCTGTTCTTGATGTTAGTAACTATATAAACCAAGCTTAATCCTGGACAATCATCTGTCAAGGTGATGAAAGTAATGATACCTACTTTAAAAAGTGAAACTCTAAAGCCAGAGATTACCTTACTGAAATCTACATAGAGCTATCTTATAACTTAATCAATGACTGGGCTCTTAAGAAGGCAGCCAACACCTTCCTTCTAGTGGTTTTCAATCCTTTTCAAACAACACAATCTTATGTTCAAAGAATCTATTAGAGTCATCATGTGTTAAAATACAAAAGCATGGCTGCACTGTTCCAAACTAGAAAACTCAGATCCCTTTCTCATCCCCAACAAAATACCCAGAAACAGGGTTGGAAAACCCTTGCTCCCTTACAGTGCCAGGTACATATCTACACCAGTAAGACCCACAGTTCTGGCACTCAAGAAACCCACATATTTATACAGTGTAGTTTGTGCTACTGTTACTAGAGATCTGTGCAAGCAACAGTTCATACCTGTGGACATGATATTTGGTTAGACCTTAAAAGAAAATTCTAAGCAGAAGCCAAAGCACTGAAGAAAAAGTGCTTAGTTTCGACCATATGACTTAATAGAAAGATATCACTTGGCCATACGTATTCCTCTTTTCTTAACTCCTCCTAGCTAAACTCCATTTGCTAAGGTGAAAAGCAGTTACTGCTCTTTCTCTCAGGTCAAGAGATATAAAAAAAAATTCCACTTAACTATATTTTTCTATTTACTTTTGAACTATAGACTATTTTGTAGTATATAAACCAGTATACAATCATCCATAACTTAGTTCTTTATAATTCAATATAGTTTGGTCTCTTAAAAAAATTCTCATAATATACAGAAAATGTTTATACAGAGCATGTCTATGCTACCTTTCTTCCAATTGCTCCATTCTGTTTTTTTGGAGGTGGAGGTTCAAAAATGCGTTGCTGCTGCTGAGGTGGGAGTGTAGAGTACAATGGAATGATTTTAATGTCACCAACTTCAGGGCCCAAATCATCAACCTCACGTTTTATTCTCTTGCAGGCTTCATCTATTTCCTACAAAATAAAGTTTGAGTCTGAAAACAAAACAAATACATCCTAAAACAATTCAAGTATTTATCACAATCCCATTTCTTTGTGGCATATTTTCAATTTAGTAATCAAACTAATTTAGCAAATTTCATTGGGATTTCTAAAATAATTTAAAATCTTTGATTTCTGTAGCCAAACAAACATACAACTGCCTTATTGGTACTCCACACCCTTTTTCTGCAAGTTGGATGCCCTAATTAATTCTCAACAAATTGTACTAAAATTGAACTTCTCACTCAGGAATATTTAACTGCAGTCATAACCTTTTCAATTTTCCCAACCTAAAAGAAATTGATGTGCTAGATTTTTAAAGAAGCCAATTAGGCTGTAATATCCTGTTATCACTAATGCAATTATATGGAAGACTTGTTTCATTGTTCCTAATGAGAACATACACCCTTTACAGTATCAACATACTTAAGAACTAGGCTAACCTAAAAATCTTTTGAGCACTTTCAAACATGTCCCCACCACAGAAAACTATTTCAATACATTTGCATTAAAATCCAGGTTTAAAGAGAGGACACACAATGAATACTGAGTGTGAGAGTCACAGAAAGATAAGGTAGGTAAGATGCTCTAGCAGTTGGCAAAGGAAGTTAAAAATCAGGAGGAAGATATGTTTTAAATTTCACTGAAGCATTAATTCAGTTAAACTTAGAAGTATGTTAAACAAATGATTTGGCAACCTGTTCACTGAAGGACCTAATCATAAGCTATTTTTATCAAAAAAATTATTTTATTCAAAAAGCAGTATTTTTACAAAAGAAAAAAATTGTCAGGTAAACTTATTCCATATTTTCATTATTTCAATCTAGAATTTTCCTTAAAATTATTTTAAGTACAACTTTTGGTTTTAAAGCATGCAAAATTATTGAATACTTAAACTTTTTTTGGATCATTTCAAGCATACTAGCTTTCTTAAATAACAGGTATAGACACAGAAGACCATCAAGGATTCAATGTTAACAGTTCCCTTTGAGACCTAAAGTTTCTAAAATAAAATCAAAGAATGTTATTCTCTGAAAGATAAATAATGTAACAAATAAAACAAATTTTTTTTTAAAAAGTAGTTTTCAAATGCTGTATAGAGATTAGAATGCCCCCTGCTGGTATGCAAATACAAATTAGGTATCTTCCAAATCAAAAAGTTTGAATATAAATGCAAAACTACATTCTCTACAATAAAAAAGGGAAAATGGCTGCAGATCTCCTGAATAGTCACAACTTCATTAATTTAACCATATATTTGGACAGAAAATAAATTGTCAGAAATCACCAAACACCAGGTTTCATATACAATATTAGAAAGCTAAGTGTGCCAAATTGTAAATTTGCAGATTCTAGAATTTTAACAAGAGGATAATTCCAGCTTTACTTGAAGGGACTAGATTATCCAACTGGCTAAGCATATGTGGAGCTAAAATGAAATCACTACTTCATGGGATATAAAGACATCTCTAAACACCACTGATGTTTTTAAATAAACACGCTTCTAAAGTGCAACATTTTCTCCTAAAGTTTACACAACTTTGATAAACCTGACACACTGTTCAGAAGACCACAAAACTCAGTCATCAACATAAAGCAACCAACCATCTGCTCCGTCATGAGTGATACTGAAATTTCAGACATAAATATAATTTGAGAAGACTTTCACTTTTAAAAGGATCATATATAAGTTAATTTGGACACTACTGATATAAAAAAATATGAACTCACTAGATGGGTAAGACGTTTTACTCAGCAAAATTAAAAAGAATGTTGCTTAAAGAACAAAGGGTTTTAACATCTTCAAGTACGCATTTACAAACAATTGGTTATTTCAATTACACCCTTATCTAATTCAGTAGTGTAGCTCCCCCAAAACTTCCTAAGTTCAGATGAATTCCCAGAATCTATCATTTAACTAAGAAAAAATAACAAAAGGTCAAGAACAGGAGAAATAATTAGCCTATCTATAATAATAAAAGGATAATATGCTAATTAGACCGGGTCAACCAGCCATCTTTCAGATGTCTGACTTCCTTCTGGACAAAGCCATGGTGGTGGGGCAGAGGCAGTTAGAGGAGGGCAGTTGGGGGCATTAGGCAGGCAGGCAAGTGGTTAGGAACCAGTGGTCCTGAATTGCAGAGATGTCAGACTGCCAGCAGTTGAACATCCCCCCCGCTCCCATGCGCGAATTTCGTTCACGGGGCCTGTAGTTTTATATAAAAGACTACTATGCAAATTGTCCCCTTAGGAGTTTGATTGCACACTATGACCTGCACTGACCACCATGGGACGGTGTAGAACATGGCGAGTGACCAGCTGTGATGGCAGGGGCACTGAGGGTGCCAGGGAAGGAGGAGGCAGGGAGGCCAAGAACTGACCAGCTCTGATCACCAGCCAGTCCTAGGGACCCTACCCATGCACAAATTTCTGTACCGAGCCTCTAATTTTACATATCTTTAAATCAGGGCTACTATACACAATCAATGAGACACAGTACATTAGGCTCTTTGCTAATTTCTCCCCAAAGGTCTTCAAGATTAGTCACCTAAAGGGCACATATAAACCTAGTTCGTCATTACCATGACACTCCATTCGAAGACAAATTATACTCCCCCTCTAGAACACACTGAAAACCACGGAGCTTGCTCCTTTCCCTCCCCAGGCTATAGGAAATTTGCCAAAATATCAACTACACAAAATATCTTCTATAATAATAAAAGCATAATATTCTAATTAGACGGGACAGCCAAACCTTTTGGACATCACCACCGTGGGTGGCTGCCATGGTGGGTGGGGGCTGAGGAAAAGGCAATTAGGGGCAATAAGGAAGGCAAGTAAGCAGTTAGAGGTGATGAGAGAAGCAAGCAGAGTGGTTAGAGGCAATGAGGCAGGTGGGCAGGAGCCAGCGGTCCCAGATTGCTAGAGGGCTGCCCGACTACCAGTTTTGGGATATCCTAAACCAGCAGTGGAAAATCCCCTGGTGGGGAAGTTCCCAGATTGCAAGAGGGTGCAGGCTGGGCTGAGGGACCCCTCCCCCCATGAATTTCGTGCACTAGGCCTCTAGTCAACTCATATAAAATCTTTCAGGTCCTCACGAGGACATCTGATATTTCTGATAGAATTCTAATATGCTTGGTTACCTGAACAAAATAATTATTTTTAGTAGTCATTTAATATGCTATGCATTTTGGAAGAGAAAAACTAAAAACACAAAAGGACAAAATGAATATCTCAACAAAATACAGTTTATATGCCATGAAAAAGCATGTGGTACTCTTGTTTACACAATATACAAAATTCTTTCATTCAAAATGCATAGAAAGACTAGTATTAACAGAGTTTTATCTGTAAAAACTAAATTTGCAACACATCTTATTTCCCTCCCCCGCAAAAAAACAAGAATGATTCATTCTTTACCAAGAATGATTTTTAATCCCTCCTGGAACATTTGACAAAGTCTGTAGACATTTTTGGTTATGACAACCAGGGGAGGGAATATCTGGCTTCTATCCCTACTGCATTTAGGGATAGAAGCCAGATATTCTAATAAATACCCTACAACGCACACGACACCCCACAACACAGGATTAATTGGTCTTCAACATAGTGTTGAGCTTGAAAAAATTTACTCTTCAGAAAAGAAACTACACTAATGGGGCACAAATTATAAATCATACAGACAATACTAAAGAAATGGACAAAAAAATTTACTCAAATATTATATACCAAGGATCCCTGTAGAAATAAATACAAATTAATAGTTCATATTCTATGGAGACAGGCAGTAACACAGCAGACCTCTGAGATAACTAGGGCAATTTCCCTCAACATTATTTAGGTGGTGGCAATAACATACCAAAGCCACTAAAACATTTCTCTGGAGAAGAGAACTTTAAACCTAAGAAAAGATAAAAATGGCCTGAGGAGCATGTGGAAGATGTGATTCCGATACTCCACTCTCAAATTTCACCTGTTTCAGCAAGTCTGGAACAGGGTCAAGAACCTCCTTTGCTTTGGCAAACACTATGCTCCTAGGCAGGCAATCCACTGACCACACCTGAGCAAAAATGTTCTAGAACAGGGATCAGAACTTTCACTACAAAGGGCCAAAACAATTTAGGCTTTGTACCCATATACCACCCATGCAACATACTCCTTGTTTTAATTTACAACTCTTTAAAAACGTAAAAGCAAATCTTAACTAGTAGTTACAGAACAGGAGGGGGGGGCAGCACATGTAGATATTTTAATTTAAAAATTAACGAAAATTCTAAATGCAATTCAGTCCTTCCTCTCACTCAAAAGCCATGTCATTGGTGGCTACCATATTAACAGCAGAGATAAGAATATCTCCAGCACTAAGAAAGTTCTAATGGGACAGCACTGCTTACTCTTGAACCCTGCTACTTACCCTTGAGAACTGTAGCCATTACCTGGAAGTTTGTTAAGAACACAGAATCTCAGACCCCACCTGACCTTTGAATGAGAATCTGCAAATTTCCTAAGTTATCTGCATGTTTGCTAGTTTGAGAAGCACATTCTAGAAATTTATAAAGCCCATTAGAACAAATGACAAGCTCTAAGAAAAAAATTTCTTAAAAGGCTTTATAAAAACCATTTTATACATAGTATTTCCTGACCTTATGTAAGCATTAAAGAATTTCACAGCACACCTATAAACTATAAACATTTTATTGGAAAGTTTGAAAAAATGGGTTTGCTGTACCTGAGAATTCATACATTTTTTAAAAAGATTTTTAAAAATGTTCCCCTGAACAGGAATCGAACCAGCAACCTTGTGCACTGGACGCAGCCTAACCAATTGAGCCATACCCACAAGGGCTAAAATTCATATATTAAAATGAGATAAATTCTTAAAAATTTCAGTGATTCCTTCTAATCATCAGCGAGCATGTGGAAAAAGACAAAATCATTCTTGGACTGTGGATGGACACCTAAGTTACCCGAGCTCACTCAGAAGCTTAAATAACTATCATAGCCTGATTTCACATCAGCTGTGATTAAAATTCATACTTCAGCAAAAGTGCAAATTACCACACACTACTGACAATCTAAATCTTTCCAAAACCAAGACAAAATTGTTAAATCTTGAAATTCTAAAAGCACTTAACATTCTTAGGATAACTAAAACACAAACACTAATGGTATAAGTATTCTTAGGAGTGCATGGATAAAAAGTTTTATATTACTTGATATATAAATACAATCATGTTGAAGAAATAATTTTAATGTTGAAATTTAAAAATGGTTAATATATGCCAATTTCTTAAGTTAAAAGTTGTTGCATATAGAAGTAATATGTCAATGGCTAAATATAAAGCAAATAATGACAATACCTCTTGACCAGTTAAGAAAAGTAGAAGATCTCCCTCCTCTTCTTCACACATATGAATTTGGATCACTGTTCGAATTGCTGCTTCAAGGTAATCTCTCTCTGGTTCAGGAGTATAAAAGATCTCAACAGGATGTGTACGTCCAGGAATAGTTAAGAGAGGACAGTTATCAAAATAAATCTGGAATTTTCCTGCATCTAGAGTAGCACTCATAACTATAACCTGGCAAAAAAGAAAACACATACACAAAGACAAAACAGTAAGTTATCTGAAGTTGACAAGGATTCTAATGTGGTCTTAAAGAAAAAACAAGTAATGTTTCCCATTCTTTATAATGTGTATCAGTCATAAAAAAATCTACAGTCTTAATACCAATAAATTGTAATTAAAAAAATCAAATATAGGAAAATTGAGCTACAGTAAGCTATTTACATTTAATAAAACAAGACATGAACCTGATTATCAAATAAATGACTACCATATTACCTTCATGAAGCAATACCTTAAAAACAAAAATTCATAAAATTATATAATATGTAAAAGGGATTTGTAAAAGGCAACCTATATAATAAAAAGCTAATATGCAAAAAGACCAAACGGTGAAATGATTGGTTGCTATGATGTGCACTGACCAGCAGGGGTCAGATGCTCAAAACAGGAGCTGCCTCTGGTGGTCAGTGCACTCCCACAGGAGCACAGCAGCACAGCAGTGGTGGTGGGAGCCTCTTCCACCTCCATGGCAGCACTTCGGGGATGTCTGCCTGACACCTTCATGGGGAGCGGGCCTATGCCAGCAGGCGGACATCCCCTGAAGGGTTTTGGACTGTGAGAGGACACAGGTCAGGCTAAGGCCCCCGCCGCATCAGCGCATGAATTTCATGCACCAGGCCTCTAGTAATTAATATGTGGTATGATTACTGCTCTGTTTACTAAAACAGAAAACAAGAACCTTGCATATGGGAAAAAATAAAAGAATCAGTGGCAGATATAAACTTTATACTTTCTTCTAAATAATTTTTAATAAGCATGATTTCCTTAATAGATTTCTAAAATAAACATACGTTTCCTTCTTTAAAAGTCACAACTACAAAAGGTTGTTTAGGTGCAGGTGCATGACTGTGTAATTACCATCCTTCTATGTAAGTTATACATTATATAACTCATTAAATATTTACTTAAATAGAACCCTCCCCAAGAACATTTTATACTTCAGAATTAATTTTTACTTGATTTCTATTTGCCTTTCTCTCAAAAGCTTCAATAACTAATAAAGCTTAATCAATAATGGTAATATTCAGAGTTCTTCAAATACATTCTTTAAAAGCATAATTTAGTTTTTATAAGAAAAACATACTCAGCCATTAAAAAATTAAGTCAGAACATTTAGTCAGTTTTAAGCCCTTATCAACATAGTAAAATTGGTCAGAGTACAACTGGTATAACAGAATGAAAGAACAAACACACTAGGATAAGCAAATGAATTTCTAAGAAGTGGGTTGGGTATAGCTATTCCCACTCACCAGCACTGCATTGGGACATGGATAAAAATTTGATCCTTAGAAATCTCTGTATTTAATAAAGGGTAGGGTGAGTAGAAGGGTTACACTACTACCCTGCTATTAGATTGTTAAAAAACTTAAAAACTAAAACAAAACAAAACACAAAAAAAACCCTGAGTGGGCTAGAAATTGAAAAGGTTTGGCTAAAAAGTACACCACTAAAAAAAAAAAGTATAGTTCAAATCTAAAATGAAGACAAAGCAAAATAGATTATAAAAACAGCACTATCAACAACATATACTTTATGAATAAAATGAGTAAAGAAATTACTTCACCTTCAAATCTGATCTCTGTCTTACAACTTCCTTCAGAACACCCATGAGAATATCTGTAGCCAATGTCCTCTCATGCGCCTCATCAAGAATTATTACACCATAACGCTCCAGGAGGGGATCATTCATAGCTTCACGAAGTAACATCCCATCAGTCATGTACCTGTATTCAAAAAAATGTGGTTGGTCAAGTTTCACTTAGGGAATTTTAAAACTAAAATTTGTGAAATAAAAAGAAAACAAGTCTGATTACAAAATATAATGGTCACATGATTTCACACAAATGCCAAAGCAAAATCAAAGTATAAGTTACTACATGCAAACATGCATTTCTTTAAAACCTTTAAAGTTCTCCACTTGCACTACAACAGGCTCCTGATTCAAAATGACTAAGAGAGCACATGAGTCTACCATCTCTCTCCTGCCTTACCCAATTCAATAAAGCTATCACAAAGAAGCACAAAAATACACTCATGGAATGAAAAGCAGCATTAGTAATAAAGAAATGCTAACAAATACACAGTATATAGAAGAGCGATGTACAACAGCTAGATTAATGAACCAAAGAGAGGGAAACCAGGCTTAAGGGGATGATTCAAGATAAATCAGTTAGTATAGAATCCAGGAACCAGTTGAAGGATGGGTTGCAGAATGGTTGTATGGGTCAGCCATCTCCTGTCCATTCCATTCTATTACTGTCACTAATACAAAGCAACTACCTTACTACCTTTAGTTTGGCATAAATTCTGCCTGCAAATGCCTATGTCACAGCTTGTTCCTTTAAATATAAATCTAAGATTTTATTTACAGATTTAAAATCTGAAGTAATCTTTATGACTTCACTATTTTGGCTCTATTTTTCATAAATTAGTCCAACCTAATCTTTCATGGACCAACTTGACATTCTTAGCTAACGCCATCTGTTGGAGCATTAAGTTCAACAAACTGACAATGTACAAGAGAAATGAGTGCTCTTTATTTCAACTGAACACATTTCTGGAATAGACACAGCATTATCTGTAAGATTATTTTATATTATGACCATACAAGAAAAAGTGTCAATTATAGTACTATGACTCAATGTCTTAATGATAGTATAGTATGAATCAGCTACATTACACTCTCTAGTTGTCTTTGATCTATTTGAGGACATTAGTAATCTCTCTGTCTTAGATGTTAGTTAAGCAACCCTTTTGCACATTATCTCAGTAACAAAACATAATAGCTTAATCTTCTTGTAGGTAACTTCCTTAGATTCAACAAAGCTCTTGTTACTTTTCATGGCAAAAAGAATTGGTCACTCTACCAACAACAAATATTTGCTTAAATATGATGAAATGTACAACCTGTGCATAGTTTCCAAGCCTATTTATTTCAATACGGAATCCTAGTGTCATATTTTTGAAGGCATTTTAATTAGCAAATAACTCAACAAATAGTTCAAAATATGTACATTACTTAACTGAAGTGACAATACATAGATCAAATTCAAGAATTCATAGGCAGTGTCAACCAAAGCACAAACAGTTTATAAGACCCTCATATAATAAAAGAGTAATATGCAAATTGACCATACCTCCGCTACACCCACAAGGCAGCCCACCAGCCAATCAGGAGTATGTAAATTAACTCAACCAAGATGGCTGCGGCAACGGAGTGAGCTTGGGTTTCCCAGGTTATGGAAGCAAAGCTTTCTGCATACCCTGGCTGGCTTAGGCCTTCACTCAAGGCAACAAAGTTTCAATTACAGAAGATAAATCCCAACAAAAATGGCAGCATCCATGGAGCTGGAGAGAGCAGGAGGATAGAGTTGCCCCTAGTGATGGAGGAAGCCAAGCTTTCCGCACACCTTGGCCAGCCTAGGCCTCCACAAAAGGCTACGAAGTTTCAATTACAGAAGATAAATAAATCCCATATACCAGGGTCTCCATTTGGGTCCCTGGGGGTGTGTGGCCAATCTTCAAATCACCACAGGCCCCTCGATCAGGCCACCCCAGCCCCAAGGGAACCCCCATTATGATCCAGGACACCCTTCAGGGCAAACCAGCTGCACCAGACCTCCATCCTATCTAATAAAAGAGTAATATGCAAATTGGCCATCACACCAACACACAGGAATGCTACCCCCATATGGACACAGATGGCTGCCACAAGACGGCCAGCGGGGGGGGGGGGGGGGGGGGGGGGGTACGTGGGAGGGACCAGGTCTGCAAGGGAGGGCAGTTTTGGGTCATTAAGACTACAGGGAAGGGCAGTTTGGGGGGACCCAGGCCTGCAGGGGAGAGCAGGTGGGGAGTTCCCAAGAATGCAATGGAGAGAAGTTGGGGGGGGACCAGGCCTGCAGGGGAGGGCAGTTAGGGGCAAACAGGCTGGCAGGGGAGCAGTTAGGCATCAATCAGGCTGGCAGGGGCTGGCAAGCAGAAGTGGTTAGGGGCAATCAGGAAGGCAGGCAGGCAGTCAGGCAGGCAAGCAATTGGGAGCCAGCAGTCTGGATTGTGAGAGGAATTCCAGATTGGAGAGGGCGCAGGCTAGGCTGAAGGACACACACCTCTGTGCATGAATTTCATGCACCAGGCCTCTAGTAGATTATAAAATGAATACAAATTTCACATATTAAAAATGTAAGAAAAAGTGACAACTGATAAAGTATCAAACTTTAACTTAACACTCATTAAAAAAATAAAAAACTCTCTACTTTGATCCTTTACCTTCTCACATTCATCAAGCTTCAGACAACCACAAAACAGAGGCATTTAAAAGCAGAGCTGACCCAAATATTCATTCTTTTAGATTTTTCTGACTGAAGGAAAATGTTACAAGTGGTAGATTATAAATATTGTATATTAGATTAATGACACCATTATTTTCCTTGTTTTATTAACAACTATGCATAAGTCCAAACCCTCTTACTTCTAGGTTCCAGAGACAGACTCCTGGATATTCCTCATTATTTAATTGATCATCACCAAGGGAGATCCAATTCACAGAGATGCCACTTATGTACCTCATCACCAGTTAATATGAGAGGGCTGCCATTTTTATAACAGTTTCAGGAAAAAGTGACATTGTTAAGGTTAGATCTCTTTAAGATATAAATTGGTTGCCTTTACAACGAAGAAAACAAATTATTAGCAGTTAACTTTTCCAAGGTCTCAAACCCAATTCAAGAGCTTACCAAGACTAGGTATCAGTTTACCAATTCCCATCTTGGGCCCCTCCTACAATAACACTTTCCAGAAAGTCCCAGATAGATATGTGTATGTTTATACATACACATCTTATATAATAAAAGGCTACTATACAAATTGACTAAATGGCAGAATAACTGGTCGCTATGACACACACTGACCAACAGGGAGCAGATGCTCAAGGCAGGAGCTACCCCCTGGTGGTCAGTGTGCTCCCCCTCCAGGAGCCAGGCTCATGGCTGCAAGTACAGCAGTGGTGGCGGGAGCCTCTCCCACCTCCACGGCAGCACTAAGGGTATCCGACTGATAGCTTAGGCCTGGGAGCAGGCTGGGCTGAGGGATCCCCCAAGTGTTTGCAATTTGTGCACCAAGCCTCTACACACACACACACACACACACACACACCAGAGGCCTGGTGTATGAAATTCATGCACTTGGGGTATCCCTCAGCCTGGCCTGTCCTCTTTGCAGTCTCGGAGCCATGGGTGGATGTCTGGCTGATGGCTCAGTGGGGCTAAGCTGTCAGTCGGACATCCTTAGCATTGCCACGGAGGCAGAGAGGCTCCCACCACTGCTGCTGTACTCGCCAGGTGTTAAGTCCAGCTTTTGACTGAGCGGCATACCCACTGTGGGGACACACTGACCATCAGGGGGCAGTTTCTGCATTGAGTGTCTGCCCCCTGGTGGTCAGCACGCATAAGAGTGACCAGCCATTCCACCATTTGGTCATTTGCATATTAGCCTCTTCTTATGTAGGATAAACTGTAGAAGAGGCCTCCTAGAAACTTAAGAAATGCAAAAAAATTTCAAAGTCATCTCATTCTCAAATTGCCCCCACTTAAACCTTCCAGCTTGGCACCACTCTGGCTGTTTTGCAACTATACCTGCTCAGGGCGGGGCTCCAATCTGCTGAAGCGGGGTTGGGATGGGGCTGGGACAGGGCAGAGCCAGGCAGGATAGGAGGGTGGGTTTAATCGTGCCCCAGTGAGGTTCAGCATGTTTCAGCTGCAGAGATGGTGGTGTTGCTGTTGGGAGCGGGGGGGTGTCTGACCCTGGGGGGTTGCTCAGGTCTGCCTCCACCTGGGTCTGGAGTTGTAGGGAGGAGAGGCATGCCCAGCTCCAGCGGAGGGGGCCCCGACAGTGGGTGGGCTGCAGGCCCAGTCGGTTTGGCTCAGTGGATAGACTTAACTGCTTCACAGCTTATCTCCCCAACCAAGGCAAAGTGCCAGTAACACTAGTAACAGTTCTTTATATATTTAACTAGAGGGGCAGGAGGGTCCCTCGGCCCAATCTACACCCTCTCGCAATCCAGGATCCCACTTGCAATCCGGGATCACTGGCTCCTAACCACTCTCCTGCCTGCCTGATCACCCCAACCTTTCTACCTGCCTGCCTGATCACCCCTAACCACTCTGCCTGATGCCCCGAATTGCATGCATGCCTTATCATCCCTAAATGCTTGCCTACCTGCTTGATCACTACTAACCACCTCTGCCTCAGCCCCCGCCACTACGGCTTCGTCTGGAAGGATATCTAGAATGATATCTGGAAGGTCACTCAGCTGTCTGGTCTAATTAACATATTATGCTTTTATTATTATATATGTTCTTTCATTGGTGAAGGATTAACACAGATTTCAATATGACATATTCCTAGGAAAACATTACAGTATGAGGCAACACTAGTCTTACTATAAAAATGAGAACTTTCAATGAGAACAAACTAGTAGATGTAAACAGTCACATGGAAAGACAACATAAATTACTTTTAATAAATTGAAATCGCAATGTTTTAATGTATTTCTAATACAACAAAAAATGGACAAAAAGTAGACAAAATATCAGCAAAGCACATAGCTTTATTTCTGCAATTAAAATACATTCAATCCCTAGCTTGTTTGGCTCAGTGGATACAGCATCAGCCTTTCCACACTAAATATCAATGGAAAAATATCCTTTGCTGAGGATTAACACATTAAATAAATAAAATTTTAAGATGTTTTTAAAAAATTCATTCAAGTATGTATTTCAGAGTTAGGAGGAAAAAAAAATTTCCCTCAAAATGCACTATAAAGCCCTGGTTGGCTTGCTCAGTGGTTAGAGCATTAGTCTGTAAAACTATTTCTGATCAAAGGCAAGTACCTGGGTTACAGGTTAGATCCTCTGCTGAGGCATGTGTACAGGAGACAACCAATCAATATGTCTCTCTCAGACTCATGTTTCCCTCTCCCTCCCTCCCTTCTATTATTAATCAATGGGGGGAAAATTCTTTGGTGAGGATCAAAAACCAACCAAACAATCCACCCTACTATCCATTCCTCAAATTTTCACAGGTTTTGAAAAAAAAAAAATGCCTAATTATCCTCACAAGAGAATTTACAGAAAGCTAGGTTGTTTTACATTTTAAAGACATTGGCACTCCAAACAAAAGGCCTTCTATAACTAATATCTTGCACAGCTTAAGTATAAGCACAAAGGTGAAATAAAAGCCTAATATGCAAATCAACCCACGGGTGGAATGACTGGTTGCTATGATGTGAACTGACCACCAGGGGTCAGATGCTCAATGCAGGCCAGCCAAGGCAGGTGCCAGTGCCCTCCCCGCCATAGCCCCACAGATTGGCCCTGATCACCAGCCAGGCCTAGGGATCCTACCCATGCACAACTTTCGTGCATCAGGCCTCTAGTATAATAATATATGCAGACCTCTAGGAAACCAAGTTAGCTTTTTATAAATTAACACAAGCCAATAGATTTCTAATTCTAGAGTGAATTTCTAATTCTACAGTGTTTTCCCCTGCCCTAATCCCTTTCTAAATATCCAGTAAAACTACCTTTAACTTTAGTGTGACACTTAAATTAAAACAAAGTCTACCACTAATTAACAGATGTTCAATAAATTAGTTTAAAATTAATGTTTGTTTAATTAATGTTCTCCAAAATACCAGGCCTATTTCCACATCACAACTCCAGCCTTAAAAGAATATTTGGATTCATTCATTCATTTCATAGTGACAAGTAATATCAAGGTTTAATTCAAGTCAAATCCCCCAAATTGTAATCCAATTGTTGTGTTAAAAGGACTACACTACACTAATAAATCCCTTTCTAATTAACTGGGAGAACTAAGTTAACTGGTAATAAGACCTAATTTCTCACAACGGAAATCTACCATCAGCAGCAACAGCAGAGTAGCAATGTTGACTTAGCACTTGCTGAGTGACAGGAATTACTTTAAGGGCTATACACAAATTAACATATTTGATCTCAGAACAACCCTATGAAATAGTAATTTTTAGCTCCATCTTCCGAAAAAGCTCTAAGCATAGGGAAGTTCATTAATGTAGCCAAGATCACAGCTAATAAGTGGCAGAGCTGGCACACAACCAGGCCCTGATTCTGAAACCTGTCTTCTAGGATCTATTTTCTTTTGATTCTCTCCTTAAGCCACCTATTTTGAAATGAGATTGCTGTGTTGAAAACCACTCTGAATTTCTACATAGGCCATATGCAGTTGGTGCATCAAACTGTTGTTTCCAGGGGCCCCAAAGAATCTGCTGTAGTAATACCTGATAATCCTCCCCAATTTCAACCTTAAAGGTCCTGTACCAGTCAGCTCCTTATTGCAGCAGTGTTGCCCTGGGCTCTTATTTTGACACATATTAGACCTAGAACCTAAAATTTATGTAGTTTCCCAATCACTGAAGAAACTATCTTTAGAGATGACTTAAAAATAAACTCTCAAACTCATTTAAATAGTACTTATTATTGTCAAACATGAATGAAAAAAGATACGGTAATGGTTAAATTCTGAGCCCATCAGGCAGAAACTTCAGAAGTTAGTCCTCTTTACCATCCTCCTTTGATAAAAAAAATTAAAGGCTCTACATAAATATTTAAAGCCTATGTATGAAAATATCTAATGGAAGGTATTGATGGTTATCTGATGTATTTGCTTTTCTTACCTAATTATGTAGCCAATTTTCATTCACTTAGCTAAAGCTCTGTTCTTAACATCTATGTTCTCAAAATGAGTTGATAGATGACAATTCAAAATATATCTAGGGATTCATAAACACTATTTTTAATGGAGCATTACCATTAGTGAAAACTACCACTAGACCAGTACTATTAAACAGGATTTAACATCACTTAAAGACATTACTAGGTCCCAATAACATTAACCTGTCTATAGAGTAAATATTTTTTTTAAATTTAGTTTTATCCTCTGGAAACCATTCTATTAAAAAAATAATCACCATGTCAAAAATACCTTCATTTGGAGCTATCAAATCTATTACCTGTTAATCCCTAGTAATGGAACCAGATTCTTTCACAAGCATACATCTTTTGAAAGCCCACCACTTCCTTCCTTCCTTCCTTCTCTCTCTCTCCTCTCTCTCTCTTTCTCTCTCACTCACCAATACTGCATATAACTTTCCCATCTCCTATTTTTCAAATTCTGTTTTCCCTGCTCCACTATGGCTTCCCAAGAAAAGTCCAATGCATAGTAAAGCAAATGTCAGAATATTCCTCCTAAAAAATGAGTAAAAGCTGCCCTTTATTATCTATAAGTCCTGGACATTATCACATTTTAAAGTAAAATAAAACCACAAGCCTGTGATTATCACTAGACTAAAAGGTTTATTCAATGAAGGTTTAAGTCATAGATAAGCTGACTTAAGTAAATAAAAGTTCAACTGCTATTAAAATAGCAGAAACCGGTTTGGCTCAGCGGTAGAGCGTCGGTCTGCGGACTGAAAGGTCCCAGGTTCGATTCCGGTCAAGGGCATGTATGTTGGTTGCGGGCACATCCCCGGTGGGGGGTGTGCAGGAGGCGGCTGGTCGATGTTTCTCTCTCATTGACGTTTCTAGCTCTCTATCACTCTCCCTTCCTCTCTGTAAAAAAATCAATAAAATATATTTAAAAAAAAATGATACTGAATTCATTAATATCAAGTTCTAATAAAATGAAATATGTATCAAAGAAACTAGCTGGGTATTTTGATTAAGAAAAATTTTAAGTTGTGATATCAGTTACTATATTTTAAAACCTTATCTTTGAGAGACATACACAGAAGTATTTACAGATTAAACGGTGTGATGTCTAGGATTTGCTTCAAATTATGAGATAGGGGAAAATTGGGATATGCATGAAACAGGACTGGCCATGATTAAAGATTCATGATAAATACACTGAAGTTCAATATTCTATTGTACTTCTGCATACATTAAAAATTTATGATATATATCGTTCAATCCCATAACACTGTAGATATTTCTGCCATCAAACTCTGCCCATATAATGTGTTCCAAATTGTCTTTTATAAACAACCTCTAGGGGAAGATTGCATAGTGACAAATCATTTTTAGAAAATGATTAAGTGCCAAATATATACAGAATAAACAGCAATAAAAGGTAAAGATTTTTCAAAAGAATTACTATCAGGCAACATATATCACAACTTATACAGAACACAAGAAGAAAACAAAATATTAAGAAAGCTAAATAATATGTTAGAAAGCTCAATATGGAAGTCAATCGTGTGCCATGCAATAATAAAGAGGAATGAGGACTTTGAGGAGACTCCAAGAGTGTATTACAGAACAAAAGATTCCTCCCTTTAGTTCATAACATGTGTGGTAATCCAATATAATAAAGAGCTAATATGAATATGCAACATCACTACTCAGACACTCAACACTGAGGAGAGAGGAATGGGGACCAGCTAGCCCGGGTCCTGGGTGCCTGCAGCCGGACAGGAGGAGGGAAGCATGAGTCCCGGGTGCCTGCGACCGGCTGGAGGAGGGAGTCTGGGTCCTGGGTGTGGGGTAAGGCAGAGGCAGTTAGAGGCGATCAGGCCAGCAGGAAAGCAGTTAAGGGTGATCAGGCAGGCAGGCAGGCAGGCAGGCAGTGGTGGTTAGGGGCCATCAGCCAGGCAGTAAGAGGGGTTAGGGACGATCAGGCAGGTAGGTGAATGGTTAGGAGCCAGTGGTCCAAGATTGTGAGGCAATAAAACATCCCCCGAGTCCTGGATTGGAGAGGATGCAGGCTGGGCTGAGGGCTCTCCCTCTCCCCCACATTAATTTCATACACTAGGCTTCTAGTAGCTATATAATTAACATTAGAAACCCTCTCCCCTAAATAAATCGTATTCCATCCCACATCATTCTTTCTAAAAGTAACTCCCCTTTCTTTACTAAGGTATGTCTATTTTTCTATTACATTTAAATGATATAAAATTTCACCTAAAACTTGGCACCAACTAAAATTTGACTTTTGGACGTCAATGTCTACCAAACATGTATTACTACCAACAAACAGAATCTATAATAAAATGCTATCTAATAAGTCTAAGGTCTACTCTGGACTACTCTAAATTTGGGTGACTTGAGACTCCACCAGAAAACTCAGAGAAAGTATCCATTTTTAAAGATAGTACTTACTTAAGAATGGTTTTTGCACTACTGCAGTCTTCAAATCGAATGGAGTAACCAACTTCCTGGCCCAACATCACATCCATTTCATCAGCAACTCTCTGAGCCACACTCATTGCAGCCACTCTCCTGGGTTGGGTACAGGCAACTCCTCTCTTGGGTCCTGGTAATGATCGCATGTACTCCACACACCACTGTGGAATCTATCAAATAATTTCACATTTAAATTAATTCTACTCTGCCTGCATATATCAAGTATATTTAACATTAAGTACTTTACCACATTCGAATAATTGAACACAAAATTCAATTAGGCACACCACAAATTATTTTTTATGACTCAAACTTATAACAGAATGAGCACGCTAAGCCAAGGAAGGGTCATTGATTAACACTAACATAACTGTACTCCTGAGTAGGCTAGGTCCACTAAGGCTTTCTGGAATATGCTCTACAGCAAGGATGAGGGCACTACGCCCTCAAAATTATTTGGTCTGGCTCTGCCAAGGTATTACGGGTGAGTTAATTACATGTTTGACCAAATACAGCAGGTTAATTTTTAAGTTGAAAATTCTGTATGGCCTGAGGATGATGTTATAAATATCCAAATGGCCCTTGGCAGAAAAAAAGATTCCCCACCCCTACTATACAGTGTCAACAGTTCTACCACTGACCATTTCTCTATTCACTGGGGGAAAATCCAACTAAGAAAAAAATTCTCCTTTATAACAAAGGTTAGTTTCAAAAAAAAAAAAAAAAAAACAGTCAAAAAAACTTTAACTTAAATTCCTATACAATTTGAGTTACAAAAATGCAGGAAACTAGGAATTATATCCACTTATAATTTATAAAGCTATTATCTTTTAATTCAATTCAAATTTGTTTCATAAGCCAGCAGAATCTAGGAGAGGTTTACAAACTGGCAACACCTTAGGTACAATACTAAAAGTCAATTTCAGTCACTGTTGTATAGATTTAACAGGACCAGAGAAGCAGCAGCAGCATTTCCCTGAAGGAGGGCAACCAAGGAGAAAGGAAGAAAAAACAGCAAGCACAAGTTGGTTGACTGCCATGATGACAGGGCATTTCCTCCCTATTTCATCATTAGTAAAAGCTACTAGGTCTATAATTTCATGGTTCTTCACTCATTACCTGGAAAAAAAACACATGGGAAAACTCTAGGTACTTTTCTACATTGAATGGGAATCCACAGAAACAAGGACATGATGGATCTCCATCAAAGCTTTCAAAAACCCATCAGATTCTAATGCTTAAAAAAAAAAAAAAAAAAAAAAAGGCACGTCGGAGGATTTTTAAAATATAGAATTTATACAATAATATCTAAAGAATACTGACTGCTGTACTATTATTATGTTTTAGTTAGGTTACTGCTATAACTTTGGGATGTATTGTTATTGACAATCTGAAAGAGAGAAGTGTGGTTACACTACTTCTCTAGGAACACACAATACATTTCTTTTAAAAAAAAATCTATTTTTATTTTAGAGAGGAAGGGAGAAAAACATCAATGAGGAGGAGAATCATTGATCACCTGCCTCCTGCACTCCCCACTGGGGAGTGGCCCCACAAGTCCTCAGGCTGATGCTCTATCCATTGAGCCAAACCAACCAGGGCAATGCATATCTTTAAAGGATTATAAGTGAATAAAAATACTCAACTACAAGAGAAGTGACTCTGAGTCTGTAAATCTACAGGCCAAAAAGTTTAAGTGGTTTCCTTGCAATGATATATGTGTGTGTGTATATAGATAGATAGATAGACAGATAGATATAGATATATAGATATAGATATAAGATTGCAGGAACATCTGCCCCCTGGTGGTCACTGTGCGTTATAGCTACCAGTCAGGTGGTCACTTGAGTCTTCATTTTAGCAAGCCTCTCACAAACACAAAAAGTACTTCATAAAGCCAAACAAAATTAAATAAATGAATAAATTTTAAAAATTCACTGGTCAATTAAAGCTATTTAAAATTACTTCAAAATTCTCAAGGCAAGAATGCTCATAGGTTTTTAAAATTCACCCCAGTGAAATGGATCACTTATTCCCACTTTAAAAATAAAATATAAACAGTTTTGGCTACTTCAGCCATTTTAAACCTCTGATCTCAGAAACTCTTTATAAAATAACTTTTTTTTTTAAATTTTTGGGTAAAATAAGGATGCCAAACTAATAAATTTATGTATTAGGAAATTAAAATGGACGTTAAAATATTAATTCCTAATAAAAATTCATACATTTTCTATGAAAGTAACTACATCTTCCAAAGCAAAAAATGTCTAGCAAGAATACATGTTTCACATTTTTGCTTATCTCTAATGTCTAGGTTAACAGAAGACAACTGGATTCTTTTATCTGCTTCTATTTTGAATGTTCTGCAATACTTTTGTTTTGTGTGTAAGTGTACAAATAAAATCCCAAGAACTTTCTAAGTTCCAAGGACTTTCATAGGTTCCCAGACAATATTTGAAGAGTCGCTAAATTAATCCATCTATTCATATTTCTAAGAATAGCATTGAGAAAGGAAATAGATCCTGAAATATGCAGGCTACTGGCTATTCATACCAGGGATCAGATGTTCTAAAACTATTTCTTTCTTTCAGCTCCTTCCTTCCTCCATTTGTGACCACCTTCCTAAAAACAGATCCTCAACCCTCTAGTCTTCTTGTTTTATATAGTATCATCTTGAGTGGTCTTATTCTTCTGATTTCTAATAGTACCTATAATACATCAAATGTCAATCCTAACTCTAACCTAGTGGTCATTTCCACCTGAAGAATATTTTATTACTATTCCAAATTCAAAAAGTTTAAAACCAAAACTATTTCACCTTCCTCCAAATATTTATTAATTTCTCCCAGGCCCCTTACTTAATAAAAAGTTACACCTTAATTCCTAGCTATCGTTAATTCTCCACTCTACTACCCCATACAGAGAAAATTTTGTTTAACCTTCTATGTAGTCTGTCATCAACATTCTTACCAGACAGGACACTTTGTAAAAATCCTTGTCATTACCCTCTAATTATAAACCTCTGATGGATGTGTAATACTTTCAATAATAAAGATTTTTTAAAAAAGAAAAGCTGATGGTGCCACAATCTACTGCAAGATATATTAAGGCCCAGCCTACTGCTCCAATCTCACCAACCCCACCTCACTCTAAACATCCTACACTCTGTCCAGCGCATACAATGCTTTCCATTCTCTAAACCTGTGCCATTGCTCATATTGTCCCTTAGCTGAACTAGTTTTAGTTTCTTATACATGGGAACCACATGTGCATAATGAATTGCAATGTAAAATGTCTTTATTGAATCTCAATCAAGTTAGTCATTATTTGATTCTGTTTGGAGAATTTCATTTTTCTGCTAGGTACAATAAGATAAACAAAAAATGCCTGACTACTTTTAATGGTTCTGAGTTTACTAAGAGTATACCAAAGAGCATTTGGGTGAAATTCACTATTTAATTGTTCAGTTCCCTCTCAAATCCCCTGCAATCCTAAGTATCCAAATATTTTAAATCTCCAAACAAACAAAAAAATTAATCAAAGTAATCATAAACCTGTTTTGAGTTGACTGGACCTTTCTCTACACTAACTGCTACTCAACTCATCTTTAAAAAAACCCACAAAAGTCATCTTTGAAATAAAATTTAACCATTAAAGACCACAGAATAGCAATATGAAATAAATACAACTAAGGCTGCGAGACAAAGGGAAAAAATTAAATATTGAGCCCATCTAAATCTACTATGTAACCCAGGAAAATCCACTAAACCTCTCTAATATTCTCATAAATCTAAACCTTATTTTGCTCATCCATAAAATGGTGATTAACAACTTCCTTGCAGAAACATTGAAAATTTTAAATAATACATACCAAGTACACAGTGCCTGGCTTTACCTAATTAAATGGATGCTAATACTATGCAAATGACATAAGCTAGTTGTATTGATTAAAAATACTATTATATTAATAAGCTTCAGAATTATATCTTTTCATGTATTTAATTTTTTAAATTTGTCAGGTGATAAAATTAAACCAAGTTTCAGTTCCTAATATCAACACTTAAGTTTTCCTTTATTTAAAAAGAAAAATCACTATGGTTTAGACTTTCCTACATTAATTGCTATTGTGGCCTTCAAAATACTTCCATGAAATATTCAAATTGATATATTTGTGGCATGTGTAATTTAAAATAAGGATAACTTGTACACGCAGTATGCTTAAATATAAGCATGTATCATAGGTACGTAATATGGAAAATAGGCCAGTAGGAAACACAACATATTAATAATTGCAAGTAATCATTAAGTTCAACACTTCCCTGAATTTTCCAAATTTCCTACGATGGCCAAGAATTACAAGTTGAAATTTTTAACTGATGGATCAAGTTAGAATATATGAAAATATGGTTAATCTCAGTCTTAGCAAGAAAATGTGAATTAAAATCACACTAATTTTTCACCTATCAAATTTGTCAAGCTTCTAGCTCAGAACACACTAATGGTTTCCCATATATGCTATCATGCATGTTCATGGAAAGATAAACTGATATGTTACCTATAGAAAGCTATTTGGCTTTATGTATCACAATTACACAATCTTCTGACCCAGCAATTCCAATTTCTGGGAATTTATCCTATAGGTAATATTTGCTCATACAAACCAGCCATTAGAGCAGCCTAGATGTCAATAACATGGACCCAGCAAAAATGGCTCACTCGTGTGAAAATGCCCTGGATGTATTACCAACGCGATACTAATAAGTGTTTAGCTCTGTGTGTGTGAGTGTGTGTGTAGGGGGTTATATTGGTGGACGGAGATCAGGAATAAAGAGACTTAAACTTTAGCTCTTCCATTTTAAAAATAAATAATCATATGATTCAAAACAATTACTAAACAAAACACAGATCAATGCAAAGAAACAAACAAGAATGACAAAAGTGGAAACCATTTCATAGGTTCAGACTTCTTCACTCAAGCACTAGAAAATAAACCTTAACCTGAATTTTGTACTACCCCAGAGTCAAAGTGGGAGGGAGACCACCACTATGCCATCCTTAATGTAACAAAACCAGAAAAAAAAACAAAACACAGCACTGCTATTTTCCCTCACAGACTCCGAAAAATAGGTACTCCCTACTGGATTCACACTCTGAAAGTCACTAAAAAGCACGAAACACCAAAGCAGCCGTTTTTCAAGATACCCTTCCAGGCAGCAGACAATGAGAATGACCAGGAGGATAAAATAAATATCACTTAATAAACTTAAACATTAATAAGACTTACAGCATGGTATACAGTAACTCACCTGTGTTGTTTTACCAGACCCAGTTTCACCAACCAGTACAAAGGACTGATGTCTAACCAGAATATCTGTAAACCTATCCTTGTATTCCCAAACAGGGAGCTGAAGCCGTTTCTTTAAAATTTCATAGTATCGAGGAGTATGGGGCAAATTGGTAAACGGATTGATGCACTGTGGAATTGAAGTGTGTCCTGCATGTCCTGTGTGTGCTGAATGAGCAGAATGTGTTGAATGTGTTGAATGTGCTGAGTGGGTTGAGTGAGCTGAAGAATGGGAAGCTTTTAGAGGTGGTAATCCAGCACTGATAAGCATAGCATTAGTGGAAGCTCGCAATTCCTTCTCTTTTTCTTTCTCCCTCTCCCGCTCTCTATCTCCTCTATCACGTTCTCGGTCCCGATCTTTAGACCGATCTTCACGATCCCGGTCACGATCCCGATCCTTCCTAAAAAAAAAAAGAAAGAAAGAAAGAAAGAAAGAAAGAAAATTAGAATCCACATTCTGAATTTTATGCAAAATTTATGTTCACAGCAGCGTTATATTCACAAAGTAAATGTCCAACAAACAAATCAATACACTGATATAAAACTCAATGAATTACATAAGTACCAGAATAAAAGAAAACTTATAACCAAGGATTCTCCATGCTTCGTGCATAAACACACTCCCCCTTTTTTGATGACACCTCAAATTCGGTTAAGGGACAGTCTCTTCACAATCTTTAACCATCAGATAACACAAGAACTCAAACTTCTGCTAGTAAAATAAAATCCCTTTCTAGGTAGAAGTTGAATACTGAGGGCAGGGTGGGGAAAAGATAAAAGCCAATAAGGCAAAAAAAGAGAGAAAAAGATAAAAAGGATGACATAAAAAACTCCCAGAGTCCTCGTCAAGTATGTAAAAAGGTATTTTTTACACTTAACATTGTGTTCAAACTTTAGCAAGAATACAAAGACAATTCCACTTCACATTACAGTAATATGAATTATACTTCTCAGCATTTTCCCAAATTTGTTCATTAAGCATATATTGCTGTATAAGAAAAACTAAAATTAAAACTTTTTATTCTTGTTTCATTTACTCTTGCATGATATCCTTAAAGCAATAATAAAACATTGGAAGGACTTTGTAAACCTCTGTACACTACATTATTTAAAATTGTACTGATGTGCACTATATGAAACTAGGCCAATTTTAAAGTCAAATTTAGTATCTACTTCCAGTTACTACAGATGATCCCTAACACAGTAATTTAAAAATAATGTACGCTTATTCATTCTACAAATCCAGTTTACTTCAGACCAAGTCCTATGGCAGACAAGCTTGCCACAAGGTTCACAGACTTGAAATAGACAACATGGAGCTAGGACACAAGCCATTAGATATGTCACTGCTCTTTATTCATAACACTCAAAACATACAAATTTCCTATACCCTAATTGTCAGAAGCAAAGTGGAAGACCATTAATTCTCTGTAATATCACATCAGCTGGGCAACAGTAACCCCCAATTGGTAGAATACAGCTAAAATGCTAAACCCAAAAGAAGGAAGGATGGTTCCCAATTACGGAAATAAACTAACCAATTTGATTTTATCCTGCCCAAATATATATAAATTAGAGGCCTAGTGCATGAATTCATGCACAGGTTGGGTCCGGCCAGCCTGGCCCATATCGGAGCAGATCAGGGCTGGGCAGCAGGAAGTTGGCCAGACAGCCTGCCCCTGATTGGAGGCCGAGCAGAGGAGGAGCTGTGGGCCGATAGGGTGGTGGGGCCCCATTAGGGATGAGGTTGGTCAGGGGGTGGAGAGCTACAGGAGGTTGGCCAGCTGGCCCCATCACCCCTCGGGCTAGTTCACTGACTACAGTGGGTGTCATAGCTAGGAGTCATTACAGCATTCCCATTGCTGGCTTTATATATATATATACTAGGAGCCAGGCGCACGAAAATTCGTGCATGGGGGTGGGTCCCTCAGCCCAACCAGCACGCTCTCCAATCTTGGAGCCCTCAGGGGACCCCTCTACAACCCAAGAGTTTCTGTCTTTGCAATCATATGAGCAAATTGTCTGAGACCCCAACCCAGTTTGGTTTGGTGCTCACAGAATAATAGAGGCCTTTTTTTTTTCTTTGCTCCATTGGTGGAGATTTCCTAGAAGTTGCAGGATATCTTCCCTTTAAATTTTCCCTCAATATTGTGACTTTACTTATGTCTCTCATCTTTACTTTCCCTCCACTCCCCTCCCAAAACTAATCCAGGCTCATTTTGTTCTAGTGTCTAGAAATCCCAGAATGTCTGCCATAAGAACTACAATTCCCTTAGCTCTGGGCTTCCACTTCTGGTCCAGGGGCTGCCACCAGAACTAAGATTCCCAGAATTCTTGGTGCTCTCTCCGCATCCTTGGTTTCCATTTCTGGTCCAAGGGCTGCATAAACCAAGAGAACTTCGAACTCCAGCTGCCCTCAGGGTGGGCTGACAGGACTGGGCACTACAGTGGTGTCCCCAGGACCCTGACCACAGGCTTGAAGTGGTTGGGGTCCCAGGGATGCCCACTGCATCGCCCCAGCTATGCGGAGGGCGGATAGACATCCCACCCTGTCCCTGGCTGCTTGGCACCTGCAAATGTGCACACTGCCCACAGGTCTGCCATCTGTCTGGTTAATTTGCATACTCACTCCTGATTGGCTATAGGCATCACAAAGGTATGGTCAATTTACAAATTTGTTTATTATTAGTATAGAAGAATTTATTCCATGGGAATTCATTTATATTCACATACATATATCCCAATGCACACCACAGGACATATAAGCTGAAATCCACTTTGTGCATTTGGCACAAAGAGGATTTCAAAGAAAAAAAGGGAACACTTAATAAACATACAAGATAAAGTATCAATTCAAATCTTGAGCTTCCTAGCCTATCTTTGAAACATTCCATTAGTTATCCCTTCGTTGCTTCTCTCATTCTGCCTCTGGTCTAAGGTGCTCATTAATTAAATAAGCATTTATATTGTCCCCAAAATGTGAATGAGGAACAGTTTATAATAGAAATATGCCCAGCAAAATAAGCAGCACTGTAGCCACAAATGGTTCAAAGACTGGGGAGGGAGGCGTGCAGGGCAGCTACAAGATTGATGTGAGAGAAACACATTGATTGGATGCCTCCCACACAAGCTGACTAGGGCCCAGGTAGGAGGAACCTGCAACAAAAATCACATGCCCTTGATGGGAATTAGAACCTGGGACCATTTGGTCCACTGGCTGATGCTCTATCCACTAAGCCAACATAGCTAGACCAAATTAGGCTTTTTTATTATAAAGGAGTTTAACTGTTATGAAGATACACTAGTTGAGGTATAATGCTTTAAAACTATCAAAGCAGTGCTTTATAATCACTTAGCCACAATACTGGCAAGGGGAAAATATGACAGTTGTTGAACAGGTGGTTCTGTACTCTCTCAGCACAATCCTAGCTCAGCAATTAAGCTAACTAGATGACCAGCTATTTATTTTTTCCTCTTTAAAAAGTGGTTACTCATATGTCCTGTGGGTATTTCAAGAACTAAATGAAATACTGCTTATCACTCAAGATATATTTTTTTAAATTTACAATACCATGTTAAAATTCCACATGGAATAACAGATATTAGAATAATCTTCCTTCCAGGAACTTCTCATAAGGATGTAAGTGTGCAAACATGTACACATAGGATGTTCATCACACTTTTCATTTACAAAATGATAGATTAGGAAATTACCAAAGCATCAAAGAACAGGAAATTGGTTCACAAGTAGAATACTATGCAGCCAATGAAAAGGTTAATTTAGTCCTATTCTAGTTTGACATATTTCTAGATAAATAAAACATATATTAAAAACATCCACTGGTATTAAATATTATAATTCATATTGATGAAAAAATATTCAATCTTTTTAAAAAGCTTATCAGAGGATTAAATCAGATGAAAATTTCATATTCTTTGCCTTTTTGTTTATATCTTCATGTATGGAGCAAGTTAATCTCACCTACATCAGAGGATTGTAGTGATTGTTGCTTATACATACAAAACATCTAAACTAACATCAAAGTGAAAAATGTCCCTATTTTCCAAAAATTCCTCCCATACTTCAACAACAAGTTGTCTTTTTTGTTAAACGTATAAACTTGTGGAACAATGTGGGGGGGGATGAGGTCAGTTTCTATCATAAACCTTTAACTTATCCACCTCACCACAAAATTAAAATATACCAGGAATAAATAAAGCTACTCAGGAGTAAATCTATAGACTGGAGAAAAAGTAGTTTTATAGTTATTCGTATGGAAAATAATACAATAATAAATAATACAAGAATAAACTATTTTGCATGTTCAAAGCTGTAAAGCTACTTTAGCCCCATCCTGTATATAGTTTGGGAGCTTGAATCTGAGTGAAGTCTCCCATTGATCAATCACCTTCCCTTCTCAGTACTGGGGAAATGGTACAGCCATGTTTGGCAGTGAAGTTCACAATACTGACAAGCCTACCCTCTCAGATAAAACCACCTGCTAATAGTAAAGCTTAAAAAAAAAAAAAAATCTGCAAGACTGCATGACAGTCAACAAAAGTGGTTTTTGGTGTGTGTGTGTGTGTTATTCCTCACTTGAGGACTTTTTTTTTCGATGATTTCTAGAGAGGGGAAAGGAATGGGAGAAACATCCCTGTGACAGACACATTGGTTGGTTGCCTCCCACATGTACCCCACCAGGGCCAGGGATCAGCCTGCAACAGATCAAAATTAAACCCAGGACCCCTCAGTCCAAGGGCTGACACTCCATCCCTGCTAGGGCAAAAGTGACTTTTAAATTATAAAACATACATGGGGGGAAAAAACGAGCACTAGTAAACGTGGTAAGCTCACTGCTAAAGAAAATTCCTTTTTATGAGATGATATTCAGGTGACACAGAAATAACTATACAAATGTCCCTCTATAATACCTCAGAACTTGGGCCTTATTACAGGCAGAAGTCATATAATAACCAAGAGAATCACCTTTGGCCTAGAAAGCTACCTCTCCTGCAAGAGAAAGGGAGCAACCCATGTGCAATGGGACCACTAATGCCAAAAAAAAGCATTTTAGTGGTGCACAGACAGACAGACATCAATTGCATCTGAGCCAGATGACAATTTTGCTTCACAGGAACAAAAAGTGTTCCCCACTTTACTGATCCATCATAAATGTCCCTAAAATAGGCTTTAATGACTCTTAACTAGTCATATAATAGTATGTGTGCTGTAATAAAGAGGCTAAGAATGAAAATTAAAGATCAAGGATCTAAATCCAGCTGTATGAACTGTGTAAGTCTGCATAAGCCACCTTAACAACTCTGGGTCTCCCTTTCTCATCCCGGAAGGGGAGTTGATTGCACTCTCTTTTAAAGTCACTTCCAATTCTAAACAGCCTATGACAAGCAGCTCTATAAGGTTTTGTGTGTATTTTTTGGGAGGAGGGAAAGACTAAAGTTTAGCATTGTAAACTAAGAAATTTACACGGTTACAATGCTACATACTTCTGCTTCCTGCATTCAACACAAGGGAGGGTGTCAAAAAAAGCACTGTCCTGGCTTATACTCTAAACACGGCTTTGGGTGAAAAACTTACAAAAGTTATGCAGATGACCTGAAACAGCGATTCTGAAACAACTACACACAAGAAAACCATAAAACTATGCAAAGTATTTGGACGCCCAGCCTTTTGTGGCTTTGCTGGAATTATCCCAATAAATACCTTGACTTCAGGAATAGAAGCTCACACTGAACAAGAAATGCTTTTGATGCAATCGTTAAATTCGCCTGTACCTTTCATGAAACGCTAAGGGAAAGGAATCTGAAACACCACGAGTCTCTATAGTATTTGCACTCTCAAACTCTCCACAGGCAATAATCTGCCAGAAATGCTAAAATAAAAAAAAGTAATAATAAAAAAAAAACACCCATTTTTTGAAAAAGGTCTTTTTGTTTCAAAAGCTATTTACGAATGGAGGCGGGATGGGTAGAAATAACTTAAAAAAAAAAATAAAAAGGAACTTCTTGGCAAAAAACAAAACAAAACACGATGCCTCCTAATCCCTATCCCAGGAGTGCCCAGTAGCCACTGCTTGGGTGAAAGCAGGAAATTCAGGAGATGGCGGGAGCGTGGGCAGAAAGCGGAAGTTTGCCCGGTGTCTACTTTGTACTGTTTGAATGGACGGAGGCACGCGCTCTCCCGCCAAAGTATGAAAAAGGCCCCAAGTCACCAGCCTCCCAGCCCCATCAGGCGCACACACTCCACGTTTCCGTCTCTCCCGGCCAGCCCTCAACTCTCCCCTCCCCTCCTCTCCTCTCCCTTCCCCCGTTGGCATGCCTCACTCAACTCCCGCCACCCCCATCCCAGCCACCGAGAACCCACGCGCGGCTCTCACTTCCCGCCCTCCTCCTCCTTCCTCCGGGCCGGGCCCCCGCCGGCCCCCACGGCCCGGTCCCCGGCCGCCCCGGCGGAGAAGTGCCGGATACTCGCGCCGCCCCATCTCCCCTCCCCGGGCACCCGAGGCCTCACCCGGGGATCCCAGGCCACGAGGTCCGCACTTCCCTCCCGCCCGCTCCGCTCCCAGGGACTCCTGCTCGGCTCAATCCGGGGAGAGGCGCCCTCGTGGCCACCACAGGCCTCTCCACCCTCCCGACTGGGCCGGGCGGTGGCCGCGCCACAACACGTCCCCCCGCACCCTGGCCCGGCCGAGTGCCCGGGGTGGCGCCGTTCTCCCCGACCCGCCCTAGGAAACCGAGCCCGAAGGAAAACAAAGGGCCGGCTCCGGGCCACCACTCCGCCCAACCCGGCCCTGGCCCGGGCCCGGGCCCGGGCCCGCTCCCCGACCGGGAAGCCCAACAAAGCCCGAGCCGCTGCCTCGCGCCCCCGGCCTGACTTACCCATCGGTCCCCGCACGCTTCTTGCCGGAGGGGTAATCCTCCCCTAGGTCTAACCGGTGCCGCTTGGACATCCTCGAGCGTGCGACCACGAAGGGAGTAAGAAAGAGAAGCGGGCAGCCTTCTCGGCGCAGTCGACGGCAGCTACTTAACTCTGGAGGGCCCTTACCCCTCCCGCTACAACAGCCTACACCGTGCGGCCCGAACCAGGAGGTAAAATGGCGGCGGCGACGAGGGCTGGGCCTGCGTACGCGCTTCCGCAGCGTGCCGTGCGTGCGTGCGTGCGTGCGTACGTGAGCGCGCACGCACCGGAGGCGGGAATTCCAGGCCCGCCCCACTTCTCTTCCAGGCTTTTATGGCTTCTGAGCGGCTGCTAAACAGATTACCTCCAAAGGCCTTCATGCCCCTCTGAGAGGAGATTGAGAGAGGACTAGTTTCCTAGTCCCAGTTAGGAAATCCTATCTGTCGGTGGTACCCTGGCATTAGGAGAGTCTGACACTCCGAGGGAGTTTGAGAAACCAATCAAGATCGTACAGCTGGTAAGGGGCAGAGCCAGGACTGGAACCCAACTATTTTATAACTCCAGTTCTAGAACTGGAAGCCACCGACCAGATACTCTCAATTGCAGTGAAGAAATGAGTTGAGAAAAAATGTCAAAGCTAGCTATAACCCATTTCTTACCCCCCCCCCTTTTTTTTTACCCAATCTAAAAAACATATGTTCAACCTATTAGTATTTTAAAATTCATGTGGAATAGAGAAAATTGGTAGGAAGGACATAATTAGTTTCCCTGCCCCTCCCTGTATGCTTTTTAAATTTTTATTTAATTTTAATTTTTTTATTTTTTTAATATATATTTTATTGATTTTTTGCAGAGAGGAAGAGAGAGAGGGATAGAGAGTTAGAAACATCCATGAGAGGGAAACATTGATCAGCTGCCTCCTGCACACCCCCCACTGGGGATGTGCCCGCAACCAAGGCACATGCCCTTGACTGGAATCGAACCCAGGACCTTTCAGTCCTCAGGCTCTATCCACTGAGCCAAACCAGTTTCCGCCCCGTGTGCTTTTTTTTAATACATTGCCATGGTGTTTTAACCCTACCCCTATCCTCATTCTTTCAGTAACCCTGCAAGATACGTGTTATTTTATAGATGTGGATTCTAAGGCAGAGGAAGGTTCAGAAGTCTCACAGCCGTTAGAGCTGCCCCTAAAGTCATAGCAAGTTTTGGGGGGTGAGATGACTCATGACTTTTGTGGATCTCTCCCCGAGACCCTATCTGCTTGCTCAATTGCATTCATTCCCAGAAAAAAATGCACAAGAAAAAGATCTATTGACCAAACCAAGCTGGATGATCTATGTAGTATGGAAAATGAATGTTTGGATGCCTGGAAAGACTGTAATCAGGAACTTATCCAATCCTCAGAACTGCCATCGCTAAGGTTAAATACAACCTTATTATTGTAGCTGTGGTGGGAAGACAGAGAAATCTGATAGCCATTTCCAGGACTCAAATATAACAGTAGCATAAGGCCAAGTGGAAACTTCCAAAGAAGATTAAACTCTCCACATAGGCAGGCATGAAATGTCAAGGTTAGCACCCTGGTTGGGAAATAGTGGGTCTCTGACACATGGGATGGGACATTTAGTTTGCTAGACCTGAAAAATTTTAATCCCTAGATTCCTTTCCACCTGGTGAACCTGGCAAAAAACCCCACTCCTCCTTGTTGAAAGCTAATTCTCCTTCCATGTGAGATCATCAGAGGACTCCTCTCTGTGGGACAAAATGCACCTTTCTCAGGCTACACCAGGCAATAATTAGGTTTAAGTCACAACATAGGATATTCCAGGGACTTCCTGGGGCTGATAATATTTGAAAGCAACCACAAAAAAGCTATAGAACCTAACCAAGAAGTGCCAGAAGGTGCCAGGAAAGTATGCATGGGAATGAATTCTGAAGGTTCTGGATAAAGAAGAGAGGGGGAAGTGGGACATAAATAAGAGAGAATTTATCAATTTGGCAGTAGTAGCACAGGATACATGATTTAACATATACAAGGAACCCAGGCGATGATGAAAACACACTTAAAATGTCATCTTGAAGAATGGCAAAAGCAATGGCCAGGTACACCAAGTTAGGTAGAAATGCCATAACTGCTTTGGTAACAATGTAAGAGGAGATTAAATATCTCAAAGAAATGAATCTGCTAGAGTGAAAATATCTATACAAAGGTGGAAAAACCAGCATATGAATATGTTCTACAGGAAGTTCTGAGAATATACCACTTACCAAAGCAATAAGGAATTTTCTAGTGAGGGAGGTATCAACATCACTCAGAAATTTAGCAGTGGCTCTCCCTGTAATTCAGGAGATGACATTTCAGAACTGGGCTCCTTGAGATCAGCAGAGATGACAGGAACTTGTAACATAGAGGTCACATGGCAACATTTAAACATCAGAAGCCAGGTGGATGCTTTCAGGTGGGAATATAGTCAAAGGGCCCTGTCCCACAGGAAATAGAGATGGTAACTAGAACATGGCCTCTGGGGCAAATTGGATGAGCAACCATCAAAGCAAGTTCTCTATCTGAACAACCAAAATAAGTTAGGAATGGATAATCAAAAGGTTGAGAGCAGTTGCTTCAATGAAAACTGGCATTTTCTGCACTTGAACCTGACAAAAACCTGCACACTGAGTAAAACAAAGCAGAAAAAAATGTGTCATGGCAAGAATTTTGACCTGCAAGCTGGAAAACTCAAGACTACTGGAATAATGAGTTCTGAGTTGCTCAAAGACTAGTAAAGGGTTCTGTTTTGGGACAAATGCAGAAGTTACTTGTTTTTTTAGTTGATTGGTTGCCTAGTGGTCTCCTTTCTTATTTGAATCAGGGTAGCTGAGTCAGAGGAACAAGAAAATACAGAGATGGCATGAACAGACTTGATATTGGAAATCTGCTGATTTCTGAGGAGAGCTGTAAATTCCTTAGGTAAGGTTGAGTTTCCTTTCCCTTTAATACACCTGCATGGACAGGCTCCATTTTGTCCCCAACATAAGTGACTTTATTTTAGTACTGGTTCTACAACAAGTTTTTCGACCTGGAATACATTGATTAAAGGAGAAGCCACGTTCCTAGGAGCAAGGAGTCTACAACACCGTAACACTTTCCCTCCCCACTCCTTACCAGACACCAATAGGGTTCCTGTATAATAACAGTGGATTACAGCAGAAAGAGCTGTAAGATGCAGTCTCTGATGACAGATTTCTAGGAAAACTCACCATCAATGGGGGGAGATTAAATAAGGACATTGAAAACTTTAGCACCTACAGTTACAGCAAATGTTAAACATAGCCCAACTTCTATCCAGATTAACATAAAACCTCATTAACACAAAGCCAACTGTGGACTTCAGTTTTCTATTACCCAATGCATCCTGCAGGCTTTCAACAAAAAGTTGTAAGGCAGTTTAAAAGACAAGAGAAAACAAAGTCTGAAGGACAAAGCAAGTAATAGAATCAGACTCTGATATGACATATTTTGGAACTAAGGCCAGATTTCTAATTCCAATCCAAATTCTAATCAATTTGGAATTGGAATCCAATAGAGAATTTGAAATAACTATGATTAATATGCTAAGGGCTCTAGTGGAAAATGGGTAATATAAGTAGAAAGAGGGAAA
The DNA here is from genome assembly GCF_964339955.1 of Pipistrellus hanaki. NCBI lineage: Eukaryota > Metazoa > Chordata > Mammalia > Chiroptera > Vespertilionidae > Pipistrellus > Pipistrellus hanaki. Next base: position 197,799,742 of record NC_140503.1, on the reverse strand, counting down.
CTTTAAAAAAGAGTCAAAAACAAATGTTAGAATTTTAAAACACTAACAGAAATGAAGAATGACTTGCAAAAAAATATTAAAAGAAGTCTTTAGGAAAAAGGAAATGATATAAGTCAGAAACACACATCTAAAAGTTGAAAGGAAAACACTGGAGAAGGAATAAATAAAGGTAAAAATTTTTGATTTTTCTTATTCTTAATTGATCTAACACAGTTGGCAAACTGTGGCTAGCGAGCTGCGGTTTGCTGCTTTGTTGACTAATGAGTTTGCCGACCACTGATCTAACAGAAAACAGTTTATTGCTAAAGTAATAATAGAATAATGTATTGGGTGATTATAGCAAATGGATAAGGGAAATAAAAAACAGCAGAGTCTTAAGGGATAAATGAAAGAGAGAGGAACTGGAATATTCTAAGTTACCTGTACATTGCATGAAGCTGTATAGTGTTATTTTAGATGGATTTAAGTAAGTTAAAATGTAAGGCAATGTAAAATTTTGTTTGTTTTGTTAATCCGCAACCAAGGATATTTTTCCATTGATTTTTTTTGAGAGAATGTGGAAGGGAAGGGGAGAAACAGAGAAAGAGAGAGAGATACATAAATGTGAGAGAGGCACATGGATTGGTTGCTTCCTGCACATACTCCGATCACAGCCAGAGAACAAGCCTACTACCGAGGTACATACCCTTGTCTGGAATTGAACCTGTGACGCTCTATCCACTGAGCAAAACTGATTAGGGTTGTAAACTTTTTAAGTATAATTGATATGGTAAGATAGAATCACATAAAATGCTCAATTAAAACCAGGGAAGGCAAAAAAGAAAAACTCACTTAAAAAATTGGTAAAGAATTGGCCAGAATGCACATGAAAAGATAGTCCATATCACAAATCATTAGATAACTACAAATCAAAACCACAGTGAAAAGTCATTTTACATCCATCAGGATGACTATTATAAAAAATAAAAAGCTTATAAGTGCTGGCAAGGATGCGGAGGAATTGGAACTAAATGCCTTGCTATTGGGAATATAAAAAATGAAAAGCCACAACGAAAAAAAGTATGATGAGTACTCAAAAAATTAAATATAGACTTACTATATGATTCGGCAATTCCACTTCTGAGTATATACCCAAAAGAATTGAAATGGACATTTGTATACATTCCATGTTCATAACAGCATTATTTACAATAGCCAAAATGTGGAAACAACCCAAATGTCTATTGACAGATGAATAAATAAAGAAAATGTGACATATGCATAAAATGGAATATTATTAAACTCTAATAAGGAATTAAAATCTGACCCGTGTACAACATGAACCGTGAAGACATTATGCTGAGTGAAATGAGATGCTGAGAGTCCTAGAGATGAACGGTGGTGGTGCTTGCACAATATGAATGTACTTAATGCCACTGAATTGCATACTTCAAATGGCTAAAATGGCATATTTAATGTTATATATATTTGGCACATAAAAAAAAAAAAAAGGTAAAAATGGTTGCCTCCCTTAAGACCGAAAAGATTGGTAGTAGTCCCCATCATACCTCCATTTACTTTACCAGTCTAGCCTCTTCATAATCCGACAGATTCTGGAGAATGGCAATAGGCTATCACAAACCTAACCAAATAGTGTCCCCAGTTGCAGTTGATAAGTCAGGTGTGTTACTTTTGCTAGAGCAGATTAGCATGGACTCAAGAGCATGAACATGGCCAATGACCTGACAAATCAACTCTTTTTTTTTATCCCTATCAAAAAGAGAATTTGAAACAATTCACATTCCTTTGGATTGTGCAACAGTATACATTTAGATCCTTGCCCAAGAGCTATGTTAACTCAGGTGTCCTCTGTCACCACATAGTCTGAAAAGATATAGATCAGTTGGACATTCTGCAGAATATCACACTGGTTCAGCAAATTGATAACATCATACTAGATGGACCAAATGAACAAGAAGTCACTAGAAGGTTGGAGTCCAGTGATCTTGGGTATGCCATAACAGCCCCTCCAAAATAAAATAAGGGAATAATTACTGCATCATGTGGCTTCCATCATGAGCAAGACAGTACAATGCCTATAACATAGGCCTCATCAGATTCTGGAAGCAATATATTTCCAGAAGTTCTGCTCTAGCTCGTACCACCTGACAGCAAAGAATGCCATTTAGGTGGGGGGAGGGTGGACATAGCAGGAAAAGACTCTAACAGGTCCAGGATGCCAGGCAATCAGTTGACTTCTTGCACAAAGACCAGCGGACCATATTAGGAGTATCAGTAGTAGAAAAAGATGACATGTGGATTTTATGTAAGCCCCAATAGGAGAGTCACAGTATAGATCCATGGGATTCAAAGCCGTACGAACTGCAACAGAGAATTAACCACCTTTCAAAAGACAGTTCTTAGAGTACTAGTACATCCTGATAAAGACAAATGCCTCACCAAGGAACGTCAAGTGACTGTGACACCAGAACTTCTCTATGAACTATGTTCTATGACACTCTCCAAGCCATAATGTGGGGATAGGCTCAGATGGAAGAGGTGCTAGGATTAAATGTCAATAAGATCAGAGGCACAAGCAAGCTGTAAGAGGAGGTGGCATGCAGGTAGCTCATATCACCCACCATTGTCACACAGCACCTCTCCCTCAGCTCTAGTGGTGGGCTCCAGCCAGTCTGTACCAGCTCATGAGAACTCATTGCTAAACCTTCAGGACATTGACATCACTTTGGTAGTGTGAAACTGACCATAGTGGAAGCATCTACACCATGAAAATTAGCTAATGCTACAAATTAGGTTTTTTTTCTCCTTTTCAGAAAACTGGTTGTTAAATATTTACCAGTACATCTCTGCTCAGCTCACATCTCTTACTGCATGGGGGGATCCTTGATCATAGATGTCAGAAATAAAAAGCCTGAGCTTGATTCACAATGGCTCAACATGGTTTGTTGGTATAAGCTAAAAATGGATGACAGCTGCACTCCTGCCCTACTCAGTATGGTCTTGAAGGATGTGGTAAGGGGAACTCCTCCCACCTGGTCAGCTACTTTGTCTAGAAAGAGACGTGGCCTGAACTTATAACACATAGGGCCTCATGGGCAGAAGATCCCTAGGCCACCTTCTTAGGGATCTGGAAGCAGAAAGCTTGGAAAATTGGGGGACAATGAAGACAAGAGTAAAACCATGTGGATGAATATATGGAAGTTGGCATAGAATGTGAGGGCCTTTATTTCACATATTAATGACCACCAGACATTATAGAAGAGGCACTAGAACACCACATATTATTCAGCTGAAACAAGCCTGCTTCTGCCATCAGCCACTCCTGTGCCTGCCACACCAGGACTACTCTGTGAGCTATGTTCTATTACACTCTCCAAGACATAATATAGGGGTAGATTCAGATGGAAGAGGTGCACCTAGGATTGAATGTCAATAAGACAAGGGGCACAGCAAACTGCAAGAGCAGGTAGCATGGAGGTAGTTCATATCATCCACCACTGTTCCCTTGGTAGCTGGGATAGAGACTATATATTGATGCAAAAGTTTGGGTCCCCCTTAACAAAGCTGATGTAGCTACTGCCATCACTGAATGGTCAACCTGCTAGCAACAAAAATCAATGCTGAGTGCTCAGAGACATCAAGCAACCACTTGGTGATAAGTTAACTATATCAGATATCATTTACCCTGGAAGGGGTAGTCATTCGTTATGACAAAAATAGACTCATATTCTATGGATTTACCTTTTCTGCTTGCAGGGCCTCAGCTGTACCATTATCCAATAGCATATGGAATGTTTAACCTTCTAGTATAAAATTCCTCATATGGTTGTGTCAGACAAAAGAACTTAACATTAAAGAAAATGCTGGAACAGACACATGACTATGAGATCCACTGTTCATATCACATACTGCAAAAGAACTAGCCTGATAGGAGTAATTCATCCTGGTCACAATGAGGAGGTAAGGTTGTGGTTATACAATGGGGTCAAAAAAAAATATATATGTTTTCCACATAGGTGACCCAGCTGAGCATCTCTTAGTACTCTCTTGTGCAATTTTGATAGTAAATAGATACATGTAACAGCTATAGCCTGAGAATAGCTTAGTGACCAGGGACTCAGACCATTAAAAGTTGAGGGTCTGGGTTATCCTACAAGGTAAGTGACCAGGAGCAACGGGCATGCTTGCTGAGTGTGAAGGTAAAATAGGTGGCTACTAGAGAAGGGAGATGATGACTGTTAAAGTACTGAGACCTACTGCAGTGGTGGTGTCTGTGGATGACCCCAATGACACACTTCCTTCCCAGGGTAGCCTATGTCTGATGACTAAGCATTATATGTGTATAAGTTCTGGTCCCCTTCACAATCAGGGCCAAATTAAAAAGGCAATCCTAGCTTTAGAGTTTCTATTGGGATTGACTTAGGCTTCTGGGGGGACTCTCACAGCCAATCTTTTCTTTCTGCCCAATTCTATTTCTCCTCTTCTCTTCTACTGGCATTGATCCCCGGAGCACTTAATATCAGTATCAAGGTCTGCTTCCTCGGAAACTCAATTTAAGATATTATGGTTGGATTCTTTATTTTCAATATAAACAGCCTCCAAAAAATTATCAATAAATTGTCAGAAAGTTTGAATGTTTAATATATACATGCATTCACTCAACAAATATTTTTTTTAGCACCATCTGTACATCAAGAACTATTCTGAATGCTAAGGCTACAATGGTGAACAAAATAGAAAGGTTCCTGACCTTGTAGAAATTATATTCTGGTGGAGGTTAACAAATAATAAGTATGAAACAAATAAGATAATTTCAAATATTGGTGAGTGCCAGGAAGAAAAAAGAACAGGATAAGATGATAGAGAGTGACTAGAAGTGCTGAAAGTATAAGAGGCTACACTGATAAGCAGGTTAGATGTCCTTTGAGCCAAGATAAGAAGAACTCAGCCTTTTAGGAACTGGGGAAGAATATTTTAGGCAGAGAAAAGAGTGGGTATGAGGAAGGAAATGAGTATGAGTATAAAAAGAAAGAAAGAAAGAAAATAAGGAAGACCAGAGTAGATGGAGGTAGTGAACAACAGGGAGTGGGCTAAGTTGAGGTCATTGACAGGAGCCGGATTGTGTTGGGCCCATGGACCATCTAAGTAGTTTGGATTTACACTAATCTTTTTGTTATTGTTGTTAATCCTCACCTGATTATTTTCTATTAATTTTTAGGGAGAGTAGAAAAGAGAGGGAATGACAGAAAGAAACATCAATATAAGAGAAACACATTGATTGTTGTCTCTAGCACAAGCTCTGACCAAGGCCTGGGTTGGGGAGGACCCTGCAACCAAGGTACATGCCCTTCACTGGAATTGAACCAGGGACTCTTTGATCTGCAGGCCAATGCTCTATCTACTGAGCCAAACAGTAGATAGAGCATTGGTTGGATTTATACTAATCTTGATGAAAATCCATTGGAAAATTTTAAACAAGTGAGCAATATTATGTTGTACTTGTTAAATACATTTTTATTAATTTCAGATAAGAATGGAGGGGGAGAAATAAAAACATCAATGATGAGAGAGAGTCATTGATTGACTGCCTCCTTCACCCCCCACTCTGATGATCAAGCCTGCAACCTAAGCATGTGTCCTGACTAGGAATCGAACTGAGATCTCCTGGTTCACAGGTCAACGCTAAACCACTGAGCTATGCTGGGTGGGCAATCATTTCAATTGCTGTTGGAGACTCAACTATGGGGGCAAAAGGCAAAAGTGGGAGCAGGGAGACTGGTATAGAAGTTATTGATATAACCCAAGTGAGAAATGATGGTGACTAAACCTAGGATAGTGTAATAATGCAGATAAGATGTAATTGACTTTGGGATATATTTTAGAGACAAAGCCAACAGGACATGCTAATTGATTGTCCAGCAGAAGTTCAGGATAGCAGAGAAAGAGGAGAAGAATATAGGATGTTTGTCAACTGGGTGGATATTTATTAAGATGGGAGGACTGTGATGGGTGGCTTGGAGGGAATGAATCATGAGTTCTATTTTGGTCATGGTAAGTTTGAGATGCTTATTAGACATCCAAATGGAGATATCAAGTAGGCAGCTGAACAAGTGTCTAGAGCTTAGGCTTGGGATGTAAATTTGGGAGTCATCAGCAAAAAAAAATGTTATTTAAAAACATGGCCGATATAGAGACAGTAAAGCAAACAGCAGACTGTCAAATTACAGCAGGGAGGTTAGGTAGATCTGGGGGAGATAAGAGATCAACCGAAGGACTTATATACATGCATATAAGTACAACCAATGGACACAAAACTCTGGGGAGGGAGGGCATGTATGGGAGGGGGGACAATGGTATATGTACAAAGATAATAATTAAATTTTAAAAAAATTAAAAAAAAATACACACACACACAAAAACATGGCTGAAACTGGTTTGGCTCAGTGGTAGAGCGTTGGTCTGTGGACTGAAAGGTCCCAGGTTAGATTCCGGTCAAGGGCATGTACCTTGGTTGGGGGCACATCCCCGGTAGGGGGTGTGCAAGAGGCAGCTGGTTGATGTTTCTCTGTCATCGACATTTCTAGCACTCTATCTCTCTCCATTCCTCTCTGTAAGAAATCAATAAAATATATATTTTTAAAAAATCTTTAAATAAATAAATAAATAAATAAAATAAAATAAAATAAAATAAAATAAAAACATGAAGCCCAACTGGCACAGCTCAGCAGTTGAACAGTGACCTATAACCAGGAGGTCAGGGCTTGATTCCAGGTTAGGGCATATACCTAGGTTGCGGGCTCAATTCCCATTGGGAAGAGTGCAGGAGGCAGTCAATCGATGAGTCTCATCATTGATGTTTCTATCTCTCTCTCCCTCTCCCTTCCTCTCTCTGAAATAAATAAAAATATATTTAAAAAATAAAAATAATAAAAACTAAAAACATGGAACTAGGTGAGATCACTTCATCCACATTGAGAAGGAGAGTGAGAAGCAGGCTCTGGCGTCCTCCTTTCACTTGTCAATGGCAACTTAGAAGAATCAACTACCAAAACCAGCAAAGATGACAAAGGAGTCAACCATTAAAACCAGGTATCTTAAGTCAAAAATAATTGGCATATTAAGAAGGAAATGTTAAACGTTTCTAAGAAGCCCAGTGTCATAGGCAGGATTATGGCTCCATGATCTGTGGCCCCTAATATTTTTCATTTGCATATACCTTGTCATTGGTTGGGAAAAGTTGATTTTATAAAATAACTTCTCAGCTGCTAGTGCTGTTAATGACTTGAAAGGGAGCACATATGATAAGATTGGAATGTGCATTTGAAGACCCAATGGAATTAGAAACAGCCTAAGTGCCCATCAGCAGATGAGTGGATGAAAAAACGGTGGAACATCATTCTACACAATGGAATACTATGCTGTGGTAAAAAAAGATTTCTTACCATTTGCAACACCATGGATGGAACTCGAGAGCATTATGAAGCAAAATAAGCCATTCGGAGAAAGATAAATGTCACATGATCTCACTCATTTGTGGAACATAATGAAAAACATAAACTGATAAATAAAAACAAATCCAGAGACAAAGAAGCATTGATCAGATGATCAAACCTCAGATGGTAGATAGGGGAGGGTGGAGGTAAGGAAGAGGATCAACCAAAGGACTTGTATGCATGCATATAAGTCTAACAAATAGACACAGATGGTTGGGGGTGAGGGCATGAGTGAGGGAGTGGTGGGGGGTAATGGAGGGATAAGGTCACATATATAATACCTTAATTAATAAAGAAAAAATAAAACAACACACACAGAGACACACAGACACAAAAGACCCAGTGGAAGGACATCTGGCCAAATCAAGGCTGAGAAGCTGGCTGGGGTGGGGAGTGAGGGAAGAAGGAGCACTCTACTGGATAAAATCACTGAAATGGTAAAGATTAAGGAGACAGAGTGATTTTTGAGGCAGCTTGTTATATGAGAAAACAAGATGGAGAGAGTATATGTGGTTTTCTACCATAACAAAGAGGAGATATACATGCACATAGACAATGTGTGTATGTGCATAAATCTATAACAACTTAAATTTAAAAATGCAATGTTTATTAACTATAAAGCAGTTCTCTTCCTGTGTGGGAAGTAGTGCACAGCTGAGACAGATGCTGGACTTTTCTATCTACCTCACTTTTAGGTTTGAGTTTAAAACCATATATATTTTACACAATTTATATATCAAACTTACATTTTTAAAGAGCACTCCCTAAACACTAAAAGTAAAAGAAAACAAATGAACTTAACCCACCTGGAATCAGGCTGGTGGCCCAGCTACACAGAGAGAACCAATTTACAGTGACTTTTAAAGCACAGTAATTTGATAGCCCATCCCTAGTGGGATATGCCCTAAGGGCACAAAAAGAATTTCAGAAAAGATCTGAAGCTCAGAAATCTCATGTGTTAAAGACAGTGTAGAGTCATTATTTCTGAGACTGTGCTCTACCAGAGGCTTAAAGTAAACAGCAGTTCTGTTGGGATTGCCAACAACCAACATTTTTTCAGTGTGACAGAAAGCAGAACAATGAGCTAAGTAAAAACACTGTGGTCTTTAATTTGAATTGCAATCATTAGTATAAACTCATGACATATGTCATCTTACCAACAAATTCCATTTTGTATTTTGTCCACTGAAAAAATCCAGAAACAGTGGCTAAACCAGTAATATCGAGTGCCCAGATGGTTGTCCTAAATCCCATTTCTCCTAGAAGGCAGCAGGCCCCAAGGATTTCAGCCATGACAGGGCTGAGGGCAGGGAACACACTGCCTGCCATGAGCATCTGAGCTTCCTGCTCTCTGGTGTGACCTCAGAGATCCCCAGGGCTGTGTCCAATGGCCTCACAAGCCAACCTGAAGAGGCTCTCACAGGCCATGAAACAGAAAAATAATTACTATCCTAGACTGAGACACATCCAATCTGTTTATGCCCACAAGTTCTTAACAGAATAAAAACTTAGTGGTCACCTTTAGAGATTTCACAGAAAGCAGCTCACCTGAAATAGACATTTAATTATATTCAGAAATTGTTAATTTTTTAAAAAATTTATTTCTATTGATTTCAGAGAGAATAGGAGAGGGAGAGAGAGAATCATTGATCAGCTGCCTCCTGCATATCCCACACTGGGGATCAGGCCTGCAAGCCAGGCATGTGTCCTGATTGGGAATCAAACTGTGATCTGTTTCATAGGTTGACGTTCAACCCACTGAACCACACCAGCTGAGCTAGAAATCATTAATTTTTAAGATGTGATCATGGTATTTCTTTTTTAAAGAAATATTGTAGATAAAGCCCTGGTGGATTTGGCTCAGTAGATAGAGCTTTGGCCCACAGGCTGAAGGGTCCCGGGTTAGATTCCATGGAATCTACTAAGACAGTGGTTGGCAAACTCATTAGTCAACAGAGCCAAATATCAACAGTACAACGATTAAAATTTCTTTTGAGAGCTGAAAACCAACTTATGCGCATGGGCCATGAAGTTTCACACCCCCACACATGGTATTTTGTGGAAGAGTCACACTCAAGGGCCAAAGAGCCACATGTGACTTGAGAGCTGTGGTTTGCCGACTACTGTATTAAGAGCATGTACCTCAGTTGCAGGCTCTATCCTCAGCCCTGGTCAGAGTGCATGAGAAAGGCAACCAATTGATGTGTCTTTCTCACATGGATGTTTTCCCCTCTCTGTCTCCCACCCCTTCTTTCACTCTCTCTAAAAATTCAATGTAGAGAGAGAAACCAAGATGACGGCATAGGTGAGCAACTAGTCTGCTGCTCCCACAACAATTTAAAAATTAAAACTAATACAAAGGATATCTATCATCCAAAACCACAAGAAGGTTGGCTGAAAGAGAAAGAAGTGCAAGCGCTGAAAAGCTGAGGAGCCTAGGTACAGAGGCACACGAATCGGGCTCGTGGCGAATTGGGCTGGTGGTGGGCAACTGGGCATGCGGCTTTTCTTTTCAACCTGAAAGGAAACAAGCTCCCAATCACTTTGAAATCCAGTTTCTGGGGTCATGTGGGGGACCCAGACACCTATGGGGAGAAGCTGGTCTGTGGGCCATCGGTCTGAAGTGAGGGCGACTCTTGCGTTGGATGGCAGAGAAGCGGGGACTTGGAAACATGGAAAAGCAGGGGACTGGGACGGCTGAAGGCAGCCATTGCTATTAGCCACACCCCAGCCTAGTGACATCCTGAGACCGAGCCCCACCCTGAGGCCCTGCCCTGAGGCCCAGCTGCACATTCTACAGACTCGCCCAGGCACCACACAGCTGCTTTTGTATATAAATGGCTGGTATTGGGGCAGCTTAACGAAATAAACTGCAGCTCCAGCAACAAAGCTCCAGCCACAAAACTGCCAGCTCCCAAGCAAATGAACTGTACCCCATTGGTGATCCAGAAGCCAGTGTTCCTAGTGGCCAGTTTCAACCCCTCACACCCATAAGTGACACATTCGGAAGACGGACTCAGTGAGCACCAAAGCCCCACTGAAACAAGGCGTGTCTTCAGCACAGCAGTTCTTCCTTTATAGACAGAGCGGGTCCTCACAGACAATTGGCCTGGAGATCAATTCCTCCCAGTATACCAACATCAATCAAGGCTTAATTACACCAAGACTTTGCACGCAGCCCACAAAGGGATATACCAAAAGCGACCACCTCAGGTGATTGGGGAAGCTGAACTACTGGACCCTATAAGTCACCTACCACACAAAGCCACTCCATCAGCCAAAATGAAGAGACACAGAAATATGTCACGAATGGGAAAGATGGAGGAAAGTAAACTACTGGATGACACAGAGTTCAGAATTACATTTATAAGATTACTCAAGAATCTTCTAAAAACCTTTGAGAAACTTGATGAGACCTCCAAGAAGCTTGGTGAGACCTTCAAGGACCTTAAAGAGAATACAAAAAAAAAAAATGGAAAAGGGCCAGTCAAATGAAGCATACAATCTCTGAAATAAAGAATATACAGAAACTCAACTATAAATCAATGTACCCCAAGAATCAAACCAAAGATCTGGAATATAAGGAAGAAAAAATCATCCAACCAGAGAGGCAGAAAGAAAGAAGAATCCAAAAGTGTGAGGATAGTGTAAAGAGCCTCCGGGATGGCTTAAAGCATACCAATATCCGGATTTTTGGGGTGCCAGAGGAGAGAGAGCAGGATATTGAAGGCTTAATGGAAGAAATAATGATAAAATTCAATGTAAAAATATCTTTGGGTGAAGATTAATAAAAAAATAAAATAAACCAAAAAATTATATATATTTAGTTAGACAATGCATTAAAAAAATAAATAAATACAGAAATTCTTACATATTAAAACCACACAATTCTTCCCTAAATAAATATAAGTTCATTTATTCTTCCAGCAGTTTTCTTCTTGAGGGGTGGAAGGAATTGGATAAAATTATTTTAAAATCTATATGGAAATATAAATGTCTAAACAGCAAAGAAAACTATGAAGAAGATAAATAATGAGAGTTTTGCCTTCAACTGAAAGGCACTGCAATAAAAATCACTGTAATACAACCGACATAGTATTGGCATAAGAGTAGACAAATCAGTGGAACAGAAGAGCAGATCCAAAAATAGACCTCAGTATACATCATAATTTAATATGTGACAAAGGTAGTATTTCAATTCTGTGGGAAAGAATGGTTTACTTAATAAATAGTGGTGGCATAACTGGTTATTCATCTAGAACAAAATGAACTTGCATCCCAATTTCACAACAAATCCAAAAATAAATGCCAAGTGGATTAAAAACTTAAATATAAACAATAAATCTTAGAAGAACATTTAGGTGACTGCATGCAAATCTAGGGGTCAGAGAATACCTTTTTTGCTAACACCAGAAACTTGGGAAGTATAAAAGATAGTAAACATATTTAATTTAAAACCTTTATACAGCAAAAGATACTATAAACAAAGTCAGGAGTCAAAATATGCATTTAGAAAAAGATATGCAATGCAGATAATGAATAAAGGGTTAATATTTTTTACATACAACACATTCTTACCAAGTGATAAGAAAAATATAAATCTTTCCTATTTTTACAAAGGGCAAAAGGAATGGGTGATAACAAGGACATATGTCATACTTTCAGCAATAAATAATTATTATTATTTTTAAAAGGGCAAAAGGTATAAATAAACAGGCAATTCACAGAACAGCAAATCCAAATGGCTAATAAACATATTAAAAAGTACCCAAACTCACTAGCAGTCAGAGAACTGCAAATTTAAGTAATAATGAGACATTATACAAGTCAGACTGACCAAATTAAAGAGTGATATCATCTATTGCAATCTCATGCACTGCTTGTGAAAATGTGAGTTGTTATTGCCCTTTGAGAAAAAAAAATAGTCTAGCAGCGTCTATTGAAATAAAGAATCCCTGTACCCTTTGACCCAATGATTGCACTCCTGGGAATGTAGCCAGTGGAAATAAAAGAACCAGTACAGAAGGCTAAATGGAAACTTGTTTATTGCAGAATTATAGTAATAAAACCTAAAAACAAAGTGACTGTGCACCCATAAGGAGATGGTGGAACAAATCATGTGTTTGCATCATCACGTACTATGCAGCTACTAAGAAGAAGGAATTAGAACCACTGCCCATGAATTAGAAGGGTTTCTACAAGAGGTTCAGTAAGAAAGGCAAGATGTCAAGAATTGTGTATACTATGGTTCCCAGTGATAAACTAGTAAATGTATATGAGTGTATATTCGTGCGTGCGTAAATGCATAATTTGTATGCAAACTTGTTTGTTTATACTTACATGAGCTTGGGGGAAAAACATAACTTGTTTTGCATAGGTTTGTTAAACGGGCTATGGCAGATTGGGGGATAAGATTTGAATAGATGCTGGAAGACGGGTAGAAAAAAAAATTCTGATCTCATTCTTTTAAGTTATATCATAATGATAGCTAAATGAAATCCTAGAATAATGATAGTCTATAAATAAATAGTCTATTTGTATATATTTAATGTAATAGAATTATATATTCCATATTACATACACACATTAATTTGTGCCAGTATATACATTATATATGCATACATATTTAAGTATATATGTATAATGTATGTATAGGTACATATATAATATATATTTGGGAAAGAGCTAGAGTTGAATCTACATCTACATATTTGCAGGGATGTTCATGATAAGTTATTACATTTTTAAAAGCTGGTAATGTGTATGGTATGATTCTGTTTTGTCAAAACAAAGCACAAACAAAAAGCCTCAATTTCTGTAGGCTGCATAATGCTTGTAATACCAGTACTGAATGAGCCATGGAAAAGATATGGAGGAATAAATGCCAGGTTGTTAAAATTTGTTACTTCAAAGGGAATTTTGATGGGGATAAAATGATGATTAACTTTTTCTTTACACATCATTGTACTGTTTCACTTGTTACAATAAGGCTGCATTGCTTTCTGATTTGAGAAATATCAAGCAGAAAAAATATATTTTGGGTCTTCCATCTAGAGAACACAATATTTTTCATTATATGTTGAGGTATTTTTCTTTCCTCTTAAATAAAGTTTCCTTATATTTCTAGCCTTTTAAGAATTTTGTTGTTATAGTTGTTTTCTTAACCAGGAATGAGCATTAAAAGTTTATCAAAATCCTTTTTGGTATCTACTGAGATGATCCACTGGTGTCTCTCTCTCTCTCTCTCTTTCTCTCTCTCTCTCTTTCTCTCTCTCTCTCTCTCACCCAAGGATATTTTTCCATTGATTTTTAGGGAGAAATATTGATGTGAGAGAAACACATCAATTGCTTGTCTCCTGCATGCACCCTGACCAGGGCCAGGGCCAGATCCAGGAAGGATCCTGCAACCCTGGTATGTGCCCTTGATCGGAATCAAATCTGGGACCCTTCAGTCCACAGGCTGATGCTTTATCCACTGAGCAAAACTGACTATGGTACATACCTCATTTTACTCTTTGGTACCTATATTGTCCCAGGTAGTGACCATATCAAGTCTTGTAGCTTTTAACATCATACGTGTGCCAATAACGACCAAATATATATTCCAGCGCAGACTTCTCTCCCAAATGCCACATCCTGGATAACTGCATATTGACATCTCTTCTTGACTGTCTAATTGACATCTCAAACTCAACATATCCAAAATGGAACTCATGACTACCACCCCCCTCTCCTAAATTTTACTCTACCTGCTGCTGTCCTCCTTCCTGTCTCCCTACCTGTCCCTATCTCAGTGGAGACAACCACCTAATCCATCTAACAGGTTGTTCAGGTGAGAAAATGTGAGTCACCTGTGCCTTTTCTCTTTCTCTCATGCTGCACACCCAATGCATCAGGAGATCCTGTTTGTTCTACCCTCAAAATATAGTCAGAATTGACTGCTTTTATTATTTCCACGCCTTCCATCCTCCCTTACCTGTATTACTGGCCATCCGGTGTCTGTTCTAGCCCTCTACAGTCTATTCTCAACATGACACCCAGAGTCAAACCCTTTACAATGTATATTAGATCAAATCACTCCTTTGCTCAAAAATCTACAGCCCTCTCTCTCTCCTACACAGATCCCCTGAGAGAGCCCCCATTTTGTTTAGTTAAAACCCAAGGTTCATGCAAGGGCTACACAATCCAGCTCCCTCTGACCTATGGATCTCATCTCCTTCTACTCTCCTCTTAGCTTACTCATCTGCAGCAATTCTGGCATCCTTGAAGTTACTAGAATATGATAGACACACCACTCCCATTCTGGGGTCTTCACACTTAACTGCTTCCTCTGTTTTGAATGTCTTTCTTCCAGATTTCTGCTTGGTAACTCTACCCTCTTCTTCTCAATGGGGTTTGCCCTGACCACATCATTCAATAAACAGCCCCTCTTACCTCACATGACATATCTCCCTTTCCCCCATTTACTCATAGCAGTCATCCTTTCCTGATATACTAAAATGCTTAGTGAGTATCCTTCCTTGTCTATCTCATCCCACTAGGACATAAGTTGCAAGAGAGCAAGAATCTTGTTTTGTTCACTGATCTGACTATCCAAATGTCTAGAAGAGTGGCTGACACATAACAGCTGATAGATCTTCCCTTCCCCCAACTGATGGATGGAGTATGACGTAAACTGCACCGGCGACCTAGACATTCCTGAGCACCTAACCAGGCATCTTATATGGACTATACATTGAACCACCAATCAGCACCTGCCAAATACCATAAGTCCCCAATTCCTAAGTACCTAAGTGCCTAATCACGTGCTTTATATGAAACCACCAATGAGCGCATGCCCAGTACCCTAAGCCCCATCCCTTTCCATTGCTCCCCTCAAAAGGCATGTTCCCCTCTGCACGTATTGCTACTCCCCCTTGCGGGGGCAGCCCGGCAGGGGTCCTTCTCCTCTAATAAAGCCTGTAGTCCTGGTTTTTGGCCCTCTGTCTGATCTTTCAATAGGTGCTTAGCAAATATTTGTTGAATAAAAGCATGGAGCACCCTTCAACACAGTCTTCCCAGGGCTACAATTTCTCTCTTGCACGTGTTTTGAGCTGTGATGTCCCACTCCCCCCACCATTTCTCTTTCAGAAATAATTGCAAATTTCTGGTTTATTAATGAAGGTTTTTATCGTCTCCCCCACACTATTATAGATTTTTTTTTTTTTTTTTTAAGTTCTCCTTTGGTTGATTTCACAGGACTTGGTGAGGAAGGAAAGGCAGATGAGTGTACTCACTTTCCCCATTCTTGACCTCAGAGAATTGAGGTTTATTAGTGTGCATCAATGTCTCTGAGTCTGAGTGAATCTAATGAACTTGAGTTACTGGACTTTGGGCCCTGGTGACCTCATCAATATAACGTAACCTTGTGAGGCCTGGCTGGGCCACCAGCAGGCCTTCCTCTAATATCTCCAGCTCCAGCTGGTTAAATGGACCACTGCTCTCATACTAAGATATTATAGAGCATTTTTTAATTCACAGAGGAAATGAATTGCATAAATGCTAGATAATAAAAATGAGGTTTTAATGTCTGACACCACATTTCCTTTCTACTAATCCACCCAAACTTAAAATTAGAGATATCCACCCACATCCTTAGGGAACTCGTTGAAAATCTTATGCAGCTAAAAAAACTTCTAATCTCCTTTTACCATGGATCTTCTACTCAAAGACTTTTCAAAATGTAAAATATACATTTTTATGCCTATTTTCAAAGTCACTAAAGACCAGACTTTGCCCTATGAAAAGAAATTTGGCTAATTTGGGAATTTGGGAGTGTGCTAAACTATTTTTTTATCTAACTTTCTTTCCAGCATAGCATTCCTAAACCACAGAAAAACATGCTTATTCCCTCCTTTAAAATGTTTATATTCTCACAGCCTTTGGATTTTCACTTTTATGACAATTTGTGACTATTTTGGATTTGCAGGGAAAAGTGTCTACTGTGAACCCTTTTGTCCAAGGCCAAACATGCATTAATACAGATCACAAAATCACCAAACCATGACCAAAATTATTACTTTTAAGAATGTGACTTGCCCTTTGTCTACTCATGTCAGCCAATACTGAGAAGAGACCTTGAGCTTATCAGCTGGGTCAGCACCCCACCTATCAACATCCTGTCTTTCAACTGGATAGACCAGTTTTTCCAGATCTTTATGTTCAACCAATAGACTCATGTCCTTGGCCTCCTGCTGAGTCTTATCCTTTTCCCTTACCTTCCCTAAGACACTTCAAGTAAGAATTTCAGTTTGTAAACCAATTCTAATATCTTAGGAAAAATCTGTGGGAATGGAGGCCCTCACCTTATTTTGAAGGGTTTTCCATTGTTCTTGCAACCTGATAGTAAATAAGTTCTTCTTTTGCATTCATCGACAACTGAAAACTCATTTTCTCTTCATCAAAATTTATTGGACATGGAAAATCATTGCTCATTACACTCTATATTATTCTTGGAGACAATGCACAAGTTCTCTCTTTGGTCTGTTCTGTTTTAATTTTTACTCACGAAAAAAATAGAAAACCACTTTTCATTTCTGATCATTTTTGGATGTTACTCAGCAATTTTCTGTAATTACTGAATCATGGTGGCCAAACTGGGACCCTGTTTACCAAACCTTTGTAGAGAGGGTAGTTTTTGAAAGATTGAAACAATAGGAGAAATTAAGTGGGAAATGACAGCTTTAACCATCTAAAATTTTTTAATCTCTGTACCATGAAAATTAATAAAGCTGGTTGGGATGGTATTTGCATCACATATAACCATCATAATTTCATATCTATATTATCCAAAGAACTTACTCATATGTATAAATATTTGCTTATATATAAGACCCAATTTTTCATAAATACTGTTGTATTAATTTTTTAAATTAAAACAATATTTTTGAGTAACATCACACACCAATAGATAGAGGAATGGATAATAGTCTTATTAACCAGTACTCTCTTTTCCTCAAAATTTAGTTGACACACAATGTTTTGGTAATCCCTAACCAACTCTTAGGAAAAGTAAGCTCTGCTTCAAATGCTATGATTCTACATTCCATAACATATTGTATTGCTCTTATTATTCTGCCATTACGTTATTCTGCAATTATTTATATGACTATCCTCTCTAGTAGAAATGACTACCTGATAAGCTGTTAGATCAGGGACCATGTCTTTGCTTTATTATCTTTTTATTACCTAACATGGTGTGTGGTACATGCAGTAGGTGCCTTATAATTGCTTACAGAATGTATTAATTCAGAGTAAAACAAATGTAAATAGTAATTATAGGATTACAGAAAAGATCTCCTTCCTCAAGCTCTTAACCAAAGATATGCAACATAATGCAATAATTTGTCCAAGACCACTTTGTTCAAGAAAACATTGTTGGTTGATGATGGAAAAAAATAAAAAAAAGAAATCATTGATGTCATATGTTCTTTTTTACCTAGGAATTAAAAAGATATAAATATTATTAAAAAGATAGGAACTCTCCCGAAATTAATTTACAAATTCAGTGTGATGCCAGTCAGAATACAGTTTCAAAAAAGCTTAAAAACTTTGTTTTTCAAAGTAAAAACAAAAATGACATAAAAACCAGAAGACAATCCCACAGATAAACAGATATAAAGAAGGAAAATAATCCTATCAAATTTGTAACTGTTTTATTAAATTGTGGTAATTAATATGATATGAACTAATATGGAAACAGAAAGATTTTATTAAATAAATAGAATGGGAAATTCAGAAATGATCAGAAGTATATATGAACATATTATACGATAAAGTTAGCCTCATAAAAGTAGTGGTAAAAAAATGTCCTGTCTGGTAAAATATGTTGTAAAATTTGGAAAGCCATTTGACAAAGTTCTGTACATCACTTTTTTCATGAAAGAAAATTAAATGCCTTAAAATTTCAAAGAAATGCCACACAACAACAAAACCCTAAAAGAAAACATGGGTAAATTTTTTAAAAAATATATATTTTATTGATTTTTTACAGAGAAGATGAGAGAGAATCATCGATCAGCTGCCTCTTGCACACCCCTTCTGGGGATGTGCCCGCAACCAAAGTACATGCCCTTGACCGGAATCGAACCTGGGACCTTTCAGTCCGCAGGTCGACACTCTATCCACTGAGCCAAACCGGTTTCGGCAACATGGGTAAATTTAAAAAATAATAAGGAAGGTCATATTAAGCATTACATGAAATTAAGAAACCACATATGATAAGATTATTAAAAAAACCTTTTTTTAAAATCTTAATTTCTATGCAGCAAAAAACAAATAAACAAAAAACCCTCTATAGACAAAATCAAAAGACAAATGAGAATCAGAAAGAAATATGTAATACATGAAGGACTAATCTCTTTCATATGCAAAAAGTTCATGCTAATCTACTGGTATATGAAAAAGATTAATGACCCAATAGAGAGATCTACAAAGGATATAAACACCAAATTCAAAAACAGCAATAAAATTCATAGGAGATGGACAAAGGATATGAACACAAAATCCATGGGAAAACTAATAAATATGTAAAAAGATAATAAAATAAAATAAAAATAGACCAATGACATTACCTTTTTTACTTATCAGATTAACGAACTAAAAACAAAGCAAAACAACAAAAAAAAAAACAACCAAGATAACATATAATGTTTATTACAGAGAGGGGGAATAAACACTCCCAAAACAATTAGTAAAGGGTGAAAAAAAACATGAAATTATGGAGAAGTTACTCTGGCCAGTGTGGCTCAGTTGGTTGGAGCCTTATCTCATACAGTGAAAGGTTGTGATTTAATTCCCAGTCAGGGAACATACTCAGGTTTTAGGTTTGATTCCCGATAGGGGTGCAGTTGATGTTTCTCTCTCACATCGATGTTTCTGTCTCTCCTTTTCTCTCTCTCTGAAATCAGTAAGAATATAGCCTCAGGTGAGGATTTAAAAAAATTGGGGGTAGGGGCATGTTTGTTGTAATTATTAAAAATTTAAATTAAGCCCAGCCAGCATAGCTTACTGGTTGAGCATCAACTTATGAAATAGGAGGTCAGGGTTCAATTCTGATCAAGGGCTCATGCACAGGTTGTGGGGTTGATCCCCAGTAGCCGGCATGCAGAAGGCAGCTGATCAATGATTCCCTCTCATCATTGATGTTTCTATCTCTCTTTCCCTCTCTCTTCCTCTCTGAAATCAATCTATCTATATAATAGAGGAATATGCAAATTAGCCAGTACACCATAATGTCACAACTGAACAGCAAGAACCTGAGGCTGCATGGCACCTGGCCAGGGCAAGGGACCTCAGGCTGCACACGCACGCCCCCCCCCCCTCCTCCTAATCCCGCTCCCCCCCACCCCCCAGCAGTGGGGCTTGACAGGAGACCTAAGGCCATGCCCCTCACATGGTAGGGCTTGCAGGAGACCTCAGGCCACACCCCCTGCCCCGGAGCCAGGCCAGGTGATCTCAGGCTGCGCTCCCGCCTAGTGGGACTTGACAGGAAACCTCATGCAGTGCCCCCTGCCCGGTATGGGGCTGGAGGACCTGAGGCTGCACCCACTGCCCAGAGGGATTTAATGGGGGTGGGGCTGGCCGGGTCTGGTCTCACCAAATGGAAGTGGGACTGGCTGGGTCTGGATCTCCTGTGTTTTCGAAGCATGCGTGGGTGGTGGGCGGGGACTTCACAATAGGTCCCGAAGGGAGATTTTCATATACATTTTACTAATTTTCTTTCATCTCTGACACTTCTATTATAGAGAAAGGGCAAATAGCAATATTAAAATATTTCCTCTAATTAATTCCTTTTTAATGTGCACAAATTTTGTGCATTGGAGACTAGTAAACAAATATTTTTAAAAAATTTTTAAATCTGAAGAAACATAAAAATATATTTAAAGATTTTGTTGTTGTTTCATTGTTTGAAACACTAAATTCTAGCTACAATCTGAATGTTTATCAGTAGAGAATTGATTTATTAAACTACTGAAGGCAAGAATAGGCCTTCCTTTACTTTGACCTGGAGCCATCTTTCTGCCTTTGCTCAGGCCCAGAGCCTCCTTCCACCTCTCACCTTGTTGTGTCAATTTGCATATTCCCTCCTTATTGGCTGTGGGTACCACCATCTTTGTCACAGAGTTATGGCCAGTTTGCATAGTCCATCTTTATTGGATAGGATGATATAGCTGCTATGCAATGGATTTCTATACAGCTCAATTAGAACACACTGGAATAGAAAGATATGGAAAAGTATCTATTATATCATTAATGGGGGGGGGGAGAAAGCAAGTTCAGAATAGTGGTACAATATGATCCAGCTTATTTTATTTATTTATTTACTTCTGCATTAAATAAATTATTTTATTATTTTATTTATATGGATTGTAGACTTGATGTCTATGTTAATAATTTTGGCTATGTCATATGTCCCACCATTTCTTTTCTTTTTAAAAATCTTTATTGTTGAAAGTATGTTCCCTTTTCCTCCCCCATTGACCCCTTCTAGGATGCCTTTCCACCATTGCCCCCCCACCCCGGGACTTCACCACACTATTGTCTGTGTCCATGAGTTTGCATATATGCATACAAGTTCTTTGGTTGATCTTTTCCCACCCAGCCCTCCCATTAATTTTTTAGAGTGTATATATGGGAAGCATACTTTGCATGTTCGGTCATGTGCACTTAACGATGAGAAATACATTGTTAGGCAATTTTGTCATTGTGTGAACATCATAAAGTGCTCTTATACAAACCTAGATGATAAAGCCTACTACACATCTAGGTTAGGCTACAAATCTGTACAACATGTTACTGTACTGAAATCAGTGTTTCCCAAAGTGTGGTACGCATACCCGCAGGGGTACGGGAAGAGTTTGGTGGGGGTATGCGTTGCACTGGAGTTTAGTGGGGATATGCACTGCACCGTGCTTAGCTGCACCTAATTCTACGTTCTCATGAGTACGAGGGGTACTCAGCATTACGAAAATTATAGAAGGGGTACACATATGTCAAAAGTTTGGGAAACACTTAGTAATTGTAACACAAAGGTAAGTATGTGTGCATCTAAACTTACCTAAACTTAGGAAAGGTACAGTAAAAATCATACACCTGAATGGAGCTTGCAGGACTGAAAGTTGTTCTGGCCAAGTCTGTGAGTGAATATGAAGACCTAAGACATTACTGTCCACTACTGTAGACTATATAAATACTGTACACTTAATTTTTCTTTCTTCAAAAAATTAACCTTAGCTTCCTGTAACTGTTTAACTTTATAAACTTAAATTTATAAAAACGTTTTGACTCTTTGTAATAACAGCTTATTCTATAAGCTTTTTTTTCTATTTGATTTTTTTTTTTTTTTACTTTTTTGGGGGTAAAACTGAGTTAAAGGCACACACATTAGCTGAGGCCTGCATAGGACCAGGGTCATCAGCATCACTCACTGTCTCCCACCCCACTTTGTCCACTGGAAGGTCTTCAGAGGCAATCACACCTCCCCTAAGGTAAGGAGGCCTTGTTCTGGCACACATCCTCAAGGATCAGCCTGCGGCTCTTCTTGGAAGAGGTGTCGCTCTTTTCAGAACTGTGTTCATGGTGGTTTGCTTGGCTTGTTTCTTTCTTTTCATCATAGATTTGCTGGTTGGCAGATACTGTAATCTAATGAGACCACGGTCATATATGCAGTCTGTCATTGATAGAAACATCGTTATGCGGTTCATGACTGCATTTATATAAAAACTATCTGGAAGAATACACAACGTATTAACAATGGCCACTTCTGGAAATGGACTGAGAGGAGAAAGATATGAGAGACTTTGCTTTTTTACTTTATGGTCTCTTATTTTTTATAAGTATAAGGTATTTTTGTAATTAAATTTTAAGATGTTGAAAAATAATTTACAAATACAAGCATATAGTCAGAAGCAAATCCATTGGCCTTTCCTTAAGCTGGGGCTTCTGTTCAGTCCCCCAGGCCACCCACAGCTTAAACTTTGGGGGCCATGGGACCAAAAAGGTAATTCGGGACTTTCCTGCCTTTATTAACTCCCCAGCAGGACTTCTGCTGGTCTCACATCTTCATCAGCAAGTCTTAAATCTGTCTCCTGAATTCTGTCTTCCCCTATTATTTCCCCCATATCCTCAGTCTCTTTCCTCTTCCATTTACCCTGCTATCCCAATCCTGCATTCTAGTTTACCCACGTTTCTTTTGAGGTTTTCTCTGCACATATCTTTCACCCAAAATTTTCCTACCAGTAGTACTCAGGTTAACTTATTGTCAAATTGTCAAGAAGTTTGCAAGTGGGTTGACCACACATGGAGGTCAAATTGGCCATGGTAGAGGTGCCATAACCCAGCCCTCTCTATCCCAGAGCAAGTTGTTAAACACTTACCAGCACACTTCTGCCCATTTCTTTATGATTTTGTTTTCTCTCCTCTTGTCTCCCCTCACTTCTATCCGAATTTAATTCAGAAGTCATCATTTGCAGTTGCTGTCTGTAAAATGGTGATAATGACATCTTCCTAATAGAGTCGACTGTGGTGGGACAAGAACAGATCATGCATGACTGTGGTTAGCAAATGCTCAGTGTTGGTGGCTCATACCACTCTGCCATTTCCTACTCCACCCAGCCTTGGGTTACTCATTTATCCAGCTGCTTTTTGGAGCTGTTGTGTTCTTTGAAAAGCCAACACTAATGATTCATCAGTAAAGTTTGTTTTAAGTTGATGAAGTATTTTAATGGTGAAACAATCATCAATCAATCCACACTCTTTTATTCATTTGTGATGAACTGAGAAAACCAGGTCTCTTTCTGCAAAGCTAGATGCTGGGCAGTTTGGGGTGTTCTGAATGGGAATTCTTGCATTGTTACCCATGCTGGCATCTTTCACTTGGACAAAGCTATTCTTCTAGGACTATCCATCTGGCATTTGTCTATATTTGACTTTGCCCTACTTTTGTGGGACCAGTTTCCCTAGGTGTTGAGGTCATTGTGCATTGCAGTCAGTTGGACAAAATGTGTTAGCAGCCCTTATCCCCTCTACTCCAGAGTCTGAAATTCCTACATCCCATCCTGGGTATCATCTTCCATGGGGTATAGCTTTTGCCCAGGAGAATTTATACTCAGTTCTTCCCAAAAGACTGATTTTATTTGGGAAAATAAATATTTTCTTATGCTAGTGTTACTACATGTTATGAGATTAATTTCCCTTAGTTTACAAATGCACATTTTAAGAATGCTAGCAAAAATGTCAAAAAATGCGTAAAGTGACAATAAAAGACAGGAAAAAATAAAGGTATTTCTTTGTCTTTGGAAAATGCTGAGGTTCTTTTTTATTTTTTTGCTGCTCCATGGTCCCTATGGACCATTTTATTTTATAGTTAGGTTTCCTGAAGTTTAATTTACATGGAGTGGAATTTACCTGTTTTAGTGTAGAGTTCTATGAGTTTTGGCAAACACATGTGCTGTGTAACCACCACAATCAGTATATAGAACATTTCCAGTCAGTCCTAAAATTCCCTAGGTCTTTGTAGCCCACCCATTTCTCAATCTAGGCCCTGGCAATCATTGATCTAATTTTAATCTCTCTAAGTTTTTTTTTTTAACAGTTTAAAAAATTTTAAATTGATTTTAGAGAGAAAGGAAGTGATAGAGAGAACATTAATGTGAGAAAGAAACATCTATCAACTGTCTCCTGCATGACCCCTCCTAGATATCGAGCCCAAAACCCAGGCATGTACCTGATCATGAATCAAATCAGAGTCCTCTTGCTGCATGGGATAATGCTCAACCAACTGAGCAACACCAGCCAAGGCTTAATCCCTATAGTTTTGCCTTTTCCATAAGTTGTAGCCTTCTGCATCTGGCTTCTTCTCAGCTATCACATTTGAGATTCACCCATGAGCACTTGTACCAGTGGTTTGTTCTTTTTTATTAAAAAAATTTTTTTAAAATTGATTTCAGAGAGGAAAGGAGAGCGAGAAAGAGATTGGTGGTTTGTTCTTTGTTATTGCTGAACAGTATTCCATTGTGAGCCTGTATCACAGTTTGCATATCCATTCACCAGCTGAAGGATATTTGGGTTGTTTCCAGGTTTTGGTGATCATGAATCAAGCCACTGCTGATATCTGTTTGAATACTTTTATATGAACATAGGTTTTCATTTCCCTTGGGCAAATCCTACGGACCATTTTCTCAGCCCAAATTCCCGTTACTCCCCAAGTCTTTCTGCCTTAACCTCAGGATCCGTCCTCTTCCTACCCAACCCCCTCCCCTCCAAGCCTGGATAGCTGAGCACCGTTTTTACTTCAAGCCCAGGTGTGTGAGTTCTAGAGTCAGGGAGAAGTTTCAGTATTTAGGTCTTTCGACAAATGACAAACCCTCTACAGCAGGGGTCTTCAAACTACGGCCCGCGGGCCACATGCAGCCCCCAGGGGAGTCTGATCCTGCCCGCCAGGTTTTTTGGGCAGTGAGCGCAGCCAAGGTGTTACAGTAGGAATTAGTAGTTCATATAGTCTGGCCCTCCAGCTCTCTGAGGGACCATGATCTGGCCCCCACTTTAAAAAGTTTGAGGACCCCTGCTCTACAGAGTCAGGGAAACAAACACTACACAGAGAAATGGATTGGTGACAGGCTGTGAGAGAAGTAGTGAGGAAAAACAAGGCGAACGAGGGAGCACGAGGCAGGTCTCCTACGTCAGGTGCTGTAATGAACAGCTTTCTTTTAGTTAGCAGCCCAGCTGCCTATAAAATCTTATTGTGCTTCTCTGCTTATAAACCAGAACCATGACTTCCTGAATTACGATTTGCTTACGTCCACTCTTGCCAGTTGTGCCCAGCAGCTAATGTATTGCAGCTGATATCTGGACCAAAGTGAGGTGAGGAGGAGGTCTCAGGCCATCAGAGATTGCTTTTCCTAATTCCATTTGAAGAAGAAGAAAAATAGCTAACACCAAGTGCTGGCCACGTACCAGGACTTTACACATGCAGACTCATTCAATCCTCACAACAGTCTAAGAGCTAGCAATAACCTGTCCCCACCCTTTACTGATTTTACCGAATCCGAGGCACAGACAGTATAAGTAAGGATCTTTAACAAGAGTCAAAGCTGGAATAGATACACAGGCCAAGCGGCTTGTGAACGTGATGGCTTAGCCACAAGGCTACCCTGCCCCTACGCACCTGCCATTTGGCGTCTCTTCTTCAGTCTTCAGACTGGACCAGCAGGTGATTTCTCATTATCTCTATTGTACAGATGAGGGAATTGAGACGCAGAGAAATTAAGTAATTAGGTCAAGTGTACCCCCCCCACCTTCCTTACTCCCCCGGTGGGTCATGGAGTTGGGAATGGATTCCACGTTAGCCCACGTGCTCTCCACCACTTCTCCCTGCCCCTAGTAAAACCGCTTGGGTTGCCTCGGACTTGACCTGACTTGAGAAGCTGTTGAAATGAAATATATTTTTGCAAATTAATGAATTTGTCTGGGGCTCTGTCACACTGCTGTCCAGCTCAGCACGAGCTGCCTGCTGGGAGCTCACACCATGCAGCTGACTGGGCTTCCACACTGGCATCCTCTCTGGGGACCAGGAGACACTGTAAAAATAGTCTGATTTTTACCAGGCCTTTTCTCAAACAATAAACTCCCTTAGGAAAGTTTGGGGGAGGGGAGAACCAAATAAATACTTGCTAAGGATATGTTTATAATCGATGTCCTCCTGCTTTCATTTGACTCCGATTTCCCTAATAGGCTGCTTGTTCTGGGCACCAGGCTTGCTCTAATTAGTTTTTCATCATGTGATGGTTGGTCTCTGGAGGCAGAGAGAGCATTAAAGCATGAGCCACAGCTCTGGCTGTAAAACGGCCAAATTAGCCCATCATTCCTTTGGCTGTGGCTCCGTGAGGAGGGGGTGGTGGTCAGCCTGGTCCTGATGGAGCGTACCTTCCACAGCAGTGCCCCGACATGGGGACGCTGGGTTTTATCATGACTGGGCATCTTCTTCTCGCTCAGCCCTGTGTTCAGCTCTTCTGGACGTTGGCTGTCAATAGGCCCCACGGCAGACCTGAGGCACACTCTGTCTCCCTCTGGAATGATGGGCTCCTGAGTGGGAAATATGTCATCAGGGATGAATCGGACCTGGTTTTCCATCACGCAGGAGCTCCTGGTTTAGTACGAGAAGCCGCCATATACATAAAGAATCAGATAACGTGGCACACTACGACAGCGCATTAATATTATAGCAAGAACGGTTAACATTTAAGGAAACACTGCCATGGTCCTGGCGCTGCGCTAAATCCTGCCCACGTTGATCTGCTCCTTTAATCCTGAGTGAAATCAGTGCTGTATCAGCTACCAATTACCGCGATAATGCTGTGTAACGACCATGAAACCTCAGCGGCAAGCAATAATGTTTCTTTTTGCTCACGAGGCTGTACATGGGCTGGGAGCTTCTGCCTCTGGGGCAGCTGCCATTGGCTGAGGAACCTGGGCTGGGTTCTCTTGTGCATCTGGGTGGCCAAGGGCTGGCTGGTCTAAGAAAGTCTCAGGAGAGACACTTGGACTCTGTGTCACCGGCTCACTTGTCATCCGGCAGCCCAGTTCCGGCTCATTCTCTGGGCAGAGACAGGAGTCCAAGGACCACGTGGAAGCACACAAACCTTTGGGGGCCAAAACTCAAAACTGGCCTACAGTCAATTCTGCTGCATGTGCACTTGGCAGAAGCAAACTTACGAGGATAACCTAGATTCAGGGAATGGGGACACATGCCCCCTCCCACCCCTCTTTTGTTAATCTTCACCGGAGGAGGATATTTTCCATTGATTTTTAGAGAGAGTGGAAGGGAGGGGGAGAGTCGGAGAGAGAAACATGGATCCAAGAGAGACACATTGACTGGTTGTCTGCCGCACATGCCCTGCCCAGGGTCAGGGATTGAGCCTGCCACTGAGATATGCGTCCTTGACTGGGATAGAACCGGGGACCTTTCAGTGCACAGGTAGACACTCTATCCATTGAGCCAAACCAGCTAGGGCAAAGTTATAAGAGGAGCTGCAAAGTTATGCTGTCAAGGGCATGGATACCAGAGGGGTGAAGAACTGTGGTCCCTTTTGTAACCTACCACAGGGACTATTATCCTCATTTTACAGATGAGGAAACTGAGGCATAGAGAGGTACCTAAGCGCACACAGAAAGTAAGGGAATCAGAAGCAAAGGGGCTCTGAAAGTATCGGTGAAGGGTGCGCGTAGTGCTTTAAGAAATTTGAAAGCTTCTTTGGTGTGGGGACACAGTGAGGCTTGGCCATTGCTGTTGATGCCTGGCGCCGTTCTCACCAGGACCACTTCCAAGTTCTGAGTTCTCCGCAGTTCTGGTGGGCAGCCTGCCAGCCTCTCACCTCAAGGGGCTGCTCGCTCCCTTGCTCCAGCCTTCTTCCTGTGCTGTCCAAGTTTGCTCACCTTCTTGAAGGGCAGCCTGCAGGTGTCAGCGTTAATGCCTCCAGGGGCAACTCTCAATCCAGGTGGGACAGGAGCCAAGCCAAGCATCAGTCCCCCAACTTTCCCATTCCTCAGTGGAGCCACCCTGTCCCACAGGTTACACAGCTGCTCCCACGATCTCCCAGGGACTGAGCTCCAGGTGACTGTCTGTAGTAACCCCCCCCCCCTTTTTTTTTTTTTTGTCTGAACTTTAAAAGAACTATGCTTAATCTGCTCAAATATATCAAAGACAAGATAGGCAATTTTGACAGAGAGCTGGAAATTCTGGTTTAAATCATTGGTTTTTTCTTTTAATCACATCAAGTTCATTCTTAAAACACAGGGGCCGAAGTTCCCCTGCACAAGACAACAGATGAAAAATGAAAAAAATATCTCTGGGAAAAGCCAAAAACAGGGCTGATTGTTCCTTCTCCACTCCCACTATATTCTTTGAGAGAAATTTCTTTTGTACTGTTGTCATTTGGCTCTGTTGACTAATGAGTTTGCCGACCACTGCTCAAGTCCACGAGTAAGCAGTATTTGAACCCTCTTTGGTGGAAAGGACCTCTTCTCACCTGGAACCTGGTCTGAAAGCCGAGCTCCCTCTGGGGGTGGTCTGGCAGGTCCCTCCTGTGTCCTGTCCCTGCAGACGAGCCTCTCACCACTGCCCAAGGATGCTGCTGCTGCTGCAAGCACTTCACCCCCAATGGCTCGCAGCTTGCAGCTCGTGTTCTTTTGTGGTTTTGTATCCAAGAGTGGAAATGTTGGGGCTCAGCTTCCCATTTTTTCATGGGAAGTGATTTCCCCCGACCACAGTAAAGATGGCCGCAATATCTGAAACAGTTGCATATTCCAAGTAGGGTCAGGGGAGGGGCAGGTAAACACCCTGTCTCAGAGTGACTCAGTGTTGGCTATCTAGACATCCCCAGTTCCCTCACCCTGCAGTCTTTATGTCCTTTAAGATTTAAAGGTCAACTCAGATTCCTATCACATTTCTGTCGGGAACCAGCACTATTCCCAGCATCCTTTACGAGTCTTGGTGGCTTTTAAATTCCTCTCTTCACCTCTGGCTTTAATTTCTTGCTTCCACCAGATTCTCAGTCTCCATTCTACTGCCTCCTGTTTTGGACACGCTGTTTTTTTTTTCTGCATTGTCCCACTGATTCCATTCTTACTGCCACACAGGTCTTTGACCTTGGAGGCCACCAAATGACTGTTCTCTCCTCACTGGACTGTGACCAGAGAGAGAAATAAACCTGTGTGTGGTAAGGTGTATCTGTTGTTGCAGCTAGCATTGCTCACTCTGATATGTCCTTCCCTAAAATTCCACATTGACACAAGGATAGCAAACTTTTTCTGACATTTTGAAGGTATAGAGGGTTGTTTTTAACTCAGTAGAGCACACACATTCCCAACTTAAAATTAAACATTAAACATCCCCAATTTAAAAATTCATTGGCCTGTTGACTAATGAGTTTGCCAACCATTTACTGGTCAGACTTTCATATAGAAACAAGGTGTTATCTCAATACTAGAGGCCTGGTACATGAAATTTGTGCACTGGGGATGGGGGTGCGGGGGGGGGGGTTGTCCCTCAGCCTAGCCTATGCCCTCTGGCAGTTTGGGACCCCTGGCTCCTTACGGCCTGCGTGCTTGCTGCTTCCTACCGCTTAGCTCACTGCTCCTTAGTGCTGCCCCCAAGGCTCCCACCACTGCTGCTGCACTTGCCAGCCATGACTTACCACCAGGGGGCAGCTCCTACATTGAGCGTCTGCCTCTGGTGGTCAGTTCATAGCAACCAGTCATTCCACCTTTCAATCAATTTGCATATTAGGGTTTTATTATATAGGATTCTTCTTCTTCTTCTTCTTCTTCTTCTTCTTCTTCTTCTTCTTCTTCTTCTTCTTCTTCTTCTTCTTCTTCTTCTCATCTCTGCTTACTTCCTCCATTTTAGCAGATAGTCTCCAATCCAGCTATCCTCTCTTCTTGATATTTTCTTAAGCCAAGCAACTCAAGTCTCCCTCTCTTCCCTCCCATCCAGGCAGGCTATGCCCTGAGGGCTTAACCAGAATGGCCCATTGGAATTTTCACTAAATAAAAACAGTTCTTTCTCTTAGATACCCCACAGACAAACCACTGATGGCTAATATGTTAGCAGACATGGCTGGGGTGGGGTAGAAGGGGTCAACTTCAGAAGAAAGTCTCTTGTAAGGGGGACAAAATAGACTTGATAAAACTTGAGAACCACTAGGACAATTTTCTGTGTCCCCAAATATCCACCTCACAGCCTCTAATTCTGTGCATTGTTCTTTTGGGCTCTGAAAGCTTTGTGCTCTTCAATAATTCTCTATTAAAATGCAAATACCTACTGGGAGTTGTTCAGCCTTATCAGTTAATAGTTGACTGTTGCATGAACATAGGATCCTGCTTTAATGGGGTCAGATTGCTGAGGGATGGGGTGGTACTGCGGAAGGGCAAATGGGCTCAGGAAGAAGGAGAGAGAGCATTTATTGAAGGGGTCATTTTTTGGGGTCTTTTTTATCTTTTGACCAGAATGAACTCTGCTCATCTTTACCCTAACCCTCTTCTTTGCCTTCTTAGGATTAGCCTTATAATTGTTGGTTTATTCTCCTTGACCTGAGCACAAATTGAATTAAGGAGGGATGCTTGAGTTTCTCTACTTTTCCATGCCTAACTTAGAAAGAGTTGAAGCAGTCTAAGGAAATAGCCACAAAGGAACCCTCTCCAGTTTCAGTTTAGCTCCGTTTGATCACATCAATCTCGTGGCACACACATGGCCTTGGTGGCAGCAAAGCCTGGACAGCCAGGATGGTGAGTAGCTGAATTCCTACCAATGGACTTGCCAATGTGAGCCCATCAGGAAGGACCAAACCAGAGCATGGATGCACAATACCAATTGTCCCAACTCCCAGGGACACTGCAGAAGGCCAGAGTGACTGCTAGAGGAAAGGAAGGAATCCGTGCTCTGAGTCCCCAAGACTCAGCTCGAGCACCTTCTCCATCACCTATGCCTGCTTACCATGCCCACCGAGCACCTCTTCTCTCCCCTCATGAGTGCCTTGGGCAGGAGTCAACGTTGTCCCACCTCTAAGTGCAAATCCAAAGCTTTCAGAAGAAACACATCGATATAGAATAAGCAGCAGTGCAGGACCATTCAAGGCAGAAATAGAAAATAAATGAAGTCTTTGCCACCCTCCCAACCCTTTCTCCCTGTTGTCCCTTTTTCAAATGCAATATTCAAAATTTGTAGCAACCAGTAAGACACCAGCATGAACCAATCAGAATGGAAGCAGCCTTGCTCAGAAGCAGGGTCCTGAGCCCATTGCTGGGCAACATTAATCCTTTAGTTCTGGATTAATTTCCCCACCAGTGTGGAAGCAGTCTAATATTGACAGCCTGTGGCTATTCTGGTGTGTCCTGACTGAGTACTGGCCTGTGTCCCTCTCTAAGCACCCTGCTCTAAGCTCCAAAGCTAGGGTGAATATGGGCCTCTGAAAGCTCTACCTTGCATGAGGCCAATGCACTTTGGAGGAGGGAGTCAGTGAGCTATATCTGGGCAGGTGTGTGTATGGGGTCCTATTGCAGAGACCTAAAGCCTGGTGACTCAGGAAGGCAATGTTTGTAGAGCTCAGAGCTGGCAAGACAGGCCCCAGCCTCTCCCCAGGCCCAGCAGACATGCTCACTGGCTTTGGTGCCAAGGGCGTTCCCTATTGCCTGTAACAGCTTAAGAAAAGGCTTCCTGCCGAAACTGGTTTGGTTCAGTGGATAGAGCATCGGCCTGCGAACTGAAAGGACCCAGGTTCGATTCCAGTTGGGGGCATGTACCTTGATTGCGGGCACATCTCCAGTAGGGGGTGTGCAAGAGGCATCTGATCCATGTTTCTCTCTCATTGATGTTTCTGACTCTCTATTCCTCTTTCTTCCTCTCTATAAAAAATCAATTAAAAATATATATATATAAAAGAAAAGGCCTCCTTCAGCCCTGAGATTTTGGCTTTCTAGTCTTTCTAACTTTCGCTTAGCTCAGTCCCACCATGAAAGAAAATTTCTTTAGGCAAGCCCACTTCTACTGCTACTGGAGAAGGGAGAGGAAGTGCTTTGGTTGCATGTAGATTACATCCGGCACAGGGTTCATTTTTCTACCCTCTGTGCTCATGCCTCAAACCTCTCAGTCTAGTACAGATATAGAGCAAGACTCACAGGGGTCTTTGAATGTAATCTTGGACCTGGGTAGGGGAGGGGGCACTGGAGGAGAGCAAGGAAGTGAGCTATTTTCAGTTTGTCAAAATCAAAATGGAAATTATAGATGAACACAGTGCTCTTGTGTGCAACTACAGAAATTCAACTTGAGCCAGCTTAGGAAAAGAGATGGAACTAATTGGCTCATGAAATCAATCCACAGCAAGCACTGGGGTGTGCTGAGCCTCAGGGACAGCTGGAACTGAGGCCTTAAATGTCACCAGGACACTCTCTCACTCCCTCGCTGTCACCTGTGTTCTTTGGTGTGGGTGCACTTTATTGTCTGGACCAGTGGCTCTCTGCCAGGGCTGGAGAGGAATTTTATCTCCCGGGGGACATTTGGCAATATCTGGAGATGATTTTTGTTGGTCACAACTGGGGGGAGGGTGCTACTGATATCCAGTGGGTTGAGGCCAAGGATGCTGCTAAACATCCTACAGTGCCCAGAACAGACCCCACAACAAAGAATCAATCTGACCCCAAATATCAATAGCAGTTGAGAAAACCTCCTCTAAGGCTACCTCCTTGTGGCCCAAACTATGGCTGCCGGCCCCTCCCAGGCCCACATCCAACAACTTTGTTAGCCCAAGAGGGATTGAGACTTGCTTATTCTGATTCAAATGTCAAAAATCCCAGGGGCCTAAACCAGTTTGGCTCAGTGGATAGAGCGTCAGTCTGCAAACTGAAAGGTCCCAGATTCGATTCCGGTCAAGGGCATGCACATTGGTTGTGGGCACATCCCCAGTGGGAGGTGTGCAAGAGACAGCTGGATGATGTTTCTCTCTCATCGATATTTCTAGCTCTTTATCCCTCTCCCTTCCTCTCTGTGGGAAATCAATAAAATATATTTTTTTAAAAATCCCAGGGAAGGACACTGATTGGCCCAGCTTGGTCCTGAGATTCACTCCTAGATTAATTTGTAGGTCCAGAAAGGTGGGGTTTTAGAAGATTATGGAAGCCCTTTCTAGAACCTCATGGGTGAAGTTGGGAAGGAACATTCTTCAAATAAGAAAGGTAAAGGGCAGGTGAAAAAAAAATAGGTGATAATAAAGTTACAAATGCTACTGCTGAACAAGTTCAGTTTGTTTGGGAAGCAACATTTTTTAAAATCAGGGATGTGGGGGAGCAGGAAAAGAGAAGTGATCTTTGGTGGAGTAAAGGTTGGGAATTGTATTAATATACAGAATTGGGAAAAATTGGGTTTATAGTTGTATGTGAAACACAGAGTTTATTCTTATGTTATTAATTCTAATTATTATAATTATTACTATAATTATAATTATAATTATAATTATTATTACTAACCTACTTTTGCCAACCCCTGTAGAACCTTCCCTTAAAGTACTGCACAGGCCAGGCCAGTGTCCCATGCTCCAGACCCCCTTTTCCCATTCCTCCCATGAAGACAATTCCTGGGGACCCATTCTCCACTCAGAATCTATGGGAAATAAGCGGCTATTCAGAGAAACTAATTACCACGAATGTTTAGCTAGCTAATGAGTTATTACTTCCAGATGACATAATGCCTAACCCTGTTACAATGTGCATATTCTTTAAAAGCTCCTTAAAGAAGAAAATAATAGTAGTAATTTCAGGCAAGTGGGAGCTTGGAGGGAAGTTATTTTTGGCTTGGAAGCTTCCAGATACAGGCTCTTCATGCAGGTAGTAGATTGCATTGTATCTGATTAACACATGTTCAAGGTCAACATTTTCTGGAGCATGTTCTATGCACACAGAGCCCCTGGGATAGTAGTACGTGTTATTGAAAATAAAGATCCCATAATCAAACCAGTTTGAAATGCTGTTTTAGATGGCATTCAGTGGGTTTCTTCTCTACAGAACTCAGAGCTTTTAATAGAAGGGGTGTTGTGATCCTTAAAAAATGGAATGATGGTATGAAGATTTTGGGCCAAGTAATCTCCTTTTTAAAGGTGTATTTTACATAGGGTGACCAGTTCTGTTTTATACCGATTGTCCTTGCATAATTGTTAAGGCACCCCCTTTCATTCCCCACAGTGGACCTGTTTGGAGGGTAAATTATATGGTTGTCCTATTCTCACTGGACCATGATTTGGAAAATTTTTTTGTATTATTTTTATTTGGAATCACCTTGGATCAGCCTTAGGAACTCTTTTTTGGTGGCATAGTTTTACCACTTAGGTATTAAATGTGGAGGTAGACTCAATTCTTAGTCATCTCTAGTTGAGCACCAGATGAAAATGACCTGGAACAATGGTTTCCCATTGTAACCCAGAACACTTCTAAATCGGCCTCCTGCTCTCATTAAAGTTAGTTTTAGAATCCCAGAATTAAAACATAGACTGTTTAAAATTGGACAGACCAATTTAATATTGCTTTATTAACGAACTGTTTAATTGTAAGAGGCAGAAACTCAATTTGAATAGGCAAAAAACTAACAAATTAATGGATGAACACAGTAATTTGGGGAAGAAGCTTATAGAAACAGAGGGAAATACTTCAGGAACAGAGCACCGTTGGGCCCTTGGGGGCTGGACCCAGTTTCTTGATGCCTCCAGGATTCTCTCTCAGCCAGAACTGGTCTCTGCCTGAACTTCAGTCTGTCCTACCACATGCTGCCTCTATGGATGCTTGGTGATTACAGAAGTCAAATTCATGAGTTTCAAGGAGTCACATAAACATCAGGCAAAACAAGGACAATTATTTAAAAATGAGAACCATGGCAAAAATGTTAAGTAACATAGAGTGGTTTCAAAGGAGGAGGAGCCCAGGACAATGGGCTTTTGTTTTAATATCTCAGTGTAGGAAAAAAAGTTACCCCTGATGATCTCTTAAATCACTCATACAGTACAGAACAGTATCTGTGGTTCTATATTCTCAACTCTCAACATGTACAAATGACAGAGCATGTAGTCAGGTGCAGACGATGAATAATGTACAGAGAAACAACGAGTATATACACACAAAAAGGTCCAAATTTTTTACTCATAAAAAAGAGATGAGAAATAAAGTAATAAAGAAGAAAATAAAGACTACAGATGATTTCTTCATTTGAGCACCAGATAAAGAACTCAGTTTAGAATTAAGCGGCATTTTGAACCACCCTCTCCTCCCCAAACATCTATCTTTAGATACTATAGAAAGATATTTAGTGTGAGCCCAGCTCAGGGAGAAGGGCCATGTTAGGTCTTTGGTCCCAAGTTCACGCTGGGGAAAGACTGCCCTGTTTTGACTGTTCACTTTTCCTCTTTGTTCTCTCTTTCCCCCTCCCCCTCCCTTTCCTTCTGCCTCTATGCCCTTCTATCCCCTCCCCTACATCTCTCTTCTTTCCCTCAAACCAGTGTGGCAGGCAATGTAATAGAGTAGTCAAGAGCATGGGCTAAGATTACATAGAATTAGATCCCACTACGATCCCTATAGGACATTGGAAGTTTTACTTAATCTTTCTGTACCTCATATGTAAAAGGAGGGCAGTGATAGATCCCTCTCCCCCATAGCTTCATTGCGAAGATTAAATGAGATAATGCATGTCAAAGCTCTTAGAACAGTGCTAGACACCTACAACCACCATTATTAATAATTACTACTACTACTACTACTACTACTACTACCACCGTGTTTCCCCAAAAATGAGACATCCTCCGAAAATAAGACCTAGCGCATGGAAAGATAAGACATCCCCTGAAAATAAGACCTAGCACAACTTTGGGAGAAAAAATTAATATAAGACACTGTCTTATTTTTCGGGGAAACAGGGTACTAGCACTGTAAAATCAAATCAACAGGGTTTCTGCTCTCTAGGGAGCTTTGTTGATTTTTACTTTATTTCCTTCCCACCCAGTTTTTGTTTCGTGTCTTTGTTTTAATCAGTCTCTACTGGTTTGTATCTTATGGAGAGAAAGCCTCTTTTGATTCCTTCTTTAGAAGTCACACCCTATTCCTCATTCATTCATTCATTTGGGCATTCATTGTACAAGTATTTAGTAAGTGGCTACTATGTCCCAAGCTTATTTCCAAGAGCTGGGACAGAGCAGAAAACACATCCACTCAAATGCATGTACTGGGGAGCTACTCTCCTGGTGGGAGAAGGAAGCTGTGTAGGAAAAACAGGCAAGCACCCCTGTTCCCAAGTTCATACTCTGTCTTCCTCCCCTGTCCTCTCCAGCTGACTTGCATCTAATTTCATTTTTTTAAATAATATTTTTAATTGATTTCAGAGAGGAAGGGAGATGAGAGAGAGAGATAGAAACATCAATGATGAGAGAATATCACTGATAGGCTGCCTCCTGCACACCCCCTACTGGGGATCGAGCCCACAACCCAGCATGTACTCTGTCCAGGAATCGAACAGAGACCTCCTGGTTCATAGGTCAATGTTCAGCCACTGAGCCATGCCAGCCACACTTGTATCTAACTTCTTGATGCCACTTCTTTGATCTAACCTGCCCCCCCACCCAAAAAAAAGTGGTTTATTTGTGAATACCCTGGGCTGCTCCAGAAAGGATTTCAGGTAGCTTCCTGGCTTTGGGGCCTCCTTGCTCCCAAATGACTTGTTCCCTCCCTAGCCATGTGCTGTGATGTTTTCCTTGGTGCCATGGGCCTTATCCAAGCTGGATCCCTCTAATGGTACGGGCGACAAATCCCAATTTAGCATCACTTGTGATTGTAACTAATATGCTGTTTACTCCCTCTTCCAGGTCATTAATGAAGATGTTAAACGAGAGCAGAATGAAACCACGTCCCCGTGGCATCCTGCTAGACACCTTCCAACAACCAGACACTCTGCCATTTGCTGTTTCATTACCCTTTGTTTACCTGGCAAGCGCAGGCCCTTGCTTTTGAAAGAGGCAGGACGCTTGGTATTTCTATGGCTGCAGTGAAGCCACTGAAGTGGGGGAGGGGGGGAGGGGGGAATATTAAAACCTGGCAGATTGTAAATATATCCTTTTGAGTTTGAATTAAATGTGGATTATGAATAGAGCATTGTCAGTAAACACGCGGTTGCTCCCCCTCCTCTCAGATGCCTTTGTTTTCCCTGGACTTTCTGCAGCTGCTCGGCCTTTCCCAGGGTGGAGAAGGGTAGATGTTTGCTGTATGCAAAGATGTTGCTTGGATCAGCTTAACTACCGGAAC
Source organism: Pipistrellus hanaki (assembly GCF_964339955.1). Lineage (NCBI taxonomy): Eukaryota > Metazoa > Chordata > Mammalia > Chiroptera > Vespertilionidae > Pipistrellus > Pipistrellus hanaki. Next base: position 197,762,387 of record NC_140503.1, on the reverse strand, counting down.
TAGCCGGAAAGGGACTCTGTTGCCTGTGAAAGCTGTGGTAGCTGGATTGCATTTACAGCTCCGGTGTTTTTCCCCTCCCTGTACCCATGCCCTCACCATGGAACCTTGAAGAGCCCTCCCTCCCAACTGTGACTCTGGCCCAGTCATGTGACTTTCTTTGACAGATGGGACTTCAGCAGACATAATGCAAGCCTAAGCTTGAAAAAAAAAGAATCACTTGCATGTCTCTGCATTCTTTCCCCCTCCACAACTGCTATGAACACATGCCTGGGAGAGCCTGTTGGAAGATGGGACACATGAAACAGAGCCACATTTGTCCATCAGGACAACTGGATAACCTTGGTTATGTGGCTGAGTCCAGTCCAGATCAGCAAAATCCCCCAGCCAACCACCAGATGCATGAATAATACTCATATTGCTTCTGAGGGCTTGTTTGTCACACAGCATTAGCCATGACAATAGGTAGCTGACACAATAATACATGATTGGAGTCTTATGAACAGGAAACTCATTGATCTCCTAATGGTTTTTCACACAGTGCATTCCTGTCACAATCCTTTATAAGCAAAGCGACGAAAAAGTTTTCTAAGTGGAGATTCAGAAATACAAAAGAGGCCCTAGAGTCTGGCTTCAGGCTTTAAAAAGTAAATAGCAGCCCTAACCGGTTTGGCTCAATGGATAGAATGTTGGTCTGCAGACTGAAGGGTCCCAGGTTGGATTCCGGTCAAGGGCATGTACCTTGGTTGCGGGCACATCCCTAGTAGGAGGTGTGCAGGAGACAGCTGATCAATGTTTCTCTCTCATCAGTGTTTCTAACTCTCTATCCCTCTCTCTTCTTCTCTGTAAAAATCAATGAGGAAAAAAAAAGTAAATGGCAAATGCGACCTCTATGTGTTTTCTGCTCAGGACTGCTAAAGCTTTTATTGAGTGCCTACTGTATATGCAGTGCCATGTAAATTCTAACAAGTATAGTAACTTTATGTGGGGGAGGGACTATGGAGAAAAGGGTGTTGGTGGAGTGAGAAGGCTAAAAGGCTAATTCCAATGTAACCCTGAGGTTTGAGGGGGCTAGCAATCTGAATCTGTGCAGTAACGTAATGTACATTCTTGATAACCTATAATTAAGTCACTTCCCCTTTTTCCACAATCTGGCCTTGCAAGACCTGTTACCTAAATGCTCACATTTTACAGAGGCCATAAACCATGAACAATACACAACCCCCGGAGGGCCAGGCCCTCAGATATGATTTCAAGACCCCCATCCCAACCCATGGGGCTTTTTGCAAAGCCCACGAAAGGTCTGGAAGCCCCAATCATATTTGGGGGTCAAAGAAACCAAAAGGGGATAAAAGAAGGGCTTCCACCATATTGGTTTGCTCAGACTTTGGAGGCAACTCCTCTGAGACTGCTGGCAGAATAAAGCTTTGTAGCACCAGTTCTCTAAGCATTGCTTGGGTTTCTTCTGTCTTCTACCACAGGAGAACTGCAGAATTTGCAGTGCACTGAAAAACCCCTTTTCCAATGGAAACCAGAAAGAACCATGTCCTAAGGAGAACAGGAGCGCACTTAACCCCCGAACCCTAAACAATGGTTTGCTGCTTCCTTTTCAAATGTTTGCCTCCTGAAACTGCGCTATCACTCAGCCCACAGCTGAGAAATGCCCCTTTGGTTTGTGGCGACACAGTGACAGGCGATTGTAGTGAGATGGCCAAAACCCGGATGGCTGTTTATACCTCCTGAGTGAAAGCCATAGTGCTTCTGAGGTGCAGACAAGCAGCTTCTAATTGCTCCCTGGGGCTTTTCACCCCGGCACCCCTTGAGGCTTCCTGTTCAGAGCTGATACCCAACCCCATAACCTCACTGCAGCTCGTGAGGCCCAGACCAGCAGCGTCACCCAGGAGCTTGTTAGACCTGCAGGACTTCAGGCCCCTCCCAGGTCTACTGAATCCAAATCAACACTTTCACAGAAGCTCAGGGGATCTGAGTGCGCGTGAAAGTGTGAGAAGCATTATGCTGGGGCGCTGAGAGTTCCCCAAATCATTTATTTGGGGATCAGTTATGGCAGACTTCCTGAGGGCAGGACCCATCTTATCTTCTGGATCATTGTATCCCCAGCACCTACTTCTGTGTCTGGATATAGTGGGAGCTAAAACAACCTGGACGAACTGAAGTGAGCTGGTACCAATGAGCAGTCAAGTCTACCCCACTAAGGACAACCCTTTCTTCTCTATTTTTCCTGAGCCTCCTGGAGTGAGTGCCACCATAAATGTGCCAATTTGCCCCAAAGAGACAAACTCTATACAGCTTTTGGGCTAAATCTCTGCACGCTCCAAAGATTTAGGTTTGCATGTTGTGATCTAAAGTATAACATCAAGTGCATGTGAATAAGCAAGTATTAGAATGTCAACACTGAACCTGACATAGAGCCCCAACGTAGTGAAACTTTTGCTAAGGCCTTCAACAGTAGACATAGAAAGGAAGCCAGGGAGAGAGGAAAGGAGGAAGAAGAGAAAATGGGGAGAATGTCAGTGGGGGAGCTGAAGGGAAAAAGAGGCAAGGGCTGATGAGACCTACATTTTTACATTCTTTATTTTCTAGTGGAACTTGGAATTTTTCACACAGACCCCACCCCCACCATACCCCCGCACAGTGTCCCTGACATTAAATATCCAATCTTCTCTGCCCCACATCAACTTGAGTAATATCACAGCCAAGGTTGGCTGCGCTGGCCCTCTTCCTCCCTGCTCAGTTCAAGTTAAGAGTGCTCCCACCATACATTACCACTGGGATTTAAAAAATGATTTATTTTGCAACACAATTCAGACCTTTGAACCGTACCGGATGCTGGGTGCTTTGTTGACAGGAGTTAGGGATAAAAGGGGAGTGTGGGGGATTGTGGAATGCTGACTTCCTATAAATCAAGAATTTTATTGTCGTAAATAGAGGTCACCTCCTGGAACTTCAATAGTCTGCTTTGAAAAATGATATGAAACTATCCAAGTCCATCAGAAGGAAAAATGGGACAAATGGAGTAGAGGGAAAAGACCACTTCCTCAGCGTTAGCCAAGGGCATGGCAAGAACGTGGCTAGTGTGGTCAGAGCTACATTCAAGTGGCGGTCCAGAAACTTTCTGCTGTTTCTTTGAGCATATTGTATATTTCTCCCATCCCCAGTGAGAAGCAAAAGACAAAGAATGGGACAAACTATCTGGGGAAAGTGAGGCCTTAGAAATTCAGATCTGCCGTGAGCTTAGAAAGGCCTAGACAGAGCTGAGAGGTTTAAGAGCATCATCCTCTGAAACAATGCTCCACTTGCCGGGAATATTGAGAACAGGTACCATGTATGTCAGGAGCTGCAAACACAGACCAGGGGCCATGGAGGGAAGGGAAATGATAAACCTGCCTAAGAAGGGTCTGTGCTAAGCTGAGCTACTCCAGTTGGAGTTATTCAGCACCTTTCCAGCCCCCCTCCCTTGTACACTATGGAGGTAATAATGAAATGTCCAATTTCCAAGGCAAATTTACAGCTAGGTGTGGTAGATACAACTCACTTCTAATCTTTAAGATGTAAGGGAAGTCCCTGGGAGATCTTTTCATGTAAAAACAAAAAGCCTTGCTAGGAGAGATTAGGACATCGACCCCTTCACTTTCTCCACCCGCTTTTCTTGCCTGAAGAGCAAATGCTGTAGCCGGATGTGCAGCAGCCACCCTGAGATAAGAAGGACCAAATACAATGTGCTGAAGGTCTCAGAGCAGTAGGACAGTAGTCTATGATGACATTGCTCAGCCTCAGCACCAGCCCTGGATTACTGACTCTCAGACTTCCTGCTGCATGAGAAAAAGTGACCCCTTATCTGTTTAAGCCCCGGGGGTCAGGTTTTCTGCTATTCACACAGAGATTTATTGCCCTCTCCCCTTGGTCTATCCATTCTTGCCATGTAGGAATGCTGTCCCAGTGTCCCAGATCTGATTTTCTAAGAGAAGATGTAAGTCTAGATTAAAAAAAAAAATTATTGTTGAAAGTATTACATATGTCCCCCTTTCCTCCATTGACCTCTTCTAGCCCACCCCTCACTCCCTGCAGTCTAGATTTTTTTTTTTTCACATACAATCCCCCAGTTGGCAGTTGAGAGTTGATCCCAATAGAGATCACTGATGGACTTTTTTGAAAACACATTTACAATTTGTGACCTCTGACTTACAGAATGTTAACTCTGGGCCGGGCGCCTTTATGAAGATTATCTCATTTAATCCTTACAACAACGCCCAGAGTAACACTAATATTACTTCTATTTTATAAATTAGAAAACTAAGGCTCAAAGGTTAACTTACCCAAGGCCAAATAGCTAGCTAGCAGGGAAAGCACCATTATTAAAGGTCATGCCTGACTTTGGAGCAGGTATTACCAACTACACAACCATCTATCACCACAATGCTGCTGCTTACCAAACCACCCCAAACTCAGTGGCTTGTAACCTGCATTTATTCCCATGCTTTCAGGTCTGAGGGTGGACTGCCATTAGGGTGATCGAAGCTGGACTCAGTGGGTGACCCTGCTTCAGGCTGTGGGTTCTGTGGAACAGGCTCCAGGCTGGGAGTCAGGATTCAGGTTGACTCCCAGGTGAAAGGACAGTGGTCGTGCAGGGCATGCTTTTCCTTGGGGGATCACCTGAGTCAAGAACTAAGCCAAATACGCTGGTGCATTTAAGGCCTTTAGCCATGTTATAATATAACTCACATTCCATTGGCCTTATGAAGCTAAGCCCAACTTCACGGAGCAGGGATGTGTACTGGATCCACAGTGGGAGGGAGAATGAGTATAGCTCAGCAATGACTCAAACAATGGCAGTTCTTGCTATTCAGTCTCAGGGGGAGCAGGCCTTCGCTGTGATGAAACAAAGACTCCTTTTTTTCTCTGTTGCCTGTTTGCAGAACTGGCAAAGGGTGCACAAATCTGGTAAATGGGGCACAAAGCCATTAAAAATCAGTTCATTATAGAGATGCCATCTCCCTCTGCTGACGTTACACCCCACAAACTGTGGTCCAGCTCCAGCTTCTGGGAGGCGCCTGGCAGAAGGTGGGGAGGAGTTGGTGGAAGGTATCAGAGCTCCTTTGGGGAAAAGCCTTTCATCTCATTCCAGTTCTGAGCAGTAGAAGCTATGCTGGTGCCTTCCACGGCATCTTCACTCTGGTTCCTGCCTTGTCCCTTTTCTTCCCCCATCATCATTTGTGTGTTCTCTCCTCCTTCTCCAACACATTGGAATATTCAAACGACCACCTTTTTGGAATCAAGCAGTGCTGGTGATGCTGGAGAAACAGTGAGAACAGGACTAAAGTGACCCCCATTACTGTGGAGCCTACTTCTGGCAGGGACAGATAGAGTAAATTAAATCTCCTTCCAGACATCCCCTGGGCATATCTATACTAATAAAAAGGTAATATGCAAATTGGTCACTACGCCCTCACAGTAACATCAGAACAGCAAGTTGCATGGGAGCACCAGGCCAGCAGGGGATTAGAGAGGGATGACTAAATGACTGACCAGCAGGCTGAGTGAGGTGACCAGTCCAGCAAGGGGGGCAGTGAGGGGCAACCAAGCCATGGTGGGGGGGGTGTGGGCAGTGAAGGGCGTTCAGGCTGGCAGGGTGATTAGGCTTGCAGGCAAAGGTAGTTAGGGGTAGCAGTTAGGGGCTATCAGGCAAGCAGATGAGCAGTTAGGAGCCAGCAGTCCCTGACTGTGAGAGGGATGTCCCGAAATGGGCAGTGGGACATCCCCCAAGGGGTCCTGGATTGGAGAAGGTGCAGTCTGGGCTGAGGGGGACCTCCCCCCCACCCCACACGAATTTCATGCACCAGTCCTCTAGTATGTATATAATGTAATAAATTATATATATGTGTGTGTGTGTGTGTGTGTGTGTGTGCGCGTGCGTGCGTGTGTGTGGGTGTGATGTAATAAATAGTTTAAAATAAATGAAATACATTTAAAATGGAGTCAGGAAGCCCTTAAGGGAGCACTCTCATGTATTGCGACTCAGACTCCAAATAGGAGGACATAGCATAGCAGGAGGAATTTTTTCTTGCCCAACAAAACTCCTCCACCTTTGCCATCTGGGAATCGAGTCCACATCCCCAGACACATACCCTGACAGGAATGGAACATTGACCTCCAGGGTCATAAGTTGATGCTCAATCACTGAGCCATGTCTGTCTGAGTAATTTTTGTTATAGCACTCTAAACAGACTAAAATTATGTATATATATATATGTATATATGTATATAAAATGTATATACAATATGTATATAAAATTATGTATATCTATGCATACACATATGTGTGCGTGTGTATGTATATGAATATCTATTTTTACATGAATAATAATATTCTGCACCTTGCATTTTCTCTTAATTGTTCCTTGTCAACATAGAGAGCTATCTCATTCTTTTATTGGCATTATTGTCATTTTTATTGTATAGCTATACCATACTGGGTGGACATCAACATGATTTTCAATTTTCTGTGTCAATAAATATTGCTGAAGTGACTATTATTGAATGTTGTTCAATGATGGTGACGTAAAATGTATTTACGAAAATATACTGTATTGAAAAAATAAATAGTATTATACATTTGAGCATGGTCTATGTAACCCAAATGGCCTGGGTTAAAATCCTGGCTCTCTCTCTTATTAGCAACCTTTCGCAAGGTGTCCTTCTCTGTGCCTCAGTTTGCTCCTCTGTGAAATGCAGACACTGTTGTGAGGATAGATAAGTTAATAGATAGACAATTCTTAATCAAATTTGTCTATCCTTATTGTCTATCTGACACTTCAAGCTGGGATTTTAATCACTAAGTTTGAGTGCATCTTGGTAATTCAGTTTATTTTGAAACTAAAGATTAATTTTATATTTCTCAGAGTTTAACAAAATAAGTGAAAGGGATAAAACAAAAGTTTTATTCCAGAAATTCTCAAAGTGCACTTAACATTGTTGCCAGAACTACCCTCATACCTGAGCAGCATGGATGGCTAGGGGTTCTTGGTGGGAGCAGATTACACCACTGTGAGTGGCAGTGACGGAAAAAGAAGTCTGCACTGACAGTTATGCTCATCTGCAGAAACCCAGGCTCTCTGCACCTAGAATAATTTGATCCACACCATCTGGCAGCTTGAAAGAAGAAGAAAACCAAGACGAGAAAGAAGAAACAACGGCCCTGTAGCACGAATGTAATTCCCAATCTAAGTTATGCACTCTCATTTGCCTCATGTCAGATGAGCCAAATTTAAACATGTCAACATCTCAACAACTGCAGATTTTTCAAGTGCAACACGATGCATCTGGCAGGCGCTCATTGAGTGTTGTTCAATGATGGTGACGTAAAATGTATTTACGAAAAGATACTGCATTGAAAAAATAAATAGTATATTGTGATGTCCTTTAGTTTGCATTTGCATAAATTGGCAAGCTCTAAAATAAGTGGTTGAGATTTAAAGGAACGTGACTCTGTTTTAAAATGCGCAAAGAATCATAATTGTAGAGCTTACAAGCCATTTATCCCATTTCTCTCATTTTAAGTGTAGGGAAACTTAGCCCAAGATTAGTTTTTGATAATGAGGGAGTGAGCCAAGAATTCTGGGTGCCCAGCAGGGAGGGGGTGGGGAGAGAGGTGAAGGACAGTGGAAGCTGGACCACCTGGGCTCTTAACACCGGGACACTGGAGCCTCCTCCCTCCCTTCGTCCTTCTGCTATGACTTCCCTGACAGGAAGTAACTAAAACCAGGTATGGATTCTCTTCTTTCTTCCCTACAAGATGGATGTATTATTAGTATACCTGCAGTTTATTAGGAAGGGCTCTTGAGATTGGTGCCTTTCTACAGGGAAAGGAAGGAAGCAGGACTGGGCAGAGGTGGAAGTTGAGCTGTGATGCAGTTTCTATGGAGCTCCCAGACAACTCTGTGGGGTGTTCTGAAGCCCGGATGTCCCTTCAGAATTGTCCCAAGCTGAGAAAAGGGGTCTGGGCCTTTATAGCCCCCCATTGATCAGTCATCAGATGTGGGCCATCCCTGGTGAGGAGGTTTCCACCTTCACAGGCAGTTCCTAAAGCGAGTGGACAGCAGGGCTGGATGCTGTCAGGACTCTTGGGAGCCAAAGGAGAGCACTTTATGCCTGAAGGGGCCTTGGGAAGCACATCACAGCCCACATCAGGAGAGTGCCTGGTACAGAGGGAGCTCTCTGTAAATGCATGTTGAGTGAATGAACCCAATCAGAATCTTGGGACACACCTACAAGGGACAAACTACATTGTCACCTTTACAAGGAGCAGCAAGAAGTGATCGATTCACTAAAGTAAAATAGAACTCCATCATACCTGTCTTGCTAGTATCTGGAATTTTTCAATATCTTTAGACAATGGACTTATTCTTTGGCACTGGCTTCCCCTATGATGTGCAGATCTAAAAGACAACTTGTGGTACTATGTTGACTGTCACCAGTTATATTCCCTTCTCATGCTGGGCACTAGAAAACTCAATGCTAAATTTGCAGCCAATATGCAAAGTGTCCCCTCAGGAGTTCAACAAGGAGACCAGGAGTTTTATGACTCACTATGAAGTACGCTGACCACCAGGGGAAGCTCAGAACATGGCAGGTGATCAGTGGTGATGGTAGTGGTGGGCTGCTGAGGGAGGGAGGAAAGGAGGGGGCAGGGAGGCAGGGAGGTGGGTAGGTGGGAAATCTGATCGGCCCTGATCACTGGCCAGGACTAGGGACCCTACTGATGCAAGAATTTTATGCACCAGGCCTCTAGTCTATAATAATGCATAAACCTTTTTGGTTTTTTAAACTGTGCTCTATTTCATCCCCAATCCAAACTTGACATGCCATCTGCATGGCTAATTTCTCTGATTCGTTTGTTTAAGTCTTACTATTTTAATTTGTTTGTTTCCAAAAGCTTTGTGGAGCAAGGCCAAGTGTGAATATACCCATACTGCATGTTTATTATCTTCTCACAACACTCAGTGGCTTGGGACCCAGGCTCTCTGACATTGATTCATTCTGTGACATCAAGGCTAATGGATGAGATCGGCAGGATTACTCTGGGGTCTTTAATGGGATGTTTCCACTTTGGAAATGCTCCCTTTTGGCTCAGCAGAGCTTTAGTCATCATATCTTTTGGCTGTAGAAGGCATTCCCCATAAGAATTAGTTGTGTGAACTTTTATGCAATGCAACTTTATTTCCTGAGTTTTAGTTTATATATTAAATATAGATTTTAAAAGCACTGTTGTTGTCCTTAAGGCATGAATAACTTTTTAGTCTTAGCTTTTAGTGATTTTGTTTAAAAATGCCAACATCCAGATTCTTTGCAGTGAGCAACAATTACTTCCTGTCTCCTGGTCTCTGCAGGGTGGGCAGCACTGGTCTCTGTAGGGTTTACACGGGGCCTTAGCCTCTGCCCTTGAGGACATAGCAGCAATGACGTTAAAGCAAAAACGGTTCCTGAAAAGGGCTGCTCCCATCTCGCGCTCATTTAGACAGCCAAGAAATTGAGGTCTTCATTTAAATTGGGGAAAACTTGCTTTCATCTTGTTTGAAATGAATAATAAAAGCAAATTAAGAAGTCGTATGCATCTCTGATGAGACTTAGGCCTGGTGTTGTTGAATGGCTTAAAACTGTAGCCTTTCAGCATAACGATTATTGCTTGTCTCATTTTTTATTCTTATAATTATATTTCTAGTAGGACATGATCTCACTCATCTAGGGGAAATGGTGAACAACATAGACTATGAACAAGAACAGACCCAGAGATAAGGAGCCATGGGTCAGACTGTTGGACCTCAAAGGGAGGGTAGGTATAAAAGGAAGAGATCAACCAAAGGATTATGTGCACATATATGAGTGGTCAAGGACAATAGGGGGGTGGGAGCATGAGTGGGGGGAGGGGATTGGAATGGGGGTTGAAGACAAATATGTGATACCTTAATCAATAAAGAAATTAATTAAAAAAAACCGTAGCATGAAGAGTGAATCCTGTTTATAGCCACTACCAATGGGAATCCAGCCCTGATGCCTCATGGCCTGGGGGTTGCTGAGCCATTCATGGGTTTTGGGATCCATCCAGATATATATATGTGTGCCATTTGAGCCTGGTACTGTCTGTCTCTCTCCCAGAGTAGAACTAAAGTTCTCTCAGGTCCATAATTGGCTACATATCTTAAAGACCTTTCAATCCTCTGGCGAATGGATCTTTAATTTCATCCTTTGTTTGTTCATTTATTTATCTCTTCATTCAACACATACACTGAAACCCTCCTATGAATAAGACACATCAGTGAGAGAGGTGGAGAACAGAGCAAAAAAGCACAATGGACTGTGAGAGCATTAGGATGCAGGACATGCAGGGTAACATAGGACCCCAAAGGGACACCTGGGAAAGTATCAGAGGTTGCAGTGGCTAAGCTGAGTGAGACGGGAGAATGTTCCAGGTAGAGGTACAGTGGGCATGGCAGCCTGGAGGAAAGGCTCTCTTGAGAACGACATATGTGTGCATAAGAAAAGTCTAGATGGCTGTGAGAGAAGGGGCTGGGGAGGAAGAGGTGAGCTGTGGGGTTAGGCAGGCACAGGTGAGGGAGTCCGGATTTATTCTATGGTTAGTGGGAAATCACTCTGAAGGGTCTGGAGAGAGAAGATAACACAATCTGATTTTTGTTGTTTAACAAATCAAAAATGTGGGGTAGAGTCTATTGCCATCTAGACGTAGGTGGTGATAGTAGCAATAGCAGTGGCTACACTCTGAAGGCACTTTGGAGGCAGAATAGGCAGGCTGGGGTGGTCCTCTGGCCAGACCCCACTATTAGGGAATTGGGAGTGAAAGGCTGAAATGCCATAGATACAGCCTTCCTAGCCTGGGCTGCAGGGTTTTGGTGCCCCAGGGTCCTATTGCCTCCAGAGTCCCCCAGGAGGTGGATCCCCAGTTGGATTGTACCTGAGGTAGAACCTGTTTCCCAGGAGTGATTTGAAGGCATGACAAGCTCTCCAGGGTGAATTCATGCCCAGGAAAAATGCAAAAAGGAATCTGCTATTTTCCTGCATATGAGTCGCTAGCATTTCCTTTCGCTCAGTTGGCCCAAGGTTACTCCCACTCTGACCTTGATTTCTATTGCAAACCTGCTTAATTCTGAGCAGGGGAGATTTTCCTCCAGAGGCAGGCCAAGTCATCAGTTTCAGCCCTGCATCAGGCGCTTAACAAAGAGGCACACCAGCTCCAAGAATAGGTGAGAATGAGCCTTGTTAACGGTAAAGGGCTGGCCCATGTAAGGCTGGAGGCTTTAATTAGCCTATTAAAATGTATTCCTTGAGCACCTGCTATAGGCCAGGTACCATTCAAGGCTGACCTGTACATTATTTACCTTTTTATTCTCAGACTCTTGCACAGGCCTGGAAGAGAGAAGCTGGGTGCTGCTATTCTTTGAATGGGACTCAGAATCCTGCAGGTGTATTATACCTCCAGGGACACAGGTCACCTCTGTCTTATGCAGCGGTTCAAACCCTGTGCTCTGGGCCAGGCCAGAGTTAAGTTTCAGATGGCTCCCTGGCTAGCTATGTGGTCCTTGGCAAGTCGTTAACTTCTGTAAATCTCAGTGACCTTGCCTGTGAGGCGGGTAGCCCCTAGGTCAAAGGACACCAAACTTCCAATTTTGTAAGTCTAAAGTCAATAATCTCATATGGTTCACCTAGCTATGATAGAGGGTCATTATAAATATTAAATGAGATTATGCATTAACATGTTGCATCGAGTCCCCATCACAAGGTAGGAAGGAGCCCTCTTGAGCTTTCTCTTGTTGTTTTTAAAATAATAATAAATAAAAACAATAATGAAATTTTAATTATTATTTATATCTGGGTAGGAGAGTTTAGAGTGTGGGTGTTGGAGGGGGGTTACGTCTATGTCTGTCTCTCAGATTTCTTTCTTTCTTTTTTTTTTAAAAGAAGTAATTAATGTTAGGAATTAATTGGTTCAGATTATTGGGTTTATTTATTTATTTATTTATTTTAAATATATTTTATTGATTTTTCACAGAGAGGAATGGAGAGAGATACAGAGTTAGAAACATTGATGAGAGAGTCATCGATCAGCTGCCTCCTGCACACCCCCCTACTGGGGATGTGCCTGCAACCCAGGTACATGCCCTTGACTGGAATCGAACCTGGGACCTTTCAGTCCGCAGGCCAACACTCTGTCCACTGAGCCAAACCGGTTTCGGCCGTCTTTCAGATTTCATGACGAGCTTTCCTTAAGCACTCCTGGCCTCTCTTATCATTCCTCTTACTCCTCTCCTTGGAGATGGAGTGAGTTACCTGATTGGTAAACAACAGCCATTGGTCTATATGTTTTTAGATGGGGAGGAAGTAGTCCATCAAGAATACTAAAGGTGTGTGTGTGTGTGTGTGTGTGTGTGTTTGCCTCCCTCTCCCCTCTTCCTGCCAATACCCCTTCCTTATACCAGTGCCAGGCAGCACTCCTGGAGAGGTATGTCTGGTCCATAGGCTCCACCTATCCCTGCAGGTGCCCAGCTTGAGAATGAGGTGGAGGTAGTGGTAGAGACAGGGAGAAGGAGGAAGCCCACATCTGAGCTGTACCCTCCACTCCAGATTTTGGTAGCAACAAAGCAGATGTTGCTACTCCTTCATTCCTGGCTCTTCTCTGATTTTGATTTGGGCACTGAGAAGAACAATGTAGTTAATTAGCTCCCTCAAGCTCCTACAGAAGTGACTGGACCACCTGGCTCAGGGAAGGTGCAGTGGTAACAACTCCGCTTGCAGACTCTGGAAGAAAGTCTAGACTGGCAGGAAAAGGGAAGTAGCTCACGGTGTGGCCACAATAAGTAACTTCAAGCCACGGCCTGGGGGTGAGGAGGCAGAGTCTAGTATAGTGATCCCAGTCAAGGCCTAAGTGTTTTCTTGGCCATCCTAGCTAGAAGCAGTTTCCTCTCTAGGGAACTTTCCCCTCGGGCCTCCACTTTGACTATTTCTTTCAGCTTTCTGTCCTTCCAGAACCTTCTCCTTCCCCACCCAGATTTCTGTTACTTTCTTGTCCTGAGCAGGGGAGCCCATTTTTAACCCTCCATCCAGCCGGTACCCAGCCTATACCTCACCTTGCCCTTTCTGGTGCTCTGGTACAGAAAGGACTCCTCCCCAATCCTCTTCTCCAACTGCCCTCTCCTTAACCCCAGATCAGAGGCTCCTAAGCAAAACAGATTCAGGGAACAGCACCCTAATGAGAAAAAACAAACAAACAAACAAAAAAACCCCACATCTTCATTTTCACTAGCCTTTACCTGGATTTTAGCATTTCCTCTAAAAATGGATGTAGGTAACAAAGCACAACAGTTTTAGCAGAATTTGTGAATACGTCATCAATGGAAATCACAGGTATTTCTATATCACATATAATTGTAACAGATATCTCAAAATTATCGCCCAGGTTCATCAGCATTTTGAAATCATAATACCCATTAGACCTGTTGCCAGAGCTTGGTAGATATTACTAAATTATGATTTAGCTAATCATCTTGGTAACTGGTTCCCATAGAACTGATTTCCTTTGAGATCCTATGGCTTTATTTTACCCCCGTGGAGACATGATCCCGAGGAGTCCATCCATAGATTCCCCCTCATTGCTGAGGGATCCATGGCGCAGGGAAGGTTTAGAATCCGTGCTTTGGCAGGAAATAGCACCGCAGAAGCTATGCGGTTAGTTTTCCTTTAACTCGATCAATTCCCAGCTGGGGCTCCCATCTGCAGCCAGGGCCAGGGCCCAGGAGGGCAGTGATGCGGAGAGGGATGCTTGGCTTGGCCTGAGAAGGTGCGGCAGGTGGTGGTTCCCAAGCTCGCCCACCCCACACCCCGAAACACAATGGTAACTCTCCTGCTGTTCTTCCTTTTGAGTCAGGAAGGGTGAAGACTTCTGTGTGTGCTGTTGAGGCACCTTCTTGGGCCAGATCCTGAAAGGCCCCAGCCCGGGTCCCAGCCCACAGTCACATTAGTCTCCAGACACTGGGGAGGAGGCTGACTTCCGCCCCTGCCACCATTTGCAACCACACTCAGACCCAAGAACCGCCTCTGAGCCCAGCCCCAGAACCTGGAGAGATAATCAAGTGATTGCTGTTGCTTTAAGGTGTTAAATTATGGGGTGACTTGCTCCACAACAATGAGAACTAGGATGGAAGGTACTAGAATACCCCCCCACTTCTTCCAGTTACGTTCTATATTCTGAACGACAGCAGTTATACGAATTGGAAGATGTCTGTAGCCACATTTACTAGTAAAACATACATCTACACTGAGTGGCCAGGTTATTATGATCCCTGAACGCATAATAATCTGCCACTCAGTGTATAGCCTATATAATAAAAGGCTAATATGCAAATTGTCCCCTCAACCAGGAGTTCAACCAGCAGGCAGGCTGGCCAACCACTCATGTCCCCTCCTCCTGGCCAGGTTGGCTGGACCCCACCCATGCACAAATTCATGCACTGGCCTCTAATGTGCGTATGTGTAATAACACACACACACACACACACACACACACACACACACACACTGATTGGCCAGATTATTATGCATTCAGAGATCATAATAATCTGGCCACTCAGGGTATAGTTTGAGGTAGGTCTTTCACAAGCTGTATTGCATGTCTTGTCTCATATAGATCCGTGCTGTCCAATAGAACTTTCCACAATGATGGCAATATTTTCCATCTGTACTGTCTGTGGGAGCCATGAGTCACGTGTGGTTATCGAGAATGTGAAATGTGGCTAGTGTGACTGAGGAAATGGGTTTTACATTTTATTTAATTTTAGTCATTTAAATGTAAATCGCCACCTGTGTTGCTGGCTACTTCATTGGTCCGTACAGATCCTGAGGGGCCATCCTCAGTTCCAATTCTTACGTTTATTATAGTGCCAGCCGTTTTTGGTGAAGGAAGTAGTTACCTGATAAGCATGTATATGTGAATATGTCATCAATGGAAAGCACAGATATTTCTATATCACATATATTTGTAACAGATATCTATATCACATATACTAATTGTCAGTTGGAAGACTATGAAAGAGTTTGCTTTTGGCAAACAGAACAAAACAACAAGCCAGTCTGCGAAACCAGAAAATCAACAAGGCTATTAAATGGGCATTTTGGTACTAAGTGGCTGTGAAAGGTCTGAGACTGTCCTATTAGAGGCTCCAAACAGCGTCCAGTCGCCATCAATTGAACGAGGAGGCCCCAACCCCTGGCCTGCGGATGGGTCTGGACACGTGGAAGTGGAAGTGGAGTCTATTTGCACAGAAACCAGGCAGGCCTAGCAGGAGTCCTCTGCTCTTGTTCATGGAGATGGGAGAGTTGGGTGTGGGTGGTGGGCCTTCCCGGTTTCCCTGTGCTACTGTTTTTCTTCCATGAACACGAGCGATACTTTCATTCATACCTTGTGTTCTCGATTTTTTTAGGGAAGAAAAAAACACCGTTTTGTTTTAAAGAGCATAGTTTTATTTCAAAGAGGGGTAGGTTGGGTTCCAAAGCACAGTAAAATTTGAAAAATTGGAAGAGTATAGAAGACCCAGTCAGAGTCTGGACAGGCTCAAAGTTAGTGAGCATTTTGTAAGGCAAAGTAGACGTGTCCCTTTCAATGCTGGCAAGTCGCACAAACTCTTAGGAAGCTGAGTGCTGCCAGCAAGAAATTCTGCCAAATCGACTCAACGAATTATAATCATTGGTAATCAGTCCATTAATTAACTGGGCACAAAAGGATCTTGTAAAGAGTTCAAAAGTATTTTTTCCAAGTAGGTTGAATATACCCCTGCCACCTCATTTGCTTACATGGACACTTCACTCAACAAAGCCAAATTTTATTCAAAGAAAAAAATAAAAAACATCACTTTCAGTCTTGTCTGAATTTTCCAAATTTTCACAAACGATAATTAAAAAGGATCCAAATGAATAAACCTCTGTGTAAAATAGGAAAAACAAACAAACAAACAAAACAAAACAAAAAACTCCACAATAACCCCGAACCCAAACCAGAGGAGTCAAGGGAAGAAATCAAACAAGCGGGCATAGCCATTGATCACCAAAAAGGACTCAGATTAAAGCGGAAGAAAGGACACGTTTCTGTTTTCAGGCATTTACATTTTAATCAGCGATTTACAGTGTAATTACCAAAAGAAACAATATTGGCCAACTGTCAGCGTTTGGCTAGGCTTTCTCTTTCTCCTTTCAGTAGTGGCTGAAAAAGAAGAGAGATGTTTCCAAATTCTGGGCCCTCAAGCAAAAAGTTTTAGAAAGCAGCTTTCTAATCATTCTTAAAATTACTCCTGGAAAGGAAAAACTCAAACAAACTGCCCAAGTTAGGCGGGCTCACTGTAGCAGCATACTCAAATATACTAGTACAGAGAAGCAGCAGAAGATAAAAACTACCTGTAATCCTACCGTTAAAGATAAACTATTCGTTTTTTACATTTTTATTGGATTTTTATGTGCATACATTTGCCTGAATATTTATTTGCCTGTATATTTATTTGCCAAATACTATTCTGCATAGCGCTTGAAACCTGTTTTTTTTCTCTTAAATAACAAGTCAGCAATATGTTTCATTGGCAATAGGTAAACAATCACATTATTCATGAAGTATTTCACTTGATAGGTGTTTCATAATTGACTCGACCAATCCCTGTTATTGCCATCAAAGATAATGCTGTAATTTGGTCTCATGGTGTATATCTTTGATTATTTCCAGAGGAAATGACACCAATGGGTGAAAGAACATAGCATACCCATTTATCTTCAGTTTGAATGACACTCAAAATATTTAAGCCGTTTGGCTAGCGAAGTCTGAGAGATTAGATGTGGGATCTCAGACAGATGAACTGCTAAGTCTCAGTCTGAGTATATGGTGGAGACAAGGACTGCTAGGTGGCTAAGTGGGAAGTTTCAATGAAATGATACATGTAGGTGTTCCCAGCAACTCAGTGCCAGGCACATTATAGATGCTTCATAAATGTCTGGTCCTTTCCTTCCTGAGAGAGAGAGAGAGAGAGAGAGAGAGAGAGAGAGAGAGAGAGAGAGAGAGAAAGGGAGAAAACTGGCAGGAAGAAGGGATGGCACCAGAGAAGGAGGCCTAGCAAACAAAGAATGTAGGTCTACATGCGTTTTTATTTGTTTTTTGCAGCTAGAGTGTCCCCAGCTTAGCATGGAAGCTTACCCCCCCCCCCCCTCCCCGCGTCTGCCCTTGGGTGTTATGAAAGGCTGAAACCCACACAACAGGGCAGAGTAAAGCTTGTTTACTGCAAGATTCATGCCTGGTCTTGAAAGGTACTTCCCTCCCTGCTCCACAACCGCTGATGAAAAGGAAGATGGATGCTGCACCGAGGGCGTGGGTGAGGCATGCAAATTGGGTCCTGCCTGGGCAGGTTGGGTTGGGGAGGGCTTCTTCCTAACCCACTGGCACACCTGGATTCCTGTGCCCGGGTGGCAGCCAGGCAAGCTCTGTCCCTGCCCCCAACCCTCAGCCCCGCTCCTCTGGAGACTCCTCCGCGGCAGGGAGCTCCTAGGAGTCCTTTATGCGTCAGAACGCATTTCAGTCAACCACGGCCTCTCCCAGGGGCACCTGCGTTTCAGGATGCAGAGCTCTCAGTGGGATGCGGGGGCTGTCAGTGTTAAAGGGTTTATTAATCATTCAGGCGGCCCTGGTTCCTTCCCTGCCCTTCCTTCCAACAGCTATTTTTGAGCATGTGACAGGCGAGGCTGTGTCACACACTGAACCACCACCAGCAAGACAAGCAAGCTCTCTGCCCTCTTGGAGCTTACGTTTTGGTTAAAAAGACAGAAAGAAACCCAAGCACACAAGTGCGTGCCCAGTTCTGAGATCACCAGGAGGGTTTACAATGGGTGGCGTGGCCAGGAAAACCCCTCCTCCCCAGGGACAGTGATATTTACATCCCGTTCTCTTTGTAAAGTTTCTTTTTTTGTCCAGAAATGAGCATGTTGGTCACTAAATCACTAGGGGAGATGGATGCTTTGGTCAATTTTAATAACAAAAACTTACATTTATTGAATACCTACTATGCGCTAGGCAGGCCAACAGGCATATTGTTGTACCTTGTCTTGTCTTTTTGACAAGCTTTTGACACAGGAATTATCTCCAAAAATTTGATAGGTTTTCTTAAAATCAAATTAGAAATAAGTGGCAGAGCAAAAATCTGGCTCTGCTTGGCTCCAGCAGCAGTGTTTTTCTAGGGCAGCGAATCCCCTCTCTTTCGCAAGAGGAGAGGGGGAGAGAGAGAGAGAGAGAGAGAGAGAGAGAGAGAGAGAGAGAGAGAGAGAGAGAGAGAGAGAGGCTCCTGGCAGTAGGTTGCCCTTTGAACTTGTTCCACAAAAGGGAAATGGTTTGATTTAGAATTTACCTAGATTAGTTTCATGCAAATGACAAAGGCCTTTCACTTCTGCCCCACTGGAAAGTCCTTAAACCTTGAATTTCTCCCTGATTCTCATAGCGCTTCCCTTGGAGGAAATAATTGAAGGAAATAATCCAATTGGGTCCGTTGGGTTCATTTCTGTTGCCAGAGACACACAACACAGGTGCCTCCCTCCCTGCTTCTCTCTCTCCTTCCCGAGGTTGGGTTGAATCTCATTGATGTAACGGTCTCATGTTTGCCTTTTCCTCCTTATCCCGGAGCTCACTATCCTTACAGTGTTTCCAGCTGATAACTTAAGGATGAATATCAATAGCATTTACATGTGTATTACACTTACCAAAGTACCTTAACGTATATTACATTTTGTGGTATTCCCCCCCACCCCCTACCAAACCATGAAATGGGCCACCAACCTTTGTTGTCACTACAGACAAATGAGCATGTAATGCCTATCTGTAAGGACAGATGAAAAGTGACTGGTCCCAGGTCACCCAGCTGGTAACTGACCCAGCTGAGACTCAAATCCAAGGTTTTGAAAGCTGAGGTCAAGTACTCTTTCCAAACACTGTTTCATGCTATGGCTCCATTGGTCAGGGCCTTAGTCCAGAAGAAACAGAACATGAGATAAACAGAGAAGGGAAGATGTGAGGATTGGTTTATTCATTCATTTACCAATGTAACAACTTATGGAACACTGTCACCGACTGTATAATACTATAAGAAAACATAAACACCAGGCTTGCTAGCATTTTCTTCCCTTTCCTGGCTCTATGGATCAACTACGTTTCCCAGTCTCCATTGAGGTTGCATTTAAGCTAATGGAATCTGAACAGAAAACCTGTTCCTCCCCGCTCTTTCCTGTTAATGCAGTTGAGCGTGGGCAGCAGGGAAGCTCTGAAATTATGTTGCTCCTGCCAATTTGGAATACCCATTAGACACAAACTCCTATTATATTAAACCACTGAATATTTGGAGTTTGTCCTTTATAATGACTGGTGTTACCAGAGCTTCTTAATCGGGTTGCAGGAAAGAATTAATCCCTAATGCCCTGAGGCAACCATTGTGGGAAATGAATTAACTTCTGTCCTTTGCATCTAACATGGTGCTAGAAAATAGTCACTCACCTAATTTTCCATGGAGTTGAATTCTCTTGTGGAACCTCTGTTGAAAAAGGCTGGATACACTAGAGCAATCCCTGTTCTCCAGAAATTCATCATAATCTAGTTGTGGAAATCTCTAAAAGGGAATGTGAAGAGAGAACTCTTTTGTCTTCTCTTCCTCCTTATGACAAGCCTGGGAAAGAGACTATTATTGTCGTTTCACAGACAAACAGATTAGGAAATTGAGTAAATGCTCAAGGTCGCTCAGGTAGGAAGAGGTGGAGGCAGGATTTGAACTTGTGTCTAAGAGACTTTTGCTCACTCCAGGAGGGACTCTGTTTATGCCACTGCAAAATAAGCAAGTTTAATCTAATTCACAATTCTCTTTAGGATGCACACGAAGACCAAAGGGCCCAAGACCTTTTTCAGTTTTCAAGGACAAAGATAACACTTCTCTCTGGAGAGGGTGGGTTTCTCTCCAGCTACTCTGGTTTTGATTACCCCTGAGGTTACAGTTTCTTCATCAGAATTTTTCTACCCGGGGCTTGTTTATAGGAAAGTGGTAATAATATAATTAAAAGCCATTTATAGAGGTGAATGAATAAAAGAAGGGTCATCCGACATTCTGACTTTAGGAAAAGTGGACTAATTTATGAAACTTTGGGAGGTGCGATTAGGAAAGCAGAGGATTGTTAGTTTATGGAGAGAATTAGGTTAACTAACAACCATCTTCCAAAAGCTTAATTAAGTCTCTCAGCCCTCAAGTGAGGCCAGGAAATAATTGATTGCATTTCTGGTGGGAGAAGTGACGGGGGAGATAATTTGCCCGTGGCCAACAAGGGAACCAGCCTCTGTCCTGGGATTAACATGTAAGATTTTCTGGCTCCTTGTTTAACCTTTGAATCTGGAATGCTCAAGGCCCAGAAGAATTTTTGTTTGTGTGTGAGAACCCCAGAGCAGGACAGTTAACCAAGATACTCCATGAGACTAAGATGCCAAATAATTATGGATTCACTCCTTAGTAATTTTCTGTCCTTCAACGAAATAACACAAACAATGCACTGCTTGTAGGAGTCAAGGCCACATGGGCTTATTTTAATAAGTGCAGGCACCTTTCATTGTAAGGCTTGTCTGTCACCCAGTGATGAAAGTATTTGGGTACCTTATTTAAATCAATGTCTGGAACAAACTAGAGAGAAAGAGAGAAAGAAAATAGGTGGAAAAGAAAAGAAGGAGTTACAGAAGAGGGAAGAATGCATTCTAGAAGAGAAATTATTGAATTCACCAATTATTGAATCCTCACTCTGTGAAAGGAATTTTTCAAATGTTTCCTTACGAGAATGCTACCTGGTAGGCATTTAATAGGGATGTGGAAACTGAGGCTTAGATGGGAAGCATTTTGTCCAAGCTAAGAGGGGAGAGGATTAATATTTGAATCCAAGTTTGAAAGTATGTTCCCTTAATGTGTGAAACAAACAAACACAAAGCCAACCCAGTTATCTCTGCTTCCTGCATGTCTTTGCCTTTATTACTCATGTAGAACCTTCACTTTGGACACTTCCGGTTTTCCTCAACCCAGCAGTTCTCGGATACCAGCAGCATGTTCCGCAATTTGACTCAATTCTGATACCATCCACTTCAGATACCAATCACAAGTAGAAGGCTCCCAGGTTACCCACAGCTTCTGTCTGACTTGGCTACAAATCAAAAGATCTCATGACCTTCACTCTTGGATTTGATTAATTTGAGAGAGTGGCTCACAGAACACAGGGAAATATGCACTTAGATTTACTAGTCTATACTAATAAAAGGCTAATATACAAATTGGTCAGGATGCCTTCACAGTAACAACCAAACAGCAAGCTGCATGGGGCAATCAGGCCAGCAGGGGGATTAGTGAGGGGAGACCAGGCTGGCTGGAGGGCAGTTGAGGGCAACCAGGCTGGGGGAGGGGGACAATTGGGGGCGACCAGGCTGGTAGGGGGGGGCAGTTGGAGCTGATCAGGTTAGCAGACAAAGGTAGTTAGGGGTGATCAAGCTGGCAGGGGGGGAAGGCAGTTAGGGGCAATCAGGCAGGCAGGCTAGTGAGCAGTTAGCAGCCAGCGGTTCCAGATCGTGAGAGGGATGTTTGACTCCTGGGGATTGGAAGGTAGCTATGCTAACCACTATTCCACCAACACCCTTGACTGCTGGGGATTGGATCTATACCGGCAGATGGACATCCCTTGGGGAGTCCCAGATTGGAGAGGATGCCGGCTGGGCTGAGGGGACACCCTCCCCATGTACGAATTTCATGTACTGGGCCTCTGGTCTACACTAATAAAAGAGGAAAATGCTAATTGACCATACCTTCTCTACGCCCACAGCCAATCAGAGCGAGTATGCAAATAAACCCAATAAAGATGGTGGTTAATTTGGATACGATGAGGGAGAGAGGAGTGAAGACTGAAGACATTATAGAAGGAAGAGGGGAGGAAACTGGAAAGCAAGGCGGCTGCTAGAAGGAAAGCAAGGGTGGAGCCTGTGGCCGCAGAGGCCGGTGGTGGTGGTGGATGGGGCGGGGTGGGTGGGGCAGGGTGTGAAGTGGCAGCGGCTTTTTATGGAGGCTTCATCACAGAAGAATGACTCATCATTAACTCCATTTCCAGGCCTTCCTTAGCCTTTCTTGAGAGAATGGGGGGTGGTGCTGGAAATTCCAAGCTTCTAATCATTGTTCTTTCTCATGCCCGCCCCATCTAGGAGCCAACCAGTAGTTCACCCAAGGTCAGCTCACTATAACAAAAGGCACTCCTATCACCCAGGAAATGACAAGCTTTCTAGGTGCTCTATGCTAGGAACGCGAGGCAGAGATCAATATCTATTTTCTATTATCTTATACTCAATTGCTGTGTTGTATTGCCCTCCACCTACAGATTTGATAAGAAGAGAGGGGAGAAGGTCTTTGGAATTCATGTGCTTGCATGTGTCTGTTTTTCTTTGCTCAACTGTAAGCTCCTTGAGGACCAGAATCATGATTTCATATCTCTGCCTCCCCAGAGCCTAAAGCAATTCATAAAAGGCAATACATGTTGCATGAATGAATGAATGGACATCTGCAAAGGCTTAGGATCAAATATCTAACTTTCTCACTCAATTCTGAAGTCATTGTTGGTCTCTTGGGCTCTCAAAATGTAGGTCAAATTAACTTGCCTTCCTCCATCTTCCCCACAGCCAACTCTGTGAGCTGAGGAAGTCCAAGGCTCTCTCTGGATTGTCTGCAAATTCTTGGGTTCAGGAGCAGCCTTGTGCTCTCAGCATCTCCCTCAGTCTCCCCACACCTAGGTCAGCCTGCTGTTCCTGCTTTGCATTATGAATTTGATCCCAGCTCCATCTCTTGCCAGTTTTGTGACTTTAGGAGGGTCGTGTTTGGATTCTGAGACTCAGTTTCTTCTTCTGTAAATGAAGGTTGTGATTTAGATGAGGAGGGCAGACTCAAATGCCTTCAGGGTCAGGCAAGTATTGAGAATGAGGAGTGCAAATCTTTAGTGTAAAATAATAGGGAATTACAAAAATTATGGTCAATGGGAAAGGGTACTCCTGCCTTCTACTACTACTCGTCTTCAGTTGATGGTTTAGTGTGGGAATGAGGGCTCAGTGTGGCCACATTTCCAGTTTATTGCAAAAGATGCAGGGAATGTGGATTTTTATGTGAAATCTTCCAATTCTTAAACGTTGGTGCAAAGATGTTCAGAAACACAGGGAGCCAAACTCAATATATCTGTGTGCTGAATTCAGCCCAGGAGCCACGAGGGTGCAGCCTCTGGACTGGATGTTGTCCAAAGTCTTTGCCACACCGGAAAGGATTTGGCCTAGCAGCAGGCTGTCCCTTCAATCTGTACATTTTTGGCTCTCTGTACTATTTCTGCTACAGTTTAAGCAGAGTGGACGAGGGCTTAAGTGTAACTGTGTTTATAAACACCCTGAAGAATTCCATATGGTATGCCGAATGTGAAGTTGGCTTAATTTGAAGAGATTAAATGTACTCAGGCAATTTTCAGAGCTGTCTGTTTTGTAAATCAATGCGATTTGTCAGTGGCAGGCCAGGAAGGGATGAGCTTTGGGAAGTGCAGCTGGTGTGACCAGGAAGCCAAGTGGTTGGAGCAGAAGAGGCAAATCAGTGTGGAAGCAGCTTGCCTGAACGCACATACTTCCTCTCTGCACTACACATGCACACACACACCACATGCACACACATGCACAAACATACTCACACACAATCCCCTTGCACCTCCTGTATGCTGATTTAGTCTCCTGCTTCTAAAATTATCCAAATGAAAAATGCTTCCTTTAAGCATTCAGGGCAATGTGGGAAATGCTTAGCAATCTGGGACCAGGTATCTGAACTGATCGTGGCAGAAGCCCTCAATGAGGAACCCAAATACTGGGGATGTAGACCCTTCCTCCTCTAATATTAATTACCTATAGGGGCTCAGATAACCACACCCCTCTTCAAGTTTCATCCAGTTTTTTTCTCATGTACATTAAATGTATATTTTAATAAAATTGAGTTGTATCTTATGCTCAATTTTGTTTTATTTTTAATAAGATAGAGCATTTCCCATGCTATTAAATATTCTTTAAATAATATAATTTGTAATCTTATAAAATAAAAGGCAAATATGCAAATAGACCGAACAGTGGAACAATCAGAACAACAGAACAACCAAACAACTGGTTGCTATGATGTGTGTTGACCACCATGGGCTGAGTGCGGAACATGGCGGGCATTGGCCACAGCGGGATGGTGGAGCAGGTAAGCGAAGGCACCTGATGAAAGTGGGGTGCCGGTCACTGTCATTGGGGTGAGCCTCTCATGGTTACTGAAAATTCTTTGCTCCTATGTGCCACAGTCTTGCCTGGCACTCACACCTGCTGCAAACACTGGCCCCACTCACACTTGCAGCTGGCCTCAGATCTGCTGCTCACACCCGCTGCTGGTCCCAATCACTCAGCGTGCCAGTGGGTGTGAGTAGCAGCTGCTAGCCCTGATAACCCCTGAGGGATTCTCCACCTTCCCCTGCTCCTGAGAGGGCAATTAAGGCAGTAGCCCCTGCTCACAACCACTGCTGGAGCCGACACCAATTGCTCCATGCTATCAGTGGGTGGGAGTGAGGCCAGTGCTGTCACTACATGGGAGCAGTGCAGTGGGAATGAGGCTGCCAGCAGACAGGGGACTGGGGGCCGTAGCAGAAGGGGAAGGGTGGGGGTGTGGAGGATGGGCCAAGACCTGCCCCTGTGTCTATGGCAGCCTCATGGCCCACAGTTTATTTCAAGGTGCACAAATTCATGCACTGAGCCCCTAGTAGTTACATAAGAGTACTATGCATGCACATACATGTGAATATCTATTATATCTATCTATCTATCTATCTATCTATCTATCTATCTATCTATCTATATCTATAAGCATACATAGTAGTCAGTACTGAATAAGGGCTTTACTTGTATTGTCTCATTTCATCCTTCCAATAGGCCCATAGGTAACATTATCCCCATTTTATAGATGAGGAAGCAGAGGTTCAGCCACAATACATATAGAACTGACCCAAGTGCCAAAGCCACTGGGTGTGGCTAAGCCAGGTCTCAAACTCATACTATTGTCTTAACTACTGTGTTAAGCAGGATCTACAAGTACTTATCCAACCCCCTATTATTGGACATACGCTTGCTTAAAAATTTCTACTGTTTTGAAAGACACAGTAATGAATGAAAGACACAGTCCACACAGTTTGGCTACATCTCAGAATTCCTTGCTTAAGTTAAATTCCTCACAGTGGAGGACATCTTTCAGGCTCTTGAAATCTATTGCCAGCCTCCTTTGCAGGAGTGCTTTGGAACTATAGGCAAACCTTTTCTAAAGGAATGGCAACTGAGAAGGAACTAAGAACCACAGCAATCCTGGCCCCTCCTGCGTTGAGGCTGAGCTGGAGCCCGCTGACATTGTCTTCTAAATGATGGCACTCAAGTCACACCTGGCGCCCAGAGAGTTTTATTGAATTTCCCTACAATGCCATTATGCTCTGTAAACACAGAGTCAGGCAGAGCAGTGACCAAGGGCCCCTATCACACCACGTAAGGGCACATCTTGCTACATGCCTCCTCTCAAGTTTCTATTATTTCAAATGTCAAATGCACTTTGCCTCAAGCCTTCTCGGCCTTTAATTTTTAAATCCACATGCATTTAATTTATTTATTGGATTTCTATAGGACTTGAGGGGAAATTTAATTCGTATACTTCTGATTCATCTTTGCTTAAACCACTCGATGGCTTAAAAAGCTTTGCTGGCTCTCTTAAGATTTTGTGTGTGTGTGTGTGTGTGTGTGCAGCTTCTTTCCAGAGACAGGATGGTTAGGAGGGGGTATTCTTGTTGAAAAAATAAGTACAAAGCTAGGAAGGTGATAGGCTTGGGAAGGACAGGCTCGCAGCCATTCTTTCTTTCCCTCTTCTTCTTCTTCTTCTTCTTCTTCTTCTTCTTCTTCTTCTTCTTCTTCTTCTTCTTCTTCTTCAATCCAATTCATTATTTATTTTTTCCTTTATGTTTTGTGCTTCTTTATATCATATTCTTATTTTGAATTTTTTATTCAATTAATTTGTGTGAAATATATACTAGTATATTGATATATAAAAGTGTAAGCAACCTTACCAGATGACCAGATGACCGGCTGGTAGCTATGATGCACACTGACCACCAGGGGTCAGATGCTCAATGCAGGAGCTGCCCCCTGGTGGTCAGTGTGCTCCCACAGCCAATCTTTCGCAGCTGGCCAACTTCCCGTAGCCCCAATCGCCCTGATCGGGACTGGGCTAGCTGGCCCCAATTGCTGACCAGGCCGAGGGACCCCTCCCATATATGAATTCATGTACCAGATCTCTAATTGGTTAATAAAATTATATGGGTTTCAAGTGTACCCTTCTATAATACATCATCTGGATATTATATTATGTGTTCACCACCCCAAGTCAAGCCTCTTTCCATCACCATTTATCTCCCTTTTACCCTCTTCTACCGTCCCCCATCCCCTTTCCCTCAGATAATCACCATACTAATGTCCGTGTTCTAGCCATTCTTTAGAACATTCTTGCTGATTAAGAGGTTACAGAAAGGTACAAATAATTGGTAAAGGGGTATCTTTTTTCTTGGTCTCATTACTTTAGTTTGAGAGCCCACCAATACTACAGGGGTGTGCCAAGAAGTTCAGAGACACCTAAGAATCAAAAATTGTCTCATTCAAAACAATTAATTGGTGACATCTGAAATACCCAATCTGTTCTTCTGACTAAAATAACTGAGTTGATATCCTTTCAGCCCAAAGCAGTCTAAACTTTATATTTTCTTAGGTTATTTCAACCTGGAGGTGGGTGCAATTTTCATGAGACTAGATGCTTTTTTCATTTTCTTTTTACTTATTTAGAAATTTTCAAACATTCAGAAAAATGGAAAAAAATCATATAGTGAACACCTATATGCACAATACCTTAACCTTTGGTCCATTTGGTTTATCACACATCAATCCATCTCTCTATGCCTCTGTTAGTCCATCTTATTTCTTATAATATTAAATATGCTATGGAATTATTCTCCCTAATAAATTAGCATTCAGTGAAGAAGCTTGCCAGAAAAGTGCAAGCTGTACTTTGGAAAGACTCTTTTCCCACTTGAGTTACCATTCTTCCTCACAGAACCACACCGGCCTGCCCTATATTCAATGTGCTATGACTTTTGTCTCTATCAGTGTTACTCTAAATACGAGAGTTGGAGGTCAAAACCAGGATTCTGCTGTTCTGCTCAGAAGACCTCCCACACCCTTTAGGACGTGAGGGGAAGGCCTAAGCCAATTATAGAGGTGTTGGAGGTAGAGCAGGTCATCAGTAGGTGGCGCTCTTCCTCTGAACCATGACCCAGATTTCCTACCCCATCACCAGCTGAGACCAGAAACTAACATACAGAAAGTGACAATGAAAGGAGTATTTAGATGCTTTCAGTGTGGAAGGCTGCTTAGTCTGTCCTTGGCTGAGTCTGTGGAAATCTGTGCTTAACCATTCTCAGGGCCTTTTACGTGGAGGCAGCTGTCTCAGGTATCCTCATCCCATTGGAAAAGGACATGTGCTACATATCTGTGTTAAGAATCAGCACTAAAACATTTAGGAAAGAAATATCTGGGAAGAAAATTGGAGACATGATAGAATCCGAATGGTAATTAGTCATATTAGAATAATTTCATTAGAGAAGACAGACTAATTCAACCTTTTATTCTTTTGTTTGTTGATTCAGTGATCAATATTGGGCAGGGGATGGAGTTTGGAATTTATTGAGAAAAAGCTGTTGGAGCCAGACCTGGGTTTTTACCTGAGCAATTCACTGAGTAGCGACTCTTTTATCTGTAAAATGAAGATGATATACTTATAGGGCATTTAATTCCTTGGTTCAATACATATTGATTGATCATCTACTATGTGACAGACACTGTGCTGGAGCTATGAACTAGGCAAGGTCACTGCTCTCACGGAGCTGTAGGGCTGGCTGCATTTCATGACATCTCTATCCATATCTGCCACCCCACATCCCCTCCTCCTCCTCCTCCTCCTCCTCCTCCTCCTCCTCCTCCTCCTCCTCCTCCTTCTTCTTCTTCTTCTTCTTCTTCTTCTTCTTCTTCTTCTTCTTTGATTTTTAGTTTATGTTAAACACCCTTGAAAGCAATAAAAACAAACCAAATCATGAATAAATGCCTATTTTTAAAACCATTTTTGAAGTGTGCTTGACATGTAAAAATCTATACATATTTAATGTATATAAAATTCGATGAATTTGAGGATAAGTGTAGACCTGTGAAGCCATCACCACCATCAAGAACATTAATGTAACCATTACATCTAAAGTTTTTTTTCCATCTTCATCATTATCATTATTATTGTAAAAATATTTACATAAGATCTATCCACTTAGCAAATTTTGAGGATACAGTACAGCACTATTAGCTATAGGCACTATGCTGTATGGTAGATCTCCAAAACTTATTTATCTTGCAGAACTGAAACTTTCTCTGGACCCTTTGACCATCACCTCCTGTTCCCCGCTCTCTGCTTCTCTGAGTTTGACTCTTAGATTCCACATCTAAGTGAGATCATGAAAAAATGGCTGGTGCCCAGGAATTCTAGTGAGGGGAGGACAACAGTCCAAGTTGAGGTTAGAGTAGATAGTGCTATTGCATACAGGGACTTGTAAGCCAGAGCTGAGGATTTTTTTTTTTAATCCAAGTGTAATGTGAAACTATTGAAAGATTCTTAACAATGCAGAGGTATAGTTTTATTTACATACTAGAGGCCCAATGCATGAAATTCAAGCAGGTTGAGAACCACTAGCAGGTTCATTAACAGTAGCAAAATTACAGTTATGAAGTAGCAACAAAAATAATTTTATGGTTGGGGGTCACAACAGGCAGACTCCTTCTCTATAATTCACTCTGCCCTGTCAGGACCCCAACCAAATGTCAAAGATCGGAACAGTGACATTTACACTGTTTTAATTGCCCAGCAAGATTAGCGTTTGTGGACTTAAGTAGTTCCCAAACAAAGCAATGGAATTTAATGGTTCTGCTGTGCGACAAAATTCACCCTTCTTTCTTTCTCTTTCCTTCCTCCCTCCCTCCCTTCTCTTTTCTCTTCATCCCCCTCCTTTTTTTTCTCAGCAGTGAAGACAAGTTTTTACTAGTATAATCAAGACAAATTCCTTGAAGTTTTGATACAATAAAAATGAAAAAAATGAGTTGCACCCACCTTTCTTGCTTTTTATACACATTTTTTTCTCTGTACTTCCCAAAATGCCCAATAATAGATTCTCTAAATCAAGCTATGTTTTGGGAGGCTTTTTACATTTCCTTAATTTTATTTTCAAAAATAAAACCACAAACCCAGAAAGTTTAGAAATAGAAAACATTAAGAAAAAACAACAACACAGAATCACACAACTCCAATACAACTACTGATAAAAACTTGGTGTGTTTCTTTATAGCTTTATTTTTATTGTCCTATGCTTATTTTATATAGTTATAATTCTAGTGTATTTACAATTTGTATCCTTCCTTTAGATGTAAATGTTTATCAGGTACATCTTTCTATTAAGTAATCTTCCAATTTTTGCTGGAAGAATCCATTGAGTGAACCTCCCCTAATTTCTAAATAGCTTTTAGAATAAGGAAAGAAATAAATAAAACAAAATAAATTAAATAGTGTTACTCTTTCTCTTAATGATGAACTCATGTACAGGGGTTAAGCCTCTGGCTCTGAGTTCTGCCATTTGCAACAGCTGTGTGACCTTGGACAATTACTTAACCTCTCTGGGCTTATTTTATTAACACATTAAATGTAGATAAGGTCTTGCCTACCTCATAGGAATTGGATGATATCATTGAAATACCTACTGAGAGGGCAGGGCGAGGTGAGGATGAGCTCCTGACTCCACTGTGGGGCAGAGCGGAGTTATCTTCCATTTTGTAACTGGACCCTGCCCAATCAGGGTTAGCCGAGGCAGTGACATCACCACCGACTGGAGTAAAACCCCTGGACTGGGCGAAATTTGCTCTCTCTTCCACCATGCTGCCAGCATGAGTGGGACAGAGCCCATGCTAGCATGGAAAAAGCTCTTTTGTTTATTGCATCGGACTCAGCTCCCTGGTGGTCCTTGGGGATCACAAAGTCTGGGCGTAACACTACTGCAGTACCTGTCACATGATGAGAGCTCAGTAAATGACAGCCATCATTAAAATCATGATCAATATCCTATTTAAGTTTCCAAAGATGATTTTGGTGGAATGAACACTGAATTACGGACCATAAAGTGGGAGCTCCGGACCTGGATGAGCGGTGACTAGATGCTGATTTCTTTACCTATAAAACAAAGAGTTAAAAACCTGTCCTGTCTCTTTCAAAAGAACCAGGAATGAGATAAACCGTTCTATCATGCAGGACCTCATGCACTTAAGATCTCATTCACTTTCTGTGGTCCCAAAGGCACTGTCCTCTGGCTGTGGCAGGGGAGACAGGGCCTCTCTGATTACCAGCCCTCATTCCAGAGCCCCTTCTGTTCCTTAGAACAATGCTTTTTGGAACACAATACTATGCAAAGGTCAGCAAAGGCTTTCCCACCAGCTCCTTCCCTCCCATTCACAGAAGGCCCAGAGCCACATGGTTCTGCTGTGTTAAGGAAACCCATACCTCAGGCTTTTTTTTTTTTTTCTTCCTTTTTTTCTGTCCTATTTTCATTCATTTTAGATATTCTATCAATGCCATTTGCACGGCTCAAGTTAGAAGTTGTCAGCATTTCCCACTTAGGCCGCTATTTCCAAGAGACGGTAATTTGATCGCAGCATTTGTTCGGGGCAGCAGCCGGCCAAGGAGAGGTCTCCGTGCAAAGGCGTCTTCCACTCACTCAAAACCACGGCCAGTGCCGCGCTCCTTCTGTGACCAATTTAAAATGACTGAGGGCAACAAAACACACTGATATTTTGAATTCTGGGGGACGGAGCTGGTTGCTTTGACACTGGCGTAAAGTTCACGGCTGCAGGTCACCAAGAGTTTATTCTCTAGCCTCCTGACAGGATCGCAGGAGCTGCCAAGCCAGGTCCTCCCTCTGGGGAAATTGGGTCTGTGTGTGCCCCCTCCTAGCCTTTTGTCTTCCTGCCATTTCGGGGGGGGGGGGCGGGAAGGATGGATTAAGTGGCGGGGAAGGTTGGAGTCAGCCCCTCCATTCTGTGAGTTTTCCCTGTGAGGGGAGCAGGCTGGCCAGGGAGCAGCGAGGGGACCAGAAGACAGGTTGCTGTTACAAGGCTGCCCCTCCCGCCTTTGCACACCTGGCCAGGTGTCACCTCCCCTGTCATCCTGAGAAGCCTGAGAGGTATTCAGGGATTGGCTGCTCCTCCTGCTTCACAGACTCATCCATTCAAGGGCTATTTATTGAGCACCTACTGTGCGTCTTGTGCTTTGCAGCTTGCTGGGTATGTGA
This sequence comes from Pipistrellus hanaki, assembly GCF_964339955.1. Lineage (NCBI taxonomy): Eukaryota > Metazoa > Chordata > Mammalia > Chiroptera > Vespertilionidae > Pipistrellus > Pipistrellus hanaki. The sequence continues at coordinate 197,730,785 of NC_140503.1, read as the reverse complement.
ACTTGACTGATGGCAAGCTGCCTCTGGCCAGGGAGCCCCGGCAGTCATGGAGGGATGTGCAATGATCCCCGTGATTAGGACTCAAAGGGGGACCTGAGGCCGCTTAGAGGCGCGATCTGGAGCTGCAGTTTAGAGAAACGCTCTCTGCAAAAGTGGCCTTTCACTGGAGAAAGGCAGCTGTGCTGGAGGTGTGGAAGGACTTCGGGAGGCAGATGCACGACCAACACTCTCTTTGAATTATTACCGGGTACGGGTACCAGGCTTCCTGTCAAGTTTTGTATGTTTGAGCAGAGATACGTTAGATATGAGACTTGGATACCTATTTAAACTGCTTAAGTTAAAAGAGGGGAAACTGATAAAACTCAAGGATAGAAAGCATGGCCAGACCTTGTGGGGCATGGGCTGGGAAATATGGCTTCCTCCTCCTTTCCCTTAGGTTACTACCCGCTGGGGATGAAATCCTGGCTCCCTGTGTGGCCTTTTCTGACACTACCCAGGAGGGAGGTTGGGGTACCACACAACAGCGGGGCAAAGATGGGGAGTTTAGGGTATTGGCCTTCGCTGGCAGAGGTGGAGGGGAGCCACAGCGTTTTTGTGGCACTTTGCTGGAGTAGGGTGCTTATTGTCTAAATGTTTTCTGTCCTAGTCATTTCGGTAGAGAGAGAGGTTTCTGCAGAGACCTTTAGTCTGTTCTCCTTGGTGTTCCTAGATTTGTAACATCTCCAATATCCAATCTGGAATATGCAAGGCAAAAAATAACCCAGGGAACTCATCCCTACGCCATTGCTTGGATCTCATGTTCCCCAACTAGCCAGCTCTGTTTCAGAGACTTTTTATATTTGCCCACGTAATGCCTAGTGTTTTTGGTTGTACTTGGTGGGAAAAATAGGGGCAAGAATGTCTACTGCATCTCCCTGAAGGTGGGAGTCATTCATATCCTTTTAATCAACTACTTTTCTACTGAATCAGTCAGAGTCAGTTCTGTGGTTTAAAACTAAAATCTTGTCTGACATAGAGAACTCAGTGGTGAATAACAGAAAACCACTCGAGAAGGTTTTAACAGAGCACGACTTATTAGGACTTATTAGAGGATAATCGACAATCCCTAGCATCTTGTGGAGAGCCTCAGAGGAACTGTGAAGCTAGCAATGAGGCCCAAACTACACCTGGGAACAGCGGCAGTGGTGATGCCACCATCACCATCGCTGTACCATCACAGGGCACAGACGCTGAGCATGACCTTCAGAGCCACAGTTCCTGGAAACCAGAAAATTCTGCCCTTACCTTTGGCAGGGAAATTCAATGTGGCCTTTGCTTCACTGAATCACTTTCTCATTCAAAGTCTCATGTGTGGATGTGTGATTGAGGCCAAGTCAATGCCTGTGTCCTGGCTGCAAGGGATGCTGGGAAAATTATTTCTGGCTTCTGTCTAATGAAGATAAAGACATTTACAAAATATAGAAAAGGTGTCTGAAAACATGACAAGTGGCCACTACAGAATTTATTTCAACAGTGTACATAAAAAAGCCAGTGAGGACCCAAGCTAAGGTGAAGGTAGAGGAGATGAAGAGGAGAAATGCACTTAAGAGATAATAAGGAGATGGAACCAGTGGAAATTTGTAACAGATTGGGTATGAAGCATGAAAATAAGAGAGAAGAATCTAGTTACAGGTCAAATATTTATGATTTTAAGCAAATGATGACTAGGCATTTAAAAAAATATTTTTTATTGATTTCTTAGAGGAAAGAAGAGGGAGAGAGAGAGAGATAGAAACATCAATGATGAGAGAGAATCAATGATCATCTGCCTCCTGCATGCCCCACACTAGGTATTGAGCCCACAACCCTTGCATGTGCTCTGACAGGGAATTGAACTATGACCTCTATGGTTCATAGGTTAATACTCATCCACTGAGCCATGTCAGCCGGGCAGATGATGACTAGTTATTAAGTCAATGGCTGATGAAGAATTCAGTTCCTAATTCCTAACACTCCTTTGCTTGGGGTAACTTTACTGAAGAAAAGTACAGAAGACAGAATTCATCTGTTTTTCAGCATTACCACCATTGTTATTGTGCCTTCCAACAAGCCATTATTAGCCTTAGGGGTGCTGCGAGCTAAGACCTTCAGAAACTAGCTGAGCAGATCTCCAAGACAAACAAACATTTCTGAAGAGTGTCTTTCCTCATGGTGTCATGGTATACATCTTTTCTCATATTGATCATAGTTTTACATTCTATCAGCTTCCAAAATTTATTTGGAAGATTTATCATTAAAACACATCTACACACATGGATGTGTTTGAGAAGATTCAAGAAATCAATGGAATTGAGTCCAAAACTTTGCTATGATATTCTTAATTATCATCAAGGAAGAAAGAAGATTGAATGGATTGTGTACATGTGTTGCTATGGACTTAATTGTGACTCCTCCCAACTCCCCATTCATGTGTTAAAGCCCTAATGGTCAATGTAACTGTATTTGAAGATAGGATTTTTACAGGAGCAATTAAGGTGAAATGAGGTCATAGGTTAGTGCCCTGACCTGTTAGGGTTAGCATCCTTATAAGAAAAGACACCAGAAAGCGCTATTTATATCTGGGTGGGGTCTGCAAGCCAGGAAGGGAATGTCACCACAAACTGACCCTGCTGGCCCCCTGATCCCGGACTTCCAGGACTGTGAGAAAATAATTTCTGTTGTTTAAGCCACCCAGCCTGTGATTTTTGCTATGGCAGCTTGAGCTAACTAAGACATGTACTGCACATGCCTGATTATCAAGAAAGCAAACTGTTTTCCCAGTTCTGAGCTCGGAGGGTAACCCAGCCTGCAGGTTACTCTGATAAGAGACATTGAACAATACATTAGCATTGATAGCAGTTTCTCAAATCACTGTTAGGTGACCTTGAAACAGCTCAGGTAAAAAGCTGATACTTGAAAGCTCAGTTGCAGTTCTTTGGAGAGCTTTTGGGAACCAAGTCCTATGAGTCAGGTTCTGAGCTTCCTGGCCCTGGTGCTGGAGAAGAGGGTTGTGGCCATCAGCTGCTAGGTGCAGGTCCTGTTGGTACCCAGGAATCGGTGTTACGTCTGGTCCATACCTTCTGTGCTGCAGCCCACAAGCTGGAACACTCCTGAGAAAATGGTGTGTGAGTGTGTGTGTGTGTGTGCGCGCGCGTGCGCGCGTGTGAATTTTACATGTGCCAAATGAAGAAAAAGAGGTTAGCCCAGCTTCAGAAAAATGTCTAGTCAAGGTCACAAGAGAAAAAAATACCTTCAAACGCCAGCAGATGGGGACTGTGTGTGGAGTGGGCCCTGAGGGCTACACATCTGGTCCAAAGAAGGTAGCCAATCTTTTCAGAAACCAATGGATGCCCTACAAGAATATTCTGCATGCCAAAGCATGGAAGGCAGATTTAACCTGGAGAATCCCTGGGCTGTGGGCCTCACAAACAGCAAGACCGTTACTCTCAGGTATCCATTATTCCATCCAAACCATACCTAACAATTCAAATGAAGATAACTGCCAACACTTAACACCCACAAAGCAATTCTTCTTTAAAATAGTAACGACCACATCAGGACTTTATCGCTGGAGTTTGGAGAATAGATATTCTCCCTGCTGCTGCAGGGGCTTTTCCTTCTTTTTCATTTGCTTGGGCTTGTTTCCCAACTGTGTGTCCTTCAGCAGGGTTTCTAAATGGGTTAACAACACCCTCCCTCAAAGTGCTTGGTCAGGATATTTGTCGCTTTTTTTTTTTTTTTTTTTCAGCTATGGAAAATGCACACAGGGATTGAAAGGCCCCGTTCATGCAACATTGCTCAAAGGATTTCAGGATTCCATTACTGTACAAATCCTTTAATTAAAGCCAGTTCCTCCAGGCCCCTATTGCCCAGGCCCAATCCACAGCGTCCCTGGCGACCTTGGGACAGTTGATTAATTGACGAGTTGGCAGTGCAACCATTCCTTCGGAGATCCCAAGATATATCTGCTAAAACAAAAATGCCCCCCGGACACCAGATGGTCCCGTGTTTGCAGTGGCTCTTAAAATTTATCTGCAACTTCTCCCCTGTGTGACTAACGTCTGCTGCCTTCTACTCAGTGGCTGTTTCGACCCATCACCCTTCCTCTCTAAGGCAAAGGACTCTTCAGCCAAGAGGTATTTTTGGAAACTCAAGAGGACGTTTTTGCAATTTGGCAATAAGAAGAAACGTTCTCCACTGGGCCCCAGTCACCGTTGATATCAAAGTGGCCAGATTTTTGAAAAATATCTCTGCCTGGGCTTTTCAGGGATTCAGCACGAAGCAATTATATCTGGGAAGCACCAGCATCTAGATTCTGCTTATCAGAAGAGAGAATTGAAGGGAAATGGAAGAAGAGTCAGGCGGGAGCATTTTTTTTTCCTGGCAACTTTTAGGGGTGACTCTAAATGCTTCTTTTTAGAATTCTGGGTATTCTCCTTTGCCTTTGTTAGAACCCCATGGAAAATGCTCTAGTAAGACTGAGTTCTGATTCATTTTCAGAAACCAGAGAATTCAACCAAAGGCAAACTTTTAAAGTCATTTAAAAAAAGTGGGCTCTGAAATTTGCAACGAGTAGAAGATGGATGGCTACTGTTTAAGAACTAAATCTATTGGACAGGGGGAAAGACATTTATTTGGTTAGATAGTAAATACATAAGATTTGGTGTATTTGGTGTACGTAAGATGGTGTACATATATATGTATTTATTCATTTCCACACACATAAAAACTTACGCTATGTATGTAGAAATAAATATCATATATAATAAAAGACTAATATGCAAATTGGCCTAACAGCAGAACGACTGGTCGCTATGACACACACTGACCACCAAGGGGAAGATGCTCAATGCAGGAGCTGCCCCCTGGTGGTCAGTGTGCTTTCACAGAGGGAGCACCACTTAGTCAGAAGCTGGGCTCACAGCTGGCAAGTGCAGCAGCAGTGGTAGGAGCCTCTTCCACCTCTGCAGCACTAAGCCATATGTCGGACATCTCCCCAAGAGCTTCCTGACTGTGAGAGGGCATAGGCCGGGCTGAGGGAAAGAATTCTGTGCACTGGGCCTCTAGTATTCAATAAGTGTTTTGAGAAGAGCATGTTTGACTAGTAAGATGAGTAACAAAGTGAAAATAGATGAGACTCTACAATCTGGCAACCTACAAAATGAAGTGCGTTAAGAATGCCGGTAGAGACTAAGCACATATATTAGTGGTTTCAGCTAAGAATGGATGGCACCAGATTCTCTCCTGGTTACTCTTGTCGTGCTAATGAGCAAAACCACATGCAATGAAGTAAATGGAAAGGGTGGGAGAAGACAAGAGTTTGAGTGACTTGCCCAAGACATAGAGTTGTGAGCTTGGACTTTCACACAGCAATTGCTTCTCCCTCTGGCCTGATCAAATGATGGGCTGAGGAACTCTCTAATAATTGCTACCTGTCTCTGGAGCAGTGATGATCTACCTCAGCTGCATATGGAATCATCTGGGAAGCCTAAAAAAATATTGATGCCTGGGTTCCACCCCCAGAGACTCTTGGCCAAGGGTACCATCTAGTTATGGGAATTGCCTTTCAAAAATCCCTGGAATTCTGATAGGAAGCCAAGTGAAGAACCACTGGATGGTGTGATTTAAATCCCATGTGGTGAATCAATGTAAAGTTTAAGATTTGTGGCCTCAGCTTTCCTTTGGCTCTATATCATCATAGTCCTTTACCTATGCCTATATCTTGGTTAGAAAAAACATGTTCCACTTGTGATAATATTGGTAGAGCTGAATATGGATGGCGTTTATTATCAAAGCAATTCTAGCTGGTTAGAGGTGCAAAAGCTTTCACTATTGTTCTCAAATAAACTTTAAAAAAAAGTTAAGTAAAGAAACCAAGTGTTTGTGCTTCCCATATTGCCCTGCCTATCCTATTGTTGTTGCCACTATTATAGTCAATTGTCTGTAGACAACAGGGTAGCAGGACATCTCTGGTGGGACTGTGGAGTTGATGTGAGTTGCCTACAAATGTGGGCCTTGGTTGCTCTCCCTCTCCCTGCTGCCTCTCAGGAGGGTAAGGATACCCAGGATGGCAGGGTGAACTCAGCTTATACCTGGATTTCTGTGATAAGAAACAGAAACTGCGAACAAGCAGGGGGAGGGGAGTAGAATTATGCTTGCATCTTCCCCAGCTTACAGGTAGAAACTGAGACTGGTCCGATTAACTCACAAGTCACTCTTAGATAATAAAACATTCTTTGATCACTTCAAAATGACTAGTCTTAAACAGAGTACCAACTTAGTCATTTTAAAAAATGTTCAGTCCCCCTGAGGAAAATGTTAACTTCATTTTCTTCAGCTAAGGAAATTAAAGTTAGAGAGAATAAATGATTTCATAAAAGTCCTAGAGGTAGAAAGTGGGGAAGTCAGGATTCATGACACAATCTGTATCACTCTGCAGATCACGCTGTTTCCTTTCTACAAAGAGACCCTCATTGTCTCTCCAGCCTGTTTAACCTATCCTTGAGTAAATAATGAGCAAAGGGTTGAAAACTGGTATATCTCAGTCTGTTAGCTTGTCCTATGTAGGTGGTGTTCTTAGAGACTGAATTCTGAGATCACCTATAGAGGAGCATTTGGCATCTGTCTTACTGGGAAAAGACAGGAATTGTTTATAAGCAAAGTTTCTTAATCTTTGGTCCATGAATGATCTGGTGGGATGAAAAATATTTTTTTCTAGGGTTTTTTGTTTTTTGTTTTTTTGGTGCCACTTTATAAATTACCCTTTTGGCCATAATGTTTTTTCAATGTAAAAATATTTTGGATAAAGGAAGTTATTTATTAAAGAAAATAATCTGAGTTGATATGATAGGATGAATTATATTTAAAGCCCCAACTTTTGCTGGAGTTTCACCTCCTGTTTATTGAATATGAACATTGCGTCGATCCAATGGTGTGGCATGGGTGAAGTCAATGCTCCTATATGCTAGTCTGTTCCTATACCTCCAATCCTTGCCACCCTGGTAGATCTCAGGTGCGGCCACATGATTTGCTTTTGTGATGTGCGAGTGGGATTAATGTGCATCACTTGCAGGCAGAGATCTTAAGAACCATCATAATTCATCATGCTCCTTTTATTTCTCCCGATGATCTTGGAATCATGTGACAAGATAGTGCTTCTGTCTGTCAGACTTCTGAGTGGCTTTGGGAAGTGAGCTTGTTTATCAGCCCATGGTGGACAGGAGGCGTGAGTGAGAAATGGATTTGGTGGTTTTAAATGGACTTTTCAGATCACTGTTGCTGAGGTTTTCAGATCACTATTGCAGCCTAGCCTACAACCTAGCGTGGCCTGATAGACCCAATGTCCATTTCAATCCTTCCTGCTTTATCCATTTATATGTTGACCCCAAACACAGGCAATAAGGAGCCAGGGATGGGAAGGAATTGCATCTCCAGTGTGCCTTCCAAATGCTCAGACTGGTGCTAGGTGTCATTCCCAAAGCCATTTTATTTCAGCCTCTACAACAGCCCAATCACATGTGTGGCGCTCCGGCATGGCCATGGCATACTCAGCCTTCTGTGCCACACCAGCACAGCCATGAGTGAACCTGAGTGGGGGCGGCTGAAGGCTTACGAAAAGACAGATAAGAGAATGACAGCTGGGTCTCGGTGGGATGCTGCTCCCTGAGAGACAGCGCCAACGCCCGCAAGCTGTGTCTTTATTTTATAGCAGATGCCATGAAGCAAAGTAAGGGCATGGTCAAGATGTTTACAACATTCTCGTGAGTTTCGATCCTACTCAATTGCATGCACCTGATCAAGCTTTGTTTTCTTGCGGCCTATATCACTCTGGCACGTGGGGCCACGTGTTCAGACTATAGGTTCAAGCTCACAACTATAGCTGTTGGTTATCATTGTGCGGGGAGGGTTCTGCCCTCCAAGCTGGGACTTGCACGTGGCCACGAGAGGACTGTGCCCTCTCATCAGTCAAAGGCTTGAACCTGCCCAAACACTATAGCCACGCCCCACAGACATGGGCAGGGACTCCTAGCTCCAGCACAGGGTTGAGGAAACTGAGGCTTGGAGAAGGCTGAGTGCCCAGTGCAAGGCCTCTCGGTTTTCACTCCAAAGCTCTCCCTCTTTCCACTAAAGCAACTGTGTCTCCCTGAAATGCTTGCTAAGGTCACTCTGGGAGAATCTTTTGGATCTTAAAAAATATAATAACCTTTACTAATGACCTGGTAATTGTTTTTATAGCTTCCCAATGAAGTGTGAAGTGTTCTAAGAGACAGCACAGGGCAATTACCTTTGATGGTGAAGTTTTCCAAAGAGCGATTGCCTCAGTCTTTTGGGCTCCACTATTCTGGGCTCCTGGCACCCAGTCTTCCGACTTCTGAAGTTCAGAGTGATAATGACCTGATGCTGAGCTGCAGGTCTGGGAACGTGCAGAGGTTGTCTTTACTTTAAAGCACGAATCCTGTCGTTCTTTCCCAAAAATGGCCACATAGTAATATATGAACAAATAGTAAGTAGCTGGCATTTATCAAGCACTTAGGCTGATCCATGACTGAGCTCAGCACTTAAAGTCACAAGCCTCTCCAACCAGGACCCGGAGCAGTGCCCAGCACATGGCGAGGGCTCCATAAATATCTCTGTAATGAATGAATTATCCACAACAACATTTGTTGGACCTGCTGCTTTAAGGCCTGTTCCAATGCAATGAAATGCTTTCTGCTCAAACACAATGAAAATTTATTGAGAGGGGGGGAAAATGTTTAATGTTCAGACCACTCGGTCATCGAATTCACATCCAAGAAATCATTCTAAATCCCAAGAAGGCAAGACAATTGATTTTAACTGAAGACATTAACGATTATGTCAGCTAACCTATTAGAATTAGGTCAAACGTATGACCTCGTAGGGTTTCTTTACTTTAGTATACAGAACTGGACTCTCTATAAAGAGAATTCTGTTCCTCATAGGACAATGCCCTGTATTAGGACATTTAACAGTTTACTTTCAAAGCCCTTTCCAATAGTTGCCTCATTTTATTCTCACAATTGCCAAGTGCAGCAGGCAGGGCAGATGTGTTTGTTATGAGTTGCAGCTGAGGAAGTTTAGAGGCATTAGTGATCTTCCTGAAAACCACACACTCATCCAGTGGCGGGGGCGGGCTGTGGACTGGAACCTGTGCTGTCAGCTCTGAACAAGGAGTGCTCTCCATCACACCACTTCCGGTAGGTTCTGATACCCAGGGGATCGGTTGTACGTTTTTGGGTTATTTCTGCATTTCCATGCTCACTGTTTGGTCAGGTCTGATTTTTCCTGAAGTGAGAGCTGACACCTGTGATGGTTAATTTTATGTGTCAACGGGGCTGGGTCATGGCAGTCAGTTGTTTGGTTAAATACCAGTCTATGTGTTACTGTGAGGGTATTTTTTTTGGATGTGATTAACATTTAAATCAGTAGATTCTGAGTAAAGCCCATTATCCTCCAAAATGTGAGTGGACTTCAGCCAATCAGTTCAAAGCCTTAGAGCAAATGCTGAGGTCCCTGGCAGGGGAAAGGAATTCCACCTTCAGACTGCCTTGGGATTCAAGACCACAACAACAACTCCCACTGGAATTTCCAGCGTGACAGCCAGCTGGCAAATTTCAGACTTGCCAGCAGCCCCCACAGTTGTACCAGCCAATTCCTTAAAATCCAAATATATGTTATTTACACAGCCTGTTGGTTCTGTTTTTCTGGGGGAGGCCTGGCTAATACAAAACCTGATGCCTTAGGATTTTCTGGCAGATGATGATGGCTCCCACTCTTAAGTGCCTACTATGCGCCAGATGCTTTTCTTGAGCCATCCCATGTAATCCTCACAACTCCATGTGGTGAGCATCATTTCCCCCATGTCATGAAAGAAAACAATATCAAAGAAAAGGTTGAAGAAATTCACCCAACATCAGAGAGTGACAGAGAATGACGCCAGGTTTCCAGGCCTATGCACTCAGATTCACCTTGCAATCTGCTTTCTAAGACTGCCTAAGAATGCATCCTGGCACACATTAGGCAACTGGCTATATTTTTCAGATGTGTTATTTTATCTGTCAGGAAACAGCAGTCCATGTGTCAAATATTATTTGGTAGACATAGTATAACGCCTTGAACTAAAAGAAGAAACCTTTCTATTACTATTTACTACCTCTTCCAATTCGTTACAGAGGGGACTCCAAAATCTGTCACCGGGCAACTAGAACCGGAGTCCAGTTGCAGGGCAGAAGACAGCAGCCTACCCCTTGCAGGCTCTGGGTTTAGAGATGCTTGGGCCTGAAGGTGGCGCTGCGGGACGGAGAGCAAGGTCAGTGGCCCTGGAGTCCTCGCTTTCTCTTTGCATGACCATGGCCCCTTGGAGCACAGGTTTCCTGATGCTCCAGAGAGAGGAAAAGAGAGAGTTTGAGAGTGGCAGCCACCTGTCCCTGTGTAGTAATTGCATTCTCAGTACCATTATTTAATCTCTCTCTCTCACACACACACACACACACACACACACACACACACACACACGTAAATGAAACCTCAGGAAAATCAACTCTATCTTCCTCTGGGAAACATGAAATGAGCTTTGGAAGTTTCAAAAAAAAAGGCGGGGAACCTCCTTCGCAAGCATTTATTTTTAGCTCCCCTCTCCTCTGCAGAATGGCTCACGCAACTCAAACTATTTCTGAAAAGAGCTGCTGGGGACGAAGTGGAGATGTATGTGGGTACGCCTCCCCAGCCGGGCTCTCAGAAGCAGGTGAGATGCAGATAAAGCAATCGCTCCGCAGCCACCGTTGACGTCAGCGCTGGAGATTTCTTCAATTCGCTTAATCCTTTCCTCCTGATGCGCACGCTAGAGGAAAGCAAGTGCCATAATTATCCTCCCCCGGGCTCTCCGGTCCCTGTCGGCTTGCCCAAGCTGCCTGCTCGCTGAGCCCCGTGGCACATTGAGGTGGGCTGTGTGTGACAGATTGCTAAATCCAGCCTCCTCAAGGCAGGGGACTCTGTGTTCAAGTGGCACGGGCTCTCAAGCCTCCCTTCGGGGCTGAGGCAGGCCCAGAAAGTTCTGGAAAGCTGCCTTGTGACTCAGGAAACCACTTGCAAAGAAGGCCAGCTCTACACCACTAGCAGAGGTAGCTGGCTGTGTTTAGGATTTAGACCTGGGAAAAGCTCCCTCCGGAGAAGAATGTCAGCCTCAAATGCCATAGCAAACACTGGCACTCGTGTGACAGCCAGGGGCATAGGACCTGGCCCTGCCTCCTATCGGAACACGACAGGCCCATCTGTTTGCAGCCATGCCGCCATCTATTTCTCTGTTATTCATACCCCACACAGCTCCATTTCCCTCTTTGAGGCCACTGTTTTGGATGCAGAAACTGCTAGCAGTTAGAATCCAGCCCTGCCTCCAACCACCGGTGTGAGCCACTTTCTGAGCCTCAGTTTCCTCATCAGTAAGTTGGTAAAATGCATTTTTTTCACAAGGTATTTGTGAGGATTGAGTCATAAATACAAGGCACTAAGGTGAGTACTCAATAAATTTATTAAAGGGCTGAAACCGGTTTGGCTCAGTGAATAGAGCGTTGGTCTGTGGACTGAAAGGTCCCAGGTTCGATTCCGGTCAAGGGCATGTACCTTGGTTGCGGGCACATCCCCAGTAGGGGGTGTGCAAGAGGCAGCTGATTGATGATTCTCCCTCATCAATGTTTCTAACTATCTTCTCTGTAAAAAAATTAATAAAATATTTAAAAAATTTTATTAATGGGACTTGCCATAGCATATTAGCATTACTGATACTAATATTGTTTACTTCCATAGTGCTTCATTATAATTTTCATTATAATTTTCAAAGTACTTCCAATAACATTTCTTTACCTGCTATATAGTAGATATTATGTCCACAACAGTTTTCAGACAAGGTTTGATAGGCTCTACATCACTGAGAATAGAGGTTGGCAAACTGTGGACCAAATTTGGCCCTCTGTATATTTTTATACATAAAGTTTTATTGGAACACAACCATGGCCATTCAGTTATGCATTGTCCATGGCTGCTTTTGTGCCACAAAGGCAGTGCTGAGAAGGTTAGGCTTGCAAAGCCTAAAACATTTTCTATCTGTCCCTTGACAGAAAAAGTTTGCTGACCTCTGACACAGATTGCAAATGTGGGAACCAGGACTAAAATAATGGAGATGCTTACTGATGTTCTCTATTCTGCTCATGTCTCCTTTTCCCATTCCCTTCCCCAGCATAGCACTCTAAGAAGCTTTTGGGTGTTGGAGTGTGGACTGGGGCAGCTCAGAGGTTCTAGGCCCCTGGTTGGCAAACTGCAGCTCACAAGCCACATGCAGCTCTTTGGCCCCTTGAGTGTGGCTCTTCCACAAAATACCACGGCCTGGGTGAGTCTATTTTGAAGAAGTAGCGTTAGAAGAAGTTTAAGTTTAAAAAATTTGGCTCTCAAAAGAAATTTCAATCATTGTATTGTTGATATTTGGTTCATTTGATCAATGAGAAAACCTAGATCTCATAGCTGCCCTGTGCCATGTGCCACGTCCAGTCCTGAGTGCCAGGAAGACTCCAGGGTATGGCAGGGGGTGGAGGGGAGGAAGGGGATCAGAAAGTAAAGATATTATGATAACATAGGGTAAACTATCTGCTAAGGGTAGTAGGCAAATGGTCCAGTAGATCTGGAATTGGAGAGGGAGCCTGGGAGAAGAGGCTGAGGCCAGAGAAGCACAGAAAGGAAAGACCTTTGGGGCCTTGCATTGCATTATCGGGAACTTGGATGGTTTCCTGAGGGGAGCAAGGAGTCCCTGAGGGTCCCACAGGGAGTGTCCTCAGGCTCCTTCACACCACAGGGACCCCCGCCTGTGGCCTCTTCTCCTCCCAGTTCTGCCCCACTCGGCAGATGTGCTTTCTACACCCGATGTTCAGGCTTTATCCATACCCACTTCCAGGCAAACAGCTGCCTTGGCCACACCCCAGACCTGGCGGTGTGCACACTGGTCAAGCTCTGCCTTTAGAAAGGTGGACTTGGAAGGGGTCCCGTGTAGGGTCAAAATGTGTTCAGAGCTGGAGTATCAGGAATGCAGGGTATGTGGACCAAGGTCTCAAATTATGCAGCAAGGGTTGGGGGTAGGGGCTCACACAGCCTTGGTGGGAATGTCCTCTTGGCCGAAAGACTGTTGGCCCCATGGTGACTCCTCACCCCAAGTGTGGGGCACAGCTGAGGGAGAGCCAGAGCTGGACCCTACGCAGTGCGGAGCCCAAGCCAGAAGCCCCAAAGTAGGGATCATGCCCTGTCACCTGATCAGATTGGCTGCTACTGTAGTTCATTGGACACTCATGGTGGTCTGAACCAAGGTGGAGAAAACAAGGTTGAATGAAGAGAACAATTCAGGAGAGAAGTTGACAGTCCAATCCCCCCAGCTGGTGCTGCGGTCTGGCCCCTGCCCACTCTGATCGAGCGGCTGCCCGAACCATTTGCCTACACCTCTCAGGGCCGCAGCTGAACATGGAGGATTGCAGGATGGGAAATGTGAGTCATAATTCACATATGCAGCTTTCTGAGGAAGTGAGATCCGATGGGCAGCCATGGGTCAGCCAGTGAAAGAGAGTGAGGGTCGGAAGTAAAAAGAGAGAAGGGGTAAGGAACAGTTCCAGAAAGACTGTCAGGAGAAATCATGATGTGGCCCATGTTTTCTCTGGCAGGAGTGAAAGAGGAAGGTGGTAAGTGGCAAAAGGTAGGTGGGACCCAGGCTGTCTGTGGTATTAGTATACTACAATATGTGTGTGTGTATGTGCATACGTGTGTACTGTATATGTATGTGTAAGTGTATGTGCATGTACCTCTGCAAGTGACACATATAAGGGGGTTGCACCTTTCCCCAGCAAGCCAGGGGATGCAGGCTGATGTTCACCTCCTCTTTCCTTGGTGGGGATGTAAAAGTAGAGAAAGAATTCAACTGCAATGAACTGAAGTTGCAAAATAACAACTAACATGCACACACAAAGCAAAATGAAAAAGAACTGCAAACATCTCTTCATCCACACAATGGAAATAATTTAATGTCTGACCCAACAAAGCATCTGAAACGCAGGCAAGCGTGCCATGATTTGGATGCTAATCACTGTTTTTAACGAGTTCTTCAGATGAGTTTATGTTTGTGGCCTCAGCGACCCCAGAGGACTCCTGGGTCAGTTATCTGTAGTGGGAACACAGTGTATACTCTCTTTGCACAAAACAGGGCCCACTTCCAAGGAGTTATTATGCTTTCCCTATCAATAAAGCTTGATTTTTATGGGTGTTTAAAATCACACTACCAAGACCCACGGGTATTATATGGGTAGGTGTTGAATAGGTTCCAGGACACAAGTCTGCCAACACCCATAATCTACATGAGCTCAAATGCCCTAACACAGTGCCCTTGAAGTTCCTCCCAGAAAGACCAGCCCTGCCAATTCTCCAGTACTCCCGAAATAAGATAGAGTCTTCTGAAGATTGAGAAGCATTTTGGAAAGAGCTGGGGACTCCCCTCGGGGGTGCTGGCTGACCCTCTTTAAATGTAGGCTGCCATCTCCTCACTCCCAGTCCTCTCGTTTTCTCTTTTGCCCATCTGCACAGTTTTTAATCTGACTGTGGAGGAAGGCCTAAAATTAAGGTCCTGTGTCAGGGGCTGCCTCGGCATTTGGTGAAGTGGGGAGGGCCTTAAATGGCCTAACCCCGAGGTTCCCATGTTGCTCCCACAGATAAGGGCTTCGTAAACAGACCGGTGTGCTTCTTGCTCATCCCCAAGGAGCAGGCTTCAATTCCTCTCCAGCTCCAAGACATTCACACGTGCCAATCGTGTCCTCCCGCTGGAATCAGGGGCTCCCCACCCTTTTGATAAACCTTCCACAGTCCCCTGCGGTTCACTCTGTTCCCTAGTGCAAGCCCCTGTGTCCCTGCACGGCACAGTGTCCTCCTCCCTTGGGGCTGTGAGTTTGTGACTAATAACCTGCTCTGGTTTCATCTGTCCAGTGCCAGGTGTCTTGTATTGGGTGGCCCCATCGCCCTGGGGAGTAACTCCCTGCCTCACCAGCAGGTTGAATGCGAGGGAATGAAAACAATAGGAGGCAGATGAACCTGGGTTTAAGGTGTCACTCTATGCTCCCCCAGTCTTTGGCTGTGTGACTTGGGCAAATTGTTTCACTTCCCTGAGCCCCTCAGCTGCAATGCAGGACCTGCCCTATGGGCTGTTGGGAAGATTACGTGGGATAATTTATTCCACAAGTCTTTCCTGAGAACTTCCTAGGTGCCAGGAGCAGGGGATGCAACAATGAACAAGCTATAGGGTTTTTGACCACATAAAAGTAATAGTCTCATGGGAGACGTCAACAGCAAGCATTTAAAATTAACGAGATGTTAGACAGTGTAACATGCTACAGAGACAAACATTTAAACTAGGGAGTGGCATGTACTGGGCCAGGAATGGGGTAGGGGCAGATATTAGATATGGATATCATGGAGGGGCCTTTGAGGGTGGTAACTCAGAGCTGAGACCCAAATAAAGAGGAGTCAGCTGATGGAAGATTTGGGAGACAGCTCGCACAGGCTGAGGAAACTAATGCAAAGAGTCTGAGGAGCCAGCAAGCTGGGCATATTGAGCCACCCCAGAGAAATCAATGTGGAGAGAGTGTGAGGGGAGTGTAGTACTTAAGGACCAGCGGGCACCTTCTCCAGGAAGCCCTCCAAAGACAAAGTCTCCCATTGCAGCTACCGCAGAGCATCCCAGGAAAATACAAGCTCCATCCTTCTGAACCTTCTGAATCACGAGCATTACAAAGGGGAGAGCTGAAGGGAGAGAGTTCCCTGTTTGAATGAGCAAAAGTCTGACCGAGAGCATTTCTGAAGAAATGAAGTCTTTTCAGAGATCAGAATATAAAGAGAATGAGACCAAGGCTTGGCAAATAGAGATCCCTCTGGGAATTGTTTCAGTAAATAATTCATAACCACTTGAGACTAGCACCTCAACTGATGGAAATACTGGGCTTCTAATCATTATTTTTAAAGTATTGGGGAGAGTTTGATTTCTCCAGTGCTTGGGTGGGCATTAGATCTCCTTGGATTTGCATTTGACTGCCATTACTTTCTAAATGCATGGAGCTTGGATAAAGTACTTAAATGGCATAAGCCTCAGTTTCCTCATGTTTAAAATAGGAATACAGTTGATGATGATGATGACAATGATAATGATAGCAGCCCTATTTCAAGGACTTCATTGAAAAGATGAATCAAGATGCTCCCTGGAAAGTTCTTAGTATACCATATTTAACCCTGATCAGAGTCTCCAAGATTAAGATATTCAATATTTTCTGAAATATTTGACCACTCTTAATGATTTGCTTTTTGAACACAAAGATTTAAGTTATAATTGATTTTGGGACATTGACCCACAGCCTGCAGCAACCTGCCCAGGAAACCAACAACCAGTAGTTATATAAAATAACCAGCCCAGAAAGGCAGCTTGTCATCTTGCAGGAAGTCAGACTGCTAAACAGTCTAGGATGCTAAACAAGAACTTCTGTTAACAATTGGCCCCAAATGGCCAGGACTCAATAACTGACATCTTTTCTAATGTTTGTCCCCACTTCCAACTTAGGATACCCACCTGGGAAGGCCAAATACTAATCCCTGACTGAACACATAGAATACATCCCTTCTACTTGGCTCACCTTCAGCTTCCCCAGGCCAACAGCCTCTAATCAAGTTGCACCTGAAGCCTTCCCTTTTTCTACTATAAGACTTGCTCCTTCCTCTGCCTGCCTATAAGTCTTTGTCAAAATGTGAGTGACATTGGCTGACCTTGCTGTAGCAAAATCAGAATAAATAGCCTTTGCTTATTCTCATTACGATGGTCTTCATTTGTTTTCATGATCCCCATAGATCTCCTGGGCAATTCAAGTGGTACCCCATGAAGGAGAGGAAAGAATTGGAATAGAGGTGAGGGCCTTGCATGAATCCCCATATTCTTCAGCCAGAAGGAGGTGCTCAAGGCACAAAAGGAAACTGCACTGGGTCCTGGCTTCTTGGGACCAGTGGGTGACAGAGTTGCAGATGGCCCATCAAGGTCCCTGACAAACCTGAACTTCTCCGCCTGGGCTAAGGCAGAGTCTGGAATCTCAATTTTCTGCCTACGGCCTGGTTTTATCTCTGTTAGAGCGTAGGTTAAAGCCAGTGTGCTCTTCACTGCTCAGTGCAGAGATTAAAGGGAAAAATAGCCCTGATGATTTCATCTTACTCTTCTCAATGAAAATTACTTTTCAGAACCATTAAATCTCTGTGAAGGTTATAACAGAGGACTTAGATTCAGTGTAGCCCATTTATTAAGATATAGGATACCATGCCCCCGACAGAAAAAAAATAAACAAACAGCTAGCAGTTTACTTGGATTTATGCTCAGTTTGTCTAATCAATCAATCTGTAAACATTATGCAAATGTGTGTAAACCCAGACCTAGCTGTGACTCTACGTAGGCATTATTATGTAAATGATCAATCTTGTTAATTCAAATATTAATATAAACCTGACATTAAACACAAGTTTACACAGCCTTGCTGGTTGAAGCCGGCTTGATTTACATTGAAATGTAAATAGCAGCCATGCTCTTTGTGGGGCTTCGGAAAGCAGATTGAACTAGAGTTCACTGGGTGGCCTGTCCCCACCCGATTCCCCAGACCCACTCCCAACCCCTTCATCCAATGCATCTCATGAGGAATTTGGGAAACATTTGGATGGCAACTCATCAGTGTCCTTATTTTTGACATCCTGGGTTCCCCAGGACTTCCTCTCAGGCTACCTTTACAATCAGAGATTTCCCTAGTCTTCAAATCAATGGTGCAGAGAGAGTCATTCACTAGCTTCAGTGCCCACAGGACTGCAGGCTTGCAGGTGAGCTGTTGTGCCTACAGGATCTGCTATCAGGTGGTCCTTGGGCAGCTCCATGAGCAACAGGTCTCAATGCACTCTGCCCCACCCCCTCCTTCTCCTGGCTGACTTCTTATTTTCAAATTCATTTTAAATATCACCTCTTTGGACAGGCCTTCCTTGATATTCTTAATAGCTTCTCTCCTCAGGTGTTCTCTATCCTAGCACCCAGCACAGCACATTTACGATGCTGTTCTCAATTGTGATGACATATTTGTTTCTGTGTTTACTGTTGTCCATCTTCCCCACCAATGAGTTTCATGGGATCAGAAGCTATGTCTGTTTCATTCATTGTTTTATACTCAGTGCCAGGCACATAAGATGTGCTTAGAAAGATTTGTTGGATGGATGGATAAGTGTTGGATGAATGGATGGATGAATAGATGGACGGATGGATGGATGAATGGACACACAAACACTCTGAAACCTTGTTGCTTAGTACAAAGTTCTGTCTTTTCATAGGCAGCCTCAGGAAATTACTCTCTTCTGTGTTTTCTTAGGTCTTGGGTTCTGCCCTGAATAGATTGATAACTTACATGGCTTCTCCCAATACCTTCCCCCAGAGCTGGACTCTGTTTTCTGAGCTCCCACTGTGGCATGATAATAATAGTAGAAGGAGAAGAAGCTGTCATATATTCAACACTTATTAGGTTCCAGGTATTACAGTAGGTGCTTTTCACCCATCATCTCATCTAAGCTTTAACCTTCAAAGCATATTTTCCAAAATATCAGGCCTTTACCAGGGAGCTCAAGGTAAAAGAATTCAGGCAGGGACAGCACATGGCACAGTTCAAAGTCCAGATTAGAAGTCATCGAGGTGTGAGTTCGAATTCTGACTTCTCTAGCTGTGGATCTTGGGGAAAAACATTTACTCCTGAGCTGTAGAACAGGGCAGTGAAGGTTTGTTCCATGGTGGTGTTGTGATGGTTAAATGAGATTGAGAGTATGGCATATTTATAATTATTTCTAGCTCTTACACAACAGGTTAGACATCTGGAGGGCAAGGACGACTTCTTCCCTTTGATCTGTCTTCTTCATCCTCTTTGAGCCCTTGGATATTTAGCTCTCCGATGTCACCCAGTATTCCTTCTAGCAGAGAATGTGCATGGGTTGTACCTTAATGTGTATCCAGCGAAATCAATCACCCCAGGCTGAGATTGAGGAGGAAATGATCCAGGTTTTCACAGTTGGAAGAGAGAGATGCTAAAATGACCTGAAACTTTGATATATACAAACCAGTTCTAATCCCAAAGGTGCTGAAACAAAGGGCATGGAGCTGGACTCCGCAAGGCACAGCTAGTTAGTTGGTCCCAGCTTCCTGCCAGAGCATATCTGTTACTGGCACGTCTGTTAATGTCTAACTTCCCTGGAGAGCAGGGCCTGTGTCTTCCTCATCTTTCCAACGCAGCTTTGTGCTGGCATGTGGTGGGTATCCAATCAGTTTTTTGAGTGAATATTCTTTCTAACCCCTCTCACCCAGACTTACTGAACATCTACTTTTTTTGGTGTTTTCTGGGGAGGAAGTATTTTTTAAAAAAATTGATTTCAGAGAGGAAGGAAGTTGGAGAGTGAGATAGAAACATTAATAATGAGAGAGAATCACTGATCAGCTTCCTCCTGCATGCCCCCGTACTGGGGATGGAGTCTGTAACCCAGGCTTGTGCGCTGACCAGGAACTGAACCATGACCTCCTTAGTTCACAGGTTGATACTCAACCACTGAGCCACACCAGCCTGGCTGGGGAGGAGATACTTTTAAGGTTGTTTATTTATCTTCATTTTGGTGGCAGTTGGGGGTGCAATAGGAAGAAGCCCAGACAAATATAATTTCTCCCAGGCTCCCTATGTCTCTTGGAAATGTCTGCCAGAAAATGGCCTGTTTATGGAGAGGCTCAGTCCTTGGCCAGATGGAACTCAACTCCAAAGGGGTCAGCCCCAGTCATTAATAGCAACTGCTGGCCCCAAGAGCTCCCTGCAAGAGCAGAAACACCAGCTGAATGAAAAATTTCCCATTGTAGCAAAACACAAACAAACAAGCAAAAAAAAACTGAAATGGAGTGAGAAGGTGGGGCTGACTTATTACCTTTACATATTATTAATAATAACACCTTTTATTGGAACCTTTTATTTGGGATTGATAAAAGGCTTTTTCTTGTGTTATCTCATTAATTTCTCACCAGCTCCTTGGCGGTATTATTTATAACCAATTTGCAGATGGAGAAACTGCTCAGAGACAGGCCACAAAAGCAGCTGGGACCTCGTGACACCAGTGACCGGCCTCCTTTAATGAGAACTTGTTCCTTGATGTCTCCCTGGGATTATCCCAAGGTAAGTAAGGGCCTCCTGCTGGCCAGCTAGATGACCTAGCAGAGTGATTGTAATTGTTCTGAATAGTATAGGCTCACAAATGTGTTTTTAGAGGAAGGAAACTTAGCCAAGATGGGATTTCCCCAAAAGAATTCTTTAGAAAGAGTGCCAGACCTTTCTCTTCCACCTTGACAGTCCCCAGAGACAAACTTGAAAGGACCTCACTTAATGTCTCATCCGAAGGGTATTTGCAAGCGCTGGCTTCATCATTCAAAGCAGGAAAGGCCTTTGTCATGGTCAAATGGCTTTAATGTGTTTTGAATGCTACATAAATTCAAACTTGATGGCTCATTTATTTGTTGGATTGAAGTTTTATACAATAAACTAAGCCTTGGTATTTACTAATAACTTGGGCAATGCCCTTTGTTTGTTTAGAACAGACAGAAGGCAAAGAAGTTGACCGAGTCCCTCAAGGCCAATATGGTGTTCAGATCCTGGCATTTCCTGGGACAGTTTATGGGCTGGTGGGAGGGAGGATTAGAGGGTTGTGTGTGGAGGGGGCAGAGGACACAGTGGGGAGAAGGGGAGAGGGAAACACTGCAGGCAGGTGTTGTCTTCCAGACCTATTTGACATAGCCCCTCCAAGGCTGCTTTGACTGCTGAATTCAGTGAGCTGGGAATTCAGAAATGTGAGTGACAGGCCAGGCTTGGCTAGTGACTTGTGGCATGACCTTGGAAGATTCATTGTCCCCTGCTGTGCCTCACTGTCTCACTCTGGGGGAAGAAAGAAAGAGAGAGAGAGAGAGAGAGAGAGAGAGAGAGAGAGAGAGAGAGAGAGAGAGAGAGAGAGAGAGAGAGAGAGAGAGAGAGAGAGAAGAGAAAGAAAGAAAGAAAAGCTTACAATAAATTCTTTTCCTCATTCAATGTGAGTTTCCTTCAACTACTCTACTTTCAGGAGATGTTGGCTCTTTATCCACAAAGATCTTTCTCTTTCTCAAACTCCAAAAGTATTATTTCCCCACATTCATGGACAAGAACGCAGGCTCTGTGTCAGAGCTGAAAGTGAGTCCCAAGTCCACCACCCATCTACACTTAGCAAGTTAGGAATGTTTTGAGCTTCCCTTCCTGTGAATGACCCACGTCCCGCATGGTTCAGGGATCAGGCTCTGGAAGAGGGGTCACATGCAAATGAAAGAGACGGGACAAGAAATAATAATTTGGAAATATTGGGGGACGAGGCAGGAGCCTAACTCAAGTGGAAGGACTCTGGTTGGGCTTAGGCTTTGCCATCCTTTTATTCAATTTGGGAAATATCTATAGCCCCTATGCAGGCAATTTCCAGTAACAGACAGAGTATCTTATCAGTAAGGATTTATATGACTATCTGGCAGGGAAGTTGCTTTTACTACCATTGTCTGGACTAAACAGTGGGTGTACAGCCCTGACCTTTGCCAGGGCTCAAGGGTCACCAGCATTCTGGGTTCCTTGTCCTCACCTCTCTGCTATTGAAGATAATGGGTGACTTCCTTGTCTGTGAGATGGTAATAACAGTATATTAACCTGGTGATGTTATTGTGAAAAGTAAATGATGGAATTCATGTTAGGTCCTGTGCTCAGTGCCTGGCATTTAGGAAGCACTCCTTACAAATAAGAGCAACATTACTGACAGCCTCATGGTTCAGGGTCCAGAATAAGTTGTAAGATCTTGGAGGGCAGGGACTGGTGGTTTGCAACCCTTCATCCTCCAGCATTTGGAGATGGAGTTATTTGCCGTGGTAACAGATTTTCCTAGCCTACCTCTCAGATGGATAATGTGATGGCCTCTCCAAGGACTCACTGAGAGCAGCAGCATCTTTGGATTCATTTGAAGAGCAAAAATAAGTGGGCAGAATTTAGAAATCGTTACATTTTCCTGGCCGAGGAGATATATTCCTGTTTAAGAGTGGATGATAGGAGCCTTCAGTGCCTCTCATTTCCAGGCATCACAGTCCCCTTCAGTCCTTATCTCTAGACCAGCAGCTCATTAACTGGTTTTGCTCAGTGGGTAGAGCATCGGCCTTAGGTTTGAAGGCTCCCACGTTTGATTCTAAACAAGGGCACATGCCTGGGTTGCAGGCTCAATCCCCAGTAGGGGGCATGCAGGAGGCAGCCCATCAGTGATTCCCTCTCATCATTGATGTTTCTATCTCTCCTCTCCCTTCCTCTCTGAAATCAATAATAAAAAAAAAAGTATATATAAAAATATGCACAATGTCACTAATCATCAGAGACATGCTAATTAAAACCACAGTGAAATATTACCTCACATCTGCAAGAATGACTACCATCAATAAAAAGCTGTTTTGATGAAATCTGATTTAGCAAATTTTTCTTGTGTGGATCATGCTTTTGGTATTATATCTAAAAGGTTTTGTCTAATCCAAAGTCCTAAGAATTTATTCCTGTTTTTTCTTTCTAGAAGTTTTATAGTTTACCTCTTAAATTTATGTGTATGGTCCATTTTGAATTAATTTTGTGTGTGTGGTGTGGAGTAAGGGTTTAGATGAAACCTTTTGCACATGGATATTCAATTGTCTCAGCATTGTTTTCTAAAAGAGCTTCTATTCTTTTCCCCATTGAATTATCTTGATATCTTTGTTGAAAATCAATTGACCAGAAATGTGTTTTAGAATCAATTATGTTTAATTTAAATATATACATATCTCCTTACACCAGTATCATATTCTTTTGATTATTATTGCTTTATAGTAAATTTTGAAGTAAAATTTCTCCCACATTTTTCTTCTTTTTCATGCTTGGTTTGATTAGTCAGAGACTTTTGCCTTTTTACATGTATTTTAAGACCAGCTTGTTAATTTGTGAAATATACTGTTGGAATTTTAATAGAGGTCATGTTGTATTCATAGAAAACTGACTTTTTAACAATTTTGTCTTCCAGTCCATGAATATGGAATATCTCCCCTTATATTTAGCTCTTCTTCAATTTTTCTAATAGTGGTTTGTAACTTTCAGTGTACAAGTCTTACATTTATTGGTAAGTCTACTATATATTCTTCTTAATGCTATTGTGAGTGAAATTGTTTGCATGTTGAAATTATTAATTGCTATTATGTCAAAATACAATTATTTTTGTATATTTATCTTATTTCCTATGCTCTTGCTGTACTCATATATTAATTCTGGTAGTTTAAAAAGAAAATTGTATGGATTTTCTCTATACAGATTCATGTAATATGCAAATAAAGACTATTTTACTTCTTACTTTTAACTTGAATGGATTTAATTAAAACTTTTCCCCTTTATTCACTAACTAAAACCTCTAGCATAATGTTAAATAGAAGGTGGCAAGAGAGAAACATTCTTACTTTGTTCCTGAACTTAAGGAGAGAATATTTAGTCTTTCACTACTGAGTATGATATTTAGTTGTAAGTTTTTCATAGATGCACTTTATCAGGTTGAGGGAAGTTTAGTCTTTCTATTCCTAGTTTGTTGAAAATTTTTACTTGAATGGGTGTTGAATTTTGTTAAGTGCTTCATCTGCATCTACTGAGATAGTCATGTGCCTTTTGTTCTTTATTCTATTAACATGGCACTTTACATTAATTAACGTTCAGATTTTAAACCAATCTTGCATTACTGAGATAAGTCCTACATGGTCATGGTGTATAATTCTTTTTTTATTTCAAGAATCATTTTGCCAATATTTTGTTGAGGATTTTTGTGTCTATATTCATAAAGATATTAGTCTGCAGTTTTACTTTCTGGTGATATCTTTGTCTGACTTTGACATCTGGGTAATACTGGCTTCATAAAATGATTTGGGAAGTGTTTCCACTACTTATATTTTCTGGAAGGATTTTTTGAGGATTGGTGTTATTATTATTTAAGTATTTGGTAGAATTTACTGATGAAGGCAGTTGGGTCTGGAGGGGTTTGTGTATGGCTTTTTAAGTTAGTAATTCAATTTTTTGTTGTTGTTGTTATAGGTCTATTCTTACTATAAAATTTCTTTTGAAGTTCATTTTGATAATTAGTGTACTTCTAGGAATTTTTCAATTTTACTTAAACTGTTGAATCTACTGCCATAACTTTATTTTTACTAGTCCATTATAATTCCTTTAATTTCTAAAGGGCAGGTAGTGATATCTTCTCTTTTAGTCATGACTTTTGTTATTTATATCCTCTCTCTCTATCTCTTGATTTCTCTCTCTTTTATGCTTGGTCAATTTAGCTAAAGGCTGTCAATTTTCTGCATCTTTTGGCAGACCAACTTTGATTTCATTGATATTTTAGTATTATTATTTTTTCTGTTTCATTGATGGCCACTATAATTTTTTACTATTTTCTTTTTCTGTTTACTCTGGGCTTAATTTGCTCATTTTCCCTAGTTTTTTAAGTTAAAAGCATTAAGTTATTGATTTGAGATCCTTTTTTATTTTTTAATATAAGCACTTAAAACTATACATTTTCCTCTTAGCATGTCTCTAGCTAAAATCCATATCTACACTAATAAAAGAGAAAGATGCAAATTGACCATACCTTTGCAACACCCACCAGCCAATCAGGAGTGAGTATGCAAATCAACCCAACAAAGATGGCAGGTTAATTTGTATATGTAGGTGCCTAGCGGCCAGGTGCAGGGCAGGATACTTGCATCCTCACCATGGTGATGACCCATGCATTCTGCACTGCCTCAGCTGCTCAGGGCCTCTGGGCAGCATGGGAAGGCAGAAAGGCGGCTCCGGGGCTAGAGTGAAGGTGGTGCCGGCAGTCAGGGAAAGGAAGCCCCATTCTTGCATGAATCTTCATGCATTGAGCTTCTAGTATTTTTTGATATTTTGTATTTTCATTTAAAATGTTTTTTAATTTCCATTGTGATTTCTTCTTTGACTCATTGGTTATTATAAAGTGTCTTATTTAATTTCTAGATATTTGTGGGTTTCCCAATTTTACTTCTATTGCTGATTTTTTATTTAATTCCTTGTGATTGAATTTTTTCCCTAGCACCTTCAATATGTCCTCCCACTGCCTCTGGCTCCATGTCTAAAATTAGTCAGATGTTTATTGTACTTATGTCACTCTGTATGTGATGAGTCATTTTTCTCTTGCTGCTTTCAAGCTTGTCTTTAGCTTTCCAGATCCATTTATATTTATCCTACTTGGAGTTCATAA
Organism: Pipistrellus hanaki; assembly: GCF_964339955.1. Lineage (NCBI taxonomy): Eukaryota > Metazoa > Chordata > Mammalia > Chiroptera > Vespertilionidae > Pipistrellus > Pipistrellus hanaki. Next base: position 197,705,321 of record NC_140503.1, on the reverse strand, counting down.
AACTTATTGAATCTGTAGATTAATATTTCTCATCAATTTGGGAGGTTTTTGCCTTTTGCCTTTTTTTCCCCCCTCAAATATTTTTGTTCTCTCCCACACTTATTTCCTTCTGAGATTCCCATTACAGGTATATTGGTGTGCTCAATGGGCTCTTACAGCTTTTTGAGGGTTTTCTCCTCCTCCACTCTTCCTCCTCCTCCTCCACCTCCTCTTCTTCCTTCTCCTCCTTTTTTCTCTTCTTTCTCCTCCTCCTCTTCCTCTTCCTCCTCCTCCTTCTTTTTCTACTTCTGCTTCTTTTGTTCTTCACATTGGATAATTTCTATTGATTTATATTCAAGGTCACTGATTCTTTATTATGGCATCTCTAATATTATGTTGAGCCCTTCCAGTGAAAATTCCATTTGACTTGCTGGATTCCATTTCAACTTTGTTCTTTTACAAATATAATTTCTACTAATATGTTGCTATTCTCTATTTAATTAGTTATTGTCATCATATTTCCCCTTCATTTAAAAAAATATATTTTATTGATTTTTTATAGAGAGGAAGAGATAGAGATAGAGAGTCAGAAACATCGATGAGAGAGAACCATCGATCAGCTGCCTCTTGCACACCCGCTACTGGGGATGTGTGCGCAACCAAGTATGTACATGCCCTTGACCGGAATCGAACCCGGGACTTTTCAGTCCACAGGCTGACGCTCTATCCACTGAGCCAAACCGGTTTCGGCTCCCCTTCATTTTTAAAGTGTGATACTTTTGGTTTTTGAACATATGTTTACTAGCTACTTTGAAGTTTTTCTGTGCCAAGTCCATCATTGTAGAGGACCTCTCAGGGACAGTTTGACTGCTTTTTTCCTGAGCTTTTTCTACTTTCACATTTCCTTGGATCTTTTAATCTTGTAATCTTTTATTAGGAACTAGACATTTAAATAATACATTGTAGTAATTATGGATTCCTGACTTGGAATTGTTATTGCTGTGGGGTTTTTGTTCATTGACTTGACTGTACTTATTCTGAAGTCTTTCAGTGTGTGACAGCTGATATCTTTGCTGAGTTTTTTGCTTTGTTTTTATTTCTAAAATTGGTGTTCTACTATTTACCTTTGTTTCAGAATAGCTTATTTATTGGTCAGAGGTTATACTTAAACACATTGAACTAGTGAAACTTTTGCCCTTTGCTGGTGGATCTCTACATGGATTGGAGAACACATTCAAGTTTAGGGAATTTAGAAATCTACCTCTGCTCTTACTTTCTATTGGACCTGTTCAATATTATTATTGAACACATAATAATCTGGCTACTCAATGTGTCTTCTCTGCATGTGCATAGGCTGTCACATTATTCAGGAATGTGTAGAAGCTAGAATTTTCTCTAGTTTCTCCTGAGCATGCACTTAGTCTTTGAGCATGATTACAGCCTTTCAGATCTCTAGGGATAGGATAGATTTTTCTATACCCACTATGACTATCTAGTTCCCTAGATGTCCCTTGCCTAATTTCTGACTATGCTTCTAGTCTATTGCTTGTGATTGTGATATTTGGCCTTTCCCTTTTGTTTGTTTATGCAGCCACCACTGTTTTCCATTTCAGGGACATGCGATTTTCCCCCCAGGTCCTACTCCAAATCAAGGCAGCCTCCTCTGGCAGAAAAGCCTGCCCTGCCCTGGTAGACCTGCTACATGTACTAATGGAACACCTCCAGGTGAAGATATCAGAGTCCAACTGCCCCTCAGCCAAGTTTCAGTAGGTTTGCTTAAATAAATATTTCTAAAATTCTTGCCAGTTTGGTCAGTTTCCAGTGTGTCAAAGTTGTTTTAGACAATTTTGTCCAGTTCTATAGTTGTTTTGGTGGAAAGAATTTGCTGAGCTCCTCTCTCTGCCATTCTGGAAACACTACCTCTTCAATATAATTTTATGTCATTATCTCTCTATTGTGCACTGCTTTGCTGAGACTGGTGACCAGAGGCCCAGATTGCCTACTAAGACACAAACTGAGCCATCAAACTGTCTTGACTCAAACTTTAAATCTTGATGGGAGTGATACAAAAACAGAAAATAAAAGATTGCACTTCATTTATTTTAGCCACACCCTGACAAGTTATCTCCTGCACCTACATTTCCAGCATTCCCCTGGTTTCCATCATATACAAAGCCTGTTTCTCTAACCTTTCATCAATCGTGGAAGGACCCCCATGTCCATCCAAAAAATAGCTTTTCTACTCGAGTTAACCAGAGCCTGTTTCTGTTGCTTGCAAACAAAGAACCTGACCAATACAGCTTTTGAAGGGATGTGCAGAAGGGAATCTTTAAAGACTCCAGATAAGAGGCCAATTATTCACTTGACAGTTTTCGGAATTGCCGCAACACACACGTGCCTGTGGGAAGCTCCTGAGCCGGCGGTATGCTGTGTGTCTGATGAAATCCCACTGGAGGGGCCAAGTCTGCACCTGTCACCAGCCACAAAGAGGATCCAATTTTTATTCATTTCATCTGGAGAGCCATCTGGGCTGGGAATAGCAGTAATAATAACAAATCATTGTCACCAGATTTCCTCATAGATAGCACTTCTTTTTTGTTGCTCTTGTTAAAAATCAAGTTTTCATGTCTGCTGGTGAGTAAGCAGCCAGCAATGGTTATAAAGGCTGTTGTGGTCAGTTGTGACTGGGCATAGAGGGACATGGCTGATGGTAATCTTCTCTGGAGGGGCAGGAATTTTGGAAGAAAGCCCCAGAATGCTATTATAGCCTTACTTATCAACATCATACACTGAGTGGCCAGATTATTATGATCTCTGAACGCATAATAATCTGGTCACTCAATGTATATTCTAGATAATAAAAGGCTAATATGCAAATTGTCCCCTTGACCAGGAGTTCAACCAGCAGGCAGGCCAGCCAACCACCCATGTCTCCTCCCCCTGACCAGGCTGGCCAGATCCCACCCATGCATGAATTCATGCACCCGGCCTCTAACACACACACACACACACACACACACACACACACACACACACACACACACACACTGATTGGCCAGATTATTATGCATTCAGAGATCATAATAATATGGCCACTCAGGGTATATGCAATTGAGATTTTGTTTGATGTGAGCAGGATGTGTGTGCAAAGTAAGCAGTCTGTGATGTTAAGTAGCATTAGTAACAGTATATTATCTTTTTAAAAAATATGTTTTTATTTATTTTAGAGAGAGAAAAAAGGGAGAGGGATAGAGAGACAGAAAATGTTGATGAGAGAGAAGCATTGTACACCTCCCACAGGGGATCAAGCCTAAAACCTGGGCATGTGCCCTGACTGAGAATCAAACTGAAGGCCTCTTGGTTCATGGGTTGATGCTCACCCGCTGAACCATACCACTGGGAAATAGAGGTATATTATCTTAAGGGAGATGATAGTCCTCTATTTCATGATTTTCAGGGAAAAATGTATCTTCATTTGGGCCCTATACATTTTGCATTCTGTAGACTAACAAGAACATATTCAGAGGTGAACAATCAAGATAGCAAATTGATGCAAATTACCATGTGATGAACAATGAAAGGAACAGAGCGTATTTATTTTATAGAGGAGAAAATGAGGGGGTGAGAATAGAGAAGGGAATGTATGAAAGATATTGTTTAAAATCTATAGGTTTGTCCAGCTGGTGAGGTTCAGTGGTTGAGTGTCGACCTCCAAACCTGGAGGTTATGGTTCCATTCCCAGTCAGGGCACATGCCTGGGTTGAGAGCTTAATCCCCAGTTGGGGTGTGTGTGTGGGGCGTGTGATTCTCTCTCATCACTGATGTTTCTCTCTCTCTCTCCTTTCCTCTCTGGAATCACTACAAATATATTAAAAACACACATTTAAAATCTGCAGGTCTGACAGGTGGAAGAAGGATAAAGTTTGTTCTGTTTGCCTCTGGAGATAGATGTAGGATCAGTGGGCAGACACTACAAACAGACACATTTTCATTCCATATCCTTCTCTGTGAAATGATTAAATATGTTTTTTTTTCTAAAGGGCATCTGAAAATGGATTTTCACCTTGTAATTCCAGTCCAAGAATGTATTATTGTGAACACTGAAGTTGTTAATTTATAAATACTGACACTGATAAGTGGAAGTAGGCAATAGCTCTACCACTTTTGCATATTGACCTTGGGTTTTTGTTTACTTTTTAAAAAATTAAGCTTAGCAGTTGTATTATAGATTGTAACCTGTAGTGGCAAATAGGTGTTTTATATTTTGAAATTAATACAGTGCCCAAACCTTATTTGCAAAAGAACTATGTATGTTTGGGGCATATATTTGCCTATAGGTTTAAAATAATTTGAATAGCCATGTCTAGGAGCTCTGAGAAATGGAAGGAGATACACCAATAAAACCTTAAAAAAGAGATAAAATAGCTGACAAGTGAAAGGCTAACAGTAAACTTGGAGGAAAGTGGAAATTAGAAGAAGAGCAAACAGCCCTACAACTGTCAGTTAGAAGGAGCAGAGGAGAGCCATCCATCAGCTGTAATCAAGGTAGACAGGCACAGCACAGAGACTTAGAGCTGTGTGCACTGCCTGCATGTGGGACTGTAGGGCCCTACTGTACATCATCATTTAAATGATCATCCACAAGTCACAGGAGTAAGACTCAGGACCAAGGCTAGCTCACCCAACACCTTTGGGAATTGGAAAAAGACTTCCTACTGGACAATGCAGCTTGGAGGTGAATCACTTAGTAGAACATGGGCTGGAATTCAGCTTTCTCACACCACTTGTGTGGAGCACCTTTGTGCAGGAACTTGCTGTATCCACAGGCCTGAAGATTCTTGACAGGATCCATTCCTAAGGTTTGGAACCCGTATTTAGAACTCTGTATCTGAACTCTCTAAAGGTTGTGTTAGAAGAATGAGGTGATTCATTCTGTTTGGAATGAAATATATCATATCATGTGCAAAGATTGGTAAGACAGAACTTCCAGAATTATCCAAATTTGAAATGTAAAGCCTTAGGACAAAGTGGATTTCCTATAATTAGAGGGGGCCAAGCACAGGTTTGGTTGTAGGAAATCAGAAAAAAAAAATATAATTGCTACAAGATTGGTGAGCCTGTGCCAGTGGTTTTCACATGGGAGGGTACATTAGAACCTCCTGGAGGTTGCAAGCACACACTGCTGGACCCCAATTCCCAGGGTGTTTTATTCAATAGATTCTAACAGGTTCCCAGGTCATGCTGACGATGCTGGTCTCAGGCCTATCAAGTCATTTGCACATTTTAATGTGGGTAAAAATCACTTAGAGAGCTTGTTGAATTGTAGTGGGTCTGGGGTGGGGCCTGAGATTCTGCATTTCTTGGACAAGCTTCCAGGTGCTGGCTCAAGGACCCGGCTTTGAGTATCAAAGGCCTTGGGCTGGTTCCATGGCACATGCTGAGCCTGAAGTCACGTGACAAATTATCTAAGCTGTAGAGACTTAGAGGACTCTTGGGCAGGAAGCCAGGTAGTTCATTCATTCATTCCACAGATATGAGTGCCCATTGAATGCCAGGTGCTGTTCAAAGTGCTGGGGACACAGCAGTGAACAAGCAAAGCCCTCACTTTCATGGAATTCACATTACAGAGAAGTAAAATCATGTTTTCAGCTCATTCCCCAGTTTCTCAGAGGATTCTTCTTTTGGCTTCACATTTCATATCACATCTTATCCTGAGGAAGAAGAAGAAATTTGAAAGACTGTGGAAAAGTCGAATAACTTAAAATATTTTTTTTCTTTTCATATTAAGAAGTATAAAATGTCTTAAACACCTGAATAAATTTTTCAGAGAAAAGTTCATATATATATACTTATATATATATTCTACTCACTTTCTGTGAATAACTTCCAACAAAATGTTAGATGCATATTAATGCTACCATTATGTAGAGATGTAGACATCATTAAAACATGGACATTGACATTAAATTAGGATGGTTTAAAAATAGGGACCAGGTCAATATTTGAAGCAAGTGAATGGGAATTTTCCAGTGACTTCTACCTTCCTCCCAGGAAGTGTAGATCAGTGGGAAGGAAACAGACCATGGGTAGTCCAGGTGAGGCAGTGAAGTATGGTGGCCAAACACATGGGTTTGAACCCTGTTCCCATCACTTACAAATTATGGTCCCTAGTTCCTATCTGAAAAGGAGGAATGAAGTCTCCCTTACAAGGTGGCTGAGAGGAAAAAGACAAAGTCCATCAATGTTGTTACAAATGGCAGGATTTTTAATAGCTAAATAATATTCCATTGTACAATATAAATATACAACTTAATATATCCATTCTTGCTTTCATTTGCAGGTGAACATTTAGGTTGTTTTCCTATCTTAGCTATTGTGAATAATGGTACAATAAATATGAGAATGAAGATATCTTTTGATATTTTGTTTTAATTTCCTTTAGATACACACCCAGAAGTGGAATTGCTGGGCCTATGATAGTTTCATTTTTAATTTTTTGAGGAACTTCCATACTGTTTTCCACAGTGACTAAAACAATTTACATTCCCACCAACTGTATACAGGGTTTTTATTTATTTATTTTTAGTTTAGTGTAGTCCCACTTGTTTATTTTTGCTTTTGTTGCATGTGCTTTGTATAAAAAAAATCATTGCCAATAACAATGACAAGGTTTCCCCCTATGTTTTCTTTTAGGAGTTTTATAGCTTCAGGAATTATGTTTAAGTCTTTAATCCATTTTGAGTTATTTTTTTTCTTTTTTTAATATATTTTATTGATTTTTTTTACAGAGAGGAAGAGAGAGGGATAGAGAGTTAGAAACATCGATGAGAGAGAATCATCAATCAGCTGATTGAGTTAATTTTTGAGTGTGGCACAAGGTAAGGGTTTAATATCATTCTTCTGCATGTGCTTATCTAGTTTTCCCAACATAATTTATTGAAGACACTATTCTTTCCTCATTGAGTATTCTTGGCTCCCTTATCAAATATTAGTTGACTATGTATGTGGGCTCTCTATTCTGTTCCATTGGTCTGTGTGTCTAATTTTATGCCATTACCATATTGTTTTTATTAGTATAGCTTTGGGGCATAGTTTGAAATACAAAAGTGTGATACCTCCAACTTGTTCTTCTTTCTCAGGATTGTCTTGGTATTCAGAGTCTTTTGTGGTTCCATACAAATTTTAAGATTTGGTTTTTCTATAGTGCAAAACATGCAATTGGAATTTTGATTGGGATTGCATGGAATCTATAGATAGCTTTGGGTGGTTCTTCCTTTTCTATTATAAATAGCCTCTGCTTGCAGCTGGATAGCTTTCTTATTCTGCTTCCTTCCCACAGATGGTGGGGGATCCAAAGTCCTCTTTTCATTTTGTTCTGCTTCTGGCTCTTGCAGTTCAGAATGCTATTGCTTCTGCCAATAGAATTCTCTTGAAAATTTTGTGGGTTATTATGAATCTTATTAGAGTTTTCTTCATTGACAAAAACCACAGGAGGTCTTTGAGACAGACCTTCTCTATCCTGGACTCCCTGTATGACTGCCAAGGGCAATATATGTACTAGCCTAGAAGCTCTTTTATTTAAGAGGTATAATCTACAAAGCATAACCTTAGACCCTTAAATGCTTTTTATCTGGATGATAGTGTCTTGAGAAACCATCTTGAATTTTTCGGAAATCTTTTTTAAAAAGTGTTTTAAAGTTACTCTTCTGGTTTCCTTCTTACCTTCTGACCACATTTTTCTTAAAAATCTTTCTCCTGAGGCTCCTTTTTATTTTACAAACCTTCTACTGACTAAAAATATTATCTTGGGCCCTTTGTATTTCCTCCAAATTCCATTTGAAAACAGAATAGTTTTTTTTTTTTGTTTTTTTTTGTTTTGTTTTTTTTTTACTTCACCTGTTTGTACTTCTCTGCTCTCATTTTATTATAGGCACTAGAAGAAACCAGGGGGCACCTTCAACTCTCTGCCCCTACATTTCATTGGTTAGATAGTAGAGTTCACTGAGTGCATTTTTTAATTTTTATTTTCTGTATTACTGTAGGCGATGGTTTTGCTAACTTTCCACCACTACATAACACTGGTCTCCTTTCCTTCAGCTTCTTATAACATTTTCCTTTCTTTCCCCTAAGCTCTCACTGACATAATTCTCAAGGCCCTTGTCTCTTGCCCAGTATCAAAGCCGGTACCACATGTTTTACATTTTAATTATAGCAGTCCCTCATTTCCAGGTACCAAAATTTGTTTTGGTTACTACCACTGTGCGGAAAATTGCCTTAAAACTTAGTGGCTTACATCAACGATTTTATTTTGCTTATAATTTTGTGCATCATAAATTTGAAAAGGGCTCAGCTGAACAGTTCTCACTTGAGGTTACTCATGCAGCTGCACTAAGATGTCAGCTGGGGCTGCAAAAAAATAAAATGAAATCTGATGACTTGCCTGGGCTAGATGTCCAAGATGGCTCCCTTGCACAATTAGGAGTTGATCCTGGCTGTCAGCTGCAAGCTCAGCTGGGCCATCTATCAGAGAGTGTCTACGGGTGGGCTCTCCAGCATGGCAGTCTCAGGATACCTGTCTTCTGACATGGTGCTAGTTTCCCCCAGAGCTCACATCCCCAAATAACCAGGCAGAAGCCGCCTGGCTTCTTCTGATCCAGTTCTGAAAGTTATACAGCATCGTTCCTGCTGCCTTCCATGGGCACCACAAGGTCAGTAAGTCATTGCAGATACCAACATGACTATATATATGGGCTCTCTGTTCTGTTCCATCGGTCTGTGTGTCTAATTTTGTGCCACATAGACACCACCTCTCTATGAAAGGAGTGACAAAGAATGCAGGTATCTTTGCAAACTGCCACACAACATGTGAGCTCTTCTAAGATGAAATACAAGAAGCAGGATATAGAATTGCATGGATACTGTCATTGAGGTGAGACACACAAAAATAGGTACATGGAAAACACTGGGAAGGAATGCACAAAATTATTGTGATTGTTTTGTTATTTTTTGTCTCCATTTATTTTATCATAACATTTCTTTCATTGTTCTTATAGTTTACACTTGGAGTAGCCATGAAAATCACTTGGAACTTGGTTTTGGTGTGAGTTGGGGCATTGATAATATGGCTGATTGGACATGGAGGCAGCGTCTGCTGTGGTGGGAATCAGCCAAGCAATGGTTTTCAGGCTTTTATGTGATATCTCTAGGGCAGTCTAACTTAGGGCCAGCAAGAAGTCCAAAGTTGTTTTCTTCTTAGTTGTAGGTTCAAGAACTCCATTCCATACATTCATTACAATCCAGTTCTGCCCACCCCCTCCCCATGAAACAATTAATAGTAGAAAATAGATCAAATGATGAAACTGGAAAATGGTACAAACCTGTCAATGCAGAGTCAAAAGCCATCCATGCGTTCATTATACACCAAACCACATCACATCTGCCTCCCTCCCCCCACATTCTGACGAGAGCTTTCCCAACATGCTTTTGCTCACATAGTGGGTCTGGATTATGATACAAATGAAAAGAACTGTTGTGGACTGAACTGTGTACTCCAAAAATTAGTATGTTGAAGCCTTAGCCTCCAAAGTGACTGTATAAGAAGATAATTAAGGTTAATGGAGGTCATCAGGGTGGGACCCTAATCCAATAGGGAGCTTCCCCCCTCCCCCCCCCCCCCATGCTCAGGGGAAAGTCCACCATAAGAACACAGAGACAGTGGCCATCTGCAAGCCAGGAAGAGAGGCTTTAGGAGTAGCACAACTTGCCAAAACTTTGATCTTGGACTTCCAGCCTCCAGAACTGTGGGAAAATAAATTTCTGTTGTTTAAACCATCAAGTATGTGCTATTATACTTTGTTATGACAATCAGAGCAGACTAATACAAGGCCCTTCAAACACTTTTTTACTTTCTGACACAATGAGATGCTTTACATCATTGAATGCTTACCCTGCCTGTGGTAGGCAGAACAATGCCCCCCGTCCCCCCCTCCTCCCCCAAAGATGGTCAGATCTTAATCCTCCAAACCTGTGAATATGTTTCCTGGAAGGGCAGTTTGTGTGCCTGCCATGAGGACAAAGAAAAAAATCTTGAAAAATACTCCTTTGTAATTTTTTCCAATGAAACAAATATCAAAAATGAATTTAATGAAACTTAAGGAAACAAGGAATTGTTTCAAGGATAAGGATGATTCACTTCTTACCACCTCTGCATCACAAAGATGAGTGGAAATGGTACAGAGTTGCCATGGCATGGACTTGAAGTACGTGGCAAGGGAAAATGGAGAGCTTATCCCATTGAAATGGGCCACGTACAAACTGAAAACTGTCCTTCGAGGAAAAACTTAGAACATATAAATTAATCCCTCCAAATTCCAGCATGTCTTCAGGAGGGCACAGAGCTAGGAATTTAGGGGAAAACAAAGATGTTTAAGACATGGTCCCTGTCTTCAAGGAATGGAAAAATTAAGGATAGATTATCATATGTGTGGGCAACCAAAGGATTACCTGAAATATATAAGGACATTTTTTTTTCCTGGTGCTGGCAAGTAAATCAGAAGACTCATTTAGTGACTCAAATGATAGAAATATTTGGAAGCTAGAAGGCCGAGAGATGCAGCAGTGAGGAATCTGATTTGAAAAGATCAGGAGAGACAATCATACTCACCCCAAATGAAGTGTTACTACAGCAGAAGGAAGCCTGAAACAAAAGCAACTACAGCATGTGCCAGGTCAGGGTCTTTGTGATCACCACACCTGTGCCTGTAGATCTTAAACAGCTGCTCGTGAGTAATGTTTGCAGGAACAAGGCAACTGCAGAATTGGAAAACACCAGTGCTGTGGCTGAAGCTGCTGCTGATATCACCTGTAAGCTGGTGAAGAAATCAGCTGGAAATCTTCAAAAGCGTTCTGGTGACGTATCATCTTCTGAGCTTCTCATTGTTGGCTTCTGTTCCACATGAACCCACCAGAGGTCTTCAAGGTTAACTTCATGCTGAACTCAAGAGCACCACATGCCTTTTCACCTTTGTAGCATGTCGATAATGGAAGAGTTTAAGAATTTCCCATTTCCACATAATAGAGGAGCTTTGTGGAGTCGTTTTGGAGTGATTGTCCAGGTACAGGCTGTAGAAGCTTTATAGGCTGTGTGAGCTTAGTTGAGTTACTAAACCTTTCTGAGCCCCAGTTTTTCTTCTATAAAATAGGAGTGACAATACAACAAATACTCTCATGGTAAGAGGGGTTCTATACCTGACTGACTCCAGATCAGACTCCTTTGCAGGATGCTTGAATTCTTGAAGAGAGACTGACTGAAACCTGTGCTCTTTCCCATTGACCAAGCTGTCTGTGTCTCTTAGCAGGCCTTAGAGCTCAGTGAGAAAACCCTTTCTTCCTATCATAGAGCTGGGCTGAGTCAGCTTAGCCTCAAGGGGAAAAAGGCAATCCCATGTAGCTTCCTTATTGGGGGACATATGGAGCCTTTCTGTTGGCTGCAGAGGGAAGCTGATCTTAGCCCCAAAGCAGCAGAAGGGTGCATGTCAGGGAAGCTGAGCTGTGAAGGATACCTGGCCCATCAGAGCTATGAGCTTTTTTCTGTGTTTCACTTCACTGTCATTGCCTCCACAGCTATGCTAGGTCTCATTTAAAGTGACAACCTGGTCTATGATCCCCTGTGGGAACCAAGTGGAAAGGCCTACCTTTATTTGGGATTTAGTGGACATAAGGGAACAGAGCCCTCGCTTCCTTGACGTCACCAGCAAAGAATAATTGGGGGCAGGGACACTGTATAGTGGTGACATGATGAAGAGGACTGAGTGGCAGAACTCAAAGGTCAGTGCCTAAGCTCATGGGAGAAGGCACCCAGAGAACTGAAATAACAGGAAAACGTTATGGTGAAATAGAATATTTTCTGCTAAGTAGGCAGAGCCATGAATATAGTACCTTGGGTTACTGACCCAACACCGACCTTTGATGGAACCCACATCCCTCTATAGCCATTGGCCATAGTCACTGTATTTAACCACTACTGAACTGACAAGGACCAATCCCAAAGGATGTAGCTAGCCTTGGTGCTGAAGCTTCCGATCATTTGTGGAAGAAAGAAAATCCTATTGCTGATGACATGGTAAAGCTCCAAAACTCTTAAAATATATTATTGCTTTTTCACAGAGAGGAATAGAGAGTTAGAAACATCGATGAGAGAGAAACATCGATCAGCTGCTTCCTGCACACCCCTTATTGGGGATGTGCCCGCAACCAATGTACATGCCCTTGACTGGAATTGAACCTGGGACCTTTGAGTCCGCAGGCCAATGCTCTACCAACTGAGCCAAACCAATTAGGGTCAAAACTCTTTTATAAAGAAGAGCAAGGATCATTGAGTTATCCATGATTTTCCCAATAAAATATAGATTTCTTTCTCTTGAGATAATAGAATTCTCATGACCAATTTCATGACCAATCTTTTTGAATTCTAGATTTTGATATTGGAGTTCTTTCAAGAAAACAGAGAGCATCTGATTTTCTGGATGGCCCAGTTGTGCCAGGAATTAACTCTTTAGTTTCTGGAAACTGGGAAAGTCTCTGAGGGGCCAGGTTAGCTGGTAATGAGGAGATAAACAGAGGACTTGGATCAATGTCTACTTACCAAGGAGCATGAAACTCTCCCAATGTTTTAACAACTGGAGCAGCTGGGTACCAATGCACACCAGTTCTACCTACATGTACCATACCGACACACAGGACAGGTGTCCTCATCCTGATATCATTTCCTGAGGGTTTAGATAGCCAACTGAGGCTCTCAGTCCCCTGAAGTTTAGTTGGGACCTGGATAGGAGAACAACCCTGCTTCAGTTCAGGGCACCTCCCATGCTCAGGCAGGTTTTTCTACATACCCTCCTGCATAGATAAGAAAGCTATGTGGGATTGCCCTTTCCCCCTGTATCTTCAAAGTGAGGCAGGTCCGCATGCCCCAATTACCATTTTAGGGTTGTGCTCTGCCTCGCCTAAAAATAAAAGGTTGACTTATTTTTAACTTTAGCTCTTCTCCTTCTGGGCCTGCTTAAATGCTAGTTGATTCGTAGCTGGCAAAATGAAACTGTTTTCATGACCATAAAAACCCACCCAAGGTCCTCACCAATTCAACCCACACCCGCCTACTCCAAATCAATGAGGCTGACTCAGTGTCCTACTGACTCACAGCAGTCCCAGATTTATCAGTCAGCTGGTTCTATAGGTTAAAAGTGGCTCAGGCGGAACCGAAGATCCCAGAGAACCAGAGCAATTGCATATGGCAATGCTGTGAGGGACTCAGTGTGAGTCCTCAGACGTCCTCCCCGCACCCACCTCCCCAGTCCTGCATTGTACTCATGGCCTGGGTCTTTTCAAAGGGCTGAATTTCTCCAGTTTGCGCTCTGAAATGGGAGCCTGAGCAATAGTAGGAGGTTCAAGGACAGCTGGAAGCACAGAGCTGAGGTTGCTACTGAGCTAAAGGCCTTCAATTCCTCATCTGTTACTTAATATCAAATACTTTGGGATATTCAGGCAACCTGATGGTTAGGTGTAGAGAAAATCTGGGTTCTCAACTAAACCCCAATTAGTTGTGAAAGAAAGTAAAGCCTCTGCTGGTGACCTGGGAAGGCTCTGAAGCCCTTTTTTAAAGGAGAAAGGATAATTAGGCTGCCCATGATTTCCCCAATAAACCACGTTTCCTTCCTGCTGAGACCTATACAAGTCTCTCCACTAATCTTTTTTAATTCTGAGTTTTGATACTGTGGTTCTTTCAAGATAGCAGAAGGAATCAGATTTTCTTAAAGGAATATCTTCATGGCTTAAGATCAACTTTTAATATCCACTCCAGTGAATCTCCTTGCACAATTAACAACACTCACTCTGCTAATGAAAAAAAAATGGTAATCTCCTAATAAAATCAGACAATTCCAAGCTGATGGAACAAACTACTTTATCTTCTCATAATTCTTAATTTTAATAAAATCTATAAGCTCTGGGAGTAGAGCTTACAAGTGACAAGTACATGGTTCTTCTTGGGGGAGCAACTGAATTACAATTTCAAATAACCACCAAACTCCTGTATTTACTCCTTACAGAGAAAGTTTTTGATATCCCCAAACAACTGTTAAATTGTGATGGTCAATTTTATGTTTCAACTTGACTGAGTCGTTGTACTCAGATATGTAGCCAAACATTGTTTCTGGATGTTTCTGTGATAGGGATTTTTGGATGAGAGTAACATTTAAATCAATGAATCAGGAGTCGAGCAGATTGCCCTCTATCATGTGGGTGGGCCTCATTCAATCAATTGAAGGCAGGAATAGAACAAGAGACTGTCTTCCCTAAGCAAGACAGCAGACAGCCTTTACACTTGAACTGTAGCATCAGCTCTTCTCTGGTCTCCAGCCTGCAGCCCACCCTGCACAAGTTGGACTTTCCACTTCCATAACTGAATGAGCCAATTCCTTTAAATAAAGCTCCTTCTCTGTGTATATGCATCCCATTGGTCCTGTGTCTCTGGAGAAGCTCGACTAATACACAAATGTTTCTCTATGTCCCTGATTTGATTACCTCCTTCTATTCTCTCCTCAACCTTGGCTGAGCAGTGGAATCACCAAGGAACCTTAAAAAAACATAGATGCCCAGCCCCCAACTCCAGAGTCTGATTTGATTAGTCTGGGCTGTGGCCTGAGCATCAAGATTGTAAAAGCTTCCCAGATGATTCTAAAGTGTAATCACTGCTGAGAAAAATTGTCGAACTTGGTCAAAAGTTCTAAGTAAGAACTGGGCTAAAACACTTTCACTATGCTAAGTTCCTCATCAGCTGATTGGCTCCCTCTCCTGCAATCTTATCTTTATGAGAGTAGGAGTACAATGTGGATGTATTTTTTCTCATCAACCTACTGCGAGAACTCTTTGTCACCAAGTATGAACCGTGCCACTTTGTATTTACACACAAATTCCTATCTTGAAGAAGAAAGACGTGCTTTTCAATTTCATTTCAAGGCTTTACATTAATTCTTCAATGCTGGCAAGAGCTAGTTAATTTGCATCCATTTGACTCACAAGGAAACTGGGACAAAAAAAGACAATTTCTTTGCATAGAGTGCTTCCTCGCAGCCATAACTGTCCAGTGAAGGAATAAATTGCCTTTTGAGAATTTCTTCCCTTAGCGATGCTTATGAAGTCATGGAACCATGTCTACTGCTATATTTGCACATGAGCAAAATGACGTGCACACAAGGTTATCCATTAAAGCCTGGTTTGTGGAAGTAAAAGACTGGAAACAACCTAAGTGTCTACCACGAGGGACTAGTTAAAAAATTATAGTACATCCTAAAATGACATGCTCTGGAGTCATAAAAAGGAATGAGGCAGCTCTGCGGTATGGAATGATTCAGTCATTTGCTGGAGGGGCTTGGACACGTTTGTGAGGGCAGGTTATTAACATCTCCTCCTAACTCCGCAGCCAGAGACCTCACAGAGTGGCCATCTCCAGGTTAGGAGTTACACTGTGCAAATCATGAGTGCTACCAATCAGGGCATTTCCTAACCCACTAGAGCTGGTTATTAAACATGTACTAGTGCACCACTGAGAAGATTCTCCAAACCCATTGTCAAGTGAATAGAGCAAGGCACAGCACAGCGTGCATGGTATGATAACAAATGTGCAAAAATAGGAGGAGTTATGGACATTCAAAAAGCCTCTGGCTTCTCAATGAGAGAACTTAGGTTGTTTCCAGTCTTTTACTTCCACAAACCAGGCTTTAATGGATAACCTTGTGTGCACGTCATTTTGCTCATGTGCAAATATAGCAGTAGACATGGTTCCATGACTTCATAAGCATCGCTAAGGGAAGAAATTCTCAATGAGAGTTACTGTTTGACCAAGCAACCCTACCCAAGTCATATGAAAATATTATGTGCACACAGACACTTGTACACAAATGTTTATATCAGCATTACTCATAATAGCCAATGTGGTGAAAATAACCCAAATGTCACTCAGGCATACAGAGGAATAAAGTGCTGACACATACTACAACTTGGATGAACCTAAAAAACACCATGATAAGTAAAAGAAACCAGACAGCAAAGGTCATAGGTTTATGGTTCCTTTGATATGATGTGTTCAGAAGAAATGGAAAGCAGTCCATAGAGATGGAAAGCAGACTAGTTGTTACCTTGAAGTCAGGGAGGGAAAATGGGAAACAATTATTACCTAATGGGATTTAGTTTTTGTGTCTTTTTTCCTGGGTTGATGAAAACATTTTGTACTAGAGAGAGGTGGTGGTTGCACAACATTGTGACTGTCATTGAACTGCACACTTTCTAAAAGCCATATGTGAATTTCACTTCAGGTTTGGCAAAACCAAGACTGCAAATCTCTGGGAGGTTATAACAACTGATTAACTAACTGTCTTTGGGAAGGGGAACCAGGTACCTGGAAGACAGGGTGCAAAGGTGACCTTTCATTGTGCTTTTTTTTTTTCTTTGTGAAATTTAAAATTTTGAACTGTGTGGACAAAAGAAGGTATGAAGATTTAGCAGACACATACGTCCCCTTTGCAAAGGCCAAGCTAAATAGATAAAGAAGGAGTCAGTGGCAGATCACAATTAAGTTAGAATCTACAAATACTAGGTTTGCAGAGACTCCCATTGGTTGGGCTAAATTCGCCATATGACCTCAGGTGGGGGTTTCTTTTTCAAAGGGGACTTGGAGATCTGGGTGAGGTCTGCCCTGTGGATAGAGGATGCAGAATGGTAGTACATGTTTAATAAACAACTCTAGTAGGTTAGGAAGTGCCCTGATTGGTAGCACTCATCCATTCTGCACCATTGGTAGCACCTGGTGGTAGAGTGGATGAGGTTGATCTGGAGAGTGGCTACAAGTCAGTGGGTTAGGCAGGTGACCTCTTTGAACCTCAGTTTTCCCCTCTGTAAAGTGGGGATGATCAGATCTACCTCTCAGAGTTGTTATGACAATGCTATAGAGAATTAAGATATCATAAGGATGTACCCAGGACACTGCAGGCACTCAGCAACGCTTGTATCCTTTGCCAGGAAGGGCACAGTGCTGCAGGCTTCTGCCTGCTCAGTAGACTCTACCCGGTGACTTATGAAGAGTTGTTCAGTTTTCTTTGTTCAACTAGACCAGCTGTTAGTATGATCTTTCTTCAGTGTCTCTGTACGCCCTCCATTTCTGTTTTTAACCAATCAAGTCTGTCACTGAAGTGGAGAATGAATAACAAACTAAAAGAACTAGACTCCTAGGGGTAACTAGAGGTGGGATTTATTGAGCGCTTACCTTGCATTTTATGTTTTCAATGTATTATTTCTAACTCTTGCAACAGCCCTGGAAGCAATATATTTCCATCATCAATTTATAGGGCACAGAGATTTAAAAAATATATATATATTTCTTTATTGATTTCAGAGAGTAAGGAAAAGGGAGAGAGAGAAACATCAATGATGAAAGAGAATCATTGGTCGTCTGCCTTCCTGCATGCCCCACGCTGGGAATTGAGCCCACAACCCCAGCGTGTGCCCTTGATTGGAATTGAACCTGGGACCCTTCAGTCCCTAGGCCGATGCTCTATCCATTGAGCCAAACCAGCTAGGGCAGGGCACAGAGATTATAAGTAACTTTCTCACAATCACACAGCTAGTAAGGGTCAAAGCAGGAATTGTAACCCAAGACTTCCGGACTTTCTACCCACCACACTCCATCATGGAACCCAACTGGCAAATTCCCAAAGTCAAAACTACTGCTCTGTGTGGGCTTAGAGCAACCATAGTCTCTAGGTGAAGGTTGGAAGAGGCCCAAATTAGTATTGAGTCTAACCCCTACCTGACAAGGAACCCTCATTTCAACATCCTGGATTCTTTGGCATGGGAGCTCGCTACCTCATGTGATGGCCCATTCCATTTTTAAACAGCTCCAACGACTAGGAAGACTCATAATGTTCTATTTGCTGTCAGATTCACTTGCTATTTTCATTCCAACTTCATATACCCAGATGAGGCCATCATTAAGATGCGCTCGGCTGAAATCCTGAGCTCCATTACCTCCTGGACTTGTAGGAAGGCCCCTCACACCATTGCCAAGTAAAGTTTCCCCAGCACATCATCAACGCAGACAAAGCCATGAAAGGGATGTTGATTGCTGCTTCAGATGAGTCCGGGACAGGTGATTATCTCTTCCTGAGAACAGGTTATTCCAGATGGGATGGATTGCTACCCAGGATAGAGGTATAGCATATACTGCAGAAGTTTAAAATAACCAGCGTCGTGTGTAAGCCACACAATTCCTTGGTTAATTAAATGCTGCGAAAAGCAACGAAAGCTGATTTTTGTGCGTCTCCCTCTTCCTGGTTTTCAGCTTCTCTGGCAGTTTTCTGTTGACTTGAAGGACAGTCAGTTCTAAATGATCCAAAATGAGCTCGTGTTGCTAGCTTCCTGCACGAGGAGCCTACTGTAAGCTCCAATAACTAATAACAGAGATTAAAAATGGATACACATTTACAAGGGGGTATTCAAGGTCTTCCCGGCGTGTGAGCCAGGCTCATCTGCTCCTCCGCGGGGGAACTGTGCGCACCGTGGGAAACTGAAAGATGCCAGGGTCAGGAAAGCAATGCGACTCCTCTGGGAGTTCAGGTGGCAAATAGGATGGAGAATCTTAACTTTAATGAAGACAGCAAAAATCACATAATTAACACACACTGTTAACACCTCATTAGTCTCCTGGGGCTTCCGTTATGCTAAAAATAATCAACACATTTTGCTTAAATAAGCAAATAAATTGCTCTTACAGGTGGTTGTGAAGACTGCCTTGGTCAGAGCAAAACGAGGCCGTTTCTCTGCATCCTCTTCAGATGCTTTAAAGCTGGCCTTCTCTTCATTCCGAGGGCAGGACTGTTCAAAACATGTGTGGGACGATGGAGTAGAAATGAGTGTATTAGTGAGAGGAAATGACTGAATGAGTGAGGGGAAATGACTATATAAGTGAGAGGAAATGAGTGTATTACTGAAAGTCTGTCTGACTCCGAGCTTGACTCCAAAATCTTACACAGCCCTATTTCACAACCCAGGCCCCTCAGTCAGGGCTGTCTCCCAAATCAGTCTGCTAGGGAACCTTGGTGATTGCCCACAAGTCAAGCTGTGAAGCAGTTTTGTTAGGTGCCTTCTCTTCTCTTCTCTTCTCTTCTCTTCTCTTCTCTTCTCTTCTCTTCTCTTCTCTTCTCTTCTCTTCTCTTCTCTTCTCTTCTCTTCTCTTCTCTTCTCTCCTCTCCTCTCCTCTCCTCCCCTCCCCTCCCCTCTCCTCTCCTCCCCTCCCCTCCCCTCCCCTCTCCTCCCCTCCCCTCCCCTCCCCTCCCCTCCCCTCCCCTCCCCTCCCCTCCCCTCCCCTCCCCTCCCCTCTTCTCTCCTCTTCTCTCCTCTTCTCTCCTCTTCTCTTCTCTTCTCTTCTCTTCTCTTCTCTTCTCTTCTCTTCTCTTCTCTTCTCTTCTCTTCTCTTCTCTTCTCTTCTCTTCTCTCTTCTGGGAGAAACATTTTCCTTAGCTCATCTGGTTAGGGTTTACAGCCCTCCCTTCAGATAAGGCATGTAGAAGATGTTATTGTTATTGTTATTAGTCTGGGGCCTCTTTCTTTATGTTTAAGTTAACTGTCAGGAGTTAATTCCATGAATGAACTTAATTCTCCTGATCTAATCTCCTTTCTGTCTTTATAAAATCCCAAATTAAAGAATCTTTAGTCCTCCTTAAAGGACTAAAGATAAATATCCGAACAAGCGTGGAAGACATTGCTAGCTGCCTACATAATAGACATTCTCTCCTTCCTTAACAAGGAAAATTCCATTTTGTTAGGGTTGCCATATGTTCAGACAAGAACACTTGCTCTGCCAGGTTCCCATGGGTCTGGGGATGCTCTGTGATACATTTCTGGCCATGAGACATAAATTAAAGTCATCTGGGAAATAGGGTACTCTTTCTCCTTCCTTTCTTCTTCCTGCCTCTGAAATGAGATGCCATGTCTGGAGCTGTCACAGCCAACCTACAGCCATGAGGCAACATGCATGAGGGCAGAAATCTACACACTGGTGATATGGAAAGGAAAAATGAGAAAGCCTGAGCCCTGATGGTATAATGGAGCCTCCCTGCCAACAGTAGACTTTATTTTTCTATGTTTGCACCATGTGACAAACATCTGTATGTTTAAGGAACCTTTTATCATAGTTTCTGTTATTTGCAGCCAACAGTATTCCTGGCAGTTACTCTTGGGTTGACCCGATTTGAAATTGTAGTCTCGGTTCTAGGGAAAGGGGAAAGCATCCTTTATTGAGCATTACCTGCAAAAAGGCCAGCTCCTCACAGGGGACGGCACACTGTATTAGTGTGGGCTACAAATAAAAGAAACCCCTGGCTTGCACTAATTTATAGGACAGATCACATAGTGGGAAGTCCAGAGGTAAAGCTATCGGGCACAGAGCCATCACAGCCTCAAGGTCTCAGACTCTCTGCTTGGCCATCCTTGGAGAACCCCATGTGCTAATTGAATTAGATTCATCAGCAACTTTCTTTGGTGACCCTCTGATGTCCTTAGATACCTGAACAAACTACATACCAGTTAGAAAGACAACCAGGGGTTGATAATCACGGGAAGCCCAACGTGTCCATGGCACACAATTGTAAAGACTTTGCAAAATGTGGAAGCCCCAACATGCAAAACGAGGATGACAATCCTGCCAGCTGAGCACCAGCCTTGTTTTGAACACTTTCTGGCTACCAGCTGAAAGAGATGGCTTGTTTTCTTGTCCATTCAGCTAACATTCATGGCTTCCAACTGAATAGTCTGATTCATTCATCCTATTTGACTGGTCTCATAACAGGAAGCAATTAAAGTGTCCCAAGGGACCAAGTTGCCCACTTATGAAAATGGAATAGTTGAAAAAACAAACAACCCCTCCTTTCTTTTCCTCCCAACAAAGCCACTTTCACTGTACGAAAGGGTGGTGCTGAAGTAAACCCACGCTCTGTGTAAATGGAAGGAATTTCCCAAGTCTGGTCAATAACAAGGCAATGTCATGAACACTTCTTAGAAATGGTCTGCTTCCAGCAGGGGGCCAATGTTCTCAGGACTTTTCAGAACTGGTGCCTCACTGGGAATAGATGTGGAAACCAAGCAGCAGGATCATGTGACATGTAGGCAGCTTCACAGGAGTTCCTTTCCCCGCAGAACACTAATCAGCTTGTGCATAATGTGCTGTGGCATTCAGTGTGGCATGCATGGGGGGACTGATTCGTAGTGCTGGGAAGCACCTGCCAGGTGGACAGAATGCATCCAAAACAGAGCAGCACCTGTGTCTTCCTTCCGGGTGCCATGTCCCTGCCTCTCTCCTCTTCAGTTCTGGTGGTGCTGACCTCACCATGCCTGGCTCCCGGGATAGGCCTATGACAGAACTGCATTCCATCCTCATCACATAGGAGTTGGTTCAGAAATGGGAACGTGGCCCGCAAAGGTCCTATGAGACTCAGCCTGACACGTCTGTTGGAGGTACTCGGGTTGTAGAGCTACTGGAATATAAGATTCTGGATTTTTCAGTTATATGAACCGATAACATCCCCTTTTTCTAAAATTGGCAAGAGTGGCTTTTCTGTCTCTTAGAACTTAAGGAGATCTAGTTAATACAGAAGCAAAACATACTAGTATCTTGAGTCCGAAAGAGAAATAGACAACTGGGATGTTATAAAGAAATTCATTTTATATAGACAACAATCTTCCTACCCCCACCCTGAGATCTTTGTGTATTTCCCTAGCTCAATTCAGAAAGTGAATTAGCCTCACAAACAAGTCATGAAATTAGCAAATGTGGTGACAATATGCCAAGCACTTTGCTGGCTACTTTTACACACATTTCTCACTTAGACCTTACACAATCACTGTCTGGTTTTCACAGGGAGGACCGAGGACCCTAGAGCTGGAGTGATGACATGTGTGAGGGGCCTGCGGGTTAGTTGGCCTGAGGTCAGGAGCAGCACTCTCACCACTCATGATGTCTCCATCAGTGGTCAACTGTCCAGCAGTCATTCTCTCAGGGATTGTTTAGGACCTCAACAAGACAACCATGAATAAGAAAGCATTCTCTGTTCTAGAATTCTTGCTCCTTTGAGGTCTGATCTCAACCTCTGCAAAACTGAATTTCAAGGACCAACAACATGTGATACAAAATTCCATTTGAATAACCTTAACTGGAAAGAATTTGAACTTGAGGTTATTCTCACACCATGAGGTCAGCCCAACAGCTGCCAGCCAGCCTTGTTACTCTGCTAATGTTTGCAAACCTCTCTGCTTTTCAAAAATTATTGAAGTACAATTTATAAGCAACAAAATGCATCATCTCAATTGAGAGGAAAAGGAGACATATGTAAAACTTTAGACAAAAAAAAATGCATGATCTTTGACAAAAAAAAACAAATCCTCATGTCAGCATCCCATGTTCAATGTATAAAACACTTCCATCATCTCAGAAAACTTTCTCATGTCCCTTTGGAGCTAATTCTAGCACATACCCTGCCTCTGCCCCTCCCCCCCCCAACCACCACCAATGCCCCTTCACCTCATCCTAGGAAGCCATTGTTCTGATTTCTATGACAATGACTAGCTCACCTGTTCTAGAATTTCATGGAATAGTCATATAGTATGTGTTATTTTGAGTCTGGCTTCTTTTCCTCAGGGCAATGTTACTGAGATCCATCCATGTTGTTGTATGTACCAGTAGTGTATTTCTTCTTCTGAATAGTGTTCAGTTGTGGGACTATAATACAAATAATCTGTTTACCTGCTGATGGACAATCTGTGGTGTTTCCAGTGGAATTATTAGGGATAGAGCTTGTGTGTATATTCTTGTATAAGTCTTGTGTGGGCATTCATTTTCAGTTCTCTTAAATAAATCCTGGGAATAAGATTATTAGGTCTCATGTTAAGGGTATATTTCACCCTATAAGAAACTTCTGAACAGTTTTCCAAAGTAGTTGTGGCATTCTAAACTCTCACCAGTAACATATAAAATCTAGTTACTGTACAATCTCACCAATATTTATATTGCCAATCTTTTCATTTTTAGCCAAGCATATTGATGTGCAGTGATTTTCAATTGTGGTTTTGTTTTCCATTCTGATGACCAATTTGCTTATTGGAAATTTGTATATCTTTCTTTATAAAGCATTTGTTAAGTTTTTTGATCCATTTAAAAATTGCATTATCTTATTATTGTGTTTTAAGAGTTCTTTATATATTCTGGAAATATATTAAAAATATTTTTTCCTAGTCTGTGGTTTGCATTTTTAGTTTTATGAAGTTGTCATTTGAAGAGCAAACATTTTTACTTGTAATGAAGTTCAATTTGCCCATATTTTTCCCTATGATTTATGCTTTTTATGTTCAATTAGACAATTTTTGCCTACTTGGAGATCACAAAGATTTACCCCTTGTATTAGATTACTAAAGTTTTATAATAAATTTTGAAGTCTGGTAGTATAAGTCCCCTAACTTTTCTCCTCAAATTATTTTAGCAATTCTATAAAAAGTCCACTGGGATTATGACTAGAATTGCATTAAATTTGAGATAATTTGCATCCTAACAATATTGAATTTTATAAAATACCTCTCTATTTATTTAGATCTATTTTAGTATTTCCCAGAAACATTTTTATTTTTGTACATTTTGTAATTTTAAATGTATAGGTCTTATAATTTTTTCCTAAACTTATTACTAAATATTTTATTCTCTTTGGTGTTATTATAAACTAGAGGCCCAGTGCACAAAAACTTGTGCACTGGAGGGGGGTCCCTCAACCCAGCCTCTCACAGTCCGGGAGCCCTCAGGGGATATCTTACTGATGGCTTAGCTGTAGTCTGGCCTCCTTCTGCGGGAAGCAACCAGCAGATCAGGGGAAGGTGATGCCCCCATCACGCCTCTGCTGCTGCCACTGCTGGACAACATGGTCTGCCTAAGCCTGAGGCAGCCACTGTGGCTTTGTCCCTAAGGATGGCTATCCTAATTAGCATATTACCCTTTTATTAGTAAAGATGGCATTTATTTCAATTATTTATGCTAGTATAAATATACAATTGCTATTTATTTACTGACTTTTTACTTTGTGACCTTGTTAAATTTCCTTATTATTTATAGTAGTATTTTTAAATAGTTCTTCGAATTTTCTATGTAGACAAAGATGGTGTTTATATATTTACTTTCTTCCCACTCAATATTCATGAATTTTATTATTTTTTATTCCTGTCTAACTGCACTGGCTAGCACTGCCAGTACATTGAATTGGGGTAGAAAGATCATATATCCTTGCTTTATGCCCAATCTTAAGTGGAAAGCAAGCAACTATTTCTTTATTAAGTATGCTGTTACCTGTAGGTTTTTCACAGCTGCCTTTAATAAAATTAAGGAAGTTTCCTCCTATTACTAGTTTGCAAAAGTTTTTTTTTTTTTACCATGAATGGGGGTTGAATTTTAGCAAACACTTTTTCTTCATTTATCAAGATAACCATGTGATTTTTCTTCTTTTTCTTCAGTAATTTTGTTTTTAAAAATCATAGCTATTTTT
Organism: Pipistrellus hanaki; assembly: GCF_964339955.1. Taxonomy (NCBI): domain Eukaryota; kingdom Metazoa; phylum Chordata; class Mammalia; order Chiroptera; family Vespertilionidae; genus Pipistrellus; species Pipistrellus hanaki. Next base: position 197,680,719 of record NC_140503.1, on the reverse strand, counting down.
CATGAAAATATTTATGTTAACATGTAATAAACTTATTGTTCCTTTGAAATAAATTAAACATTTTTCAATTTTAATTTCTAATACAGTAAATTTTCTTCTTTATTCTGTTAATGTGGTGAGTTGAATAAGTGAACTTTCAAATAAATGTTAAACAAATGTTGCATTTTTGAGACAAACTTTACTCACTCATGATATATTTTCAATATGATATATCTTCTGGATTTGTTTTGCTGATACTTTGTTGAGGAAATTTTCTCTATGTTTATGAGAGACATTGATCTGTCAATATTTTTATTTCAGGGTTACGCTAGCCTCAAAATGAGTTGAGAAGAATTTTCTCTTCAATTTTCTGAAGGAGTTTGTAGAAAGTTGGCATTACTTCTTTCTTAAATATCTGATAAAAATTTGGTATAAATCACCAGTGAACCCATTTGGGCCTACACTTTTTCTGTGGTAAGGATTATTTAAATTACAAAGTTAATTTTAAAAATATAGGGCCATTTAAACTATTTTTCTGTGTCAATTTTAATAAATTATGCTTTCCATCTTATCTCAGTTATTGAATTTGTAAACATAAATTTGTTTAAAATATTTACTTATCCTCTTGAACGCTATAGAATATGAGTGTCATGCCCTCTTTCATTTCTTACATTGGTAATTTGGATTTTTAAAGAAGTCTTGCTAGAGTTTTATCAGTTTTATTAATCTTTCCAAAGAATCCACTATTAGCTTTTCAGACTTTCTGTAATGTTCATCTGTTCTAAATCTCAGTGATTTATATTTCAAATTATTATTATTATTATTTCTACTTACATTAGATTTAATTTTCTGTTATTTTTCTAGCTTCTTATCATTTAAAGCTTCCTTTTAAAAAAATAAAGGCACTTAAAGTTATATATTTTCTCTTAATAACTGCTTTCTCTGCATCTCACAAATTTTGTTATGCTGTTTTCATTATGATTTACTTAGAAATATTTTCTAATTCCCTTACAGTTTCTTTTTAGACTCATGGATTACTTACTGTGCATTATTTAATTTTCATATATTTGGGGATTTTCTAGATATCTCATTATTGATTTCTATTTTTATTTCATTGAAATCAGATAACATAGCTTGTAGGCTTTAACTTTCTTAAATTTAGTGAAATCAGGATAGACTAGAATATGGTCTATATTGGTGAACATTTCATGAAAATGTAAAAAGAATACATTTTGCAACTATTGGGAAAATATTCCAGACATGTTGGTTGATAGTGTTGCTCAGATAATCTATGTACTAATTGATATTTTATTTATTTCTTTTCTCAATTAATAAGAGGGTCTGTCAAAAATGTGCAACTATGATTATGGATTTATTTCTCTCTGCAGTTTTATACATTTTTATTTACTGTGCTCTAAAGCTTTGCTACTGTATATGTAAATGTTTAGAATAATTGTCTTCCTAATAAATGTGGCTTTTATCATTGTAAAAGTAGCTGTGACTATCTACACACACTACAGCAATAGACTTTGTCTTGATATCTACTTTGTCTGATATTAATATAACCATGCTCATCTTATGTTTAACTGTTTGAATGATAAATATTTTTTCATCCTTTTACTGCCTACCTACCTGTGTTTTATATTTAATATGTCTCTCTTATAGGCAGCCAAAAACACTACTGAGCCATCATTTTTTTTAAAAAAAATGAGTGATGTCACATAGAAATCTGAATCTCTGGCCTCTCTTGAGAAATAGGAGATCTAGGAATAACAGGTTGCACTCCATATGGCAACATCCCGTTGAGCAGCCGATGCCCCCTATAGATTCGGCATGTTTTCTCCAGCTCCCCCTCTTCTCTATCGTCTTCCAGGCACCGGGGCTGAATTGCCATTTTTCAATGGGCTCTCATTCTTTTCATTGAAGACAAATATTTCTTTGGGTAAATATCCCCAATTACACAGGAAGACAAAATGTAGATAACAGGCTGTCTGTTAAAGACAATGTATACCTGTCCCACTTTATTCATTATGCCACCTGCTTGGCCTCCACAGACATTTGAGCTTCCCTTTCTATTGTAGTTCTGTTCAAGTTCTGTTTGAGATTATTGAACTCTGAGGATTAGTATTTTTAAGAAAGAGACAATAGTTTTAGCCTATGTACAGGCATTTCTTTTACAAATGGCTGTTCTCTCCTTGTAAATGCATTTAAAAAAAAATCAAGTGTATACTAGTGTTTTGTTTCATTTTTAAAATATATTTTATTGATTTTTTAGAGAGAGGGATAGAGAGTTAGAAACAGCAATGAGAAACATAGATCATCTGCCTCCTGCACACCCCCCACTGGAGATGTGCCTGCAACTAAGGTACATACATGCCCTTGACAGGAATTGAACCTGGAACCCTTCAGTCTGCAGGCTGACTCTCTATCCACTGAGCCAAACTGGTTAAGGCTATACTAGTGTTTATATAACGCATATATGCTCATGAATGAAGAGTTAACTTTATCCTGGTCAATAATACCCAATCAGAACAATGGTCTAGTTATTAAAATATGTCTCTATGAGTAAAATCAATAGTTGAACCAATAGTTGGCTTCTATCTCTCTGCTCTGGCTTTTGAGGGCAATAGACCAATAAGAAATAAATGTCTGCTTCTCATGTAACAGTTGTGTGGAAAAAGACCAGTGTGAACATTTTTTTATGCTGAGATGGACAGAAGGTGGGGGAAACATTTGCAAAGTTCCTTGCCTTGATCCCCTGTTCCATCCCCACTATAAGGAGATGTCCTGAGACCCAACCCTACTCCTATACTCTGTCCAGGTAGGGCAAGATGTTGCCCTCCATAGCTGGGCCAGGGCCCAGAGCACTGGGAGGAGCTTGATTGCTTTGTAAGAATGCGCCAACCTTCTGTGAAATGAAATGCAGAATATGCTACTGGGGCCATATCACAGAACCTTCCAATCTTCCAGATGCTTCTGGCTTGTGGCTTTACCATCTGGGAGGACATAGTGAGTGATGGTGGTTTGGAGGATGTAGTGAAGGTGGTCACCCATTCCATTTAGCCATCATTTAACAGTGGCCAGAGCCATACTGCACTCATTTTCTGAGACCCACGGCTGCTTTCCTGACAATTTCCTTCCCTGGGCCTAGAATCTGAAGCTTTGGAATCCTGTTAGCACTTACACATCCTAATTCATTTTCTATAATGGAGGCTGAATCATAAGACCTCTCCTTCCTCTGTAGTTTCTTTCAGCAATGATTTTCTATAAACCTAGGAGAAGAAAAGGTCTAGCACCTTTCCCTACATTCTGTTCTCCACATGTTGTGTGAGGTTTGTGCATTTTTCACACATTCCCTGAGGTTTTTCTGCCTGTGTTTTCTGTTTGGCCATGATGGTGTAGTGCAGGCAAGGGACTGGGCCAAGCTGGCTGAGTAGGGAGAGTATTTCTTCATTATGATGAGGTTGCAGGGTGTGTGTGTGTGTGTGTGTGTGTGTGTGTGTGGTCAGTAGGGGGAAGTTGAAGAGGTGGCCAATGGCTTTTCAACTTGTGCAGTGGGAGACAGCAAGAAGATGGGTAGATGTAGGCTGTGGGCTTAACAGATTTATACATTTTAAAATATATTTTTTTTATTGATTTCAGAGAGAGAGAGGGACATAGAAACATCAATGATGAAAGAGAATTTTTGATCAGCTGCCTCCTGCACGCCCCACATTGGGGATTGAGCCCACAACCTGGGTATGTGCCCTGACGGTGAGTCAAAATGACCTCCTGGTTCATAGGTTGATGCTCAACCAGTGAGCCACACTAGCCATGCTCACCAAATATTTTTAAATAAACATGACTAGAAAGTAGGCTGGAAAAGGCTTCTCTTCTTCCAAGCAGAACGTACTGTGCAGTTATTTTGAGGAAATCAGTACCACCTGGGATATGCTTTGGAGTTACTCATACTGCATCTCGCTTTTGAATGACTTGAGCTTCTTCTTGCAGGTCCAGCCAGAAAGCAGACCTGGAGACAGGGTCGGGGTCCATGAAAACGTAGCCCAGAGGGATTTCACTCCGTGTTTTCCTGAGAATGCTTTGCACACACTCACCTTCTGGTCAGAAAAGGCATTGCTTTTGTATCCAACCTTTGGTCACTGTTCTCACGTGGCCCGCCAAGTGGACCTAGTTGAGAAACTCCTGGTTCGGACTGGTGTTCATTACTTTTTGATTCAAACACATTATCCAGACACTTGAATGGGAGGGTGATGTGAAAGGGACACTTGCCAGAATGTGACGTGGACACAGAATGCAATCTGTCTTTTTCATTGAGGAGCAGTGCCATTAACTCGGATGAAAAGGTGCCTGTAAATTGCTTAATAAGTGCCTGGCACACAAGCAGCACTTAATAAATGTTCAATGTTATTACTATATTAATAAGAATGATGCCTTTTTCCTTCCTGCCCACCTTGCCAACAAGGCTCTCCCCAACCCTCCCCCCACCCCTCACACCCTCCTCCAGATTATCCAAATGTGTTTTGGACAAAATGAGAGGATCCAAGATTGAATTATGCAGTTACCTGGTCCCACTCCCTCCCCCAGGGGTTTCTGGAAGAACCATAGGCAGGTAAGACACTCTTGAAGTCTCCTGGGGCATGTCTGAAGGGCTCTGGTTGGGTAGCCTGTTATGACCCAGAACTTAGCCTTTTAGGGAGGCAGCCTGGAACCCTAATTGTTGCTTGTAAATTTTTTCTCTTCATGGTAACCACTTATTTCCTATACTTTCACTCTACTGACTTTTTGAACTCAGTGAGAGGGAAGCTATTTACAACTGGTATCCTACATAATAAAAGGCTAAGACGCAAATTGACCGAATGGCGGAATGAACTGTCACTATGACGTGCACTGAACACCAAGGTGCAGATGCTCAATGCAGGAGCTGCCTCCCAGGTGGTCAGAGCACTCTCACAGGGGAAGCGCTGCTCAGCCACAAGTTGGGCTGACAGCTGGTGGGTCCAGCAGCAGTGGTGGGAGCCTCTCCTACCTCTTCGGTAGCACTGAGGATATCTGACTCATGGTTTAGGCCCGCTCCCTGCCTAAGCCATCAGTTGGACATCCTCCAAGGGCTCCCGGGCTGCGAGAGGACACAGGCCAGACTGAGTGACACCCCCCTCCCCCAACTCCCAGAGTGCACAAATTTCGTGCACTGGGCCTCTAGTTTCTGTATAAAAGAAGAACAAAGTCCTCTAGCAGAGATTTCTTCTATGAACAGGGTGGGGCAAAAGTGGGTTTACCAGAGGTTCATATAGAAAATAATATAATAACGAATAAGTAAATAATACAAGAATAAACTCTCTTTTGCAGTCTCACAGCTGTAAACCTACTTTTGCCCAACCCTGCAGATATAAGTATGTCTGCATCTCCTAATACGGCTGCTTGCCAAGGCTCTCTTAGTTTCCTGTTGTACAGGGTGGGGCAAGGGTTGATTTAGATGCCAACATTTCTATGTCTCGAGTGCAGGGCAGGCACTAATGTTACAGAGATAACTACGCCTTGGTAGACTCACATGTTGTTTCTAATTTATCTTTCCTTTGTAGCCTGGGAGGTAGTAAAGTGTAATGATTAGGAATCAGAGAGTCTGGAGTTGAAATCTTGACTTTGCTATTTCCTAGTTCTGCAACTTTGGGCCCATTCCTTATTCTCTGTGAACTTTATTTTCTTGTCTGCACAGTGAGCAAATGAATAGCCAGTCCACACAATCATTGAAAGCATTGAATAGCATATCATATGAGGATGTGTTTTATAAAGTGTTCAGTTAAGTCCAATCCAAACAACTTAAGCAAAAATAAACGTGTATTGACCTCCTCAATAAAAATTAGAGCTATAGGCATGGCGAGATCCAGGGGCTCAAACACTGCTGTTGGGTCCAGACTTCACCTTACTTTTATTCTGCTCCCCTCCACATTGGCCCTCTCTTCAGACAGGTTCTCCCTTATTGGGGCAAGGTGGCTGCAATATCATCCTTCTTTCTCCCCCAGTTCAAGTCCAGGGGATAAGAGAGGATTCCTCTCTTCCAACAGTCCCAGCAAAAGTGTCAGTGCATTCATTAGCTCTGAATGGATTATCTAGGAACCAATGCAACCCTAACATGAATGGGGGAGGGGAAGGTAGGAACAAGGGGTGGAGTCAGTACCCTCTGAAAGTGCAATGGTTTCCAAGAAGGAAATTGGGGTGCTATTGCCAAAGGAAGGGGAATTAGATATTGCCAGGGTCAGGGTGAATTTCCCCTAGAAGGCCCTAAAGATGAAAGAGTATGAACTTTAACACCAGTTCTAGAAGTCCATATGGAGGTCCTTCTTGGACCTTAAAAGAAAGAAAATCAGATTAAATGAAGAAAGCACCACTGGCTGCAGCAATCGTGAATTTACATAATTGTTATTATTTCAAGAACGGAATGAAAATACAGAGTTAAAAAAAAATCAATGAAAGGTTCATCATGAGACACCAGAACATTCTGGAGTGGGGCGGGGTGGGAATGGTGGCCGTGACTCGGGAAAGGCCATAGCCCAGGACAGACACTACGCCCAGCTGCAGAATGCAGAGCGGCAGGGGCGGAGCCGAGGAGTTCCCCGGAGCCGGAGGATGGATGGCTGGGCAGAGGGCTGGAGCCCTGACTTCCCAGAAGTTTCCACGTTATCATCTGGACTGGCTGTCCCGGCCAAAGATCTTCAGTTCAAGTTCTTCCTGCCAAGTAGTGGTTCTCAGACTTGGCCGCTCACTAGAATGACCAGCTTTTTAAAAGATGATTCCAGGAAGCACCGGCTGATGTGCGGTTCACTCAGCCTGGGTGGGGCCAGAGTCTGGACGTGGAACCAGCTTTCCCGGGGCCAGGATTAGTGTTTGGGCCTCTAGGGGCCCTGTCCATCCCTCCCCAGCTGCACTCCCCACTCCATAATGGAAGGACCTGTTGACACTGCTGTCTCTTCTTCCACCCCCCCCCATGCCTCCTACCCTTAGAGTATGCGTCCCCTGAGGGCAGGAACCCCTGCTGCTTTGGACACCTGCACACCGTGCAGGACCTGGGGCGCTGTGAGCACCCACTAAGTGCTTGTGGGAAGAAGGCTGGAGGACACATAGTCTGTCAGGCCAGCTGCCTTTTCCCACGTGAGTTTTTCTGGGGCAGAAAAGCTGCTATTTCTGGAAGAGTCTGTGATTGAGGCAAGATCACAGCAGCAACGGAAGAAAGGCTGCTGGGGAGGAGATGTGCTCAAGGTCCACGCAGACTCCGTACTCCGTAACGTCTCTAATAAAGCGACAGCAACGCTGGTGACGATGGTACCGGTTAGCATGCCATCCCCATTTCACAGATGCAGATTAAGAAACAGAGGCACAGGGAGCCCACCGGGCCAGGAGCCCAGCGCTAGGACAGGACACAGCTGGGCCTCTGCCATCCGTGCCACCACACCTGCCTCCCAGCTCTGACAAACACCATACATACCTGTCAGGTGCCCATCTCCACCATGAAAGCGTCCAGCCAGAATGAGTCAGTAGCTAAGGAAATCTAGAGAGAGAGAGAGAGAGCAAAGGGCCTCTCATTAAAGAAACCATTGTCCACCTTTCCACACAGGCTATTTTCGGTCTCATTTTTATTCCCCTGCTGCCTTGTGCTGAAGGGCACTGGCTACGTCTGTGCACACCAAAGAGGTCACTGACAAGGAATACTTGGCCGGGAACCCCGGAGCTGGGGAGGAGCTGAGGGGGGAAGGAACAGAGGAGAAGGAGGTGAGGCAACCCCACAGGGGCCAGCCAGCTTGGCCTGCTTTCCCTCCCCAACCACCCAATGACCTTCTTTCCTCAGGGTGACCACTCCCCTGGGCTGGCCTTCCGGCACACCCACAGGCAGCCCGGCCCGGGAGTCAGTTGACATTCCAGGGACCAGACCGTCTGCATCTGCGTGCGCAGGGAGCTGCTCTCCACTCCTCAGCCGGGGAAACGCTCTTGGAAGGGCTGGCAAGGTGGGTGCCAAGTGGAGGTTCGTTTCCTTCTTCTCGGAGAGCGCCTAGGGAGAGTTTAAACCGGGGTGGGGCCTGAGGCCTCCTCTTGGGAAAGTCTTTGATCATCTTCTTGAGACAGAAAGAGGGACAGGCTGGCTGCTTGGAGGGGATGAGCAGGGAGCTGGGGAGAGGGGTGAGGAAGGCAGGCGGGAGACAGAGCTGTTCTCCTGTGGACCTGCCAGGGCCAGACCGACCGAGGGGACCTCAGTGCTAGAAGAGATCAGTCCGGAGGGCACTAGGCTGCCCTCTCTGGGCGCTGCATGGCTCCGGTGGTGGGAGCTACACTGAGAAAGAGCCACCTGCTTGGGGGAGGTGGCTCAGGCTCCCAGCCAGACTCCTTCGAGGAGGGGGGCGAGGCATTATCTTGTCCCCCCAGACCGGATCCTGAAAAACCACTTGGCCACCCACAGTTCAAACGAAGGGGGAGACTGTGTGGGAAGGCTGAGCCTTGTGGGAGCTGGCCTCCAGGGACAGAGTGGAAGGCCTAAGAACCCCAGAGTCAGGGCTTGTCTGGCGTTCAGGACGTGTTTTCTTTTTAAGAGAAAAACATCTCCATAGCATGTTAATTATTAGCCAAGTGTGCTGGAGAGAACAGTCTGTTTTTGCTCTATGCTTTTAAGGAAGAACTTTCCTGTTGGCAGAGCCCTCTGGGGTAGGACTGCCTCAGAGGGAGGGGTCGGCCCCAGATGATGGAGAGTTAGGCTGAGGCCTGGCAGGGATGGTCCCATGGCTGCAGGCACTTCCCGGGCTATGTCACGCCAGGCCATGTCAGAGTTGGTTCTCTGGATGTCGCTCTCTGGGCTTTCCCCCTCAGCTGCCACTCCTTGGAGCCTCTGCCCACGGCTTTTGTATCAGCTCTTATCTGATGGGCCGGAAATCTCTATGCATGGTTTGTCTCTGATCCCCGAGCAAAGAGCTGCCATTCACTGAGAACTTTCTGGGCATCAGCGCTGAGCTCCGTGCCCTCGTTGAGAGCTGTGCAGGGTGGGGTCTAGGCCAGGGGCTCAGAGCAGACCACACGCTTTCCAGTCTTGTCCTCCACTGTTACAGAACGTGTAACCTTGGACAACACACTCGCCCCTCTGTGCCTCAGTTTCCCGACACTTCAAGATGGAGCTCACAATACCACCTACCCCACAGAGTTCTTGTGAGGGTCGCAGGAATCGACACGTGCCAACTGCTTTCAACAGTGCCTGGCACGTGTGTTCAATATATGTTAGCAATTCTAATGGTCTCTTCTGAGCGTCACAGCAGAGCTGGAAGGAAAGTGTAATTATCCCTAATTTCGGATTAAGAAAACTGAGGCTCAGAGAGGAGGTGGAGCCTGGCTAGAGTTTGCAGTCCAGGCACTCTGCTAACAGGAACAGCGAACCCTTGGCGAGCACAGGGTTCAGACCTAGTCAGTTTCAGACCTAGGCAGCGAGCTTCAGAATCTATTGTTATTATTTTTACTCCTTACCCAGGAACACATTTTTGGTTGTTTTTTAAAACTGATTTTAGTGAGAGAGGTGGGGAAGAGAGAAACAGCGAAGTGAGAAAGAAACATCGTTCGGTTCCTTTCCATACTCGCCCTGACTGGGGATTGAATCCGAAAGCTAGGCATGTGCCCTGACTGGGAATCAAAACCCTGGGTACCTGGGCCGATGCTCCAACCAACTGAATGAACATCTGGCCAGGGCTCAGCATCTATTCTCTTCATCACCCTCCCAGACCACCTTTCTGTAATGGTCATGGAAAGAACCAATAATCAACCCCGGTGTTGGCTTCTACAATGACACTGGCTTTGGGGTTGGAAAAGGCCTTTGAAAGGCCTTTGAAAGTTGACCCTCAAACCAGCTTTTGGGAGGCAGCAGTGACCCCTGTGGGCAGACTTAAGTATGTGAAGGGGACCTCGATTATAGTAACTTATTTAATCCTTCCTGGGACCCGTGGTAGTTATACTGGGCTTATTTACAAGTAGCTAAGACAGAGTCAGACCTCCCCGGTGATGTCACAGTTGTTGGCATTGGCATTTGAATCTGTGTCTGGCTGGGTCCCAGAATCTTTGATGGAGTTTTTTTATTTATTTATTTATTTTTTAAAGACAATTCCGGCTCACAGGATCAGATTTTCTTAGGGAGCGCAGGCCTCAGGTGGTTTAAGAGCCAGAATGTCATGTGCAGCCAATCCTGAGAAGCCTGCCCAGCTGCGCTGCTGCCTCCGCGTGTCGCAGTTGCATTTCCAGGCCTCTGTTGAGTATCCCACATGGGCACTCTCCAGCATCTTCCCCTCTCTCCTCATGTCTTTGACCACCATCCAGGCACCCAGTCTCCCCTGGGAACCTAGGCATCCTCAACTTCTTCCCTTCTTCCCCTCAGGATTCCCCACGTGTCTCCCCAATCCATGCCTCCTCTACCTCTGCTGCCTCCATCTTGGAAAAAGCCTTCATTGTTGCTGCAACAGCTTCCTGATTCATCGCCCTCTGACTATCTGTTTCTCCTTCTCCGTGTCTCCATCTCTCCCTAGGCCATTCCCATTTCTTCTCCCCCGAAGGCCAGCCCACATCCTTCCTCCTGCCAGACATAATGAGCTAAAAGCTATCGCATCACCCACTTTTCTGCTTAAAGACGCCCATGCACACAAGCCTCCCAGCTAATATCCACGATCAGCACAGCAAACCCATCCCCTCAGTCCCTGGCTCAAAGTTTACTCTTGAGCTTCGACTTCTCCCCGTGACCCAGGCCATGTTCCAGCCACAATGAATCCCTCCTCCCCTAACAGTGTCCTTTCACAGCGTGTGCACATGCCACGCTGTGCCTTCTGCCTGAAATGAGCTTTTAAACCGGCTTGGCTGAAAAAACTCCTTGTAGAACCCAGCTCAAAAACCACCTCCTCTGGGAAGCTTTCCCGGAGTCCCTCAGAGACATGGACACTGCTTCCTCCATCTATCCCTAGCACCCAGCTCCATCTTTAATCACAGGATGAAGCTGGAACGATTTGATGGCATGTCTGTCCCTCAGTGAACTCCTCATCCAACAATCACCTATTAAAGGTGCAGGCCCAGGCGCCGGGGTACTGATGAGCAAAAGAGAGTTTCTGTGTTCACATCCACTGCACCTGGTTGAGAAGGGGGACAGGGCACTTCAGAGAGAGGGCCCCACACGGCAGAGACCCAGAAGGCAGGGGCAGCGCGTCTTAGGAGTGCCTGCAAGGCGGGTGCTTAGGATGGCAGGGAGGGAGATGCAGACAGGGAGGTGTCTGGAAGGGCCACGAGCTTCCTCTCAGGCGCCCTGAGGTCCTCCCACCCAGGAAGCTAGGACTTGAAAGAACCATGATCAGATTCGTGGCTCAGAAAGATCGCTACGAGTCAGTTTATTGAGAATTTCATGTCATTCATAAACACAGTTTCTGGATCTGGCAAAATAAGGGCTGTGGGTCGGAACGGACTGGATAAGGACGTCTCTTGGTGGGGATGGGTTGGATCTAAAGACTTTGGTCCCTGGGATTCCCTGTCTCTATTACTAAGCCTCACTCCCCTACCCCCACCCCCACCCCCACCCTTAGGGGTGCCCGCAGGTGCCAGAGGAGTCCAGCCATGCTGGCGCTGCTGTGTGCCTGCTGCTTCCTGGTGGCCTGCGCCTCGGGCTTCGGGGGCCCCGAGCAGCCGAACGGAGACCCGGAGAGCCGGGAGGAGCTGGCCCGGCGGCGGGCGGCCAGCACGCTGTACGCGGCCTGCGAGGTGCGGCCGTCGGCCAGCCTGGACGCCGCGGAGCCCCGGGTGACCGGCCTCGTGCTGTTCCGGCAGCTGGCGCCCGGCGGCCGGCTCGACGCCTACTTCGACCTGAAGGGCTTCCCCACGGAGCCCTACAACTCCAGCCGCGCCATCCACGTGCACCAGTTCGGGGACACGATGCGGGGCTGCGAGGCCACCGGGCCGCACTACAACCCGCTGGGCGTGCTGCACCCGCAGCACCCGGGCGACTTCGGCAACTTCGCGGTGCGCGGCGGTGGCCTCTGGAGGTACCGGGCCGGCCTGGCCGCCTCGCTCAGCGGCCCGCACTCCATCGTGGGCCGCGCGGTGGTGGTGCACGCGGGCGAGGACGACCTGGGGCTGGGCGGCGACGCGGCCAGCCTGCAGAACGGCAACGCGGGCCGCCGACTGGCCTGCTGCGTGGTGGGCCTGTGCGGGCCTGAGCACTGGGCGCGCCTGGAGCAGGAGCACCAGCAGCGCAAGGAACGCAAGAAGCGGCGGCGGGAGAGCAAGGCGGCCTGAGCTCTCCGTGCACCCCTCCAAGCTCCCTGAGATCCCCTCCGTCTCCCCAAAGGCCCTGCCCCGCCTTGATGGTCTCCTTCTTCTTCCAGAGACATCCTCTGCCCTGAGATCTCCAGCCAGGCCTGCTGAGACCCCCCTCCATCCAGAGGGCACACCCCCCTCCATCCAGAGGGTAGTCCCCCTCCATCCAGACTAGGGTAGCCCCCCTTCGGAACACCCCCACCCTGAGCTCTAAGAACCCCCAGAGGTACGCCCCTCCACCTACCATCTACCCCATCTACCCTTAGGGCCTCCTAGACTCCTGAGGTCCTTTTCTACCCTGTCACCCCTGCCCTCACCCCATGCGCCCCGAGATACCTCTATGCCCTCAGGACACCTCCCCTAACTCCCCCGCCCCGTAGATTCTGCCAGGCTCTCGAAGGCCCGTCCTGGGGTTGCCTAGAGTCCCCACCTCCCCACCTACCACCCATGCGTGACCCTGCCAGCCCGCCACCTGCAGTAAGGAGCCTTTGGCTAGTTTCAGCACCTCGCCACCCTGCGGAGAGATGCCCTTTGGGGCGGCCTGGCCATCTTCACATCGCACATTAAAAACGCAGCCTCTCAGCACTGCATCAGGACCTCGGTTCCTTTGTTTGTCTGAGGCTTCTCTCCGGGGCTCAGTTACTGTTTGAAAATAGCAGAGCTATTTCCCAAACCCCTTGCAGGACTTCTCCTTATCCCCCTTGTCCCAGTTCTGCCTGCCAGGATTGTTGTGGGAAGGGGGAGAGGGAAATTCCGTTTCCTGGGCTTCATTCTGGAGCTGTGGAACCCAGCCAGAGAGAAGGAAATCTGTTTGCAATAGGCTGCGGGTGATTCCGACCCTGGGGCCACGGGTCTGGGCCCTGGGGCTCCTCACCGCTGCCTGAGGTCCATTTCCCTGGTGGCTGAGGTCCGGCTGGTGAAGCTGGGTCACTGGGAAAGTTCCAGGAGGGTGTGCTGGTACACAGCATTGTCCGGCCTTTGCACAACCCGGACGATGCTCTTCTCCACACAAAGGCACTTGGAGGCAGGGGGGCCCGGAGACAGGCTGGTTTTAATTCAAAGCTTGGAGTTTCAGCCTCTCTTTGAAAATCACAATCTGCACACAGACTAGCTCAGTCTTGTGTATCCACCTTCATTTACTGAACAAAAGTTCTCATAATAACTTTTCAACCTCCTGATGTAGTAGACCCAAGCCCAGGCGTTTGCACCCTGGTTAGCTGGAGGCAGCTTCTGTGTCTCCCCCAACTCTTACAACAGTGAGTCACCCCAACCCTTAGCCAGAAACCCATCCCCAGCAGTTATTTTTACGGCTTACTAGGACTAACTTGTCATTGAAAGTTCTTGCTTTGAACCCAAGTGACAATTGGGGAGAAAGGCTATTGTTGTCTGATGACTCTGCTCCACCAACTGGTTCTCACTGGTTTGAAACCTTAACATGAACTCTACAGGTCAGCACTGAAAGGGGATAAGCAAACCGAGTCTTTAAATATCCTGATCTCAAAGAGATGGGCTCACCTAGCCCCACAATTAAGAGTTCCAAGCACGGCCAGGCAGCAATTACAGGGGACTAAAATGCCAGCCACGTCATCTTTGACTCCGCTGCCAGATTGTAGGTTAATTCGGGATCACCCAAGGAGGTTTGGGTTTATTTTTCAGAAGGAGACTGGTGATTTCCACCACTTACCTTCTGTCTTTCTCTGTTGGGGCTGCTATCACACACACACACACACACACACACACACACACACACACACGACTGTGTAACTTAGAAACAACAGGAATTGATTTTTCTCACTCCTGGAGGCTGGAGGTCCGAGATCATGGCACCAGCATGGCCAGCTCAGAGACCTTTTTTGGGGTTCACAGCCAGGGCTCTTTTGTCGCATCCTCACATGGTGGAAGGTGCAAGGCATTTCTCTGAATCCCTTTAAGCACTAATCTCATTCATGCCTGCCACTCTCTCTCTCTCTCTCTTGATTTTGGGATCTCCCAAAGGCTCCACCTCCTACAACCATCAATTCTGAGGGATAGCATTTCTACATGTCTATTTTGGGGGGACACATTCAGACCATAGCACCTTCTGTTCTTAGTTTCTGTCTTCACTACCCTCAGCCCCTCAGACTGAGGAAAGATCCCAGCAGACCTACTCCTTTCTGTTCTGTCCATCAACGGGAGTGGAATGGATTCCAGTGGTTGGCAAACTCATTATTCAACAGAGCCAAATATCAACAGTACCACAATTGAACTTTCTTTTGAGAGCCAAACTTTTTAAATTTAAACTTCTTCTAACACCACTTCTTCAAAATAGACTCGCCCAGGCCGTGGTATTTTGTGGAAGAGCCACATTCAAGGGGCCAAAGAGCCACGTGTGGCTCGCGAGCCGCAGTTTGCACACCAAGGCACTATTCCATGGGGCTCCAGAGCCAAGAAGCAGAGAGGAACTAATACAAGGGCCAATTCCAGTTCCCTGCCAGGGCAAAGGAACGCATGGAACGTGATGGCTGATGGCTCGGGCTCAGCTGGAAAAGCCTGTTTGAGACCCTGGCTCTGCCATACTCACACTCTGTGTGACCTGAGCAAGTCACCGCACCTCTCTGGGCCTGGCTTTTCTCATGTGTAAAATAAGACTATCCTGTTGGATTGTTGTGAGGGTTAAATCATGTATTACTCAGGAAAGCTGTAGAGCATCACATGAAGACCTCAGGATCGACTACGTATCTAATTAGTAACCCTGGCTATGGTCAGAAATATAGCTACTCCTCATGGATTGGACTCCCTTGTTAGGTACTGAGTGCCATACCACTGGGAAGATTCAAGTAAAGGGAAGAGTGACACCTCTGAGGTTTGTTAGAAGAGAAACTCTGCAATCCCAGCTCTTGCAGGGAGGGGATCGGAGATGAGGGACAGATTGTGGGCCAGAAAGGCAGGCCTTTGCTTTTTAGCCCAGAACCTGTCACCAAACCTGTCCTTTGGCCCCGACTTGGCCCCTGGAGGCTATTTTTAGCCTCTCCCCTTACTGTTCTATTTTGTTAATCTCTTTACATTTGCTGTTTTGACTTCCTAGCCAGCTTGCTAATCAGCTTGCCTATTTGACTCACAGGGTTTGCATTTGTCACTGAGACTTCAACATACACTTGTTTTGATTTCTTTTTGTAAAATTAGAAGCATTTGATGTAATGACTTTACCTAGACACAGCTGGTAAAGTGAGAAGAATGCTCAAGTTTGCACAGTTTAAACACAATGTAGACAATAATTAGAAATGCTATCTTTAGATGTTTAGGATAAGCTTTTTCTCAGAATTGCAGTGAATTTTTCTGAGCTGGGCTTTTCAGTGCATATATATATATATATATATATATATACAGAAATACTAAAAATGTGAGAAAATAGAGCAAATCAGTGAGTACTTGGATCAACTTGAAAGATTGCAGGAAATAAATGAACTGATTTTAGATCTGGCATTTTGGACTGAATGCATAAAATCTTTACATTCTCCTTAATTTTCATGATGAGCACATGAGCTAATAATTTTAGGGGATAGATTTGTAACTGATAAGTTGCTACAATATGAAGAAACGCTCAGCCAATGTTTGGCCTGCAGCGGAGGTGGAGACAGAAAAATGACCCAAATAATAAAGGTAATTAATCATCTGTATAAATAAAATTACCACATATTTATTTCAGGTAACAAAAAACGATATAGTCATGATACATGATGATCATATAATCTAATAAAGCAAAGCCTGTAAATGAATAGAAGTTACTTCTTTTCAAAAAAATTAAACTACAAAGTAGCAGCTGTTTTGCCCCCCCCCCCTTTTTTTTTAAAGCCAATTGTTCTAAATTTAATAGGTTACCACTGGCCTTGGCTGAGATTCCCAAAAATGTATATTCCCGGGCTCAGGTAGGTTCCAGAAAGTCAGACTTGTCAGTGGTATACAAACACTCACTGTGCATTCCAAAGCATTCTCATTTAGCAAAGAGGTGATACAAAATGTAAGGCAGCACATAAATATCTATCCTTTTAAATTGCCTTCATGCTGTAT
This sequence comes from Pipistrellus hanaki, assembly GCF_964339955.1. Lineage (NCBI taxonomy): Eukaryota > Metazoa > Chordata > Mammalia > Chiroptera > Vespertilionidae > Pipistrellus > Pipistrellus hanaki. The sequence continues at coordinate 197,664,384 of NC_140503.1, read as the reverse complement.
CAACGTGGTTTGCTTTGTTTTGGTGAGCAATCATATCGAGAGACGGGCCCTTCTTATTCTTTCTGCCTCTCATTTCTATTTAGCTTCACTACTGAGCTCTCTATTGCATCTCTCTGATCTTCGCATTTTTCTTTGTTCAGAAAGACATCTGGAAAAAAGGGGAATATATTAACCTAGTGAGTTAAGGGGACTCCTCTGCCTTTTTGACATCCTAAGGTACCCTCCGTATGATTAAGGAGACTTCCTGAATGAAAGCAGAGGGAGAAGATGCTCAAAGAGAGACCTCTCTCAAAGAGAAGTGGGGTACCAAGCCAGTCCCAGGAATGCAGGGAAATGGTCAAGCCAGGAGGAGGTGCCATTTTTTTTTTTTTTTTTTTGGAGGAACAGAAAACCAAGAGGAGCCAAGTCACGCTGTAATTTTAAAGAGACAGGGAAGTAGCTGGTCTTTGAAACTCCTTAAAGAGGAGACTGGACCTTTTATGTCCCGTGGGGAATCAGGGTGCCCATCCTCAATGCTCCAGTCGGAAGAACAGATCCGAAAATGCACCCCAACACGTGAATGATGGATACAGAACCCTTTTTAAGAACTTCCTAATGCGATGGTGCTTGGGAGAGAGGGGGCGGAAGAACAAGGACGGGGAAAAGGAATTTGGCTTATTTAAGGTTGCCAGCTGGGCAGAGGTTCCAGCAGGGGTTGAGCTGAGGGCCACGAGCAGCCCCCCTGGAAAGGCTTGGGGAATGGCTGTGTCCGCAAAGAAGAAAGGGGGGGGGGAGGAGGACAGAGAGGCTTGTGGGGGAGAGGCGTTAGAGATGAGAAATGCCTGGTTTGCAAAAACCAATCCATTTCCTTGAGCCTTAATTAAAAGAACGACAAACACTCATATGTAAAAATCCTCACCTAAAGGCTCCCGGGTACAGAGAGATCGCCAGCAATGCAGCCCGTGTGAACAAGCTTTCATTAAGAGACCTGTCAGCCCCGTTTCATTTATCCAGGCCGCTGTGCATTCTGCTGGCAACCAGGCTGGAAAAATAATGGCAGGACAGACACACTCGAGGAGGTAAACAAAGGTGGGAGCGTTCCAGCTTCAAAATAGGACGGATGATGGAGAAGCGAGGAGAGGGGGAGAGGTGGCGGCATTCTTCTCAACTGGCAAAACAGCACACCACCTCCCCCCGCTCCCCCAAGGCCACCCTCATCAGTAACATAATATATATATATATATATATATATATATATATATATATATATATATATATATATATATATATTTTTAATGGAGAATCAATTTTTAAAAAACCAGATAACCCTCCATCAGATGTGGGGTTCAGTGACAATGCTGTTGATGGCCTACTACTCAAATCTATTCTCAACTCACCTATGTTCCTCAAGACCTGACTTTGGTGTTTACCCTTGTAGGGTCTGCATGTTTGGGGACAGGGCCCCTCCCCAATTTGTGAACCTAAACCCAGGACATACTTCCATCTCCCAACCGGGGATTGGTTTAGACATAGGCAATTCTCACCAATGAAATGTGACAAGAACTGAGTGCTTTGCTCTTATACACACACACACACACACACACACACACACACACAGACACAGAGAAGCTTCCTTTTGGCTTTGAACACTGCTGTGAGAGGTGGTGATGGCTGGAGCTGTTGCAACATTCTCGTGAGCTTGAGGAAGTAGCTGACACTGAGGTGGCCAGAGCAGGATGACGGAGACCCAGATCCTTGATGACTTTCTTGCATGAACCAGACCTGGAAGCCCCTACTTCTAAAGCTCTTGTTATGCAGTATAATTCATTTTTCTATTGCGTAAGTTTCTTAAACAAGAAGTGTGAATTACAGGTGAGGGAACCCTGACTGATGCAGGACTATCTGGTGAAATAGGGGAGAGAAGGCCGCACCCTTTCACAGTGGCTCCTAAAAAAAGACGAAAGGCAGCCCTGACCAGTTTGGCTCAGTGGATAGAGCGTCAGCCTGCGGACTCAAGGGTCCGAGGTTTGATTCCGGTCAAGGGCATGTGCCTTGGTTGTGGGCAGTTCCCCAGTGGGGGGTGTGCAGGAGGCAGCTGATGGATATCTCTCATTGATGTTTTTATCTCTCTATCCCTCTTCCTTCCTCTCTGTAAAAAATCAATAATAAGAAATCAAACACATGGAGACTAAACAGCTTGCTATTAAACAAGGACTGGGTTACCAGAGAAATCAAGGAAGAAATTAAAAACATCCTGGAAACAAATGACAATGAAAGCACAACAATCCAAAATCTTTGGGACACAGCAAAAGCAGTTTTGAGAGGGAAGTTCATATCCTTACAAGCCTATTGCAAAAAACTAGAAAAAATAGTAACAGATGATCTAACTCTACAACTCAAAGAGTTAGAAAAGGAGCAACAAGAAAAGCCCAGTGTAAGCAGAAGGAAGGAAATAACAAAAATCAGAGCAGAGATAAACGACATAGAGACCAAAAAAACAATACATAAGATCAACAAAACCAAGAGCTGGTTCTTTGAAAGGATAAACAAGATAGATGGACCTCTAGCCAGGCTAACGAAGAAACAAAGAGAGAGGACCCAAATAAACAAAATCAGAAATGAAAGAGGTGAAATAACAACCGACCCCACCGAAATACAACGGATTGTTACAAAATACTACGAACAACTCTATTCCAACAAACTGAACAACCTGGAGGAAATGGACATATTCCTAGAAAAATACAAACTTCCAAAACTCAATCAGGAAGAATCTAAAAATCTCAATAAACCAGTGACTTGGGAAGAAATTGAAACAGTCATCAAAAAGCTTCCAGCAAACAAAAGCCCAGGGCCAGATGGCTTCACAGGAGAGTTTTACCAAACATTCAAGGAAGAACTAAAACCTATCCTCCTCAGACTATTCCAAAAAATTCAAGAGGAAGGAACACTTCCAAACTCCTTCTATGAAGCCAGCATCACCCTAATACCAAAACCTGATAAAGACAACTCAATGAAAGAGAATTACAGGCCAATATCCCTCATGAACATAGATGCCAAAATCCTCAACAAAATTCTAGCAAATCGGCTCCAGCAGAGCATCACAAAGATCATACACCATGACCAAGTAGGATTTATTCCAGGAATGCAAGGTTGGTACAATATCCGCAAATCAATAAACGTGATACATCACATAAACAAGTTGAAAGATAAAAATCATATAGTCATATCAATTGATGCAGAAAAAGCATTTGATAAAATCCAACACCCTTTCCTGATAAAAACTCTTAATAAGGTGGGAGTACAAGGATCATACCTCAACGTAATAAAAGCTATATATGATAAACCCACAGCCAACATCATACTCAATGGGCAAAAACTAAAACCATTCCCTCTAAGAACAGGAACAAGACAGGGATGCCCACTATCGCCACTCCTCTTTGACATAGTACTGGAAGTACTAGCCATTGCAATTAGACAAGAGGAGGAAATAAAAGGCATCCAAATTGGAAAAGAAGAAGTAAAGTTATCCTTATTTGCAGACGACATGATATTGTATATAAAAAACCCAAAAGACTCCATTAAAAAACTAATTGGCTTAATAAATGAATTTGGCAATGTAGCAGGATACAAAATTAACACCAAGAAATCTATGGCATTTCTATACACAAACAGTGAGTTTATAGAAACAAAGACTAAAAAAGCAATTCCATTTACGATCGCACCAAAAAAATTAAGATACCTAGGAATAAACTTAACTAAGGAAGTAAAGGACCTATACGCGGAAAACTACATGACACTGAAAAAAGAAATAGAGGAAGATGTAAACAGATGGAAGAACATACCATGTTCATGGATTGGTAGAATCAACATCATCAAAATGTCCATACTTCCTAAAGCAATCTATAAGTTCAATGCACTCCCCATTAAAATACCAACGGCATATTTCACTGACCTAGAAAGAACTCTCCAAAAGTTCATTTGGAACAATAAAAGACCCCGAATAGCCACAGCAATCCTGAGAAAGAAGAGTAAAGTAGGAGGTATCTCAATACCAGACTTCAAACTGTATTACAAAGCCACTGTTCTCAAAACAGCCTGGTACTGGCACAAAAACAGACATATAGATCAATGGAATCGAATCGAGAACCCAGATATCAACCCAAATCACTATGCTCAATTAATATTTGACAAAGGAGGCACTAATATACAATGGAGTCAAGACAGTCTCTTCAATAAATGGTGTTGGGAAAATTGGACAGATACATGCAAAAGAATGAAACTAGATCACCAACTTACACCATACACAAAAATAAACTCAAAATGGATACAGGACTTAAACATCAGACGGGAAACCATAAAAATACTAGAAGCATCCACAGGCAACAAAATCTCAGACGTATGCCAAAAGAACTTCTTCACTGATACTACCCCTAGTGCAATGGAAGCTAAAGAGAAAATAAACAAATGGGACTACATCAAAATAAAAAGCTTTTTTACAGCAAAAGAAACCATCAACAAAACAACAAGAAAGCCCACTGTGTGGGAGAACATATTTGCAAATGTTACCACTGATAAAGGTTTAATCTCCAACATCTACAAACAGCTTATACAACTAAATAAAAGGAAGATGAATGATCCAATTAAAAAATGGGCAAAGGACTTAAATAGAATATTTTCAAAAGAAGACAGAAGGAAGGCCAAAAAGCACATGAAAACATGCTCAAAGTCACTAATTATCCGAGAGATGCAAATCAAAACAACAATGCGGTACCATCTCACACCTGTCAGAATGGCCACCATCAACAAATCAACAAACGACAAGTGTTGGCGAGGTTGTGGAGAAAAAGGAACCCTCGTACACTGCTGGTGGGAATGTAGACTGGTGCAACCACTGTGGAGAACAGTGTGGAGTTTCCTCAAAAAACTGAAAATGGAACTCCCATTTGACCCAGTAATCCCACTTCTAGGAATATATCCCAAGAAACTAGAAACACCAATCAGAAAGGATATATGCACCCCTATGTTCATAGCAGCACAATCTACAATAGCCAGAATTTGGAAACAGCCTAAGTGTCGGTCAGCAGATGATTGGATCCAAAAACTATGGTACATCTACACAATGGAATACTATGCTGCCATAAAAAAGAAGGATTTCTCATCATTTGCAGCATCCTGGATGGAATTGGAGAACATCATGCTGAGTGAAATAAGCCAATCAATGAAAGAGAAACACCACATGACCTCACTCATTTGTGGATAATAAAGAACATTATAAACTGATGAACCATAAGATAGATATAGAGACAGTATATCAACAAGTAGACTGTCAAATTACAGCGGGGAGGGGAGGAAGATCTGGGGGAGATAATAGATCAACCGAAGGATTTGTATACATGCATATAAGTGCAACCAATGGACACAAAACTCTGGGGAGGGAGGGGATGTGTGGGAGGGAGGGAGGGGGTCAAAAAAAAATAAATAAAATATATTTAAAAAATAAATAAATAAAATAAAAAAATAAATAAAAAAATAAAATAAAAATAAAATGGAAAGGCAAGAAAAAAAATCAATAATATATATTGATTATATATATTATTGATTTTTGGGCCTTATTTGTCATATATATGACTAATTTGTCATATATGTATGACAAAAGGCAACCATCAGTAATGGCGGAAACTCCCTTTAATGCTGTGGAACAGAAGAACCACGCTGGGTTGGGAGAGCGGAGGTAGGACAATGCCACAGGTGTGTATGGGGCACGACAACAGGATCAACTCCTTGGCTCCAATGCCATCTCATTACACAAAGCCTTTCTAGGCTGATCGCCCACAGGGGGTTTGGGGGATCGCTCTCTATGACCTCCCTGCCCTGCACCCCAGGCTCCCTGGGGCTCACGGCAGTTTCCTGCCCACGATGGAATGTGTTGGGAGTTTGCTATAAGCTTTGCTTTCTGGAAAGTCATGAACGGGCCCTAAAGATGCGCACCTGGCCGACCGTGTGTCCCAACCAGAGCTTCTGCGGGGAGACACTGTCCCTTTGGTTAGGATGGTATTAAACCTGCCTGCTTTCCTGTGCAGCAGGGCTGAACATTTGCAGGCAATTAAGGCCGAGTGCAGCAGGAAAGTGATGTCTGTGGCTGCTGGGCTGTGCGGGCTCTGCAGCTGTGGAAATGGCCTCCCCGGAGGAGAAGCTGAGGGGTGGGTCTGGGGAGGGGGCGGAGAAGCTGGAGCACAGAATGGGGAAAGGGGCACTCCTGCCTGACAGACGGGGGTTGCGGGGGAGGCAGATGGTGTGTCCAGCTCACCAGGAGCCACAGTGCACTGACTCGGGCATGCCCCCATTCCACTGGCAGGGCAGACCTCCCGTGAGTGGAAAGAAAGCTGCCCGAGACTCCCCCTTCACGCAAGGGGCATAGGACCGGGCCTTCTTGTCTGCACGTTGCCTCTTCGGAATGAGAAGCACTGATTTCTACGGGCTCCGACTCGGCTACAGGAGATGAAAGGTGACAGGAAGTGTCAGGGTGGGCCGGCCACGCACGTGCAGGTTTCTCCCCAGGATTGTGATTGTCCGGTTTTTAGGGTGAATTTTCAACCTTTCCCACCCAGTGAACCTCTCTTGGAATGAAAGGGTGATTCTGGTTCTGAGTGTTTTGAGCTTTGGGATCTGGTATCGGGTTTTCCTGGGAAAAGAAACTGAGTTCAGCTCCAAGAGAGTCCTATCGTTGGATAAGTCTCAGTTTCCTGCAGGGCCAGGTGCTGCCAAGGGAAGCTTGCTTTATCGTTAAGGAAGGAACCTGGTGGAGCTGACCACGCCCCGTCCCCACAGGTGGACCTAGTGCTTGGTTCCACAGCCCCCTCACCGGCTGGAAGGTAGTCGTTTTCCTCTCTCTTTCCACTCTAGGGTCACGAGCTCCGTGTCTCCTCTTTAACATGCCTGTTCCTGGGGGCATGGAGGAGGCAGCCTTCACATTCTGTTGGAGAAGGGATGGGCTCGAGGTTCCAGGTGGGGCGGAACACTGACTGGGCCCTAAGCAGCTCTATCCTGCCCCCAATCCCACATGGCCCTAGGTCCGGTTGAATGAGAGAGGCAGCATTTGGAGGTTCCAGCCCTAATCTCACATCAGAAACAAAACATAAAAAACACCCTGGAGTGCTCCTCTTCCCGCCTCACCCGGCCTTCAGTGTAGTCGATTAATCCTGCAGAATTACCGGCTGGACCACGGGGCTCCAGCAGCCAGCAAGCAGGTCTCCGCAGGGGCTGCGGATGCCAGACCCGAAGCCTCACCTTCTGGGCCAGCTTAAGCCCCCTCTGCCTGCCAGTGAGGGCCAGGACAGAGCCCGCTGTGGGCAGGATGCCAAGAACACCCCTGATGGGAGGTCTTGGGGGAGGGAGGGCTGCCAGGATGCGGGGAGCGGCGGGCCCTCAGGACCCAAGATGCTCAGCGACACCTTCCTCTCCAGCCGCCTCGCCATGACGAAGACGGAGATCTGATTAAAAGCCCCATCGGTGGGAAGCCCTCCCATAATTTTGACGGACATGAAACGCTAATAAAAAACACATCTCTGATGACACCAAATGCTGACACAAGGAGGGATGCCAGGAACCAGCCATATGGCGGCCACAATGGCCCTGTTTGCAGCGGCACATCCTCGGCGGGAGAGATGACACTGAGATGCGTGAAGACCCGCATTTAATAAACCACAGGGCGCTGGCATCACCGTCACCGGGATCTTCACAGATTGCGGCAGGAGCGGTGTCTCTGCTCGCCGGCAGACTGGGAGGGGTTCTGGGGGAAAGCAGCTTTTCAGAGCTGTTCTGGCAGCGCATGCTTTCCAGTCCCCGGTGCTGCCCAGGTGTCCTCAGGCCACGTCCCGCCGCCCTTCATGTTTGCACGGTGCTCCTGGCGCCTCCATCCTCTGGTGGCTCCTGGCCATCTTCCCCAGTGGGTGCTTCTTCGGCTGCTGTCTGGCTGGATGCCGAGGGGTCCTGGCAAGACCTGGGCAGCTGCTGCTGCTCCGAAGGCAGGCCCGGCTGGGACAGTCCCTCCAGGGGACCCTCTCCCCTGAGCCCCGCCGGTTCTGCAGCTGCCTGCTCCCCTGTCAGTTTTGTGGCCTCCCTCCCAGGCCTGTGGCCTTCTTCCTCCACCGCAGGTAACGAGGGTGATGAAGGATGAAAGTGCTGGCGTAGGGGCCCGTGGCTCTGATTTGCTGGGGAGCTGACAGCCGCCCGCCCGGCGTCCTCCGGTGCTGTCAGCACCTCGGCAGCCGCACAGCTTTCATCTCCATCTTGCTCTTGCGTCTGAGCCTCTCCTGGAACAGAGCGAGGACAGCATCAAGCCTCTGGCTGGAAGGCAGCCCTCACTCCCTCCCGAGCTCTCCCTACCTCCACCCACTGGCACAGGGCCTCGGAGACAGACAATGGTGCTCCTGGACCCCCCACTCCCCTTGCTGAAGGGGGACACTGGGCCCAAGTTCAAAGAGAAAGCAGCAGGCACTTGGGTGATGATGACTGTGTCACTGAGGCAGAGAAAGGGAGCACCAGGGCCATTTCGTAACCCATCCTGCCCAGGCCCTCCCTACCTCCCGTGTCACTCTCTAGCCCTGGCCCCTTAAATTATTTGAGGACAAAGGTTTTGTGCTCTTTAGAAGGGAAAAGGGATTCTGTCTGCCTTGGGGGGCACAGAAGTGCATTCTCCATCAGCCCTGCAGTCTTTGATGCAGATGCTGAAGTTTCCTTCATTTTAAATAAAACCATCATATGCAAAGGCAGCTTCAAGCTCCCTGTCCCCAGCTAACCTGCCCCTGAACCCCCTTCTCTGCACAACAGAAATTCTCCAGCTGCAACTGGGTAGAGGCAGGAGAGAGGAGGGTCCCCAAGAGCCGGTGTCAGGCTCCCATTTTCCTACTCACTGGCTTGGTGACCCAAGGACCTGTCTGGCCTCCTTCTCCCAGAACAAAATGAGGCAGGACTCTCCGAGGTCTCTTTCCGACCTAACAAGCAAAGGGGGCTCTGCATGACCGGGAAGCAGCTGGGGAGCGAGCTTTTGGGTTCCCAGAAGTGAGGTTTTCTTAGCCCAGGGGACACACAGGGATGAAACATATGGAAGAGGCTGGCTGCTGGGTGGGTGCCTCCAGGGGCGGGGGTGCTGGGAGCACTTCCTGGTCCCCCCAATGGAACCAGAGTCGAATCCCACCACCACCAGGCCTGAAATGTATGCAGGTGCGCTTCAGGCTGGAATACCGGAGAACCGAGGGTGAACTGTCGGAGGGTTAGAAGGAAGTAGACCGGCCTGACCATGCATTTTCCTGTTAAAACCATCAGCTGGCGTCTTGTGGGTTTTAGGAGACATTTTGATTCCTTTCATGTAGGTCTTTCCCAGAGTCCTACCTGGTCTGCCCTGCTCTGCCCTGCAGCCTCATTTCCCACAGTTCGCTGGCCTATAGCGTCCTTCTGTCCATTCTGCGCTGCCTTTCAGTCTGCCTGCATCATCTAGCTTCCTCCCTCTCTAAAGGGGATTATACCAGCTCACGCTTAGTAGGTGCTTTTCTGTGCTAGGCTTGGTACTCAGCATTTTACACGTTTACCTTCTTCCAGAATATATGCAGGGATTTCACCTGACTTGTTCACAGTGCTTGGAACATTCTAAGCATTCAAGAATGTTAAAAAAAAAAAAAAAAAAAAAAAAGCTCTAGTCAGTTTGGCTCATTGGATAGAGCTTCGGAACCTCCGACTGAGGGTGGCGGGTTCAATTCCAGTCAAAGACACATACCTGGGTTGCAGGTTTGATCCCTGGCCCCCTGGTCAGGATGCGTGTGTGAGGCAACCAATTGTGTGTTTCTCTCACATCTATGTGTCTTTCCTAATCACTTTTCTCTTGCCAACAGCAACCACTATCATACTTCAGATGCCAAGGATGAGTTTTGCCTGGTCTTTGAACTTCAAATACTGAAATCATACTGTATGTTCTAGTTTGTGTCTGTACAGGGAGATAATAGGTATATGGTGACTTTTTAAGAATTATTTAAATTTTTGAGGATTATTTATATAATTTAGAAATGTTACATATTTAAAAGTGCATAAATCTTGCCCTGGTCTGCTTGGCTCAGTGGATAGAGTGTCAGCCTGTGGACTGAAGGGACTCAGGTTTGATTCTGGCCAAGGGCACATGCCTGGGTGCTGGGCTCAATCCCCAGTAGAGGGTGTGCAGGAGGCAGCCAATTAATGATTCTCTCTCATCATTGATGTTTCTAGCTCTTTCTCCTTCTCCCTTACTCTCTGAAATCAATAAAGAAATAAAAAAATAAAAAATAAGTGTGCATAAATCTAAATAGATATAATCTAAAAAATAATGTATTTTAAAATATGGCTTAGAATTTCTGCAACATGTACTAATATTATTATGTGTGTGATCCGTTTGCATCCTATCTAATAAAAGAGTAATATGCAAATTGACTATCACTCCAACACACGAGATGGCTGCCCCCATGTGGTCAAGGTGGCTGCCCCCAAAAGGACACAAGATGGCCACCACAAGATGGCTGGCAAGGAAAGGTAGTTGTGTGCAATCAGGCTAGCAGGGGAGGACAATTAGAGGGGGCGGGCCAGGCCTGCAAGGAAGGGCAGTTGTGGAGAGGGGACCAGACCTGCAGAGAAGGGCAATTGAGGGGGGAGAACCAGGCCTGCAGGGGAGGGCAGTTGGAGGCAACCAGGCTGACAGGGGGATGGTTAGGGGGCAACCAGGCTGGCAGGGGAGGACAGTTAGGGCAATTGGGCCAACAGGGGAGCAATTAGGTGTCGATCAGGGTGGCAGGAGAGTGGTTAGGGGTGATCAGGCTGGCAAGCAGAAGCAGTTAGAAGCAATCAGGCAGGCATGCAGGCAAGCAGTTAGAAGTCAGCAGTCCTGGATTGTGAAAGGGATGTCCCAGATTGGAGAGGGTGCAGGCTGGGCTGAGGGACACACACACACACACACACACACACATACACACTGTGCACGAATTTCATGCATAGGCCTCTAGTTTTAATATAATACATAAAGATATTTCTTAAGAATAGAAACAGTTGAAATAGAGTAAAAAACAAACAAACCCCACAACAATAACAAAGATCAATGAAACCAAAAGATGATTTCTTGAAAAAATAAATAAGATTGATAAATCTTTAACCACACTCATTAAGAAAAAAAAAAGAGAGAGAGAGAGAGCATTCAAATAACTAAAATCAGAAATGGAAGAGAAGTGACAACTGATACCACAGAAATATAAAAGATTATGAGAAAATACTACTAACAATTATATGCCAACAAATTGGACAATCTGAAAGAAATGGGTAAATACCTAGAAACATACAATATTCCAAGACTGAAGAAAAAAGGAACAAAATCTGAACAGACTGATTACAAGCAACAAAAATCAAAGCAGTAATAAAAAACTCCCAACAAACGAAAGTCCTGGACAGATGCTTTCACAGATGAATTTTACCAAACATTCAAAGAAGAACTAACACCTATCCTTCTCAAATTATTCCAAAAATTCAAGAGAAGACTCTCAACCTCATTTTTATGAGGCCGGTATTATCTTGGTTCCAAAATTAGATGAAGACACTACAAAGAAAGAAAATTATAGGTCCATATCCCTGATTGATAGATACTAAAATCCTCAATAAAATATTAGCAAACCGAATTTAGCAATAAATTAAAAAGATCATACACCATAATCAAATGAGATTTATTCCTGACATACAAGGTTGGTTTAATATCTGCAAATCAATTCATGTGATACACCATTATTCTAATAATTATGTATGGTGCCAGGTAGGTACTTAAAATACTGAGGGGATTACTTTGTAAATTACACGATTATCTAGCTACTATGCTATACATGTAAAACTAATATAAAAAAATATTAAATGTCAACCATTATTGAAAAATAAATAATGGAATGTGCTTTGAGCTTCTAGTTATTTAATTTAAAAGCTGGATTTTTTTTTTTTTTTTTTTTTTAGCATTTAGTTACTTAAAATAGTAACTAAATAGTATTTAGTTACTTTAAAGTTTTAAGAAACTTAAAAATGGCTGAACCCTTGGAAAAATACTCAGAGAAATTTTAGAAGAAATGAAATGTTGGTGAGATCAAATGGACCATAAAGACTGAAATGAAGTCACTAAGGTGAAGAAGGGTGGGGCACAGTGAAGGAAGAGATGACTGTGGATAGAGTGGTGGCTATGAGAGCCAAACGGGGTGGCATCACGGGGGAAGACAATTGTGGGTCTCAGCCAGGGAGGTGTGACCGCCGTCTTCATACCCCATACCTCTCTAGTCCTTCTGATACACATTTGCTTCTCACCTTCAAAAGAAGCTGTTTTCTTTCTCTTTAGCCTTTTTGAGAAAAAGTCCCAGGGACAGAAATTCAACCAATCCACATTGCACTTTCTAAAGCGTGTACTTAGTCATGGACAACTATCACTCTCCTGTCAGTAAGTACTGTACCTGAAAATGAGACCGTTACTTATACTTACAATGAAACTCATAGTATAAATGAGTGACTAAAGCAAGCCTTGATTTAAAAGAAAGTCCAATCTGTTCAGCCAGGATAATTAGGTTAGTTCCTTATGGGTTCCTTTGCTTCTAGTCCCCTGCTCTAATCCAACCTGTTGGGAGAGGGGCCTTCCCTAAAGCTTTGCGACTCTACATGGGGTCCCTGGCCTGGCTGTGGTGCATCAGCTGGGAGCTTGTTCAAATGCAAGCTCTCAGGCCCCACCCCAGACCCACTGGTTCAGAATCTGTATTTTAACGAAATCCCAAGCAATCTGGGTGCACATTGCAGTTTGAGAAACATTGTGAGCTTAAAACTCAAACCTGACCACGCCTTTCCCAGCTGTCAAAACTCCAGCCTGCCACAGCCACAGGACAAAGCCCAGGCCATTAGTCTGAGATTCAAGGCCTTCAGTGACCCAACATCTATTGACCTTTCTGGCTGAATCCCAACTCTCCTTATAACCCTAGGCTCCAGCCACATGGAACCTTCACATCATCCCAGCTCTACCCGCTGCACCTCTGCTTAGGGGGTCTATGCCTTCATGACCATCACTCCTGTATGTATCCAGATGGCCACCTTCTCCATGAAGTCCATCTGATTAAATCTGGTCAGAAGTCATCCCCCCAATGTCCTAATCCCCACAAGGTTGTTTCTGGACTCCAAGAGAACATAGTACTTTTTATTACCATTGAATGATTGATTATCCATGTATAGTTAACTTATAAAACCCACCTGAGTTATCAAATCTTACCTGGTTAATTTTTTAACTTTGCCATTGTTCTATAGTAGAGGTTCAATAAATAGCTGGTTAAATGTTTGAATCTATGGACATATACTCGTGAATCAGTGGATATATTAGCATATTGAAACATTATACATTAATTAATAAAGCAATCCTCGAATTTATAGTGTTTGTTCCCGATTGTATTCAGGTTGCTACCTGAAAAATTCTTAAAATGCATTTACAGGGGGTAAAAAGAGAAAGATTTCTAACTCACATAACATTCAGGTAGCCCAGGGAAGTAATTACATAATTTTCACACTAACAAATTAAAATTTTATAGCGGCTTGTGCAGGGGACATGGGAAATACCGAGTCAAAATGAGCAAGTTTCCAGAACAGAGTGAGAAGCCTTATCCTGGAGGAGTAATAGTTAGTCTTTTCTGCAGCCACACTTCCCACCAGCCTGAGGTGAATAAACTCCTTCTGGAAATCACTCTTATGATGCTACTTCTTCCAGGACACTTAACAGTATATTCTAATGGCCCTGAAAAAATTAATTAACCTTACCAGTGAGAACCCCACCCCTACACCATTTGCAGTGTTTATACCATGGGTCATGTTCATCTCCTCAGCCTTAATTTACATCTAAGTGAGGGGGGTCTAAATTACCGCAGGGGACTTTTGGTCGCTGGCACTTTGCCTTGTGCCATTTCTTTAGGTGACAGTCTGCTCAGAATCAACTGTGTGAATCCTTTTGAAAATGGCAAGCCTTTGAGATGAGCAGGGAGAACTTTTAAACTTTGCTTCTTGGGTCTGGGGAGGGGAACAGCACTGTGGTCATCAGTAGAGGTTGAAACGCAGTTGCAGAAGGGGATGGAAAAGGCAGAAATTCTATAGTTGGGTTCTATCGGGGATTGTTTTCTGAGAAAGGCTAGCTTTTCAGAGCCTCAGGACCTTAATATACATGGGCCAGGCTCCAGGAGTGGCTTATGGGTCTGCAACAGATTTATCAAAACACTCCTTCCCTTTGTTTATCCAACAGGTACATAAAAAATATACTCAAGCCACTGACAAAGAAAATTTGCTGAAAATGTCACAACTGTTGAGCCAAAACAAGGACCTTGGCTACTTGCCATGGGAACAAAATCTTCCTTTCATTCTGTGATTCTGGGACATTAATGCTGAAGTTGTGGGAATCCCATCTTCCCTGTGAGAACAGAGGCATGGCATTGCCATTTTCATACAAGAGAGATTTCTGATGTGGTCCAGAGTAGGAAAATATTATTACAAATAATAGTAATTATTCTGTGCTGTTTTAGCCAACAGAATTAGGGTCATTAATACTTATTAGTAACAATACACATATTAATAATGACGAGGCAGCCAACGGATACAAATGCATTATGACACAAATAGTGTGGAAAGAGAAATATATTTTCTCAAAAAAAATAAAAATAAAAATGAAGAAACAGTAGCTCTTTGAAAGAAAGATTGCTAGGTCCCTAAAAATGTGCTCCACACCGGCTCCATTGGCCCAATGGGGACATTCGTCTTCTTTTGTTAACCGGTCTCTGATGGGCTTTGTCCTCCGAGCGGGAGCTGCTTTCAGCTGGAATTAATCAGAGATGCTGCAGTGATGAGGAGGCCATCCCAGACATGACAGCCGCGACATAAATGCTTCCTTGTTCCACCGTGCTGGTGCAGGCCCGGCTGGAACAATGAGAGCTAATGATGGAACCTGGGAAGCGATCATTGTGAATCAGGCCATTACATATGCCTTCCTGGTGAAAATCAAGCCAGCCTCAGGCTCCCTTTCAGTGTAGCAGCCCGGGTCCCCCTGGGGGCTCAGCAGCCCGGAGCAGACAGAGGGCTTCGCTCTCCATGTGGATATCAGATGCTGGTAGGGAATGGCTACCAGCTAAGACATCTTCCGGACTGCACAGCAGGCCACACTATGTTTCAGACCAGCCTTGCAAATAGCCACGTGCTGCTGGGCTGGAAAAAGACCCAACCTTGCCTTCTGGCCAGTTGTGTGACCCACCCAGGTCAGGGGCTCTATCCAGGCATTCTCCCAGCATGTGCATGGGGGACCACTCTTGAAATCCCAGACCTGTCCTAGCTCCTATTCTTACTGTCCTGGCACTAGGATGAGTGATTAGCACAGGCTTCAAAACACAGCTGTCCAGATGTGTGCGTGAGCTTGTGGAGCTCATCTGACCCGAAGACTTGTAATCAATAATACACAGTTGCTGCTTTCAGGGTAGTTTGTTATACAAATAGCTGACTGGTTCAGCTGGTTAGTACAGTTTGATGGAAGCACAGTTTTCATATCAGAGAAACCTAAGTACATTTAGAAAGGCAGGCCAGGCCAGGTTGCAGAGCTGTGACTTTAAGTGGAAGATAGCTGAGAGCCACTTGAGAGTTCTGGGAAGGGTGCGAGCAGGATGGAAATCAGTGCTCCAGAGGCTTCACGTTAATGCAGCAGGATGAAGATGGGATGAAGACAGGAGAGTCTGGGAGGCAGGAAACCTAGGATGGAAGCCCTGCCGAGGAGGTAAAGTGGGCCTAAGGTGGTAGGAATGGAGGTACAGAAACTCTGAAGAAAGGTTTGGCTAAAGACTAGGAGTGGACCGGGAAGGAAAGTTGACAGTGGTCAATGATGGCTCTAAGGTTTCAAGCCTGGAGAGCTGCTGAGAGGGAAACAACAAAGGGAGGAGGCAGGAAGAGTTGGGGGTGTCATACTTGAGGAGTCCAGGGAGTATTTCGGTGGGAAAGATTGAGCTTTGGGAAATGTGGGACTGTAACTCTGTAAAGGGACCTGGATGTAGGGACAATTTTGAGAGTATTTTCATAGAGGTGATGGCCGAAGGCATGGTTCTGAGCAAGAGAAGATGGAGAGGAAATGTAGATGTTCATGAAAGGATCTTGACACCGCATGCAAGGTGTATTAGTCAGGTACTGCTGTGTAACAAATTACTTCAAAACTTAGCAGCTTAAGACTCAGGAGCCTGGAAGTTGTTTATATGGGTGGTTCTAGCTAATGGCTTTTCATAGGGTTGAATGCCAAATGTTGACATCTGAAGGCTTGACTAGGCCTGGAGAAACTGCCTCCAGAGTGGCCCCTCACATGGCTGATGCTGGTGGCTTCAGCTCCACACCACGTGACTAGCATGAAGGGCTGCTTGAGTACCTTCCTGACATGGCAGCCAGCTTCCTCCAGAGTGAATAATCCAAACAGAGAGAGAGAGCAAGGCAGACACTAAATGTCTTTTATGACCTAGACTGGGGAGTTACATACCATCACTTCTACTGTATTCTGTACAATACAGTTCAAACCTGACACAGTGCAAGAGAGGACCACAGTAGGTCATAAATACCAGCAGAAGGGGATCAAGCGGGGCCATTTTGGAAGCTGGCAACCACACTGGAAATGGAGGAAGAAGACAGGCCAGACTTAGAAAGATGTGAAGGATAGTTGATGTGAAGGATAGAAACAAGGCTGCCACATGGGAAGAGATCTACCCTCATACCTGCTGGTTCCTCTGGCACCCTAAATGGTCCCCTTCAGAACACCCTGCCTCCAGAAAGTGTGCCTGGAGGTAGATACAACTTTTTCTCCATGCAACTGATTCCCAGGTCACATATCATGTGCCAGGCAATGTGCCAAGATTTCCCTGAAGTTGGCACTTATACGTAGGAAGACTGAGACTGAACTTACTAGCCCAAGTTCTCACAGCCAATACAACGTGGGACTGGAATAGAAATCCAAGCTGTTCAACACACTGAGCCCTCACTCTTAACCTCTGTGCCACCATCCAGAGAGTGCAGGGCCTGCATTTTTTTTTTTTTTTTTTTTTTTTTTTTTGCTGGAAACTCCAAACAAGATGAACCCATGGGAGCAACAAGAAAGGATAAGAAAGAAACACAAGGAATGACCCAGCAGTGCCACAGAGATGGACGGGACTGAGGTCCACTGAGCACTCTTCTGTCCCAGGCACAGGCCACGCAAGGACCAAGAAGTCGGGGTGTGCTTACCGTCCTTGGGGTTCACTTGGTCCTCAGGGTGCTGCTCGGCAAACTTCAGCAGTGGGGACCTGGACCTCTGAGTGGTGGGGAGAGTGGGGTCGCTGAACATTATGGTGTCCTTGCCCCCTGTCGTGGAGAAGGGGAAATTGGACATATTAGTCCTCAATGGAGTTGCTGCTGCTTTCAACCCTGCCCCTATGGTGGACTGGCTTTGAATAAGGCACCTTCTTCAGTCGTAGGTAACACTGGGAAGGGCAATAGAGAGCAGGTGCTTTCTCTCATGTGAGGACAGGGAATAGCTGTCTATGAGTCCTGAGAGTCTGCTCAGGGCATAGATGCCCACAAACACCTATATGTTAGCTGAAAACTGAGTGACACTGATCAGAGTGAGTTAATAACAATAACAACAGCATCACCGTGCTTTGGAACCGCCCTACAGTATTTGTGTTCTGGACTACATCACTTGCTAGCTGTGCAACTTCTGTTCTCTGAGCCACAGAACCCTCATCTGTTAAATAAGGGCAAATAATAGCACCCACCTCACTAGGTGGTTTTGATGAATTAATTCACATCAAGCACTTAGGCATTCAGTCAGCACTGGGTAAATGCCAGCTATTCAAATTATTACTTTAGAAGGCACTTTCATAGCACTGTCATAGACACTCTATCTGATTTAATTTGATTTGGTCATTAAGATTGAAAAATAACTCTGTCATAAGTCAGGCAGTATTAGGTTCCTCAAATTACCATAGCCACTAGTAAACTTTCACTTAGAACATATAGTCCCAGACTAGCTGCAACCTTGGATCGATTTGTATGAACTCCCTAAGTGGACGGAGAAAATTTGAAGC
The DNA here is from genome assembly GCF_964339955.1 of Pipistrellus hanaki. Classification (NCBI taxonomy): domain Eukaryota; kingdom Metazoa; phylum Chordata; class Mammalia; order Chiroptera; family Vespertilionidae; genus Pipistrellus; species Pipistrellus hanaki. The sequence continues at coordinate 197,646,265 of NC_140503.1, read as the reverse complement.
AGAGAGAAGGAGGAAAGGGAAACCATTACAACTCTATCTCAAGGTTAGTTATGGAGTAAGGAGCAGGGAAGTCTGACTTTGAAAGTGAGCACCTTGAACACAGACACAAAAGGTGTGGGCAGAAAATGATGCTGCCACAGCAGTGAAGACAGATTCAAAGATCTTTCTTAGGAGAATCTGGTTCTATGGTTCCTAACTCAGTCCAGATTCCATCTATATTAACTACATTGAGCTCTAATCTGATGGCCTGCTGTTGCAGTTTCCCTTTGGTTTGTAGGACTGGAGGATGAGGAGTGGGCAAGGGGCCCACCAACTAGAGTCAAACCACAACTACTGGAGAAGGTTCCATTGAACTGGTGTTTGGACTTCTGGAAGCCTCCCTGATTCCTTTGTTAAGCTAATGCTTAACGTGGAGAAGAGAGAATTAAATGAAAAACTCCAAGAGCCAGGCTCCATTCTTGCCATATTTGTTCTGGCTTATCGTGTCTCTTTCTAGAGTATGAACACACACAGGGCACCTCCTTTCTGAGTTCCCCAAGCACCATTCTCCACACAGAGGCCAGCACAGAGCTGGGAGAATGAGGCTTCCAGGAAGGGGCTGGGAGGGCAGATGGTCATTCCTTCTGGAGGGGTGTAGAAGATAGGGCCAACCCACACTCTGGCTTCCTCACAATAACCCATACCTTTTCCACCTCTCAGAGATGGGATACACAGTGTGGAATATGCTTTGCTATCCAGATGACTCCTCCACAGGCTGTGACATTTGTCAGACTTGTCTACATCAAGAGCTACATACGCTTGACGGAGAGAGTGGAGAAGGAGGGAGAAGAGAGTCAAAGAAACATCACAGCATGTTCCATGCCCTACAGTAATTCTGCCTTGTAGCAACAAATGGTTGGCTCTTTCACCGCTGGTCTTTGGTGTCTCAGAAGAGACTGTCTTGACTTCTGACTTTCTCTTTTCCAATCCAACTTGCTTTGTGAACCATTCCTCATCTGAACTACCCTATGGTCTCTTCTCTGAATTGTATTTCCTAGGACAGGTGGCACATGGAATGATGAGCTGAACACCTGGGTTCTAACACCGGCTACTGTGGTCTCAGGTATCATCTAACTTTCTGTGTTCCTTAAGAAACCTTCCTTACCTAAAATGAGGGGATTAGACTAGCACAGGAAAGAGAAAAATGTTTTTTCACATGTCAACTCTGACCAAAGGTGGCTTCCTGGAAAACCAACAGTGGAAGGCTGTTCTGAGGGCCACAAGTGAGATCATCAAAGAAGAGCAATGAAATTGATTAGCAATGTCTGCCACTACCATGGGAATGGGTGTGGTGTATATACACCATGTATCTTAGTATTTGTCATCTTTGAACATTTTGTTCTCCACTGTCCTTCCAGGGCTAGTATTCAGTGACACCTCACACACCAACATCTTTACCTAAAGCACTGAATTATATGCCATTTCCCTCTTTCCTCTCACTTCTTGATGTACATCCCTCTTGCATCTGTAATGAGACTGTGGGTTCTTGGAGCAGGTGAGGGGCATCTCTAGAATGGCTGGTACAGAACTAAACTCAAAAAGTGATGCCCAAAAAGGTATCAACAGATTGAAGGGCTGATTTACTGGAGGAAACCCTGATAATTTCAAGACAATGGTGAATAAGAGAGCTAGCAACTCTCTGAAACCATTGAGACTCAGTTCCCTCCTTCTGGCTGAAACATTATGATTTGGCTCCCACTTGGGGAAAGAAAGAGGAAGAGAAAGAAGAGGAGAAGGAAGAGGAAGGATGAAAAGGTAGAAAAAAAGAAGAGGATGACCAGGAGGAGAAGGAAGAGGAGGGAGAAAGAACATACTGCTTCTTGCTCCATAATTAGATTCATAAACCAATGGTGCCATAACACAATGAGCAGGCAGAGGGACTGGTCTGATTTATGCTGGAAGAGGCCCACCCCTTACTCTCACACGGCTTTGAGAAGGATCATAAGGCGCTGCTTCCTTGTAACATCCTTCATCGCTGTGCCAGGGCCATGCTGTTCCACTGGGAAATGGCAATCCTTTTTCCCGCCCTCCCACTTTGTATCTATGTGGAAGCCAGAGATGAGAACTAACATGGCCATGGCATAAAATCCATTTAGCGGGGTTCCTCAAAGCTAATTTCACCATTTAATATTTGCTTTGTGTTAATTAAATTCTCCATTTCAATGGACTGTGCTAATCAGGGAAGTGCAAGCATACATAGAGAATGCATTTCTATTTATTTACATGCGGGGCAGATACTTATGCACTAATGATATTAGCCACAAACACAGAAATGTCGAATGGAACATACTCCCAAATCCTACTGAAATGTTGTAGCTCAGGCCTTCAGGCAGCAAAAGGAAGGAAAGAGACAATTGTTATCACACAATAGCCATTCGAACCTAGACCAAACATCACCAGAAAGAGAAAATCCTCAGCATTCATTGTTATTCAACTCGCAGCTTTTTACATAAGTTGTAGAAATAAAACATTGTGAAATTTCACTAAGTCATTTGAAGAGGGGGTGGGAAATCCGAACTTGAGTACAAGCACAGAAATAGCAATCTGACTGCACAAATAAACAACAAATGTGCCTGGCTGTGTTGAAATTCAATGCAATAAAAGAAAAGGCCTTCAAAGAAGATAAGGTTTTAACCGCTTCAAAAGGTTCTTGTGCAAAATGGATCATTCAAATCCCCAGGATGGCACTCGCCACTAATTAGTTTTGTTAGGTCTTTTGACATCAAGTTCAAGGAATCGCTGCTCAAAATTCCAATTTATGAAACACACTTCCAGGCGACCTAAGGCAGCAATTCAGATTTACATTAACAAACATGCTGTTGTTCGTACCCCTGTGGCAATGTTCATTCCCCGGACGTTATAGGGAAGCAACAGGTAGGAGTCAAGGGTAGAGGAGACTAGCTTGTGTAGAAAGGTTAAGTAACTAAAAATATATGTATCTACAACGTGGCTTCTAGGGGGAGAGGAGGCGATGGAAAATGGTAAGTACAAGTTTCTGGGACGTATAAAGGAAAAGGGGGAAGAGCTGACTGAGGCCAATGAAGGGGTTTTGCTACCAAGACAAGCAGAATAAATAGATAGTTAATACTGTGTACAACTTCGGGAAAAAAAAAAATCCCCACAGGAAATTTTGATCTTTAAGCTACATTAAAAATGGGATGGGCGAAGAGAGGATAAGGAGGTTGGTAAGTGAATGAGGGTTAGAATATTTGTTTTTTTCTTATTTTCACTTTTAGGGTTTATGATTAAATTGAACAAATCTTTATAAGACACCTATGGTGACAAAAATGAAGCAATTTACTCTATTCACAAAGTTTACAAAAAACGTATAGCCACATGGAGAGACTGTTTCAGATTTATGTTAGCGAAACTTCATAGTTATGTAGATGAGAACCTGCATATGCATTGTACTTTACTGATTTCCCTCCAAAATGATGGTTTCTAAGTTTCAAGCACTTGTAGATTTCTCAGCACTTATCTTAGAATACAAGGACATTGAAAAGGTAGAATCTTCTTTGCAAATTATGAGAGCACTTCCCTTTTTTTAAAAAAAAAGAAAAGAAAAGAAAAACAAGTTTTATAATGTACTGCTTACCTGGAAGACTCCACAAACCAGAAACTTCCAGAGTTCTTAATTTTTTCTCCAGTTCAGCCACCCGATTCCCTAGGATTCTGGAAAAAGGGAGAATATTGCAGCAGACAGATTAGTAGGCATCTCATCATCTCACAAGCTTATGAGCAGGCTACTTGGGAAACTCACTAGTACACTAATAAAAAATATTTTGAGATTAAACAGACATGCTAAAAATGGAATACACACACATGCACACTCTATTGAAATAACATAAAAAGTGCATAATTTTTTTAAATATTAAAATGTTGCCATTGAAGTGATTCCTCTCCCAAAAAGGTAGTTTCTCTGAGAAGCTAAACAATTATCCAGCCATTGCCCAAACATCTTGCAGAATTTCTATTTAGGAATTGCTCATTGCTAAAAGTGACTACTTATTTTGAATACCCTTAGTAGTATCACACCTTGAATCTTTGAAGGTAGATCTGAGTTTTGGAAACAATCAAGTCTAACAAATACCATGCATGAATATACTTGGTAATGTTGCTTTGAGTCAATAAAATAATAATATCTGCCCTCTTAGAACTAACCTATGTTGGACTGATGACTTGCTATCTAGCATAAGGCCTGGTAGATGCTCAAAAATGTATTTGATTAAATAAATGCTTTTCTCATGACTTGTAATTATCAATGTAGAATCCTATATAATAAAAGGCTAATATGCAAATTGACTAATATGCGGAACAACCTGTCACTAGGATGCACATTGACCACCAGGAGGCAGATGCTCAGTGCAGGAGCTGGCCCCTGGTAGTCAGTGTGCTCCCACAGGGGAAGCACCACTGAGCCAGAAGCCAGGCTCACAGTTGGCCTTGGGCTCATGGCTGGCGAGTGCAGTGGTGGTGGCAGGAGCCTCTACTGCCTCCGAGACAGCAAGGCAGCACTAAGGAATGGGCATCAGCCATCAGTGACCAACCTCCCCAACCCACTCTTTCCCCCTTCCTTCCTCCCCCCCCCCCCCCGCCCCCCTGCCCCAGGCTCCCGGAGTAAGCGAGGGTGCAGGCTGGGCTGAGGGACTTCTAGTTTAAAGATATAAACATTTCTAAAGAACTCTCAGTGATTGCAAAAATCACTAGAATCATGATATTGCTTCCCAAGGTGACCATTCTGACTCACTGATATGTGAGTTCTGGAATGAGTATTTGAATTAGACTACACTACTTACCTGGAAGTCAAACTTTGTATATATGCATGGAAAGACATAAATGTGGGCATATATTTCCCCTCCTTTACAGAAAATTAAATATGTTGGGAAATAATTAGATAGTTATCTAAAACTTCAGTCACTTCCCATTGGTTTGGAAATTGAAAAAAGTCTTTATTGGAGAATATTCATGGCACTGCTGTGCTAAAATGATGCAGAAATATCCCTTAATAGCAAAGTTTCAGTTCTTTTCAACAGGAGAATTCAGAACAGCAGAATTGTTCTCCCAGCTCTTTATATTCCAGAGATAGCTGTGCACACCCACATATACAGAGACATGAATATGTATATATCTGCACATATATATGGCTTTGAATTCATCCTTATTTTATCTAAATCAACTTACAGCATCTTAATTAATATTCCCCCTGAGTTCATGAAAAACTCTTTGATATTACTATGTGTGGTTTTCTTCATCTGGGTACTTAGAGCTTTTCTTTGCCTCTTTTCCTTAAGTCTTAAATTCTGCATAGTCTTGATCAATTACTTTCAATTTTCACTCCAATTGTTGGGTTTATTCTGCTTTCATGACTCTGACCCTTCAATAAACACCATTCTTCGTAATCTCATTTTCAATATTTTGCTCAGGCCTTGATCCAAGCTCCCTTTTCACCAGTTGATGGGTTTGAGATGCAATCTCAGCCGTGTTCAAGTTGACGCCTGTTTCTTAACGAGATCAGATCATCTGTATGTGGCTGCCTCTTGGAAACAAACAATAAGGCTTAACTCTTCCCTGGACACTGAGGGAGGCCTACAGGGCAACGTTGGAAGGCGTGGTGGAGAGACATTTGGCTGTATTTTTTCTGATGTTCCTAGAGAATAGCCATGTCTCCCAGAAATGGAGTGAGGTGAATTTGCTGGTGTCCCCAACAATCTACTTCCTAAGTTTGTCAGTGGTGACTGCTTTTATGGCCTGGCACTGGCATCTGATGCAGGGCTGCAGGCAGTAAAATGGACCCAGCGGGAGTTGTGGTAGTAGTGATAGTGTCAATAGCAATAGCAACTGCAATACTGTTAACACAAACAGCAAAACTAACCTTTCCCGAGTTCTGGACATGAATTGGGATCCATGTTGAACACCTACCAGACTTGCATTGCCTTATCAGACCTGACAAAACCCCTGCAGTGCACATTGTGGGGGTTTTGTTTGTTTGTTTGTTTGTTTGTTTGTTTTATTCTTCTTTTACACATGTGGACCCTAAGGAACAGAGAGGTAACCAACTTGCCTAAGGATGCAAAGTTCATCTCAAAAATCTGTCTTTTCACAACACTCGGTGCTCTTACCCACCATACTCTACTCCTCGCACTAGAAAACAGAGGCATTAGAAGTTAGTTAACTTGACCAAAACCAAACACAACTCAACTTGTGATGAGTCTGGATTTGAACCTGTCAACCCATGGTCATTGGCACCAATTCCAAAGACAAGAGGAACCCCAATTTGGGGTGAAGAAGGAAAGTTTATTTAGTGCAAACAGCTAAGAGCAATATAGCAGGGCTCTGAGGCTGTCACACGTCCTGGAGCCTCTTCAGCGCTGCAGCTCTGCTCCAATCACGGAAATGGGTTTCTGTAGTCTTCCCTGAAAAGTGTGCTCCCTAATACAATGCTAATTTTATATAGACAGAAGTCCCTACCTCTGGTCTCTGGTCCCTGATTAGTTCATTGCCATGCAAATGAGGATGCTAAATCAATCCTTGGTTTGATTGGTCCAAAGGCACTGTCCTGATTGGTCAGAATAGAGCTGCTCTGATTGGTCAGAGTTGTGCAGCTCCGATTGGCTGGGGAAAGCTTCAGTCCCTTGAAATGGGCCGCCAGGAACTCCTTTATAAGGGCTGGCTCAGATGGCAGGAACACAGTGTAGGCAGAAAGACAGTTGAGTGCAGAGGCAGACATGTTAATGCAGAGGCTTCTCTCCGAAGTGCAGCTTTTGTGGGAGGCCCCTGTGCAAAAAATGGCTACTACATTCCTTTTTTTTTTTTTTTTTAATTTGAGCCTAGTTAGCCTCCAGGAGCTCTTTTAGTTCTCCAGGTTCACAAACTTAAGCCTCAGTTTGCCTCTGAAGTGCATACTGTTAACCAATACCCAGTAATGGCAATGGGAAACAAGATTTCTTGTGTCTGGAGCAAATTCTCATTAAAACTGTTTATAATGAAATATGGATGTAACCACAGCTGACTTGCCAAATATAGACCCAAGATGCTTCAAATGACAAAGAGGGACCTCCTGATTGGCTTGACACTGAAAAAATATGGCAGGTGGTCTACTGAACGGCATGATGCAGCCCAGGAAGAGAAAGGGGCTATTTGGGTCTTAATAGCTGGCTGTATTTATAGATAGAGATGGTGGAAGTAAGAGCAGGGTCCATTTGATTCAGTTTGACCAAGTCAACAAATGATTACTGAGGCCGTAGGGGCTAATGAAGAGAAGCAGACCCTATCCTTGTATTTGAGGGACTAAGAGCCTGGTGGGAGACAGACACACAGATGTGTGCAGGCACATGCAGTGCCAGTGGAAAGCTTTTATAACAGTTGATATTTATCAATCACGTGTTCTGTACCAGATATTACCCTAAGCACTGCACAGTAATTATCTCAATCCCTTGCCACAACCAATGAGGCAGCACTTACTATCCTAATTTTGTAGATGTGGGAACTAAGATCCAGGAGGTCAACTAATATGCCTGGGTGACACAGCTGTTAAAGTGAAGGGGCCTGGAAATGCACAAGACCTTCAGCAGAACTGTACAGCAGAAGCGAAGAGTGAATGAAAGATGAATCCAGAGAGGCTTGTAGGGACCAAGATTTAATTATCTTGTTGCCATATTGACAATGTTAAGACTTATACACCGGGGAGATATTGAAGGGTATTAAGCATAGAAGTAGCATAATGAGGTTTAGGAAAAGTATTCTTGATGCAGCTTTGAGAAGGGACTGGAAAAAACCCAGTTAGAAAGTTGTTGTCCAGGTCGGTGACGATGGTGGCCTGAAACAAGCCAATGGGGATGCAGGGAAGCCAAAGGAATGAGGCAACAAGCAGGAGGCAGCTGAGGAGTGTGAGGCAGCTATAGCATCTCCATCTGGACTTGCGGGAGAGAGGCAAGATCTGGGAGTGCAGAGATGAGAGTGTAGCCTGGGGGAGTGGATCTGCTCACCAACAGCGTGGGAGAATTCAGAAGAACAGGGGACTAGACCGTCTCCTGTGTAAGGCAAGAATGGACCAGATAAGCACACGTGGAGACAGAGGAGGACAGCTAGGGCAATGTGGGGCCTTGGAAGCCAAGGGAAGAGAGTTCCAGGTGTGATGGTGTGATGAGTGTTGTCTTATTCTAGAAGTGGTCATACTTCTAAGTGAAAGTTTAGAGGAGGTCACTTAGAGAGTTTGCCGGACCTAGAGAGATGTTTCAGTGGAGGCAATGAAATTCAGAACCCAAGTGACAGGCTTGAGACAACAGCAGACTATGAAAACATTGAGGCGGTGACTTTAGATGACTCCCCAAGGAGTTGAGCAGAGGATAGGAGACAGCCAGGGCAGTAGCTCAAGGCTAAACAGGCTGGAGAGAGGATTTTTAAATTTAATTTAATTTTATTTTATTTTTTGTAAGATAGGGGAAATTTTAAACAAAATGTATAATTAGCTACAGTTTGTTTTAAGATGGGGAGATTTCTGCATATGCCTACATAATAGTCTAGGTCAGTGGTCTGAAAACTCATTAGTCAACAGAGCCAAATATCAACAGTACAACGATTGAAATTTCTTTTGAGAGCCAAATTTTTTAAGACTTAAACTTCTTCTAATGCCACTTCTTCAAAATAGACTCGCCCAGGCCGTGGTATTTTGTGGAAGAGCCACACCCAAGAGGCCAAAGAGCCAAATGTGGCTCAAGAGCCGCAGTTGGCCAACCACGTGTCTAGGAAAATCCTCAAGATGTCAGGACTCTGGATTTTCAGTAGCAGTTTCTGATAATAACAACATCAGAGGAGATCTACAAAGATGGAACTAACTCAAGAACTGGCCACCACTGTGCCTCTCTCCTTGCTTTCTGGACAACACAGGGAAGAGAGATCCCTGAGTGAGGGTCCTTGGGGAGAGTCGGGACCTGAAGCAGCCAGCAAGGGGCAGTGGCTCTTCTCAGACATGGAGATGATCCTGCCCCCCAGCTCCACCCAGGCGACCTTCTTTTGAATCTTTGCTCTGATCCATGATTGCTCATGCTGCTACTAAGATCCTGAATGTCTAAGCTACCCTGTTTCCCCGAAAATAAGACAGTGTCTTATATTAATTTTTTCTCCCAAAGTTGCGCTAGGTCTTATTTTCGGAGGATGTCTTATTTTCGGGGAAACACGGTATTTACCATTGGCCAGCGAAGGGGAAGAGCAGTGAACAGTTTTAGGCACAGCAGGAAGGGTAGTGAAAGGCCAGTGTGTCTTCATAAATTCACCACCACCCCCATCCCACCACCCCACACTGGCAAAGTGATGGCTTGTTGAGAAGGCTTGGAGAACTAATGGTGGTGTTCCATGGAACAGTACTCTAACATCTGCCTCTTCTATTAATGCTTTGCTGTCTGTCTTTAAGACAAGTAAACCTCATCTCTTCTGTAGCAATCAGACAACTGCCAACTCTTTGGCAACAAACACCTTGAGCAAAATGTCTAGTAATCTGACGTCCTCTCAAAATGTAAAGTCCTGGTTTTGTCATCAATTCTTCAAGATGGCACCCACTACACTTTTTCAAAAGGTGGGCGGTAACCATCAGTCATTGGGGAAGACACTTCCGGGACAGGGTATCTTTATTCCTACATATAATGCTCCCCCAAAACAAAGCTATCTTGTTACTTTAGTTACAAAACCCTAAATCATGGGGGATAACAGCAAGCAGACAAAATTCACATTCTATTCTTAGCCCACACTGCATTTGTTGTTTAGTGTGTTTTTTTACATGCTCCCAAATAAAACATTTATCAAAAGCATGAAGTTTAAGACCTTCTTAGTGTTAAAAATGGCACATTAGGTACTCTATGTACTGATGTGAAGCAATCTTCAAGATCTATTGTTATGGGCAAAGTGCAGAACAGTGAAAAACTTTAAAAAATACATATGCTAGCTACTATTTATTAAAAAAATGAGAGAGAATACCTACACAAATATACATGAGCGTTTTTGTATATCTATATAAATATATTCTGCACTTGCTTATATATGCATGCTTGGGAAGGATTCCTAAGAAATGAGAAATGGCAGTTTCTTCCAGAAAGCAGAACTGGGTGGCTAGAGACAACAGTAGTTTGGAGATACAGAAAGTCCTAACTTAACATCCTCAATAGGTTCTTTGACTTTAAGCAAAATGACGTATAAGAAAACCAGTTTTACCATAGGCTGAATGATATAAACAAGAGTTACTTGCCTTTTCAACACAGCAACATTATACTGAAGTTAATAACGCTGAATGAACTGATGTTATTCAAGGACCTGCTGTGTATTGTTGTTTAACCTTTTATTCTTAAAAAAAGTATATATATATATATATATATATATATATATATATATATATATATATATATTGATTTCAAGAGAGACAGAAAGATTAGTGATGAGAGAGAATCATTGATGGGCTGCCTCCTGCACGCCCCCTACTGGGGATCAAGCCCACAACCTCTAGCCATGTGCCTGACAGAATCAAACAGTGACCTCCTGGTTCAATATTCAACCACTGAGTAACACTGGCTAGGCTATTTAACCTTTTACATGTGAACCACGAAATGGTTCAAAAAAAATGAAATAGTTAAAAATGAAGAGGTACAAAATGCAAACGTTAGTCTTTCTCAAAAGAGGTGGCAACCCATAGGGAATCCATAGGGACACATTAGGAAGTCAACCTGTCAGAGAGGCGGAGTGTCAGGTCAACAGCAATGTGGAACTCTGCAGGGTTCTGCCTGAGAAAAGAGGATTCGTGCCTATTCTAGGATATTCCCATTCCTTCTCCCTCCCCTTAGAAGTATCTGCATTTCAGCCTCTAGCCGTTTCACTCCTTGGTTAAGATTTCTTTAAAAAGAATCTTTGAAATGACTTCTGTCAATAAATTACCCTTGTCATTCTTTGAGATTGCCCAGACTCCCTCCACTGCTCTCTGCCTTCTTTTATATATATCTTAATCTCCTGCACAATCTTCCCTTCCCTTTCATCTCCTCTTTTTCTCTGTTTTGTTTTTACAATACTCTCAATCATTTTCCAGGGCCCGACTCCCTCCCCTATCCCTTCCCTTCTTGCTGGAAGCCCATCTTTTCATTGCTGCTCTCTTCTTCCACCCCTTCATTTTGCCTCTGAGTGTAGGTCTTATAAGCAGGTCCAGCTACATAATTGGCAGGGCCCAGTGCAAAATGAAAATGGGGAGCCCCCTTGCTGAACAATAATTAAGAATTTCAACATGGAAACAGGAGCGACAGACCCCGTGCAGGGCCCTCCTGAGCACGGAGTGCTCACAACCAAGGGGCAGGGTTTGCAGTGCTTGCTGCTTTAATTTACTGTTTATTCACTGTTCTCTGAACACTTTCAGTTTTGCTTCTGTCATCTCTAATGGCTACTTCAACTTGCTTGATTTTGTCCAACACAGTCAGTATGTTTATAATAACCAAAGAAGACATTCTGTTTTAATTGTCACTCTTTCTTGCTATATTGTTTGCTGATCCTAACGTGTGACTCCTTTGTAGCCATATCTTCCTTTGAGAGGATGCTTGGCTGTTCCTGCCATTCAAAGCCCCTCAAAGGTAAAAATGGCTCCCAGGAGTTATCTCCCCTAAAGGAGACCTGGTGGACAGGGAGGCTGAATTACCCGGGCGAGTGTACTACCAAAAACATCATTTAATATGCAGTGCTCAGGGGTAGGTCAGGGTCAGTATTCAATAAGCAGTGGCCAGTATTATGTGCTTGCTTGACTTCAGCAGAGGCATAGTTCCAGTTTAAAGAGTTTCCTTCCAGATTGAAGGGTTCTCACCCGCTCCCTGAAGACATGTGGTCCCACCTCACCTCTCTCCTGCCGACCCTCACCCGACGGCCCAGCCACTTACTTGTTGGTCTGCCTCTGGTGTTGGATGACCATGTTTTTCTCATGGATTGTCTCCAGCAGGGCCGTCGCCAGAGATTTCAGATCAGAAATGGACTGCGGCGTCGCTGGCAGACTGCACCCGTGGTCCTCCGATAGCAGATCCTGGACTAGGTAGGACAGGACAGGGACAACTCAGACTTAAGTTGGAACACCTGGAACCCTGGAGTGCAGACCCATGTCAGCTCTTCCTGGACACTGACAACTTGCTTGATTGCCTCTGATTGCTGCTGGCTTGCATTGAAGAGTCCACTTTGAGGTTCAAAAGTACAACAGAATGAAATTCAGCATGTGGGTTAAACAGGAAGACGGAAGTCCTCATGGATTCCTAGCAACAGCTTTTAAAAGGAGAACCATCTGCTGCACTTGTCCAGTATTTCATAATTTCAAAGATACATTCCTATTGACTAACTTATTTGAGAATTAAAATAAACAACAATAAAAAAAAAAATCCACCTGGAAAGCAGCATTTGTCCTCATTTTATGGACAAGAAAGCAAAGTGCAGATGGATTCAAAACATTGGCTGAAGGCCACGCAGCCACGCTAATGACAATGACTCTAGTCCTGACCGCCTTCCTGTACGTCAGAGTTTCCCAGGGTGTGTACCTTTAGTTGCAAGATAATGTGGGAGGCTAGTTAAACTACAAAATACATTCTGTATATGCACATTTTTGGAATGGATAGATAGATGAAGGGTTTACATAAAAAGTCAATGACCACTTGTACTCCCACCAGACAGAAAAATAGTCTATATCACTTTATGTTTTTGTGTGTATTTTTTCACATATTAGCAGAGTTTAATTATTTTAGCCAACTGAAAACTAAATTTACATATAAAACATAAGATTAACATGATTATTTGTTAAGAGGCTCCATGTTAACTTAATTAAAATAATATGATTTATTAAATTAATATGACTATTGTTGTTTTTTAATCTTCATTGTTGAAAGGATCACATGGGTCCTCCTTTCCCCCTCATTAACCTCTTCCCTGACCCTAAAGCCTTCACTACCCCACTGTCTGTGTCTATGGGTTCACTATATGATTTTGAACAACATTGCTATATGCCTATACATACATATACTAATTCGTAGATTTTTCTTCAAAAATGGGCAAAAAGCTCTGCTCTTTTCACTTAACTTGATGTCTTATCTTGAGTATCTCCTTAAACTTAGTAGTTCATATACAGATCTATAATAAATAAATGTTGTTTCCAATGTTTTTTATTATAACTAATGTAGGAAGAACTTCCTTGAAGCAAAATGTCTGCATAGTTCTCTAGTTTAAGGCATCTCATAATAGGTTGCCTAACATTTATTTGCAAAGGTTGCTCAGATTTGCTGCTTGGCGGTGATGATTGAGTGTGGCTGGCATGCCCCATAGCAGTGGTAAGACTGGTCTCGGCACTCAAAGACACTATGCTGTCAAGAGTATCCAAAGCTAAATGTAGATGGGCTATTCCACATTCCTATAGAGTATTGTAGTTTTCTTAAAAAAATAAATATCTAGCCCTAGCTGGTTTGGCTCAGAGTATAGAGCATTGGCATGCGGACTGAAGGACCTCAGGTTCGATTCCAGTCAAGGGCACATGCCCAGGTTGCGGGCTCGGTCCTCAGTAGGAGGTGTGCAGGAGGCAGCCAATCAATGGTTCTCTCTCATCATTGATGTTTCTATCTCTCTCTCCTTCTCCCTTCCTCTCTGAAATAAAGAAAAATAGATTTTAAAAATCTATTTAAAAAAATCTAGGGTGTCCTTTTCTAGTAGAACAAAGAAAAAAGTTGCTTGGAAAAGTGCCTTGGATGTTAGCTAAGCTGGAGAGTCAGCATTTTTCTTCTACGCCACCCTCGCTCTGATTAAGACTGCCATCTGACTGTTGCTGTCTGCACTGCCAATGACCCAAATGTGGTCCAGTAGCACATGTTCAACCCCAGGCTTACGATTAAAACTGAGTTTCCAGGCTGTAAGCGTCAGAAGCCAGATCTCTGCTATTTGTTCCCTTTGGCCGGTTCCTGGAAGACCATTATTTTTCATTAAAATCGACAGGGAGGAGGAACAAAATTGCAATCAATACAAGATTCCTTGAAAAAGGCACATGCTTCATGATAAAATGATTCCGGCAGCTCCGAGGCTTCTATTCAAAGAGGCCAGGAAAAAGGGAAATTCAATGAGATTGCAACATGTACTTGGAGATGCTAAGCTGGTGATCAGAGAAGGGACAACATTGTTGAAAGAAGAGCACAGGGCCGGGGAAAGGACACAGAAGAGGCCAATTATTAGAAAAAACCTCTAACACGAGGTTCTTAAAGCATCAGCTTCACCTGGGGGCTTTTCATAAATGCAGATTCCAAGGCCTACCCAGACCTATTAAATCAGAAACCCAGTAATGTGTGTTCTAAGGAGCCCGCCAGGGAATTCTGTTGCAGGCGGAAGTTTCTAAAAGCCAGGTAGGTTCCCAGTTCACAAAACAAGATGTGATTGACAGCTCTAGCATTCTGGGGTCCGAAGAGTCCCCGTGAGAATAAGACCTACCTTGCTTTGCAGAGAGGATGCCCGTCAGAGCACTGCTGTTGGATCTGCCCTGGCCTTTTGTGTTTTTCCGTCTCTCGAGAGCATTCTAAAGCAGGATTGGGAGAAAAAGAAAAACCTCTGTCAGAAAAACCAATCATGGAAAAATACCTCGAAATGTTTAGTCGCATTCTCCCAGTTCAGCTCCCAAGAACCTTTGGCAAACCCCTGAGGCTGGCCCACCTGTTCAAGTTCCGAGTCCCTGCCAAAGGATTGGGGCTTTTTGGTCTCAGGAAAGAGGTTTTTAAAAAGTTGGTGCCTGGCAGGATGACAGCAATTCCCCTCTCGCAAATAGAAAAGGCACTCAATGCATATTTGTTGAATGATCAAATCTCAGTCTCATGTGTGAAGGCACTGGTTATGAAAACCCTTCCCAACAGACAAGAGGTGGAGAACAGGTTCATTTTCATGTACTGAGGCCTAGAAGTCGTTGGTGGTATTTGGAAGGATTCCGTGATTGGGCCGGAAAAACAACCACAGCCAATCAGTGATTCCTGCCGTGGTCACAGAAAGGGAAGTGCATTGGTGCCACCTAAATGTCATTCCTAGAAGAGACTCTTACATCGAAATGGATGTGTACTGCCCAGTTGGTGTGGCTCAGTGGTTGAGCATCAGCCTATGAACCAGGAGGTCATGGTTCAATTCCCTGGGTCAGGGCACATACCCAGGTTGTGGGCTGGATCCCTGGTGGGAGGCATGCAGGATACAGCTGATCAATGATTCTCTCACATCACTGATGTTTCTCTCTCTCTCTCCCTCTCCCTTCTTATCGAAAATCAATAAAAATATGTTTAAAAGAAAGAACACGGAACCAAATTATACCCAAATAATCCTGTTAATAAAAAAAATGATATGGCCGAAACCAGTTTGGCTCAGTGGTAGAGCTTCAGTCTGCAGACTGAAAGGTCCCGGGTTCGATTCCGGTCAAGGGCATGTACCTTGGTTGCAGGCACATTCCCAGTAGGGGGTGTGTAAGAGGCAGCTGGTCGATGTTTCTCTCTCATCGATGTTTCTAGCTCTCTATCTCTCTCCCTTCCTCTCTGTAAAAAAAAAAAAAAAATCAACAAAAATATATTTTAAAACAAAAAAAAAATGATATGTACTATACAGCCGGTGCTTGGCACACGGAAGAGCAGAATACATGTACTTGAGTGCATTTGTGCATATTTTAAAGTTATATATTAATTATACATCTTTCAAGCTGCATTCTTCTCTGGCTGCATGGGTATATATAGACAGGTATAAACTAATGTGTGGCTCCCACAGAACGGAAAAGAGGAACAGCATGGAGATTTCTGAGAGAATAAACAAGCCCACGTCAAACGCCAGGAAAATGAGAAGGCTCTCTCCCCCAAGCATCCAGACTGCTGTAAAACTTCCCCCTCAGCAAGGGAAATCAATCTATTTTCAAAGCAGAGAAACCCAGGAGATTTCTCTAATTATAACACTTACAAGAAACATCTGCAGAAATAGATATTATCAAACTAACAGCGCTGGAATGAGACGAAACAACAGCGGGGAGAACTCAGACACCTTGTCCTTCAGGGTGACGTGAACACTATGGTCTGGGTTGTGACTTCCTAATCTTTGTTTCTCCGTCGCTCGGAAACCATTTTCTTAGGGGCGAGGATAAGACCAATAGCATCTGGTGACAGAACAGTGTCAGGAAAAGCCAGGTAAGAAGCCTGAGGTCCCATGGACTGTCAAGGGGCCGTGTCTGGATTCTGGGGTCTCCGTGTGCCCAGTCCTGATGGAAGGAACTCTCGCAAAAGCTGTTTTGTTGTCTCGGGTTTAATTCTCGTTAGTTACCTTGATTAAAGCTCTTAAGGGCCTCTCCCTGGCACATACAATATCTTTGGCACATACAAGAGAATGAAATAGGATGACATTTGGATGTGCAATGGAATCGCCAATGCCATCGCCATGGTTCTGCTACCTTGTATTTGGCAATGTTGGATTTCAAGAGGTTGACCTCTTCATGAAGTTGCTTTAATCTCTCTTGAAGGTACCTGGAAAAAACAAGGACCAAAAAAAAACAAGTGTTTGGGGGCAAAAAACAAACAAACAAAAAACAACAACAACAACACACATACATTCACATAGGAGAGGAGGAAAGAGCACAGGCTTCAAGAGCCATCTTTTACATACAATGCTTCTCACCCCCGAAGGGAGGGGTGGGGGAAGTGGGTCTGTGCGACCTCTGCTTAAGTGGCTGCGATCAAGGTCAAATATGCCCAAATCACAGAAACCCCGCTTAAGAAGAGCCCCGTGCAGAGATCCCCTAAGGGATCTCCGCACGCTTTTCACATAATTCTCATTAAGATGATTCCACTGGGAAGAAGCAACAGCAGACATAACATTGAGTTAGACACATACACACACTGAAATTTGCCTCGGGGAAAAGAGGCAGCTCGGGGAATTTCTCAATTTATTTTCTCATTCTTTTCTTTCTCCTTGATAGCAGTAACAGGCAGCTTTCACTGGCTCCCTGCCCTCTCGCCCAATTGGGTGGGAGGGGAGAGAGGAAGGGGCACACGTGGGCATGCAGGTGTGTGGTGCTTCTTTCTGACACGGACTACTAATCTGTGACATTAATGTTATTATTTGGGTGGGGGGTGGGGAGAGTGTGATGTTCCTTCCATGGTAAGGCAATTCCCCCAAATGTGAATAGGGCTGCAAATAACTCCTAGCCCTCGGGCCGGTGGTGAGCTAGCCTTCTGCCTGCCGGCAGGCCCGGCCCAACCACTTGCCTGTTCTCCATGCACAGGGCATCCACGTCGATGATGCGGTTCTCGTGGCCACCCAGGATGTGGTTTAGCTCCTGGTTGAGCCTCTCCACCTTGTCCTGGTAGGAAGACCGCTCCTCCTTCACGTCCTGAAGCTCATCCACAGAGGCCTGCAGGTCATGCTCCAGAGACTCAATCTGAAACCAGAGGAAGCGCCCTTCCTCAAGACGTTCTTCAGGCACCCGCGGTGGGGCTTTCTGCGTGGCTGGCTGGTTTTTAGAGAGAGCCTAAGATGACCCACCTGCTGTAAAACCCTAAGAGCCACTCACTGGAATACGATCAAAGCTAAAAGGAAGGGGCCGGCGTCCTGCCAGACACTCACTCTGTCTAAGGTGGGAGGGGTGCACCGGCTTGGAGAAACAGAACTGATCAAGGGAGTGGGCAGTGCGCCCTGAAATCAGAGGCTCGGAGAGACCAAATCCCGATGCTGGGAACAAAGTCTTACAAACACAGGCTTTTCCAAGCCTCTCTAGGCCCAAAACCCGTGTTCTGCTCTTCAAAACCAATTAGCGAGAGAAGGAAAGCAAGCCTGGGCCTCTCTTAGCTGTTCCCTAACTAGGACTCTGTACCCGTTGAGATTTTGCCTAAAAAGCACTGCTCAGCATTTGAGCGGAAACTTGCAAATTAAGGCCAGTTTGTCACGTTTTGTTCTCTCCTTGTCTATCCTGGGTAAGTGGGGGGGAGTCTCTTATTGTGTTCAGAACAATGGTATCCAAAGTAACAGAGCAGACCTGCTGGAAGCCAGAAGCACAGAGGTGGCTTAGGAGCCTCGCAGAGTAGCACCCCGAAGGAAAAGCACTGGGCTGGCACCCTCCTTCCCCTCTGACTTGCATCCCAGGCACCTTACACCCTCTGGGCTACAGGGACACTGTCCCCTCTTCTTTGCGTTGTGTCCAGCTGTGCAAATACATCTCCTGCTTCGAACGGATGTTAGCCATACCTGTTCCTTCGCCCTCTCCAGCTGCTGAACCAGGTCTTCCCGCTCATGGGCTGCAAAGTGCCGCACACCAATTTCTTCATCCCCAAGCCTCTGTTTGGCAATTGTCATCCTCAAGAGCTGCATTTCCATCAGTAGGAAAGAGAGGGAGAGAGTTAAAATGAGTAGACTAAACAAACAAACAAAAAAACACACAAACCCAAGCACACCAGGCAGGAAGTTTTGAAAGATTTTCAAGAAATGCCGGGGAAAAGCAGAAGACAAAGAAATTACTTGCCAATATCATAAATTTTTAGAAATATACTGTATTTTGTCCATGCATGCACATACGCATGTGTGTATGTATGCATGGTACGAGGCTATAGAAGCACAGGCTTGGGCATTTGAAGGTGGATGTCCTGTGTAGCACAGCCCTGGTGAGGAAACCAACTCTGGGTTTCTTTTAAACTTAGCAGAAAGTTAAAAAAAAAGATGAGAGCACACTCTGAGGTGAGCATGCTTCTCTACATTCCTAACAATGAGGCCATATTATCAAGAGCCTTAAAAATGTCCCAACCTAATGACCCAGTAACTTCACTCCTGACAATCTGGGCTAAGAATAATCCCAGACAGGAATTTCCTAGCTTTAGGAAAATAAGAGAAGGCAGATTGCACTGTTATTTATAGAACAAGTAAACAAACTAGAAGAGCCTCTGACAATAGCGGAATTGTTAGCAAACCATAATGCAATCAATCAATGGGCTTCTTTGTAGCTGATTTAAATAAGGGTGATGTGAACTATGTGATCCCACTGACATGTTTAGAATGCCATGTGAAGTGGAGGGGGGGAAGCAGGTTACTAACTTTCATATGCAGTAGGACTAAAATTATACTGAGAACCCATGGGTAAAAGAAAAACATTACCAAATATATCAAAATACTAAAATGTTTAAGTGATGGCGAGACTGTGTATGCTGCTCTTTATTTTGTTTTTAATTTAAAAAATGTTTTCAATGACAGTTTACATTCAATATTATTTTCCTTTCGTTTCAGGCGTATATCATAGTGAGTGGTTAGATATTCACACACTTTGTAAAGTGTTCCCTCCCCACCATATTTCCAATACCTACCTGGCACCATATATAGTTGTTACAATATTATTTACTGTATTCCCTATGCTGTATTTTACATCCCGAGACTATTTTTAACCACAAATCTATACTTCTCATACCCTTTGCCTTTTTTTTATCCAGTCCTCTAAACCTCCTCCTCTTTCAACCATCAGTTTATAGTCTGTATTGTTTGTTCACTTATAGTGTTCTTTAGATTCCACACATAAGTGAAGTCATATGGCATTTGTCTATCTCTGACTAACCTACTTCACTTAGCATAATACCCTGTAGGTCCATCCTTGTTGTCACAAATGGTAAGATTTCATTCTTTTTTTTTTTTAATGGCTGAGTAATATTCCATTGTATAATATATATGTACCACTTTTTTTTTTTTTATTCACTTAAATATTGATAAGTACTTGGGTTGCTTCCATAGTTTGGCTATTGTAAAATGCATATATTCTTTCAAATCAGTGTTTTGGGTTTCTTCAGATACATTCCCAGAAGTGGAATTACTGGGTTATAAGGCAGTTCCATTTTTCATTTTTTAGGTAACTAACTCCATACTGTTTTCCACTGTGGCTACACCAGTCTGCATTTCCACCAACAGTATGTGAGGTTCCCTTTCTCCACATCTTTGCCAACTCTTGTAGTTTCCAAACTTTTAAAATAACTATGCATGACTTTCATAACATATGTTTATTCACATGCTTTTAGGTCCTTAGGGAAATAATTCCAGAAATGCAGTTTCCACAAGGATCCCCACAGAATGCATAGCTTCCCCACATGGCAGGGCCAAGCTTCACAGGCAGCGCCAAACCTCCAGGTAGAGCAACAGTGGGACCTCTGTGAGACCAGGAAGATCCAGTGGTGCCAGAAGACCCTTTATCTTCCCATTAGAGCCAGGCAGCTTGCCATTAGAGTGACTTTTAAAAGTCACGGTACTACTTCCGGGTGATTCTTCTATAAAGGTAGTAAGCCTGACACCCCCGCCTCCCTGTAGGGTGTGTGTGGACGCGCTTCATATATGGATGAGATCCTGGGGATAGTTTTTCCCTGTCACACAGGTCCCACTGGCCAGCAGTGCCTCCTTGGCATACACTTTTCCCCATTCCTTCCAATGAATCTGGAGGGATTTGTTGCCAGTAGAGGAAATGGCTTCATTTTCAAGTTTCTGAAGGATTTAGGGGCAGGTGAGAGGAAGTTAAAAGGCAAAGTAGAATATTAAGTAGATTGAAATAATAACCAACTTGGAAAAGAAATGATGACTGGAGAAACATGAAGAGCATTTTCAAAGGACATCAGCTTGGGCTTCTTATTTATTTATTTATTTATTTAAATATATTTTATTGATTTTTTACAGAGAGGAGGAGAGAGGGATAGAGAGCTAGAAACGTCGATGAGAGAGAAACATCGACCAGCTGCCTCTTGCACACCCCCTACCGGGGATGTGCCCGCAACCAATGTACATGCCCTTGACCGGAATGGAACCTGGGACCTTTCAGTCCGCAGACCGACGCTCTACCACTGAGTCAAACCGGTTTCGGCTTGGGCTTCTTATTTAAGAACTACTCAGTTGAACTGGACATACTAGTATATTTATTGTGCACCTACTATATGCTAAAGCATCATTGGGGTTGGACAGACAATGTTCCAGGCAGCAGAACAGCTCATAGAAGACCTGGCAGAGGCTATACACAGACCATGTGTTTGATGGAATCTGATCATAGTCGAGCCATACTAGTCAAGGATTCTGTATTTTCAAACTTGCCCAAATTTATTTGCAATCTCAAAATCAACACCCATGACACTTCTAAATCCTGCATGGGCATGGGTGAACAAGTGCAGAGTTGCAAAAAAACACATGCGTTGTTTATTAATCTGGCTCCCAGCTGAGGTTGAAAGAGGCAATGCTCTGCCCTCGCTTAGCTCTCTACACAGTGTCCTTTCCGTGGTCTATTTAGTGCCACATTTTTCGGCTTTTTTTTTTTTTTCTGTTTAAAATGGCCCTCAAGCATAATGCTGAAGTGCTACCTAATGTTCCTAAGCACAAAAAGGCTGTGATGCATCTTACAGAGAAAATACGTATGTTAGCTAAGTTTTATTCAAGAGTGAATGGTTGTGAGTTCAATGTTGATGAATCAGCAATATGCATTAAATAATATGCATTAAACAGAAACAAAATGCACATAAAACAAGATTATGTATTGATCCACTGACAAAAATGTTGTGACCAGAGGCTCACAGAATCCTGGCACCAATTTGACGTTCAACAAGAATCCCAATTTGGGATGTGGTGAAGAAGGAAACTTTATTCAGTGCAAAGAGCTCAACTGTGATACAACCAGGCTGTGAGAAGAATGCTCTCTCTCCCTGAGCCAGAGGGAAGCTGACTTATATAGACAGAAGTCCCCGATCCTAGCCCCATTTCGTCCGTCCTCATACAAATGAGAACTCCAAATCCTTGAAGTCTGATTGGTTCAAAAGGCACGCTCTGATTGGTCAGTGAAGATGCTAATGGAGATATAGCTGCCCAGCTTTGATTGGACAGGAAATGCCTCAGTTCTATTGGTTAAAATAGGATTCCAGGAACTTCTTTGTAAGGGCTGATTCAGAGGGCAGGAACACATTGAAGGCAGGCAGTTCAGTGCAAGCAATGGGCAGTTTAATGCAGGCTTCTTGTTAAAGTGTGGCTTGTGTGAGAAAGTTAATGGCTGCTAGGTTCTGCTTTTAAATTTGAGACCAGTTAGCCACAGGAGCCCTTTTTGGTAGGTATCTTCTTCCTCAGGGTTGACAAACCTAATCCTGACAAACCTAATCCTGTATTTTTCCTAGGAGCCATAGTTCTTTATGTGTTACTTTAGCATTTGCAACAACTATAGAGAATACAACTATGGTAAATAATGAGAATCAACTGCATTGGGCCTGGCGGGTGTGGGGGGTGGAGTTTATAGCATCCAAGATTAATTCAACTGAAAGCCGATCTGTGAGAACTCTTTCACATTACACAGTTCCTTGGCTCAGGACTTGCAGAACCCCAAATTGCCATACAGAAAGAAAAACAGCCAACCAAAGGAAAAAAGCTTTCTCAAATCCAAGGGCGGAGGGACAGGTAGGCACCTGCCTCTGCGGTCTGAGGCAGCAGGAGGCCTGTGACATGACTTGGAAAGTGGGGCTCCTTTCTTGATATATGAAAAGCCAGACTGGCGGCATGAACTTTAAGTAATAAAACACCACGGTGGTTTTCCATCCACAATCCGCTTCACTGAGCACTTAATTTAGAATCACCCAATTATGTTTGCTTAATGCCAATTAATTATTAAACATGTTTACTCAGGTCTGACAGCCATATAAGAGAGTCATCGTTTATATACTGGATGCCTGTTAAGCTTCAATAAATATGTTAACAATCATTTGGTGTTTAATGTGCATACAATATCGGCTATTAAACCTCAGGGCTAGGCTGGTTGAAACACTTATTTTTAAAGTGAGGCCCAAGTTGGTGATAGCTGGGTCGTTAGTTGGTTTTGACACTCAAGTGCAGTCAGCCAAAGGGGCCCACGGAGGCCACGCGGCAGGAATGGCAGGCCCAGGAAGAGGTCTGCCTTCCCAGATGACAGCTCAGAGGCTTTGAAGTCCCCCTGCCTCGGGGTTCACCTCCTGGCCCCACACTCTTTGAGCTGTGCAATCTCAAACATGTGCCTTGATGCCTCTGAGCCTTAGCATCCTTCACTGTAAAAATATGACAATAGTATAGCTTTACACTATTATTAAATACTACATTTAACTTAGGGAACTCAAATATATGTGTTTGGCAAAAGAAAAAAGAAAAAAAGAAAAGAAAGATGGGGTGAGGAGGAAGAGGAGGAAGAGAGAGAGAGAGAAGAAAGACTGAGAAATAAAAGTTTTAAAAATTGGGTGACTTTACCCTCCCCAGCTTTCAGTGTCCCAGACTGAGAAATGGACAAAATCATACTGTTCGTATTTATACAGAATACCACTGTTCAGCTCTACACGAACCCTGGACTTTATAGGAAATTTAAGGGTCCATCAGGGGAATTTTGATTAGACACAAGTTCCTGCCTCTCACATGCTGACTTCAGAACCTAATCCTACTTGAGAGAAGATGTGATGTCTCCGTGCTACTTAGCACAGCCCGGGGAACGGGAAAAGCGCTCCATCATGTGAGCTGCTATTACGACTGTCATGGGGATGACGGTCAGTGTCATCCTCCATGTAAGTTTCCGCACAAAGGCCCCCACCGGAGGAAGCAGAGCCCCCACACCAGCCTCATCTGTAGATGGAAGGCGATGGATGATGATTTTCCCTCTTGGAAGAGGCTAGGAAGCAACTGCTCTGGGCGCTCAATTCTCACAAACATAGGGTCACGACTGCTCAGCCCGCCTCCCAGCTCCAGCCTGGATGTGGCTCAGTGCCCTAGGCGTGCGCACACTGCCATCAGCGGATGCATTCATTTGGTGACTTAGATGGAAATAAACGTTTATGAGTGAATTATGGGTGTGAGTCGTCAGCTTATGGATGAGGCGCAGCTGCAGCTGGGATGTGGCTGAAGGGACTGGAAATGAAGGGGCCAAATGGCTCTTAGGTGCCCATCCCCCAGCTGCCATTGAGTCTAACTCCTCACTCAATCTTGGGTCCTCCTCAAGGCCCCTGGCTCCGAATGACCCCGTCCTTCCCTGATCTCTTCTCAGGTTTCATCCTTCACAGCCTTCCCCATTCTCTCTCCCCTCCTGTCATCTGCCTGAATCCATCTCCCCCCTCCCACCACCACCACCCCGCCCCACCCTGCCCTGCCTCTAGTCAGTGAGGGGCAGCCAGGGGCAGGAGCAGGCACTCCTCCCCAGGTGCTATCTGCACTCAGATCCCGCTTTTGCTGATCTAGTCACTTTCTCAGCAGCCACCAAACCTCACAGGGGACTTTTTTTTAAAAAAAAATATAGGAATTATCTTAGTCCAGTGGTCGGCAAACTCATTAGTCAACAGAGACAAATATCAACAGTACAACAACTGAAATTTCTTTTGAGAGCCGAAAACCGACTTCTGCACATGGGCCACAAAGTTTTCAATTGCACTGTACGTGTGCACCCGCACGTGGTATTTTGTGGAAGAGCCACACTCAAGGGGCCAAAGAGCTGCATGTGGCTCATGAACCACAGTTTGCTGACCACCGTCTTAGTCCATTCCTGCGGCTATAACAGAATATCATAGACTGGGGGACTAACAAACAACAGACATTTCACACCGTTCTGGAGGCTGGGAACTCCAACATCAAAGTGCCCCCCGACTTGGTGTTTGGTGAGAGCCTGCTTGCTGGTTCATGGATGGCTGTTTTCTCACGCAGCAGAGGGAGCAAAAGTGCTCACTGGGGGCTCTTTTGTGAGCACTAATCCCATGTGTAAGAGCAGTGCCATCGCGATCTAATCTCCCCACCTGCAATACCATCACCCTGGGACTAGGCTGCAACAGACCAATCTCATGGGGACATATCCAACCTATAATAAGGCTGAAGTGACCCCGTAGACAGCACAGCTATGAATGGCTGCCCGGCCTGTACACCGCACAATTCCAACTCCGGGGCCTCCATCTTCTCAATAGGAAGATATACATCAGTGATTTTCAACCGGTGTGTTGCAAGAATATTTAAAACATGTAACACCAGACTGTGTAGTCAGGGGCAGTGACCTCTTTACCCTTCAGTTGTCAAATAAAAAAAATGACAACAGCCAACATAATAATAGCTGCCCGTTGTGAATGAATCAAAATTATACCTATTTTTTGGGGTCAGATCAACAAAAACTTTTTTTTTTTGGTGTGCTTCAGAATTTCAGTGATTAGTTTATGTGTGCCACAGAAGAAAAAGGTAGAAAACCACTGATATAAGGCAAGGACCACTCATTGTTGATGTGACTCTCGCTGTTGACTTAAATGTATGGTTGATGTAGTGCTTTGAAAGTGAAATCCCCAGTCACAGTTGGTCTGGTTACAGTTCATATTAAAGTGCCTCTTTGCCAGGGTTCCTGGGAGGGTCGGCGGAGAGAATGGCTGAAGGATGCAGATGCTAGCCCTTCCTCACCCCCAATCCTGAACATGGACGCAAATAGCTCACCTAGGAAGAGGTCAGCACCAAGAGGCACTTATTCAACATTTGTTGGGCAGAGTGCTGTGCGGGGCAGCTTAATAAACAAGGCCCTGACTAGCTTTGCTTTTCCTGTTGCTTTTCTCCACACCCTCTCCCGCTGTCCCTGATTCTGAGAAACCTTTGATAAAACTGAACATGAGAGATTAAGAGGCCCCATGTGGGCAACTCTGTTGTGTATACCAAAGACCAAATTTCTAGTCTTGTTTCAGCTTCTAAACAGAAGCATTTGTCACTTTAAAAAAAAAAAAAGCACAAACCCCCCCTCCCAAAAAACAAACAAACAAACAACAACAACAAAAACACAACACCACAGACCCAGCAGTTTTCACTCTCTCTCCCGGGCTCTGGAGATCACCATGCACACACTCATTAGTGTGTATCGATGTTGCCCAGCTAATGAGCACCCAATTTGGGCCAAACAACATGCTAGAAGTTTCCTTCACATGATGCTTTCAGTGGCTTTTCGCAGCGCTGGAATAAATGCCTCTGCCCTCTGGAGGCTAATGAGCTGCTCCCGGCCCATCTCCAACCACCCTGCTAACGCCCCCTCGTTCTGTTCTCCAGCCACCCCGTACTTCAGATACACCAGGCTCCTGCCCTCGCACTTCCTATGCTCTTGGACTCACCTGCCCACATGTCTGTCCAGAGCCCATCCTTTTGTCTCCAGGTCTCAGGTTAAATGCCACCTCCTCAGAGAAGTCTTCCTTGGACACCATCACAGAAGCTCTTTACCTGCACGTTACTCTTCCTCGAACAGCCCTGCCCTGCTGTCTTCATCGCACCCACAGACATGGCCGCCTTCACCTGCGTGTGTGCTCCCCTCTGTCAGCTGCCCACAGCAGGTGCCTTGCCTGTCATCTGCACTGAAATAGCTCGGCATTGAGAGCAGTGCCTGGCTCTCCCAGGGGCCTCAAGTGCTCCTTAAATTAGGGACCTCTCATTTCATTAAATTAGGAACCTCCCACAACTCCAGGAGGCAGACACTGTCCTCCCTTCTCTACAGCTGAGAGCCCCCCTGGGGGGCTGACCCAGGGCTAGGAAGTCAGGTCTCCTCACCCGGAGCAGCTCAGGAGCAGTCCTCACCCAAGGTTTCAATCTTAACACTCAGAGCAAACACGTGCACAGAACTACCCGCCAGGCCCTGTCCTGGGTGCTCACACATGTTAACCCATGTAAGTCCAACAAGCACCTTACAAGGTGCTGCTACTATCCTCAGTTTCAGGTGAGAAACTGAGACACACAGACAGTTTGGCCCACATTGGACCTTACCAATGTCTGGGCCAGGCGTGGAACCCTGGCCATGTATAGTCCTACAGCTTCTGCTATGCTGCCTCCCTCCACAACAACAACAATACTGCACAATGCCCCCACCGTGGAGTGTGTGCTGTTAGCTTTGTATAACTTCTGCTATTTCATCCTCACAAAAGGCTCACTGGCCCCCAAGCTGGGCCTCTACCACACCAAGCTCCACCTACAGGGTCTCCTCACCTCTTACCCGGGTTATTTGACCACCTCCCACCACGGTTCCTTCAGAGCTGCCCATGATTAGATAGATACTCCTTCCCAATATAAACAGTGCCCCCATTCTGCGCCTGCCCTCCCTCTCCCACCCCAATTCGGCCAGGCTGCATGCTACATAGTCTGTGATTTACTAAGCACTTAGTTAGCACCTTCTGACACAATATATCATGCAGCAGGGCCCCTTCTCTGAGAGGGATCCATTCCAAAACCACAAGGGGTTGCCTGAAACTTTGGATAGTACTAAACTCTACATGTACCATGATTTTTCCTATACACACAGACATTTCCACTTAAAGGAAGCAGTGTACATCTTCTCTTTGACATACCCAAATTACTAGCATCATACTCGTGCCATTTGAGGCCATTAGTAAGTCAACTACAGGTGACTTAAGCTCAAGCACTATGACATCAGGATCTTATAGCCGAGATGGCTACTAACTGCCTGATGGGTGAGGAGTGTATGTGATGCAGAAACACTGGAGTGTATGTGATGCAGAAACACCCCACTCCCTGTGGGGTGGAGTGGGATGGCTGGAGATTTCACCCCGATACTCAGAACTGCCCTCAATTAAAAATTTATTAATTGTTTATTTCTGGAATTATCCATTTAATGTTTTTGGACCATAACTACCACAGATAACTGAAACTGTGGAGAGCGGAATCTCAGATAAGGAGGGACTACTGTATTTTATCAAATATAAGTCTATCAACTTTGAGACCCACCTTTACCCACCTCTAAAAAGAATACAAAGTGTCAATGATAATTTCATGATACTACTGACTAGGTCAGAGGTGTTCGTTCACATGTGAAAACCTGTGAAATATGATTGTGGGGAAGCACAGGACTTGGTTGGAAAGTCAGTAAGGAGGAATCTCTGAAAGGTCAGGGGCCTCTAGTGGGCCCTTGCCAAAAGCAACAGGCCATGTCTTGACTTTTCCAAATAAGTGAGCCCCTAGGTGTTTTATTGGAATCTTTATATTTATACTTCAAACGTCCTTGCTTAAAAAGATACTACAAATGCATGTGTCTTCTCAAGGATGCTTACCCTGTTATTATTGTAGTATCTAATAGCTAATTTTAGTTCAAGCTGCTACTACAATAAAAGCATAAGGAGGCAGGCTAACAGGGCTGTCTGGGTCCTTTAACCAGGCAGTCCCTTAACCCTCTCTTTCACAGAAACGTGCGTCAGAGTAATCATTCACCCATCACTTAGGGTTCGATGGTCAGTCCTGGCATATAATATCAAAATTTTTTTGTTTATTGCCCATCAGTCTCCACTACAATGGGAGCCCCATGAAAGCAGGGGCTCACTCACTACTGTCCTATCCCCAGAGCTTGTAGTCAGGTTCCCAATAAATATGAACTGAATCACCTACCATAAGGCAAGTATTAATATTATCTCCACTATACCAATGAAAACAACTAAGGCACAGAGAAGTCAAGCAAGTGACACAAGATCACACAGCTACAAAGGCCCTGAAAGACCTTCAGACAATTCAGTACAACTGCTCCCAGAGCCACAATCTTTAGTGTCCCACCAAATGGTATGAAAGCTGCTTTTGTAGGCTTTGGGCATGGTTGCTATAAGATCAGTCTTGGGCAGAAATCTCTTTCAGAACCAGTTCTCTACTAAGAAGTATAATTATACTATATGGTCAATGAGATTAAAGTCCAAAACTATGCTGTGTTGGTCACCTGGGCAATCCATGCTACAAGCTCATATAAGCTAGAGCAGGCTCAAAGATGGTCTCTGAGACCAAAAGCAACTTGCTCATTTGCCAACAAAACATTAGGGCAGTGTTCAGCAAACTTATTAGTCAACAGAGCGAAATACCAACAGTATAATGATTAAAATTTCTTTTGAGAGCCAAATTTCTTAAACTTTTTCTAACGCCACTTCTTCAAAATAGACTTGCCCAGGCCGTGTTATTTGGTGGAAGAGCCACACTCAAGGGGCCAAAGAGCTGCATGTGGCTCGCCAGCCATAGTTTGCCGACCACAGCCCAGCTGCTCACTGACCCAGCTGAGCACTACCTGTAGTTCACAGTCAAGATCCCAGTCCAAGTAAGATATTGTACAATGGGGCTGGAGCCAGGAAAGGGCTCTTATCCCTCATTTCAGTTCTCTGTAATTAATTTCTATAATGCGCCAAGGTGAGAGCTTTCCATTAAGCGCCCTCTTCATTGGGATTTCAGCACGACGGGACACCTCTGAGCTTTAAGCATCAAGAGAAACCAGTTACTAAGAGCTCCCTGACCCTTCATCCAGAACCATGACAAACACCCACTGCACAGCTCTTTTCCTTCCTTTTTTAGTGAAGTCTACTTTAATTAGTCACCTGCATGCTCACTGGTCTGTCTGGACTGGCTCGTGGCTTTGACTTAATTGGTTTGCCCGCTGGATCTATCCAAAAGTCCCACGTCAGTAGAGGTATGGTCACAGAAGGGCTCCATTGTTTTATGGTGCCAGCACCAGATAAAACAGAGGCACTGAAAGACGTCAGCTGGTGCAACATAAAGCTCATTATTAAGGGCGAAACCCGGGGTTTATGGAATGTCACAAAAAGCTCCATTGAAGCTGGCAGTGGGGCCCTGGAAGTGTGAATGCATGCCCCTGTCAGAAGCACTGCCCCCTGAACCTTCTTGCTTTGGAAAACCTCGCACTGCCCTATCGTTCTTCTGAACTAACATGCCAGACTCGGCAAAATGAAAACACACACACACACACACACACACACAAAAAAAAAAAAAAAAAAAAAAAAAACGAAAGCCAATGGACAAGAAGACCAGCTGCTGGCTGCCTCCATGGGAACATGAGCTGCGGCTCCTGGAGTATCGAGTAGGTGCTTATCCCACCAGGGGTACACAAAATACAAGGAAGCTTCCAGAACTCTGCCCCAAAGCAGTAGAGCTGGTGCTGGCAAAGTTGGGAGTAGTGATAAGGAGGGCTGAGTTCTAGGGGGTCATCTGCCGGGCTTCTCGTCCCGGTCTCTGTCTCCGTGGGAAGGCACCCACCCAGACCACTGGAAACAGATGATCCATGGGAAGGAAGATCTGGGAAGATTTCTGGTGGAAATCAAGAGGATTCTAAGCTGATCTGAGCCTGTGTCATGATAAACACACCAGCAACATTTACCCTTGTGGAGTGCTTACTGGGTGCCAGGCACTACGTTACACACTCTACAAACACTTAATATTGCATCCAAACACACACACACACACACACACACACACACACACTCATTAAACCTCATTTTCTGGCTTTCTCTTTTTCCCCCAGCACTAACCACTGTCTAATGATCTCACTTGTTTATTTTATTTTCTGTCTGTCTGTCTTCCCAACTAGAACATAAGCTCTGTGAGAACAAGTACCTGGCCTTTGTTATTTCTTATGTATCCTTAAATCTTAGAACATGAATCAACACATAACAAGTCCCTAATCATGTGCTGATGAGTGAATGATGAAACCTGAGAACAATTCCATCAGAGGAAACTGAGGCCTTGAGAGAACACTGACTTGCCCAAGGCCACGGAGACTGTAACTGACAGAGCTAGAACATAAACCTGTCTCTTAACATTTCCAAAGAAGGACCTATGGGACTGTAGAGTGAGTCCTCAATGTCATCAATAGGTCCTTGGACACTGACTTTAAAGAAACGACATATAGCGAAACTAATTTTATCATAGATTAATTGATATAAATAAGAGTCAAGTTCCTACAGCCTATTTCTGGTCACAGAAACATCACCAAATTTATAAATAAAGACCCAAAGTATTGAAATAAACATGAACTCTACGTACATTTAAGAAAGATGAATAGAAACAAGTGAAGATAATTCTTTCCTAGCCCACTGATTTCAGTTCAGGGTCACAGGTGGCCAGAGCCTATCCTAGCTCCTCAGAGCGCAAGACAGGACCCACCTGGGCAGGATGCCCTTCCATCTCAGGGGGCATCACCCCCCATACCCACTGGGACAGTGTAGACTCTCATGTGCACATCTTTAGCATGTGGGAGGAAACCGAGTGCCCAGAGATAAGCCATGTATCTCTGGGCATGTATAGATAGACATGGTGAGAACATGAAAACTCCATGTGGACAGTGGCCAGGAATCAATTTTTTTTCTCATTAATTTTATAATAAAATGAAGTTGAACAGAACACTATTCAGAGACCTGCTGTCCTGCACTTCGCCACTTGGCAGAACCATGGCAGGCTGAAGCTGGCTCTTTCTGGAGTGGCCAGTCTTTCCAACTCCAACGTCAGTGAGTTCACTTGGGGAGCCTGACATTTGTCATGGCATCAGTAGTTACATGGTGGAAATTAGCAAAGAGAAACTGGCCAGGCTTCCTCTTTTGGAGACCCAGCTGGCCCACCCACTCACCTTTTGGATATTTGTGATTCAGATGTGCTGTGCTAGCTTTGATGATCGACTCTTACTAATCCTTATATTCTCAGAATCTTCCTTCTTCCTCCAGGTCCCCTTCCCCTGATCCGGCACTTTTCCTAACGCCCAGACAAGGAAGCTGGCAGACCAGCGCAGGAAGAGGAGCAGCCATTCCTCAGTGGGTTGCTTTCAGAACTGAGGCCCTGCATGGGCCATTGGATCTTTCCACATCATTAATTGGTCCTTATTCCTTATAGACTGACACACTGAGTTTCCCAGGATGATTTGAGAGGAGGGGACACCAGGAGGGTGTCGTCTTCTTAGCCCCATAGAACTCCTCTTTCATCATTAACCTTTCAAAACTAGAATTATCAAGGCAGGGGAGGGTATCTAGTAGATTTCCCACCTCACACCTTTCATCTGGTTTGGATTGGGGTGTATGTCCATCCGGGAACCCCAGGAAATTCTTGGGCACTGTTCAGAGGGACCGCAGGGGGTGTTTGGTCACAGGACCCCTGTTGTTCCAGAACCCTGTCCCCAACCCCACAGGAGTGCTAAGCTGTTTGTAAGCCAAGGTGGCAACAAATCTTTCAAGAGGCTGTTTGAAAATGCTTTATAGCACACGGGGTTACAGACTCTAGCTGAACAAATGGGAAAATTAGTCTACCTTAAAATATCCAAGGCAAGTCATTTCCTATCACCTTGTTTCTTAAATGTACTTAACACGCAGAAGCTGGGCTTCCCCAATATAGATGAGGGTCATCAGCTAAAATGGCAATGGGGAGATAAAAATCTTCCACTTTAATGGCTGCTCATAAAAGGATTCCGCCAGCCCTCTGTTTGGGAAGTGGGAGTTGGGACCAACAGCAGCAGCCATGAAGTCTTCTAGAATTTAACAGACTTCAACTCTTCAGCTGGACAACGAGCAGGACCTTACCCATGTCCACCACGAACCATCTGCTCTCCACGGGCCTTCCCCAGCTCTCACACCTTGGGTTTGCCTTTTTTTTTTTTCTTTTTTTCCTCCGATGAAACAAACGATTTGCCTTTCTAGCTCCTTTCTCCAAATTTTTAAACTGTTCCTTGCTCCATGAAGAGAGTTACTATTGACAACCAGTGTGACAGTGAGTCCACTTATTTTCTTGTATCCTTTTTTCTTTTCTGATCCCTTTTGCTCTTCTTTTCATTCCTTTTATTCATTCATTCATTCATTCATTCACTCATTCATTTATTCCATTCCATTCCTTCATAAGGATTTATCAAATACTGTCTACTGATTAGGAACCAAGAATGTTAATTCCTAGGGATACAGTGGTATACCAGTAAGGAATCTGGCGTGCAAAGAGGTTACTCATGGGAATGGGGGAACCACACAAGTGCAAGCCGAGGGGAGAGAGCAGGGCATTGTGGGCAAGCACAGAACCTGCCCCTAAGAGGTAGAGAAGGCTACATTTGACCTATTACCTGAAAGATGAGCAGGAGTTTTCAAGGCAAGTAAAAGGGAAGAGTGTACCAGGCAAGCAAACAACAGGTGCAAAGAAAGAACCTGAGGCACAAGGCAGTTCAGCTTAGCAAAGGCGCTGAGTTAGTGCTGAAGGGTGGAAGGATGAGGAGATCAGTGGTTAGAGATGTGGTCGGAGAAATCAGCAAGGGCTAAATAACAGAAGGTCTAGCACATGATGGCAAGAAAGTGGAACTGGATCCAGAGAGCCATGAGAAGGTTGGAGCAGAGAGAGACATAATGAATAAAATGACAATAATGAAGGATTAACTGATTCTCTTATCACATGGTCACAGCCACCTTTGAACAGGGGCCTCTGAGTTCCTCAAGATGCCTGGTGTCCTTATCAAATGAGTAAGTCTGGCCTTCACATTGGTGAATGTGGGTGGGAGGAAGGGGAGGATGGCCATGACTCACAGGGGCCTGACGAGAAACCAGCCCAGGAACTTTAGATGCCGATGAGAATAAATGAAATCCCTGGGGCTCCTCGCAATTGGCCCTTTTTGAGGGGGGAGGCTGGACACTAAGATGCAGGGTCTGTTGAACATTATGACATCCTCCCTGCACATTTTGGCAGGCGAATTAGTTCACAGGCCATGAATTTGAGTCCCTAAATTCTAAACCTTGGCTGGGGAAACAAAGTTTGATAAATGTGTCCAGCTCCTGGAATAAAGACCCAGAGCACAAGCAAACCATGAAGTTCAGCCTGTGTCACAGCAAGAGAAGCCCCAAAACACACACACACACACACACACACACACACACACCTCACATACACTGACACACACTCATGCACATACACACAAACACACACTTGCACATGCGCGCGCACACATTCACACATACACATACACTCATGCACACACACTCTCCCTTTCTTTCCTTCAAATATCAGTTGCTAACATCAATTCCTAACATATTTTCTACCTAAAAGGTAATACAAGTGACCAAAAAGTGACCAAAATATGATGCACACTTAGGAAAGTTGGAGATGGGGTAGCTCCAAAAGAAAAAAAAATTAGTCATCAAGAAGAACCACAAATCCAAACATCACATTATAAAATGTTTCAGTCTTTTGTGGGTTTATAACATCTCCAAAACTCCTGTCCTATTTTTGTGGGCTTACAGGAAACCACTGCACATGCTTGAGGAAATGACAGAGAAGGGCTGGCCTTGAATTACTGGCCGTACACCTAGGTTACAGAGCTCAAGTCCTTTTCATGATGCATAAAGCCACACCAGAGGCCTGGTTAGCGTGTTCCTGGCCCATTAGAACCTTTCTTTGGTGTTCTTTCCCACCCCCTAGTTCAAGACTGGAATTAGGAGAGCCTCGCTTTCAAATACATGCAAAATCTAAGAGGTATGAAACGTGTTAAGAGGCGAATGAAGCGGAGAAGAGGCTATGTAAAGATTTCCCACAGGTGGAGGCTCAAGACAGCAGCACCCTGAAATCCTGATCTTTTGTTGTGGAAGGAGTTCTTGGGGCACCCGACACTAACATGTATTTAAAAAAATAAATAAATAAATAAGTGAACAACATTCAAAATGGTGCCTTGCCATAACCAACAACTCCCAGGAACTAGGCCCATCATCACAATCTGTCAAGAAAGCACCTCCTTGCATCTCCCTCCACGCCACCACCAACCCCCAATGTCGTACCCGTGAGTGACATTCCAATGGTCATCTCTGTTGAGAGCACTGCCTCCGGCAGGGAGTTAAAAATAAATCTATCTCGGCAAAATGGGGACTTGTTCGTGGGGACGGAATTAAACTTCAGCGCTTCTTCCTTTTCTCAGTTGTACTTTTGTCCCTAGCTTCAGCTGGGAGAGAGTGCACACATTTAGTTGGGAGTTTATGAGTTCATATTTTATAATTAACGTTGCCAACAGGGGAGTTTGATTAATACCGAGCGGTGGATTTTGAGCAATGTTCCATACAAATTGCCAAATTTAGCAATAAAATAAATTGGTTATGTGCACATAATTAGTAGGATGACTACTTAAAATTCAAACCCGAATGTGAATAATTCCAAATCATCTGAGCCACAAATCCATTATTTGTATAGAAGGGGGAAAGTACAGCATTTGGCTTTTATTTTGCCCTCCACCACAATGTTATTCATCATCAGGCTGAGCATAATGAAACTTCTACAATGCGTTGGACAATATTTTAGAGCAATCCTGAAACACACACATGCAAGTGTGCAGGCGCTCACAAAGGGAATGCCATGAAGATAAGAAATACTCCGCGGTGAATTTTCACCGCAAATGTAAAAATCTATGACAAACTTTTTCAGCAAACGCTGCATTGCATGTTCCTGAAGCGCTGTCCATAAACCTCGGGCGCACAATTACCCAGCAGAGCCTTTCCCTTTAAATAGTCATGGTACCTTATTGTCACCCTGGACTTCTCCGAGCCTCTGCTGCAGTTCTTTAATTTCTTCTCCCAGGTGTTTATTTCGGTCCTGAGAGTCTCTCAACAGTTGTACAAGGTTCGCCTGGAAATACCAACACATTAGGAGATACGATCAGACACGGAGGCGTGGACAAATGTGAGGCTTTATGAGGCTCGGGGAGGCTGGTGTGTGAGCCCAGCTGAGCCACACAAAGCCCATCAGAGTCAAGGCATTTGTGAATGCAGCAAGAGTGCGCAGTAGGCCCCGACACTGCCTGCAGGAAATGAGGTTGGCCCTGAACCTCCATTTGGGGATGTTCTTTATTTCCAGAATAGCTCACAGGTAAGTAATAACAAAGTTGGTTGTATTTGACTTGTTTGGTTTATTTGTTTGTTTGTTTGTTTATTTATTTATTTATTTATTTATTTATTTATTTATTTATTTATTTATTTTAGTAAGAGCTCTTCACTAAACATCTTGCAAGTGGACATTGAGTTCAATTCTAAAATCTGGGTCACCAACATAGGAAAAGTTCCATTTCCTTGTTTAGACTGTTTCCCCTGCCTCCCTTTCGAATAGATCTTGTTTCATGAACTTTTCTTTGCTACCTCGATGCCCAGAATTTTGATCACATCATGTGCCAGTTTCAAAAGTCAGGCTCCAGAGATAATTCCTGGGCTGGTTTTTCTACCTCCTTATTCTCAAAGATAATCACCTCCAGGCCCATTTTCATGACGCCATCCCTTCCTTAAGATTTGCACCCAGCTCAGACCCAGATCCCTCAGCCTGAGTGGGAGGTAGTTCAACAGCCAGCCTCCCCTCTCAATCCCACTTCATCTCACACCATGTCTGCCCTTTCCCCGCAACAAGTGGGCACCTTTCACCACGTTCCCACCCCTCTTCCGGGTGCCCCAAATTTGGAATTGTTTGCTCTCCCAGCTCTGGACATGCTTTCATCCACTCAAGCCTATAATTTATCATTCCACTGAGCCTCATGTGGCTTCCTGTTCTGTGGTACTATTTTGCATTTTGTTAGCTGTCACTTGTTCCAATTCTCACCTTGCTTATTGCGTTCTAATCAAATATTAGCAAGAAGACTGCAAGCTATGAAGAGGCAGAGATTACATTCTCTGCTTCCTCAGCTATAGGAAGCCTGTGCTCCACCTAATGTTTTAAAGACTTGTGAGAGCCCAGCCAGTGTGGCTCAATGGTTGAGCATCGACCTATAAACCAGGAGTTCACAGTTTGATTCTGGTCTGGGCACATGCCCAGATTGCAGGCTCAATCCTCAGTGTGGGACATGCAGGAGGAAGCTGAGCAATGATTCTCTCTCAGCATTTATGTTTCTCTCTCTCTCTTCCTCTCTGAAATCAATATATATATGAAAATAATAATATATATATAGATTCACGATGAATAAAAGAGGGAAGGAAGCAAGCAAACAACCAGAATATGACTCCTGGAAAGGAATCGATCGGATATCATCACTCAGGCATTTTAAAGATTACCTCATACAATCCCTTCATTTATAGCTGAAGAAACTCGGGTCCAGAGCCAGTAGGACCCTAGTGTAACTGTAGTGGCTACATCTCCCAAGACTCCAATGCTATCACATTGGGGAATACTCAGGTAAGTTAGGTATTCAAAAGAGAATAAAGGTGAAAGAATGTAAAATTAAACCTGGGCTCATCCTTGCCTCCACATTTTATCTCATCTCCCATATCCCATCTTTTGTCTCTACATTCAAGGTATCCCCCACCCCAAGTCAGTTTCCCTCCAAGTTCCTTGCTGTTCCCCATACATACCAGACAGGACCCCAGCTCAGCCCTGTTGCACTGTTCTCTCACTGGAATGCTCTTCCTCCAGAGTATCTCATGCCCTCACCTTTTTCAGGCATGGGATACTTGTTTAAAGTTCATAGTATCAAAGGGGCCCACCTAAACCACTTCATCTAATACTGCAACCTGCCCACCTCCACCCTGAACTCCCAAGCCCATTCCCTTACACTACTTCTTTTCTTCAGAGCACTTGTTGTCTTTAAAACACACACACACACACACACACACACACACACACAAAAAAAAAAAAAAAAAAAAAAACCAAAAAAACCAAAACCTGTTTTTATTGACTTTAGAGAGAGAGAGGGATAGAGAGATAGAAACATGAATGAGAGAGAAACTTTGATGGGCTGCTTCCTGTGCACCCCCCACTGAGGATGGAGCTCACAACCCGGCATATGCCCTGATTGGGAATCGAACCAGTGTCCTCTTTGTTCATGGGTCAACTCTCAACCACGGAGCCACACTGGCCAGGCAGCACTTGAGCTTCCTTTCTGATTTATTGCTTACTATGTATTTCCTGTCTCCTTCTCCCTACTAAAATGGAAGTTACATGAAGGACAAGGAACTTTGTTTTAGCTATTGATCTGCCTCAGCACCTAGAAGATTCTCCATGAATATTTTTCTTAATAAGAGACAATATGCTGAGCCTGGAGGTTGTGATCTCAGCCTGGAAGGGAGCTGGAATGATGACAACAATGACCAACACTGAAACCAGTACTGGCATGGGCCCTTTCATAAAAAAACCCACTCATCCCCACAGGCTGGGTTTAACCAATCCCTGGCTTCTACTTACTTATTTGTGGATGTTACTCAACAATGTGATCTCATGTTTTTACTGTGTATTTGCAAAGCTCTTATCTTATAATCATTACATTCCAATCCTCTTAGATTCTGTTCTCAGCAAATAAAAATTTGGTGAAGGATGAGAAATGTTAACTCCCACTTTATAGGGAAGGACACAGAGAATCAAGGGACATTGTAATCAACAAGCTATTTTTGGAAATTTATCAATGGAATCAGAAAGACTAAGTTGGATCCCAGTCCTGCCACTTCCTGGGCTGGGTGACCCTGGGTGAGTTTCTTAGCTTCCTGAGTGTCCCCATCTGTAAAACAGAGTCACCATATACACTTCATGTGGCGCCTTGATATTAAAATTGAGCAATAAAGACTGGACACCTACCACAGTTCTTGGCATAGATAGTTGCTGGTTAATGGCTGGTTGCCTCCCCTTGATTATGTCCTTCCACTTGCCCCAACTCAACCACACAGGGGAAAATCTGGCCAAATGCCTCCTTGAGCACAGTTGGCTCCTTTGTGATCCTGGCTCTTCACTGTTCCTTACTCATCTATTTGTTTATATAACAAATATTTATTGAGCACCCACCATGAGCCAGGCACTATTTTAGACTTGGAAGTTTTAGCAGTGAGCAATACATCTAACCCCTTGCCCTTGTAAGCATGCATTTTAACAGATTATATTATACTATAGGCCCTGTGCATGGGTGGGGTTCCTCAGCCTGGCCATGATCGGGGTGATCGAGGCCATATTTCCCAGTCCCAATTAGGGCCAACTGGGGCTGCCTGGCCAGGGGGAGGGACCGTGGAAGGTTGGCTGGCTGCCGGAGGTTGGCTGTGGGAGTGCACTGACTACAGGGGGGCAGATCCTGAGTTGAGCATCTGCTCCCTGGTGGTCAGTTCACGTCATTGCGACCAGTTGACTGGTAGTTTGGTTGTTCAGTTGTTTGGTCACTTAAGCTTTTATATATATAGATATATTATATTATTTATATCATATCATATTATATTGTAATAAAATAAATAATCATCAGTAGTCGGATGGTTAGCCAGCACTATGGAGAAAAACTGAGCAGGAAAAGGGAACTGAGTGTGCAGGGGAAAAAGCCACAGAGACCTCATTGGGAAGGGCACATTTCAACCAAGACTTGGAAAAGGGGAAAGAGCGAGCAAGACCCCTGTGGTAGTCCTGGGGGAAGTTCCAGCTACTAGCTTCCCTCTCTCCCTCTCTCCAGCACATCGAAAACTTCCACTTGGGAGAGCAGTTCACCCCAGAGACTACATGAAGTGGACAGAGGATTCAGCTCTTGAATTTTTTTTCCCAGTTCTTTTCCTGGTTCCACCCCCTCCCTCCTGCAGGTCTTCTTCCTCAACACAAACTGTCACAGTGGGCAGCCTCTGCTTTTCCTCCACGCAACTCCAAAACATTTCCCAGGCGTTTGCTCAGCAAGCATAACTCCTTTCCACCAGACGGGGGGACATCCCCAGGCCCAGAAACTGGCCCAGAGGAAGGGGAGGAGCCCAGCGCTGAAGGCAGCCTCCCAGGGCTGGCTGCTGCCTGCACATGGCCAGGCATCTCAGCACCCCACCTGCAGGACACACAGCAAAACCCACCTTCACAGCGCCTGCCTTTTCTTCAGCGGCAGGACAGCTGCCCAGAGAGACATGCTTGTAACAGTAATAGTGAAAACTTCATAAAAGACAAACAATTCCCCCAAAACTGCAATTCCATAACCTTCCCTGTTTGAATCAATAATGGCTTGCACCCCTCACATGGGTGGATGTTAGCCCACCAGCGTTACTGCAGTACCTAAGTCAGTACAACGCCATGTGTCTGTCTGTGGTGAAAGACCATGGACCTCTACTCCGTCTCTACCTCCACTCCATCACAAACAAGCACTGTTGGAAAATACAATAGAAATCAACTACTAGGAAAATGAATTTAAGACATCAAGGCTCCAAGTGTTTGTTAGATTCAAAACTCCTATTGTCTGCCTGGTCAGGGTGCGTGGCTCAGTGGTTGAGCATTGACCTATGAACCAGGAGATCACGGTTCGATTCCCAGTCAGGGCACATGCTGGGGGTGCAGGTTTCATCTCCAGTGTGAGGAGGGCAGGAGGCAGCCAACCAGAATCTGACAGAATGATTCTCTGTCATCATTGATGTTTTTATTTCTCTTTCCCTCTCCCTTCCTCTCTGAAATAAATAAAAATATATATTTAAAAAACCCTGCTGTCAGATTGCTGTCAAAGTTTCTGAACGGTTCCTCTTCCTTTCCGCACTGAGCTCGTCCAGCAGCAGCAGCCTGAACCGGGCACTGGTCCTTGGGCATCATTTTGAACAGCGCTGAGCTCAGCGATGCCCCCAGGATTTAAACCTCAGAACAGGGTGGGCACCCGGGATATACCTCCAATGACACATAAAGAAGAGAACAGGACTGCTTCTGGGAACAGCAATTCAGAGACCCAGTGATGTAAATATTCATGTCAAACCTGATTCACTCTGCGGCCTGGCTCAAAAGAAATCTACCGAAATAAAACCAGTCGCATCTACAGTGGCTGCAAAACAATAGTCAATCAAGTGAGTTCACAGTAAATCTATACCAGCTTTAACACTGACCCCTGGGGTAGGCTGGGGTGGGGAGGTGTCCTGCGTGAGGGCAGGTGACTTGTAATTTTCTTCTATGTCTCGCGGGCGGGAGGGCTTGTCAGCACACAATTCCTTCCTATTCATCAGGCCTTCCACCTCCGCTCCAAAACAATGACTGAAAACCAGAAAATGACTACTCTGATACAGTGCCTAACACCTTCAAGAACAAGAAAGAAAGAAAGACAAGAGAAGCTGTACATGTCAAAGCACTCAAAATAGAGGAGAAAAGTTCACACCATTCTTTTGACCGAAAATAATGCCCGTGACTCACACACGTTCACTGTAACAACCCACCCAGCCAACATGGGACGCCTGCTTGAAATTTGTCAGCCGTGCAGAGCGTGTTGTGCCCATGTTATCGGGAAGGGCTCTGGGACCATGGGTTAAGAATAGCAGCACCGGGTGCAGGAAATGTCAGGGGAAGGTGGCAGGTGCTGGGAAGGATTTCACAGGGAAAGAAAACAAAGCCGAGAGATTATTTTCTCTAAACCTCCGGGGGGCAGGTGGGAACATGAATAGCAGAACATGAAAAGGCTTAAAGAGAAGCCTATTTTCAATATTCAGATCTAGCCAAGGCCGACAGGAAAAGTTGACATTTTAGCTCTGATCATAGCGGAATGCTGAATACGGTGGAACATATTGCCGAATCCACATATATTGAAGTCCCTCTTTTTGGGCTAGAAGTTGATCTATTAAAATAGGGATGCGGAAGGGAGGGAAGAGAGAGTTGATGAAAATACAGCCAGGAGGCCTGAGGCTGAGAAGATATCATGGCTCTCCATCCCGAAACATCTTCCTTTGTCAGAGGAAGAGCTCAGCCCCCAACAATCCCTGATGCCCTCGGAAGCTTTGCCAGGGCCAGCCCCCGCTGTGGGAACGGTGGGGCTCCCAGAAATTCTCTCTGCACAGAGGTGAAGACGACACACCTGATGGTTGTTGGGAAGGCAGAGCCTGGGACCAGAGAGGCCAGTGAGCATCTCACCCCAGCGGAGCGCTCCCTCTGCTCTGCGGAAGTTCCCATGGGGACAGATGCGTCCTGTGAGCAGTGAGAGTCTCTCCAACTCTCCCCAAGGCCTATTACATCCGGTGAGCTCCAGCCACATGAAATATTCATAAAATCATATGCTTTCCCTCTGTTCATCGCTGTCCTGTTAGCTAAATTTGCAGGCCCCCATTCACGGAACCTAAGAGGGCAGAGGATAAAAACAACAGTCCTGCCTCTGCCGCTGTTTCAGTTCCCTTAGAAATGCTACAACATGTGTCAGAACCATTTACATTCTAGATCAGTGGTTGGCAAACTGCGGCTTGTGAGCCACATATGGCTAGCGAGCCACAGTTTGCTGCTCTGTTGACTAATGGGTTTGCCAACCACTGCTCTAGATGCAATACATTCCTTAAACTTACAAAGAGTGAAGGGAGATTTGTAAAAAAATGATGCCTCATGCGTGGCAAGGATGATCACTGTTGAGGCCTCATGTTTCCAATGATCGAGTAATCATCACTGGTCTCGAGGAGGGGGTTTCAGGATGTGAGTGGAGGAGAAAGCCTGAATCTCTGAGATGGGAGAAAAGACACACACCATTTTTCTCCCCAATGGTTACAAGCAGGTCAGACTACGTCACTCCAAAATATGCCACTTTGTCATACAGATTACTTTGAGCTGAAGAAATTGAGAATCAACAGATACAAAGAGCTCTCCTTCCTCCCGTTTCCTGCCTGAAAGCAGGGCATATATTTCCTTTTGTGAGCATGTCCAGTCGGTGCCAGTACCAGGAAGAGGAGAGCGACTCTTATCACCAGAGACTGAGAGGAAGCACCATAAACTACCATAACTAAAATAACTCTAATCTCTGGTTAGTTTCCACATATATTTCCTAGTCACTTACCCACAGTTTATCATTCCTTGAAGTCCAAACCCCATCCTTTGGTTAGAATGGTATATAAGCCCACCCATAGACTTATATGGTATATAAGTCTAACTAGTTCGTTGAGTTTCCCTTTTCTCTAAATTCCCTTCCATGTAAAATAGACATAAAATCATGCTTTTTTCTCCTTTAATTACTCTTCTGTTGGTTAAGAAGATATAAAACATGAAGAGAAAGTAATGACAACATTAAAATAACCTTCCAACCTGACACTAGTCCAGACCCTGGGAGAGCTGGTGTCTTCACCGGAGCCCTTAAATAATTGAGACCAGCGACCAGGAAGGGGGAGGGCAGCATTCCAGGAGCCATCCCTCAATCATCTTGAATCTTGCTAATTTATTAGATGAACAGCATTTCAGGTAACCTAGACATGGAAACGCTCCTCTACACTGTAGAGTAAATGAGGATGCATTACCAGGGAGCCCTGTATCTTACTTCTCAATTTGCTGATAGAGCAAAACTGGAAATCAAACATGTGAGGGAAAAGTCAGAGCTAGATTGGTAAAACCTTGACCTAGGCACTTCCTCAAGAAAAGTAAGGAGCCCAGCCAGTGTGGCTCAGTGATAGATCATTGACCTATGAACCAGGAGGTCATGGTTGGATTCCCGGTCAGGGCACATGCCCAGAGTTGTGGGCTCCATCCTCAGTGTGGGGGGAGCTTGCTGGAGGCAGCTGATCAATGATTATTTCTCATCACTGATGTTTCTATCTCTCTCTCTCACCTTCTCCCTTCCTCTCTGAAATCAATAAAAATGTTTTTTAAAAAAGAAGAGAAGTAAGGAAAAAAGAGCATGAGAAAGAGACCAGATTTAGAAAATGTGACTCAACTACATGGTGTTAAAAAGTTTGAGACTCTGGCCCCCTTACCCCACACCTTCAGTAGGGGAACATACTACATCAAACAAGAATATGTTAAAAAAAAAAAAAAAAAAAGTTTGATGAAACATCAAGCTTACTTGAGAGGTGTGATTGATAGCAAATTTAATTGCAATTTCTACTCGGCTGCTCCGGTGTACGGCGCCTCCTGTGTTATTGGTAATAGAGCGAAACTTGTTCTGCTGAGCAAGGGCCCCCTGTTCACAGCAACTGCCAAGGTGATGACCTCGGCTACAGTGACAGCTTTCTGATTTACAGAAAACAACCACCCGAGAGATTATGCCATACATAGCTGTTGGCTGGGCAAGGAGCCCTCAGCAGCTTCCTCCCACCTCATAGAAAGATCTTGGACATAATCTCAAAACACACACTCGCCAATGAATGCATTTCCAGCCCACGGGCAAACACTCTTCGGTAGGTTTGGAAGGTGGCTACATAACTAAATATTTGCCTAATCTTGCTCATTATGATTCTGCATCTGCCATTTGAGTGGCTCCCTTAACAGTTTCCCAGTTCTTTAGACGCATTGAGTCTCGATTTCCTCACCTACCAACTGGGGTGCTTGCACCTCCCTTACAATATTGCTGTTGGGATTCAAAGGGCTTTAGTGCAAGAGGCATGAGGGCTCAGAAGGAAGTTGCCATTATATTTTGGGAGATATCCCACAGGCTGGACCCTGGATGTTTCCCCAGGTTCGTTGGTGTGACAGGAAAGTCGTACTTACTGTTCAAAGTGTTATGAAAGGAACATCTCAAAGCGCTCCAGACCTTTCAAGGGAGTTTTTGGTTCTGAGCATCAAACCGGGACTCAGACGCCAAGCTGCTCTGTCTGGCAGTCACCGGGGAATGAAATGAGATTGACTAAGAAGACTGCTACTGAACTGAAAAGCTCCGTGCCACCCCACCGAGGGCCCTCTCTGCTCTGATTTCTCCAGGGTTGTCATCCCAGCATATGTCACCATCTAAATAAGCCATCACTGTGTGTGGGAAGAAAGCAAAGGCTCCCTCCTGGACCCAGAGGGAGCCTCCCGTGGCAGATCTGCACAAAATCAAACCCGGAAAGACAACAATGCATCTGGTTCCTCACTCCAGGAGGAATTGGCGTGGGGAGAGTGGGCTGCCGTGACTGCCCCAAATCCCACATTATCAGGAGATTAACCCGAGATCATTTAGATTCCCCCTTGTCTCCTTTGGAGAGGCTGCTTGTTTAGCAAAAGACAGATATTTAGAATCATCTGAGGTCTCTCGGGGATCTCTCGCTGCAGTGCGAAGAGGTGCCCCGTGCACGGTTCTGCCCAGAGTACCAGGAAGAAATTTCCATTTCAGTATGGCACGGGAAGCTATTAGTGCATCGCTGCTGTCACGTCGTCTCCACAGCTTCTTTAATGGATGATTTACCATTGGAAATTGAGTTGTTTTCAAAACTGTTCTAAGTTCTAAAAGAAAGCCTTGACAACCATGTTTCTAGC
This sequence comes from Pipistrellus hanaki, assembly GCF_964339955.1. Classification (NCBI taxonomy): domain Eukaryota; kingdom Metazoa; phylum Chordata; class Mammalia; order Chiroptera; family Vespertilionidae; genus Pipistrellus; species Pipistrellus hanaki. The sequence goes on along the minus strand of NC_140503.1, from coordinate 197,601,397 downwards.
ACCACAATCATGAAAGTTCTGGTCTGTCCTCTGAGGAGGAGACAAAAAAGGCAGGAAAAAAGGCTCTCGCCTCCGGTTTGGCTCAGAGAATAGAGTGTTGGCCTGCAGACTAAAGGGTCCTAGGTTCGATTCTGGTCAAGGGCACATGTCAGGATTGTGGGTTCGATCCTCAGTACAGGAGGCAGCTGATCAATGATTCTCATCTTTGATGTTTCTATCTCTCTTTCTCTCATTTCCTCTCTGAAATTAATAAAAGTACATATTTTTTAAATAGCAGAGGAAAAACTATGGCCAGATATTGTTGGCTGCAAGAAAGAATAGTGGGTTAGGCAGAAACTCTTAAGTTAATTTCTGGTTTTCCATCACTCTGAAACAGAGGGCTTTGAATAAAGCATTAAATCTGTGGATTTTCAGAATGGGTTGAATTAAATACTGATTATGCTTTCTCTCCACTCAAATATTCTAAGAATCAAATGTAGAACAAAACCACCTGAACTCAAACCCTGAACCACAAGTTAGGAGATCTGGGTTCTAGTGCTGCTCTTTTAACCTGTCGTGTGGCCTTGGACAAGTTACATGAAAAATTAAAGATAGACAACCTACTTTTTCACTCACCATAGAGCACTCACCGAGTACAAGGAAGTCAGCATTATCATACTAGTTCTTCATAAGAACTTTATGAATATGTGTCATGATTATGTTCATTTTGAAGAGAAGGAAACTGAGTCTCAGAAAGGTTACACAAGATCACCCAGTCAGCAAGTAGTTGGCTTAAATTTGAATCCTTGATGCCCTTAATGTACCCTTGAGTCTTCATGAAAGACATCATTGCCAGTGTGACCTCAGAAGATAGATTATATCCAACCATCCATCCATCCATCCATTTATCCAGCCATTCATCCAGCCATGCATACATAGTCTCTGAAAAGCTACTACAAAGCACAAACATTTTCTATTTATATCTAAGAAGAACCTTCAATTCATTTAGAGCAGCAGCTCTTAAATGCAGTGCAAGGAATCCCAAAGATCCATGGACAGGAAGCAGACAGTCAATAAATCTAGGAAATTGAAAGCAAATATTTTTGTGGGCATCTATGTGCCACATTTCTAGAACAAAGGTCCATGGTTTTCATCATATCTCCAAAGATATCTCTGATTCTCAAGAATGTAAGAACTACTGGTCCAGAGAAATGGAATTAGAAACACTACTTGAAATATCTCATTTGTTCCTTATAGCCACACTATGTGGTGGGCACTACTTTCTCCCATTTTATGAATTAGAAAGCTGAGCCACACACACCAAAAGCAACCTTCCCAAATCCACACAATTTGTTTGATGGGTATCACTGCTTCCATTTCAGGTGCTTAATTTAAGGCAAATAATGTACAGTACGCTCCTGGTGAATGTTAATAGACCAGGAATAAGAGCATGTCCAACACTCACCCAACTAGACTTGTGTTCTATGGCTGGATTTTCTACCTCTCCTGCTTTGGGGAACCAGCCTTAGAAGAAAACTTATGCTAAGAGGAAGCTGGCATTAAAATAGGCTCAGTGGTAGAGTGGTCAAATAAAATACCAGATGCCCAGTTCAATTTGAATTTCAGATAAACAATGTATAACATTTTAGCAAAAGTATTCCCTAATAATGCATGGGACATAACTTTATACTGAAAAAGTATTAATTGTCTATCAGAATTCAAATTTATCTGGGTATCATGTATTTTATGGGCTAAGTGTGGCACAATGGAGAGAACCAGTACCTGACAACTATACAGCATCTGAAGCCTGCACTACCTTTTGACTTTGAGTTATGCAGGGTCATTGATTCCTGCATTGCTTAAACAATCTAGAATTTCTGTCACTTGCACACCAATGCATCCTACCTCATGCAGCAAATCAGTGGTTCTAACCCCAGCAGGAAGGATGTATAGTGCAAGCTCACAGCACCATACTAAATCCCAGTGGAACAGAAACTCTATACCATATTAGAAGTTACAAAACCAGTGCTTAGGACATTGAACTTGTGTAGCTTTTTTATTTTTATTTTTTTAGCTATAAGAAATAGCTTGACAGACTTACTGGAATTCATCTGTATTATATAGTCACAGGATATGTATTCATTTACACTGTAAAACTCCTTCTTATATATAACAAACTCTAAAGTCATGCCAGAGATGACTGCTCATAGCCACCTCAAATAACAAAAGCACCTAGCAATTCCAGATGAAGGATCCCAATTTTTAGACATTAATTCTAAATTTTCATGTAATTTTGTGTAGAAAGAAAAATCAACTTGCTCCATAGAAAAGCTTGACTTTAGGTAAAATCTAAAACATTGTAAAGTAATCAAATAAAATAGCAAGGGAGGTTATGGGAGTGAGTAGAACCGATTGACTGGATAGTTAACCACAGGACTGAATTGCTATTTAAGGGTAAATGGGGGTGCCTGTACACATGTGCATGTGTGCGTGTGCGTGTGTGTGCGTGTGTGTGTGTGTGTGTGTGTGTGTGTGTGTGTCTTGGTCATATTATTCATGCAGCATAAAAAATTACAAGGTAATGAACCCAAGATGTTTATATGCAATACCAGGTATACATGATCAATGAACAAAAACAGGATGTTTAGTTAGCTGTGACAGTTATGAAAAGACCAAACAAATCTGTTTTTATTTACATCCACAAGTTTCAAAGCCCTGCTCTGTTATAGAGAATTTCCATAACATGAAACACACAGCATTAACTTCACATCATCCAGACTCCCCTCAAGCCCATAAAAGGAGATAATTCAGGGTATGTCAGCATAAAGAAATTGTGAAGTTAAGAAAAGTTCTAACAAAGATATCTTTGGAAAAAGCAATATATGTGTATATATGTAATTGTATTCAAAGAAATTTGATGGACAATATTTCTGGACATAATCTTATGAAAATGTTAACTGTCCCCAAGTTAATCTATAAATTTAACAAGTCCTGATACCAATAGGTATGTATTTGGAGAGGTGGGCAGAGGAATCAGAAGAGCACATGATAAAATGTTTGTTATTTTCCTGAAGAAGAAGAGCAAAGGGAAGGAGATTAGCCCGAATAGATATTAAAAGTACTATAAAGTAAAACCAGAATAATGTGGTAGGACCACAGGACTATATAGAAGCGCAAAGGGACAGAACAGAAAGTCCAGAAACAGATCCATGTATTTATATAAGGATTTATTCATTGGTAAAAGTGGGCATCTAAAAGCCACAGGGAAAAATTGAATTTGTCAGTAAACAATGTTGGCTACCATTTAGGAAAATGTGAGTTTGCTGGTAAGATGGCTTTTAAAAGTCTGAAGTGCTAGGTGTCCACTGATAGATGAATGGATAAAGAAGATGTGATGCATATACACAATGGAATATCACTCAGGAATATAAAAAAATTGAAATCTTACCACTTGCAACAACATTGATGGACATAGAGGGTATTATGCTAAGTGAAATAACTCAGAATGAGAAAAACAAATACCCTAAAACAAAACAAAATAAAACAAATGAACAAACAAAACAAACCCATAGCAACAGAACAAACTGATGATTGTCAGCGGGGAGGAGAATGGGGAGATGGGTGAAAAGGTACAAACTTCTAGTGATAAAATATGTAAATCATGGGAAGGTAATATACAGCACAGGGAATCTATATAATTAAAACCCAGTGGTCATAATGCCATAACAACCAAAGAACCGTCACCAGGAGGAGCACTGATGGGTCCCTCGGTGCACCGGGTCTGGGTCTCACAAGCCTTTACACACTGTACCTCTAATGTAGTCAATAATATCACAATCCTTAGCCAGTTTTGCTCACGGGATAGAGTGTCAATGGCCTGAAGGGTCCTTGGTTTGATTCTGGTCAAGGACACATAACTCAGTTGCAGGCTCAATCCCTGGCCCTGGTTGGGGTGCTTGTGGGAAGCAACCAATCGATGTGATTCCCTCACACCGATGTTTCTCTCTCTGTCTCTCTCCCTCCCTTCTACTCTCTAAAAATCAATGGAAAAATATTCTTGGGTAAGGATTAACAACAACAATAATAATAATATCATAATAACTTTTATGGTGACAGATGGGTCCTAGACTTATTGTGGTGATCGCATTGTAGGGTATACAATGTTGAATCACTATGTTGTACACTTGAAGCTAATATAATATTGTATGCTAACTATACTAAAGTATAAATAAAATAAAATACAAAATTGAAACAAAAGTCTGAAGTGGCAGAAAATAAATAGTAAAACATTACCACCCATGGAATAGTAAGCTAATGTGCATAGGACCTTCAACTTACCCTTTCTGTCCAACAAGAAAGGGAATGTGGTCAATTCCTTGAAAGAAGGAATGGGGTGCACCCTGCCACCCTGTTGGACATCACTCGGTTCCCTTCACCCTTCACCCCACCTCAGTCCCTCTCTGCAGTAGAATTGCTCTACTACCCACTCCTCCCCATAGGACAAAAGGATCCTGGAAAGTAAAAGATTTCTCTGCACATCGTGAGATTCCCTGATCGCCTTAACTGTTGAAGGCGCCAATACACACAATTTGAGAGTTATTTGAGATCAGCAGTAAGTCTCACCTGTTTCCTCTTTTCAGGTGGAAGTGACGGATCTCCATCCTACAAAGAAACAAATGCTACATCTTAGTGTTTTTTGTTTTGTTTTGTTTTGTTTTGTTTTTTAATGTGCTTAGATTCAAGGAACTGAATCAAACTATGAACTAGATTCAAACCCTCCCAAGTCCTACCCCCTGCAACCAGTAATGTGCTGAACCAAGTTCAGATATGCTTTCAAAAAATTACCTACAAATTCAATCATTCTTTTTTTGGAAAAACCTCTGAGGGATCAGTTGCACTTAAGACCAAACCTATATATTTTCCAAAACTGTGCAAATCAACCCCCCCCCATACAAAACTGAATTTATCAAAATTATTTTTGAGTAGAGCCAATCTTATGTAATATTTCATTTGGTTTGAGTTGAGTTCCTCTTTACATTGTTAGATCCAAAGGAACAGCAATGGATACACATATACACACTTGAGCTTTCTCTATGAACAGAAAAATATGGAGAGGGGATAAAAAAGATATGCTCAAAATAAAAGAAAATTAACTGAGAACTTCCAGTCCTATCAGACTTTTTGTCTTAAAAGAACTCAATTTCTTTCCCTTGTAGGTCATTCGGGACTACAAATATCTCAGATGAATGAGTACACTTTTATCTGATGCTGTCTACATATAGGTCAACAGTACTTTAACCCGAGGAATCTTTCTACTGTATTTCTGTGCCAGGACAGTTCAATGAGCCCAGCACAAATGGTTAAATATTAGCAATAGTGTCAACACTTTAAAACGAGGCTGCATACATGAGTAAAAAAGCAGCAGGAATGCTCTTGGTATCCTCCATTTCCATATAATTTATACCCTTAAAAATCTTGCCATATAAGCCCTAAAGAAAACCTAAATGCTCACGATGAGAGAAAGATTTTTAAAAATGAAAATATTACTATGCAACTTTGTTTAAAAATGAGCTCTAGTTGTATGTATGGCCTAGAGAGCTGTCCAAAATAAGGTGTGAGTGGAAAGAGCAAGTTTTAGAACAACATTTACACCGTGCTGTCCGACAGAACTCTGCAGAGATGGAAACACCCTACATGGAACCGTCCAGCATAGTGGCCACCATGGAAGGGCCTCGTAGCAATGCAATGCAATAGAGTCACCACCGGCCACCTATGCCAATTGAGTCCCTGAAATGTGATGAGACTGAAGAACTGAGTTTTCAATTCTATTTCATTCTAATTCATTTAAAATGGAATTTAAATAACCACATGTGGTTTCTGTATTAGACAGATCCTCTTAAAAATACTCCATAGGGCCGAAACCGGTTTGGCTCAGTGGATAGAGCGTCAGCCTGAGGACTGAAGGGTCCAGGGTTGGATTCCAGTCAAGGGCACGTACCTTGGTTGCGGACACATACCCAGTAGCGGGTGTGCAAGAGGCAGCTGATCGATGATTCTCTCTCATTGATGTTTCTAACTCTCTAACCCTCTCTCTTCCTCTCTGTAAATAAATAAATAAATAAATAAATAAATACTCCATAGGAACAAATGAGTAAATAAACCGACATGAACACATATGTATACATGTGTGCTTCATAGGTGCCCAGGTAAGCTGTCTGGAGGGACTGGGTTGTGGGACTGTTTGAATTCAACCCTTTTTTGAGGAAAGGGCATGTTAAAATGCCCCCTTTCTGTCATAACCAGGGAACGGGAATGCCATGGTGACGCCACACGTACAATCAGCTCTCGATATTTCTTCTTCAGGGACTGATGGCGCTCTCGGAGCTGGTTGGCCATGAGCTTGTACTGGTCCCTTTCCTGCTGGCATGTGTCCAGCTCCTTGGAGAGGATCAGCAGAGCCTCCTTTTTGCTCTCCAGCTTCCGTTTGCACACCAGGTACTGCAAGAGAAGTGCAAGCAACTGGTCAGCACCTCAACAGGACTCCATTTACCATGCCCTGCTGGCTTGTTTTGTTCTTTGTTTTGTTTTGTTTTGTTCTGTTGCTTGTTTGTTTTTAGAGAACATATACCCAGGCATTTGTCAGTAACTGACATAGGCACCTAAAGGCTGGGACAGTACCTAACCTATCCCTCAGGAGAGAACCCAAGCTTTGGATGCTCATGAACTTTGGCAAACTGGGTCAGATTAAATCATTTCATTACAGACAAGTGAAACAATAGAATACTTTTTTAAAAATTACATAGCTAAATAGATAATAGCTGGACCCCAATAATTTTGTTTAAAGGGATTTCTATATCTAGATAAGATTATGTAAAATTTTGTTAAAATTTTACAAAATGATATACAGAGAAAAACACTTATTAAGACATTTGCATATTACAAACGATTGTCTCTTGGCAGCAAAATTATTTGCATGTTTTAAATTTTTATTTTTTAAAAAAATATTTTTTCCCTAGATTTCAGAAAGAAAGGGAGAGGGAAAGATAGGAACATCAATTATGAGAGAGAATCATTGATAGACTGCCTCCCGCACACCCTCTACTGGGGACTGAGCCTACAACCCTTGTATGTGCCCCGAACAAACTCTTTGTTCCTCCTTCTCCCACCACTGAGCCATGCCAGTCAGACTAAAATTTTTATTCTTTAAGCTTTTCTATGCTTTTTAAAAATTTTAGACTAAACTCATACAGTGTCTGTAATTTAAAGAACACAAAAATATTATTTAAGATAATTTAATTGAACCATAAATTGTTGCAATAGATTGCACCTGTACACACAACACAGCAGACATTTTCTCACTTGAGAATTTTGGTTTACATTTTTGACCAAGATATACACAACTTCTGTGATTCCAGCCCCCTGCCACCAGAGACCAATTTTACGAACTAAGTACTTTAGCCACATTTGGAATTATCCCCAAATAGTCGAGTGTACCTTGTGGAAACTCTTTGTTCCTCCTTCTCCCCCCACTGAGAACCACCCCCACGTGACAACCACCTAGCACATGGGCCAGCGTGAGCCCTGACCAGGACTTCTTTACTTTCATTGGCTATACCGCACCATCTGGCGTTATTCACATACGTGAAATGTGGCACTAAGTACCTTTTGAATTTGCCCCGTAAAAGACCAAATTCAGAGCATTCATGAAAACAATTTATAGTTTCATTATACACTCTGACATGAGCACTTTGTCATTGCGGACGCTCACACAAAGCAGAGAGAATCAGCACTCCCGAAACATTTGAGTCAATGCTCTTTTATGGACAAAAAGCATTACTCATATAGAGAGCTTGCTCAGAACTGACTTTGTTAAGTTCAATTTTGAATAAATGAAAGGGGGAAAAAGAGAGTTTTGTGCATTAGCACAATTTTTTTCCTTTAAAAAAAAAAAAAAGTAATTGCTTGGCTTCCAAAACAAAGGGGAGAGAAAAGCCATTCTGAGACGGATTTGAGTTCTAAGAGAGGACACTTCCACCTTGGATGAATCTTATTCCTGGCAGTAATGAGCTTGGAATCCTGCCTCAAAATGTCCTGGATTTTAAGACTTTGACATCCTCTTCATGGAGGCAAAATGGTTCTGTTGCCTCAGTGATTTCTCAAGAGTAAAATCCCCAACGAGTAAATATCAAAGGCGAGTGGCTCAGAAACCTAAGCTGCAATGTCCTAAGGGAGGTATTGAGATTTCACAGGAAAAAAAAATACCGTTTACACACAATTGAACAGACCTGCCCTTGTGCCTTTGGTTCTTTGCCCGCAATCAGCAGCGGTGGTTGTCAGTGCTGTTAGTATTGGTGGCACCACAACAGCCACCTTTGTCCCTTCAGATCCAAATCTGAGGTGAGGCCCCAAAGATACGCAGTGTCTTCCGACTTCAGGGAAGAAAATCCCAGTTGTGTGGGGGCACGGTAAGGAGCGGTAGGCAAGATAAGTTGTAATATCCGGTCTATGAAGAGGAGCAGGCCATCGCCACCATTGTTGGCCAAGTGGAAATTCAAGTTCCCAGACTTGAACTGCAATCAGTTAGGGTCCAAGAGAGAAACTGGTTCTCTCTCAGGGCATGGATGAAATGGGGCCTCAGAAGCTGTGATGCCCACCATTTCCTTGGGTGTATGGTACCTGGTAGAAAACAGGCAGAGCCTCTGCTCAGACCCAGTGGCCAGGATCTGAGGAGCAGGACCATTGCAGTTCAGTTCCCCTTGGGGCACAGAACACAGGACAATTAGGACTCCACTAAAGGGTAAAAAAGCAAATGCATTCTGTGTAGATGATGTAGTCACATCAACAAAAGGGTGGTCTTTACAAATGCAGGCTGGATTGCTCTTTCCTCTGCTTACTATGGTCTACAGCAGTGAAGTTCAAGAATTGTAATCTATGCCTATCATTATTCCTGGGCCCAGCCCAACCCCACTGAATCCAAGTCAGGTGACTGGCTCAGGAAGCCACACTGTTAGCACATGGCACAGGTGATTCTCAATCCCATCTACACTTTGAAAACCCAGGCTCAGGAGGTTCCAACTTTATGGTGTCTCAAAAGTTAGAACCAGCTATAATACAATGGTCTGGAAGGACCGAGAGGCCAGCTGCAGTCCACCAGTTCAGGACCAGGGAACGGTCTCAGCATTGTTCTGGGATGTCTGTGCCACCTTCTGTAGCACAGAGGGGTTCTAAACAAGTACAAGCATTTCCCTAATAACTAGTGATGCTGATGTACCCCGGTGTTCGTTGCAGCATTATTTGTACTAGCCAAGACATGGAAACAATCGAAGTGTCATCAAGGGATAAAAGGATAAAGAAGGTGTGGTCCATGGACACAGTGGAATGCTACTCAGGCATAAAAAAGATGACACGTTGCCATTTGCGACAACATGGATAGATCATGCTGAAACCGATTGGCTCAGTGGATAGAGCATCGGTCTGCGGACTGAAAGGTCCCGGGTTTGATTCCGGTCAAGGGCATGTACCTTGGTTGCGGGCACATCCCCAGTACGGGGTGTGCAGGAGGCAGCAGATCGATGATTCTCTCTCATCGATGTTTCTAACTCTCTACCCCTCTCTCCTTCCTCTCTGCAAAAAAATCAATAAAATATATTAAAAAAAAAAACATGGATAGATCATGAGGGAATTTTGCTAAGTGAAATAAATGAGATGAAAAAGGGCAAAGTCATATAATTTCATTCTGAGACTATAAAATATAGAAAAACAATGAACTGATAAATCAAAGATACTGACAACAGAATGGTGTTTATCAGAGGGACAGGTGTGTGGGGAGGGAAAAATGGGCAAGGGGTCAAATATACAATAACAGAAGGAAACTAAACTTTATGTAGTGAATCCACAAATGTATACAGAACTCAAATTATAATATTTTACACCTGAAATTTATATGATGTTATTAACCAATGTTACCTCAATAAATTTAACTATTTTTAAATGCCCAAGTATAAGCACAGACTATATTTCACTGCATCTGGCCAAAGAACCTACATATGCAGAGTCTCAATGAAATAACAACAGGAGTCTCTTGGAGGAATGTGTTGGTGGGATATTGGGGTCAGGGATGGGACTTCTCACTCTCATTCTAAAATGATGACAGTTTAATCCCTGTAATGACAGCTGTTAAAATGTTCCATTTCCTATCTCTCTAGTTGGGCACAAACAACTAAAAAATCAAGAAAAAGGCCTTAAAGATCCTTTTGTTGAAGCTCTAACCAATCAGCAAACTCGTGGATTTACTCCTTGGCCTTAGATGGGACCAATCATAACACAGAAAGCGAGACCAGCCAGTGCTTGGGATGCTTTTGCTGCTAAGAGAGGATGAATATGGTAAGCGTAGATGATGGAGAAAGTGGGTGGAGAGCAGTAACCACCAGGCAGAGCCCAGAGGCTTTCATCCAGATGTAGGTCTAAAAATGCACTAGTCCTGAACCACTGAGACCCCAGGAAAGCCACAGAACACAGGTACAAAACCAGCACACACTGCCTGGGCCTCAGTTTCCATATATGGAATAGGAAGGGGAGTACCCAGGGTGACTTCTACTTTGAGAAACCCACAATTTCAACACCACATCCAATATGATTGGGGGTGAATAGTGTCAGGGAAAACACTGGGGGGTGAGGGGCTCGAGTCCAGGGGGTATGATTCACTCCAACCTAAGACAGAGCCCACTCAGTGAGTTCGAAAGATCATCCACGACAGTGGCAATACCAGAATCTCAACATAGCAGGGCCTTCAGCAACCTTGTTGGAAGGGGTGCTTGACCTGTGTTTGCAAGAGCAGTACATGATAGAGTGAGAAAAAACTAAACATCTATGTAGTCAACATTAGTGCTTCTCTCCAATATTTCCATTTCTCCTCTACTTCCAGACATGTGGAGGGCCTGTCCTTCCCCATGGGTTGGAAGTAAAGCAGGGCCATGTAATTTGCTTTATCCAAGTAAGTGGGGTTGGAAGGAACATGAGAAACTTCTAGGGTGGAAGCACTTAAGAGTCAAGGTAAGAATTCCCAAGCTTTCTTCTCTCCTGTCGCAACAGCTGTGGAAGTATGTGTTGTTATGGAGGTGCCATAAGAACAAATCAGCCTGGAGCCTGAAGCCAACACACAGACAACTGCCCTGGAGAGTCATTCGGGTCCCCAGAGAAATCTGTGTGGTCAGGAAATAAACGTTTGTAGTGTTAAGTTTCAGAGATTGGGGGTGTTAGTTACCGGAGCATAACTTAGCCCATCCTGACTGGTACAGTCCATATCAAAGAGTGGGAGGGTGGGAGATTGGTGGAGGTTATATTTGCTCTTGCTCTGTGCTTCTGCTGAGTCACCACAATGGTGCTCAGGATGAACATTTTCACTATTACTATCATTATTTAAAAAACAAAACAAAACAAAAAAAAAACCCCAAAGTTTTGTGACAAATGCTTTTTATGTATGATCGATCACCTTTCATCCTCACAACATAATGAGACCACTATGTTATTATTATTTTTGTTTTCTAAATGAGATTATGGGTCTTAATCTATAGAGTTTAAGAGATTGGAAGACCCAGAATGCAAACCCAGGTCTTGAACTGTAGAACCAAGCCTGTGAAACCCCAATTCCAACACCAATCAGAAAGGACATATGCACCTTTATATTCATAGCAGCACAATTTACCAAAGCTAAGATTTGGAAACAGCCTAAGTGGCCACTTAATCTAATGAGTAGATTAAAAGACTGTGGTATATCTACACAATAGAATACTACACTGCTATATAAATAAATAAATAAATAAATAAATAAATAAATAAAGGAATTATTACTGTTTGCAACAGCATGGATGGAACTGGAGAGCATTATGCTAAGCGAAATAAGCCAGTCAGAGAAAGATAAGTATCACATGATCTTAATAATTTATGGAATATAATGAACAACATAAACTGATGAACAAAAACAGAGCCAGAGACAGAGAAGCATCAATCACACCTCTCCCCCTTACTCCCACCCTCAGAGGGAAGGTAGGGGAGAGTGGGGGTAAGGGGCAGAGATCAACCAAAGGATTTATATGTGTATAAGCCTAACCAATGGACACAGACACTAGCGGGGTGAGGGTATGAGTGTGTGGGGGGAGACAATGAGGCAATATGGACACATATGTAACATCTTAATCATAAAGAAAAAGTTGGAGGAAAAAGAACCCCCAATTCCTGACAAATTAAGCATTCTATGCCTGCCCCCTCCCCCCAAAGAAACTCAGAATATTCCTGGAATTGGTTACTACACGAAGTTGGTCGTCCCAGCACAAAGAAGCTAAGGAAGGGCACTTTTGAATGTGGCTATTTTTTAGACCTAGAACAAATGGGTAAAACCGTTATAGTTTCACCACCCACCAACCCCCCTAAAACTAGTGGGCCTGCCTCTCCTTTCCTCAGATTCAAGGCCTGAAAGAAGAAGGGGGGGGGGGGGGGGAAACACAGAAAGCATCTGCACCCTCTGCTCCTTGTGAGGCAGCCAACCGGAAGCAATGGGTTTCCATCTACATGTAAGAAATGGGATAAGCCCAGAGAGTCTCACAGAGGAACCATAGAGTTTTCCTCAAAACCAGCTTGGTCATAATGGAGCTTTTCTATAAGCGATAGTGGGTCTCCATTTTTCATTCAGCAAATATTTGCTGGGTGTCTGCTGTGTGTTAGGCACTGAGCCAAGCATTGGTCTCCTAAAGGAATAAAGGTTCTGTTGATTTTGAAAAGGAACCCAGAGAACATTTTACTTCCACAATCCCTTATGGGGTTGTTGTTTTTGTTTTTGTTGTTGTTTTTTTGAAACTCCCAAATTTCTAAAAACTGCAACCACATTCATACCTTGTAATGACTTCAGCTGGTGTGAGGGTGTTTATGGTCCTTAGGCTACTGAGTATGAATATGCTCATATTTGCTGAAGGCGAATCAATGTGTTTGAGTACAGGCCACTGCCCACGCCTCTACTGGGAATGATACAACATATATAGTAATGCTATTGCATTTCCTTTCCACCACCCAAAATTCCTGATTGGAAACATTTGGGGCCCAAGCATTCTGGACAGGGAACCCAACTTTTATTTGAAAGTTGCCCTTGCAAATCCTACATAGTTTCAATGATATATGTGTGACTAAAATAAAATGTTTCTCCAACAGTAATTGCCCCAAACCTAAGCATATATTAGATGTCTACTTCCTCACGTAGCCCAGGGAAAACTGCAAGTACATCCCATGCAGTAAATGTTAGGCTGCTGTCATGCTGAACTGCTATCCCACAGCCTCCTGATTTCTTTATCCTTTAGCTGAGCGTGAATGCTGGTGCTGGGCAAACCTCACAGATAACCCAAGTGACTCACAAAGAACAAAGCTCCTGGCTGCCAACAGTCCATGGCAGTGTTTTCCAAATTGTGGGTCATGATACATTAATCTGGATAGTAAAATGAATTCAGTTGCAATTCTCATTTTCTTCTTTTTCTTAACATTAAAATTAAAAAAAAAATTAGAAAGAGGAAGGAAGGTAAAGTGAGAAAGAAACATCAGACCTGGCTAGTTTAGCTAAGTGGGTAGAGCATCAGCCTATGTCTGAAAGGTCCTAGGGTTTGATTCCAGTCAAGGACATGTACCTCAGTTACAGGTTCTGGGCCCTGGTCAGGATGCATGCAGAAGGCAATAAATTGATGTGTCTCTCTCACATCAATGTTTTCCTTTATCACTCCCTCTCTCTTCCACTTTCTCTAAAAATCAATGGAACAATATCCTTGGGTGAGGATTAACAAAGAGAGAGATAAAGATAGAGATAGAGATAGAGATAGAGATAGAGATAGAGATAGAGATAGAGATAGAGATAGAGATAAAGAGAAACATCAATTTGTAGTTCCACTCATTCATGCATTCATTGGTTGATTCTTGTATTTGCCCTGAGGAATGAACCTACAACCTTGGTGTATTAGGATGACACTCTAACCAACTGAGCTAATCCCAGGGCCACTCTCATTTAAAAAAAAAAAAAGAAAGAAAGAAATACGCAATAGACCAGAAAATATCAGCATGAATCCCATACAGTAAAGGTAAGTATTATCTCATGAAACTTTTTTTTGAATATGTATATGAGAATAAACACACCTATATACCTATTTTCACCCGTTTATTGCCGACTGCCATTGAAAAAGTTTGAAAACTAGTATAATAAGCCACTCTGCACACGTATTCATTCAGTCAACAACTATTTAGTGAAAGGCACCAAGACAGGCAAAAGTGAGGCCTGGGGGTGGGGTTGGGGCAGGGAGGAAAAGCTACAGGGAGAAAAGGATTCTTGGGAATGACTTTTGAGTGATGGGTAGATATAAAAGGCATAAAATAAAGGCCACGATGTAATGGAAATAATTAGCTGCTTCTTTGGGACTGAGGCACCACTCCGATTAATTAATACCTGCTCTGCCCATCTCCCTGAAGTGACTGTGAGCTTGAAATGAAAGGTGATATGCTAAACTTTTCCAAATTACAAGTATTATTTTCTAGCATTTAAAGCTTATAAAACACTGTCACTGACAATCTCTCACTTGACAGTCAACACTATATGACAAGTGGGACAAAAACGTTTTCCCATTTTACAGACAAAATAGTGGAGCTTGTCTTCTCAGAGGCACATAGCTAACAACTGTCAGCTCAAACTGGGGCTCCTCGCCACCAACCCCAGGCTCTCCTCACTCTTCCGTATTGATACCAAATACATTATTAGCCATTCCACATATTACCTCTCTTGAGTCCAATCATATTTTTTAACAAGACACTCTGAGATAACTGTAACTACTGAAAGCAATGCATTTCATAGCATTTCCAGGCCCTGTTTGGCGGTGAAAAGAAAACAATACTCCTGGCAGGAAACAGCCACAACAAAGCACAAAGGTGAGACCCCAGAAGACGCACTGTGGGAAGAGTGAGCACTGTGCCGGGCTGGCCTCGGTGGAGGGTGTAAATGAAAGCCGCGTGTGATAGAGCTGGGAAGAGATAGATGGGGGCCAGGTCAGAAAGGGCCTGGAAGGAGTTCAGGCTTTATTCTTCCAGCAAGTAGGAGTCTCAAGGGTCTTAGACTTGGGGAGTGACATTAGAGTCTTTTTAGGAAGACAATTTCATCTTGACAGCATTGAGAAGGGGAGGCTGTTCCATCATGTGACCGCTGCCTGTCCGCACATTGGACCTGGGCCAGAATGGAGGTTGTTTTCTGCAAACCCTTCTTAGAGACTGTCTGACCTTAAGTGATGCTCATTCTGACTTATGTCAGCACCACTCCCCTATCTTCTGCCACGTGCCGGTTCCTAAAACTGGTTGTTGTCCTGACTTGATCAAGCATATGAAGTAACTTCCCACTCTGAGACCATCTTTCCTCCCCCTTATCCATATCATTCTTGGTGACTGCCAAGCATGCATAGTGATCCATTTTTATCTTGCAGCCGCCCCAAGACATGCTTTGTATGTGAGTTTCCCTTAATGAAGTCTATTGATTACTAAACTGGAATGGCCAGCCTCTTTCTTCGGTACCTCCCACTCTCCACTTACGGGAGTAGATTGTCAGTCTCACGGCTCCTACCTAGATCTATGTATACTGACAGTCATGTGCTGTTAACTCTCTTGGACTATGTACAGCTTGGGTAGAATTTGTTGCCAAGCTCACATGAGAAGGGGAGGTGGTTGGGGTTCAGCGCCGCCATCCTTGCAGACACACCTCCAGGTCCTGCAGTAGGAACTGATCTGCCAGGCCTATGAAGCATCACTGGCTGTGCTGTTTTTAATGTGGGGTCTGTTATCTCCTTGTATAACACGATATTGTTGGGCAGGTTGTTACCAGATGCATGCATGGGCTTAGCCTCAACCAAGGCAGCTGATATCAGAATCACATTAGTAGGTAAGTGGGTAAGTGCGTCACGTGGCCACCCAACCACACTCCAAAGGGCTGAATTGAGCAGGACAAATCACAGAAAAGACTCTCACTTTCTGGTCATCCAGGTGGGTCCAAGGGATGCACACTCGGTTCTCCTTATGCCTTTGTTTTCACTCTTCAGTCAAGGTGCAAAGATGCTTGTCAAATTCATATGCAGAAGGGGCCAGAGATATTTGCTCACCTCTCTAACCCAGACAAGGAGGGTTGGGGTTTGTATTTTGGGCAGAGGAAGGAGAAAACAGGTCAGTATTTTTTGAATGTCTACTATGTGCCAGGCACTGAGAGGAAGTATAATAAGGAGACCTTTATTTGATTATAACAGGAAATGCAGCAGCCACTACTTAGTGAACATATTAAATGCATGTGGCTACCCTATGGAACAGGTTGTATGATTAGCTCCGTTTTAGAGATGAGGAATACTGAAGCTCAAAGAGGTCAATTTGTCCTTCATCCCAAAGGTTATATGCAGCAGAGCCAGGCCATCCTCTGCATACAGCAATTAGGACCCTTTGGTTATACGCAACAGTAATTGGCACAGCAATCTACTGGGAGGATATTGGCACTCATAGAATTGGCAGGAGGACAGAGAGGTCAACTTAGACACAGGTAGGCAGCAAGGTGACTCTGAAGGCTGGAGGCAGGACCAGGGGCCGCCAAATCTCAGGGAAGTAAGTTCAGGTCAGAGGTCACCACATAGGGCAGAACTGAACTGCACTGTGTCTCAGACCTTTGGTCTCTCTGCTCAAGGGTGTCTCCAACTGGCCCAAAGCAGATCATTGCCATCCTTTGCCTTAGGGGAGAAGAAGACACCCAGATCGTGTCCCTGTGATCTGTCCCTCCAGATTGTATCCGTGGTAACACCCTCCCAATTGGGATCCAGTTAGTTGAGAAAGAGAAATCAATGTTGGGAAGAGAACAATAAATGTTCACCACAGTAACCTACACAGTAGCCCATTCTATGAGCTTTCTCAATCTTGCTGAGGTTCCCCTTCTAGTGGTTCACGAATAAAGGTGAAAAAAAAGGTGCTTTTTTCACAGCAGCTATTTAATAACAATTTCTTTTATTTTAATCAATCTCAGCATCTCTATTAACCACACAGAGAAAAACAGAGACAGAGAAGTTTACACAACTAGAGAAAGGCAAAGACCAGACACCAGTTAGACTAAGTAATCAGTGGAGTTTAAATGGAATAATCTTGATAAAATATGCCCAGCTTTTGGCATATATACTAGATATCGTGAAATATTTTTATTATCCTCTCAGAAACAGTTTTCTTTTGAATTGCATTCCAATTATATTTTTAAAGCAGAGCTCATAACTCATCTGTCGATGTTAATTCACGCCCGTCTGCAAACACCATGAAGGTAGCCTTGTGCTTATCATCTTAAGGATCCCAAATCACAATTTTCACTACTGAGTGGCTTTTATCTACCCGTTTACTGTTATCTGCAATAAAGCAAGTCATAATTGCTACAAAGAAGATCATAATAATTAAATGACTATCTGACATACTACATTACTATCTGGATGGCTTTACAACCAGATAACTGCCGAGAGAGATAAAGGTAGTGGGATGTCAGGGAGGGGACCTCTCCGCCCAGTGACCCTCTCCATCAAACAATGACTCTCGGTCCTCGAGGACTGGTACTGATGGGATCAGGCTGACTCTCATTACCGCTGCAAGAACACAGCTTGCCAACTCAGAAAGGTTTCTCTGTGTAATGATGAACACATGTGACCATGTGTTGACCTCTCTGTCCTGCCAATTCTGAAGGGTTCATGTTTGGGAGTAATTTACAAGCTTATCAACTGCAGACTCACTCTTGGAGTTATTTCTTCCCTTGGCCCCCAGTCTACTTTCTACTCTGTTACTCCCTCTTCCTACCCCACTCTTTCTCTATCCAGGACTACCTACTCTCCCAGCCAATACGTACCTCCAGGGAAACAGGATTCAACAACCAGTGTAATTTCAACCTCACCTATGTCACTCCCTCCATTCCTAGCACCACTGCTTTGCCTTACCCATTGTTCTCTGGCTATCATGACAGCCTCCTCTTGCCTCCCTGCTGCCCAGTCCAAGTACCAGAATCTCTGAAAACCATCACTCTTCTTTAAAAATGCCTCCATCAAGGAGATTGACAAGTAAGAGCCCTTTAGTATGTGCCCTCAGTCCACCTCTGACTTTGGTTGCCCACCGTGTCACTGTTTGTCCCACCTACAGCTACCCCACACCTGATCCCTCTCCCCTCTCTCTTTCTTGTCATATCCTGGATCCAGCTCACAAGTCCCTGTCTGGGAAGCCCTCTGCTACTGTTGGGGCAGAGGAAGAGCTAGCTCCCAGTGGCCCCAAGGCATTCTGGGTACACCTTGATTAGAGGACCATACACTGCATCACCACCACCTGCCCACCTGTCTGCCTCCCCACTGCCCGAGGCCTCTCTGCAGCCAAGGTCATCCACCTTTGTGTATCCAGAGTCAAGCACAGCTCCTGGCCCAGAGTGAGTGCTCAACAGATATTTGAAGAATAAATTTCAGTTTTCACTAAACATCATGTTTAGAAGATGAAAAGTCCATATACATAAACGCCATGTCTATGGATAGGTCACGAGGTAACTCCTATAGGATCATCCAACGGCATTTGCCTTTAACATCATTTTTATCCCTTACAATGAGCACTTCCCTACATTACTTGGCCCTATACTCAATTCGCCACCTTCATTTTTTTGAAGTCTTGCAGATTCATCACTCTAGATTAGGGGTGTCGAACTCAATCAGAGAAGGGGCCAAAATCTAAAATCCAGCCTAAATTGCGGGCCGAATGGTTTACTGAACAGTCATAAATTGACAATGTCATAAACTGACAGCGGAGTGCAGTGATGACAGCGCGGTGCGGGCCACATTGCAAGGCCTGGCGGGCTGGATTTGGCCCGCGGGCCTTGTGTTTGACACATGTGCTCTAGATGTCATAGAGTACTGTCACTTGGAGATGCAGGTATACTTAACCTGGCCACACTGAGCCATCTGTAGCATAAAATGCCGTGAGAAGCTAACCACACGCTGGAATGATTTGCACTGAAGTCCTCCAGTGCCCAGCAACCCTGCCCCACAACACAAGTGGCCAGTGCCTTCAGGATGCATCTTTCCTGCCTGAGCCCACACCTCAGTCTCCAACTGCACAGCTTCCCCGGCATTTCCACAGCCCTTGTCTAAATCTGTGTCCGCCTCTGTAATTTTTAGATAACATTTCAGCAATTTCAAGTGGGTAACTTAGTGATTCTAATGCCATTCTCTACGATATATTATTTTTTAATAATCTATCTTTCTCGGAGCCATCTTGGTGGGTTCCCCTCTCCAGGATTGCTTTCGACAGGCAAACTTTGATTATTTGAATGCCCCAGGGGATGTGCTGAAATTTAAGTTAAGTGAGATTTCAGGTAATTGGAAGAGTTTATAATGTGAACCACAGTTAGCTGGGGGGTATGTGGGATTCACTGACAGTCTTGGTTAACTGGAGTTTTGAATAGGGAAGGTTTGCCTGAATATCTATTTCAATCCTTCATTCCTGCTATTTCTCCCTTCCGCCCTCTCCCCATCTTCTCAGTCTCCTCTACGCTCTACAAAGAGCACCACCTGCTCTTGTCAGGCCTGTAAAGAGGAGGAGGAAATGCAAGGGGGAAACGTTGGCTTTCCTTCTAGTTGGCCATCACCAGGCGAGGAGGCCACATCTCATTTGCTGAAGAGAGCATATATTTTTAAAAATCACTGCCGCCCAGAGTGAGTTTGCTGCCTTTTCCCTGTAAGGCTGATCTGACCTTGCCTCGGGCCGAAATACTGGTGGTGGGGCGAGCAATTCTGGTTTGTCTCAGAGATCAGGTGTTCAAGATGGAGCATGGAAACTACCCAGGCACCTGGGCTCTCCCTTCTCCATCCAGGTTGCCAGGGGCCTGGGAGACACTGGATGCAGGCTGCACCTCATGTCACCAATTCTCACGTCTGCAATGACATGATGTAACAGTCACATATGGCATGTAATGGCAGATTCGCTGGTCCTTTCATTACATTGCAATCCCATTCAGTTGCAGAGGGCCTTTCTTGTGGGCTGAGTAGCAGTAAAAAGCCAGCAAGGCATTGACAACTTTTGGTCAAACTGTCTTTAAAAGCTGTCAAAATGTTGTCGCCCATTTTGCCCTTGTCTCAAAGAGAAATCATAAAAAGACCTAAAACCCCACTCTCAGTGAGCTACGGCACCTCTTGCACATCTACCAGCTCTTAGCTTCTCCAGTCTGCCTCAAACACCACAAGGCTGAGGGGACCTGGGACCGTGCCTACTCGCTATAGACGGGGGCCTGAGAGACTTACGGGTGGCATCTGCCGAACTAGAAACGACTCCTGGACTGTCCCTCAACAAAAGGTGTTCGGAAGATACAGAGATGAAGCGCCACTAACTGAAGCAACTGGGTTAGGAGTAAAATATGGGTTTCACTGCCATCACCTTCCACTGGGCGTGAAGCCACTCACCCTTTCTGCGCTGTTCCCCTTTTATAAGTGATCACATGATAACCATCATCATTTGGGGGCTATTCGGTGCTCAAAAATGACTTAGCATTTCACATCCATAAATCATTAATCCTCATCACAACCCCAGGTGGTAAACTTACTATTTTCTTTTACAGATCAGGAAACCAAGGCTCAAAGAGATGACAAAATAGAACATGCAGCTTGTGAGGACAGAGGTGGGATTTGAACCCAGGCCTGTCCCATGCCCTTTCTGCCAGTGTCTTTCCTCTCTCACGGGAGAGTCTAAGGATTCTGTAAGAAGTTGCATATAAAAAACACACACACAAATAATAAATCCTAAAGGCACCAATCTCATTATCACAGTAATGAAAAGAACTGTGTCAGTCCTATCCATTCCTAAGTTTGCCAGCAGACCCTGCCTTCCTGACAAATACCTTCCCTCTGCTGGGATGAATAGTTCTATGAAAGGGCCAGAGCGCTCAAGGGGAAGATTCAACTCAAGAAGCAGCACTTGTGAGACTACTTGTGGGCTCCCACCTCTCAGATATAGAATCAGGTGCAGATACTCTTAAGCAAGGAGATGTTCATCCAAGTCCACCCCAAAAGGCAGTCACCTGCAGGCTAGAGATCTTGAAATCAGCCATGCAAATCCATCACCACGTTAATTATCCAAGTATATAGAGCTCCTATCACCATAAGCCAAGATTCTCATCAGTCTCAATCATTACAGCTCCCCCAATGGTTCTCTATGGATGAGAACAGTGGAGTCATCGCTAAGGGGCCACGTGGGCCCAAATTTCCACCTGCGGGATAAAGGTCTCCCTCCTGAAGCTGGCGGCTGGGAGCTGTTTTTCCCCCCTCTCTCTCCACTTTGCTCATATTTTTCTGAGCACCGTTAATTTGCTCCCGCACTTCATCTTAGTCATTCTTACTTTCTCCAACAACTCCAGGCAATACTGATTAGTGAGAAATCTTCCTCTACAAGAACTGTCAGTTCAGAACTCAGCCCCACAGCAAAAAGTCAGGTGGAGATTCATTCCAGAACACAGGTGGGTGTGCAAACCTGGTGATTCAAATCCCCTGAGACTTCCGAGGACAGACTGAACTGTAAACACTTCTTAAGGCGGGGACTCTGTCTAGCTCTGTTTCTCTGACTGATAAGTGTGCACATGAGTTGATTATGTTAGCGAGAGGCTCCCGTGGGTGGCCTGAGTTAATTATGGCTTTCAGGGAAATGGCAAAAATCCTCATTGGCTACACATCACCAATGGACCTCAAGGCAATATTGGGCATTGTTTTACTTGCTTTCCTTGACAGTCCATTTGCCTACAACCACCACTACTTCCGTCATCACCATTCACCAGGAGAGCATTTAAATGCCAATAAAATAGGTTGCTCCATTTTACTATTCCCCAACTACAGAATTAAGAACTGACACTTTAAAAATTCCTTGGGGAAGGGCACACAGACATCACTGCTGCAACTAATGTCAATGTTTGGGCATTTCTCTTTCAGTAAAGAGAACTCAGCAATGATCAGGATCACTATAGATAGTAGCATCAAGAGGAAGTGTTAAGTATATGAACAGGCTGACCCTCCAAATAAAGATGAAATTTCAGAAGCAGAGAGACTTAAAAGGATAGGGAGGGCAATGGAGGTTCCAAGTAAGACCCTGAGCTCAGAAGTCTAACGTTCTTGGAGTCCAATCCCTGCCTGCCGCATTTTGCTCAATGACCTTGAGCAAATTAATCTGGCTCCTGCTGAGCCCAAGATCCCCGATTTGGAAAATGAGGACCATGGTTGTATCTATATCATAGGATGTGTGAGAAGATTAAAGAAAATAATAAAACAAGGTGTCTAGCCCAAGTAACTGCCATGTGGCTGGCATTTCCTAAGAGGTATCTTCATCATTGTCATCACCATCACCATCCATAACCATCATCTTCATAGATTCATCAGGACAGGTTACTGTCCACTTTGTGTGGGAGGGGACGAACACTAGTTACAACAAGTCCTACTTAGGAAAGTCCCACCAAGCCTCATGGGCCCAAATTCCAGAAGTGACCATGGACGCATCAGACAAAAAACAGATGGTAGATTCTTCTACCTTTGACTGTGTAGCATCCCTGCTACAGGGACTTTACACACTTGATCCTCACAATGAGACCCTATGACATAAGTCCTACTACAATCCCTACATACATAGAATGTGCTGGAAGCAGAGGGGTCCTGCAGGACTTCTAGGACGTTTCCTTAAGGAAAGGGTACACACTTTTTCATGTCTCCCTCCTTCCTGCAATCTATTGGTCCACAAAATGGAAAGCCTTGCTCTTGGAATGGAGTGGCCAACCAGAGACACTGAAGGTACCTGGAATCCTGGCAAACTATGAGCCGCCACATTGGCCCTGCATGCCTACCTCAAAGTTAGAGTTCTTGAGAGAGACACAGATAACTCTATTATATTTCAACCACTGTTGTTCTTAATATCACATTAAAATGAATCCTAAATAATATACCAATATCTCCAAACAACTGATATGGAGGAAATTTGGCATCATATAATGCAAAATATCTACTTATTGATCAATAAGGTACCATCTCTCATCTGTCAGAATGGCTATCATCAACAAATCAACAAATTACAAGTGCTGGTGAGGATATGGAGAAAAAGGAATCCTTGTGCACTGCTGGTGGGAATGAAGACTGGTGCGGCCACTATGGAGAACAGTATGGAATTTCCTCAAAAAACTAAAAACGGAACTCCCATTGACCCAGTGATCCCACTTCTAGGACTATATCCCAAGAAACTAAAAGCACCAATCAGAAAGGATATATGCACCCTATGTCATAGCAGCACAATTTACCATAGCTAAGATTTGGAAACAGCATGAATGCCCATCAGCAGATGAGTGGATTAGAAAACTATGGTACATCTTCACAATGTAATACTACACTGCTATAAAAAGGAAGGAACTCCTACCATTCGCAACAGCATGGATGGAACTGGAGAGCATTATGCTAAGTGAAATATGCCAGTCAGAGAAAGAAAAATATCACAAGATCTCACTTATTTGTAGAATATAATGAACAACATAAACTGATGAACAAAAACAAATCCAGAGACAGAGGAGTATCTATTAGACTGTTAAAGAGAGAAGGCAGGGGAGGGTGGGGGTAAGGAGGAGAGATCAACCAAAGGACTTGTATGCATGCATATAAGCATAACCAATGGACACAGAGACTAGGGGTTGAGGGCACAAGCTGGGGGGTGGGAGGGCAGTGAGGGGATAAGGACACATATGTAATACTTTAATCAATAAAGAATAAAAAATAATGAAAAGAAGTTAAGGAATGGGAAGAAGTCACACCCTAAATTTGCTGTCCTGTAAAAACCTTTGTAGCATGTGTGAGGCTGCAGGATGCCCTGTCCAGCACATAGAGCTGTCAGCAGGATGTTCAGCATGACACATGTGCACTCAAAAGAAGCAAGCAAGCTTGGGAGGGCACAAGCAGGCCTTGCAAAACAAAACAAAACAAAACAAAACAAAACAACAACAAAAAAAACCCAAAATATCCCACACACACACACAAAAAAAAAAAACACAGGAAAATCTCCAGTCACTAGGCCTTCAGCCTGTTGTAGAATAGAACTCTTGATGGTGGGAACAATACAATCAGTATTTCTAAGACATGTTCAAAGCCCAACAAATGGCTAGCTTGTCAATACTTGGACTCTATGCTGCCATGATGACTGATGATTGTGAGGATAATGACAATGAGCTAGCGATATGGAGGCCATTCACTCCTTATTGCTGAGTAGACAAGAGAATAGAAACAGCATACACTGAGTTAGAATATGGTTACCTGGGGGAGGGGTGACTGGGAAAGGACATGCAGAACCTCGGGAGCTGGAAACGCTCTGGATCTGGATCTAGGCGGAGGTTACATGGACACAAACACGTGTAAAACGGCATTGAGCTTTCACTGTGTTCAGTCACAGTATGTATGTGAGCCTCCATACAAATAAAAACATAAAATACCTTTCAGTTTTAGAAATAAAGCCATGAGAAAATGTCTGAAAGATTATGCACAAAAATATTAACAGCAATCAGCTTGAGTACTGAAATAATTTTTCCCTTTTAAAATGTATCCATAATTTCTAAATTTAGGGGGTGCAATGAATTCATATTACTTGAATGTTTCAAGTTAAATCCACTATGACCCAAGGTCTTATCATCTCCAGATACTACCTTTGGCTACTCACGTTTCTTCCCCAACCTGTCCCCATTCACAGATTCAGTCCGTCACAGGCAGGGCCCTCACCGCTACCTAAGGAAGCCCTGTGCTGAGGGTGAAGCAGAAGGGAGTGTGACAGTGGATGAATCCTCGGCACTATTAAACTCTCTCACAACGGGGCTGGGTCACCCCGGTCTGCCTACAAAGGCAGAGATTGTCCTTCAAGATATGGTCTCATCCACAGGTCTCCCGACACCACTTTCACTCAACTTCCAGCCCATATAGAAGTCTTGGCAGGAATCTGAAACTGGACCCCCAAAATATTTCTTTCAGCTCAAGGTCTTGGCTTTAGAGCTGGGCTGGCTGATGTGAATGGCAGAGGGTCTGCACCCAAGGCTCCCAGGGGGAAACACATCTATCTGACTTGAAGTTATTGTAAAAGACTGAGCTCCATACACTCGCTTCTTGCCCAGTGACCATAAAGGAGGCCGCTGACTTGCCATGTATTTGCCTATTAAATGAGGACCCTACCCCTGCTCATCCTAACTTGCAAGGAGGTCATTGGATTAGATTAGGAATGCAGAGCAAAGTGGCAATATCCTGCTGCACTTTGCACTCCAACTTTTAGCTAAGTACCTGACATATATATAGTCTTCAATATCAGAGGGAGAAAGTCAAAGGTATGTCAAAGTCATGAAGAGACAATGGGCATAGGAACCAAAGAAATTAACACAATTTCTTTGCACAAGAGTCAACGCTGGGTGGTAGATGACCTTGGAGCAAAGGTAGTCCAGAGCACAGTTCAGGGCTGGCATGTGCCAGCCCCACATAATACAGATCATAGCCCATCATAAAAAGCAGCTCTGGACAACCAAACGACCTCCCATCCGAAGCTTCTGCCTGACTCTTTCCAAGCAATATATCTGATGCCATAAAATTCCAGTTTGGAAGAAAAGAAGGAAAAGAAGGAAGGGAGGGAAGCAAGGAAGGAGGAATGACCTTCTAGTAAATTCTTAAGTGCCTTAGAACATATTAAAAGGAGATCTGACTTAATCACTTGAAAAGATCTCCATCTTTTGAAACTCAGAAACTCTGTGAGATCAAATGGATGTAAGAAGACTTTGGAGTAAGAAACAGAGGAGAATGGTGTTCTAACCAAAATAAATAGATATCATTGTTTTCAACTCGTGTTAACTGAGAACTCAGTAGGTTTGTCATCCCTTTTAAATGCGTTCACGACACACAGGACTGTGCACTGGGCACAGTGGGTGATTCACAGATGAATCAGCCCTTTCCTGCTTGGAGTAACTGACAGCTGGAGGCGAGGCAGAACATAAATGATTTCAGCATAAGTGGGCCGGGAGACGCAGGTCACAGAGGCGTGCTTAGATGCTATGGGATCGCAGAAGGCAAAGGAGCTTTCAGTTGGGGGGCCAG
This sequence comes from Pipistrellus hanaki, assembly GCF_964339955.1. Taxonomy (NCBI): domain Eukaryota; kingdom Metazoa; phylum Chordata; class Mammalia; order Chiroptera; family Vespertilionidae; genus Pipistrellus; species Pipistrellus hanaki. Next base: position 197,575,244 of record NC_140503.1, on the reverse strand, counting down.
GTGGTCATGACTCAGCAAGAATTCCAGAAAGAGGACACAACCTGAGCCAAGGCCAAGTACATGGAAACCCTAAGTGGTTCCGTTTGCCAGGAGCACGGAACATGTGAAAAGGAGAAATACAAAACAAGATTGGAACATTTGGTTTAGATGAAAGTAAGAAAGGCCTTCGATGACAACAGAGTCTGAACCAAAGTGAGAGCCATTAGGAATAACGATGGAGGTCTTTGAACAAAGAAGGGTCAGGCCCGGAGTGTTATGCGCAGGCTGGGAAGGCAGAAGGAGATGCAGGAGGCAGGAAGCTGATGGAGGCACCTGCAAGAACCCAGGGGAAGAGGGTTAACTGTTAGCCCTGTCTTTTCCTCAGCATTGCCATCAGCTTAAGAGGAGGCTTGTTCAAGACTCCAACAAACAAGGAAAGTGAAGTAGTAAGCAGATGGCTAACAACCAGAGAGGGGTGCAAATGGGAAGGGCAGATCCATCGGGGGAGAAGATTGGATTGGGGGACAGCAAGAGGGGTGTGATAGAAGGTGAATAAGGGGAGAGAAGAAGAGGCTGGGAGTATGGGGGGGATTAATTGAGTAGCTACAACCGTGCTGAAAGGTCTGGCAACAACGGAGACTGTTGGGAAAGGAGAGAAGGTGAGCGAGTGACCCTGACAGAACTCACCAGGCTGGAGCAAATTAAAAAGCAAATTGGACCTGGCTAGGAGAAGGGAGTCCCATGCCTGCCACCTCCAATATTACCTTGGTCATGGGTCTGCAGATGGCAGAGCCAGCAGATCCGTCAATCTGTGCCCCATCAATATGAATTTTCAATGGCATCATCTTGACAGCCGGCAGCTGACACATCACCTCTCTCTGCAGAAGCATCTTTGAAGACCTGGAAGGGTTTTCTTAAAGCCCAGGCAAGAATAGGACCACCACCTCAGCTGTAGTGGGTTGGTGACTTTAAATCCCATTTTCACATCACCCCATAGTATCCTCATCTTAAAAGAGACACACAAGGCAGATTCTGTTATCCTCACTGTATGAAGTCCAGAGAAATTGAGGCCTGGAGAAGTCAGGAGATTTGCTCATGACCATGTAGCTGTCTAGTGGTACAGCTTGATGACATAGGACCCACTGAATCCTTCCCCTCTGTCTAAAATCAAAGAGAGAGAGAGAGAGAGAGAGAGAGAGAGAGAGAGAGAGAGAGAGAGAGAGAGAGACGGAGAGAGAGAGAGAGAGAGAGCATCACACCGGGATCAAACCTGAAATCCAGGTATGTGCCCTGACCGGAATCCAAATGACAACCCTTCAGTGCATGGAATGATGCTCTAACCAACTAAGCCACACAGGCTCATCATGACTCATCATTCTAGAATTCCTCTTTTCTACCCAACACAGGTGGTCACAGTCTGGTCTCTGAGGAGCTCAGTACCTTGTGTTGGAGTTAAGATGCACACACAGGGAAGGTGCTTTCCTTTTTTAGGGAGCATGTAAATGCTGTGTGAGCAGTTTGGAACCTTGTCTGTAAAGGGGAACAGAATGAAAAGTTCATTTCAACCTTGGGAGACGTATGAGGGCTGTGGGCTTCTAGTCCACCTCAGGGAAGAAGTGGAAAGTTCACCTGCACAAGGCCAGGGTGTAAAACAAGATGGAAGCCAGAAAGCATGACGGATCAGTTTGGCTGGAATAGCTCATTTATGAGCAGAGCAGTGAGACATAGGCTAGGAAGGTCAAGGCCAGTTTGAGGAGGGCTTTGAATGCCAGTTATGGGGAGCCATGGAAGGCTTCTGAACAAGAGAACCTGGTGAAAGCATTTTGGTTTCTTAAGGTGACCCGATAGGTTAGTTGTGTAGAGGGCACACTGGCTGAAGAAGATCCGGTACCCTGAACATAATTAGGATGTGTGGTGGTTCAAAACCTGATTTTCTGAAAGTCAGTCCCATAGGACACTTAACCATTGTTCATGGCTATTTGCCAATTCTTCATCAGATCAAACACTGCTGCTTCTAGCCATCATATAATAACACAGTAGCTTTTTAAACTTTTAATAATCTAGTTAATATTCTATCAAGCATCACTGTTTCAACAAGTACTCTTTATCAGTGTCTCTTAATTCAATAGCTGAGTATTGTAATTATTTTCCTCAGATGTTTTATTTTCTCTTAACTTTGTATTTCTGAAATTATAATGATTACACTTTGTTCTGAACAAATTAAGATAAATATGTTGAAATAATTTCTTTTTTTAAAAAAAGATGTGTGTTACAATAAAATAGCAAATAATAATGAAAACAGAGTAAAATAGGAGAGGGAAAATGAAAATGGGAAGATTTCAAAATAAAAAATTGACCAAAGATTTGTGTTCCTTAGGGACTGAGTGTCCCCTACCACTGGTGCCACGTTACCTGATGGGCTAGAGATGCAGATTCTCCACTAAGCAAAGTCCTCCGCCATGAGGTACCCAAGGCCCCAGTGTGGTCTTATTGGTGGAAAACCAGGCAGTGAGAAAGAAATATCATTCGCTCTAGTCATTTTCATTCAAGGGCTAGCCAAAGTCTTCATCTAATCTTAAGCCCATTATTTTACTCAATGCGAGAGTCAGTAAATTAATTTTTAACATAGTAAGAGTATAAGTTGTCAATTTTAGAAGCATATGTGCTAATTTCCCTGCACAGGAGAGAACATGAATCCCATCAGATAAAAATAGCGGTTGTGCTCACTTTCCCCTACATGCTAATTTTAATAAACTTACTCTGAAATCATCTGCCTCTATGAGGAGAGCTGTTCATCAAAAATTCGCCCAGTAAGCACTAAGCTTACTCATGGGAGTTCTAGTGCTCCCAGGAGACTGAACAATGCAGAGTTCTAAATGGAACTCCTCCTCCTCTCAGCATACTCCGCCTTCTGTTGGACACAGCATCCCCACTCTCACACCCATCAGGGGTCATCTTGGACTCTCTATTTCATATCCCAACCCAGTTGGCTGTGAAATCATAAAGGGGTCATCCTTTATACTCTTCCTATTGCCATCCCTTTTTTTCTATTCCCACTGATGCTGTATCCAAATCATTCATTCAAGCATCCAAGCATTCATATAGTCTACATGTATTGAGCACCTACAAATGACAAGATACTATAAGTGTTAAGATCACAAATGAATAACATGTGGCCATTACTTTCAAGGAATTCTAGATCTTTTGGATCCAGTTGCAAGAGAGACAAGTCAAGGATTAGTTCAAAAACCATGTAAGTGTAATGATATAGACACAATAGGAATATCCGGGAATGTTGATGGGGACAGAAAAACTAGATTATTGATCTCTCATCTTATCCTTTCCTGATTCCTGGCTAAGTTACCAAATTAGTCTTTATTTGACCAATGGAGGCTTGCTGGTGATAAAGGCTTAGTGATTATTGAGTTCAGTGGAAACCAATCTTTCCCAAGTATTCTCATCAACTTGTATTCCAGCTAGAACAGCATCCAGTGCCTAGAACAGCATCCAGTGCTACCAGCTCCCCACTGTCTTGCTTTGGAAGTCTTTCACCATCTGGTCCATCCTGGCTAGTCAACCTTAATGTCTTCTATATCTCAGCCCATTGGTTTCTGTCTTTATCTGGAGCATTTCCTCAGAGGTCAACCACCAGCCCAGTGTCATACTTGTTTCCTGTCATGACTACCCATACCCTCTTCAAACCAAAGGGAAGGACACAGTTCAAGTTCCACTTCTTCTAAGAAGCTTTCTCCCATTTCACAAAGCCTCACCAAATGCCTACATATGTATATAGGATGTATTATTCACTTTCCACACCATTTTTTCATTTAATAACATTATTAATGTAAGTAATACTTTGAAATATTAACTGATACCCTATCTATCAATCCATTTTGCCTCTATTTCCTATAACCCCCATGCTGTATCTCCCCACATACTCCTCTCCCTTTTTAGAAGTTCAAGGGAAGGGAGAGGCATGACTCCCTTTTTAGAAGCCAGACATTCTGACTTTGTGTTCCAAAGAGGGGAGTGCCCAGCAGAACACAAGTAACAAAGTGTTTTGAGAGCCTGGTCCTAAAGACATCAGGCATAGATGAGTCTCCGCACTAGCTCCCTTCCCCCTGATCCCTCCACACACATAAAAGACTAGAAAATATTTCTAAGTTGGGAAAGGGGGAAATCAGAGTGCAAGAAAGGATAAACACTGAGCTTTGCCCGGTCAGTGTGTGGTGGGGATAAGGGAGTGAGGCCTGGGGGACAGAGGTGGGGGCATGGCTAGTTATGATGGAAACCTGATGAGTTGAGGAATTGGACAGGGAAAGAGTAAAGTCTCTGTAGTGATAGCTGTCTTGAATATACTTTTCTCCCTTTAAAAGATAATAGATTTCTCTATGTGAATTAGGGACATAATTCACATAGAGAAAAATTCACCCTCTGTAGGTGTGCCATTCTATAGATTTTCATAAACCTGTACAGTCTTGTAGCATTCCCACCATCAAGGCAGAGACTATGGCCATCGTTCCCCAAAGTTCCTGCGTGTTCCTCTGTAGTTGATCCACTCACTCCTCTCCCAGGCTCCAGCAAAAATCAATTTGGTTTTTGTCTTTTTTTGTTCTACCTTTTAAAGGATTTCATATAGATGGAATTTTACAGTAGGAACATTTGAATCTCTGGCTTCTTTCAGTTACCAAATGTTTTTAAGAATCATCGACTTTTTGCATGTATCAGTAGTCTGTTCCACCTTAACACTGAGCAGGATGGAGCACAGTTCATCTGCTCACCCGTTAATTGGGATTGTTTCCAGTTTTCAGCAATTATAAATAAGACCCTTCTAAGCATTCACATACAAGTTTTTGTCTGAACATGTGTCTTCATTTCTCCTGAGTCAATACCTAGGAGTAGAATTTCCGGGTTGTTTGGTTAAGTGTATGTATGACTTGATGAGAAACTGCAAAACTGTTTTCATAAGTGGGTATACCCTTTTCTATTCCTCTAGCCACGTCTGGGACTTCCCATGTGACTCATGCTTGTCAGCACTTGGTTTGCCCATTTTTCATGTTTGTTTTTCCATTCTAATAGGTGTGTCTCGGCATCTTGTGGTTTTCATTTACATTTCCCTAATGGCTGATGATGCTGAATATCTGTTCATATGCTTATTTCCAGGCAAATCTCTTGCTGAGTGCACCTTCTGTTAACTCTTCTGCCCATTTTTAAAATTAGGTTGTTTGTTGTGAGTTGTGAGAGTTCTTTATATATTCTGGATATATGTTATGTGTTCTGCTCACATTTTCTTCCAGTCTTTGGCTTGTCTTTACAGGGTCTTTTAAAAAATAGAAGTTTTTAATTTTGGTAAAGTCCAATTTATCCTTTTTTTTCTTCCTCCTATCCTTGAGGTCCTATATATACATATATATATATATATATATATATATATATATATATATATATACCCTTCTTATTTCTTAACCTCTCAGTTTTTGAAAGATCACCTCAAATAATAATAAGAGTAAATATCCATAATTTATGTTAGGCATGTCCAGTTTAAAGACTGCCATCCCTAGGCTCCCTTGCAGCTAGCAATGGCCACATGGCTAAGTTCACCAATGGGATGTGAGCAGAAGTGATTTGTACAGCTCTGAAGACATCCTTAATTAAAGAAAAGTCCTTTGCTCTGAACTCCCTGCACTCTCTTTCTCTCTCTCCCTGTCCTCCCCACCTTCCTATGGGCTGTGACAAAACCACGGCAACAACCCAGCTTTAACCATACAGTTGAGGACCAACCCCTAAGACACAGTGAAGTAACAAGTTGTGAGAAAACCTTGAGTTCTCAAATGACCCATGAAGCAGAACCACTCTCCCACCCTGGCCCACCACATTGTGATGTAAAAGGCATCCACATATCTACCTGATTTAAAAATAACATATTGGGGGATGAGTTGGGGGGTGGGATAGGGATCTTCAGTTTAGTGGCCTAGACTTTACCTTAATATACACACCCTTCTTCCTTAGGAACTACAAAATAACCCCATTGTCTCAGAACACGGCCTGGTGTTGTGTGGTGCATCCGTGTAGACAAGGGCACAATAATTTTCCAAAGTTTTCCTCAGCTCAGGAGTGATTTGGGGGCAACAGAATACGACTTTGCCCCCACCTTGGGCAAGAGCTCAAAGTTCCCCATGCCCAGAACAGTGAAGGCACTACACCAACTTGTTCTTCGTTCACCCAAAGCCATGTGGGTGTGATACAGACAAAGGGCCAGAGAGGCCCAAGAGGGAACAGGGAGGACACCACAGTGACATCCAGTGACCAATAATCAGATACTAGACTGAAATGAGGAGAGTGTGGCTCAACAAAAATAGCCCTCCCCCTGTTTGGGTGATTGGTTGAGCATTGCCCCGACATTCCATGCATCGTGAGGTTCAATTCTGGATCAGGCATGACAGGGTTTTGGATTCCCCCAATAAGGGATGTGCAGGAGGCAGCCAATTTCTCTCTCTCTCTCTCTCTCTCTCTCTCTCTCTCTCTCTCTCTCTCTCTCCCTGCATCTCTCTCTAAAATAAATAAAAACATATTTTTAAAAATAGCCCTCCACCCCATTATCACTGGCAGTGGCTGAGCACTACTTGAGCCCCCTAGAACTTAAATATAAGTTCAAGGAAAGGGAGAGGCATGACTCCAATCCAGCTTACATTTCCACCACTCTCACAGTGTGAACTTGTAATCAAAATTAAGGTGTTATAGCAAAATAAAGAAGTTTTCATTTTGTGAACACCTGAATTTGTGTCCTGAGGTTCATGTTTATTGTACCAGTGATCACTAGACACTTTCTACCCGGCGGAAAGTTAAGCACTAACAGGGTTATTTAATTTGAGCCTCACAATTATAGCACCTATGAGGTAGTACTTTATTATCCTATTTAAAAATGAGAGAACGAGGCTCAGAGAAGTTGCACAGTGTGGTGATTCTCTCAACATCTAATCCCCTTCTTCTGGCAAACAGCCTTGAATGTCCCAGTCCTCAGTCCACGTGATCAGAGCAGGGCCCCATGCACAACTCCAGGCCTAAGACAATCACATCACTACACTCCTGAGTGATTCCTCCCAGGAAAGGCAAATTATCTAATTGAGTACAAATGGAGTGACTCCTGGGACTTTATAGGATCTACCACATAAGAATTTCTGGCTTCTCCTCTGGACTTGAACTTGAGAGGCTGAGACTGAAGGCGTTAAGCAAGCAGACCCAAAGATGGTGAGGAAGCATCTGCTTAAGTGCCGAATCCAGCTGTGCCCAAAGTCATACCTATTTTAGTCACATCAGCTGTGTGTTAGTTGACTAAGGCTGCCACAACAAAGTGCCAAAAGCTGGTGTCTTGAAACCACAAAAGCTAATTCTCTGATATTCTTGGGAGTTGGAAGTTCAAAATCAAGGTGTCAGCAGGGCCATGCTCCTTCATAAAGCTCTAGGGCAGAATTCTTCCTTGCCTCTTCCTGGTTTCTGGTAGTGGCCAGCGATCATGGTGTTCTTTGGCTTTGAGTTGCATAACTCCAGTCTCTACCTGTCATCACATGCCCATCTTTTCTCTGTGACTTCACCTTGTCTTCCCTTTGTGCAATTTTGTGTCACATTTCCCCCTTCTTTTTTTTCCTTTTCTTTTTTTTTTTTAATATATTTTATTCATTTTGTACAGAGAGGAAGGGAGAGAGGTAGAGAGTTAGAAACATCTATGAGAGAGAGTCATCGATCAGCTGCCTCTTGCACATCCCCCCACCGGGGATATGCCCGCAACCAAGGTACATGCCCTTGACCAGAATCGAACCCAGGACCCTTCAGTCCCCAAGCCGATGCTCTATCCATTGAGCCAAACCGGTCTCGGCTCCCCCTTCTTATTATAAGAATGTTACCCTGTTTCCCTGAAAATAAGACAGTGTCTTATATTAATTTTTGCTCCAAAAGATGCTTTAGGTCTTATTTTCAGGGGATGTCTTATTTTTCCATGAAGAAGAATACGGTACACATTTATTGTTAAATGAAAATAAAGGAAATTTATTACCTGTATACAGTACGGTAGTACGGTAGTTGTCAACACAAACCAGACAAACTGTGAATCCTACAGTATCAAGAATTTACTCATTTATTCAATGACAATCATGTCATCATCTTCTGGAGCATCATCATAACAATCCAATTCCTGAATTTCCTGGTGAATTGCTTGTAACTCCATTTTTTCAGAATCAGTGGACCAAATCTCTCATGTTTAGCCTGGGGGGGGGGGGCTTATTTACAGGGGGGATGCCTTATATTTCACTCAGAGGGAAACCTGAAAGTATGTCTTATTTTTGGAGGATGTCTTATTTTCGGGGAAACACGGTAGTCATTGGATTAGGAGCACACTCTAATGACCTCACTTTAACTTGACTACATCTTCAAAGACACTATTTCCAAATAAGGTGACATTCACAGATCTTCTTGGGGACATAATTTGACCTACAACATCAGCCAAAAAATTCCCTCTACTATGAACCACTTTGGGTTGGGTTTTTGATCATTTGCATCAAGAAACAGCTAGAATCCTGGCCAGGTGGAAAGTCATCCCATATACCATAAGGATGCGGGTTCAATTCCTGGTCAGGGCACATACCTAAGCTGTGAGTTCCATCACCGGTTGGGGCACATACGGGAGACAACTAATCAATGTTGTGCTCTCATATCGATGTTCCTCTTCCTCTCTCTCTCCCTTCCTCTCTCAAATCAATAAACACATCCTCAGGTGAGAATAAAAAGAAAAGGAAAGGAAAAGAAAGAGGTACAGCCAAAACTCACCACCCCAGACTTCAGTCAACAACTGAGACAGATAACTATGCCCTTAATCACAGAGCCAGACTCTTCCCCTCTTCAAAACTCCTCTCTTTCAAAATCAGTGGCTATCCTTGGGGCAGAGGCCCAGGGTTAACTGTCTTCCATCTGCCTAACAGCCACTGCATACAACACAGTCAAGGAACACAAGAGTGATTGCTATCTAATTAATTAACCAAAATTTATTAGCCATGGTTTATCATAGGGCAGTAGCCTGAAAGATGGCCAGGATTTTTATCTAAGAAATAAAAAGTTATTGATTGCCCGCATGGCTGCCTTTCAAGATCTTCCCTTGATTTTGAGAGATCACCTCAGGAGGTGATAAGGAGAACATGTCCCCCTCCCCAGACATTTAATTTTCAAAATCGACTATCAGCCATGCCCCTTTCACACGCATGGCCACGTTTACTCCAGGGCCTGTGAGAAGGCTGTCATTTCAGCTTGTTATATCGAAAAGATGAAAGTAAAACTGATGTCTGTAGAATCATTTTAAATGAAAACTGCTTCCTAGAGGCAAGCTAAGGAAGCAAACTGATTGAAAGAGAGCACAGGCTCTGGGCAGGCAGGGTACTGGCGTGCAGACCCCGCATGAGAGGTAGACACCAGGACTTCTGCAGAAATAGGCGTGTGTCAGAAAGCCGTCTTCATATGAGCTTCCTCTGGGGTGTCTCAGTCTTTCCACAGCCTTTCCCCTGGTAGCTCTACGGCTCAACTCTCTTTTCTCTTCTAAGGAGGGACATCACTCAGATTAAGGCCCACTGTAAATCTAGGATGATATCATTCTGAGATCCTAAACTTGATTATGTCTGCAAAGACCCTATTTCCAAATGAGTTCACCTCCATTGGAGGGCAGGGAGGGAGATTTCAATCCACTACAGTAGATTTGGGGTGAGACTAAAAATATTGCATTTTCCCCAAAATACAAAATGACTCTGCACTCTTTGCTGCTAAAATGACTCTGATGCAGGTGATCTATAGATCATACTCTGCAAAACATTTAATCCAGTTGCTGAGGATTCAAAAATGAACAAGACATGGTCCCCTCCTTTAGAGAACCTACTGTCTAGTGCAGTGGTCGCCAATCTTTCAGACCTCACGGACCACCAGTGGTCCACGGGTCACTGGTTGGCGACCGCTGGTCTAGTGGAAGATACAGACAGATGCCCAGATGATTAAAATACACAGTGTGGCCTAGTGATGCCAAGCTCCGGAGTCAGAAAAACCAGGGATCCAACTCTGCACCTCTGGCTGTGAGGCTCCAAGCAAGTTCTAAGCCTGTCTGAGCCACAGTCCCCTCATCCATGAAATCAGAAACAGTTGCTCCCTCACACCACTAAGAGAGCGGGCCATGTAAAACGCTTAAGATCAAAGATGGACCCAAATCGTCACTAGCTATTGTGAAGGCGGGAAGCATTTCGCATTCATTTTCACATCCCACAGCCCCTCCACATCCTAAGCCTTTAATAAATGCTTGTGGAAGGGAAGAAAGCATAAGTCTGGGATAGGCAAGACATGTCCTGGATCTCAACTTATTCTGCAAGCATTTTCTGAGCACCTTCCGTGTATGGTGCTCCATGTAGGCCGCTGGGAGAAAGCCAAATAAAACACACAGCCTGGGGGGGGGGGGGGGGGTGTAGATTACAATACAGTACACCTCCTTCCTTTGGTTCTCCAACCTTCATATTACATTCTTTTGTATTTTCTTAGGATTCGTAGAGTTTGGAAAGGCCCCTCCCAAACTATACCATATGCCCCAGGAGTCCTTTGATGGCAAGAAGAGTCCTCTCTTTGCCACTGAATCCCAAGGACCTGCCAATGAACCTGACTCCTACGAGGCATCCGGTGAGCATCTGTGGAGGTGGTGAACGTTCTGTTGCTATTTCAGAGTCCAATACTGGACTTCTGTGAAGAACCACCTCCAGCCTCCTGGACTGCTGGGTCTGACTCTTGATGGGCCAAGAATATAGTGGCCCAGAGGATCTATTCCTTGACAAAAAGCCTGATAAGTTGGGGGAGATGGGGACTGCAATACAATGTACCATAATTCTGTACAGTTAGGCGTTTCCAGTTACAAGACCAAGAGTAAACAAATTGAACGACAGAAGAAGCTCTGACATCTCCTTCCTCTTCACAACTGCAATGCTTTGCACGTGTGAGACATTAAGGACTGTTCCCCCGCTGACCCAGAGGCCCAGAGGACATTTGAAGGGAAAGCCTGTGTGCACTGGGATCAGGAAAAGAAGTCCCCTGCGCCTCGGGGACAGAGGCTGATTCTCAGGAGGGAGAGAAGAGCACGTTTCTGGTGGATGGCCAGCCTGCCTAGGTGACATGGGTGACTGCATCACTGGACCAGCGGCCTGTGAGAAGGAGACATCAGCCAGCTCTCTCAGCTGGAGAGGTCAGGTAGCCCCTCTCGAATCAAAAGCTCTTAGGGTGGACGGAGGAGGAAATTGGATAAGAGTCCAAAAACACTGACCCAGCGGTGATTCTGACATGATAGGGGGGCGTGGTGTTCTCTGCTCCCACAAACCCAGTGGCTCTGCACCTGTTTCCTTTAGTAGGCCCACAGTCTGCCCATGTGGACTTAATGGAGTGGTGCATGAATGGGGGCTACGGAGGACCCTGAACTCCCCCGCCCAAAGCTCCATTGCAGGTAATGAATGCCACCTGGCCCAGGGCGGCCCCAGGGCCCGGATTTCCCTGGCACCACCTTCCCACTTGAGTGCCGGGCGTCCAATCGCCAGGCTCCAAAACAGCGGCTCCCAGGAAGGCAGGTGGGGCTTGGCGCCCTCTCCTTCCTCCCGGATCCCGGCTCCACGCTCCAATCCAGGGCCCAGCCCAGCGGAGGGAGGGCCCCTCCCCGCGGGCTGTCACCAGATGGCGCGGAGGCTGGTGGCCCCGGGCTAGACCCGGAGGAGCGGGCGGAGGAGCCGCGCACCTATCAGGGCGCGCAGGGCCAGGCGCGGGGGCTCCGGTGCGCGTTCCCCTGCTCCGGGCGCGCGTCCCCGGCCGGCTCGGCCATCCGGGGGGACACGGCCCGGGACTGGGGGCCGCTCGCCGGCCCTTCCCGCTTGGCCTGGCCGGCGCCGCGGCCTCACCTCGCTCACCAGCCCCTGCCAGTCGCTCTCGGTCCGGTCGCCGTTCATGGCCTCCTGCTGCCGGCGCGGGCGGGCTGCCCCGGCGCCGTCCTCCGCGGCCTCCTCCTCCTCCTCCTCCTCCTCCTGCGCCGCCGCCTCCACCTCTACCCTCTGCGTCTCCGCCGTCGCCACCGCCCGGCCCCGCGAGGGCCTGGATGGAGCCTCGAGCCGCTGCGCCGCCGCCTCCTGCGGCCGCCCGCGCTGTCGCCTCCACGTCAGCCTCGGCGGGAGGAAGGGGAGGAGGAGCCGGGCCCGGGCGGCCACAGCCGCAGCCCCGCCGGCCCGCCCGGCGCAGCCCGGACCCGGCCCGCTCCGGGCTCTAGGGAAGGGGCTGAGTCCCAGCGGTAACCCCTGACCCCAGCACTACAGATCTGCAGGCCAGGAGGAGGGCTGGGCAGGCACCTGTGTCTCCCACCCCAAGAAGCGCACCCCCAAATCCTGCCCTTGCCCCACCACCATCGGGCCCCTGCTCTCTGATGGAAAGCACATTCTACAACGAGTTGTTGAGCATCTGAGTGAATGGACCACGTGTTCTGTATTTAACATTGTTTTCCAAGCATCTACGGTTGATTTGTATTTATTTCTTAAGTGACCAGCTGTCATGAATAGAAGGAACGAGTAACAGTGAACAGTAAAGTGATATTGAATTCTCAATAGGTCCAGAAGCTGAGGGTGATGCTTAACCCTTGGCAGGAGAGGGGCTGAGATGCATTCCCGACAAACGGAGACTTCCTCTAAGAGGAAGGACTGAAAGCCGATGGCAGGGCAGGTGAGTCTCACAGGAGTTTGTCATTCGAGGTGCTTTTCCTGCGCCACCTAAACCGCTCTCCGGGACCATCCCCAACAGTGAGCCTTCCGTACCTGCTCAGCCCTGCCTGCCTGTGGAGATGAGCAGGTGGGTTGAGAGAAGCTGTGAATCCATTTTACAGGTGCAAAGCACACAACCAATATTTATTATTTTCTATTGCCTGAAATTTGTGCACAGGTGTTCCTTAGCCGGACCTGCACCCTCTCCAATGCGGGAGCCCTCAGGGGATCTCCTACTGATGGCTTAGGCCCACTCCCCATGGTTCTCTGTTCTCTGCGGGGCCTGCCTGCTCCACACCACTGCGATGGGCAAGCAGGTCCTGCTGGGTGCTGCCTGTGGGCCTCGCTTGCCTGCTACCAGATTGCGGTAGGATGCCCAAGTAGGTCCTGCTGTCTGCTGTCAATCAGCACAGCCAGACCCACCCGCCTGGGGGCGGGTCCAGCTGTGCCCCCCCACCCTGGAATCAACAGTCCTGTCCTGCCTGGCTCTCCTGGCCCCACAGCAGCCTCGGCCACTGCCGGTCTGGCCCTGCCTCCCTCTCCAGCCCTTGAAGAAGCCTTGGCGGCTGCTGACCAAGCTCTCCCCCAGTGCCAAGACTCCTGCCGCTCTGCCCCCCATGCTGCATGTGCAACCTCATCCTGCCCAGTTGATCCCTTACAGCATCCTGGTTAATTAGCATATTTCTGTATTTTATATATATAGATTACTTTTAGCCCCTATTGATCCTGTAACAACCCTATGAGGTAGATTTTATCCCCATTGATCAGATGGGGAAGCAGAGATTCAAGTAGGACCATGGTCGGCAAACTATGGCTCGCTAGCCACATGCGGCTCTTTGACCCCTTGAGTGTGGCTCTTCCACAAAATACCACGGCCTGGGCCAGTCTATTTGAAGAAGTGGTGTTAGAAGTTTAAGTTTTTAAAAAATTGGCTCTCCAAAGAAATTCTAATCGTTGTACTGTTGATATTTGGCTCTGTTGATTAATGAGTTTGCTGACCACTGAATGAGGACATCTGGCTCCAACAGGCCCCATTCAGCATCTTGGAAATCTACAAGCAAAACATCACCCCTGGGAGTTGCAAAGATTGGGACTCTGATGCTGGCCTTGTTTTGTTGATGTGGTAGATTGTTTGCAAAATGGCGTGAATAATTTCCTGCCTGTGTCCCAGCCATTGTCTGTAATTTTGACCCTTGGCCCCGCCATGTGACTTGCTTTGGCTGATGCAATGTTTGCATATGTGCTACACAAAGAGGCCTGCAAACACCTGTGTGGTCAGACTTACCCTTGCATACGTCCTTGGGAACCTCTGATCCCCAAGAAAACAAGCCCAGAAAAGCTTGCTGGATGATGAGGGACTCAGGGCCAACTCAGCTACCACAGATGTGAGCGAGGCCATTGACTCCCAGCTGCCATGGATGAGACCAGCAGAACTGCCCAGCGGAGCTCTGCCTCGTTTGCTGCCCCACAGGTCACAGGCCACATAAACTGATGTGGTTTTAAGCCAGTAATGTTTGGAAAGGGTTTCCTATATAGATCAACACATGACTGATACAAGTGGTGACAGTAGCTGAAGAGCCTGGATGGCCTGCCTGGCAGCATGCAAAAAGCAACATCCCCTGGCATCCCGACCTGTTGGGTCCTCATCTAAAGAAGATTCTACAACAGATTCTGGCAGGCCAAGGACTGGGAGACTGCCAGTCAGCACCTTTATTCTGTGCCTGTTGTATACAAACCCTGTACTCACCCTGGGTTCAATAGCATTGCAAACCACAGCCCCTGTCCTGGGGCCCGTGGGGTTTTCAATCCTTACCATCAAGATTATGCTCTAAGGCAGTGGTCGGCAAACTCATTAGTCAACAAGAGTGGCAAACTGCGACTTGCAAGCTGCAGGTGGCTCACAAGCTGCAGTTTGCCGACCACTGCTCTAGGGAATAAAAAGAGAGAAAAAGGGGCTAGAATGCAGCTAAGGCTTCTGACCGTGCTGGGCCACCTTATCTATTCTCTTTTTAATCCAAGGAAGTGGAAAGAAGGTCATCCCTGAGCTGAACATCTAGGGTTAACTCAGCGCCAAGCTCCTGATCTTAAACAGCCTGATGTCTCATGCTAAGAAGCAGGTACTGCCTGCCAATATATTGCCCTCTGGCAAACCATCTGGTTTCCTTCTGACCTGTCGATGAAATAGACTGTAGGAAGAGTGGACATAACTTGTTCCATCTGCCTTCCGCTGCCTCCTGCTCTGCGCCTCGCTCTCGGCTGGCATTCAGGTGGGAAAGCAGCCTGCCCCTTCGTTTAGCTGAGGCTTTCAATACCGCTGCTCCTTGGCAACGGTCACTGATATATCAGGCCGTCAGCTGCCAAGGACCTTACATGAGAGGCCACGTACCTCTGCACGAAGTCATTTCTCCAATTTGCTTTTCTTCTCTGAAGTAAGTCAGCCCGTGTTTAAGGTATTTTAAAATAAAATTAGGGCCCAGTTTGCGTGGCTCAGTGGTTGAGCGTCGACCTTTGAACCGGAAGGTCAGGGTTCAATTCATTGTCAGGGCATATGCCTGTGTTGTGGGCTCAATTCCCAGTGTGGGGCATGCAGGAGGCAGCTGATCCATGATTCTCTCATCATCAATGTTTCTATCTTTCCCTGTCTCTTCCTCTCTGAAATCAATAAAAATTTATATTTTAAATAAATATAAAATTGGGGAGGAAAGTCAAAGAGTGTAGGCTTCTTCCTTCGCCTTCCTGTGGAGAAACATCCAGCTCAGTTGAACAGCATCTCCAGGAGCTGGATTCTCCTTAGAGGTTTCATGCCCCACCTGCCAGCTCGAACCTGCCTGGCTTCTGAGATGTGATGAAATCACATGTGATGAAATCACAAACCAAGGCAGTGTTGCTGCGAGCGATTTTTTTTTTAATCTCTTTTCATTTATGGAGCCTGACATTGAGTAATAATAATAATTAAGTGCCATTTAAGCTTTTAGGCACCTATACCAGCAGGCCTCTAGATACCTCATCAAGAGCAGCCCAGGCTGACGAAAACAACGCTAATTATATTGTTGGTTAGCTTTTTTCTTTAAAAAAAATAAAAATGAAAAATAAGGAAAACTGCTGACCAACTCTTCTGACCTCTCGTGAAAGCAGCACATTAAATGCTTCATCTGACAGTCCATTTACACAGAACCAGTTTAAAACCAGCTGCCCTTGACTTGAATTTCCCTCCTAGAATTGAGTATTAACATGTGACTCTAACCTCTATTTTCTTTCTTTGTTTTAAAGTTAAATTTCATTGTATTTGCTGTAGAAAGAAGCTTGTGAAATCTCCTGTGACCTAGGTAAATTATTATAAATATTTTAGCTTAACTTCTCACATTTTTTTCTATGCATTTATTTGCAGTGGGGGTGAAGAGGGATGTTGATTTTTACTTTGGTGTGTTTATTCTATATTTTCTACCCTTTTGCAAATGTAAAATAAAAGCGCTATTAATAACAATTGTGTATTTTGAAAGCCCACATCAGGAGGGTTTATTTCTTCTTTATTTTTCAAATACAGTTGACATGTAATATTATTTTGCATTAGTTTTAGGGGTACAGCATAGTGGTTAGACAGATACTTTACAAAGTGATCCTCCTGATCTATCCAATACCCACCTGGCCCCATCCATAGTTATTACAATATTCCCTATGCTATACTTTACATCCCCGGGACTATTCTGTAACTACTGATCTGTACTTCTTAACCCCATCACCTTTTTCACCAGGCCCCCCAACCCCTCCCCCCTCTGGCAACCATCCGTCTGTTCTCTGTATTTATGAATCTGTTTCTGTTTTTGCTTGTTCGTTTATTTTTTAGCCTCTATTTTCATGTTCCCTTAGCTCCCTGAGAAATCTCTAGGGACCCAATTTTTCCGTATAGATTCGTAGCCCCGGGACCAGTTTTATTTATTTATTTCCATGAACCTATAATGGCAGAAGAAAGTGGATGCTTTTTGAATGATGCTTCTCACTTTCAAACATTGAAGAGTTTAGATGTGGGAACTCCAAAAATAGCTTGATCTAAGAAATTAAACCAGCAGGTACTGATGCCAACAAAAGAAAACAAAAAAACAAGAAATCTCTGGAGAGACTGGGAAAGGGTGACGTGAATCTTTTGTTACAAACCTGAGCCTCTCGTTGCAGGCTTTCTACGGATGTGCAGGTTGACTCTGGCCAAGTCTCAACAGCCCCAGACACACAGGGAAAAACCCTAAAGCTTTTGACACAACTTCTCTGGACAGTATTTTCAGTTCAAATTCTGGCTGCCCAAGCAAAAATGCCAGAGTTTTCATTAAGGAAATGAAGCAAGTCTGCGGGAGAGGTGTTTGGCTCGGTTTTTCTCTGAACCATGCAATTGGGCAGTATTCACGGCCACTCCTTCCCCAGGTCACTTTTCTCCCGCCTGAATGAAGAAACCAAGGCTGATGGGCCTGAGAAGAAAATGATTCAAATGACTGTGGTTTGTAGTGGTAGATACAGATTTTTTTTTAATTAGCTCCATGAGAGTCAAGGTCCTCAATTCTTGCTCTTGTCACCCGAGGGCCATTTTGACAGGTCCTGCCAGGAGCCCCCCTGGGCTGGTTGCTAAATGCCTTCCTTTGTTCGTGATCTCCCCATCTAGGATCAGGAGACTGCAGGTGGCACAGTCCACTGCGGTCAAGGTCATGCTTCCTGCACAGCCCTGAGACTTGAGGTCCCCTGGGCCACTGGCCTCAATTCCATAAGAGATCAACCTCCTGTCTTCTCCCTACCTGGGGACACTCTGCAAAGGGACTCATCCATTTTTCTACCAGGGCCGGCAGCCAGACAACAGACAGGCAGGGAATCCTGGCCAGGTTCCTGACTCAGAGCATCCTGTCTCTTAGCCCCCTGAGCTCCTGGGCCCTCACTCTGCCTGCACTAAGCCCTCCCTGCCCAGCAACAAACAATCAGTTGCTGGCTGCTCCCCCGCTGCCCTGCTGGCTGCCAATCAGCCCAGCAACAGGGGGTGGAAGTGAGTTCCACTCCCCGCTGAACCACCAGGAGGTGCTCAAAATGACTGAGTGGGGCTGATGACGGTCTGGCAGGCTGGGGACCCGCAATTGTCATCCTGAGGGGGCCCCGGGCGTGGGTGTGATTAGCTGGGGTGTTGTGGGGCAAGGGGTGGGGACTAGGGGGAGCAGAGGGGCAGATCCTTCTACTGATGGAAGAGTTCCAGGAGGGGAAACCTACAGGAAGGGGCGATCTGCCTGCCGAGGCCAGATAGAAAAGGAGAAGCCAGAAAATCAAGATCCAGGTGGAGAAATGGGAAGCCAGGCAGGCAGGGTGGGTGGGAGAAAGACAACTTGGGCTCCTGGGGGAGTGGAGCAAGCAGTGGCTCGAGGAAGGAGTTAAATGGAAGAGAGACAGGGAAAGTCACTTGCCTCTCAGATTATTCAAATTTATTATACTTATTGATAATGAATTTCATTTCTTCTGCGTGGGGGGGATATGATTCAGCACAAATCTGATGTAAATTTATGGAAATGTAGATGCAGAGAGGCTGTAGGCAGGAGCTGCTGGCGGGCAGGTTGCATGGCCCTCCCAGAGGCTAGGTTACGGCTCTCTGGACTTGGGGAGCCAGAAATAGAAGCAACCGCCTTGGGGGCCACTGGCCTCAACTTCAGGCCAAGAGCGGGGCTGACCCTGTCGCTCTGGAAGGGGTAAAAAAAGAAGTCTGATGGCCTTCTACAGTAGAATCACCTACATTGTCCTCCTGTTTGATTTTTTTCTTGTGGTGAGGGTGGTGGGGGAGCAATTTTTATCCAGTGGAGAGGGTCAGGGGAGAAAGAAGAAGAAAATTACCACTAACTAGAACCTACCATGTACACAGAAGTGGCTAGAGAAGTGACAGAAATGTTATTTTTCCCTCTGCACTATGAAAGAATAATGGGGTTTGGGGAGGGGGGAAACTGAAAAATAAAGAAAACAATTTGCTAGAGAGGGTGAAAAGGTGGCATTGCATATAAATGGCCGGAGCTGGTAAAATATTTATTGTCCATTAGGCTGTCCTTCACAGCACTGAAGGCTGATTTTTATCTTCTCCCCTCAAACCAGGTCAGGGCATTTATCTAAAGATGCGCCTCTCCCAGTGGGTCGCAGCCTCTCCAGCTTGGCCATGACCATGACAGTGACAGCAAAGAGGACCGTTCCTAGGGTACGGGTAGCCCCTCTGGACCAGGCCTCCCTCTGCAACTGGAATTGCAGTGACACAGGAGATTCAAGACAGCAGAGACCCGCCAGACCAAGGGTCTCACTGTCCCTTCATCCCATTAGACAGACATTCTCGCTTCCTGCCAAAGCTGCGATTCCTTTCAATGTCCAGACAGTTGTGGGCCCCAGAGCTGCTGCATGCGGCTTGCTTGGTCTGGAGGAAGACAAAGAGGTGGTTAGCTGCAGCCCACAGCCCGGGTTTGAAACAGGCATGTTTGAGCGAGTGTTTCAAAGGATGGCAGTGATCTGCTCATTTTTATTACATTCGTGGGGCAGAATTTGTCAGCCCTTGGTGACACCCATTATAATGCTTTGACCTCATTCAGTCACCAAAGGGCAGATTTCTCTTTGTTCGCCAACGGAAACACAGCATGGCAAGTAAACGTGAGTTCTAAAACGAGACTGTCACCAGGGGTATTTATGAGCCTATCATGTCCCTGCTGTTGCACTGAGAAGCTCACCTTTGAAGAAAGAGGCATATGTGTGCCCCTTATAGGCCCTCGTGTGACAACAGTGGTTGCCATTTATTAACCCTGTTTATTCCCATGAGACAGGAGAGGTAATCTTAAGGTGACATAAGAGAGTCTTAGGAGGCTCTCCTTTAACATATAGGGTCATTTACTCACTTGACAAACAATTGTATTTTTATTTTTAAATTTAAACTTTTTTTTTATCCTCACCCTATTGATTTTAGAGAGAGGGGAAAGGAGAGAGAAACATCAATTGGTTGACTCCTATATATGCCCCAAGTGGGGATCAAACCTACAACCTGGATAGGTGCCCTGACCCATAATGGAACCCGCAACCTTTTGGTGAAGAGAATGACACTCCAACCAACTGAGCCAAAGCACAACAAACATTTCTTGAGCATGTGTATGCTGAGCTAGGCCACGGGAATGACAGCCAGGCTTGGACCCTGGCTCTGTCCTCGAGGCTCTTAGCCCAGCAGCCTCAAGCAGCTGAGCCCTACAGGAACACAGAGAGATGCTCCAGGACTGGCCTTTTCAGCTAGGAGCCACAAGCGGTTCTTTGGCCCCATGAGTGTGGCTCTTCCACAAGATACCACGTATGGGCATGCACATATAATGCGATTGAAACTTCGTGGCCCATGCACAGAAGACTGTTTTCGGCTCTCAAAAGAAATTTCAGTTGTTGTACTGTTGATATTTGGCTCTGTTGACTAATGAGTTTGCCAACCACTGAGCTAGAATATCACACAGGCTTTAAGACTCAAGAATGGATTGTGAAAACTGGGTCCATTTGGTACCTTTAAAATGGTTAAAATGGCCAATGTGATATATATTTTCCCATAATTAAAAAAAATAGTAAAAGAAAAAACTTTGAGAAAAAACAAACAAAACAAATATCAGAAAATGTAAAACCAGGTAGATCCATGTGGAAAGCTGGGACAGGGCAAGGTCAAAGACACAGAGTCACAGAAAGCACGTGTTGGCAAGTTTACTCACAAATCCCAGAGCGTTTAAAAAAAAAGAGGAAGCAATGACCCCTTTCCACAGGGAAGGGAGGAGTCATTGGGCAAGAACTTTAGAAAGGCTACCTAGGTAGAAGCAGGGGGTGTGCAGCTGGGATGTCTCCACCTCTCTGTGCTTATCATCATCTGTACAAGGAGCAGATTGGGCCCAATGACCTTGAAGATCGGTGACTATGAAATAAAAGCAGAATTTTTCATTTGAATGGAACTATGTACAAAAAGTTAGCGAAGGTGATATTTATATCATCCAAGAGAGCTTACAGTGCCATAGAGCATTAGAAGTATGAGGAATCTTAGCAGTCTAGACCCAAGAGAAGAAACAGGGGCCCAAAGTGGTAAAGGTCACAGAGCTTGTTAGGGACAGAGCTGTGGTGAGAGCCCAGACTTTGGATTCCCCATGTTCTGCCTCTTTCACAATGCTTACAGATTGGCAATATTTGAGGTTCCTAAGAGCAGAATTCTGGTTATCTATTGCTAGTCAATAAACTTCCCCAAACCAGTGGCTTAAATATTAATTTATCACTGTCTCTTGTGGTTTTGTGGGTTGACTGCACTCAGCTGGAGCCTCCTGGTAGAAGTCAAATGGAGGCTGGGGCTGCGGTCCTCTGAAGACTTGGGCGGGCTAGATGTCCAAGGTGGCTCACTTACATGGCTAGTAGTTGATGCTGGCTGTTGGCTGGGAACTCAGATGACTGTTCACTGGAGCACCTACTCATGTCTCTCTGTGTTGGGCTTCCCACAGCGTGGGCCCTGGGTCCCCAGAGGGAGTTGTCCAAGGACGAGTGCTTCAAGGGAATGGGAGTGTGTCTCAGTCCATTCTGGTTGCTATGACAAAACAACATGAACTGGGTAACTTAAAATCAGTAGGAATGTATTTCTCACAGTTATGGAGGCTGGGAAGTTCAAGGACACAATGCAGGCAGACTCAGTGTCCAGTGAGAACCCACTTCCAAATGGCCATCTTCTCTCTGTGATCTCACAAGATGGAAGGTGAGCTCTCTGGGGTCTCTTTGATAAAGACATAAATCCGAGTCATAAAGGCATAGTGTGCATGACCTAATCACCTCCCAAAGGCCCCATCTTCTAATACTATCACCTTGGGCTTAGAATTTCAACATACGAATTTTGAGAGGACAGAGACATTCAGACCACAGTGAAGTGGAAGTTGCCAGTCCTCTTAAAAGTGAGTTCTGGAATTGACATAGAGTCACTTCTTCCATGTCCTTTCTGTCTCAGTTCCTCCCAAGCCAGCCAGATTCAAAAGGGTAGATAAATAGAATCCACTTTTAAAAAAAATATATTTATTGATTTTTTACAGAGAGGAAGAGAGAGGAATAGAGAGTTAGAAACATCAATGAGAGAGAATCAACGATCAGCTGCCTCTTGCACACCCTCCACTGGAGATGTGCCCGCAACCAAGGTACATGCCCTTGACTGGAATTGAACCTGGGACCTTTCAGTCCGCAGGCCGACGCTCTATCTACTGAGCCAAACCAGTTTCGGCAGAATCCACTTCTAGAAGGAGTTGAAATGGAGTCACATGCAGGGAGAGGAAAATGTAATGGTTCCCAGCTTTGAAGACAAGCTACCATAGCAGCACTTCTGATTTTTACCACAAATTATCCTTTGGGTGCCCTGTTTGGAAAAAGGATACTATGCAGGTATTAACCAAGCCTGACATTTTTTATCTTAAAGGGATCAAAATCAATTGAATTCAGGCTTCAGTACAAGTGTTTGTTTGTTTGTTTGTTTGTTTAAAAACCTACCAAATTGGGGATCACTTAAGCCAAACCATGACATAGCAAGTTCCTAAAGAAATATCGAATGAGGAATGCATGGGGACATCTAGTGTGGATAGAAAGGTGGAATCAAGAGTGCTAGGCATTGAAATACTGGAAGACCCTCATCTCCCTTTATTATGAAAAGCAGGGAAGTAGAAAGGAGTATCTCAGCTCTGCTAAAAATAAACTCCTTGAGGGCAGGGATTATTCCACATTCATTTCTGTATTCCTAATGCCTGGGCTAGTGCCTCGTAGGTTGTAGGTGCTTAATTAATGCTTAATAAATTGAGCTCCATTAAAGTACCATTCTTCGCAATTATAATGCAAACTAGCATTTATTGTCATATGCCAGGCATTTTTCTAAGCACTTGACATGTGTCATCTCATCTAATCTTCACAAAACTGTATAATTATCTGTAATTACTACAGGCCTGATTTTCAGCAGGTGAAAGTCAGGAAAGCCTGATTGATTATTGATATTAAAATGCTTCCACATAGGTTGGTAATTAACAGCTTCTCTGTATTCCCTGAATAAGCCCCTCACTTCACACCTGAACACCCCAGCCCAGGAGAGACCCAGGTGGGCACTATCCTGGGTAGAGAGCCCTGAGTGCTTCCTCCACAGTGGTCATGCATCTCCCTGTCCTGATTGGACCAACTCTAAAGGAGTAGACAGAACCCTGGCTCATGTATTGATGGCACCTAGGCAGATACATGCTCGGTGCCTGTCTAGCCACCCAAGTCTGGAATGAATCTTTAAGAAGGAATGGACCTAGAGTCACCCTTCAGTGGCCACGGGTGGGTTCGGCAGCCTCTGAAGCACACCTAATGGGCTGTTAAATTTCTTGAATATCACTCCTGATTATCTACATGTTAGAGAAAAGGGAGTTGAGGATTTTAAAGAGTTTTTAAATGACTTAACCAAAGTCACATAGCTAGAGAGGGGTGGATCCAGGAGCTGGGCAATGCCTCCAAGATCTATGCATTCTGCTATTGCTCGATCCTCTATGTTAGGTGGCTCAGGCTGCTGCAACAAAGGACCACAGGCTGGGTGCTTCAAACAGCAGAAATGTATCGCCACACAGCTCAAGAGGCTAGAACTGTGAAATAGAAATGGGCTGTATTGGTTTTCTCTGAAGGCTGTGAGGGAAGGATCTGTTCCAGGCTTCCGGATGCCCATCTTTTCCCTGTGTCTTCCTTCTATGTGCGTCTGTTTCTGTCCAAATTTCTCCTTTTTTATAAGGACACCGGTCATATTGGAGTAGGGGCCCAGCCTACTCCGGTATAATCTCATCTTAACTAACTACATCTGCAATGATGCAATGATCCTATTTCCACATAAGGTCACATTCTGCAGTACTAGCGGGGAGAGAGGGAAGGGGCACACAATTCAACCCATAAAGCTGTTTTCTTTTCAATGAAACTTCTCGCATCTCTGCATAACAAACTTAACTGGGCATCCACATAAATTATCTGGATCCACTAGCTTCTTGATGCATGCTTAACCATCCCTAACCATCCCCTCCAAAACCCACAACACACCCACTTCAATCAGAAGTTGTCTGAATTGGTGCTACTCAGCAATATTTGCCCTTCCCCCATGCAATCCATATCTTTCTATTGTGCCCATAGCATGGATTGTCCCAATCCATTTTGGTATATCTAGTGGAAGGCACTGAGATGAGGTGTTTTTACTCATTTTATTCCTTTTTGGTGCTTCTTTAATGTCTTTAAGCTTGCTGACTGCCTGACATATGAGTCAGCTCTTGTGCCTTCAGTACTTGAATGAACTCTGCAGCTCAACAGATCCTGGAACTGCTGATCATGTATGGTGACTTCTTTCTGAGTTCCAAAGAGATACCGCAAAGGCCTTTCCCAACAAGTGCTATGGGAAGCATTGCCTTTGGGACTCTTCTCTCACCAGGAGCTTCAGCTATATTCTGTGTGTGAGATGCTCATCTGATTTTCTTACACACTCCTTCCAAACAGACAGTAACCTTGGTCTTAGATGCAGTGTCCTCAGACTTGGAAACTCATTGGACCAAAAATGTCTACAACTTATTTTTTCCCCTTAGATTCTCTCTTTTTTTTTATTTTATTGATTTTCCATTTTTAGCACAAGATTGATCACCAGCCAAATACCAATTTACATACAAATTCTGCTAAACTCAGCATCCTATATACTTGGGACTTTTTCATCCATAAACCAATTTTTTAAAGAGAGAGATTCTATTATCAGAAGTGTCCCTGATGACACCAAGATGGCCTACCGGGAGCAAACTCGGGGGGCCCTCAGCCTGGTAGGGTAAGCTCAGCTGATTTGTGAGCATAATAATTACGAAGTCAATATTGTAGGTTGATACTGTATGGGCAAGTTCATATTTTGCTTACTTTTATGGCCACGAGTTTGAACTGCAAACCTTGGTCAGCTATCTTACAATTTCACTCAACTAAATTTAACAAATGGTCTTTGAGTGCCTACTATGTTTCTGGCTCTGTTTAGGTACTGAGATTAGAGCAGGAAACAAGAAGGACATGGCCTTGTTCCCATCATGTCTACAGTATAGTGGTGAAGCAGATATCAAACAGTTATGCAAATGATTATTTCATTAGCAAGGTCATAAGTGCTATGAAAGAAAAATACAAGGATACTGTGAGAGCATGAATAGGAAATCTAATTAAGTGTCATTTAAAGCAAAACCTGAAATATGTGTAAAAGTTCACTGGGAATAAGGATGAGCTGAGAAGGAGTGCTACCCAAGCAAAGAGAACAGCATGGAAACAAAAGAACTTCATGAAGACCAGCTTAACCTGAGCACAGAGAGGAAGGAAGAAGTGCCAGGAGATTGGGAAAGAGGGGGGAATCTGAGCCTTAGCTGTGTTAAGAATGTTGGAATTTGTCACACAAATCTTTTTGAGTCAGACCCTTCTATCTCTTGGGCCCTAGTGTGCTTATTGTGGGACTCTGCCCTCAAGATTCTTAGAAGTTTCATTGTTTAATGAAGAGAATCTACAAGGCACACACTAAAGATCTTTAGAAGCCTTTTATCTTTTTGGAAGAATTTCTAAGGTTGCATCTTCGATCTTTCTGAGATTTAAACAAAAGATCTTAGAGCTATATCTTGAACTTATATTTTCTCAGATGCCATTTTTTAATTTGGGATCCTTTTTTCTGGCTTAAAAAAAAAACTGTTCTAGGATCTATAATAATAAAAGGGTAATATGCTAATTAGACTGGACGTCCTTCCAGATGTCTTTCCTTCTGGACAAAGCTACAGAGGGCGGGGCAGTGGCAGAGTCTCCCTAGCCATGGCTGCAGCGGGCAGGGGCCCGGGACAAGGCCCTTGCATGAATTTTGTGCATTGGGACTGTAGTATTTATAGTCTCCAAATAGCTTGAAAACTTAAGAATTCATTCCTTAGTCCACTTACTTCTCTGTCGGTGTTTTGTTTTGGCAGCACCTTCAATACTCTGCCTGGAAATCAAGTTTACTAGATTATATAAATATATTTTCTACTTATGCATAAGAAACAGTTTTTGCTGAAACATCTTCCATTACATTCAAGGCTCTTCTTTTCATCAGTTTCTAATAACATTTCCCTCAGTTTGCTTCAAGCCCTCATCAGCCCTCCTGGAGGCCCTTCCAGCTTTCCCTCACTGTCCTCACTAAGGGCTTCCGGAGCCCACCTGCCACTGGGTCCCTAAGCTAATGCCATATGTTTTAGATTTTTGTTACAGTAGTCTCCCACTTCCAGATTCCAGAGTTTCTGTTTCTATTGCTGCCAATTCCATTCCTGTTGCTTCCAAACTTAGTGGCATGAAATACTATGCTAACGGTTTATGTGGATCAGGAATTCAGAAAGAACGTAGCTGGGATCACTTGTATCTGGCCTGTCTGGAACATCAGCTGGAAATACTTGAAGATTGGGAGTGACTCTACAACTGCAAGTTTGGAGCATTTAAAGGCTTTTTCAATCTGTCTTAGCACCAGGTCTAGGAGAACCCGAAGATTAGACTTTTGACTGGAGTACCTATCAGTCTGGCTACTCCATGTTGCTTAGCTTTCTCACAGTATGGTGCCCTCAGAACAGTCAGACTTTTCCCATAGCTGCCCAGCTCCCATTGTAAAGTTTCTGGTGAACAAGTCAGAAGCTACATGGCCTTGATGCCTCAGCTTCAGAATTCATTCATGCATGGTCACTTCTGCCACATTCCATTAGTCACATGGAAGTCCCAAGCCTATTCAGATTCTAGAGGAGGGGACATAGACTCTTCTTCCTCATGGGAAAGTGTCAAGTTCACATTGTAAAGGAGGATGTGGGGTGAGATATTTTTGAGGTCATTTTTGCAAACTATAATCTGCCACATCCAGGAAGGTCATTTCTGATGAAGCAGAACTGAAATGCAGTTGTTTTATGGCCAGACCCCAATTTCTTTGCTATAGCATGCTGATGAGTCAATAGCATCATTTGCATGAATGAAGGACCTTATGTTATTAGGGAAAAAAAGTTGAAACATAAGGCAAGAAGCCAAATTCAGTCTCAATTGAACATTCTCTATCTTACAAATGCAGCATAAATGTGTTTTCCATAGTTCTTGCAGAGCAAACAGCTGCATTTATTTGCGTCCAAAAACATGGAAAAATTACCGACTGTAAGCAAAGGGGAGGAACTCGAGAAAAATATTCAAATGTCTATAAGTGTAAATTGTCATAAAAATCGTTGTAAGGTTGTCTAAAGCAAGTGCTGAAACCTTCTCCTAGCCTGAGTATTCCACTTTCAAATGACCCCCTTCCCATATAATGATGACATTCGCTATGTACTACTTCTATATTTGTCTAAGAGTCAAATGCTGATTATACAATACTTTCTTGTGTTAACTTGATCGACCACTCCCTCCTATCTCCAACACACACAAGTTTAGCGCTCGTTCTCTCTCTCTCTCTCTCTCTCTCTCTCTCTCTCTCTCTCTCTCTCTCTCTCTCTCTCTCTCTCTCTCTGTCTCCAATCACACACACACACACACACACACACACACACACACACACGCATACACAAAATTTCCTGTATTCCTCTAGAGTCCTTTAGATCGCCTTAGATTCCTTATACAGACTGGTATATTTTTCATAGTTAAGACTTGGCTTGGACAAAAACATAGGACATATACACCTATGTCCAAGTTGATTTTACCCTATGTGAATCCCTTCCTTTTGCCCCATGAATAAAGACACAGTCTGAAAGAAGATGGCACCAAAGAACCTTTATAAAATTCTCATCCCTTTCCAGCCAACCCTTGATCATATTTTTTCTCTGGTTTGTGAATCTGAAAATGTCAGAAATGCATTGTTCCCCACAATTTAGCATTAGCAAGAGAGCTCTTTGAAAGGATTCTATTACATCTTTATGTATTTTCAAATAAACTAGGTCTTGTCTAAAAAGTTTGATTTGCACTGCAAATTCCAAAAGTTATGGTAAGGATTTTAAGAACTAAAGAAGGAAATACCACTCAGTGCTTACTGTGTCCAAAGCAACATGCTAGGCACTTTTTTAGAGAGATGTGCATTGTAGGGCGTGGCATAAAAGAGGTCATGATAAGTACTGTGTGTAGATGGGTCAGATGTCCAGGAAGGAGGAGGTGGTGGAGGAGAAGGGGGAGGGGCAGCATCAGGGAAAGTGGACACCTGATGATTGGGAAGGATGTCTAGAATTCCAACTGAATGGATGGTATGTGTATTGCTCTCACTTTCTTAATTAGCCCGCTGCCTCCTTACCACTGCTTATGTGTGGTTTGACCATTACCAGGCTGTCCGAAACTCTTGACTCCGCTCCCACTCCCCACTGCCCTTAATCTTGTTTTCTCTATTCTAATAACACCAGCCAGGTTCCCTCCCACTTCAGAGCCTTTGCAATTATGGTTCCCTCTGCTCTGAATACTCTTCAAAAACTGTGAGAGAATATAATAAATAGCTGTTGTTTTCGACCACCAACTTTGTTGTGGCATACCCAGGAATTCAACAGAGATGTACCATGATCTTCACAGAGTAGAGGGGTTTCCCTGTCCTTCCTAATGTGTCTGGGAGCTGAAATGAATCTGGAAGGCAAGGAAGGAGAAGAATAAGAGGCACGGGTAGCACTCCATGTGATGGGCTGAGTAGCGCACACCCCTTCCTTAGGTGACATTTACGGCCAACTAAAATGAACTTGAATTATTGCTAAACTTCACCTGCCAGGTTGCTACACAGTCATGCACTTAGCTGGTCCATCTGCTTGATTTAAATGAAGAAGAGGCACCCTTATTAGCATAGTGCTCTGACCCGTTTCCTTTGAGTCTCCTCAGAAAAGCTGAGGGTGGAGAAAAGCAATCCCAACCCCAGCGGTGTTCAGTCCCATGATCTGGTGGTGATAGTTGGTCCCACTCAGAGCTGGCCTAAATGGGCTGCTTGGTGACTTCTGTGTTTTCCAGACGTATTGGCCCGAAGCTCTGCTCTGCTGATTCTCAAAAGCAGCCTGTAACTTGCTGCACTTTTTCTCCTGTGGGCTCCCAGGGAGCAGAGGTCGGCCCAGGGCAGCTCCTGAGTGATGAGCTCGAGGATTCTCAGAGTGAGACCGAAAGGCTTCCGGGTAGATTAGGAAATTCCCCCAAATCTCCTCTCCCTCCTCTTCATTAGCATTGCCACCACTACATTTCCATAATTATTTGAAGTGGAAAGAGAGCATGTTACCTGCGTAATGAAAAATAAATGGGGGGAAATAGAAACTGTGGAGATCAGTGATTGAACAGCCTCTCTCGGAAATGCACATCATCCTGTGTGATGAGTGAGTGTGAGGGCTTTGCATCCAACACACTGGTCCAGATTAAACTAGCTCTCTTCTCTCTGAGGCCTTTCACTCCAGCAATTCAAATCTGACTTCCTGCCATAAAGGCTCCCCAATTCCTCTCCTCTGTGACTACAACACCTCTCTCCCATCACAGAATCCTCCATCTCCCCTTCTCCTCAACGTCCAAGACTTATCTAAACCCTCTTGGAGATTTTGTCATTTTCTGACATATTATATAGTTTGTTTTCTACTAGATTATAAACACCCTGAGGGAAACTTCCTGTTGCATTCTCCTCTGCATCTCCCATCCCCCAGCCACCAAGCATGTGCTTTGAATAGAGCAGGGGTTTCATCTCTGTCTATTGAAAGAACAAGAAGCTAGAGGTTATGAACTCATCCTTTTAATGGACATATATCAAGAGGTGTGGTATTATTCCCCAACCATTCTTCCTCTCCTTCCTAGACACAAGATAAATGGCACTGATCTACCTATTTTTGCAATTAAAGAACCTATAGGTGTGTTCTGGCCAATGGAAAGTAAGCAGAAAAGATTCGTACCACGTCAAGGCCTGGCCCATTACACCTCCATGCATGACCTTCTATTCTCTTTCTCTTCCGCCAAGCTTGGAGACTACATCTGGAAGATGACAAGGACACAGATAGAAGGATCCTGGGTCTTTGAATCATCACATGAGGAGAAGCCACCTACCAATCAGAAATACCATTTTAGGATTTTGTGTAAGAAATAAATGTCTGCCATGTTTGAGCCATTACAAAGTTTTGGGTGTGTTTTTGTTTGTTTGTTAGTTCGTTTGTTTTGTTACAGTAACTAGGACTACCTTCACCAATATAACAGGTTTTAGTATTTCTGGGAAAAGGTGCAAAAAAACATTATTCTTGTTTTTTTTTTTTACAATGTATATAAAATTTTATATTAGTCAAGACAGGCTAGGTTACACTACAGTGACCATTAAGCCTAAAGTGCCAATGGCTTAGCGCAGTGGTCCGCAAACTCATTATTCAGCAGAGCCAAATATCAACCATACAACGATTGAAATTTCTTTGGAGAGCCAAATTTTTTAAACTTAAACTTCTTCTAATGCCACTTCTTCAAAATAGACTTGCCCAGGCCGTAGTATTTCGTGGAAGAGCCACACTCAAGATGCCAAAGAGCCTCATGTGGCTTTTGAGCCGCAGTTTGCCTGGCTTAGTATATGAAAGCTTTATGTTTGGCTCATGCTGTGTATCCATTACAGGGTTTTTATTTGTGTTCAAGTCCAATGAAGCCTCTAGTCCACACTGACACTCAGGTACCCAGGCTGACGGCCTTTCTACCATTTGTAGCTACAACATCTGGGAGGGGTGGCCTTCTCATTCACTTTAGTAGGAGAGGAGAGACCAAATACGCCCTTCCCTGTTCATCTGATTGGCCAGAACTTGTCATGTGACCCTAAAGAAAAAGAGCTGGGAAGCACCCACATTAAACATAATATTTTGTGAGCATTACTGTCTTCGCCACTTTCCAGAAAGCCTCCTGAGTTTCCTCTAGCTACAAACACTGGATTCTGGGAGCACTGTCTGTGCCCCTTCTTTATAAGAGGTATTTTTTTACACTATATGAACACACACACACACACACACACACACACACACACACACACACACGTCTACCGTATATCTATGTAAAAGAGAAATCACTTGCTACATGCCACTCTCTTATTTTCAGGTATTAACTAATTTAAAACCCCACAATAGGCCCTGGCCAGGTAGCTACTCTGATTGTCTCAAACCAACAGATGAGGAAAGTGGGGCACAGGGGGCTAAGTTCCAAGCCGGATTCCAGCCAGGATGCTAGCACAGCCTGTTCACTCACACAGAGCATGCTCTGAACTACTCCACTACATTGCAGCTTGTCTTTTTAACTTCCTCATTAGCAGAGATTAAGATATAAAATTGATTTATTGCTTTATTTCCCATAGTGCCAAGTTCAGTGTTGGACACATAAGCAAGTTTCCTGAAAGGTACTGCACACAATTAGTACCTTTCTAATCAAGATTGTCAACAGAGCTGGTCTTTTAGTAATTGGATCTTCTGCAATGCTGGTTGACCCTGAGGTTTTGGAAAGTATTTTAGGAGATGCGATTGTTTCTCCTTAAAAAGCCACAGGTCTTCAAAAAGGTAAAATCGCTTCGTTGGGGACAGCTAGGAGATAGCAAAGCAGGAGGCAGCAGAAGTGAAGGTAAGACACTGAGGAAAGACTTGAGCCACTTTGCTTATATTGTGTTTTATTTTGTGCTTAAGAGACTGTTAAATTGCAGTAGGGAGGTGTGGCTGCTAAATCTATTTGGTCTTCATTTGAGTCCCTTGACTTCGTAAATAAATCCAGATCCCCAGAGAGGACTTCCCTTGGCTTAAATGTGGATTCCTAGTAAGCTATAATCCCCTGCCATTGGCCGTGGCCTTCTATAGATTAAATTTATAAAAATTAAATTACAACCCAGCAATGTGGCTCCCAAATGAAATGTAGAGGGCAGAGCACCTGAAAACACCAGGGAAATGGTCGTGAGAGGGAAGTGTCAGGGACCCGGTGGCCAATCTCACCTGTCTGCACTCAGAGAGGCAAAGGTCCCGTTCATTTAGAAAGAAATGGGATTGTGAGAGCCAATTTAGAGCCATCAGAGCAATGAATGGGGAGAGGCGCCTCATCCTAATTAGGACTCCGCGGTCCAACCAGGCATGAATGACATCACAGTAAACCTATTTCAGGGGAAGGCATTCCCCAGTGTGACCGGGGCTGATGTCTTACGTGCAGTGAGAACCAGTGAGTCAGGGCAGGGAAAATACTAGAAAATGATCCTCTTTGATGACTAACATAGAGGGGGCTTTTCTCCCATTGCCCTGATGGAAAAGTTGGAATTAATAAGGAACTATCAGTTCCTGCTTGGATGTTGTATGGTAAAAGTGGAGACATGTATGTATTTAAATGGGAGGGACTGGGTGGCACAAGAAATCTATCCTGAGAAGGCGGGACTAAGTGATGCTTTGTCATTAACCAATCCACAGGATTGCTCTGCACTACCTGTTGAAAGGTAACAATGCCCAAGTCACCTTCAGACATACTGCAGAGCCCTAACCAGTTTGGCTCAGTGGATAGAGCCTGCGGACTGAAGGGTCCCAGGTTCGATTCCAGTCAAGGATATGTACCGTTGGTTGCGGGCACCTCCCCAGTAGAAGGTGTGCAGGAGGCAGCTGATTGAAGTTTCTCATCGATGTTTCTAACTCTATCCCTCTCCATTCCTCTCTGTAAACAATAAAAAAAATGTATTTTTAAAAAACAAAAACAAAAATCACAGAGCAGAGCTTGACCCAAAGTATTTTCTAGATTAAGCAAACAAACAAATGAACAAAAAGCCTGAAATTTTCCTAGTACCATACTAGAGATCTCGGGTTTAAAAGAATATTGGAATTTAAAGAAAAATGTTTCCATGAAGATGGACATGATTTTTGCAGAAAAGTAAGGCTCACATATCAGTTAGGGTTCTTGGTATTTTAATATAGTCTACAAATATTTTTATTTTTTATTTTTGTATTGCACAAGTTTTTATTTGCTTATTTGTTTTGCAACTTGATGTTGCTCAACAAATATTTACTGAGTCCTAAAACAGGCCAGGGACTGTTCCAAGCCATCCCTGAGAATGATGTGGTGACCAGACCAAGTCCTTTTCCTCATAGAATTTTCTGTTCTAGAGGAAGAGACAATGAACAGTAGGCAGATAAACTAATAGTTGTGTGATTTCTTACTGAGATAATTGTGATGATGGAAAAAAAATAGTGTCTTAGTCTGTTCAGGCTACTGTAACAAAATACCTTAAGAATATGATGTAACAAAGTACTATAGACTGGGTGCTTATACAGAACAGAAATTTATGTCTCACAGTTCTGGAGGCTGGGAAGTCCAGGATCAAGTGCTGGCAGACGTAGTGTCTGGGGAGAGTCTGCTTCCTGGTTGGGAGAAGCCATCGTCTTGCTATGTCCTCACGTGGTAGAAGGAGAACAAGACAGCTCTCTGAGGTTTCCTATATAAGAGCACCAATCCCATTCGTGAGAGCTTTCTCCTGAAAGGGATAGCTTTCTATATTTTCTGTGCAGCCTGAATGCTGGCATGGGGAATTGCAGTTCTTCTAGGACATTGGTTCTCATACTGTGTAGGACCTCAAGCCCCCAGAGGTCTTGTTGAGGCTCAGTTTGTTGGGCTCCACTCGCAAAGCTTGTGACTCAATATGCCTAGGGTGGAGCCTCAGGATTTAGATTTCACGGGTAAACTAAGTTAAATAGTGTCACCCCTCCCCCCACCCACACACACGTACAGACTTAAGGTTCCTGTCTTCCCAGAACCTCAGAAACTGATCTTATTTAGAAGCAGAATCTGGTCATACAGGATCAGGATGGGTCTAAACCGAAGATGACTGGTGTCATTTGGAGAAGAGAAGAGATAGAGACACACAGGGAGAAAGCCATGTGCTGCCAGAGGCAGGACTGAACTGGTGCATCCGCCAACCACGGAACACTAGGATCGCCAGCAACTACCAGAAACCAGGTTGAGACAAGAAGGCTTCCTTAGAGCCTTCATGCGTGTTCTTGAAGTGGCCTACACTTAGCTGGGTTGCAGAGGAATGAGGACTTAACCTTGTTCTTCATTTTTTAAATCATTCTAACATGACATTGTTTCAATTACAACATCTTGGTTTTCCCCCCCTAATTATAAAAGTAATGCACATGTTAGAACAAAGGAAGGGTGCTTTCTAAGGTTGAGTTTAAAAACAAAACAAACAAAAAAAAACCCTGCTTAAAAAATAAAAATATCCCTGCTTGCCTTCCATTGGTTAGACCAGTGGTGGACAAACTCATTAGTCAACAGAGCCAAATATCAACAGTACAATGATTGAAATTTCTTTTGAGAGCCAAATTTTTTAAACTTAAACTTCTTCTAATACCACTTCTTCAAAATAGACTTGCCCAGGCCATGGTATTTTGTGGAAGAGCCACACTCAAGGGGCCAAAGAGCTGCATGTGGTTCAAGAGCCGCAGTTTGCCGACCATGGGGTGAGACTATCAGAAAATACAATATTGGTTAACTAGACTAGAGGGCTTTTCCCTGAGGAGGGAACACATTAAATGACTGTCTAAAAAGCCAATCCTAGTAAATATGAGCAACTTCATCCCAGCAAAAGGTGGGAGTTTCCTTTTTCTTATCCTATTCAGTGAGTTAATATCAACTCCAGGTTTATCATCAGTCTAAGATTTGCCTTAAAATCTCATTTATATTAACTCAAGGCACACTCTTAGAGTTCAGGACTTGCGTTTTTCATACACAGTCATTTGTGGTGTCTCAGTATTCGTATGCACGCATAGCTTTTCCTCCCTGAACTGCACATTTCTTCCTCTCTGTGACACCATCTGCTTCCCCCACCTAAGCCACTTTGCAATGCTATTATAAAGTCGGCGTCAACAGCTTCCCACCTGACCTGGAAATCAGGTTTCTGTGGGAGACAGTAATATATTTTTTTCAAACCATTAGACAGATCACGACAAACTTTTCTTCTTTTTATTTATGCATGAATACATTGAAATAATCTCAGCCAAGTGTTTATACATGCTCTTTGCTTCAATTCTATCCCCTCAACCTGTGCTAAATTACAGGTGTTTAAGTCAAACATGACTCCCATGAGCCTGCCCCAAGTCCATCCTTTTTGTCCCCTCAAGAAATCCCAGCCACCCTTTTCTGAACCTCCCCAGAAACTTGCCATGGCATAGCAAATAGCCAGAACTGGACACCACCTCTCCTGCGTGTTGCATCTAAAAATCAAAATGCTACCTTTTAAAAATGAAAAAGCCAGTAAAGTGCCTTTCAAGGTTCAATTTGAGTTTAGAAAATTCATTACAATGAGAAGAAAAGAAAGAGGATTTATATATATATATATATATATATATATATATATATATATATATATATATATATATATATATATCTCGCTGGATAGTTAGTGGCATTGATAGATCATGGCAGAACCATCCGCAATATGGCCAAATAATTTCACTGGAGAAGATTTTATATAGCTACAGCTAAAATCCAATGAGCTGATGCAGAAGGCTCAGTATAAAATATAACAGTGACTGTGAGCGCCAAATCAATCTGGGAACTTGGAGGGATGGGGGAAGCCCCCTTCATGGATGCGACTAAGTGGAGCTGTAAATTCAGAGGCTTCGGAGTGGCCGGGCAGTGGGTTACAGCAGGTGATTTAAGAGATCTCACACAAAACACCAGCAAGTGGTTGTGAACACTGATGCTTAGAGAAGCATGTGACTCTGCAGTATGTCTGCGAAAAAAAGCTAGAAGGATATTCTTAAGGACAGAGATTTGCAATCAGGTGGCTAGGTTTGCAATTGGGTCAAGACCCCATGTCCTACTTCAATTTTCTCCTGTATCTGATGTAATCAAAATAC
The DNA here is from genome assembly GCF_964339955.1 of Pipistrellus hanaki. Lineage (NCBI taxonomy): Eukaryota > Metazoa > Chordata > Mammalia > Chiroptera > Vespertilionidae > Pipistrellus > Pipistrellus hanaki. The sequence goes on along the minus strand of NC_140503.1, from coordinate 197,539,615 downwards.
ATTGAGCACCTATATTCATTTATTCACTTATTAACCAGCAATAGGATACCTCAATGAGCCAGAATCTATGCTACGCTCTGAGGCTAAGAGTAAATAGGACGTGATTCTGGTCTCAGGGACTCACACACATTCCACAAACACACAGACCAAATGCTTTTTGTGTGGTTCCCAGCCTGGGAGAGGGCCCTGTACACAGCTTTCCTTCCCAGCCACAATGGGGGCTCTGGCTTGGGCAACTGCCAATTGCCATGGTAGAAGGGAAGCCCCCACTCCATGAAGAACAGTCTGTTGTGCACTTCAGACCCAACACCCTCTGGGGGAGAAGGCATGGGCAGAAGGATGAGGCAGATGTGGCCTTTCCCCCAAGATGCTGCAGGGATTCAGGTGCAGACCCAGGGCTCTTGGCTTAGCGGATGGGGATGGTTGCTTTAGAAACCTGCAGATGCAGAGAGGGCCATGAACAGAAGGACGGGCGACAGTCAAAGGGCTGTGGATCAGAGGCACTCTTCGGGCCTGGCCCCTCTGCACCTGGGGAGGTGGGAAGGGCGGTAATCCCCCTGATGAGAAGAGTAGGGATGGTCCCAGCGTTCCTCAGCCCTATGAAAGGACAGAGGGATATGTAGGCGCAAAGCTGTGAGCACGACCTCTGGAGCCACACTGCCCAGCTTTGAATCCAGTCTGTGTCACCTGCTGACAAATAATATATTTATCTTCAGTCTCCTCATCTGTAAAGGCAGAGTCTAACCCCACCTGACGGAGAGCTATGAAGATTTGATTAATGGACATACACAAAGGATTTAGAGCAGGGCCTGGCGCAGAGCATGTGCCATGTCAATATTAGTATCACTACTCCATGTGAATGTTAGTGTTACTACTCCAAGCCACGTCACTGCCTTCCTTTCCTGGTGGCCACATTGTAAACATACTTCAAGATGGCCCCAAATCGCCGAAACCGATTTGGCTCAGTGGTAGAGCGTCGGTCTGCGGACTGAAAGGTCCCAGGTTCGATTCTGGTCAAGGGCATGTATATTGGTTGCGGGCACATCCCCGGTAGGGGGGTGTGCAAGAGGCAGCTGGTCGATGTTTCTCTCTCATCGACGTTTCTAGCGCTCTATCTCTCTCCCTTCCTCTCTGTAAAAAATCAATAAAATATATATTAAAAAAAAAAAAAAAAAAAAAAAAAAGATGGCCCCAAATCAAGTGGAGTTGGAGGTGGAAATTTAATTTGGCCGATGGGCACAAGGCTGGGAGGCAAGGTGGAGCATCTGAGGCTTTGGAATTGGAGAAATATTTGCCACAAGCCATCTCTGTGATCCTGACAAGGACTTACCTTCTCCAGTCCTTTTAGTCTTCTCATCTATAAAATGGGGATAATGATAGCATTTACCTTCTAGGGTTGTGGTGGGGCTAAATGCAAAGCATTCCTTTATTTTTTATTTACTTCTGTATTCAATTTACAGATTTGCCCCACTATGCAGCTGTGCTTACAAGGCAACAAACTTGTTTCACAATTTGAGGGTGGGTCCAAGGCACATATACGGTCCTTCCGGGCCTCTCATGAGAAGGCCCAAGCCTCAGTTGCCACAGAAACTTGACCTAATTCTTGCTTCTGAATGGGATATACCCCATGTTTCTTGGCTCCAGCCTTCAAGGACTCGGACACCATCAACACCTCAGCTCAGCATCTGTGGACCCTCAGGGACCCCTTCTGGAAAAAAAAACAACTGTTCCCCCACTGGGGAGGAGGAAAGAAGTCAGAGGCAGGAGTGTGCAGGAAATTGCTGCCCAGTGCTGGGTGATTACCGCATGTGTTAGTACCACTCCTGCCTGGGCGGTTACCAGGACTACAGGCAGTGAGTGACAGGTCAGGTGGACACCTCCTCATTCAGATGTACCCCTTGCTCCAGATCTGCCTGTTCCCAAGGAGCTTTCAGGGCAAGTTGCCCCGAATGTTTCCATTCAGAACGATGCATCCCCACTCATCTTTGGAAGCTTTTAAACTTCAGGGTGGACAGCGTGGCCCTTGGGAATGTGCTTTCATGCATTGGGAGTTGGTTTTGGACAGCAAATATGCCACAGTCAGTCACAGAGCGAAATAACAACTTCAAAAGAGCAGAGGCCAAAAGAAAGGGTTATTATTAATGGAAGGAAATTTTAAAGTCATATTAAACAGCCTCGAGTCCAGTGGAAAAAGCCAGGAAATGGGAACAAAATTAGCATTATTATAGCTTTTCATGGTAACTTACTCTGGGTTTTTATGGTGGCTTAAAAGGGGAGAAAAGAAGGGGGAGCCTCGCTGATAACGATTTCTCCGACCAAATACATTTCCCATCCAAAATGCGCCTGCGATAGCGACTGTATTTAAAATGTTTTCTTTTTCTCTCCCTTTGTGGCTGTTTACACCTCACAGTGTTATTGGAGAAAGCTAGCATTTTTGTTTGGAACAGTAAATAATAAAGCTCTTTGAGGCCTCTCAGAAAGTGGTGCCATTTAGGGCCAGGAATTATGATTATTCATTTGCATCTTAATATTCCAGGGTTTCCCAGAAGCCCATGCTGCAGGCACAGCCTCCCAGCTCCGCGGAGGGGTGGCTCTGTATATAAATAGGGCTCTGTGGAGGCCAGAGGACAAGAAGCTTCCATGAAGGACAAGACCTTTCCTTCTGTCTTTGCAACTGTTGTGGGGTCGAACCCTGGGTTCAAAATAAGACCATTGGAGGCTGATGATTGAATAAAAATAAAATAAAAAATAGGCAAGGATTTATTGAACTGGCCAGGACGGCCCCAAGAGCACCACATACAGGTGACTACACTCATGACCGCGCTGTTCCAGGTGTAGGCAGTCCTTTTAAAGGTCCGAACCACAAGAATTTTCCGTTGTTCTAAATTCTAAATTCTAAAGGCTGGGAACATCCTGCAGGGTCATTCCCAGCCACATCCTGCTGGACATTGGAATGTAGCCCTATCTTGCGATAGCAGATAGTACAGAAGCAGAGCTGAGTGGTTAATCTCTAAAGGTTATCTACAGTTTCTACTTCTGAAGCTACTGAGTCAGTGGGAATCAATCTCCTGTGGTCCTGGTCCACAGGCACAGGAAAATTGGCTTAGCTTCCAGGTCTCAATCTGGAAGCTGAGGCAACTACCCTATTGTTTAAGCAAGTCAGAATAGCAGGGTTAAAATTCAAACAGCAGTTTTTACCTAACTATGGTTGCTACCATACTTCAGCAACAATTCTCTCCTCTGAAACTGCCCACTCCCTCTGTTTCAATCACCCCAGCTGAACTAGACCACCCTTGTAGTGACTCCTCCTCCCATCACTTAAGACACAAGACCACTGATTCCCAGGGTCCCCCGCCATTGTTCTCCATTTGGCTAAAGATGCTCACAATTCCACTCTCCTGTCCCTATTACGGGGCATCTGTGTTCACATCCACATACTATGTGTGCGCATGAAACTCACATAATCTTATTAACCAATGTCACCCCAACACATTTAATTTTAAACTAGAGGGAAACCATCTTTGCTTTCCTTTTCACCCAAGAAGATGCCAGGAAGCTTAATGAATGTCGTAGACTCCAAAGGTGATTCTGAAAAACAAAAAAAAATTGGGGCACATTATTAGAATACCGAGAGGCAACAATATAAACCTCAACATGTTCATGTGTCTCCTACCAAGTTAATGGGACCAGTGCTGAGTCATTTCTCCCTTTGCTGAGGGAGAAGCCGGACGCTTCTTGTGAGATGATGGAAAACCTAGTTAACCCAACCCGACCCCATACAAGTGTTCCTCTGAACTTGCCCGAGGCCTGATGGTCCCAACTCACCCTCTCGGTGACCCTCTATTAACATATGTAAAGGCTTTCAAAGTGACTTCTAAAGCTGTCCTGTTTTGTTTCAAGGCTGCTGACAGCCTCTGATTCCCTTCTCCAGACTGAATTTGTGAATTTGCTGCACTGCCTCCTGGGAGGACTGAGCCGGATCTAGGCCATTTCAGGCTACTCATGCAAATGATTTTAGTGACCAGTAACTTCAGTTCTTCCCAGTACACACCCCATGCATGTTCACACCTCACACTCACACCTACCCCAGGCCTTCACCACCACTCCGTGGCTCATTGATGTTTCTAAGGGCAAGACCAATGGGCAGCCGACAAGAGTACTATTTAATATGTATGAGCAAGAGAGTAAGGAGGAGAGTAAACTAAGGCCAGCCGCCTCCATAGGAAGTCATGACAAGTGCTAATTTGACTCAGAGCAATCCAGGACACCCCACCCCATGCATACTGTATGACTCCATGTACGTAAAACTCTAGAACCGTGGTCGGCAAACTGCGGATCTTGAGCTCAAAATGTGGCTCAAAATTCTACGGCCTCGGCGAGTCTATTTTGAAGAAGTGGCATTAGAAGAAGTTTAAGTTTAAAAAATTTGGCTCTCCAAAGAAATTTCAATCGTTGTACTGTTGATATTTGGCTCTGCTGACGAATGCATTTGCCGACCACTGCTCTAGAACATGCATAGGACTGTAAAGTGACAGCAGATCATTAATTACTTAGGATGGAAGAAAAGGAAGAGTGAGCAGGAGGAATCTCAAAGGAAACTTTGGGGTCAGGGATATATATGCTCGCCATCTTGATTGTGGTGATAGTTTCATAGGGATATACATGTGTCAACACTTACCCAGTTGTACAGTCTAAATATATAAAGTTTCCTGTATATCAACTACACCCTCATAAAGCTGTGTAAAGATTACCAGGGAAAAGAAAGGCTCTTTGGGTTGAACTTGGAGTAGTGAGTATGTAAACTTGAGGCTCCTGGCAACCATCCTGACATTGTGAAGAAAAACATGCTTGAGAGTGAAACCAACACAGAGGAAACAGAACCAAAAGCTGGCCCACTGAGCGCCTGGATCCAGCTGTGCCTGAAACTGTCCCATTAATTTTTGCTCCTTGAAACAACACATGAGTGTGTGTGTGTGTGTGTGTGTGTGTGTGTGTGTGTGTGTGTGAGAGAGAGAGAGAGAGAGAGAGAGAGAGAGAGAGAGAGAGAGAGAGAGAGATGACCTCAGTCTGAATCGACTTTTCTCTGTTGCAGCGGAAGAGTTCCATGGATACTGTTCATAGTCAGCCAGACAGACTGAGAGGCCCTTCCTGGCCGGCACAGATCTTAAGGAGGGATTCGTCTGGGTATGATGACAGGAAGCAGTCCTGCTCTTCTGGGGTACCCCAGCCAGAGGCCCAAGGGGAGGCTTCAGCGTTTCACACTTGTGTGCTGGGCTGTTGCGGGAGAGTCACGGTCAGTTGCACATCTGCTTTGGAGTATTTTTAGAGGCAAATAGAGTGGTTTGTGGAAAACAGACGCCTGGAACAAATCTTTGAAAAGGAGAGCGCCCGTGTGCGGCCCGCTGCCAAACTAGGTCAGCCTCAGGCACAGCTGCTTGCGACAGTTTGCTCCCGAAGGTGACCGCAGGTGCGGCTCCTGTCCCCACCAGTCAGCCATCTGTGGTTTGAGACTCGCAGGCCTGGAAGAGACCTGGGTCACCCAGGCTCATGCCCCCACTTCCAGGTGGGTGTACTCCCATCCAACTCAGAACCCAGAGTGGGGGAAATACCCTGAATTCCACCAGGCGTCTCTGTCAGCAATCCCAGGAGGTGTCGCCTTGTCTGGCAGATACTGTTGAAGGGGATAAAACGAGGTGATATGAATCCAGATGAAATACATGTGGTGTGAAGGAAGCTACACGGGACTGAAATCTAGCTCAGGCCCTAACCCTCCTACGCCTCTCCCCAAGGGGTAGAAGATAGCTTACCCTCCCCCTAAGGTGGTATCAGGATGGAGATGATAATACCAAGGGGTTCATGACTCTTGGGAATGTTGACCAAATGATAACAAGCACATAAAAGCATTTTGAAACTTACACAGCGACACGTTATGTTCTACACCTGTGCTGCCCAATGCAGTAGCCATCAGCCACGTGTAGCTACTTAACTCTTGAAATATGGCAAATCTACTCTGAAATGTGCTCCATGGAAATGCACACTGGCTTTGGAAGGCTTTTGGTATTTTTTTAATAATGCAAATACCAAATTAGTAATTTTTTTATATTGATTACCTGTTGAAAGAATGCTGTTTGGGATTTTGGGTTAAGTAAAATATATTACTAAAATTAATTTCACCTGTTTCTTCTCCCCTCCCTTCTCCGCCATACACACACGTTTGATGTGACTACTAGGGAATTTTAAATTGCCTATGTGACTTGCACTTAAAGCTCGCATTGTATTTCTATTGCACAACGCCTATCTAAATTTGAGGGGTGGTGTGTTGGTGAGGGAGGTCCATGAGTCTGGAGTGAACCGGTCGGGCCATGGGGGTGAGGTAGGACAGCATTCAAAACCAATCTGCTTTGTTTGGTTGGTTGTTGTGTCTCTAATTCCCTGTGGACTGTCTTCCCTTTTCTCATCCTGCCTTCCACCATTCACCTCCTAACATCCTCCACAGGATGAAATGGGCTCAGCATCCTATGTGCTGGTCACAGTGAAACCACGGGTCATAGAGAAAATTGAATCTACTTATGTCCACTGGTTTCCTTCCCTCAGAGGAGCTCTCCTGGCTTCTCTCAGTGGAGTAATCTCCAGGACTTCCCCATAGGGTGACATGTGTGGTCTGCTGTTCAATGTCCATGTGCCCCTTTCTGGAAGCGACATGTTTTGTTTTTAGCCTGATTACCACAAAAAAGTCCTGAGGCAAGGATTTGGGTGTAAGTGATTTTGGGGAGAGGGAACCCAAAAAGCACTGTGAGGTTGTAGGGACGTGACACAGGGAAAGGATGAAAACCAATAAATGGTGGGTGGATACGACCACTGTGGGAGTGAGGGCTCAGTGGACTTTGAGAGAGGGAGTGAGCTTCGGGAAGCCACCACTTGCCAATGCTGTCACCAGAGTGCACCAAGGACCTTGGGTGTTAGTAAGACTGACACTAAACACCATTGTTAGTGTTGAGAGAAGTGGTGGCTCAAGGCAATTCCCTAACCTGATAATCCTCTTACTGTTTACCAAACTTTACCTTTGATATGCCTGTATGCATTGCTAAAGGGAAAATGTGTATTCAAGTAAATAAAAGATGGGCCAGGCCAAAAGTCAGGTGTGCCTCTTCAAGAAAGAGGTTTCCACCTGGCCCCCAATGTCTTCTAAATTCATATTTCTTGTAGAGCATTTTCATTTGTGCATCAGCCCCTCATTCAGATCCTGAACCCCACCGTGAAGGCTGCAGCAGTGAACCACATACCATAATGGTCCCACTAGGAATTAGCAGGCTAAGCTATTTATTCTCTAATATATATATTGAGTATACTCATAGGGACAGAGAATTCCCTCAGTAAGAAAGATGTAGGGACTCTTTATATGAAAAATGTCTACAAGTGGGTTTCAAGAAAGGCTGAGGAGGAATGGGAAAAGCACAGGCAGTGCTTGCTACACCTGAGAAGACAGAGAGGAGAGATAAGAAGAAATGGGATCCTTGGTGATGGTTCTGATCTGCTGGATCCATCCTTACCTGAAGCCTACACAGACTTCTTATTTATCTGTATCTATAAATTCCATATACTGTTTAAGCTGGCATGAGTTTAATTTTCTGTTAATTGCAACATAAAGATTCCTAACTCATTTCTTTCCTAACCTTGTTCCCACTACCCAGGAGTCTTCCCAGGGTTTCAAAATCAGGGATGGTGGATAAGTCACCATTTCCTTCCTTAAACTAAAGAGAAACAGTAAAATGAAGAGCTGCATAAAATGGTGGCCAAGTTCTTCTTGTGAACTACCAGCCATTCCAGGGAAGGGAACCTCACTCAACTTTCTCTGAACACTGGGAGCTCCATGTTCCAAAACAAACTCCACATCCAGTGCATTAATGTTTATTCCAGAATCACATCAAAAATCTTCCAATAGAAACACAAAAAGGTTTCTCTGATGCTCTAAGAAGTGTCACAGAGTAATAAATGGAAAATACCATGTTCCATACATATATTTTTATACAATAGAAATACATATATTTTTTTATACAATAGGAAATAATTATTTCCACCAGTAACTTATGAAACATATCTAAAGAATAATTTAAACAGGAGAAGAAAAGAAGAAATTTCTCCTGCCATTCACATCATTTCACAAAATTTCATGGATTCAGGAGGATATCCAGGCCCCAGGAAGATTAAACAGAACATGTGAGACTCCCCAAATACCTGCCTCTCTAGTATCCAATCCCAGACCCACCAGGTTGGATCAATTGGTCTTCTCTCACTTTTTGCTTTTGGGTTGAGTAGGGAGGTGGGAATTGATACAGTCCCATTCCTGATACGGCCACAAGAGGGAGTGCCTAATGGTTGGCTGTACCTGAAAGGAAATTACAGTCCAGTCTATGGAAAGTGACAAAAAAAACAACAACAACTTGATTTAAAAGGTGTCTTCTGATGGATGTCAGCATATTCTTGCTAACATGCCATGAGCATGTCACTGAACACTTCTAGTCTGTTTAATGCATCCTCTGAAGATTAAGCATTGTCCTATTAAATCTCAGTCATTTGATTTAGGGCATCTGGCTTTTCTTGGGAGCTGCTCCTACATTTTACAGGGTGAATTTTTGAGCAACAAGATTAAAGCTTCGGAGAGTTGGTAAAGTTTAACACTAAGCCCTGGGGCCTGCTAAACTGACAATTGAGCCAGAATGACTATTTAGGGAGGAAGCTCTGATCTGCATTTCACAATTGTTTCTGAAGAATGCCACCATCACCTCCTTTTCCCAGTACTTGTCTTGAGTCTTTTCAACTCATATTTGAATTGATTCTCTCTCCTCTCTCTTTCTCTATTTTATTATTATTATCACTTTGCCAGGGACTTTGGATCATTACAAGATTGCGGATAATGACAGACTATAATTAAGCCTGAAACAGATTTTTCTTTCGGGGAGAGTAGAATCTGCTCTAGCTGAGACTCCAGATTGCCTGGGCTGTAATTTGTGCTGCTGTCACAAAGGGGTCCTTCTTCCGCGTGGTGCACTGAGATGATGAGCGAGGAGCTAGAGTTGAGGGGTGTGGGCCTCTCCCCGCACTCTCTTGGAGCCAGCAGAATGGACGCCTAAATAGCTGAGTATAGCTTGAGGCTGATTACAGGCCAGATCCTGCTATTGTGCCTCATCAGTTGTCATTGTTGAGGTTGCAATTGCATGGTATGCTTCTCTTTGTCGTCTGCTCCAAACTCGCTTCTAGGACAGGAGGGAAACTGTGTGGTGAGCCTGAGGTCCGGGGTGGGGAGAATTGTTCTTCTAGTGTGTTGCTCACACCCACGGAAGAGCTTGGCAGCTCTTTGGAAATGGAAGATGGCCCGGCCTCCGCCATGATGTCAGTAGCCTTGGTATTGATTTGGCTCCCAGACTTAAGGATAATCTCTAACAAAGAGGATGAAGTCCTGGCTCTGCCTTCAGTAGCTGTGGGAACTTACGCAAACAGTTCAACTTCTATGGGCTTGGTTTTCTCAACTGTACAATGGGACAAATAACACTTACCTATTTCAATCGCAGATTTGAGTATCCAATGAAATGAAATATAAAGAGCCAAGACAAAAAAAAAAAAGACCCCAGAACACACACACACACACACACACACACACACACACACACACACACCACACTAGAGGCCCAGTGCATGAAATTCATGCACAAAGGGGGGTTCCTCAGCCTGGCCTGCACCCTCTCCAATCTGGGACCCCTTGAGGGATGTCTGCTAAATTGGCAGTCGGACATCCCTCTCACAATCTGAGATGACTGACTCCTACCCACTTGCCTGCCTGCCTGATCACCCCTAACCTCTCTGCCTGCCTGCCTGCCTGGTCGCCCCCAACTGCCCTCTCCTGCTGGCCTGATCACCCCTAACTGCCTCTGCCTCAGCCTCCACCTCCATGGCTTTGTCTAGAAGGAAGTCAGACATCTGGAAGATGGCCAGTCGACCTGGTCAGATTATATAAGATAGGATCGCTTAAATGGATGTGAAAAGCCTTTTGCAGCAGGAGGAGATACTCTTAGCAGACAAAAACACATAATCCCTATATCTGAACTGATAGCCAGCCATATACACTATACTGCCAAACTGGTCATTAAAAAATTGAATCACTTTCTTACACCTTGAACCAAACAGCTGTTGCCCTTAAAAACCCTCCTCAGCCCCTACCTTAGGGTTTGTCTTCACAGTTCACCAGAGTAGGTTCTGATTGATCAGTTTCTATGCCAATCAGCATCAAAAGCTCTGCTGCGTAGGCAGCGATTGGCTCCTCACAGTTCACCCAGATATGATTCTAATTGGTTGGTTTCTATGCCAATTAGTATCTCTGGGCCTATCTCTGGGTCTAATCATAGAGGCGGGGCTGATCGGCAGCTGCCCAAGGCTGCTGTAAACAGGCTAAACTGCTGACCTCTGGGAGAGAGAAAGAGTCTTGGCTGTCTGAGAGGCCCATCTCTCTCTCTCCTAGAGGTGAGCAGTTCACCCCACTTGCCTGCTGCATGCTTAGCCTGGTGTTCAGTTGAGCCTTTGGTCATTTTAAATGTTATGATCCTTTACATATAGATACTAGAGGCCTGGTGCACAAAACTGGTGTCCCCCAGCCAACACCTTCTCCAATCTGGGATCCCTCTCACAATCCAGGACTTCTCGCTCCCAACTGCTCACCTGTCTGCCTTCCTGATTGCCCCTAACCACTTCTGCCTGCCAGCCTGATCACCCCCTAATGACTCCCCTCCAGCATGATTGACACCTAACTGCTCCCCTGCCAGCCAGATTGCCCTTAACTGCCCTCCCCAGATGGCCTGGTCCCCCCAACTGCCCTCCCCTGAGGCCTTATCACCCCCAACTGCCCTACCTTTCAGGCCTGGTCCCTCCCAACTGCCCTTCCCTGCCGGCCTGATCACCCACAATTGCCTTCCCCTGCCAGTAATCTTGTGGCAGCCATCTTGTGACCACATGAGGGCAGCCATTTTTGACCACATGGTGCGGCCATCTTTTGTGTTGGAGTGATGGTCAATTTGCATATTACCTCTTTATTATATAGGATATATTAGAATAGTAGACATAGCAACTATTGATATGTGTCCCAAAAATATAAAGTGTCCCCCAAAATGTATACACACTTTAACAGCTGATAGCCCAATTTGAAAATGAAATGTATTTTAATAAACACTGCCTTTATAATGATTCAAAGTGTGTGTATAAATTTTTGGGACACCTATATTATTATGGGCATTGTGTGTGGATGTTTGTGTGTGTATGGTTTCTTAGTAACAGGGGTCAAATTATAGAGAGTCAGATTATGTGCCAGGAGATGAGGTCTGGACTTGACTGCAATAATAATGATAAGCTTATATGAGTGTTTCCTATGAGCCAGGCACTGCTCGGAACACTTACATGTGCCACGGGAGTGATTCTCAATAGAAGCACTATTGGAATTTGGGCAGGACATTCTTCCCCCTCTTTGGGACTGTCCTGATCATTGATAGTTGTCAAGGGTCTTGCAGGACACTCAGCATCTCTGCCAGCTAGCACACTCTCAGTCATTTGACGGCCCGACTTTCACACTTTTTACAATACCCAGCTTGAGGATCAGCTTATTAAAGCATGGGCAGTGCTGTCCAGGACCAAAGCTACGGACCACACATGGCTACGGTGTGCTGAAAATGAGCTAGTCTGGACTGAGATACACCGGAAATACTGCAGATGCAAAAAAAGTTTCCTGTGACTATTTTTTATAATGATTACATGATGCAATGATATCACCTTGGATATATTGTGTTAAATGTCGCCTTTTTCTTGGTGCTTTTTAAAATGTGGCTACCATGAAGTGGTGAAGTCCAGTTGTAGGAGACATTTGTGGTTTGTGTTACATTTCTATTGGATGGTGCTCAGATAGACAGTGGGATGTTTTTGAGAGGTTCTGAGCCAGGCCTTTTCCTTTAGAAAATGGGAATAATATTTACCTAAAAGGTTTGCGGTGAGAAATGTGCTTAGCCTGGGGCCTGGAAATAGTATGTTCTCAGCAAACAATAACTGCTATTTCTCTTGCAGCCTCTTCCCCAACAGGCTAAGCTCCCAGCTCCCTCGTTAAGCCCCGTATATTCAGGGCCCTTGTGGGGACATACCTGACACCCACTGCAGCATCAGGGAAATGGGAAGCCTTAGGCAACCAAGAATTCCCACTGGTGAGATTTCTGTTCAGTTCTTTCCGAATAGAAAGCACACTGCACTTCTCCTAGGACTTTGATGTTGCAGAGGGAGTCTCCTAGACAACTCTGCGATGAGAAATCTAGGCCACGTGATTAGCCAGAAGTGCACAGGTTCCTGGCAGAGGCTCTGAGCTGCCTCCCTCTTCTGAACTGAGGATTGGGGATCAGACAGACTCTTCCTGACAGCTCCTGAGAGTCCTCTGGCCCTCACCTCCGAGATCAGCCGCTTCTGCGGCAACCAGTTCTAGGCAGACCCTGACCAGCTTTACACAGGGGCTTTGCATTGTGTGGGACACGCACCTCTGTCCTATCTTGGAAGAACATATATCCTAATGCCCTCCTACAGGGCACCCCCAGAGGCTGCCCACCTCAGGGGTGGGCAACAGCAAATGTCTGTAAGGTCAACAATGGCCAGTGGAGACGAGAGCTGATGGAGCAATGTTTCCCTTGCATCACCTCTGCAGGCAGCTCTGAAACCCATTCACACGGACACGTAGACGGTCCAAGTGGGATCAGGAGGCAGCCCCATGGCCCCAGCCACCTTGCTTCCTCATCCTGCTCCTCACTCCTGCTCCAGGGATCACACTCCCCCAATAGCAATCCCTTCCAACAAAGCCTGGGTCCCAGGCTCTGCGTGCTGGGGGACCCAGCCAAGACAATCCCCATGGCTCTCCTAAAATGAAATTCATCCATTATAACCTTCATCCACACGTATTTTTTGAAAATCAATATCATGCCCTAATTGTATTTTAATGGAGAAATAATAGGAGTAGTCTCTAAAAAATAAAAAATAAAACATCTTGCAATGTGCACAAGTTCAGGCAAAACTCTTGCAGATGAGCGCGGGAGCAGCGTGCATGTGGCACCTTTGTGCGGATGTGACTGAGTGGTCAGAACCCTCGGAGGCTCGGGGACCTGGCTCTGGGCGTCAGCTCTGCCATTAACCTCCCGTGTCATCTGAGTCCTTTACTCTGGGCCCCGTTTCCGCAAGGATAAAATGTGGCTTTGAACTGTATGCTCGCCGAGGTCTGGTTCTGCTCTATTTCGGTTTGGTTTTCTGACCTTCTCTGAACACTTTTTTTTTTTTTTTTAATTCCAGTCTCCCTCCAGCTGTTAGAGTAGCCGTGGACAGTTAAGATAACAGCGTGCACATTGAGGACCCACCCACTGCAGACACCTACAGAAAATTCAAAAACCTGCCATGGCAGAATCTACATTCAGGAGGCAGTAGCGGGGGAGGGGGAAGGGGGAAGGGAGAGGACAGGCAGCATGCAAACAGACAGACATGAAGTGTGCCAGATAGCAAGAGGAACAGAGAAAAGTGAAGTGGGTAAGGGGCCAGGAAACATGGGGGTTTATTTTCGGAGGACGCAAGGGAGGGTTGCTAAATAAATACATCCCTTATGATGTTCATCTCAGAGAGTTATACGTGAACCCTCTTCCACTGGGAATGCCTGCTGTTCCAGTAACTATTGCTGCATAAACAATGGCCCCAACATGCAACTGCTTAAAACAGTGATTGTTCATCCTCTCGCGTTGTTTCTGTTGGAAAGTGCTCAGCCAAGTGGTTTTAGCGTGGGGGGGTCTCTCCCGCATTGCAGGGATAGTGGAGCTGCCAGAGGGAGGCTGCAGCAGCTCGGGTGTGAACCTCTGTCTCTCTTCATGTCTGCTCCGGTTTTCTCAGGGTTCCTTCTCAGTGGGGTGTTTTGAGCTTCCTCACAGCATGGAAGCCTTTGCGCAGTCACACACTCATTGGATGGCACAGAGCTCCAGGTGGCATCCAAGCAAATCAGATGGAAGTTGTAACACCTGCTGTGGTGGAGGGTCCCTAAAAAGGCCCCATGATTATTGTTCCCTAATGTCTGCCCCCTGAGGAATCCCCTACCCTAGAGGTTGGCAGGAAGGGTGACCTAATTCGAACCAATAGACTATGCCGGGCAATGGGCTGTCACTCCCAAGATTACATTATGTAAATGGCAAAAATGTGATTTTTTTTTCAGATGCAATTAATGTCCCTAATCTTTGAACTTGGAGTTCATGGTCCTGAATGGGCCCGAGCTAATCATGTGAACCCTCTGAAAGACGGGTCTAGACCTTTCCTGAAGTAAGAGGCTCCCAGAAGCAGAGACTTCTCTGTCCGTTGCTTACTGTCATGGGCTGAACTGTGTCTCCTCTAAATTTCTATGTTGAATTCCTAACCCCTGGTACCTTACAATGTGACTGGAGATAGCACCTTTAAAAAGATGATTAAGTTAAAATGAGAGCACTAGAATGGCCTAACATTATAAGAATGGGAAATTAGGACACATAGACAGACACCAAGTGTGCATGTACCTAGAGAAAGGACCATGTGAGGACAAGGACTGGAAGAAGGCTGCCATCTGCAAGCCAAACCTCTTGCCATCTACAAGAAACCAAACTTGTGGATACCTTGATCTCAGCCTTCCGGTTTCCAGAACTGTGAGAAAATAAATGTTTGCTGTTTAAGCCATCTAATCTGTGGTGTTTTGTTATAGCCGCTCTAGCAAACTAATACACTTGTCTTGAAGAAATCAGCTGACATAAAGTCTAACAGTCACAAGGAAATAAATTCTGCCCCAAACCTGAGGAAGCTCAGAAGTGCATCCATCCCTATTTGAGCTTCTTGCAAAGAACCCAGCTCAGTCACCACCTTCATTTCATCCTTGAGAGACCCAGCTAAGCCACACCGAACATATGACCCACGGAAAGTGTGAAATGATAATAAGTGGTCATTTGTTATGCAATAGAGAAACCTAACCCATCTTTTATGATTCATCCTTAGAAGTCCCAGCACTAGCTCTGCTGTGTTTAATTGGGTAAAAGTGGGCCATAATGCCGAAACTGGTTTGGCTCAGTGGACAGAGCGTCAGCCTGCGGACTGAAAGATCCCAGGTTCAATTCCGGTTAAGGGCATGTACCCTGGTTGCGGGCACATCCCCAGTAGGGGGCGTGCAAGAGGCAGCTGATCGATGTTTCTAACTTTCTATCCCTCTCTCTTCCTCTCTGTAAAAAATCAATAAAAGAAAAAATTTAAAGAAAAAAGAAAGTGGGCCATAAGCCCATCCTGATCCCAACCTTGGATGGAAGGTATTGCTGTGGCCAAATTTGGAAAATACAGCCTGTGTCACCTACATAATTGAATTTTCATTTGCGGTTTATATTCAAAACTTGCTTTCTGAATGTACATCATCTTTGTTTATACCACATACTCACTCCTTGGTCTTCTATTGAGGCCTGTTTGAGCCCCTTGGCAGATGTCTTTCTGTCCCTCTGAAGAGTCCCCAGCCTACACAATACCATTGGAAAGCAGGCTTTTCCAACCATGCTCTGGTGTTTTAGGCATTTTCTCATGTAATAGGTAGAAACATTTATTTCCTTCACCCCATTTTTGCTGCTCCTAGTGGCTGGTTCAACTGGCCAACCCTGAGGAAGCATGAGTGTAGTGAGCCAAATGAAGGTGTGAGTCCCAGCACCTTGTGACGTGGCCCCTAAATTAGGTTCACTCCACTGGTTTTGGGGGTTGTACCTGCTTTGAGAAGCCCTCGGTCTGGACTTGCACAGCTCATAGGAGCATCCCAAGAAAGCCAGAGTCCAGAGCCCTGGCCCTAGGCTGCAATCCCAGAGGTGCCCGCAGGGCTCCACCAGCCAGGCCACCCTCTCAGATGTCCCCAGCCAGGAAGGATGTTGGGACATTCTGGCATCTGAGGCTCAGTTCCCTTCTCCAACAGCCCCACCTAGTGGAACTGCCAGAGTGCTTCTCCTGGGGATAATAATAACTCCCAGCTGCCCCAGGGAAGGCAAGGGCAGGTTCTACCCAGAAGAAAGAGGCCATTCATCAGCTGGAGTCTCTAAGCTGCCTTCCTTGACCTCTTTAGCAAGACAAAAGAGGTCTTGACAGCCAGGCACTGTCAAAACAAAAAAATTGTCTAAATTCCTCTAGTTTCATTGGCCAACTGAATCATTTTACCATAATACAGAGGAGAAATGAGCAGAGCTGAGGCAGAGGAAATTGGAAGGCCATGCCTTCTACTTTGGTCATTGGGGATTGTGGGAGGAAGAAGAGAAAAGCAGGGGGAAGGCCCTGGAAGTGGGGTGGGAGGGATGCTACAGAGGTCAGGGGGAGGGTGAAGAATTCTACAGAGCCAGTGCCACTTGCCATGCATTCCAAGCAGAGGCTGCCAGGATCTAGGAGAAGCCCACCAAGTGGCCTCTTCCTACATGGCACATGGGGAGGGACAACAGCCCTGACAGAGCAGTACTTCTGGCCCCAGGGAATCTCAACATTTCTGTGCCCTGGTGAGGTGACCTGGGTGCTGAGGGGATTGGCAGGGTGGCCTGCAAGGGGAACAAAGAGGCCCATGCTAAAGGCCTAGGACTGGGGCAAATGGCCAAGATCCAGTGATGGGCCTGCCCAACAACAGCAAAACAGGTGACGCGTATTGAGCATTTGCCAAATGTGAGGCATTGCTCAAAGCACTTTCCACTTAATATCTCATGTAATCTTTGAATTCGGTTTGTGAGGTAGGTACCATTAAAACCACAGCTTTGCAGATGAGGAGACCTGCCCGAGTTCACTCAGTAAATTATATAGGATCAGCCAGACCTTAGTAGCCCCAAGGTCAGGTATCAAACCAGGTCAGGGTAAAGGTGAAGGAGTATCTAGAAAATTCTACATGCCTGTGAGGAACCATCCCTATCCCTCTCCTTCTGTCACAAGGTCTCTGAAAGTTCTCCTGAAGGAGAAACCCAAAGAGTGGAAATCTGAAAATTGTTTAACTCACCACAGCCTGAATGCTCTAAGAAGACTGTTTAAACCATGCATTAGACTGAGTTTACTGGATTGGCTTACATTTCATTTACTCATTACCCAGTGGGATGGAGTTCATACAATATATTAGGTTGATCAGAGGACAAATACAGAAGTTTAATTTTTTGCAGGCTTGAGTGGTGTGCGAGTCGATGCATGATTTGACTTCGTTTCTTAGCCTAGCCTGTCTAAAGCATTATTTGGTCTCAACTTGAGAATCAGACAGCTCTGGTTTGAATTCCTGCTGAGCTACTCACTTGCTACTTGACTTTGAACAGCTGGCTTAGCCCTCAAGGGCTTCCTTTTTCTTTCATATGTACAAAGTGTGGGTTCTGGATTAGGGTTGCCAGATTTAGCAAATAAAAATACAGGATGTCCCAGCTGGTGTAGCTCAGTGGTTGAGCATTGACCTATGAACCAGAAGGTCATGGTCAGGGCACATGCCTGGGTTGAGATCTCAATTTCCAGTGTGGGGTGTGTAGGAGGCAGCCAATCAATGACTCTCTCTCATCACTGATATTTTTTTCTCTCTCTCCCTTTACCTTCCTCTCTGAAATGAAAATATATTTTAAAAAGTACAGGATACTGTATTTATTAACACTTGAATTTTAGAAACACAAAGAATAATTTTTAGTATATGTCTTGCAATATTTGGGACATTCTTAAGCTTTAATTTTTTGGGTTTTATCTGAAATGTAAATTTAACATGAATCCTGCATATTTCCCACCCTCTTCTGGAGGTGAACTACGTGTGTTCCTACCCTAGGTCTTATTCACTCTACGAACTTGAGCAAGTTACCTAAGTGCTCTGGGCCAGGGCTTCCTGATATTGCTGGTCTTTAGCTGTACAACCCAGGGAATCCTTCAACCTCTTTGTGCCTCCATTTTCTCATCTGTGAAATGGGGATATAAGATATAAGAGTGCCTGATTCATGGAATAGTTGTGAGAATAAGCGGAGTTAAGGCATGTAACACCCTCTACTTAACACCTTCAATCGTATCCTTTCAGAGAATATCAATTGGGGAACACTTTTGGGCTAGGTGACATGAGGGGTGCCAGGGAAACAGTGATGACAGACACAGATACAGCCTCTGAAATGAGAGTTTCCTCCTGCTGTGGCTCTTTCCACATTCACGGCTTAACTGGCTATCCAATCCCCATGTCAATTTCATCTTTAATTTCCTAATGGCTCAGGGAGCATTTGTTTGAATTAACTTATTTTTTTTCTTTGCAAAAGTCCACTTTCTTCTTCCTCTGAGCCATCCTGACTAGAAATGATAGTCTGTAGTTCCATGCTGAGAGAGACCCGTTCTGGAACCTACTCATTGGAGGGTTTCACTGGTTATTTATTGTGACCGAAATGCAAACGCATCGGCAGTAAACCTAAGGGGGGAAAGCTAGCTCAGCAGTCCGCGCAGAACATAAATGCAGATGGAAGCGGTGGGAGAAAGTGTCATTTCTAGTAAGTGGAGCAGATACTCCACTTTGCTAAAAATATGAAATGCCAGAAAGTTCTCCTGATTTTGTGTGTTACTGAAAGAAATTTAAAGTTGGCCTGTTTCTTCTTCAGCATCCAGAATGACATGAGAGCTCACTATATTCAAAGTGAAAGGATAAAATAGAAAATAAAAATCTACAAAAGGGATTGTGAAAAAGAACAGAGCTTTACTGAATTCTATCAGCTCCTGCCACCTGCCAGGGGTCCTCTCTCAGCGCTGGCAAATTTCCCTTGTCATCTGGTCTCTTTCATACCAAAAAGATCCTTTCCGAGTGGTTACATGCATTTCTCTGGCCTCTGTGGACAACGTGCAAATAAATGGTAAGAAGTAGGAAGCTTGAGCTCCCCAGATCCGCTTAAATATGGAGACACTGCCTTGTCCCTGAGTTGTTGATGTTTGAGGGGGAGGGTGACATGAGACTTCCTTTCTAGTCCGGATATCTCCTTCCACATGGATGAGACCCCTAGAGCACAATACTCCCAGAGCCAACCTGCATGTTCCACTCTCCATCTGAGCCAGTGGGGGTGTCCTAATGTGACTGGTGAGTTAGCACAGAGAACCTGGGCATGCCAAGCCAGCCTCTCCCTTCCCCTCCCAGTCTGCATGCAGAGAGCAAGGGTGTCCCCTGCTCTGCATACTGTAACTGCCCTGTGGTGCCCACCTTCCATTTAAAAGGGGCTAAGCCACAAAGACACCTGGGCACACTCAGCTGCCCTGGGTAGGCATCCCTTCAACTCTAGGACTCAGATGGACGTATCAATATGCAAGCAGACCAGAGATCAAAGCCATAGTAGGCAGGAGCTATTTTTTATTCATAGGTTTACAGGACATAGCGAATTAAGAGGCATATCATTTGTTAACTCTATTTACCAAAAGGAGCTAAATATACGTTCGGCCTTAACAATGCATTCCTTGTAGCTTGCATACCACAAAATTTGCTTTCATAGACAGATAAACTATTCTTACGTTGCCTAAGTTATGCATTTAAAATACTTAAAAATGGTACCAAATGGCATATTGGCCTATTTTCTCACAGGTCTTATACATTCCTGATAGTCAAAGGGAGTGATGGGGAATGCATAGTTTCCTATTAGAAAAAAAAAGGTGGATTCTGAGACAAGCAATGGAATCATGTAGGGATCAGAGTGCCTCGGTTTAGATTTCAGTAGCTTTCCAGATAATTCTTATTCTCATTAGCGCTATAACTGGCTCTCTCCATTAATAATTAGGATGCTGTTCATTTGCCTGGTCGTTCCACCGTCTACTTGCCTGGCTGAGGCGAAGGAAATCATTATGACTTGTTCTTTTCCTCCGGTTCACTTCCATGTTCCCCAAAGAGTCTCCTCCACAGCCATCTGCCCTGCTTTTCTATCCATTTCCTTTCCCTCTCCCCCAAGTCTGGACCATCTTACTCACTGTGTCGACAGCTGGGTTATTGCATTCTATTCCAGGGTGCCATTTAACAGAAGCTCTGGTCACTGCCTAATTAACTCTACCGCTTTGAGCGAGGGGCTGATACTTCTGCAGAAGAATCGGGAAGCCGGCTCAAGAGATTTTCTTTAGGAGGCATGCAAATAGATTCCCTTCCCACAGACCTTCATCTCTCTTCCATTACACCCCGGTGGAGAAATTTCCATCCTGAGTGTTCCTGGCAGCCAGATTTCCATCGTGAGTGTTCCAGCATCCCACGCTGATTTCTTCCCTAAAAATACACAGCCTCTCACTCCACGGGGAAGAGAAATGCAGCCCTGCCATTCCCAGCGTGCTCCCTGAAGGCTGACTGTAGCCCGGAGCAATTCATCATCGCTCGTGCATCACGGTTTTAGTTTCCCCCCTCGCGGAGCTGTTCTTGTTTATCTTGTGGACATTGTGACAAGAACCAGACCCGTCTTAACCTCAGCATCTTTCCCATAGCTATGTGAGGGGAGAGGCAACCGGGCCCGTTAGAAACCCTCTTGAGAACAGAAGATTACCTGCAACTTCTGGAAGACTTTCAAGAGTAGGGTCTTTCATCGTAACGGCAGTTCTGTGGTGTTTAATTGTGAAATGGACCGGTTGATTGGATGCTGTCTAGTCAGCACTCTTTTCCTCTGGCTATCCACATTTGGTTGCATTTTTAAAATTTTCTCTCAAGGTGCTGCTATCTTCAAAATCCTGATTAAAACGTGTTCATTTGGAGGGCCTGGCAGTGCTCACAAGAAAAAAGTACAAAGCCTGTTGGGCAGAGGGCAAGTCCCTGGTTTTCCAGAATTTCTGGGCATGTTCCAGTTTTGCCACTCACTATGAAAGAATCTTGAACAGGCAACTGACTTAGAACTTTTGTGTCTATTTCCTTTTCACTGTAAAGGGAAAAATATCTGCCCTCCAAAAAAACTGGAGAACTATTTATGAACAAAGAAGATGAATACGAAAGTACATGGAAAAATATAAAGGTGGTCTTACCAGCCACTGTCTAAGGACACAGCGCCATTCAATCTGAAGACTTATTTTTAGTCTTCATAAGGGATGGCTCTGTAGAGTTTGGGGTCAGGTCCTCACTTTAAAGCTATGTGTCTTGGCCGCATGGCTAGGTGCAGGTACTCAGTCTGGGAGTCACACCACCAAGATTGTAAAGACAAAACCAGCGGAGATGATCAAGCAGTGGGTGATGGGAAGGAACGGAGCAAAAAGCACAGCCCCTCCTGATGCTATCTCCACAGGGATGGTCCCCCAAGACACTCTGCTTTGGATTCTTGTTGTTGCTTGGTGTTTTTTTTCTCTTACATTTATTACGGGAAGAAATCTTCTTGCAGAAATTGTTTAAAACTTGAGGGACTCTTGGGATGGAGCAGTAAGATTAATGAAGCAAAGCTTCCATCGCCTGGCGCAAGAACATCTCCACTCCTTAAGTCGGCCAGAACCAATATCTCCTCCCTCAGGGCAGGGGCTCTAGGGACTGCAAACGTGGATCTTGTCTGAAAGTTTTTTAAAAGAAACAGAAAAGAAATCCTGATTGCAACTGAGTGGCTTCCCCACCCCTGCTCCCTCCGATCCCCACCTCCATCATAAGCTTGGGATTTTTCTTTCATCCTGTCTCACCTGGACATCCTATCTCACCAGTCCCCCCACACCCAGCCCGGCACCCTGTGCTCCCTGGTTTTCCAGATTCTGGGCAATGGTGACCAGAGTGGTGACTGCACGTGCTTAGCCTCTAATTCCATCCCCAGCGGTGAAGCTGGGAGACTAGTACACAGCTCTGTAGAGACAACACCGTGATGTTGGAGCAGTTGCCTTCTCTATGAACATCTGAACTGGGAACATCATTTCGATCTGGCACAGGGCTGGGCTGTCTAAATGTCTCCTACTTGACTATTCGCCAAGAACCTGTTTTCCCACCCAGCCTTGTCGGAAGGGTTCCATGTGCCAGAAAGAATAGTCTGACCATGACAACCCGAGGAGTAGCTGAGCTCCCCCACATCCAGCCGCCAATGCAGGGATCGGGGCATTTGCAGTCAATGCAAACAATCAGGAAGAGGAAAGAACACAGGAGAAAATCATTGGTGCTTAAAAAATGACAGACAACATGTCACTTTTCTCCGGTTCCCTTGGTGCCTCATGGAAACATCCCAAGCAACAAGGCCACCGTGTGCAAATGAGCTAGTTCATGAAGGTCCCTGGTGTCCGAGACTGGGAGCAGCCTTCAGTCCCAGAATGTGCCCAAGAGAGCTGCTGTGACATCAGCGCATTGTTCTCTAAGTGCTATTTATTGCCTCAGTCCGCATTGCTTACAGTCTGGAAACAACACACACATTCATATTTGTGTCAAAACATCTACCTACTCATGACTTGGCAAACACAAATCATTAAAAAAGTAATACAGTACAGCGATGATGCTATGCTCATGGCTACGAGTGGTGGGGTTACTCTTTGAGAGCCACTCCTGAAACCATCCCCTTCCTATTCTCTGAAGAGAACCAGCTAACCAGGCAGAACACCCCCTGGACCCTCCACAAAACCAGATCCCTGTCCCCATGCGCTTCCTGATGGTCCACACCAGAGAGACCCATTTGAAAACAGGCCACCTGGGCCCCTGAGTGCAGACCCAGTCTATGGGATTCTATGTGTCCGGCTCCTAAGCTGGTCCCTATTGTTCAGTCCCCCCCCCGCCCCCCCTTTCTGTGTAAAGCCCCCTATCAGCACATGTCCCCAAGGGAGCAAAGGACAGGAACAGGGAGGAGTGTGCTGTCCTGAGTACCCCGGCTTCTACAATTTGGTGCTACAGCACCTTCAGAAGGACTGAACTGGCAGCAGCAATATCAGCAAATCAACAAAGCAGATGGCTACGTGAGCAGGGAGGTAGGCAGGTGGACAGGTAGGTAGGTTGCTATTCAATTACTTGAAATATTAAGTTGCCCATTAAGGGGGCAAAGGCATGCATCAATCCAAGGGCAATCTCTAGGTTTCAAAGTACATGGAGATGTGTGTGAGGTCCTCCTAGACTCTACAAACTCTTGGTTCGGAAATGCTCATCAGATGGCAATCCCTCTTCTATTGCTCTAAAGGACAGAATAGAAAGCACCATTCGGTCTTTGGGCTGTCTGCTGGCGACCCGCACACTCAGAGAGTGGGTTCTGAGAAGCAACGCATAATGGAGAGCATCGAACAGGCATTGCTGCTCCAGCCACCACGGGGCAGCGCTGAACCACAGGAAGAGGAGACCTCCTTTGTCTCCCTCCTGGGCCCACAGCCCATGCTGGGCCTAGACAGGTGTCAGCAGAATATTTTTTTTGTAGCAGAGGAAGCAATTCGTCAAACATTATCTTGTTGACACGCCCATGACAAGCATCCATATGAGCCAATGCAATCGCCAAGGTTCTGCTGGGAAGGGGAGTTGGGGGTGGGTGGGGGTGTTTGGAGATTGGGATGGCTCAAAATAGCAATGCTGAGTGTTACCTGATTTTTAAACTTACCATCAGCAAATCTTTTCAGCTGACTTTGGCTTTAAGAGTCCTTACCAGAAAGATAGCTAAAATGGGGTGAGACGGGCCCATAGTTTGTTTGGTCTTTTTAAAAATTTCATTGTTAAGAGCTGTCCTATCTTATCCGATTTTCTCTTTCCTCATTTAAAAAAAATATCACATTACTTTCCTAGATGGTATGAGTTACTACTGTACTCGTTTCTCAGGAATTAGAGGCTTCTCTATGTCTTTTTAAATGGGAGGATGGACATGGCATGCAATTAGCCAATAAATGTAATCCCTGATTAAAATGTGAGTTCTAAACGTTGGAACACGTCTAACTATTTCCCCAATGCAGTGTTCGTGTCAGACCTCTGAACCTGGCTTCCCTTTAAACATGTTTTCTCGGTTCTCTCCCGAGAGCTCGTGCTGTGTGTCCTTTAAAGTCACCGGTCACAAACTTAAGTCAACAACTATGTGTTCAAAGATCTTTGTTTTCCCTTTGAAACTGGACGCAAAGAAGAAATCCCTCCTATCGGTGGAGACGGCCGTGAAGGAGCGGGGCGCCTGCACATAGATCTCCTTGAACTTCTTGAACAGCTGCTTCTCCTTGTCCCACTGGTAGATCTGGGAGAACGTGTAGTCGCTCCCCAGGGCCAGGTAGTGATTCTCTTTGAAAGAAAAGGGCTGCAGGGTCATGGCCCCCCGGGACGGGAGAGCCTGGATCTCCACGAACTGCTTGTTGTTCCATCTCATGACCCTGGAGTCCCCGATGAAACGGGTGAGGGACAGGTAGAGGGAGTTCTGCATGCGGAAGCTCTTCACGGCCAGCACGTCTTCCATGTTGGGGATGTCGCTGTGGGGGACGAACTTCTTGGAGCTCTTATTCCACTGCAGGATGATGGGGACCTGGGAGCGGCTGGACAGGATCAGGTGCGACTTCCCGTCTATGTCTACGAACTCAGCGTCCGTGTCCCTGAACCACTCGTGCAGGGACTGGTAGGAGTAGAACCCTTTGCTGTTCCACTTGTAAACCGTCGACAGGCCGGCTTTTGAGCTGTCGGCGATGACGAAGAATGTCTCGTCCTCGATCTGGAACAGCTCAATGTCGTTGGGCTTGGAGATGCGAGAGACTTCGATGTCTTGGAATTTGACAAACTTGGTCCAGCTCTCGTCGTACCTGTAGATGTGAGAGCCGCCGAAGAGCTGGGCCACCACCACAAACACCTGGTCGTCGATGAGGATGGCCTTGCAGCCCACAATGGACTGACCTGAGCCCCAAGAGAGAGGAGAGGGGGTTAGGGCAGCCGTGGTTGAGATGCTCCTCCACAGTGACACAGAGACCCTAGGGAACTGCTGGTGGGGAATGTATGATGGGGCAGCCCCGTTGGAAATCACAGAAAAATTAAACCATTGAAAAATTAAATATAGAATTATTATATAATATAGAATTCCACCTCTGGATCCTAAGCCAGAAAAATTCAAAGCAGGGTCTTAGAGAGATATGTGTCCAGCCATGTCCTTAGCAGCATTATTCACAATAGCCAAGAGGTGGAAGCAAGCCAAGTGTCCACTGATGGGTGAGTGGATAAACACATGTGGTCTACGCATCCAATGGGCTTTTATTCAGCCTTAAAAAGGAAGGAAATTCTACCCAGCCAGCATGGCTCAGTGATTGAGCATTGACCTATGAACAAGGAGGTCATTGTTCAATTCTCGGTCAGGGCATATGCCTGGGTTGTGGGTTTAGTGTGGGGTGTGCAGGAGGCAGCCAATCAATG
The DNA here is from genome assembly GCF_964339955.1 of Pipistrellus hanaki. Lineage (NCBI taxonomy): Eukaryota > Metazoa > Chordata > Mammalia > Chiroptera > Vespertilionidae > Pipistrellus > Pipistrellus hanaki. The sequence continues at coordinate 197,514,312 of NC_140503.1, read as the reverse complement.
ATTCTCTCTCATCATTGATCTTTCTCTCTCTCTCTCTCTCTCCCTCTCTCTCTCTCTCTCTCTCTCTCTCTCTCTATCTCTATCTCTCTCTATCTATCTCTACCTCTCTTTCTCTCTTCTCTCTATCTCTCTTTCTCTCTCCCTTCCTCTGAGAAATCAATAAAAATCTTTTTTAAAAGGAAGGAAATTCTGACTCCACTTTTATGTGGTACCTAGAGTAGTCAGATTCATAGAAACAGAAAGGGGAGGGGGAGGTGGCTGCTGGGTCTGGAAAGAGGGAAAAATGGGGAGTTGTTTCATGGGTGAAGATTTTCAGTCTTCCAAGGCGAAAAGCGTTCTTTTTGCTGCACAATAATGTGAATGTACTTAACACAACTGAACAGAACACTTCAAAGTGGTTAAGGTGGTACATTTTATGCTATGTCTAGTTTCCCATAATTAAAAAAAAAAATTAAACACTTTTTATAAATGGTGGCTCCATAGAAATATGTAAATGCTGGTCACCTGGGTCTCTGTGTCTTTAGAGGCAGGTGTACAAGCCAGGAAATTCACTGACACACCAAATGCACTGGCCTCATGATGTTCAAAAAAGCACGTCCCAACTCCATAGGGCAGAAGGAGGCCATTAAATGACTGTCAGATAGTGGGAGTGAAGGCTCATGGGCAGAAGGAAACAATTGTAATAAGGGCTCTTGAAGACATTGGCCTCTTCCGATGGCCAGAGCCAAAGGAAACCTAGATAGTCTGACTGCTGCCTACCCTCCACCAACAAGGTACCAAGAAGCACAAAGAAGAGAATCAAAATCATGGTCTTGCAAATGCTGAAATGATACTTATGTTTTGATATATTTATTAGTCATCAATCTATGCTCATATTCAAATGCACTTTTTAAAAATAAATGTGAGCTTATCATACAAATACATAGGCTTCTTATTAACCTGTGTTTTCACTTGACCATGTTCACTTGTGAATATTCTCCCATGTTATTTCCTCTTCTATAACTAGAATTTCAAATACTACACTGCATTCCACTGTGTGAATGCACCGTCCTTTGTTTAACTAATCCTCCACTATTGGACATGGCAGTTATTTCTAGCTCTCTGTGATTGTAAATAACATGCTTCCTCGTAGAGAAATCGTTTTTGGAAAACCATCTGGCAGTGTTCTTATGTGTTTGCTGAGTCAAACATTGTGCACATTTTTAAGGCTTCTGGGTGTAAACTACCACACCGCTCTTCGAAAGCTGCCCAGGCTGCCGCCTGCCAGCACTGACTAAGAGTGCCCGCTCCTGCTCTTCCTCCTGCACCGCCCGGCCCCGGAGGTGCCTGCTGCCGAAGCGCCCACCGGCCTGCTAGCCTCAGCTGAGGGGCGTGAGAGACAGAAAGAACTGACTTCAGAGATGCTCCCTAATGCCTCTGCCCCGGTGAACACTTGTAGCCTATAGAGTTGCCAGTAGCAGCCAAAATCATGTGTGTGTGTGTGTGTGTGTGTGTGTGTGTGTGTGTGTTTCCAATAACACAAACCAGCACCTGGCACCTTACAGGCACAACCAGCATTGCCACAAGCACTGACATAGGCTCTCCCCGCACAAGAGCAAAGCGTCACTCTGCTCCCACCTCCCGGGGAGAAGGCAGAGGGGCCGGCTCATTCACCCCTCACCACCTTCCAAGTCAGGAAAGAGAGAGGCAGAAGCACGTAGGCCGGGAGTCCCTGTCTGGCCCCCCTTTTTCCTTGCATTGGGGCTGGGTGTAGGGTGCGAAGCCTCGGCTTCCCTCGGCAGGTTCACCTGAGCGGCTTGGTGCTGACTCTGCACTTAGACTCAGGAATGTGAGCTCAGCACCAGGCGGCCAGATGGCCGACAGCAACGTGCTCCTCTGAATGGCCTCTCAGTGGCATCTGCATGTGTGTCTCACAGACCTCTCAGGGCTGTGAGATGAGGCTCATTACGACACTTTCCCTGCCTCCCACATCCCCGCACCTGCTGCCAAGCCACTTGGTGCCGGAGAGATTCCGAGGAGCCGCCCCCTGCAGACATTCCACCTCTGCCCGCTTCTCTCTGGAACAGCAAAACGCTGCCCCATCCCCAAACCAGGACCCGAAAGGAAATTGTCTCGTGGGCTGACTGTGGGGCCATAGTGATGCTGCTCATAAAGTTAGTATCATTATCAGGTTGCACTTGATAAATGAGAAGTGTTTGCAAGATTGTTTTAACTTTACCCACTTATTTAAAAAGCAAGCCCTAATCGGTTTGGCTTAGTGGATAGAGCATCAGCCTGTGGACTCAAGGGTCCCGGTAGGGGGTATGCAGGAGGCAGCTGATCGATGTTTCTCTCTCATCGATGTTTCTCTCTCATTGATGTTTCTAACTCTATCCCTCTCCCTTCCTCTCTGTAAAAAAATTAATAACAAATATATATTTAAAAATAAATAGATAAAAATAAAAAGCAAGCAGGCCCTCCGTTTTTAATAGCAGTAAGACACTGGGGGCTTCTGCCAGCACTAAAAGAATCCTTAACCAAATCTTTTCCCAAAGGCCTAGATTTAGAGAGCCATGCATTCTTAATTGCTTGCATTTATTGCAAGGAAGCAGTGATCACCAGGACCTGGCAAGGGGGCATGATCACACATGTGTGTGCATATGTACTGGCATGTATTTGTGCACATGTGTACACACATGCATATGTACGTGTGTGCGTGTGCATGAGCACGTATGCTTGTGTGCACATGTTCATTACCATATTGTTAATAATCAGCATAACAAAAGGCGAGGACTTGTTTAGCTGCTACAAAGTGGGTGCAATCGAAGGTGCCATAACTGCTCAAGATCAAGGGGTTCTCAGGGTGACCTCTCACCTCTCCAGGGAAATGCCTCCCACCACATATGCCCCATCACTCTCTTCCTTTTCAAAAGGATCCCCCACAACAAACAGGATCGCCACCTTAGGCTTCTGGTTCCACCAATAATGGACCATGTCATGAAGCAGTCAGAGATGAGGATGGGCTGGCACGTGTCCCTAAACTCTAAGCCAGGGAGCGAGCCCAGCGGTCCCTCGGTACGGCGGAGAATGTTTCTTCTCTTGCTGAAACTGGGCCGATACCTCAAAGCCACACCCACCTGTGATATTGTCATAGCTCCGGAAGTTCATCTCGATGTGGTCCCACTCCAGCACCATGCAGTTCTCCATGCTGGGCTGGGCGATGGCCACGTAAACGTCATTCTTGGAGTTGAAAGTATCCACCGAGACCGACTGGTAGGGCAACGTCTGATGGACCACAAAATCTTCGAATAGGGGTTTAAAGAGAAAAGCTCCATGAGATGCCTTGTAGGAGTCATCGACCACCCCTTCTTTCCTTTCTCTCATCAGTTTCAACAGGAAAAAACAACGCTAACATCCCAGCCTGTTTGACTCTGGGAGATTCCAGAAGGTTTCAGGGTGCACAGGACTCCCAGACTGAATGCACCGCTTCTGATACAGCTTCTTTGAGATAAACAGCTCACAGGCGTGGCTGAAGGATCTCGATCGCGTAAACACATCTGGTGAGACCTGGCTTTCAAAAAGGCCGGACCAAAAGGAAGCCACAGAGCCGCACTCCAGACACTGCCCTGAAAATTCCTCGGGGAACCAGGGCGGCAGGGGGCGGCCTCATTTGGGGAAAGCTGTGTCTAACGCTCTCGGAAGAGCCGGGTAGTAAAGAAGCATGTGGCTGGGCTGGTTCTCAAGCGGACCCGGCCATGGGATCCTTTATCACCTGTTAGCACACTCCCAGCTCTGCATCGCCCTGGTGGGGAGGCTGCCTCAGCAGGTTCACCAGGAGAAGTCAACCCCCCAATGGCTTCCTGCATGTTTAGAAACCAAGCCACCCCCTCCCATGAGGTTTATAAAGCCCTCTGTGGGGAAGGAAAGACAGTTGCTGGCTCCTGGGCCTGGTGCAATGAGTGACGGCTCTGCCTGGGGTCCGGACTGCTCAGCTAGCACTCACAGGAGGTCTGTTGCATTTTCAAGCAACAGAGAACCTGCCCAATGTGAGCACATGCTTGACTCTTATGTTTAGTGGTAAATTAAAACTCCTCATCCACACGGCTCCCCTGAGCTATGACAGACTCACTGTATTAAGTCTCAGTAGGAAAGGTACAGTTTACCAAGAAATGGGGTGAGGATGCCCCCGGATACAAGGATACTTAGTGCGCAGAATGGCTGGAGAATCTATGAAGAAAACGGGGAAGGACACTAATAAAGTTTAAGTTCTTTCTTTAGCCAGAGAGCCTTCATTTGCACTGCTTCCTGGCAGGTTAAAAGCTCCCAGGGTACAATGATGGTGCACGCCTGGCTAAGGAGAGTCACTCTGGGAGAAAATCATTGCCCCTCAATTCCCCACACTGTCCTTATAGGGGGCCCTCAAGTCCCACCTCCTCTGCAAAGCCTTCCCTGACCACTCTAACCCCTGGGACTCTTCCTCATTCATTGGACACATAGTCAGGCACTGTTGTTTACATCCTGCTTTCCACACTGACTGACTCTTCCACATAGCAGCATCAGAGCCGGATCTGGGCACATGAGAGCGATCTTGGAGCCGTGAGTCATTTTACAGAGTCAGAAGCCCAGAGAGGGTGCACATCTGGCCGTGGACACACAGCATGGTGTGTCTCCCGAACAAAGGGATTTCTAAGGTCAATCCCCATTGTTCAAGCCCACAGCAGCCACTCGAGAAATGCCTCTGACTGGGAAGCCTCCTACAGCTGTTACACCAGAAAGGCAATAAGAGGACCGGCCACTCCGTAGGGAGTCAAGAGGGACTGTGCTGAGGGAGCGGGGCAGGAAAGGAGGTGGAGCAGCTGAGCAAGTGTTAGAATGGGAAGTGTTGTGACAGCAGAAGCAGGCAACAGGCAGGGGGCAGGAGAGAGGGGCAGGGCTGAGGGAGTGAGGGCAACATGAGGCACCAGGAGGAGCATTGTGCCTGGAGTCAGGCCAGCTAAAACCACTGCCTGCTCTGGAGACCCTGGGTGCACAAGTCCCCTTACAAGGCCTCAGCTTACCTATCCACAAGATGGGGGCAATGGTATTTACCTCCCAAGCTTCACAGCAGAGGGACACATTGGGTAACGTTGCCAGAAATGCCTGCCTCAAGGCTTAGCACAGAGCAGCTGTTCAATAAACATGGAACTAGGGTCCGAGAAAGGACAGTCCACCTCCTCTGTCCTCGCCACCACCCCTGGCCTCTCCCTTGGGGGAGTGTCCATCTCAATGACATCTGAGATAAGATGCCAGAACTGTGACTCCACCTTCCTGCTAACGTACCCTCTCTCTGCCTCAGTTTCCTCCCTGTGCATTATGATTCGTACTCACTTAGAACTGAACGTAGCACAGAGTGAGTGCTCAAGGCATGCTACACACAGAGGTGGCCCTCCCTGTGTACAGCAGGTGCTTAATAAAGGCTGCTGGCTTAATGAGTGTGGGGGCACTGGCTCATTCTGAGGACTGGGGGGGGGGGAATGAATGATGGGGCTGAATGCGTGATGCTTGCAGGTGTGGGGAGAAGAGGGAGACGCAAAGAGGAGGCTGCCTCTGCACCCCGACAATAAGAAGTGGCCAAGGGGTGTGGGGACAGGTGGCAATCATGGGTGAGGTACCCACCCCCCCCCCCGCCCTCTCTCCCCCCACCCCCCCCGCCCAGGGAGTGGACTATCCAGAAGAGCTGGGGCTCAGGCTTCCACCTACACGTTAGCCTGTGACCTTGGGCAAGAAACTTGAGCCTGAGGTTTCTCAGGAGTAAAATGAGGGGGGTGTTCATTCTGTAGGTTGTGTAGACACTAAGTAAGAGTGTGCACGTAGTGTCAGCACAGAGCCGTCTACGGAAATGCCTCAGCGGAGTCAGATACGTACGAAATGATACAGTTACATGGAGCTAGACGGTCGTAGGTCCAATGATAACATTATGCTGCCTGAATGAAGACAGGGAACAGCCCCAACCCTCTGCCCAAACCCCCAAATACCAGTGCTGATCAGCCAAAGAGGAGCAAAAAGCATCAGCCTCGGCTCTTTCCTGTTGGCACACACAAGACCAGTGTAGGAGCCAGGAGGCACTGGCTGAGGACACAGGCTCCGAGGCTCTGTGCTCACAGGTCCAGAGATGGGAAAGGGTAGCCGGCATTGTCCGCTGCCTCTTTTTTCAGAGTTAGCAAAGGACTCTGAGGACGCAGGTGCACTTTTTTCATTACAACCCGGAGGCCTATACACCACTCCTCTACCAGGGCATTCGCCTAACCCAGGGCTGCAGAAGCGTCCGAACATGCGTGCGATGCCCCTAGCGAGCGGCTTGTTCGAGTCAGGCCCCCGACTGCTCGCTGGCTTCCCAGAAACATGAGCGTCTGCTTAAAAGCGCAGGTCATCTAAAGTGCAGGCCCCGAAGTCAGCGTTTTATTAACGATTCCCAGAACGAGCAAAGAGCTGCCAGACTGGAGAGCATTTTACAAATCTGGCCTTCCATGGTCTGATTGTCGTTTATTTTCCCAAAACATCGGTTTCATCAGATTTTGTATAAACTGAGTGTCTTGCACAACAGACAGTTAACTCATTTGAATTATAAATCAAATTGCTAATAGGAAACCCCTTTCTCCCTCTATAACCCCCCTCATAAAAAAGGAGGAGACAGCCCTAGCTGGTCTGGCTCAGTGGATAGAGCATTGGCCTGCAGACTAAAGGGTCCCAGATTCCAGTCAAGGGCACATCCCTGGATTGTGGGCTTGATTCCCAGTAGGGGGCGTGCAGGAGGCAGCCCATCAATGATTCTCTCTCATCATGGATGCTTCTGTCTCTCTCTCCTTCTCCCTTCCTCTCCGATATCAATAAAAGTATATTTAAAAAAATAAAAATAGGAGGAGACAGTCCAGTTGGCATGGCTTAGTGGTTGAGTGCCAACCTATGAACCAGGAGGTCACCGTTCCATTCCCAGTCAGGCACATGCCTGGATTGTGGGCTCGATCCCCAGTGTGAGGCATGCAGTAGGCAGCCCATCAAAGATTCTCTCTCATCATTGATGTTTCTATCTCCCTCTCCTTTCCTTTTTGAAATTAATTTAAAAAAATATATAATAAAGGAGGAGGGAGAGAAGGAAGAGAGAAAAAAACAGGTGGAATAAAATGATCGATACATATGAGCTTGTGTGCATGGGGGGAGGGGACTCAGATTTAAATATTGTCTTCCATCCTCATCTTAATTTATCTTTCACAAACGGCAAACGCACAGCCACGTGGAAAGCTCTCGGAGAATGTGAGCATTGCTATGACACCAATTTACTAGTGTTTGAGTATTATTGGGATCTCTGCAAAAGCCTGCCACTTCCATTCACACTGGATTAAGTTCATGATGTCAGTGGGACTCTTCCAATTCAGGCACGGCTCCCCCCGGAATCAACAGATTTTTGCATAGCTATTTATAGCACTTGCAGAGAATAAATTATACATGATGCCTCCCCCACTGGGAGAGAAACTGCACATTAATGCATTATTTCTCTTTGCATTTTCATCAGCCCTGAAACAGGGCAGCTAACAGGACCATTAGGATGCAAAATTCACTCCCTCTAAGGAATTTAGTGAATTATCCACCTAACACGGGGAATCATGAGCAGGTAACAGGGATTTCGGAGGTGGATAAAAATAGACTGGAGGCGGGAGGTTCGGGAAGGACGGTGATTAATCTAGAGAGCTGGACACGGTCCAGGGTGCTCCGTGGTGCTAGCTACCCCCCTGCGCCGGGAACAGAGTGGTCCCAGTGCCTTCCTCTCCCTGGGAAGAACAGCGCCTGCCTCCCCTCCTCCACCTCAAGAACTCACTCTCTTCCTGAAAATCTGGGCCACGAAGGAAATAAAACACTAAGAAGACGCGCTTCTTCCCAGCTCCTTGGTGAGCGTGCGGTAACAGTCCCATGACCTAGGAATGGGACTTCCCTCTTCCTCACACATTTCCTCCCAGCCTCTCATAAAGCCCAGGCAATGACGCTTTATCTGAGCAGAAAAGAGGAGCCCAAAACTCACCATCGATTGGCCTATGTTCTTACGAGGCAAGGGCTCTATTTGGGGACAGGTTATAACTTGCCTGTGCCTTTTTTTCATGATGGAAGGCCCTAAGAGCAAGAGGCCCTTTGCCCAGGATTTTTTTTTTTTTTTTTTTTTGGTGGTGTTGTTAACCCTCACCCAAGGATATTCTTTCCATTGATTTTTAGAGAGGGGAGGGGAGGAAAGGAAGTGGGGGGTTGGGGGGAAAGAAACATTGATTGGTTGCCTCCTACACCCTCTCAAACCCCGCCAGGCATTGAACCTGCAACCCAGGTACATGCCCTTGACCAGGATTCAAACCGGTGACCCTTTGGTGCATGGAGCAGATGCCCTAACCACTAAGAAACACCAGCCAGGGCCATTTGTCCATGATTCTTAAAGGGATAAAACAATAACAAAAATAGAATCCTCATCTTCCTGATACCTGGGAGGTATGATGACTTTCTTGATTTTAGTAGGAAGCTGTTTAGCGAAGATATACACTGAATGGCCAGATTATTATGCTCTCTGGCCACTCATTATACATATTAGAGGCCCGGAGCATGAATTCGTGCATGGATGGGGTCCAGATAGCCTGGCCAGGGGGAGGGGACATGGGCAGTTGGCCAGCCAGCCTGATGGTCGAATTCCTGGTTGAGGGGACAATTTGCATATTAGTCTTTTATTATATAGGATATACACTGAGTGGCCAGACTATTATGCATTCACAGATCATAATAATCTGGCCACTCAGTGTATATAAGAGAGAGAATGCCCTAAAATGTGTTAGGGACTCACACTGATTCTGGGTTTATGACATGGACTCTGGGTTTATGACAGATTTCAGGACCTCCGTTCCCATGACAATTCTCAGAGCTCGGATGGTTTTCATAACCATCCATGAGGCTCTAAGCTCAGAAATAAGATTGTCTCATGTAAATTATTCCCAAATCTCTTCATCCCTCTATAGCCCATGTCACTTCTCTCAGAGCTCGGCAAACTTTTCATATAGTATGACCAGGTATGACTAGAACAATGGAAAAGCTGCTAATTTCACCAGTGTGTTAAAGAACTCTCTAGAAAAGCTGGGGAAGAGGTAGAAACAGCCTCAACGAGCTTTGGTTTAGCATTTCATACCCAATGGCCTTGAGTGCCACCTTCCGGTGCAAATGTCATTGACTCGACCTCTGATATTTTGCACTGCTCCACAACACAGCGAATAACCTGCTGCAGCCTCGCTGCCTAAAGGGCACCTGCCGATTACACAGCTGAATAAGCCCCTGCTGGGTGATGAAAGACAAGGTCATTCCCGTAAGATTTCAGATTTCCTCTCAGAAAAGAACAGAGAATCGCAGGGGCCCTTACTTACAAAGACATCTGGAAATAATTTTTACTTGGCAAGTGTTTATTTGGAGGATGGCTGCTGGGAGGTTTTGTTCTTGAAGTTCTTTTGTCTTTTGAGTTTCTGTGACTATGTTCTGAGTTCTCACTCATGCTGCTCCCACTGACATGCCTTGAAGCCCTGTAGATATCAAATCTCAGCCTGTTCACTTTTCTAAGTCTGATAAAGCAGGTTTCATATTGTGGATTGGCCTTTTCTCCTCTGGTATTAGCCCTGGTTGGTGCTGCTAAGTGGTTAGAGCATCAGACCACATACATAAGGATTCAAGGTTCAATTTCCAGTCAAGGATATGTACCTGGGCTGTGGGTTTGCTCCTTGAAACCTGGTCAGGGTGCATGCGGGAGGCAACCAGTTGATGTGTTTCTGTCATATCTCTCTCTCTCTCTCTCTCTCTCTCTCTCTCTCTCTCTCTCTCTCTCTCTATCTCTCTCTCTCTCTCTCCCATTTCCACAGCCCCCCTCCACTCTCTCTGAAGAGCTATGGAAAATATATCCCCTGGTGAGGATTAAAAAATAAAATCTGGCATCGGAAGCTGTGGGGACTCCATCTAAGCCTTTCCTATGGAGACACTCATCTGCTCTCTACATATGCAGAGAGTTGAGGCAGTTAGTATTTTTATTTTATCTTTATAGCCTAAAAATGTATAAACTGGGCCCTGAGAGAGGTCCTGGAAAACAGAATCAACTTTACATTTTCCCCTCAATGTGGGTTTCCTCTTTTGACAATTAACTCTTAACTTATATTCCTACTTTGCCTAGTTTGGTTATAATTTACCTAGTTATCTCTTTTTAGATGGGACTACAAATGCGATTTATAGATTTTAAAGTCTCGTATTTACTAAATTTTCAATAAAATTTATGTAATCCAATCAAGAGGACAGAAGTTTAGGCCCCTCTGCACTGACTTTCTATGGAAACATAACTGACTTGAAAATGTTTTTATGCCAAGCTCACCAGTTTATATTTGACTAAAAAAAAAAACAAAAAACAAAAAAAACCTTTAGAGACATTTAAATTTTGTAGAGGATCAATAATAAAGCCAGTGCAGTTAACAAAAATCTAAACTGTTGAGATATTTTCCTTACCACATCAGTGCATACCTTTTGGAGCTTAAATTTCGCCTAAAATACAATAACTTTGACAGAAAGTGTTTGCACCCACTTTTCCCCAGTCCCTGTTGACAAGCTAAAGGGAAAACACAGGGATTGTTCTGATTAACCGCGTTGGTGACAGGGGCTCTGCATACCTGTAGTTGTGCATTCGTAGTCAAAGCTGGTCACGTCGTTTAGCTTCTTCTCCTGATATTCCGGGGGACCGATACACAGCACGTCCGAAACGGTGGAGTTTGTCATCTTCAACCACAGATACAGCCACTTGGCTTTGCAGTCACATTCAAATTTATTGCCCCTTAAATCTCTAAAAAATAAAACCAAGTACAGGCACAGGAAAACAGACATGCCTCAAATGTTCAGGCACTGATATGAGACTCCAGGATTATTAATATCTTGACATATTTAATACCCCAACATGTAATTTAATTTTTTTTATATTGAATATATCCTATTTTTTTGTTCTTATCACTGACTTTATTTAATAGTGTTCAGTGCCTCTGGTTTTAATTGGACGGCCTACAGGGAGCTTTCAGAGCTAACATACCACCATTTCTCCAAACTCTTGAAACTGTCGCCATGCCATGCTGGACACGGGAGCAGTGACAGAACACCAGCCAACACAGGTTCACACAAACACAAACAGGACATCCCAGGAAACCAGTTTTCACAAACACACTTGAAACGCTAAGAACTTGTTAAACTAAGTCCAATAAAAAGTGACCAACACTAGAAAGTAAATCCGATGGATACGCTATCTCAGGGAAGGAGCCTAATGCTGCTAAGGATATTCTAAAATGGCACAATCCAACCCCATACAGACTCCATGCTGTCTCCCAATGGGCACAGCTCTGTCATAGGTTCTTGAGCTACAGGGGAAGAGAAATGCGGCGAAGGGGGAGAGAGGACTCAATAGCAGGATTTGCTGGGGCACAAGCACTAGCAGACACAAACTTGACTTTCATTACTTACAGCTCAATCAGGGAGTCTAAATCACTGAAGACATCTCTTGGGAGTGCTTTGATGTGGTTATTGGCCAGAGAGCTAGAACCAGAAAGTAACATTTTAATGTGGTTATTATCTTTACGCCCTATTACTCTGAAGTTCCTTAAGTAAAGTCATGATTTCAAACAGAGCTCTAATCCTCTTCGGCACAACATGGTTCAATTTCTGGCTCTGGTCATCGATACTGAGATAAAGAACTGAGTTTAGTTATAAAAAAAAAAAATAATATAAATGCTGGGGTACAATGTAAGTCTTTTGTTTTTAAAACAAGCATTTATTAAGCTCTTGATATACATTGGTTAAGCCTCAGGTACCACTCATGTTTTCAAAATAAAAGCCACAGTCCCTTTGATGGGATGTAATACTCTCCATTGTCTAATTCAGTGGTCGGCAAACCGCGGCTCTCGAGCCACATGCAGCTCTTTGGCCCCTTGAGTGTGGCTCTTCCACAAAATACTACAGCCTGGGCAAGCCTATTTTGAAGAAGTGGCATTAGGAAGTTTAAGTTTTAAAAATTTGGCTCTCAAAAGAAATTTCAATCGTTGTACTGTTGATATTTGGCTCTGTTGGCTAATGAGTTTGCCGACCACTGGTCTAGTTTACCTCCATTCCCACCTACCGATGGGTCATCTTAACCACCAAGATCCAGCTGCACTGGCCTCTTCGTTATTTCTCAAGCAGGAGAAACACAGCCCCAGGTCAAGGCCTGAACTTGCTGTCCATCTGCCTAGAATGCTCTTTCCCCAGACACTCCACAGCTCACTCCATCACCTTCTTACATCTGTCCGCAGCTCTCACCACCTTCCCTGACCTCTACACACTTCCCTACCCTATGTTCCTCATTGACATACTATACATTTTAGTTATCTACTTGTTTATTGACTGTGTTTTCATCCTATACATAAGCAACATGAGAAAAAATTTGTCTGTTTGTCCACATCTGTATCCACAGCTCATAGAATATGGCCTGGCATATAGTAGGTACTCAGTAAATCTTTGTTGAATGAATTATGCACTAAAATGACAATGATTTTTTTTAAAGGATGAATAATCCTGTACCAAGAAGTTCCCTAGTAGTCCATTTAAGTGAATTCTATCACTTTTGTCACTCTAAGAAAGGACTCAGTACATATGCTTTTACCTAAAGACCCTCAACTCTAACCCTGACAATAATATTAAATCTCAACAAACCCCATTTAGGGAATGAATGATGGTGACCGATTTTGTTTTCTCATTAACAACGGTTGACCAGAAACTATTCTGCATTTTTGCTGTTAGTTTTTAAGAACTTCTAAAACGTCTTAGTTCCCCCCACCCCCCTACTCCCACCTCCACTTCCAGAAGAAGACTCTGAATAAGCACTGTCAACTCCTTCTCGGATGATTCAGGGTTCTGCAGTGCCCTGTCACCATGCTAAAGATGAATGTCATGGGGCTGGGCTGCTGACATTGAAAGATGCAGGGTGTTGAAAGGATGTACATGGAGTCTGATTTCCCCCGGGCACTGTGTTCTAATATGAGTCAGCCAACAAACTAATGGCTACTTTTTTTTCTTTTACACATGAGTACAAATAGCAAAATCATAAATGAGCAACATGTAGGCAATTCATCACCAAATATATATGTGTAAATATTTATATAAGAAGTATGATTATGAAACATATATGAAATTAGTCTTCTGTAGCATCATAATGACCCATCCCAGAAAGAGGAATTAAAGAAATGCTTGTCCTCCTTAGACTTAACTAGAATAGAAAGTTTTGAGCCTATTTTTAAAAATGTTTCATGTTTTCTTTTCTTTTAAAAATAGTTTTATTTATTTCAGAGAGGAAGGAAGAGAGAGAGATAGAAACATAAATGATAAGAAAGAATCATTGATCAGTTGCCTCCTGCACACCCATGCTGGGGATTGAGCCTGCAACCTGGGCATATACCCTTGACCAGAATCAAACCCAAGACCCTTCAGTCTGCAAGCTGGCACTCTATTCACTGAGCCAAACTGGCTAGGGCCTTTAAGCCCATTTAACCAATCATTCTAGCTTCAAGATACTATCAGACTATAGGGATACCCCTTCGCATCTAGGTAACCACCAATGGATTAAAATACCATTTCTTGTATTTTTTAAGCTTTATTTCCTAATATCTGTACATTTTTAGAGATGTAGGAAAATAGACTGAATATGTAATCAGACTGAACATACTTTAGAATAGCTTTCTGACATTAAAAAAAGAACATGTTTGTTTTGATTATTTTCTGGTTGATGGTCACCTCACCTAAAAATGTAAAGTAAAAACTTTTTTTTTTTTTTTTTTAGCTAATTAAAGGGGAATTTTTCAGCTAATTTTTTTTTTCTACTTGAACTGTACGGGATTGAAGTGATAAGAATATACGGGATATTCGAGGCCAAAAAAAAGCAGACTATTCAGCAGCCGTTCCAAGCATTCAATTTGGATTTCAGAAGCTGAATTATTTAGATGGACCATCCACCCCACTCACACTCCGTGCCTAACATCTCACTTTCCACTTCATTTTATCTATAAACTCATGGCACTTACTTCATTTCCAAAACTACTTAACAGCAACCTGTCCCTTGGGCTTTCCGGGCTGCTGGAAACAACTGTCCCAGATTTTACTTACAGATTGGCACCGCTCCTGCAGGGCCCTGAAACCCGACCTGTGTCTCTTTACAGGAACATGTGACCCTGCAGGTGTTGGGGAAGTTTATAAAGGATAAAAATCAGAAACTTAAACAAGCAAATTCCAGACAGTGGTTTCCTTCATCACAGGAGTGAACTTTAGAGAGCTGACATGTGATCTTCACTCAGAGAGTTTACAAAAAAAAAAAAAAAAAGTGGGAAAATGGAAGGACCAGTTCATTCTTAAACAATGTACTAAATGCTTTAATGACTACATGTGTCTCCAGCCCAGAGGAGGCCACCTGACTTGCCCAGGAGTAGAGTCCACATGGAAAATCCAGCTCAGTAAGGAACCCACTGGTCAACCAGTGAATCTGAAAGGATGTCCTGCTGGCTTAGCCCTGTGCTAGATGCTAGGCAAAGAACACAGCTAATGCAAGATCCTCACGGGCCCTCTCCTCGGGGAGCTCTCACTGCTGCTGGGAAGGTAAAACGAACACCATGAAATTGCACCAACCAGTGTGGCCCGAGTCTACAGTAAGGTGCTGGGTGTGTGGAGCCCATAGGGAGGCTATGAGAGAAGTGAAGGGGAGACCCACATGGCTCCACATGGGAGATAGAACTTAATCTGGACTTTGAAGAAAAAAGATCCAAGGAGATCGTGGGCAGAAGAAAGAACACCCAAGGCCAGAGAAAGGATGTGAAGGGAAGCCCAGTAATGGGATGAGTTCGGTATGCGTGGGAGCCCCCTGAGAGCCCAGTGTTTCAAGGACATTTAGGGAATTGAGGTTGGAGAGCTGGGGATAGAGGGGGCCTGGTGGGCTTGACTGTCAGGTGGCAATACAAGCCGGGATGGGTGTACTAGGGCATCCGATGCACCCTGGACCCAAGCAGAGGACTTCTTTGTTCCCTCTGCATTTCACACAGAGAAGGAGGTGCCTCGTACACACATGTACGTCTGATATATACATATGGTCATATGTGCAGATGCACAAGCATGCATACACATACGCAGTTATACACTGTGTGACCAGATTATAAAGATCTCAGTGTATGTGTGTGTGTGTGAATATATATATATATATATATATATATATATATATATATATATATGAGGCCCGGTGCATGAATTCTTGCATGGGTGGAGTCCGGCCAGCCTGGCCAGGGGGGAGGGAACATGGGTGGTTGTCCGGCCTGTCTGCTGGTCGAACTCCTGGTCGAGGGGACAATTTGCATATTAGCCTTTTATTATATATATAGGATATATACTGAATGTCCAGATTGTTATGTGCTCAGAGATCATAATAATCTGGCCACTCAGTGTATAGACACATGTAGAGAAGTCCATATACCCATGTAAAAGCTATGCAAATATATATGTACAGTACCTATACACTCTCCAGACCAAGGACCATAGCCAACTGATCAAATGAAAGTTGACATCTGGGCTAACTCAGTCTCATGGTCTTTGTTTTAGGTTCACAATCTGCCCAGAGACTTTGCTCAAAACAAAGCCCCTCATTCCTGACTTCTGGGAACTGGTTTATCTGGCCACAGCTGTTCCTCTCAGATGCCCACAGCTGTGTACTTAGCAGACTCTGCCTGGCCACCACTCTTTTTCCAGGGAGAAAATCGAAACTTCTTAAAGATTGGAGGGAGGGAATGGGGTTGTTGTTGTTGTTGATGATGATGATGATGATGATGATGACAACAATGATATTAATGCCTATCATACCTGGGTGATGGGCTGGAATCTTTGCAAGCAAGCACTAGCCACCATGCGCAACAGTATCTGGGGTCAGTATCATCATCCTCATATTAAGGATGAGGAAACAGGCTCAAAAAGGCTAAGCAACAGTAACAAATGATGGCCTTGAGATTGAACCCAAGTCTATGTGACTCTAAGCCCATTGTCTTAGCCTCTAGGAATGTAGGGATTGGGCATGTAGGATGAATTTGCTGGGGAGAGAAATCAAGATGTTTACAGGAAGAAAAGGAAACCTGGAGTAAGTATGCCAACAGGAGTCAGATGCTCTGCAGGATGACTGTGCTGATCCGGATGTTCGGACCTCCCACTCTGCTCCCTCGTCTCCTTACTCTGTTAGCTTGAACTCAGATAGAGCTTTTGCTTGGTAGGAGTCCAGAACCAAGTGCTCCCTGAGCTCAGGGACAGACACTTTTGCCTACATCAGGGTTTGATGTAAACTCTTCAGATGCTGTATCAGACAGGGTGATACATGCCAAGGATATTACCAACACCCCAGTCAAAGCCCTCCCATTTCCTCACTTCTCTTTTTACCACACATGGCCTAACTATGGAGATGAGACAGTGTCTTACTCAGACACAAAATATACATCCCGGCTAATAAATGGCTCCTACCAAGACAATGGTTATCCTTACATTTTCATAAACACGGTCCCTATTTCTTCCAGTTTCCTACACTTGTTAAGTGTGTGCACTTGCTTCATTCTGATATGCCAATTCAAATCAATTTGTTGAATTTTTTCCTCCAGAAAGCTATTAAAAATCCCAGAGAGCTTAGCTTAAGCTGCCGATAAATCCAACATAAAAGAAAAAGCTATTTGCATTCAAATTTGAGGAACCACAGAAAATGTCTCTATTCCACTTTGTCCTAATTCTGACCCTGCATTCAACCTTCTTCTATGAGTCTATAAGTGTCAGTTCCTAAAACTGTAAAGTGGGGACTCACAGATTATCTTGAAAAATGAGAAGAAGGCTCACTAAGCACCCAGCCCTGTGCCTGGCACAGAGTAGGTGCACAATACATGTCAGTCTCCTCCCCATCTCTTCTGTCACTCACACAGGTAGGCCCCTAGAAGTATTAGAGTGCTCCCTACTTGACATGCAGTCATGTGGTCCATGACAACAACCCAGAATTATGGAGCCGGGACCGGTTTGGCTCAGTGGATAGAGCGTCGGCTTGGGGACTGAAAGGTCCCAGGTTCGATTCCGGTCAAGGGCATGTACCTTGGTTGCGGGCATATCCCCAGTAGGGGGTGTGCAAGAGGCAGCTGATCGATGACTCTCTCTCATCGATGTTTCTGACTCTTTATCTCTCTCCCTTCCTCTCTGTACAAAATCAATAAAATATATTTAAAAAAACAAAAAAACAAAACAGAATTATGGAAAAGATAATCAAGACAAGTGTGTCTTTATTTTCATGGACAGGTGATTGGTCCATAACATAGAAACCTTTAGGGCAACCTGGAAATTAGTTTCATTTCAAGGATGTTACAATATGGACAAAACAGTCAAGAAAAAGAAGAGGCACCAGAAAGGGAATCTTACTTTGCACCTTGAAAAATTGACAACACTTTTCATAGGACTTACAGGTGAGTCAGGTCACGGAGGCCACGGAAGGCATTTCTTGAAATCGTTTCTATTTTGTTCCCTTCGATGAACCTAGGGAGAACAGCAGTGTAAGTAAACGGAACTTTCTCAGTTTAACAGCTCTAGGAAATGCTATTGGCATGCTTTTGAAACAAAATCTAAAACATGGATACAAATGTTTGTTCTGCACTCTCTCCAGAAGCAGCACAAACATCTTCAAATTCAGAGTTGGCAACAGGCATAGAAACATGTTTGGGGGGGGGGGGGGGAGAGAGAGAAAAGCACTGGACCAAGGCAAGAATGTTCAAATCTCCGCAGGCCTGGAGCATTCCCAGACATCAACCCTTCTTACATTTCACGGCCTGGCTACTCCTACTTTTGTTAACATCTTTGTCCCTTGAGGGGAGCCCGCTGTTTCACATCTCCTTATTAAAGTTCTTGCTGAGGGAGAGTCCCATTACGCTTGGCTTCTGGCAAACTCTTGAGTTCATCATGTCCTACATGGTCTGATCTCAGAACAAATCGGTGACGAGGCAGGGTCCTCTCCAGATCTCGAAGGCACAGGGAAGTGGGAAGTATAATGACATTGAATGTGGGCCAAACTTCTTTCTCTGTGCTGAAAAGTCTCAGGGCTTGAGCTAGGATCCTGCATTAATAATAACTCTGGCCATGCTGTAACATCTTGGTGAGAAATAGATGCACTACAACTGTGTCCTTGGGCCATAGAGACCTACAGCTTAGTTTAAGGCATGGGTGGGGAGAATCACATAAGGCCCTCAAAATTATGGGGTCTGGCCCTGCCAAGGCATTAGGGGTGAATTAATTCAATGTTTGACCAAATATAACAGGCTCATTTTTAAGTTGATAATTTTGTGTGGACCTTGAGTGATGTTATACAGATCCAAAAGGCCCTTGGCATAAAAAAGGTTCCCTTCCATTTCATTAAATGGAAGGGGGTCTTTGATGAGATGGTCCAAGGGAGAGGCTTGGCACACGATGCCATTCGTTAATGAAATAGTTCTTGATCCTTGCACTGAGAACGTTCCCATGCCTACTTTTTCAAGATCAGAGGTCTATTCCATGATAGACTTCAGGATAAACTAAGCCAACCTCCTCCTCAATCACCGTAACACTCAGATGAACTGCTCACAGGAGAAAACTGGTAGCTTCACATTCACTCCATGCATGGCGTGTTCACATGCTTTCAGAGACCCTAGCTGGACTCAGCGCTGCAGTCCTACCTGTCTTCACATGTACTACCGTGTTTCCCCAAAAATAAGACATCCTCTGAAAATAAGACCTAGCACATGGAAAGATAAGACATCCCCTGAAAATAAGACCTAGCGCACAATTTTTTCTCCTTTGGGAGAAAAAATTAATATAAGACACTGTCTTATTTTCGGGGAAACAGGGTAGCAAGTGAAGCATGCTAGTACAATGTCCTGAGAGCACACATAGTATGTGCATCTGGAGAAACAACTCCAGAAACATCCTTCCTGAGGCCATAACCTCAGCAGAGAGCTTCCTTAGACCCAGGATGTGTTTGGAATTCAAACATCTACCTGCTCACCTCAGATAAGAAAGCAGAGACAAGGCTTTAAAAATGCCTCTGAGTGCCAGGTAAGGAAATCCCATCTGATAACAGGATTAATGTTATTACAAAGTTACACAAGATGAGGATGAAAGAATTTAAGTGGAAAAAAGACATCAGAGGGGGGCAAAGGCAGAAATCAGAGAGAGAGCAAAGCTCATTGCTGGGGGGAAACTGCACCTCTGAAAAGGGAAAAATAATCATTCTTGAAAGCAGAAAAAAGAAAATTAGACCCTCAGCAGCAGCTCCCAGGGGATACTGCACACAGAACATAGGCCAGCTGAATTAAAAACATGACACTGTATTCCCATATAGGGAGACTTTATTTAAAACTAAGTAACCCTCAGAATCCTTTCTGGCTGATCAGCAAATCCATGCCTCGTTATGAGAGGTAAAAATATCCAACACAATTTCCAATTGTGCTTACTACACGGCAAATTAAATGTCAGCAGAGAATGAATGGCTATCTTTCCTTCTTTGTTCCCTTTCCCCCTCTTTGTCCCCACCTCCTCCTGTCCCAGCATGTTTATACACAAGTGAACTGCAAAAGGTCAGCGCTGGAAAGGGAGTGGGGTTTGATCCACCCCCCAAGTTCTATAAGAGATGCTATTTGGCTTGGAAAGCAATAGAGCAATTGTACTGACAGACCAAATGCTCAGCAAACAGGCAAAGCATGGCACTTACAGGTATTCAAGATGAAAGAGTCCAGCAAACGCATCATCGCGGATGACTGTAAATGAGTTAGAATTCAGCAACCTGAAAAGAAAGGACAGGTCTCAATGCAGAGACGTAAACCTGGAGTCCCATGGGGAAGCATTTGTTTCTTTCCCTGTGTCCTGAGCCATGAGCAAACAGGGGTTCTTCTCGCCCTAAGCCTGGCCCGTGAGATGCGCAACCCAACTCGCAGATGCTGACAGAACACAGCAAGTGGATTCTCTTTGGCCAGATTTTCTGGTCACTCCCATTACTCTAACCTTTTCTCCCCTGTGAGTTTCAGGGGAGACCCCGAGAGCTGTTATTTCAAAACATTCGAAAGCCAGCACAACTAAATAGCCAATGAATGCTCAATGATACACGAGCAATCACGAAAGTCGAGATCTAAAGGGAGTTAATCCAACTCCATTTTTAGAGAAATCTGAGCCCAGAGAAGTTAAGAGACTTCACCGAAGTAACACAACTGAGACATAAATAAATAAATAAATAAATACCTTTCTACTATATTATACATCCCCATGAGAAGTAATAAATAAAAAAGTTTAGGAAGTTCAGAAAACTCTTTAGCACCAATAGTTTTTTTATGAGTCACACCTACATCTCCTTGGTAAAGTTTATATGGAATAGATAGTTACCACTTAAGTCTACTGGGTAAAGTATCTAAAACTGTATTTCTATTTTTGGAAAGTATATTTTAATAGAACTAGAGTTATTAAGAAACTTCAGAATTTAATGTTATAAGCAGGTACATAACATTTCAAAAACAAAAAGATCAACAATCAGTCAACTTAGTTTGAGTAGTGATCCATATTTCATTTCTTCATGTTTTTCTATAGTATATTGCTTTTGATTCATCTCAAGTTTAAGAACCCAGTACGTACACAGAGAGTGTGCTATGTACTCATGACTTTGCCTCTCAATAATCTGCTTTTGAAAGTTGCTTTCTGGGCATCTCTTTTCATTAGCAAACATGAAGTGGCCTGGGCAACAGGGCAGGACACAGGCACTCGCCAAGAGGGGCTGGGATGTAGAATAGTTATGAGTGTGGGTTAGAATCCTGACTGTGATTTTGAGCAAGTTACTTAACTTCTCTGAGCCTCAATTTTCTCATCTGTCAAATGGGAAAATAAAGATACTCTTCTTGTCAGGATAATAGGAAGATTAAATAAAATTTTACATATAAATGCATAGTATGCTTCCCAACAGTTTATGTACTCAGTCAACTAGAAATATTGCTATTTCCAGAGTAACATTAAGAAGTTAAACTGTAGGTTTTCTCTTAAAGTGAGAGAGACCATTTAGGTCAGTGGTCAGCAAACTGTGGCTCAAGTCTCGCCACTCTGTTGACTGAGTTTGCTGATCACTGATTTAGGTGAAACTCTAGTCAAAATTCCATGGACTCACATTCCTAGTTGCCAGATGTGTGGTCTGGGATCTATAATCCAATCCTTGTGCCAGAAGAAGGAAAGGACACTGAGTTAAGCCTTTAGGCTCAGCTTGGTGGGAACACCACAGCCCATGTTACCGCTAAGAACCAGCCATGACTTACTCATGAGCTTGAGCATCTTAGGAAGAATGGATATCAAAGATGCAGAGATTGCTCCTCCCAGGACCACACCTCAGGGGACCCCCACTTCCAGGGAGAACTTGCCATACTCACAGCAGCTGCAAGGAAGGCAGATGGGAAAACATCCGGTCCTTGATCTCGGAGAAGGTCCCATTTACCAGGCTCCTGCAGGCAAACGAGGAACAAAACAAGGCCTGGGTGGTTTGAGAAGTTCTGGGCAGGATGGGCCGTGAGTCTTACCCGCCACCTGTACTGCAAACGCCTCCACTCCAGAATGAGTCTTAAAACCACTGGCCCGGGGCTTCTCGGGGTAGGAACAAGGCAAGTCAAGTTCATGTCCCAATGAACGGGATTGATATGAAAACCAGTCTGAATAACAGAAACCTTTACCATCAGACTAGCTCCTTCCACAGACATTATCTCAGTCCGTTTAACTCAATTCCCCCCACCCCCACCCCCGCTTCCTTTTCCTCTACTACAGGAGGCCCTGGCTGCAAACGGGTAATTGCTTCACCTCTGCCCATGATTCTGTTTGTGTAGACACAGCGTTCATGTTGGCCCACGGAACTCCAGAGTAGCATTAAGCATTCCCCTTGGGAGCCCAGCTCTGAAAGACACTCGAAGCACTTCTGATTAAATGCACCGTGAAAGCCTTAGGGGGAAACTCCGAGACACCTGAACTTGGATGTGCAGTGGGAGGCCATGCCATCTGCCAGATTGAACGGTTAATGGGGGGACAAGAGGCGTGGCTCTATTATTGCCATCACCCCCCATCCTTTCTGGCCACAGCAGGACCTCAACACATGATTTCAGAATGCCTTCGGTTGGCATGCAGATAGATTGAGCAGCTACTGGTCTGAAGGCTTTAACGAGGGGAATTCTAATTTCTGGGATCCTCCACGTCACCCAATCTAGCAATAGGAGGAACCAAAAAGGCCCTCTGCCTGCCAGCCAGACTCCTAACTTCCTAGAAATGCCAACAGGAAGCCCTTCACTGCCGGGTCCAGGCCTCTGTGCCTTGCCCAGGGGGGAGGCAGGGCAGTGTAGTACAGGAGGAAGTGCCCTGGCATAGCTGCTGCACCTGGGCATTCCTGCCTCTGCGTGGAGTGGGCATCCCCAGCACCTTGGCCGAGCAGGGAGTCATGTCAGCAGGAAAGAGAGTGCCCGGAGCCCCTTCACAGCCATTAGGAGAGCTGGTCAGGCGGCTTGAGAGGCCACGTGCATGCAGGCAGGTTGAAAGCATCTCTTTGTAGGTGGGTAAAGGATGTGGAGGCTTTTCCCATCAGCTCCTCCATCATTGAGAAAGCGGCCAGTATAATATGTGGTGCAGAGAGAGAGGGGGCGGAAAGCCAGCGTGGACTACAGGCAGGGACTCAGGCTGACTTCCAGCACCTGACCACGAGGCTGGGTGCCCCACCTGCCTGGAGACTCTCCAAGCCCCGGGTCCCCTCTTCCAGGCCCCATGGGGTACCCTCCTCCCCCTTCCGGAGGCTGCATGACTTTACTCAGTTCTTCCCATCCTGGGCTGTGCAGAGGAGGTCGGGATGAGGCCACGGTGTAAACCGCAGCCCAGACTTGAGGTGGGACAGGGAGGCCTCACCCTTACTGGGTGCACTCACTCCAGTCACGCTCACTGCATCTGCATGCCCATACACCACACTGCTCCCCGCCCCCGCCCCCACCCACACCTCCTCTCAAACTTTGGTGCACCTCCGAATCCCCTGGGGACCCCACATGCAGACCCTCAGGCCCCAAGAGCCGCTGCAGCCATCAGCGCGGCCCCAGAATCTGCACCCCAGAATCTGCACTGGCACCATCTCCCCCAGGGGGGTCCCATTCAGGGGGCTCGCGGGCCACACTCGGAGAAAGCACTTCTGCAGGGACTTGTCCGGGTTCCCAGACTCTGCGTCTCGGTCCCCCTCCACCCTCCCCAGGGCCCGAGACTCCACCCACAGCACGCCCCCACCCACATCCCGAGAAAACCCGCTAAGGAGTGGGGTCCGGGAGCGCCGTCCCAACTCCCTTGGGGGCTGGAGGGGCCCCGCCGACTCACAGGGAGCTGATGTCGCCCGGCACAACCCTGGGCACCCAGGAGGAGCCCACGCAGATGATGGACTCCTTGGTGCAGCTGCAAGTGGCGGGGCAGCGCGCCAGCCGCCTCACCTGCGCGCTCGGCGGGATCAGGCACGCGGCGCCCAGCAGCAGCAGCAGCGGCAGCGGCAGCGGCAGCCGCAGCCCGGGCGCCCCGCCGCCGCCCCTCCGCAGCGCCATGCCGGGTCCCCGGTGCCCGCCCTGGCCCCGATCCCGATCCCCGCCGCCGCCGCCGCGCAGCGCGCTCGGACCCGGCGCCTCTGCAGCCCCGGGAGCCGCTCGCTGCTCCGCCGCCGCCGCTGCTGGCGAGGACGAGGGCGCCGCGGGTGTGGGAGGCCGAGCCGCAGCCGAGCAGCATGCTGGCCGCCACCCCCACTCGGCGCCCCCCCACCCGCGCCCGGGCTGCTGGGCGGCCGCTGCGCCCGCCGCACCCGCGCCCGCCTGACATCAGCACCAGCGCCCGCGGCCCGCTCTGGCCAATGGGGAGAGGGGCCGCCCCGCCCCCGCCGCGCCCCGGGCCGCCACCCCTCCGGACCCTCCCGCACCCTCCCGGGGAGCTGCGGGGAGAGGAAAAAGTTGGGTACCCTTAGGGGAGGGGCCGGACTGGGACGGAGACCCCCCACCCCTGCTCCCGGGGCCCGCAAGGAAGTGGGAACCGGGTGCCCGCAGTCCCTCCAACCAGCTCTTTTTGCTTTTTGCAGGGTCAAACCTGACCAAGGCAGAGAAAGTGGGGGAAATAGGGCCCGGGAACTGGCTTGAAGGCTGGGAAGGGAGATTTCGTCCTGGGTGCTTTGAAGAGTGCAGGAGCTTGAGCAGCTCCTAAAAAAGAAGCCATGAAACGGATGCTGCCCTAGAGCGGGGCGGGATGGCTCCGCTGGTCCTGTGCGGTGGGCAGTGGGGGTCTGGCTGTCATTCCCAGGACCCCGTGGGGTCCCTGAAGCCAGCCACCTTCCCTGGCGAAGGGATGGAGAAAAGAAAGCCTGCTGCAGCCCTGCGTGGCCCTGCTCTCTGGGCCTGCCTGCTGCTTGCCACAGAGCTGAAAAGGCAGAGAAACTTTCCCCTCACTCCATGCTCTCCAGCACCCCACCCACCCCAGCGAAAGGACTGGGGCGCTTGTTAACAGAGATTTCGTGCGTGATGCATGCTAGGCGCTGTTCATTTAATCTTTCCTATGAATATCCTTAATGTACTGGTGGGGAAACTGAGGCACAGAAAGCACCAGTAACTGGTGGGTGGTTACGGAGTAAGTGGCTGGGCAGAGATGGGGATGGGCGCCTGGGATGGGAACTGGTAACCAGGCCCTACTGAGCTCCACCCTCTGGCATTCTGCACGTTTGCTCCACGGAGCTTGAATCTTATTACCGCAAGCTACGGTCACCTGGGAAATCAAAGAAAATGGCCAACGCAGAGCCAGAATGATGGCTAATAGCCCACACTGCTCAGAGTGAGGAATCCCAGGGCACCGTCATCAGGCTGCTAACCAAGGCAAACCGCTTCTTACATTAAGACACACCCAGAGAAGGCAGCACCCGGCGCAAAGGGCTGTTACTGCAGGGATCCTCATTGCCATCTCTTCTTCAGCAATCATTCTGAGTGTGTCTCATCTGGCCACTGTGCGAGGGGGCAAAGGGACAGGCCCTCTTCTCAGGGAAGTCTAACTGAGCGGATGGGCCTAAAGAAGTAACTGCACACAGTACACGGGGTCACAGACTGACCAAAGGGGTTCAGGAATTGAAAGTGAGTTCGTCGCAGGTAACATAAAACAGAGGCGGTCGGATCTTCCTTGCAGGAAGCCTGTATCCAGCACCTAGCATCGATGTGAACCAGTCTGCATTTCTCCTCATTTCATTCTCACACCTTCCCTGAGAAGTGGGTCTTCCCATTTTATGGATGGGAAAATTGAGCTCAGAGATGTGTTCAGCTTGCCCATAGTCCCCAGGACAGAGCCAGGAGGCTCCTTCTCCAGAACTGCCTCCCTGCTGTGCTGGCCTGCATCCCACAGCTGGGGGGATCAAACGCTTCACTCAGCAAGGCCCGATGCTGGGGCGGAGGATGCAGGCTACGGTCTGGATAGGGCGACTGGCCGCAGGCACTTGGACCCACAGTCAGGGATGTGTGTGCTTCATGCCTGAAATATGCCTGCTTTTAGAGGGATGGGCTATGGCAGTGGTCGGCAAACCTCGGCTCGTGAGCCACATGCAGCTCTTTGGCCCCTTGAGTGTGGCTCTTCCACAAAATGCCACGTGCGGGGGCGCATATACAGTGCAAACTGAAACTTCGTGGGCCATGCGCAGAAGTAGGTTTTCTGCCTAGGCGAGTCTATTTTTAAAAAGTGGCGTTAGAACACTCAAGGGGCCAAAGAGCCGCGGTTTGCCAACCACTGGGCTATGGGAAGGAGAGGGCAAGGCTTCTCTAATGCAGTTCCTTCCTGCTGGGCCAAGGAAGAGAATCTGGTTCTCACTGTGTTGGAGAGGAGCTAGGAGGAAAGGTGAGGAAGGTAAGCTCTCTGCCCTGAGGACTGGACGGGTTTGAGTTAGCATCCCAGCATGCCTCTCAGTAACTATGCAATCGCAGGCAAGCTGTGCCCTGTTTAAGCCTCAGTCTCCTCACCTGTAAAACAGAGATAGTTGTACCCACTTTGGGGGGTTAAATGTGACCAAGAATGTAAAGCACCTGGTGCCACGCAGGAGGTACTCAGCATCTGCTCAGAATTCTGAGTGATGGGGTGGAAAGGGCAATTCTCAGCTAACCTCTGTGATTGCAGGGAACCGGCAGGGGTTGGGGGAGGGGCTATGAAAGGAGGTGAGTTTTCTTGACCCGTGTGCCTTCTTTATCATCAAGGACAGGACACAGTCTAGCACGGTGGCTCTCAATCAGGGGTGACACTTGGCGATGTCTGGAGATAGGTTGGGTTGTCCCAGTGAGAAAGGTGCAACTGGCATCTAGGGTAGAGGCCAGGGATGCTGTGAAACATCCTGCAATGCAAACAAAGAATGATGCAGCCCAGAAAGTCACTAGTGCCCAGGTGGATAGACCTTGCCTTGGTGTCCTGGGAGGACCCTCAGCATGAGGAGTTCCAGAATACAGATTCTAAGCCTGGCTCCAGCGCTCACCAGCAAACCTTTCTGGTCATTGTTGCTCCCCTCTCAGCCTCTATTTCCTCATCTACAAAGTTGGAGTCATGAGATAGTGACTTCCTCTCTCTTCCTGATATAAATGTAGCATATCATTATTGCTATCCTTACCCTCCCCAAGCCAGGCTGATTCCAGTCGGTCCTCTCCAACCTGAAATCTAGAAAGTTCTGAGAGGAAAGATGCAGAGAGAAGACTCGGGTAGCTGGCAGGGTTGGTATTTGTTTCGGCTCTGCTAGCGACACTAAGTGAGTGCTTGTAAATTCCAAGGTGCCGTTTATAAATTAAGATATAAAAATGGAAATGCAGATTACTTTGGTTTGGTTCCAAAATCTTCAGCAGGCTAAAAAAAGAACTTAATAGACAATCAGAGAAACACAATCTGTTTCCAAGAAATAGCAGTTTTTGAAAATGTAAAAATCTGTGTTCAGTTGTACACTTACTCAAGCTGTCTCCGTGACGTGAGCTCACATCCATGCCTACAGGGGCTGAGATGGTGTTGGCTGGAGTGGCAGCTCAAAGCATTGTTCATTCTTTCCCCAGCTCCTTTAACCACCTGTCAGTCTGATCAATATTGATTGAGAGTCTACGAGGTGCTGGCTTGGATTGAGCTTTGAAGTCCAATGAAACATCAAGAATGCCTCCCAGGTTTTAGTTTGAGCCAGTGGGTGGATAGAGGCACTATTTTTGAAGATGAGAAAGCCTAGAAGAGAAGAGGGTTTCGTGGGGTGAGAGGTATCAAGAATTTGGTGTTGGAGATGTTGGCTCTGAAATGTCTAGGAGGCATCCATGAGCAGCTGATTGACAGCTAGATGACCAATGGGAATGGTAAGGAAGAAGTGGGGGGAGGAGATGTGAAATCTTCCTACTCTAGATGAAACATTGATTCGCCCTCAGGGTAATGTTGGTTGATTGAATGAATAAAGGACATTTTGGACATAAAAACATTAAAGAGAAAATATTCTCAGGTACAATCAGCAAGAAATAACAGAAATCTCACAAAATAGGGTAAATCCAGGGACACTATAGTTTGGGAAAATCTAATTTTAGACCAAAAATAATCTTTTAAGTACTAAACCAAACTGTAAATCTCCTAAGAATCTCAGAGACCTCATCATGCTTGTTATTCCTCCTCCCCTGGTTTCCAGCCACTGCCACCCCACAGCTGGTCCTCACACCGGAACCACAGACTCTGGAAAGTTTTCACTAATGTCTGGCACTTCTGGCTCTGATGCTCACTGTAACAACAGAAGCAAAACTATTCATACAAACCTCAAAGGCACTCACTTCAAATGCCCACAAATTGGATTCCCTGGGGTAAAAATATAAATTAATATAAAACAAAACCATCTTGTCTATTTTTTAAATCAGAGAATCTGCCAAACTCTCTTTGACCGCATCACCCAACATGCCACTCTGTGGTTGGCTGCTGGTCAAATGTCGATGCCGTTTCTGGCTTCCCATCTTCATAAACTCAGTGGGTGTCACAAGTCTGAAGCTCGTTCTGAATTGGCCTCTGAGTGGCCTCTTGATTTTCAATCATGCTCTTGAAGGGCCTCCTGTGGATACCTCATGCAGTTTCCTAAATCAGCTGAAGGGCCCTCAAGACCCTGGACAAGGTTTCTGGTTACCTTGGCCACCTCCTCCCCGCCACCAGTGTAATGGACACCTGTGAGGTATTTGCCACCCAGCCTCTGAGGTCCTCTCTCAGGACAACAGGACACAACTGTGCTTGGGAGAGAATGACCCTTCTCCACATTCAATCCATGTGGCTCATTTGATAAACACTTCCATCTCCCATTGCACGTGTCATCTGGACTAAAGCATTCCAGAGCATCCCATTCTCCCACAGTAATTAATTTAGTGAGGAACACATCACCCAACCGGAGCAACCCTGCGAAGGGTGAACTGCCTTTCTGCCTGAGCTGAGACATCTGTCCTCTTCTGTCCTCAGACATCGGTGCTCGTGTTCCTCAGGCTTTTGGATTCAAACCAGGACTTGCACCATCACACTGCACCCTACCTGCCCACCTCCTTCCCCATTCTTAGGCCTTTGGACTAAGCTGAATTACACGACCGGTTTTCTTGGGTCTTCAGTTTACAGGCATCAGGTTATGGGACCTCTCAGCCTTCACAACTGTGTTGGCTAATTCATATTATAGTTCTTCATGTATATGTTTTCTGGAGAAACCTGAATGCCTTTAGCTGTGTTCCCAGTTCTAGGAACCTAATCTTTTAGTTGGGTTGAATTGATTGAAAATAGATATGTGAGTCACAGACAGTGGGTCTGAGTAAAGTCAGTATCCTAAGATAAGGTCTGTTTTCTAAATCACAAACTTTCATGGTCTCACAT
This sequence comes from Pipistrellus hanaki, assembly GCF_964339955.1. Lineage (NCBI taxonomy): Eukaryota > Metazoa > Chordata > Mammalia > Chiroptera > Vespertilionidae > Pipistrellus > Pipistrellus hanaki. The sequence goes on along the minus strand of NC_140503.1, from coordinate 197,485,329 downwards.
CCGCAAGTCAACATAATTTTATGGGAAATCTCTTTGCTCTTCTTAGCAAACAGAAATTCTACTTTAGGAGAACAAGTTACAAAAGGAACATAGATTTAACTTAAATTTATAATAATGGGCCTCTACATATCCTCTAAGCTCTTCCCTTAGTCATAAACAACGACTAATTCAATGTTTTGCATTCCCAGAGGCCGTATATTCTCTCAAGATTCCTGCTACTGAAGCCTCCGGTCTCAATTTAGCTTTAATCAAGACTAAATTAAATGGATGGACCTGGAGAACATTATGCTAAGTGAAATAAGCCGGTCAGAGAAAGACAAGTACCATATGACTTCACTCAGATGTGGAATCTAATGGACAAACTGAATTAACAAGCAAAATAGAGACAGACTCATTGATAGAGAGCAAGCAGACAGCTCTGGTGTGGTGAGGTGTTGAGGGTGGGGGTGGAGGGATTGAGGAAGAAAAAAGAGAAAACTCATGGGCAGGGACAACAGTGTGGTGATTGTGGGAGGCAGGAAGGTGGATAGAGATAGAGGAGGAGATGGGAGAGGTAGAGGAGGAGATGGGGGGATGAATGGTGACAGAAAGAAAATAAAAAAGAGACTAAATAAAGGTATTTGGGGCTTATAATTTTTCATTCTAAAGCATCTGAGTTATTCTGTGCTCTTATGCCCTCTACTCAACCCACCCCAGCCCACATCAAAAAGTGTTCTGAGGGAAGTGTCAGAAATGCATCCACATTTAATCTCAAGGCCTGTTTATTCATTGAACTGCTCTTCCTAGGGACATTTGTGTTTGAGCAACACTCTCAGAAGTTAACTAAATACCATGGGGGAGAGGTGGGGAGATAATAGAGAGTCCCTGAAACAAAAAATTTTTTAAAATGGACTAAGGCTTCCACTGCTACCTACAGGCCGGCTAAGGGTCTCCCCTCTTCTACCCCTCCCCCCTATGTCTTATAGGAAAAGTTATTCTGAAAGGAAGTATCCCGAACTTATCTTCAGAAACCCCCAACCCCATCCTGCCCATGTCTCCCTTCCCTGAGCTCTTCAAAATCTAGGACCAACACTGGTGTCATGAGGGGATCCTGCAATATGCTGGGGGAGGGCCTGATTTGAATCCCAGTTTCACCATTGACCACCTTGGCAGGCCTTTCCTTCTAGGGGCTGTGATTTCCTCCTCTGCAAATGGGAGATGACAGTGCATATCACTCTGGCTTGCGTGAAGGACGCAATCAGTTGAAGATCTTTAAAGCAGTAAAGTTAGTTAAGTGGTTAGCTAGTGGCTCTCTACCTGTTCACCTGAGAGCCACAAATCACTGTAGATACAGGTATGGATATGGGAACGAACAGATATAAATATAGACAATAGACATGGATATGGGTATAGAGAATTGGATACAGAGAGATATAAATCTGGGTATAAATATTGATAGGTATAAATATAGACATAAATATTGGTATGGATGTAAATACAGATCAATATAGACATGGATATAGATCTAGATAGATAGCTATTTAGATATATTCTCCTCAAGAAGCTTAAGCCGAAACCGGTTTGGCTCAGTGGTAGAGCATCGGTCTGCGGACTGAAAGGTCCCAGGTTCGATTCCAGTCAAGAGCATGTACATTGGTTGTGGGCACATCCCCAATAGGGGGTGTGCAAGAGGCAGCTGGTTGATGTTTCTCTCTCATCAACGTTTCTAGCTCTCTATCCCTCTCTCCTCCTCTCTGTAAAAAATCAATAAAATATATTTTTTTAAAAGAAGCTTAAAATGTACTCAAAGAAATAAGACTTTTCTATGTTACAAAAGCTTGCTCATATATCAGAAGTGTCTTAGTTCTTCCACAACCCAAGAGAGAGAATCTGTGCATTCATCTGAAAACTGGAAAGGTAAGTGTAACTAACTTAATTGTTCAACCAATATTATTGAGTGGATCCACAGAGCTAGGCACTATGCTAGACTCTGGGAATACAATGATAAACAAGGCAGATGTGATCCAGCTGTGGACTCCTGCTGTCCTCATCCTGCCCTGCTTCTCGTGTACCAAATCCAGGTGGGCATCCTGTGCCCATGGATCAGCATCCCCCAGGTAACTGGGCAGAAGCTCAGGAGCCCAGCCAGAGGGGCAAGATGGTGACAACACCAGTACACACCCACTCACCTCCCCTTATACCAGGACAAGATCAGACCTGCCATTGCACTGAGATAAATTTTCATCCCTTAAATAAACCTTATGGCTCCTTGTTCTCAATCAGTAGAATGACATTGGAGCTTAGAATTTATGTGCTCCTGAAGACTGCTGATTCGGTAGGCGAGCAGGTGATTCGTCATTTAAGGAAAGGTAAGGGGGGTGTCCACTGGTCTGACCACTGACCCGCAGGAGCAGTTGTTTTAGAAAGAGGCAGTTGTAAATCCCAAATTTGTCCTCAGCAGGCATCTTAGCTCATGTCAGGCAAAGGCTTGCCCTCTGTTTTTTTAAAAGGTCCTGGAGTGCTTCTATTCTCAAGGATATTTCCTTCCTACTGTGGTGAAAGTAAAGTAGCTTCTTAAGGGCACCATAATAAAACCTGACATTTACTGCAGGTTCACAGCTAGCAGGGCTCTTCACCCCATTATCTCAGTGGTAGCCTCACAATCACCCTGGCACAGAAGGAAGACACTGAGGTGTGGACAAGTGTCCTCCCAAGATCAGGCAGTCAATGTCAAAGTGCCAAAGGCTGCCATAGACAGAGTTGTCACCACACTGGAGGGTATGGGGTCAAAAGTTAGGAATGTATTGGAAAGGAGCATATCAATGGCTTCCACAAGATTCCAGAAAACAGGAGCCTTGTCATTTCTTCCTCCGTCTTGCCCCAAGGTATTTTAAAACACATCTCTCTTTTCCCCTTGTGCACTGTTAGTGGGAATGTAAATTGGTGCAGCCACTGTGGGAAATAGTATGGATGTTTCTCAAGAAAATTAAATAGAGTTACCATAGGATCCAGCAGTCCCACTCCTCGGTACACATCCAAAGGAAATCAAATCAGGACTGCACCCCATGTTCTCTGCAGCATTATGCACAATAGCCAAGATATGGAAACCTTGTGTCTGTGGATGAAGGCATGTCTCTGATGGTGGACTATTGTCTAAAAGCAACGGTACATATTCTGTAAACGCTCAGGGATGGGTCTTGATGATTTTCAAGCCCCATGTGACCTACAAGACAAAACTGTCCAGCCTGGCCAGTGTAGCTCAGCAGTTGAGCATCAACCCTGAAACCAACAGGCCACCGGTTCAATTCCTGGTCAGGATATATGCCCAGGTTGTGGGCTCAATCCCCAGTAAGGCGCATGCATGAGGCAGCCGATTGATGATGTCTCTGTCTTATCATTGATGTTTCTATGTCTCTATCCTTCTTCCTTCCTCTCTCTCTACAAAATCAATTTAAAAATACTTTTTTAAAAACAAAACTGTCCAAATATCTCAGGAAGCACCAGCTGAGTGCAAAAGGGTGAGTGGCAGAACGAAGGTCCTTCACAAATTTCCCTTCAATGCACATGATGCCTGGCTTGAGGCAGGAATCCCCAGGAGCCCGAGAGACTTGCTGAAGGGCAACAAGGGCAAGGAGAGGAACAGACAGAGTCACACTTGGAGATCAGACCAAAGAAGGGCCAGCTGGAAAAACTGCCCCCAGCCACCCTCCACCCCCTCCCCATGCCAGGACAAGCTTCGACCAGTCCTCTGGGTGTACAACCTAAGACAGCACTATTTATTTTTATCTTTATCCTCTGAAAGGAATAATAGGATTCATCAATAATGTCTTTTTTTTTACACTTATTTGGGAAATCAGAAAATTTGCCACCCACAGAGCATCCCCTCTGATAGATTTTCCTATAATATTTTGAGCAATGTAATTACAGATGAATTTCCCCATAAAAACCAAAGGACCCTTTGTGTCCTTCCTGATATATGGGCAGGCCCCTGGATAAGACTTTAACAGGCCGGAGGATGGCCAAAACTGGTGCGGTCAGATCAGCCTGAGATTCTGCATTGCTTCACCTGCCATAATGTGCACCCCTCCTGGAAAATGAGGTCAGCCTTCCTGCTGGCTCCTCTAGGCTCTCTTGGGACACTGGTCTGCAGTGGTGTGCTGTTTAGGATCTTTGGGAAGCAGAGGCTTAGCTGGAATTACAAGTACAAAAGGCTTCGTAGGGAATAACACCTATCACAAAACAAGGGGAGCAGTAGGTCAGGGCAAGGGAGCCATCAGTCTGTGATGCAGACCCCACAAAGTTCAACCAGCACCGGGAGGCTCTGAAGCAGTCCCACATGGGCAGATACAGCTGGCCCTGCACCACTAACTTGCTCAGTCAGAGTCCAGGGCTCCCGAGAGAAGAGTGCCTTCAGTTTACAAGCCAAGGAGGATCCAGAGGAGCTAACAGCTGGAACTGACCCCTGGAGGCTGGCATTCAGGCCTTTCAGTAAAAGACTGAGCTGTGATTGCCCAGTCTGCTAAAAATGATGAAAACATATTTAGGCTTTGCCAGTTGACATGAACAGAAAGGAACTTGGTAAAAGCTGTTACAGAAGATTCCCCAGGCATTCCTGGGCCCAAGAGAATAACAGCAGTGACTTCTATCTTGAAGTCCACTGATTTACAGGAGCTGATAACTGCTGCCTATTGGATTTTCTTTCCCATAGCTCATTGGTTGACTCAATAAACATCTACTGAGCATTTTATGTTTTACTTTTATTTATTTTTATTAAAGTATAGTTGAGATCAATATTATATTAACTTCAGGTATCCAACATAGTGATTTAACATTTACATACCTTACTATGTGATCACCACAGTAAGTCTAGTAACCATCTGTCACCATACAAAGTTATTATAATACTAGAGGCCCAGTGCATGGATTCATGCACTGCTGGGGTCCCTTGGTATAGCCTGCAGAGATCCAGTCGGAACCAGCAGTCCAACTCTGCCTGCTGCTCCTACCTACCATTCCTGCTTATCCTAGCCCCGCTGCACCAGCTGCAGCTGCCAATGTGGTCTCTGGGCTGCAGTGGCCATCATGAGCCCCATGTTTGGTGTCTGTCTGTCAGATGAGCGGTGCTGTCACTGTGGGAGTGCACTGATCACCCCCTGGTGGTCAGTGTGCATCATAGCAACCAGTCGTTCAGTCGCTGAGGCTTTTATATATATATATAGATAGATAGATAGATTATTTCCTATATTGCCTATGCTGTACACCTCATTCCCATGGTTTGTTTAGTTTGTAACTGGACGTTTGTACCTCTTATTTTCTTCACCTTTTTCACCCTCTCCCCCTTCCCCTCTAGCAACCATCAGCTACTGAGCACTTTCAACACATACATACACATATCTATGGAGTTCCTTGAACATATCAAACGCTGGGTGAAGGACTGAGGCTACAAAGATTCTTGTCACTTAAGCCCTGTCCTCAAAGAGCCAGATAAATAACTAAAGAAATGCAAGAAATTATATGACAATTGCTATGGAAAAGAAAGACTTCGGGGCTAGATTAGAGGAACTCAGTAAAAGTTGTTAAAGAAGATCTTCAGGCCTTTCTGGACCCAAGAGACTATTAGCAATGATTTCTTCTTATAAATTCAGTGCTTCCCAAGAGTGACTAGCCCAAAGGGCCATAAATGCAGGAACCAGAGGGGGCTGGGATGTAAGGCTTCCCAAAGCCACTGGAGCTGTGCCATGGCGAACAGGTAGGATCCAAACAGACAGATATGAGAAAATGGAATGAGCAAAACCTCCTGCTAATAACGACGACAAGAATAATAGCTAACATTCCTCTAATGCCTACTTGTGCCAGGCCCTTTGTGTAAGTTTATCTCTTAAGACTGTAAATGTCTCTGCGAGGCAGGTGTTAATATCCTCACACGCAGGGGAAGAGTCCCAGGTTCAGGGATGTTAAGTAATCTGCCTTGGGTTCCATGGGCAGTAGCAGATTCAGAATTCACAATTGTGTTTTGTGTGCTTGTTTGTTTTTATCTGAAAGCTCATTCCCAACCCTATGCTGTCCCCTAACCCTCCCATAGGTGAATTTGAGACCAATGACCCTATTGCTCAAGGAAGAGCACACAGCTGGACAAGGAGGAGCATGAGGAGGGGGTCAGAGGAGGACGAACAGTGGGTCCAGAGCTGGGTTGTCTGTGGAGATTTGCAAGTGAAAGGCAGGCAGAGATCTGGATTAGAAAGGGGTGTGGGAGAGATCATTGCTGTGTTAGAGAGTGGAGACCTGTTTCTTTACCAAGAAGAGCAATGGGTTGGCTTAGAAAAATAGGACCATGAGACTCCAACGGTTGGCTAAATGTCTTGTAGGAGAAGAAGAACACAATCTGTTTTCCCAGGAGTTAGAGTGGGATAGAAAATTCCAAGAGAGAAGGAAGGACAAAGAGAGAGAGAGATGAGAAAGGTTCTGTGAGCTATATGATTCTTCCTTGTAACTCTCCAATCTTTGGAAAAACTACCAAGATGAGTGGGGTGTGTGTGTGTGTGTGTGTGTGTGTGTGTGTGTGTGTGTGTGTGTGTAAATCATGTTAGGCCCACAACAGATGAAACAGAGACTTTGTGCTCAGAGCAGAGCCCACAACCAAGGGACCCTGACAACCACAGCCTGGGAATTCGCAGACACGAGCAGGGTTCTGGCCTTTCACAGGCTGGAGAGTGAAGTCAAATCTACCAAGTTCTCTTTGGAACAGAGTCCCTGGTTAAGAAAGAGCAGGCTGCTGATAGAACTTTTGCTACCACTTCTGAAGCTCCATGGGGACCAAATCCAGTGAAGGAGAAAGCAGAACAGAGAGAAGATGGAGGTGACCTTGAGCAGAGGGAAGAGCCTGGGGCCTGGCTCAGCCCTGAACCAACTGTTGGGCTTTAGATAAATTAACCACATGCCTCTGGGTCTCCTGTTTCCGAACCAAGTACCAGACCACATAACCCCAGAGTTTTTTAATGCATGGAGCTCTGGGCTTTGGAGACTAATAGGCAGGAAGGTAGGAGCAGCAGGAAGCCCTACATGCCCTGGATGCAAAGAGGGGAGATACAGGAGGCAGCTTCCAGTGCTGTCACAAGCTGAGACTGAGAAGGTCGTGGACTTAGAGTTGTCCACTGGGTTTGGAGAGAGGCAGGGCCTTCTGAGAGAGTAGCAGGGCCACATTGCCCATCTATTGTCTAGGACATTGTGTCCACAATTTCTCTTATAATAAGGGATCAGGCATGGGTCTGTTCAGGTGGGAAAGTGTCTCTGTACCAAAGCTGAGTGGCCAGCCCTGACGTGTATGCCAGGGCGGCACATTCTGTCCTGGCTGCTGACCCATTTCTCAACTCCAGGTGGCAGGAACCCCGCCGTTGAAACGCATAGCTCCAGGGTAATTAGGTTCTGATCAAGCAGTTCTGGGAAATGATACTCCCCTCTCCTAAATGGATGAAGAGTTCCTGGGAGGCAGGAGGGATGTGATGTCATGTGGCAAGTCCCCTTTCTGTCACTCTGACTTTGGCTATTCCAGCTGGTTCTCTACAGTCCCCCAACTGCACTGTCTCCACATAAAGAGAACACCAGGCAACTTCAGACACAACTTCACGAGCCCAGGAGGGCAGACTGAGGGTCCCTGGGAAAACCCCCACCCCACTGATAAACCTCTCCCCCACCCAGATACCATAGGGACTCAGATGACATACATTTTTTCTGTTAGGACTATAAGGCAATATAATCCTTAATGGCCATTTGTAAACTTCCCAGCATAGAACAAAAGACCAAGAAAGATTTGTTGGACACCAGGAGTCAGACCATGTTAGGAATTGAAACTGTCCTAAAGACACCTCATCGCACACTGCATTCCATCCACATTTCAAGCCCACCTCACCCCCCTGACCAGCTGATGACAAGAGATTCCTGCCAGGGACTGCCTACAAGGATGAAACTCCAGCTCCTGGGTGCTGCCATCATTGGTGTTGTGCAGCCCTGCCCTTTGGATGTCCCATCCCTCACCCCCTTTCCTTAAAAAAATCCATTTTCTTTCATCACCATCTGAGATGGCTATTTAGCCTGCCAGAGTGCACCATCCACTTTAACTTTTCATTCTTGGTCAATTATTTCCTTAGAGGGAACAATAACTAACCCTTTCCTCATCTCCATTCAGCAATGGCTCACCTATCACATCATTGAGATCTTTCCTCAGATGTCTCTCTCATCTTCAGCAAGGCCTTCCCTGCCCAGCCTGTCTAAAATGGAACCTCTATCAACCTCTGTCATTCACGCAGCTTTTTCTTTGCAAGCAGTTCCCACTACTTGACATAGTATATATTACATTGTCTTCCTCATTAGAATGTGACTTCCATGGAGGCAGAAATGTTGCCTGTCTTGTTCTCCGCTATCTCCCAAAGGTCTAGGAAAGCTCCTGGCACTGAACTATAAATACTGGATAAACATCAGTCAATCAGTATTCGAGAATGAGTGGATGAGTGAATGAGTGGGCGGCATTGAGATGGTCCATGCCCTAAGGAGGCCAAGGACAGAGGCTATGATGTTTGGTTACTATTTTAGTCCCATTGCCTCGTACAATCCCTGACACTTCGTAGACTCTCAAATATCGTTGAATAAATAAATAAATAAATAAAAGAAGAAAGGAAGAAAAGACCAATGTCTATCCCAGCATCCCCACAGTCCCAGAGAGCACTGGGATTTGGAGCACCTGTAATGAGCACCGATGAAGCAGAAAAACTGAACAGACGACAAGGAGAACCAAAGATGCTCAAGGCACCTGTAGTCTTTTGAACCTCTGGTCTAAGAAGAGAAGGTCTCTGTCATACAGCTTTAAGGTTGGGTTCTGAAATTCTGCTTTCACCATAGGAAGTGATGCTTCAGCCAAAAGGATAGGCTCTATGACCTTAATCGCTTAACCTCTCAAGCTCTATAAATGGTTGAATGAATGAATGAATGAATGAATGAGTGGTAACACTGCTGTGGGAACTTTCAGTGGTTCAAACTTTCAATGAAGCATTGAGGTAGATGGGTATTAGATTGCATGCAAAATTAGGTTGCCTCAAAAACATTCTTCGAGGAAATCTTGCCATTTGTGATAAGATGGGTAGATCTGGGGGAGATTATGCACTGAGGAAAATAAGTCAGAAGGAGAAAGAAAAATACCACATGGTTCCACTTGAATGTGGAATCTAAAAAGAAAACAAACTAACTAAAACAAGAACAAACTCACAGATACATGAAACAGACTCATGGTTACCAGAAGGGAAGTGCGGTTGAGAGAGGGCAAAATTGGAGAAGGAGATCAATTGTATGGTGAGGGATGGTAACTAGACTTACAGTAGTGAACACTATGTTGTGCACACAAATATCTATAGTAATACAAGGGTAATATGCAAATCGACCAAACAGCCAAATAGCAGAATGACTGTCCAGACGACCTTCCAGATGACCATGCTATGACACCCACTGTCACCAGGCCAGCCAAGGTGGATGCAATGCGATTGGTCGGGAAAGGCCTCACCATCACCCCACAGAGGGAGGCCCAGGTCACCCTTTGTGCAGCAATTCATCACAGAGCCCCAGTCGGGGGGGCAGGGCCTCCCTCTGTGGGGCGATTGATCTGGGGGCCCCCGCAATTAATCACCCCACAGAGGAAGGCCCAGGATACTGGCCAGAGACTATGATGTTTGGTTACTATTTTAATCCCATTGCCTCATACAACCCCGGACACAGTATAGACTCTCACATATTGCTGAATAAATAAATAAAAGAAGGAAGAAAGAAAGGACCAATGTTCAATCCAGCATCCCCACAGTAAAAAAAAAAAAAGAACACCAGCATATTAACTTTCTGCAACAAAATTACTACAAAATGGCGGCTTAAAAGGGAGCTCATTCTCTTGGTTCTGTAGGACAGAAAGCTAAAATCAGGGTATCAGCAGGCTGTGCACCCTCCAAAGGCAGCAAGAGAGAATGCTCTGTTGCTTGCTCCACCCCTGCTGGCTGCAGGTGTTTCCTGGCTGCACCTCTCCAATCTTTGCCTTCACCTTCAGATGACCTTCTCCTCTCCGCTGTCTCAACTCTCCTTTGCCTCCATCTTATACTTGTCATTGGATTCAAGGCCCACTTGGATAATCCAGGATAATCTCACCTTGAGATCCTCTGAAATACCCTTTTTCTAAATAAGGCCACATTCATGGGTTCTTCAAACTAGGACATGGACAGATCTTTTGGGCAGGAGACACCATTCAACCCACTGAAGTCAGTTTCATTGCTTTTTGTCAATTAGAAATATATATATATATATATATATATATATATATATATATATATATATATATATCTTACACACACACCACACATTTATTAGTCCACTTGATCACCAACTTTATTTGCCCAACTTTGCTCTCAGTGTATTTTGCTATTTCCAAAACTTAATCAACTCTTAAAAGATGAGGAAATGTATTCTAAGGCAAATAATGAAACACTTCATCCTAGAAGCATAAAAGAGAGAAAAAAATGATTTACCAACATCCACAAAAATTGACCCATGGAAAAGGTATGCTCTGAGCTCTGTCTTTCCCTGTGGCTGGCTCCTCCAAACAGCAGAAGAGGGATTTGGGTTTTTTTTACTTGAAAAGTATGCTCAGTACACTTTCTGCTCCTCCTCTGCCCTCACTCAGCAGTTGCTTTTTCTGTTTTTAATCCAAATATATGTTTCCTCGATTATTCTTAGTACACACTCGTCTGCCAAGTTAAATATGGTTAAGACAGCTATTTATTGGTCTTGTGATTTTTTTAAGGGCAATATCAGGGCCTTCACAAAGCCATAATTTTTCACAGAATCATCTAAAGGCTTAATTTATATGATTTCTCTTGTCCTGGCTCGAGTCAATGAACTACAGTGACGTCAGTGAAGATTGCAGATGAGTTTCCCGAGATTATACTCCAGTTATTGGTTTGGAGCAAATAGAATCCTTTGCTGAAATATAACTGCGCTGATAAATGCTCACCAAGAATAAACTGGAAAGAGCAATGGATGTAGAAATAGAACAAGTAATTGCCCTGACTTTTAAAAAGATGTGCTTCGGCGATGAGTCAAATTCCATACAATTTTTAATGGAAGGCAGAAGCAAGGTCCCGTGTAGATTATTTGTAGAGTCTTTAGAAAGTGGGGGAAAGGGGAAAAAAACTGAGCTTTAAGAGCACACCCTAGTGACCAGTTAGCACCTCTCCCCTGGGGCTGTGGGTAGGGAAGGTTTGCCTCACAAAGCAGAGGTACTGGGAAAAGGTTTTATGCAGCATTAATTAAAATGTAAAGAAGAAAGAGCCGCTACCATCTTCTCTCTCATTTCCTTTTTTAAATTGTGAGTAGGCAAATGTGTGACTGACCATGCGAGGATATGGATTATTGTAGCAAAACACTAATCTGACACATATTTTATGAAACCCATAATAGACTTGCTGTTGATGAATTAGAGCCACCAGTCACTGTACGGAGGCCATTATATTCATCTCCAATATTTACGACAACCCTGCCCTTTTATAGATAAGGAAATTAGGGCTCAGAAAGCAAAGACTTTACCCAAGGCCACAAATAGAATTACCTCAATTCTAAAATGCCATTGACTGTGGGACTCGCCATTGATTTCATAAGTGTTTTACAGGGACCAACAAAAAAACACACTTCATTAAGTGTACAGCTCTGTTGTAAGATTGATAGCGCTTTCAAAAACATTAAAATTTGAAGGAAAAAAAGAGCATCTGAAACACATAGAAGTATGGCAGTACATCGGCCCTGAGGAAAGACTTACTCTCAACGTCTTTCTGCTCCAAAACCCAGGTCTTCTCCGCAGCAGCCTGCTCGCTCCCTGCTCTGTGCATCTTGGCCAACTAGGGCAGACACACAAAGAACTGAACCAATACAACAAACCACAGTATTAGTCGTCGCACGTCTGGTTAGCTTTTCTTTTTTCTTTCTTTTTTTAATCCTCACCTAAGGACATTTTTCCATTGATTTTTAGAGACAGTAGAAGAGAGAGGGATAGCCATAGAGAAATATCGATATGAAAGAAACACATCAATTGGTTGCCTGCTGCACACACTTTACTAAGGCTCAGGGTGAGGAGGAGCCTGCAACCAAGATACAAGCCCTTGACCGGAATCAAACTCAGGACCCTTTGGTCCATAGGCCGACACTCTATGCACTGAGCCACACTGGCTAGGGCTGATTAGCTTTTCTGTAATCCTAACCAGTAAGTACCCTGATATCAGACACCATTGATTCAACAACATCCTCTTCGTCCATTTCCTTATTCTGCAAATATTGTGAGCAGACCCCATGCTGAGTCCTGGAGGGACAGCAGGGAGCAGAACTCTGTCCTCAGGAAGCTGGCAACTGGGTTAGAGGAGGTGGCAAAGGGGAGGCAAGGGCATTATCAACTCATTACCCAAACCAAGGAGAGGTTGAGCTGGGATGTGTGATGTGCAGAAGTTCGAGATGCCCTGGTGGCCTCTCTAGGGGGAGATCATGGATGGCATTCTTGAATTGAGGTCTTGGAAGAGTTACCTTCGCTAAGACAGAAAGGAAGAGTGTGACCCTGGCTGATGTTCCCAATGGTTAGAGCATCTGCCTGTGCACTGGAGGGTCATGAGTTAGATTCTCAGTCAAGGGCACATAACCTGGCTTGCAGGTTCAATCCCTGCCCCTGATTTGAGGTGCATGCATGTGACAAGCAATCTATATGTTTCTCTCACATCAATGTTTCTCTCTCTCTTTCTAGTTGCATACGAGAACTAGACAGGGTAATCCTGTTGCTTTCTTTCCCCTTCCTCATTCCCCTTCCAGTCTCTCTAAAAATAGCCTCCCTCCTTGGGTGAGGATTTTTAAAAAAGAAAAGAAAGGAAGAGTGTGTGCAAAGGTTGTGTGGTGAGTGACAGCAGCAGGGATACAAGGAAGTAGAACCAGGGAGTGAGGAGGGTGGTGAAGTAGCTGGGCCATCACAGAGAAATTCAGAGGCCACTTGGTCACTGTCCAGAGCGGCAGGTAAGAGGACAGACTCCAGAACCTGTCTCCTTGGGCTCGAGTCCCCACTCTATGACTTACTTACTATCTCTGTTTGCTCATGTGAAATAGGGGGATATTAATGGAAGGATTAAATTAATTAATACTGGTGTATATAAAACTTTTTACAATAGTGCTTGACACACTTCTGTGCCATATACACATCTGTTATTATTCTAAAAGCAACAGGAAACAGCATAGCTTAGTAGCAAGAAGGTAACATCATCAGGTTTGGGTTTTAAATAGTCATTCTAACCTCCATAGTAAACATGGATTGTAGGAAGACAAAAAGCTGTGGTTTGGCCAATTAGAATGGTTAGAGAAAAAAAAGTGGAGAGAAGTGGACAAAATGAAGAGATAGGAGACAAAATCAACAGGACTTGGAGAGAGAGAGAGGAGTTTACATCTCAGATACAGTCACCATCCTTCTCCCTTCACAGCTCACACACACACACACACACACACACACACACACACACACACGGAAACTTAGAAGGAAAAGCAAGAAATCTATTTTCTAAGAATTGCAAGGAAGTCCGAAAATTAAAAAAACAAACAAACCCACAACAGGTATTCTTTTTAACCTGCAAAACTACCAAAGTTGTCAGCTTTCCATTTGTCTGTTCAGGGTGGAATAAGAGCAATTTTCAGACGTGATTCTTTATCTCCACATCTGTAGAAATCAACATTGCACAAGTCAGGAATAAAGGCATTTTGCTAGGTAATCAGCAGCTGTCAGGAAATGCTCAAGGACTCATTTATTTTGGGTACGAGAACTAGACAGGGTGATCCTGTTCTTTAGTTGTTTTTCTTTTGTTGTTATTTTATCTCAGAATCCAAAGTGTTTTATATATGTGCCACCCATAGATATGTGCCAAGTGTCAGGTTTGCTTCCATGCAGCTTGTCCCTCACCTCCTTCTGCCACCTGCAATGCTGAGAGGCCTTTCTGCTCTTTTCGGGGTCCTCCTGCCATTTGAGAGATCCTCAAGAAGCTCCCTGAGCTCTGCTCTGGTGCTGGGTTTCCTACATGCCAAGGGTTTAAAACAGCAGAAATTCAGGAATGTGTGGGAAACGTGGTTGGTTGTGATTCAGAGTCCTAGTCAGGCAATATGGTGATTTGGATTGTGTCCCCAAACTCCATGTCCACCTGGAACCTCAGAATGTGACCTTGTTTGGAAACAGGGTCTTTGTGGGTACAATTAATTAAGGATCTTAAGAAGAAATCATCCTGGATTTAGTGTAGACCTATCATCCTTATAAGTAGAGGGAAGGACATAGAACAATACAAAGAGGATCATGTGAAGATGGAGGCAGAGATTGGAATGACGGTGTATAAGCCAGGAAAGGCCAGGAGCTGGAAGAGGCAAGGAAGGAGTCTCCCCCTAGGACTTTGGAGGGAACTTGGCCCTGCTGGCACCTTGATTTCAGACTTTTGGCCTCCAGAATTATGAGAGAATCAATTCTGCTGTTTAAGTCACTAAGTTTGTGGTCATTTGTTACAGCAGCCCTAAGAAACTAATACAGATGGCGTGTGGGTGCAGAAGATGGAGAGAAACTAGGGAGAATGGCAGAGGGATGGGTGGTATCAAGGAGAGAAAGACAAGATATGAACAGAAACCCCTGTCACTCCCATCCCAACAGAATGACTTTCAGGACCACCCTCAGCCAAAGTCTGGTTTCAGAATCAGAGAGAAGATTGTTGAACCATTAAGTAAAACATAAATGGCATGGTGAAAATCAACCAATATTTTTTCTCCCCACCCTCCTCTCAGTGAAGTGATAGAACTCTTCCTGCTAAGCGTTAGCTGAACACATGACCACCCAGCCAGAGACCACCTTCTCCACACCCCTTCGGAGCTGGATGTGTCCATGTGACTGGATTCTTACCAACATTAAGTCAAGGAAAGTGACATATGTGACTTTGGAGTCTTGAATCTGCAAAAATTGGACACATGCTCCGCTTTCCTCCTATCCCGTGAGCTGGAATGCAAAAGTAGTGTCATTGAGCCAGCTTTAACAGGGGGCAAGAGCAGTGCTCCAGGGCTGCACCAACAGGAAAGCCACCACGCACTTGACATGTGGCTTCTCCAAACAGATCTCTGTAGGTATGTAATGCACTCTGGGGATCAAAGTCTCAGTACCAGAGGAAGAACGTAAAATAGCTCACTAACACTCATTTATTTTGATTGCATGCTGAAGTGATACAATATTATTTATTTTTTATTTTTTTAAAATATATTTTATTGATTTTGTACAGAGAGGAAGGGAGAGAGATGGAGAGTTAGAAACATTGATGAGAGAGAGTCATCGATCAGCTGCCTCTTGCACACCCCCTACTGGGGATATGCCCGCAACCAAGGTACATGCCCTTGACCGGAATCGAACCCGGGACCCTTCAGTCCCCAAGCCGATGCTCTATCCATTGAGCCAAACCGGTCTCGGCACAATTTTAGATACGAGTTAAACACAATGTAATATGGAAATGAATTTGACCTGCTTCACTGTGCTTTTTTAAATGAGGCTACTGGAAAGTTAAAAATCATAGAAGTGGCTCACATTATATTTCCACTGGACTGCATTGCTCATTGTTGAGGAAAACTACCACCCACAGGCTAACTCCTGCCCACCACTTGTTTTTGTCAATAAAGTTTTATTGGCACACAGCCATGTCCCTTTGTTTATGTATTGGTTCTAGCTGCTTTAATCCTGCAATGACAAAATTGAGTAGTCACAACAGAGGCCATTTGGATCACAAAGCTGGAAATGTTCATTGCCTGGGCCTGCACAGAAAATATTTGCTGATTCAGGAGAGAAGGCACCTGGGTCTCGAGTACCAGGGCTCAGGACCAGAGTTGCCTGCCCAGCCTGCGCCAATTTCCAAAAACTCAAGTGTTGTGTGGGAGAGGAGTAAACTGAAATCTTGTGTAAGGCATTGTTGGTTTTTGTTTTTTATATCATTGCAATAGTTTAACATTTATCCTAAAATATGATGGGGTCCCCACTAAATGATGCTGCAGTGAGAGGTCCCCAAAGATGAGTATTTAGGGTGAGACAGTGGAGTTAGAAAAAGACATTTCTCAAGCTTTGCCCAGAAACTTGGGCCCAGAATGTTAATTGTCACCATAAACCATGGGCCTGTAATGTAGGGTCAAAACTTCATCTGGGGTTGGCATCTAATTCTGAAAAAAACAGTGGATAATAGGTGTCATGGAGGTTAATTGCCAGCTTTTACTCAACGGTCACACTCTTGGCATTTTAATCCCCTTTGTCACCAGGCTACCACTCATTTAAAGCCCTCAGTAATAATGACAGTGCTGTTTGGAGACAGACTCCAAAACGTGCAACCGTCTCTCTTTCCCAGGCTGAATATCTGAATTCCCCCAGGGACCATCACAGTGTCCCCAAATGGGAAATGCCCAAACACATAAGCCGGGGGGGGGGGGGGGTTTGAGGGAGGTGGAGAGGGCTTTTCTCTCCCTGTCTCCTGGGCCTTGAGCTTCCCTTTTCATTCCCCACGTGCCAACTGCCAACTTTCAACAGAAGCGTGTCCCCTTCACAACGCATTTGCAGTGCAGTTACTTACCTATATTCCCAATGACAGCAGTGCCTTGGGTAATAAATTCTCCTCTCTCCGACATGCTTGAGAAGGCAGCCTCTGTAAGGATATTTTTGGCAGAATTAACCTATAAACTGAGGGCCTTATTACTGGGCACAGCTTGCAGCCCTACACTCCAACCTCAACCTTTCCTTTCATTATGTAATGTCACAGTAAGATATGGTATTGTTTTCATGGGCATTAGATCAGCTTTGCAAATGGTCAATCACTAAAGGAAGGCAAAAATATATGCAAGATGGGTAGGATAGAGTGTTCTCTCTGTGTATGCATGTGTGCACATGTGTGTGTATGTGTGTAGACATGTGTGCACACGTGTGGATATGCATATGCACAACCAGTTCCCAGTGTCCAAAATTATCCATCCATTTCAGGAAGTTACTGTAGATGTTCACAGAAATCCATATTTTTTAAAATTTATTATTATTGCCGAAACTGGTTTGGCTTAGTGGATAGAGAGTCGGCCTACAGACTGAAGGGTCCCAGGTTCGATTCCGGTCAAGGGCATGTACCTGGGTTGTAGGCACATCCCCAGGTGGAGGTGTACAGGAGGCAGCTGATCCATGTTTCTCTCATCAATGTTTCTAACTTTCCCTCTCCCTTCCTCTCTGTAAAAAATTAATAAAAATATATATTTTAAATCTATTATTATTCATTTCAGAGAGGAAGGGGGAGGGAGAGAAATAGAAACATCAATGATGAGAGAGAATCATTGACCAGCTGTCTCTTGCATACCCCACACTGGGGATAGAGCCCAAAACTTGGGCATGTGCCCTGACCAGGAATCAAACCATGACCTCCTTGTTCATAGATTGACACTGAGCCATGCTGACTGGACCAGAAATTTGTATTTTGAGTTTGGCCACCAATTGTCATATTTGAAGCAAATTCAAAGGTGGTATTTTATGAACTTTCATTTATTCCACTTTCACTCTGAAGGAAAACTGGTAGAGGAAAGGCTAGAATGTGGTAGATGCTAGAAGCATGTGGAATCTGCCTGTGCATTTAAGATCCTGGGTATGGACCATGTTTCCTGGACACATTCCAGAGAGGAAAAGAGGTTTTATTTTCTTGGGGTAAGGCTGACACCAGGTGTGAAGCTATTCTTCTGGAATTCCTGTTGCTTGAGGCAATAATTTCCCAAAGTTCTATTTCTATTGTCTTCCTCATTGTAACCCTCATATACTTTTTTTTTAAATTTATTATCATTTATATTCAATATTATTTTATATTTGTTTCAGGGGCTCAGCACAGTGGTTAGACTATCATATACTTTATCAATCGTCCTTCCTGATAATTCCAGTACACACCTGACTCCATGCATAGTTATTATAATATTAGAGGCCCAGTGCATGGATTCATGTACTGGTAGGGTTTCTCAGCCTGGCCTGTGCCCTCTCACAGTCTGGAACTGCTTGGGGGGTGTTGGACTGCTGGTTTTGCCCCAATTCCCATATTCCAGGCCAAGGGACCCCACCAGTGCACAAATCTGTGCACTGAAGCTCTGGTGTGCATATAAGATCTTTGGTTAATCTCTTCCCACCCTCCCTTTTTCCCCTCTTCTGAGATTCATCAGTCTGTTCCATGTTTCCATGCCTGTGCATTGAGCATCTGCCCCCTGGTGGTCAGTGCATGTCATAGCTACCCATTGAACAATCAAACTTGTCAAAAGGTCAATTAGGCTTTTATATATATAAATTATCAACTATATTTCCTTTGCTGTACTTGACATCCTGTGACTATTTTATAACCACCAATGTGCTCTTCTTAATCTCTTCACCTTTTCACCCATCCCCTGAACCTCCTCCCCTCTGACAGCCATCAGTCTGTTCTCTGTATTTATGAGTCTGTTTTTGTTTTGTTTGTTTATATTGTTCTTTTGATTCCACATATGAGTGAAGTCATATAGTGTTTGTCTATTTTGGATTTTTCTAGGTCCATCCATGCTGTTGGCTGGGTAACATTCCATTGTTTATATGTACCACAGCTTTTTATCCACTCATCTATTGATGGGCACTTGGGTTGCTTCCATATCTTGGCTATTGTAAATAATGAATAGATATTTCTCCAAAGAAGACATACAGATGGCCAATAGTCATATGAAAAGATGTTCAACATCACTAATCATCAAAGATGCAAATTAAAACCATAATGAGACATTACTTCACACCTGTCATATTGGCTATCATCAATAAATCAATAAACAGGTGTTGGTGAGGATGTGGTGAAAAGGGAACCCTCATGCACTGTTGATGGGAATGTGGACTGGTGCAGCAACTGTGGAAAGCAGTACAGTGTTTCCTCAAAAAATTGAAAATGGACCTGCCCTATGACCCAGCAATCCCACTTCTAGATACATATCTGAAAAAAAAACAAAACACTGATTTGAAAGAATATATGCACCCCTCTCATTCTTGAGTGCAATTGTATTCTAATAATTTTTTCCATTTTGTCTCAAAAAATTGCAAATCCATGAATTAGTCTTTGTTTATCTTCGATTTCTTTTTCGTACCTTTCTAATCCTTTCCCACTTTTGCCTGGGCCAAACCTCAGCAAAGCTCAGCTGGCCGCTCTCCAGAGCCTCCTAACTGTCCCTCTGCCTCCAGGAGGCCTCATGACCTTCCTGAAACAGAACAACCTTCCACAGTTCTGCTTGCAAATCCAAACTGACTGTCCATTGTCTGATTCTTAGGGCAGCACCAAACCCTCTGACCCCAATTCTCTCACCTTCCCTCCCTCCCCTGCACGCACAAGCAAAGATCTTGCCATATCAAATTCCTCACTGTTCCTGAAAGGTGCTCTCTCAGGCCTCCCCCACTTTTATACATCTTCTTCCCGCCTGGACCCTCCTCTGCTCTACCTAGTAAACTATTTACCCTTCAGAACCCGATTTCAAGATCACCTTTTCTTTAGGACTTTCCTGGCTCCTCCCTTCCTGTCTGGATTTTTGTTTTTTATTTGCCTTTACCTTTGCTATGAGACACATTTATCGCATTGCATTGTAATTGTGGCAGTTGAGATGCTAAGATTGCCGGCTACACAACAAAGCTGCCTAAGACAGGCTCTTTCAAATTTTCACTATAAGTAAATAAGCAGAGATGCTTTTTCACTTGAGATAGATTTCTAAAAGTGGCATGAGAGATGTAAACAAAAGTCATAAAGCAAATATAAAGCAGCAACAATAGTAAGAAGAAAAATGCCAGAAAACTTTCCACATTTTGAACGAAAGAGCTTTTCGCTCGATCATTGAAATAAAATATGTTGGCTCCCTTACAGAACACACACACAGAGAGAGAGAGAATGGATTCAAGAACCACAGAGCCAACAGACTTTTTTTTTTTTTTTTTTTTTTAGCTTGACAATATTATTTCTTTCTAAATGGAGAAACTAAGGAAATGAGGTAAGTTAAGTCAACAAGTGAAAAGGCAACCCACAATGGAAGATAAATTAACAGGCTTCAGTGAGTCCTCCCAATGGGCTCCCTCCCATCTCCAACAGCGGAGGGATCGATAGGGATGCTAAGTGCTTGGGGAGCCAGGGGTGGACAGCCGGGGAGGCATCACAAGTCAAGCATCGCTGCAATTTCATTAAAGACCCGGGGGTGACATCGGCCATCGATTTTGTTTTTCCCAGAACTTTTCTCTGATTTGGTGCTTTGTGAAGATGGATGGCTGGAATCCTGGGCAGGGAGAAGGCAGAGAGGAAGTCCATGGATCAGAGTCCACACCCAAGCGGCTGGGCCTCAGATTTGGCCACCTTAAAGAGAAAACGGCAAACACCGAGAACGGTGACTCGGGAAGGCTGCTCTTGGCTTCAGTGCTCCAAATGAAGACTCAGAGGAGGTTTGGAAGAGGCTTTAAGAGATTTTGCTTTGCCAGTAGAAAAGCCAGGTTAAATTCTGAGCTCAGAAGCTACCTGACTGTAAATTTGGACAAATGACCCTACCTCCCTATGACTCAGTTTCCAAATTTGGAGAATGGGAACATGAAAACCACCTAGCTCCAAGAACCACTGTGAGGTTCAGTGACATCATTCATGGGAAGTGCTTTACCTTACAGCGAGCTTTCAGGAAATGCTGGCTGCTAGTTTGGGTGGTGTGGTTTTATTATTATTGTGTGGATAATAATAATATTATTATTATCAGGCTGATCCATGCTTTTGCATGTGCTGTATTTCCCACCCGAAACGTCTTTCTCCTTTGTCTCGTCCCCCTCTTTAACACCCACTCTCCTTCATGACCTAAGTCAAATGCTACCTCCTCTGGGGAGTCTTCCCTCACCCCCACAGGTCTGAGTTGGCTGACCCTCCTCGGTGTCCCCATGGCACCCTGTTCTGCATTTGCAGTACCTGACACAGGTGCCCAACAAACACCTGTTGAGTAAAAGAATGATCATATATAATAAAAGGCTAATATACATATTGACCAAACTATGGAAGGACCAGTCACTATGACTCGCACTGACCACCAGGGGTCAGATGCTCAATGCAGGGGCTGCCCCCTAGTGGTCAGTGCACTCCCACAGGGGAACCGCTCAGCTAGAAGCCCTGAGCCAGGCTCAAGGCTGGTGAGTGTAGCCGCAGAAGCATTTGGACATTCCCTGAGGACTCCTGGACCAAGAGAGGGCACAGGCCTGGCTAAGGAACACACCCCCGCCAAGTGCATGAATTTCATGCACCAGGCCTCTAGTATAGTACAATTTCAAGTCCCTGGAAAACTCCTCTGCTTCCAGAAGTGCCTCTCCCAGTTCATAAAATTATACCATTAGGGCCTTTCCTTCTACTTGAGACTCTGGTCTCATTTAAGTTATATATAGGTCTCCCTGCTGCTACCTGCCACTCAATATATGTGGTAGATGACCCCAAAATATTTGAAGAATCAAATTCATTTAGAGATTGGGCGCTTCTAGAAAGAAAATTTTGCACATCAATAAATCAGAGAAGAGGAGATGGTGGAGAGAACATACAAAGTACCTTCTCAGTGGGGACCTATCCCTAAACCAGAAACCGGGCTGCTCCCACACAAGGCGAAGTTCAAGGAAAGGGAAGGTTTCTTCTGGGTCCTCTGATTCTCCCTGTGGTTCCTCTTTCTCCTACTTCATCTCCTGAGCCAGGCTCAGGATGCCTTGGGCTGCTCCACACTTTAGAGGCCAGACTTTTCTGAGAAGCAACATGTAATCTACAGGAAAGGTGATTTGGATAAAGGAAGAGCACCTACTGTGTGTCAGGCTGCTTCACACGCAATTCACTAATGCTTCCAAGAATCCCGAAAGGTAGCTGTTATTAGCTCCATTTTACAGAAGAGGAAAGTGAGGCTCAGAGACATGAACGCCTTGTCCAAAGTCACACAGCAAAGAACCTGTGGAAAGTCCACATCACAGCACCAACCACCTAAGAGACTCTCAGTAACTGCATATGTTTTATTGGCAAAAAGCTGGCCACCCCACTCTATGTCCCGGGTTGTGTAAAAAGTACTCAAGCTCGCTGTCTTGTTAGGTTCAGACCATGAATAGCTTTCTGGCATTTTCCTTCTTAGTATTGTTGCTGCGCTGTATCCAGGCTTGCTTTTCTGTTTCCAGGTTTCCAAATTTATGTGCTACCTCTCGGCCATTTATCTACACCTTCCTCCTCAAAGTTTTCAAAGGGTTATCAAGCACTAGGCTTGCTCTCTGCAGGCTGACATATGCAGTGTTGATATAGAATAGAGAAGAAATAGTGTGTTGAAACATTTTTTTTTAATGCACACACACTCACTCAACACGAGATAGTGGTGGGTGATATGCTAAAAAGAAATGACATTATGTTTAGACCAAAAACCTTGTGGGTGACAGCCAGTCAAGACAGCCCTACCTAATGGATAGTGCGAGCATTGTTTGGGGACATTTACTGCAGAATACAAGGGGGTAAAGGCACCAAAGGTGAACAAAATATCATCCTTCATAGGCAGAAACTCAGGCAGTGACAGAAAATAAATTGCTGGAGAAGCGTCTCTTAAAGAAGAGTAGCTTTAAGCGTCTGCCCGACTTGAGTACCAGAAGCTGCCAGAGTTTTATCAACTGGAGGGATGGAGCTCAGCAGAAGAAATCTGTTTTATTTTTCATTGGGGTATGTGGCGTGATGCAGAGAAGGCTGGTTGTGTGTGGAGAGACGTAACAATGCCTGGCTTCTTTTACAGAAGTAAGCCCTGTCTTTCTTTCTTTTTAAAACCACATGTTTTACATCAACTTTATAGTTCGGGAACAAATACAGGAAAATATGAGAGTCATAAAGGAAAATGTGGGAGATCACAAACTGTGGTATCAAAATCCTGACTCTAGCGACTACTACCTATGAGACTGTGGTAAGTTACTAAACCCCTGTGTATTAGTCAGGATGGGATAGCCTCTACCGCAGTAACGAATATGTCCAATAGCTCAGTTTGATTTCTTGCTCCTGGCCAGTTTGATGCAGGTTGGTCACCAATTCTTGGTAGCTTAGCTCCAAGTGGGGACTCAAGGATGCAGGCTTCTCCAGTCTTCTGACACTGCTATGTTAATACATGGCTTCTGTGGTTGCTATGGAATGGGAAAGGGCTGTGGTGGACAGTTCAGGGGCGGGGATGGGAGTTAGGGCCAGGCCTGGAAATGACATGCATTACTCTGCCCATTTTCCATTGGCCAGGTCCATAGCACGGCCCCACCTAATGGTCACAGAGGCTAGAAAGGTGGTCGTCCAGCATGAGCACATGGGATCATCTCTGCCACACTGAGCATCTGTACAGTGGAGGAGATACAAGGCAACTTACTGCCATGTCGCTGTGTGATTAATTGCTCATGCAAAGGCAGTTGTTATCTGAAGTTGAGCTGATATAGGCTCAATTAAGCAGTCCTAAAATTTGGTCTGGGTGGTGGTCACATTCATAGAGAAGAAAGTAGGACGGTGGTCACTGGGGCTGGGAGGGGGATGGGCAGTTCTTATTTAATAAGGTTCAGAGTTTCCGTTTTACAAGATGGAAAGTTGTTTTGGAGATGGCTGGTGGTTGCATCATAATGTGAATGTACTTAATGCCACTGTCCTTAAAAATGGTTAAAATAGTAAATTTTATGTTATGTTACTTTATCCCAATTTTAAATGATTTTGTTAAAAATTAGATATGAGCCGAAACCGGTTTGGCTCAGTGGATAGAGCGTCAGCCTGCGGACTGAAAGGTCCCAGGTTCGATTCCGGTCAAGGGCATGTACCTTAGTTGCGGGCACATCCCTAGTAGGG
The DNA here is from genome assembly GCF_964339955.1 of Pipistrellus hanaki. NCBI lineage: Eukaryota > Metazoa > Chordata > Mammalia > Chiroptera > Vespertilionidae > Pipistrellus > Pipistrellus hanaki. The sequence continues at coordinate 197,461,402 of NC_140503.1, read as the reverse complement.
GGTGTGAAGGAGGCATCTGATCGATGTTTCTCTCTCATGGATGTTTCTAACTATCTCTTTCCCTTCCTCTCTGTAAAAAAAAAACACAATAAAATATATTTTTTAAAAAAATTAGATATGAGTTGGCCTGGCTCTAGGACAGGGTGATAACTGATCCATGGTGTTGTTGTTAAGCGCCAAGGAGGTTAGTTCTGGGTCTAAACTTCTGAGGAAATGAAGAAGTTTTAGATGACCCACCCTATTTGTGCTGTATTGGGAAGCCTGGTGTTTAAATCTCTTAAAGTCCACCTTGAATGCAGTCACTTATCAAGAAAAAGAAGGAGGTATCATGTAGTAGCAATGGTCATTCTTTTCCCAGGCACCCCTAGCTGGCTTCTCTCCTCCAGGAGTCTTATCTCAATCTTGGTTGCCTTAGGACTGAATCCCAGCCCCACACCACCCCTGGGGAGCTTTGAAAAGATAGCAAACCCAGGCAGAAGCTCGATCCAATTAACTCTGGGCCCCCCCCCCCCAGCTGGGGTCTGTTTGAAAAGGGCCCCAGCTGACGTAAATGTATATCAGCTTTCTGCAGAGCTCCTAAAAGCGGGGGCCTGGGACAGACTCTGACTCAAGTCTCATCTCCGGCTCCTGCTGTGTGGTCTCAGACACATCCAATAACCTCTCTGGTCTTCAGTCTTGTCATCTATACAGTGGGGGCAATGAAAGTGGATGAGATCCTGGGTGGGAAGCAGAAAGTGCTCGCTGCTCTGACACATGCTGGTATGAACACTTCCTGTTACTGTTACTCCTGAGGGTTAAGGGCTTAGCACTCAGTGGTGTATGGTCTTATTTTTTTTTTTAATATATTTTATTGATTTTTCACAGACAAGAAGGGAGAGGGACAGAGAGCCAGAAACATCGATGAGAGAGATACATCGAACAGCCGCCTCCTGCACACCCCCCAACTGGGGATGTGCCCGCAACCAATGTACATGCCCTTGACAGGAATCAAATCTGGGACCCCTCAGTCTGCAGGCCAATGCTCTATCCACTGAGCCAAACCAGTTTTGGCAGGTGTATGGTCTTATTACAAACACTTCCTGCTGGGAGTTGGGGCTTGCCACGTTTCCCACAGGAATTCTGTGACTTGCCATTCCTTGCCTGCTCCATCAGGGTTCTGTCAAAGGCAGGAAAGGACCGGTCCCTTTTTCTCCCCTAACCCCTCCCCAACCAGCCACCTGCTGCTCTCTTCAAATCCTTTCCCTCAGAACCTTCCAAATCCTGTCAAGCAAAACCAGACACGAATATAAATAATCAAATACAGATTTCTTCCTAGCGTGCACCTGCCACGGAATGTGACAGGAGTGTTGCATTGCAGGGGGAGTGGGGGGGCAGTTGAGGGTGGCCCTTTAACCATGGCTCACTGGAATTTGTTCAGGCTGGTTTGAAGCTTGGGAGTAAACAGAAGAATTGGTATGGTTCTGAGTTAAGCCAGGTTTGGGTCTTAATCTCCCTAAGCCAGCGTTTTTCAACCGCTGTTCCGCGGCACACTAGTGTGCCGCGAGATGTTGCCTGGTGTGCCGTAGGTGCAGACAAGACAAGAATTTTATAATTTTTCACTATTTTGTTTACTTAATATTTCATAATAAAGTAATTATAAAATACTTTCTTTGTGTTTATTCGATTCCTATTCAAGAGAATTACTTTATATATAGTCAATATAGGCACAGAGTTAAATTTTTTAACATTTTCTAATGGTGGTGTGCCTCGTGATTTTTTTCATGAAACAAGTGTGCCTTTGCCCAAAAAAGGTTGAAAAACACTGCCCTAAGCAAACCAATCAGACAGAGGCATGTGGGGCGGGGGGTGCACTGGAACTGGTGAGAATAGCAAGGCGGCTGGGCATGGAGGAGTAGAGGCTGGGAACATGCTCCAGGAGCTATGGATGGAGTGACCTTGAACTTGGTCAAAGCAGGAGGAGAAGCCCAGACCCATTAAATCAGAACTTCTTGGCAGTGGGGCCCAGGTGGCAGTAATTTTTAAAGTTCCCCAGAGGAGTCCAGTGGGTAGCCAAGGGGAGAGCCAGTCACAGAGGCAGATCCAAGAGTATTCCAATCCAGTGTTGCTAGAACAGGCAAGTGATGGATGGTGTGTGCATTATATCTCAATTAATCTGGTAAGAAACAAATGGGCAAGGATGGGAGTTACAGGATCCCAGGGAGGGCAGCCAGATTCTGACTCTGGGTGGGGGTGGGGCTCAGCCAGGCCTCCCTCGGGGGAGAGTATCCTCTCTGCTTAGACATCAGCAGTAGCCAGACGTGTTGAGGTAATGAAAGGAGAAGTGCTGCCTTAGTTCTCATTTGTAAAGTAACAACTCCTTGCATTATTGACAGTATAGGACACACTGCATAATTAAATCTGTTAATGAGTATTAATAAATTGGCACATTTCTTCATTGAGATTAACACTTTTCAAACCTCAGGAATAGCTTCTGGTGGTTCTGTTGGATCCTGCCGGGCACTCTGGGAGAAGTCTCATGTGGAAACAGAAAAAGCGAGTCTGGACCAGAGAACCTCTGGGGCAGTTTTGACTCAGCCCCTTCCCTCCTCCCTGGCTCTGAGCAGTTATCAGTCCTGGTAAGTCTCCATGGTGAACACACTCCAGACACAGCCCCCAATAATCCCCTGCCCTGCCCTCAATGGCTGCTCCTCACATTAGGAGGTGGGTTTGTCTTCTCTCCTCTGGTATCTGGACTGGCCTGTGACTTGTTTTGATCAGTAGAAGGCTGTGGAAGATATTTTTTGAATGTCCAAGGCCAGGCCTGAAGAGGACTAAAAGGTTCTACTTTGTCTCTCTGGAGCCCACATGCCATGCTGCAAGGAAGCACAGGCTAGATGAAGGATGATCAGAGCTTGCCCCTGGAGAGAGACCTGGAAGAATGCTAAGAACTGAATTGCCTGCCCTCTAAAACTCATGTTGATGCCCTAATCTCCAGTATGACTGTATTTGGAAATAGGGCTTTTGGGGAAATAAATAAAGCTAAATGAAGTCACAAGGGTGGGGCCCTGATCTGATAGGATTAGTGAACTTTAAAAAAAAGGGGGCGGGGGGAGACCAGAGTTCTCTCTCCGTGCATGTGCACCAAGGAAAGGCCAAGTGAACACAAAGCAAGAAGGTGGCTGCCTACAAGCCATAAATAACAAGAAATCACAAGAAATCAGTGCTGCCAGAAACTTCTTGGACTTCCCGTTCTCCAAGACTGTGAGAAAATAAATTTCTGTGTTTAAGCCACTCTGTCTATAGTATCTTGTTCTGGCAGCTTGAGAGGATGAATACATAGGATGAGAGAACAACTTGGAAGCTCCCAAGTAAATTCAGACACATGAAAACCCCAAGTGAAAACAACAAAACAAAACCCAAGTGAGACCAGCAGAAAATCGCCTGCTGAGCCCCGGTCAAACCAAGTAACCTACAGAATTACGAGGAAATCCATAAGTCATTGTTCTAAGCCAATACATTTTGAATTCTTTTGTTATATTGCAATAGTAACTGGGGATAAAATCTTCCTTTGGCACCTTTCCTGTCCTTTGTGGGCATCACAGTCTGACCTAACTAAGCCCATTTGGTCACACCCAATGATTGGCTGGGCAGCCACTAGCAGCCTCCCAGTAGGGTTTTTTAACCTGAGGGTCATGGAATTAAAAAAGGTTTGAGAACTTGAATAAGGAAAAAAAAGTAACATCTTTATTTTCATTAACATTGTACTAAATGCATTCTCTTTTAATTATGAATGAGGCAACAAACCACAGTAGTATAAGAGTGCTTGTGACATTGTCAGTAAAGAAATCACAGACAGGTTTTTTTTTTTTTATCACATTACAATTGTTAAAAAGTGTCCTAAAATACCTTTTATGTTGATCACTGCCCACTGCCCAGACCTTACTATTTAAGATGTTAATAAAGGAGTGCATATCCTACCTAATAAAAGAGAAGTATGCAAATTGACTGCACCTTTGTTGCACCTACAAGCCCTGCCCACCAACCAATCAGGGTGAGTATGCAAATTAACCCAACCAAGGTGGTGGTTAATTTGCATATCCAGGCCAGAGTGAAGACTGAAGACAGCGCAGAAAGAAGCCAAGCACTGAGTGAAGCTGTGGAGAAGCAAGCAAGGTGGAGGAGAAGGGAGAAAAGCAGGCAGGGCAGTGACCACAGCAGGAAGCCCTATTGCAGGAATCTGCCTACAACGGGCCTCTAGTATTATTATAATAAGTTTGTTAACTGGTATTTTGATAACAGTTTTTCAAGGCAATTCATCTCCTCTGCAATACTAGTATTTTGCTTTATGATTTAGAACCATTATCCTTCAGTGGTATCTATAGGCTGCCCCAGACTACTAAAGGGGTGCATGGCCCTAAAATGAAATAAAAACTTTTGAACCAGAGGTCAAAGTTCTCTGCTCCACAAATTTCTCACCAGGTTGCATTGAAAGTTCCGGACTGAGTACCGCCATCTGCATAGACATTTATTACCAAGCTAATACTAAAGCAGTTTCTACAACTTCTTCGGGAAGCATGATCAAGTTCAAGGCCCTCTCTTTTCCTTTCTACGACATCTCCTCTGAAAGGTTCATTCAAAGCAAATATTCTGGTTGCAGGTTTCAGCCAATGATTTGTTCCAAAGATCAACATAAAAATAGTTGGGCCGAAACCAGTTTGGCTCAGTGGATAAAGTGTCGGCCTGCGGTCTGAAAGGTCACAGGTTTGATTCTAGTCAAGGGCATGTACCTGGGTTGCAGGCGGGGGTGTGCAAGAGGCAGCTGATAGATGTTTCTCTTTCATTGATGTTCTGATTCTCTATCCCTCTCTCTTCCTCTCTGTAAAAAATCAACAAAATATATTTTTTTAAAATAGTTGGAATAAGAATAACATAATAATGGCTAATACTCAGACAGTATTCTAAGTATTCAACATGAATTAACTCATTAAATCCTCACAACCACCACATGAGGTGAGCATATTATTATACCCATGTTACAGATGAAGAAACCAAGGCTCACGGTGATTAGTGACTTTCTCAAGGATACAGAGTTCATAAATGATAAAGCTAAATATGGAGCACACCAATTAAGCTGATCTCCTCAGGTGGAACCCAGGTATCAGTATTTTTAAGCTATAAAATTATTTAGTCTTCTTGTGCCTTAGTTTCTTCATCTGTGGATGGGAATGAAAATAGGACAGACCTCTAGGCCCTAGGGCTAGGAGAATTAGCAAATGCTTGGAACTCTGCCTGCCACATGGCTATCAGTGATTACTATTGAAAGACTCTAGTTTCTTGGAAGCTTGTTAAAATTTAAAGAAGATGGAAGAGATGGCAAGGGGGGAAGGAGAAAAGAGGAAGGGAGTGGTCACTTACTGGCCACCTACTGAGTGCCAGGCGCTGTCTTGGGAACTGCAGACACACTATCTGATCTACTTCTCCTGACCACCAAGAGGTGAGGCTCAGGAGGATGAAATGCCCAAAGTTACACAGCAGAGAAGAAGAGGCAGGTTTCAAACCCAAATCTGTCAGGTTGCAAAGCCCTGTCCAGATCTACCTCTCACACCTGAGCAACAGCAGACAGAAACTGGAGCAAAAGTGGGAAGTTCTTTGTCTTTTTCTGAGCTTCAGTTTTCCCATCTCTTAATGGAGATGAAGTGAAAAATAGCCACCTCCCAGGATTGCTGAAAGAATCAAAAGAGATAATATTCCTGAGCCTTCTTTGCAAACCAAAATGTTTCCTTCAAATGAAAGAGGTGAGCAAATTACTGGAGAAGTCAGCTGGAGGGGACTGAGAGGAAGTTGGGGTGGGGTGGCCAAAACGTGGGCACGGCAGCTGGGGATGAGGATGGGGAGAAAGGCCCAGCCTGGCACTTGACCCAAGCAGCATGGGTTTGGGAGGGTGGCTTTGGACTGGACACCGTGTGAAGGCTGGACACTCAGTCCTCAACCCAGGTCTGTTCCCCTGAGGGTCAGGTTCTTTGTTTACTAGAGAAAGAAGAAGTGAGGAGGTTGAGAGAAGTGTGTGAGCATGTCTAAGAGCCACTAATGCATTTTCAGCTACCAGAACTGCAGTGCTGAGTGGAGGACGCTCTGGACCTGTGTGAATCAGCTGATGGGATTTTCCAGCAAGTGGCCAGGCCTGCGAGGTAGTTAACAACCTAATTGAAGAGCTGATTTGGGTAACATGCTCAGAATGGTGCCCTGGCACGGGCTACCTGCTCTAGGTGGCAGCTGTCCAGGCTATCCAGCATGCTCTCACTGGACATACCTGCCATAGTCTCCCTCAGTCCCACCCACCACTGTGCCTACGGCCCCTGACTGGGGCCCTAATGCTGGTGTGTCCATGCCACTCCTTGCTCTGAGTCTGATCTGTCTATGCTCAGCCAGCCAGCCCACCATGGCCCTGGCTGCAGGGTGAGTGAGAGAATGAATGAGTGAATGAATGAATGAATGAATGAATGCACAAATACTTCTCTGTGTTCCTTCACTGAGTACAAGTTGGCCCTTTGAACTGTAACTTGGTCCTAGAGGCAGAGGCTGCAGAAGGTGTGGGAGCAGGAGAGGCAAGCTGTGGGGTCCTGGCTAGGTTGCTGGTCCTCTCTGCACATGTGACACTGGATCTATAGACTCCAGGCCTGGGGCCCCTACAGAGTACAGCTTCTGAAAAGCAGGACGTCTCTGAAACAGGGTTTTCCCTCTTTGGGGAAAATTACAGCTTCCTTGCCAGGCTGGCTGTTCACCGGCCTTCTTAGGTTTCCCATCTCCCCAAGGTGAAATGAGATTCCTTTCCCAGCTCCCACCCCAGCTGGGCCAGGTCCCCTCCATCTGTCCAGGCGGTGTTCACCGTGTCTAGGAATGGGGTCCTGAATGAGGAAGGAAGGGCATTTGCAGATGTAACAACCTTGAGCCTCTGCACATCTGCTCCTGGCGAGTGCCTCGCACAGCGTGGCAGACACGATGGGTCCCAGTCATTAACTGGCTGTCAGGTTCTTCAGATGATGGAGCTAAAAATAGCACGCTATAGATAGAACTCCCACGCAGGCAGGCACAGCCTGCAATTGGAAGTGGGGAGCGGGGGCTGTGCGGCTCTCTCTCCCTTAAAGTAAGGTTCCTGCACATCTCCAGCCCCCCCGCCGCTCTCGGGGGGGGGGGGGTGCAAGTCCTCTGCCTCCAGCAGCATCCCTCCCTCCTGACCCGCAGATGCGCCCAAATGTCCCAAATCCGCGCTCATTTGTATGCCGCCCCCTGGATAAAAGCGATAAGGCCCCCGTACACTCCAAGGAGATGCCCGCCGATGAAACCCCGTGCTGGCTCGCTCAGGAAGCGAGCTATTTATAGAATCCAAATATCAGCATTTTCCACCCATTTACACAAAGCAATTTCAGCCTTCTCAGATGAGAAAAGAGCAGCCCGGGCCGTCATTCATTCCGGGGCTGGAATCACATTCGGGGCCAGGAAGCCCTGATTTTTATAGGAAACCTCAAGGCAGGCTGGGATTAAAGATCAATGGCGACATAAAATGTGGGCTGTCATATTTCCCTGCGAACATGTCCCGGTAATAAAAAATGTTGCCTTAGTAAATAAACTCGGGAGATGCATGGCTGGCTGCTGTTTATCCCCAGGCCTCACCCTCAGCGCTTGGAGCAGAAGAGAGACTTGCAGCCATAACGGGAGATCCACAGCTGAGCCGCCAGCTGCCCGCAAGCCTCCGACACGTTCTCACTTTCAGACGCTGCTGTGCTGGGGTCTTCTGTGCAGAGACGCTCACTGCTTCTCTAAGAAAAGGGTGAAATGCATTTCCAAACAATGATGAGGCTGGCAACCGAGCAGGCTGCCCAGCAGACCTGGGGGACAGATAGACTGGAGGTCAAGTAGGGCCCCTGCCACATCCTAGCTGTGTGAGTCCGGGAAGTTACCTAATTCCACTAAAGCTCTATTTCACACTTTCCAATTGGGGCATGGTTCTCACTCTCACTCTCACTCTCAGCAAAGTTCCTGTGCATTTAGACCATCCCCTCCAAACCAATCTGACATTCTTGACTCCATGCCCTGATTCGGCCAAACCAAGCAGAGCAGGGAGCTGGCAGAAGGTTGTCTTTTTTCCAGGTCCCGTCTCCTCATTCCTTACTCCCTCCCCAACTCATCTTTCTCCTAGACCAGCGGTTCTCAAACTTCAGTGTCATCAAAATCTCCAGGCCAGCTCATTAAATCCCGGAGAGCTGAGATCTATCTCCAGAGCGATTCCGAAGGGCTGGGACCGGCCCTGGGAATTCACATCCCTGACAAGTTCCCAGATGATCCTAAGTGATACTGATCCCATCAGGGGCCACATTTTGAGAACCAATGATAGAGAAACTGGGAGGAAAAGTGAGGGACGAAGAGGCTCTGATGTCATTAATCACGTTTGGTAGAGTCTCAGTGCATAAGCTCCTTAGGTCTTGCTGAGTCTGGACTTTGAAACCACCAAATCCTACCTAATAAAAGAGAAACATACAAATTGACCGCACCTTTGCTACGCCCACAAGCCCCGCCCACAAGCCAATCAGGTTGAGCATGCAAATTAGCCCAACCAAGATGGCAGTTAATTTGCATATCCAGGCCAGAGTGAAGACTGAAGACTTGTAGAAAGAAGCCAAGCGCTGTGGAGAAGCAAACAAGCAAGCGGGGCAGGGGATAAGGAAGGGAAGCAGGTGAGGCAGCGACCACAGCAGGAAGCCTTATTGCAGGAATCTTCCTGCAAGGAGCATCTAGTAAATGTACAATTACAAATTGAGATGAGTTTTTCTAGTCACGTAGGAAAACTCAGCTGTATCTTGAGAAAGCATGCAGGGGGATCTGGTTCAGGATCAAGGACTTCTCTGAGAATGTATGGAATTCTCGGGTCTTCTGAGTGAGGATGCATAGACTTAACCAGATGACGGGCCAGCAAGCAGCATTGCAGGAAAGGAGCCCAGCATACACCTTGGAGCCACATGGCCAAGGGAGGAAAGTGAGAGCAAAGGAGAGAATATAGGAAGTACGCGTTTCCAAGCCAAAGCAGCCCATTCCTGACTGTGGTGTGGGTCAGACATACTGATAAGAGGTCAGAACAGAGACACAGGCCCTTCTTTCTCGCCATCCATTCCTGTCCCTTGTCCCGCCTGTGTCCCTGTACCCCTCCCGCCTACCCAGCACCATCCTGCAGCTGGGTTCCCTGCCTTCCTTGACTGGTCTCTGCATTGCACACCTTTTCAGTGGCAGATGACTGCATGGTAAACCCCAACATTTAGCTCTCATAATTCTGTGGATTGGTTGTTTGTTGGCTGGTTGGTTCTTCAGCCAGACTCACCTGGGCTCACTGATGCAGCCATACTCAGCTGGCAGGTGGGCTGGGCCGTGGGCCCTCTGGACTGGGCTTCACTCTCCATGTGGCCTTTCCTCAGGGGGTCTTTGTCGCGTGGTGGTCTCAGGACAATTCTAAGAAGGTGAGTTGGGAGCCACAGGGTCTCCTGAGGCCTAGGCCCAAGAACATACCTGTTGAGACTTCTGCCACACTCATTGGCTCAGGGAAACTGGAAGGCAGGGTGTGTGGGGAGGAGAGTCAAAGAGGGCGGTGGAGCTTGTTCCTTCCTGCTCCTTCTGCGTGGCCTCAGGAAGAGCCTGCAGCAGGCAGCAGCAGCTTGTTGCAATCCTTCCCACCCTTCCAGATGCAGCCAGATGCCAGTCCTGCAGAGCACCCCCTCCATGCCAGTTCCCAATGACCCTCCTCTCCCTACTCCCCCAGGTTTACCTACTTGAGACCTCAGTGTTCCTTGTTTGCCTACTCAGTACTCTGCTCAGACAATGTTCCATATTTAACTATCTCTGTTCAAGGCAATTGATGCCATTTCTGCTTTGCTGACTAAGCCCTGAGTCACACCATGTCTATCAGCTAAAATGTGCTCTGTGGCAAGCATCAGACACCCACTGTTTGTTGTCGGATTAAATGACAGGACATTTATGGTTTGCTCAAAACAGGTCTGGAGGTTGATGGTCTGGAGGCTGGCTTCGTTTCTCAACAATGCTGCAGAGGCCTGAGCTGCTATTTTCCTACTGTCATCTGTGGGGAGCAGACTTTCCATCTTTGTCCCCAGGACCATAGGGTAGTAAGAGGGCTGCTGCAGCTCCAGGCACTGCATCGGCATTCAAAGGCAGAAAGCAGAGACACAGCCTCATGGAGCAGTGAGGAAGAACTTTCTCAACTCAGTCTCTTTCTCTCTCTCCCCGCTTCTTTCCCTCCCTTAAAATGTCTCCAACAGACTTTCCCCTATATTTCATACACCCCAACCTAGGACCATAGTCTACCCCTCATCACGTGGAAGGCTGGTAAATAAACTATCTAGCAAGGAGGAAGGGGTGACCCCCAGAGGCTGAGGTCAATCCTTATTCCCCACCTAGTGCTCCACCTGCTGCCTGGAAGAATCAGGGCTCCATTCTCAGTGGGGCATGGGCAGGAATGGCAGGAGTGGTGATGCTGCAAGAAAACAGTCCTCTGTCCAGCTCCCGGCCTTGACTGCCTCCCTTGTGCCCTGGTGGATTCACTGCATTCAACTCACTTCCGAGTTTCCTCACCCAGGGCTTGCTGCAGCCTCTGGGCCCACCATACAGCACAGAAGCCAAGCCCTGCCTTCCCGTTGCCAACCATGCAGGTGACTGGCCAAGCCTGAGGTCACAGCCTCTCCTGTCGCGTTGGCTTCCACACTTCTGGCAGAGGGCCAGCTAGGAAGACACATCGCTCCCTCCTGACTCAGTCTGTCCATGTATGCCCTGGGCAGGTGGCCAAAGTCCCTTCAGAAGACTGGGCCCTCCTTCCTGCTATTGCCCACTCCTTTGCTGGCCTGACTGGTAAACGGGGAAATAACAGAATTTAGGAAAATGTTTTCCCTGTCAACAGAGCCTGGCTTTGTGAGACTGCTCTCCTGCTACATAGGGCAAGAAGCCATCTCAGCCTGTTTGGCTGCCTGCTCCCAACCCTGCCTCTGTACCATCACCCAATAGGCAAGTCGTAGGAGGGCAGACTGAGGGCTGGAGCTCCCCTGGGTCCTGCAGCCTCCCCTAAGGCATGCTCCACCCAGTGCAAAAGGTCCAAACTCCATGCTCCCTAGCATGCTCCTGCCTATCTGGATATTTCTAAAGCTGCCAACTCCATCAAGAGCCAACAGAAAAGCAAGAATCAGATCATGACTTTTTTGGGGGACTCTGGCAGGGCTGAGAGGACTGAGTGCTGCCATTTTGTGGCTATGAGCGTTGCCATATTTGTCATGGTGTGACAAAAGGTATGGTCAATTTGCATATTCCCTAATTTGCATATTAGATAGCATTATATATAAATGCATCCTACGTTGTATATAATGGATATATGTCATAATATATTTTAAATATAATGTGTGTTGTTCATATCTACACTAATAAAAGAGAAAGATGCAAATTGACCATACCTTTACGATGCCCACCAGCCAATTAGGAGTAAGTATGCAAATTAACAACAATGATGGTGGGTTAATTTGCATATGCAGGTGCCAAGCGGCCAGGGCTGGGGTGGGATGCTTGCATCATCGCCATGGCAATGATGCAGGCATTCCACACTGCCCCCAGCTGCTCCAGGTCTCTGGGCAATGTGGGAAGGCAGAAAGGTGGTTCTGGCCAGAGCAAAGGTGGTGCCGGAAGCCAGGGGAAGGAAGGCCCATTCTTTAACAAACCTTTGTGCATCGGGCCTCTAGTCCTAATATATAAAGACCCAGAGTCCATAACATCCACAATGAACAGAGGCTCAACCAACTGGAAGTCAGCACTGACTGCCAAGGGAGCTGAGATCAGACCCAGAGAGAGGCTTGGGAAGAGAGAAGCAGGGTCTGATCCATAGCCTCAATGGCAGTTGTTGATCAGCACTCGCCTCTCTTTCACTCTGGGCCTGGCCAGCAGCCACGTCTCTCTTTCTCTCTGGCCTTCACTGGGGCTGCTGATCAGCCTTGCCTCTCTGATAGGCCTGGAGATGCTGACTGGCATAGAAACCAACCAATCAGAACCAAATCTGTGTGAAGTGTGAGGAGCCAATGGCTGCCTAGGAGGCGGAGCTTTTGACACTGATTGGCATATTAATGGACCAATCAGAACCTAATCTGGGTGAACTGCAAAGGCACAACCTAAGATTGGGGCTGAGGAGGGGTTTTAAGGGCAACAGCTGTTTGGTGTAAGGTGTAAGAAAGTGATTCAATTTTTTAATGATTGGTTTGGCAGTATAGTGCATATGGCTGGCTATCAGTCCAGATATAGAGATTATGTATTGTCTGCCAAGAGCATCTCCTCCTGATGAAAAAGACTCCCCCCACCCCCTCCCATTTAAGCAATCCTATCCTATATAATCTATCTATACTAATAAAAGGGCAATATGGCTAATTAGACTGGGTTGAATAGCCATCTTCCAGACAACCGACTTCCTTCCAGACAAAGCCATGGTGGTGGGTGCTGAGGCAGAGGCCGTTAGGGGTGACCAGGCTTGCAGGGGAGAGCAGTTAGATGTAAGATCAAGGCGGCAGGGGAGGGCAGTTGGGGGCAAGATCAGACCAACAGAGGAGAGAAGTTGGGGGCAAAGAGGATAGGGGTGATCAGGCAGGCAGGCAGAGGTGTTAGGGGCTATATGTCAGGCAGGCAGGTGAGCAGTTAGGAGCCAGCGGTCCCACATTGTAAGAGGAATGTCCGACCACTGCTTTATCAGGCCTAAACCAGTGATAAGACATCCACCAAGGGGTCCCCAATTGGAGAAGGTGTAGGCTGGGCTGAGGGAACTCCCTGGTGCACAAATTTCATGCACCGGGCCACTAGTTATATATATTAAATTATAATAAACAAGTCTCCCTCTATTCCAGGCACAGCACAGTGTACTTTCATATTAACTCATTTCATCCACTCAAAGGCATGCAGTTCATAAAAGAAAGAGCTGGAATTCTAGCAGGGAAGACTGGTTTTTAAAAGTACAAGCTAAAGAAATGGTATTGGCCAGCTGAGCTCAGTAAATCCAGAAACACTTCTTGAAGACGGGGGTAGATTCCAAAATATTTAAAGGACACAAAGAATTTTTTTTCTTTTCTTTTTTTTAAATATGTTTTTATTGATTTCAGAGAGAGAAAAGGAGAGGGAGACAGAGACAGAAACATCAATGATGAGAATCATTAATTGGCTGCCTCCTGCATGTCTGCTACTGGGGATTGAGTCCTCCACCCAGGCATGTCCCCTGACCAGGAATCAGACCTCGACCTCCTGGTTCATAGGTCGATGCTCAACCACTGAGCCACACCAGCTGGGCAGGAAGAATGTTTTCTTGGTGGGAGCGGACAGAGAAAACCAAGCAGGAGCAGCAAGTGCACAGGCAAAAAGCCGTTTGCCCTTTTTCTATTCCTCACTCATCTGGCCTAAGTCAGTGAACCTGAAGAGCAACTGCTTTATTTGGTTCCGGGGAAAGATCGTTGCAATGAACATTATGCTGATACGCTGACCGTACCAGGAATCGCTGAGCCCCGGTCTCGGCATTTCAGACCTTTAGTAAGAGTTCACGGTCAGTTATCAAGGTGCATTACTTTCCGTGTAGCATTCGGTGCCTTGCAGACACTCCATCCACTGTAGCTAACGGGCTCCTTCTCCGTCTGCATGATTCTCAGCGCTGTCAGTCGGCGTGACATGTGTGCACCGGGCCTCTCACCGCCATCTGGCAGCCTCTCGGAAATCACAGCTCCCCCTGCACCCCCCCACCCCGGCCTCCATCAGGAGTGGGTTCCTGAGCCAAGACTGCTAGGAAAGCGAGCGCGGGACGTATGGACGCCCCAGCGATGACAGCCGTGATTTAGCTGCGTCAATTGCTTTCTGACATTTCCATAGCTCTTCCTGGCTCTACCTCTGCAGCCGGCCAGTTGAGAGCTGCAGGAGGCAACAAGCAGAAATTGAATTTTCCACAGTGTGCTCATCTGAGAGGCCCATTCCTCAGTTCTACAGGCAGCTACCTGGGAAGGTTCCAGCAGCTGTTCCTGCCCCCATGCTCTGCCCTGGCCAACTCCCATGGGGACCTGCCCCCTCCCCCCAGGAAAGGGAGCGTGGCTCTGGGGACAGGCAGGGAGGTAAGAGTGTGCTCTTTTCTGTGGCCACCGAAGAGGTAGACAGAGCCCTCTGCCTCCCACCTCTGCCCCCCACCCCTCTGAGTACCCTGAGAAAGCCCAGGAGAATTTCCCAGGGGGTCATAGTGAGTGGGGTTGTGGGCAAGACTCATTAGTGCCCACACTCTGCCAGTCCTCTAAATCCCTTATAGGAAGGATGCTCACCCACAGGGAGGTTACTCAAGGACCAGGGAGGGGGCAGGACCCCTTGCTGTTCACCTGACACCATTACATGGGGCCCACGTGAGTGTGGGGGTGACAAGAAGGGCCACAAAACCTTCTTTCTCGCCAAACGGGTTTGGCTCAGTGGATAGAGCGTCAGCCTACCAACTGAAAGGTCCCAGGTATGATTCCAGTCAAGGACATGTACCTTGGTTGCAGGCACATCCCCAGTAGGGGGTGTGCAAGAGGCAGCTGATCGATGTTTCTCTTTCATTGATGTTTCTAACTCTCTATCCCTCTCTCTTCCTCTCTGTAAAAAATCAATAAAATATATTTAAAAAAAAAAAAAAAAAAAAAAAAAAAAAAAAAAAAAAAGTTTTCTTTTTCTATTTCACTCTAACACGCGTGAGGAGGACGCATGAGAACAAGCGCACCACAGGGGCCTCGTGCAGGGGGTTCTCTACGGTCGTGTAAGGGGTGAGGTTGCTGCACACAGTCCCTTCCTCCCGCGTGGACGCTCCCCTTCAGGGCAACGGCAAGGATGCAGCGCTGCGATGTCCCTGTGTCCTCCTGTCCACCCCTAACCTCTCAGGGCACAGCCTCTGCAATCTGCCACGTGGGATAACCCTCACCTCCTGCTTCTCTCCCTCCCACAGCTTCACTTGTTTCTACCCAATGGTGCCCACCACCCTCCCCCCCATGCCAGGTCACACGCTGGGCCTGCCTGGGGGCAGAGGCAGAAACCGAGCCATATTCTCTTCCTGTCGAGCATGGTGATGAACTTTATCAATATTCTTAAGCAACTGCACTGCATATATAGTAACACTCACCTCACTTCTCACCCTACGCTAGCTACTAGCGAGGAGAAGAAATAATGTTAATGTGGATTGATAAATGGTACTTAAAGATGAAAGCATCGAGCCTCAGATTGGGAAAGATTTTAAAAAGGGAAGTGCCAGCTTTGGCAAAGGTGAGGAGAAGCTTTGCTAATGGGTATGGGGCCGTTCTGGAGGCCTTCTGGAACCATGTGACTAAAATCAGAATGTCTCTTCCCTTTGGTGCTAAACTTCTAGTTCTGGATCTTTCCCTAAAGAGATAATAGAATGAGGATACGAAACTGTTTCCTCGGGTTAGTCCCCAAATGCCAGCTAAGCACCTAGTCTGCACAGGGCGTGGCACTAGGGCCTGGGCACTGTGACTCCGAGGGGCTGGAGGCTGTCAGAGTGTGGAGGGCCTCAGGAGAATCACCTGGCAGTGTCTCTCAGAGCCAAAGGCCCACAGCAACCTCACCGTGCATCATAGATGGTGGAGACTGGATATACTAGTAGCCGTGTGACACAATCCTGCGCAGTCATTTAAAATGTTTCTGTGAGCCCTGACCAGTTTGGCTCAGTGGATAGAGCATCAGCCTGAAGACCGAAGGGTCCGGAGTTTGATTCCGGTCAAGGGCATGTACCTTGGTTGCGGGCACATCCCCAATGAGGTGTCTGCAGGAGGCTGATCGATGTTTCTCTCTCATCGATGTTTCTAACTCTCTATCCCTCTCCCTTTCTCTCAGTTAAAAATCAATAAAATATATGTTTAAATAAATAAATAAATATAAAATGTTTCTATGCAAATTGGGAAACAGGAAAGTCCCACTATGTTGAGGGACACATGAGCGTGTACATAGAGAACGGTGTGGAAAGCATCATTGTCCGATGTCAGACTGTGCAAGGAGTTGTTTCTGGTTGGTGGAGGGTTTACATTCTTCTTTCTACTTTTGTGTATTTACATTTTCTACTAGAGCAAGTATACAAAATGCAAATAACTTTATACACAGAAAAGAAGGGATAAATGAAGGGATAAATGAATGAGGAAAAAGCATAAAGGCATCAAAGTTCAACCAAGGAGCTAACTACTAATAGCCTTCACAGAAGACCTGGTAGTCCCTCACACTCTTCCCTGGGAGGATTTGAGCTCCTGGAGGGCAGGGACAGGGGCTGGCACACGGTGGCACCCAATGACAGCTAATGCATCTGTGTGGTCACTGCCCTCTTGCCACACCCACCTCAGAAAGCCTCCTGTTCTCCTCTAATCCAACAACTGCTGGATTCCATGACCTTCCTGCGCCTCTTCCATCTCTGAGATGGGGCTGGGGCTGCCATCAGACAAGTGAAACCATCCAGCCCACATTGGGCTGGGAGTGAGGCAGCAGGCCCTGGCCCTGGCCTGTTGTTTCTTAATGGCTGAGGCTCCTCTGATGGACGAGGCACAGCTGAGGCAGTTAAATCTTCTCCAGCAACTGTATGAGTCCTCATGACTATTCATAGTAGCGAGAGTCCCCTGCCCAAGACTCCTTTTCCCCAAAGATACCCTGCCAAGCTCGGCTCATAGCTGATAAACCCATACCCAAACTGGTTTCACAGCTGTTCTTCGATGTGGTACCAGTCCCTCATCTGAGCCAAGCTTTTCGGACTTGCAATAAATCAAGGTTATTTTTCATCTGGAGCTTGTCGTTGATTTCCAAAACTGTTCTCATTCAGCAAAAGCTTTAAAAAAAAAAAGATTTTATTTTGTTTAGAGCAGCTTTAGGTTCATAATAAAATTGAGAAAGATGCACAGAGATTTCCCATCTACCCTCTGTCCCCACACATGCATAGCCTGCCCCCATTACCAGCATCACTCACTAGATTGGTATATTTTTCATCAAGGATAAACCTACATAGACACATAATCACCCAAAGTCCATCACTTACCCAAAGCACATCACTCTTGGTGTTGTACACGCAATGGCTTTGGACAAATGTATAATGACATATATCCATCATTATAGTATCATATAACTATTTGTACTGTGCTCTGTCTATTCATCTCCCCTACCCCACCACTGGCCCACAGATCTCTTCATGGTCTCTATCATTTCAGCAAAGGCTTTTCAGTAGAGACAGTAACACATAGATGGAAGAGCATAAGCAAAGAAAGAGATAAGAATCTAGTCAGGGAGCAGCCAGGAATTTATTATAATTGTATAAAAAATTAACAAGCAATATGGCAACCAGCAGAGTAAACAAAGGGCATTGCACCCTGTCCCTTCTTGTCCTATTCCACTTTTTTGTTTATGAGTAAGGCAGATTGTGGGAGGCAGGCATCTTCTGTGTTTGCCCCAGCACCTGCCCATGGTTTCTCTTGGGGAAACCACATTCCTCTCAACTCCAGCTCATAATCTTCAATTTGTTCTCTCCCACGAATCTGAGGTGGATCATGTGACCCATTCCTGAGCCAATCAAAGCCTCACACTGTCACTGGTAGAGTGATTGGTCAAGGATGGACATGTGACACCACTGGGGGCAAGTATATCCTGAACTCTCTCCCTCCTGCCATGAACATGAGAGAGGGTAGAAGAGTTGAGATGAGACTGAGGCCCACAGATGGGTGGGCAGAGCAGAGAAGGGAGAAAAGATGGGTCCTGGTATCTTCAAACACAACCCACAGACCACGGAGGAGGCTACACTGAGAAAGAATGTGAGCCCAGTATCCACAAGCATCTGGTGGTAATTGAATCCCTGATAATAACATCAACCAAACCACTTATTGACCACTCACTGCTGTGAGTGAAGCCCTCTCCACCTCGAAGGGTAGCTTCCATATCCTCCATTTTTAGCTGAGAAACAACCTCAAAGTCTTTAAGAAACTTCTTCAGGTCTCCCCCCCCAAAAAAAGACAGCAGTAAAATCAAGTTTTGAACCCATATCTTGCCACCCCAGTGGTTCAGAAACACCTGGGAAGATGTTAAGAAACTACAGAAATCTAGAGAGTTGGGTCACTTGGTCTGGAGTTGGACCCGGCATTGATAATTTTTTTAATTTTTAAACCTCCCTTAACCCTCCTAATGGGCAGCCTGAGTTCATATAGAAAACAGTTTTTATTTCTCTTGGGTAGCTTCAGTCATTTGCACAAAACCATGTGACTCCAAACCATATGAACTCCCAGCAGTTCAGGGTAACCCTAAGTTTGACTGAACACCTCCACTTGGACTACACAGGTTCAGCCTGCCCCTGACATTAGAACTGACCTCTGATCCCTAAGGTACAAGGGAGGGGTGGGGATGGGCTAGGCCCGTGGTCGGCAAACTGCGGCTCATGAGCCACATGTGGCTCTTTGGCCCTTGTGTGTGGCTCTTCCACAAAACACTACAGCCTGGGCGAGTCTATTTTGAAGAAGTGGCGTTAGAAGTTTAAGTTTAAAAAATTGGGCTCTCAAAAGAAATGTCAATCGTTGTACTGTTGCTATCTGGCTCTGTTGACTAATGAGTTTGCCGACCACTGGGCTAGGCGAAGAGGAGAATGCTCCTCCTCTTTTTTATTTGGCCTGTCATTTTTAGAAAACAAGCTTTATAGGAAATAGCAAAATGCAGCTGCAGTGGGAGACTCCGGGGCACGGTGGCTCCTGGCTGGTCACTGATGTGATTCATGTTCTGTTCCACTCCACATGCAAGCACACACATATCCCCATGATGTACAGGGACTGGGTATACCAAATGGCCCTGCGGAGACACACAAACACACACACACACACACACACGCACACGCACACACACACACACACACACACACGCACACCTGCAGCAGCGAGGGCAGGAGAAGAATTGGCCAGCGCGCCACGCCTGTTTTTTTTTAATTTGTTTTTTAGTTGTTGGAGCAATGGGGGCTGGGGCCGGGATTCATTGCTTGTTTTCCGAGCTTGTAATTATTTCCGAGCCACATGTAATTATTCAGAAGTTCCCTTCTGAACATTCTTCCTGGTTTTAGAGAAAAATGCCTGGACTGTAAATTTGGTTTTATGGCCTCTCCTTTGAGATCAGCTTTTATTTAAAAAATAAAAGCCCAGCACAAAGGATAAGGAAGCTCACGACCGTTCTGAGGACGGCTGGCTAGCGCAGGCTCTCATTGAAGTGCTTCCCAGCTCCGGTGCGATCAAGAAAACGCCTCCTGCGCTTGTTCTGAAAAAAAATTCCAGTTTCCTCCCTA
The DNA here is from genome assembly GCF_964339955.1 of Pipistrellus hanaki. NCBI lineage: Eukaryota > Metazoa > Chordata > Mammalia > Chiroptera > Vespertilionidae > Pipistrellus > Pipistrellus hanaki. The sequence continues at coordinate 197,442,048 of NC_140503.1, read as the reverse complement.
CCCTGCGGCTCCCTCATGTCTAGCACAGCGCCTGGCACACAGTTGGTAATAAGCAAAAAAATTTTTGAAAGAACAGCAAGAAAGGATGCCTATTGACCAAGTGGCTTCCTTCTTCATTGGCCAGATTCTGCAGGGACTTTAGTATTAATGAACCGTGAAATGAGCATCAAGCTGTTTGAATTTTGATGAAACATTTCGCCATTGAGAGAAAATTTAAAGAAAAATGCAAATAAAAAACTGTCCTATGTTTGTTGTTAGTTTTAAGGTGCTTCTACAAACGAGCAAAACCTTTAATACTACATTCGGGGGAGGGGAGGACAGATTAATGGGTCCTGTACTGGGGGGAGGGGGGTGCTGTTCATTTCTAAAAGACAACAGAGGGATGTTTGGGCCCAGGACCCAGCTCTTAAAACCTTCCCCTCAAGCAGTCTATAGCTATGATCAAAGATGAATCAACCTCCCTGTGTGATACAGCCAGACTATAGTTTTTCTTCCCACCCAAAAGGCTATTGTGAGTGTCTCTGATAAATATCTCACAAGCTCAAGGTCCACCAGGTCTCTAGCGCTTTCCAAATTTATATCAACCCATTCACCAAAGGGAAGAAAGTGGGGTTGGCGTGACTTGTTCATAGTGAACCTGTGATGGTTCTGGTGATCACTCCTTTCTTTACATGTATGCCCAAACTGTCCAATAACTCTATAAGGGATTATCATCACACCAGCCTGGCATTCCTTTCTCATTACAAAAGAAGTCGGAAAACTCTTCATCTCTGGCTTTCTCCCACTATGCCCCTCTTTTTAAAAAATATATTTTATTGATTTTTACAAAGAAGAAGGGAGAGGGACAGAGAGTTAGAAACATTGATGAGAGAGAAACATTGATCAGCTGCTTCCTGCACAACCCCTACTGGAGATGTGCCCAAAACCAAGGTACATGCCCTTGACCAGAATCAGACCTGGGACCCTTTAGTCCGCAGACCGATGCTCTATCCACTGAGCCAAACCAGTTAGGGTTTCACCCCTCTCTTTTGATTCCTTATGGAACACCAATACCAGTTCTGCGGCCACGTCGGCAAGCTTCTCAGTGTCCCGGGGTGCAATTTAGCTGAGCCTTAAAAATGGCATTAATCTAGAACAGCTTGATATATTTTCATGATTCTCTTAATCCTAAGATTCAGTGCACGGGTACCCTATACCACTGATGACAGGCAGGCCTCTCTGAAGAAGCTACAGGCAGAGTAAATGGGGTCAGGTGTGTTCTGGGCCTCACGTGCACCTGCTCACATTCTGTGTAATCACAGCTACATTTACTGAAGAACATACAGTGTGAAGAAACTGAAGCACAGAGGTCACATAGCTAACACGTAGCAGAGCTGGTATTCGATCCCATGTCCTAAGCCACTACCACACTGCATTGATCTGTCCACATTTTGTTATTTTCTGAACTTGGATTTAAAAGCCCTTTGTGGTGTGATGGAATTATGGGAGATTATTATTATTTTTTATTTTTTTTGGAGGGTGTTGGGGGGTGTTGGTTAAGGTTTTTTGCTTCAGATGCATAGTTATTTCTAAAGCCCCTTCAGGTGGCTCCAGCATCACTAACGGGCTCTGCATTTATGGAGGCCTAGCCTCCTTCCCAGCAGGCCCTGGTTTCCTACCTCCTGAGTTTCCGGTGTAGAGCCCCTCCCTGCCTTGTCCATCTTCGTGCATCACAGGCACGTTGCTGCCCTGCTCATTCTTTCCCCGGAACGCCCAGCAGGCTCCTTGCCCGCTTCCTTTTTCATTCCCCATGAGTCCTTTCTGGAGCCGCAGGCCCAGGCGAAGTCGATGGGAGTGACAGCAGTCTTCCCTGGGAGCAGCCTCCACAGGGACAGGCTTGGTGTTACAGGTGGGGTGCATCCCCAAATTCATATGTTCTAGCCCTCAGAACGTGAGCTTATTGGAAACAGGGTCGATGCAGATGTAATCAGGTAAGCAGAGGTCATCCTGGAGTAGGGTGGGCCCTCGCCCAGCAGGACTGGTATCCTTACAAAAAGAGGGATTTGGACACGGACACACCCGGGGAGAGGGCCTGAGGAGACGTGAGGATGAGGGCAGAGATCAGGGTGATGCAGCAGCAGCTGGGGAGAGGCCTGGAAGCATCTCCCTCACAGCTCTCTCACGGAACCAACCAGCTCATAGCTGGATCTCATACCTCCAGCCTCCAGAGCTGGGATTCAGCGCATTTCCGTTGTGTAAGCAGAATTTAAGGGCTTGATTACCGCAGCCATAGCAGATGAATACACTGGATATTAAATAATGGAGGAAAGAAGGAGATCCTGGTTAAGGAAGCCCTCTGATCCTCACTTAGATTGCCCTCTCTCAGGAAGCCTCCGCCAGCCTTACAGAGGTCTACAGAGGAGGGGTTGGGCTGGCTCGCAGGTGAGGTGAAGTCAGGGGATGGGGCTGCCAAGGTAACGTGCTCATATGTTTACTGTGGTGCCTCCAGGTGGGTGGATTGTGAAACTGGGAGGAAGTAAAGGCTCCCACCTGCCCCCCACCCCTCCCCCAGCCACTGAGTCCGGGAGAGGTACTCTTCCCACACTCCACGTGCGTGGATGGGCTTCCTCCGTTGCTAGTGGGAGTGGGGTTCTTCGGGTGCCGCAGGAATAAGAATTTCCGGAGGCCCCATGGGAGGATGAGATGTGGTAGAAAGCTTTTGTAGTGTGGAATTACATCCCTGGGATTTCAAAGTCCCATTTCCCCGAAGCCAGTCCTGGAAGAGGTGCAGCTGCGGTTCAGTAGAGCTGGCAGCAGAGCCAGTGTGCGGAGTTTCCCTTCCATGGTGGAGCTGGGCCCGGGGTACCATCAGGCTAGCTGCAGCCCATTAGCCCATTGTGTGTGGGGTCACATATCTGTGTGCCATGTGGGCGGAGGCAGGAGTGTGGGAGTCCCGCAGTCAGAAGTCAAGTGCCACAGAGAGCCGGAGAGGGAAGGCCTTTGCTTAGGAGTGTATGTGTCTTAAATCTTCCCGTGTTTGCAGTGGCCAGAGTAGGTGTGAACAAGGACCTGTTCCCAGGTGTGACTGACAGGAAAAGTACCTTCCTAATGTCACCCAGACTTTCCTAGGCCTGCGTCTCTCTCTCCCCAGCCCCCTGTCCTGTCCAGTCCATTGCTTCTTTCCAGTTATTCATAATTGGGTGCATTACAATGGTATCAATAGCACCTGATGCTTCTATGGTCACTCCATTCGATGGCTTAATGACGGTCTCTTTGCTTGTCAGCTCGCCCACTGGACTCAACTCTCAGGACTGAACTGAAGTCAGTACCACACTCACTTGGTCACCACTGTTCCTGCATAACTAGCTGTGCGCCCGGCCCACTGTGCATCTCGCTAGGTGGATGGGTGGGTTCATGTGTGCATGGCGGGAGGGGGGAGGGGGGGCGGGGGGGGGGGGAAGAGAGAGCCAAAAAACTAAGCTGGGAAAGAAGAAACAGTATATGTTTAGAAACAGGATTTTTCTTTTTAAAGGGGATGTCAAAGCAGGGAGAAAAAGGAAGACAAAGAAAGAATGAGAGAAGAGTGAGAAGAATGACGCTCAGCCATGCTTCTGGTATGGATTTATAGTTCCTTATCTGATATCTCAGGAACAGAGAGTTCCACACTGGGAAAGTCAGGGATTTTAAGAAGGCTGCTATGGGGTATAGACCATATAGGGCAAACTCTTGACCACTAACATTGATATTCCTGCAGCAGGAAATGGAGTATTTATACAAATCAGGATCAATGAAGACTAGAATCAAGTCAGATTTTTTTTTTTTTTATAAACTTGAGGTTTTCAGAGGGTTGGGCCTTGTTAACAAAGATACCATTAACAGAGTCCGGCTCCAAAATGGCACAAAGCCAGGCTGAGACGAAATATCTGCTCACACCTTCCATTTCTAAACAGGAAAATGCCGGGCACAGAGCCCTCCCCTGCCACTCTGTTCTAAGGCCACAGCCAGGGGGAGTCTGGGGAGGGGGTTCCCAAGAAACTGTCGCTGATAAAGCATGTGTTCAGTGTATAAAAAGTGCTGTGTTCTCAGTCAAAGCAAGTTAAAGAATGAGAGGCCAGAGGAAAGACTTCCTACTGAAAACCGAATCCTTCCTTTAGTTCCAGATCCTTCCCCACATTCCCCCTTAATACCACATTTTCCATTGTTCTTCTCTGGGAAATAGTTCTCCAGTCATCTTCCCAGCTGCCCAGAGCCCGGCTGTCCCAGGTGGCAGATGGTCTGGGTGGAACACCCAGGGGGCCCCAGGCATCTCCTGAGACCTGCTAAGCATTGAAAATGCTCCCCTCCTAGAGGATTTGTCCTTGAACCTGGCTGAGCTTATTCTCAAATGACTTGAGCCAGCTGCGACATATATTTGCTGTCACTCAAGGATCCCAAAACTTGTGTAAGCCTAGGTTTCTCCATCCCACCAAGGGGTGAGGATTGGAATAGGGCAGAGGAAGGAAAACAGCAGCTCTGGCCTTCCTTCCTGTCCTTACCAATTGCCTGTGACCTTAAGCATGTTATTTACATCATATATATATATATATATATATATATATATATATATATATATATATATATAGTTTTACATTTTATATATATAGTTTTACATTATATATATAGTTTTACATTATATATATAGTTTTACATTATATATGTAGTTTTACATTATATATATAGTTTTGTTGGATTTCAGAGAGGAAAGGAGAAAGAGAGAGAGATAGAAACATCAATGATGAGAGAATCATTGATCGGCTGCCTCCTGCATGCCCCACACTGGGGATCCAGCCTGCAATCTAGGCATTTGCCCTGATATAGAGTTGAACTGTGACCTCCTGGTTCATAGGTCGATGCTCAACCACTGAGCCACGATGCCCGGGCTGATTTACATCTTTCTCAATTTCAGGAGCCCCCCTATGTAGAAGGGGAATGATTTCTTTTGCAGGATTGTTGTGATGACTAAGCCAGATCACATAGGACAATGTATGAGAAGCCTAGGTCCTTAATAAATAAAAACCTTTGCTATGTTTACTGATCCATGACCCTCCCTTGCTACTTCCTGGAGCCAGCTACCCACCGTTTCCTACGTAGGGGTGATGGAATGGAGAACTTGGAAGACTTTTGGAGCAAAGTCCCATGTTTCTCTTGCACTGGTCCACACCCCCAAACCTTGGGCAATCCCACAGCTTTTAGGACCCTCCACAGAGTCCCCTTAGAAAGTTGTCCTGGATTTGGGATGAGTTCCTGTGAAGGTAGGATGACCTCAAAACCACGCATCCAAAATGTGAATGCTCCCATCAGCTCATCTGTGAGTGGCCTTGCCTACCCAGGGCTGGCCCTGCCTCAGCACAGACACTCCTCTGTCAAGTTTGTACTGGGCACCGCTCCTCAGTTCTTACCAAGTCAGTGGGTACAATGGTTGGGTGCTCATAGGCCCTCAGAGCCAGGGAAGGGACTGGACCAGTACTGATTACTGATATCGATGCCCAGGCCAGCACAAACACCTCTTCAGCTTCCCAGATCCCAGGACACACCCAAAAGGTTAGGTCTGGAAAAATCAGTGACACATGGTCCCTCTTATTTGTGCTATGTTCTTGGCTCCTGGCATCTGTGTGGAGTCTTTGTGGTCCAAGGCAGTTGCTTGAGCTCCAGCCTTTACATCTGTACTCCTCTTGTTTCCCAGGGGCCTCCCCAGGCAGAGTTAGCATTACTGAGATTTATGTAATTCTGTGGTGGTTTAAAACATGTCCACAAATTCTTTGATATTCTTACATGGAAAGGGGAAGGTCTGTGCCCCCTCTCCTTGAATCTGAGCCAGTGACTTACTTGTTACCAATAAGAGGCAATGAAAGAGGTAGCATTACAGCATCTAGCCAGTATCCTCTTGCTTTGGAGGGGCAGGCACCACTCCAGAAGTCTCACACCCCTGGACCACTACGCTGAAATGCCACACCTGAGGAGCATCAGTGTAATGACACTGGGCGGGACTCAGAGGGCCCAGGGCCAGCTGAGGGCCAGTCCCCAAGCTGTGCTTCCTCTCTCCAGTTTAAGGGACAGCAGTGGCAATAGTTAGAGTGTGGGCTTCTGAGGCTGAGTGCTGCAACTTATGTGCTGTTTTATCCACTCACGGCCGAGTATCCTCCCACAAGCAGCTTCGCCTTTCTGTGCCTCTGTTTTCCCCATCCGGACAATGGGGATAAGAACAACCCTTTGGGCAGAGAATTGACATGGAAACTCTATGTTAAAACATGTGACAGCTTAGAATCATGTCTCATTCAATATTATCTTGTCTTCTTCACTTCACGGCACCCATTATTTCCTGGAAGGATTGTTTCCTGCTTTGTCATTCTGTCTCCACTAGACCATGAGTGTACAGGGCAGACACTGTGTGCACCATCTTACTGCTGTCACTACCAGAAGAATGTCTGGCACACAGTGGGGGCTTATATCAGTTTAGATCAGTATATGTAACACATGAACTCATGACAACAGTTTAAAAAATAGCAGTGTGTGCCAAAACCGGTTTGACTCAGCGAATAGAGCGTCAGCCTGCAAACTGAAAGGTCCCGGGTTCAATTACGGTCAAAGGCACTTACCTTGGTTGCCGGCACATCCCCAGTAGGGGGCATGTAGGAGACAGCTGATCGATGCTTCTGACTCTCTATCTCTCTCCCTTCCTCTCTGTATAAAAATCAATAAAATATATATTTTAAAATAATTATTAAAATAAATAAAAATAGCAGTGTATCTCTCCTGAAAACTGTTTGGAGGTGGGCAGCCCGGGGCAAGTTTTATGGAGCTGCCGTCATCAGAGGCCCAAACTATTTCTACCGGCTCCTCCTCCATGCTTGGCTGCCCACCTCATGGTCCAACATCGGTGCCCGAGCTCCGGCCATCATAGCTGAATCCTGTGTCAGAACCAAGGGGGCACAACCATGTGTATTGCTTCTTTTTTTAGGAAACCTTCCAACAATCCCACGCAATAACTCAGCTTCCGTCGCATTGACCTGACCTTGCAAGGTGGCTACACCTAACTCCAAGGCAAGCTGGGAAATCCAGTCCATCGGAAAGGTGCCATTCTCCCCAGTGAAAGCCGGGAAGAAACTAGCCGACTCTGGCCGGTGCCCGGTAAATCCCGGTCAGACAGGTAAATGGGCCAGCAGCTTCAGTACTTTTCAACGTGCCCTGGGGAAGGCCAGGTGACCTGAATTGGTGCCATCCCGGCCTGTACTAGGCTGTGACTGCTGCTGGCATGAGGGGAAGTCTGAAGGTAGGAGGTTGCCTCAGGAGAGAGGAATGAGGCAGAAGCAGCCACACCTCAGTCCCTGAGCTCCCCCTCCATCCCATACAGAAGGCCCCACATCACTGCCAGAGCTGACCCTGAACCCCAAGGGCTGACTGACCCCAGAGAGGCTGACCAAGGGAATGGGGACCGCTAAGGACAGGGCTGACCGCCCTCATTTGCATTCACCCAGGATGCACCTGCTTCCCCACCCACGACCTCAGGACGCAGTGTCACCTTGCGGTGTGGCCGGAGGGAGTATCAGCAGTCCTCTGGGCAGGTGCGCATTCCTGCTGACGATGGGGAACTGCGGGCCAGAGAGGCAGACACCCCAAAGGGCCTCTTGGGACCCACGAGCCCTGCTCTCTCCTCTCCACCACAGCCTCCCCTCCTCCCTGGCTCAAGGCTATAGAATCATCCGAGAAGACTGGCCTATAGAGGGTTCCAGACACAGGGGCCAAGTCACAAGCTTCTGCTTCTGAAAAGGGAGAGCAGGGAGCTGGGTTTTGGCAGATATAGGCCAGGTTCACACATGCTGAGCGGACAGACTCGGACTTTTTCCTGGACTCAGCTCCTCCGAAGCCTTCTGTGCTCACAGGCATCTCCTGCCTGCCGCCATCCCAGCCTCCTCGGTGATGCCAGAGCCCACGGGCGGTGACCCCAGGCCTGGGCTGACCCCTCAGGGTGCCAGGAGCAGAGTGTTTCCAAAGTCCACGGCCTCTTAGTTCTCAGGTATAAAAAATACATATTTGGCTAATAGACTACCCTCTGACTCCCCTCCCCGCCATTCCCACTATCACCATTAACACCAACACTGCCGGGGTTCTTCGGAACCTGAGCTGGGAGGGAGGTATGATGAGGTGCAGACGGGGCATTCTTTATGTGCTCTGCATTGTGCTCCTAATCTTCCAAGCACTCGACAGCCGTTATCTTATTCATCTTCTCCTCAGTCCTATGAGGTAGAGACTATGGTTATTATCCCCATTTTACAAATGAGGAAACTGAGGCCAGAAAGCAGAAACTCCTTATCCTGAGATCCAGTCAGCAGGCCAAACATGCAGCCTGTTTTCATTTCACTTGAGCCTGTCACTGACAAGTTATTATTTTTTAAAGACTTATCTTTGGCTAAAAATAAATAAATAAATAAATAAATAAATAAGTATTTCTGTCCCGTAGGCATGTCTAGATTTCCCTTCCACACACAAGTTTTCATCAGCACCAGGTGCGGGAAGGGCTGAGGCTGTTTTAAAGAGATCAGAGTCCCTTTTCCATGTATTTGAAAAGACACGTTATTTCCCGAATTTAGCATCATCGAATCACGGCACCTCCCTTCTACTGCGGGCCAACTGTATAACAGACACTGCGCAGTCCTTGCGTCTCCCATCTGGTAAAGGCTGGGGCAGGTTACACACAGTTACCAAGTGTGTAACCTGCCCCAAGTTACATACTTGGTAACTGGCGAGCAGCGCTAAACGAGGGCCAGCACTAATGGCCCATAAGCAAGATCCAGCCAGCCTCCTGCTTTTATATTGACACTGTTGTAATTAACCGAGAAAGGAGCGAAGGCCCAATATTATGGGCATGTCATTTGGGCAGCTTCCCTGGGAAGCTACGACTTTACACTCCCCAGGCCCAGCTCTGGGAAGAGAGACGCACACCCACTAAAGTTGGGGGGACTAGCAAAGGTGCTTGCTGTCGGTCACACCTGGGAACAGGCCTATTTAATCCCCTGAACCAAGGCATTCGCTCTCTTGGTTTCTCCTGGTGCTCTGGGCTGTCTTGGGATTCTTTTTTTTTTTTTTTCTGGGAAAATTTTTAATGACATTGTAGAATAATATCATGTAAGGATATTCTTTGTTCTAGGCCATGGCAATTCCATTTCATACTGGCTGTCCACTTCTTTTTCTATGGGTCAGGTCTTAGTGACATTTTCTGGACCTCTCCAAGGGGCTAGTAGTGATAGTAGTGACACCCTTTCTTTGGTGTCCACACAAGCCAGAATCCGCTCTTTAATTTTACACACAAAGGGGCAGTGTTTTGATTTTGTGTCATACGAAAGGGAAGCTGGGTGGAGACCCCTGTGTAATTACACTTTCTTGCCCCTCCCATGGTCCTCCTGGATGACCAAGGTGTGTCTTGGGATTCTTGTTGTAAGGGGTGCGCTCTCTTGGCTCCCCTTCATTCACCCACATGGCCGTGGACCACACATAATGGACTGATGGACTGTATCTAGCCTGATGCTGAACTGGACCCGGCTCCAGCCTGGAACGGAGACTCTGGATGCTGGCCTTGCTTTTAGCTCTACCGAAGCCCCAACTATACTTCTCCCAGGACCGGATGAGGCAAAATGGGATTTGGGAAACCCAAGTGTGTAATTCCACACAAACAGAGATCACTCCTTCTCCCATGCGAGTCTCAGAAAATTCTTTTTCTCGATATTGTAAGGACTCAGTGGGGAAAGGGATATCTCCATTCCCCTGGTAACAGTATGACCTATGAGCTAAGAATAAATTTTACACTTTTCAATGATTGGGAACAAAATCGTATGGAAATGAATAGTTTACAACTCATGAAAATTATATGAAATTCAAATGTCAGTGTCCAAAAATAAAGTGTTATTGGAACACAGCCATGCCCATTCTTCCACCCTACTGTCTGTGGCTGCTTTCAAGCAGTTGTCACAGAGTCTGCGTGGCCTGCAAAGCCTACAATATTTACTACCTGGCCCTTTCCTTAAACACAGCTTGCTGATCCCACCCCAAAGTGCAGGATCTTAACCCTTATTCCAAAGTTTCCAAGAAAGCTCCAAGGCCGGCACCAGAGCCCTGAGCCCCAGGATTCCTGAGCCTTCCGCTGGAAGGAGGCCAGATAAGCCATCTAAGTCACCCAACTTCTCTGGGGCTTCTCTGCAAAACACCAATCATCCTCTCGCCCTGCCGGGCTCCAACGGCTGTCAGAAGACGAAAACAAGATAATGTATGTGAAAGCACTTTGTAATCCGGAAAGCACTCTATAGAACGGGAAGGATACTGCACGATTTGATTCAGAGAAAGGGGGATGGAATAAGGAAAATAAGCCAATTGGGGGAAGGGGAAGTTCTGCTTTGCTTTTGCATAATTCATTAATTAAACAGACCAAACCTGCTAGACATGGCCTTGGCCACTCATGTCAGTTTCTTTGGCCCGGAAGACAGAAATTGCCCCATATGTGTTCAAATTCCGGGTCAGTGCCACTGCCCCAGAGAAATGGCTCCTAGCCTTCCCAGCTTGGCCTTCTTCCCAGAGAGTAGTCTTCAGCCCCCATTCCCCCCCCCGCCCCCGGGGAATCTTAAGGTGCCAGCATTCCCCTTCCCCAAACATGTCCAGATTCATTTCTCTTTATTCCGCACTTAAAACAAATATGTCTGAAAGGATAACATGAAACCCTATTGGTTATTTCTCTAGTGTGAACAAGTTAGTTGTTAGTTTTTTTTTCAACAAATATTTACTAAGCTCCCCCAATATGCTGAGGAAAATGTACGTAGATCAATGATCCCCAGGAGGGAGGCCATCCAAGGGACAGGCCGGGGAGGCTAGGTGGGTGCCATTGAATCTGGTGCCATCACACTGTGCTTTTGCTTTTTCCTTTTTAATGTATTTTATTGATTTTTACAGAGAGGAAGGGAGAGAGATAGAAAGTTAGAAACAACGATGAGAGAGAAACATCGATCAGCTGCCCCCTGTACACCCCCCATTGGAGATGTGCCTGAAACCAAGGTACATGTCCCTGACAGGAATCGAACCTGGGATCCTTCAGTCCGCAGGCTGATGCTCTATCCACTGAGCCAAACAGGTTTTGGCAACCCCATTTTCCGAGATGTCTAGAAAAGTGGGAGGTGCAGAGCAAGGCTGGAAGCTCCAGGAGGTATGGTTGGGATCGGAATAGTTTTGTAATAGAGAAGGCCAAGAGTATGAGGTACATCTTGAGTGTGAAGAGGTATTTGGAGCTGCTGCCTGGTAACTCTGGGGTGGAGTTACACTGAACCCCCTCCCACTTCCCTCCTCCCCCAAACCTGCTGCCAGGGGGCTCTCAACACAAAAGCCAATCTGGAATCTGACGGCAGCCCTGCTCTCCTGTGCCCCAGCCCTGCCTGAGTCCCCCTGCTGGTACCGTGCGGGCTGACACCCAGTCCATCTTTCCAAAGGGAGAGACACACAAAACCGTGGGCAGAATTGGATGTTTATTCCCAACATCTGCGTGGCGATACCAGTTCAAGTTATAATGGCATCCGCCCTCCATCCGTATTAGGGAACCATTTAAACATCCACAGCCATTTAGTGATTATAAACACACCCCGAAAAAAAGGCGGCAAGTGGCACGCGGCCCCGCACCTGGTGCCCTTGTGTGTCAGTCCATTTCATGCCCAGGAAGCACTGGGCTCCGTGGGGATGGCTATATAAGCAGGTTGGTTCGTGTGGGTTTGTTTGTGTGTTTTTTCCTGGGAAACAGTATAAACCAAGTTGGCTCAAAAATACACTTATCGCAAATAGATGGGAATAAATGAAAAATAGAGAATGATCATAAATGCAAACCAAAAACTGCTGACTTCCCTAATTGTTAAAAGGTCCATTTACTTCTAATTATAATAGTAGATTAAAGCTGAAGAGTATTTTTATCAGCCTTCAAGAAAAGTTATGAGGGGCTGCTGTGCCAAAGGCCATCTCCCATGCCCAGCCCCTCGCCACCCCACACCACCCACTCTCACCCTGGACGGTTTGAGTTTCTGGCAATGACAAATAGGGGATAAACTGGACATGGTGACAGCAGGCAGGAGAAACTGAAGGAACAAAGAGAAATTGATGCTGTTTTTTTAGGTTGACTTTTTTTTTTTTTTAATTATTTTAGAGTGAGGAAGGGAGAGAGAAAAAAACAACACCTATGTGAGAGAGCAACAGTTGCCTCCTGGATATGCCCTCACTGGGGATCGAACCCACAACCTGGGTGTATGTCCTGACCACCCCAATCAACCGAGTCACACCAGCCAGGGTGACGCATGTGCATTTTACAGGGAAACAAGGAAAGTTTACCTAAAAGGTGTAACATGTTTTCTGGATCATTTTATCTTGCCTGCTTCTGGCCAGCCCCTGCCTTGTCATTGGCCCACTCGTGGCTCCGTACTGAGTCTGACCTGAAATTAGCCGTGTGACTTTGGGCATCATTCTCAGAGCCTGTTTTCTTACTGGGACAGCTTCAAAGGGGGCGTTCCATTAGACCTGTGGTCGGCAAACTCATTAGTCAACAGAGCCAAATATCAACAGTATGATTGAAATTTCTTTTGAAAGCCAAACTTTTTAAAGTTAAACTTCTTCTAACGTCACTTCTTCAAAAGAGATTTGCTCAGGCCGTGGTATTTTGTGGAAGACCCACATTCAAGGGGCCAAAGAGCCGCATGTGGCTCGCGAGCCACAGTTTGCCAACCATGGCATTAGACCAACAGATCCCAGGAGCACTGGGTGGCACATTTCCAGTTCACTTTTCCAAGGAGAGGTTTGTTTTTGCTCTGTTTTGGGGTTTTTTTCTGACAGCTTTCTAACTATAAGTACTTTCTGCCTCTATGACCAAATGTTTTGGAGGGAGGTGTGTGGAATAACACTCAGCTTTTTTAATATGACTTTTCTTGCTGACATCTAGGCAAGGTGATACTGATTAAATAAAAAAGAGGGCAAGTAATTTTGTGTTAGTCATCTGTACTTTCAGATTTTATCTGTAGCAATGATTAGGTGAAATGATACACTGTACACTGTTAATGATTTTTAAAAATTTTATTTCATGTAATAAATTATATAATTCATTTTTATCTTTAAACAGTCTAGAGCAAAAAAAAAATATTTTTGAAAACATCTTTCTCTTTTAGTAAAACAAATAGGTTAGCAGGCTGATGTCAGCTTCAATTCCAATGGCTAAAAACCCCCACAATTACACATACATTTCTCTAAAAGTTCAAATGGGTACCTTGATAAAAAGAACACATTTCTATTCTGCCTAAGGCCTTAGATTGAACTGTAAAATATTAGGTGGGAGATTATAAAGATATACTCGTTAGCCTTGAACTCATCATCTTACATCTGCTTATACCACAATGGCCAAAAGGAGCATGACAGTGAGAAAAAGAAAGGCACAATAGGATGCAGTGAGTAAGTCTTAGTCCTGTATATTATGAGCAGCTGGCCATAAAAGACATAATCCACATAATGTGACAGATAAGGACAAAAACAGTTCACAGGAGGTGTTGAGGTTTTTTTTTTTTTTTTTACTGTTAACAGCAAATTTGATTGTTCTTATCAAATTATTCAGAGGTTATCAAACTTCTGTGAACATCAAGCATGTCAAACCCACAGCCCTCAAGCCACATGCCTCGTTTATTGGGTCCGTGTTAGCCTTTGAGTTTGACGTGTTTGGTGTAATAAACTGGATTACTTTTTCAGTTACAAAGTAAGGATGGTCTCATGAAGTGCACAGGATAACAAAACCATTTAAGGGCTTGGCAGAAATCAGTACATCTTAGAAAGTGGGAAAAGAAAACCCAACTTTTAAATGCACCAAAGGATATGTAAGCAAAAACATTTCTCTGAATGTACATAAAATGAGATTGATCAGCATTTGTTGGCGCTGTCAATTTGTTGGCTATTTTCCTCCATGAAAGAACATAAGAGTTTAACTCTCACGATGAACTACTTATTCAATATTAAAATAACGTCACCGGGTTATAAAATTACCTTTGTTTAATTTAAATTTTATTAAAACCTATCCTAGGCATATTGTCCTATAGCTTAGGCCTCATTAAAGTTCTCATTACAGGGTAGTTAAAGAAACAGAGCCAGACACCATGTCACCTAAGGCCTATCCTCTGGCAGACCCAGCCAAATCATTAGTGCCAGGATACTTTTCTTTGGTCCTCAAAGTTCAATTCAGGAATTCATGACAGTACATAAAGGTAGCACTTGCAAGGACAACAACATTTCACATGTCTTTCCTTCCATCCACCTTAATCATAGACATAGAGCCTTCCTCGGCCCAAGAAGTAACCCTTTTTTATAAGCTGAATGAGCAAACATACTCTGATCTTCACACCAAACTGATCATTCCAAAATACCATCCCCAACCAGGAAGGATATCACTCACACCAGAACCATTCTCTGCTAAGATTAAAGTCGAAACTTTCTAACTTGGAGCATTCAGCCCAGGCCCACTTGCGAGTGAAATCCAAATAAAATGCTCACAAAACAGGCCAGACCTAACGGTCTCCCTTATTAGATTCCATCCTCCTCAGACTTACAGAAATGATCTCTCTGCTGCTGCCTCACTCATACTGACAGCTGTATCCACTGCTTGGAATTCCTCATCCGACCTAACAATTCGAGTTCAGTAACATCCCAGTCATTCTCAACAACAGAGAGTTTCTGAGGGTATTAGAAAAAAACATCTGTATTTGCTAGAAGTAATTCACACGGTTTCCTTTTCAGAGACTGAGTACCAATGTGCAAGACTTGTCTATGTCATTGAAATCAAAGGGCTCCTCCGCAGCAGATTCAGGAAGATAAGCAATTGGTGGCAGCCCTTGCACATGTAGATCCTGCACTGGGAGGTCTTCCTTCTCCTGCCACTCAGCCGTCTGTCATGCTGACCCCTTTAATTTTCCAGCTCCATCTACTCAAGACCGCTATTTCATGTGGGGTCTCAGCTGGAAAAATTCACCAGATTGCTAAGCTGTATATGCTCAGGCACCAAGCTCAATCGCCTGTGTTCTGATCCCACATGCCTTAATATTAGACCGTTGCGGAGACCTGAGGTTGTGTTGAGGGAGTGGATTGAGTATTCACTTGGAGAAATGATGGGACCATCATGAATCTTGAGCCTTGTACAGATAGACATTATTGCAAAAGGAGAGATCTTGGCAAATGATCTTTATACTGTACACTGGAACCTTTATACCTTCGGTTACCACATTGTTTGCTCAATAAAAGCAATGCTGCCTATGCAAGTTTCCGAAATCAAGCACAATCATTGCTTTAAGTGAGGCTATTAGTTTGAGGTCTATCACAGAGGCTAGTAAAGCTCTCCCCAGCCACATTATCACTAGCATTTTTGCCCCTAAGCATGTTGGCCTTAACATTCTGGATTTCCTTCATGGCTGTACTGTTGATACTGCAGATAAGCTGAGAGAGTTAACACGGGGAAGAAAATTACATGGTGTAACTATGCCTTTCATAGCAGAACAAGTTAAACTCTGTAACTCGGTCATTGCCCAGTGTGTGAGAAGATCAATAATCTTCAGGCCTTTGTCTTTCCTAGAACCACGATGTGGGGTTAAAAGGGGGAATAGGCCACTATATATAAGCTCACAAACATTTGTTAAGATAAACCAAGAAGCAATGACAGGCCTACCAGAGGGAAAGATAGGCAAGATGGCTGAAGACCTCACAGCCGCATGTGACTGGATTAAGCTCTGTGGATCTGTTGGCCCAAACCTGAAGCAATTATTATCTCGCCTGCTTGAGGAAAAGGATGTGATTCCACCTGATGTTCCTAGTGTTGGATAGAATGCTGACCCACTGGCTGCCAACAGCTTCAGATGACCAATCTTGACTCACTGGGTCCTTAAACATCCTTTCAACCCATGTCATGTTCCCTAATGACTACATGGCAGACTTGACCAAATTGCAATGTGACTATGTGCTACATTTTCAAGCAGCATTCATACATGGTTTCAACCTCCTTGCCTCAATAATGCACTGTTATGAGCTCCAGAAGAAGTGTCATGCAACTCCTGTATCCATGAGATCTTAGAGAAGGGGTTTGGCTTAAGTCATAGTCCTATTTATCAGGGATTCTTTTCTCAAAACTGCCAACTGAAACTACTACTCATACACGGTCATGGGAAGGCGATGCAGCAATTGCAGTGTCCTATAGGCTGGCAGAATAAATCTTATCATTTGCTCAAGAAGTTAAAGAATTGGGTACTCTTCTTAACTCTGGTCAATTGCCTAAACACTTGGAAAGATTGTCCCTAAGCCATATTGCCCCTCTCCCTGGACTGCTTACATTTGTGTCATTTTGGTACATGGGGCAAAAATACAGAGGCAGTCTCTTCTGTAGCCAGGTATATCAGAGTTGCCTCTTACACACCAACTCTTCTCCAACCCTCAGGTGGTTCATTAAGGCCGTTTATAATCTGCTTGATATCAATGAGACCTTCTATCTAATATTTAAGCTCAAGTTGACTTCTATTATAGCTTAGCCAGGCATATTAGTCAGGGAGGTCCTGATTTCTAAGTTACTTTTGTAGGGATTGTGACTAAGTCCTGATGTCACCCGGCTAATGAGGCTAAACATTACTAGGGTTGATAGTCAAGGTGTGCAAGCGCCTGACTTGTACTCCTTACTAGGAATGCTGAAGCCTCTCGATGCAATCAGGACAACCATCACTGAGGTAAAGAAAACCACAGAATTCTGCCCAACCTCCCCTTGTCAAGCTCATCAGAACATGAGGTCTTTGCTCACAAGCCCCAACTGGCACTTGCCTGTACTCTATATAGCAGTGTATGTGTCCAAAGTACTTGTTCTCTCTCAGGATACTCCCTCTGAGGTCATTTTAGACTTCTGCCATGTTTGTAAGATCATTATTCACACAAAGGGTGATGCTAGGTATTCAGAGAGTTACTGAAGATTTGTGTGGCACTACCCAAGAGAATTTGTTGTCTAATTTTCCACTCGCCACACTTACTAGTGCTCAGCCTCAACAACACAGAACTTGATCATGCTAATTCCGGGATTCAAGGAGCTATCACTTACTGTACCTTCGAGAAGCCTGCATTGGTAGGACCCTGCCGGACTTATCTTGTAACAGTTACTCAGGGATAACAAGCTTATTGGTCTGTCAGAAGCTTCTTCTTTGCATCTTGAGCATGGTGATTTGTGCTCCTCAGTATGTGCAAAAACTGATGGTATTTTCTGTGCCACAGTTGATGCTACACTGTCAGTACTCGATGCTGTAGAGTCTTACTCAATTGTTGCCAAGCATGCTTGGTTTAGAAGATCTGATTTCTCCCGGGAAGTTCTTGTTGCTCCAAGCTTATCCCATTGATCCAGCAACTGCTTTGCTATCTGGAGATATTCTGCAGTGCAATGAAGATGAGGTGAAGGAATCCTCATGTTTGCTTGCCCTCAGCTTGTGGGGGTGTCCAGGTTTCATTATTTGGGGAAGGACTTCGCATACAGATTCAATCTGATGTTCCTGACATGGGTTGGGTTGTCCTGCCTTCCAGTTTTCAGCTCTGGATTGGATCTCACCACTGCTATAATTTAATAACCATTAGGACCATTTAAGAAAAGAGGAAGGAAGGAAGGAAGGAAGGAAGGAAGGAAGGAAGGAAGGAAGGAAGGAAGGAAGGAAGGAAGGAAGGAAGGAAGGAAGGAAGGAAGGAAGGAAGGAAGGAAGGAAGGAAGGAAGGAAGGAAGGAAGGAAGGAAGGAAAGAAAGAAAGAAAGAAAGAAAGAAAGAAAGAAAGAAAGAAAGAAAGAAAGAGAAAAACAGAACCACAGTAGTGTTAAATGCTGGGGAAAATACTGAAAAAAACTTAGTTTAATTTACCATTCCGTATATCAAGTGCCTATTGGTTGAACAAAACTGTATTCAATAATTCACATTCTATAGCTTCATTCATCTAATATACAAAGCTAACTAGAAAGATTTATAGCTAAACACTGAGTTCCTAAGGCTGGTATCACATGTCATTCCCTGATAGAGCGAGAATTCATCAGCTGAGAACATAAGAGCCAAATTGAGAGTTGGATTTAAAATACCTTTCCCTTCTATGTGTATAAGGAACACATTGTGTAGTGACCTAAAGAATATTTTCTGTTATTCAATTTTCTTTTCTGGGCAGACTACCACAGCACAGTGACTTTAAAAACCCAACTCCAAAACTCTACCTGACAGCCTGAGGAAGAGCAGTTGGGTCACAAAAACAGACAGGACACCTTAGTCAATGACAGAAAGGCATCATCCTTGGCCCCTGCCACAGTTTCAGGACAACTAAGGCCAATTAGGAGGGTTACCAATTAGTACTAGCAATTTAAAATGAACAACTGTTTGTATATACTTTCTTACACTTACACGTGGAAATGGAAGAGAGCTAGGAAAACAACATTGGGGTAGGATAAAGGAAAGCCTGTATATACAGAACCTACAACAGCCCTTCAAAAACTCTTAGGAATTCTATGATCTCAAGGTCAAATTTAAACCAGCAGGAATAGAACTAGAATTCCAAAACCTCTGAAAAGAAAGTGCTCATAATAAACACTGTAACTGATTTTATGCACCAGGAATGAAATGTTATAACATATCTACCATTCACATGTGGGCTCATGTAATTTATCTTCAATTAGAATGATTATCTTTTCAGCAACTGAAGCCCAAGAGCTGCTGATACACTGCAGAAGAAACAATATTTACTAGTTTATCTGCTCTGGCCTCTCTTAGACGACAATACAGATCGCTGTAAAGCAGTTCTGGCTTACGCAGAGACAAGTGCACTGCCAACATTTACACCAGCAACATCACTTCATTCCTTCTCGCAGACTCCAGAGGTTCTGTGCAGACACTTCAGCTTACGGTTCTACAGTTCAGTCCCAAATTAACATAGAAAACATTACACAACTTTTTAATCCAGGATTTACTCCTTTAAAATAAGTTGTTAAAGCTATTTTTAAAAAACAGATCTTTACAATATTTGAACTCGAGATATATGACATTTATAATTAAGTACTTTATGACATTTATAATTAAGTACTTTATTTCAATAGTCTTGACTTCCAAGGTTGTCAAGCCAGTGTCTAAAGTACCCAAACTTATACTTTAATGAGAGTGGATCTATCTAAGCTCATGTCTAGTAGTGCACATTGCCAAATCAAGAGAGAGAAAAACCACCCAGAAATCAAGGCAGACTCTCTACTGCAGTGTTTTCAAAAGTATGTTCAGTGGATGTCAATAAGTCTTCAGATAAGGATACATTCAAGTGGTTTCAAAGGAATTCTCAGAACCTTTAATATGCCAATAAGCCCGTCTGCAAAGTCCCCAAATTATTTGTCCACAAGATCTTTTATCCCCATGAGCACCTCTTAGGAACAACACTCCACAAAGTGGGTCTTGAGAAACAGCTTCACCATTTGGTGTATTTTCAGAAGCTTCACTAATTCCTCTAACTATGAGACATCAGTCTATTTCTTAAATGACACTAATAATTGTTACAGCCAATAGGTGTGGAATTTCAGACTCAGAAAGTGAACATGTGGGCAGGGAAGGGAGGATACACCTGTTTATCATACTACATCATTTCACTTCCCTAGCAATATATGTTCAGAAATACCCATGGTTAACCACTCTTTCTAATGGCCGTGCACAACACCTGGGCACACTAACCAAAACCCGAAGGCTGCTTAAAGCAAAAACAGTGGAATTAAGTTTTCATTTAACTAAATGGAAAGGTGCACAAGTGCCATATAAAACCATTTATAGTTACATATTTAGAACGGGTAACGCTGGTTACTACCCAAGAGTCTATACCATATAGACAAATAACACTGTAGAGCTATCTTCTTTGAAGCACTACTGAGTAATTAAAGTTTCTATGGAAAACTCTTCCCTTGAGGAATTAGTTTACTTTAGAGCAGTGTTTCTCAATCTCAGCATTACTGAGAATAGGAATTGGATAATTCTTTGTTTTTGAAAGTTGTCTACTATAGGATGTTAGATGTCAACAGCATCCCACCAATCATAATAACCAAAATATCCCAGATATTTGCTTAGAAATAAGCAACTTATCCCAAGTTGAGAACCAATGCTGTTGAGAGAAAATTAAAGCTTACCCCTTGACTATGCTTCTCTGGGAAGTATCCATTTTACAGGCATACTGTGGCTTGCACATATCCACAAACATCTAGAAATTAGTAGCATTAGAGATCTTTCTAAATTCTATGTGATTAGAAACAAAAGTAATTTGTGATCGGTAGAGAATGGTTAGGAAAAAACAGTCTACACATTTCAAAAAGTATTGTGGTAATTTACTGCTCTTATATTAGCAAGAATTATCTGAATCATAATGCTTAGTTGACAAATACTTTCACAATTAGAAAAAATGCTAATTGTGTACTATAATCCATTAAGGATCATAATGCTTGAGGCTATATAAGAATAAAACGTATAACAATCGTAAATGGCTAAATCAGACCATATTCTATTCTTTGACCATACATTCTCCAAGACATTCTCAATTCAAAAATTTCAAGACTTGTTTTTAAACTGCTTGCTTATATTGTCACCTCATCATTTCTTTCAAATTATCAAAAATAAACCCTTCACATGTCATGAAGAATCCTCGAACTTGTCAAGAAATACATTCTCTAGTTTTAAGCCCATTTCTTCAGTAACCGCATCTTCAGTTTTGTCATTGTCAACTCCAGATCCATCACTCTCTCTATTTTGTTCTTTTCTTACTATCTTGAAACACTTGTCCAGTCTCTTTATAAACAAGTCCACATCCTGTGTCTTCATTCCAATGGCTGAGGCAGCATTGAGGTAGGCACAAGGGTAATCATTTGTATGTGACATGAAGCCTTGGAAAGTGTAACCACTCACAGTTTGCACAGCCCCAAGAGGCACAACTCTAAAATGAAAAAACAAAATTACCAATTTGATATGTCTGGTGATATTAAGAGTATCACCCACAAACAAAAGATAGCTATGTTTCTAAGCCTTACATCTACTTCTTTAGAAATTTATAAACAGCCATAAATCATGGTCTATGAAGAAAGACTGTCAGCCTTAAGCTAAATAGTATACAACACACTCAATTTTACATGGAAAAAAGATTACTACCATGTTTCCCCGAAAATAAGACATCCTCCGAAAATAAGACCTACTTACAGGTTTCCTTCTGAGTGAAATATAAGGCATCCCCCCGAAAATAAGCCCCCCCTCCCCCCCCCCCCCCAGGCTCTGTCTCAGAAACTTTGTGAAACCTAAACTGCAAGAGTTGTGACTTGGGTGAAGAATTCATGGGAGAAAATCACTGACAGTTGCATTGCAAATGCACTGTGAGCAGGCTACCTTGACAAGAAGTACTCATTTAAAGACAGTGCTATTGCTAAACATGAGAGATTTGGTCCACTGATTCTGAAAGAAATGGAGTCACAAGAAATTCACCAAAAAATTCAGGAATTGGATTGTTATGATGATGTTCCAAAAGATGATGACATGATTGTCATTGAATAAATGAGTAAATTCTTTTTTTTTTAATATATTTTATTGATATTTTACAGAGAGGAAGGGAGAGAGATAGAGAGCTAGAAATGTCAATGAGAGAGAAACATCGACCAGCTGCCTCTTGCACACCCCCTACTGGGAATGTGCCCGCAACCAAGGTACATGCCCTTGACCGGAATCGAACCTGGGACCTTTCAGTCCACAGACCGATGCTCTACCACTGAGCCAAACCGGTTTTGGCTAAATTATTGATACTGTAGGATTCACAGTTTGTCTGGTTTGTTATTACCGTATACAGGTAATAAATTTCCTTTATTTTCATTTAACAATAAATGTGTACCGTATTCTTCTTCATGGAAAAATAAGACATCCCCTGAAAATAAGACCTAGCGCATCTTTGGGAGCAAAAATTCATATAAGACACTGTCTTATTTTCGGGGAAACAGGGTATTTACTTATCTCTTATTAAAGAGGTAGAAGCTCTAGGAATTGCAGACACCTGTACATCTTCTTCAAAGAGTTAAAATTGTTTTTGTAGCAAATATGGAATCTGATTTCACATATAAGAACTTTAACGGAATGGTGGAACTAGTTTGTCAAAATCACTTTGATTAACAGCCATCTGTCACCTCAAATAATCAACAAACTAAAATTACACCTATCTGATCAGTGCTATGCAAAAAGTATTTTAAAGCAAGGATCCAAAAGAAATTATGCAACTGCTTACAGTGGGGCAGTGGTCAGCAATCAGTAATGGCACACGCATTTTTTTAAGCTTGATTTCATTGGCACACTTGATATAAGCAGATTTCTAACAGTCCTTTATTTCTCAAAGAAGTCAATTAAGATTAACTTAAACAGCTGAAACCAGTTTAGCTCAGTGGATAGAGCATCAGTCTGTAGACTGAAAGGTCCCAGGTTCGATTCCGGTCAAGGGCATGTACATTGGTTGCAGGCACATCCCAGGTACAGGGTGTGCAGGAGGCAACTGGTCGATGTTTCTCTCTCATCAACATTTCTAGCTCTCTATCCCTCTCCCTTCCTCTCTGTGGAAAATCAGTAAAATGTATTTTTTTTAAAGATAAACTTAAACAATCATGGCAACACTAAAAGCAAAGCTAAGAAAACGATTTCAGAAGTATCTAACTATGTTGTGTTATATCATGGTAAAAGCTGAATTCATCTAAGATTTTTTTCTTTTAAAAGTTGTCCTTTGATATGAAATCTCTAACCTCTGATAGTCAGAGGAAAGTAATAGAATAATGTAAACAGGAATACTTAAACCAAGGTATTTCTTTTCAAGTCATTCTTCTTTGACATCATCAAATTAAAAATGAAATTAATTTTTAAACCAGGTACATAAAGGAGCAAAATGTACATTTTTCAAAGAGAGTACTTAGGCAAGAACTGCATAACCATTTTAGTTTAGGAATGGGCTTTTCTTTAAAAACACTTTCACTTAAATTTAGTAATGAAGATGACATTTATAACACCATTAAGTGACATCACTGAAAATTATCTAACAAAAGAAAATAAACACAAACATAAAGAGGTAATGAACTTTTTTTTCTGTATGTCTATTAAAATAAACGAGATTCATATATTTCTGTGTCTATTTGAAGTGTAGGCAGTCCACAGGTGGGTATATAATAGACTTATAGATTCTCGACCTCAATATTTATTCCACAATGAATTCTTAGGAGTAGTTCAGCATATTCTTGGAGGACTATTGTTAAAGAAAGATACTTTATTAGCCAAATGACTTTAAAAAGCCAAATCAATCCAAGCTTTTAAATATAATTACCTGGCTCCAGAAACCTGTCTGGTAAAAAGCATTGAGCCAAGTTGAGTGACAGCTTTGTCACGATGTTCATCCAGTGTCTTAAGTGTCACAGCTGAAAAAGAAAAAAGCACCCCAGTGAGCCTTGATTCACGAGCAAAAAAAAAAAAAAAAAAAATCACTCAAAAAACAACACTTAATAATGAAAACATTACTTTTGTGTGTGTTAAAATACACATAATATGAAATTCACCATCTTAGCATTTTTAGGGTATGTTCAGTATTGTTAAATACATTCGTATTGTTGTGCAACCACCACCCATTCATCCATCCCTACAATTCTTATCACTTTGTAAGACTGAAATGGTATACCTATTACAAAATAACTCCCAATTCTCCCTTCCCTGAGCTGCTGCAACCACCATTATACTTCCTGTCTCTATGATTTTAACTGCTCTGAGTAACTCATATAAATGAAATCACTCAGTATTGGTCTCTTTGTAACTAGTTTACTTCACAGAGACATTACTTTGTATTCGTTGTCAAGTGGCATGATTGGCATGCACTTAATAAATTATAGTAAGGTTTCTCTTGCATATCAGACAAAAATACATTAATATAAATTAATGTACTAAGAATCAGACAGAATTTCCATATTACCTCTCTAAAGAGTGAATTTTCCAATTAAACAGATGAAACTATGATATGATCAATATGGCAGTTTAGTCAAATTCAACCATATTTTAAGAACTTGTAAAATGAGAAAATGGGATATATTTCAGCAAACATAAAACACTAAATAAGATCAACTTCTACATATAAAAATGAAAATTATCTTTCTAAGATTAGGTGAGTAAACTCTATGCATACCACCAATCACTGATAACTAGGTACCATTTCCTAAGGACGGACTTAACCATACTAGGTAGTTTACAAACATAATCTTAACTATATTATCTAATAAAAGAGTAATATGCAAATTAACCATCACTCTATGACAAAAATGGTGGCACCCATAGCCACAAAATGGCAGTGCCCAGTCCTCTCAGCCCTGTTGGAGTCCCCCAGTCTCAGGGAGGGCTGCCACTGAGAGCCTGCAGAGTAAGCAGCCTGGTAGAATGTTGCCCAGAGGCCCTCCTGACCCTTTATAAAAAACAAAAACAAATTCACTCCCCATGGGCAGATTCCCTCCCAGCAGTGGCAGCCTGGGCTGGAGTCTCAGCCTGGCAGGGGCGCACACCCTCATGGCACAATCCTCTCCACTGAGGATCTCAACCACTGAGTCACACCAGCCAGGCATATATGGAGGAAGCTTAAATGTTTCTTTTAAAAAAATAAATTTTATTGATTTTTTACAGAGAGGAAGGGAAAAGGATAGAGAGTATAGAAACATCTATGAGAGAGATTAACATCGATTAGCTGCCTCCTGCACACTCCCCACTGGGTATGTGTCCCCAAACAAGGTACATGCCCTTAACCATAATCGAACCTGGAACCCTTGAGTCTGCAGGCCAATGCTCCATCCTCTTAGTCAAACCAGATAGGGCTGTCCAAACCAGATAGGGCTGGCAGGGAAGTGGTTAGGGGGTGATCAGGCTAGCAGGCAGAAGCAGTTTGGGGTAATCAGGAAAGTAGGCAGGCAAGCAGTTGGGAGCCAGCAGTCCTGGATTGTGAGAGGGATGTCTGACTGCCCTTTTAGGCCCAATCCCGGTAGGATCGAGACTAAACAGGTGGTCGGACATCCCTCTAGGGGCCCCAGATTGGAGCGGGTGCAGGCTGGGCTGAGGGACACACACCCCTGTGCATGAATTTTGTGCACCAGGCCTCTAGTCTTACCTAATAATAGACAGACATGTAAACTGACTGTACCTCCACTACACTCACAGCCAATCAGAAGTGAGTATGCAAATTAACCCAACAAAGATGGTAGGTTAATTTGCATATGCAGACATGGAGCAGCTGAAGGGGCGGAATGCCTGCTATGATGGAGAGAGGGGGAGATAGAGGGAGCTACAGAAGCAGTGCTCTGGCCGGGAGCAAGAACTTTCAGGCTCCTGGGTGGCTGGAGCAAAGCCAGGGGAAGGAAGGCCTATTATTGCACAAATATCGTGTAATGGCCTCTAGTTCATTAATAATTCTGCATGTGAGGATTATTATCTCTATTTTATAGATGGGGAAAGCAAGTTAGGGGCTAGTACAAGGCAGAATTGGGATTCAAATTATACCACATCACCTTTTATAGCATCTACATAAATTATAAACCTGCAAAGGACTGGCTGGGCCAAATAGTTCTCCATGGAAGCCACTCCTGAAAAATGTTTAAGTTACAAATGACTATTTACTAACTTTCCTCAGATATGCCTGAAATATGAAGCATATTACACTGCACATATTCACAAAGTAAAAGGAATATAATGAAGCTTAAAAGTTAACTTAAATGCATAAAAGTCAACATTTATATTATGCCGTTCAGCAGTTCTTGTCTATGACAAAAATCATAGCCCTTATACAAAGGAAATTATCATAAATGCAGAATTCTCTAACACAGAGATGCTCTAGAAAACAAACAATAATAGCAATAAAACAATGTAAGAATAGCTTTAACTTCTAATATTATGGTGTTTGTTAACTGACAAATATTTTTTAATATTTATATCGAGTCCTTACCAGCGGCCAAATGATTTTCATTAGAAGCAGGAATTAAAGTATTCCTTTCTATTAGCCATAATTCTTAATATTGACTTGGATTCTTTCAGAATATAGTTTTTTTTAAATCTTAGAAACACATTAAAGCATTTCCAAAGGCTAACTAAACCTTTTCAATTTACAAATTAATACTGTAATAAATTTAGAAATATCATTGGAACCAGAAGGAATTCATACTCATTTGAGAAATACCAGTTTCCTGCTGGGGATGGTTCAGAAGTGCTGATTTTCCTTTTAAAGGAAGAAAATTACCTAAAGATATGGGATTGTGAGGTGTATGCAACAGTCTTTCATCGTAGGCTTCTGCCAGCTTCTTTAGTTGGATGGACAAATATGAAAACATTTCCTGCAATAAGAAAATGTTACAGTTGAAAATCAAATAAGTATGTATTGAAACTTGCCAAATTTAATAAGACAAAATCTGACTGGTGTCAAGTTTGTGATATAAATTAAATTAAACTCATTCATGTGCCCTAGGAGCAATTCTTCACTTTGCTGCATTATAGTGAAATTCAAAGCTGCCACAATTATCAGAAACCACAGGATTTAGGTAAAGAAGACGATGAACCAGCACATTTCCTGCTTTGGGGCTATCATGTATCCGTCACAATTTCATCCTCTTTTCAGAACCTCCAGGGCTTCTGCTCTAGTCCAAGTAGCTGTCGATCTCTGCCCTGGACCACAACGGTACATTCTAAATGATTTCCCTGCAGCCTTTCCAGCCCCTGGACAATCTGTTCTACACACAGAATGGTCTTTCAGAAGCATAACTCAGACCATGTTCCTCCCAATGACTACCTCCTGGAAGTATAAAAATACAAACTCTTCACCCAGAAGGCCCTGAACGATCTGGCTCGGCCCACAAGCACAACTCAGCAACTTACTACTGTGCCACTTACTACTGTGCCAGCCACATCAGCCTCCTTTCCAACAGCTGAACATGCCAAGCTCATTCTAGTGTCACACCTTCATGCCTGCTTCCCCTGGACTCAGAAGCTCTTCTCCAGTCATTCCATGAGTGGTCCCTTTAGACACAGACTAAGGAGACCTTCTTTTATTACTTCCCCATAAAAGTTGCTCAACAACTCTGTCCATTCTCAATGCTCAATCTCATTCCAACACCATTATTTATCACAATCTGAAATTATCTCATGTATTTGCTTAAACAAATACTGCTTATGACAATTTACTAGAATAAAAAAACTCCTTGAAAGAAAGGACTCTGACTTCTTCACCACTATTTCCTCAACACCAAGAAAAATGTGCCAAGCTTTTAGAATGTAAGTAACTTAGAAGAGGTAGTTTTAAAATGCATTTCTTTTAAATCATATGAACTTAATATTAACAATTCTCTAAACTCAATTTAAAAATAGAGCAACTAAAAACTAAATATTATATTCATGATCCTACTCTAGAGAACAATGCATAGCTACTGTTTCCCTGAAAATAAGACAGTGTCTTACATTAATTTTTGCTCCTAAAGATGCACAAGATCTTATTTTCAGGGGATGTTTTATTTTTCTATGCGCTAGGTCTTATTTTCGGGGAAACACGGTAATAGTAGAAAATAAAGTAAAAATATTTTATAAGTACAAAATTTCATGTGCACATGTAAGAAGTGGGAGTTCAACCAAGTTACATATAAATATTAAATTGGCAACTGTTTGACCTAAAATTATACTTTTTTCTCCTAGTAAGCCCTTTCCAAAGTCTTGAAATGAAAATCTGTCCACAAAAGTCTGCTCCTGAACAACCCATTTGCACTGACCTCCTCCAGCCAAAGTCAAAACCTATAAGGTCTAAAGATACAACTAAGAACCCCAGGCCAGCAGAGTACCCTGATGTGGAAATGGCAGGAAATGATACTTCTCTAATTTCAAAGGTCACAAAAGCTGCTTCCATTTTCTGTAAGGGTTGCAGAGCCTGATCCCACACCGAGACTCAGAATAACTTTTCTTATGTTTAAACCACATAGACAACTAACTCTATCCTTGGTTAGGTAAAGATTAAGAGAAGAGAAAAATTTCTACCAAGTCTATAAATTACTAGGAGCTCGGTGCACAAAATTCGTGTGGAGGGGTGCGGGGAGGATGTTCCTCAGCCCAGCTTGCACCTTCTCCGATCTTGGACCCCTCGGGGGATATCCAACTGCCAGTTTAGGCCTGATCCCTGAAGAACTGGCAGTCAGACATCCCTCTCACAATCTGGAACTGTTGATTACCAACCGCTCACCTGCTTGCCTGCCTGATTGCCCCTAACCACTAAATAGAGCATCAACCTGCCAGCCTGATTGTCCCCTAATCATTCCCCTGCTAGCCTGGTCATCCTTAACTGCCCTCCCCTGAATGCCCAGTCCCCCCAACTGCCCTCCCCTGCCAGCCCAATCACCCCTAACTGCCCTCCCCTGCTGGCCTGTTTGCCCCCAACTGCCATCCCTTGCCAGCCATCTTGTGGTGACCATCTTGTGACCACATGGGGGTGGCCATCTTATAACCACATGGGGGTAGCCATCTTGGGCGATGGTATGGCAGTCAATTTGCATATCACCTCTTTATTATATAGGATTAATGAATCTACTAAAGACCACAAAACAAAATTGACACAGTTTTATATTCTAACCTGCAATTTTTTTTTAGCTAATTGTTGTTCTTGAATTTTTAGGGTATAAGATTAATCTCAGCATGTAAGAAATATGAAATCTTAGATCACGAAAAGAAATTGACTTCTTTATATTTAAAAAGTTAACATCCACATTTGTCATATCTATTGAGCATGTACAGAAATATTTAAGGAGACAAAAGTTATCACCAGAAACAGAAAAAAAAAGTTGTGGTAGGTATCTTTTTTTTTTTTTTTACTTTTTATTGTTGACCCTGATACAGATGTTTTCATTCCCTCCCCCTTTCACCAACTTCCTCCCAACCCTCGCCAGACCCCTCCCCTTAGCCATCACCACACTTACGGTAGCTATCTTTTCTTAGACATATAAAAATTTCTGACCCCTCCTTCTTAAACTAGTTTCAATATTCACTTCAGAAGGTGAAACAATAAAATAGAAGGAGTTAAGAATTTTCCAACAACAGAAACTATTCACAATCTTTCAGCACCAGTTTTTTAAAAAGTCACATTTTAATTTAGTTATTGATTTTTTTCATCTCTCTTATACGCCTAAGTCTTAATCTGCACCTGTCTCTCTTATTGTCTTATAAATCAAACTCTCAGCAGAAATAAGCCTGAAAGTCCAGAAACACCTTCACAGACTCCCACATTTTGCACCCCCAATAGAAACAAAAAACAAACACATTTTAGAATTGAACACCAATTTAAAATATTATTCTACCTACTATGGCTGCCACAATAATCACCAATGTGGTCACACTTATAGAGCACAGCTGACCCTTGAACAACACAGATTTGAACTCTACAAAGCCACTTACATGCAAATTGTTTTCAATAAATACAGTCGGCCCTCTGTATCACAAGTTCACATTCACAATTAAACCAACTACAAGCCAAAAAAAGTATTTCAATCCATGGTTCGAAATCTGTGGATATGGAGGGCCTACTGTATACAATGCTCTATGTCCATATATATAGGTAGGGATGTGGGCATCTGCTGATTTTGATATGAGGGGAGGGGTCCTAGAACCAATCACCAAAGACCCAGTCACCCACAGATACCAACGGCCCACTGTAGTTAAATTTTAGGGGAATCAAAAGTTATACATAGGTTTTTGATTGCATAGGGTGTTGGCACCCTTAATCCCCATATTGTTCAAGAATCAACTTAATTTGTAGTTAGCTACTTCTAAAAAGAGAGGAAATGTTTCCTTAGTAACACCCCTAGTGGTGCTTTTAAACTTATTACTGCATACATGTTAATTAAAAAACGGAGATTTTTCCCAATGTTCAATTGGGAAAACACTTTAACACATCAGTTTTAACTAAATTAGTTCTATCAATCACTTGCTAATACCACTAAAATTCAGTTTTGACTGTAGCTAACATTAGGACAAAAATCTTTAAACAGTAAACATAATACTAAGGTAACTAAATCTGATATCACTACTATGGGAATAATCAGAGAGAAAAAAATTATGAATCAAGTTCAAATCCATCTGCAAATATTTACAGTATCTCTAGTCTGTGTAAAGGGTTATGAGGTAATCCAATAAGCAAATAGGCTTAAATTATCTGAAAGTACAATATACTGAATCCTAGGATATTCCATACATTAAGGTCCTAAATGTTCTCCCATTAATATCACTACCTTTAAAATAGATCGTTTAGGAGACTGTACCACTATTTCCTACACTAATACTTAGCTAAGCAGTTTTTCCCTGATATATTAAAGGCACTAAAGAACCTGCTTGCCTTTTTTTTTTTTTTTTTTTTTTTTGCTACAGTTAAATCTATAACTGACATTTATTATAAAATACTTCTGTAAAGGGGGAAATTTATTAGCACCCCAAGCAAATATATAGAGAGAGATTGTACTTAAAAGAAATGAAATACTATTGATTTTCTATGTCATTTTTGCTGTATTTAACTTAATTTTAAAAGACTCTTCACTACAGATAAACTGAGCTGTATACCCGAATGCTAATGTCAGCTACATTTTCAGAATAAAAATACAAAACTTTATACAATAGTTCAAGATGTTAATGGAGGGGAAGTTGAATTATATTAAGCATTACCTTTCCTATGGCCTTTTGTAAACTGATTTGCAGTCATGAAGCCCAACATTCAGCCTATCCCTCCCCATAACCCAAAGCTGTGCATAATTCACTAAATTTTAATGAAAAGCGTCTTATGTAGTCATGTTTTTAATACATACTGTTTCATATTCAGCATAAGATATAAATAGAACCTTGCATATTACTACAGTACGCCTCATAAGGTGGGTAATACATCAAAAGGAAAACAAACAAATAGTCTAATCTTTCACTGATAACATGGAAGGGTGGATAGACAATGGGCTGTAGGTAGATATCCATGCAAAGATGTCCATATTTGAAGATAACAGTACAATGCAATGTGTCTCTATGATTGTGGCCAAATTAAAGGATCCAGGCACACTCGGCAGTCTTTGCATCCCAGGCTAAAGTACAGCTTTCAAACTCTTCTGTTGTGGCCCACAAACAGGTCACAGGCTGTTGAGATTCAATGACTCCACGTTTAGGGCTGCAGAACTTCTAATGTTTCCAAACCCAGCTTTGCTATAGAACATTGTTTGGTCTAGATGTCTGATGTTCTTTTATAATGTAGTTTGTCCTCCAAGTGTCAACCAACAAATTCCAGCCCCTGGAGCAGCCATTCGCTGCCATCCTCTTCTGCACTTGTCCAATTTAGCAGATATTTGCAACTATGATTACCTCCTGACCTGTCAATAAAGCACTCTTCTAAAAGGAAAGCTAAGCAGAATAATGGCCTTCTCCAGCAAAACAGGTAAGGATAAACTTGTAAGACTGATCTATCTGTTTGCTTAGAGAAATTCAAAGAAACAGTCTCTTAAATTTAACCCCTTCTCTTGAAGGCTGTTTCAGTTAAATTCCTGGTCATTTCTCCTGTCAATGAAGCAACTGTGATGGTCCAGAAGGGGCTGAGGGCAAAGAGGCTCAATTCACAGGCATAGTTCCACTTCCTCTGATCCTTTCACCCTTCAAAAGAGACAGCTTGAGGAGGAATGGCTTCAAGCTGAGTTCTTGTCTGCTTCTACTGTGAGAAAGATAAAGCCTTTTCTGAAAAGATATACTAGATAAAATGCCCTCTAAAAATATCATTGTGGTGAATAAGGGCACAGAATAAAAAAATTCCAAGTTTTCTTTTAACACTCCTTTTTTTAGTATGCAATAACGCCGATAATATAAAAAGGAGCTCTCGGTGATGGTATATAAATAGCTCCGGCTGGAACAAAATAGCTTTGCCTCAGCTTCTCCAGAGCTGAACCAATAAACTATCACGATTAAATTTTCACAGTTCAAAAGCAAGTCCATTTAAACAACAGAGGCTCTTACTTCTGCAACAAATCCAATAAATAAAAAAAACAATATTTATGCTACATATATGTAATTATGGTTTATGGAGGACATCGACATTTTTCAATGAAAAAGCCTGCCTGTTGAATGAAGTTGTAAAGAACAATTTTATTCACTTACAGTGACAGAGTTCTCAAATGAGCATTCTAATACTAAAAGGCTACTACTGCAGATACTCTGTATTCTAAGTCTCTATTGAAGAATTTTAAATAAAACCAATTAACACAGAATAGAGCCTTTGGGATTTTTACATACCTCCACTAGATAAGAAAGGGGCAGTCACAGGATCACCGTTTTTTTTATGGCTCAAGTGCCTAGTACAGAGCAGGCAAGCACTCCCCTGACACTGGAAGCGGTGAGAGCAGAGTGATCAGATAGCAAGTAGAGACATTAGCACCACACTAACCTGAGTTTTACTGGCAGTTCTGGCACTTACATGTGATCCCTGAGTAAGTACTTAACTTTTCTGAGCCTCAATTCCATTTGTAAAATGGGATAATGCCTACCTCAGAAACTTACTCTGAGTAATATGAAATAATGAATATAATAAACCTAGCAGAGTTTCTGGAATACAGCATACATTCATAAAAATGCTTTCCCCATCCACCTACTTTTCCCTTAGCCTAAAAGAGGTTTCAAGTTAAAATAACTAACTTTAGCTAGCAGGACCCCTTAAACTCACGCTAATACCCAGTAGCTATAATCCTATTCTTATTCTCTTTTTGTTTATTTCACTCTACTCTATCTAAATCAAAAGAAAAGAACAGCCCTAACCAGTCTGGCTCATTGGACAGAGCATCGGCCTGCGGACCGAAGGTTCCCAGGTTCGATTCTGGTCAAGGGCATGTGCCTTGGTTGCAGGCACATCCACAGTATGGGGTGTGCAGGAGGCAGCTGATCAATGTTTCTCTTTCATCAATGTTTCTAACTCTCTATCCCTCTCCCTTCTTCTATGTGAAAAATCAATAAAATATATTAAAAGAAAAAGAAAGAATTTTGTTCTGGGTGTTATAAAGAGAGATGCATCTTCACATCTGATAGGGGTAGAAATGGGTATGAGGTACCATGAAATTGAAGAGACCATCATCTTAAATTGTTCAACCTTACAAAATGTTTGATTTATAAATTACCAACGTGATTTGTACTCGATTACTAAATTATATGCCAATTAGCATGATTATAATGGCATGCCCAGGAAATAACTATTTTAAGAAATATTTACAGTCTTTTAAAACCATAAGTGGTCTGAGACAGGTGATTCTTTCACAAACAAGAAAATAAAATCTGCGAATTCAAGTATCTTTTTCGTAGTGAAACAACTATTTAGGAAAGAGCTAAGACCCACTGGTTTCTGATACAACTAAACTTTGAGGTGACAGTTTACCTCACCTACAAACAAAAGCTTCATCTGTCCTTTGAGAAGGTTCCTTGAAGATTTTGAGGTCTTCTCTTGGCTATTACAATCTATGGTCATGATGATTACTTTATGGCGTTAATCAAACTGGAGTTCTATTCTAATCATTTTAAAATTTTTCCCTCAGGTTTATCAAGGATTAATTTACATACAGTAAAATTTCAAATGTCCACTTTTCATGTGTCCACTTCTATTAATTTTGGAAACATACTAACAGTCATGAAACTACTTCTACAATTTGTCACAATAGTTCCCTCCCCCAACCCAAGTCATTGGCATCCATTCATCTTTTTTCTGTCCTGATGTTTTTTGCCTTTCCAGCATGACATATAAATGAAACCATATAAAAAAAATATGAAGAGCTTTTTAAAAAAAATTTTTAAAGATTTTTAAAAATGCAGAACTTTTGAGTTTGATTTATTTCATTTAGCAGAGTGCAGGATTTGAAAATCATTATGCTGTTGAATATATTAGTAAGCCTGTTCCTTTTTATTGCTGTGTATGTATGTACCATAGTTTGTTTATACACCAGATGATGGACATTTGAGTTATTTCCAGATTTTGGCAATTAAGAATAAAATCATTATAAACACTATATTTTTATAGAGACATAAATTCTCATTTCTCTTGAGTAAGTACTAAGAGGTAGGATGGTTAGTTTACATGTGAACGTTAAACTTTATAAGAAACTGCCGAAATATTTTCCAAAGTTGCTGTACCATCAACAATGTCTGAGTTCTACTTATTTGAGATCTCAGCCAAGATTTAACAGTGTCAGGTAGCTGTTGTTGTTTTTAATAGTAGTCCTTTTAATAGGGGTGTGCATAGTGGTATCTCACTGTGGATTTAATTTGCATTTCCCTAATGGCTAATGATACTTAGCATCTTTTCCTATTCATGTAAATTTTAAGAGATATCCTCACAAGTAAATAATTACTTTCCTACAGAATGAATAAGTGGGGTAGGGGAACTAGGGTAAAATAGGGCACAAAAACTTTATAACTTAGTCATATTCATAAAGCTGTTGAGAGGATCTACCTGATAATATAGATAAAAATATTTAAAAATATGTAAAGTATTATTAGAAAATCCAAGGTGCTATAACTGCTACTCAATACTAAAAAGTTATACAGACACCAACATTGCACCAGAGACCTCTAGTTCTCCCAGAAGAGAAATGACTGAATCATCTTAGTCTGACTCACCCTGCCAATACTGTCTCTGTCTACAGTTTTAGAGCTGTCCTGAATTAAGCTAGTTGTTAGTGTCAGAGACAAAGCCCAGTATTCAAGCACAAATGTCACTTTTCTTTTCAAAGTCAATATAATCAATGAGTTCAACATTCCAATAATAACGGAAAGGGATAAATTTATTATTTTAGAATGAGAAACTGGCCAACTTCTGACCCGGTTCTTCCTCCTTTGACTGATGTCTCATGCCTAAACAAGTCTCCAGGCTTCCAAAAACAAAAAAGAAAAGCCTTTACCATTTGTCTTTCAAGAACCTCTATCTAAATGATAAATGAATTGGATTTTACTGAACTAATAAGAATCCCTGATGTAGGACTTTCTCAAGATAAACAGAAAAAGTAAAATCACCTGTCCAAGGCTCCTCAAAGTATCTAGATAAACAGGATGACAATGACTAATTGCAAATGACCTATTGTAGTTCCAGATCAAGTATATCCTGTAGGACTGTACTAGATATCTATTGTCCAAAGTGACAAAACAACAGGCAAAAACACCAATGATTTAGAGTGCAGTCCTAGTCAGGAGGATTATTTTATAGCTAAAAGGAACAGCTTACCTTTCTTTCTTTTAATAGCTTCTTATAGCCATTTGATCCAAGTGATAATAAAGTAATAAGGACATCTAAAGAAGGTGAAGCTGAAGCTCTTCCTGAAATAAGAACAAGTCACACTCAGAAGAGTAAAAAAGCTTTGGAAATTCAGATTTATTATAGTAGTCCATGTACAAATGGATTTTTGTTTATTAGGTACTTTTTCTGAAGAGCAACTAATTTATTTACCTGGATACATCTTGCTGATTTCCTGAATGAAGAAATCATTAAAGCCAGCAATTATAGCGCCACCTACTGGAACCATAAAATTTTTGTCCAAGCTCTGAACGAAAGCATCTATTCTTCCAACCCGAGCCCCCTAGAATGATATAACATGTAGTATTATATATTAATTTCTAGAAGAAGAGACAACAGTAGCTATTAATAAATAAATACCATTAAAGTAATGCAGAAAATAAATTATTTATTTGCAAAAGTGCCCGTAATATATTTTAAGTATTAAACTGAGTTTTTAAATGCTCTGCCTTATATGTGTAAGAGCACTTGATAGTTTACAACCTGCTTTCACACAAAAATCATTGAATCTTCACAACAACACTGTGAGAAAGGCAGGGTTTCAATATTAGTTCAGGTGGAAACTACATTGAAACTGAGCTTTTCACCTTAAAATTGGGTATTAGAGTGTGGATTCCACAGTGCCTCTCATCTCTGATCTTCTATTAGGCAATAAATGTCATCAGTGGGCCCTAAAACTATTAAGTAATTATAAGCACCCTCTGGGAGGTTAAGAGTGGCCACCATAATCTAATGGACTGCAGCCACCCACACTGCCAATCAATTAGCTACAACATTGAAGTGCCTCTCTTTGATTCTTAGATAACCTACTAACTACATGATCACTCAAAGCAATAATCCTGCTCCTACCACCACTCAGATAACAAAGGAGAATAAGAAATTTTTATTTTTAACATCACTTAATGGCTTTTTTTTTTTTTTTGTATACTCTTGGCAATATTTCTACATTAACTCATGATTCCTAATGTTATCATCTTAGATGATCTCATTCCACTGCAAATGAACTTCAAATGAAAATCTAATATTCTGGTGAAAAATTGAATACTTACTTACCAGAAATATAAAACCGACACAGTCCCCATCCAACACAGTCTATGACCTTCTGTCTAATGTGCTTCAATTTTCTCCTCTTAAAAATAGAGATACTATCTAAATTTCAACTAAGATAGTTTATTTGCTTTATCTGTGGGGACAGATTTTCAATCTGTATTCAGAATCTACATTTCTATTAATATAGCCATCTTTGACCTTCAGCTTCACACTTTCTCTCCACGTCCATATCTCAGAAAGAATGGAAGCAGCAGAGAGCTGGTCTAATCTCGGAGACCAGATACAGGCAACAGAGAGAAGCTGCAAAGGCTGCAGGCTCTCACATGATTAAGTCTCCACCTTCCCATTACTCCTCCAATTCCTCGTAAACTGTGACCAGAGAGAATCTCACATCACAGGAAAACAGAAGCATGTAAGACTAATAGAATAAGTGAAAAACATGCAAAATTAATACGTAAAACAAAGTGGAAGTTACAGTCGCCATTTATGAACATTTAAGTACTACTGTCCAAGGCTTCCTGGGAGAAACATGAACCTCAATTGGGAGCAGAATTACCAAGAACAATCAGAGCACCAGAATTTGCTAAAGCCCCTTCACCAGTAAACACAGAAAGCCCTGAAAGGGCAGCACAGTCTGAGGCAAGGAAAGACAGGCTGGATCTAATCCCAGGAAGAGTACATAGACCTCATGTTCGATATCAAAGAGCAGGAAAAAAGATTTGAAGGATGGAAGTGATTAAATAGAATAGGAAACACAGAAGTATGTTCTATGAAGTAAAGAGTTGTCATTTATCGGTTCATCCATTTACTATCTATTGATAGAACAAATATACAAACTTAACATTTGCCAAACATTGTTCTAGGTTCTGGGGATAGCAGCAGTGAATAATACTAACCGCTGACTCTTAAATAATGTGGGGATTAGGGGTACTGACTGTGGAGAATAACTGAAGTTGGTCCTCCACATACACAGATTCCCAACTGCCTGATTTCAGGAGAGGATCCTGGATCACTCCATCTACTGACACCCCCACCCCCCAAAAGATGAGGGCATTAACCAAGACTGTCATACTTATTGTTTACTGTCTGCTTCTGCTCCATGAGGACACAATTTTGTTATACTCACTACTGCATCCCTAGCACCTATCCTGTTGCCAGGCACATCAGTGGAAACCCTGTAAATATCTGTTTAGTGAACTGACAATTAGGTCCATGAATAAGTAGTATAAGACCTACGTCTCTCAAATTCTTAACATGTAAAGTTGCTGCTTCCTACACTTTGGATCTTTATAATCCATTTGGACTCTAAATGACTGAATTAATTATATGTATTTTTGTAGTTCTACTATATCCCCCACTCTCCATTAAGTTGTCTTAACATCCGTATTCCTTGAGTATCCTAAATTAGTCAGTTCAGTATATAATCGTAAGAATAGGTTCTGCAAAGCTAACTTCCTGGGGACTACATGTGCATATAGAATGTTCTGTATGCTCAGCATTAAGTCATTTGGGGACTCTGCCCCTTAAAAAAAGAGAATCCTGACACATTTTAGTTATAGCTCTTGCTTCACTGGTTGCCTCATTATTGTAATACATGCTTCCCAAGAAAGTATCTGCAGTTTTAGTACTTTGTCTTTTAGAGCAAAATAAAAGCTTCGGATCTTGGGCAAGTCACTAAATCCAGCTGAGTTTGCTTCATTTGTAGAATGAAAACAATAAGAAGTACACTTTAAATTAATAGATTAAGCTAACAAACTTGAAAAGTCTAACAGGATGCCTGGCACATGGTGGGTAATGAGTAAATAGTATATATTACTAATGAGAACTATTGGGAAAAATTAAACCTAACTCATTTTTATTTTTAGAATGGCATAAAACAGCAACCAGTACTCAACAAGATCCAAGAACTTATTTGATTTAAAGGAACTGTGACACTCTAGCTGGTGTGCTCAGTGGATAGAGCATTTTCTTTCCAAAAATCGGGACTTTTTTAAAACGCCGCAGGACTCAGGACAAATTGTTAAAAATCGGGACTATCCCGCCAAAAGTGAGACATCTGGTCACCTTACCATACTACCAAAAAATAACTCTTACTGAATGAATATTGTATGCAAATTATTAACACTCCATAAGATAGAGGGTGCTAGATAACTGTTTTTTACAATATTAGATTGCAAGAAAAACAAAGGATTAATCATATATGTTAAAATCCATTTCTTTCCTTGACATATTTTTAAAATTCTCTTACCTGCTGAATGAGGTGCATACACTTTGAAGACTGCAATCCGTAAGCATTGTTGACTATATGTGGAACACCATAAGAAGCACAAATAAGAGCCAGTTCTTCTAATCTACAAACATCAATATTCAATAGAAAGATACATTCATATTATGCTTTTATAAATTACAGTGTGAAAAGTAATATAATGGTTATTGTTAATGCACATGAGGAAAAGATGACAAAAATGAAATTTCTACAACAATACTTTAGCATATACTAGGTGTACCAGTTAATAATGAGGATTTTTTTCAATAAATGGAGTTACACATATGTTGATATATATGCAATTTGATATGTATGCTATTTTGTTGTATTGACAGCGAGCTTCAAAATTTCATGTCAAATTTGCTGAAGGTGTTAACATCATAGATATTTTTATGCTTAAAAATGTCGAATTTCATGCCAAAAAAAGAGCATTTGTGGTAAGTTTTAATTCATTACTTTATTTTGAAGAAACATGCTGCTGAAAG
The DNA here is from genome assembly GCF_964339955.1 of Pipistrellus hanaki. Classification (NCBI taxonomy): domain Eukaryota; kingdom Metazoa; phylum Chordata; class Mammalia; order Chiroptera; family Vespertilionidae; genus Pipistrellus; species Pipistrellus hanaki. Next base: position 197,402,833 of record NC_140503.1, on the reverse strand, counting down.
TTATGTTATTGTATACTTCGGATGAATATGCTCCATCTCAAGAATGCTGGTTTAAACGTTTTAAAAGTGATGATTTCGATGTGAAAGATAACGTCCAGGTCAACCAAAAACACATAAAGACAAACAATTACAAGCATTATTGAATGAAGATGTTTGTCAAACTCAAAAACATCTTGCAGAAAGATTAAACTTTGTTCAGCAAACAATTCCCTTTTACAAGCAATGGGAAAGATTTTAAAGGAAGAAAAATGGGTGCCACATCAACTGAATTTACTGATGACCGAAAAGTCATCAGTAAAATGTTGCTTCAATTGCATAAAAGAAAGTCTTTTTTGCATCTAATGGTGACTGACAATGAAAAGTGGATTCATTTTGAGAAGCCCAAATGCACAAAATCATGGGTTAATCCAAGTCAACCATCAACATCGACTGCAAGGCCAAATCGCTTCAGAAAGAAGACAATGTTCTGTGTTTGGTGGGATCAGGAAAGTGTGGTGTATTATGAGCTTCTAAAACCAGGTGAAACCATTAATACTGATCACTACCGACAACAAATAATCAATTTGAACCACGCTTTGATTGTGAACTGACCAGAATGTGCCAGAAAACACGGCAAAGTAAATTTGCTTCATGATGACGCACCATCACACACTTCAAAACCAGTTAAAGAAACGTTAAAAGATCTTGCCTGGGAAGTGTTAACCCACCAGCAGTATTCATCAGACCTTATTCCTTCAGATTACCACTTGTTCCGATTCATAGCACACGCGCTTTCTGAGCAGCACTTCAAAACGCACGATGAAGTGGAAAATTGGGTCTCTGAATGGTTTGCCTCAAAACAAGAAAAGTTCTATTGGGAAAGATGTCCAAAATTACCTAAAGATGGGGGAAATGTATAGCTAGCAATGAACATTACTTTGAATAAAGCAATTTTGATGTTTCTCTTAAAATTATTGTGTTTCATTTGATTACAAAATAGGCATTATTAACAGGTACACCTAGTAACTAAAGGCTCAGTGTACAAAACTTGTGCACGGATGAGGTCCCTAGGCCTCGCCGGAGATCAGGGCCAACAGGTGCCAGGCCAACTGGGGCCTGCCAGCTGGGGGAAGCAACAGGGGGAGTGACGGGGTGCAGGAGGATGGCCACCTGCCCCAAAGAGGAAGCCGGCACTCAGCCCCTATGGGAAAGGGGCTGCGTTTACCACCACCCACCCTTAGTTCCCTAACCCAGTCCGGGGTCTGGCACCACAATGCTTTCTGTCCAATTAGTGAACTAATAAAGACAGTATCTACCCATCCAAATTAAGGCTACAAAAAAATTAAGCTTAATGTAAAGACATCAAAATGTTTTAATTTAATAAAATCAGAAATTCAAACATATTACTAATAACAATGCATCACCACTTTCCTAAAGTTCACTCTTGTAAGAAACACTCACCATATAATACCGTTAAAAAGTGGTATGTGAGAATTTTACTGATAAAAAACTTCATACATGTAAAATACTTTACTGCCAAATTACATAATACCATGGAAACCAAAGTATAACTTGGTGCTCCAAAAAATAGTACAAAGTCAAAATTTTTACAAATTAATAGCATTTCTATTCAAAATGTTAAAATGAACAAAAACTAAAAATGTGTATTCCTATAACTAAGCATATTACGTTTGCAAATAAAAAAATTGTGGCCATCCTTTAGAAAAGTAAACATTTGCTTTTTTTTCCCCTTTGCTTTTATTTTCTTAAACATTTGTATTTTTCTCAGAATGCAAAGGCAACCACTGTATATACTCAAGAGTACATCTGGATTAATCTCCCAATTAAAAAATATTCAAAGGGCAAAAAATAATTCTAAAATTTTCTGTTACTAATGATAGTTCCTACATAGGAGAACTGTTAGATCAAAGGAGTGGAGATAACAATGAAAACAAGTAAACTCACTGTTTTGTTTAGAAACTTCTACTACATAATGAGGAAAAAGATGCCAAGAAATTAAAAACAGAAAAAAGAGCAAGAAAAAAGATGCTCTGCATCAACGTGGGTGAGAAATGAATCTCCACTTGGTACTAGTTGCTTTTTCTTCTTCTATATTAAATTTTTATTTTCTCAAGAGATGATACTTTATCTCAGCAAGATCAATCAATTCTCTTGGGACAGTCCATTCACCTATTTATTGCCAAATGTTACTTAAGCATCTTTGAAAATTAGTGTATATATATATATATATATATATATGTGTGTGTGTGTGTGTGTGTGTGTGTGTGTGTGTATATATATATATATATATAAATATATAATTTTTTTTTTTTTTAAGACTGATGAAATCCTAGCCGGTTTGGCTCAGTGGATAAAGTGTCAGCCTGTAGACTTTAAGGGTCCCACGTTTGATTCCAGTCAAGGGCACATGCCCAGGTTGCGGGCTCAGTCCCCAATGGGGGTGGGCAGGAGGCAACCGATCAATTCTCTCTCATCATTGATGTTCCTCTCTCTCTCTCCCTCTCCCTTCTTCTCAGAAATCAATAAACAATATATTTAAAATAAATAAATACATAAAAGACTGATGAATACCTGAAGGACAATATTCACAAATCATTTACCTGTCAGGTACCCTTGGAGCAAAACAGGATGTAGTAGAATGAACACACAGCACATTATCAGACCCAAGTTCCTGGATTTTAGCTTCTACTGCTTTCAGGTCTGTGCGCAGCTCATCACCTTCTAAAACATTCTCTATCACTACAGGCTCAAAACCTAACCAACCAAATCAGAAATCAAAATATTAGTGTAAACTGAAATAAGAGAAGACCCTGAAACTCTAGGAAGTAGCGCTATTCGACAAAAGAACTCTAAATACTTACTTTGGTCAATGAGCCCTCCTCTAGCAATAAACACCTGGCTCACCACTGGAATGAGTCAAAGGCATGTCAAAATAATGTGCATGACCACTAGCCCACAATTAGGACCACAAATCTATTTAGCACTTTGATATGACAAAAAAGATTAATTTTGGGAAGGAGAACATATGTTAAATATACTCCTATAAAAGTAGTAACAGCCAATGATGACAAAAATGATCACTAGTCCATAGAAAAATAAATCTACACATTCTTTGGCAATGCCTATGTTTTATTTTAAAGTTCACTTCATTTCAGATATGAATAAAAATAATAACTCAAGTATTGAAACAAATCACAATCATCAACTTAATATTTTAGCTCTAAAGAAAAAGGTAATTCATTTTAATAGCCTCGGGATCACTGACTCATTTCGTTTTTCTAGATAGCAAAACCATCAATGAAAAAGAAGATGGTTTACAAGGGCCTTCTATAACCTAAATATAAAAATTGTTTTTTGTCCTGGTTGTTGTGGCTCAGTTAGTTAAGCGTTGTCCCATACACCAAGAGGTCACCAGTTCTATCCCCAGTCAGGGCACATGCCTGGGTTGCAGGCTCAATCCCAGGTGGAGGGGCGTGCAGGAGGCAGCTAACTGATGTTTCTCTCTCATTGATGTGTCTCTCTCTCTCTCCCTCTCCCTTTCTCTCTCTAAAATCAATAAAAATCTATTTTTTTAAAAACTGTTTTCAATTGAATTAGTACACCTAACTAGCATGTGATCAAAGGTCACTCCAAATAATAACTATATAACCTTATAGGGTAAATATTTAGGTATCCATAAACTTAAAAAGTTGTATAAGCAACATAAACTCTAAATAATGTTCAAAGCACTTATATAACTACTAGAGGCCTGATTCATGAAAATTCGTGCAAGAGTAGGCCTTCCTTCCCCCAGCTACTGGCACCGGCTTCCCTCCAGCACTGGTTTCCCTCCGGCACCTGGAACCCAAGCCCTGGGCTGCTTCCCTCCTCCAGCCGCCTGCAGGCACCCAGGACCCAGGCTGCTTCCCTCTTCCTGCCGCCCACAGGCAACCAGGACCCTGGCCAGCTTCCCTCCGGCCCTGGCTTTGTCAAGAAGGATGTCCAGCACAATGTCCGGTCTAATTAGCATTTTTCCCTTTTATTATTATAGATGTCCTCTGTGATACTAGTAAATGCCTAACCAAGCAAAAGCTATGGTAAAAATAAAACCTAAAAGTTTAAGTCTCAGAAATTGGATAGAAAATAAACCTAGGAAATTTTGCACATAAAGTTATTATGCAGTCTCATCTTCAGTCTTCCCAAATACCAAATCTAGCAGCAGGCTAGACTCATGGATTTAAAAGCCTAAAGGATTTAGAAATCATTTAGCTCAACTCACTCATTTCAAAGATAAGGGAGCCAGAGTTCAGGAAGATTAAGTTGTCTCCCCAAGGTCACACAGCAAGTTAGAGCAAAGTTAAGAGCAAGTAGTTTTCTTTTGAGTTTTAGAATCCACACCAAGTTGTCTGCATTCTATCCACAGAAACCTTAGTCACTATAAAATCATCATTTCAAATATGTGGTTCAGAGGTATCCAGGTTTTTTAAATCTGTACCTTCATAGCTATTAAGACAAATATATGAACTTTACTTAAATAAGTAACTTCCTGAAGACAGCTCATTTTTGCTGTTTCTCAAATTCTCTAGACCTAACCCTATATTGCTTTCAAGTTGTGGGGTTTTTGTGGGTTTTTTTTTTACTAATACAACGATCTTGTTTCCTAAGAATAGGGGCTATCTTGAAAAAGAATAAACTGTAAATCGTAGGCCAACATCTTTTAGAAAATAGTTTTCAATAAGGCAATCTTTTCCAAATTCCAAGAATGTGGTTATCGTCGGAACCGGTTTGGCTCAGTGGTAGAGCGTCGGTCTGCGGACTGAAAGGTCCCAGGTTCGATTCCGGTCAAGGGCATGTACATTGGTTGCGGGCACATCCCCGGTAGGGGGTGTGCAAGAGGCAGCTGGTCGATGTTTCTCTCTCATCGACGTTTCTAGCTCTCTATCCCTCTCTCCTCCTCTCTGTAAAAAATCAACAAAATATATTAAAAAAAAAAAAAAAAAGAATGTGGTTATCAATTCTTTGGTTAATAGAATGCAAATTAACAGACTTGATAACTTTATACCATTTAAAATAAATCATTTTAAATGATTTTTTAAAGTCTATCAATTTCGGCTATATGTCCTTATTATAAGTCCTTTTATATGAGTTTCTTTATTATTTATGCAGTTCAATTACAGCCCAATACTGTTCATTTCACACAACATTCTGAAGTCATTCAAAAATAACGTTAAATTCTCAAATTCGACTTGACAGACACACACACACACACACACACACACACACACACGCGCACGCACACGCATATGCACAAGCATACATTCATACACACACACAGAGAACGGAATGTCAGTCAGTCTTTAAAACAGAAAGAAATTCTGACAGGTAGTATACCATGGATTAAAGCTTAAAGACGTTAAGTAAAATAAGCCAGTCACAAAGGGAAAATACTCTAGAATAGTCAAATTCATAGAGACAGAAAGGAGAATGATGATTGCTAGGGACTGGGAGCAGCGGGAAGGGGCAGTTACTGTTTAATGGGCAGAATTTTAGTTTAAAAGAATGAAAAAGTTCTGGAGATAAATGGTGATTATAGTTGCACAACAATGTGAATGTACTTAATGTCATGGAACTGTACGTTTTAAAATGGTTAAAATGGTAATTTTATGTATATTTTATCACAATAAAAAGAAATAGGTTTAGTTTCTTTTCATTTATATATCTTTACACAAAAAGTTTGAAATGTCTAACTGTGATACTGAATACATTATATACAACACTCTTTTACCTGCAGTGATCATGGATTTAAAGCAGGACTTCTGGTCTATTCGAGGCCATATAATATACTTTGCCTTTGGTCTTTTGTGTCGTAAAGTCAAAAAACACAGAGTTAGACTCATACCAGTTGCCATAGGTACTACAAAGCAATTGGTCACTGAATGGACACCTAGGAATAAGAAGTAAAACAGAAATTAGTTATTTCATTGAAAAACCAGCTTTCTTCTTGAAGGAATTATATTCTTCTAGCAAATAATAAAAGTTGTAGATTTACTGCTGCTGCTTCTTCTGTACTCACTCTCAGGAACCTGTCAATTTCATCCTTCATGCTAATGATCTGATTTTCTATCTTATTCTAAAGGTTTTTATATGTACACTACAAACCTGGTGCACAGATTTGTGTACATTAAAAGGAAATTAATTAGAAGGTGGCTGGTGGGTGGGACTGGGTGAGAAGGGCCAAATATTCCCTGGAGCCAACCTCCCGTGGTCCCACCCCAGCCAGCTGCACCTGGGGTGGCGCCATGGCTCCAAGGGCATCTGCAGAGTAAGCAGGGTCCCTCTGGCAGGTGGAGTCCCTTGGCCTGGCCTGCCGGGATCAAGCCAAACTGGATCTCTGGCACCCCCAAGGGGTCCCAGAGTGCAAGAGGGCACTCTGCAAAGTTGCTATTGTACAGGATTGGGACGCAAACGCAAATGTGCAATACACCAAATTCAGGACCAAAAGTACTCCAACAACAACATAACCCACGGCCAAAGGTGGAATCACATGGCCCTGTGAGGAATCGGGGTCCCTCCTCTCTGGTTCTGGGGTGCTGCTGCCAAGTCACTGCAACTTGGCAGCTCCTGCAGTGAGCATCTGCCCTCTGCTGGTCAGTGTAGATCATACCTACCAGCCAGTTGGGACGGTCGCTTAGCCTTTTATATATAAAGATAGATACATCTTCTCAAAAATCACTTTTATCCTCTTTGAAAGAGACATTAATAGAAAACTAGGCAAAGGCATGTGTGGCTGGTCAGCATGTGTGGCTGGTCAGACAAAAATATTACAATTAACACAGTACATACCAGCCATCTTTATGATGTCCAGGACCAAAGAATTGGCAATTTTGTTCAAAAGGCTAGAACCTGCAGCTTTTGGTTGCACAGCAGAAATATCACCCGATCGTCCAATTCCATGAATGAACCTAAGCAAAAGATGGGCCAACAACTGGACAAAAATACTCAGTGTTCTAAGTAATCTACTGTAAAAGTATACAAATGCAATAACCAAAAATAAAAAATAAAATACCAGGAGCAATACTTGACTATTGTAGATATATTGCATAAACTATTTATAATATGAAAATATCCTATTAAGTTTAAACAAATTCATCAATTTTGCTCTGGTATCTAGTCTCCAAAGCTGGCAACCATTACTTCCTTTTCTCCCTATGCCCATATGGTACTGCCACACCAAGAGATGGAGTCTAATTCCCTCCACTTGAATCTGGACAGGCCTTAGAGACTTGCTGGGCCAGAAAGAAAGTAGCAGAAGTGATGATCTGGAACTTCTGAGTTAGAGCATAAGAAGCCTTGAAGTTTCCTACCCAGGCTCTTGAAGGGCTCGTTCTTGAGGACTCCCTCTTATAATCCCTCCTGGGAGAAGCCAAAGCCACATGGAGAGGGCAACCAAACTCCCAGCAACCTAAGTGCGCCAACTTGGATCAACTGCCCAGATGAACCTTCAGATGACTAAACGCTTAGCCACCATCCGACTGCAACTACATGCGAAACCCAAAGCAATCATTACCCTGCTGAGCCCAGTTCACACACAGAACTAGGAGATGATAAATGATTGTTTCAAGCCACTTTGTTTTTGAGGTTTGTTGTGCAACGGTAGAAAAGCAAAATATCTGCAGCATTAAATTCTCTTCTTTATTTCCTTTTCCCCTAATCAGAGTAGGGGACTAAGTTCCAATGGGGATGAACTGATATTTCAAATATTGCCTTAATCAGTTCTTTAAAAATGCATGTGCTAACCCACTCATTTTAAATTAGATGTCATACACTGTTTAAAAGACCTCTGGATATTCTTCAAAATCAAAAATCTATTTGTAATTTACAGTTAAATAGATCAGAAATTCTGCATCCTGGAACTATCACAAAACACGAGTGCCACGCTTCATTACCACTGAAACCTCATGTACAAAGTATTTTTTACAGAAAATAACTGTTATCAGCCCATTATTAACATGAATTTTTCACCCAAGTTATACATTTGTTATCAGTAGTTTTAGCTGCAATTAGGTTTTTCTTTTAACTAACACATATAATTGACATATAACATCATATTAGTTTCAGGTATACAAAATAATGATTCAATACATGTATATATTGTAAAATGATCGCCACAAGTCTAGTTCACGTCCATCATCACACACAGCAACAAATTTTTCTTGTGACGAGAACTTTTAAGATCTACTCTCTTAGAACTTTCAAATATACAAAACAGTATTAGTAATTAGAGGCAACATGCTATACATTAAACTCCATGACTTACATATTTATTTTTTTAACTTGAAGTTTGAACCTTTTTTAAAAATATTTTATTGATTTTTTACAGAGAGGAAAGGAGAGGGATAGAGTTAGAAACATCAATGAGAGAGAAACATCAATCAGTTGACCCTTACACACTCCCTACTGGGGATGTGCCAAAACCAACATACATGCCCTTATCCGGAATCGAACCTAGGACCCTTCAGTCTGTAGGTCAATGGACTATCCAATGAGACAAATCAGTCAGGGTGAAGTTTGAACCTTTTGATTCAACTAGAAGTTTGATGGTTTTGATTGAAATAAAATTCAACTATGGGATAGAAAATGTCATCATGGAACTTTTCTTCAACTAAGATTATTCAAACCAGACTGTTAAACCTAGGGGTTGTCAAACTTCAGTAAAATCTTAAATCATGGAAGACAGGAGTTTTCATTTTAGAGTTTACCTACATTTCACAGAAAGGTAGAAGAGAGAAATTATTATATTTGAAATCACTGTCAATTAAATGGTTATCAGAACTGATGAAAAACTTTTTGAAAAAATGTAAGAGTAACTTAATAATCTAATAGTAAATTTAATATACCCTTTCCTACATCTATTGCAAAAAGGTGCTTATAAAATGGGATTCAGTTTAGATACAGATAAACAATGTTTTATAGTTCTATCTATATATATCATTCTCTAAAAAAAAAAACTTGCAACTGTAGAAAAGAAACATGGAAAATCATAACAAACCTTGATATTTTAAACTCATACAAATAATAGGTTTATTAGGTTAATTGTTCTTAACAGAACGTATAGCTAGTATTGTAAACTACCCAGAACGTGACAAGAACTTTTACCCTGCTATCTTGAAAAGCACCTTCTCAGATTAAATTGTTGCATCTAAATTTAGATGCCCATTTGAATAGGAAAGAAATATGTTCCAAACAGACATTTTGTAATCTAATATGATGAATACTGCCACCATTGTTTTTAGAGGGGGAAAAAAGCAAGGAAAGAATGCTATTTGAAAAAATGTACCTGTAATGACGCCGAGCAACTAAAGCGGAAGCCACTCTCCCTTCCCTTTCTCCCACACCACAGTTGCCCAGGAAATTGTTGCTATCCATGATCGCCAGTTCATGCAGGAAGAGTTCAAGTGTACTTTCATCCCAACCATCCTCTGGACATTTGCCCTTAAAACAAAAAACATATCATTATATTGAATTATGACTTAATTATATTTAAGGTGGTCTCGTCGTTCCTTAGAACGCACCTCGATGCATTTTAAACCCCTTTAGTGTGTTATTTTGCCATGTTCCTTGCTATCTAAAATTCAGACAGAAATTCAGCACGATGAAGAAACCCCAACTAGGAAGAAGGTTTTGTTACACTACAACTATCTAGATTCGAGAAGGAAGGAATGAATGAATGAATGGATACATGAATAAATAAATGCGATGAGATTTTTTCCGGTTTAAAGTTGTAGTAAGTTAAGGTTACTGAAAACCTTATCTTCAACGAAGATTCTTCAAACCAGCCTGCGAAAGCTACAGGTTTGCCAAACGTGAGTCAAACTAAGATTCGGAGATGGCGTGCCCGGTGATGTTCCGAGGCAGCACGTGGTATGTACACCGTGATTTCTGAACACGTGTTCCCCGAGTTCTCGGGAAGAGTGGAAAGAGGGAGGTGCGAACTTTGCTCTTTCCGCAAACAAAACAAAAAAAGTAAACCAACTGGAACTTTCACTCCCTTCCCCCATGTTACACTCAACGGGACTCAAAATCGCGACCCCAAACGCGCCCTCATACACTGTCCGGTTTGGGGGCGCGGCGAGGTGGAGACGGGGCGGGGCGCAGCCAGTGGGCGCAGCGCCCGCCCAGATGGACAGACCGGGGGCGGCTCCGGCCGGCGAACCGAAGCGGGCGGAGCTGGACGCGGCCGTGGCGGGGGCGCAGCGGAGCTGGGGGCTCGGCGGCGGGCAGCCGCCCGACCCCTGGGTACCTGCTCCAGAAGCAGCCGGATGAGGTGCTCGTGCGTGCGGCGAGCCTCACAGCCCTGCCGCACGTAGGTCGGCGACACCAGCCGCTCACCGGCCGCGAAACTCTCGGGGTTCATACTAGGCGGTGGCAACGGTGGCGTTAGAACAGTTGACACCGGGACGAACACCCGAGCAACCCGGGACGCCACTCGCCGCCCGGACGGTACGGCAACCCCTAGGGCCAAACTTCCGCGTCTCGTTCTCGCACATGCGCAAAGCGCCCCAGAAAGTGTACCCGAAACAGATGGATCTGGAGCATGCGCAGCGGGCTCGGGCGGGGACTGAAACATGAGCCCCGCCTCGCCGCCTCTGATTGGTCAGCTTAATCCTTCGGCTTTCTCAGACGGACTTGACTTTGCACTTGTGCGAAAGGCTGAGGAAAGTGAAGGGCAGCCGCGTGGGGTGAAAGAAGAAATTTCCTAAGTTACCCTGTGTCCCAGCCCTGTTGAAATGGTGAGGTTTGCACGAAGTCTGTGCTTCAGCCTTCCTTAGACCAGTGGTGGGCAAACCGCGGCTCGCTAGCCACATGCGGCTCTTTGGCCCCTTGGGCGAGTCTATGTTGAAGAAGTGGCGTTAGAAGAAGTTTAAGTTTAAAAAATGTGGTTCTCAAAAGAAATTTCAATCGTTGTACTGTTGATATTTGGCTCTGTTGACTAGTGAGTTTGCCAACCGCTGCCTTAGACCCTGTTTCCCAGATTCCAGGACATTTCATTCAACATTTATATGTCTCACAACCCTTGTGAAAGGCAATCCTCACTCCTTTTCACCTTTTCACTACAAAAGTTTTAACCCTACTCCCCGCCACCTTACATGACAGGCATGTGTCATTACACACACACACACAGACACACACACACACACACACACACACACACAGGAATGTAAACTCTAAAGGCAGGGGCTTGATTTTTACTGCCATACCCACCCACCCCCATCCCCAGGCTCCTAGAATAGTGCCCAGAGTATAGTAGGGGCTAATGTTTTTAAATTTGCATTAATGATTTACGTTGACCATTCAACAGCCTACTGCTAGGTTCCATGGATACAGAAATGAAAAGGCAGGATCCCTGCCTTCAATTTCCTTACCATCTTCCCTTCAGGTGAATCAACAGTAATTCCAGACATAACTTTTGTCCCGGGGGCTTGCTAGACATTTGCACTGGTTCCTACTTGCTTGCAAGAGCTGATTGTTAAATGTTCAGTAATTTTGTTTTTAGGTAAAGGTGGCTGTTCTTTAGCAATAAATTAGATAAATTTATAATTAAGTTAACTGTATTAAAAGCAAAAGTAACAAATGCTTGAACTCATCACTTTCCAATTGTTTTACTATATTTTACTATTATCTATGCTTTTGATGTAATATATTTGCATCGATTGTGTCTGTATAGGGGAAATGGGATATAATGGTGTGCTGCTGCATCATGTTGGTAGCTTGAAATGGGGGGAGTATTTACACCATGGAAACCAGCAAATGCTGAAAATCAGGCCCTTGACCCGTCAGGGGTCAGTGATTTAACATGTACCAACTCACCAGCTGCATGTTCCCAGGGCACCCTGCCATTTATCAGCCATGGTACTTATCCAATGACATTTCAGTTGTTAACATTCTGTCTGCCTTAACTACACTTCGAGCTCCTAGTGTACAGACCTGTATTTCATATCCATGTTCAAAGCACACGCTGAACACAAAATAGATGTTCAACAAATATTTGTTGAGTGATGTAGACAATTTGAGAACTGTAAAACTACACAGAAAGCTAAACTGCAAAAATAATGAGTTAGCTTATAAAAAAAAAAAAAAAAAAAAAAAGCATTGGTCTCCAAACTTTGGAAAAGTCGAGAACTAATTTCCAAAATGCAACTATTTTTACAACTTTTCTTTTGGAAAAGCCTTCAAAGCTGCTTTGTAGATCACATCCAGGATATGCAAAAAGCCCAAGATCCATCTCATTACCGAATGTACACACCAGGCTTTGAGCCAGCAGGTTCTCTAGCATTATTAGCCAGTCTTAATTTGGAAAAATGTTTGTTTCCAAAATCTAAATCCATCAAAACATGCCATCATTGGAGGATTATTTTTTTTCCGTTTTTTAATTAAGGTGTTATATGTGTACATATCTTACCATTGTCCCCCCACTCCCATACATGCTCTCGCCCCCCAGAGTTTTGTGTCCGTTGGTTATGTTTTTATGCATACATACAAGTCCTTTGGTTGATCTCTTATCTCCTCCACATCTCCCTAACCTTCCCGCTGTAATTTGATAGTCTGTTTGATGCTTTACTGTCTCTGTATCTTTTTGTTCATCAGTTTATAACGTTCTTTATTATCCATAAATAAGTGAGATCACGTGGCTTATTTCACTCGGCATAATGTTCTCCAATTCCATCCAGGTTGCTGCAAAGGTTTTTGTAAGAAAGGTTTTTGTTTTTTTAATGCAGGCTGTGGAGACAATTTCAAAAGAAGTGTTCCAAAATTATTGTCATCCATTCATTCATACAATGAGAAATTTTGAGTACCTACATTTCTAACAGATAGGGCAGCATCAGAATAATTTTATGGTCTCTACAAGATTGACCTTAAAAAAAGGTCCAACGTTTGTAGGTCTGAATTTTGCTTGTTGTCACTAGTTGTATGGCCTTGGATACACAATTCATAGTCCCTTGAGCTTAGCCTTTCCTTGTCTGTACAAGAGGGACCTGGAGGAGATAGTTATGATGATTAAATAAAATCTAACTGCTCAATGACAGCTTCACCTTGATAGACTGATTTTACCAATGGACAAGGGCTCGATGAGAACCCCAACCCACATCCTCAGCAGCAAGTAGTCCAAGAAGCTAAACCAAAACCCCTGCAGCCCTAACCAGGTTGGCTCAGTGGATAAAGCTTTGGCCTGCGGACTCAAGGATCCCAGGTTCAATTCCAGTCAAGGGCATGTGCCTGGATTGCTGGCACATCCCCAGTAAGGGGTGTGCAGCAGGCAGCTGATTGATGTTTCTCCCTTGTTGATGTTTCTGTCTCTCTCTTCCTCTCCCTTCCTCTCTGTAGAAAAGTCAATAAAATATATATTTTTTAAAAATCCTGCAGCAATCTGCCCAGAACAATTAGAACATGGTCCATGACTGCCAGTTTCCCAACTTTTTCACCTGCTTCCACCTCAGAACCAATCAGAGAAAGCCAAATATGCTCCCGCAACCAATGACATACGATGTTCATTTCTTTAACCAAACTCCATCTTCTCCTTGCCTATAATCTCTAACCAGAGCACACCTGAATTTTTCCTCATTCTTTTACCATAAAGCTTTCCCACTCCCCTGCCTGCCTTTGAGTCTTCCCAATGCAAATATAGTGACTTTCTCCCTTACTCTAGAAAGCTCTAAAAATATGTTGGTTATTAGGGTGGTCTCTGTTTATTTCCACAGCTTTTCTGGAAGACTCCATGGAGATATGGTCTGCGTGTCCAGCCTTCCACCAGAGAAGGTACCCACAGAGGCCCCTTGCACCTTGGCTGCTTGTGGCTTGTCAAGTCTGTGGTATGTCAATGCTGGATATGAACTCTGCTGTCTTTGCATTGAGTTGCTCAGCTATTTATTCTAAAGTTGGTGCCCAGTTTTTTTATTGGTTCCCATTTGTTAGGCATCCTTGGTGGAATCATTCTATTCCTTTTCACCCTGGTTGGCTCCCTTTTGTACTTCTGTTTTGTATCGTTCTGCCTACAACTGTGGTTTGTCGTAGGAAACGGAATCACAGGGTGGAACACAGGCCCAGGCCCTTTAAGCCTGTTGCTAGAGCAGCCTTAGAGACCAATGAGTTTGCAGTTCTCTCCGGATTGGCATTCATTTGGACAAACTTTGTCAGGGTAACCCATAGCACCTTTGCCTGAACTAAAACACCTGTCGGAACATTTTGAGAGGGGTTTGGAATAAAAGTGAGAAGAATCCAAAATAAACTGTGATCATGCAGATCAAAAGTTTAAGGTGGCCCACTTCCCAAGCCACCATTTTTGACAAGGGCAGCATAGATAGTGTAAACAGAAGGGACACTGGAAAAAAGAATGTCCAGTTTTAGAAAAACCAAGACAAAGAAAAGCCCTCAATTCTGATCAATGTAGGTGCTCTGGAGAAGGAAAAAGCTCCCAGTACTCTGAGTTTTACCCTAAACACTCAAGTTTAACAAATATATATGGTGACACTCATCAATTCCTGGTAGGTAAGGGTGCTCCTCTTACTATATTAAACCTCTCATCTTTGCTCTACCTCTTCCTACCTTTCAAATCACCCACATATTTTTCCTGTCTCCCAGCTCTTAACTATAACCCTTGGACTCTTGAATGAGAAACATTTCTTCCTACTCTATGGGTCTTCACCCCTGCAGATTTAATAAAGAGAGACTTACTCTGCAAGTGGAATTGTAATATTAAATGCTCAACAGAGGAACTACTTCTTAAAGTTCCAGAGAAGTTTTCTATTCATAACCAAGTTGTGTCTGCCCTGTTATACCTTTGCCTTCCCCGTTATATTCGATACATACCCAGATGATGGTCTTAACATTGAACCTGACATTTATGACCTTCAAAGTCCACTGGCATAGGGGAAAAAAATAATTGTGGTAGAACCGAGCAAGTAGATAGATCCTATCAAACTGTTGACCAAACACCCCAATATCCCTTGAAGTCAGAAGCAAAGCAAGGGCTCCAAGCTATAGTTGAAGGCCTTATATCCTTCAACTATATGGGTTTTCTCAGACCCTGCACTAGCCCTTCTAATGCTTATCTTGCAAGGAAAGAAACCAGATGGATAAGGATATCGATTTTTTTCAAGACCTAAGGACAATTAACAAAATTTTTGTTTCTCACTTGCCGTTAGTACTGATCTTGGCATCAGTTCTACCTAAAGCTACTTGCGCCACTGTACTGGACTTTTGCTTGCTTTTTTTGATGTGCCCATCAGGATACCACATTGCTTTCAGTCATCATGTCTCCCTAGTGTCCTTGGTTTATGACAATTTCCCAGTTTCTTCTTATTTTCCATAACTATGACAATTTTGAGGCATACTGGTTAGGTATTTTCTAGAATGTTTCATCATTGATCTTACTAATGATCTTTTTGTTCTCTATTTCCCTAAATTTCCAGTCTCATTTTTATTATTTCTTTCCTTCTATTTTCCTTGGGTTTATTTTCTGTTCTTTTACTAACTCTTAAGATGAAATCTTAGCCCAGAAAGGTCTAGCAATTCTTTTCTTTTCAAGCTCCCCCCTCTCCCCACCCCATTCACCCCCCCATATACACACACTATTAGCAAAACCAATTACGGTTTCCATGAAAAAACTAAGGGTGAGGTGAGAGGGAGAATCCAAGTCCAGTGGCCAGGAAAACTGCAAGAAGGAAGGGGGATGGGTAGATATGCAGCAAGTGCCCAGGGAGGGAGAGAAGAGGCCAGATTTTCAATCGGGTTTTGAAATGAAATGTTGTACACTCTAGAGCAGGGGTCTTCAAACTACGGCCCGCGGGCCACATGCGGCCCGCAGAGGAGTCTGATCTGGCCCTCCAGGTTTTTTGGACAGTGAGCACAGCCGAGGTGTTACAGTAGGAATTAGTAGTTCATATAGTCCGGCCCTCCAGCTCTCTGAGGAACCGTGATCTGGCCCCCACTTTAAAAAGTTTGAGGACCCCTGCTCTAGAGGAAATTCCCATCCCCCATGTCCCTATGAAATACTTAGTAAAATCATTTTTTCTTGTTAACCCGCTGTGGGATTATTAGCTCTATTTGGGGGATGCCTCAAAGCACTAAATCCTGCAGTAAAGGTGGGTGTAGAAGGAAGGCAGATCAAAAGCATCTGATCCCTCTGACTTACACTAATATGAGCTAACTCTGAGCCTGTATGCCAGGTGCTGCTCTGAGGACTTTACCTGCAATAGCTCTTCCAATTCTCCCAGCCACCCTATGGGCTAAACCTGGAGAAGCCAGGTGAGATTGCACCATTAGTCAAGGGAAACAGCCAGGATTCACACCAGGCTGTCTGGCCCTGGGGGCTATGCACTTAGCCATTTCCCCCCACTGTCAGAGCCAAGAGGCATCTCGGGCTGTAGGCTCTCGGCAGGTAATTAAGCAGCCTGAAAGTTCTGTCCACTGGGATGTGGATGGACTAACAAGAATATAGCCAGAAATGTAGAGAAGACAGGTTGCCAAAAGTATATTACTACGTCAGCAAACCCACTAAATCCCGTGGGCAGAAAAGATCACTGCCATACTGGTGTCAGGATTCCTTGATTCTGAAAACCCAAAAATCATCACAGACATCTCTGCTCTGCCACCACTCAGATCTCATCTATTGGCAGTCTTGTCTGGCCTCACCTCCCCCCTTTCTCTCCATCTCCCTCACCACCACTAATCCAGGTCTCTGTCATCTCCCCAGGGCAGAGGACAACCTCAGCGGCCTGGCTGCTTCCACTTTTGGGTATCATCTTCCATCCCCCCATCCCTGTCCCATCCCACTCCGCAGAGAAAATTATCTTTTAAGTATCCATCAGATCACATCCTTCACCTGCTTAGAATCCTTCAACTCTTTCCCATCACACTGAGCATACAATCCAGACTCTGCACCTTGACTTAAAAGGCCCTGTAAGGACTGGCCCTCATTGATACTGAGCACTATCCTCCCTTGAGCTGGTGGGCTCCCAGGCATTGACCTCCTTGCAGACTATGAAAACACACCACATGTTCATTTTCCCACCTCCATGCTGTGCTTGCTGCCTTAAATGATCTTTCCCTTCTCATCTTGCATGGTGGCTCCTGCTTTTCCTGCATTGTAAATGTCACCTCCTCTGGGAAGCCTTCCCTGACCACATTATTGAAGTAGGAACCTAGTTTGAAGTAAAAACGTATTCTCCCCCAAGTTATGTTGTGAGTAGTTTACTTGTGTAAGTAACTGGATTAGAAGCTTCTGGAAGACAAAAGCTTGACTTTTTTCCTACTCTTCCTAGCACCGAGCATGTGCCTAGGACCTGGCATGCATTCAGAAACATGTTTAAGTGAATAAATGATAAGAATGGGTCCCAGTGATGGCTTATCACATAATGGTTGCTGAGTAAACCCAGATGTGGAGAGAAGAAAGAGGGCAGGAACCAGGGGCGAAGAGGTGACACCTCATATGATGAGGCTACTCTGAGGAGATGGTTTACAATGGCAGATGCAAATACACAAAGAATGACCACATGCCTTTGTCATTCCGTTCACACGTGTTCTATTATAGAATGTTTGGGGCAGGAAATGACAAGTCTTTTAAGAAGCATGGCAGGATCTGGCTGTCATCAACCTCATTAATGCGGCCGCTCAAGCAATTGGAAGCAAAATAACTTCCCAGCCAAGGCCAAGCTTCAAAGAGCAGTTGGAAGGAGGAAGTGAGGGAGCCGTAGAATCAGTAACTAGGTTGTTCAGAGAAGTCTCCTGTGATTAGGAAAAGAAAAAAATATATATAGTAATTACATTTTGCTGAGACTCAGAGAATCCCGAAAGCCTGGTCTCGCCTTCATCTTCTCTACTTCAGATGGAGAGAGATGAAATAGAGGTAGATGTGGATGTAGCAGAAAGTAATTTCAGACCTTCCCTGGGATGAGCAAAGAAATTCTCTCTCCAGTGGGAGGACAGGTAGGGAGAGAAAGCTTCCTCTAAGCAGTGAAACTGCTGAGATAGTTGCAAAGTTACAATACCCAGGGAAGAGCAGGAGCCAGAGAAAAGCTGCAGGAGACCTGTCAGGAGTCTGTGAACTGGCCCAGAGCCTAGGCTTGCTGACATCTGAAAGAGAGTGAGAAAGAGGCTTTGGACTTAGAGCGATGGCAGGTGGTAGAGCAGTGATGACAGGACGTGGTCCAGGCGTGGCGGTGATCAGGCAGGTGGAGTTCAGAGCCTGGTTCCTCTTCTTCCTCCAGCATAAATTTGCACAAATGACCCCATCTCTGTTGCCCCCAGCTCACTCCACTGTGAAAGGAGCATAGTAATGGCAAAGGGGTGGCAATGAGGGATGTTAAGGGGTCAGCGCAGCATGTGCCACAGAGGGAGCACTCAGCACGTGTGAGACCATGATCTCTGCTGTTGCAGCCGGTCGTTGCCAGGAAGGTGAGTAAGCCACTAGAGCCTGGGTGTGGAGAGTGTGGCTGCTGGGTCAGTGTCGTTCTCTGGGCCTTACCAGAGACTGGACAGCTTCAAACTACATTTCCCAAACTCCCTCCCAACTAGCAATTCTTAATTCTAGAAGCAAGTTAAGTTTGACCAATTAGATGTACTTGCATGAGACTTGGAAAGTGTCCTGTTTGTTTTGACTGTGCGTCATCATTGGTGAGCTACGCAGTAGACATGAGACATGAACAGTGGTTTCAGCCTTTTGGAGTCCATTCCCCAGCCTCCTGGTGTCCAGACAGCTTCTCAATTCCAGAAACACAGCCTCAGCAATGAATTCTGGACATCAGTGGCCCTCGTGGTGGCCCTGGTGGGTCAGTTCTGCAGAATCCTGGGAGCCATTTCTAGAAGCCAGTCTAGAGCCCACACCCCTAGACTTCCCGGGGATTTTGTACACACATTACTCCTTACAATTAGTCCCTTCTAGAGTCATATCTACTTTCAGTCCTGACTGCTACACAAGGTGTTTACCTTTAGTTCCTTCACAATCTCAATTGTGTACCATAATTTTTAATGTGAAAACAAAATCTAAAGCATTATTTGTTTCGCCTGGTAATATTACTTTTCCTGCATTATTCTCACCTACAGAAAAGACTGACCAATGATCCCATCCCTCTGTCTTTAAGCCTTAGGCATTGTCATCCCCTGGTGCCAGCTGCCCAAATGCAGCTGTGACCCTGGGAAGTGAATTATCAGTCAGAATGGAGCAGACTTCGCAATCCAAACCAAGAGAGCAAAGCCAGTCAATATTGATGTCCTCCTGCAATATTGAACTTGGAGATGTTGAGAGAAGAGAATTTCTCCAAGTCCGCCCAAGAGAGAAGGAGCATTGATGACTCAATATGACTCTTCCCGTCAGGGTGGCAGATTCAGCATCTTAATTGAGAATGACTCACCCTGCCTCAATTGTGACTGTATTACTTAAAAATAGCCACTCCCTTTGCAATGGATTCAAATCTTTTTTGGAAGGAGGCAGAACGTATACATACTCTGCATCCTTCTCGTCTTAACTTCGTTTCCCTTTCGATAAAACATTATGCTGACCAGTCTGATATCTGTGCTGATATGGTTGTCACCACTTCATCAGCCGAGACACTAATAAGTAAGCTGGCTAGATTGTTGTTTTTTGGTTTGGGGTTTTCTGTGTTGTTGTTGTTGTTGTTGTTGTTGTTGGTTTTGGGTTTTTTTCCCTTCAGTTTTCTGTGAGTCTGAAATCATTTGATCAATGATTCAGTTCTATAGAGCCTGAACCTAGACTTGAGTAAAAATCTGAGCTCATCCATGTAAGAAGCCCATTAACCCTGACACCTTCTTTTACCCCCAAAGCCTGATTTGCATTCCCAACAAGTGAAAAAAAAACATACACGTTCCTTGGTTAGTTCTTAATTATGGGCATGAGGCTTATTCAAACTGTTCTTTTTGATCAATGAGAAGATTAGTTAAAAAGGCCAGGCTCTGAGTTCAATGGATAATGGGTTCAAATCCTGACTCTGCCACTTCCTGGCTCTGTGATCTTGGACAAGTTACTTCATTTCTCTGTGTTTCATCTCCTAGTCTATAAAAAAGGAGCCAATAAGAACACTTACTTTGTATGAGATAAAATATTTATACATTAACTACACTAAAAAAAAATAGCACTTAATAAATAGTAGCAATTGGTATTATTTGCTGGGTAATATAGGAATGCAAAAAGCAAGCCCCAGTCAAGACCCTTTAGAAATATCTCATTTGTAGGGGAGAATATAACCTGTCCATTAGTCAATATAAGAGTCTGAATGAGATGTGCCATATGACTGAAGAGCCCATCCAATGTAGACACTAAGCTTAAGTAGGAGGTACCATTGGAAAGCAGCCAAGGGCTCTGTTCAAAAGTAAATAGAAAGTGGCCCAGGAGAAATGAAGTGAAAAAGCAATAGTGTGGAGAGAACACAAGGCTGGTAGACCTCTTTGGGGAAGACCTTAAAGGCCAATTTACACTTGAATATTCAGATTGCAAAAGCAGCCACAAGTGCTTCCTCCTCCTAGTAGCCACACATCCCTCCTAGTAGCCACACCCTTAGGTAACTCGGCCCTGCACTGATGCTGAATTTGGTCATGCAACTTGCTTTGGTCAGTCTGATGGATGGTAGCACATAGGATTCAGGCAGAAGAGTGAAAAGGGCTGGCTTAATGCTGCACTTAGACCCTTCATGCCACCATAAAAACAAGCCTGCTGAAGCTGGTTAGATGTTCTTGAGAAACCTGCGGTCCAGTGCTCTCCACAGCACCAGCCATCAGTCAGCATTATCAGGAGAACAGCAATTAAGTGCAGCTGACCATACCCAACCCAATCACAATCCACAGAACTGTGCACAAAAGGAATAGTTGTTGTTTTAAGTCCCTATATTTTGGGGTGGTTTGTCAATGCAGCAAAAGCTTTTCTGATAATGGGGAGCCATTAAAAGGTGGGTCAGCCCAGCCGGTGTAGCTCAGTGGAGAGCATCCACCTATGAACCAGGAGGTCACAGTTTGATTCTCTGTCAGGGTACATGTCTCAGTTGTGGGCTTGATCCCCAGTATGGGGTGTGCAGGAGGCAGCCAATCAATGATTCTCTCTTATCATTATGTTTCTATCTCTCTATATCTCTCCCTTCTTCTCTCTCTAAAAAAATCAATAAAAATATTTTTTTTAAACTTTAAAAAAATAAAAGGTGGGGGCAGGTGAGCGACATGAGCATACGTGGTATGTGTGCTATCCCGGTGGATGTGCACTTCGGAAATTAGAGGTACATCACAAATACTAGACTAGGCAAAATAATTATTAATGTAAGTTTGCTTCAAAATAAAGAAGTTGATGAGTGATTATCAAGGGCAGATATCCTATACCTTTGCTACTCAAGGTGTTGTGTGTGGACCAAAGGCATCACCTGGAGCTTATGAAAATATGGAATTTGGACTCCACTCTAAACTCAGTGAATCTATATGAATGTCAACAACACCCTCAGGTGATCTTTGGGCACTATGAAAGTTTGAGAAGCACCATGTTATCCTAAAAATGAAAACCGAATCTACAATGAGCACTCACCTCGTCTTTCAAATTCTGGTCAGATACTTTTTTTTTTTTTTTTTTTTTTTACTTCTTTGGATGCTTCAGTATAGCTTCCTTCCTTATCATTGTTTTAGTAAAACAAAAGTGAAAGTCCACCTTGATCTTTATAAGTTGTATTTCCATTAAAGCATGGATTTGGTGCACGTGCGTGCACGTGTGTGTGTGTGTGTGTGTGTGTGTGTGTTTTCTTTGAGTAGATCCATAAATGAAAATGCTTCCTCATTCAGGTTTTGAACCACTTGAAAAATAAGACAAAGTATAAGGCAGATAGAGACGAAAATTCATCTCAGTGACTGATAAAGTGCAGGCTAGAGACATTGTCAAGTGGCTTCCAGAATTCACCAGGCTTATCCATAATCAGTGCTGGCACAGGGAAGTCTGGCTGCTGCCTTCCCCAAAGACAGGGAAGAAGAAAGACCTGGATGGGGAACAGTAGGAGTAAATGAGGGGCTGGAGAGAGCCACAGTTGCCTCTACAGAAAAGGAAACAGTAGGAACGGAGGCAGATATGTGTGTGGTAGTGGTGAGGGAGACATTCTATAAAATATGGTCATCATAATTGCTTAGAAGTTTCTTAAAAGCCAAATTCTTCAGAAATGATGTTTAATGGTGACTGATTAGTGATATGGTCTTCTACTAAAATGAAATAATGAAGATTAGAATTTGTGGTATTTTTTTAAATGAGATTAGAGATTAGGCTGAATGGTATTGATAGCAAAGAACATACTTGAAAGTTTATGAACAAGAATAGTGCAAAAACTGAGGTGAACAAAAAGCAATGGAGATTTGGAGGAAGAAAGCAGGGCTGTATTTATGAAGATTTATATTTGGCCCAGGAGAGGAGAGAATGTTCAAACACTTCCATGTCACCCCATGACCTTGAACAGTATTCTATTACTGTTAATAATGATCATGATAACAATGGCTAAGCTCTTGGAGCACTTACTGCGTACCAAGTCCTAAACTAGAGGAACAATATTTTAGTTAAGCCTCATAACAAGTCAGTGAGGTCGATATTTTTATTTCCAGTGTTCTCATTTTAT
Source organism: Pipistrellus hanaki (assembly GCF_964339955.1). Classification (NCBI taxonomy): domain Eukaryota; kingdom Metazoa; phylum Chordata; class Mammalia; order Chiroptera; family Vespertilionidae; genus Pipistrellus; species Pipistrellus hanaki. Next base: position 197,380,214 of record NC_140503.1, on the reverse strand, counting down.
GGATGAGGAATTCAAGACCTGGAAAGGTTGATAACTCATCCAAAGTAAAACAAGTCATAAATTGTAGAGCAAGGATTCAAACCCAGGTCACCAATTCCTTCTTTAACCTTGTGCCTTTTATCCTTGTTTTATGGTCACCAATATTCATTGCCTTATTTTTAAATTTTTATTCCCATTTCAAGTGTGATACATTTTTTGTATTTCCAAAGTCTTAGAAACTCCACATTTAAAAAAATAAGAATCACCTATAATTTCCCAGAGGGATAACCACAGTTGAAATTGTGATATACTGAATATCCATTTAGTCTCTCTTCTGTACACATATATATTGCTTTGTTGTTGTTTTACAAAAAGGGAACATACTATATATGTTAGTTTTGTTACCTTCTTTTTTTAAACCAACAGTGCATTATAAACATTTTCATAAAAATGATATACATCATTTTTAATCATGTTTATCATTATGTTTATCATAAAAATGATATACATCATTTTTAATCATGTATTCTTCTAAAACACCATTTGTAACATTGCATTTTATTCTGTTGTATAAACCCATCATGATATATTTAACCACTCTCCGATTATGGCTTCTTTAAGCTGTTAGAATATTCTATTCACTATTATAAATAATTTGGTAATGAAAATTTTTGCAGCCTCATTTCCATACTCATTCTTATTTCAGACACTTTTTTTTTTTTTTTTGCCTCGTCCAAAGTCATGTACTTCCCCCTTTTCCCTCCTAAGGAAACCTCCATTTTTATTTACTTTTTAATATGTGTTTGTTGATTTCAGAGAGGAAGGAAGAGGGAGAGTAAGAGAGAGAAATATCAATGATGTGAGAGAATCACTAATCAGCTGCCTCCTGCATGTCCCCTGCTGGGGATCGAGCCTACAACCTCAGCATGTGTCATGACCAGGAATCAGACTGTGACCTCCTGGTTCATAAGTCGATGCTCAACCATTGAGCCATTCTGGCCAGGTAGAACCTCCACTTTTTGAAAAGAGAGATATCCTTTTATCTCAAATTTTCTCAGGCCTTTTTGCAATTAGGAGTGGCCATGTGACTGAGTTCTAAATGAAGGGGACTTAAATGAAAGTTGTGTCATTTTCTAATCAACTTGAAGGAGCAGCTATGCTTCTTCCTTTCTCTCTATTCCCATCACCTACAACTATGTCATGGCCCGAGAGGGTGGTTGTGTTGGTCAGGGTCCATTAGGAACAGAACTAACAGGATGTATACATAGAGATTTACTATAAGGAATTGGCTCGCATGACTATGGAGACTGAGAAATCTGAGCTCTGCAGCTGGCAAGCTAGAAACCCAGGAGAGCCAATGGTTTGAGTCTGGAGGCCAGAGAACCAGCATAAAGTGTAAATTCTAGTCAGAATTGAAATCCAAAGATAGAAGACTAAGGTCCCAGCTCAAAGACAGTCAGGCAGAGAGCAAGAATTCTTTCTTACTCAGCCTTCTGTTTCATTCAGCTTTTCAACAGATTGGAAGAGGCCTGACCACATTGGGGAGCAGGGGGAGTGGAAAGAAGGCAATCTCCCCTATTCAGTCTACTGATTCAAATGTTAATCTCATCCAGAAACCCCCTACAGACACACTCAGAAATAATATTTTACCAGATCTCTGGGCATCCATGTCCCAGTCTATTTGACATGTAAAATTAACCATCAAAATGGCAGAATCAGAAAATGAAAGAAATTTGGGTTACTTGATTGCCAACTGGCAGAAAAATCTTGCCAGACATAATATCTTCCTTGGATTTGTCTGTGGGTAAAAGAAAAACCCTCCTATTATGTTGGAGCCATGATGCAGTTATTTCTGCTGTGACACAGAATAGACATTGTGAGATAAGCCACACAGTCAGCAAAATTGTCCATTCAGAATAATACTTTTAGGAATATTAGGATTCTGGTCAAAGCACTAATAATTTATGTAACTTTGCAACTAGAGCACTAACAAAAACAGTAATTGGTACCTTGAGAGGCAACTTGGTTTAGTCCAGGCAGGAAGCTCAGCATGGTTGGAGGTTGCCTCAAAGCTATTAAAATGCTATTAAAAAATAATTGTGGGAAATTATAGAGATAGGAAACAGATTAGCTGTTGCTAGCGTTTAGAGATGGTGAGATGGTGGTGGAAGGGGTGGGCATGGCTCTGGAGGGATAGCACGGGGAGCCTGGGTGACAGAATAGTTTTGTTGCTTACTTGTGGTAGAGGTTGTACTAATCTACACATGTGATACGATTCCATGGAATTACACACACACACACACACACTACACGTATAACTGGTGAAATCTGAGTACGCCCTGGGAAGTGTACCAGAGACCAGTTTCAATTTCCTGGCTGTGACATTGTACGATAATTGTGCAGGATGTTACCCCTGGGGAAACTGAGTGCAGGTATATGAAACGTCCCTGCGCATTTCTTGAAATTTCCTACAATCCTATAATTATTTCAAAATCAAAAGTTAAACACACACAATTGGGTAGAAATGCTGTCTGTAGTTGTAGAAACCATCAATAGAGATGGAGCCCCTGGTGGCCAGAGGAAGAAGTGCAGTCTGCCCTGAGCAGGGCTGGAAGGATAGTTGTCTGGGGAGGAAGCCCAAAGTGTTGTTGCACTTATTTTTATTTTCTTAACCAATACCTGTGAAAGGGCTTTTTTTTTTTGCTTATGGATCAGCCAAGCTGAGGGCTGTTTCCCTTCCCGTGGGAGGTTATAATCCTACTCCTGTTCTTCAAGCTCTTCTCCTTTCAAAGTATGTGACTGTTTTGAATTTGACTTGTTTTCTGCCTGGACATTTAGAAAAGTATACTTGATTACATGGGGATATTTTCAAAATATAAGCCATAAAATCTTTCAAGGAACAGAAAGTTTTCTTGGATGATTTGAATCATTTGAATAGACCTGTCCTTTGTAATATTTCCAGGTGTCTTTCTGGGAATGAGCTTCTAAGGTTTTTGATGTCCCTGAGTGTAAAGGAATAGAGAGGCTCAAGGTTGTGGGCTTGATCCCCAGTGTGGGGCATGCAGATATATATATTAACTTAATACAAGAGTAACATGCTAATTGACCGTACCTTCATGACACCCACCAGCCAATCAGGAGTGAGTAAACAAATTAACAAATTAAGTGACTGTAAAAGTCTTCAACTCAAAGGCCTTCACCACCAGTGCATAGGAATCCCTGGGCCAAATGCAGGTTACCTGATCTCCCACCCCTAGAGTCTCTGAATCCATTGGTTTGGGAATGAGGTCCAGGAATATGCAATGTAACAACCACCCCAGGCATGTGGATGATGCCTACCTGAAGATCACTCTTTGAAAAAGACAGGATTTTATCCTCAACACAGAGGAAGCGGGCCCACTATCTTTTAAGGATTTAGCCGAGTTCCTGCTGAAATAGTGTAATTTGGCTGAACAGTGAGCTGTGGAAGAGATGAGTAGAGGCAGTGCTTCAAAGACATGCTGAGCAAACTGAAAAGCAAGTTAAAGCACCGTGACATTGCTTCCAAAGCCCGGGATTGACAGCCGCTGACAGTCGTGCTTGTACCAGTGTCACCTCTGAATACAAAGAACATTGGGTATTTTGACTTATTTCAGCAGGAATAAAATGTTAGGGAGGAAAATAGTCCCCTAACTAGTTTCCTCCTCTGAAGCCTCACTGGGGAATAATAATGCCTTATATTCATGCATCAGCTTCCCAATCACCAGCGTATTTGAAGCCATCACAGAGAGATCTTTTAAATCATCTGCCCTGAGGCAAATGGTACATTTCTTAAACTTCCTTGAATGTTGAAAAAAAATGTACTTTTGAAAAACACATTCCAAGTTCTTTATAGCTTAGAAACAGTTCCTCCTCAGGATGTTAGGAGCTGTCCAACTGAAATAAAAGTGAGCACAAACCGAGGCAGAAAGCTGGTTAGCAGATGTTAAGGACATCAAGGGAAAGTCTATGCCCATGTGTCACTGTGTAGCATTTGAATCTATAAAGATTATGAGAACTGCAATTTGCCAAACACTGTCCTGAACATTCATTGAAGATCACCCCTCTTACACTCTTGGAGACTCTGAGGTCTGTCTGGTCCATTTTTAGAATGTGGGTTTGGAACCAGGATAAGAACCATGGCCTGTTGGTTTTGTATATGCCACATTTAGTACATGGCCCAATGTGTGAAAGATATTCAATAATGTTGAAAGAATAAAATATGGTGTCTAGAATGCACCAATCAAGAGGGTTCCAGGATGGAGTGGGAGGAGGGGAAGAGAATGATATCTCTTGGCCCCATCCTTCCTTTTCGCTAATAATTCATTCAGATCCAAAGAGTTAACCAAAGTAAATGAGGATGTTTGTAGGCCAGAGGAGGCAATGGTGAGTATGAACCTCAGAAAAGCTGGAGATCTTCAACAAATAAGACCAAGTTCCAAGGCAGGCTGCTCTAATTAGGCATTTAAATCAAATATAATTTAAAGTTAGCTTGCCCAGCGTGGCTCTGGTTTTGTGTCAACCTATGAACTAAGAAATCAGTTTGATTTCTGGTCAAGCCCAGGTTGTGGGCTTGATTCCCCAGTGTGGGGCATGCAGATATATATATATTAATATATATTTGCTTAATACAAGAGTAACATGCTAATTGACCATACCTTCATGATACCCACCAGCCAATCAGGAGTGAGTAAGCAAATTAACTAAACAAAGATGGTGGGATAATTTGCATATGCAGGCGCCAAGTGACGGGCAGGGCAGGACACTTGCAGGCATTTTGTACTACCCTAGTCACTCCAGGCCACTGGGCAGCATGGAAAAGTGGAAAGATGGTTCTGGCCAGAGTGAAGGCAGTGCTGGCAGCTAGGAAAAGGAAGGCCATTCTTGCATGACTCTTTGTCCATCAGGCCTCTAAATATATATATATATATATATATATATATATATATATATATATATATATATACACACACACACACACACACACACACATATATATATTTTCTTTTTAACAAAATATGATACATTGTGGAGATATGACAAGACACCATTACCTCAAGCCCATAGTGACCATTTTCAGGCTGGGCCACATTTTTCACCATGGGGTCTTGGCAGCATCGGCTGTGATTTGGTGGGGTGTCATTCCAGGGTGGTGGTGGGGCCTGTGTTGGGGGAAGCCAAGTGTTGCTTTGTGGACGTCAGGTCAATGGTGCCGTTCCTCTGTAAATGGCCAGTGCACATCAGGGCTGCTCCTGCATTATGCATCTGCCCCCTTGTGGTCAGTGAGCATCATAGTGACTAGTCAGATGGTTGGACACTTGGCATATTACCTTTTATATATAGATTTTAATTGCTCATTTCTGCTATTCTCTTTACTTTTGTAAGCTTGGTCAAGTTTCTGTATATTCATAACACTTCCTCTTTATTTTAGTCCCTAGTTTTCTGAAAGTTTTAGGCTTTGAAATTCCTCTGGTATTTATTTTTCCCTTTTTAACCTATATTTTTATGATTAAAAATACTTATTAATAAGCTGTCATGTGCCCATCCCTTTGTTAGGGACCATAAAGGATACTAGTACAAGGGAAGGACATCTCACTTCTGTAGGCTTCAGATGTGTACAATTTCATTACTTTATGGTAGTGGCTCCCAGTCAATTGCCACTTATCTTTGTACATATTAGTTCACAAAATTAGATTCCAGTCTTCTCTTTTCTTATTCTATTTCTTCTTGTGGATTCACAATTGTTTTTAAAAGCTATTTATTGTAGTTTTTAGTGAGGTATTTGTAGAGAACAGAGTAAAATTATGTGCTCAATTTTCTATCTTTAACCAGCAACTTTTATTTTTCAACTAACAGAGAAAAATTAAATAACATTTATGCACCTCTAATAAGCTATTTTCTTGCCTGCTTTTATAGGCTTTTAAAATTTTTTTTACTTATTTAGACAAAAATTGCTCACAAACTTGTTCAGAAAGACAACATTTCTGAAATATAGTGTTTCTGTAGATCAATTTCTCTAACTGCAAGCTAATAAAATTACGTCAACAACAAAATTATATCAAAAAATCTTAAATAATTGACAATTTTAAAACTATCTTTTGAAAATAAAACAAAATTGAACAGCCTGGATCAAAAAAAGAAATCAAAACTGTAACAGTTATATGGAAATCAACAAAAAAGGAAATATCTCATACCTAAGCCTATGCATACAAGTAGCATTTTACTCAAGTGGAATTGTATAAACTTAATTCTTTTATTATTTAAAAAATCTAAAAACGTAAGTGGTCAATTTAAGAAACTAGAAAAAGAATAAATAAAGCAAAATAAGAAAGTAATGAATGAAAGCTAAAATTAACAAAATATAAGAGACAATAGAAAGGAAATTCTCTAAGCTTTTTTTCTAAAGAACATTAAATAGGTTCAGGTTGAGAGGGTGACATGGCCTCTTCACTGGTCCACCTGCTTTCATCCTTTCCCCCATTCCAGTCAAAGTGATCTTTTAAAGATATAAATCATATCCTGTTGTTCTCCTGCTTAAAACCCTTTAATGCTTCCCATTGTGTTCAAAATACAAGACCCTTGTCTGGACCTTAGATATCACCTTCTATTATTTGCCATCTTGCCCACTCCACTCTACCAGGCTGGCCTTCCTGGTAAGCCTCAAAAACCCAATGTTTGTCCCTAAACTAGGACCTGCATTTTGCATTTCAGTTGACTCCACTGGCCTGCCCCTCTCCCAAGTCCTTGCATTGTTTTATTTTTATATATTTTTAAAATACGTTTTTATTGATTTCGGAGAGGAAGGGAGAGGGAGAGAGATAGAAACATCAATGATGAGAGAATATTACTAATCGGCTGCCTCCTGTATGCCCCCCTGAAACCCTGAGCATGTGCCCTTGACTGGAATCAAACCTGGGACCCTTCAGACCAGAGGCTAACGCTCTACCCACTGAACCAAGCCAGCTAAAGCCCAAATCCTTGCATTGCTGACTTCTTTCGGGTCTCTGATCAATGTCACTGCCTCAGGAAGGCCTTCCCTATGGCAGCCCCCAACCTCAACATTCTAACCCATTACCCCGCTTTGTTTTTCTTCAACTACCGTCTTTCCCCGAAAATAAGACATCCTCCGAAAATAAGACCTAGCGCGTGGAAAGATAAAACATCGCCTGAAAATAAGACCAAGCGCAACTTTGGGAGGAAAATTAATATAAGACACTGTCTTATTTTCGGGGAAACAGGGTATATATATCTCTGCCTGAGATATTAAATGATTTGTTTTTGTCTGACTTCCACACTAGAAAGTTGTCCAAGAAGACAGACTTTTCTTATTCACTGCTCCATTCTTAGAGCCTGGAAGGTACTTGGTTCATAAAACATGCTCAAGAAATAACTGTTGGGCGAATAAGTAGAGATTGAGTTCCTTATTGTCATTTCTATAGATTGGCAGTCCCTAATGGTGGGGTCTTCGATTTTGAGGTTTGAGTGGTACCACAGGTTGGGTCTCCCAGAAATCAGACCCTGAGATGGAGATTGGCATGCGGGCAGGGTGTCAGCCTCTGTGTGAGGAAGGGAAGGAAGCAGGATTGGGCAGAGGGACAGGTGGAGCTGTAGCACAATCTTAGTAGGAGCCTCAGCCCACTCCACTGGGAATTCTGGAAACAGGTTGAGCCTTTGAAACTGTTGGAGCTTAAAATTGGAGCAGTGGGACAAGGCAGCTCTCGAATGGGTGCAATGCCTTTAGACAGCTGAGGGCTGGCTGTCAGCAGCACACCCAACAGCTGGGGAGTGAATCCTTCGCTTCTGACTAGTACAGCAAGAATCACCCACAAATGGGAAGGCATGTGGTTTAATCGTAGAAATGCTAGGGAAGTCTATAGCTCTTCACCCAGGGCCCTCATCATGTGGCATCTATTTCCTTGGCAATGTTACAACACTCCAGGGACTGGTTCTTGGTCTGCCAAATCCAAAGCTCTGATGGTGTGTGAGCACAGAGAAAATAGACCAGACTCAGTGGTGGACTCACATGAATTCAGGTTCCCAGAGAGCATGCATGCAACTGGAGGCCAATTTATTTCACAACGAGTGACATAACTATCACTAAAACTACAGGTGCTGGCAAGACTAGTTCATTCTTTCCAGAGCCACCTGCTTATACCATCCCAACATGCACATTGCAGAACCCTAGGCCTGCCATTCCTGTGGACTACAATGTGAATGGTGCACCCCTCACCCCCACAATTGTTCAGTGCACCAGCGCTGAATAACTAGCAGTTTCATTGTTGAACATGGAACCTTTCGGTAAAGGGCCAGAAGGGAGGAGAGTCAGGTAGGGAGAGTTTTAGTAGTGATCCTCGGATAATATGGCTTGAAGCATTCTTCCCCACTGCAATGATAGTCTTGCCAATAGAACCACAGTGAAATGTGGTTCTATGTGAAATGTGGTTCTATGTGAAATCTGTTGGTCCAGTTTCCATCCCATGTGTAGCTTTTGAATGAGATCTTCATTTTAGTCATGCTTTTAACCTAGAGCAGAGGGCTCACTTCACATATGAATTCATTGTCTCTTTGCATATGATAAGTTAATTAAATACTAGCTAAAATATGCTCTAGCTTATTTTTTATATTGTTCTAATAAGCCTTAAAAGCAATTTTTGCTGCCAGTGTGGCTCAGTGGTTGAACATCAACCTATGAACCAGGAGGTCACGATTTGATTACCAGTCAGGACACAAGCCTGGGTTGCAAGCTCAATCCCATTCAGGAGGCAGCCTATCAATGATTTTCTCTGTCACCATTGATATTTCTATCTCTCACTCCCTCTCCCTTCCTCTCTCTGAAATCAATGAGGGGGGGAAATTTTTAAAGCATTTTTGTATTTTCCAGAAAGCAATAACAAATATACGCCAATATATATACTATATTCTCTTTGGTTCTCTGTGCTAATTTAAGTGATTAGGAAACACAAAAGTTGGACTTAGTTTGATGAATGAAAACTCTAGTTCAGTAATAAAACAGACAGCAGTTCAAGTCCCACTGCTGTCAGTTAGCAACTTTGTAATCCAAGGCAAATTGCTTAGTCCTTTAAGCCTCAATTTTCTCATCGGTAAAAATAGAAATAATAATAACCAATTTATATAGTGCAGCTTTGAGGATGAAACAAAACTATATGGAAAAGACATTTAAAACAACATAGCATCTAGCACATGGTACATGTTCAAAAATGTTAAATATTATTGAGTAGAATCAGGGGTTGGCAATCTTTTTCAGTAAAGGGTGAGATAGTAAACGTTTTTGGCTTTGAGGACCATGATGTCCTGTCCCAACCATTCAGCTCTGTAGTGGAGTGCAAAAACAGCCATAAATAATATGTAAGCTAATGTGCATGATTATGTTTCTACTAAAGGCCTGGTGCATGAAATTTGTGCATGGGTAGGGTCTCTGGCTGGCGATCAGGGCTGATCTGTGGGGAGACCTGCAGGGCAATTGGGGCCCCCACTGGCACCTACTTTGGCTGACCTGATGCTGCCTGCTTGCCAGCCCTCCCCCCCCCACTGCTGCCCCACCCACCACTCTGATCACCCTGCTGCCCCACTGGCCAGCCCTGCCCCCCTATTGCCCTGCCACCCACCTCCCTCTGCAGGGTGACTGGTATGGCGATTGGGGTCCCCACTGGCACCCGCTGTGGCTTGCCTGGGGCCTGAGGGCTGAGGGCAGTTCCTGCACTGAGCATCTGACCTCTGTTGGTCAATATGCATCATAGCGACCGGTCATTCCACTGGTGATTCTACCATTCCGCCAATTTGCATAGTAGGCTTTTATTATATAGGATAAAATTTTATTTACAAAACAGGCAATAGACTACATTTTGCCTGAGACCAAGCATTTTGCATAGATCACTAGACTACATGAATGGACTGATTTCATGGCACTACTTTTTCCATTAATTTTATTGTAGACTCTAGAATTGATGCTTAAGGATTCCTAGAGTTAATCTGCTTCTCCTTGCTTCTTCCTTAATGAACATAAAATATCATTAGCAATAAAGGGAAAATGGTTTCTATCCCTTGAGAAAAATAAACTTTCCAACTGTTCTTACTGGACTCAACATGTCCAATGTATCTGTATAGCCATTTTATATTTTCAAATGTGCTAACAGGTACCACATAATTAGGTTTAATATCTGTGCCACCACAGTTATTCTGCATTCAATGTTTTTACTGCAGAGCTCTGCCAGTTGGGAATCTTAGCAACTGGAATCCCCATTTAATATTAATACTAAATGTTCACCCAGTTGCAGCCCCTTCCAGTTTGAGAAAATTAGACCCCTTTCAAAATAGTTAATTATATTTATTTAAGGTGAAGTCATCCCAATGGCTTTTATAAATGCATTTAAAATTACTATTTCCACTTAGTGATGGGTTGACTTGTACTCCCCCTACCCTTCCCAAAAAGGTATGTCCACGCCTGCCCTACTCTCTGGAGCCTGTGACTTTTTTTGGAAAAGGATCTTTGCACATGTAATCAAGTTAAGTATCACAGCAGAAGATCATCCTGGATTTTGAGGGTAATGCATTCAATGACAAGTGTCCTGAGAAGAGACAGAAGAAGACAGAGATAAGCCATGTGAAGATGCAGGCAGAGATGGAGTGGTGTAGCCTCATTGCCAAGGATCGCCGCCAGAAGCTGGACGAGGCAAAGAGGATTTCCCCCCCAGAGACTCGGGAGGGAGCACAGCTTGACAACACGTTGATTTTGGACTTCAGATTTCCAGAACTGTAAGAGAATACACCTTTGTTGTTTCATGACAACAAATTTGTGTCATTTGTTATACTAACCTTAGGAAACTAATACACAGTCTAAGTAAACAAAACTGAGCCCCACACAAGGCAGTTTAACAAAATCATGAAGCTTCGAAGTCAAGTAATTAATCAAAATGTTCAGCCTACTAAACTGTACATCTTCTGTGCATATATCATCTTGAGCATGAATGTTGATATCATTTGTGAGGCAGAATTCTGTTGGAGACTTGTGTTTTGATTTCCCCAAATATAACAAATATTGTCTCTTTTCTACTCCCATATGACATTCAGGAACAATGAGGCATTCCATTTTCCACAATAACATTTCCAAGTGCAATATTAGAACAAAGTAGGGGCCACATGGAGATAAACACGCTTTCCAGCATCTCAGAATGAGTCATTCTTGTCTTATTTATCATAACCTTGCATAGGCACTCGGCCAAAAACATTCAGCAAGCATTTATGGGGTACCTACCAGGTACCAGGCACACTGCTAAGTGCTAAGGAGGCAACGATGAATCAGGTAAAGTTCTTATGGTTCAGTTGAGAAAATCAAAGTTTACTGACAGAGACAAATAAGGAGGCAGATACGATACATGAGTGAGAAAGCATGGTGGTGAGGGGAGCAGAAACAGAGGCACCCCTCAACCAGGGGCAAGAGAAGGAGGAGATGGAACCAGAGCTGAATCTTGAAATCTTGGTTATCTGGACTGGAGGTCTGGACACCAGTGCAAGGTGGTAGAAGTTTGGGCATAGCGGTTTGGGGAACTGCCAGGGGGTCTGGATTGGGGGTTTCTGTTACAGAATGGCTGGAGCTGCATCAGGGCTGTGATGGTGAAGGGCCTTGGTAAGGGGTTCAGATTTCATCCTTAAAACAATAGAGGGCCATTTCCAGGGTTTGCATCAGTTATGGAGCAAACTGATTAGATTGTTTTTTGGAAACGTTCATCTGCTGATATGTGGGTACTGGCTTCGAATGAGGCAGGAGTAGCAGGGAAACCAAATCAAAAGAGGCTGCTGCAGCCATAGGGGTGAAGAAGAGGAAAAGTCTGGACAGGGTGTGTTAAGGGGCTAGTACTTTAGCACTACCGTGTTTCCCCAAAAATAAGACCTAGCGCATGGAAAAATAAGACATCCCCTGAAAATAAGACCTAGCGCATCTTTGGGAGCAAAAATTAATATAAGACACTGTCTTATTTTCGGGGAAACAGGGTAGATATAGGGGCGGGAGGAGGGAGAAATAGTATTCAAGAATCACTCTCCCGAGTTCTTGAACTCCTGACAGATTAAGGACTATCTCTTTATTCGTGTCTGTGCCAGCCCAGCCACTTGTACAAAATAAGCCTTCAATTTGTTAGTGGTTGAATCAAATTTCCCAGGTTTCTATTAGAAACTGAGGTCCCAGGTACTTTTCTACGGTGTCTGGATACCCTTCACTTTCAAGTATATAAAGCTGTTACGAGAGATAATTTACGGCTCTCAGAAGGGCCTCCTGTTTTTGTTCGTCTGCCCATTTAGCGGCTTCTTACTGGATTAATGGCCTGGTGCATGAATCACCGTGGCTACCTGTGCAGAATTAAGTGCCAGCCGGAGGTTTCAGAAGAGCCATCTCGGAAGCCGCGGGAGTCCCAGGCAAAGGTCAGCCACCGCCGAGGGCCCCCCAACCTCTCCCCAGGCTCTCACGGGGATCTGTAGCATACATATTTACACTCCGTTCTGTAGAAAGGCCCCCTGTTTGTCTCTCTAGCTACAACCCCTAAAGAAAGTCCTACAGCACTGCCACAGCAGCCTTTTTAAATCATTTTGTGACTGACCAGAAAAGCCAAGCCTGGTGCTCCTGAGCTGCTGCTGGGTACAGCTGAATGGCAGGCTGGCTTCCTGAAGCCACAGTGCCCCCAAGGTGCTTCGGCACACAGGCTTTTCTCCTGAGAAGCGAAGAAAAACAGAGAACGGAGAACTAAAGGCTTTGCAGGAACAGCAGAGGTAGCGACAGCCTGGTGTCATTGCGGAGAGGTGGGTGACTTGGCCCACACTGAGCAGAGAGAGCCTCACAGAGGTGACTTGAGTTGGGTTTCCAAAGACCGGGAGTTAGTCAAGGTTTTGGGGGGAGTGCTATAGCGCTGTTGGCGATTTGGAGCTGGATGATTCATTCATGCTTCTCGTGTGACATAATATAATATTTGGCATCCCTGACTCCTGTCCACTAAGTCCCAGTAGGTTCAAAATGCCCCCTGATACACAGGTTTCCAAATGCTCCCTAGAGGAATGTCTTTCCTGGATGTGAACCACTGATGGACAGCACCGGAGAGTGTCAAAGGGTAATCAAACGGAGGCGTGGAGGAGAGCACATGAGGCTCATTCACCGACCACTGGGGAGCATGGTGATTGTGGTAGAGAGGATGTGATAGGAAAAGTTTGAAACAGCTTAAAAGTGAGCCCAGCTGGTGTGGCTCAGGGATTGAGTATTGATCCAGGAACAAGGAGGTCCCAGTTAGATTCCTCATCAGGGCACGTGCCCGGGTTGTGGGCTCAATCCCCAGTAGGAGATCATCATTGATGTTTCTATCTCTCTCTCTCCCTTTTCCTTCCTCTCTCTTAAATCCATCTGTGTGTGTAGGTATTTTAATGAGATTTATCATTACATGCTAATGACCACAAGTTCAAATGGCCCCAAAAGACCATGCTAAATGCTAATGACGAGGAAAATAAGACATTGGGGGGAGGGGGTTCCTAGCAGCCTTTGGTGAAGGGCCTTGGTAAGGAGTTCAGATTTCATCCTTAAACCAATAGAGGGTTTACTTAATCATTATCCCTAATGCACATACTTGTTAGCCTATAATCAAGTCACTGCCCTTTCCTGAATTATCTGGTCTTGCAACACCTATTTACCTAAATACTCACTTTTTACAGAGGCCATAAATCATGAACAATACACAACCCCAGGCTGAAGGCTGTGAGCACAGTGGTGGTAACAGAAATCTCCTCCAAATAAGCCATCAGTCAGACATCCCCTGAGGGTTCCTGGGCTGCCAGAGGGATATCTGACTACCAGCTTCGGCCTGATCCCCCAGGGAGTAGGCCTAAGCCACCAGGTAGACATTCTCTGAGGGGTCCCAAACTGCGAGAGGACACAGGCCAGGCTGAGGGACCCCCAAGTGCACGAATTTTTGTGCACTGGGCCTCTAGTTTTATATAAATAGACTTATCTAGTATACAATCTTTGTGTTTTAATTTCTTTCACCTAGCATAATATTTTTTAGATGTATCTATATGGTTGTCTATATTCATATTTCTTTCCTTTTTATTGCTGAGCAGCTTTCCAGTTTTATTGATGGTTTGAGCTATTTCCAGTTTGAGGCTATTAAAAGTAACTGGAGGCCCTTGGCCTGGACTGCAGACATTGGGCCAAAACTGGCTCTTCAAATATCCCCCGAGGGGTCCCAGATTGTGAGAGGGTGGTTCTTAGGTGATGCACCCTGGAATCAGGCTCCCTCCTCTCTGGTTCCAGGTGCATCACCTGAGAAATGTAGCTGCCAAGTCACTGCAGCTTGGCAGCTCCTGCATTGAGCATCTGCCCCCTGGTGGTCACTGCGCATCATAGCTATCGGTTGGATGGTTGGTTGATCAGACATTTGCTTAGGCATATATATATATATATATATATATATATATATATATTAGAGACAGAGAGAGAGAGAGAGAGAGAGAGAGAGAGAGAGAGAGAGATATGCTGCTATAATCATTCATGTACATGTTTTCTCTGAACATATATTTCATTTCTTTGGAGTATATATCCAGAAATAGAATTTCTGGCTTGTACGGTAATGAATCTTTAAATTTATAAGGTAATGCCATACTGTTTGCCAAAGTGACTGTATTCCCACCAGCAAAGTCTGAGAGTTCCAGTTGTATCACATTCTTGCCTACACTTGGTGTTCTCAGTCTTTTTTACTTTATCCATTCTAGTATATAGTGATATCTCATTGTGATTTTAATTGATATTGTTCTGATGACCTATAAAGGTGGATATCTTTCCATGTGCTTATGAAATTTTTAATCAAAGTATTAATCTAATAAAATGCTAAAATGTAGTTATTGGAAGCAAGATTTGCAAACAGGGAGACTTGAAATTTATCCTTTCATAAGCACAAGAGATACCAAACAAATTAAACAATTAGCCCTCAAATGGTATACAATATAAATATTGAAATTCTGTAATTACATTTTGGAATATCTCAACTTGCAGGATGACTCATTTGTTGAAGCACCTATTTTTAATTAGATAAATTCATGTTCTCTACTGAAATGAAATGAAATTTAGGAGGCCTATAATTATACAGAATCATAAGTAGAAACAACTTATTTGATGAGGTTTTTCTTATGAAATATATGTTGAAGAAAGGTATTCTGAATTAAGGCCAAAAGGGCAGCATCTGTGAAAATGTTTGAGCTGAAATATTTACACATTTCAAGTTAAAATTGTGAATTAGTTTGCTAAGCTGTCTTAACAAAATACCACAGACTGGGCAGCTTAAACAACAGAAATTTATTTATTTTCTTGAAGTTCTGGAAACTGGAAGTTTAAGATCAAGGTATCTATGGGTTTGGTTTTTTCTGAGGCCTCTCTCCTTGGTTTGCAGGTAGCAACCTTCTCACCATCCTCACATGATCTTTCCTCCATACTTGCACATCCTACGTGTCTTGTGTGTGTCTGATTTCCTCTTCTTCTAAGTCCATCAATCAGGTTGGGGTAGAGCCACCATCACAGCCTTGTCTTAATAACTTCTTTAAAGACCCTACATCCAAACACAGTCTCACTTGGAGGTGCTAGGGATTAGGACTTCAACATATGCATTTTAGGAAGATGCTGGTCAGCCCAATACACTCCCCCATTTAGCAAACCAGTTTCTGACATCCCTTTTACTTGACCACCAGCATCTTGTGAGGGATATATCATGAGTCAGTGCACTTCCACAGGAAGCAAATGCCCTCTGCCTGCAATCTGGAATCACCCTTGCACTATATGCTTTTCCACATGTCATCGTTGACTTGCCAGGCTCCAAAGTCTAAATTGTTTAGGCCAATAATATTTATCAAACCCTGTTATATTGACATATTTTTTTAAAAAATAGTTTTATTTCTTTTGTTTATAAAAGTAATATGTGCTTATTGAAAAAGAAAAATATTAGACAGTGGTGAAGTATAAAGAAGGAAATAAGAATCACCTCCTAAAACACACCACCCAAAAGAAAAGATAAATAAAAATACTAAATAAAGAAAAAAATTAAAAATAAAATAATAATAATAATAATAATAATAATAGTAATAATAATAATAATTGGCCCAGCCAGCATAGCTCAGAGGTTGAGTGTCGATCCATGAACCAGAAGATGTTGGTTCGATTCCTGGTCAGAGTACATGCCTGGATTGCAGTCTTAATCCCCAAAGTGGAACCTGTAGGAGACAGCCAATCAATGATTCTCTCTCATCATTGATGTTTCTATCTCTCTCTCCCTCCCACCTTCCTCTCTGAAATCAATAAAATATTTTTAAAAATAATAATAAAGTAAATAAAAGAAAACACACCATCCAGGAATAGCCACTTGTATGTCCAGAAAAATGTTTTCTCTATGCAAATACTTGTATGCTTTTTAATATAAAAAGTAGAAATCATAACATATACAACTTTTCACCTTTATTTTTTTTCTACTTTATATATTACTAGTAGCTCTGTGCACAAATCCATGCACCAGTTGCTGCCACCCTCCTGTAGCTCTCTGCCTGCCGCCATGCCCCGTCCTGTAGCTCTCTGCTGCCCACTTGTAGTTCACTGCCCTATTCTCCTGCAGATCCGTGATCCGGTCATTACACAATCAGTTGTTACTCCTCACAGTGTAATGGATAATTTGCATATTCCTCTCTTATTATATAGGATGGTGAATGAGACATTAGGCTCTTGTCCAAGTAAAGCTGAAGTTTTGCCCAGTTTCTTCTTGAACAAAGGGATTTGTGGTAAATAAATAAATAAATAAATAAATAAATAAATAAATAAAATAGGAACTAGAATAACCAGGCTCCAATCCTCAAACACACAATCACCATCACTACAACTATATCACTCTGGGATCAAATCTTGCCCACTTACCTCTTAAGACTTTGGTGGAGCAAAGAAGGAGATAAAAGAAAAATAAAGATGGAGATAAATGAAATGAAACAAAGGCTATTTAAAAAGTACAATAGGAATAACTCCTTACTTCAAAAAAAGTTTTAACAACAGGTACAGAATAGGCACTGCCCAATCTAATGGCAACTATAAACTGCTGTCCCACCTGTATGGCTGCTATCTGGCTCAGTATCAGCCTGGTTCTTACCCCTCATTCTCCACAATGGACACCTTTTCCTGGAAGTAGTGAGGAAAGAATGTATTTTATTTTCTGCTGAGAAGACCAATGTTGGAAACCACCCTCTCACCACTAGAGACCAGCCTATCTGAAAAAGGAACCACCGTAAAGGAAATCAGAGGAGACACAAGACATGTAAAGCAATCCTTTGACAACATTCGAGCACCTGGATCCAGCCATACCTGAGGTCAGCAAGGCCTAGACTTTTCAGTTATATGAGCCAATCAGTATTCCTTTTTAGCTAAGAAGTAAGCTCAATTTCTGATATTAAAACCAAAGAATCTTATCACACTTATATATTCTTCTCCCTGTTAAAGTTACATGACAAAGAAGCCACTATATGCCTTACATAGTAACGGAAAAAGGTTTATATCTAAGAATTGAGAATAAACCTGAGGAATGCAAAAGAAGTTCATACCAATTTCCTAGGCACCAACTCCTGAAATTATCAACCCTTATACCCATATTCACAGCCTACAATTTTTAGAAAAGCATGATAACAAAGAGGAATTGGCCACAGAATGCATGGAGAGACACCAGTATACTCAGTATCTTACCTCTCCACTAAAAAAGATTTAGTACTAGTTGCATGAAGTTTCATATTTCTAAAATTCATTACAGCTATAAAAAAAAACAGCACCATTTTTTCATGAGCTATTAAAACAAACAGTTAAAAAATAAAGCCCATTTGCTATCCAATATCCTTTGGATGATCATATTTTTCCTTGTATTTGTGAATCAACAAAATTTGGTTAACTGCAATACATCTTGTAACTGATGCAGATGTCCACGTTCTCCTTTACCCCCTAAAATAATAAGCTACAATTTCTCTAGCTATATAATTTGTAAATTACATAGACATATAACATGAAATACATTCTCTTTGTTTCTCTTCTTTGTCTTTCTCAACTGGCCTTTCATTTTAACAATTTTCTATGAATTCTCCACAAACATTGAATGGCATGGGCATAAGAATAATATAAAGAGAGCATATTAACATTTATTTGGCACATGTTATGTGCCTATTACATCACATGCTATTTTATTTAATACTGATCCTAGCTTTTAAAGCAGGTGTGATTGCCCCCATTTTTCTAATAGGAAAGCCTTTACCAAGTTGAGACAGCTATAAAGCAGCTATAGTGGACACTGTTGGTTGCTCATTCATAATTATTTTCCTTCTTCTTCTTTGCTGGTTGAATGTGCTTCTCACTAAAGAAGTTGAAAACACCGAACACACTTTATCCCAGAGTTCTTTGCTGCTAGAGCACAAGCATATGACCCAAGCTAGCCAATGGGTCCTGAGGGAAAGTCTGCTGGATTTTTGGGAAAGTTTTCTCCCTGATTAAAAAATAAAATAAAATATACCCACATAAGAAGGGCCTTCTTTCTCCCTATGTTTTGTTGTTGGATGAAGTCTTATAATGATGTCATATCTGGAGCTGCAGTAGCCTTCTTGAGGGTACAAACCTAAAGATGAAATTAAATACTCAAAAACTCTAGAAATGGTGAAAAAGAAAAGTGGTCTTTAATGACATCTGAACTTCTCATTTAATTAACCCTGGAAGTCCTCAAGACTTAGGACAGTGCCTGGTGATTATTAGACACTTAACAAATATCTATTAAATGAATAAATGAATGATTTTAACTTTCTAAATTTGGCATCATAGAAAATGAGAAAAATATCTATCAAAGCTATATGACCCAGCAATTCCACTCCTAGGAATGTTACAAGAGAAATGCGTGTTATGTGTGCCAACATTGGTATTCTCAGCACACATTTTTATAGTAGCTCCAAACTGGAAACAACTCAAATGTCCATAAACTGGATAATGAATAAATAAGTGTAGGAATATTCACATATCACAATTCTACATAACAATACAAAAGAACAGTCTGTTCATGTTCACATTAGTAATTGAGGTCTATCCCAATGAGTTTTTTTCTGTAGACCTACACCTTGGAAATACCTCAGAATAAATATGTAGCTTTCTTTATTCACAGAACTATGTGTTAGATCTGTGGAAAGCAACTACAAGACAGCTGCTAAAACTGTGAAAGACCTAATAATTAATTTTTTTAATCTTAGGTATTTGTATATCCTGAAGATCTGTTATTTTATTCTAGGGAGTGATAGCTTAGGAGTGAAGATGATTTGAACTTATTCATGTTTAGAGGGTGTCTGAAACTTAAAAACACGCAGATCCATTTACTCAGACCCTAACCATGGCCCTGAAGTAAATTGCTTGAAAAAATAGGGTCCCAACAGTTATAGGTGGAGTGTTTTTGAAGTATGTCCGTATTCAAGTGTAGATCAAAGAAACTCAATTAAAATAATTGTGGACTGACTGAAATGACAACTGGATTGGGCAAAAAGGGGATTAAGACTCAAACTTGGGAGAAAGTAAGGCAGTAAAAGAACTCAGAGCATGTGAAATTTCTTAAATAAAAATTTATTAACTTTAAATAATTGTGCCTTTACATTTTAATTTTTTGCACTAAAATATGTCATTACATGTTATGCAACTTTACCATGAGATTAACTACCAATAAAAATTTTAGTTAACACTTTAGGAACAGCTTTTTGTCCAGTACAATTGATTTTTCTAAAATATTCACTTATTTCAATTAGCCAATTTAAATTAGCCTGAAAACCTGACTACTATTTTACTGTCAAATTTAAAAGCTATCAAAATTACATTATAAAATTTCCAAAAGCCTCCTAATATTTAAATAAAAAGGGGAGGATAGTAGAAGAATATCATATAAGGAAAAATACCCTGTAAGTAAATTACATCTAGAAAATTTTTACTTTAGAAAATTAACTTTCATTTTATAATGCTAACAACAAGACACCCATGTAAAACATACATGGTGTCAAAACAAGCCAAAGGAAAATCATTTGGGCAAAAAATGAAAAAGGATCACAAGTCAAATTTATAGAAAAGATTCCTTTATTAACTTTTGATCGAGAATATGTTTGTATATTTTCAGAAAACAACTCCAAGACCATATGTATTCCTGCAACAGAAAGGAATTGACATGAGTGCTCCAGCCATAAAGACAAAAGAGAAACAGTCCAGAGATGGAAGACACTGATGATGCCTTGCCATACTAGCAGTCAGCAGCAGTGCATTGCTGCTGGTTGCCCAGGACCAAACCAGAGAGGGTCGGACCTGCATTACCACCATTTGTCCACCATCCAGAACTGAAATATCATTGCTGACATGTAAACATAAGGAACTGTTTGACAGAAATTGGGACTCAAAAGAACTGTTGGTCCAGAAAGAAACTCACTATAGACTGATTCATTTGCCTCTCAGTATAACCATTATGGCTTGGCTCATTTTCAGTTTTTATAAGTGTATTTCTAGTATTACATGAGCTCCCTCATCTAGGGGAAATGAAGAACATAGACTGATGAACAAAAACAACATTGATCAGACTGTTGGACCTCAGAAGGAATGTAGGGGAGGGTGGGGATAAGGAAGAGAGATCAACCAAAGGACTTGTACACATCATTTGAGCCTAACCAGTGGTCACTGACAACAGGGAGGTGGGGATATGCGTGGGGAGGGGTTTGGGATAGGAATAGGGGGATGAGGACAAATATGTGATACCTTAATCAATAAATAAATAAATAAATAAATAAATAAATAAATAAATAAATTGTGCCTGT
Organism: Pipistrellus hanaki; assembly: GCF_964339955.1. Lineage (NCBI taxonomy): Eukaryota > Metazoa > Chordata > Mammalia > Chiroptera > Vespertilionidae > Pipistrellus > Pipistrellus hanaki. The sequence continues at coordinate 197,359,340 of NC_140503.1, read as the reverse complement.
TACAAATAATAAAAACCCTTTATACTTAAAAAATATATATATTCACATTAGCATAGACAAATCTCACAGACATGATATGGGGGGGGGGGAAACATGCACACAAGACTACATACTATTTTATTTCATTAAATAAAATTCAAGAATAGAAAAAATGAATCCATGGTGATACAAGTCAGTGGTGGCCTTTGTGACAGGGGGATGGTTATTGAAGGGATAGGGCTTGAGAGACTCTCCTGGAATGTGGATTTTTCTATCAAAAGTGCCTAAATAGAGCAGAAAAGACTTTATGTATAAGGATAGTCCTTGCAGAATTTAAATTAGTGAAAAACTGGAAATAACCTAATTATTCAACAGCATATACATTAATTAAGCACATTCTAATACACATACATTAAAAAGTATGCTCAGGAAAGCTGATGATATAATGTTAAATGAGGTAAAATGGAATTAAAATTGCAAATACTTTAAGAATACAACCATGAAAAAAAATTAAGCCTGTAGAAAGAAAAAGCCTGGAAGTGTTTGTAGTTAAAAAATTTTCGGTGTCTGCTCCTGAAGAATGTGGTTCGGCAAGTGGTTGTAGGAGTTGGGGTATATGTGTGGGATTGGGGAGCAGGGAAGTGGGCCAGTAGAAAGCAGACAGGGACTTTCATTTTTTGCTTTATGACCTCTGTATTTGACTTTTTCTTTTTACAATGAATATGCACAATTATATGATTAAAATTTTAATTCATTAAAAGCAACTGGAAGGAAATTTATAAAATGTTAACAATGCTTATCTTTGGATAATGGGATTTGGAAGATTTTTTAAATGATTTCTTTCACTTTTCTATAATTTCAGATTCCTATGATGAGAACATGTCTTTTAAAATTTTATATATATATATATATATATATATATATATATATATATATATATTTGTTAATCCTCACCCAAGGGTATTTTTCCATTGATTTTTAGGGAGAGTAGAAGGAAGAGGGAGAGACAGAGAGAAACATTGATGTGAGAAAGACACATCAATAGGTTGCCTCCTACACCTACCCCAACCAAAGTACATTCCCTTGACCAGAATCAAACCTGGGACCCTTCAGTCTGAGGACCAACCAAACTGGCTAAGGCTTAATATATTTCTATTGATTTCAGAGAGGAAGAGAGAGATAGAATCATCAATGATGAGAGAGAATCGTTGATCAGCTGCTTCCTGCACACCCCTTACTGGGGATCAAGCCTGCAACTCAGGCATATGCCCTGATCGAGAATCGAACCGTGACCTCCTGGTTCATAGGTCGATGCTCAACCACTGAGCCATGATGGCCAGGCAGCACATGACTTTTTTTTCAAATATATGTTTTATTGTTGATAGTATTACAAATATCTCCCATCCCACCCACTCTTTACCCTCCTCTTTCAAAACCCCCCAGCCAGGTCTTCACTACCCTATGCCCCTTGTCCATGGGTTATGTATATCCTATATAATAAAGAGGTAATATGCAAATTATCCTCACACCTTCACAAGATGGCTGCCTATGACCAGGCCAGTGAAGGGGGGGGGGGGGGATTACTGAGGGATGACCAAATAACTGAACAGCAGGCTGTGTGGGGCAACCAGGCTAGTGGGGGGGAGGTAGGTCATGAGTGGTAACCAGGCCAGCAGGGGGAGCAGTTGAGGGCAACCAGGCCAGCAGTGGGGGCAGCTGGGGGTGACCAGCCTGGCAGAGGGGGGCAGTAAGAGGAGACCAGGACAGCAGATGGGGCAGTTAGGGGTGACCAGGCTGGTAAAGGAGTACAGCTCGGGGCAACCAGGCCAGCAAAGGGGGACAGTTGGGGGTGACCAGGCCGGCAGAGGGGGAAATTAGAGGTAACCAGGTTGGCAGAGGGGGGCAGTTGAGGGCAACCAGATGGCAGGGAGGGGACAATTGGAGGAGACTTGGCTGGCAGTGGGGGGTGGTTAGAAGCAACCAGGCTGGCAGGGAGGGCATTTGGGGGGATCAGGCCGGCATGCAGAGGCAGTGAGGGGTGGTCAGGCTGGCAAGGGGGACAGTTAGGGGCAACCAGGCAGGCAAGCAGGTGAGTAGTTAGGAGCCAGCAGTCCAGGATTGTGGGAGGGATATCCAGCCCACAATCAGACAGTCAGACATCCCCAGAGGGGTCCCAGATTGTAGATGGTACAGGATGGGCTGAGGGGACACCCCCCCCCCAATCCCCCTCCACCCCCCCCCCCATGCATGAATTTCGTGTACCAGGCCTCTATCTAGTAAGTATAGCAATTCTTTGGTTTATCTCTTGTTGTCCCCACAACCTCACATCAAGGTATGTCAGTCTGCTCCATGCCTCCATATCTTTATATCTGAAAAACACTTTCTTTGATGAGATGATACATTTGAAAGCACACTATAACCTGTGAAGTGCTTCCGTTATAAAAGTGGTTGTATTACTGTTGTGCAACAGTGGATGCTGGCAATGCCATTTGTCAGGGCAGAGGGCAGATCCTCTATCCAGCCACCCAAGGGCTCAAGTTTTGCCTTGGCTGCCACCTTTGGAAGGTGTGAGGAAAGCTAAGCAAACACCAACCACCCACTCAGTACAAGTGTAAGTACTTGAGAGTTTTCTGGTGAAACTGCAGATGTTAGATTCGAAAAGTATTTCTTGGGGCAGTGCTTCATAGCCCAGGCTAACACATTAGAATCACCTGGGAGTTATACTCTACTACCTCCAGAGGTCAGAATCAATTGCTTGGGGTGAGGCCTAGGCAGGAGTATTTTTAAGACATTTCCCAACAACTTAAGGGTGATAGAGTGTAGAGTGATGCCTTTGAGTGATGCTGTGGATGAATTCTCTATGTCACATACAGGCAAAAGTTCCAAAACTCCTCTAGAAAGTTTAACTCTCTAACCCAGTGGTCAGCAAACTCATTAGTCAACAGAGCCAAATATCAACAGTTCAACGACTGAAATTTCTTTTGAGAGCCAAATTTTTAAAAATTATACTATATAGGTAGGTACATTGTTATTAACTTAATCAGGGTACTTCCAAGCTGGCCTTTGCTAAAAACTCAAGGGGCCAAAGAGCCACAGGTGGCTCGAGAGCCACCATTTGCCGACCACTGCTCTAATCAAAAAACAGAAAAAACACCATTTTCTTCAAACCAACCTGACTTTTTGGTGTGGTCTTTTTAAGTCAGAATTTTTTTTAAATGTCTTTTTATTGGTTTTAGAGAGAGATAGACACAACAATGATGAGATCACTGTTTGGCTGCATCCTGGATGCTCCCTATTGGGGATCAAGCCCACAACTCAGGCATGTGCCCTGCCCAAATTGAACCACTGAGCCACACTAGCTGGGCTTAAGTAAGAATTTTAATCACCACTCCTATATTTGCAGTTTACACAGGGTACTGGTGGAGATGATCTCATTTGATGATCTCATTGAACTGTATGTACACTGCTAAGAGGTGTGACCACCAAGACACTTCTGGGAGGTAAGTAGGCAGAAATCATTATTTACATTTTTCTCAGGAGAGAATTGAGATAAAAGAGTTCAGTTGTTGCCCAAGACCAAATAACAGCAAACTTGAACTCAAGTACTCCTTTCTCCAACTATAAAGTTCTCATTATGAGAATTGGCTTATATCTTTGAGTCACCAATGATACTACACTAGGACAAAAGATTTTAAAAATATCTTTTCTGCCTTTTTTCCCATTGCACCTTCAGAACCTAGAAAGCAAAGTGAACATATTTTGTGTCTGTATCAGGCATGACATTATGCCATCCAATAATAATGCCGAGGACAGACCTGGACACATAAGTAGATATTTATTGAAAGAATGAATGACTGTATCCTCCAAGATAACATTACCCCCATTTGTCTAAGTCCTTTCAGGCTGCTATAATAAAATACTGCAGCCTGAATAGCTTATAAACAACAGGCATTTATTTCTCACAGTTCTGGAGGCTGGGAAGTTCAAGATCAAGGCGCCTGCAAATTCAATGTCTGCCAAAGGCCCACGTCCTGGTTCATAGACAAAAGTCTTCTCCATGTTACCTCACAGGACAGAAGGGATGATGGATCTCTCTGGAGTCTCATTTATAAGGACACTAATCCCATTCATGAGGATTCTACCCTTGGACCCTAATCACCCCCTAAAGACCCCACTTCCTAATACCATCACATTAATGGTTGAGATTTAACATATGAATTTGGGGGTGCGAGGAGACACAAAAATTCAGTCTATAGCACCATTTTACAGAATAGGTAACTGAGACTCCAAGGGGAAAATACATGCCCAAGGTAAGAGAACTTGTAAGGGACAAAACTGGAAAGAAAGACAACTCAGTACAACCAACCTTGTACTCCTACCCACCATACTAAACTACCAACTAGTTGTAGTTTTTAAAGACCAAGCCCTAAGAATGACAGCCTTAGAGATAGATAATTTATGAGAAAACCTTCTCTAGATATGGCATGCAGAGAGTATAATAGGAGGGATATTGAAGAGGAGTTGGCAGCAGTGATTTGCTATTATAGTGTTCTATCGAAACAATTCATTTTACTTAAGATTGATATTTCCAAAATCCTTAGTCTGACTAATGACAACCTTCTGAAATGATTATAAAAAAGCAAAATCATTTTGCTTCCTGAAAAATTCATATAATATAGTATATGACAGATTACCATAGTCATATATTTAGATCCAAAATTACTAGATACAAATAAAGAAGAGCTGTAGAGAAGATACCATACATGCTTTTAATCAGGAAAGAAAAAGATCTCTCTAATCAGTGTCTTGAAAAAGCCATTAACCAAAGTCCTAAACTGAAGCTCAAATAATTGAAAAATGAAAATGATCCATCTACTCATGACAGGAAGATTGCAGTCCTATAAAAATGTTGAATGCACATATGGATGAAGAGGGTTGACATTGCCATTTGGTAATTGGCTAAATAGCCGTCATAAACAAATGGAAGAAATAACTAAGTTGAGAGAAGAATTCAGAATTTTCCCCATCAGTATCAGGAAACTATGACACATTCATCCAGAATTTTGAAGCTTAAGTCATTAGTTATGAGGATTAGAACTGACAATGGTAAAAGTCATTACAATCCATCCATTCATTGTCTATCTGTCCATCTATCTGTCCACTGGGTTTAACCACATGAAAATGCCAACATTTGCTTACTTTTGACTTAGGAAAAAGGCAGCTTTATATACTTTAATATAAAATATTCAATGAATACTTACTGAACATGGTATCATGTTCAACACACTATGTGATGGTGGGAAAAGGGTTGAATAAGGAATACTCTCCATCTCTTCTGTGGGAAAACACATACCAACAACTATTTATAAGAGAACTTTGAATGTACAAAGTGGTATAGGGTTACATTGATAAGTATGCATAGAAAAAACATGCAACAAATTGTCAGTAGAAATGGGTCAGTGGGCGTTTATTATTTTTCCTTTTGCTTGGCTCTATTTTAACACTTTTTTATCAATAAAAAATGTATTATTTTTCTAGTTATATGGGTTTTGAAAATATACCATGGATTTTTCAGAATTGATAGCTTTTAATATACATGATTAAGATAAAGGATTTAAAAGTTAAAATAGATGAAGCAACATGGGTAAAATAAGAAGTGAGAGACTGAACATACAAACAGACAATGGCTAGACCACTTATAAAAATAGAACTCAGACCCCAAACCTACAGCAACCAGCCTGGGAAACCAACCTATGTTCTCAGTCATCCAACCCAGGAAGCTAAACAATAATCTCAATAACAATTGACCCCAAACAGCCAAGACTTGATGAGTAACTGAGCTTCCCTAACTTTTGTCCCCACTTCATACTTAGGACCAACCAGACAGAGCCCAATATGCACCTCTAATCAATCACATAACATAACGCACTTCCAGTTAGCCCACCTCCAGCTTCCCTAGGCCAATAACCTCTTATCAGGGCTCATCCGAAGATTTCCCTTTGTTCCCCTCTAAAACTCTTCCAACTCCTCTCCTTTGAGTCTCTGCCAAAACACAAGTGATGGTGATTGACTCCCTTACCATACATAGCAAGCTCTAAATAAAAACACCTTGCCCATTCTCATTTGGTTGGTCTTCATTTATTTCTACAGAAGAGAAAGAGAAATGACTCAGGAATTAGCTTAGTACACAGAATGCCAGAATGCAATGACAAAGACATATACATTCATGAAAAATAAGCATTATAGCAACTCTCCATACCCTACTGATCACAGGAACTAGCTGAGTTCTGAGTAAGCCCCAGGAAATGAGGTTGTTTTACTTCTGTTTGTTTCCTTCTTCACATCCCCTTCCAGAGTACTTTATCCACCTTCCCCTTTCCCCCTCCCAGCCCCTTAACCTGAAAAGAAAATCTAGAGCCACATATGCTTCTGTTTGACCTTTGAAGGTTGAGTCCGAATCAGGAACACCTGGAAACCAGATTTCATCACAAGAATACCAACTCCATGAGAGAAGGGAATATGGCTATTCAGACCCTCTCCATGTGCCCAGTTGAATGACTGACATAAACACATGGGTGCATCCAGGACATAAGCACCACGGAGTACCTGCAAGAAGACAATCTATCTTGCTTCCCTGAAGCTCCTGAGCCAAGGCACAATCAGAGAAAACCTGATTCAACATACCAAATGTGGCCCAAATAGAGGAACCAAAGATCGGGGTCATCGCTCTCTAGTAATTCGTCCTATGATGCTCAGTGCTTACTTGGATACAGCTGCATTTCTAAACTCCATCTTCCTCTTGTGCTCACTGGATAGTAAACATGAATCGCTATTAATAATAATTTTCCACTGCACGTCCAGAACAATCCATCCAGAGAAAATTGGAACTTCTTCTTTGCTGAGGTCCGGTCCCATCAATTTGATGCTCATTTTATAGAAAGGCCATTGAGCAAAATTAATGTACCCAAACAAATAGAGTTTGTCCTTGTAACTGATTCAGAGTATGACAGGAAACAAGAGGGCTGCCGTAATAGCTTCCTCTGGGAAATTTATTTTCAGAACATTGAGTTATTTTCTTCTACTCTACCAGATCTCATTAAAGTCTTTTTTTTTTAAAGAGAGAAGGAAGAAAAATAAAACTTAGTTGTCTGTTTTCATAGAAATCACTTTGAGATCTAGCTTCATTTAAATTCATTGTTATTGTCCAAGTCAAAGACTGTTATAATATCAGGGTTATTTTACTTCTTTCCATTATTAATTTTCCCCCATTTTCTTCACACTATCCCCAGAATGTTTTACTTCCACCCTTTTAACCTGAAAAGGAAAACCTAAGGCCAGCACATGCCGGAAATGAAGGTGCCTGACTGAGCCTCTTTAAAATACTACTACACCTTGCCATGAAATAACACTTTGGACTGCTATCCAAAAACTCTAGTCATCTTTTTCCTGCATGTAGACAGATCAATGATGGTACCTGCCTCCCTCTCAGTCACAGAAGGGAAAATAAATGCTTCCTCTATGTGATCTGTCTGCCTCTTGGCCCCCCTCTGTCACATCCGATTGGACCTAAAAACAGCCAGTTCATGGGCTTACCTGTGAAGGCATGAAAACCAGGCATGAAAAAAAGGGTACAGACTGTGTGATTCCTTCTATATGACATCTGAAAAAGGCAAAACTATGCAGACAGTAAAAGAACCAGTGGTTGCCAAGAAGAAGGGATGAACAGATAGAGTACAGAGAATTTTTAGGGCAGTGAAAATACTCTGTATACCAGATGGTGGATACATATCATTATACATTTGTCCAAGCCCATTGAACATGCAACACCAAGAGTGAACTTTAGCGTAAACTATGGACTTTGGGTAATAATGGAAAGTCAATGTAAATTCAGGGATTATAATAAATGTACCACCTAGGTGTGGGATATTGATAGTGGGGAGGCATGCATGTGCACAGACAGGTGGTATATAAGAAACCTCTGGCCAAAACTGGTTTGGCTCGGTGGATGGAGCATTGGTCTGAGTACTGAGGGGTCCCGGTTCAATTCCAGTCAAGAGCGTGTGCCTTGGTTGTGGGCACATCCCCAGTGGGGGGGGGAGGGGGTGGGCGTGCAGGAGGCAGCTGATCGATGACTCTCATCGATGTTTCTGGCTTTCTGTCTCTCTCCCTTCCTCTCTGTAAAAAAATCAATAAAATATATTTAAAGAAAAAAAAAAGAAATCTCTGTATCTTCTGATCAATATTGCTATGAACTTAAAACTTCTCTAAAAAAATCAAGTCTAGCCCTAACCGGTTTGGCTCAGTGGATAGAGCATCATTCTGCCAACTGAAGGGTCCCAGGTTCGATTCTGGTCAAGGGCATGTATCTTGGTTGCTAGCACATCTCCAGTAGAGGGTGTGCAGGAGGCAGCTGATTGATGTTTCTCTCCCATCGATGTTTCTAACTCTCTATCCCTCTCCCTTTCTCTCTGTAAAAAAAAAAAAAAAAAAAAAAAAAAAAATCAATAAAATATATTTTAAAAATAAAGTCTATTTAAAAACAAAACAAACAAACAAAAAACAAACAAGGCATGAAAAGCTGTATCCAAACAGGAAAAATAGTAACAAAAGAAGCCAACCAGAGTGCCTTGGTCAGAGAGTGGATTTGGAAAATACGAAGAGTCGGTTAGGTGGCAGAAAGAGACACTGAAAGTTTTGAAAGAGCAGGTATGAGTCTACATTACTCCTAAGCAGTAAGGAAGGCAGGAACAGACCAGTCAATGGTAGGTAGCAGCAGGAAAAGAAGAGCAGAAAAGAATGGAGCAGAGCTGAGTTAGCAGCATGGCAGGAAACTGTGGTCACTGGCTGCTGAGAGGCAAGGTGAGACCCTACTTCCTGGTCAGTTTCCCCCAGGCTCTGCAGGAGGGCAGTTCCGGTACATGAGTTTCCTATCATCCTGTGCATATTTAAAAAACACAAACCCTATTGCAGGAACCCAAGTCTGGCTCTCTTTTTAATAGAAAAGTGCTGAATATACACAATTTGAAAACTCAACCTCATCACATCTGGGGGATCTTAACCTTCCTGCACAAAAGGGAGCAGCGAAGTGGAGAGGAGCCTGAAGGTCACAGGCAGGAGCCTTGAGTTCTAATCCAGCCCTGCTACTAATCTGCATGGTAATCTTCAGTAAGGAGCTCGTTATCTCTAAACCTATTACTACTTCAACCAGGGAGTCCAGTTGGACCAGACGCATTCACTTGGGAACTATTAATCTAGTGCCTGCTATGTGGCAGGTCCAGTGCTGGCTGACGAGCATAACAGTGAACTAAGCAGAGTTTTTGCTTTTCAGGCTTATGTTCTAGTTGGTGAAGAGGTAAAAAAAAAAAAAAAAAAAAAATTATCACTAAATTGTATAATGTTACTGCTACCTTTAGAGAATTCAATTGGGGTTAATGAGGAGGGACACAGAATCTGGTTGGTGAAGGCGGCCTCACAGAAACCTTGCTGGGGACATGGAGTCCCTCTCCAGATGAAGCAAGGGCATGAAATGGCCAGGCAAGGAAAGAAAAGAATGGCCCATGTGATGGTAATTTTATGTATCTACCTGATTAAACTATATTCCCAGTTATTTGATCAAACACTAATTCAGGTGTTGCTGTAAAGTATTTTGGAGATGTGGTTAACATCTATACTCCGTTAATGTTCAATAGCAGCCTGTACGTCCTCCACACAGTTCTCAGCATGCTGTATTGTCTACCAGTTCCATGTCATCATGATCTCTTCATGAGGTTAAGAACCTTGAGATCTTTGCTATTGTAATTTCTGTAAGTTGTTCTAGCAAGTTAGAGAACAAGAGGGCCCCCAAATTTATAGCCTGTTGGTCATAAATGGGGGTGGCCTGGGGACCACCAAAATGAGGACAGTCTTTTGGAGGATGGACCCCTTAACTTGCGGGATTTGTGCTAACTCTGGTGGTTAGTGCCAGAATTGAATTGTAATACCCTAGTTGGTATTGGAATGCCTATCCTGACTCTTCCAGTGGAGCCTGCTTCATGGTGCCAAAAACCTGGGGCCCCAACAAAGACTGGATCTGAAATACAGTTGGCAAAGCCTCCTCTAACGGAGGTCCATAAGGTAGCAGCAGTGCTTCATGTCTTTTCTCATGAAAGGAGCATTATTTTAAAAGTGATGGTGATACTGGACATGTACTTTTAGGCCTGTGTTAGGAAGTTCTGAATACATAGGTATGGTAGAATGAGGTTGTGTGAGTGAGGACAAGTTTCATTTAAAGATGTTGCCTTTTTAAAACCTTGATAACTATCAAAGAATACATTCCTAAGGACTATTCCATGGGAACAAATTAAAGAAAATATCTGTGAGAAATGCTCAAGGCAACAGAGCCTTAGAATTCAAAACCGAGATGTTGACATAGGGGTATATTTTAACATGTTCTTGTGAATTTTTAAAAGTCTGTTTTGGCCGGTTGGTTTGATAACGAAGGCTGGCTTTGCCAGTTAACTTTTAAGTTCTAGAGTACATCCAGTGATTGAGCTAAATCTGTAGTTCCAAGGTTTTAAAATTATATACTTAAAGCTCATGATAAAATAAATAATTTTAATAAATAATATTGTATTGATATTAGCAAAAGGTTTGTAGAAATGTTAATATCTTTATTTTCTCAACTCTCAGTTAAAAAAATAAGGTGCCTTGAAATGAAAGAGTTACAGAATAATTATTAATAATTAGAGATCTTTAAAAAGCCTTTTTGGTATACTTCCAAGAAATTGAGAAAGTGAATAACTCAAACAAAGAAGAATGTGCCTGATGATAAATCATAAAAAATAATGTTTAGTAATAGAAGACTATGTGATTTTTAGCATTTATCTTGGAAGGAGATTAAAATTTTGAGTGACACTGCTATTAGAAAATGTTTTCCACATTTACCTATTTATTTGGACAGATTTTCTCAGGGTTTATGACTATAAAAACAAGCTATGAATAAAACTGATGATGAATCTTATCTTATCTAGCAATAACTAATATTCCTCTGCTAACATGTGAACTATTGACAAAAATATAGCACCATTCATCTCACCAAAAGATGCATAATAAAATATGTCATAGAAGGTTATATAGGACTAACATTTTTATGGATAAAACTAAAGGCCCAGTGCATGAAATTAGTGCATGGGAGGAGAGGAGCCTGAGATCACAGGCAGGAGCCATGAGTTCTAATTCAGCTCAGCCTGCTCCCTCTCCAATCCAGGATCCCTCTCACAATCCTGGACAGTTGGCTCCTAATCGCTCACCTGCCTGCCTGGTCACCCCTAACTGCCCCCCTCTGCTGACCTGGTCGCCTCCAACTGCTCCCTCCCACCGACCTAGTCACTTGTCACTGCTCCCCCCCCCCCCCAGCAGCCTAATCACCCCCAACTGCAACCCCCCACTGGTCTGGTTGTCCCCAATTGCCCCCCCCCCCCATCAGCCTAGTCACTGCTCATAGCCACCCTGCTGGTCTGGTCACCCCATGCAGCCTGCTTGTTCAGTCATTTGGTTGTCCCTCAGGCTGGCCCTAGGTGGCTGGGCAGTCGACATCCGAGGCTTACCTGTACCTCGGGATGGCCTTGAGTGGCTGGGAGGCTGAGGGGACTGGGCACTGCCATCTTGTGGCTGTGGATGCCACCATATTTGTGAGTGTGTTGGTCAATTAGCATATTTTCTCTTTATTAGATAGGATTATAAACTTTGGACAAAATATAAGAACAGTTCCAGTCATATACCACATAAACCATGTTTTGGTCAGTGATGGATCACATATATCACAGTGGTCACATCTCTCTATATAAAAGCCTAAGCGACCATCCAACCATTCAACTGGTAGCTTGAAGCACACTAACCACCAGGGGGCAGACTCTCAACACAGGAGCTGCTGAGCTCAGTGACTTGGGAACTGCCATTGTCAGGTGATGCACCCAGAACCAGAGAAGAGGGAGCCTGATTCCAGGGTGTGTCACCCGAGAACCACCCTCTCGCAATCCAGGATCCCCCAGTGGATGTCAGAGAGCCGATTTAGGCCCAATCTCCGCAAGCCAGGTCAAGGGACCCCACCAGGCCTCTAGTAAGATTATAATGGAGCTGAAAAATGCGATCACCTAGTGATGCCATATCTGTTATAACAATAGTGCAATGTGTTATAGTTGCCTACAGTATTCAATACAGTAACATGTTGTACAGGTATATAGCCTTGTTGCAATAGGATATGTCATTTAACCTAGGTGTGTAGTAGGCTATACCATCTAGGTTTGTGTAAGTGTATACTCTGTGATGTTTGCACAACAATAAAATTGCCTAATGAGCCATAGCCAGTTTGGCTCAGTGGATAGAGTGTCGGCCTGTGGACTGAAGGGTCCTAGGTTTGATTCTGACCAAGGGCATATGTCCAGGTGGTAGGCTTGATCCCCAGTGGGGGGCATGCCTAAGGTAGCCAATCAATGATTCTCTCTCATCATTGATGTTTCTCTCTCTCTCTCCCCCTCTCCCTTCCTCTCTAAAATCAATAAAAATATATTAAAAAAATAAATAAAATTGCCTAATGATGCATTTGTCAGAGCATATCCCCATCGGTAAGTGATGCATACTTATACTTGAAGACATGAGAAAGTAATCAAAAGCCATCTGGCAATAACTGAAGAGATGGCCACTCTTCAAAGAATTGAAATATAATGAGTATAATTTATGCTCATACATCTTTTCATCGGAAAGTATTACTCAGTTTGCACTGTAAAAGGCAGCTGGAACTCAATAAAAAAGCCACTGTCTTAATGGCTTAAGCCTTAAGGAATTAACAGATGAAGTAGGGGCTTCCAGAGCAGCTAGAAATTGAAGGGGGGGAAGGGAGGAACAAGGGGAGAGCGTTCCAAAATTTATACGTGCGCTCTGCCCAAATCCTTGGCTGACCAATTAATGGGATGATACAAATTAATAAAAAGCAAAAGTTGAGGAACTAGAAAACAGAAAATCAATGGTACAAGAGATAGGTTTATTTGAAGATTAAAAAATGTGATAAACTTTTAGCTAGATTAGTCAGGGGGGAAAAAAGAAAGAAAATGCCAACTACCAATATCGGAGTGTCTGAATAAAAGACAAGGTATAACCATTATGGCTTGTCTCAGTTTTGGTTCTTATAAGGGTATTGCTTGTATCACATGATTTCACACATCTAGGGGACATGATGAACAACATAAACTGATGAATAAAAACAGAGCGGGAGCCAGAGAAGCAATGATCGGACTGTCAAACCTCAGAGGGAAGGTAGGGGAGGGTGGGGGCGAGAGGGAGAGATCAACAACTGGATTTGTATGCATCCATATAAGCCTAACAGTGGTCATGGACAAAAGGGAAGTGGGGCATACGTGGGGAGAGGTTTGGGATGGGAATGAGGGGATGAGGACAATTATGTAATACCATAATCAATAAAGAAATTTTAAAAATTAAAAAAAAATTAACATAGTTAAAAAAAAAAAAGACAAAGTCCTTTCGTGAATTTCTAAGGGCCAAATGTTAGCAGAAATGTACAGGTGGACTGAGGCAAACGCTGTGAGGGAAATCTACAGTGGAAACAGGACGACATAGAATGGAGGGAGTACGCTAAGGAAGTAACGGAACTCTGCCCCAACAGCTCCGCGAGGTGCACCTTCAGCCTTCCCCACCCGCCTTCCCCAACGCTCAAAGCAGGGGAGGTTTCTAGTCACGTGCCGTGCCCCGCCCACCGACGCCCGCGCCCCGCCCACCAACGCTCGCGTCCCGCCCACCGACGCCCGCGCCCCGCCCACTAACGCCTGCGCCCGCCCACCGACGCCCGGGCTCTTCCGCGGCAGGCGCAGGCGCGCGGCGGGACAAGGTGGGGCGCGGCGAGCGGCGGGGCGGGACCTCCGCTGGGCGGGAACCTGCCCCGCCGCAAGGTAGTGAGGTGGCTTCGTCTAAGCCAGCTGCCCCGGTGTCCCCGCGATGCCGAGTCCAGACCCGGACACCCCGCCTCTCTGAGCCCCACCGGTCTCGGTGCGGAAAGCACAGAGCGGGACCCATGGAGGAGTCCCCCGAGCCCGAGCGGCGGGCGGCCGCGGGCGGCGCTCTCCTGGACGGGGAGGACGAGGAGCGCGAGCCGCTGCTGCCGCGGATCGCCTGGGCCCAGCCGCGGAGGAGCGCCCCGGGCACCGCCGTGAGGATGGTGGAGGCCGCCCAGAAGGAGGGCTTGGCCTCCCTCAGCGCGGTCGACGACAAACTGCTGTTCGGGCCCAAGGACTCGCCCCGCTGCCCCTCCCTGGATTTGGGGCTCCCGAGGAGCTCGCCCACCCACGGGGGGGACTGCGACCATTCCCTGAGTTCAGGTGGGACTCGGCTCTCCCGTCCTCCCCGCGACCCTCCCAGGCCGGCCGGCCGCCGCTCAGCTCCCCTCCCCTCCCCGGGTCCCCGCTCCGGGCCTCCCGCCGGCCCCGGCCCCCTTCTCCGGGTCTCACACCCACACTTGTGTGGTAGGAAAGGCAGGTCGCCGAGCTTCCCGGCCGGGACACCAGCCGGGGACCCTCCGCTGCTCAGACCCGGACACCTCCCCGGCCTCTCTCTCCTGCTCCCGGGTGTTCCGCCCCATCTCCAGGGGCTGCTTCACCTAAGGGCTGTGGCTGTCCCAAACCCTGACCCCCCAGCCCTCCCTGGAGCGGGAGCCTCAACTTTTAGCATCACACACCGAAGGAAGCGTAACACTGTAAAGTGCCGTTACGTTATTGGCCCAAGTTTGGCGTTGAGTTTTGGGTTAAGAACCCTGAGCCATCAAAAAAAAAAAAAAAGTTCCCCGAATTTTGAGCTTGCAACACGGTGCAGTAACGAATGTCCAGTCGCCGCTGGGATACGTTTCGAAAACTTTTTTTTTGCTGTTAAATGTTATTGTGATTGTGACGTTGGCCAGAGGGGGCAGAGGCAGTTGAATTTCTGTACCTATTTTCTCTCCTGCAGTGTGTTTGTTTTGTTTTTTCTTGCTTCATTTCTATTTACCTTAAGAAGAAGAAGAAGAAGAAGAAGAAGAAAAATTGTTATTATTAAGCGGACTGATAGCCTCAGGTGAAAAAGAAGGTAACTGAAATGATGTTGAAAGTTAGTAAAGTTTAGGGACACTCCTGCAGGCATGGATATTAAGAAAGCAAGTTTTTTGACATGCCAAGAGTAGACTTGTGAGAGTCCTAGCTAAAGACGAGACAAGCTAGTTTGTAAAATTGTGCTAACACCTGTGTGCTAGTGGTTTGGAGGGTTTAAATGAGATGGTTGGTGTGTGCCCTGTGCCATAGCTTAAAAAAACACCTGGTTTTCATTAATACTTTCCGGAATCGTTAGATTTTACCTCTGCTGCTGCTAGTACATTAACAGGCCTTCTACATTATGAAGACTTTTAGAGAGATTAGGTTATTTAAATTGTAGGTGAACTTAAGAGTCAACATATTCTAGAGTAAATAAATCAGAGAGGCCTACGGGAAGCAGACTTTCCAACTCAAGGGTTTCACTAATAATTAAGCTTTAGCAAACTGGTTCGGAGGTGCAGGTCTGCCATCATTATAATGTCAGCTAATGGATGCATCGACAGGACAACATTTAACAGAACAAGCATGAAGTTGGAACCACATCGCAAATGGACCCACATTCCCCTAGCTACATTGATAATTTGGGTATATATTACGTAGAATCCAGTCTGTGAAGTAACTTAAGATCCTTGTGGTTAGCTTGCCTTTTTCTACCCCAAAGTTAATCTGTGTAGCTATATTTTAAGAGCCTAAAACCTTAAAAGGGTGTTTATTCTGTGAAAGTGAGGTTTTCTAAATAATATGAAGGCTAGAAAAAGTAAAAAGAGGGATAATGTACTCAGAATACTAGGACAAATGGATTAATAAAGAGAATTCCTACCTTTTTAAATAACTTCTGTCACAGTTTATGGTTTAAGGTCTTTTTTTGTAAACTTCATAAAATCTTACTACAGCACTGCAAGTAGATATCCCGCCCCCACTCCCTGTTGTGAGGATTGAAAATGAATAAAACTGTAATGACTAGTAGTTGGAGAACCTCAGAGGTCAGCCAAAGTATCCAGGAAGTGGTAAAGCCAGGCCTACATTTTTTTTTTTTCCATTTTGCTGTGCATCCCCAAGTGTTATAAAATAGTTGTTACTTTTGATGGTTTATTATGGCGGTCTTATTTTGATGTATTTAAAAGTAATTCTGAATTGTAAATGTTATTTTACAAATTTTAAACCAGTCTTCTAAAAATTTATGATTGAGTAATTTAACTAGATTTTTAAGTTTAGTTATTTTTCAGTGAGGACATTAACTTCCTTTGTCCTTTCCATCCATTTTCCACAAAGCCACCTCTCTAGTTTCAATAAATTCTTGCCTGTAGTTTAATAGTAGCATAATTTGTGACTATCCTGTTTATGTAATTTGTGTACTTTAACTAGTGATGGGTGTCATGTGTCTCATCTTTAACAAGGCATTTGACAAAGACTAGAACCAGCATAAACCAGAGTCGTTGGATCAGTGTCAAAGTAGAAGGATTAGTGGCACTCCCTGTCCTGTCATTTTAATCAGTGAATTGGAGAATAATAAAGGTGGTAATAACTAATACCTACATAACAGTAAATGCAGGGTATCCTATAAAATAAAAGGGTAATATGCAAGTTGACCCTAACGGCAGAATGACCGCTCTCGACCAGTCACTATGAGACCTACTGACCATCTCTTGGTCCCTTTCCTTGCAGGCTCCCATCGGCTGATAGCGAACAGGGAAACCAGAGGTGGGTGGTGGGGAACACTAGTGGCGCCAGGCCGAGGCCCGCACCCCACCAGTCACCCCACACACACAGGGCAATCCGCAGCGGGGCCACCAAGTGGATGGAAACAGCCAATCTCTCAGTTCCTCCCCCAGCTGGCAGGCTCCAATCACCTGATGGCGAATGCGGAACTGGGGGTGGGTGGCAGCGGGGTGGGGCCGACTGCAGGCAGCTGAGAAAGATGGTTCTGATCTAAGGCTATGCCTAGGGACCATACCTATGCACCAGGCCTCTAATAGTTCTATGTGCATCATTTATTACTCATAACTGACCCTATGAAGTGAGTACTATTTTTTATTCTCATTTTAAGGAAGCAGAGACAGATGAAGTGACTGATATGAGCACATATCAGTTTTGTTAAGAGAGCCTAACAAGAGAACAGAGGTAGAATTCACAAAGAGCTACTAAAGTAAAAGGAAATGTGTTTTTATAAGCCATTTAGTGATTCATGGTGGCTTATAAATGTTGGAACAAAATAAAATCACTTAAAAGTAAAGATACATTTTTATATATTATAGAAGTGTACACTTGAAACCTATATGATCTTACCAACCAATGTTGCCCCAATAAGTTTAATAAAAAATAAATAAAAGTAAGGAGAAAAGATGAGAATGGGGAATAAGGATAATAAATTACATAAAATGAAGGCTGGATAAGTACATAAATTGCACATCAGATACTTGATGCAGGCAGCCAAAAAATTTGATTTTAAGATTACTGAGCAGCCAGCTTGAGAGAAATATAATCACTGAGCCCATACAAGTTAAAACAAACATTATTTGAAAAAAAAAAAAAAAAAAAAAAAACACGCAGAACTGACAAATGATAGCCTATCATGTATTCTCTTGGAGAAGAGACTATATGTTGAATAATACCTTTGTCATAAAAGTGATTGATTTTATACTATTCCTTGTAACTTCCCTGAAGCCCATTTCAATAGAAGTAATTCTACTGGGTGGTGCTATCAGCATTTCTGGATCTAGATTCAAGATGCTGATAATTTGGCTTAATTTAGAAGAAGTTATTAGAAGAGTAGAAGTTCTATGTGTCTGAACAATTCTCCATAATAGCTTTTGAAAGGTAGTAAGCAATTGTGTGTTGGAGATTCCAGTAATAAGAATAAATCTATTATTTATTTTCCATTTATTGCAGAGATTCAGCATTCATGAAATGTTTGAGTGCCTTCTGGGTATTAGTAGAAACGGAGGTCTTGGGAAATCAAATGGAATCTGGTCATCAGCCTTGTCCCCACATAGCTTTGTAGCCTAATGGAGGAATTGGTCAATTAAAACAAACAGTTCTAATAGATTGAAATAAGTGCTTGATGGGGCAAGCTGAGGGTTCCATTAAGCTATGCCCTACATTTTTAGGGGCCTGGGAAGACTTAGCTGAGGAAGTTGCATCCAATATGAGAACTAAAGGATGAATAGCACTGAGGCAGGGTTCAGGTCAAGAAACTTATGAACCTAATAATGATTACTCTAGCACTTAAATAATACACTTATTCAATTCATTATTAAATATCACCTCTTCAGGGATACACAGTGAACAATAAAGACAAAGTTCCTTTTTAGTGATTTTCATGTGGTAGATTAGAATTATTTGGAATTAGCATATCAATTGTATAGCCATGACTAAAATCCTTAGATTACTTTTTTAAAATATGGAATTAAGTGTTTATTTAGTGCCTGATATGTTCCAGGAACTTCAAAAGTGCTGGCCATCAGTGGTGAAAGAAATTCTTGTCTTCTTGGAGCTCACAAAATAAGTAAATTATATGTTAAGTGAAAAGAAAATTAAAGTGGAGGCTAAGGGAGATTGGGCAGCATCTTGGAGACCATTATAAGGACTCGTACTTTTTCTTTAAATGAGACAGGAAACCATTGTGCTGTTTCGTACAAAGGAATGGTATGATCTGATTTATTTTAAAAGGATTACTATAATTTCTCTGTTGAATATAGAAAGGGCATGGGTGAAAGGAAGACCAGTTAGGAGACTTGTAATAACATAGGTGAGAGTTGATAATGACTTGATTCACGTGGTGGAAATGGAGATGGTGAGAGGTGGTTGGATCCTGGATATTTATTTAAGGCAGAGCCATGCAACTTGCTGATGGGTTGGATGTGGGGAATGAGGGAAATTTTATGCAGAGATGAATTACTGAAGAAATGTTCTGGAGTAGTCTCTAAGATAAGGTCTAGTACACAAAGTAGAAGAGTTGATCTTAGAGCTTGGACAGTTCACTGTAGTGATAGATGAATGGATAGGATGTGGGCGGTATATGTGGTGCTGAGGGCTAATGATAATTTTTCTGATTGCTTCTCTTTTCTTAGTGAAATAGGAAGGTAGGTGTTGGGAATCTGAGGAGAGGACAGAGTATGAGGTAGTTATACAGAAGAGTAGGAGAGTCTATAGACCAGGGGAGTTGCCTTAGTTCAGGCTGCTATAACAAAATACCATAAACTGGTGGCTTACCCTACAGACATTTACTTCTCTCAGTTCTGGAATCTGGGAAGTCCAAAATTAGGGAGACAGCATAGTCATATTCTGGTGAAGGCTCTCTCCCTCTCTTGCAAATAGTCACCTTCTCATTGTATTCTTACATGGCAGAGGGAGAGGGAGAGAGTTCTAGGCACTAATCTCTTTATGAAGGCCCTTCCTCATGACCTAATCTAAGCACAATTACCTCTGAAAGGCCCATCTTCCGGTACAATAACAAAGGAAATTAGGGTTTCCTAAGTAGCATGATGCCCACCTGAGGTTTGTGATGATGGGTTTAAAGTGAGCTCAGGCATTGTGTTTGTGTGTGTTTCTCTTGTCAAGTTTAGCCATCTGAGCCTAGTCATGGTGAGCTGATAGTTGGGTTTAACTATGATTGGGGTTTTCCAGGTGACCTGATGAAAGCAGAGAGGAAGAGAGTGATTGTATGATGATTGACCCTAATTTAAGCTGACCAAGGAGGGAAATAAGGGCACAAAGGCGGTGAAGATCAGTGGCAACATGATCACTGCTTTGTAGGTCTCAGTGGGGTGGATGAATTTAGGGGTTCAGGGTACTAGAGAGAGTGATTAGGAAGATATAAGGTGCTTGAAATTCTGAGTATGGAGAGATTATAAATATCCTATATAATAAAGAGGAAATATGCAAATTGACCCTCACGCCCTCACACAAGATGGCTGCCCCCATGTGATCAAAGATAGCTGGCAGGGGAGGATAATTGTTGGCAATCAGGCCAGCAGGGGAGAGCAGTTGGCGGGGGGCGGGGGGGGGGGGGGTTGGGGGGTTGGGGGTTGGGGGACACACACACACACAACGGCGACCATGCCTGCAGGGGAAGGCAGTTAGGGGTGACCGGGCTGGCAGGGGAGGTAAGTTGGGAGCAACCAGGTCTGCAGAGAGGGGCAGTTGGGGGTTACTGGGCCAGCAGGGGAGGGCAGTTGGGAGCGATTGGGCTGGCAGGGGAGCAGTTATGCGTTGATCGGGCTGGCAGGGGAGCAGTTACGCATTGAACGGGCTGGCAGAGGAGTGGTTAAGGAGTGATCAGGCTGGCAGGCAGGTGAGCAGTTAAGAGCCAGCAGTCCTGGATTGAGAGGGATGTCCAACTACTGGTAATCAAACATCCCCTGAGGGATCCCAGATTGGAGAGGGTGTAGGCTAAGCTGAGGAACACCCCCCTCCCCAGTGCATGAATTTCATGCACTGGGCCTCTAGTCTATAATAATCTATAATAATAAAAGCGTAATATGCTGATTAGACCAGACAGCTGAACAACCTTCTGGACATCATTCTGGATGTCCTTCCAGACAACCTTCTGGACAAAGCCGTGGAGGCAAAACAGGTGTTCTCCATAGCAGTCAGAGGCCAAGGCAGAGGCGTGATCAGGCAGGCAGGTGAGCAGTTAGGGGCAATCAGGCAGGCAGAGAGAGGAGTTAGGGGCGATCAGGCAGGCCAACATGCAAGTGGTTAGGAGCCAGTGAAGTGGTCTCGGATTGTGAGAGGGATGTCAGACTCTTGGTTTAGGCCCGATCCCGCAGGGATTCCTAGAAGATCATGCCTAAACCTGCAGTTGATCATCCCCCAAGTTTGTCCTGAATTTCCAGAGGGTACAGACTGAGCTGAGGGACCCTTCCCCCAATCCTGTTCTGTGCATGAATTTCGTGCACTAGGCCTCTAGTTGGTAATAACAGATCTGGGGTGTGACCTTGCAGTTGGAGACTTTGGTAGAATGGAAAACAAAATCACTGGAAGAGAGGAGTTCAAAGTATTGTGTGTAGTAGTGTGATTATTTCATAGGGATCTTGTGTTCTATATGTCATTACCTGAAGCTTAAAGAGATGTGGGGGTAGTGTGGGGGAAAAGGGAGGATCAAAGCAACCTATGTAACATTTAATTATATTTTTATACTTTCATGTCCTAATGTTATTAGCCTGATCCAATATTACAGGTTCACATCATGAGCATTTTCATAGCTGGTCTTTCTTTTTCTTCATGTGCTATATTAACATTGATTTTCTCAATGCAATAATTGTTGGTTCTTCAGAGTTGAATTCATTCGTGGATGATCCAGGGTTTGCTGATGCTATATTGAAAGCGGAGCAAGCAATAGAATTTGGAGTTTTTCCAGAAAGAATCCCTCAAGGTTCAAGTGGAAGTTACTTTGTAAAGGATCCTAAGAGGGTGAGAATTTCACAGACCTACTACCTATAACAGAAATTAGAAAACACTAAATGTGAAGTGATTGTGAGTTTATAAAGATATTTTCTTAATCTGATTGCACCTTCTTTTTAGAAATAAAGGTCAGGTTGTGTGTGTGTGTGTGGGGGGGGTTCCTATTATTTTAATATTTGGTTTCAATCATTTATTGAAATGATTTCAATCTATTCACTTTCAGCTGTAGATTTGTTGTGTTTATCATAAGTCCTTACCTTATAGTAGTCTATAACCCTATTAGCCAAGCAAAGTAGAAGCTTAAACTTTTAAAATCTGTTTAATGTCTTTTCCAAGTTGCTTGATTTTTTTTTTTCAAAGGTTTATTTTATGCTAGGAATATTTTTTCCTGTTATTACAACCAGAGAAGGAGCCTGGGCAGTTTGAAGTTTGAAAGCATTAGAAAGGGAAATGAACCAAAGTGTAATTCTATGGCAGAAAAGAGAAGCTGATATGGGACTTCGTTCTACTTAGTCTAGAATTTTTCTAGTATCTATGTTATCATTTATAAAAACTTTCTGAATGATGCATAGCCAGCAGTTCTTTTTTTTTTTTTTAAGGAGGAACAGAGATTATAATTTCATCCAGATGTGTATTTTTTTTGCATAGATTGAAGTTATATTTTAAAATAAAGTATTTTTTTTTTAGCTTTAAGTATACGTATAAGTAATGTCAGTCTCAGTCTTTATTCTAAATCTTTATTGATTTCTCATTTTGTTCTTGTTGACTTTCTTTTCTTTCTTTTTTTTTTGTAATATATTTTATTGATTTTTAGAGAGGGAGAGGGAATGAGAGATAGAAACATCAATGATAAGAGAGAATCATTGATTGGCTGCCTCCATGCCCCCCTACTGGGGGTCGAGCCCCCAACCCAGGCATATGCCCTTGGCTGGAATCGAACTTGGGACCTTTCAGTCCACAAGCTGACGCTCTATCCATTGAGCCAAACCAGCTAGAGCATCTTGTTAACTTTCTTACTAGTGGTTTAGACTTTTTACATTATAAAGCAATTGCATACTTAAAATAATAGTAAGATTTTTACTTCTTATCTAAGGGTAATTCAGCCCCTAACTTTTTTTTTTTTTTTTAAGTGTACTCTACTGATTTTTTACAGAGAGGAAGAGAGAGGGATAGAGTTAGAAACATCGACCAGCTGCCCCCTGCACAACCCTCACTGGGGATGTGCCTGCAACCAATGTACATGCCCTTAACCGGAATCAAACCTGGGACTCCTCAGTCCGCAGACCGACGCTCCATCCACTGAGCCAAACTGGTTTGGCCAGCCCCTAAATTTAATATGAGTATATGTTATCAGACCAGTAATAAAGATTATAGACTATAAGATATCCATGAGCAAATTTTTTTAAACTAGAAACTTTATTTAAAATTGGTTCATAGCCGAGGCTGGTTTGGCTCAATGGATAGAGCGTTGGCTTGGGGACTGAAAGGTCCTGGGTTTGATTCCGGTCAAGGGCATGTACCTTGGTTGCGGGCATATCCCCAGTAGGGGGTGTGCAAGAGGCAGCTGATCGATGACTCTCTCGCATCGATGTTTCTAACTCTCTATCTCTCTCCCTTCCTCTCTGTACAAAATCAATAAAATATTAAAAAATAAATAAATAAAATTGGTTCATAAAAAAATAATTGGAAAAAAGATTAGGGTCAGAGAATCTGACAACATAAATGTTTACGATAGCCTATTATTACTTTCATATTTTATGTTTGTCACCTGTGTAGAGAACACATGTTGTCATTAGATTTATTAATTTAACATGATTGAATGCCTGCCGTGTGTCAAGTACTGTTCTGAGTTTTTGGGATACAGTTCTAAGACAGTTCCTGCCCTTTTAGAATGTACATTGAGTGAGGAAAGTAGATAATAAGCAAAATAACTTATACTTTGGATATTTAACAGATACTGAATAATAAATATTTGATCTAGATCAGTAGTGTTTACACATTTTAAAATCAGTGGGATCCTTTAATAAGTTGGAAGTCCAGTAATATAAAGCAGGTGGCATAGAAGTCTATCTGGTTAAGTGTCATGAGGTCTTAGAGCCCTGGCCTCACCTTCCCTCTCGCCTTCTCCAGGGTTTCTCAGAGCACAACTTGAAAACCACTAGCCCCAAGGATTACTGATTTTAGACTGTTAAATGAGAATGAATGTAAAAATGGAATTGGAATTAAATCCTTTGATATTTAAGGGTTTTATGCCCAAGTCTGTGGTGGGAAGATTTATCAGAATGAACTTTACGGATGATTACTTCTATATTAGAAGTCTAATAAAATTTTCTACTTTTTTCCCTATAGAGAATTATTGGTGTGTTTAAACCCAAATCGGAAGAGCCTTATAGTCAACTGAATCCAAAATGGACCAAATATATTCATAAGGTCTGCTGCCCTTGCTGCTTTGGCAGAGGCTGCTTGGTTCCTAACCAGGGATACCTTTCTGAAGCCGCTGCCTCCCTAGTGGATGAAAAGCTTCATCTGGGCATCGTACCAAAAACAAGGGTAAAGGAGAATTTGTTTTTAAGCATGGACTTTGGTTTACAGCCTACTTCTCTGAACATATTTCTAACGACAGAGCCTAAAATTGAGCTCCCTTTTTTGTTAATTCAGAGTCATGAGGGATTAACAAATCGATTCCAGTGTAGAGCCACTAAGTACTCAAGGGAATGTCTCTTGCATATATGAGCTGAGGTGATGTTAACAAAAGAGGAAAAAGAACTAGTTTTTAAAAAGCAGGTAAAGATCAGGGATCTAGAAATTCTGTTGAAGGTAGAGATAACTAATGTGCTCAAAAGACTGTTTTTACTTGGAAAACTTCCTCAAAATATTCATTCCTAATTGTACATTTCAAGACTGTTCCTTCCTTCCTCTACTGGTTAATTTTAGGCTGCTTCTTTCAGAGAGAAAGATGTGTCATTTCATTGACTGCAAATTCCCTTAGCCTTTCCATTTTAGATCCTCTCTGAGGCATTTCTTGTAGGATTAAAATTTGCTAATTTATAGTATTCAATTGAGTTTCATAGTGTATATGAATATAAATAATATTATGCAAAGTCTAATAACTTTTTCTAAACCATATGTTTCTAGGTGGTTTGGCTTGTCAGTGAGACATTTAACTACAGTACAATTGACCGTGCAAAAGCTAGAGGCAAAAAGTATGCTTTAGAGAAAGTGCCAAAAGTAGGGAGAAAATTTCACCGAATAGGACTGCCTCCTAAGGTAAGTTACTGTGATAAGCTTTATTTGGGGGCCAATTCAGCACCTATTACCTGAGCTCCATGTGCTGGGTATTATAGTAAAGAAAACACTTTTTTCATCTGCAAAAGCTTTATAGTAAAGAAGCAGTCTCAATGCAAAATAGTAAGTGCCAGGAACTCAAAATAGAGGAGGGATATATAACCCATTTTTGAGGACTAGGAAATGTTTACAAGACATTATAACTTTATAAAATAATGGCTAAAAGCACAGATCCAGAGTCAAACTTCGATTTCACTCCCAGCCTCTCTACCAGTTAGCTCTGAGACCTGAGGCTAGTTCCTTACTATCCAAGCCCCAGATTTTATTAAATGAGGGAATGATCGAACCTACTTCTTAGGGTTGTGAGGGTAAAATGAAGAAATTTCTGTCAAGTACTTGATATAGTTCTAGTCGCACATACAAAAGTAAATAGTAGTAACTATGTTTACTCACTACATGTTAGCTTTTGTTTTTTCTTACCACTTTTAAATAAAATTAAGGGATGATTAGCAGCTAGCTAAGCAAGGATGGGAAGGGTTAATGGGAAAGGTATATTAGAAAAAGATCTAAGGTTTGTTGTTGTTGTTGTTGTTTGACCTGCAGTTTTGTTGTTACAGCTGTGCATTTATCTAGATAAAAGAATTTGAATAGAAATTCATGGTCAGTCTAACTCATTTTTAAAATTGTACTCAAAGTAAGCAAGGAGTTGGAAAATTTTTACAAGGCCTGCTACTCCTTGGATATGCTGAAATAGTATGACTAAAAAAGAATATTATTTACATATTTATGACTACTAGGACTTAATTATCAGTGCTTTAGAGAAAACCTTTAGGGAATCATTAAAAGTTTATGCCAACAAGAAGAACATAAATTGTTAAGAAAGGGTAAGAAATACATTTTCTTTGTGATGATTTGTTTGTATTTATGAGGCCAACTAGGTTACCCCTTATCTGTGTGTTGTGTGCTGTTTATTTATTAAATACTATTTTATTGATTTCTGAAATAGGAAGGGAAAGGAAGAGAGAGAGAGAAAGAGAGAAGCATCAATGTTTGAGAAACACCGATTGGCTGCCTTCCACATGCTCCCACTGGGATTGAGCCTGCAACCTGGACATGTTCCCTGACTGGGGATGGAGCCAGTGACCTCCTGGTGCATGGGTGGATGCTCAACCACTAAGCCACACACAGGCTGGGCTGTTGTGTACTATTTAAATTTGTATTTCCTTTAAGAGTAACAACAATAATTTAGTGGTAGAAATGCTTTTATTCTAAAATAGCTGCTATGCCTTAAACATTTTTTATTAGCTATATATTTATGTGATTGTTTAACATTAGTGTGTAAAAATAGTATTCTTGATAAATATGGCTTATCTAAATTAGTGTTAAACCTTCTATTTTTCTTGTGTATTTTATCATACTGCTGAGAAATGTAAAAAATAATTTCTTTGCTCTTGTACTTTCTTTTCTAACTGTAGTTCTTAAAATTATAGATTGGTTCCTTTCAGTTATTTGTTGACGGTTACAAGGAAGCTGAATTTTGGCTTAGGAAATTTGAAGCTAACCCTTTGCCTGAGAATACTAGAAAACAATTCCAGTCGCAATTTGAGAGATTAGTGGTTTTGGATTACATCATCAGAAATACAGGTATTAAAGTTCTCTCGTTTGTTCACTCAAATCTTGTTAACTTTCCAACTATATTCAATTCCTGTCATCCAAATCAAAGACATAAGGTTTTGATGCAGAAGTCTTGAGACCACTTTTTCTTTACCTGCCTTAGGAAAGAGAGATGCAGTGGTTCCTGATCTGTTTGGCAGAATTGGAGATACTGATTCATAGCAGGCTCCTGTCTTGGTGATCATGATCAGTTCCTATCCATAGAGTTGTGTTTCTTGGCAGCCAGGACAAAGCCAGTTAGAAATGATGTCTGCATCATATGAATAATTAAAACTTGATTATATAAATTATTTTAGATGCTCATGTTGACTATAGATAACTTAGTATAGCCTATAAATACATTAAACTCTTAATTTTTTATGCACTGAAGGGAACAGTGATGTAGGTAATGTAGCATAGTGGTTTCCAAATGTGGTTTTTGGCCTATCAAGGTCAGGGTTATGTGAGGACTTGTTACATCTTCTAGTAGCCCACCCTAGACCTGGCACAGAATCTGCATGTGGGGGCCAGAAGTTTGGGTTTTAACAAGTCCTCCAGGTAATTCTGCTGCACTCTGAAGTTTGGGAACCACAGGTTCAAATAATCGCTCATTTATATTGGTTTCTAAACAAATAATATATACTTTTCTAGATTTAAAATCTTAATTAATATGGTTTTTGGTTAAAGTTAAAATTAGTATAGAGTCTAGACTACTCCTTTATGACATTAGGTGAGAGTGTTACCATATTTCTGGTAATAGGGTTAGATGCTTTTTCTTTCTAAGGCAAAGAAAAATTATCCCCGATTTTAATAACCTTGATTTAATAGCTTTGACAATCATTGTATCTACCTCATAGAGTTGTTATGAGGATTAAATGAATTAATATATGTTGCCCAGCATGTGTGGTTCAGTGGTTGAGTGTATGAATCAAGAGGTCATAGTTCATTTCCTTGTCAGGGCACATGCCTAGATTTAAGGCTTAATCCCCAATAGGGGGTGTGCAGGAGGCAGCCAATCGATTCTCTCTCATCATTGATGTTTCTATCTCTCTCACTCACTTCCTCTCTGAAGTCAATAAAATATACACTGAGTGGCCAGATTATTATGATCTCTCAACGTATAATAATCTGGCCACTCAGTGTATAGGTATGTTAAGCACTGGCAAAATGTCTTGCACAGGTAAATGTCAGCTAACATTTTTTAATTTGTAACATTTTTGTTGTGTTAAATTGTAGCTTTAATGTGTAAATATATGTCAGATAACCAATGACAGTTGAAAATCAAGAAGTGACTATATTTTCCCCTTTGATATTAAGCTATGATATCCATAGAAAAACAAAAGTAACAGATTTTTGTTTTATTTTGTTTTGCTATTTTGAAAGACAGGGGAAATGATAATTGGTTAATCAAATATGAAAAGCAGAAAGATGGAAAGGAAATTAAGGTAAGGAGATTTAAAAAGAATACATATCTATATATGTGTACATACACACACAATTTCTGCAAAAGATTCCTTGAAGCTATTCTTCATAATTTTCTCATTTCCTTCACTTAGATCCTTGGTTTTTATCTCTTTTTTCTGTGTGGTTTTTTTTCCCTTCATCTTTTTTCTTTTTTTTCCCTTCTTTATACTAGTATTTTTTAATTCAATTCTTTTTAAACATCTCATTACAACTTTATTTTTTATGTTGCATTAGAATACAATGATTCCAAATTGGTACCATACTTTTTATAGAGCTTGAGAAATTTTTGTAGGACCAGTTTTATTTTGCTTTTATGTAATAAAGGCTTCTGGCATTTTGGGTCATGTTTTCATATTACTAATTCACTTCTTTCTCTGAGTCTTATGAATCAGTATTAGGACATATAGTACTATGGAATATGTGTGCTTTACCTGTGCATCATATACATTGTACTTAAAAAAATGTACTACTTATATATGAAGCTGGGTTTAGTGTACACATAATGGACTGCATAGATCCATAATACTACCAATAGGATAGAATTTAGATCATTTTTTGTTGACTTTGACAAAAATTTTAAATATTTACATAATTTTAAATATTTGGATAAAAGATATTTTCAGAATAGTTTTACTGGTTTAAAGCAATCTAAACATTTTAGAAAGTTCTAACTAGTTAAAAAAAGTTATTCCTCCAATACTTACAATCTGTGTTATCATCACTTAAAGCTATGGCATCACTCTAGAAAGTTTCTATATTTTTCAGTGTTTATCAAAGAAATTTAAACTTCATAGTCATAGTACTTAGCAATAAAAAGAACAAACTCAGGCGTAATGTGGATGAATCTCAAAATCCTGCTGAATGAAAGCATCAGTGAAAGAAGCTGCACACAAAGATAACATACTGTCTGATTCCAGTTTATAAAACTCCAAAGAGTACAAACTAATTCCTATGGCAGAAAGCAGTCTGTAATTGCCTGGGGGTCAGGTGGAGGGAGGGAGGGACTGCAAAGGGACACAAGGAACTTTTGGGTAAAGGTTTAACCTCTATTAGTGCTTATCAAATTGTACACTTAATATGTGAAGTTTATATTATGTTTGAATTATACCTCAATAGAGTTGTAAGCAGAAAAAAATGATAGATATAAAAATAAATGCCAGTTATAGCAGAAATGGGTTTAAAGTACAGACTTAAATATACATATTTATATTGGTATATCTTGAGCAATTAGATTTTACTGAAGACTTCATTATTTTGCTTTTAAGTATTTTGTGCATTTTCATTGAGATAGTTGATATAAACTAAAGGAAATAAACATGACATATATCACACAAACCTTTACTCTAATACTTTTAAATTTAAATTTGTTTAATTTATTGGGGTGACACCCTATCTAATAAAAGAGTAATATGCAAATTGACCATCACTCCAACACATAAGATGGCTGCCCCGATGTGGTCAAAGATGGCTGTCCCCATGTGGACACAAGATGGCCACCACAAGATGGCCAGCAGGGGAGGGCAGTTGGGAGGGACCAGGCCTGCAATGGAGGTCAGTTGTGGGTGATCAGGCCAGCAGGGGAGGGCAGTTGGGAAGGATCATGCCTGCAAGGGAGGGCAGTTGGGGGCAATCAAGCCTGTAGGGGAGGGCAATTAGGGGTGATCAGGCCTGTAGAGGAGGGCAGTTGGGGGCAATCAGGCTGGCAGGGAAGTGGTTAGCGGGTAATCAGGTTGGCAGGCCAAAGCAGTTCGGGGCAATCAGGAAGGCAGGCAGGTGAGCAGTTGGGAGTCAGCAGTCCTGAATTGTGAGAGGAATCTCAGATTGGAGAGGGTGCAGGCTGGGCTGAGGGACACCACCACCACCACCACCCCATGCACAAATTTCATGTACTGGGCCTCTAGTTAGTTAATAAAATTATATAGGTTTCAGGTATACAATTCTATAATCATCTGTATATTGTATTGTGTGTTTACCACCCCACTTCAAGAATCCTTTCATCACCATTTATTCTCCCTTTACCCTCTTTACCTACTGCTAACTCCTTTTTCCTCTGGTAATCACCATACTGTTGTCTGTGTCTATGAAGTTATTCTTTTTGTTGGTTTGGATTTTGTTTTGTTTATTTGTTTGTTTGCTTAATCCCTTCACCTTTTATACCCAGTCCCCCAAACCCCTCCTCTCTTGATAGCTGTTAGTTTGTTATCTATGAGTTGGTTTCTTTTTGTTTATTATTTTATTTTGTTCATATTCCACATATAAGTAAAATCATATGGTGACTGGCTTATTTCACTTAGCATAATACTCTCCAGGTCCATCCCTGCTCTTGCAAAAGGTAAGATGTCCTTCCTTTCACAGCCAGGAAGTAACCCATTGTGTTAATGTACCACAGCATTTTTCTCACTCATTTACTTTTAATTTTAAAATTATCAAGTTTACCTTTTATTATTTTTCCTAGGCTACTTGATAATAACAACTGTCTGTCTTTAAATAATAGGAAATACTCTTTAACACATAAACCTTCTTGCTCCTGAGATCTTTGTTTCTGCTATAGAAGAATATAGATGCTAGGAATGGCCTAGGTCTAATCAAGAGTTTCTTGAGGTTCCTTTTTATTAGCTATAATAAGGTCCAGTAGAAGATCTTTGGGCAGTTCTGTTTAGAAACATTTTGTATTTTTTTTTTATATAATATAATTTTTTGAATGTGGCAATTTAGATTTAAATTCCATAGGGTAGGATTTATATATATATATTATTGATTTTTTTTACAGAGAGGAAGGGAGAGAGATAGAGAGCTAGAAACATCGACCAGTTGCCTCCTGCACACCCCCTACCGGGGATGTGCCCGCAACCAACGTACATGCCCTTGACCGGAATCGAACCCGGGACCCTTCAGTCCGCGGACCGACGCTCTACCACTGAGCCAAACCAGTTTCGGCAGAAACATTTTGTATTTTAAACGAATTATTTCTATGGGCCCCTAAGAAAAGGCTAGATTTTTAATAAGGTAACTTATTGAGTTGTTTAAAATGTCTTATTTTGTAACTTTCATACATTTAAGCAATGCATTGAGCAATAATTATCCAGAAAAATACATCTTTTTTAAAAATATATTTTTATTGATTTCAGAGAGGAAGGAAGAGAGTGAGAGATAGAAACATCAATTATGAGAGAGAATCATTGATCTGCTGCCTCCTCCACGCCCCCTACTGGGGATGGAGCCTGCATCCTTACCATGAGCTCTTGACCAGAATTGAACCCAGGAACTTTCAGTCCACAGGCCAATCCTCTATCCACTGAGCCAAACCAGCTGGGGCCAGAATAATACTTTATGTCTTAATGATTCCAAGCCCTCTTTCCTAAAGATGGGGGAAAAAACAAACCATTACTACCTAAATTTATATTATAAAATTTTTTTTACTAGTTATTTGAAATTCTTACTGATTTTTAAGACAGTCTCTGCCTTTTAATGGTGAAATTGAACTTTCTGGGGACTTATTTTTTATATAGACTCTTCAGATAAAGTGTATTTAAACCTCAATAATTTCTATAAGTACTTTATCTGTTGAAAATGTTTATATACTTTTTTTTATCAACAGACCATTTTATTTTTTTTATTTTTAGGAAGCAAAATGTGTTGATGAGAAAGAATCGCTCATTAAAGTAGCTGCAATTGATAATGGTCTAGCATTTCCTT
Source organism: Pipistrellus hanaki (assembly GCF_964339955.1). Classification (NCBI taxonomy): domain Eukaryota; kingdom Metazoa; phylum Chordata; class Mammalia; order Chiroptera; family Vespertilionidae; genus Pipistrellus; species Pipistrellus hanaki. The sequence goes on along the minus strand of NC_140503.1, from coordinate 197,327,751 downwards.
TTAAACATCCTGATGAATGGAGAGCATGTGAGTATTTAGAACCTTCTGTAGGTTCTCTAATTACCCTTTTACCAGAAAAGGAAGGGAACAAAATTTATGATAATTAAACTGGCAGAATAAAAACCATTCATTTTAGGCACTAGATGCAGAGATGTGTGCTACTTGGGACTTACTGTATGTTCGCTTATCTTTGGATAACTGTCTATTTTTGATTTTTTTTGGCTTGTGTTAGCCTTGTAAAGTAACTTTGATAGCTTTCCTAATTTAAATATATACATGTACATATAATATATAAATAACATGGTAATTATCTGTTTAATATTTTTGGTAGAACTTTATTTTAATGTTTTGGAGAACATTCATTGATTAAAAACAATTTAAGTCTTATCCCTCTCCCCCTTTTTTAAAAAGTGATTGATGCTTTAACTGTCTCACCAGTCTCTACTGATTTGGTTTCTATGTTTCAAAAGTCTGGTTTCTGTGTCTTCTTAAGCCAGTTTTAGACATTTTTATTTTGCTTAAAATTGTCCATATCTAGATTTATGGGTATGAAGTTTTTTATATAATTATTTTATAAATAAGAAAATTTCTTCTGTGTTTATTAAGTATTTAAGGGTAAATTGTTGTCTGGAATTTGCCTTAAAATACCTGAGGATAGATGAAACCAATTTTATAAAAATCTGGGAATAATTGAATGAGATTATTTAGAATAGGGGAGCTCATAGTACTAGTTTTTTGGTTTTTTTTTCTTTCTATTTTCGTATATGTTTAATATATGTGTAATAAATTTTAAAAGTAATCTCTGTATCTATGACTATGTCTCTCTTAAATTCCTACTGTTCAATAGGAGCCCTTTTTTCTTCATTAAAAGTTACCAAAGATTTGCCTATTATAAAACACTGATCAGATTTTCAGTTTATTTGCTTTTCCTTTTTTGTTGATAATTTATGTTTTTCATCATCATTATTTGCTTCTGCCTTTATCCTATATTGCTTTCCTATGTGTTTTCCTCTAGATATCATTTTGACTAAGTCATAGATTGGGCATGCTGCTCTATTATTCTGCTTTATAGATTCCTACTTTCAGATTTTCTTTTATATATTGATATATATAAAATATATATTGTATATATTTAGAGAGAGGAAGGAGAGGGAGAGAGAGAAACATCAATGATGAGAATCATTGATTGGCTGCCTTCTTCACTCCCCACACTGGGGATTGAGCGCACAATCCAGGCACGTGCCCTTGACTGGAATTGAACCCGGGACCCTTCATACCTCAGGCCGATGCTTTGTCCACGGAGCCAAACCAGCTAGATTTTCTTTTTGACAGGAGTGATTTAGGAAGTATTTTGTTTGATTTTAAATTTCTAGATCAGTTGATTTTTTTTAAACTGTCCATTGTTATTTTCAAGTTTTCTTACTTTTTGATCTGTGAATGTGTCTGTGTGAAATCTGCTTTTTGACATTTATTAATAATTTCTGTTATTAACAAATAATCTAATATATGACCAATTTGAAGGACTGTATTTGAAAAGAATGTGTTTGGGCACATTAAAGCTTGTTAGTTGTTAGTCAAAATACTCTTGACTTATTTTTTGACTATTTGATATGTTAATTTTGGAGAGAAAGTTAAAGTTCATTGTGATTGCAATTTTGTCAATTTCTTACATTTCTATACAGGTTTTGCGTTGTATTTCACATTCCTAATGGCCCAGCATTTTATTTTGCCTGTGGTTTGTTTTTTTATCAGTGTGAAATATATCCCGCTTTATCCCTCTTAATTTTTTTTCCTTTTTTTTTTTTTTTTTTTTGTCTATTACAACAGTGGTATACTTTATTATTTTTTTTATTAGCATTTACCTGGTATTATTCTATACTTCTATTTTTAACTTCCATCATTTTGTTTTAAGTATATGACTCATTAACATCACTTAGCCAGATTATTTTTTAACCCAGCCTGGGATTCTTATAATAGGTACACTTAATTCTGTAGCTTATCTCAATAAACTATTGATATTTTGAACTTTTATTGCCATCTTTTTTTTTTTTTTTTTACCTTAAATCCCAATTATTTCTCCTTTTTTTCCTACTTTTATTGAACCGACTTGAGATGTCTTTGTTTCATTTCTTTTTCCTCTCATGATTTGGAATTTGTATACATATTGCACTTTAAAGGTGTTAAGTTGAAGTTGCCTGCAATACATGTCGAAATTTTATCAAACACACAGTTAGGAATTGAGGATCTTTGAACTTGAAAGAGGAAAGAAATGGTATTGAGAATATAGTTTTTAAACTGTCATCTTGGTAGTGGGAGCCATGGTGTTGTTTGCTATTACCCAGGGAAATCATGCTGAACAAACCATTACTAGGATAATTCAAAGTACATAAGTACTCAGTGTTTTATGAATGTTTAGTAAATGAATGAGAAAAAAAGGAGTAAGGATAGATTCTGAGGGAGTGACATTGAAGAAGTGGCTTAAAAGACAGAAGGTAAACTTTGAGAGTGGTATCTCCAAAGGAGATAAGGAGATGATAGAAAACAATGTACTGTGATACAAAGACATTAAGTAGGTGAGGACTGCAAATGGACCTTAGGAGACTCCAATGCAATGACTGGTGGTCATAGGGGAGAGAGTGACAGTAAAATTGTGGTTAGGGATTGGAAGTAGAGTCAGGAGTTAGAATAAAGGTTTTTCTTTTTATGTAACTGATTAGGGAAAGGTAAAAAGGAAATTGGATATAACTTCAATTTCCCATGAAGAAACGGAGGAAACTGAATATGCACTCTCACTACTTTACAAATCTCTTAGTCCTGGCTCTGTGGAGATAATGGTCCTCTTGGAAGAGAACTGCAGTTAGCTAGGAATGGTGGGTCTTTTATCCCTGAAAGCCACTCACCTATTTACCTCCTAATGACTTAAAATTTTAGATCATGTGTGTGTGTGTGTGTGTGTGTGTGTGTGTGTGTGTGTGTGTGTCCAAATCCTGATGATTTGTGGCTGGAAGAGCAGGGAGATCTCAGCCAATGAGTTTTTGCTCTAAACAGCTTATAGCTATCTCTTAATTTCCAAACTTAGGAAGCAGAGACTCAGCTATATGTATCTATATTCGGCTGTTTGAAATAGACTCATATCAAAAACTCTTACTCTTTAAAACTCAGAAACCTAACTACTTCAGGTAAAACCTTGTGTTTTGATGTCTGAATTGAAAATCCAAACTTGGAATCTGAGTAATCTAGATAGCAAAGGATAATTGTTCTCTGATAACGTCTCTCTCCTGTCTGTTTTTTGTTTGTTTGTTTTTGAGAACCTGGTTATTGTAGGAAAAGAAGTAGGATATACAAAATTTAAAAAACACACACAAAAGAACAATGACAAATGTGGGTCAAAATATACCCTTCACTCCTTTTTTCTGTTAGATCCATTTCACTGGGCTTGGCTTCCTCAAGCAAAAGTTCCTTTTTCTGAAGAAACAAGAAACTTGATTCTACCAAATATTTCTGACATGAATTTTGTGCAAGATTTATGTGAAGATCTCTATGAACTTTTTAAGGTAAATAATTTTTTAGTTTTAATTATTACAGAAAATGAAATCTTAAAATAGAAGAGGTTTTCTCGACAGAGTTAATTTGCAGTTTACTGTTTTTTGGTATCACTTCTTGCAGTAGAACTTGACATAGCAGAAAGAAATTAGCAGTTTTATTCTTACTCTGCAGGATTTTGAATTTACACTTACTGTGAGTATTCTCTGAAGTGAATCTTAAAACTTGAGAAGTTGTTTTCTTCAAAAGTTTAATATTTAAGTAATGACTAAGAATTATTACAAATGTTTGGTAACCTGTAATAATTTACTTCTTTCTAAAAAACCTAAACTCATTGGCTAGAGTGTCATCTTAAATTATTTCTGGAACAAGTTGGAGCATAAATGAACTATTCTTATGATTCTAGGGGTATACAAAAATACCTCAGGTAAACTCTTTCTATGACCTTAGAGGCCAAGTTGAAAGAGTTCATTTGTTTTTAAATATTTGATTCAAAGATCTTGAATTTGGGAATTATAATAATTTTTTTTTTTCCCTTTCTGTGATAGACTGATAAAAGATTTAACAAAGCCACTTTTGAAAGTCAGATGTCTGTGATGAGGGGCCAGGTAGGTCACTTTTTTTTTTTATTATTGATTATGGTTTCACATAATTGTCCTCATCCCTCCATTTCCACTCCAAATCCCTCCCCACATATGCCCCCACCCCCCTGTTGTTTGTGAGGCAGGTCACTTTTTTTACGCACTTGCTAAGAAAAGAATTCCTCTTTGAAATACTAATCAACTTTTTTCTCCATTGTGACCCAAATACTGTTTTATACTGAACCAAAATAGATAAGATGACTAGAAATGAAGTTGATTTCAATAGTATCTTTCCTTTATCGTCTTATAAATTAGATATCACTGACTTTGTTGTATTTTGTTAGTTACCCATTTTCCCTCCTACTGTGACTTCATTGTCTTTATTTTGGTAACAAGTATTTTCCTGATTATTATGGTTTCCCTCCCAATTCCACTTGATTCTGTTGCCTTTTGATTATTTGTCTTGTAATAATAGAACGTGTTTGGCCTTTGCAAGAGCAATCAGTAAATAACCATGTCACCAAGGTTGAGCACTGATTGGGGCATAAAAGTACTAATTGTACCTCAGTCCTCTCACCCCTTCTCACCTTCTCTAAGTAGCGATACAAGATATTAAGTCCGCTGCTGTGGACCTGCAGGCTGGGCTGACTGACAGATGACAATTGGTCTTCTGCTCTGTTAGTAGTATTTAGATTCCAAAAGGAAGACTTGAAATGAAAATAAATTATATTGTTAACACTGTCTTTTGGTGACTTGTTAATTTTTTCTTCCTAAAATGTACATTTAAGGTGGCTGTTTGCTGCATCCCTGAGGCAATAAAATGATGGGTCTAGATTTTGCACTGACTGTTATATATAACTTTAACAAATAAATATAATTAGTCCTAGCTGGTTTGGCTCAGTGGTTGATCGTGGCCTGTGGATTGAAGGGTCCCAGGTTTACCTACATTGCGGACTCGATCCCCAGTAGAGGGCGTGCAGGAGGCAGCTGATGATTCTCTCTCATCATTAATGTTCTATCTCTCTCTCTGAGATCAACAAAAATATATTTTAAAAAGTAAAAATAAAGAAATAAATATAATTAAATTAGATAATCATTTACTCACCAGTTGGTTGAGCCTGTTTGATTCCTGATGAGGGTGCATGCCCAGGTTGCTGGTTTAAGTTGGTGTACTTACCAGAGGCAACTAATTTATGTATCCTGCTCCTTCTCCTTCTTTCAAGCATTAATAATTAATATTTTGACCTTTTATCAGTCAAATTAATTTATCAGCATGCTCCATCTCCTGGAATTATTATATCCTTAAATATATATATCTTTATCATAGGAATAATTTTAAAAAATAAAAGTTGAAAATAATTTTGTAAGCTTTAAGTGTTGATTAAAGTTGGTACATGAGGAATTTAAATTTTAAAATACTTATCTGAAAAGATGTGGAGATATTCCATTACTGAATGTGGTCTATTACAAAGATATACCAGTCTCTATATGGTATTTTAGCTTTATTTATTCATATCCTATCACATTCAGAAAGGAGTTCTAGTATTAAACAGATGTGTATAATAAAATAGAAAAATCATAGTATCAAGATATGGGGCAAGAGCCTGACCGGTGTGGTTCAGTGGTTGAGCTTCAGTTGACCTATGAACCAGGAGGTTGAGGTTTGATTCTTGGCCAAGGCGCATGATATCTCTCTCCCTTTTCCTTCCTCTCTGAAATTATATATATATATATATATATATATATATATATATATATATATATATGAATGATATGGGGAAATAAAAAATAAAATGATGTCTTTATATGTGTTAATTTTTTTATTTGATTTTGACTTCTCTGAAACGAGAAAGAGTAGGGTACCTGACCATGTACCTCATTATGTAGCTCTGTAGTTTTAACTGAATTTTTAAAAATCTGATGTGAAAAATCAGGTAGTATTTTTTATATTCTAAAATAAATCAGTGCTTAATGAAACAGACTTAACAAACAAAAACAAATTACACTGACCTATGTTCCAAACAACAGAATCATCATTTAACTCTTTCCTTAATTGAGTCAAATTACTTGTGTTATTTCTATCATTTGTAATTATCCCTTAAATCCCTCTTCTCTTCAGTTTTGCCAATTAACTTTATGATTTTTGCTTTGTACAACCAAGTCTTTTGCCCTCATTTATACTAACTCTTTAGTTTTATACGCATAATCAGTGACATGCTCTAATTCTTCACATAAAGATGTGGAATGGAACTCAAAACTAGTATGAAGAAATTTCTTTTAAAATCTGGGCTAGTAATGTTTATGAAAGTAAAAGATAAACTATGTTTTGAATTTTATATTAAATAGCAGTAGGGCAAAATTAGGTTTATTTTTCCCTTTTTCCCTGTGTCAATATGGAACACTAGACCTCAGAAAATATGAGGGAAAAAAGCTGAACAGCAAAATAATGTTTCTCTCAAGTCAATCATTAACTTGAAAAGTTATTAATTAATTTATTTATTTCAACCCTGCTCCCAGTACAAGTGTACTTTCCATAAAACATGAGCTTTTCAAGAGAAAGCTCAGTGGATAGAGCGTTGGCCTCTGGACCACAGGAGCCAGGGTTCGATTCCAGTCAAGGGGTGCATGGTTTGGTTTCAGGCTCCTCCCTGGCCTGTGCCCGGGTCAGGTCGCATGCAAGACGCAACCAGTCGATATGTTTTCTCACACATCGATGTATTTCTCTACCTTTCCCTCTCTCTTCCACTCTCCCTAAACATCAATAGAAGAATATCCTTGAGATTAACAAACAAAAAATAAAAATAAAAGAGAGAAAGCACTTCTTTTCCCATGCTCCTATTGTTTGCTTGAAAACACGTGTAAACTTCTTCCTTTTCCTAGTTTATGTTCCCTACTTAAGAGTTAGCTCTGAAATCTTTATTTTAAATGGCTGTCTTCCCAAATTCTGTAACCCACTTGCCTACTGGCCATCCATCTTGCTTTTTCATGGCACTTTTGTCTTCTGGTACATGGTATAATTTTCTTATTCATAATGTTTATCGATTCTTTCTCCTGCTAAAATGTAAGGTATGTGAAGGCAGAGGTTTGGTTTGCTTTTTTAGTGTTGTATCCCAACACTAGAATTGAATCTCCCATGTAGTTTGCTTGCAATAAATATATTTATTGAATTAATGAGAAAGGCAAGAATTTAGTTTTAAAACTGGACTATTTATACCAATATTTGTTTAGGTTCTATGCCAAGAATGTGTTTATTCAGTCTCTGATTTCATTTCTCTTGGACACAGGTGCATTCTAGAATATTTTAAAGATACCAGTTGGCAAAAGTTATTTAATTTCAAATTTGTGCACTTGTGCTTATATGTATGTGTTTATGTACAAAATAAATTTGTGGCAGTTATCCTCACAATCTATTGAGCATAAACAGATGAAATAAAAATTATAATTATGAATAAATGGTTAAACTAATGTCAGTAAACTGAAGGGTTTTTACCTTGTTTGAACTGGTGGAAATATCTCTTCTTTTCACAGATCTTAAATCTGACCCAGGCTTTGAGGGATGGGAAGAGTCCTGTCCAGCTGGTACAGATGCCTTGTGTGCTTGTGGAGCACAGTCCAGGGAGAGCGAAGGGTCGGATTTCCCATCTCAACTCTTCCTTCACCCAGACTTTCCACTGCAGGAAGCCTTTTTTTACCTCCTGGTAGCAGACATAAGGGAGCAAACTGTGTTGGCATCATTGTGCTGTTAAAATGCTTCAGTTGCCAAAGCCTCAAGTAATACAAGTCTTTAAAAGGTTATGTTTTGAATGTAATCAAAAGTTTACAGTTTTCTGTCCAAATATTAAATTTTTACTTCAGGGAAGAAGTGCTGTATCTCCTGTGTAGTTTTTTTGTAGGAAAACTTGTACTTTGTTGTTGATGTTAGTTTAAAAGGTAATTTCATGGTTTACACATTCTGAAATGACTGTAATTACTTTAGAATTCCAAATAGAAAAATAAGGTACTTGTTGACTTTGAATAAAATAACTTTTTATATACTTTCTAAACATAGCGAAGAATATTCGCGTTAACTCTTCTTACATTAAAAAGGCCTTTGAGTGTAAAACTGCTCTTCTGAACTCTAATCAGTTAGTTAATAGAAAAACAGGTAAGAATAAAACAATGCTGCCTTAATTAAAAAGCTGCTATTTTAGAACTTGAATAAGTGCCCCTAAAGTGACCAATGTGAGGGACCAGAAAAGTATATCTTGGTTAAGTAATAAATGACCATTTTCTTTTTTGTACTTAAGAATATTTTTGCTCAATTATTTTACTATAATGAGAAAAAGTTCTAAAGATGTCACCTTTAGCCCTAGCCCATTTGGCTCAGAGGATAGAGCATTGACCTGTGGACTGAAGGGTCCTACGTTCTATTCTGGTTAAGGGCACATACCTCAATTGCAGGCTCCTCCCAAGCCTGGGCCCTGGTAGGGGTGCATGCAGGAGGCAACCAATCGATGTGTTTCTCTCACATCGTTATTTCTCTGTCTTTTCCTCTCTTTGCCACTCTCTCTAAAAATCAATGGAAAAATATCTTCAAGTGAGGAATTAAATGAAAATAAAGTGGCTGTACCATATTAAAAAAATTAAAAAGTGGTACATTAAAAAAAAAAAGATATCACCTTTAAAAAATGGAAACACTCAACTGAGACTTGAGGGAAATTTATAAAATTGTAGTATTTCATAATGTTTTTGAAATTCCAAAGTAGCATTAAAATTTCTTTTTCTTTGCATCAGATCAATTACATAATAAATTAGTACTACCCCAAAATATTAATCTTGTTCAATTAGTACTTTAGTTAGTACTAAACTTCACAGAAAGTTAAATCATCCCACAAATTGTGTATCGGATTGTATTTTAGAGTCCTAGGACATAAACTATTAAAAAATGATAGTAGTGTGCTCAGTGTATTGAATACTGACCTATGAACCAGGTGGACAAGGTTCGATTCCTGGTCAGGGCACATGCCCCGGATTACAGGCTCGATCCCCAGTGGAGGGCATGCAGGAGGCAGCTGATCAGTGATTCTCTCTCACCATTGATGTTTCTATCTCTTTCTTCTCCCTGCCTCTCTGAAATCAATAAAAAATATATTTTTTTAAATAACAGTAGTGTTTTAAGGGACTTGAAAATCCCAATGTCATAATTACAGTCACATTTAGAATATCAGCCCTAATTAAAGTGGACCATAACAGGTAATCACAAAATCATTTCTGTTTGATTTTACATATCTATATGTCTATGACATCTTGGGAATTTGTCGCACTTATAGCTCACCAAGTGATCTCAATTAAGATGAACCCAATGTGAAGATGTAATTCCAAAGAAGCAGAAGTTTCATTCTCTTCTTCAGGCTCCAAACAATAACTCCACTTCTTGGGAAAAACTGGGTGGTTTGTGGTCGTGGCCATGATGAGTGAGAGAACTGCTGTCCAAGTAGAAGTGTTCTCCTACCTCTCCCCACCCTTCATCATTGAAAGGGTGAGGTGACGGAAAACTGGAAGCTTAAAGCTCAAGCTACTCTCTTTAGATAAATACTACTAATTGAAATGTGCCTTTGAAGATGTGTTCTAAAAGAACTAAGTTGTTATGATGTAGGTACTGCCTTCATAGCACGGTTGTTTTCAATATTTTGAGAATTGCTATATTAATTTTTATAATGGAAACTTTAGTAAATTGCTACAGTTTTATATCCTAAAATTAAAACAGTGTGTAAATATTTTTTAATGGTCTGATCAGGCCAGAAAAGTTAAGTTGAAATATTTAAGATGTGATTATAAGTCAGAGTATACATGGGTTATATTTTGTGAATTTTCATGAACTTAATTGTTATTTAAATATTGTGTTAATTTTTTCAGTGAGTATGTTATAGTGTCAAATGGTAAACTAAAGGGAATAAAAACCATCATTGTCTTAAGGTGAGATTTCTCCTGGTTTATATATTGAATATTTAGCAAGTTTGTGAACATATTTATGTTTATAAATGATGGCAAACGACCATTTTCTTGCTTTATATCATAGTGGTATAGTTTAATTCTTTATAATTTCAAAAGGTATACTTAACTGGAACCTTTATAATTAGAGACATTTTAATTTTTATTTAATTGTATGCTGCCTTTTTCTCCTCCAAATTTGTCAGCAATTGAAGACTGTGGAAGCATGGTGTTTTACAGACTTGAAAACAATTTGATTCACAATTTATTTTTAAACATTTAAAACTATACTAATCGAATTAAAACTTTTATTTTAAAATGCTGGTGCCATGTTGCTTGATCAGATTACGTCGAAAGTCCTTTACAGATATGTGAAGGGACAGGCAGCGTCTACCTTCTCTCCCAGGGTGCTGGGCGCCTGTGCAGAGTGGTGGCGAAGACTCTCAGTGTCCTCTGTTTTCAGGCCTACGGCGCAGTTAGTTTGGGGCCATGTGACTTACTTCTGACTGACCAGTGAGCTGTGGGGACAAGTGATGTGTGGCTTCAGATTCGGCAGTAAAACTCACTGCCATCACAATCCATGGTCATGACTGATCAGTCTCCCAGCTTCCTGCTTGGCTGTAAAAACACAGCAAAATGGAAGCAGCCAGGACCCCGTGAGGCACTTAGAGAGGAGAACCTGCTGACTTCATTGGACTGACATGAACAAGAAATAAATGTATATATTTAGTTACTAAAGCATAATAGTCTGTCCTGTCTTGGGCATTATAATATAAACAGAAAAATAAAATCATTTTAAAAATCAGTTATAGGAGACAGGATGACAGCAGCAGTAGGTCTTTTTTCAGTCTCCTAAGTCCCCATGGAGCTATCCTATAACAAAAGAAAAGCAAACACAGTGGCCCTATCTTCACTAAAATTAGGTACTGGACTGTCCCTGTGAATCCTATAATCTGACTAAAACTACCAATAGAACAAGATCATATGGGAACGAGCTTTGAGGAGCAAGCAGAGAAAAAGTAAGGGAGAAATGAGACGTTTGTAAGAACCAAAGAATCTAGAATTTGGCAACATGTACTGAGCCCCAAAGGAGGAGTCCACAGTAGTGGTGGCAAGCTCACCGGTAGATCTAAAAGCCACAGTCACAATTGGGAGAGGGCTGTCTAGCAATAAGTTACTGTATCCTGGGAAAAGGAGCTGCAGGAAGGTATGGGGTGCGAGGGCAACCTGGGTCTTCAGGGTTCTCAGCAGTAGCTCTGAGCGCACATAGGCCTGCACCAGGGGAAACAGGTATGGAATCCACATGGACAAGGGAAGGAAGCTGGGGGTAAAGGTGAGAAGGTCCAGACACTGAATAGAGCATGACCAAATAAAGTCAGAAAGTACCAAAGAGTACGCAGAAAACTATTATCTAATACTATTCAGTAACTGACAGGAGAGAGAACCCTAGAACCACAAAACTGGGAAACCCCTGGCTCACCTCACCTCCTACATAGGAATCTTTGAAAAATAAAGATAAACCCATTATCAGCATTTGCCCACCATCCAGAACTGAAATATCATTGCTGACATGTACACATAAGGAACTGTTTGACATTGAAATTGGGTCTCAAAAGAACTGGTGGCCCAGAAAGAAGCTCACTACAGACTGATGCATATGCCTTTCAGCTTGTTGCTTGTCTCATTTTTGGTTCTTATATTTCCAGTAGGACATGATCTCACTCATCCATTGGATGTGGGCACATCTCCGGTATCGGGGCGTGGGGGAGAGGGGTGCAGGAGGCAGCTGGTCGATGTTTCTCTCATCGACGTTTCTAGCTCTCTATCTCCCTCTCTGTAAAAAATCAAAATATATTTTTTAAAAAATAAGAAATGTCATTATTTATAAGCTAGTGGCCTAGTACATGAAATTGGTGCGGGAGGGGTGTTGTCCCTCAACCTGGCCTGCAACCTCTCAAAATCTGGGACTGTTGGCTCCTAACCACTTGCCTGCCTGCCTGATCACCCCTAACCACTGTGCATACCAGCCTTCTCACCCCCAACTATCCCCCCTTGCTTGCCTGGTTGCACCCAACTGCTTCCCCCTGCCGACCTGCTCTCTCCAAACTGACCCCCCCCCCCCACCAGCCTGGTCGCCTCCAACTGCCCCCACCCTGCTGGCCTGCTCGCCCCCAACTGCCCTCCCCTCCTAGCCTGATTGCCCCTAACCGCCTCTGCCTTGGCCCTGACACCTTGGCTTTGACCGGAAGGATGAAGATCTCCTGGTCTGATTAGCAGATTACCCTTTTATTAATATAGAGGCCTGGTGCACGGGTGGGGACTGGCTGGTCTGCCCTGAGGCGGTTCTGGATCAGGGGGGGCCCCTTGGGGGACATGGCCAGCCTGGGTGAGGGGCTGATGGCCATTGCCATCTTTGAGGGTGGAGCAGTCAATTAGCATATTTCCTCTTTATTAGATAGAATTACATAATTATGCATATAGAAAATTTAAAAGAATCTATTGATAACTCTTAGAATTAATAAGTGAATTCTGTAAGGTTTATATACCAGCAACATTGGTTAGAAAAAGAAAAAAATTTAATATACCATTTATAGCAGCAACAAAACATCGAATTCAATCAAAGATGTGCAAGATTCTTATACCAAACTGTGAGTATTGAGAAAATTGCAGTAAATATGGGCAAGATGCCCACAGTGGTAGGTGTTTTTTATACTCTGTCATTTTCCATGTTTCCATTATTTCAATAAAAAGAATAAGGCTTGCCCTAGCCAGTTTGGCTCAGGGGATTGAGCGTCGGCTCGGACTGAAGGGTCTCAGGTTTGATTCCAGTCAAGGGCACATGCCCAAGTTGTGGGCTCGTCCCCAAATGGGGGCATGCAGGAGGCAGCTGATCAATGATTCTCCCTCATTGATGTTTCTCTCTCCCTCTCCCTTCCTTTCTGAAATCAATAAAAAATAAATTTAAAAAAAAGAATAAGCCTGTATAATATACAGTGTATATGATAACACATTTACATGAATGTTTTGTTTGCCACCTTTATTCGTTTGCTGGGGCTGCCATAACAAAATACCACAGTCTGAATGGCCTAACCAACAGAAATTTGTTTTCTGAGTCTGAAGACTGGGAGTCCAAGGTCAAAGTGCCAGCAGGCCTGTTTGACCTGCCTCCTTGGTTTACGGAAAGCTCCTTCTCATTGTGTCCTCACATGGCCTTTTCTCTGTGCATGCACATCCCTGGTGTCTCTCCCTCTTATAAGGACACCAGCCCCAAAGAATTAGGACCCACCATATAACCTCATTTAACCTTAATTCCTTCTTTAAGGTCCCTGTCTCCAAAAATAGTCACATTGTCAGTAAGGCCTGACAATGAATTTTGGGGAGGACACATTTCAGTCCATAATACCACCCAAAGTAAAAAACGTAAGCAGCTGCATACTCATTCAATGTCTTAATGTGGCCAAGATCAGCCTCTACCTTAGCCAATACTGCAGTCCAGCCACCTTATGAGTCATATTCCTAATGGAAGACTGAGATCATAAGAACAGCTGCCTGTAAATATTTTCTAAAGTGAAGCCTGAGAGTCTTTCTAATATTGTGCAGGCACTTTCCAACCTGGATTTGTAATAATTATTTTGTCTACGGAGATAAATGTCTTGCTTACTGCTGAGCTCTTGGTTCTGTTCTATGTAATTGTAAACCAGAGCCTCTCATTTCTCACTTATGGCAGATACATGAATTTGCTTTAGCTAGTTTTCATTTCCTTTATAAAATCCCAACTCCTGAATGGATAATAACTGGAGTAATGGTTATAAATCCCTGATTGAATTCAACACATTTATTAGGTACTCACTGTATGCCAGATTATCCAAAAGGTATCAGTAAGATACAATTTCAGCTCTTGGATTTACTCTTCAAATGCTGTTCAAAGGGAGAAGGAAAACCTGAAAGTGATATCAAATATTTTCTGTCTGGCTGGTGTGGCTCAGTGGTTGAGCATCGACCTATGAACTAAGACGTCACGGCACATACCCAGGTTGTGAGCTCAATCCTCAGTATGGGGCAAGCAGGAGGCAGGTGATGAATGGTTTCCATCATTGATACTTCTATCTTTGGCATAAGGATTATTTTAAGCAGAATACAATGGAAATCAATAAAAATATATTTTCTAAGGAATTAAGGTCCTTCTTGATGTTTGATCATATGTCCTACAGCTGCACATTTCTACCTTTGCCTCTTAGATTGTAAATTCTTTGCATACAAGGGAACTAAGTGCTTTGTAAACTAAATGTTTGATTGCCTTTGACTTGAGCTCTCAACATTTTTCTTATTTATTATAGAAGCATATTTTTAATGTCTAGATTTCTCTTTGATTGTGGAGGGTATGACTCATTCAGCCTCTTGGTCCATAGATCAAATATGTATACGACAAAAATGCATTTATCTAAGCAAATTTCATTATTTTTTCATTGAATTTATTGGGTTTACATTGGCTGGCCAAACCATATAGGTTTCATGTGTACAACTCAATAAAACATTATCTGCAGACTGCATCTTGTGCCCATCATCCCAGCAAACTGCATTATTAATCAGCATCATTTTATTCAATAAGTTTTTGCCTGCTTCAGAAGCCATGTAAAGAGTTCTTTGAGAAAAACCCTTAAGCTTAAAAGGTTTTATTCTACCTCCATGTAATGCAATAGATTTAACTTTTATCATTTCAAAATACTGTAAACTTACTTATGTTCTAATATTCCCATCTTCAGTAAATGGAGCCCTAGCTTGTTTGGCTCAGGAGATAGAGCATCGGCCTGTGGACTGAAGGATTCTGGGTTCGATTCCCATTAAGGCCACATAGGTTGGTTGCAAGCTCGATCCCCAGTGTGGAAGGCACCCAATCAATGTGCCTCTCTCACATCAACGTTTCTCTCTCTATCTCTCCCCCTTCATTCCACTCTCTCTAAAAATCGATGGGAAAAAAATATCTTTGGGTGAGGATTAAGTAACAAACAAATAAATAAATAATAGAAGATGTGCCACAATTCTTTTTTGACTAAGAGTTTGAGTTTGGAATAGACCTGCTTGTAAGCCCTGGTCCTGGCCCTTACTAACTATGTGCCCTTGGTCAGATCTTGCAATCTCCCACATGTAAAATACATGAGCTAACGGTAACTTCAGAGATTTGTACCGAGGATGAAATAAGGTATATTTTGTGAAGAGTGCGGCACAAATTCTGTTGGTTATAGATTCGGTTTCCACTCGAGAAGCTGTCTGTGTATATTAATGGCACGCTTGGAGTTCCGGTTTTAGATGATGAGATAAGGCATATGTCCGTGTTTCTGAGTTTGGATTATTGCATGAAGGGGACATTGCACACGCACATTTCTAGATTTGCTATCGTCTTTCCTGGAGCACGGTGACAGATTTGGAATGGAAAGGCTATTTTAAAGTGTCCTGTTGTATGACATGGCTGACTTGTGGTTGGGAGGGAAAGGCGCTTAGGTCACCGAGTAACAATAAGAGACTCCCTGAGAAACCAAGTGACATTTCAAATGGTTTTTCGCATCTGAATCCTGGCACATGGGTCCAGCCTGTGAAATGCTAGCATGGCCGGTGACTGTGCCTCTGCCTGGCCGGTTTTTGTAGCTGAAAATGGAAAGCGGGTGATATCAAAAAACAAACAAACAAGAGCAGCCAATCACCCCATAAACACAGCAATGTGTTTATTTTTCCTTGGACTCCAGAAGCCTGGCTGCTCCTCAGCTCTGGTTACAGGATTTCCACCTGACAGGCCAGGCTTTAGAAACCCATAAAAATCAGGTAGCCTCCCCTTTCCAGAACTGTTATATAAGCATCGAGGCTGATCCCTGGCTGCCGGAACTGGTTTGACCAGCTTCAGTGACACTTAGGCCTGACCGGCTATCTAGGTGAATAAAACTGCCTTTTATCTCAGTGTGGCTTTGGAAACAACCCAGAGAGCTATTCTACCCTGTAAGTGTTTGCCAAAAATTGCAGTACTTGAAGACAATCAGGAACCACATTTAAACCCACGTATGCGCTGGTTTAAACCGAGGTCCCCACTGCCCTGGCAGTTCCCAAGCAAGGTGACATCTGGCTACACCTGCTATTCGAGCTGCGAGGAGTTGGAAATGCAGCTAAAATGCTGCTCATCTGCTGGACAGCATCCACCTTGATATGTTTTGAGGGGAGATAGTATTACCTTTATGTTTTGAAAGTCTGCAGTTCAGAGAGGTCAAGTTGCCGCTGACGCAGAACTTGGTATAATCTAGGAATGCAGTAGAAAAGCTTTTGACTCAGAATGAAGATATGGATAATATATAAGCCACTCCTAAATATGCCACTTTGGCATAAGGATTATTTTAAGCAGAATGCAATTGAACAGAAGCACATACAAGAAAAGCTCTCTGGCCCTGGCCGGGGTGCTCAGCTGGTTAGACATCGTCCCAATATACCAAGGTTGCACGTTAGATCGCCTGTCAGGACATATGTAAGAATCAACCAACGTATGCACAAATAAAAACAAATCAATATTTCTCTCTCTCTCTCTCTCTCTCTCTCTCTCCCCCCCTTCTCTCTCTAAAATCAATAATTTTTTTATAAAGCAAAAACAACAACAAACAAAAAGCTTCCTTGCCTAAAAGCAGAACAAGATTTGTAAAGATGTCTGCCACCTCCCCTCTCTACAAGGAAGGACAGAAGTTAATCAGTGGAGACAATTCTAGACCTTCATCAGTCCAGAGAGGACAATAGGCATCTACACACAAAGTTTGCTAAAACTAACCTTTACCTACCTTTAGTTTCCCCAAATATTTGCCTTGCCATGATTTGCCACCCCTACAATCTCCAAGCCCTTCTCCTTTGCCTTAGCATGTCTCTATAAAGTTATTGGGTTGTTTGTTTGTTTGTTTGTTTCATTAAGATGCTGTATAGCTGAAACCGGTTTGGCTCAGTGGATAGAGCGTTGGCCTGCGGACTGAAAGGTTCCGGGTTCGATTCCAGTCAAGGGCATGTACCTTGGTTGCGGGCACATCCCCAGTAGGGGATGTGCAAGAGGCAGCTGATCAATGATTCTCTTTCATCGATGTTTCTAACTCTCTATCCTTCTCTCTTCCTCCCTGTAAAAAAATCAATAAAATATATTTTTTAAAAAAGATGCTGTATAATCATTCTTTTAAGTTACTCATCTCTAAGTGCACCATGTGTGCAGTTCAGTTAATTAGCTCCTGTTTTTCTCTCCTATTAATCTATCTTTTGCTAGTGAAATTTAAAGGACCTCAGTAGAAGAGCCCAAAATGGATAGAGGAAAAAGATGGAGGAGGGACAACAGGATGATTGACAGGTGTTGTAGCAGGGATAGTAAAGAGAAGGGTTAGCTGTCTTGCTGGGAAAGAGCTTCATAACATATTAGTAGACATTCATCCATCCAATATTATGACTGCGGCCATAGAACATTAGTCGCCATTCTTGGTTGTGACTGATAGTGATACTGTTGTAATTAACTAATTACCAAGAATAGGAAACGAGCAAAAGGGAGGCTAGACAAATAAGCATGGTCATTTGGGCAGCTTCACCAGGAATTTTCAACTTTGTACTCCCCAGGGAACCACTTGTCTATTCTCCGGGAGAAGGGACTGGACAAAGGGGAAGATGGGCAGTAAAGGGGGGGTGATGTAGGAAAGGTACCTGCCTGTCAATCTAGCCCAGGTAACCATGGTTGACTAGAGGGGGCAGGACTAATGCAAGCCCATGAAAATTGGGAAGTAGCCCCATAGGTAAAGGAGCTTGCTCTCTGCGCTCTTGGCTCTCTTGGCTCTGAATTCTTGTGGCTTTCTTATATTTGCCCGTGTTCTCTCCATAGCCATGTGGCCCTGTGGCCACCACATGTAATGGACTAGTGGACTGCCGTGGAGAATACAAGCTAACCCAGCCTGATGCTGGTTCAGATTGTGCAGACATGCAACAGGAACTCTGGGCAATGTCTTCAATCCTAGCTTTGCTAAAGCCACATCCACACTTCTATGGCAGGACAAAGGTGTAGGGAGTGGCTATAGGGTCAAGCCGTGGACTGAGCCACATACAAGTCCCAGCTTGGCAGGCAGAGCCCTCCTAGCACAATTAAGCTTGACCTTATAGTCCTCCCTTGTTCCTAGGTAGCTAATGGGCTATGGGAGGTGCAGCAAGTGCTGCCAAAACAAGGCTTGAGTAAACATGTTGACCACTCCCCTTGTTTTGTTTTATGTGATCTGACTATAAAATAAAACTTTGGCTTATAGGCTGTGTCACTGTTTCCTCATCCAGGCAATGATCCACCTGGTCCCAACTGTATTCTCTTGTCTGTCTTCTTTAATCCTTCACCGCCCCTCCTCAGGTTTACCCCAGGCTGTGCTGGACCCGGTTCAAAGGGGACCTTAGAAATTCAGAGATTTAATTCCATGCAAATAAAAATCACTCGGTCTCTCTTGCAAGTCTCAGAAAATTCTTTTTCTTGTGATATGGCAAGAAGCCCACTCCCACCAGCAACTAATAAAGACAAGGAAAGTTCCCACCAATAACAATAGAAGTAACCCCATCTCAAACTGGCTCAAGGAAATAAAGGAATCCATGACTCATAACTGAAAACAGGAGGCATGGACGGATCTAGGTACTCCCACGGTACTATCACACATCCCTGTATCATAGTTCTGCCTTTTTCTTATTGACTCCTAGCTAAGGCAGGGGCTCCTGGAGTTTCTGGAAACACTGCCACCAGCCACTTGGTTATCCCAGTGAAGAATGCTTCTGTGGTAGATTGTGTCATTGGCCCCAATTCTTCACCTCTTCCTGACTTTTCCCCTTTGCCGTGTGCGTGAAGTGTGTGGCCATGAGACTTGCTCAAGCCAAAAGAATGAGGTAGAAGTGACAGTGGCAGCTCCAAGCCTAGGCCTCCAGAAGGTTGCCTGTGTCTCCTAGCTCTCTCATGCTTCTACCATCTCTATGAGAAAGATATGCCCAGGTGGACCCCTGATTGTAGGAGGGGTATTTTAGTTCATTGGGGCTGCTCTAACAAACCATCACAGCCTGGGTAGCTGAAACACAAGAGAAATTTATTGCTCACAGTTCTGGAGGCTAGAAGTCCAAGATCAGGGTGTCAGCAAGGTTGGATGAGGGCTCTCACTGGGTGACATACTTCTCTGTGTATCATCACATAGTGGAACGGAGTAGGGAGCTTCCTGGGGCCTCTTTTAAGGACACTAGACCTATTTATGGAGGCTCTAATCACCTCTCAAAGATTCTACTTACTAATACTCTCGTCTTTGGGGAGTAGGGATTTCAACATATGAATTTGAGGGTGATACACACATTCAGTCCATTTCAAGGAGGATGAGAGACACAAGGAGCAGAGTTGAGTTATCCCAGCCAAGGTGAACCTGGACCAGCCCCCCACTAGATACAAACAGAGTATGTCTCTACATTTATTCAGACCTTCTTTGATTTTTTTAAAATCAGCATTTTGGCCGAAGCCCGTTTGGCTCAGTGGTAGAGCGTCGGTCTGCGGACTGAAAGGTCCCAGGTTCGATTCCGGTCAAGGGCATGTACATTGGTTGGGGGCACATCTCCGGTAGGGGGTGTGCAAGAGGCAGCTGGTCGATGTTTCTCTCTCATCGATGTTTCTAGCTCTCTATCTTTCTCCCTTCCTCTCTGTAAAAAATCAATAAAATATATATTTTTAAAAATCAGCATTTTGTAGCTTTTAGCACACAACTCCTATGTACATGTTTTGTTAGACATATGTAAAACCAACTATTTCATTTATTTGAGTGGTTGTAAGTGGTGTTCTATTTTAAATTTTGGTGTTCTTGTGATCTTTGCTAGTCTATAGAAATACAATAGATTTTTGTATGTTTATCTGGTATCCTGCAACCTTGTCAAACTCAGTTTAGAGTCATTTTTGTAGATTCCTTGGGATGGTATGCAGACCATCATGTCAGATGCAAATAGGGACAGTTTTTTTTTTCTTTACCATATATACATGTCAATGGATATGCAACGATAACATGCAACTATGAACATTGTCCAATAGGTAGAAGATGATACTGCGCCTCCAACTTTGAAAAGAGGGTGAGTTCACGAAGGGCAGAGAGACTAGCTATTTCTATGGCCAACTGGCTGTTGGTGGTGATGCTGCCTTTGGGACTTAAACCCAACCAAATCTTTGCTCTGAAGAGTCTTTTCCTTTCCTGTCTGTATTCTGAATGAAAGGAGGGTACTTGCAGGTGTTAAGACGTGTGGCAGAAAATATAGGAACTTACTGCACAGGTCCAACAAGTTGCCTGCGAGTCATACCCTTCATTGCCCAGGACTGCTTAGGGGCTGGGCAGAATAGCATTTGAGGAGTCTCGCCTCGCTTGCCGCAGCTCCTCCTAGACGCGCGGGGGCGCTGTGAGTCTCTGCCGGTCGCGGCGACGCTCTTTCTCCGCCTCCTTAGTGGTTGGACGGAAGCTCTGGGGTCGGCGGCGGGAAGATGGCGGCCCGCAGGGACGGGCTGGGAGCCGGGGAGGCAGAGGGGAGCGCGAGCAGCCCGGGCGGCTCGGGCGTGGAGGTGGTGCTTTCCTCCGAGCCCGCCGCCCCCGCCCCGCGGTGCCCTCACGGTGGGTCCGCGTTCGGGGCCCGCCTGGCTGCCGGGCGCCGGGGCGCGAGCGTTAGCCCTAGTTTCCAGGGGGCGTTAGGGACTCCCGGGTTTTCATCCACCTTTCTCCCCCACCGTGTGTGATGTCTAACAAACACCTCCTTCCTCGGGAAGTTGTGGTTTTCAACTTGCTTAAGGAGCCGTTCTAAAAAGTCCCACTGGTGTGGTTTTGGCTCCAGGGCTGTGATCTCTCTGTTTTAAGGAAATGGGCAGAGGCTCAGCAAAGGGGATGCGTGCTATGGAGTAATCCATATCACCCAGTACTTGGCGGTTTCATTTGTTGATTTACTTTTTTTTTTTTTACTTTTTTCAGTTAAAAAAAAAAAAAAAAAAAAAAAGGGTGGAGGGGTTTAAGCCGAAATCGGTTTGGCTCAGTGGATAGAGCGTTGCCTGCGGACTGAAAGGTCCCAGGTTCGATTCCGGTCAAGGGCATGTACCTTGGTTGCATGGTTCTCTCTCATCAATGTTTCTAGTTCTCTATCCCTCTCCTTTCCTCTCTGAAAAATCAATTCAATGTATTAAAAAAAAAAAAAAAAAAAAAAAAAAAAAAAAGGTTAGAACGATAGAGTGAATTCTTGCGAAGAGGGGGTGTGTCCAGCTCTCAGAGCCCAGATTTCCCGGGAAAGGGCCCCTGAGGGGCGGAGGAGCCATGTGCTAGGCTCTCTGGATGCCCTCCTGGCTCTGGTCTCAGGGCCCAGGCCATTCACCTCCAGCTCCGCTAACAGTGGCATTTTATTCCCGGAGAGGCTAGTGTTCAAAAACGAGTTCCTAAGTAAACTATTAAAGTAGTGGATTTAATGATGATAAACCCGTGCATAAAATGAAAACGAGTTTAGTTAAGGGAGGTGAAAACCAGGAACTTGGTGCACGTGCCTGTTGTTTGACATGCTTTTTTTCCTGTTCTGGAACTAGGTCCCACCCTCTTGTTTGTCAAGGTGAGCCGAGGGAAAGAAGACACGCGGAGGTTTTATGCCTGCTCGGCCTGTCGGGATAGAAAAGATTGTAATTTTTTTCAATGGGAAGATGAAAAGGTATATTCACTTTTTGGATGCGTATATTTTTAATTGTTGATGTACGTGACATCTTTGAGAATGAATGAGATACATCTTTATAAGGAGTTGAAGATACTGTGTGGTTTGGTAAGACAGGTTCATATTCTGAACTTAGTTGGATTTCTGTGTCAAAGACTTAGTTCCCATTAAGACCTTCTGAGGTGTTGGTATTGGGTTTGCAAATACATATT
Source organism: Pipistrellus hanaki (assembly GCF_964339955.1). Lineage (NCBI taxonomy): Eukaryota > Metazoa > Chordata > Mammalia > Chiroptera > Vespertilionidae > Pipistrellus > Pipistrellus hanaki. The sequence goes on along the minus strand of NC_140503.1, from coordinate 197,305,730 downwards.
TCTCCCCTAAAGAGTTTAGGTCACCATCATTCCAAAAAGTGTTTTAGAAAAACACCTTTTTAAACATTTGTATTGAACATCCTTTAATAGCTACTGGATGACAGATGAAGACCCTTGGAGAAATAGTTGTGAGCTGGGTATCCTCTTGGACTCTGCTCCAATTAATGTTTCTGAAAGTGTTGACTAGAATATTTTCAGCTTTGGTAGGTTTCTTAGAAAACAGTCTTGTATATTACTCTTCTGCAGACCTGCGAAGATCACCACATGAGAGCTGATCGGTGTGCTCTGCTGCTTCACACTACTCTAGAATTTTTCCAGCTTAATGTTTTGGTGTTCTGTGGTTCCTTCCTCCACCCCCCTGAAATGAATGCTTGTTTACAACTTTGAGCTTCTTGAATTTCTGGCTTCTTGATGTCAGAATGTGATCCTAGTTTCGCCAGCCTGGTAGCTAGTTTGATGGCATATTAAGTGGATTTTGTATTCTCAGTTGTCAGGTGCTAGACTTGCTGCCCGAGAAGCTCATAACCGAAGATGCCAGCCTCCTCTCTCCCGAATGCAGTGTGTGCAGAGGTACTGACGTGCTGTCGTTTTTATTGTCCTTTTGGTTTGTTTTTTACCTGTGCTTTTAAGTTTAATTAATTACTTTTATTGTGGTAAGTATATGTTACATAAAATTTACCAATTTACATAAAATTCACAATGTTGTGCAACCATCACCACTATTTCCAAAACCTTCTTACCCCAAATAGAAACTTTGTCACCATTAAGTAACTCTATTCCACCTGTCCCCAATCTCTGGTCACCTCTAACCTATTTGTCTCCATGAATTTGACTATACTAGGTCCCTCTGATGAATGAAATTATCAATATTTGCCCTTTATGTGTCTGGCTTATTTCACCTAGCACAATAGTCAACAGTACAATGATTGAAATTTCTTTTGAGAGCCAAAGTTTTTAAACCTAAACTTCTTCTAATGTCACTTCTTCAAAACAGACTTGTCCAGGCCGTGGTATTTTGTGGAAGAGCCACACTCAAGGGGCCAAAGAGCTGCATGTGGCTCGCAAGCTGTGGTTTGCCGACCACTGACCTAGCATATTTTCAAGACTTATCCATATTGTAGCATGTTTAGAATTTCATCCTTTTTATAGCTGAATTTGGCCCAGTGCACAAATTCATGCATATTGAAAGGAAATTAATTAGAAGAAATATTTTATCACTATTCACCCTTTCTCTATAATAGAAGTGTCAATCAAATTCATGATCTACAATGATAGATCAAATGACATGTGTGTGATTAGCACCAGCGAGAGCTTTATATGTATCGTGCATGTGAGAGTCAACTTAGCCTTTTATAGATATAGAATATGCTTGCTTAATTAGACTTGCTTTCTGATTTAGCTAAACTTTTTCCAGCCCAGTGAAAGGCTCCAACTTCTCTTTCAGGTAATTGTCAGCAACACAGCAGTAAATATCAACACAAAGCAGATGATGATTGTAGATAACACAGGGAGAATAAAGGGTAAAATATTTAACTGCAGTGGTGTTTAACTATATTCTGTGCAGCGAGAAAACCTAAAGTCATTTTCAAGGTCCACCATTTCTTCTTTTCAGTCGGGTCAAGTTTCCAAGCTTGGTAACTCTCCTCTTAAGCTTTCTAAATCTAACAAAAAGATTCCAGCTAACGAAAAGAAAATACGATTCTACTAGGTCTCCTATCTACCTACTCCAGGACTTGTGTGAAGATCAAATGAGATGAGGCACAGGAAAATGCTTTAAGACATTTGGTTAAAGTGTAAAATATTTGCACCTGGCTATAAAGCAAGTCGTATTTCTGGGCTGAAGAAACTGCAAAGAGGCTAGTCGCTAGGAAGAGGAAGTCAGGTGTTGCTATATCATTACTTGGCACCCACAGTGGCTGTTTCCAGGCTGGGCTGGGCTGTGGACCACATTTTGTGCGATGGGGTCTTGGCAGTGACTGCTGTGATTTGGTGGGCTGTTGCTCTGGGGTGGTGGCAGGGCCTGTGTTCCACTTGGGGGAAGCCGAGTGTTGCTTTGTGGGTGCCAGGTATGCAGTGCCATTTCTCTAGATGGCCAGTGTGCATCACAGCAGCTCCTGCATTGAGCATCTGCCTCCTGGTGGTCAGTGCACGTCATAGCGACCAGTCGGAAGGACACTTAGCACATTTGCCTTTTATATATATATATCCTGTTTCCCCGAAAATAAGACAGTGTCTTATATTTTTTTCTCCCAAAGTTGTGCTAGGTCTTATTTTCAGGGGATGTCTTATCTTTCCATGCGCTAGGTCTTATTTTCGGGGAAACACGGTGTGTGTGTGTGTGTGTGTGTGTGTGTGTATGTATATATATACATATATATATACATATATATATATACATATATATATATATATATATATATATATATATATATATATATATATAGTATTCTATTGTATATGTATACCACACTTTATTTATTCACCTATCAATGGACACTTGGGTGTTTCCACATTTTGGCTATTTTAAATAGTGCTACAGTGCACAGTGGTGTTTGAATCCCTGTTTTCAGGTCTTTGGCATATATACCTAGGAGTTGAACTACTGGATCATAAGGTGATACTATGTTTAGTTTTTGGAGGACCCGCCAAACTGTTTTCCATAGTGGCTGCACCATTTTACACTCCCACCAGCAATATGTTAGGGTTTCAATTTCTTCACATCCTTGTCACACTTATTTTCTGTTTTGTTTTGTCTTTTATTATAGCCATCCTAGCAAATGTGAAGTGGTATGTCATTTTGGTGTTAATTTTTCATTTTTCTATACTCATAATGTTGACCATCTTTTCATATGTTTTTGGGGGAGCTTTTTGCTTATCTTCCTTAGAAAAAAATGTCTATTCAATTCTTTTGTCAATTTTTAAAATGGTTTTCTTTTGGTTGTTGAGTCACAGGAGTTCTTTATATGCTTATACATTTACCCTTAGTAGATTATTTGTGAATACTTTTTTCCATTCTTTAGATTGCCTTTTTACTTTCTTGATGATATCCTTTGATACGCAAGAGTTTTTAATGTTAACAAAGTCCAACTTACCAAATTTTTCTTTTGTTGCTTGTGTTTTTGGTAGCAAAGCTCATTGCGAAATACAAAACCATGTATTCATTGCTAAATACAAAACCATGAAGATTTCCTGTAATGTTTCTGTTTTGAAATACTAAACGAACCATTAAAAAAAAAAAACAAAAAAAACCCTGCAAATACCTGTTTTTAAATATCTCCACTGTTAAAATGTTTTATTGGGTGAACTGGAATTGAGCCATAGATTTAAGTCTTTGGCAAACCTGAGAAAAGAGTTCATCCCTCTTCTGTGTGCTCTCAGTGCTGGGAGAAGCTCCTAAGAATTCCCTGTTCCAAGTTGCTAATGACAAGTAAGTTTTCACTCTAATGGCTATTCCTTCTGGCTATTGGGGCTGCTGTTTTGAAGGCTTCAGAAGTCTTATCCAGGCTAAGTGGAAAGGATTACTGGGATCTATTAAAAATGTCTTCCTAAGCTTCTTAGTAGATTTTTAAAGTCCTTTGATGGAAGAGGCTTTTTAAAAGATAAATGGGTTGCCTCTTAACCAAATACTTAATCAGTGATGTCTACTTAATTTATAAGAATTCAATCAATAACAAAAAATGTTGAGAAGGGAAGTGATATAAATTGAGCACTCCTGTGAGTTAGGCACTAAGCTAGGTGTATTACATGAGATATTTTTTTTAAATCCTGCTGAGTTAGTTTACTTAGTGAGTTAGTTTACTTAGATGAGAAATTGAGGTTTAGAGGAGTTAAGTAACTTCAAGTTCATACTACTAGAATGGCTGTATTTTTATTTTATTATATTTTGAATATGTTTTTTTCATTGGTTTTTAGAGAGAGAGGGAAAGAGAGAGATAGAGAGATAGAAACATCGATGAGAGGAACATCATTGATCCGCTGCCTTCTGTAAGCACTCTCACCCGGAATCAACTGCACAACCTGGTCAAGTGCCCTGACCAGGAATCAAACCGGCAACCTCCTGGTTCCTGGGTTGGCGATCATCTGTTGAGCTACACTGGCTGGGCTAGAATGGCTATATTTTAAAATTTAAAAGCAGATAGTAATTAATATATGATGTGTATGTTTAATTTAAGGAGATATAAGGAATAAAGCATGAGGAGTTATAGCTACATCATAATGAGATAAAATAGAATAAGATGAGAAAGTAGAAAAACATCACTGATAGTTTCTCCCTCTGCACCCATCACCTTGGTCGATTTGTTACATTTCCTCCAGGCCTTTTTTCCTCTGCCAAGGTTTGTTTTACAAGGTTGCAGTCATAATGTATACATAGTTTTATATTCTGCCTTATCACTTACTTTTATCTGATAAGCATGTTGTTCATGTTATCACATAAGGACATTGGTGATTCAATTAAACTATAAGAAAATCTAGGTGTTCTTGTTTTCTTGCATAATAAAACTTTAGTCTGGAGCTAAAACACTACTCTTGTTTCTGTAAACAACACAGAGTATGTGGGTTTTTTTTTAATAATAAAAAATTTTGAAATTTATATTGCATACTTATTAGAATATAAAAACACTGGTTAAAATATGAAGTATTGAAGAATTTTTTAAAGGTTGCTTGTTTTCGCTGCTTATAGAGGTTATTGACCTCTCAAACTCGGAATTATTTAAAAGAGAAAAAGAAAATATAGTTTCAGTAAGATAATTTCATCTGTTATCTAGTGCTGATTCTTGAGCACATCTTAAAACAATTTTCAGCATCTTAAATCATCTATAACCCATAACCTTGGATTTTGTTGCCCAACCCACCATTCAAACATCCATCCATCCAACCATTTATTTATTCTTTGTTGAGGTCTCAAAAAGAACTTAAAATGCTATCAGTGGAGTTGAGATATATTCAAAAATTATGCAGTGCAAAGAACATCGATGGCATTCTCAGGAAAGGCTGAGTGCTCTGGAGAGTCAGAAGCACTCCAGCTCACTTGTGCCTTAGCAGATCAATACCGCTGAGGGATGTGGTATTTGAATAGGTTTTGGAGGATGAATAGAAGTGTAAGCTTTTTTAAAATATAATGTCTTTGATTTCATTGCATCACTTTGTAATTCATGCTCTTATGATTTCTTATATGCTTTCTATCAAGTAAAAGGTTCAAAATCAGTTATTCCTCTAAAAATTTTAAATTTTGGCTTTTAAAATCAAAGGCTTACTAAATTATCTATTCTCTCTTGTTAATTACCTGTTCTGTTAGTGTGCCTTCGGCTTAAGACTGAGCAGTTCATTCTTGTGTGTGAATGGACCTAAGGGCGATGTACCATTACTTGAGAATGTAATTGCTTTCTATTTTAACTTTATGCAATTCATTTATGTTATCTGATTAACTACTGTATTTGAAAGTAGTAAAATGCATTTAAGCATTATACCTATTCTGTAAAGCAAGTTTTTTATCTGTTATTGTAGAGTAACAATAGCTTTCCGTTGACTGATTTACTTTTGGAATTGCTAGCAAGCCGTGATGGTAGCTAGCAAGATAAATTGACCTTGTTACTTGATTTTGATTACGGAACTGGCGGTGCTACACAGGCTCCTAGGTTCTACAGAATAGGACTTGATATTCATTTTCCTAATCTCACTCTGAACCGTCCTTTGTATTTCATGAGCTCGGTTGACAGATTTATATTTTGTGCCTGAGATTTGACTTTCCTTATAGGTTTTAGCTGCCTCTTACGTGCTGAAATGTGCTATTCTATTATGTAGTACCTTGGCACCTTGATTATGACCTATGAAGTCTCAGGGAAGATATATTTTAATGCTAGAATCAGTATTAATTTATGTGCATTCAGATCGTTTTATTTAGTTGATATTTTATTTGGTTATGTTTTTTTTCTTTTTTTCAAAGCTCATTTAAACTCAGATTTTCAAGGTCTGCTATTAGGGAAATGCCATAAACATAATTTGTCTACTCCAGGAAAGGCAAATGGAACATCACATGGAGATCAATAAAAATGACATTTCAAAATGTTAGCCTGCAGTTTGTGAATCATGCTGAGCCTGTGGCAGAATGAATTTCTTCCTCCCCCCCACCCCCCCCGGGGTGTATGTAGTAAGTATAAATAAATAAAGAGTGCTGAGTGATACTTAACTCTTCATGGTTTCATGTTCTTGCTACCAAGCTGTTAATAAACCTTGTGTCTGACTGATGGTTGCCAGAGGGTAGGAGAGTTGGGCCATTGGATGAAAAGGTGAAGGGATTAAGAAGTACAGATTGGGCCGAAATCGGTTTGGCTCAGTGGATAGAGCGTCGGCCTGTGAACTGAAGGGTCCCAGGTTCAATTCTGGTCAAGGGCATGTACATTTGTTGTGGCACATCCTTGGTGGGGGGTGTGCAGGAGGCAGCTGATTGATGTTTCTCTCTAATCGATGTTTCTAGCTCTCTGTCACTCTCCTTTCCTCTCTGTAAAAAATCAATAAAATATATTTAAAAAAAAAAGAAGTACAGATTGGGCACTGGCTGGCTTGGCTCAGTGCTGAAGGATCGTGGGTTTGATTCCCGGTCAAGGACATGTACCTGGAAAAAACAAAGTACAGTTAAACCTCAATTCTCTGTTTGCATAGTAGAAGCATTTATGGAAAATTCAAGTACTACATGAAATGCCAAAGAGGCTTGATGTTTACACAAAAGTGAAATGAGGCCCCGGCCTGCACCATCCAGTTCAGTGGCCAGAAGCCACTGGCCATTTACAATGTGGCTACTCTGGATGTTGTAGACTGGACTAACAATTATTTAAAAAATAAGCAATAAATCTCATTAATAATGTTTATATTGATTATATGTTGAAGTAATATTTTGGATATGCCGGGTTAAATAAAACACATCACCCACAGGAAAATAAAAGGGGGCATGTATCTGGCTTGCAGGTTCATCGTTGGCTATGTCAGTTGTAATTCATCATCATGTTATCTGTGATTTTTTAAAATCTATTTTTTATTAATTTTAGAGAGGAAGGACGAGGGAGAGAGAGATGGAAACATCACTGATGAGAGAGTATCTAATTGGTTGCCTCTTGCATGGCCCCTTTTGGGGATCAAGCTCGCAACCTGGGCATGTGCCCTGACCAGGAATTGAACTGGTGACCTCTTGGTTTATGGGTTGATGCTCAACCACTGAGCCACACCAATTGGGCCAGCTTTTATTTTTTAAGTAAATGTCTTTTATTAATAAAAATATTTTAAATCAAATTTTATATGTGGCTATTATATGATCCCATTCATATATGATGTACAGAATGGACAAGTCTATAGCGATAGAGAGTACATTAGTGGTTTTTAGAGGCCAGGGATAGTGGGAATTGTGGAGTTATTACTGATAGGTGTGAGATTTCTTTTTGAAGTGATACAAATGTTCTGGAATTGTGATGGTTGCACAACTTCATGAATGTTCTAAAAATCATTGAATTGTACACTTTAAAAGGGTAATTGTGTGGTTTGTGAATTACATTTCAATAAAGAAATCTGTGACAGTAGAATCAAATAGTTCTGAGAGGTTGTACGAAGGGCAATACACTTGTCTCCACCCATGCATTTCCCCCACCCCAGAAGCAGCTAACATTTCAAATGTCTTCTGGCTAATTCTTTTAGAAAGCACATTCCTATCTGTAGAATACAAAGCTTGCTTGTCTTTTACTTCTTGATTTATCAGTTTTTGTTTATTTCATGTGGAAGATGATGATTTATCTTTCCCTCCTCTCTCTACCCTCTCCCCTCCAACCCAACCCCCCTAACCCCCTGCTATAATCTATATCTTTTCACACCTTAGTCTTATATGGTGTAAACCCATAAACCATAATCTAACCATGAATTTGGTTAGATTCAAAATTTAGTTTGTATTATTATCCTATATAATAAAATAGTAATATGCAAACTAACCATCACTCTGCTATACCCACAAGCCACGCCCACAAGTCAATCAGGAGGTGAGTATGCAGATTAACCCAACCAAGATGGCTACGGCCACAGAGAGCAGGAGGGAGGCTTGGGTTTCCCTGGCAATGGAGGAAGCCAAACTTTCCACACACCCTGGCTGTCCAAGGCCTCCACTCCAGGGCTACAGAGTTTCAATTATATGAGATAAATAATCTCAACAGAAATGGTTGTCACCAAGGAGCAAGCAGGAGGCTTGGCTCCATTCCAGGCTACAAAGTTTCAATAGTAGAAGATAAATAAACCTCAGATATCAGGGACTCTGCTTGGGTCGTGGGGAGTGTGGCCAACCTGCAAACCACCACAGGCTTCTCGCCCAGGCTTCCCCACACCCCAAGGGAATCCCCACCCTGATCCGGAACACCCTTCAGGGCAAACCACCCGGCCCCCACCTGTGCACCAGGCCTCTATCCTATATAATAAAATCCTAATATGCAAATTGACCAAACTGTGGAATGACCGGTCACTATGATGTGCACTGACCACCAGGGGGCAGATACTTAGCACAGGAGTTGCCCCCAGACTGCAGGCCCCAGGCCAGCCAAAGCGGGTGTGAGTGGGTCCCCCCCACCTCCACTGATCACCCCGCTGGTTGCCCCAGAGGGAGGTTACCAGTGGTGGTGGTGGAGGGTAAGGCTGGTGAGTGGCTGGCACCAGGCTGGCCAAGGTGGGTGCGAGCAGGGGGTCCCGTTTATCCCACTGGTTGCCCCACAGATCAGCTCTGATTGCCAGCCAGGCCTAGGGAACCTACCCATGCATGAATTTTGTGCACCGGGCCTCTAATAACCATATAAATGCTGCTCATAGCTAAACCATGAAATCACAGTAAGTTCTTTTCCACACAGCTTTTTGTTTTCTTTGCAGTTAATAACAGTCTTGGATTTTTTGTTGTAGCTGCTGTTAGTTATTTATGTGCTCATCGCTGATTCAGCTGCAGACTGCTGGTTGTCTGAACCTTTCAGAACATTCACATGTAGCGTAATCTATTGGTTTCATCTTCGAGAAATCTGTTCGAGGGCTTATACAAATGCTCCAGTCTGGAAGGTGCCCTTTCTGCCCGGCAGGCAGCTGACTAGCAGGTTTTTCAGTAAGGACCTAGATTAAGTACTGTATAACCTGAGTCCTTCCAAGGCCAGAATCAAACATTCATTCAAGATAAAGATTCTGAGAACACTAGGAATAGTTGGGAATTTCCATAACCTGGTAAAGGGCATCTAAGAAAAACCTATAACTAATACCATACTGACAAAAGATTGAATGCATTCCTCCTAAGATTGGGACATAGCAAAGATGTCAACTCTTACCATTTCTATTTAACATTGATGGGGGATTCTAGATAATTTAACAAGTCTAGATTCAGGAACAGAATTTGAAAATATGAAAATTACAGGAGAGAAAGAGGCCACATTTATATGACGTTTATTACCGTATATTATAATTGTTCTATTATAGTGGTTAATCTCTTACTGTGCCTAATTTGGAAGTTAAATTTTATCATAGGTATGTATATTTAGGAAAAAACAAAGTTTATATAGATTTGATACATGCACTGAGGAGAGTCTTAGAACGCGTCCCCCATGGAGGCTGGGAGACTACTGTAAGCTGGAGAATTGAACCACTTACTCATTTGTTTCCTTCCATTACTCACTGGGCTGCCAGTTGTCCATTGTACTGAAACTGTGGTTTCATGTATTTTGTCTGTTTAAAACGTTTTTTGAAGGTCAGGATATTCAAAAATATTCCCGGTTTCTATTACTGTATCATGGCTGGATGTGAGTGACTTTGCCACACACTTAATAATGACAGGTAACAGTGAATTCAGTGCCTTGTGGCTGCAGTGTACTGGTTCTTTGCACTTGCACTTCATGTCTTAGGGGCCCTGTTCACTACTGATGTTCTTTCTTTGAATTACTATAAAAGTTTCTTCTAATATGGTTGTCCTTTTTCTTTCTAGTCATGGATAAAGCTGTCACAGGAACAGTTATCATAGAAATAGAAACATTTAAATGACTGGCATGATAAGCTTATTTCTTGCTGTAGCCATTCAGAATATGTATTTGTCACTGCCTTGGGTGCTTTGAAGGGAAACTGTGCTTAGAAATGAAAAGTTTAAACCCACTTTGATTTTACATTAAGTTCAGTTTTTCCAGTGCAGTTCCAGAGTTTAGTTCAATTGAAACCGTGTGACTCTTCTCAAACTAGAAGAATCCTTTAGTGCACTATTTGACATGCTTAGATTTGGACATTTCTGACCCTCTATGAGCCTCGATAAGCTTATTTATTTTTCTTTTGTTTTCTTACTCTGATTTCATATCTGCTACAGCATATACATACTCAGCAGTATTTTTCTCTCTTTATTCATCCCAAATCAAAAGAAAAGAAAAAAAGACCAGGGTGGTGATTTTGAAATCAGATATAAGAATGACTTAAAAGATTGAATTTATGTTTCAGATGGGCCTCTAATATATATTTTTTAAGGCTTCGAATATCAGCTTGCTGTTTTGGGGATGAGTTTCCCAGAACTGCCTCCATCAGTATTGCTAAGAACAGGAACTTTGTAGGAACATTTTTTCTGTAAGGAGGCAATTCTTCTTGCTAAATATGCCATCAGAACTTGAAGAATGATCTTAATTTCTCATTTTAAAATGACTGTCATACTGAGCCAGACTATTTAACATTTCAAAGTTGGAGCACATGGATTCGTCAATAAATTTAAACGTGATAGTAGTCTCCATTACTACTAAGTTGTTTGAGTAGTATATTATGTTCACATTTTAAATGGATATTGATCTTCATTCAGTGACCGAATTGGAGCATCTCAATTCTTACGAAATTGCTGATTCTCTTCCACTTTGTAGGCATGTAGCCAGACATAAATTCTAGCCCACATTTCCCAGATTTTTCTTACCTTTGCTTCTTTATGCAGTAGTCTTTAGGAAATAATGCTTTTTGCATACTAAAAATAGCAAAAATAGTCTTTAAAACAACAAACTTACAATACATTCCTTGTGTTGTGTCTTGAAGGTATTTGAAGTTCATTGAGTTGCCATTGTTTCAGAGAAAGTTTTGTCAAAGATGTCAGCAGTTGCTCCTGCCAGATGACTGGGAGAAGCATCGTGAGCACCAGGTCATGGGAGATATTTCTGTCACCCAGTTAAAAAGGCCCAGTCAGCTCCTTTCTCCGTTGGAAAACAAGAAGACAAATGCGCAGTATTTGTTTGCTGATAGGAGCTGTCAGTTCTTGATAGACCTACTTTCTACCCTTGGGTTCAGAAGAGTGCTGTGTGTTGGAACACCGAGGTAGGTTATGTGGTTTTTAAAAAATTTTTCCTGGCACCACTGGTTAAACTGTAAGAAAAAAAATTCTCAAGTTCCAGGATAGAGCATAAAGCTTTGAGTATACAAAGAAGTATATAGAATGGTCCCTCTAAAGGAGTTTGCAATCTGTTATTAATTTGGGAGAAATCTTTATAGATTTCTGATATATGATAGGAGATTCTTCCTGATTGGTTCTTTTTTTTTTTTTTTAATATATATTTTATTGATTTTTGTACAGAGAGGAAGGGAGAGAGAGAGTTAGAAACATCAATGAGAGAGAGGCATCGATCCCTACTGGGGATATGCCTGCAACCAAGGTACATGCCCTTGACCGGAATCAAACCCGGGCCTTTCAGTCCCCAAGCCGACGCTCTATCCATTGAGCCAAACCCGTCCCGGCCCTGATTGGTTCTTAAATTGTGTTTATAATTTAAGATTATTCTGTTTCAGAGAAGTTCTGCCTTTTAAAAAATATTTGTAAAACTGCAACTCTGATTACATCTGCCAAATTCTCTTCAGTGAACTATCAGAAATATCAGGAGAACATTGATTTTTTTTTAAAATATATATTTTATTGATTTTTTACAGAGAGGAAGAGAGAGGGATAGAAAGCTAGAAACATCAATGAGAGAGAATCATCGATCAGCTGCCTCTTGCACACCCCCTACTGGGGATGTGCCCGCAACCAAGGTACATGCCCTTGACCGGAATCAAACCTGGGACCCTTCAGTCCTCAGGCTGACGCTCTATCCACTGAGCCAAACTGGTTTTGGCAACATTGATGTTTTTTATTTATTTGTTTATTATCTATGGCCTTTGTAACTTCATATTAAATTTGCTTTCCCTAATTGCTTTAGGTTGCATGAGCTGATCAGGTTGAAAGCATCAGGTGACAACAAGCCTAACATTAAAAGCCTTTTATTGGATATTGATTTTCGGTAGGTTTACAAAGTATGATATTTATTCTCATTCATTGTCTCCTGCTTTTAATTGTTTTTCCTCTTTTTCATTGTTTACTACCTGTTTTAATCCTAGTTAACATTTAGAAGTAGTAATTGGTGATAAGGCACTTTTTCAGTCATATAAATTCCATATGTAATCCTCCGTATTTCAAACAGAGGCTGTGAATTTCTCTTTTTTTTCTTTTCCTCACTTTACCCTCTCCTGCCTCCCCGACTCCCCTTTCCTTTTGATAAAGTGAATTTCTCTTTTTGCTAGTGTGCTTCCTAAATTTTGTCCATGAATGTGCCTCGTTGTCTTTGGCTTATAATTTAGTGATGAATTCCTACTGAGTGAAATTTCTTCTCATATACTTGTTTTCAAAGATAATTCTGAGCTTCCTCCAGGACTTGGTTTCATCATGCTGTTTTAAGTACAACAAGGCATTTATTTAATATTTTTACCTGATGATGTGCATGGACGTAGCCTAATTGAAGGGTATGCTACCTGGGGAATAGACAGACCCCAAGGCCGAGGATTAGCAAACAGAGAGATTCAGAGTCAATGACTGCTGATAGGTTGGGGCAAATGGATTCCCAGACATGTGCTCTGTCTAGGAATCTACTGGGGACTTCTTGGTTCATGGATTAATGCTCAAACACTGAGCCACACTGGCCGGGCTGCATTTAAAAATTTTAAAACATAGAATCATAACTTAAAGTCTTTTTCCCCCCACTTGCTGTATTTTAGGCATAATTTTAAAAAATTGAGATATATTTCACATACATTTTTAGTATTATTCACAAGGTTGTACAATCATCACCATTGTCTAATTCCAGAATATTTCCATCACAGTCTCTCTTCAGTTCCCCCTTCCCTTGGGCATCATTAATTTACTTTCTGTCTCTTCTCCAGATTTCATATACATGGAATCATATAATATGTGACTTCTAGTGTCTAGCTTCTTTCACTTAGCATAATGTTTTCAAAGTTCATCCATGTTGTAGTATGATCAGTGCTTGATTCCTCATTATGGCTGAATAATACTGTATTATATAGACATACCAAGTTTTTTTTTTAATTTCTTTAGTGATTAAGGTATCACATATTTGTTCTCAATCCCCCATCCCAATCCCCCACCCCCCACCCCTCCATACATACCAAGAATTTTTTATCCATTCATCAGCTGATGGACATTTGGATTGCTTTCACTTTTGTGAATAATGCTGCTATGAACACTTGTGAACAGTTTCTTGTGTGAATAAATCTTCATATCTCTTCGGTATTGTATTAATTTACTAGGGCTGCCATTACAGAATACAGTAGATTGGGTGGCTTAAACAACAGAAATTTATTTTCTCATAGTTTTAGAGGCTGGAAGTCCAAGATCAAGTGTCAGTGGATTTGGTTTCTTCTGAGGCCTCTCTTACCTTGTAGATGGCCTCCTTCTCACTGTCCTCACAATGGTCTTTTCTCTGTGTGTGCATATTTCTCCTTCTAGTAAGGACACCAGTCATATTCATTGGGGCCTACCCTAAGGACATTTTAACTTAATCATTTCTTTAAAAGGCCTGCCTCCAAATACAGTTACAAATTGAAGTACTGGGGTTAGGACTTTAACATAGGTATATGGGGGGACACAGTTGAGGCCATATCTACCTAGGAGTAGGAGTAGAGTTATAACTCTGTATTTAACTTATTGAGGAACTGCCAAACTGCCAAAACACAGGTAACTACATTTTATTGATGGTTAGTGATGTTGACCATCTTTTCATGTGCTTATGGACTAGTTGTTTATCATTGGGAGAAATGTTTATTCAATCCTTTGCCCATTTTTAATTGGTTGACTTTCTAGTGTTGAATTAAAAAAGTTCTTAATATATTTTTGATACTAGACCTTTATCAGTTATATGATTTGCAAATAATTTCTCCCATTTTGTGGGTTGTTTTATTATTTTTTTATTTTTTTATTGATTAAGGTATTACATATGTGTCCTTATCCCTCCATTGCCTAACCCCCATCCTGTCTTTTTACTTTTGATGAAATCCAGTTATTCTCTTTTTTCTTTGATTGCTTGTGTTTTAGGTATCATATCTAACTATTAACTAATATAAGATCATGAATATTTATACCTGTTTTCTTAGAGCTTTTTTTATTTTAGTTCTTATATTTAGATTCATTTTGAGTTAAATTTTCTATATGGAGTGAGGTAGGGATCCAACTTCATTCTTTTTGCATAGTTGCCTTGGCACCATTTGTTGAAATGATTATTCTTCTCCCTTTGAATTATCTTGGTACCTTATTGAAAACCAAATGACCTTAAATGCATAGGTTTATTTTTGGACTCTAAATTCTGGTCCATTAATCTGTTTCTATCCTTATGCTAGTCCCACGCAATCTTGATTATTGTTGCTTTGTAGTAAGTTTTGAAATTAGGAAGTGTGAGTCTTCTAACTTTATTCTGTTCAAGATTGTTTTTGCTATTTTGGATTCCTTGCATTTTATATGAATTTTAGGATCAGCTTGTAAATTTCCACAAAAAAATCAGCTGTGATTTTTTAATAGAGATTGCATTAAATTTGTAGATCAATTTGGGGAGTATTACCATCTTAATCGTCTTCCAGTTCATAAACATGAGAGTCTTTCCATTTATTTAGGTCTTCTTTAATTTCTTTAAATGATATTTTTTATTTTTTATTATTTTTTATTTTTATTTTTATTTTTTAAATTTTATTTTATTGATTTTTTACAGAGAGGAAGAGAGAAGGATAGAGAGTTAGAAACATCGATGAGAGAAACATCAATCAGCTGCCTCCTGTATACTCCCTCCGGGGGATGTGCCCACAACCAAGGTACATGCCTGTCAAGGGAATCAAATCTGAGACCTTTCAGTCCGCAGGCCTAAGTGATATTTTTTAGTTTTCAGCATATAGATTTTGCACTTCCTCTGTTAAATTTACTCCTAAATATTTTGTTCTTTTTGTTGCTATTGAAAATTGTTTTCCTAATTTCATTTTGTATTATTAATTGCTTATTGCCCTGATTTACTTTTTTTTTTTTTTTTTTTTTAAATTGTGGCCTCAGTCAGTTTGGCTCAGTGGATAGAGTGTTGGACTGTGGACGGAAAGGTCTCAGGTTCGATTCTGGTCAAGGGCATGTACCTAGGTTGCAGGCTCCTTCCCAGACTGGGCTGGGTGCTTGCTGGAGGCAATCAGTCTCTGTGTTTCTTTCACATCGATGTTTCTCTCTGTCTCTCCCTCTCTCTAATACTCTCTCTAAAAATCAATGGAAAAATATCCTTGGCTGAGGATTAAAAAAAAAACACCAAAAAACAAAGATAAAATATTGTGACATAATACACATAGCATAAAATTTGTTATGTTAACTATTTTAAATATACAACAGTTCAGTAGTGTTAAGTAAGTGAAGTACATGTATATCATTGTGCAACCATTCTCCAGAACTCTTTTCACCTTACCTGATTTACTTTTAATTTGAAAGATTTAAACGGCCCCTTAGCTCTTTTGCCTTAAATGCTGTATCTTACAGTTTAACCTTTCTTGAGTGTGAAGTTGAAATCTCTTGGTTAGAGTAGGGCATAGGGGATTTGGATAAAGTTATTTTATAACTTACAGAATACACTAATACTTTTTTTTCCCCTTCATGTCTATAAACCTCTCTGTGTATGTTGCAAACAAAAGCCCAAGGTGGTGTGCTAAGATGTTATCCTAGCTTAGTTTCTTTGATCCCAGACTGTGTTACTGAGTCAATTCTTCAAAATTAAGAAACACAGGAGTAGTCAGAATGAATTCAGTTTGTTACCTGTATTTACAGTATGGAGTGTGTGGGTTGGTTTAGGTTTCTCACATTTAAGTCAGGAAAAACTCCCTGTGGGAATGGAATGGCAGTTGGCACTTCGACTGGTTTGTTGTTGCCCTACAAAAGGTCTGTCCAAGGCTGCAGAAAGCTGCCTCAACTCCAGCATTCTATGTAGATGTGCTGTAAATATCCTTTTCAGGGGTCTAAGATATGAAGTTCACATTTGCTAAGATGGATTTCTATATGCTCTAATTTTACCATGAAAGATGTGAAACTCTATTTGGCAAACTATCATCCAAATAAAGTTATATAAAAAAAATGGATTTCTTGGGTTCATTTCATGAACTGATGTTATTCAGCTCTTGATTACATTTCCTGTGTGTAGAGTATGTTTCACACTTGGTAACTGACTCATTTAAAGAGATGAATGGCCAAATTAAATGAATGTCCTTTTGAGCAGTTTTCAAGTGCATGCTTTCTGATTGGTTTTGTTTGCTTTATTCAGTGGAGAGAATAATGCTTTGTGGCCAATTTCATTTTAAGAGGGTAATGTTGAGTGATTGTTCATAATTTAAAATATGAATAATTATGCTCCCTTGTTTGTATTCGATGAAACTCAGAGCTGAAATCTAGGCTTTTTTTCTCTCTCTGGCCTTGCTCAGTGCTGCCTAGGAAGTTTTGGACAACTGTGCTGTGTTGAATTTTATGTAAATAATTTTTCTTTTTTAATGAAAAAAAGTGACTATTGTGTCATTGTGAAGCAATAAAAAAATGGAGAGTCAGTAGAAATATATTTTTAAAGGGATTGTTCTGTTTGTTTTTTTGCTTACACAAAGCAATGCAAGAGAGAAGAAAACTCTCAAAAGATAGTTGACTCACAGCTCTACTGGTATTGACAAATATATATTAATTAAATAACTAACATATATATATATATATATATATATATATATATATATATATATAGTTAGCTATTTGGAATTTAGTTAAATAGGAAGACATTTGCTTATTAGTGATAATTGACATTGCCCCACAGTGTTTGGAATGTTCAGTAAGCTACCATATATATTTTAAATATTTTTCAGTTACCCAAACCTTTTGTTTATTTCTTCAATGCAGATGTACTAATAGTATCTTAAATAATATTAAGGGATAACATAATGAGAATGGTGAACGGCTGTTCTCCATCTCCACAGAAGAAGAAGAAATGGATTAGGTTACAGGAGGGGAGATTTTGTTTGGACATAAACATAATTCCCTAATATTAGGGACATTAAAGCATATTAGCTGGTGTTTATTAAAATAATGAGACCTGACATTTCAGTATATGCTATTTAGCAGGCACTGTGGTAAGCACTTTACATACATTATCTCATTTATTCTTACCAAGGCCTATGATGTGTAAACATTTTGTAGATGAAGAAACTGGGGCTCTGACAGGTGAAATACTTATTAAGGTTGCACTGCTAATAGGGTTTGAAAATAGATCATCTGACTATAAAGTCTGCTTTTAAAACAGTATACGAAGAAGAGCGAAAGCAGGGTTGCCCATTATAATACCATGGACGGTGAATCAGTTGTAGACAGTAATGGATAACTGAGAATAGAGTAGACACAGTTGTTCTGCTGTCGTGATATGGCTAAAGAAGTAAGTAAGGATGTGTCCCTGATGGTTTTCAGTCTTTCCACTATGCATTCCGAAGCAGAATGATGTGATTCATATGTGAATTGTTTATAACAAAATTCCCAAAGTTTAAGATCCTACTGAGATTAAAAAAAAAGGTTTCTGTAATATATGAAAAACTCAGAAATCAGCATGAAAGACATTAAAATCCATATATATAAACGGAGAAAACAAAGACAGGCAGTACAAATACACTTAAGGAATGAGGAAACCTCAGTCTTATAAGAAACCAAATAAATGCAAATTTAAACCATTATGTTAGTATGAATTTTGCCTACTAAATTAGCAAAAATTTATAAAGTTAATAACCAAAGTTGGTACCCTCATTCATTGCTGATGGTATTTTAAAGTAGTGTGTTATACCTGAAACTAATATAATATTGTATGTCAACTGTAATTGCAAAAACATTTTTAATTAAAAAAATAAAAATAAATTTTATATAAAGTAGTATGTTAGAAAAATAGTGATTCATCCAACAAATAAATATCCCTCTTTCCCAGCATTAATTCAGTAAATATGAAATGCACATACTTTTTAAAATATATTGAAAAGCACCTATATATATATAAAAGCATAAGCAACCATCACAACTGAAAGGATGATGGAACAGGCTGCATGGGGTTACTAGGCCAGCAAGGGGATTAGTGAGGGGCAGCCAAACAACTGAGCAGCAGGCTGCATGGGAGACCAGGCCAGCAGGGGGGATAGTGAGGGGTGGTCAAACAACTGAGCAGCAGGCTGAGTGGGATGAACAGGCCTGCAGGAGGGGCAGTTGGGGGTGACTAGGCTGCAGGAGGGGGCAATGAGGGGTGACCAGGCTGGCAGAGGGGGTGGTGAGGGGTGACCAGGCCAGTGGGGGGCGGGGGGAGTTAGGGGTGACCAGGCCGGTGGGGGGGGCGCAGTTGGGAGTGACCAGGCCAGCAGTGGGGGCAGTAAGGGGCGACCAGGCCGGTGCGGGGAGCAGTTGGGGGCATCTAGGCTGGCAAGAGGGGCAGTTGGGGGTTACCAGGCCAGCGGGGGGGGGGGGGGCAGTTAGGGGCGATCAGGCAGGCAGGCAGGTGAGCAGTTAGGAGCCAGTGGTCCTGGATTGTGAGAGGGATGTCCAACTGCCAATTTAGGCCTGATCCAGCCTAAACTGGCAGTCAGACATCCCCCTAGTGGCCCTGGGTTGGAGAGGGTGCAGGCTGGGCTGATGTTTCTGTCTCTCTCTCCCTCTCCTTTCCTCTCTGAAATCAATAAAAAATATACTTAAAAAAAAAACAAACCCACAAACAAAACCCACTAATTTTATTTTTTAAGTTTTTATTTTTTTATTTTTTAGTCCTCACCTGAAGATATTTTTCCATTAATTTTTAGAGAGGGGGGGGAGAGGGAAAGACAGAGAAATATCAGTGTAAGAGAAAAACATAGATTGGTTGCCTTCTGCATGAGCCAGGACCGGGGCTGGGCCAGGGAGGATTCTGCAACCAAGGTACGTGCCCTTTACCAGAATTGAACCCGGGACCCTTTGGTCCGCAGGCCAATGCTCTATCCACTGAGCCAAACTGGCTAGGGCTGGGAAAGCATTCTTTATTTCAGAACAATTGAAAGCATGATGAAATTGACTTTATTAAAGGTGTGATTTCACAGTTTTAAAATTTAGTTTATATTTATTTATTGTATAACTATGACTGTGCAAGTAACTTCAGTAATAAGCAAATTATTTTACAGGTATTCGCAGTTTTATATGGAAGATAGCTTTTGCCATTATAACATGTTTAACCATCACTTCTTTGATGGCGAGGTAAGAATTATAAACATTGTCTCTTTCTTCTCTTGTGAAGAATAAATTCAAGAGAATCTCTTTTGTTATTTTTCTAAAGTCCCTTAAGATCCACCATTTACTCATAGAGATATGTTATTCATTAACTGAGAAGATATTGAGCATCTAGAAGTGATCAAATTATTTCTCTTTCATGACTTTTCACTACTTTTTGGGTAAGGATCCACTTTCTTAGCAAGGCCCATATGGCTTTGTGTGGACTGAGCCCTGCCACGCTTCAACCCCTCCTCTCTCTGCTTCTGCTTGGCTCTTTGTGTTCATCTCGAACTTTCATCTGGAACTGGCCTTTCCACCACCGGCCTTTTGCCCATGTCATGCCCTCTGCCTTCTTACTCTCTGTTGCCTTGTTAACTTTACCTTATTCTTCAGAGCTCTGTTCCAAGTCACTTTCTCCAGCCTCCCCTGAGCCCCAGACAAGGTCAAGTTCTCCTTCATGGAGCTATGATACTATAGTTAAACTAGAGGCCTGATGCATGAGATTCGTGCAAGGGCCTTGGCCCTGCTGCACCTGGGCCCCTGCCTACTGTGGCTTTGTCCAGAAGGAAGGATGTCTGGTCAAATTAGCATATTATGCTTTTGTTATTATAGATAGTTGTGTAGTTAGTTGTTTGGTGTCTGCCTCCTTGGTAAATTTCATGTCCCAGTTAAGGGGATTTATGGTTTTATAGATTACTCCTTTAAAACTAGTGTCTGATAAAGATGTGTCAACATAGGTTCATCAGTTCTAACAAATGTACCCCTCTGGTGTCAATGCTAAGGGGGAGGCTGTGCTTGTGTAGGGCCAGGGGCATGGGTGATATCTCTGTATCTTTTCAATTTTGCTGTGAACCTAAAACTACTCTAAAAAAATAGTCTTAATAAAAAAATTAGTGGCTTAAAGAAAGCTTCTTTCAATATGATGCCAATAATGTCACTGTAAATAAACAACACACCAGAGCTGATACTTCCACTCCTAGTTTGAGCTCTTTGTCAGTCTTATTACAAAATAAAAATCACAACCAACCACGAGTCACACCTGCCAGGTTTTGATTGGAATTATCAAGATCGCTTGAAGCATATCTATGTGTGTGTGTGTGTGTGTGACTTTTTAAGGATAGTGAACCATGCTAAAGTATTCATTGTGCTTTAAGGTATAGCTAGTGATAGAATGAAAATCAAGCAAGACTAAAAAACCAGGCATTTAGAAAATGAAAACAGATTTTGAAATGTTGGTTGGGATTGAAATGAGTCTCCTGCCCTAACCAGTTTGGCTCAGTGGATAGAGTGTCAGCCTGCTGACTGAAGGGTCCCAGGTTTGATTCTGGTCAAGGGCATGTACTTTGGTTGTGGGCACATCCCCGGTGGAGGGTGTGCAAGAAGCAGCTGATCGATGTTTCTCTCTCATCATTTTTTCTAACTGTCTATCTCTCTCCCTTCCTTTCTGTAAAAAAATAAATAAAATATATTTTTTTAAAAATGAGTCTACTGATTTAGTAAGGATAGCCAGGGACGCACACCTCCCTTCAGGATCAGTTGAGCATTGGGATATCTATTTTTCAGCTATTTATCTCTCTCCCTCTCCCTTCCTCTTGAAATCAATTTAAAAAATACATTTTTTCATATATTCATTTTATTTTTTCATCTATACTTTTATTGATTTTAGAGAGGAAGGGAGAGGGAGAGAGAGAGAGAAACATCAATGATGAGAGAATCATTGATTGGCTGCCTCCTGCATGCCCCCTACTGGGGATTGAGCCCATAACCAAGGCATGTGCCCTTGACAGGTATTGAACCCGGGACCCTTCAGTGTCCAGGCCCATTCTCTATCCACTGAGCCAGACTAGCTAGGGTAATAAAAATATATTTTTAAAAATGCGAGTTTTTAGTGATAACTGAGATGAAGAAAAGAGGTTACTGTCAACATTGGTGGCATAAGCGAGCATCAGTTTCCACAGGTGTCAACATTAGGACCTCAGCAACTCTTGAAGATTCTTACCTGGAAGGATATGCTTATGTTTTTTAAATTTGGTTAAGAGTTTAGGCCTAGGTTACTGTTTATTTTTTTTTTCTTCTGCTTTTAACTAAGGATGATTTTCCAACATCATCCGTATTTTAGGTCCTGTTCTTGTTGGCAGGTTAAGAAAGTACCAGATGGCACTTGAAAAATGGTTAACCTTCTTGGAACACTATCCTTTACTGTAGGACTGCCAGTAGGAGGTTAACAGTGACTCTCCTAGGGAAAAGGGGTTAGGATATAGAGCTTTTTCCTCTCATCAGTTGGAATTTAGTAGTAGAACAATATATATTTTAAAGTACTTATAGGCTTATTAAAGTTTAGCATACCATTCAACTTTAAAATCATATGCCACTCGGTATGGTTAAGTGTTGATTTGCTTTTACAGACGAGTACGTACTTGAAAACTATTACAAAGTCAGTTGACTGGAATTATTATTATAGGTGTATCTCTCATTAACGTCTCCCAAGATAACAACAATAACAAAAAAGATACATATTTTAGATAGCAGTTACTAAAATCACCTGGACCAGTTTGTTGGGAAAATGTGTTACTAGCATGGTCTCATGGCCTGGATACGCGTTGTTGTTTGTGGCCCTTTATTTATTTACCTACCGTGCATGCTCTCAAAACCCGGTGTTTAACTGGTAGTTGTAGCTCTTAGTAAATTGAACACATGGTGGTGGGCAGACCAGATAGGAGGAAATGTGTCTTGTCTTTGTGTTTCCAGTGTTTGGCACAGTCCCTGCCTCTGTTTATTGAATTTAGAGTTTCAGATAGTTTTTCATGGGTAATGAGTTTCTCTCTTTTAGGTTACTAAATTTAGGTTTTTAATTTAACCATTTGAAATGTGTAGTCCTCTGATAGTGATGGTATTTGAATTTGCAATTTTAAAAACTTGCTTATCAAGAAACCCAAAGATAAAATCTCACAGGGGCTGAATGAGGGAGGCTTGAGGATGTCAGTGAGGGACTCTGGGGTGGCAGATGGGTGAAATTTCAGTACCAAGAGTGAGACGGAGCCCAGAGCATTCTCCTCCAAATAGGACGAAGTGCCTCCCTAATTTAGAAATGAATGTGTATTTTTCCAGCCTGCCCTTGAAGTATGCAGAACGTTTTTACAGGAAGATAAAGGTGAAGGAGTCATTATGGTGACAGACCCTCCTTTCGGTGGCTTGGTTGAACCTCTGGCTGTTACATTCAAGCAGTTAATTGCTATGTGGAAAAAAGGTCAAAGTCAAGGTGTGTAATTTATTACTTACTTCAAAGTAAACATGTACCTGCGTATTTACTTTCTGTCAAATCAGATCTTGGTGAATCAGAGCACTAAAATTTGTTTCTGGTCTTTTTTAAAAGCAGGCTTATTTGATAATGTGGCATATTTTATCATCATGATACACTTGGATTGTCCTAATCATGTGTTTTTAAAATGGCTTGTAGATAATTTTATTCTTAGGGGAATAAAGGGACATGAAGAATAGCAGTAAATTGTTGTTGTTTTTCCAGTAAGTACAGATATTTTTTTTTTATAGTCATTTATATGGAAAGTAATGCTAAAATAAATATATAATACTATAAAAATAAACTGTGTTTTGTGTACTCACAACGACTTTTGCCTACCCTGTATTTACTGAAGGGCCATGAACCAGGTGCTAGAAATAGAGTAGTGAACAAGCCAGCCACATAGCTCTGCTCTCATGCACCTTACATTCCCTGCTCCGAAAGTCTCACTCAGGACTCTGAGATGGCACCGATCTCTGGCCCAAAGTGCCAAACATGCCTAGATTTGGGGGGGAAAGTCAGACACCCAGGGGCCCGACAGTGGTTGTCAGTGACATAGATACCTGGTCCTAGCTGTGGAGGAATGGCTGAGGGTTATTATTCAGTTTCAGGTGGCTTAGGACTTCCAGGTATTTCATACAATGATCTAATTAGTTTGTACAATAATTTTTTAGTTTCCAGCTTATAAACTGATAAATTGTAAGAGCGTTAGGAGTTTGTGATCAAGTTTCTCAGTCAATTGTGCTACATAAATAGTGTGCTTTGGGGGACAGAATGCAAACGAAATCTAAAATATGACTCGTAGTGTTAAGTATTCCATTTATTTTCAGTTCCCAAGTCACTTATCGGAGTGAATAAAGTCTGTATTATTGGGGCAGCAATAAAGAGCTTTGTGGACTTGGATTCCAATTCTGCCACTTATCAGCTGCATGGACTTGAACCAATGACTTAAATCTTGTGGCTCTATTTTCTTCTGCAAAATGGGATTATTAATATCTAACTCTAGAGGTTAGATACAGAGACAATATATAGAAAGTACCTAGTATTGTGTTCAGCCTATACATAATAGCTGTGTTCCTGCCTCTAATATTAATTTTATATTCTACTTTTTTTGTAACATCTCTACTTTCACATATGCTATTGTGATATGCATGTTAGGATTGCTTCATACATGTAGCTGTGTTTAGATATCGGAGAACGTTTCCATTGCCTTTGTGAGAGGTCTGACTATACATGGTGCTCTGATAGACAGTCCTTCCTTTTGTGGGATTGAACTGTATTGAATGATTGTAGTTTCTTCTGATACCAGAAGCTTTCCAGTTATAGCTGTTATGTTTTTTCTTTAATATCAATTCTTATTTTCTTTCTCCTTTTTTTTTGTGACCCATTAGATAACAATCACAAAGAACTACCTATTTTCTGGATTTTCCCCTATTTTTTTGAATCCCGAATTTGTCAGTTTTTTCCAAGCTTCCGCATGCTGGACTACCAGGTATAGTAAATATTCTGTCTTCGGGCATGGTTGGAGAGTGTATTTTCAGCTTAAATAAATATCCTGATAAGACTATCCATTGGTTTTAGTAAATGAAAATACTATGAATTGTGCGAAATACAAATCCAGTGGTATCTAAGTGTCTGTTGTCCCCAGGGTGCTTATTTAAAATATGGATTTTTAGTTAGCAAAATAAACCTACTAAAGCAGTATCAGGGTGGAGCCCCACAAAAACCAAACCAAACCAAACCAAAAAAACATTTTACTAAGCTTCCCAGGTAGTTCTGAAGTGCAGCTGGGTTTTAAAGCAGCTAACCTAATCTTTTATCATTACCGGAAGATTTCATAGCACCCATGGTCATCATAATGCAGTGACTTTTTCCTAGTTAAAGATTATAGATAAGTAAGTAGCTTCTTTTGGTCTGTAGTCTGCTATAAACACTCCATTGTGCAACTGCGAGGATGTCAGGATGTCTAAGGGAGAGGTATGCCTGAGGTCGTGGGGCATCAGAGAGCAGAGATGCTGAGGTCTGTTTGTGAGTGAATGTGCAGATTCAGGGAGGAATTGATAAGACCTCCTTCACATCTCTGCCCAAAACCCTGGGAACCTGCCTTAGATGAGAATAAAGGCCAGAGGCCTCGGTAGCGCCACCCTCCCCTCAGCCTGGTCTTGTGCTTTAATGTCCATTTTCTTGTGTTCGTGTCCTTGAGTTCTGAAGTGAACCCATTGTCACCACTAGTATGTGAGGTCACCCAGTGGGCACTGCTTCCTCTTCTGTAATGATCTTTTTCTTTTTTAATTTATTTAATTTTTATTGAGTTCAGAGAGAGGAGAGGGGGAGAGAGAGAAACATCAATGATGAGAGAGAATCATTGATTGGCTGCCTCTTATTGGGGATCAAGCCCACAACCCAGGCATGTGACCTGACCGGGAATCAAACCGTGACCTCCTGGTTCATGGGTTATTGCTCAACCACTGAGCCATACCAGCTAGGCTATGATATTTTTCTATTTGAGTTTTCTGACAATTGGTTATCCTCTTATTAAGGCTTTTCTTCCTATGATTGTAAATGTCTTCACTAGTTATTCCAAGCTAGCAGTAGGTTCTAATCTTTCTATTCTTGAAGATATACCATTACAAAAATTATGTAGAAGTTCTGAAAGGAGTAGGGTTACTAAAAACGAGGACACAGATCCTACCTGTGATTTCACCCCAAATAGCAAATTTAATTTTGAAGTATTCACTTCCAGTCTCTTTTAAAAGCAGTTTACATATTTGTAATCATAACAGATGAATTTGAATTTTGTTTTCTTCACTGTCTTATATAAATGTACATTTTAAAATGTAGCTATGTAATTTTTATGCTTTTAATAACTTGAAATTATTTCATTGACAGGCTGTGTTATCATTCTCTTCTTTTTGGACTTACAGGTTGCTTCTACTTTTAAGGTGCTATAAATAACCCTGCCATTGACATCTTTTATTCATATAATTTTCTCCCATATTTTACATAACTTCCATAGAATTCCAAAAGTAAAATGGAATTCTAAAAATTACATTATTAAATTTAATAGACATTTTGATGACTATTGGACCATATTAACTGGTTCCTTTCCAAAAGTGTATAACACAAGCCATTTTAACCTTGAGTTTTTGAGCTCTACTACAGACAAAATCCACATCACAATTCTCCTCAGAGGTGGTTTTCTTGCCTTTTTTGGGCATCCAGTTTTCTGTTTCTAGTTTAAGGGATGCTTCTAATATTGACATTTACAATGCAGAGATAGCTGACATATCCTGAAGATGTTAACTAATTAAACTAGTTCCCGTTTCCAGGAACACCTGCTGCCTTCTACAGTGAATCATTATCTAGTATAGTGGTTGGCACATAGTAGGTGCCCTACATGCTGAATAAAAAATGAATTAAAAAGTTATCATGAACTCTGGATTCGAAAAGGAACTGAGTTTTAATCCTGGTTTTGCCAGTCGGTAGCAAGGTGCATGTTATCTCACTCTCTGAATCTCATCTTACCTGATAAATAAGGATAGTAATACTCTGTCTGGCCCGTAAGGTCTTATAAATTATATGAGATCAGGCATCAAGAAGGCTTAGTCTAAGCCCTAAAACAGAGCAAATGTAAAGGCTGTTGCTGTCAGCATTGTTGGAACCATCACTGTCATTGTCGTAGCCAGCACTATATTGTCATCATTCAGATAATCCCAAGGTGGGGGTAAAACTCTCTTCAGGTCCTCTTTTGTACAGTCTCTGAGACATTAAAATTGCAGAATACAGGCATCTCAGAAAACTATTCCATCTATTGTGGACAAGAGTTTGAAATGATGGGAGGTAAAGGCATATCCAGAATAAAGTGATGAGAAAAGTTCATATACAGTAACCCATTATCATCGTTTAAACAGCCTGTGTAACTAGGGAAGATCTTTTGGAAATATTGGAGTTTTGTTTTGAGAAATAGTTTCAAGATCCAAGGTTATTGGATATAATTTTGTAATTCCTTGTATTAGTGAAATAGGTTCTAATTAGGTCATGTATATTGGACAGGGTGAAAAGCAGTCTTTTCAATTAAGAGAAAGCCAACTTTTTTTTTTGCCGAGACCGGTTTGGCTCAGTGGATAGAGCATCAGCCTGCAGACTGAGAGGTCCCAGGTTCGATTCCGGTCAAGGGCATGTACATTGGTTGCGGGCACACCCCCGGTGGGGGGTGTGCAAGAGGCAGCTGGTCGATGTTTCTCTCTCATCGACGTTTCTGACTCTCTGTCCCTCTCAATTCCTCTCTGTGTAAAATCAATAAAAAATATATTAAAAAAAAAAAAAGAGAGAGAAAGCCAACTTTTTAAAAGAAAATTTAGAATAGTATTTATAAAACAAAACAAATATTTTTTATAATGTCTACTAAAATACAACTATTGCCCATACTTGCTCAGTTGGAAAAACTGATTTCACCATATCTCCTAGTGCAGCGATTTCAGCCTTTTTCACCTCATGGCACACATAAACTAATTACTAAAATTTTGCAGCACACCAAAAAACACATCACATTTTTTGCCAATCTGACAAAAAAATATATAGGTTTAATTTTTATTCATTCACACCAGGCAGCTGTTGTTGTGTTGGCAGTTGTCAACACAACACTTTTTAAATTGACAATCTAAGGGAAAAAATATCAGTGCCCCTGACTAAATAGTCAGATATCGCATGCTTTAAAAATTCTTGTGGCACAGTGGTTGGAAATCTCTGTCCTGGCCTTAGGTAGTTTGGCTCAGTGGATAGAGCGTCAGCCTGCTGACTGAAGGGTCCCAGGTTTGACTCTGGTCAAGGACACATACCTCGGTTGCAGGCTCCTCCCCACTGACCATTCAATGTGTTTCTCTAACTGATATTTCTCTCTGTCTTTCCCTCTCCTCTGAAAATCAATGGAAGAATATTCTTCGGTGAGGATTAAAAAATAAGAGAAAATCTCTGTTGCCGAAACCGGTTTGACTTAATGGATATAGCGTCGGCTTGGGGACTGAAGGGTCCCGGGTTCGATTCCTGTCGAGGGCATGTACCTTGGTTGCGGGCATATCCCCAGTAGGGGGTGTGCAAGAGGCAGCTGATTGATGACTCTCTCTCATCGATGTTTCTAACTCTCTATCTCTCTCCCTTCCTCTCTGTACAAAATCAATAAAATATATTTTAAAAAAAAAAAGAGAGAGAAAATCTCTGTCCTGGTGGATTTAACCATTTTTGTTGTACCTCCCCTTTCATGATTTTTCTACCTTTGTTTTTGAAAACGTATCTGGACTTATCCTCCTCCTCCTCCTCATCATCCTTTCTGGGCCTTTTACTTTCTTTTCTTTCTTTTGTTACTTCACCCTCATTTTGTGGTACTTCTTCGTTTGTGTTAGCCACCTTTATCAATACAAATTTGGAAGTCTCCTCTCCTTCATCCCAGACTTTCCCCAGAGACCTTGATTAGGCCTTCTTCCTGATGTTGCCGGAGATGATTATAAGCCCTCAAACCACCATGCAGTAAAACCCCCAAAATCACTACATCTTTTCCTAAGATGCTTTTCAGTATCTTAGGAAAAGATGTAGAGGTGAGAGGAAAGCAGAGATGCTTCACGTCTTCATGTAATATACATTATGTAGACTCTTCTATGAGAAAGCACTTGATGAGTGCAGAATAAAATAGTTATCAAAGACTTAGGAAACAGAGTGCTTTATTAAGGGTAGATTAGAGAGGAAGGATGTGATAATGAAAAGAAATTCTGGTTTAGTCAGAAGTTTGATTTCTAGCCCTGCCTTTTAGAGGCTGTTTAGTCTTGGGAGAAGTCACTTTATCTTTCCAGGTCTCTGTTTCCTTACCTATGAAATAAAATAAAATGATTGAACTAGGAAGGGGCAGGCAGAAGTTTCACTTTTAGTGCTAATTCTGATAAATTAATTAGTACTGAATTTCTGGAGAATTGGTTGAGAATACCAGGCTCAGTGGCAGAGAGCAGTGGGGCTGATGAGTGATGTCTGGGCCCAACTTCAGGGTCAGGGTCAAGCACTGATGGCATACAGGGCTTGTATTTACCATATCTGAACTAGATCCTCTCACTTACCTTCCACCTGGACTTGCTATATGGTTTCTTATTTCTACCTAATCTGAGATATTTGTCTGGATTGATAAAAGTAGACGCTTTGTTGTTGTTTTTTTTCATGCTGTCTTTTAAAAAATCATCCCGTATAGAAAACTGTTTTTAAGTCTAGTTTCATGTTTAGAAATGAAGATATTTTGATAGGAATTTTTGAGGTATGATTGTAAAAAGATGGCAACTGAAATTCTTAAGACTTGATAAATGATAAAACATGTAATGGGTTCGGAGTGGCAAGGGGGTAATATATATACAGGGTGAGCAGGAGTAGGTTTACAGTTGTGAGTATGCGAAACAGTTTATTCTTGTATTATTATTTATTAATCACTAGAGGCCCAGTGCATGACATTCGTGCAGTGTGTGTGGGTGGTGGAGGGTCCCTCAGCCCTGCCTGTTTCCTCTCAGTCTGGCCTCACACAGTCCGAGGGGGTCCTTGGTGCTGCTGTGGAGGCAGGAGAGGCTCCTGCCACTGCCACTAGGCTCACCAGCCATGAGTCGAGCTTCTGGCTTAGGGGTGCTCCCCCTGTGGTAGCGTACTGATGTTGAGCATCCATCTGCTCCCTGGTGGTCAGTGCACGTCTTAGGAACTGGTTGTTCCGCTGGTTGGTTGATTTGCTTATTAGCCTTTTATTATATAGGATTGTATTATTTTCTACACAGGCAATTATAAACCTATTTTTGCCCTATGCTTTATATAGTAATTTTAAGGGAGGTTTCTTGGGATATGGAGAATATGAGTAAAAGACCTATAGCTGTGATCGAAGTTGGTTGATAGAGCTGAAGAGTTAGTTCACTTGGGATCCTTTTAGTTTTCCTGAATTAAACAGAGCATAGTCCTTAGGGAGTTATGAACATATCAGTACTCTGTTTTATTTCATCTCTGTTTCCCAGCGTGATCCGTGGAGCATAGTAGGTGCAAGATAAATGTTGGTGAACTTGAATGTCTTGGTTTCCCTATAACTAATTTCAGTCTCACATTACAGAAGAAATTTGTGTAGAGATAAAATTAAAAGTTAGGAAGTGCAGAGATTTTGTGCTTTCCCTCATTTCTATACAGTACTTCATCACATTAATCAGTTCCATGGGAGAAATTTTCTATTTGAAAGTGCCTCTCATCATCATTGTGAGTGAAATGTCAGGGATAATGATGGGAAAATGGTGTATCAGCTCTGCCACTAGTGATATGCAATTTGCAAAATTGTGTTTGCTTTACAGCGCTTCCATAGGAGGTTTATTTGTGTGGATGAAGCTATGAAATATGGATGCATGTTAGAGGTACATTAATTTACCCTAGCAGCATGCATTTTACATACCATATGTTTATAGTTAATTAGCACAACAAACCGCATTTAAAAATAATAATAATCTCAATTAGGTTATGCAAAATCAAGCAATCAACCACCTTCCTGACACATATATTCTCCTACTCCTTGGGTAACCATCAAGAAATTGCTCTTTTTTTCCCTTTTCTCCCATCTGCTATCTATTATATTGCATGGAATATTCCATTTGCTAGAACTCTTCATAAGATTCTCTTGGGAAGAATTGTTTTTCTTTTGACATTCAAAATATCTTTGTTGAATTTAATAAGGTGCCATATATTTATTGAGTACAAAGAGGAGTGCAATGGGGGGAAATTACGAATTTAAATAATTTTAAAAGAAAACTGAAGGTACTATTTTAAGGTGATTTAGAAGTAAAATCTACTTTTATATCTTAGACTCTATTAGGTAACATATATTCATAGACTTTTAAAATTGGAAAGAAACAGATGTAACGTATGCTAACTTCCCAGCTTAATAATCCTCTCCACTAAATTCACGACAAGTAGTCATCTATCCTCACTTGAATGCTTTCAGTGAGCAAAGTCCCACAGTCTTGCAAGTAAGGCAACTCAATTTATTGAATAGCTCTAATTGTTAGAAAATTTTCTCATATTGAGATAAAATATGCTCCCCATTAACTTCTTACTAGTAGTCCTGCTTCTGTTCTCAGAAGCAATAAGGGATAAGCCTAATTTCTATTCCGCATGACACGCCCTCCGTTATAAAGTAGCTATCAGATTTTCCCAGTCTTTCTTTTCTGAACAAACACCCCCACTATGTTAAATTCTAAATCCTATTCATTCCATTACTTTCATTGGAAATGAGCAGGTTTTATTAATGTCTCTCTTAAAATGTAGTGGCTGAATGTGGGGCTTCAGATGTGATCTTACTTATCCTTGCAGGCGAGGTGGGAGCTGGTGCCAGCTTTTGCCCAGTTATGCCAGACTGTGGACTTGTCACACTGACAGCCGACAGAACCTCTAGGGCTGTTTTCCACACTGTTCCTTGGTTAGCTGGGCCTCCTCATCCTGTACTTAGTTTCCCCCACTGCTGAAGCTTGTTAATCGGTCTTCCTAAATTTGTCCACCTGTAAGTGGACCTTTAGGCATTGGCAGGGCCACAAAGAGAGCTTAGGACTTTTCTTTTGGTTTCTCTTTCCATTGTCATCAGTTCCTTACAGTTTTGTGATTTGCATATTAAATAGTTAGATTGCAAGCCAGTTTTGTTGTAAATACTTAAAACAATTATTTATATGTATTTAAAACAATTATTTATATGTATTTTTAATCTTCACTCCAGGATATATTTTTATTGATTTTTAGAGAGGGGAGAATTGGGGGGGGGGGGGGAGAAGAGAAATATTGATGTGAGACACATTGATCAGTTGCCTCCCATATGTGCCTGACCAGGGATGAAAACTGCAACCTGGTATGTGCCCTGACAGGAAATCCAACCCTCAACCTTTTGGTGTATGGGACGACACTCCAATCAGCTGAGCCCACCTGGCCAAGGTGGTTGTAAATTCATAAGTGTATTCTTGTTTAGAATCTAGTAAATAATTCATTACAACTTAGTATTTGAAAGTTGTGATCTATCATAAAAATCTCATGGTAAGCTGAAACCGGTTTGGCTTAGTGGATAGAGCGTTGGCCTGCGGACTGAAAGGTCCCAGGTTCGATTCCGGTCAAGGGCATGTACCTTGGTTGTGGGCACATCCCCTGTAGAGGGTGTGCAAGAGGCAGCTGATTGATGATTCTCTCTCATCAATGTTTCTAACTCTTAGAATGTCCCCTTAGCCCAGATTGCAAGAGGGTGCAGGCCAGGCTGAGGGACCCCACCAGTGCACAATTGGGGCTAGGGAGGGACATGGGAGGTTGGCCAGCTGAGGAGGGACTGCAGGAGGGCTCCAGGGTTTGTCTGGTCTGTCTTGCTCAGTCTCAATCACCTGGACCCCAGCAGCAAGCTAACTTACCAGTTGAAGCATCTACCCCCTTGGTGGTCAGTGCACGTCATAGCCACTGATCAACTGGTTGACTGCCCCCTGCTGGTCAGTGCACATCATAGCAACTGGTTGGCCAGTTGACTGTCTACCCCCTGGTGTCAGTGCACGTCATAGCGAGTGGTTGGTTGACTGGCCAACTGGACACTTACCATAGTAGGTTTTTATTATATGGGATTATTGATTATACTAGAGGCCCGATGCACGAAATTTGTGTAAGAGTAGGCCTTCTTTCCGCCAGCTACTGGCACTGGCTTCCCTCTGGCACCCAGGACCTGGGCTTCCCTTGCAGCCCCAACTTCATCTAAAAGGTTGTCCAGAAGGACATTCAGTCTAACATATTATGCTCTTATTATTATAGATTCCCTATGCTGTACTTCATGTCCCCATGACTATTTTGAGACTACCAATTTGTACGTCTTACAAAATCTAAATTCTTAATTATATAATAGCCTTTCTTGTAAAGTCTATTGTATTGGATAAAGGATCAGAGTTGTTCTCAATGTTAGGCAATGTGAATTTGTCATAACAAATTTTACTGTTGTTATAATGAAATTTCACTGCCATAGAGACCTTCCTGAAGCTGCTCATTATAAGTAAACTCTTGTTTTTAAGAATTTCTTATTAATATTTCAACCTGTATCGTGGCATCAGCTTATTCATTTATTGGTTAAAGAATCTTAAGGAATATTGACTTATTTGAGTAAATTTTCTTTTTCCATTTTTTTAAACTTTCCAGGTAGATTATGATAATCATGCACTTTATAAACATGGAAAGACAGGTCGGAAACAGTCTCCTGTGCGTATTTTCACCAATATTCCACCCAACAAAATAATCCTTCCTGTGGAAGAAGGGTATAGGTAAGATCATAGAGGGACCTTGAAATTCATGTCACTGAGTATCAGTTTTGTATATCTAACATTAAAATGCTTTTAATATTGACTCATGTGGTTCTGTTACTTTTAACTATGACCCATAATTTTGTATTCAATTAAATTTGGATTACACCCAGTTTTTGTAATGAATGCAAACTTTTTTGTAATGCAAACTTTTATCTACTCTGTGAATCTCAATAAGTATATGCAGCTAACTTCTCCAAATCTTTCTTTCCTCTGTAGGTTTTGTCCTCTGTGTCAACGATATGTTTCTCTAGAGAATCAACACTGTGAGCACTGTAATTCATGCACATCCAAGGTATAAGTTTTTTTAGAATACATTTTTATTCACTATATTAGCTTTATTTTACTAGTTTTCATGACATTTAATGTTATTTTGTTAATGTAATTTGTGTTAATATGTTATTTATTAATTATACTTGAATGCAGCATTTTATTTCTAATCATAAAGTACAACAGGTTTAAAAAAAATTACTTAGACAAATAAGAGAGTCCTGGAGCAAAGTAAGCCTGAATCATTGCTGGAGGCACAAATGACAGAACTGAAGCTGCCCTACCTCAGGCACATCCTGAGAAGGCGGGGTCCTGTGGAAAAACAATAATGCTGGGAAAATAAGGCATCAGGAAAAGAGGAAGATATGAGACTGACTCCATAAAGCAGTGGTCGCCAAACCTTTCCAGTTGGCAACCTCTGCTCCAAAGGTTTCCTTGAAGTTAAGTAAGCCATAGGCATGAGTTCTTAGGAGATGAGCAGGGCTATTGAGGATAGGATATTGTAGACATCCCTCATTCATGGGGTCGCCAGGAGTGGAGCCAACTCCACAGCATGTAACACAGTTAACTTAGTCATCGTAATAATTACTTGGAGTTATTTTTATATGTTACTGTATGGCTGCTAAAATTATTACTGTTTAAAATAAGGCACTAAATTTTGTTAAGCATACAGAATTATGATGTTTCAAATAAGGCATTGAAGTATTTGATACCATCACTGAAGCTGTAATTAATAACATGTCCTGGAGGAAGGACGCCATGGGACAGACCTCCTCTTTATTTTTAGGAATCACCCTTGAGTTGCTCTGTTGTTTTAAAGTAGAGGCCCGACGCATGAAATTCATGCAAGAGTAGGCCTTCCTTCCCCCGCCTGCCAGCACCAGCTTCCCTCTGACACTTGGGACCCGGGTTTCCCTCCAGCTGCAGGCAGGCACCTAGGACCTGGGCTTCCCTCTGACACCCAGGACCTGGGCTACCCTCCGGCCGCTGGCAGGCACCAAGGACCTGGGCTTCTTTTGCAACCCTGGCTTCGTCCGGAAGGTCGTCTGGTTTAATTAATGTATTATGCTTTTATTATTATAGATAAATCTACTCAGAAAGAACATGTGAAGTTTAGTTTGTCTGATAAGGACATATTATTCTTCAAAAGAAAGAGGACATATATTTATAACTAAAAGAAAGCATATTTTTCATAACTTTATAATTTTATTACTGGTTATACTAGTTTTTAATTTTGTTAACATATCTGATGATGTATATTTTCAGTTCTTTCAGACGTTATCTGTATTTTTCATCCTAAAAAAATGATGCCCAAAGCGTAAAAGTGCAAAATGTGGAAAATAAAACTTTCTTATAGAGATGCGCACATAGTGGTAAACAAACAAAAGCAAGGAAGTGACCATCACAAAAGCCAGACTAGGTGTCACTACTCTGGGGAAGGAGGAAGCTGGGTTGGCCAGGGGCATGTAGGGAAGTGTCCAGGAGGCTGATTGTGTTCTGTTTCCTGACCTGTTGGGTTCATAAGTGGTTACTTCTCTAGCCTCATTAAAGTGGACATACGTGTTTTATGCACTTTTCTAGGTATGCTTTATTTCACAGTTTTAAAATCACCCAAATAGTAACCTATCATCTCTACCTTTCTAAATTATATAGTTCTCAGATATGAATTTTATTAAGGATTATGCCAGATTGACATATAAAAATTATGAATCATTAATTCTCTTGAAATTTTCATTGGGTCCTTCCTTATGCAGATGGGGTTGCTTGATCTGGAGTGGACTTTAAAGATCATTTAGAGAAATCCCTCCAGTTGTAGAATTAAGGAAATTGGGGCCCATCAATGAGACACTGAGTAGAGTGGAGATATGCATATGTTAAAATCAAAGTATGTAATTTTGAAGCTTAGGAAAGTGAGAAATAGGAATTAATAATTTACGCAGATTTTAATAAGACATTTTAATTTTTAATTGTGGGACTTGATTTTTAATGACAAATTAAATATAATTTAAAATTTGTTTTTGTAGGATGGCAGGAAATGGAACCATTGCTTTCTCTGCAAAAAGTGTGTAAAGCCTTGTAAGTATTTTGACTTAGTGTTTGAGATCCTGTGAAAACAGTTGATTTTTTGTTCATGTAGATAGAATTTGTATGTAACTGCATTTATAAAAGAAAAAATCACTGTAGAGACCTGAATTAATTTACTTACTTTTTGATTTTTATAATTTACCAAAGTGTACGTTCTCTACTTCATAGAGAGCCATGACTACTAACCTCTTTCCGTGTGCCATTGGATCTGGCTTGTTTTAATAGGGCTTTGTGTCACGCAGCCAGCCTCCGTGTGTCAGTGGCTCTAAGGTCACATGACTCACTAGAGAAGGACTAAATTTGTTGCCATGTCTCAGACAGAAGTTAGCTGATTTATAAAGCATTCCAGCCTTTTAGCTTTGGGCTCTTTAGTGAAATTATAACCAGCTATGCAAACCTGTGACAGTAATTGAAGTAAACACTATTCATGGTTCCCTATCATAAAGGTTAATCAAATGAAAAATTACATTAAACGAACCTCTTCTAAAACTCAATTTTTATTTTACAGCCTGGATCCACTGTAGCGTTTGCAATCACTGTGCTCTTCCCGATCATTCTTGCGAGGGCCCTCGAGACGGCTGCTTCATTTGCGGTGAATTAGATCACAAACGTAGTTCTTGTCCTAGCATCTCTGCAGCCATGACCGTGAGCAAGTTAGTTGAATTCTTTTGTTTACTAGAAGACAAGTTTCCTTATGTGACTTACACAGAGTCATCCACAAAAGTGTGTAATAATTGGAAGATTCAAAAGTGCTAAAGTAATTGTTGTATTGTTTGCATGGATGGGGGAAGGAGGATATGAAGATGAGTCCAAGAGCTTAGAATTTTATAGTAAGACATGAAAATAACCAGAAAATAAGGTAGAAAGTGACTAACTTTATATCTCCTGTGGTTAGTGTGAAATTATAATTTATGGGGCGAGAGTTCAGGCTTTCTTGAAGGATCTGCTGTTTAAGTCAGGACAGACTAGCTGCTGTAGATACATGGTAGTGGGTAAAGCTGGAGCAGGAATCTCAGGTGCAGTGAAATGTATCATTCCACAGTGGACATACTGGAAGATGAAGTTATTTCTTTAAAGTATATAAGACATCAAGAAAAATATTTAGACATATTTCATATTTAAATATTTAAAGTTTAATTTTTACCTTTTCTCTGTTATAGTTTCCCTTCTCTCACCAATATTTGGTGTTGGTTATTACGCAGAGCAAAGTCATACCAATGACACTGGCATACTTAGAAAAACAATTGCTATTTCAAGTGGACTAATTTGAATGATTATATATTTTTTTAAATATTAAAAGGGATGATAGGCATTGAGACCTCTTGTTTTATTGATATGAAGATCAGAAAGCCAAGTTTAACATTACACAAAAATTGAGATCAGGATCAAAGTTTGAGCTATCAGATGACTTGTGATTAAAAAAATATCTGTAGCTCAGTTGGTTAGACCATCATCCCATATACCAAAAGACTGCAGAGTCAATTTCCAGTGAGGGCACATACCTGGGTTGCAGGTTCCATCCCCAGTCAGGGCACCTGCAGGAGGCAACTGATCAATGTTTCTGTCTCACACCAATGTTTTCCTCTCTCTATTCCTTCCTCTGTTTCTCTCAAATCAATAAAAATAGCCCAGCTGTCGTTGCTCAATGGTTGAGCGTTGACCTATGAATCAGGAGTTTATGGTTCAGTGCCTGGTTTACGGGCTTGATCCCCAATTTGGGGCATGCAGGAGGCAGCCAATCAATGATTTTCTCTCTCATCATTGATGTTTCTAACTCTCCATCTCCCTTCCTCTCTGAAATCAATAAAAATATATTGTAAAAAATAATAATAAAATGAAATCAATAAAAACATGTCCTTGAGCAAGGATTAAAAAAAGAAAGAAGTTACCTATTAGTAATAGAAGTATCTAGTTCTTTGGTACCTGTGATAACACTAGTGACCCAGTACACGGATTCATGCACATTGAAAGGAAATTAATTAGAAGAATTATTTTAATATGGCTATTTGCCCTTTCTCTATAATAGAAGTGTCAACCAAATTTATGATCGACAATGACAGATTGAAACCCATGGGTGCGATCGTCACCAGCGAGAGCATTATATGTATCGTGCATGCATGAGTCAATTTATCCTTTGAAATATATAGAATAAACTTGCTTAATTAGACTTGCTTTCTGATTTAGTTCAACCTTTTCCAGCCCAATGAAGCACCTCAACTTCTCTTTCAGGTAATTGTCAGCAACAAGCAGTAAATATCAACACAAAGCAGATTATTGTAGATCACGCAGGGAGAACAAAGGGTAAAATATTTAACTGCAACAGTGTTTGACTATATTCTGTGCAGTGAGAAAACCTGACGTCATTTTCAAGGTCCATCATTTCTTCTTTTTAGTTGGGTCAAGTTTCTAAACTTTCTAAATCTCCGTTTTCTGGCTAACAAAAAGAAAGTAAGATTCTACCAGGTCTCCTATCTACCTACTCCAGGACTTCTGTGAGGATCAAATGAGATGAGGCATGAGAAAATGCTTCACAGACATTTGGTTAAAGTGTAAAATTTTTCCACCTGGCTATAAAGCAAGTCGTGTTCCTGGGCTGAAGAAACTGCAGGAGGCTAGTCTCTAGGAAGAGGAAGCCAGGTGTTGCTATGTGACCTCATTACCCAATTCCCACAGAGACCGTATCTGGGCTGGGCTATGGGTAGAATTTGCACCATGGGGTCTTGACAGCATCAGCTGTTATTTGGTAGGGCATCACTCTGGGGTGGTGGTGGGGCCTGTGTCCCACTTGGGGCCAGGTCTGTGGTGCTGTTTCTTTATAAATGGCCAGTGTGTGTCATGGCAGCTCCTGTGTTGACCGTCTGCCCCCTGGTGGTCAGTGCTTATCATAGCTACCGATTGGATGATTGGAAGGACACTTAGCCTATTAGCCTTTTACATATATAGATTTGAGTTTTATTTGTCATTGAAAATTATTTTGTTTCATTATTTTCCAGCCATTTGATTTCTGCCTACTATTTAAACTGCCTTTTTTATTTTTACCAAATTTACTTTAATAATGATTTCCACTACATGGATATGCTTTTTATTGATTCTAGAGAAAGGAGGAGAGAGGGGGATGGAGAGGAAAAAATATCTATTGTTTTCTGTGATTAAACTGCAATCTGGGTTTGTGCCTGACTCCAAATCGATTCCTTAGTACACAGGACAATGCTCCAACCAACTGAGTCACACTGGCCAGGGCTGTGGTATTTTTTAAATTAGTTAAAGAGATGTATTGTAGAATTTTACAAAATATTTTTCCTTAGGAACCTTTCAAGATAGAATACAACCTTATGAACTATTGGTCTGGGATTGTTGCACTATTTACAGAGTAATTCTGGTTGCAAACAGGAAGTAGTAACATGCTCAGTCTTTGATTCTGTGATCTTGGGATCCATGGAAACTGAATTTGCATTTTGGTAATATATTGCAGGCTCTTCATTGGTTCTAAAATAGCCCTGGCTAGTCTATTTGGTAGTAAGTAATACATTGTTTTCATTGAAGGAAACCATCTTGTATCTTTTAGTACTACATTTTATCAAGTTTAATTCAAAGAGCAAATCTGTTAGGACCTTGGCTGGCAAACTGTGGCTCTTGAGCCACATTCGGCTCTTTGGCTCCTTGAATGTGGCTCTTCCACAAAATACCACGGCCTGGGTGAGCCTGTTTTGAAGAAGTGGCATTAGAAGAAGTTTAAGTTTAAAAATTTTGACTCTCAAAATAAATTTCAATCGTTGTACTGTTGATCTTTGGCTCTGTTGACTAATGAATTTGCCGACCACTGCCTTAGGATGTGGTACTTCTCTCAGAGAAAACTGCCAACTGAACGAACTCCTGTTAACAGATATCTTAAGCTTTAAAAAAATTCTATAATGAAATTGAAAATGCAAACCTTTTTTTACAATAGAAAAAATAATTTTAATAGCCTTTTTAGCATAAATTGCATAAAATATCTTTTTATCTTACATATTTTATAGCTGCTCAAATTAATTGGCTTTCCCTTAGTATTAATTTTCCTTTGGTTGTGAATTAGAATGATGCTGGCTCCCTCTTGTGGTTAAAGTTCACTTTATCAGTTATATAAATACCTATAATTTAGAGGACAAATACTAGGTCAATTTAATTTTAAGGAAAAATAAGATAATTAATTGATTTATGCTAATCACTTCATCACTGTTGAAAAAATTTATCTCTGGAAAGTTTTATTTATTCATATTACGAGTGAATATTTTCTTTCTGTTCTTGTGTACTGTGTTCGCTAGTAAAATCTGGTTCATGTTTGGCTCTTCTTATAAGAGGATCAGCCAAAGAAAATTTGTTTAAATTTTACATACAAGCACGCATAGCTTCATTGGCTTTGTCATTAAGAGGTTATATTTCATTAAATTTGCAAAATCGTCACTTATCAGAACATCATCCTACTTTTAAAAAAATAGCTGGAGGGAAAGGAGATTTATACTACATGCACAAAACGGTAAAAAAAAAAAAAAAAAAAAAAAAGAATGATTGTTTTATTTGCTTTATAAT
This sequence comes from Pipistrellus hanaki, assembly GCF_964339955.1. Taxonomy (NCBI): domain Eukaryota; kingdom Metazoa; phylum Chordata; class Mammalia; order Chiroptera; family Vespertilionidae; genus Pipistrellus; species Pipistrellus hanaki. The sequence goes on along the minus strand of NC_140503.1, from coordinate 197,265,568 downwards.
CTGGTAGGATACCCCAGTCCATAGTGCACAATCTATAAATATGGAAAAACTTAGTTGTCAAGCAAAATTCTGAGAATAATAGTCATGTGGAGCTACTGATAATAGCTAATATTTATTTAATGATTACAATATGCTTAGCCTTTTACATACCTAAATAATTTATAGTAGAGTATACCGTATTAAGGTAATTAATAGCACAGGTTCTAGAATCAAGCTCATTCTGCCACTCCCTCACTGGATGATTTCATAGCCTCAGTTTCTTCCTAAAAAGTTGGGAAGGAAAGGGAAGGGTGATGTCTGCTTTGTCTCAGTCTCTCAGCTCCTTGAAGTTAAAGGTTATGGCCTTTGCATATATGTTGAATGAACAAAAAGTGGGGCCTGCATTTGGTTCACTGGGGAATTATATACAGTTTGTGAAGCTTCTTACACAGGTTTGGTCCTGGGAAGATCAAGAATAAGCTTCTCTCTGGGGTTTGTGGTAGTTGAGGAGGACGAATCCAACAGTTGATGTTGCTGCGTAGCCGTGGGAAGGTTCCAGTCTGCCAGGGCTGGCAGCCCCGGCTCCTCCGTGGTTGGTGATATGATAAATGACATGATTCTGCTAGTTTGGAAAAAGAGAATGAACACCGGCAATCTTTCTCAGCTACAGATTGCCTGTTAGTTACTTCAGAGAGTACCAGAAACAAAGGACCTATTTTTTTTTCTGGTGTGGGTTAGTGTTTTTAGAGGGTGAGTTCCAATTTGTTCATATTGAAGCGGGTCTTTGAGAAGATAGAGACCACAAATGTGGACATCCTGTATGGCACTTGCCAGGACTTTCAGATATCTCCTGAGGCAAGGGGAATTAGCCGTAAGACTTAAAGATGAGCCTCCGTAAGTGTTGTCAGTTTTTTTTTTTATTGTGCTATTTCATTTTTCCACCTCTGCTAACTGCCAGAGTTTATCTGTCCTTTTTCTGAAAAATGTAATTCAGGGATTTGGAGATTTAAGTGCTGAGTTGAGCAGTACACAGATGTAAAAATATATATAAAAATGAAAAGGAAACCCCAGCCAAAAAAACCTCCCAACTCATTGGCTTACTATTTACCTCTGTTGTGTGTTTGTCCGGAATAGATTGTTCTAAATCTGTAGTAGCCATCTTTAAAGGAAATTTCTTTTCTCAAATAGTTTGCTTGGTCAGGCCTTTGACTATCTCCTTATTATTATGGTTTAAGATTCTGAGGATTTATGCTTATAATACAGCAAATTATTTCCCTTCTGTTTTCTTATTTGGCTAGCTAGTTAATTAAACTTCAATCTAATTATTCACTGTGCTCATTCTACAAAATAATTTAGCACCTTGTTTTTCAGAGCTGTCAGAAAGCAGAAGCAGAGAAAAAGTAATAAGATGAAAATGGAGACCACTAAAGGACAAGCCATGAATCATACATCTGTTGCAAGGAAGAAGAAAAGGAGAGAAAGAGCCCATCAATATCTTTGCTCTTAAATGTCCAGTGACTTGAGAATAAGAAAGATTTATAGTCCAACCTTTGATGCCATTTTCTGAAAGTGCCATGCTGGACTTAAATTCTGTCACTTTCAAAGGTGTGCACCGTTCTAAGCGAGATAATAGGCAGGTGGTATTTGCTGGTTTATAGACCCCGCAGCAGTGTCTCTGGAGACCTGGTGAGTTGTTCCTTCCTTAGCTGGTTTACCAGCTCTGTCTCTCTCTTTAACTCCCTTCCAATCATATTATTTTAAGCCTCTTTTATCTGAAAAGTATGTGTACAGCATTCTTTCGCAGAATCAGAAGAAAATGAAAATCTGAGGTTTTGTTTACATTACATAAGAATATGTTAAGATAACTGTTTTAAATTAATGTTAAAATATTGTACATTACATATTGTACACTTGTAAAGAGAAGTACAGTTTTTTCAGACAATCTGAAAATGATGGAAAGAATTTTGACAAAGGAAGTCTAAAGATATAAAGGTTATAATTATGATTACATTATTATTAAATATTTATTTTTAAGTACTTTTTGCAATTGTCCTTTGATGTAATAGAAGCACCTAAATTTTGTTGAATGAATGGGGTATTTAGAATTAGGACTTGCTCCATCATCTCGTCTTTTAACCTAACAGTAAGTTTCTCTCTTTATAAAAGGAATACAGAAGTGATTCAGTCTCATTCCTTTTTTGATTAACATTTCCTGGCATTATGTCCTTGGCCAAGTTATTCACTATTTATTTTTATTTACATATTTATTTCCATTCAAGATAGATATTATTAATGCAGAAAGCAGAATAGTTTCTTCACAATGATGTAAAGAAATTAGATGAAAAATGGGACTGATCTTTAGCAATAAAAAGAGGCAGTTACTAGGTCTTGGGAGAAATTTGAGACAAACTTCTGGGAAGTCTTGCATGAGTCCTTGATACTAACCAATACCTTCCTCTCTGAATCCCTTGGGGTTCTGTACCACATTTGAGGCACTTTTCGTGTATTATTCTTACACGAAAGATGATTATATGTACAGATTCTGTCTCCCCCAAAGATTTTAGTTTATTAATGTCAGTAACAATTCATACACTTTGTTTTTTATTGTTGGCTTTAGAGCGAGGAGAAGTGAGAGGGATAGAAACATTGATTGGCTGCCTCCTGCAGGTCCCCACATGCCCCCCTACTTGGGATCTAGCACGCAACCAGGGCATGTGCCCTGACTGTAATCAAACAGGTGACCTCTTGGTTCATGGGTCTACACTCAACCACTGACCCATGTCAGGTAGGCCATTTTATACACTATTACGTCTCTTAAGCATTGTTGGTACTCAATAAAAAAAAAAATGATGAAAGCATGGAATTTTCTAGAGGTTTTCAGATGGTAGACATATTAGTTTTCTAGGGCTGCCATAGCAAACTTTCACAGACTGGGTGGCTTCAACAGTAATACATTTCTCACGTTTCTGGAGGCTGAAAGTCCAAGATCAAGGTGCTGACAGGGTTCTTCTGAGGCCTCTCTTCTCGGTTTGCAGATGGCCACCTCCTGTCACATCCTTAGTGTCTCTTTGTGTCCAAATTTCCTCCTCTTATTAGGATAACAGTCACATTGGACTAGGGTACACCCTAAGGACCTCACTTTACCTTAATCTCCTTTTGAAAGACCCTATCTCCAAATACAGTCCCATTCTGAAGTACCGGGAGGTTAAGGCTTCAACATACAGATTTTGGGGAACATAATTCAGTCCATAATAGTAGGCAAGCCTAAGGTGTGGAGAAAACTTGCTCTTTTCTCTTTCTTACAAGGACCAGGAGAAAGGAAAACAGACGGAAACAATATTGGGAAGAATTTAGAGTAGCTAAATTCTAGGATGACTGTCCGAACACTGAGGGGCTTAAATGCTGGGGATATGCTGTCTGAGCAAGACTGGCAGCCTTATCTGGAAGACTTTAAACTTAAAATAATTCTACCTTGAAGTTTATTTTAAGAAAAACCCTAAAGTTTATGTCTGGCCTCTTCAAAGTAATCTATAAAATACCAAAAATCTGAGAGCAGTTTGACTCATTTTTAAATATAAAATCACAGCCTTCAAAAAGGTGGTCTGATTGATCTGATGCCACCCCCTTCACAGTATCCCTGAGAGTGTCTCTAGTAAAAAAGTACACCACCTGCTGGTGAGATAAAAATGTGTGTGTGAGTCTTTTCATTTATGCTAATACATATATATATATATATATATATATATATATATATATATTTGTTGATTTCAGAGAGGAAGGAGAGGAAGAGAGAAATAGAAACATCAATGATGAGAGAGAATCATTTATGTGCTGCCTCCTGCAAGCCCCTCACTGGGGATCGAGCCCATAACCCAAGCATGTGTCCTTGACTGGAATTGAACCTGGGACCTGTCAATTCACAGGCCAATGCTCTATCCACCGAGCCAAACCAGCTAGGGGCCATTTATGCTTTTTTTAAGTGCTTAGTTCGTGCCTTGTATTAGGACACCTTTTGTACTTGTTTTCCTTGTACTTTTAGCTCCTGGGCGGCAGGGGCGTGTGGGCATCACTGGACTGTGCATATGGTAATGTCAGACAGAGCTGACTGCGGCATGTGTCATCTCTCTATTCCCCCCTGCAACCTTGGGGAGCATACGGCCAGGCTAACACATTCTTCACCCTTCCCCTGGTAGCTGCTCATAAATACATATTGAGTGAGTAGAAATGCCATTTAACATGCTGCTTTATGCCTCAGAACCCTAACTGCTACACGAGTAAGAAGCTAATATGCGCAGAGCCGCGTAGGTAAGGAACGCTTGCACAGAATGCAAAGGAAAATCCAATTTCACTGATTTGACACAGTTTTAATTAGAACATTGGGGCATGGGTTAAATTACTTGAGGGTCAGCTAAGAAGGGCATTGCAATCAATAAAGTGAAGATAAGATCTCTCCTATTTGATTTCAGGCGATTCAGTATAAATGTTAACTCAGCAAAACTGAGGGAAAGTAAGCAAGCAGATCTCAGAGCTCCGAGAGGTGAGTTTTATCCTATTACCGGGACAGTTGAGATCCTCACACTCTTTAGTTGCTGCATAGCCCTGCAGGCTAGAAGGGTAACATCTGGTGGTCTCAGCCTGAATAGATAGATAGGCCAGCTTCTTCATCTGCAAATTGGAGGTGAAGAGTGGGAGAAAGCTGGAATAGCAGCCTAAGCATTCCACATGCTTCGAGGGCAAAGGAAACAAAGGTCCCTGCCTGTTACCTTGGCAAGACGTGGGCCAGGTAAGTCCCAGAAAATGCAAAGCTACTCTCATCCTGCCGCCCAGAAGTCAGCACTGTCACAGCTTCTGCGTATGTCCTTCCAGGGATAGACTCTCTGTAAGGAGCTATACAGAGAGGTGCTCTCAATTTCTCCCACAGCAATGAAATTGTAAATGCATATTGTGTGATACTCTTGTTTTCCATAAACATGTTGTTCTTTGATATTTTTTTTTGTTTTTTTTTTTTAAACACAGTCTCCTGTGGTTGGACATCTATGTTGTTTGCATTTTTTCCCCCAATACTGTAAATGAACCTATGATGCACATACTTCTAAGTCTTATTTTCTTAAATTCCTACATACTAGTATACAAATACCGGTTCTGTAGCTCTTATTAGAACTTATTTTTCCAGGTGGGAGTCATACGAGTAGGTCTCTGACTTACTTTTCCAGAACAGCAGCTGAAAGGGTTGTAGGAGACAAGCAGAATGTCATGAATTGATATCATTTAGACTCCCCGTGCCAGGATGGAATGTCTCCCAAATGCACTTAATACTTAAAGCTCCTCTTTGAGAAGTTATGACTGTCATATTGGACATTGTTGACCGGTAGTTTCGGCAGCATCTTCCGCCCTCCCCATTGTACGCCTGTCATGGGATTTGGGGTAGGATGACTGACATCCTTTCCAGCTCTGGGGAGGGCTTTTTATTGAGCATAACTCCATCCCCTTACGTGTGATTGATTCCCCCTGAGCTCATGACAGAGGTTGGTCTAATCACTAGGCCCAGGACTTCAATCTTGTGATTGGTGGAGAGGTGTTTGTTCTCCCTCTGAATGAAGAAGCATGTAGCTCCAGGTGCTGTTAGCAGTCTTCCAGAAACCACAGGCAGGGTGGGGGGTGGCGGTGGGGGGCAGCCTTATGGCACACACCCTGAGCTGGGTCCCTGGTGTATGAACTGCTGGATCTAGCCTGGCCTGAAGCTGGTTGGCCCTATTGCTGGCCTTGCTATTTATTTGTACCAATACATTCCATTATTACTTGTGCTACTGTGAGTCAGGTTTTTTATTTTTTTATTTTTTATTATTGCCTAATGAATGAAACCATAGTAGGACAGAGATTCTAACACTAACATACATTTATTTCACTTTCCAGCAAGATTTGTCAATTTGCTTATTTTACGACTTCAAAATAGTCCTCTCAAAATAACAGCTTTCACATGGCCTATGTTAGTCCCACCCCACACAAGTCCATCTTTCGTCCCTATGCTCAGTGAGGCCCACATCTTGCTTGGGCCTTGACCTTTTCCCTTTCAACCTGCCATTGGCCACTACAGGCTTTCACACCACGCCTCCACCTGATGTCCTTTTCACTGAACTCTTCTGCTCTGGTCCACTTTCTCCTCCTTCCCCTCATCCCCGCAACCCTAACCCAACAGCAACCAGTTCTCTAGTCCCTGAATCTGTGCACCCAGATATCCTAACCTCAGTCTTGACTTTAATTCTTCTAATCTAATCAATAATCAGTTCTTGTTCTTCTACCTCAGAAATGTCTCTGGAATCTCCTCCCGCACCCAGCTTGTCTTCCTGTACTCTACACCTCTCTGTACTGCAGCATGAGCCTTGTCACAGAATTAAGATCCTGGATAAGCAAAGAACCAGTGCTGTCAAAAATACATCCCCCTTGAGTTCCCATCAGCCCTCGCGCAGCACTTCCCCCTCTCTACCTCGTCGCTGCCTACGGAGGTGGCAGCCATTTCTTGCTTGGCACCATGGCTGCCCTCAGACCCCTCCTGAAACCCAAGATTGTCAAAAAGAGGACCAAGAGGTTCATCCCGCACCAGTCAGACCGATATGTAAAAATTAAGTGGAACTGGTGGAAACCCAGGGGCATTGACAATAGGGTGCGGAGAAGATTCAAGGGCCAGATCTTGATGCCCAACATTGGTTATGGGAGCAACAGAAAAACAAAGCACATGCTGCCCAGTGGCTTTCGGAAGTTTCTGGTCCATAATGTCAAGGAGTTTGAAGTGCTGCTGAGGTGCACTAAGTCTCACTGTGCTGAGATTGCTCACAACGTCTCCTCCAAGAACCGCAAAGCCATTGTGGAAAGAGCAGCCCAGCTGGCCATCAGAGTCACCAATCCCAATGCCAGGCTGCGCAGCGAAGAAAATGAATAGACAGATTGTGTATACATTCTGTTAATAAAATCATAAAATTCTGCAAACAAACAAACAAAACACATCCCTCTTGCCCAGTGAACGTGTTGGGAGAAGCCCGGGCCTTCAGAATCCCACGCCGCATATTCTAACACCTGGAAAGATGCCATCAGCGCGAGCCAGCCTAGGGGATTTAGTGATCAAAGAAGGCTAGCTACCAAAAAGTTATTTCAAAAAAGCTAGTTCTTCCATTTTTTCCCTCAAGCACTAGAAAGAGGATGTAAAGAGCATGGAAATTCTTAAAAGTGTATTTTCTCTTACATTTCCTTCCTCCCTCCCCACCTGGTCCATACTTTTAACATCTCCTGCCATTGCCTCTTTTAAAAAAGGCACTGGTAACCGACCCCTGGGCTTTCCCCCCTTCTGCTAGATTCTGTGCCACGGAAGTACAAACAAACCGATTTGCAATCAATGTTCTCATTAGAGAATGGGAAAGGCAAGGAAATGGAGTGGCTGAAACCAAAATCTCCTTCATGGGGCAATGGGGAAAAGAAAAGGCTGGGAGCACTGTTAATATAGCTTTTGTCCTGGGCTACTCTGGATCATTTCCAGTTAACAATCCCTGCCCCCTACTCCCATCCGCACACACGAGGCACTAGTATGGCCACATACTATTATTTGCGGTCTCCTGGCCACATCCTGCACTCCACACTCATGCTGTGCTGCCTCCTGTGCTGTAATGCCTTCTGGGAAATTCACTCCTGTGCGAAGGCTTCACAATGTGCAGGTAGTGACTCTCCTGTGTCCGCAGCAGTGAGTGCATACCTCTACCTGTTCTTCTCATGTGTTTTATGGCGGTTCGTATTCAGGATAAGTTTCGGGGAAATGGGCTTTTAGTTTCCATAGGAATGTTAAGGAGATAGATATTGGACCCCCATCATCCAAATTATCCGTTATCGTCACCCCAGAACATTAATACCTGAAAATGCATTTCATGAATAATGAAGGCAAGTTCATTCTCACCTTAGAAATGGGAAGCATGCTAAATAAATTGTTTGGCAAGGAAAAAAGTCCATCTCCGAGAGGAAGCAGGGAGAGTATTGGTTAGAGCTTGGACCCAATATGCCAATGTTGTGGTTCCATCCTGGTCTAGAGAACATACAAGCACCAACCAATGAATGCATCAATACGTGGAACAACAAATCGATGTTCCTCTCCTTTCCTTTCTCTCTAAAAAGCAATCAATAAAAAAAAAATTTGTTTTTTAAATGAAGGTGAAGACACTTAGGAACAGTGTCTGGCATAAAATAGTGCTTAGAGTACTAGTTGCTGCAAGAATTAGCCTGCTCTATCACCTAATTCCCGCAAGGCTAGATCCAGATGGAGGGCAAGAAGATGGGGCTTGTTGAAGTCTGAAGATCTGCCACCTCCCTCCTTCGAACAGTAAAAGAAGCGAAAGGTAGATGGTTTCTATCATAGATTTTTAAGTTCCAGAATCACAGGATAATACTGCCACTTTCTCTCAACCCAGTTTTAAGTCGGGGGAGCTTTTGAACATTTAAATGTTCCCTGTATAAAGCAGCATCAGGTGGGTTCTGCAGAGCCTGTGCCCCTTGTGCATTCCTGTAGCCCAGAGTCTAGTGCACATGTGTCAAACACAAGGCCCGCGGGCCAAATCCAGCCCGCCAGGCCTTGCAATGTGGCCCGCACCGCGCTGTCATCACTGCACTCCGCTGTCAGTTTATGACATTGTCAGTTTATGACTGTTCAGTAAACCATTCGGCCCGCGATTTAGGCTGGATTTTAGATTTTGGCCCCTTCTCTGATTGAGTTCGACACCCCTAGTCTAGTGGATTCTCAGATGGCTATGGGATAAATCCTGGCCGAGCCCCACATCCCACATTTATCATGGTGGGGTTCCTACCACTAACAGCTTGTGAGGCTTAAATGGGATAAAGAATCAGGATAGTTGTCTGTGTCAGAGATTTCAGAGGCAGGCCCTTCCACTTTGGCTGCAACTTGGAAAACACCTAGAAAGTTTTAATAAGTACTGGGTCCCATCCCATATGTATTCTCTCTTCCTTGGCCTGGGGTACGAACTGCCTGGGCCCGGAGGGCGTGTGTCTGTGTGTAAAGTCTATCCGGGAGCAGGTGATTCTACGGAGCACCCCGGACCGAACCCCTGTTTGGAAACTGTCAAAGGAGACAAGGCTGACCAGGACCTAACGTTTGCGGTGCTTTTCGTCTCCTCCTCTCTGTCTCTAAGGCCTCACATCCAGAAACCAGTAACTGTCCATTCACCGAAAGCAAGGAATTTCCCCCAAAACCGATAAGACCTGCGCACGCAAGCCTGACACTCAGACCCGTCTGAGGTCTCCGCGCTGCCCGAGCGCTCCCGCCCGCCCCCTCCAGCCCCGCGCCTGTCCCGCCCCCTCCAGGCCCGCGTCCGGCTCGTCCGCACGCCCCCCCCCCAGCCCCTCGCCTGCCCGCCCCCCCCCCAGCCCCTCGCCTGCCCGCCCCCCCCCCAGCCCCTCGCCTGCCCGCCCCCCCCCCAGCCCCTCGCCTGCCCGCCCCCCACCCAGCCCCTCGCCTGCCCGCCCCCCCCCCAGCCCCTCGCCTGCCCGCCCCCCACCCAGCCCCTCGCCTGCCCGCCCCCCCACCCCCGCGCCGGTCCCGCCCTCGTACCCTCCGCGTCCCCGGCTCACATCCCCCGCGCACTCCCGCCCGCCCCCCCAGTCCCGCGCCGGTCCCGCCCCCTCAGCCCCGCCCCCCAGCCCCGCGCCGGTCCCGCCCTCGCACCCTCCGCGTCCCCGGCTCACATCGCCCGCGCGCTCCCGCCCGCCCGCCCGCTCCAGCCCCGCTTCTCGCGGAGCAGCGGCGCCCAGTCTCCCGCGCCCTGTCCCGCGCCCACGCCGCCCTCCTCTCGCGAGGAAGCCCGGGCGCCGGAAGTGCCCGAGAGCGCGGCTGCGGCGGCTGCGGCGGGGCTGCACGGAGGCGCCGGCGCGCCGCGGGCCGAGGCGGGGGAGCCGGCGGCCGCGTGGGCTGCCCGGGGCTCCGCAGGTACCGCCGCGGCCGGGCTCCCGGGGAGGCGGGGGGTGGGGGGGGAGAGAAAGGGGATGCGGGGGTCCCTCCCCTGCGGGCCGCCCACCGAGCTGTCGTTGCAGAGTCGCCCCCATGCTGCGGTTTCCGACCTGTTTCCCGTCCTTCCGGGTGGTGGGGGAGAAGCAGCTGCCGCAGGAGGTCGTGTTCCTGGTCTGGTCCCCCAAGCGGGACCTCATCGCTCTGGCCAACACCGCGGGCGAGGTGAGCGAGGGAGCTCCGCGTCCCGGCCTCGGCTTCCCCCTCCGCGGGCCGGGCGGGCCCCTGCCCCCCCTCTCCCTGCCAGGCCGCTGTGAACTTCCAGCAAACGTGTAAGGGACCGTGTAGGGGAAAGACCTTGTATATGCATATTTTATGTGGCTGAACTAAGTTTTCACACACACAGTCCCGCGTGCCCGTCTCTTGCAAAAGCCCACCCTGTGCCTCTCGTAGTAGTAGGTCCCTAGACCCCAAGTTTGCCTGCAGTTTAGCAGCAGAAGAGAGATGCGTTACTGTCAAACTTTAGCTGCAGGTGTGCACGCGTGTACCTGCCACAGAGGATGTGTTTAAGCATGTATATGTTTTTGCCCAAGTTTTGTATTATGTGATGGATAGAACTACCTTAAAAACAAGGGAGCAAAGGCTCACTGGATTCCTGGTGGGGGGCGCATTCGTGTTGCCAGTGTATTCTTGAGCTTCATTCTAGTTGTACCAAACTTTCCGCTGGGAGGTCTCCTTACCTGGCAGCCATGTTGTAAGGAAACCTTCACCTGTGTGTGCGTCCTCCTCTGGCCTTTGGCAGGTGTCCTGGCCAGGTGAGGGTTGTGCTGTGTGCAGCAAGCTTGGTAACCAGATGTAAGGAGAACTCGGGAGCCAGGGACACTTAGCATTCAGGGCTACTTAGCATTCGGGGTTACATCGCTGTGTTGACCTCCCTGCCCTGGTCTCCCGGGTACTGATGTCTACTTTCCCAAGGACCTCTCTCCTCTGCCAGGAAGCTCTGACCATGGCATTGCTCCGGAGAGGAGTGCAGATAGTGCAGCCACAGCAGTAGGGGGGAAGGGCGGTTTTAGGGAGGCCAGTGCAATCAGATGGGTAGATGTACTAGTGGGCTCTTGTTGCTTCTGTTGTCTCAGTGAGAAAAAGGGGTGCTGTCCAGGAGTGGGGATGGAATATTAGAAGTCTGAGGAGAAAAGAGAGGTGTGAAAAAGCCTCTTATTAGGGAAACCTCAGGATTGCTGGTTGGAGCTGCACGAAATTAAGGGTCTTGCAGTTTTTTGTTTTTAAAAATATATATATTTTATTGATTTTTTACAGAGTGCAAAGGAGAGAGATAGAGAGTTAGAAATATCGATGAGAGAGAAACATCGATAAGCTGCCTCCTGCACCCTCCACTGGGGATGTGCCCACAACCAAGGTACGTGCCCTTGATCGTAATCAAACCTGGGACATTTCAGTCTACAGGCCGAGCTCTATCAAAATGGTTTCAGCAAGGGTCTTGCAGTTTTTGAGGGAAACTAGTGAGCATGGCTGTATGTCTCTGCTGTTCTTTTGGCTACCAGGGTGCAGGCATGGTTGGGTTTAGCCAGGGATGTTGTTTTCACAGATGACAAAGCAGGAGAGGTGCAAGGGAAGTAGATGCAAGAGTGAAGCATATGCAAGGTTGTAATGATGAACCTTGGGTTCTGACCTGGTTACGTAGGGAAGTGAGAGCATGCGTGGAGTGAGGGATACTGAATAGGCGGTAGAATCGTGGATGGTATGCCGTGGTGAGGTTGAAGAATCAAAGCTCAGTGTAAATAGGGATGCGCTGGAAAGATAGAGGCCGTGATGGAAAGGGGAAGGCTGGAAAGGGAGCTTGTTGGAGCATTTGCAGCGTTGGTAATGACAAGGTCAGATGCGTGACCCTGAGGCGAGGTGGAAGAGGTGATGGTCATTGTAGCACAGGAAGCTGAGAACTGAAAAGCTCTTGCAGTTACTAAGAATGAGGATGAGTAAGTCGTGTTGGAAAGTACGAGTGAGGCAGGCAGGAGTCCACGCCTTCCGCTGATCCTTCCAGAGACCCCAAGGAATGAGGGGGATGCCTGGGGGTCTCTAGATCAGCGGTCGCCTCAGGGTGGTCCCATGAGGTCTGAAAGTTGGCAGCCGCGGCTCTAGATGACTGCAGTTAAAGAGGGACAGAGGGTGACATGGTCTGAGTGACATGGCTGACGTTAGACCCCAAGTTTTCTGATTCCAAGTTTGCTGTTATTTATGTCACTCCTACCTTTCTAGTGCTATTTGTGATTCTTTTTTTTTGTTTGTTTCTTTTTTTGTTTTTTGTTTTTTTTTGTCATTACTTTCTTGGACAACCTTATTCTTTTCCAAAAAGACAAATTTTCTGTTGACATAAAGATAGAAAAATGGGCAGAGTATAGGGTTAAATTAGACCTGTTCCACCTATTTTGAAAATACCTTTAGTTCGTTCAAACACTGTTGTCTTCGTTCTTCTGATAGCTTAATTATACTCAAGGTAATTTAAAAAATAGTGGGGATCTAGGTTTATTTTATTTTTGGAAATGGATTCTTATGTTCTGCCTTTATGTCTGTTTTGTCCCAGGTTTTACTTCATCGCCTTGCAAGTTTTCATCGAGTTTGGAGTTTTCCACCGAATGAAAATACAGGAAAGGAAGTGACCTGTCTGGCTTGGAGGCCGGATGGCAAACGTAATGATAGTATTACAAGAAAATATGTTTTTATTATTCGCAGAGTATTCTTTAAAGAAAGCTTAACACCAGAAAGAATTTATTGATCTCATTACATACTAGAATTTTGAATACCAGTTTGGGAAATTAGTTTTTAAGAATATTTTAAACTGTTTTATTTAGAACTTAAATAATTCTATCATCTTGTTTCTCCAGAATAAAATCTGACTTCTTGGTGAAGATAGCTCTAAAATGAAATTTGGTAGAATATACAAAATACTTTGGTTTTATTCTGTTCGTTGTCTTGTCCTGCACAATTTCACCCAAACTTCACCTACCTCCATCATGGCCCTTTTTCTCCAAAAATGTTTCTTAGCATTAAATGGATGGCTCATAAATATTCTCTCTGACGTTTTCTTGCCTCACCTGAAGGACTGTCACCTCTGACCTCATTTATTCCATTTCTGTATATGATTTTTTTTCTCTAGGTGTCCTTTATTTTGTAATTTGTAGTATTGTAGCTGGCAGTGACTGCGGATTGAACTCTTCTCTCCCATGTATTGTGTCTACGATGACAGTTGTTATTTAAACTGTTGTACACATACAGTCAGTACAACAAAATTCTGTAAATCATAGCCTAAAGTTTATCGGTAATCATTGCTGCTTTAAGAAAAAAAAACGGAACTGTTTTTGTAAGCTCTTATGTACCCTTCACTGATTAATTTTTTTCTAGCTGAATATAAATATGTAAAAATGCCCTGAAAGCCCATTACTTACAGATAACTATTTTTATCTGTACTCATTTAGATCAGTTGTTGTTTTATCTTTTTTTTTTTTTTTTTTTTTTTTTTTTTTTTTTTTAAAGTAGCCCACCAGGGTGACTCCGTGATTAAGCATCGAGCTATGAACCAGGAGGACACAGTTTGATTCCCGGTCAGGGCACATGCATAGGTTGTGGGCTCAGTCCCCAGTAGGGAGCATGCAGCAGGCAGCCAATCAATGATTCTCTCATCATTGATGTTCCTCTCTCTCCCTCTCCCTTCCTCTCTGAAATCAATAAAAATATTATATTTTAAAAAGTACATATAAAATTAGAGGACTTTTGTAAGTAACATCTTGATATCTTGCAGTTTTCATCCAAAAATATCAGGATCTGAAATATCATGAAAATCAGTGTGCTTAAGTAGATGATATTTTTATCATTAAAAATGTCTTGTGTTTTTAGGTATTGGTTATTTCAAGATTACTTTAAATTATTTTAAAGGGGAGGAAACCTGGATGCCTCACATCTAGCCTAGTTGTATGTGTTGGTATACAGTGAAAGCCATAGCCCACTATTCACAGATTCTTAAATTTGATATGTTAGGAAGATGTCAATGACTTAGGTAGAGAAAGTGTACTTGATAATTCAGTCACAGTGATGGCCTTGTTTTCCATTAGGGGTTAGAAACAAAAAAGGGGAACAAAATACTTTCCAAGAACCAGGTAGATGGAAGGAATTGCTTTTTAGGCATGTTTATGAGACCAATATGTCTTGGTGATACAATATTATTATTATTTTATTTTTATTTATTTTTTATTAAATTATTATCTGTGTACATATCTTACCATTGCTGCTCCCCCAATACATACCCTCCCTCCCCAGAGTTTTGTATCCATTGGTTGTACTTATATGCATGTATACAAGTCCTTCAGTTGATCTCTTATCTCCCCCTGATACAATATTATTATTATTATATTTTTTTTAATATATTTTATTGATTTTTCACAGAGGGGAAGGGAGAGAGATAGAGAGCTAGAAACGTCGATGAGAGAGAAACATTGACCAGCTGCCTCTTGCACACCCCCTACCGGGGATGTGCCCGCAACCAACGTACATGCCCTGACCGGAATCGAACCTGGGACCTTTCAGTCCACAGACCGACGCTCTACCACTGAGCCAAACCGGTTTCAGCTACAGTATTATTATTCGTCTGTTAAGACCTGGTTTGTATTTTCTGGTTGGCAGCTTGGTTCCAGTCTAGAGGCTTTGATGTGCAAGATGCTAAGTACACTACGTGAGGAAGTAGTAGATTATTCATGAAAGTTTGAGCATCTGTATATATAAAAGGCTAATATGTAAAGTGTCCCCTCCAGAGTTTGACCAATAGTTTGATTGCTCGCTATGATGTGTGCTGACCACCATGGGGTGGCGTGGAACATGGCGGACAGCCAGCAGCAGTGGGGTGCCGAGGGAGCATGGGAAGGAGGAAGTGGGGAGGTGGGGAGGTGGGGAACTGATTGGCCTGATTGCCAGCCAGGCCTAGTGACCCTACTTGTGCACAAATTTCATGCACCGGGCCTCTAGTTTGAAAATAAGCCTAGATAACAGCTATTTAGAGAAAGGGTTTTTTAGGTTTAATGATTTCTATGATCACAATGTATTTAAAATTAGAGGCCCGATACACAAAATATGTGCAAGAGTAGACCTTCCTTTCCCCGGCTTCCCTCAGGCACCCGGGACCTGGGCTTTCCAGGCAGCCCTGGCTTCCTCGGGAAGGTCTTCCGGTCTAATTAGCATATTGTGCTTTTATTATTATAGATGATAAAACTGGGCAAGAAGTGAAATACCCATTTATTTTTCTTGAATGTTACACTCATTTTTTCTGATGGTATCTTTTTCTTTTAGTTTTGGCCTTTGCTCTTGCTGACACCAAGAAAATTGTCTTGTGCGATGTGGAAAAGCCTGAGAGCTTGCACTCCTTCTCTGTGGAGGCTCCAGTTTCCTGTATGCACTGGATGGAGGTGACGGCAGAAAGCAGGTAAAGCAATTAAACAGGAAAGAAAAGGAAAACCCAGGTTGTCACCATAGGATGGAATTCATGAAATTTTCATTTTTTTAAAAATGGGTTACTTAGGGATATCTGTATGTTAACACATTGCAGACCAGTAGTTTTATTGCTAGCTTTGCCCAGTGGCCAGATCAGTTTCTATTGAGCGAGTACAAAAAAGGTTTTATATAAATGTTAAAGCATGCTTTAAAATTAAATACCCATTGCATTTTGAAGTTATTTATTACATGTTCTTACAAGCTGATATCTTTTTAAAGTATGATACTTTGTAAAACACTGTGTACTAGTAATCTGAAGCAAGAATTCTCGTGATCCGTCTGCCATGTGTTATGTGTACATTGCATTTAACTTTTGTATTTTTAAGTTTATCAAGATAAACATATTTTCATGCTTTGTTAGATTTTTTTTTTCTTCTGAAAAAAATCTGGTTCTTTATGGCGCAGTAATGTTTGAATGTCCAAGATTTTCCTTTTTAGTTATTTTTGTAGTTTGCATCATTGCTTTATACTTTTGAGTAATAGCAATTAAAATGACTGGTTAGCACCTTGAGGTTCTGTTTTGCTTTTCACTATTTATTTCATCTAAGTTTTTTTGTTTTTTTTGTTTTTTTGTGCCTTCGTAAATATTCTTAGAGTATGAAAAGTGCTGAATGGAGCATTCTGTCTGATGTTATGTAGCTTCTTTCTGTGTCCGTGGTCCCAGTAGTTTCCTTATTTTATGAAAATAATTCTGTCTTAGTCTCTATAGTCAGTAATAACCAGATTTGCAGTAAAAATGGCCTAAAGGATCAGTGGGTTTAGGGAATACTGAAAATAAAAGCTTTTTTGAGTAAATGTGGTAATTTTCTTTCCATTAGCTTTTCCTTTCTAATTAAGTTTTACATTAATATCAAATGAATTTGTAAAATCTGGATTTTAATTGACAGCTTTCCTAAGGGAGACTTGTAAAGAATTAGATACCAAGGATCTAGCCTGGGGTTTGAAGTTCACTGTAGATAAAACAGAGTGTTTAATCCATCATCAGATAATCAAGAGTCACAGATGGTCATGTGGGTTTGCAGAATGTTAGAGGAGCAGAGAATTCTATGTAATTTCTACCCCAGACTAGTTAGCTGCTAAGTGTATTTCTACACACTTTCTAAAAATAGTTTAGATATGTTTTGTGGAGATTCCAGGATCCCCTGGGACACCCAGTTTGTGTTAAAGTGGGGGAAAATTCTTGCCAAGTCATTTTTTTTTTTTTTTTTTTTACCTTCTCATTTATTTCCAACCTTATTTGGAGGTAGAATTGAGGGAAAAGCGGTGGGGGAAGGGGGAGTAAATAAGATTGTTTCAAAATGCACCGTGTTGTCTTGTATACCTGTTGGGTTGTCAAATCTCCAAATGTAAATAAGCCATAGGAATCATAATTAACTGATAAAATAATTGTAGTGTTCTTTAAAATTACTCTCCTACTCAGGTTTAGTGACGGTTCTTAGATGAGAGTTAAGGAATCATTCGTCTCAGTCAGTATCTAAGGCTAACAACATATGAGTATATTTTATATACTGAGATAATTGTTTTTTAATATTTGTTCCACTAAATGTAAAGTGGCCAGACTGATCTTTTCTTTGCAGAAATAAATTCTTTTGTAAGTGAAGAATTCTGCCCTTCTGCTTCTTGTGTGTGATTGTTATAACTATTTTAGAATGGTAAAATGTGTGTGGCATCTGTTTATTTGATAATGTATAATGTATAAAACTGGGCATTTAAAAAAACTGGTATATTTTTAAATGGAAAGAGAAGTAAAATCTTTAGTGTTTTTATAATGCTTGATTTTCTGTTTTTTTTTGTGCGTGTGTATGTTTTTTTTGTTGTTGTTGTTTTTTTTTTAGCGTTCTAACATCCTTTTATAATGCTGAAGATGAATCAAATCTTCTCTTACCTAAATTACCTACATTGCCAAAAAAGTAAGTATCGGTGTTTAATTTCATTGGAATTAATCTTACAGATTTTTATTTACTTTTAACACTGTGACAATTATCTCATTTAAAAATATATTTATATATATATATTTCTATTAAGAGTATTTTTTTTTTTACCCCAATCTCTGTTTTTCTCTAGTTATAGCAACACCTCGAAAATATTTAGGTAAGGTATGACTTTTTTGTTTCCAAGTAAGATAATGTTTTTATTATCTGAAGGCTATAGTTGAAAAATAACCCAGTTGTTTTTATATTTTAGTGAAGAAAATTCTGATGAAATTATTAAACTTTTGGGAGATGTCAGGTAAATTTTGCACATATCTTAAATAACAAGTCTAATTTATTAAAGTCGATATTTAGTATTTGAAATAGTTTTCAGAGTTTCAGGAGCAGTTACTTTACTTGTCATTATTTTATTGCTGACAATTACCTCTGAACAAAATACAGACATTAATATATATATTGTTTACTTGTTTTTATTGTGTGGTCTTTAATTGTGTCAAGCTTAACAATATTATAACGTACCTTTGTTTCTTTCAATAACAAGCAAAGGAGGATAGAAGTACTGGAGTTTTTAAAATTTAAATTTAAATATTCAAGGTCTTTAAGCTTGTTTAGTGCATGTAGCGTCAGAGCCATGATAAAACTGACGGCACTTTGTATTAGCTGGAAAAGGGGTTGTCTTGTTATTGAGAGTATACAAATGTAGTCGTTGTCTAAATAATAGATGCTTATTTCACTGTAAACTGATTTTTTTTAGCCTAGAAAAAAATTGATGATGTTCTTTTGAAAAAATGCAGTAAGGCCGATGTGATTGAATATTGAGTATCAGTGGATTGTTCGACGTTTCATTTCCCCCACAGGGGAGCTTCAGCATGCAGATTATATGAGAACAGGAACAATTTATATCTTGGTTTAAGAACTGCATCTTCCCTGTTGTCCTCAGCTTGTTGCATTATTTTTAATTAGGCTTAATATTCTTGTCCTTGGAGGAAGCTCTGGTTTTATTGAACTTTATGCTTATGGAATGTTCAAAATTGCCCGAGTCACAGGGGTAAGTTTTCCTTTAATATTTTTAATAATGTTTACCTTCTCACTGATTTACAAAAAAGAACAAAACACGAAATTAAATGTTAATAGGACACTTTTTTCTAAGTTCAGAATAGTGTTATCATGTCTATGAAGATATGGAACTTCTGGTGGCATTAGTCAAGTTTTTCTTTTTCACAGAAAGGTTGGTAGGACAACTCTTGATTGTGATTTCATGTTGTTCTAGCCTTGTGGTGGGTGAGAGCTACAATTTGTGATAGGAATGTGATGCAAGTCATCAGAAGCTCAGTACTGAGTCTCCCGGGTGGCATGGTTGCTAAGTCTCTGTCTTCCGTATAGCTTTTCCCCCTTCCATAGCTTAATCATCTTCTTGAAAATATTGTAGACTCTGTCGAATATGTTTGTTCTCCAACACTTAACTTGGGGAGCCTTGATATGGGTATGCGAGTGTCCGTGGGTCCTCGTCCTTGCAGCTGGGCGGGTGCATACCTTCCTTGGCTGGTTACACATGCGTGGCAGGAGCCCGGCTACGTGCTTCTGCTGTTTAGACCTCTGTGGACGTTTGCGTTCTGTCTTGTACGCGACGCGCTCTTGCAGAATTACTAAGTATTCTGGGGGATCTGACTGTCTTACAGATTGTTGGTACTTGTCTTGCGCTCTGTTTATCAAGTGATTTGAAATCACTATCCGTGGTCACAGAGGTCTCTGCCACTGGTGTTTCAGAAGTTTCATACTTCCAGGTGAGTATCGAAACCTGACAGCAGAGAGTCAACCTATTTTTAAAAGGTTTTGTAGGTTTTTATTGTCCATATCATCCAAATGGTTCTTAAAACAGAAAGCAAACAATTGACTTGTGGCTTCTAAATCTTACCTGTGGAATCTATATACTAGTATCTAAAAGCCTAAGCGACTGGCCGACCGGCCGACTGGTCAGTAGCTATCACATGCACAGACCACCAGGGGGCAGCCACTTAGTGCAGGAGCTGCCAAGCTATGGTGACTAGGCAGCTGAGGTTCTCGGGTGATACACCCGGAACCAGAGACGAGGGAGCCTGATTTTGGGGTGTGTCACTTAAGAACTGTCCTCTCTTAATCCGGGGCCCCTTGGAGGATGTCGGAGAGCCGGTTTCGGCCTGATCCCCACAGTCCAGGCCAAGGGACCCCAAAAACCTATGTAGAGGGGATTGTTAACCAAGGGACGGTGAGCTATGCACACTTAAACATGGCAGAGTAGAAAATCCTAAAGTATGCCCTGGCCGGTATAGCTCGGTTGGTTGAAATCATCCTGTGCACTGAGAGGATGTTTAGACCTCTGTGGACATTTGCGTTTAGTTCCTGGTATGATTCCCATTAGGGGCACACATGCCCAGGTTGCGGGCTCGATCCCCAGTAAGGGGCATGCAGAAGGTAGCCAAATTGATGTTTGCTCTCTCTCCCCCTTTCCCTTTCTCCTACTTGAAAATCAATAAAAGTATATTTTAAAGCAAAGAAAATCCTATGGTTTTGTTCTGATACTCTTAAAACTTTTGTGCTCCAAAGGAGCAGAATTCTAACATTGTCTTTCCGATGATACAGAGTTAGATCTTGACTATTCGAATTATGGGATTTTGTTTCTTAAACTGGGAGGTAATGCTTTATTTATTTTTTAAAAGGTGTTTTTATGTGAGGTATAATTAGCATATAGCATTAGTTTCTGGTGCACAACATAATAATTTGATATTTGTGCACACTGTGAAATGATCACTACAATAAGTCTGGTTATCATCTGTTACATATACAAAGTTATACAAATATATATTTTTTTCTTGTAATGAGATTTTTTTTAAGGTTTATTCTCTTCTACTACAGTATTATTTACTGTAGTTACCATCCTATGCATTAAGTCCCCATGGTTTATTTATTTTGTAACTGGAAGTTTGTACAGGGAAGGACTGATTTATCTTTTTTAAAAGAAGTAATATTGGCCATTAAAAATAGTCATGGGGATGTAAAGTACAACTTAGTGAATATAGTCAGTAATATCGTGGTAACTCTGCATGATGTACTAGACTTATTGGGGTGATTACTTCATAAGTTATAAAATATGTAATCAGCCCTAGCTGGTTTGCTTAATGGATAGAGCGTTGGCTTCAGACTGAAGAGTCCCAGGTTCAATTTCGGTCAAAGGCACAGGCCTGGGTTGTTTGCTCAATCCCCAGTAGGGGAAGTTCAGGAGACAGCCAATCAATGATTTTCTCGTCATTATTTCTATTTCTCTCTTCATCTCTGAAATAAATAAAAATGTATTTAAATAAGTAAATATGTAACTACTATGCTATATATCTGAAACTAATGCAATATTGAATGTCAGCTGTAATTGAAAAATACTTAATAGGTTTTTAAAAAATATTTTTTAAATAAGTGCATCTAATTGTGAATTTATTATTTTGATTTTCCAGCTTGAAACCAATCTATTGTACTCTTTCTTACCTGAAGTAACTCGGATGGCCAGAAAGTTTACTCACATTTCAGCTCTTTTGCAGGTATTTATTTATAGCTTGTTTTATGTGAATGTCCTATTTAATAAAAGGCTAATATGCAAATCGACTGAATGGTGGAATGACCAGTCGCTATGACATACACTGACCACCAGGGGGCAGATGCTCAACACAGGAGCTGCCCTCTGGTAGTCAGTGCACTCCCATAGGAGGAGTGCTGCTCAGCCAGAAGCCGGGCTCACGGCTGATGAGCGCAGTGGTGGTGGCTGGAGCCTCTCCCACATCTGTGGCAACACTAAGGATTCCGAATGACAACTCTAAGGATGTCAGGCGGGGGGGAGCAGACCTAAGCCATCAGTTGAACATCCCCCAAGGGCTCCTGGACTGTGAGAGGGTGCAGGCCAGGCTTAGGGAATTCCCCCCACACACACACACAAGTGCACGGATTTCGTGCACAGGCCTCTAGTTTACTGTTTCTAATGTTCTATAAATAACAAACTTGAAAATTTTATTTTGTACAGCTAACTATTTGTGGTAAAGATATCTAGTCTGATAGATAACCTTACAATGTCCATTAAAGCAAGACAAAAATTTAATAGAATGTCTGCTCCCATCATCTGTTTCTCCAAAAAAAAAAAAAAGAGAGAGAGAAAAGGAGTTTAAATCGTTTTAAATATTCCCAGAAATAAAATAATATCTTGGAATTTTAAAAGTTTTATTGTAAAGAAAGTATTATGAAAAACAGTCTTCTTATCAGTTAGCTTTGATACTTAATAAACAGCCCCTGATTCTGCAGGTTGGTGTCTTAGTCGACAATTCAGTCCGGGCTCAGATGGGAGGTTCTGTTGATCAGGACCAGGTTCAGCGAATCTCGGCAGGCTTGGTCTTGCATGGGTGGTTAGCTGGCTGATCGAGATGTGTTTCAGCTGTGATGCTTTGTGTAGGCTTCACCTTCTCCTCTCAGCGGGCTAGCCAGGCTTGTTCATAAAGTGGTGGCAGAGGCGGAGTGTCAAGAATGCAAGAGGAAGCGTAGAAGGCCAGGCCAGATTTAAGGGCTGGAGACATCCACTCTGTCTGGATAGAGGAGCTATGTGGAATCCCTTTTTTTCTCCCACACTCACTGATTGACTTGATGTCAAAGTTTTTGGGAGATCAAAGTATTTTTAAAGATCCTGTTTGAAAATTGAATAGCAGACCAAACCAGCCTTTGGACAGTTCGTTTATGTAAGGCATACATGTCAGAAGCTGTGGGGTATTTGTTTTACCAGATAAAAACGTAATTTAGGAATGTTTGATAGTTAAGCAATTATCAAATGTTAGCTACAGTCTTTTCCTCTGGCTTAACTGAGTTAAAAGTGATTGAAAGTAAATTCTGGAATTCTTTGAGACAGTGAACAGTAAGAAGCACACATTATTTAGTTAGCATATTGATTTAAATACCTTTTACCATATTGATGTTTCCTTCTTTTTGTTAATAGTATGTTAATTTGTCACTGACGTGTATGTGTGAAGCCTGGGAAGAAATACTGATGCAGATGGATTCTCGTCTCACCAAGTTTGTGCAGGTAATGTGCCTGAGCCTCCTACGCAGTGAAGAATGCTTGGTCCTTATTCACCCTTGTAAGGTACATGAAAAGAATCAGTCTGATTTGAAAAAGGCTAAGATCAGGTTTTCTTTCACATGGTTTGGTTTAACCTCAGGCTGTTTTCTCAAAGAGAAAGGACTGTCTTCCCATTGGCACAGCGTAGGTGAAGACAGGATGGTGAAGTGGGGTAGGTGGGGCTTGGGGGATAAGGACAGCTGTTAGAAAAGCTGATTGGCTGATTCCTAGTAACTGACAGGTACATAATCCATTTAAGGCAAGTTTAAGGAGAAAGAAGGGAGTCATGACGCCTATAATTTTGAATAAATATGCCTACAATTTAAAACATATGTATAATTTTATCCATTTTGTTTAGGAGAAGAACACAACCACATCAGTGCAAGATGAATTCATGCACTTGCTGTTGTGGGGGAAAGCTAGGTAATAAGCTCATGTTTGGTACTTCTGCATTTTCTTCTTTTTTAAAATAATTTTTTATTTAAAAAAATATTCATTGTAAAAATATTTTTAAATTCTGGCACACAAGAACAAAAGATAGTATATATGTTTGCTAGGCTTTACTATGCACATACACATTTTTATGTAAATGTGATAATTTTGTATCTGTATAATTATATATATTATATGTATTTTTAAATATATAAAAATTTAATAATTTTTATATAGCCAAATTAGACTTTTCCTTTAATAGTTTTGCCTTAGCATTATTCTTAAAAAGATTTTTCCCATCTTATGAGTACTCAAAGATTGATTTGTGTTTTCTTCTGCTTTTTTTTTTTTTTTATGGTTTATTTTTTATTTCATTTACATGTCCCAGGTGTGATTTATTTGGTAATATGAGTATTATACCTTCTCCTCACTGCTTTGAAATGCCACTTTAGCATATAGTAACTCCTCATATACACTTCAGTCTGTTTCTGGACTTTATTGCTTCTTTTTACCAGTACAACAGACTCTTGATGTTTGCTGGGATGTTTCTTTTTGTTTATTTTGTTTAAAAATCTTGTTTATTATTTTAAATGTAAAAGGTTTAAGTATTCATTCAGGTTTTGAATAGAGAAGACTTAAAAACACTTTCTTTTTCATTGTAGTGCTGAACTTCAGACCCTCTTAATGAACCAGTTAACCGTGAAGGTGTGTGTGGTTAAAGAGTCTTTGTGTTTCAGTGGCCATGAACAGTCTTAATTTTTTTTACTGACGTATTGTATCTTGCTTGCATATTAAATATATTTTCTTCTCTTAATTAGGGCTTAAAAAAGCTTGGACAGTCTATAGAGTCCTCATATTCCAGTATACAAAAATTGGTCATTAGTCACTTACAGAGGTATGTAGGTTTTGAAGAATTCTTCGGTATTGCATTTGCATGTACTGGGTGTTGGTCTTTCTACAGCCTTATCACCATCCGTCATTCTGTTTTTGAGCCTTTTCTAATGAAAATTATTGCATTGGTATTTGAGGTGAATCTTGGAGTACCTGAGATATAAGTAATCAGTCCTGTAATTCTGCTTATGAACTTGTTTTCCAACATCTTTTCACCGGGTGAGACCCTGGCTGGGCTGTTTCTCTGTCCAACAATGAGGCATATTTTGAATAGGACATAGACCCTTTTTTGAACAGTGAATTTAAGTTTAATGTTTGTATATCATTTTTAAGTGTTCTTTTGCATTTAATACCTTGGAAAGGTGTTGATTAGATACCCTCATTTTACATAAGAAGAAACAAGTTCAGAATGGTCATGGCTGGCTGGCCCAGCATTACCAAATGTCAGAACTGGACCTTCTCCCAGATCCCCAATTCCCTGGTGCTGCCCTCACTGCCTCTCAGTGAATCAGTGGACAGGTGGATGCATGCGCTCAGTGTGTGACTTAAATGGTGATAAATCCCTTGATGCTGAGTCCCCTAACCCTTCCTCACCTTTCCCTTGAGTCCCTGCAAGTACCCTTTGGCCTGGTCTTCTCCAGTCCGCTCTGTGCCCCTCAAACATAAACAAATCTGAATATTTAGGAATGTTCAAGCAAGGTAAACGTTCAAGTAACATGGGCCTGATCATGTTACTCTTGCTTCAAAACTCCCAGTGCCTTCTCATTCCCAAGACCTTTGCATGGTCGTTAGCACTTCTGCCTCTGCTGCACCCACGCTCATGGCCTTCTCAAACTTGACGTTTGTTTCTCCTACCTAATGCTTTCCTGCATCACTTTCTGGAACATTCCCACCCTGCTCTTCACTTGGCACTCTTTAGCTCGTAGCTCAACTATCACTTGTTCAGAGAGGCCTTCCCTTATGCCTTTAGAAGAGGTCTTCCATATAAATAGAAGATTAGTTTCTTGTGTTATACTGCATCGTGTTCGTTTCCTTCAAGGTGTTTATGTAGTTGAACCATGGACTGTCTGTGTGGTAATCACCATCTTCCCCATTAGACTGTTGGTGCCATGGGGACCCTTTCTCTTTCTTTGCCATTATGTTCCCACAGTGTCTAGCACAGTGCCTGTCATAAATAAAATTGGAGCTTAATAAATGCTTGCTGAATGTTAAATACAGAGCTGTTGAATGGATAAGATGATCATATGATTATCTTAAAAGTGCTAGGAGTAACTGTGGAACAGGATTCAATTTTCTTACAAAATTCAGTCATCTTGGTCATGTTCTCATCTCAGCAATTTTGACCAAATGATTCTGCTACAATTTTTAGCAATAATTTTGAGAAATAATTATTTCTCAGAAAAAAATTTAAGTTACTTCCAGTTTTAATTTTTGAATATTCAGTAACGTTCAAGCTAGGTAGTAACTGCCTGCCACCTTGCTGAAGGTAACGCTGCTAATTTATTTCTGCTCCGTTTTAGTGGCTCAGAGTCTTTGTTATACCATCTGAGTGAACTGAAAGGAATGGCTTCATGGAAACAAAAATATGAACCTCTTGGATTAGATGCTGCGGGAATTGAAGGTAGTAATTTCATTTTCCAGCAGAGTGCATTAAACACACGTTGCTTACCTGACAAATGGTATTTGCTTATTTCCTTTTAGATGCTATTACTGCTGTCGGCTCTTTCATCCTCAAGGCAAATGAACTTCTTCAGTAAGTATTGGGGGTACCTGGCATCACTGACTGGGACTATTTCCCCTTTCGCTTACAAATAAGAACTTAGCAAATTGTCATGATTTTCTTAAAACCAGTTGTTTTTTTTTTGTTTTGTTTTTTTAATATATATTTTATTGATTTTTCACAGAGAGGAAGAGAGAGGGACAGAGAGTGAGAAACATTGATGAGAGAGAATCATCAATCAGTTGCCTCTTGCACACCCCCTACTGGGGATGTGCCCGCAACCAAGGTACATGCCCTTGACCGGAATCGAACCCGGGACCCTTCAGTCCGCAGGCCGACACTCTATCCACTGAGCCAAACCGGTTTCGGCTTAAAACCAGTTTTAAAGTTTTTGTGAAAATTATGCCTTGATTAAAACCAGCCAGTAGCACAGTGGTCTCATAACATAAAGCAGTATTGTCCTGTCCCCCTATCCCTACCCCGGCCCTGTCTCTAGGACCTTTTCACTCTCTAAGTGCTGCCATTTTTAGTTCGTCTGTAAGTTACCTCCATATTTGTAAATCGTATTGATTGTTAAAGAACTTTTTTTCTTAAGAAAGGAACTTTTTTTTTTTCCTTTTTGCTGCCAGAGAGTTTTGATCATAGGTGTTACTGGGGATGGAAAGGTTACTGATAATGACCCACCTTTCCAGCACTGTTATGAAACTTAAGGCTTGGGAGGGGTTTTGAGATTGAGAAATGAAAAGTGCAGTATTATTTGCTTAGAGTAATTACCTTATAGGTGTAAGCTTTAAGAGATTTTTTAAAATAATATATATTTAGAAACAGTCTCAACAACATGAAAGTGACTTCCACTTCTAATAGTTCATTTTGGGGGTACATTTGTGTCAAGCACTCGGAAATTCAATTCTTGTGATTCATTACTGTAAGGACAAAAATATTAACTTCCAAAAATAATATTCAGTGATATTGGAGGTGGTGACAGTACAGATTTATAATACTTTTCTGTTGGGGTTCATGTTTTTTCTTTCTGACCATTTTTTTTTTTTAAACAAAGAATAATGCTGTAACAGTTTTTTTTTTGTTGTTGTTTTTTTCTGATTTCTTTTATTTGAAACTTTAGAAAAGGATTTCATGCTTTTACTGAATGCTAGGAGAGACTATTACATTTGTGACAGGATTGTTATAACCAGTTAGAATAGGAGTTATTTTATTTTTGAAAAGAATCAGGATTTGCTCTTTTGAAAGTTTATTTTTAGGGGTATGTGTGTGTGATTGGTAAAATCTATTCTAAAGGCTAACATGTCATCAGATGGGATATAACAGGACAAGAAGGATTATTATATGCCACAGTGAAAAATGTTACATGAACCTATGTAATAATTTCATTTTCGATTTATTTTTATCTCTTTAGAGTTATAGATAGTAGTATGAAAAACTTCAAAGCATTTTTTCGGTGGCTCTATGTGGGTAAGTTAAAGCATTCTTGTCATTTTCACACTTTTGTTTTTAAACTGTAGCAAAATCAATCTAGAATATTTACTTTAGTAAAATTTTAAATACCCATAAAAGTAAAGAGAATAATATAAATGAACCCCTTCACCCTTCACCCAGATTCAGCTGTTTTCAACATATGGCCAGTCTTATTTCTTTATATTAATATATCCATCCACCCCCACGTCCTCTCAGATGTCATGTGTAGCATTGGTTGTCTCTGTCACTCACTGATAATTAACCTTTGTTTAATGTATTTTTTTTAAACCTTATTCAAGGATATGTTCTCTTTTTTTTTTTTAATATACTTTATTGATTTCTTACAGAGAGGAAGAGAGAGAGATAGAGAGTTAGAAACATCAATGAGAGAGAAACATCGATTACCTGCCTCTTGCACAACCCCTACTGGGGATGTGCCCACAACCAAGGTACATGCCCTTGACCGGAATCAAACCTGGGACCTTTCAGTCCCCAGGCCGACGCTCTATCCACTGAGCCAAACCAATTTCGGCAAGGATATGTTTTTATTGATTTTTAGAGAGAGAGAGAGAAAGGAAGGGAAGAAGAGAGGGAAAGTGGGGGGGGGGGGGAGAGAGAAACATTGGTGTGAGAGAGAAACATCAGTCAGTTGCCTCTCATATGCACTCTGACTGGAGATCAAACCCACAACCTGGGAATGTGCCTTGACTGGGCATCAAATCTATGACCTTTTTATGCACAGGATGATGCTCCAGCCCACTGAGCAATACCAGCCAGGGCTAAGTACCCCCCACCCCCTTTTTTTTAAACCTTGTTTAACCTCTTAGGCTAAAATAGCATTTTTTAGCCCAGCCATCATGGCTCAGTAGTTGAGCATTGACGTATGAACCATGAGTTCATGGTTGATTCCCAGCAGGGTACATGCCCAGGTTTCAGGCTCAATCCCCAGGAGGGGGTGTGCAGGAAGCAGCCAATCAATGATTCTCTCTCATCATTGATGTTTCTCTCTCCCTTTCTCTGTGAAATCAATAAAAAGATACTAAAAAATTTTTTTTGAATCCTGTTATGTATTAGGCATTGTTAGGTGTTAGAATTAATATATATAGAGAAAAGAAAGACACAGC
This sequence comes from Pipistrellus hanaki, assembly GCF_964339955.1. Classification (NCBI taxonomy): domain Eukaryota; kingdom Metazoa; phylum Chordata; class Mammalia; order Chiroptera; family Vespertilionidae; genus Pipistrellus; species Pipistrellus hanaki. The sequence goes on along the minus strand of NC_140503.1, from coordinate 197,237,349 downwards.
ATCTGCCCCTGAGTAGCTTATCTCCTGTTTTATACTTTGGTTTTCTGTCTCTAGATCTATGCAGTCCATATGGTAGCCACTAGCCACTTGTGGCTATTTGAATTAGTTGAAGCTATGTAAAATTTTATGTTCAGTTCCTTCGTTATGCTAGACACATTTGAAGTGCTCAGAAGCCATGTGGTTAGGGGCTACTGTGTTGGACAGCACAGCCTAGAACATTTCCATCGTCATTTCCACTGGACAGTGATGCTGTAGCTAAATAGAATGCAGACACTTGTGGCCCTTTTTTAAAAATCTCCACACAATCTTTGTATTTGTAGGTAATTAACAGATACTTATTAACTTGATATTAAAAGCTTTAATGTTCACTTTACAGTGTGTGCATATTTTATTGATGCCCATTTGTACTGTTATTTCTGTGACCTCTCTTAAAACCTTTGGAATAATCCAGCATACATTTTCCTCCAACATATGCAAAATTTAGTTATAAATAGAATTTATCCCCTATTCGTTAACAGCTGCGCAAACCTTCAATTCTGATATCTGAAAACAAACTTCATACTTGTCAGCCTAATATAATTGCTTTTGATAAAATAATGCGGTCTACAGATGTTGACATTAATAATCTTTAGATTTTTTTCAAAAATGTACCAACGCTAGCCAGAATGGGGAGCCAGAGTGTTTCTCAGGCCAGCCTGTTGTTTGATCAGAGTTAGAAATAAGTTTTCTCTTACAGAAGTAGCACTTTGGTTTTACTTAAAATTTTTGGAGTAATTCAGGCAGCTTACATTCTTTTAAAAAAATATATTTTATTGATGTTTTACAGAGAGGAAGGGAGAGGGACAGAGCTAGAAATATTGATGAGAGAGGAACATCCATCAGCTGCCTCCTGCACTCCCACCACTGGCGATGTGCCCGCAACCAAGGTACATGCCCTTGACCCGAATCGAATCTGGGACCTTTCAGTCTGCAGGCCGACGCTCTATCCACTGAGCCAAACCGGTTTCGGCAAGGCAGCTTACATTCTTATTGCATGTCCCCACGGTAACAAGAAGCGGGATTAGAAGAGGCGTGAACTGCCACTCAGTCAGGCCTTCTAGTGAGAGCAGGACGCTGTGGGAAGCACACTGGTCCGGGCACTGGGGCCTCATGGGAACCTGGCTCTGCCACCTTAGCTCTAACGTTGGCTTGCTCTTGTGTAAAATGTCACCCTCATGAAAGCAGGGTCTTCTTTTATACGTGCTGTCCCCAGCACCTGTGCTACGCTTAATATGTAATTTTGGGAAGGATAAATGAATGAATGAGAATGGCTGGCTTTACCAATAGAAGTTTGAATTAAAAATACTTTTAAAATCTGTATTTGCAGAAGTATGTCCAACATGCCTTTTCCTGACCAAACACAAGGGGCACATTCCAGCACTGCTGAAGCACAGGCAACAGGCTTCATGACTTAGGGGCACGTCACACAGAAAGCACAGTGTTGATGGCGATAGCCACAGATACCAGAGTCTGTGTAAATAGACGTAAATACACACACACGGGTTGTTGTGCAAACTTCTTGACGTAGTGAATAAGCCCACGGGAAAGAAACATGCCCGTGGTATTCTAAGGCTTTGGAGGAAAGGATTCCTTGCAGATCTGAGGAGAAGAAACGTCACCGGGGTAGAAGGAGGAATCCTAGCGAAAGCAGTCTTAGCACAGGCAGCAGTTATATTTGTTTGTCTGGAATGGTGGTGGGTTGGGTTGAAGGAACAAATGAAAAGTAAGAGTTTAGGATGATTAGCCTAACCGCTGGGAATCTAGAAAAATAAACCAAATTTAAATTCTTGACCCTTTAGGATTTAAAAAAAAAAAATGTATTAAACTTACCGGGGTGACATGGGTTAATAAGATTATATTAAGTTTCCAGGGTACAGTTTAACACTGCATCATCTGTCTATTGCCTTGTGTCTTCACTACCCACAGCCAAGTCTTCCTTCACCATATTTGACCCCCTTTCCTTTCCTGTAGTTTTTAGAAGAAAATACGTTTTTCTGGGTGAAAAGAGGATGTTGAAAATTGAGAATTTGGTCCAGTGAAACACATTAGTCTTGGAAGAGCATCTATAATTAAAATTATGTTTGTAGTTTTTCTTTAAAGGTAATTTTTAAATTTATATTTTCAGCAATGTTGAGAATGACAGAAGACCACGTGATTCCCGAGCTGAATAAGGTAGTAATAACAGTATATTTCTCTCATGTGTTACTTATGCCCTGGTGGAGCTCAGCTTTGCTGGCTGTCTTGGTATTGTTATTATACCAAGTTATTAGTTAATAGGCTGTTCGGCTATAGAAATGAGACAGATCTTAGTAAGCCTTTTGTTTTTTGTCTCACAAATACCTTTAGCATGGCTAATCTTATGAGATTTAACATTCTTAAAGTACATTTTTATTTTCCTTGGAAATCTGGTACTTAGATATTCATACTTAATTTCTTTTGACTATAAGGATTGTGACAAATAGCAGTGCAGTCTCTTTCCAGGAAGATCCTACAGTTTAGGTCAGAGTTCCCAATGGTGCAGCTCACTCCTCCTCACCCCTGCCCAAACTGTCTGAATAGATTAGGTAATTTTGAGCCTGAAAAAACATAGAGCAGTAAAATTAGCCTCGGTGGAATAAATGAATAAGGGGTTGCAGCTCAACACAAAGTAGATCTTTGTGCTGTGGGTGGGGCCGGGACTAGTAAATCGGGAAAGTTCACAGTAGCTGTGCTAAGACATCACTCTTACCTTTATATTGGGAGATAAAATATGTTCATTGTTGGGGGGACCTGGATGGGTACTTTTTGTGGGCTGAAGAACCTGCATAAGGTAAAGGAAGGGGCGTTGCGAGAAGCAGGGGCCAGTGCGGAAGCACGTAGTGCTGTGGAGTGCAGCCTTCATGGCTCAGGGGTTGGTGATTTACCTGGGCTTACAGTCCCTGCTCCCACAGGAGGGCCTGCACTGGGCCTGGCACAGGCCTAGCATGATAAACAACCTTGACCATGAGGAGCTCTGGGGCTATTGGAGTCACTGATTGGAAAACGGGGTAAAGTCTTTAATTACATGCTTCTCAGAACCCCGGGATTTCATATGTTCAGAGTTACATAATCTGGGTTTCTATTGCTATTTCCTCAATGGGACTTTATTTGTCCAATAGCTTTTAATAGATAGTAAAAAAGTCACATTTGTTATTACACATTTCTTTTACTGGGAAGCTTTCTTTTATCTTGATGTGTTCAATTTTCTTTTTTGATAGATGACTCAAAAAGATATCACCTTTGTTGCTGAATTTCTTACTGAACATTTCAATGAGGTAGGAGATTGGTATTTCTGTAATGCTGGTTTTTCTTCTTAATAATTGCAGTAGAGCTGGGTAATGGTAAGAAGTGGTCAAATTCAGTCCAGTTTCATTGAAGGTCCTTAGCAGGTATGCTTTTTAAAACATTGAGTAATTAATGGCAATATTTATGTATTTCACATATAGCCTGTAAGTTGAACTTTTGTTTGTATATGTGTCTTACAGTCCATGAAAGAAAAAAGTAACTGCTATAACAGCTCTCTTAACAAAGTTTTTGGTTTAAATATAAGATGTGTGTGTGTGTGTGTGTGTGTGTGTGTGTGTGTGTGTGAGAGAGAGAGTTGAGTTGTTAATTAAACTGTACTTATCCTTTCTAGGCTCCAGACCTTTATAATCGAAAAGGAAAGTACTTTAATGTTGAAAAAGTTGGTCAGGTATGGACTTTGGATTTAATTTAGTTTTATTTTGTTTTTAAATTTTAAAAACTAATTTTTAAACATTAGCTGTGTTCGTCTTTATTATCCAAAGTTTATGGAATGTAATATAAGGCCAGTTACAGAGTAACCCTGCCCTTTTAGTGAAATAACTAAAGAGTAGCAGTTTTTAAACTTTTTGGTCTCAGAACCCTTTTACATTGTTAAAATGATTGAGGACCCTAAATAGCTTTTTTTTTAAAAAAATATATTTTATTGATTTTTTACAGAGAGGAAGAGAGAGGGATAGCGAGTTAGAAACATCGACCAGCTGCCTCTTGCACACCCCCTACTGGAGATGTGCCCACAACCAAGGTACATGCCCTTGACCGGAATTGAAATTGGGACCTTTCAGTCTGTAGGCTGATGCTCTATCTACTGAGCAAACCAGTTTCGGCATAAATAACTTTTTTGTGGGGTATATCTGTAAATGGTAAATGTTATTAGGAATTAGAAATGAAACAAAATATTTCTTGATTCATTAAAAAATAAGCATTGTTATTAAAAATAACAGTTCCATTACATGTTAATATAAGTAATTTCAATGAAAAACAACTATAGTTTATAAAATATAACTTAGTAGATAGTGGCATTGTTTTATAATTCTGCAAGTCTCTGATGTCTGGCTCAGTAGAAGACAGCTACGTTATCATATCTGTTTCTGCATTTAATCTGCTGTGATACATTGATTTGGTTAAGGTATTTAAAGAATACCTGGCTTCATACAGGTGTGTGTTTGGAAAGGGAGAGGTATGTTAATAGCGATTCAGATAATGGTGGGTATTCTCTGATACGCACCAAATCCTGACAAGTGATAGTATGTTAAAGGTTAGTTTCAGTGTGGAATCTAAATTGCATCAGTGGACTTTGCGTACTCTAATGCACTACAGGTCCATTCATCTGCCTGGCACTTTGAATAGGTCTGTCCCCCAGGCGTGATTTTGTAATGTCATGTGTTGCCATGAGGAAAATACCGGCTCACTGAGTTCCATATGCCGACACCTTTCTTCATGCAGAATGCCGGAGTCGGGTTTCATTACTGTCACCTCTGGTCTCGTCGGTCTTTAAGTCTCGTGAAGCTGTCAGTTTCACAGTGACAGATACAGGATTTTCAGAATTTTAATTTTGGCATAAATGTTTAAACTTTACCATTGGCAACCAATACTGGCAGTTGTTTTGCTTAAAGTGACAGCCTCACTTTCTTCATTTTCAAGAAAATATCTGCCAAGTACCCAAGAACGGATAATCATAGTGTTTTTCGCCAATCATTCCTTCATATAAAAACGGAATTCCATTTACTGCAGGAGAGTGCCTGGCGACGTCACAGCCGGGGCATCCAGTGCTCTCCCTGTTGGTGCCAGTCGAAGTGCCTTACAGATGCTTCCTGGTTCTGTCACACAGGATATTCCACGGTTAGGCTATAATAACATTGATAATTTCAATAGCTTCATCAGAGATAGTGAAACTGAGCATGTGGCAAAGAGGGATACAGCGGCGGCCATAAGGTTTGGCGCTGCGGCTTGACGCTTGGTGACGGCGCCAGCGGTTCTGACCATCAGAGCAGATGTCGTTCCAGTGACAGGGCACACAGCACCGTGGCATCACCATGAACACCGCCCTGAACTCACAAGTCCCTGAAAGCGCCCGTGGGCTTCAGGTCGAGCACTGCTGCCACAGAGTGGATTGCCAGTTGATAACTTTTTTCAAATTAATTTATAGACTTACATGTATAAGCTTAAAATATGCTTCATGAAAATAGAACTCAAAATTAAAAATTCAATGTATGGCCTATACGTTCATAGCATTCTAATCTCTTAGTAGTTAGCAGTTTCTTCAGTTGCTAGGTACTTAGCAGATTTTGAGCTCCTCACTTAGAATAACAGCAGGGCACTTTCCAAGAGGACTTGACAGTAAAACAGACTTATTACGTAGAAGAACGTTATCTGTAAGCAATTTGAGGCCTGATTTGCTTGGTTTCCTACATACATCTTAAATTCTGCGTTTGTAGTACTTGAAAGATGAAGATGATGACCTGGTGTCACCCCCTAACACAGAAGGAAACCAGTGGTATGACTTCCTGCAGAACAGCAGCCACCTGAAAGGTATTTCATGGGCCCAGGAGGTGTTGGCCAGCGCATTTATTTATTGGAGACCAGTGCACCCACTGTCAGTTTTCCTGAGCCCTTGCTGAGTTCTTACCTAACTTCTTTAGATTTATCTTCTGTGCCCATTTTATTTGAATAGAAAAAAGGTAAAAAAAAACAAACAAACAAAAACACAAAAAACCCCAAAGTGTATGACATTACCATGTTCAAAAACAGTTACCAGGTAACTGTTTAGTAAGATTGCTTACTCTGAAGTATGATGTTGTCTGTATGGCACCTTATAAAAAATAGGATATTGCGAAGAAAACTAAAGAGCCTGCTAGTCAGAGTAGTCTGCTTGCCGGTTCCAGTTGGCTGACTCCTAACAGCAGGACCCATCCGCGGATTCTCCTGAGGTTGCAGCTTTCCTGTTCCTTGTTTTGCCTTCCATTTTCTAGGTTAGTCTGCAAACTCATTAGTTAATAGAACCAAATATCAACAGTGCAACTATTGAAATTTCTTTTGAGAGCCAAATTTTTAAACTTAAACTTCTTCTAATGCCACTTCTTCAAAATAGACTCGCCCAGGCTGTGGTATTTTATGGAAGAACCACACTCAAGGGGCTAAAGAGCCGCATGTGGCTCGCGAGCTGCAGTTTGCAAACCACTGTTCTAGGATTTAAAATGTTGGTGTGGTAAAAAAACAACAAAACAAAACTGATTAGAGAAGGCCCAACAGTCACCTGATATAGCTGATTGGAAATAACAGCTATAAAAACTTTCCCTACCCAGCATTATTAGGGATGCAACACAAAATAGCAGCCATTCTACATGTCAGAATGTCACCATTTTAGATGAGAATATTTGTAAAGTATTCTTCGCTTTCTGAAAGAGTAATCTGACCAGTTTAGCTATTTCTTAGATGCTTATGGTGATAGCCACATACGTGTATTACCTCCTGCAGTCCTCAGAAGAACCTGTGGGAAGGTCCTTGTTATCCTCATTTTACTGATGAGGAAACTGAAGGTTAGAGAAGGCCCAAGCTCATACAAGCCAGTAAGTGATGGAGCTGGGATTCTGCTAACTACAGATGAGATTTTAGCTGGACTCAGATGTAATCTCTGCCACTTGGATCTGGTTGTTGCTTATCTGAATGAATGAGGGAGTGGGGGAGAGTGGAAAGGAATTCTCTGAGGCCTAGAACTTTGTTTATTGCTCTTTATTTTATTTTATTTTATTTTATTTTATTAAATTATTATCTGTGTACATATTTTAACATTGCCCCCCCCCCCATACATACCCTTCCTCCCCAGAGTTTTGTGTCCATTGGTTGTACTTATATGCATGTATACAAGTCCTTCGGTTGATGTATTATCTCCCCCAGATCTCCCTCCCCTCCCCTCTGTAATTTGACAGTCTGCTTGTTGCTTTACTGTTTCTATATCTATCTTTTGGTTCATCAGTTTATAATGTTCTTTATTATCCATAAATGAGTGAGGTCATGTGGTGTTTCTCTTTCATTGATTGGCTTATTTCACTCAGCATGATGTTCTCCAATTCCATCCAGGTTGCTGCAAATGATGAGAATTCCTTCTTTTTTATGGCAGCATAGTATTCCATTGTGTAGATGTACCATAGTTTTTGGATCCAATCATCTGCTGACGGGCACCTAGGCTGTTTCCAGATTCTAGCTATTGTAGATTGTGCTGCTATGAACATAGGGGTGCATATATCCTTTCTGATTGGTGTTTCTAGTTTCTTGGGATATATTCCTAGGAGTGGGATTACTGGGTCAAATGGGAGTTCCATTTTCAGTTTTTTGAGGAAACTACACACTGTTCTCCACAGTGGTTGCACCAGTCTGCATTCCCACCAGCAGTGCACGAGGGTTCCTTTTTCTCCCGCAACCTCGCCAACACTTGTTGTTTGTTGATTTGTTGATGTTGGCCATTCTGACAGGTGTGAGATGGTACCACATTGTTGTTTTGATTTGCATCTTTCGGATAATTAGTGACTTTGAGCCTGTTTTCATGTGCCTTTTGGCCTTCCTTCTGTCTTCTTTTGAAAATATTCTATTTAGGTCCATTGCCCATTTTTTAATTGGATCATTCATCTTCCTTTTATTTAGTTGTATAAGCTGTTTGTAGATGTTGGAGATTAAACCTTTATCAGTGGTAACATTTGCAAATATGTTCTCCCACACAGTGGGCTTTCTTGTTGTTTTGTTGATGGTTTCTTTTGCTGTAAAAAAGCTTTTTATTTTGATGTAGTCCCATTTGTTTATTCTCTTTAGCTTCCATTGCCCTAGGGGCAGTATCAGTGAAGAAGTTCTTTTGGCATATGTCTGAGATTTTGCTGCCTGTGGATGCTTCTAGTATTTTTATGGTTTCCCATCTTGTGTTTAAGTCCTGTATCCATTTTGAGTTTATTTTTGTGTATGGTATAAGTTGGTGATCTAGTGTCATTCTTTTGCATGTATCTGTCCAATTTTCCCAACACCATTTATTGAAGAGACTGTCTTGATTCCATTGTATATTCGTGCCTCCTTTGTCAAATATTAATTGAGCATAGTGATTTGGGTTGATATCTGGGTTCTTGATTCTATTCCATTGATCTATATGTCTGTTCTTGTGCCAGTATCAGGCTGTTTTGAGATATTGCTCTTTAGTTTTAACCCTAGGAGTCCATTCTTTTTCAGGGCAACAAGTACTGGATGGGGCAAAAGTAGGTTTACAATTGTTCATGTGGAAAATAATACAGTAATTAATAAAATAATGCAAGAATGAATTCTGTTTCGCATACTCACAACCAACAAAGCTCATCTGACACCACAATTGGAGGGTTTTTTCCTCATGAGACCAAATGGGTGTCCTACAATTTAATCCTGACCCCAGCTACGTGAGTTAGCACTGGACACCTCAGCTTAGAGGCTCAGCTGCATAGACTGCCCCCACTTCTGACTCCACCTGCAAGTGTTGGGACCCCACGTGACCCACGTTTCTGTCTCACTTGGCTACAAAGTTGCAGGTTCCCAGAACTCCCCTTCTTCAAGTTGGATAATTTGCTAACATGGCTCACAAAATTCAGAGAAAGCCCATGACCACTGGTTTATTACAAAGGAACATCCGGCTAGAAATGATGCTCGGGCATGGCGTCGGCAAGGGCTCCACCTCCCAGAACCTCCAGGTGCTCACCTCCCCGAGCCTCTGAGCTCTGTGGTCCAGAGGTTTCATGGAGCTTTCGTTATGCAGCCGTGGCCATTGCTGGCATTGACCACTGGTGATGGAACTTAACTCCAGCTTCTCTCCCCTTCCCAGTTGTTGGGGGTTGGGGCTGAAAGTTCCAAACTTCTGACCAGGGCTCAGTCTTTTTTTTTTTTTTTTTTTGTAATCTGTAAAATGGAGAACATGATGCTTACTCCGTACAAGGATTGTAAGCAATAGAAATAACAGCTATTTAATGAACCTAGCCTAGTTGGTGTGAGAAAATACTAAATTAGATATTACTTTCTATTGAAAAAGTAGCCTTTTTACAAGTAAAGAGCTTATTTTCATAGTACTCGTCTCCTGTTTCTGTTCTTAGTATCATAATCTTCCAAAAACAGCACCGGACTCCTGTTGTCACTCCACTGTGGCTAAGAAGAGAGAAGAATAAACTTGGTTTCATTGTATATGTCTTACGGTTCCCAGTCTTCTCAGAGCCAACAGAAAGGCCCTGTGGATTTTGGTGGGAGAAGTAGCATGTGGAGTAACAGGCTGCTCGGGCTCGGCCTGGAGTCAGTGGGGCTGTGTCTAAGCGGGGGTGCTGAATGGCAGGGGTGTTTTCAGGGATGGTGTGTGAAGGGGTAACGAAGTGGCCGGGGAGAATCCCTCCCTCGCATAAGCTGTATGGGCTGGCTCTAATAACAGAATACTTCCTTCTGATCATCTGGTCTAACCTAGCTTTGTTTGTTTGTTTTTTCTTTGAAACCAGAAAGCCCTCTGCTGTTTCCCTATTATCCTCGAAAATCATTGCATTTTGTGAAAAGGCGGATGGAGAACATTATTGATCAATGTTTGCAAAAGCCAGCGGTAAGTTCGAAACTCATGCCTTTGTGTAGGCGCGAGAACATCTGCAGTGTGTGGCTCATTTATGTTAATGATCATAGTTACTAAGGTGAACCATAGAACATGCTTTTGACTAACAAAACTGGCAGGTTTATATGGTTCCCCCTAATATGGTTCCCCTTCGAGTTTCTTACGTATATTAAAAATAAAAAGATGAAAGTGTTGGCATCTTTCGTATTTGGTATAAATGTTCTTAGTTTGGAGCTGTTGTGTCTCCTGTTTACTCCCGAAGGGTGGGTGGCTGACACTGTGAGACTATAGGGGTGGTTCTTAGGGTGCTACCTGCTTATCGCCAAGGCCCTCGTCAGCTCAGAATTGTGTCTCTCTCTCCCTGTCATGACTGTCATTAAAGTTTCTTGTGCAAAAGGTTTGATGATATAGGTGATTTTTTTTACTTAACCAATGCTGGTCATTTACTTTCTGTACAGTATTTTTCTGCTCTAATGATATTTTAAACATTATTTTATTTAGGATGTAATTGGAAAATCAATGAATCAAGCAATCTGTATCCCATTATATAAAGATACTAGAAGGTAATTCTATTTGCCTTTTGGGTGGTATAATTCAGCAGCCAATTTAAAATTTTATTAATTTTTCCCCTTTTGTTTTAGTGAGGACTCGACACGTAGATTGTTCAAATTTCCTTTTCTGTAAGTGTGTGTTTTTCCCTTATCATGTGAACAACACCGTTTTGTTCTGTGCATTGAAAACTGCCTGCCATGTTTGACATTAAATGTTTTTTTTCTTTAGGTGGAATAATAAGACTTCAAATCTACATTATCTTCTTTTTACTATTTTAGAAGATTCAATTTATAAAATGTGCATCTTAAGGAGACATACTGATATTTCCCAGTAAGTGTTTGTCTGAAGTTTGAATCAGAAGAGATAAGATTTTATTCTTAATCATAAAACATACAGTTCCTCTTTTTTACACCTCAGGCTTTGACTTCTCCCTGAACTGTTCGCAGTCTTAGTTTTCATGTCACTAGATAGACGATAGGGCCAGATTAGAAAGCTACCAATCCCTTCTGATTCTAGAGTATCTGATTTTGTATTGGTGTAGAGCAGTTACATGGAGGATGTTTTTTAGGCTTAGGAAAAATCAAGAGTAGAACACTCAGGATTACGTCTTATCAACTTGCAGAAGTTCAAAACTGCATTATGGGGTCCTTATAGAAAGGCCTTTTACCTGCCTTTCATTCAACAATGCCTTTCTCACTGCTTTTGAGAATCCATCAGGAAAGTTCTGAAAGGTAGATCAGATTCAGAATGCCATTAGTATCTGAAAAGGGTTTAAATCTGAATTTCCAGGACATATTTTGAGACCAAGATATGAAATCTTTTGGTTGTTCCAGATGTCCTTAATTGTGTAAGGTACCCAGCTACTTTGGTGACCATAAGATTGTAAGTCAAGTTGTAATTTTGATGTGGGTTTATCTCTCTAGGTGTTTAAATTAGTTACTAGTGTTCTAGAGTGAGTATGTGGGTCTGGGATTCGGGGTTTAGGTAGATACACTAACACTGATTGATTGTTCTTTCAAGCATTTAGATTATTGGCTATCCAGGTTGTTCCACATAGTCTCTTTTCCCCCCCCTCTTCTTTCTTCAAGATCTGTAAGCAATGGACTAATTGCTGTTAAATTTGGGAGCTTCACATATGCCACAACTGAGAAAGTGAGGAGAAGGTAAATCTTAAATTCTGTTTGGATAATGCAAAATCTCGTGAGACCTGGGACACCCTTCCCCTCCCTCGTGCCATGGGACTGCCCTGAGCCCCAGAGCCCTGCCCCACTGGACAGTCCAGAGTCCTGGAGTGCTGCCCCAATGCCCCACTTCTGTGCTGCATGCAGCGGCCACTGGGCCCCGCCCCCACGGTGCACATGTGGGGCCATGGAAACCCCGCAGAAGCCTTGTGAAGCGGCTATTGGGACCCCTGTGCCCCCATGGGGCTGCAGGAAACCCTGTGGAACCCATGTGGAGCAGCTGCCAGCCCTGTCGCCGCTGCCTAGTCCCTTCTGTGACAGTGTAACGGCATGAAGGTCAATTTGCATATTACCTCTTTATTATATAGGATATGTTTTGTCATGTGAATTATAGGAATATGGTTAGACTCAGATAAGTGATATATACCTATAAGGCTTCCCTCGCTTACAACACAAGGGAGGGATTGCCACATACTGTATACTTGCAGATGAAGTGTGATTTTAGTGCAAACTAATGATACATATTTCAAATGTTATTGTATAGAATGTCACTTGGTTTTTTTATCGTCAGGTTGTTTTGCTTGGTACAAGTATATTATGCATCCAATATTGTTTTTGTAGTTACGATCATCTTTCATGTAACAAAACTTATTTCTCTTCTAGCACCTACAGTTGTTTAGATGCACAGTTTTATGATGATGAAACTGTGACAGTTGTTCTTAAGGACACTGTGGGACGCGAAGGAAGAGACAGACTCTTGGTCCAGTTGCCATTGTCTTCAGTGTATAACTGTGAAGATTCTTCAGAATATCAGTTCACTGGGAATTACTCTACAAGGTAACTAATTCATCAGTAAGTTCCTCTTTCTGATATGATGGTTAAGATGTTTTTAATGTATGTCATATATTCCAGTCCTTTATGCATGCCAGATAACAGTTAACCAGAGATAATCAGTCAGTCAGTCATATTTTTTATTTTAAAAATACTGGCTTTAACAGCTCTTTTGTTCCTTTGCTTTACTAGTAAATCAGTAGGTATATCCTGGAACAAGGTTGGTATTATTTGGGGTGGAGAATGGGACTTCTGTGAGTTCTTCAAGGGAAGTGTTAACCCCAGTTTGTAGTAGAATTAATTACCCTAGATTGCTTTTAGGGCTTCCCTTCCCGACGTAGGGCCTCAGTAGCCACATGGAGAGGACATGGCCATTCCCAATACATGGCTTTGACTGAGGTTTAAGTAAGCAGGTCCTTTCTCTAACTTAAAAATGTGTTAATTTGTTTTCCTCCGAAGAGAATAAAAACCTTACTAAGAAGATATTTTGCTTATTTGTAATTGTAGTATTTTTGTAGACTATAGCACCCAGGGTTTTTATACAGAGGTTGGGTAGAATTATATCGGTGGAAATATTGGTAGAAATCGAGCCCATGGTTGATCCTGACAACCCCTGGGACACCAGGAGCAGATCCCATTTTCACTCCCGGGCGGGTTTTTCCTGCTCTCTAGGCTGGATGAACAGTGTGGCGCTATCCCTACGCGTACCCTGCATTTCGAGAAGCATTGGCGATTACTGGAGAGTATGAAAGCGCAGTATGTTGCGGGGAATGGTTTTCGAAAGGTGTCCTGTGTGGTAAGTGTTTGCAGATTGCTTCCTAAGAGTTACAGGAGAGGGCGACTGGATCCACATGGTCCTTTCAGGGCAAACTTTTTGTGATGAATTGCTTCTGTTAATGAAGAGCTTGTTAGTCACCTTAGCTATTTAGTTCTCTTATTCTGAGAAAGCTTACTAAGTAATCAGTAACAATTCTAGATTTTAATTATGAAATTGTTACTATTGCATGTGGAGATTCTTTTATGTAAAATGGAAGCTTCAGTTTAGTGATTTTGTTGAACACTGATGGGAAAATAGCCCTATGTAATAAAACCCTAGTATGCAAATCAAGCAAAGGGAGGGACGATTGGTTGCTATGACGCGTGCTGACCACCACGGGGCAAACACTCAACACAGGAGCTGCCCCCTGGTGGTCAGTGCGCTCCCACAGGGGGAGCACTGCTTAGCCAGAAGCCGGGCTCATGGCTGGTGAGGGCAGCGGCAGTGGTGCGAGCCTCTCCCACCTCCACGGCAATGCTGAGGATCCCTCCGGGGATGTCCCACTGCCTGCTTAGGTCCGCTCCCTGCAGGGTCCTGGACTGCGAGAGGGCATAGGCCAGGCTGAGGGACCCCTCCCCTACTCACCCCCAGTGCATGAATGTCGTGTACTGGGCCTCTAATTTTCCTATAAAACCTGATTTCTAATTCCTTATATATAATATATTAGTTAAGCCATTACATTTTAAAAGTCTGTATTTGGCCTTTTTTTATTCAGTTAAGCTCAAATCTCCGTCATGTGAGAGTGTTTGAAATGGACATTGATGACGAATGGGAGCTGGATGAGTCTTCAGACGACGATGAAGAGGGCAGCAATAAGCCTATAAAAATCAAGGACGAAGTGTTGTCCGAATCCGACACAGAGAGCCAAGTAGCTGGTGCTGCTGCTTCAACTCCAGATATAGTCATCAAAGTGGAAAAGCTGGACCCGGAGCTGGACTCCTAGTCAAGGTGCCATCGTTTTATGTGTTCCCATCATGTCAGAAAGGACATAGGGGATGGGCTCAAATGTCTTGAACCACTTAATTCTCTTTGTGTAACAAAGAAATAAACAGCAATTTTTTTTATTCATTTCACTTCATCTTCTCTTAATGGTATAGTCACTGTGATAGACTTTTTTTTTGTTGCAATTCCTTTATGTTTACTGTGGGCTGAACTAGTGCTTAAAGGAAACACAAATTGTGAAGAAAAAGGTAGGTATTAGAAATCATTCCTATACCAGGAAAAAATTACAATTAAGTAGTCATTCACTGGAAGTTTATTATTTCTTTCTTTTTAAAAAAAAAAAAATATATATTTTATTGATTTTTTACAGAGAGGAAAAGAGGGGGATAGAGAGCTAGAAATGTCGATGAGAGAGAAACATCGACCAGCTGCCTCTTGCACACCCCCTATCGGGGATGTGCCCGCAACCAAGGTACATGCCCTTGACCGGAATCGAACCCGGGACCTTTCAGTCCGCAGACCGACGCTCTACCACTGAGCCAAACCGGTTTCGGCTGGAAGTTTATTATTTCTATTTAAATTCTTTATTGCTCAAAAATAAAGAATTTAAACTTACTTTAAACTTTAAAGTATTACATATGTCTTCTTTTCCCCCATTGACTTCTCCCCGGCCACTCCCCCCCTCCCACTCATGCCCTCACCTTCCTGGTGTCTGAGTTAGGCTTATATGCATGCATACAAGTCCTTTGGTTGATCTCTCCTTCTTACCCCCATTCTCCCCTACCTTCCCTCAGAGGTTTGATGGTCTTTTTGATGCTTCTGTGTCTCTGGATTTATTATTGTTCATCAGTTTATGTTGTTCATTATATTCCACAAATGAGTGAGATCATGTGATATTTATCTTTCTCTGACTGGCTTAATTTGGTTAGCATAATGCTTTCCAGTTCCATCCATGCTGTTGTAAATGGTAAGAATTCATTATTTTTAACAGCAGTGTAGTATTCCATTTTGTAGATGTACCACAGTTTTTTAAATTCACTCATCTGCTGATGGGCACTTATGCTGTTTCCAAATCTTAACTGTTATAAATTATACTGCTATGCACATAGGGTTGCATATGCACTTTCTGATTGGTGTTTCTGTTTTCTTGGGATATATTCCTAGAAGTGGGGTAATGGGGTCAAATGAGAGTTCCATTTTTAATTTTTTGAGGAAACTCCATACTGTTGTTCTCCACAGTGGCCGGACCAGTCTGCATTCCCACCAGCAGTGCACGAGGGTTTCTTTTTCTCTAAATTCTCGCCAGCACTTGTCTTTTGTTGATTTGTTGATGATAGCCATTCTGACAGGTGTGAGATGGTACCTCATTGTTGTTTTGATTTGCATCTCTTGGATAATTAGTAACTTTGAGCATCTTGGCCTTCTATATGTCCCCTTTTGAAAAGTATCTATATACTTAGGTCCTTGCCCATTTTTTGATTGGATTGTTTATCTTCCTTTTGTTAAGTTGTATGAGTTTCCTATAAATTTTGAAGATTAAACACTTATCAAATATAACATTGGCAAATACGTTCTCCCATGCAGTGGGCTCTCTTGTTGTTGTTGTTGTTTTGTTTTTTTTTTTTTTTTTATTAATATATTTTATTGATTTTTTACAGAGAGGAAGGGAGAGAGATAGAGAGCTAGAAACGTCGATGAGAGAGAAACATCGACCAGCTGCCTCTTGCACACCCCCTACCGGGGATGTGCCCGCAACCAATGTACATGCCCCTGACCAGAATCGAACCTGGGACCTTTCATTCCGCAGACCGACGCTCTACCACTGAGCCAAACCGGTTTCGGCTCTCTTGTTGTTTTGTTGATGGTTTCTTTTGCTGTGTAGAAGCTTTTTATTTTTATTTTATTTTTAAAAAATATTTTTTATTGCCGGGACCGGTTTGGCTCAATGGATAGAGCGTCAGCTTGGGGACTGAAGGGTCCCGGGTTCGATTCCGGTCAAGGGCATGTACCTTGGTTGCCGGCATATCTCCAGTAGGGGGTGTGCAAGAGGCAGCTGATCGATGACTCTCTCATCGATGTTTCTAACTCTCTATCTCTCTCCCTTTCTCTCTGTATAAAAATCAATAAAATACTTAAAAAAAAATTATAAAAAAAATAAAATAAAATATTTTTTATTGATTTCAGAGAGGAAGGGATTGGGAGGGGGAGAGAGAGAAACATCAATGATGAGAGAAAATCATTGATTGGCTGCCTCCTGGATCCCACTGGGGTTCGAGCCTACAACCTAGGCATGTGCCCTTGACCGGAATCGAACCTGGGACCCTTCAGTCCACAGGCCGATGCTCTATCCATTTGAGCCAAACCAGCTACGGCGAAGCTTTTTATTTTGATGTAATCCCATTTGTTTATTTTCTCCTTATTTTCCATTGTCCTAGGAGCTGTATCAGTAAAGATATCGCTATGACAAATGTCTGATATTTTGCTGCCTATGTATTCTAAGATTTTTTTTTTTATGATTTCCCATCTTACATTTCAGTCCTTTATCCATTTTGAGTTTATTTTTGTGTATGGTGTAAGTTGGTGGTTTAGTTTCATTTTTTTTACATGTATCTGTTCAATTTTCCCAATACCATTTATTGAAAAGACTATCTTGACTCCATTGTATGCTCTTGCCTCCTTTGTCAAATACTAATTGAGCATAATGGCCTGGGTCGATTTTCCCACATAACGTTTAAATAACTTAGATGGGTTTGGGAGACAAGTAACTATAGCTTGTTCTTAGAATGAATTCCAATTTTACGGTAATCAACCAGTTCTTTATTAGACAGTAATCTGTCCCATGTGACTCCAGCATTAAATTTACAAAGGTTTTTTGATATGTGCGTGGTTGCTATTTGCAGTTCTAGCCCAGGGGTAAATAACAAATGAGTCTCCAGTTCTGCCATTATCCTGACCCAGGGATCAGAAATATAATAGTTCTATTAATGTACCGGGCTTGACCCTCACTTTCCCTTAACATTGAGTCAAATTAACAATGTGAGTCATTCCTAACTATAGGAGGATCGTCTTTTCACTATTTTTAAAAATATATATGATATACCCAATATCTTGGAACTGGATTTATATTATGTCAAAGTGAAAGGGTTTAATTGATTTCTGATTCTCTCTCTTTTTTTTTTTTTTTCTTTAAGTTTTTTGTTGTTTTGTTTTTGATTAATTCTCTCCCAAGAATATTTTTTTCCCCAGTGACTTTTAGAGAGAGTGGAAGGGAAGGAGCAAGGGGTGGGGGAAAAAGAGAGAGAAGCATCAATGTGAAAAAAGACACATGAAGCCTAAACCAGTTTGGCTCAGGGGATAGAGCGTCAGCCTGCGGACTGAAAGGTCCCAGGTTCGACTCCCGTCAAGGGCATGTATCTTGGCAGTGGGCACATCCCCAGTAGGAAGTGTGCAAGAGGCAGCTGATCGATGATTTTCTCTCTTCGATATTTCTAACTATCCCTCTCTCTTTCTCTCTGTAAAAAATCAAAATATATTAAAAAAAAAAAAAAAAAAAAGAAAAGAAAAGAAAAGAAAGACACATGGACTGGTTACCTCCCGCACATGCTAAGGCCTGGGATGAACCTGCTACTTAGGTATGAGCCCTTGACAGGGAATCGAACTAGTGCCCCTTGTGTGTGCAGGCCGACGCTCTGACCACTGAGAAACATCAGCCAGGGCTCTTTCTAAGTTTTAATACATATAGAGCAAATAATCTTGTTTGCTGTTGTATTTTAATATATATTATATGGATTCTATACAATTAGAACCAGTTTGCTTATTAGAGACTATTTGGCAGCAATTGCCAGATTTGCATTTTGAGTTTAGTGAACAAAAAGTGAAGAGAGGATGAGGAGGACCCTGGCAGCGGGCCTCCCCCAGGTACTCAGTGTGTGCACCCCGGGCCCTGACCTCCGAACAGTGGGGGTCATGAAGTCCCTGTCCCGGGTTTGAGGGCCATGTGGTTGGCAAAGATGAGACGCCCGGTGAAGAGTAGCACTTACTGCACTGTTCTGTGCTGCTCTTCTCCAGGATAAATTGTGGGTTTTTTAAATAGAAATTTGCATAACATTTATTTTTGTGCCAGACTTAATAAAGACGACGACAATAATAGTCTTTCTAATTCTCTGGCTTCCTAGTGTGTTTTTTTTGATGTTGTTGTTGCTGTTTTGTTCTTGATTTTCTTCCAAAATAAAAATTTTATACTCAGCAAAATGCTAAAACATTCTTTTATAGTCAGAGCACTTGAATATTAATAGTTTCTATTCAGAAACTATTACGGTGTAGTCTTGAGTTCATAATGCCACGCTGGGCGTCTATATGTCTCTCTCAGGTCATCCGAACAGGTTCCCAGGAGACAATCTGGCCCCAGAGAGCGGTACCTGCTGAGTACCTCGCAGGAGCCAGGCACCATTCCAAGCACATCCCACTGTTAACGCAGTTAGGCCTCACCACAATCCTGTAAGTTAAGTGCTATTATTAGCACCCTCCCCGTTTCACAGCTGAAGAAACTGAGGCCCGGGGCCATTTTCTAACTTGTACACGGGCAGCAAGGGTAGGATAGAGAGGGGAAGCCAGGCAGCCTGGTGCAGGACCCTTGTGTTTAGCCCCTGCATGCACTGCCTTTCGTCATTTCACTGCCCCACCCTCCCTCCTTGCCCACGGCCACGCTCCCCAGCAAGCCTCCTGCAGGGATGTGACTCCCTGAATGTCCGGAGGACCCAACAGTGGCACGTGATGAGCTTCATTCTTCACAGAGCTCCTTCACTCAGCCGCCCTCAGCAGCCACACTTTTTCTGCACGCGTGGGAATGGCATGTGGTGCCGCTGGGCCCTGCACTCCTACACTGGACCCTCTGGGGTTAGCATGGTTTTGTCCAGGAGAGCGCTGCCCACAGCCAGCTGCACGTGCCATCAGCTCCCAGGGAGGCCTGGTGTGGCCCGGTCACCTGGGGACAGCACCCAGCTCTTTCCCCAGGAGGGCTCCAGGGGGAAGCTGCCCGCCGTGTGGGGCTGTGGATGTTCCCCGTTCCAGTTCATTAAAAGGATTTGACAGCATGCTGGTCTGAAGCCTTCCAGTGAGTACAAGCTCCCACTGAAGCTGGAAAGCAGGTGGGCTTTTCACAGCCGGAAACTCCCATGGCGAACACTGCAAGAAAGACCGCGTGGCTCCCCAGAACCCAGGCTGGCTCAGCACGCGTGGCCTGCTCCCTGGGGGCCGGGAACTGTGATGTCAGCGTCGAGAAATACGGCACATCTGTGTTTTCACACAGCAGCTCAGAGCATCACCTGCCAATTATCCTGTCTACCTCCAACTGGGGAGAGGGCCCTGATGGGGTGGCACAGTCTCGGGAAGGAGCAGTTTCCACCAAGAAATGGAAGTGGAAGGGGCAGATCTGTAAATCAGCTCAGCAATTCTGTTAAGACGCCGCCCGTGCAGCTGGAGGCAGGTGGGCGAGGCAGGAGTCCTCTCTGCATAGGGGCCTATGCTGGGCTTCCCTGGGTTGGTCCTGAGTTGGAAGCAGGAGCAGAAATTAGGGAAGCTGCCAGTTATCGATCAAGTCCAGGCCAGCTGAGGCCTATTGTTACGGAGGTGGTTAGACTGTCACCGAGGATGGCAGCCTGTCACAAGAGCGACAACATAAGCAGGCTGGCTCCTGCCGTGAGGAGTAGGTTTCCCTGGGCAGGTTGCTGCAGGCTGCATTCAGACTGCTATTTTATTCGTGGTCTGCGTGAGGGTCCTTCCTCTGTGCACTCGCTCACACTGCTGTCCCATCTTGGAATTATTTTTTTTTAATATATTTTATTGATTTTTTTTATAGAGAGGAAGGGAGAAGGATAGAGAGCTAGAAACATCAATGAGAGAGAAACATCGATCAGCTGCCTCTTGCCTTAATGGTGATATGCCTGCAACCAAGGTACATGCCCTTGACTAGAATTGAACCTGGGACCCTTTAGTTTGCAGGCTGATGCTCTATCCACTGAGCAAACAGGTTTTGAGTCCATCTTGGAATTTTTGATAAGCGGTCCCAGATTTTCACTTCATACGGGACCCTAGAAACAGCCATTCCCGCATTCGTCTTCAGACCCATGACCAAAGCAGCATGCGTGTGGTTTGGGTGGGGCTAACCCCACATGAGTGGATCTAGCTGCAGTTGTCACACTTTGGCTTAGAATTGCTTGCTGGCCTGTGACCTGAGGGGCTCCTGGTTAGAGGCAGGCTTACCCTCTTTACCAAGTGCCTTTTCCACTTAGCGATGTTCATAAAAATAATGAAACTCAACACTCTGCTTCTCTGTTTTTCATAACCAGACAATCCCCTGTTCTGAGTCCACTGCAGTGTAGGTGGACAAGCGCCCAGTGCTGCATCTAACTAACTGTGTCATATTGAGTATGTCCCTTCCCCTTTTGGCCACGCAACCTGCTCACCTATAAAATGGGTATATCCGTAGCACAAGGATAGATTCAACCAGGTAATTGATGCAAAAGTACACTGTGAAACTTCTATTGCTGGACAGATGTAAGTTATTGTTGATATTAGCGTTTGGACTGGACGAATTTGGTCATGCCAATCTACGAGAGGGCAGCCTGGCAGAGGGTAGGACTAGGGGCCAGAGGCCGGGGCAGTGGAGGGAGCAGGTAAGAGTGATGTAAAAAAGACTTTGGAAAGCCAAGGACCACATTTCAGTTCCTGGCTGCAAAAGCAGGAGGCAGAGCCTCTAAGCCGGGGAAGTGGTTGGTGTAGAATCCATCTGACCACTGGAGGGAGGCCTCCGTTTGCTTGGGCATCGGATTGGTGTCTATGGCATTTGGATAAGCCTCCATGGTGGCTGCAGCTTTAGTTTCATACTAGCGGCTCTGAAAGAAATATGAGGCCTGTATTACTTCTCTTGCCTTTTTTTGTTTTGTTTTTGTTTTGATTTTCAGAGAGAATGAACAGGAGGGAGAAGGGGAGAGAGAGAAATATCCATCTCAGAGAGACACAAATCCACTGATTGCCTCCTGCATGGGTTGGACTAAGCACTGAGGTGTGGGCAGGGTGGGGGCTGAGAACAAGCCCCCTGAGGAGGACTGGATCATAGGGCCTTTCAAAGTCCTGTGCGTTTTATCCTAACCTAGAATCCCAGTGCCCAAAATTAGTACACTTGGGGGTTCCCTCAGCCCAGCCTGCACCCTCAGCCCGGCCAGTCCGGGTGCCCTTGGGGGATGTCCAACTGACAGCGTAGGTGAGTGGGCTTAAGCCGGCAGTCAGACATCCTTAGCCCTGCTGTGAAGGCGGGAGAGGCTCCTGCCGCTGTGCTCTCTCTGTAGGAGTGCACTGACCACCAGGGGCAGCTCCTGTGTTGAGTGTCTGCCCCCTGGTGGTCAGTGCACATAATATCAACTGGTCATTCTGCTGTTCAGTCGATTTGCATATTAGCCTTTTACTATATAGGACAGTGGTCAGCAAACCTATTAGTCGACAGAGCCAAATATCAACCGTGCAACTATTGAAATTTCTTTTGAGAGCCAAATTTTTTAAACTTCTTCTAACACCACTTCTTCAAAATAGACTTGCCCAGGCCGTGGTATTTTGTGGGAGAGACACACTCAAGGGGCCAAAGAGCCGCATGTGGCTCGTGAGCTGCAGTTTGCCGACCACTGATATACGATGAGGTGGGACACCCTAGAGGACTTGAAACAGAGGAAGAATACTAGGGTGATTTAAAAGGAGAAATTAAAGGAGGATGGCTTTTCTCTCTTTTCCATCTTTAACGTATCTGCCTCTGCCACATTCTCAAAGCCGATCCGTCCAGCACGGGCAGCGTGAGCGGCAAGAGGAACACTCATGTGAGGTGGCGTATTTGCTGAAACGGGGCTTCTGTGGCCTTTTCTCACCTGGCCGTGGACGTGAACTCTGGCACTGCTCTCCCATGTCGTCGCTGTCTCCAGCTGCTGTGGCTCCCTCACCAAGGAGACTTGGCTGCGCATCCCAAGTCTGGGACATGCCCGGCTGTGAACGCAGTTTCTCTGCCCCTGTCTTCAGAGCCGTCATTTCCAGAAGCTATGATATGTGCGCGCCGCCCACCCCCCCCTTCATCCCCTGCCCCCGGCTTTTAGTGGAAATCCTAAAGGCTCAGTCAATGCAAAGTGGTCTGTTGTTTATTTTGGTAACTACAATAATTTGGCATCAAAATGGGACCCGATTTGGTAGCAAAACCTCACCTGAACCGAGGCTATTAATAGGACCTTATTTTGCCCACGGAGCTGTTCTGCTGCAGAATCGTGGATATATTTGCATCATGCTGTGTTAGCATGTTCCGTTGCCGTGTGCTGTCCCAGGTCCTCCGGGGTGTCGCAGACCACGCCGTATGCACTGCACAGATGTCCTTAAGCCGGAGACTTCTGGATTTCGACGGGCAGCTGGGCCAGGGTTCAGGTTGAGGGTCACAGGTCTGCATGTGTCCTATGACAGCAGCCATCGGACGTAATGCCTCGGCGTCAGATGGTCTGGCTTGGGCTGCCACATACAGGTCCCTCCTGGACCCTCTGTTTCTTCCTCCGGGAAACTGCAGCCACGGCAGTGCTCTCAGCTCTGGGACAGGGTCTGCTTCTGGTCGTCTCATCGCCTGCGTCTCCCTCTCCTGGGAGCCACTGTCCCCCGTGCTTCCATGCCTGGCTCCCACCCTGCGCTCACGTGTCTGCTGTGCCCCGAAGTCGCCTCCCCAGAGAGGCCTCCCTGTCTCCCCCTGTCCTCCTACATCTCCCGTCCTCCCACTTTGCATTTCTGCCTAGAACGTGCCTTCCCCTGCAATGATCAGATGCAATCGTTTGCCTATAAATGGCTGGCTGCCCCTCTACAGTGTTTCCCAAAGAGTGGTACGCGTACCCCCAGGGGTACGGGAAGGGTTTGGTGGGGGTACCCGTTGCACCGGAGTTTGGTGGGGATAGGCACTGCACCGTGCTTAGCTGCACCTAATTCTACGTTCTCATGAGTACGAGGGGTACTCAGCATTACGAAAATTATAGAAGGGGAACACATATGTCAAAAGTTTGGGAAACACTGCTCTGGAACGTAAGCTGTGAAGGGCAGGGCTTCTCTGCCTGATGGACACCGCCCAGCGCAGCCCCTCCGGGTGGGTGCGGGGCAGGGTGCACCAGTTGCAGAGGCCCTCAGGGAGCTCAGTGAAGAGGGGCTGCAATACCAGGATAGACTTACCCCCTTCCAGCCTGCCCAGGGCCCGGGGGACTGTCCTGTCTCCCCGGCCACAGGGTGCTGTCAGCCAGCCCGGAGGAGCCCCCGGAAGCCGCATGCCCATGTGGGCGGGTCCTGACCCGGGGAAGTGACAGGTGACTTGGCTTCTCTTGTCAGGACCCAGGGCCAACCTGAGTCTGGTTCCTTAGATGCCTTCGTGGTGTGGATTTCGGAAGTAGCTCAAGCCACTTGGCTCTCTGCTCCTATCATGACATTCTGGAAGCCTTGCAGTTGGTTTTTGCTTTTGGTGAAGGCAGCAGCACCCCCAAAGACACCCCTCCCCCTGCAGATAAGCTGAGGGCTGTGGGGCAATCGGCCTCTGGGCGGGACTTACCAGGAAAGTCTTGTTCTGTCCTCGGCTTCCTGATACCTGGGATTGAAGTGCGGACAGCACTGTTTTCCTTCCTCCTCCGGTGCGGCTTGAAGCCTGTCCAGCGATGAAGCAGAGATAAGTGGGGCATTCTTAGGGCGCCTGAGTGCCCGATGCTTCTGAAAACACACTGAAGTGAACGGGACTCCCTCCGAGGGAGGGAGGTGGGTGAGAAGACAGTTTGCCCAGACAGGGTTCAGAGCAGGTTGGACATGCACATGAAGTTAGTTAATTAAGGGGTGACTTGAACTATTGAGCCCCAGAGCCCCAGAATAAAATTTATGAAATATTAGAGACTTGAACATTGATGCACAAAAGTGAATGACATAGCAAGTGACCCTCCAGGACTCCTCCCTCCCCCCTCTTTTCCTTCTTTCCCTCCCTCTCCCCTCTCTCTACACCTCTTCCTCATGTGTCCTCCTTCCCCTGTTTCTCTTCTAAGTAGCCACGAGCCACACAGACCCGGGGATAGAGGATGAGCAGCGCTTCAGCAGGTCAGTCCCACACGACCCAGCAGTGCCAGCAGCAGAGATGGTTGCCTGCTGGGCTGGACGGAGGAGCTGTGGCCCGGGAAGCTCTGTGGGAGGGAGAAAGCATCTCTGCATGTCTCCCTGGTTGCTGACTCCCTGTGGTGCTCCCGGCAGGAAGATCTCAGGAGGAAATCATCTCAGGGCAGCAAGCCCAGGTCCTTGGGCTGCGGAGTCTGGGCCCTGACAATCTGCCCATGGCCTCTTGGCCTCTCTGCTCCCCTGGAAGGAAATAGCCCCAGGGCCCCAGCCCCATGCCCAGCCTCTGGCCTCCAGGGAGGGGCTTAGGGAGGAGGGAGAGATGCTGAGGAGGTCAGGCCCAGGCCCCCAGAGCGGACAGGGAGGAGAAAGGGCCCAGGACCTTCAACCTAACCCGTTTGGCTCAGTGTGGCCTCTGGGCAAGGTGGGTCCCAAACATTATAAACTTTGTCAACTTTGGTTCTAATTTGTGTGATCAAATAGGTGACTCGGTTTCCAGGTGAACAATGTTTCAGAAACATCAAAGTTATGGGATTTCATGAAGGAAGATGGGTGTTTTCCAAAGAAGCTGTGTCAGGTGGAGGGGGAGAAGGAGAAAGGGAGCCGCGGGAGGAAGTGGCTCCCTCTAGCGGCCTCAGTGGGAACAGCGTTAAAGTGAAGCAGTTACTGGGAAGGGGATGAGAGGTGCAGAAATGAAGAGGGAGAGAGGGGAAGGCTGGCTTGCTTTTCCTCTTGGGAGCCCCATCCACGGCCCTGCATGGCTTCCTTGATCACTGGCCCCTGTGCCCTAGCTCCTCTGCTCCTCAGAGTTTTTAACAAACACCCCTGTGCGTCAGACCCTAAAGTGCTTTATCGACAGTGATCCATTTAATTCTCGGGACACCCTGGGGAAGTTTTCCATGTTGATGTATGGTACGTTTTATCTGTATTTTACCACCATTAAAAAAATAGCTGCACGGGATATGTGGCCGGAGAGCTGTTCCTCTCACCGTCTCCTTTCCTGTTTCCTCTGTTCCAAGTTGGGGAGGGGGAAGGTGCCTCAATATATATTAAACCAAATTCTAGCTCGGTTGGGCCTGAAATTCCATCAGCGATGAGCATAAAGGGAAAACTGCCCCAGATTTTATTACTCAGAAATAACCACTCTTTATATTTTGGTATGGGTTAGTCTTTCAAAAGAATTTTTTTTTTTTTTTTTTTTTTTTTTTTTAAAACAAGACAAGCCTAGCCAGTGTTGCTCAGTGGGTGTGTGTTCACCTATGAACCAGGAGATTCCCGATCAGGGCACATGCCCCAGGTGGCAGCCTCGATCCCCAGTGTGGGGTGTGTAGGAAGCAACCAATCAATGCTTCTCCCTCATCATTGATGTCTCTATTTCCTCCCTTTCTCTCTGAAATCAATAAACATATATAAAAAAATTAAACAACAAGACATCTTATTTTTGTTTTGTTTACAGGGATTTTAGTTGATATGATTATAAAAGTGAAACCAAGAATGGTCACTGTGGAAAGAGTAGACAAGGTGAATGAGGAAAGGAATGAGAAGACAATTGCCCCCCCCCCCCCCCCCTTTGTGCTCTCTGTAGATGCTGTGCTGGGCTCCAGGAGACCCAACAAAGTGACATATGGTTTATCCTCAAGAACTGAAAACATTGCTTATTCCTGTCTTCACTCTGCCTCATGCCCCTTCTGATTGGGGCCAGCTATTATTATTTGAATTTAAAATATGAACCACTATTCCTTCTGGGAGCTTTGCAATATTTTAATCAAATTTTAAAAATGTTTTGTACCATAAAGCACATATTTTATGAAGCCGCACAGGGTTGGCTCGTGTCCCTCCCGTTATTAACAGAAGGAATTTAATCAAGGGGTTGATTATGTCAGCGGTGGGAGAGCCAAGAAGCGAAACAAGATGGTGAGGCAACTCAGAGAGAGGTAATGGCAGGCTGCTGCCGCCACACCCAGCCTGAACCCTCAGACAGGAGGCAGTGCAGCAGGGGGCCCAGGCCGGGGTGGCGGGAGCACACGCCATGTTCGAGGAAGAGATGTGGCCACTGCTAGATGCTGCCCCAGAGCGAGGAGAGAGGCCAAGTGGAGAAAGGGCCTCCTTCTCCAATGGCTTCTCTCCGCAGTCCAGCAGTAACTTCCAGGGACTAAGCCTGAATTTCTCAGCCTTTTAAAAAATTATGGTCGCCGAAACCAGTTTGCTCAGTGGATAGAGCATCGGCCTGTGGACTGAAAGGTCCCAGGTTCGATTCCTGTCAAGGTCATGTACCTTGGTTGCAGGCACGTCCCCAGGAGGGGGTGTGCAAGTGGCAACTGATCGATGTCTTCTCTCTCATTGATGTTTCTAGCTCTTTATCTCTCTCTCCTCCTCTCTGTGAAAAATCAATAAAATATATATATATATAAAAATATGGTCCCTACCCCAGGAGACTTTTCAGACATTTGTTTTCCTAATAGCCTCTCCCCCATATAATTTTCAGACCACAGAGATACTGTATATCTCTTTATGTAGTTTGTCGTGTGCTTTATACAAACAAAAATAAGACTTTTTTTTTTTTTCACACAGCCCCCACCAAGAACCATTTTTTGCCTTTGGGAGGTGAGCTGGCCCCAGTTGGGAATGGATGGGAGACGGGGAGCTGGAAGCCAGCTGCGAGGAGACCTGGGAAGCTGCCCGCAGGGGTCATCTGTGTTGCAAAATCGAGGTGAGCATGGGAGGGTAAGGGGTGGGTCGCCTCATGCAGGCCTGGAACGGTCTTTTGTCCATCTTCTCCCTTTTGTGGTTGCTTGACTAGATGTGGGATCTAGATTAGAAGTCATTTCCCATCAGAAATGTGAGGGCTCTGGTCTCATATTTCTAATGGGAAATTACTTCCAGCTTCCAGTTCCTGGCTGAGAACCCCATGCAGTTCTGATTCCCATGGAGGCCCAAGGCAAGCTGTCCCATGAAGTCCCACTATGGCACACTGGTTATTTCAAATGAAAATCAACAGGGCTCTAGCCAGTTTGGCTCAGTGGATAGAGCATCAGCCTTTGGACTGAAGGGTCCTGGGTTCGATTCCAGTCAAGGGCACATCCTGGGTTGCGAGCTCGATCCTGGTAGGAACCATGTAGGAGGAAACCAATCCATGATTCTCTCCCTTCATGGATGCCTCTATTTCTCTCTCCCTCTCCCTTCCTCTCTGAAGTCAATAAAAATATTTTTTTAAATAAAAAAGAAAAGAAAATCAACCAGAAGCAGCAGGAGTGGGAGGACCTCTCTGACTCTGCTCTGCCCTCCTAAAAGCAGGAAATACCTGCATCCTCGGTGCCGACCCACTTCCGGAAGGCCCAGAGACACCTTATCACTTAGAAAATCTAGAGTCAGAAAGGCTTTGTTATTACAAACCTTGTAATAACACCTTCACTCATCACTACCCAAGCCCCAGCCTTGTTTAGATTCCTCACTAGGGAATGCCCACACCTTGCTTATTTCCTTTCTCACGAGCACTGACTTTCTTTGTCCTGTCAGTTTCTCACAAATGTATTTATCGTTTCTTTGTTTAAAGAACTATAAAGAGATGCCTGGCTCAATCATCTCTTGGAGCCTCATTTCATGATCAGAACATCCTGTGTGATTATTCCTTGTGCATCTATTAACTTGTGTTAGTTTTTTTTTCCTGTTCATGTACTCTTGTGTCTATTTTATTACTTTATTTTTTAAAATATACTTTTATTGATTTCAGAGAGGAAGGGAGAGATAGAAACATCAATGATGAGAGAGAATCATTGATCGGCTGCCTCCTGCACATACTCTACTGGGGATCAAACCCGCAACCTGGGCATTTGCCCTGACCTGGAATTGAACCGTGATCTCCTGGTTTATAGGTTGACACTCAACACGGGCCGGGCTATTTTATTACTTTATAACTAGTTCAGACATAAAAACTAAAGAAGGGTAGTGAGGGTAATTCTCTGCTCCCCAATATTCCTAATAGGGATGCTTTTACAATTTTTCTTTTAACCCTTTTGGTCTGAAATTTCATGATAATAAACCTTAAAAAACCACAATTATAGTTAACATATAGTATTATGTAAGTATCACTGTTAGCTCTTCATTGCGACCTAGTTTGGGGCTCTTCAAAGAACTGCCAACTAGTATTCAAGAATCGGTGCCCCAGGGCGTCACCCCTGGCCATGTGCTTGAGACATGCATGGTCTGGATAAGTGTCTGGAGACAACATGCACCAGAAGAGGAACAGATGCCATCACAGACAGCTTTGCAGAGCCTGAGGTTGAGGCCTGTTCTTGACCTCTCGCGACACTGAGTTCAGTTGGTGCTTGGGCCTGGAAGGGAGGTGTGATGAGGGCTACAGGCTGACTGTGTCACCTGTTACAGACTCAGGGGGACTTGGGGGAAGTTCAGAATTAACTGGAGCTCCACTTTCAATTTACAGATGAGGATGCTGCTGGATTCAATAAGATTTGTCCAAGGCCACAACGCTGGGTTGAAAATAATGTAAGTTATAATCTTGTGGCCTCTGGTCCCTCCTGCAGACAGATTTAGCTCCTTTTTTATAATGCATATCATTAACCTCATCAATGTGATAGAAGCAGTGACACCACAATAGCTTTGCTTCACTCAGTTCCTGCCACTGCTTAATTCTTGTGGGATATTTTACATGCACAGACTTCACAGGTATTTTGGCTGAGTATTTTCAGAGACATAATGCATAGAAAAGAGACAGCAGAGGCTCTTTTCTATGCATTATGGGCCAATTTTTCAGATGGAGCACTTTTTGAATCTGTAATGAAGAAGTTCGGTCAGAAATACCCATTCAACACATATTGTTGAGTCAGTGACATTTCGAGGCACTTGGTGGCGCTATGTATATATAGAGAAAAAGCCAATTCCTGCCCTAGAGAGGGTCACAGTGTAGAGAAAATGGAAGACTAGAAGGCAGGTGTTTACCACACAGCAGGTAAGGTGCAGGATAGAGCTAATCACAGGGTGGAGTCCTGTGGGAGCACAGCAGGGGATGGGGGAGGTGGTCAAGAGGAGATGTCCTTGAACTTCGCCTCTAGGGATGAAACTCACCAGATGAAGGGGTTGGGGATGGGCCAGTGGAAAGGTGGTGATGGTGGTGGGAGCCATGAGGCCATTCCAGGAAGAGGAACTTGCTTGTGAAAACTCCAGTGACTTGTGGACATTTTTGTGCCCTAGCCCAGCCACACCCTGTTCACTGAGGTTGGGGTAAATACTTGTTGGATGGATGAATGATCAAACACAATTTTGACTGAAGACTTCCCTGATGGTTTAGTTGTGCTGCATTTGGTGTTGTCGGAGGGGTTACAAGGGAGCCCGGCAGACCCAGGGAGACTCTGGGGCAGCCTGACCCAGCTGAATATGAGGCAGGAGGTCTTGGCCAGACTTCTTTGGCCAAACGGAAGTTCATGACAATTGGTATCTGAATGTTGGAGGGAAAAGTCTTGCAAAGCCAGTCCCAGGTGTTACGTGAAGCCTGGGGTGGTGGTGGGGGGTGGGGGAGAAATGGGGTATTGCAGAGCTCTTGCCTCTGACTGGTGTCACATCCAGGAGGGGTTGTGAGTGTAGGCCTCCACCTTGATGTGCTCTCTCTCTCCTGACTTCTGAGATTCACTGGTTTGGAGGTGGTTTGGAGGTGGCGCCACTCCAATCTCCGTGTTTCTTTGTCCTCACCTTTTATAAGGACATCAGTCATTGGATGTAGGGCTCATCCTCAATCAAGAATGATTTCACCCTAGCCGGTTTGGCTCAGTGAGTAGAACATAATGTGGATTGAAGGGTTCCAGGTTCCATTCCGGTCAAGGGCACATGCCTGGGTTGTGGGTTTAATCCCCAATTGGGCATGTGCAGGAAGCAGCTGGACAATGATTCTTTCTCATCATTAATGCACTAATGTTTCAATTTCTTTCTCTCCCTTCCTCTCTGAAATCAACAAAAAGATTTTTTAAAAAGAATGATTTCATCTCGAGATCCTTTACTAATTACAGCTTCAAAGGCTCTCTCTCTCTCTCTCTCTCTCTCTCTCTCTCTCTCTCTTTTTTTAGAAAATAGTCATATTGTGAGGTTCTTCATAGATGTGAATTTTGAGGGGACACTATTCAGTCCTCTGTACTCTGCAAAAATAATTTTTAAAAGAAAAATATAGCTGTTGTGAAATGACATTTCATAAGCCTTGCAAACAAATAACAATACTAATTCTTTTTAAAAGTTAGCATTTCTACTGGCATGGTGAGAAAAAAAAAAAGTTAGCATTTCTAGGTTAAGCAAGCATTACAGCTGGAAGACAATAGAAATCCATTCTAAAAACAAATAGCTCAACACCATTAACCCATCTCAGAGGAAGAAGAGAGCTGAATGAAAAGATATTAAACATCCATTGAGCATAAAGAGGCAGTGAATGAACAGAGACCAATGAACTAGATTTATGCTGAGTCTGTGTTATGTAAATGGTGATTTCTGTGCCTACATCTAAGAGCAGCTCAGAAGGCCTTTGCTGTAACAGTGCTGAGTTCACAGCTCGGAATTGGGAACATGGCATTTTAAGAAGAAGATCTGAGGAGAAGTGGGTTTGTCTTAGTCTGCTCGGGCTGCCATGATGTTTACAGTAGACTGGGTGGCTAAACAACAGAAACTTATTTCTTACTAGAGACCCAGTGCACAAAATGTGTGTGCAGGTATGGTCCTTAGGCCTGCCCTGTGATCAGGGCCATCTTCCCCAGCTGCCCACAGCCAGCCCCGATCCCCACCACCACCACCACCCCCTGTTCCCTTTTAACCATAGGATGATCTGTGCCTGACAGCAGGGGGGAGGGACTGAGAAGTCAGTGTTACCACCCACTTGCCTGCCCTGCCCCCACCTCAGGTTGCCTGCTGGCTCTGGCTGATCATGGAGTGCAATTACTCCCTCACTTCACCGATCTTTGACATTTATACTCTAGGAACAAAAGGAGTTAGAGGAATTCATACCAATTTTAAAAGCTAATGAGTAATGTTTCAGTGTAATGAAGAAGAAACACAGTCTTGACTGGGAATCTGCACCCCAGAGCTTACAGCTTTGCTCACCTCACACTTGCCAGAGCCCCACTCAGGGCCTTGAAGGGAAGGCACACCAGCTCCAGGGTAACATCATACACTGGAGTCTTCCACTGTGAGCTCATTGGGGAGAGCTTTTGCACATTTTCTCTTAAAAAGTACATGGCGATGTCTCACTTAATGGACTGATTAAGAACTCATACTAGAAAAAACAAAAACAAGGGGGACTAGAGAAACAGCTGAAGCATCTGTTTTTTAACCTGTTTATAGACCAGGAGAGAATAGCCCATAAGATATATTTCTTCACTAGGAGGAAACGTATTACTGACTTTTGGCTTAGAATGTCCTTGTGTTGGGCTAAATAACAGCCTTTACACTTCACATCTCTTGACTTCCCTACTCTCTCTCTCTCCATTTTTTTTTAACCTAAAATGTATTAAGGGCATTGAGCAGGAGCTAAGTGGGAGAAGGCTGGTTGGGACCATGCTGTGGAAGGACCTAGAAAGCCAGAGTGGGTTTCTCCTTACCTCTGCACACAATGGAGACACATGGTCTCTTTTTGGGCAGGAGGCAGCATATATGGCAGGGGGAGGAATTTGGGATCTCATTAGCAAGGTGGCCTCAGGATGGCACCAGACTTCTTTACAGAAGGAGAACGAGGTGCTTTGGGGAAGCTGGGAAGCCCTGTGTGCTGGAATAGTGCGTACATTACAGGACTGGTTTTAGTGTGCTCACCCATCCGAGTTCCTGTTTGGGGAAAACTAACCAGGCAAAGGGATGAAGGCTGAGTTGGAGTGGGGACCCAGAGGAGCTGGGCAAGCTCCTGGCAGGCCATTGCCATGGTCATAGACAGAGACTGCCGAGGAGGACAGGAGGGTGGATGGGAATAATGTTGCAGGAATAGAGGGAGAGTCCACGTGACATAAGATCACCTGGGATGGGGAGGAGACAGCAGAGCCCCTCCAGGTTTCGGGGTGGGTGAGGAGGGTTATAAGCTACGATGCCAGGTGCAGGGGACAAAGAGGAGCATTAGGTCTGGAGGCCAAGGGGATGTGTTCGCTTTGGGCTGTGTTGAGGTGAAAGGGTCCTGAGATGTCCAGTCAAGGTGGACAAAGGCAAAAGCTCTGGGAACAATTAGTGCGGGGGAGGAGGAGGAGGTGATGGCTAGGGTTGAGGGAGAGATGAGAGTCCCTGAGAAAGAGAAGGGCAGACCCCCACCTAGAGTGCATGGGCCGGGCAGTCAGACTGCCTGGCCTCAGATTCACTGACCTTGACCAGATTGCTTGATCTCTCAGTGCCTCAGTTTTCTCTTCTGTCAAACTGGAGATAAAAAACAAACAACCTTCGGGTTGTTAGGGGAGAGTTAATGCAGCCCTAAGCACAAAACTCTTAAAGCTGTGCCGTACACTCAACTATTTATTGAGTGTATGGCACACAGCATACACTCAGTAAAAAGCGGTTCTTAAAATTAGGAGGTGAGTCAGAAGGGTTTATGTATTTGAGGGCTCCTCATAGTCGTTTTCCTCTCTTTATTAACGTGGCTTGCTATTAACTTCCCATATAGTTTACAACCAAACACCACACACGGGCTTATGGAGGGTCATGGGAGTTAAATGAACATTGGAATGTATGAGGTCCCTTCATGAAGGACAGTCATTCATTACTTAAGATCCCTGGCACTAATTACAGGTTTCAGCACATGAAAGTGTTGCTCCAATGACATGTCCTTCTTGTTAAATGTAAGCAATGTGAAAATAAAGCATGCCAATGGGAATGCCAATGCTTCAAACACGGCTTTATCAAGATCCATTACTTCACGTGTAAAAGCATGCCAACCATATCTTGGTCAGACAAATCAATCATGATAAATGGATGTGGCACGGCTCTTCCGTTTGAAGCATGCCTCGGACAGGAGCTCTGGTCTTTCTCAATTATAAATAGACCCACGTGCATATTAATATATTGGCATTCATAGGACACCAGCGAAGTGACTGAGTCTCTGGCGGCCTGCCATCTTTGCTTATTGCTTTGATAATTCAATGAACTCAAAGGTCTTTTCCTGTCTGCTTAATATTTGCGAGGGGTGGCTATAAGTTAATGAAACAGATTTTTTAATTTTAATAAATATTTCATTGACCTATGAACCAGGAGGTCAATTCAATTCCTGGTTAGGGTGCATGCATGGGTTGTGTGCTCGCACCCCAGTAGGGGGTGTGCAGGAGGCACCCAATCCATGATTCTCTCTCATCATTGATGCTTCTCTCTCTCTCTCCCTCTCCCTTCCTCTCTGAAATCAATAAACACACACACACACACACACACACACACAGACATAAAATCTAAAGGGAAAAGAGAATCACCTAGGATGATAAGCACAGAGAATCAGTATACAGATGTGCCTGTATACAAACTAATACAAAATCTGCACTAACATTTTCAAGGTGGGAAGCAAATTCATGCCTGAGCTTTCTGACAGCCAAGGCGAAGAGGGGAACAGGGCAGTTATGAGACTTACAGTCTTTATTAGACAAAGATATATCACTTTCTCAGAAGAGGACCTGTTTGTTTGTTTTTCTTAGATAAAGATGACCATGGCCCTGATGGGTTTGGCTCAGTGGATAGAGCATTAGCCTGTGGCTGAAGGGTCCCGGGTTTGATTCTGGTCAAGGGCATGTACTTTGGTTGTGGGCACATCACCGGTAGGAGGTGTGCAGGAGGCAGCTGATTGATATTTCTCTCTCATCGATGTTCCTAACATTCTATCCCTCTCTCTTCCTCTCTGTAAAAAATCAATAAAATATATTTAAAAATAAAAAGATAAAGATGACCATGAAGCCATCTGCTTTGGTCTTGATGCTATTGGGTGGAGTGACTACTTGGTAACCCCTTAGCTGTTCTGGAGGGAGCTAGGCTCCTCTGCAGCCTCACTCCTCCACCACCGGAGGTGACCGGAAATTTATCCAAACCAGAAGCAGCTGGTGGCAGGTCACGTGACACTCACTCGAGGGCAGAATTGGGTGGGGAGAGGAGTGTAAATAGTCGGTTCCTGTCCTACTGTCCCCCCCAGAACCTTTACCACTCTGCAAGTCTTATCTCCACCCCTGAAGAGGAAAGTTACAAAGAAATCTGGGAAAACTCATTGAAACCCGGACCCTCTGTTTGTCTCTCTTCCTTTGATTTATTCAAGTTTCTTTCAAGTGCTACTTACTTGAGAGGTCTGGTTTGGCTGACAGTGTATTTTTAAGAGTGAAACCAGGTGAGAAGGGGAGAGGAAGCTGATTTGCCAAGCAATTCAAAGGTGATTTTGAAAAACTAATACATCCCCCGTGTAAACACACTTCAAAAAGGGCAATAGTATCTATCAATAAGGTCACATTTTTATGTGTTCTTGCAGAGGTATTAATATTTGTACATAGGCATAAGCACTTTCTGTTACATAAATGAAAATTTATGATACAAACCCTTCCCTTGCTTTTTTTTTTTTAACTTAATACATCTTGGAGAACATTCCCTCTGAGTTTCTATTAAACCACTTTATTCTTTTAAAATTTGGAATGGTGTTAACATGAATACCATCATTTATGTACCCAATTTCCCAAAGGATGGATAGTAGGCTGTTTCCAGTGTTTGCTATTGCAAACAACTCTTTGATTAAATCAATGAAATCTGAATTTGCATCAGAGAGGGTTCTGGAAGCAAGCAGTTCTGGAACTCAGAAGGTTCGAACTAGGAGATTTGTGGAGGGGACTACTTTGCGGAGGTGTGGGTAGGTTTAAGGAACCATCGATGGATGCTGAGGTGCCCCGGATGGAGAACAACAGGAAGCTGTTACCAGCCCAGGTCTGAAGGGGAAAATGGTGCCACTGCAGGCCACCTAGCAGGAGCTGTGTATTTGCAGAAACACACCATTGAAGGGTTGAGGGGACAGGAAAAAGAATACATCTACCATTCTCTTCTTGTTCTGAAGTTTCCTGCCAATAACTCCCATGAGCCAAACCCAACCACAGAGGCCAGATGGCAAGGGACCCCACTGATCAGAGTGGTTGCTCTCCTGGCACAGATTTGGGCAGAGAACAGCAGAAAATGGATCTGGGTGAGATTGGGGCATATGTATCTATGAGAATTTCTACAAGTGGAATAGCTAGCTCAAAGGCATAGATATCTTTATTATTGTTTTGTCAGTCAGTATTCACTCTTATTTACTTCCTTTCTGCATTTCTGTACATCTATTGGGAATAATTTTCTTTCTGTCTGAAGAACTCCTGTCAGTGTTTCTTTTAGTGCTGCTGGCTGAGAATTCTCTAGGGGTTGCTTGTCCTTTGACCTTTAGTTTTGAAGGGTAATTTCATTGAGTATTTGATCCAAGTATCAGGTTGGCACCAGGTTTCTTCATGGCAGCGCCAGTGGCCAGAAAACAACAATGAAATAGTCCAAGGTTCTGGGCACTTGTTACTAAGCCTCCTTGAGACAGCGGAGTGGGGGGTTTACTAAACCAGCTGTGCGACACTGGAGGGCTCACCTGTCTGGGCCTGTAAAATGGAAATAAAAATAGCTGCTCTTAGGGTTGTTGTAGAGGTTAAATGAATTGATACATGCAAGCTCTTGGGATAGTCCCTGGCATAGATGACAACTCATTAACATAATCCATTACAGGCAGGCCTTGGGTTACGTTGGACTCGACTTATGTTATTTTATGGTTAGGCCACCATCTCCCATTTACAATATTTTTTTTTTTAAAAAAGTTCCGTCATTTTGACGTATGTGCTTTATGTTTTTTATTATTTATAAATTCCTGACCTTTACAAAACAAGTAATGGTCAGGAATTGTTATCTTTCTTTTAAATATTTTTTACTGTTTCCTTCATTACTGCTGTGTATGTGTGCCATGTGAGTGATGTAGGTGCTTGTGTAGGTGGGTTCTGACTTACAGCGAAAATTGCGTTACGTGGTACCACAGAGATGGATCTCTGATGTAACCTGAGGACTGCCTGTATTATGACTACTGTGCAATCAAATATCCTATATAATAAAAGGGCAGTATGCAAATTGACCCCAATGGCAGAACAACTGCTCACTATGATACACACTGACCACCAGGGGGCAGACGCTCAATGCAGGAGCTGCCCCAGGTCTTCAGTTGCTCCCACAGGGGGAGCTCCGCTCAGCCACAAGCCAGGCTGGTGGAGTACAGCGGCGGTGGTGGGAGCCGCTCTCACCTCCTCGGCAGTGCTAAGGTTGTCCAACTGCAGCCTAGGCTCGATCCCCATAGAGGAAGGGCCTAAGCTGACGGGTGGACATCCCCTAAGGGCTCCCGAACTGAGAGAGGGCACAGGCAGGGCTGAGGGACCCCCCCTCCCCCTCGAGTGCATGAATTTTTATGCACTGGGTCTCTAGTGTATATTATAAAATATAAAGAAATTTTAAGATTGCGATATGCATAACTAGAAATAGTAGGTCTTGTATGTTCCTTAACATGGGTTATCTTGTGAACCCTGGGTGTATTCACCCCCACTTTGGAGGCTGCTGGCTAGGCAGTGACAGGAGCATGCCATGTCCCTCAGTATTCTGACTCTGAGGTACCTTGTAAGGCTTGGAGGACTGCGGTAGGTCTCCCACCCCTGGATTATGTGCACTCTCATTTCTACACAAGCCGGTGGCTTCGAGGCTTGTAAACAGTAATCAGGTCAGGCTGAGCCCTCGGTCTCCTGGCTGGGCCTGCCTGCTCGTTACTCAGGATCCACTGACTTGGCTCCTTGCTTTGCTTTCGCCAGCTTCCCCCCAGCTTAAAGCCAGGGAGACAGCGGGGACACTGTGTTTTGAAAGCAGCCATCACCCTAATAGAGTGTGATAACAGCTGATTAAAGCAGAACTACCTAAAGACAGGTTTGTAGCATGCTCATGCTCCCGGAGGCCCCTGCTGCCAGCAGCCGTACTTCTTGACTGGGGGCCAAGCCTGAGACCCTAGTATCCCTCGGAGGCTCCAGCAGTCCTGGAGCTGGGACTGGCTGGTGGAAAGTCTGGCATGTTGGGGGCATCAGCCAAACCTTCGACTCTGCCCAGGGAAGGGGCTGGTGGGCGCTGCAGGAACAGCGCGACTAGGACACCCGTTGGGAGCCGGGTCTGGTTACTAACCAGGCGCTCAGCGGATCCATAGGAACGGCCCCAATTCCAGCTGCTTTAGTTCGGATCATGTGAGAGTTGTAAAGACCCTACAAATCACCTGGTGGATTCCAAACCTGGCTGCTTACCTTGTCAACGGGAGCTTTAAAGTTTTGTGATGAATGAGCTCAGACCTGGAAGACAGGGTGCATGGATGTACATTTCACCAGCTTAAGAAGTCAAGCTTTCTCAGGGCAGCGAAGTCCCTGCTGCCTCACCCTGAATGGATCTCCCTTCACTCCCCCCCCCCCCCCGCCCCGCCCCAACCCAGAAGTAACTTCATCCTGAATTTGGATGATCATCCCAATTAATTTCTCTCTTTGGGGGCCCATGGATTAAATGTAATGCCTAATCTACATTACTGAATAATTGAAGACAACCATTCTCCCTTTCCCCTCCATACCTCAAGTTTAGGCTTCTCAATACATTGTCTACTGAGAAGGTCCCTTTAGGAACAAGCAATATCCCCAGAAATCACCACAGGCTGTACTCCAGCAAAGCCCGAGAGGTGGTTCCAAGGTTAGTATTTCAAGAAGAGCCATTTTGCCTTCATCGTTTGGCTCGGTGGATAGAGCGTCGGCCTGCTGACTGAAGGGTCCCAGGTTCAATTCCAGTCAAGGGCATGTACCTTGGTTGTGGGCACATCCCCAGAGGGAGGTGTGTAGGAGGCAACTGATGGATGTTTCTCTCTCATCGATGTTTCTAACACTCTATCCCTCTCCCTTCCTCTCTGTAAAAAAAAAAAAAAAAAAAAAAAAAAAAAAAAAATTTCAATAAAATATATTTAAAAAAAAAAAAAAGAAAGAAAGAAAGAAAGAAAGACTAAGTACCTGAGTTCATGCAGCCAGCAAGTGGCACAGTGGGATTTGGGCTCAGGCCGGCACGCCTGTGCCTGGGCAGTGCCTCTTGGGATGGCAGTTTATATGATGGAAGGAAGAAGAGGAGGCAGTGATAGCCT
This sequence comes from Pipistrellus hanaki, assembly GCF_964339955.1. Taxonomy (NCBI): domain Eukaryota; kingdom Metazoa; phylum Chordata; class Mammalia; order Chiroptera; family Vespertilionidae; genus Pipistrellus; species Pipistrellus hanaki. Next base: position 197,198,752 of record NC_140503.1, on the reverse strand, counting down.
GGCTGGTTTCTCTTATTTATTGACTTATCTCCCTTTGCCTTTGGAATCTTCCCTATTCAGCCAAGAGTTAAATGCCCTGAACACATGGGAGACACCCAAAGCTTACCTAATCCTCATGGGACTGGGCACAAGAGTTTAGAACATCCTTCAGAGAAAACTCAACATCTTCCCCATTCCTTATCCTGTTCCTTCCTTCCCTTGAAAGGTTGAGATTCTCGACCTGTGAGTTACTTGTAGGCTTGGAGGGAGACCCGCACAGAGTCCCTTCCCGTCCTCTCCCTGACCTCCCAGGCTCCCAGCCGGCTTGGGGCTGCCCCCCACTTACTTCCTTGCAGAGGGCTCTGGGTGGGCCTCACTGACAAGGAATCACTCTAGGTCTGGAGCAGCCGAGCTGCTGCAACCAGATCCAGATGCTTTGGGCCAGAATGCTTTGCAACTGGCTGTCCTGTGTGACTTCTCAGAGAGCTTCCCTTCTCCATGTCTGGCCACCTGCCCAGAGGAAAGTGTCCCTGAAATGAATTGAAAGGCACGTAAGGTTGTTACCTTCTAAATCATGTGAATCCATCTACACATACAACAAACAAGCTGCCTCAGGTGTCTGAGATAGTTCCTCTTTGAGTTGAAGCTGTAAGAAGGCAGAAGCAGGATGTTGTCTAACCTAATGTACGATGAGGAGGTGATTTGAGGGCTTGCCACACAGGATGAGAATTGTTGGATTGTGGACTTTCCTTCCAGGCACAGTCCTGTTGGGGAATTTATCTCACCTCTGCTCAGCATACTCTTCCAGGGTTAGAACAACGAACCAATCCCCAAACCCTGTGAGATGCTGATTCCCTCACACCAGCAACCAACTCCCCTGAGCTTCTCTTGGCCAGTCTATAAAGCAGGCTGCTGGGCAGATGGAATTTCCCTGCTGTAGGTGCTGGTGATTGGGTCAGGGGAGGGCAGATAACCAACAGGACGTCCCGCTAGTCTTGGACTATGGAGACTCCAACAAGCATGAAGTGCGGTTACTGTTGACTAACTCAGATGCATGCATTTGGTCCAAACTGATGGACACTTTCAAGATGACCATTCCTTTTAAGTTTTATACTTAGAAGATGGTCTGGGGTGGTTAGCCTATCTTTGGAGCCCCTTTTTCTTGCCTAGAAAAAGTCTCCCAGAGCAAGGCTATAAGACCAAGTCTACTTACAAACAAAGAAACAAACAAAACAAAAAAATCAAAACCAAGTCAATAATATTGAGTGTGAACAGAACCACACTCAATATTATTATTTTTATAGTATGCTAAACAAGACCAAACTGTTTTCACCTATCAAAACAACCCAAAGAAGCTGAAGGAAGTTTAGGTAGATATTGTGAAATGGTTGAAACCCGGGATTCCAAAATAATCTCTGAATTGGAGCTAAATCTAATTGGTATTTTTCTGAATTGATTGATATTAAGAAGGATCAAGGGCAGTAAGTGTCTCTAAGATAATTTATGTTGAATTTCATATGCTGTATAGATTGAATACCACTAATTTTATCAAGGGAACCCTTTTGGCACATCCATTACATGACTAACAAGTCACTAAGTATCCAGCTAAAAACTCATTTTTAACATTTATCCTGTGGATTAGTAAAGCCTCTGGGTGTCACGATTGGACATGAAAATAGAGAAGGTGCCATAGCAGCACAATTTACAAAAGCTAAGATTTGGAAACAGCCTAGGTGCCCGTCAGCAGATGATTGGATCAGAAAACTGTGGTATATCTACACAATGGAGTACTATGCTGCCATAAAAAAGAAGGAATTCTTACCATTTGCAGCAACCTAGATGGAATTGGAGAACATTATGCTGAGTGAAATAAGCCAGTCAATGAAAGAAAAATACAACATGATCTCACTCATTTGTGGATAATAAAAAACATTATAATCTGATGAACAAAAAGATAGATACAGAGACGGTAAAGCATCAAACAGCATGTCAAATTACAGCGGGAAGGTTAGGGAGAGGTGGGGGAGATAAGAGATCAACCGAAGGACTTGTATGCGTGCATATAAGCATAACCAATGGACGCAAAACTCTGGGGGGTGAGGGCATGTATGGGAGTGGGATGGGGGTGGCAATGGTAAGATATATATACACATATAATACCTTAATAAAAACATTAAAAAAAATAGAGGAGGCACTATGGTATTGTCCACAGAATGGGATCTTTGGGGTTCAGCAGATAGCTCACCAGGCCTGGCGTGTGCCTGCCTAACCCAGCCGACAGGATGCCCCTGCAAATGCCTCATTCATCTCACCCTGGCTTTGCTGAAGTATTTTAAAGAAAATTATTAATATCACAATGAGATTTGTGCAATTAAAAGGCAATCTGAGATAATGGGGAAAGTCTTTAACGTGGAATAGTGATAACAAATGGATACTGACTGAATCCTTACTCTGGTGCTGAAAGTTCGTTGCATGAGTATTTCATTTCATTTCCAAAACGGCCTTGTGAGTGAGATGGTATCATCTTCACTTTTATGAGCAAATGGAGCCTCAGAGAGTGACTTCGCCAGGGCTCCAGCAGGTGCGTAGACACACCACCATGCTCTTTGGGCTCACGACGTGGTTGCTCACGACATGGATTTGATGCTTGTCCTTGGAAAAATTACGGATCTTGCTATGCTTTGATTTCCCATCTATACAATGGGGGAGCGCTGATAAAGATGAATGAGCCACTGCGCGGGAAGGCGTTTCATAAGCAGGGAGAGCGCTCCCGTGTGAGTGTCGCTGCTTGCATGGCCCCATTCCTCTACCAGGTCCCTCGCTTAAGTGCCCACAGTCTCTCTCAGGGACAGGTGCATGGCCGGGTGTGTTTTGTGCGGTGCCCAGCATAACCTCTGGCCTCTGTCTTCCCTTGGCTCGTCTTCAGCCTGGGCTTGGGACACTCCATGGCTCATGGCATTTTCTCCCCACCCTTTCCCCCACTTCAAATTGTAAGAGACAGTGTACTTAGAAAGTTCCAGAGATAGTAAACGTGGGCTGTAGAAGAAATGGGCTCAGGGAACAAGTTCCAGAGGCAAAAAGAAGGGCCCTGGAGCTTAGGAGAGAGAAAGGCAAAGGTAACGCTTGTGGGGAGAAGAGGGAAAAGGGAAGTGCCCGGCATTTTCTGGAAAGTTCTGCACACAACAATCCCTTGCCCTTCCTAGAAACAGCCTCAGGCCATCCTCCTCAAGGGAGCAAATGTGCATCCCAGTGAAGGGTGTGCCAACCCCGTTCTTACTCTGGCAGGTGCTGGACATGTGTGGGGGGCACATGGAGGTGTTGTGAGAAGGTTCATGGCATGGGGAAGGAGGACTTCCAATCCCACCCCCGATGCTTTGCTCACTGTGTTCATTCATTCCCTGACCGTGTGTGAATTTAGCATCTGCCACTAGGTGGGGAGAATATAATGGAGAATATGCAGACAGAGCTCTGGCTGTGGAGCTAATAATGATCTATCAGGAAGAGAGACAATAAACACTTAGAAAACACTGAATGAAGTGAGCCAAGAATGCATAGAGTGTGTATGGAAGGCTAACTTCATATAACCTTGGGGAAGTCAGGGGGTGCTTCCTGGAGGCAGGGATGTTTAATTTGAGGGCATTTACCTGGTAAGAAGAGTGGGGAGATAGGACAGGTTTCTGGGTAGTGGGTTTTGGGTGTGACCTAGAGCTCATAGAGTAAACGTCCTTGCATGAGCACTGAAAGGCATACGCTGGTGTCGGGCATAGTATTGCATTGCTGGTTTCTCTGCAATGTGTTCCAGCATCCAGGGGACAGCTTCTGGAGTCCAGAGGCAGGGTGCAGGCATTTATGTTTCATTTGATGATGTCTCTTAGGTGTGGTGTGGCTCCAAATCTAACACGTGAGGCTTGAAGAGGCGTGTTTCTGGAGTCAGCAGCTCCGGGAGTGGCTTCCTCAGTCCCGCCCTCGTGATAGTGGCAGCTCCCTTGGCAGGCTGGTGCTCAGTGTTGTCCTGGACACCGTACCTGGGAGCTTGGTCTAGAACCTGCCGCTCTAGCCCTGGCCAGGATTTTTGTACATTCTCAGGAGCCCAGATTGAATCCCTTTCTGCTTGAAATAACTGGAGGATTTCAATTTGCCTCTGGAACTTGTTTCCTTTCCACGTGTTTCCTGTGCTAGGCCCTCGAGAAGTATTTCCTTATGGTTAGGTTCCTTCCCAGGACCGGGTCAGGCTCTGGGAATACAACAATAACCAAGGCAAAGGTCATGTCGCCTCTGTCCTACTATCATGGCGATCACATTCCAGGTCAGAGTTAGCCAATAGAAATACCATGTGAGCCGCATGTATAGTTTCAAAATTTCCAGTATCTACATTTTTACAAAGTAAAAGGAAATTGGTGAAATTAACTTTAACATTTTATTTAGCCTAACATATCTAATATATTAGATCAACATGTGATGAATATAAATAATTATCAATGAGATGTTTTATCTGCTTTTTTAGACTAAGTCTTGGAAATTCATTGTTTAGTTTTTCCTTTCAGTGCATCTTGATTAAAACAACAAAATTTTCGTTGGCTATACTTCCTCTGTAATTTCATGTAACTTACAGTTGAAAAAGTAGTTTCGCATACCTGCAATATTCCAAACATACTTGAAAGTTTTTAACTAACCAAATATAGGACCCCCAATTTTCTTCTTTAATATTTGCATCCATTTTGATGAAGTTTGTTTGTCTTTTCCAGAAGAATTTATTTGACTTTGGATCAAAAGCATAACAGTTTCAAAAACACATCTGTGCAGTTAGGTAAATTCACCAACTGTTGGGTTGTATAAACTGAAAGGCAACTCAAAGTTGCTCAATGACAATGAAATGTCTTGGACTTTTTTTTTAGTCTTGAAGTAATTTACCTAACATCTATCAATTATGATGAAAGTTATTTGAATATTGAGTCATCTTAGAAAAAGATGTAAAATCATTATTATTGATTTGTATTATAAAAGTATCAGTGTCAACATAAATTCTCATCCCTGTCTAGCTATGTCACAAGTAAGCTTTTCTTACTTGAGCTAAATTTCAAATTTAGCTCATTCATAAGCAATATGATTTTGATGAGGAAACATATCACACTGACATTGTCTGTCTTTGATTGTTGAATATTCAGTAAGCATTCCCTTTGTTTCAAGAAAACATTTTTTAATATTTTTTTATTGATTTCAGAGAGGAAGGGAGGGGAGAGAAAGATAGAAATATCAATGATGAAAGAGAATCACTGATCGGCTGCCTCCTGCATGCCTCGACAGGGGATCAAGCCCACAATTGGGGCATGTGCCCTTGACCGAAATCGAACCCAGGACCCTTCAGTCTACAGGCTGACGCTCTATCCATTGAGTCAAACCATCTAGGGCTGTTTCAAGAAAATCTTGAATTGAGTTAAACATACAGTAAAGGCCAAGGACACAAGGTCATGTCCTTCATCATCTTCTTTGGAGATGATTCATACTATTTAAGTGTATATAATTAACCACTTTAACAATGCTACCCATGATGCTTTCCATAGAGTAGGGGTGTCGAACTCAATCAGAGAAGGGGCCAAAATCTAAAATCCAGCCTAAATCGCGGGCCGAATGGTTTACTGAACAGTCATAAACTGACAGTGTCATAAACTGACAGCGGAGTGCAGTGATGACAGCACGGTGCGGGCCACATTGCAAGGCTTGGCGGGCTGGATTTGGCCCGCGGGCCTTGTGTTTGACACATGTGCCATAGAGTCTGCTGTAGAAAACTAAACACCCATGTTTTCAGCATATATCATATAGTGGAATAAACAATAAAGGCAGTAGCAGCCTGGCTTGTGTGCCTCAGTGGTTGAGCATAGACCTACGAACCAGGAGGTTACGGTTCCATTCCCGGTCAGGGCACATGCCTGGTTGTGGGCTCAATCGCCAGGAGGAGGTGGACAGGAGGCAGCCAATCAATGACTCTCTCTCATCATTGCTGTTTCTATCTCTTTCTCCCTCTCCCTTCCTCTCTGAAATCAATAAAATATAAATTTATAAAAATAAAGGAAATGGCAGTTTCTTATTTGAAAGTTTCTATACATTCACATTTTTTATTTAGCATAAGCAAAACTACCACCTGTGGTGCTAGAAATAAGTTTTTCTTATCTAGCTGCTGTTCTTCACCAACAGACATGAGAGATTTTTTAATGCCTTTGCCATGCATTCGGCTTTTTTTAGGCTATGAATTGACATCTCTTTGTAAATTGGAAGTCCTTTGAGACAGAATGTGCCCAAAGTATCTTTTGGTCAGGGCAGTGACGATTATGTCACATGACTCATCTGAAGCTAAGGAAAGCCTGGTGATTTCCAGGCTTATCATTACTCTCTGCTGTTGTTAGCAAAGTATTGTGTTTTATGAGCAATTACTTGGTGGCAATGGAAGAGCATTCACTTTTTGTAAAATCACTTTTCTAGTCTTTTCCTCAGAGTTTTGAAATATTTTTATTACTTCCCATTTCTTCAGCTAAAAGGTTTTTTCTTTTGTGCAAAAATCCATGCTCTTTCATCGCTGGCTGACTTTGTAAGTGTAGATCCTGTTTACATTTACTTAAAAATATTTTTTAATAGTTAAAAGTTTTTATTAAACATTTAATTCTGTTTTTAGGCGACTAATTTCATGGATTATTTTTTAACTATCGAAAGGGAACTGCTTATCAAATTCACTATGCATTTGCTGGAAATACCTCTTAATGCTGTCCACTTTATTAACTTAAAAAAATTTTTTTACACAACAATCTACTAAGGCAAATTGCAATTACTTTTATCTGCTCTTGATTTGCTCTGCCGATCATAGGACTGGCTTCTGTACCCCTGTTTGCTTCTGCATCAATAGTTTAGCTCTATTAAAATTTTTCAATGTGTCCGTACCTTTATTAACTAGGAAATTTAATTTATAGTATAATTAAAACAAGTACAGCATTTCAATTTCATTGCCATTTATGATTTACACAGGTCTCTCTGTACCTCTTAGTGTCTGCAGATAATATCCAAATAAACACGTGACAGAGTTAATAAGTGCATAGAAAGGGAAAACATTTAAACTGAAGCAACTCATTGACATGTGATGTAACACCAGAAATGAGATGTGTCCTATGTGCATGCTACAATAACATCCATGTGATGTTAAAATGAAATGTAGTTTTTCCAGAACAATAAAGTTTCTGTGTTTCTCACTCTAGTGTGACTGTCCCTCCCTCCTGCAGACTCACCAGCCCCATGTGCTCAGTGGCCACATGTGGCCCGTGGCTCACACACTGTGCATTCTGGATCTAGATAATGTCGTGTTCTGAGTATCAGGCCACGGGATTTGACCTGCATTGGGCGAGGGGGAGGGGCACTCTGAGCTCCCACAGAGGGTGCTGGGAAGAACTCCTTGGTTTGAAAAGGTTAAGGGACAGTAACATACATAGTGGGCCTGGGGCAGGAGAGCCTGAGGACCAGGCAAGAGCAGGGACAGAATTCTGGGCTTGGGCTTACAACAGGTTGTACAGAGGCGATGGGAACACAGAGAAGGTGAAGCAAGAGCTACTTGGGCCGCTGGGTGGAAATGGAAAGAGCTGGAGGACAGAGAGCTTAGGGACCCCGGTTTGAAGTTGAGGTTAACTGGTTCCTATTCAACTGGACATTTGTTTGCATGTCTGCTCTGCGTCCGCCCTGCGTCAGTCAGTGCTGAGTAGCAAATGCTCAGCTGAGATGGAATGAAAACATTAATGACCCTGACCCTCTGAACTCAGCTCTTGGGGCAAACACTGAAGGAATGCAGACTACAGAGTAAAGCCCTAGATAAACGTGGCCTCCTCTCTCTGTCTTGAGATAGTACCAGTTCTTCTGGAAGTATCCCTGAAACACATTTTCAAGCAGGATTTTCCATCTAGATGTAGTTTTTCATGGCGTGAGTTCCAAAGGTCTGGCTGGATGCACATCAGCTACATACACGTCTGCCCTCAAGTTAAACGCTGACCATGTTTCCATTTCAGAGACAAGGCAGTTCACAAGACAAGATGTTCAGTAAGCAACCCTCCCTTCCTCCCTCCCTCTCTTTCCTCCCTCCCTCCCTCCCTCCCTCCCTCCCTCCCTCCCTCCCTCCCTCCCTCCCTCCCTCCCTCCTTCCTTCCTTCCTTCCTTCCTTCCTTCCTTCCTTCCTTCCTGTCTTTTTCCTGCCTCCCCCCCCCCCCGCCCCCTCCTGCCCCCCCCCCCCCCCCGGCCTCTCAATAACCTAAATATGCAGGTGTATTTTAAGGAAAGTCAGGAGAAAACAATAAAAATTAATGCAACCAACTGAGAGGAGCCCCCACCCCACCCCCTGGTTTCAGCCTCTCTCCAATGATTCCAGCCCTCAGGCCCTGGACTCCATGGTCAGAGCAGCATCATCCAGAATATTGGGGGACTGGAAAGAGGCTAAAGGTCACGGAGGACATGAGGGTGGCATGGGGGCTGAGTGTTGTGAGAGGCTGGAGAACTATGTATGGAGAGGCTTGGAGACACGATTAAGAGGGGGCTGCTCAGGCCTGGGAGGTGAGCAGTGGCAGGTAGTTGAGAGTAAGCCTGTGGCATTCGGAGTAGGTCTGATGGGAGAGCAGAGATGAAGAAGGTTTGGAGCAGTGGGGCAGGAGGATCAAAATTAGTTTCCAGTAAGTTAGTTGGTGACAATACAGAGACTGTGTGTGTGTGTGTGTGTGTGTGTGTGTGTGTGAGTTGGGGGTGGAGGTGGGAGAACTCAAAGACAGGAAGAAGATGAGGGTCAGGCAGAGGGGAGATACTAAGGACCGTTTAAAAGTAGAATCAGTCAAAGTCCATCACCTGAGAAAGAGAGAGGTGTTTTTATTAATCTACGTATTCCTAGTTTTCTAGCACAGTATCAGGCTTGCCTTCCTTCGCACCTTCATTCGTTTATGCATCCATCCAAGAAGTACTAATTCGAGCTTATTGCGAGCCAGGCATGTGCTGAGCTTGGATCACTGACAGATGCCACCTTCTTATGGGGGTGGGAATAGACTGTAAACCAATAAGCAAACAGAAATAGTGGTGATTTTCAATTCTGTTAGTAAAACAAGGGAATTGACTGGATTAGGAGTGGAGGTGGGAGGGTGGCTTCCAATTCCATGGGGCTGAGACTTGTAGCCATGGAGCTGCCAAGAACCCTCCCCAACTATCCCTAACCCCCCTCCCTCTGGCCATTGTTGCTGTCCATCCTGAGGAAACACACTCTGGGCAAAGCCAGGCCTCGTTTTCATTTCACTTACTTTTAAAAGTGGAAGTATGGCTTAAAGTAAAATGAAGCAAAAATCTCAAGGGCATGATTTGGTTAATTTTTATACTTAAAAAATATATATATTGCCTTTTTACAGAGAGGAAGGGAGAGGGATAGAGAGTAGAAACATTGATGAGAGAGAATCATCGATCAGCTGCCTCTTACACACCCCCTACTGGGGATATGCCCATAACCAAGGTACATGCCCTTGGTGGGAATCGAACCCAAGACCCTTCAGTCTGCAGGCCGATGCTCTATCCATTGAGCCAAACTGGTCAGGGGTATATACTTTACTTTAAATTTTTTTTTTTTTTTTTTTTTTTTACATATTTCATATGTACAAGTCACCAACACCCAGATTATAGCTAGACCATTTCTAGGTTCCTAAAAAGTCCTCTTAAGGTTTTCCTAGTCAATATCTAAAAGTAACCTCTTCTTATCTCCATCATCATCAAAATTGCTGGTTCTTTATTTTGCGCAAATGGAATCCGTTAGTATGTGCTTTTGTTTTTTGCATCTGGATTCTTTCACTCAACATTGTACCTATGAGACTCAGTACTGGCTCATGGGTTGATGAGGTCACCCTTGCTGCCAGCCTACCAACGAGGTCCATTCCTTTCCTCACCAGCCTACGCATTGCAAACTTGTGGCTTTTAAAGTCCCCAACGGAGACACTTACATCCACTGTTTGGATTGCTGCGATGAATTAATCTAGCTCTAATAAAGTGTTCCTTTTCTTCATTATTATTTCTCAGCCTTCAGTGTAGCTGGGAAAACTCATAAAACTGATTCTAATTAGTTGTATGCTGGAAATTGTGTCTGGGAGAAGAGTATTAAAAATGGCAGATAATTTCCTCCCAAGTCCTAATTCCTAAATTCTGCTGTGTGCAGTGATTCCCACCCGCCTTGTTTCAGCCTGAACTTCCCTGTAAAATTGATCACAATGTGACCTCCTGGTACAGTTGTGGCTTTTCTATGTGTGATTGAAACTCTTTCACAACTGCTGGGCGACCTCAGCTCTCCTTGGTCCACAGCATCACTTGGGATGATGCCCTCCTGCTTCTTTCTACTCATTCCTTTCTCACCTGATTCTATTGACACACAGATTCATTTCCACCTGACGAGTCAACTTCGCTCAGATGCACATTCCCCTCAACTCTTTTTTCCTGCCAACTTTCCCGTTCCAACCCTCTTTTCCTTTTTCTGTATTTTTGCATGGGTTCAGACTATAGCTTAAAAAAATTAGTGGCCGTTAGTTAGTACACTGTTAAATGTACAGATGTACTGAGCAGATAGTAAGTATATAGGGTTCAATATACCCACCCCACCTCCACCCCCACACTGGCCCCTACTATTAACACCCTGCAGTAGCGCAGGACATTTGTTACAGCTCATGAGCCATACTGGTACATTATCAGCATAATTCCTAATTTAAAGTTCACTCGTTGTGTTGTGCACTGCTATGGGTTTTGACAAATGCTGTAGGACATGTATCTGCCATTGCAGTCTCCTAAGAATAGCTGCATTACCCTAACAAGCCCCTCACATGAGAGCTTGATGAGGCTGTTTTCCACCTGCCACTTAGTCTCCATCTGACATACTCTATAGTTTTAATTATCTTTTTTTTTTGTCTATTGTCTGTCTTCCCCTCACCCCAGCCCATTTTAGATTGTGATCTCCATGAACGAGATTTATCCACTTTGTTTATTGTTGTATGCCCAGCTCCTAGACCATTGCGTGCCATATTGTAGGCACTCAGATATTTGTTGAATAAATAAACAATTGAATGGATGGGTGGATGTCTTAGTGGCCATTTAGATCTGAGTGATTTGTTAATCTGTGTGCTCTCTTGGTTAGCTGTTGAAAGTATTGCCACGCAATGTATTAGAATGAACCCAAAGCTTTATGGATTCCTGCCTCTCTGAAAAGGCCAGCCGGCCCTGGTTTGGGAGGAGGGCTCTGGTCAGGCGGTTAATCATACTGACAGGTGCTGGCCACTCTGGAGAGAACTCCAGGGGACCCATATGATGTTTTGCTCTGAGCCTTATCCACTAGACCAGTGATCGGCAAACTCATTAGTCAACAGAGCCAAATATCAACAGTACAAGGATTGAAATTTCTTTGGAGAGCTAAATTTTTTAAACTTAAACTTTTTCTAACACCACTTCTTCAAAATAGACTCACCCAGGCCGTGGTATTTTGTGGAAGAGCCACACTCAAGGGGCCAAAGAGCCGCATGTGGCTCGTGAGCCGCACTGCACTAGACTAGTGTTTCTCAACCATCCTTTTTCATTGTTGTCTCTTTAAGGAGCCTTGTTAGACACTTTTGCCCAAATACTTGTCCCTCTTATGAAATTTTAACTTAAGACTGGCTAATTAGCCTCAGTGTTTAAGCCACAGATGATATAGTTTATACCTGTTTACATATTATAATGCATGTCTATGCTTTATATGTAAAGAACAAAGAGTTGTTGTTTTTTGACCCTTTGGGGATGCTGTCACCCCCTTTATGAATGCAAGCTCTCAGTATTCTTACTGATGACTTAGAAAGAAGGAGAAGGACAGCGTGCTGATGAAGCAACATTGAACAGGAGGGAGGCTATGACAGATGACAGAATCAGATTCAAAACTATTTGGAATCATTAGATTCTCTCACCAATCAGTTTCAAAAACAAACTCTTTCACCCAGGCTCAAAAACTCACTTGCACGGACAGGCTAGGGAAACCAGCCTGATGGGCTGTGCTAATTGAATGGGAGCTTCTGTTTCTTGGAAAGTGGCGGATTCATGGTGTTCCATGTGGACACGCTGCCTGTGGAGAAGCCTGTTCTCTTCTGGGAATGGTGTTTAAAAGGGATTCTCCCAAGGTTGAGGTTGCCCAGAGGCGGGGCCCTGAGACGTCTGGAAATTGTGGCCAAGAAGACAGAGAGCTCTCCAGACAGGAGAAGGGACATGCTAGTGAGTCCCAAGTGCTCCAGGTACTGCAGTTTGGAGCAGGAAGTTGACTTCACTGTCATATTCCCATAGAGCATGGCAAGGGCTGAACTGTGTCCCCCCCAAAGACATTCAAGTCCTAACTTCCACTGCCTGTAAATGTGGCCTTCTTTGGAAATAGGGTCTTTGCAGATGATCAAGTTAAGATGAGGTTGTTAGAGTGAACCCTGGTCCAGTATCACCAGTGTCCTCATAAAAGAAGGAAATTCACACACCAAGCTAGACAGCCTGGAGGGAAGGTGCTGTGAAGACACAGGGAGAATGTGGCCATCTATAGAGAATGCCCGAGACCTCCCAGAAACTAGGAAGGAAGCATGGAACAGATTCTCTCCCCAAACTCTCCAGAGGAACTGACCTTGGACTTCTAGCCTCTAGATCTGTGAGACAATAAACAGTTTGTGGTCCTTCATCACAGCCCTGGCAAATGAATACAGGGCATAAGTAGGGTCAAAGGGTAGGAGCTTTAGGAAGTAGCCTATAGTTTATTTTTTTTTAATTTCTTTGTTGATTAACGTGCTACATATGTGTCCTTATTCCCCCATTAACCCCCACTCATGCCCTTACCCCTCTGTTGTCTGTGTCCATTGGTTAGGCTTATATGCACGCATACAAGTCCTTTGGTTTATCTCTCCCCTTTACCCCACCCTCCCCTACCTTCCCTCTGAGGTTTGATGGTCTGATCGATGTTTCTCTGTCTCTGGATCTGTCTTTGTTCATCAGTTTATGTTGTTCATTATATTCCATAAATGAGTGAGATCATGTGATATTTATCTTTCTCTGCCTAGCTTATTTCACTTAGCATAATGCTCTCCAGTTCCATCCATGCTGTTGCAAATGGTAGGAATACCTTCTTTTGTAGCACAGCATAGTATTCCATTGTGTAGATGCACCACAGCTTTTGGAAACATCCTAAGTGCCCCTTAGCAGATGAGTGGATTAAAAAGAAGCCTTTAATTTTAATGAATGCTGGAGCGGGGAGGGGGAAAAGGGAGTGGGGGGGAGGAGATCATACAGCTCACTCCTTCATCCTCAGCAGGGGCCCAGAAACTGGTATTACTGGCACCTCCATTTCCGTCACTAGGACAGGGAGGCTCCCTGAGAGAATGCCACTTGCTCACACTAGTCAATGTCAGAGCCAGGTTTCAAATTTATGTTGGTTCGATTTCAAAGTCCGTATCTTTTCTACAAAGCCCCGCCAAGTCTGGGAGACAGTGGAACAGAGTGTACCATGAGGATGGGCTGGGGCTACTCAAGGTGAAGTGCTGACACTGGTCCAGGGAGGTGTGAGATGGGTGTCGGGCACATGACTGGGGCGGGAAAGGCCACCAAGCTTTCTGAGCGCCTCGCTGCTGGTGCCTTGGTGTTGACATGTGTCTTCTTGGTTCTCACGGCAGCCCTCTGAGATTAAGGTAGTAATTTCCCCATTTTGCAAACGAGAAAGTCTAGACACAGAGAATTGCACAATTTCCCCAAAGTTAATGGCCCCTGAGTAGAGAAACAGGGCTGGTCTACTGGTGCGCAAAGTCCTGCCCTCTCTCGGCCCCTTCCCCTCCCGTGGCAGTGGGCTGGGTGATAGGGCCCCGGTCATCCTCTCAACGCTAAGTCTCAGACTCGCCCCAGGGGCTCTGTGCTATGATTTAGAATAAATATGTCTCTGCCCAAAGGAATGTTTGCTTATCTTTCTCAATCGGGACAGCCAAGTTCCCGATGCCCAGATGTCTCGCTCCTTGGTGTGCTCTGCTGAGTTCCAGCAGAGAGCCTTTCACCTGTAGCCTTCTTAAACACTCAGGCTAATTAGCCAGCCTTAAGGCTGTGGCTTGGGACCCAGACTCCCTGGGTTTGAAGCCTAGCTCTGCCCATCACAGCTGTGTGTCCTTGGGCACGTTGCTTAACCTCTCTGTGCCTTAGTCTCCTCTCCTCCCCTGGGAGATGATGTATACTACATTGACAGTACCTGTGCCATAGAGGTCATGTGTGGATCAGTACATTCTCCCGTGTAAACCGGTTGGTATAGTTTCTGGCATGTGCCGGCCATTCGGCCCTAGCTGTTCCCTTATTATTTTCTTTGTGCGTGACTCAGTTGCCCCATGATTTAGGCTCAGTTCAAAGGATTGCGTTAAACAGCAGCAATAAGGCAGGTAAACTGAAAGCATGGGGATGGTGGGGGAATGCAAAAAAACCCCCAAAAAAACACCTTGTTAGTAGTGGAGGGCACTTCCAGTAGAGTCGGAATTCACATAAAATGAAATCGCTCTTGTTTATTTTCTCCCTGCGGAGTGTTTTGTCTGGGGCTTTCCAGAGGCACTTACAGTAATTTGCAGTTCCAGTTGGTGGTAGAGCCTTAAAGGACTATTGTCTTCTGCTGCCTGATTTGTAAGGAAAACATCCCCCAGCATGACAGGACCCTTTGTGCCTTTTATTTGTGTTGCCTCTTTGGCTCAGCCAGCAACATTTAATTTGATGTAAAGATCCAGAAGGACCTCAACACTGGCGGGGAGAATTACAGGATTCCAGCCGGTCTTGGCAGGAGGAGCGGGCCGGATCACAGAGCTGCTTTCTCAGTCTCAGGAAAGAGCTGTTATCATTCTGGAGTTCCCTCTGGCCATCCTGCTTTTCCTCACTTTGCATCAGCCTGGGGCCACCAAGAATAAGCTACAGCATTGAGCCCTGGCTTTGCCATCTAAAAGAATCACTTGACCCAGTGATGTTCCCATGTGGGCTTTCCCCCTCCTCTAAGGGAGGGTGATGGGAAGGGGTAGGGGAGGGAGAAGATGCAGGGCAGCCAACTGAGAGCAGAGTGCTTTGGAGACCAAGGCAGGCAGGTACTCACATCAGCACTGGAGGGAGAATCGAAAGATCCGGCCACCCATTGTGTTATTTTGGGCAAATGGCATTGATGGTCCTCATCTATAAAACAGGTGAGTTGGATTGGACCAATTTCTTTCTCCCACAGCAGAATGCTTTCTTCAAGCAAAATCTTGCACATAAGCCCAACATGGAAATCAGAGAGCAGCCCCGCCTCCTTTCTCCACGCTGTGTGTGTGTGTGTGTGTGTGTGTGTGTGCGCGTGTGTGTGTGTGTGTGTCTGGAGCCACATATCCACCCCTTATCTTTTCTCACCACTCCCCACTTGCCAGGAACCTCAAGGCATCCACAAAGCATAGTTGCAAAACAACCCAAAGCTAGTGATCTCACAGGTTCCTTCCGGTTGGGAAATACCTGTGTCTAATCTTGGGGGCCGTAGGAAGGACCCCCTCCTGAAATTTTATCATGAGCAGTTTATTTTTCTGTTGCCTTTTTCTTGGTCCTCCTTTAAGCAAATTCATTTGGAAAAGGCAGTGTTAAGTCACTAACACTTTAGTATGAATCAGTGCAGTTTATTGGCCTGTTAGTGTCTTCAGGGTAGTCTTTCACAGGCACTCACTCTGTGCCAGGGGCCCTGCTAGACCTGGGGATACAGGTCCGGAAAGGGACCACCAAGCAGAAACTCCCAGTTATGACACTGGCTGAGTCCTAGGGGTTAAAAGCATGGTTAGGAAGAGGTCAGCCCAGGGACCCTGGGTGGGGAAGGTACCTCTGGGAAGATAAAGGAATGGCTTCTATGAAGAAGGGACACTTGAACGGAGTCTTAATGTGTTAGTAGGAATCAACCAGGTAGAGATGGAGATGGAGAGAGCAGACCCCAGCTCAAGGACCATCATCTTATGTAAAGGCTGGGAGATCTGAAGCCTGAAAGTCTCAAACACCCTTCCCTTGGTTCTAGGGGCAAAATTCCAGAATCTAACGCCTCTTTCTGGTAGGTTGAGGGTGAAGATAACAAAGGGGAAGGTTTAGTTTTGCTTCCCGGTGAGCCTATCACAATAAAACAAAGAGTGTAAGTGTCTGTCTACACTCTTACATGTATAGAATCTCTTTCAAACCCTGGAAGAGCCCTGGGAGATGTTCCATTCACAGATCAGAACCTCTTAGAGACTAATAGGCAAGCTGGTCAGTGTCTTAGGCATATGTCTGCAGGTGTAGGTAACACCACAGCTCAGCCCTTTGCATCATGTCACTCTGACTTACTTCTGTTCTCTTAGGAGAAGAGAGGGAAATAGGAGAGAGATGGAGAAGAGACAGGATTTAAGACGATAAAAGGTTGCTTGAGGATTCAGAGGAAGCATAAGAGGAGATGGGCCTTCAGCCTGCCAGGACCCTCCTGGGCTCTGTGCACCTGCCCTCGGCTCAGATCTGGCTCAGCTCTGAGACGGGATCCATGCGATCTTCCTTGTGGCCACACTGCAAACCCTACTGGCTCTGGCTGCTCTCCTACATTTTTTGGACCTCTCTATATTCTGTCCACAGCCCCCTTCACCATTGGCACCAGACAGGGCGATTTTATTGGCAAGATCCAGAAGCTGACAAGCCAGGCAGCCACAGGGCTGGCACAGACTAGCCACGGGATGAATATCATCGCTGAAACTGAGCAATCCAGCCACTGATGAGGTGGTAACACACACAGGGCATAGCCCTGAGGTACCAGATTAACACACCAAACACATTGGGCAGCAGCAGGCTACGTGGCAGGTCAGAGATTGAGTTCTCTCCCCTGTTTTGTGGGGTCTCCTAGACAGCTCCTCTCTGCACCTCATTCTTCCCACTCATGAAAGCAGGGGCCCTGTTATTCCTAAGGCACCTGCCCGCTCCGCCTAGCCCTCACCCCACAAATCGCCCCATTGAATTCAGCTGTCAGTGGATTCCATCATGCACGGGTCATGCTGCAGGTTAATTTGTGCGAGGAGAGTCACATGCTCAGATAGGGTGGGCCAAGGCCATTAATTCCAAGCCACAGCAGGCCACACATTAGGATCTGGGTGTTTCTCCTGCCCGGGAGGCTGGACTCACTGTGGCCAGTGTAGTGATGATGTGTAACCTTTGGGTGTCCATTTCATTTTCCTGATGGAGCCGGTGGCCTTGCCGGGCACAGCTAGCCCAGTGGTGCCCCTGCCGGTCCTGGCTCCCCTTTTGGATCAGTTATAATTAGCCACGCTTATTGCCCTTTAGTTGAACTTCCCATGAGAGAAATTCCATGATGTGCCTGATGGGTGGGAAAGGGCAGGAAAGCAGGTCACTGAGGCCAGTCGTTTGGGCCTTCTCCCGTCTCTGCTCACAGGTACAGTGATGGAGACACGGGTGGGCACCGTGTGTGTAATGTGGGTGCTTTTATCAGCTCCTCGGGCGGAAGCCCTGCCTCTGCCACCTGCTGTGTGTGACCTGGAGTCCTCAGCCTCGTCTCTTGCCTGAACACGGGAAATTGTGAAGCCTCCCCAGGGTTTCAGCACTGTGCTCAGGAAACAGATTAACCCAATGCATGTCCTATGCTCTGGAAGTCACAGGAAATAGTTCCTGGAGACTGTGTTTCCTTCCAGGGTCTCTCCCAAGGCAGGCTGTCCCATGGAGGCGAACAGGAGATACTCTGGGGGTGCCAACCCTCCACCGTCCTGCACAGGGGCTCCCTGAGCGGTAGCCGTGATGGAAACTTCTTTAAATTTATTCTTTAAACTGAGGTATCACTTACGTAAAATGCACCCATGGGACCACCACCACGATCAAAATGATGACGTGACTATGTCCCAGGCAGGAGGTTCCTCTCAAGGTCATCTCTTTTCTGACTTCTATTACAATGACTTGGTTTTACCTATTCTTTTTTTTTTTTTTTTTTTTTAAATAGATTTTTATTGTTTTTTTGTGTTTGTTTTTTTTTTACAGAGAGGAAGAGAAGGAATAGAGTTAGAAACATTGATGAGAGAGAAACATCGATCAGCTGCCTCTTGCACACCCCCTACTGGGGATGTGACCGCAACCAAGATACATGCCCTTAACTGGAATCGAACCTGGGACCTTTCAGTCCACAGGCCGACACCCTATCCACTGAGCCAAACCGGTTCATAACCAGTAGAAAGGTAGTCAAGAATTAGAAAGAAAAGAGTTTTCAGTATTTATTACCTGTCTATACTAATAAAAGGGTAATATGCTACTTAGACAGAGAGACCTTCCAGGAGACTGGCCGGGGAGGGCAGTTGGGGGTGAGCAGGCTGGCAGGTAGAGTGGTTAGGGGCAATCGGGAGTTAGGAGCCAGTGGTCCTGGATTGCAAGAGGGATCCCAGATTAGAGAGGGTGCAGGCCATGCTGAAGGACACCCCTCCCTCCATTCATGAATTTCATGCACCGGGTCACTAGTTTTAAATATAATTTACTTCATTGTAAGTTCACATAATTTATTTTTTAGCAAAGGCTGTATTTAACAAGTGCCTTGTGAAATTCCTGAAAACATAACAGTAACTTTCCCTGAGCCATTATGAGTTGAATCACTCACTGTGTACTAATCTTTCTTTCAATCAACATAATGTCTGTGGGTTTTGTTTGTTATTCTGTGATTCACTAATTTGTCTTCGTTTTTCTTTTTTTTGGTAAGGCTGTATAGCATTCTATTGCATAGATATGCTGGAATTTATTTACTCTTTTTTTTTTTATAATGGCCATTGGATTATTTCCTGTCTCTCCCCCCCTCCCCCCTCCCCACCAATTAGTAAAGCTGCTATGATCATTCATGCACATGTATTTTAGGGGACATATCCACTCATTTCTCTTAGACATATACTTAGGAGTGGATTTGCTGGATCTCAGATAGGCATATGTTTGTCTTAGTAGATGAGCCAAGTATTGTAGTTTTACCCCATGGTTGAACCAGCTTACCTTTTTATCTGCAATGTTTGAGAGTTCATCACTCCACTTCCTTGATAGTACTTGGTACTGTCAGTCTTGAAAATTTTAGCCATTCTGCCCTGGCTGGTGTGGCTCCGTTGGTTGGAGTGTTCTCCAGTACACCAAAAGGTGCCAGGTTCAATTCCCAGTCAGGGCATGTACAGGAGGCAACTGATCGATGTTTCTCTCTTTCCCTTCCTCTCTCTAAAATCAATTAAAAAAAATAACATAGCCATTCTGGTAAATGTGTAGGGATTATGTCATAATAATTTTAACTTGCATTCCCCTGATGAGTGATGATACTAGCTGTGGTTGGGTTTGAATGTTATTTTTTCCCTCTGTTCCAGGGGCATTACATGCAGTTTTAGAATTTGTTCCTGAGGTTATTGGTGATCTTGTTTAGCTTTGCCAGTTGTACAGGCTGCTATTGTTTTATTTTGCTTTCCTTAGAGGCCAAGCTAATCTCTGTATCCTTCTGATTTTAGTAGTATGTGTGCTGATAAAGCCAGCACTGCTAACTGTTACTCTGAGATTTAGGTTCATTCTAAGGAAAGTGAACATTAGACACTTGTTAACACCTTGTCTATTACCAAGGGGTTATTTGTGACCAGAGTGACAGATCTCCAAGGTCAACCTAGGGTGACTCCTATGAAGCCTAGGATGTTCCTCAGGATGTTACTGACAGGCAACCCCAGGCCCTAGGAGGCACAAAGGGTTGAGAACCAGAAGATCTGAGATCCAGGTTCTACTTCTGCTCCCCCCCCCCCCCCCCCCCGCCCCGGCTTTTGTTTTAGCCACGTGACTTTGGGAGGTCATATAACCTCTGGATTCTCAATTTTCTCTTGAGTTGAATGTGATAAGAGCTGTTGAGGGGCTCCAAAGAGCCTTGGAGGAGAAACTATAAAACAGTGGATAGTATTAATTCCAATGCCAGTTCTCTGAGGTCAGCAGGAGAGAGACGGTGATCCCCTAGAGGACACTGGACCCAGTTCTCAGAACTTATTCACGGAAGCACACCTGGGAGAGTCTTAGCTGGGCTCTGTGTACTGAGCCCTCATCTCCTCATTAGTTCTAAGCCCTAACTGTGGGAGTTACCAAGGCCAGGCCAGGTTATTTTCTAAGATGGTGCTGCCTAGAAGCCTCAGACCTCTAGAAAGTCCATTCAAGGGACAAGCAAAATGGTGTGACGTTGTACCCCCAGAGAGTCAGGGTGTCCGAGAACCATGAGAGGAAAAGACGAACAGAGCACGCTGTGCCCTGCAGGGGGAGATTCACGCTGGTGGATTCATTCCGGCAAGCACTCAACAATAGGGGAAAGTTTGACATATTTTTAAATTCTAAAAATCATGAATTCTAATGGAGGGAAATCTTGGGAACAGATGAAAGTATAAAGTGGAAGAAAAAAATTATCCATACTTCCATCTCCTCAAGTCATTGTTAATATTGTACATGTACACATTTCCCCCATTTACCATTATAATATCAAATTCATAACTCTTTAATATTACATTTTAATGGTTACATTGAATCCCATTTTGCAGACTTATTAAAATTTATTTAACCACCAATTGGTGTCCTTTTTCTGACCTCCACTTAAGATTGTCTGGATACTTTAAGATTTACCGATCTTCCACAGTTTATTGTGCCACAGGAAGAAGGTGCCAGGAATTGCGCAGTCAGCACTTTTTGAGCACTAAATCTCCCACCACTAACAGGACTGTCTGGCTAACAGTTGTTTATGGACAAAGAAGTGACTCTGAAAGTAAACAGGGGAGAAACAAAGTCCCACAGTGGAACTTTAAATTTCTAACTTATATAATAACTAGGGGCCCAGTGCATGAATTCTTGCACCTTAAAAGGAACTGTGGGCCACACGAGGCTGTGGTAGGCACAGGGGTGGGACTCTGCCCATCCTCTGTGCCCCTTCATGGCCCCTCCCACTGCAGCCCCAGGTCACCTGTCTGTCAGCAGCCCAGCTTCTGCTGCCACTGCTCCCACACACTGTGCCTGCACTGCTCACACTTGCTGAAGACACGGAGCAATTGGGGCCAGTGCCAGAAGCAGGTGGGAGTGGCAGCTGCTGCCCTGATCACCCCTTAGGAACAGGGGGAGGTGGAGAAGACCTCAGGGGCGTTTGGGGCTGGCAGCCACTGCTTGCACCTGTTGATGGCACCGGGCACCAACAGTGGGTGCGAGCAGCAGCTCCAGTACCAGCAGCAGGTTCAACAGGGCTATCGCTGGCAGTGGGTGGGAGAGGTGTCTGCCGACCTCAATCTCCCCTTGGGAGCAGGGGGAGGTGGAGAAACCCTGAGGGGTGATTGGGGCCGGGAGCTGCTTGCTTCTGCTGATGGTACTTAGAGATTGGGGCCAGCGCTGGGCACCGGCATTGGATGTGAGTGGCAGCTCTGGTGCTGGCAGAGGGTGCAAGGGCCAGGTGGAACTGCAGAACACGGTAGTAAAGAATTTTCAGTAACCACCAGAGGCTCACCCCAATGACAGTGACTGGCATCCCCCCTGTTACACCATTCTGCTGTGGCTGATGCCTGCCATACTCTGCGCACGCCTCCTGGTGGTCAGTGCATGTCATATGGACTGGTTGTTTGGTTATTCGGTTGTTCCGCCATTTGGTCTATTTGTACACTACCTTTTTATTATATAGGAAAAGCGGCCTAGTACATGAAATTTGTGCATGGGGCGGGGGTCCCCTCAGCCCAGCCTGCACCCTTTTCAATCTGGGACATCCCTCTCACAATCCTGGACCACTGTCTCCTAATTGTTCATCTGCCTGCCTGCCTGGTTGCCCCTAATTGCCCCTCCTGCTGGCCTGATTGCCCTTCACTGCCTCTTCATTCCAGCCTGATTGCCCCTAACTGCCCTCACTGCCGGTCATGTCACCCCTCACTGTCCCTTTTCCCCCCGCCAGCCTAATTGCCCCCAACTGTCCCCTTGGCTGGCCTGGTTGCCCCCAATTGCTCCCTCTCCCCCCACTGGCCTGGTTGCCCCCAACTGCTCCCCTCTGCTGGCCTGGTTGTCCCCACTCAGCGTGCTTGTTCGGTTGTTTGGTCATCCCTTACTAAGCCCCTGCTGACCTGGTCACCCCACGCAGCCTTCTTGTTCAGTCGTTTGGTTGTTCCTCACTAACTCTCCTGCTGGCCTGGTTGTAGGCAGCCACCCTTGTGAGGGCGTGACAGTCAATTTGCATATTATCTCTTTATTATATAGGATATTAACTCATTATTCCTTTATTATTCAATTATCTCTCATTCATTCACCATTTCATATTTTTTAAAGCCAGACAGACTTGTTTTCTTGACTCAACTCTGCCACTTATCAGCTGAGGGACATTTATTTGGCCTCTGGCTTCTCTTCTATAAAGTGGGTAACAGTGCCTCTCAAGGTTGTTATGAGAATTAAAACTAATGAAATACACAGGGCACTTTTCCCCACCTTACTGCCTTTTTTTTATTGGTTGAGTACCATGATGAGCTCCAGTGAATTATCCACACAGAGGCCTATAAAGTTGGTTTTGTTGATGAGTGGAGGAAGATAGAGAAGGTAGCTGAGGGAAAGTAGGGTCATTTGTAAGATCAGAGCTGGAACATGAAGAACACAGGTCTTTGTTCCTTCCAATGACCCCTTGTAGATCATTTGTCTCATGAAGTTCAGAAGTCCATGCAAATGTCAGACTCCTCACGGTGCTCTCGTGTGGAGAGGTCAAACATAATAGGAACTGCAGAGCTGCACTTAACAAAATGACACTTAAGATTTCCAATTTTTCCCCCTATAACTTTCCCAATGTCTCTTAACTTCAAGAGTTTTCATTTTGTCTACCTATTACTTTCTGATGCCTTCTAGTATTTTTCTCTAGGAATGAAGGAAGAAGCCCATTTGAAGTCTCCAACACTAACAGATGTCACCTCACTGACTTCCATGGGCCATTAGGCAGCCAATCAGCAGCATTTATATCCTTGCTACCAGCAGGATATGGAATATGGGGGCAGGAGGAACCATTCTCTCCCGCTGGTCTGACATCCATTAATATGTTAGAAACACAGGAGGCACTGCTAACTGCAGCTCCCATCTGAGGCACAGACTTCCTGGAAAGATTCATGTTCTCTTCAATATGAAAAAAGATAAAAATAAAAAATAAAAACCCAAGCCACCTAGCACTTCCAGGAAAGAAGCCAAGGTGTGCCTGTCCTCCTTGTCCCCTGCTCCTCCTATCCTGGTGCTCTGTTTGAAGAAGGATTTCTCCATTTCTACACTGAATAATACTCCATTGGCAACACATGGCAGTGATTGAATTTCCTTTGTTTGTGGATCCTTTGGACAACCTGAGACACGGGAGAAACTGATACCCTGTAACCTCCATTACCTTCTTCACAGAGAAGTCAAGACTTTAATGTAGCCCACTCTCAATCCACTGCCATTTGGGCTTGGCGCTGGGCCCTGCACTGAGCCTGTTCCTGCCAAGATCGCAATGTCAGTAGAACCATAGGTCACTCTTCGATCCTCCTCCTACCTGACCTCCCTCTGGCCTTTGGTGCCTTTGATCACTCCCTTCCTCCTGAAAGCTTCCACTCCTTAGGCTTCCTGGTCAGCAAACCTTCCTCCTTCCTCTTACTTCTTGGCAGATCCTTCTCATTTTGCTTTGTGAGTTGCTCTTTTCTCTGCCCATCCCATAAATCCCTGGTTTTTGAACTTTTTTTGTAGCAGAATCTTTTTTTTTTTTTTTTAACAAATGAAATTTTATGTATATCTAAGCCCAATATATAAACCAGAATCAGTCCTAGCTGATTTGGTTCAGTGGATAGAGCGTCAGCCTGTGGACCAAAGGGTCCAGGTTCGATTCTCGTCAAGGGCACAAGCCTCGGTTGCAGACTACTCTCCTATCTGAGCCCTGGTCAGGGCTCCTGCAGGAGGCTAACAAACGATGTGTTTCTCTCACATCGGTATATCTCTCTGTCTTTCCCTCTCTTTTCCACTTTCTAAAAATCAATGGAAAAATGTCCTTTGATGAGAATTGCAAACAAACAAAACAAAAGATAAAATTAAAGCAAAAACAACAAAAATAAATAATACATTCTTTAAAATATCCCCCCCAAAACAGAATCACAACTGAAATGCAGCTGGTGATGGTTCGTGGAGAAGCACTTTCCCGGTCCTTGCTCCTCTTCTAGAAGCCCAGGGACACTCTCCAGCCCTGGGGTTCTGAGAAGCACAGTTGGCGAAGCACAACCTTCACGCTGAGGTTGTTCAGGGCTCTGACATGGCCTCTTCACAGCTCCCTCCACTCACTCTCCCTGGATGGTCTCATCCTTCCTAGGAGTGACAATGACGATCCTTTCTCCAACTGGGGTGTGTGTGGAGGGCAATAAACAATACTCTTTTCTTCCCCCAATGCTTCCTTCAAGCAGTTAAGAAGTGATGTTAAGGAGACAGCAAAGAGTCAGTTTAATTACTGACAAGGCGATTAGAGAGTGTGGCCTTAAATCTGTAGCCAAATAGGCTTGCTGCTCTTCTCAAAGTCAACCCACCCACTGGATCCGGGCTACAGTGTTGTTTTTTTTGTTTGTTTTTTTACAGTGGGCTTTTGCAAGTGTTTCTGCCTGGCTGGGAACAGTCCAGAATGCAAATTCCTCCAGAAAGCTTAGTGCGCTAAAGAAACTTGAAGGGACAATCTTTTTTTAATATATATAATATATTTTTATTGATTTCAGAGAGGAAGGGTGGGGACTGAGACCAGGCATGTTTCCTCCCCCCAGAAAGGTGTTCTACTCCCCAGGCTGTTTGGAAGTCTGTGGAGAGCTCAGGCATGAGATGGATGGCGGCCAGTGATGCCGCCATCGCTCTCTATGGAACAATTCTGCCCATTCAAGAGCTCTCTCTCGTCCTGCATAAGCCCCCAATGTCCCACCCAGACACCTTTCTAGGGAAAAGATGCTTCTGAACATCTGCATCTAGAGCATATCTCTGTCTTTACATCCTGAAAGTGCTTTGGGCACGGTGTCGATACACACTTTATAGGGAGCTTTCTAGAGAGGCAAATGCTTTTGGAAGGAATCGAGTGTTGGTTACACTTTGGTGCACTGAGAACTTATCTCAGGGTTGTTCACGTTTCAGAAAAGTAACTCACTTACCACTTTGACTCCTGTAGTATTTTCATCACCAATACAGCATGATTATTGTCCTTACTGTAGTGGCCAGTATCTGTGGCGGTTGTATTCACTGTGTTTCCATCAACAGATACAAACATCTGATGACTCCTTATTTGGCTTCTAGTAAACTTGCGCTCAAATATTTACATACTGAAGTAATTATTACACATTTTTAAATTATAATTTTAATAATTATTAAAACAGAAATATTTGCATATTCACACAATTATTAAAAATCACCCTCTTTTTCTCCCTTACATGACAGGTAGGGTAGTATAATAATTTTTAAAGTATTATTTGTTAGGTAGGTTATATTACCTGTGCATTCCATTTCAAGATAGTAAAAGCAGTATAACAAAATATTTCTTTTTTTTTTTTTAATATATTTTATTGATTTTGTACAGAGAGGAAGGGAGAGAGATAGAGAGCTAGAAACATCGATGAGAGATTCATCTACCAGCTGCCTCTTGCACACCCCCTACTGGGGATGTGCCCGCAACCAAGGTTCATGCCCTTGACCGGAATCGAACCCGGGACCTTTAGGTCCCCAAGCCGAAGCTCTATCCATTGAGCCAAACCGGTCTCCGCTAACAAAATATTTCTGATGAAAACAAGGCATTGGATCTAAAGCTGTCCTAATGGAGGACCCTCACAGAACCATGAGGTCCAAAAAGTGGAGTCCTCACCTTCAGGGTGATCTTTAACAATTCAGATGCCTGGATTCCCTCCCTGGCCTGCGGAATCAAACCCCAGGAGAAAGACCAGGCTTCTTCCCATGCCTAGTGGCCCCTCTATCATGTGTCCTCTGCCTGCTTCACCGTCCTACCCTCCAGGCCGGCTCATATGCAGGCAGTTCCCTGCAGGTACCATAGGGCCTCTCTCCTCCCAGACCTTGTACTTCCTACCCCTCCCTTACTTCTCCGAGAAGCATCCCTGCCACCCCAGTGTGACATAGAACCCCTCTTCTGGGCTCCGCCAGCACTTCTCACCCGCCTTGGTTTCTGTTTGTTGCCTCTGCCCCTGACCTTAGGTTCTGCCAGGGGGAAGACGTTCTATTACACTGGATCTGTAGTCTCAGAGCCTGGCCCAGGTTCAAGCCCACAGATATATCCCTTTTCTTGATGCCCTGGACAGGGAATGGATATACATCTTCACACCAAATAAGCAGCATTTATTTGAAAAGCCGTAAATCTCCAATCCATCAGGCACTAATGGGGACAAATGGTGGGCTCTCCCCATCAAACCTGAGGTGAAATAAAGGTCTCCGGGAGAAGAAAATCTTCCCGAGAGCTTATCCTGGGAGACAGCGTCTTTTATTCTTTTGTGTCTCTGCCAGAAAATCAATTGTTAAATATTCATTGAGTCTGATCAGGTCATTTTTTGAAAGCGATCTTCACAGCATTCAAAGCTTTATCAAAGTTGACATTATTCCTGATATCAGAGCAGATTAGTCTTATAATTTAATACTTAATCTGTCCACAAAATACCGTGGTAAAGATGTCGCTGCATCCTGGGTACTGAGAGAATCGAAGACCGTGATTGGTTTTATTCTCCTGTTACCTTATCAAGTGAATAAAGCTTGCAAGTAATAAAAGAGGCGCATGAAACAATGCTCATTTGGGTTTACTGTTTGAATCCCTTAATTATTAGCAGCTTAACCACCTCCCCTGATTTCCCTTAGACTCGCACTGAATAACAGGGTGCCGTCACGGATCCAGGGATGCTGGAAGGAAACTTAGAGGTTGTCCTTACCTGTAAGTCAATTTTCAATTGAGATAGTACAGGAAAATCTCAGTTAACAGGGCGTCAGCCTCCTAGAAACTTCAAGTAATTTGATGAAACACATCAAAACACAACAGGAAAAGGAAACGTAACCCAGTTCCCATAGGGGTGTCTAGGTGTTTTCCATGCTCAGTGCACGTGCGGTCTACATTTTGCATATTACTATCATTTATATCTAATTATGGTATTAAGTAATGAGAGGGGATGTGAACCAACATGGTCTTGAGTCTCTATAGTCTAGAACTCCCCAATAGAACTTTCTGAGATGATGTATACATTCTAAAACTCCTCTGTCCACTATGGTAGCCATCTGTGCTAAAATGAGCACTTGAAATGTAGCTAAAGGGACTGGGGAACTGACTTTCTAATTAAATAAAAATTAAAATGCAAGTTTCATTTAACAATTAGAAAGGCCAGCTCTATAATATTTTGAGTAGATTTTTTAGTATGAAGTATTTTAACCATTCAGAAAAGTGGATTATATATACAGTTAACCTTTTGATGCATTTGCTTCGGATGTTTTTAAAGAAATAAAATATTAAATATGTAATAGAAGTTTTCTTTGCAGTCCTCTCCTTCCCATCCATATTTTTGTAGTTTAACCATTTATACTAGAGGCCTGGTGCACAAATGTGTGCACATTGAAAGGAAATTAATTAATAGGTGGCTGGTGGGGCAGGATTGGGTGAGACAGGCTGGACACGCCCTGGAGCCAACCTCCTGTGGTCCTTCCCCAGCCAGCTGCACCTGGGGTGGCGCCATGGCTTGAAGGGTATCTATGGAGTGAGTGGGGTTCCTCAGCCGGGCCTGCAGGGATTGAGCCAAAACCAGCTCTCCAACATTCCCCGAGGGGTCCCAGAGTGTGAGAGGGCACTCTGTAAAGTTGCTGTCATATAGGGTGTGGAACACAAACACACATGTGCAGTACACCAGATTCAGGGCCCACAGTGCCCCAGCAACAACATAACCCACAGCCAATCATGTGACCCCTCGAAGAATTAGGTTCTCTCCTCTCTGGTTTTGGGTGTGTCATCCTAGAGCCTTCACTGCCAAGTCACTGTATTCAGCAGCTCCTGTGTGGAGTGTCTTCCCCTTGGTGGTCATTGTGCATCATAGCGACCAGTTGGACAGTAGGACACTTAGCAGATTAACCTTTTATATATATATATATATATATATATATATATATATATATATATATATATATATATATATATACTAGAGGCCCATTGCAGGAAGATTCCTAGAAGAACAGGGCTTCCAGTGGGCTTCCTTCCTGCCACTGCCACTTCTCCTGCCTCTCCGTGCTTTCCCTGCCACTTCTGCTCCCCACTGCCCATCCACACTTTTCCTCCTGTCTCCACTGCCCCCCACCCTCCACGCTTTCCCTCCCGCAGCTGCCAGCCCCCCTGCGCTTTCCCTTCCACTGCCACCGCTGATCACCCTCCCTGCCTAATCACCCCTAATCACTTGCCTGCCTGCCTTATTGCCCCTATCCTCTCTGCATGTCTGTCTGCTCACCCCTAACCACTCTGGCTGCCTGCTGATCACCCCTAACTGCTTGCCTGCCTGCCTGCCTAATTTCCCCTAACCACCTCTGCTTGCCTGATTGCCCCTAACCACTCTGGCTGCTTGCCTGATCACCCCTAACCACTCTGCCTACCTGCCTTATTGTGCCTAACCACGCTGCCTGCCTACATGATCGCCCTTAACTGATTTTGCATGCATGCCTAATCACCCTTAACCACCGTGCCTGCCTGTCTGATTGCCACTAACTTCTCACCTGCCTGCCTGATCACCCCTAATTGCCTCTACCTACCTGCCTGATTGCCCCTAATTGCTCTTCTGCTTGCCTGATCGCCCCAACTGCCTCTGCCTCAGCCCCTGCTGCTGTGGCTTTGTCCAGAATGACTTCCAGAAGGTCATTCAGCTGTCCAATATAATTATCATATTACATTTTTATTATTATAGATATATTGTTGTGTTCAAATAACTTAAACAAATGCCATTATATTGTATATATCAGTGGTCGGCAAACTCATTAGTCAACAGAGCCAAATATCAACAGTACAATTGAAATTTCTTTTGAGAGCCGAAAACCGACTTCTGCACATGGGCCATGAAGTTTCAATCACACTATGTGGGCACGCCCACAAGTGTACTTTGTGAAAGGGCCACACTTGAGGGGCCAAAGAGCTGCATGTGGCTCGAGAGCTGCAATTTGCCTACCACTGGTATATATCTTTCTGAAACTTGCTTTTTTTCATTTATAAATATATTTTGGGGTCCTATCCATGTTGATATATAAAATCAATTTCATATATAAACCAATTTCATTCATTTCAAACTCTCCTAGTGAGTCCCAATTTATAAATGTACCTCAGTGAATTTATCCAGCCTCCTAAGGATGATAAATTTGGGTTGTTCCTAATTTTTTTTTTCTATTATAAACAATAGTGTGATGAACCTCCTGGTAGATTTTTTTTTCCTGGACAAATTTGGGAGAGTTTCTCCATGGTCATTTGTAGTTCTTGTAATTACTCATATATTTGGGGTTGTTTTTACGAATTTATTGTGTGTGTGTGTGTGTGTGTGTGTGTGTGTGTGTGTGGTTTTTTTTTCTTTCTATTTACCATGTTTTT
The DNA here is from genome assembly GCF_964339955.1 of Pipistrellus hanaki. Classification (NCBI taxonomy): domain Eukaryota; kingdom Metazoa; phylum Chordata; class Mammalia; order Chiroptera; family Vespertilionidae; genus Pipistrellus; species Pipistrellus hanaki. Next base: position 197,169,141 of record NC_140503.1, on the reverse strand, counting down.
TGTTTTTCGTCTCCATCCACCTCTCTCTCCTTCATTGTTTAGAAGTTAACATTCGATTTCTACTCGTTGGGTGGTTAATTATTACCACACTTGATTTAAAAGGTTTCGATCTAATCAACTCCCTAACATTTCTTTTTTCAAACTACACTGGGAATTCAGAATGCTTTAATTCCTAAAACCCTCTCCCATCTCCTATATTATTGTTGGGTAATATTTTAGTTCCATCTTTTTTATAGAAATAAGCCTCCCCCCTTTGGTTATCATCATTGTTAGCCTTTCACAGTCAGTATTATTTAGCGCTATCAAATTATTTTTCTCATCAACTCCTTGGCTAACCATTGCTTTTTTGCATCCCACCTCTTCCTTCTGAGTTGAGTTTCTTTCTTGCTGAGATAGCACCTTTGATATTGCTTTTAGTACGAAAATGTTACAGCAAATTGTCTTTGACTTTTATATTAAAGTGTCTTTCTCTACTCACTCCTACATGGTGATTTGGTCTCGACTTCTAATACCTCCTATCGTCTCTCTCCCTTCTCTGGGATTCCTGTTAAATGTATGCGGAATCTTTTCATTCTGCATTATGCAGCTCTTAACTTCTTTCATACTTCCCACCTCGTCATTGCTATGAACTGCAGTCTGATTTTTCTCAGATCTGCCATTCAGGGCATTAGTTCCTTCTTCAGAAGAGTGCTCACTGAATTTTTTCATTTTAATGACTTAAACATTTCTAGTTCAGTTGAATTTTTAAAAATTTTACAGTTCCTTTCTTAATGTCACGTTCTTTTATTTTATGTCTTACTTTCGTGCATTTTACTCCTTTCCTTTTTTGCATGCCTGGATTATATGATTTTAAGGTCTCTTTGAGATTGCTTTACAACCGTAGTTCTTGGTTCTGAATTTTATTGTGTTTGCTGATTTTCTCTCACAGCAGTGATTTCTTTCATGAGATTAGTAATTTTTTTTATTGTGAGCTCATCTTCCGTGGGAGTGGTGTTCCATTAAATGCATGTACCGCCGAAACTGGTTTGGCTCAGTGGATAGAGCGTCTGCGGACTAAAAGGTCCCAGATTCGAATCTCGACAAGGGCATGTACATTGGTTGCGGGCACATCCCCAGTAGGGGGTGTGCAGGAGGCAGCTGGTCGATGTTTCTCTCTCATCGATGTTTCTAGCTCTCAATCCCTCTCCCTTCCTCTCTGTAAAAAATAAATAAGATATATTTTTAAAAAAATAATAAATGCATGTACCAGTTTTATGTAAGTTTCTCAGAACGTTCAAGTAGGCCTCATTGGTAATATGCATTCAGATCATGATGCAGGTTTCTATACCTTCCCTGGCCCTAAAAGATGATCAACTTCCTTTTTGCCTCCCTGGCCAATGAAAGGACTTCTACTGCCTGTTTCTGGGACAGAGAGCCTACGTGCTCCCAGCCAATGTGGTGGGAGGCTCAGTTCCAGCTCCCACCTCTCACGGGCTGAGTCCTGGGCAGTTGCTTCATGAGCAGTCTCTGCAATACCGGCCTGGATCCAATACCCACATGGGCTGCTTCCTTTCAGCTCCCTGCTCTGGAACCTGGGGGTATTCTTTGCCTATTTTCAAACTGACCATGTATGGTAGTTAAGAACTGGAGGGTAGGGGAGGGAGAAAAAGGCTACATTTTATATAGCATTTAAATGTGATAGGAGCAGAAGGGTCTTCCAGTCGGCAAAATTATCAGGAAATACAGTAATAAATGATTCCAACTTTGTTCCTAGAACATTACTGGCCCTTTTTGAGCCTTGACACCCTTAACTGTGTATGGAAATAATACTACCTATCTAATTAATAATATCTATCTAATAGGATGGTTGTGACGATTAAAGAAGGAATATAATGGAAGTATTACCTAGTGTTGCCAGGTAGGATCTTGCTACTCTTTAAGTTTATTATATTTTTAAAATATATTTTTTAGTGATTTCAGAGAGGAAAGGAGAGAGAGAGAGAGAGAGAGAGAGAGATAAATGATGAGAGAGAATCACTGATTGGTTGCCTCCTGCACTCCTCTATTGGGGATTGAGCTTGCAACACAGGCTGGGAATTTAACTGTGACCTCCTGGTTCTTAGGTGGAAGCTTTATCACTGAGCCACACCGGCTAGACGCTGCCCCTTAAATTTAGATACAATGTCTCCAAAGCCCATTCCACATGACGTCAATGGGCGGTGGTGGTGATCACGTTCTGCTGCTGAGTTCCGGCATCGCCAGATTTGTTCTGGTTAAGAATTGCCTCTAGCCGAAACCGGTTTGGCTCAGTGGATAGAGCGTCAGCCTGTGGACTGAAAGGTCCCGGGTTCGATTCCAGTCAAGGGCATGTACCTAGGTTGCGGGCACATCTCCAGTGGGGAGTGTGCAGGAGGCAGCTGATCGATGTTTCTCTCTCATCGATGTTTCTAGCTTTCTCTCTCTGCAACTCTCCCTTCCTCTCTGTAAAAAAAAAAAATCAATAAGATATATTTAAAAAAAGAAAAAAAAAGAAAAAAAGAATTGCCTCTACATCCTGAACATGCTGTGCCTCTCCCATCCGTGATCCTCCAGAAGAGGAAAAGTTTTACAGACAAGAAACAAACAGCGTAAGCCACTCCTAGGGCACTGTGCATGCTGAAACAGACACAATGGAAGGCATTGTTCAACTAAACATTGAAGACTCTCTTGGTCATTTCAGAAACCTGAGCTCCATCATTCTCCACACTGACGGGCCCTCCCCTTGCTCTGCCCTCCTCCCCATCTCTCCTCTCATCCCTTCTCTCTCGGATTACCCAGAACTCCACCTTCTCCTCACTTCACAAGGCAAAGTGGTGGGCTCTCTCTAGCTGTGAGCACCAGCTCCACACTCACCTGTGTAACTGAACCAAGGTGCTCAGCAGAACAGCCGTTTCCAGATAAAAAGACTCTCCTTAGAAGGAAGTTGTTATTTTAAGTAGCAACGTTTTCATTCCTTTATATATGTAAAGCCCATAGCACGGTGACTATCACATAGTAAGCACTGCACGAATGTTAGCTGTCACTATTTCCATGTCTAAGGTCTGTGATTCTAAATCAGATTTCATGACTGCCTAAGCAGAATTAACTTAAAAAGGAAAGTGTGGAGACAAATCACTGATAATTCCAAAATTCAATTAAACTTACTTTTTAATTACTTCCATTGGCTATTCCTTTGCTTGTGCATATGAATGAAGACAACTGAGATGGTTGGGCGCAAGTAACATATGATAATCCTGGATACAGAAAAACAACAACAACAACATTAAAAAAATGTATCTTACAAAGAGGTGTGCAACCTCACTCATAATCAGGGACATTCAAAATATAACCACAGGGAGATGCCATTCTTCTCTCACCAGAATGGCAAACATTCTGACAAGAGTCTGATTATACCAGGCATCAGTATGGATGTGGAATAACAGTGAACCCCCAAGCATTGCTGGTGGGAATGCTAATTAGTACAACCACTTTGGATCACAACTTGGTTCCATCTGGCAAAATAGAAATGCCTTCCCTTCCAGGGAAATCCTTACACATGCACACCTGAAACTTGTCAAGAATACACACAGCAGCCCAAGCTGGTTTGGCTCAGTGGATAGAGCGTCAGCCTGTAGACTGAAGGGTCCCAGGTTCGATTCCGGTCAAGGGCATGTACATTGGTTGCGGGCACATCCCCAGTGAGGAGTGTGCAGGAGGCAGCTGATCAATGATTCTCTCTCATCGATGTTTCTAACTCTCCCTTCCTCTCTATAAAAAATCAATAATAATAAAAAAGAATACTTACACCAAGATGGATCAAAAACCCTCAAATGTGAATCAGTTCAGGAAAATATATTTTATACTTCTCTTTGCAATGGCATCCCCGCACAGAAGTAGAAGTGGATATAGTTACAGCTGCACATGGCAACCCGGATAAATCCTGCAGTCAGAATATGAGTGACAGTCCCCAAAGGACACGTAAAGAATGAATTATTTATAGGAAGTGCAAATGCAGGTAGAGCTAAACCATATTCACAGACAATCAGTCCTTCTGCTCCCTTTTGTTCTGTTCGTCTCTCCTGCCACCCTGAGATGACCTGGGAACTGAGGTCTTAATTTGCTAGCAGAGGCCCTGCTCTGGGGGTGCTTACACTGTATGCATCCGGTGCCATTTGTTCATACATTCATTCAACAAGCACTGAGTGCCAAGTGCTGTTCTTGGTGCTAATGGAAAACAGATAAAAATCCTGCTTCCTTCCAGGAGCTAACATTTTTGGTGGCGAGTGAGAGTGTACATTATATAATACTAGAGGCCTGGTCCTCGGCTCCGCCTGTGGACATCCCCCAAGGGGTCCCGGATTGTGAGAAGGCACAGGCCAGGCCGAGGGACTCCGCTGGGGCACAATTAAGGTTGGGGAGGGACCACAAGAGGGCTCTAGGGCGTGTCTGGCCCATCGTGCCCAGTCCCCATAGACTGGACCCCAGCAGCAAGCTAATCTATCCGTTGGAGCATTTGCCCCTTGGTGATCAGTGCATGTCATAGTGACAGGTCCAACAGTTGAACGAATGGTTGAATACTTAGCATATTATGTAAGACTAGTGGCCCAGTGCACGAAATTCATACATGGTGGGCATGTCCCTTGGCTTGGCCTGCACTCTCTCCAATCTGGGAACCCTGGAGGTGAATGGTTAGGAGCCAGCGGTCCTGGATTGTGAGAGGGATGTCCTCCAGGGTTCCCAGATTGGAGAGAGTGCAGGCCAGGCCAAGGGACATACCCACCATGTACGAATGTTGTGCACTGGGCCACTAGTCTTATATAATATGCTAAGTATTTTCTCAGGACAAATTCCTAGAAGTATCTTTGAATTAGACCATATGTCCATTTCTAACACTTTTGATGTATTTTGCCAAATTGCTCTTGAGGAGATAGATTTTACTCCTTCATGTTGAATGTGAATATCCTGCCACATTTTCCCCACCTCCATCACACTAGCCATTGTCAACATTACTTAATCAATTAATTTGTATATTCAATTTATAAATGACAACTAATATTTTATTACTCTGTATTTCTTTATTACTAGTGAGATTGATCACTTTTAACATCTTATATCCAGTTTCTGATATTTATTAAAGGCTTATAAAATAGTTTTGAAGACTTACTTTTTCCTCCTAGCTCTAGTAAATCAGAGGAGAAAAAGATGTCATAAATAATGTGTGCCGACATCGATTCTTCTTGCTGTACTGTACAGCAACTTATCTGTGTTACAGTCTTTGCAATCTCACACTCTGGGTTCACCAATGTCTTTGGTTCACACCCACATCATTTTAGTGTATTAAGATGGGATTAATCTCAACTATAAACATGAGGTAATAATAATATACTACAGTCATATTTTATGCTTAAACAGTTTGTTTCTTGGAAGATCAAAGCACTGTGATAGTGTTATTTCAATGAATCATCTTTGCCAACCTGCCTGCTATTTCCTTGTGCATTTGAAGTTCAAATTTAACTGGGAAGTCTGTTTTTTTGTTTTGTTTTTCCTCAATCTGGCAACCCTGCACGAGGAGGGTCTGGAGTTGGAAGTTCTGGGCGGGGAGGTCGGTAGGAGCTGCCTTAGGCAGAGGTTGAGCCGACCCTGGAGAAGAAGAGGCTGATAGCCTTCCCCTCCTGTGACCCCTGGTCCTAGTGACTGGTCCAAGCCCCTCTGGTGCTGGGACCCAGGCAGGGCGTGTGGAGGACGTACTGCTGGTGCCCCTGAGGCTGAGCTGGCACATCCCTGTCATTCCTGTCCCCTTAGTCCAGGGGTCCTCAAACTTTTTAAAGTGGGGTCCAGATCACGGTCCCTCAGAGAGCTGGAGGGCCGGACTATATGAACTACTAATTCCTACTGTAACACCTCGGCTGCGCTCACTGCCCAAAAAACCTGGCGGGCCGGATCAGACTCCTCTGCGGGCCGCATGTGGCCCGCGGGCCGTAGTTTGAAGACCCCTGCCTTAGTCCATCTGGTATGGCAGAAAGAGTTTGGAGACAGGTAGTCTTTGTTCAAACCCCAACTCCTCCTCCTCCTCCTTCTCCTTCTTTTGAATTTTTATAGGAGTTGATTTGAACAAAACAACATAGGCTGCAGAACAAGATCTCAAATGTCCCCCTCCCATCCCTTCTTATAACCAGCTTCATGATTTGTGCAAGGGCTTGAGCTCCAGGAATGCTCAGGGTGGGTGGAGTCACTGAACTAGTCCTAAACATTAGCGCTAGACTTCTTACTGAGACATTTCTGCCCAGTCAGTGTTGCTCAGTGGTTAGGCATTAACCCATGATCCAAGAAATCACCGGTTGGATTTCTGGTCAGGATACATGCCCGGATTGTGGGCTCAATCCTAGTGTAGGAGGCAGCTGATCAGTGATTCTCTCTCATCATTGATGTTTTTCTCTTTATCTCTCTTCCTTCCTCTCTGAAATCAATAAAAATATATTTGAAAAAAAAAAGAAGGGAGGCACTTGTGAACATTTTTACATCTTGAAATATTCTTCTACAACATCAATTAATATGCCTACTTTGAGCAGGTGTGCTAAAATTTATTTACCTCTTCCCCCAGTGGTGCATATATGATGTATAATACATATATATGTATATGTGGTGCATATGTGATATATAATGTTTATACATGTGTATATATTGCTAATAGCGTGTGCTTATCTAGAATTATATATATATATACTATTGGCCTGATACACAAACTCGTGCACATTAAAAGGGAATTAATTAATTAATTAATTAATTAATATTTTAATATTGTTATTTGCCCTTTCTCTATAATAGAAGTGTCAGAGATGAAAGAAAATTAGTAAAATATATATGAAAATCTTTCTCCTGTCAAAGTCTGGGGTGCATTGGGGGACCCAGAGTCTAGTCCCCACCCACCTGTGCACATCTCAAAATCACGTGAGACCCAGACCTGGCTGGCCCCACCCCCATCAATCCCTGCCAGGTGGAGGGGTGCAGCCTCAGGTCTCCCAGTGCATGCCAGGTGGGTGGTGTGGCCTGAGGACCCACGACCTGGTGCTGGGGCAGACAGAATGGCCTCAGGTCACCCATCGAGCCCTGCTGCGTGGGCAGGGGGCACAGCTTCATGTCCCCCGCCCCAGCCCAGCACCACGCAGCCTCAGGTCCCTTCTGATCTCTAGTTACAACTCATTATGGGAGCCCTGCCTCCACTGTGGCTGCAACCATCTTGTGTTACAAGAACTGAGCCTCTACTATGCCTGCTGCCATCTTGTGACAGCGTAAGGGTCAATTTGCATATTACCTCTTTATTGTATAGGATATATATTAACAATGATGCAGTGGACATCTTTGTAGTGAAATCTTTGCATCTATTCCAAGTTATTTTCTTAATACAAATTCCTAGGAGAAGTATCCTTGAGTAAAGCATATGTCCATTTCTAAGACTTTTGGTGTATTTTGCCAAATTGCTCTTGAGAAGATCGACTTTACTCCTTTATGTTGAATGTGAATATCCTACCACATCCTGATTTAATTTATGTATTCATTTGATACATCTTTTATCTAGTTTCTGATATTTATAAAAGGCTTATAAAATAGTTTTGAAGACTACCTTTTCCTCCTAGCTCTAGTAAATCAGAGGAGAAAAAGATATCATAAATAATGTGTGCTGACATCGATTCTTCTTGCTGTACTGTACAGCAGCTTATCTGTGTTACAGTCTTTGCAATCTCACACTCTGGGTTCACCAATGTCTTTGGTTCACACCCACATCATTTTAGTGTATTAAGATTAGATTAATCTCAACTATAAACATGAAGTAATAATAGTATACTAAAGTCATAATATTTTATGCTTAAATAGTTTGTTTCTTGGAAGATCAAAGCATTGTGATGGTGTTATTTCAATGAATCACCTTTGCTAACCTGCCTGCTATTTCCTTATGTATCTGAGTTCAAATTTAACTGGGAGGTCTGTTTTGTTTGTTTGTTTGTTTGTGTTTTGTTTTGTTTTGTTTTGTTTTCCCTCAATCTGGCAACCCTGCACGAGGAGGGTCTGGAGTTGGAAGTTCTGGGCGGGGAGGTCAGTAGGAGCTGCCTTAGGCAGAGGTTGAGCCGACCCTGGAGAAGAAGAGGCTGATAGCCTTTCCCTCTTGTGACCCCTGGTCCTAGTGACTGGTCCAAGCCCCTCTGGTGCTGGGACCCAGGCAGGGCGTGTGGAGGATGTACTGCTGGTGCCCCTGAGGCTGAGCTGGCACATCCCTGTCATTCCTGTCCCCTTAGTCCATCTGGCATGGCAGAAAGAGTTTGGAGACAGGTAGTCTTTGTTCAAACCTCAACTCCTCCTTCTCCTTCTCTTCCTCCTCCCCCTCCTCCTCCTTTTTCTCCTTCTCCTCCTCCTCCTTCCCCCCCCTCTTCCTGCATCTCCCCCCTCCTCTTTCTCCTCCTTCTTTTTCTCCTCCTCCTTCTTCTTTTGAATTTTTATAAGAGTTGATTTGAGCAAGATCTCAAATGCATCCTTCTTTTGACCAGCTTCATGATTTGTGCAAGCAGCTTGAGCTCAGAAATACTAAGGGCAGGTGGTGTCACTGAAATAGTCCTGAACATTAACTTTAGACTTCTTATCGATACATTTATGCCCAGCCAGTGTGGCTCAATGGTTTGGCGTTAACCCATGATCCAAGAGATTACCAGTTGGATTCCTGGTCAGGATACATGCCTGGTTTGTTGGCTTGATCCCAGTAGAGGGTGTGCAGGAGGCAGCTGACCAATGATTCTCCTACATCATTGATGTTTCTCTCTCTTTCTCCCTTCCTCTCTCTCTCTAAAAAACAAAACAAAAACAAAAACAAAAAAACAAAAAAAAACATATTAGGGGGAAAAAAAGATATTTCCTGGCACACAGAAAACAGACAAATACAAACTCACAAGGATGTTGTGAGGTTTCGGTGAGATGATGTCTACAAGCATGCAGTGGTCTTTGGTACCACGTGAGCAGCCAGGGGTTGAGACTGAACCTCGAGGCAGCAGCGGGGATTAGTGGAGGCAGAGTCCTTGCTCTCAGGAGTCCCTGGAAGAAGTGAAAATGCTAACAGCATGGGGAGCCTGCCAACCTGAGAGACCTGCAAGTCTGGTTTTTGGTGGCCTAAGGTCTGCAACCCTTCAAAGGGAAGTTACTTCTGCTTTTCTACCCGTGCTTTCCTCTGGGAATGAAACCAAATCCATGAAGCCCATGTCAGATGCGAATTTGAAAGCACACAGACTGGGATGCGAATTACCGCCCCCCCGCCCCTAGTTTCGCAATCAGCCCAAGTGGAAGCCTGCGCTGGCGGGCCTCCACGTGCTTCTCGTCAGGGGAAAAGCAAACCCTTGACCACGGCTTTTTATAGCTCAACCGGAGGCTCAACACATCTCTCGTGATTCAAGATCTTATTGAAGAGCTAAAGTTACCTATTTGTACATATTTTTAAGGCAGGTGGAGCCATCCCAGCCAACCTCTTCCCTCTCTCTGTCTCCAAGAGCTCCAGCCACAGCTCAAGTGGCTTCCAATATCCTTCCCCCATGGGGCTTGTTAACTGGGAAGTGCGGCATGATCTTAAAGGGCCAGGGGAGCAATTAGGGCTTCCGGCTGCGCTGGTCCTGTCATTAGTGGGACAGGTGGTGTCTCCTCCTCAGGTTCTCGCCTACTCACACAGCTATCAGCTGCCTGCCTGACAGGTGAGGTCTGGGGGGCGTCCCCTCCAGCTCACTTCCAGATTAGGGTGTGGGGAAGCACACGCTTCCTCTCTTCCTGAAGGCGTGGCCTTGACCCAGGAAACAGCACGAGCTGAAAAGAAATGCCCTTCCTGGTTTCAGGGAGGAAATGGGACACATCCCCCAGGACTTCTTTCTTGACCGCTGAGCAGGGGAAGGTGGGCATGCTAGTATTTTCACTTCTTCCTGAAAGCAGCGATTCTGCTTCCACTATAATCCCCGCTGCTGCCTCGAGGTTCAGACTCACCCCCTGGCTGCTCACGTGGTACCAAAGACCACTGCATGCTTGCAGACATCATATCACGGAAACCTCACAACACCCTTGTGAGTTTGTGTTTGTTTTTTTTCTGTGTGGAGGAAATATCTTTTTTTCTAATATTTTAAAAATATATTTTATTGATTTTTCACAGAGAGGAAGGAAGAGGGATAGAGAGATAGAAACATCAATGAGAGAGAATCATTGATCAGCTGCATCCTGCACACCTCCTACCGGGGATGTGCCCACAACCAAGGTACATGCCCTTGACCGGAATCAAACCTGGGACCTTTTCAGTCCACAGGCCAACGCTCTATCCACTGAGCCAAACCAGTTTTGGCTCTAATATGTTTTTATTGATATTTTTTAGACAGAGAGGAAGGAAGAAAGAGAGAGAAACAACAATGATGTGGAAGAATCATTGGTCAGCTGCCTCCTGCACACCCTCTATTGGGATCAAACCAACAAACCAGGCATGTATAGAAGACCAGGAAGACAGTTGCCAAAAGCAGGCACTATTTTCAGTCTAGATCACAATTTCTGAATGTTTGAATATTTTCCTTCCACCTTAGTGGCTTTTGCTGAATCTCTCTAATACCTATGCTATTGTTTACTTAATCTTTTAAAAATCGACTCTGCATTTTAACATTTTTTAAAAATCCTCAATATAGGCAGCAACATCCATGAAACCACGGGCAAAGTATAGGTTTTCTTTCTAATAAATGCACTCTATGAACTTAAAAACACTTTTAAGTACGAAGTGACCTTTAAAATTGTCTCATGTAATAATAGCTGAGATTTATTGAGGGTTGTGCGTCCAGGAACTGTTCCAACCCCTCTGTGGGTATGAGTTTATTTAATCTTCAAGGCAAGGTAGGGAGAAGGGTGATAGTAACATCGACCTGTGTGATTGCTGTCAAGGATTGGCTGACCGGTCCATGAAAAAGGCTCAGAACTGCATCTGCTGGTGAGAAGACCCTTCGTGTGTTTGCTCTTATTATTGCTATCATTCCTCTGTGATACAGATCATTTTTGTCTTTATACAGATGGGAGGTGGGGGTGAGGGCAGTCTTAGGGACATTAGCTTGCATGTAGGAACCCGAGATGTAAGAGGCTAAGCCAGGACTCAAAGCAGACACTGAAGCCCAGACTGTGGTCCATGATGCTGCTCACCTTCCCTGGTTTTGGACACCTTACCTAGGGCTGTGGTCGGCAAACTGCGGCTCACGAGCCACATCAGCTCTTTGGCCCCTTGAGTGTGGCTCTTCCACAAAATACCACGGCCTGGGCAAGTCTATGTTGAAGAAGTGGCGTTAGAAGAAGTTTAAGTTAAAAAAAATTGTCTCTCAAAAGAAATTTCAGTCGTTGTCCTGTTGATATTTGGCTCTGTTGTCTAATGAGTTTGCCGACCACTGGCCTAGGGAGCATGTCCCAAACCCACGAGAAGAGGTTCCTGTCACCTGGATGCAAAGGGGAGGGAGGGGTGCCAACTTCCCTGGACAGTTGGGGCCAGGTGTTTATAGAGGAGCTGGGGATAAAGGAGCCAGATATCTGCTCAGAGATGGCAGGACCTAAGCCTGGCCAGGGACGGCCAGGAAGGATGCTGTGCAGAGCCGGGAGGAAGTCCTTCTCGCTAGAGTAAGGAGAACCTATTTCACTTTGCCTTCCTAGAGTTCAGCACCAACTTCTCCAGCTTTTGAGCAAACACATCAACAGAGTCCATTGCCTGCATTTTCCATGTGCCTAACCTTGAAGGAGGTGTGAGGGACTTTCAAATCCAAACTGCAGTGCCTGACTGTCTTGAAGGACGTTGTGAAAGGAGGTTTTGATTTTTTGAATAATCTACTTTGCATGCCCCAGACTCTGACAGGAGGAAGATTTTCTTATACATTTTACTAATTTTTTTTTTTTCATCTCTGACACTTCTATTATAGAGAAAGGGCAAATAGCAATATTAAAATATTTCCTCTAATTCCCTTTTAATGTGCACAAATTTTATGCACCAGGCCACTAGTGTATGTATATGTGTGCATGTATATGTATATAATATATGTATATGTATGTGTGTGTGCGTGTGTGTGTGTATCTCCCCCCCACCCCCCATGGAAGATGAAAAGAGGAAGTGGGCATAAACTATTGATATCTTTGCCCATTCTGGGAAGGACCTGGAGGTCATTTTCCTCTTTGGATCTTAGCATTTCCATTCCCAGGATGTCCTTCTGAGTCCAGGACATATTCTGATTGCTCTCGACACTTCCTCTTCTGGGAAGTCCCCCTCGGCACTCTTTGTAACTGTGTTAGGCAACAGCACCAAAAGGTATTTATTGTGGATCTAGTGAGCTCTGGCAGGCTCCAGGCCAGAGGGTGGTTACAGTGAGTAGAGAAATGAACTCTGGCTTTGAGGGGGGAAGGTAATATTGGTCAGGGTACTGGATTTGGATCAGCCACATATTTGTGTGACCTCGGGCAAGCCAATTAACCTTGACCTCAGTTTATTTTTGTGTATGAAAGGAGCACAATGCTACCCTAACCAGGTTGGGAGGACTGGTGAGATTGTGTCTGTAGAAGCACTTTCAGACTATAAAATATTATATAGACATAAACTGTTCTTAATCATGTACATGTGTGCTTTTTTCCCATTAGGCAGAAAATTCAAGTAGGTCTGTCCCGACAAAGTTTGGAGGGCCACATAGGAACTTTCAGATCCCTTACGACTCTGATTTGATCTCAGCAGAAAATAGTGCTCATATTGTTGCTTGAACAAACCCCAGGGCCTTTGCACAGCTGTCTGAATACTCTTTCCTCATTAGCATTGCTTGCCCTCTCACTTCATTCAGGTTCTGCTTTACAGAATCTATATATATTTTTTTACAGAATATTTTTGAAGACTTACCAAGATGCTAGTTCCTTGCCCAATAAATGCTCATTGCTGTTTATATATCATGACGGGAAGGCAAAGACTGTCCCTATTAGGTGGGAAATGAATATGAAGTCAATAAGGCTTAGAACCTTAATTTTAAGAAAGCCAATCAAAACAGGTAAAAAGGCAGAGGATAGTAACTTATTCAAGGACTGTATCAACCTCTATAAAATTTTCATTCAGAATTAAAGGGCAGGTAAAGAGCTTCACAGATAAGAAAAAGCTAAAGGAGTTCATCACCACCAAACCAGTATTATATGAAATGCTGAAAGGTATTTTTTAAGAAGAGGAAGAAGAAAAAGGTAAAGATAAAAGTTTTGATCAACAAATACATATATATCAACAAGTGAATTAAAAATTTGAGGAACAGAATAAACTGGTGAATATAATAGAATCAGGGGTAAAGAAAGGGAGTGGATTGATAATTATCAGGGGGAAAGGGTGTGGGAGGTACAGGAAGAGCCTGGACTAAAATCGTACACCTATGGATGAGGACAATGGCGGGGGGGGGGGGGGGGGGGCGCGGGAGGTAAGGGCAGAGGGTGGGGTGGGAACCAGGTGGAAGGGAGATGTGGGGGGGGGGAGGAGAAACAATTGTAATAAGCTGAGAAATAAAGACCTATTAAAAAAGAAAACACAGGGGACCGGTTTGGCTCAGTGGATAGAGCGTCGGCCTGAGGACTGAAAGGTCCCGGGTTCGATTCCGGTCAAGGGCATGTACCTTGGTTGCAGGCACATCCCCAGTAGGGGGTGTGCAAGAGGCAGCTGATCGATGGTTCTCTCTCATCGATGTTTCTAACTCTCTATCCCTCTCTCTTCCTCTCTGTAAAATATCAATAAAATATATATATTAAAAAAAAAAGAAAACACACACAAAAAAAACCCTCTATATTATGAACATCTTCATCCCACTAGCCGATATCATAGAATCCTGGAAATCCAATAGCTGTGAGGCATCAGGGGGCTCTCTAACTCTAGAAGCGTTCCTAGACCATCCCCCCAAAGGGGTCACCTCATCTCTCCTCAAATACTTATAAAGTGGCCAATTTGCTGTCGCACAAGGTTGGTAATTTTGCTTTTCATCAGTCAGCTCTTTCTAAGGTCTGCCCCCAACTCTTCCTTCACCTGGCTTCCATCAGCATCTGGCAAAGCACATTTTCTCATTTCTTCTCTCTGCAACTTGGCGGAGATTGGATTTTAATGGTAATCTATGGAGCAGAATACTTTATAGTGCTTGATCATAGGCCAGTATTCAGACAGATCAATACTAGAGCTGCTTAAGTTTAAAAAGAAATTCACAAAGCACCCAATTTGAGTGGTTCAGTAGCGTTGTATTTGTAATTCTTGTTACTACCTGCAGCACAGGCTAGTGGGCCCGGCGATTCACAATGGCAATGATGAGAGGGATAGTATATTTCTTAGATAAAATACATTTCTGGGTATTGCATCTTGAGTCCAGTTCATTTATCAACATTATTGAGCACCTACCAGGCTATTGGGAGGCACTAAATCCAACATAAGCCTGCACAGTGGCTTTCTCTTTCAGTTTTTATTATCTTGTTTAGAAACCCATTCCCAAGATGTGAGTATAAAATTACGTGTTTGATGTTTTTAACAAAGCCACAGGGTTGAGGTGTGGGGGGAGCAGCTTAGATTTATGTTATAAAATCTGGATGCAGGGCTGGGACCAGGGTGAGGAGAATGAGGCACCTGGGACATCAACTCCAAAGAGTTGTGTCAGGAATTCTGTCCCCCAGTCCCAGCCCTGTCCTCATGGCCTCTCTGGGTCTGGCATTTTGTGATTGGGTGCATACTAATGAGGTACCTCGTCCTGAATGCCACCACCTTGGAAAGTTTCACTTTCAAACAATGCTTCTGTTATTCTCATTTTAGGAACTCTTTCTTGAGAATTATCTTTAGAGCCTGAGGTGCATTTGCAATTTCAGTTCATCCTCGGGGATGGCAAATCTTAATCTTTAAAATGTGGGCTTGATTTTTTATTTTATTTTATTTTATTTTATTTTATTTTATTTTATTTTATTTTATTTTATTTTATTTTAAATTTCTTTATTGATTAAAGTATCACATATTTGTCCTCATCCCCTATTCCCATCCCAAACCCCTCCCCACGCATGTCCCCACCCCCATATTGTCCATGAGTACTGGTTAGGCTTATATGCATGCAAACAAGTCCATTGGTTGATCTCTCTCCCTTTCCCCCACCCTCCCCTACCTTTCCTCTGAGGTTTGACAGTCTTATCCATGCTTCCCTGTCTCCGGGTCTGTTTTTATTTATCAGTTTATCTTGTTCACTATTTACCCTAGATCAGTGAGATTATGTGATACAAGAAATACACTTATAAGAATCGAAAATGAGGCAAGCAATAATGGTTATGCTGAGAGGCAAATGAATCAGTCTGTAGTGAATTTCATTCTGGGCCAACAGTTCTTTTGAGTCCCAATTTAAATGTCAAACAGATCCTTATGTGTACATGTCAGCAATGATATTTCAGTTCTGAATGGTGGACAAATGGTGGCAATGCAGGTCCGACCCTCTCTGGTTTGGTCTGGGGTAACCTGCAGTGACACACAGCTGCTTTGATTTTTTAAATAGACATAACCCAGTTATGATCAAATCTGGAGACTAATATAGAGTAGAAAAGTTATGTAATGCTATTTGAGGTAAAAAGTAGCTTTTTATGAGTGTCTTGTAAATTAGTTTTGACAGCAGTCTTCAAAGAATTGCAGGATGTGTTTAGAGCCATGTCAACACTTTCCAGATTGGAACATATTCTCGGAGGCCAACACTTCTATTATGAAAGCTTTGGAATGTTTACTCTGAAAGTAAGTTGCCCTCATTACTCTCTAGTCAAATTTTGTATTATTAAGTTATAGTAAATAGAAATTACTTAACTTATCTCCAACCTTTTCCTGGAGAGATTACATAAGAATATTGCAAAATACAAATGTATTTGACTTATGGTTCAAAGAGTTGACCCTCAAGAGAAGTTGAACGGAACCAAAACATCTTAAGTTTTCTCTTAACTTCCCAAACATCTCCATTTCTCTTCAGGTTTGATTCAAATATTTGGCATTGGGGTAATCCAAAGTTAAAGAGTCCTTCTTGGCAAATCATCTGAATCACAGCATTTGCTAAAGTACTCTGAAGGGGCTTGGAAGCAGAGGGGAGAGGATCCTTCCAATATTCCTATTACTGATCTGTAAACTCTTAGTTGGCAGAGAAATGAAGGAAGAACTGAAGATTTTGCCATCCAAGCAGTAAGACAGCTGAAGAAGTCAGATTTGTTGACTTCTTTTCTTTTGAATCCTCCCCTGAGGATTTTTAGAGAGAGAAGAAGGCGGGGAGAGAAACACACAGATCGGTTGCCTCCCGTACGTGTCCTTGACTGGGAATCGAACCCACAACCTCTTTGGTGTATGGGATGACATTCCAACCAACTGAGCTACCCAGACAGGGCTCGTTGACTTCTGTGGTCATGTAGCCAAAGGTTGAAAAACAGAATTCTTAAATTTCATTCCTCAAAACCATCCTGGTTTCGCACTGGGCTCTTAATCTCTCCAGATTCCCACTCACCTACTTACAAGGTTTTGCCCCTCCATCTTTCACGGAAGCATTGATCCCAGCTAAGAAATCAGCAGTCCCGAATGTCAATCACTGGAATTCAGTCTCTCCTTTCTCAGGCTGGTCCTGCTGGCCACTTGCTGGCAGCATGGTCTGTAGGTGGAAGTGGTCTCCAGCTGTGCTTCTCTGCCTCTGAGGTTTCCAGGAAACCATTTGGTTCAAGCCTTCAAGGAACTGCAGGCTTCTAAACCCTCTTAGCCTGTACATTGGAGCCTGAGCACAGAGTCCACTCCCTGAGAACTGTTGGATAGCAGTTGTTGCTGATTGTTTTACAGTTTTGCAGCTACACTTGATGGCTTCAGTTGGTTCTCAGCTAAGATCAAGAAATCATGTACCTTCCAGATATTTTGAAAAAAAAGAAGAAAAAAAAAGGAATTATTATCCTTGAATGGAGAGTGATAGAGGGAAGGTCCAAAGGTTTATGCTTAAAAGGGAAAGAAAAGAGAACAAATTCCCAGTGAGCCAGGCACTGTCAGACAATTTTCTACATTTTTCCTTTGACCCACAGCACTCTAAGAAGTTAGAGCTAGTAGCTCCTTTTCAGCAGATAAGAAAGAGGAGACTCTGGGAGGTTAAAAAAATATCCCACAAAGTCACAGAACAAGTGAGTGGCAGGGCCACAATTTTAACCCAGAGTCCAACTGGGACTGGGAATTGTGGAGAGGTGGGGAGAGGGAGGAATGTGGGATGGTTGTAGTGGGCAGAAGGACAGAAGGAAGAACTTCTGCTGACATAAGAAGTGTCCTGGGGATATGATGCTTTCAGAGAGGAGCCTAGTGAAGAGGTGGAAAAAAGGAAAAGGAAGCCAAAGCAAAGTCTCCCATTTATTCAGTGTTTCATTTGACAAACATTTGCAATTTATACTGTTAAATTTGCTCAGAGCCTCAGCTACAGAAACTCAAACTGTGGAGGAGAAGCAAAGAGCTACCTAATGGGAAGTCATCATTACAATCCATGTACAAGGCACGTATAAAGGGCCCCCAATTGGGCTGAGACAAGGGCTACACAGAGGAAGTTAAATAGATGTGGTTCCTGAGCTCTAACCTTTGGATCCATATCTCAGCTTCCCCACTTCCTAGCTGGGTGACCTTGGGTAAGTTACTTTACCTCTTTCGGCCTCAGTTTCCTCACTTCTAAAAAAAAAATAATAATAATAGTACTCACCTGGCACATGGAAAACACTTATTTGGGGGCATGAGTTGAATTCTGTAGCCTATAGCCTAGTGTGGCTCCTGGGCTATCTCCCCCTCACTAACCACTGGAGGAAGTAAAGACTTTATGATACAGATTCAGCCTTCGTCCCTCTTAGCACCATGACAGGAAAGAAGGAGGCGGGGGTGTGATGCTGGCTGTCCCTAGAACAGAGCAGAAAGCTGAATTCTCTTGATATATACACCTGAGTCTAGAAAGTTTAGATCTTGTGTCTCCCCATTCTGGGTTGGTGGGAGGAAAACCTTGAAGGGAATGTGTCATTATCCCTCTTCTGGGGGACCCTTCGTGTCCCCAGCCCCTTGAAGAAGCGGTGCCCTTGCTCTTTGCTGTGGGTGCTGGTTGACTGGGGCCTCATGAGTGATCTTATTGGGGTTTGCTTTGGTTTCTGACTGAAGGATTTTCTGGGCCCTGTAAGGAAGCTTAGGTGATCTCTGAGGTGGACCCAGACTGGATTCTGGGTTTCACCTAGAACCCAGGACTTTGGGTGAGAAAGAACCGAAAGTGTGTCTAGTCTGGCCTTCTTCTAAGGCAGCCTTGGGCCCTGGGGTTGTGTCTTACCTTCATCTGGTCGCTCAAGGGCCCTGGCCTGGCCTGGCCTTTGTGTGTGTGGCTTCCTGTCTCCTCCTTGTGTAACCCCAACACCCTTAGCATTGAAGTTCAAGCTTCAGCTTAGGTACCACTTTCTCCAGGAAGCCCCCCATGATTTTTTCAAGACAAGAAGTTGCTTTGTCAGCTCTGTGGTTCCCTCTACCCACAATTTCCTTTGTTAGGCCTCTTATGTACTTAGGTACTTGTTTAATGGTCTGTTTCTCCTTCCAGACTATAACCCTGGAGGGCAGGGGTTGGGTCTGTCTTACTCCCTCCTGTAGCCCTAGTGCTTAGGGTGGTGAGCTCATAGTAGGTACCCAGTGAAGGCTTGTTAAATGCACAAACAAATGATGAGGTGGGGCAGAGTGAGTCTCTGGGCCTGATGCAACATACATGGCCTAGACCTAGAACTATGTAGAAATTGGGGGCGGGAGGAGAAGAAAGACCAAAGTAGAGGGCCTCTGGGTACCCTGCTTCTGCCCCCTCACCTTAGACAGAAGCTTAAGAGCAATGGCGTGTTTGAATAATTTCTTATTTGGGGTTCCCAAGGCTTGGCCAATGTGGGTCAGCTTTGTCAGGGCTTGTGTTCAACTACAAGAAGCAAGGAGCTACTGGAGTTTCCCCCTGAAAGAAAGAGAGCTGGTGTCATGGTTACCTGTGCAGTGATGGATGGTGGGCACAGAGGCGCCCGGAAAGGTAAGAATTGAACCTGCCATGGAGGACGGGCTCCCTGAGAATGAATGTGTCAGTCGCCTGTATCTAAGATGGGGCCAGGGACCTCTCATATCCAGAAATTCATGGGTCTTCACTTTAGGTTTGCACCACCAATGTAATGGGGCTCTGCCTATGCCCACTTCTCTCTGTCTCCTTGTGTCTGGTGGGGGACACTCCCCAAGAGAGGGTGGCATGAGCCCTGCTCATCCTGTCGTGCCAAGCACAGACATAGTCTGCAGGTCAGTTGACAGATGGACTGTCCTGGGGGTGGGATCCATTCCTGGCCCAATGAGTTGTGGTTGGGGAAGGGGTTTGTGGAAGGAAGCAGGGAGGAGCTGAGGGTGGATGGGCCCAGGAAGCATGCCCGGTACAGTCTGTTAGACCAAACTTCTACCACGCCCCCACTCCAGAACTCTCTCACCATACCACAATCCGAGCTTCGCTGGCACAGTCCTCAGCCCCACAGCATAAGATCAGAATGTATTATTTATGGCCCTCCCATAGACTGGGTGTCAAGATGAAACAAATAATAATCCTAAATCTTACACAAAGGCTGTGGAGATCAATGAGGTAATTTATATGAAATCGTTTTGGCTCCCCTGGAGGCAGAAGGGCATAAATTTAGGCTTTTTCACTGGATGGACCCCCTGCCAATAACTCAGTCCAGTTAATGAAAAACTCACTTGGCTCTAGACCAGTGGTTGGCAAACTCATTAGTCAACTGAGCGGCAAACCGGGGTGTGCCAACCACTGCTGTAGACTGTGCAGGCTACTATCAGGGTTCAGAATGCAGTATCTGACAGGGTTCAGAATGAGGTATCCACATCCTTGGTCTAACCAGGATATGGATACCTGCCTGCCTCAAGTCTTTTCCATCATAGAGCAAGGCGTCTATGAATGCTGGCACCTGTTTGGAACTGTCATACAATAGCAAACGGTGCCTGGGGATCACACCACCCACTTCAAGCCATATTTTGGTGGCTTCTACCTCAACGCTAGACCCCAAGCTTCTGTTTTCCTTGTGACTCCAAGTAAATGTCAATACGAGTTACTTGAAACATGGAAAAGGCGCAGTTGCCATCACTGAATGATCCAAACACTGGGCAGGTGCCTTGCAAACTGCAGTTCTGTATAAATTATAACTGCCATGTCATGGGTCCATGTACAAGAAATTAGCATTTATTACCCTGATTAGTGTGTCTTGGTTGGTTGGACATCATCCTGTGCACTAAAAAGTTGCTGATTCTATTCCCAGTAAGGGCACATGCCTGGGTTGCAGGCTCAATCTCCGGTAGAGGGCATGCAAGAGGTAGCCGATCAAGGATTTTCTCTCATTATTGATGTTTCTATCTTTCTCTCCCTTTCTCTCTTCCTCTCTGAAATCAATAAAAATATTTTTTTTAAAGAAAAGAATCAGAAACTGTTCAAAAGGATTGCTTATGCCCATGCTCTCCTCCTGTCCTCCTCTGAGCCTATTGCAGTCAGGCTTTCACCCTCATCAAGCCAGTGAAGCTGATGTTTCTTGTTCAGACCATCCATGACCCTGTGTTTCTATAGACAGCGGGCAGTTCTCTTTCTTCCTCTGACTCGACCTGCATTTGGTAAAATGCATCACTCCCTCTTGTAACAATCCCTGCACTTGGCTTCCAGAACACCACGCCTTCAGTTCTCTTTCCACACTCCACGACTCCTTTCCACACTGCCATTTGCCTCCATCAGGGTTCAGTAAACCACAGCCTGCAGGGCAAATCCAGCCCACCACCTGTTTTTGTAAATAAAGTTTTATTGAGCACAGCCATAGCCATTCGTTTACACATTGTCTATACTCTCATGATAGTGGCAGTGATGAGTGATGGCAACAGAGACCAGATGGGCCACAAAATAAAAAAAATATTTACTAAGTGGTTCCCATTCACTACCACCCTCTTCTGCCCTTCACCTCTTCCCCACTCAGGAGGCCCCTTGCAGGGTTTCACCTACCCCCGCCTGGGGACACCTGCCTGGGAAGGCACATTGCCCTTCTTGACCTCACACGTCCAGGCTGGCTGCAAACCAGTGGCTGAGACAAACAGGCAGTCACAGTCAAGCTTCGCTCCTGCTGTTTGTGTGTTCTCTGGGGATGGGAGTGAGAAGAGCTCATTCCTGGAGCTGGCCATTTGCCCAGATGGACAGAGCACCATAGAGAATGCCAGGCTGTGGAGAAGGGACTGCCCTTGGGGACCTCTGCCAGAGACACAGCCCCTCCCTCTGGACTAGGGAGCAGCACAGGAAGCACTGGGGCATGGAGCTTCAAGATGGGGCTCCAACTGATGATCCCAAGCCTTGATATCAGGATCTGTAAAATGGGTCAACTTGTATTTTTATTTATTTATTTATTTATTTATTTATTAAAATATATTTTATTGATTTTTTACAGAGAGGAAGGGAGAGAGAGAGAGCTAGAAACATCGATGATAGAGAAACATCGACCAGCTGCCTCTTGCACATCGTAGGGGATGTGCCCGCAACCAATGTACATGCCCCTGACCGGAATCGAACCTGGGATCTTTCAGTCCACAGACCAACGCTCTACCACTGAGCCAAACCGGCTTCGGCTCAACTTGTATTTTTAGATTAGAGAAGATTCTAAAAAAAAAATCTATATGGAGTCCGGCTGGCAAGGCTCAGTGGTTGAAAGTTGACCTATGAACCAGGAGGTCACAGTTGGATTCAGGGCAGGGCACATGCCTGCGTTGCAGGCTTGATCCCTAGTGTGGGGCGTGTGGGAGGCAACCGATCAATGATTCTCTCTCATTATTGATGTTTCTATCCCTCTCTTTCTATCCTATCTAATAAAGAGAGAATATGCTGGTTGACTGCCACACCCTCAGCCAATAAGGAGAGAATATGCTAATTGCTGCCACACCCTCAAAGATGGCAGCGCCCACAGCCACAAGATGGCGGCACCCAGTCCCTTCAGCCCTGCCAGGGAGGCAGGCATGTAGCATGGTCGGGCCCGCCCCCAGGTGGGTATGGCCACTCTGTGCACCTGCCTCCAAAGTCCCCCAGTCCCCTCAGCCTCCCAGATCCCCAGGGCTGGCCCAAGGTGCAGGCAAGCCTCTGATGGTGGCTGCCCAGCTGCCCTGCTGGCCTGAGGTGCAGACAAGCCTTGGATAGTGGCTGCCCAGCTGCCCAGAGCCACCGGAGGCTCAGGTACCAGGGCCATCTGAGGCTTACGCTGCTGGCTGTGGCAGCAGCAGAGGTGTGATTGGGGCATCACCTTTCCCTGATTGCCGGGTCACCTCCCACCCCTAAGGGCTCCGGGACTATGAGAGGAGGCAGGCTGGGCTGGGGCCTCCCTTCCAGTGCATGAATTTTTATGCACCAGGCCTCTAGTATATATTTAAAAGAAATGTACCTAGAAGTACCAGGCAGTACACCTGGCAAGCTTGACAGGGGAAATCATGACTCTGCAGAGCCCTCACTCATGTACCAGGCACAGCCCCTGGTGCTGCACATATACAAACCCATTTTATTCTCACAGCAACCCAGTGAAGCTACTTTAAAAAAAAAAAAAAAATATATATATATATATATATATATATATATATATATATATATATATATATATATATATATTTATTGATTTTTTACAGAGAGGAAGGGAGAAGGATAGAGAGTTAGAAACACCTGGGGATGCGCCTGCAACCAAAGTACATGCCCTTGACTGGAATCGAATCTGGGACCTTTCAGTCTGCAGGCTGACGCTCTATTCACTGAGCCAAACCGGTCAGGGCGAGGCAGCTACTTTTATTATCCACTTTTTACTGTTCAGGAATCAGCACAGAGATGTGAAGCAACTCGCCCAAAATCACACAGCTAAGACCCTAAAGTTTGTGTTCCATGCTATCCTGACATTGGGAAATTGCGAAGAGCTCTTTTTACTTACCCCATACACTCCCTCAAATAAAGTCTTGTGAAGAAATCTAACAAAAGGAGGTACATATGGATCAATTTTGGTTAAAAATGGGGAGCTGTGAACCACAATCTGGCCTCCTCTGCTTCCCCTCCCCCTCCACCCAACAGTGGAATCTACGTCCCAGAGGGGCTGCACAGGGTGCTGGTTGAAAGCAAAGAGAAATATCACCTGAGTGATAGTTAATTTGGCTTAAGAAGTTCTTGGAATTTGGGACCTCCCTGACCTCAAGACTGGTAATGAGCACACACACACACACACACTCACACACATTCACACTCACCTGATGCGACACACTCATACATTCACCTCTGCACGTGTGCATGCTCACAGTTATTCACACACAGATGCACACATATACGTATTCCCCTCACCCACACACAAATGCATTCTCTCCCACGTACTCTTACATATGGACTCCCCCCTATCACTACCCCATTCCTGTATTGTATCAGATTCCAGCTGAGTGAGGGGAAGGAGGAAGCCTCCCAGGAGGGAATACAGGGCTGGCCCTGAGCCAGCCTGGTCAACATCCTGCCACATCACAAGCCTTTTCATCTCTGGAGTTCTGTAAACAAGAACCTCATTAAGGCCCATTTTACAGATGGCAGACTCTCATCATCGTAATGAACATCTCCTAGAGAGTGGACTTCCGTCTGTGGATCCCAAAGGACTCTCTCCCAAGTAATTAGAAGTCCCAGAGGAGGAGTCACCTCTGTTCTTGCCACTCCGCAGTCCTGGAAAGAGCAGGCGTAGGCAGAGACCGAGGAGTAGAATATGAGAAGGGTGTAGCCCATTTCCCCCTACAGGGACCTGGCTGCCCGAGGGGGCTGCGTGTGTCTGTCAGGAACTAGAGAGCCAGCAAGGGATTTAGGGATGGAGAAGAAGCCTGGGGGATATGACTTAAAATGGAATAATCATGGGACCTACTTGGTCTGGGTGCTTCCTATGCAGTGAGCATAGTCCCTGGCAAACGCTGTAACTGTTGGATCAACAGGACTTGTTTTGGGTGCGAGGGCTAAGGGCAGTTTTTAAGCATTTCCCAGCACACCCTGTTTGGGAGACACTGGGAATTTCTCAGCCAGTGAAACATGGTACTGCAGGATGATGGATCTTAACCCTGAACATAAAACAGATGGAAAGAGGGGTCAGGGTCCAGCGGGCTGGTTTGGGCCTAGGGCGACTTGGATGTGATCTGTTAGGACTTGGCAAGGGGAAGGTAGGCGGCTGTAGAGCTATTATTAAACAACATGGCAGCTGGAAGATGCTAGTTGCCTTCCTGGACTTGAGCCTGGTTGTCCAGGGGTCTGATTGTACCCTGGCAGATTTTTTAATTTGCTTCTGCTCAGGGTCCAGATTCTGGTTCAGGCCTGGACCCACTTGCCCCCACCCCACTCCATCCTCCCGCCTTCCCAATATGCCTCTCTGTGTGATCCTTGAGGACAGCCGCAGCTCAGGATCATTGCTCTGAATCCCTTGCTGCTCAAGCTGTGGTTCGTCCCCCACAGCACTGGCAGCAGCAGGAAACTTGCTAGAAATGCGGATTCTCGGACCCCCGCCCCTTCAAAGTCCACCAAATCCAAATTTGTACCCTAAGTGCTTCTTTCACCCCCGGGAACTCGGTGAAATGGACTTTCTGCTTCTGGCTTAGACCTTCCTGAGCTCCAGTGAATTGTCCGCTGTATGACTGACTTTTCCACAATGACTTGGAGCTCATCAGGCACTTTCAGTGACTCACCACACTTCGCCCAGCTTTTATCCTTATGCCGCCCCGCAAAGCAGACGGGCCAGGCACCACAATACCCCCTCCCCCCTATTTCAGGGGGGCTGAGGCTCAGAGTGTAAAGCCACCCCTTCCCGGCACAAGGCCCTCTAGCAAATAAGCTGTGACTTAGAACTACAGATATCTGACTACATGGATTAGGGTTGCAAGGCTCCCGAAACTACTTGCTGGTTGAATGACAGCTTTCTACCTGCGAAGGGACATGGTAAGCACGAGACTAGTGCGCAGGCGGAAAGGGTCATAGACCAGGGTTTCTCAACCATGGCTACACATCTTCTAGGGGATCTTTGAAAAACACCCAACCCTGTGTCCCAGCTCAGCAACTCGGATTTAACTGATCTAGACATGGTCTGTGCTTTGAAATGTTGGCTCAAATGCTGTGTCTGCACCTCTCAATAACTAACACTTATTACTGACCATTTATTTTTTTTAAATATATTTTTATTGATTTCAAAGAGGAAGGGAAAGGAAGAGACATAGAAACATCAATGATGAGAGTGAATCACTGATTGGCTGCCTTCTGCATGTCACCCTCTGAGGATCAAACCTGTAACCCAGCATGACCAGAATCACACCCCAGACCCTTCAATCTGCAGGCCAATGCTCTATCCACCAAGCCAAACCGACTAGGGGTTGAAATGTTTTAAAAGTTATTCTAGCCCAAGCTGGTTTGGCTTGGTGGATAGAGCATCTGCCTGTGGACTGAACAGCCCAGGGTTCGATTCTGGTCAAGGGCACATGCCTGGGTTGCAGGCTCGATCCCCAGAAGGGGGAGTGCAGGAGTCAGCTGATCAATGATTCTCTCTCATCATTGATGTTTTTATCTCTCTCACTCTCTCTCTTCCTCTTTGAAATCAATAAAAATATATATTTTTTAAAAAGTGATTCTAATGTGCAGCTGAGATTGGGAACCCCTTGCTGTCTCCCTGACCCCGTGACACAGGACCCTGAACAAAGACAGCCATCTGATAGCTCAAATGCCTCCTCCAGGCCCTGGCACTCATCTGTTGTCCCTAGGCAGCCCAACAGCGGAGGGTGCCTGCTGGGTACTCACGCTGTCTTAGAATCGCAATCTGCAAGCTCATTCCCAGTTGCCAGGTGCAGTGGATAAAATGCACAATGCCCAGTTCAATCTGATTTTCAGGTCAATGACGAGTAATTTTTTTGTAGCATAAATATGTCTTATGCAATGTGTGGGACCTACTTACACCGTACATTTATTCTTTATGTACCTGAACTTGGACTTTCACTGGGTGCCCTGTATTTTATCTGGCTGTCAGGTTCCCATCGGCAGCAGCCACACCTTCTAAAATGAGGGTACCTGAGGTGAGGGTGTCTGCGCTTGGTTTGGGGCATCCAGTTTTGTCAAATGAGGCTGCAAAGAAGGATTGGTTTTCAGGTTTCTTTATTCCAACTGCCCCCACTGGACAGACACAACACCCTCCTTGTCTTCTTGGCTATGGAGTAAGCTTTCCATGAATAAGTCTCATGTAAATGAGCAAACCGGTTTCTCCTCTCCCCGGCACCAGGCAGTGCACGCCAGTAGCAGCCCCACTGGAAGCTGGAACCCAGAATTTGAACATGGAAAGATTCTCCCCCTGCTCCCCAGAACCAAACAGCTCTATATAAAATGTGGTAGATGCCCTGGCCCGTGTGACTCATTTGGTTGGAGTGTACCCCAAAAGGTCACAGAGTTCAATTCCCAGTCAGGGCACATACCCAGGTTGTGGGTTTGCTCCCTGGAAGGCAACCGATCAATGTTTCTCTCTTACATTGTTGTTCCTCTCTCTCTCCCTCACTCTAAAAAAATAAAAAATAAAAGATATTTTAAAAAAACAATAAGATTTGGTAGAAATGTCGCAGATAGCACATTCTAAGAAAGTGGGCTGTGTGTGATCTTGACTTACTACACCGCAGGCCTGCAACCAATGCTGTCTAATACAAATAACTGCTGAGTGAAGTCAGGGAGATGGGAAACTAAACTGCAACGATGTAAGTATCAGTTGCCTGCTCATTCACTAATTGATTTAAAAAATATTTCTTGTTTTACTTGCACACAAGGGTCTCAAGAAAAGGAAGGCAATTAGGCCTTATCTATTATTACCTATGCCAGGGGTGGGGAATGGTTAGCCTCCGGGCCATATATGTCATTTGGTCTGGCCCTGCCAAGGCAACTGCAGGTGGGATTTGAAATTCAATAAGTGTAGGAGCTTCATTCATAGCAGTGTATATTTATATTAAGGGAATTCTATTAAGTGAATGATGTTATAAATATCCAAATGGTCTTTGGCAGCTAAAAGGTTCCCCACCCCTGATCTATGCATAGCAAATATGGTGAGCCGGGAAGTGAGCATAATGGGAATTAGTATTTATTATTGTTTATTTGTTTATTATTTTTAAAATTAAATTAAATTGATTTTCTTATGGTTCTGGAAAATGAAAAATCCAAGATTAAGGTGTCGGCAGGGTTGGTTTCTCCTGAGGCCTTTCTCCGTGGTGTGTAGATGGCCATCTTCTTTCTGTGTCCTCACAGGCTGTGTGTATGCACCCCTCAAGAACTAACACTTATTACTGATCATATACCAGGAATGCTTCTACATTTCACACTACTCATTCTGTACAATGCCTTGAGATGGTCACTATAATTATTTCCATCTTATGTAGAGGAAGCTGAAACACAGAGAAGTTAAGTAACTTGCTCAGCCAAGGTCACGCTACTAGAATTAGCAGAATTTGGCCACTCAATATCTCTCTTTCACTTTATTTATTTATTTATTTTTTGTAACACTATAGTCATTTCCTCTACCAGGAAAAAATTTGACATTTTATTTAGCTTAGATTATTTTCTTCACCAAGAACTCCAAATAACCTAGAGCTGTGTTACTCAAATTGTGTTCCATGGTTCACTACATGTGTAGCATAATGTATTAACAATAGTTAATGCTCCCAAAGGATTCCATGGCCAAGGGAGTTTGGGAAATGCTAGACTAAGCAAAGTTTACCTGCTTAGACAACTGCAGGCCTCCTCAGGAACTTTAAGATGCTAGTGTAGGCACCCCTCCTTCCCAGGAGCTCACCCACACCTTCCGTCTTCTCAGGCGTGCATCTCCTAAACTCGATACTGGAGCCCAGGGGAGCAATGGGCAGTGACAGCTGGTCCTGGCTAATTACCTGAACCTGTCTCCAAGGGCGCCTTTTCTCTGACTTTTCAGTGAGCTAATAGCAGCCCCACATTGACTCACTTCTGTCACTGTGAGTTTCCCTCCCCTCCCCTCCCCTCCCCTCCCCTCCCCTCCCCTCCCCTCCCCTCCCCTCCCCTCCCCTCCCCTTTCCTCCCCTCCCTCCTTAATGTCAAATGTGTAAAATAAACTGAAAAACTGTCATTCTCCTACACGTTTGAGATCTTGCTTCCCAACAATTTTGGCTCAAATGAAATCTTATAATTTTTAAAAATATATATATTTTTATTGATTTCAAAGAGGAAGGGAGAGGGAGAGAGAGATTGCAACATCAATGATGAGAGAGAATCATTGATCAGTTGCCTCCTGCATGCTTCCTAGAGGGGATCGAGCCTGCAACCCAGGCATGTGCCCTTGACCAGAATTGAACCTGACACTCCATCCACTGAGCCAAAACCAGCTAGGGTTTATAACATTTTTTATGGGTTCAGACATTCTTATGTCAACAGATTATTTCATTTTTGTATTTCTAAAAGTTTATATTTTCAAATTGCTCAGAAATCCTTTTTCATTGGAAACACTGAAGATACTCTCACTTTGGGGGCATGAGTTGTATTTGACACTTTATTTAGAATCCTAGTATTTTATAAGTGACAGGGCTTTGGTGGCCAGCCATGTAACTGTCTTCTTGAAGGAGGAGTCCCCTCCACAGATCACAATCCGTGATTGCCCATTTCAACAGGAAGGTCAATGGGATGGGAAACCCTAATGCCTCAGTGGAGACAGTCAGAGCTTGTTATTGTTACTAAAGTTTTTCTTTCCATTGAAGCAAAGTGTCTTCTGCTAACTTTCACCCAGCCACCCAACTCCACTCTCCAAGTTGAAATCTGATTATTTTTATATGACAGCCTTTTAAATATTTCTAGGAAGGGATTGTTTTGCCAAATAATCAATTTTTTCCTTAAGGTAAGCATCTTTAATTTTTTTAACTTTCTATAGTTTCGAGATATTTCTAGAAACTCAGAAGGAATTTAGAATTAAATAAAATAAAAAAGCAGTAAAATGAAGATAGCTTTGGATTAGAACAAGAACAAGACTAGGAAAGGGAATCTGGCCCATAGTCAGTATCTTTCGTATCATCTTGATTAATTCTGGTAGTTACCCAATGAGACAATGCTGGTTAAGATTTACTATTCTGCAAGTGACAAAAAAAAAGAAAGAAAGAAGAAAGAAAAAAAGAAAGAAAGAAAGAAAGAAAGAAAGAAAGAAAGAAAGAAGAAGAAGAAGAAGAAGAAGAAGGAGAAAGAAGAAAAGAAAACAAACTCACACTGGCTGAGGCAAAACAAATAGGTTAATAAGAAACTGAAAAATCCCAAGAGTAGATCTTGGCCTGCAGTATAACTTGGTCCAGGAACTCAAATAAAGACACTAGGACTTGGCTTCTTTGCATCTCTCAGTGACATAAAAACAAAAACAGTCAGAAAAATCAGTCTCTTGGTTGAAAATATGGTGACTTGCTGTAACTCCAGGCTTACATCCTCCCAAGTTCAAGTTCAGCAGGAAAGAGCCCCTTAAGTTCCAATAAAAGTCTCATTGCATTTTATTGGCTGTAACTGTTCATGTGCCTGCTTATGAACCAATGGTTGGGTCTAGAACATGGGTAACCTTGTTACCCAGGCCTGAGACCTCCACCCACCTCTGAAGTTAAGGGTAGAGGCACCATCCAAAATATATAAATCATGAGTGGTATTGGGTGATTCTCTAGAAAGTAATTTGGATACTGTTACTTGTCAGAAGAGGGAGGATTCACCCCCTCTACCCTTCTTTAGTTCTTATGGCTGGACTGATAATAAAATAGATGTAAGACTAGATTAACAGGAGACAAACCAATCCTATATAATAAAAGGTTAATATGCAAATTGTCCCCTCAATGGGGAGTTTGACCGGGAGTTTGTCCAAGGGTTGAGGCTGGCCCATCAACACCCAAGGCACCCCCCTCCAAGTGGCATGAATTCATGTACCAGGTCTCTAGTTTAATATAAGAGCAAGGGAGACTCATTATATGAGGCTAAGGTCATATAAGGTCATAAAATGAGGCTCAATGATAAAACCAGGCACCTTTTCAGACAAAGAAACAATACATTTATGAGAAATTGACAGGACAAAGAAAGTTAGTGCTAATGAAAAAGGAATCTAAGCAAGGTTTGGGCTGAGGTAAAAATCTATAAAGGTGCTCAAGGTTTATTTATACAAGCTTTGCCCTTCTGCTGCATTTCTTCTTCTTCTTCTTCTTCTTCTTCTTCTTCTTCTTCTTCTTCTTCTTCTTCTTCTTCCTCCTCCTCCTCCTCCTCCTCCTCCTCCTCCTCCTCCTCCTCCTCCTCCTCCTCCTTCTCCTTCTTCTTGTTTTTCTTCTTCTTCTTTTTATTCCAGATTTTTTTTTTTTTTTTAACTCTTGTGATAAGCTTGTCTCTCAGAGGAAGCAGGGTACCTGAGAGAGAAGGGAGAGTTATTTCCTGCTTTTAGAGACAGAGGAGAGTCAGAGAATGCTTCGCCCCACTCCCTGCTTCTCAAGTGATTTTAATTTTAAATATTCCGAGGTGGTCTGTCACGGGCCCCAATATACCCAAAGAGGTGGGAATGAAGCACTAAGTCAGACTTATGCATTTATTATTATTTTAATCTCCCATTTATAAACAAGGGAACCAAAGCTCAGAGACTGGAATCAGTTTGTCCAAGGTCACACACCTGAAAAGTATTGGGAGGGGCGGGGATTTTTGTGTGCATACCTGCTATCCGCAGCAGTGTCCAGGGGAGTTCTGCTAGCCGGAATGGAACCTAACTAGCATTTCTACTTTTTTATGATTCAGTGATTTGGGTGACAAAGTAATTTTTAGCCCTGGTGATTCATGGACTTTCCTGAATTGTTTGAAATAAGCTACAGTTCCAGTTAGGATTCCTGGCAAAGGTGTTGGAATTTCTCCATGACTGGTCAGTGAGTTCATCAGCATCTTCCCAGAATGGGGGTAGGGGGAGTGAGGGGTCACAGCTGGGGGGACTTGAGAAGCCAGTCACCCATGGCATCCTGATTTTCATTTCTCGGTAGCAAGTCTGATCTTGCCCATCATGGACAGCCTCAATGGTGTGTCTTGGGGACCCCAGAGTGGGACCCCTTGGGCATCCTGCCCCAGAGATGAGACTTGGTTGACCTTTGCATTATTTTAAGATGTAAATGTATTGCTTTGGTCATTGTGGGGCTTAGTCCCCATTATCAGTAGAGCATTTCACATATTTCTCTAACTTGTGACATTTGAAATGCCACCCCAAATAGACTTTAGAAAGATAAACAATGTCCCTTCTCAATAGCAGAATAAACTGTGATGAGATCATGCATGAAATATATTCACACATGAGATACTACCCACCATAAAGGTAATGTGGAGCAACAAGAAGCAATGTAGAAAGACACATGTAAAATCATGCTGTATGTGGTGTAAGCTGATGAAAAGTAAAGGTATAAACACATGCAAAGGCATTGTATGGTGGTGGTTTTCTGGGGTACATGGAAGGGGTTTCAAATGAAAAAGGGAAACAGGCATCATCAATCTTTTATATATTGATTGATTGATTGATTGATTGATTTCAGAGAGGAAGGGAAAGGGAGAGTGAGACAGAAACATCAATGATGAGAGAGAAACATTGATTGGCTGCCTCCTGCATGCCCCTTTCTAGGGACTGTGCCCAAAACCTGAGCATATGCTCTTGATTGGAATCGAACCTGGGACCCTTTAGTCCGCAGGCTGATGCTCTGTCCACTGAGTCAAACCGGCTAGGGTGGCATCATCAATCTTATTTGTAACTAGAGGCTCGTGGGTCCCTCCCTCGACCTGGCCTGTGCCCTCTTGCAATCTGGGACCCCTCAGGGGATGTCAGACTGCTGGTTTTGGCCCTATCCCCGCAGGTCAGGCCAAGAGACCCCACAGGTGAACAAATCCATGCAATGGGCCTCTAGTATGCATAGATCTTTGGTTAATCTTTTTCCCCCCTCCCCTATCCCCCTTCCCTCTGAGATTCATCAGTCTGTTCCATGTTTCCATGCCTGTGCATTGAGCATCTGCCCCGTGCTGGTCAGTGTGCATCATAGCTACTGGGTGAACAGTCGCTTAGGCTTTTATATAGATACTTTATTTATTTATTTTTTAAAAAATATATTGATTTTTTATAGAGAGGAAGAGAGAGGGATAGAGAGAAACATCGATGAGAGAGAATCATCGATCAGCTGTCCCTTTGCACATCCCCTATTGGGGATGTGCCCACAACCAAGGTACATGCCCTTGACCGGAATCGAACCCGGGACCTTTCAGTCTGCAGGTCGATGCTCTATCCACTGAGCCAAACCGGTGCTGGCGATACTTTATTTCTTAAGCTGGGTGGCAGATACAGAGATGTTATCTCAGTATTTTCTATACTTAAAAAAAAAAAAAATTTGATAATGAGACATGTTCCCCTCAGTCATGGTCCAGTTTCCACCTTTCAGATGCTGTATTTGGCCAGGATTCAAAGGCAGAGACATAATCCACTCTAGCTCCTGATTTAGTCTGACAAAAGATTTAATACTGTTGGTAGAATTTCTTCAAAAAAAGAAAGAAAGGAAAAAAAAGAATAGAATTACTCAGGAGGCTGAAGGCACCCACTGAGATTTCAGGAATAGCTTTGAGAGAGCCACACTACAGAATGAGGGGGCATCAAGGGTATGACTGTTTTTTACAATCAAGATGTTACCAACTGTGCCCTGGCCAGTGTTGCTCAGTAGTTGGAGTTTCATCCCATGCACTGAAAGGTCTCAAGTTTGATTCCCAGTGAGGGCACATATCTAGTTTTTGGGTTTGATTCCCTGGTATGGGAGGCAAACAATAAATAGTTCTCTTTTTCCTCACCCCCACTTCTTCTTTCTCTCAAATCAATTAGAAAAAAAGATGCTACTTGGAAAGGCCAGACTCCGCAGCAATGGGGCTTGCCAGAGGAAACAGGAGATATGTGCCTCTCCATCCCCACTTTCCCCAGTCGGTGATCCTCGTGTGCATCTGGGAATTGTATATAGTTTGTAACCTCCCAGACTCTGCAGTGCAGGACAACATGTGAGAAAAAGGAGGAAATGTTAATCCACCATGTCACGGGAGCTGTATTATACCTTCACACCATCTCTTCCTGCCCTTCACCTCCTGGGCCCAGCCTTTACTCCTACCTTCACCCCCACTTTGAATTCTGACCCCAGCCTCCATAATAGATTAGAGATTCATAGTCAGAAGACACAGTGAAAAAAGCAAGATGAAGTTCAGTAGGCACTGTTATAATATGGCAAATTTATGCATATAAGACCCAGGCACAGGATTGCAAAGAATGCATTAGACCTGGAAAAAAACACACAAAAAAACAACAACACTGGGGTCTGAGTGGACCACGGTCAGCTAGGTGGTCCCAGAGGAAAAGTGGTGAAAAAGTCCAGCTCTGGATTCAGACCAACCATCTCAAGCCATATTTTTTGGTGCCCTGACTTGGATCCAAACATCTCAGGCCATTTTTTTTATGGCCCCATCACTTACTAAAGAGTGCCATTGGACAAATTCCCTTAAGTTTTCTCATCAACAAAAAGGTAGATAATGATGATGATGATAAAATATACCTCATGATAAATAAATAATTATAGCAAATACAGAGTTTACCAGGCACTGGACTAAATTTAACACTTACTTTAACACATTTAACTTTACAGAAAGGCTGCAGATATGGGTATTTTTGTTGTTCATGGCTCACAAAGGTGGAAATTGGCATTCAAACCCAACATTCTGGCTCTGTGCTCATGATCGCTCCAAAATGCTCCTCTCAGGATACATACAGGGCTCAGGACAGACTGAGTACTGGGTGAGTCTGAAATAGTTCTTAGCCATTATTGTCAGGAGAACAGCTAGAGAGAGAGGTGGGTATATAACCAACCAATTAGAATACTGAATTAGGTCAAATGGAAAATGTGCTACCTGCAGGCCCAGGATAGGGCACAGCTAGGCAGAGTGCCCTGAGGCAGGTATGTCATATCTCTCTATATAAAAGCCTAATATGCACATTGTCCCCTTGAGCGGGAGTTTGACGGACTGGGAGCTCGACCACTCACCAAGACATGCGCTAACCACCAGGGGCTGGTGAGGAAGGCCCCGGTTGGCAGCCAGCAGCTGCTAGGGACCATGCCAGTGCATGAAGTTTGTGCATTGGACCTCTAGTGTTACTGTAAATCTCATCTCAGGATGGTGTGGCTCAGTGGCTGAAGGTGACCTATGAACCAGGAAGTCACAGTTCAATTCTTCATGAGGACACATGCCTGGGTTGTGGGCTCAATTCCGAGTAGGGGGCGGTCAATGATTCTCTCTAGTCAGTGATGTTTCTCTCTCTCCCTCTCCCTTCCTCTGAAATCAATAAAAATATATATATTTTAAAGGACCATTGGTCATCCTTGGGGAGGCAGGAAAAGACCCTGATAGACCCTTTCAAAGGACTTTGCAGACCTGAGGGCCAGGGCAGAGGCTGGATTTATGCAAGGCCACACTGGTACTGGGGAGCCCAGTAGTGGGAGTGCTCACTGTCCTGGTGAGGAATAACTGAGTCCAGAGAGAGAGCAGCGGTGCCTGCTACTCCTCCAAGAAAGGACAAGGTGGATTCAAGAAAATGGATGAATTTGTGGATGAGCAACAGAAGATGTAAACCAGGTGTAAACCTTTCATTCCAGTACCAACTGGAAGCTTATGGGAGGCCACCATGAGTCTCTACCTTCACACCGACATTTCAGTCATGACTCCCTGATTCATCTCCTCCTAGAGGGGCCCAGCACAGGCCCTCAGATATTTCTCTTCACCGAAGGGCTCATGACAGCTCCCCTGACACGTCTTACTGAGAAGGACTCTTTGACACATGGAAACTTAGGAGAACCTGACATGATTCCTCTGACTTGGATCCTAGTATTCCTCACGCACTGCCCAGAACCCAAACCAGTAGAACCCCAGAAAGAGCCTCTTGCAAAACTTCTCCACATCAAAAGGGGCCAGCACCCTCTCATCCCTCCATCCCCCCAAAAAACAGTAAATGTGACTATGACTCGAACCTCTCTCTGCCATGAAAAAAAAAGCAGGCACAATCCCATTTTGGAAATAAGGCTCTTCATCAGTTACAAGAACTCTCATACAAGTTCTTCACTTAAGGACACAAAGGTCACACATTGGACTCCTCTTCCTACCCAAGTGGCAGTTGGAAAGACTCTGACTCAGATTCTGTCACTTCCACGGAATCGACCGAGACACCAGAGCTCTGATTCCGCCCTGTCTCTACTGAGGAGGAAGTAGAGGGCCAACTCTTCTGATTCCAACCTGTCTCCACCTTGAAGGGCTCTGACTCGGGGAAGAAGCCGGCACACAGGTATTCTGAGGCTAACACCAGGTTGGTGTTGGTGTTAACTGACACAGTGAGAGAACAGGGACTCAGGAAATGGGACCGATAAACTATGGCATTTGAAGCTGAATTCCAATGTAATGAAACCGTATTTTGAGATAAGTCTGGTTGTAGGAGGAATTTGAAACTGGAGTGTTTAGAGTAAAGAACAAAAGCAGAGCAGGACTCAGGGAGAAGATGTGCTGTATGCCTGGCGGGGAGAGGGGTTGTCCAGAGCAGGCAACAGCAACCAACTGTGGAGGATGCAATAAAGGAAATACATTCTTTAACCTCCGTACTTGAGTTTGGCTTGAAAAAATTTAGAACCAAGAAACTCAAATTATAAGGGAAAGTTTACTTAGAAAGTTACAGAGATAGAAGAAGGGCCCATGGAGCTTAGGAGAACGAGGGAGAGAGACACGCACCTTGAGGGTGAAAGAGGGAAGAGAGACACGCCGTGCTCCGGAAAAGAGTGAGTCATGTAGAGTCCCTGTACCTAAGGCTTTTATCTGAAGGCCTTAGGCGAGAATCCCAATAGAACATTCATCAGCTTTCCAGGTATGTGCCCCTTCATGATCTCCACTGATTGGCGGACAAGAATGGGGTCAACAGTCAATGCAGCTGTTCCTGATGTTGGTCATGGTGTCACTCCATCTGATTTTGCTGTTTTTCTGGGGCTGGAGCTAAAACCTAGATGTCATCTTCCAGGAGTTAATGCTTAAGAGAGTGGTCCTGCAAGGGCTTATTGTTTTGCCCGTTGCTAGGCACCCGGGGCTCTCTGCCATGGTAACCCTCTGCACCTGGCCTATTATTCCTACTACAACATCATCTGAGCATTAAGCTACACCATATCCACTTCTCATTTCACACTTTATAGACCCTTTGGTTCTACCTCAGCAGTAATGGAAGGAAACTACTCAGGTATTCATGTATGCCAGGTCACACCCAGTGCCCTGAGGGGGGACATATGCTTCTGGTAGAATTGAGCCAGTGAGTTCTTGTCTGTTGAAATACACACCAGTTTTCAAGTTCCACAGAGTTGGTCTTCAAGCCACTCCTTTTCTTTCCTTCCTTGGTGTCATGAGGACATCTTGGTCTGCCTCCTCCCAAGCCATGCGCTTTTCTTAGTGTGGCTTTGGGTGACAGGTGTGGGAACCACAATGGCTGAGATTCTCATTCTCAGTGCTCCTGCTCTCTCTGCTCGCTTCTGTGGGTGGGTGCTTGTCAGAACACAGCTGGGGGGGGGGCAGGGGGGGGGAGCACAGCCCGAGCACAGGTGCTCTGAGTCCATATATTTTTCTAAATTATTTTTTAAAAATTAATTTCTTTATTGATTAAGGTATCACATATTTGTCCTCAACCCCCCATCCCAATCACCCCCCCCACTCTTGCCCCCACCCCCCTATTGTCCTTGACCAGTGGTCATATGTGTGCACATAAGTCCTTTGGTTGATCTCTCCCTTTTATCCCCATCCTCCCTTTGAGGTCCAACAGTCTGACCCATGGCTCCTTATCTCTGGGTCTGTTATTGTTCATCAGTCTGTGTTGTTCCTCTCGACTATGCCAGAGTAGGTTCCTTCACAAACCCTACTCGCTACACTAACTGTTGGGTCTGAGCCCCTCTGCCTAGGGCTGGGATTTCTTGGACTCGGGTGTATAGAAGCCAGTGGCCATTTAGCCATTAAACAAAGCAGTCCTAGGCAGGCAGGCTGCCGGACACTGGCTGGTAAATATTGTACATATCTTTCCCATAAAAACAGCATCAGTCTCTGTCCCTACAGTTATTATCTGAGCAGCCACATGCGGCCCCCTAGACTCACCACCTCACAAAGTAGGCACCTGAGCTCTCTGCTTCAGCAGCTTCTCCAGCCTCTCTGGCTCAGCAGCTTCTCCTATTACCCCTGCACACATAGGATCTACATCCTCTGAGCCTGCTTCTGCTTTTCTAGCACACTCCTCTGCCCAGCACAGCGGCTGGTCACTGTGGCCTCACATAATAACTACCTCCAAGCTTCTCTCTCAGCTCCGTCTCTCCAGCAGACTAGCTGGTCAGTAACTTGTATAATATTCCAGAGACAAAGAAGGCTTTATGCCAATAGTTATATCGATCATATTGTGGCAACAGAAGGGCATGCATGTACAGTATACTGTGGGATTGTTGTGCTTGTGCCCTTGCACCTGCTTATGGTATCTTAGCCTAGGCACAGAGTGACCTTGGACATCCGGTGTATTGACAACAAGGCTTCTGTGTTTTCATTGGCCTCGACTATCAGGCATCTCTGGTGTGGCTCCCACAGTGCTGCTTCTGCCTGTAGTTGGCGGGAGCACATCAAGAAAGAGATTTTTCTACTGGCCTGTGAAATAACTTTTATATAAGTAATTGCTCAGTGAAGTTGGTCTCTAAGTACTTCCACCTGTGGGGCTGGGCAGCCGAGCGGGGAGAGAGAGTGAATTACATAATGAGGCCTGATGATACTTCTCTTCCTTTCTCTCTGACTTGTACATGGTGTTTCTTTCATAGGCCAGGTGTCTAGTGGTATATGAGTCCCCTTCCGCCAAAGGGTCCGAGGTGGCCAGGGAGACTTATTATTATGTTGGAATTGCTGTTATTATTCTTTACAGGAAGCCATCCCTGTGTGCTCTGAACCAGCTAAACCAGGCTTCTCTCTAGGACAATGTTTGATCGAGACGTTTCCATTTCAGACGGGCTCTGCTCTAGGGATTGAAGAATGACCAAATTGATTCGGGTTCTAAACACTTAATTAAGCATCTTCTTAAATGGGATTACTCACATTCCTGAGGCATGTGAAGCAAAGCTGAAATCGGCTCCAACATTTTTTGCTGGAAGCAGGTGGCAGTTTTGTAACCAGCCCTTCGGGGAAGATGCCAGATGTCCAGATGGGCAGAGAAGTAAGCTTCCCAGGCAGACTGGCAGTGGAAAAGCATGAATGGAGTCACAGATTGTACTTTGGAGGAGAGTGGGACCGTGGCTAGCTCTGGAGGAACCACTCAGAGGCTGTGTCGAGGTATCAAAGTGTCAGGCCATGAAAGCCTTGGCCCATGTAATTTCTGGATGACTGGTGTAGAGTGCATCAAGGCTAAACTACAATAGCTTCAAACCTCTGGCTGAATTAGTGGCAGTCATTGATTACCAACTCCTGGGTGTGTGTGGTAGGGTGGGGGATGGGGAGTTGGGGGGACGCAGAGCCTTTGTGGCTAAACCTAGGGAAATTAAATGACCTTCTCCATTGAGAGGCATTGATCCATTGCTGGCCTTTTCTGGGTACCTTCTTGGTGTGCTCCAGAAAAAAGAGAGTGCACATGCTGAATCCCTATACCAAGGGCTTTTATCTGAAGTCCTTAGGGGAGAATCCCAATAGAATATCCATCAGCTTTCCAGGGTGCCCCCTCGTGATCTCCACTGATTGGTTGGTGCCAGGGAGTCATCAGGTTTTGAAAAAACTTCCTTCTGAAACCAGAACTCACAGGGTTACAGAAATGCCCCTTCAGGAAAGGAATGTTTCATTTTCTTCTCCCCACTTCAGGGAAGCTGGTCAGTGGCTCTGAGGCAAGGGGTCTCCCAGCTGAAAGGGACAGCGAGGGAGCCTGGAGCGTGGGATGCAAAAGCAGGAATGGAGGATGGGACTGACCTCACATATTCCTTCCTCTACGAGGCCTCTCAGGGCCACCCACGGTAATTTGTTCCCCACCCCATGCAATGTTTACCAAGTCATTCTGATACATTTCCGTACATATTATAGCACTTCTTACTACCTAAAATTAACTTGTTTGTTTAAATATTTCCTGTGTGGAGTAAGAGGTGGGGGCAGGCTGGAGGGGGTCAGTGGGAGGAAAAGGGGGACATATGTAATACTTTCAACAATAAAGGATTATTTCAAATAAATAAATATTTCCTGCCGAAACCCCTTTGGCTCAGTGGATAGTGTTGGCCTGTGGACTGAAAGGTCCCAGGTTAGATTCCGGTCAAGGGCATGTACCTTGGTTGCTGGCACATTCCCCGTGGGGGCTGTGCAAGAGGCAGCTGGTCGATGATTCTCTCTCATTGATGTTTTTAACTCTCTATCCCTCTCTCTTCCTCTCTGTAAAAAAAAAAAAATCAATAAAATATATATTTAAAAACTATTTCCTTGCTTAAGGTCTCTTCCCCACCTAGAATGTAAATTCCAGCAGAACAAGGATCCCATATGTCTTGTTCACCTCTCTTTCCTCACCAGCTAGACAGTGCCTGGTCTATGGCAGTGCTCAATAAATATTTCTTGAATGAGGGTATGAATTCATAGGGTATAAATATTCTACAGAGCCTCATTTTTCTTTAAATGTAGACATTTGGGTTAGAAATTTTATGAAAAGGCATTATTTGGTTTCGTGCCTTCTATAGATAGATGATATCAGAAAATGAAGCCTACTCTAAATAAAGGAGGGCATCATTATGCATGCTGGCTGTTAGTCCTGGGCTCTCATCCCATCCTACAGGGAGCATGATTTGTTGAATTTGCATTTAGTCAATCCATTGTGATGAAGCTTTGGCTCTTGGCTTTTCTCACTTCATTTTGGCCTGGCTATCAGCTCTTTTCTTTCTATCACTGAGGCCTACAACAACCATTCCCCTAATATTCATTTGTAACTGCTGAAACTGTACAGTTGAACTTAGGAGAGATGAATGTAAAATACAATGCCCTGGCCTGGTAGCTCAGTGGGTAAGAGCATCATCCTGATAGTCCAAGGTTGTGGTTTTGATTCCTGGACAGGTCACATACAAGAATCAACTATTTAATGCATAAATAAGTAGAACAACAAGTCCATATCTCTCTCTCTCTCTCTCTCTCTCTCTCTCTCTCTCTCTCTCTCTCTCTCTCTCTCTCTCTCTCTCTCTTTCTCTTTTTCTCATTTCTCTTTCTCTCTCTCATCAATTAAAAATCACACACATACACACACAAGTAAATAGGTCCTGCCTAGAAGTAAGAGAATCTCTTGGCTACATACAAGTGTTAAAATGTCCTTGGCGGGCCTGGCTGGCATGGCTCAGTGGTTGAGCATTGACCTATGAATCAGGAGGTCATGATTTGATTCTCATTCAGGGCACATGCCTGGATTGCAGGCTTGATCCCCAGTAAGGGGCATGCAGGAGGCAGCCAATCAATAGTTCCCTCATCATTGATGTTTCTATTCCTCTCCCCCTCTCCCTTCCTCTCTGAAATCAATAAAAATATATTTTTTAAAAATGTCCTTGGTGGCATTTATTTAACTTAATCCATGACTAATTAATGGATGATAAGTTAAGTGTATTTTGATTGCAAGCGACAACAACAACAACAACAAAAAAATGATGTTGGTTATCTCAAGAATAAAGGGGACTCTCTTCTTCCTTCAAGGAGCACACCTTTGTTCTCTTGCTCTCTCTCTCTCCTAAGTTCCAAGGGTTCTTCTTTTGCCTCTGTAACTCATTTCCTCAGCCCATGAAACCCTGCTTGCTCACCTTTTCTACCTCTGTCTGTGACTTTCTAAATAAGTAAATAGTGTTTGAAAAAAAAAGAAAGAAAAGAAAAGGGTGAATTTTTTGGAACCCTGTGCGAGAGCTCATAGAATTAAAAGAATTCCATGTCATCAAGGAACTTACTGTTTACATTAAGAAATTAGATAAAACTAGTTTGGGGTAATTACTAGTCAAGGTTCTCCAGAGAAACAGAACCAATAGGGTGGATAGATAGATAGGTAGATAGACAGATAAGAAAGATTTACTCTAAGACAGCGTTTTTCAACCGCTGTTCCGCGGCACACTAGTGTGCCGCGAGATGTTGCCTGGTGTGCCGTAGGTGCAGACAAGACAAGAATTTTATAATTTTTCACTATTTTGTTTACTTAATATTTCATAATAAAGTAATTATAAAATACTTTCTTTGTGTTTATTTGATTCCTATTCAAGAGAATTACTTTATATATAGTCAATATAGGCACAGAGTTAAATTTTTTAACATTTTCTAATGGTGGTGTGCCTTGTGATTTTTTTCATGAAACAAGTGTGCCTTTGCCCAAAAAAGGTTGAAAAACACTGCTCTAAGAGTTGGCTCATGTGATTATGGAGGCAGAGGAAACACTGGATCTGCACATTGCTGGAGAACCAAGAAAGTCATTGGCCTTGGCCACAATGGCTGGAGTGTTAGTCCCGCACACCGAAAGGTTGCGTGTTAAATCCCTATTGTATTTGCAAGGCAACCAATGGATGTCTCATTCACATTGATCTCTCTCTCTCTCTCCCTCTACCTCTCTTTCCCTCCTTCCTTCCCTTCTTCCCTTCCAC
The DNA here is from genome assembly GCF_964339955.1 of Pipistrellus hanaki. Classification (NCBI taxonomy): domain Eukaryota; kingdom Metazoa; phylum Chordata; class Mammalia; order Chiroptera; family Vespertilionidae; genus Pipistrellus; species Pipistrellus hanaki. The sequence continues at coordinate 197,127,344 of NC_140503.1, read as the reverse complement.
TCTAAAAACCAATGGAAAAAATACCCTGGGATGAATAATGACAACAACAAAAATAAAAAATACATTTAAAAAAAGAAAGTTATTGGTTTAATTTAGTCGAAGTCTGAAGGCCTGAGAGCCAGGAATGCTGATCTCTGAAGAAAATGGATGTCTCAGCTCAAGCAGTAAAAGCAAATTGTCCCTTCTTCTGCCTTTTTGTTCTCAGAAGACTGGGTGATGTCCACTCATATGAGTGAAGGTGACCTTCTCCATCCGGTCTACCAATTCAAAAGTTAATCTCTCCAGGAGGCACCTTCACAGACATACTCAGAAATAAAGTTTTACCAGCTATCGGGGCATTTCTGAGCCCAGTCAAGTTGTCAGAAAAAATGAACGATCACAGGCAATAATACAAGTGGCACCATAATGTTCTTTCTTCTGAGTCTCCAAATTAATTAAGTAGACTACAAATGAGGAATTCTGAAGCTGGAGAGATCCCTGTCCACTGAGGACACCACATTAGGCTGTAAGAAAGGTGTGATTGGATTTAGAGCCCCAGGGGGTGCTTATAATTTATCTAAGAAGAGAGCAGTGTGTGTGAGAAGGTGATCAAACCTCAGGGAACAACATGAGCAAAAGAATGAAGCAGGATCCTGTGTGACATTTTCAGGGGCAAGTAAGTAAAGGGGTCTGTCTGTAGTAGAAGTTTCCAGAAAGGGAGTAGTGAGAGGTAAAGCTGGATGCCTAGAGCAGGTCAGGCCAAATTAGGTTGAGCCTTGTATGAGCCAAGTGAGGGACTTAGAGTGACATCCACATCTGAACAGTTGACCTAGTAGAAAGAGCAGAAATCAATCAGCAATGTTTAATCAATACTTACTATAGGTAGTGCAGAAGGGCCTGGCCTTGAAGGTGTGACTTAGCTTCTTTACCTTCCAAATAGAAAGTGACCACAGGCGGGTCTGCTGTAATTTCTTTGTGAAAATACCATAATCTTGTTTTGAAACCTATAATCCAATTAGAAATGTGTCTAAATGCTAAATCCCAGATGAAATGAGCCTGCAGGCCAGTCATTCCATAGCAATATTATTGTTATAGCATACTGCAATAATGATGACTGAAATTTGTTGAACACTGATCATATGCCAGGTATATGTCTAGTAGTTTATGCATCTTAATCCTCTTTAATGTTATCACTAGAGGCCCAGTACATGAAATTTGTGCACTGGGGGGGGGGGGGGAGGGCGGGGGGAAGGGGGCAGGGGGTAGAGGGGTTGTCCATCATCCCAGCCTGCACCCCTCCAATCTGAGACCCCTCGGGGGACATCCCTTTCACAATCTGGGACTGCTAGCTCTCAACTGCTTGCCTGCCTGCCAGCCTGATCATCCTAACCACTACTCTGCCAGCCTGATTGATGCCTAACTGCTCCCCTGCTGGCTTGATTGCTCCAACTGCTCTCCCCTGCCAGGCTGGTCGCCTCCAACTGCCCTCCTGTGCTGGCCTGGTTGCCCCCAACTGCCCTCCCCTGCAGGCCTGGTTCCCCCTAACTGTCCTCCCCTGCCGGCCTGTTCACTCCTAACTACCCTCCCCTGCCAGCCCGGTCACCTCCCACTGCCCTCCCCTGCAGGGCTGGTTGCCTCCAACCACCCTCCCCTACAATCCTTGTCACCCCCAACTGCCCTCCCTTGCTGGCCTGTTTCCCACAACTACCCTCCCCTGCTGGCCATTATTATATAGGATATTTCCAGTTTTATGGGTGAGAAAACGTAGGGACAGGAGGCCACAGCTAGTCTTTGGTAGACTTGGAAATCCAACCCCTATCCCTGTTACAAATTCCAAACTCTTAATTACCAGGGTGGAGGCCCCACAGTGCTTGAGGATTGTGTGGGAACTGAACCAGCTCCTTAGAGGTGAAAAAAGGGAGAAATAGTAGCCAGCTTCACCTCTCCCCACCTGGAAATTGGCAGAATTCTATCAATTGCTTTGCAGATGACAACCAAGTTTTCTTAGGAGAAAAATGTCAGTTTCCTGTGATTTATTTTCCCCCAAAGTTTTTTATTGGATGGATGGATGGATGGATGGTAGAGGGATAGATGGTGGAGAGATGGATGGATGGATGGATGGATGGTGGATGACTGATGGATAGAAAGAGACCCATTGTAGGTTATAGGGAAGCTCATCTAATATTTCAAGAAAGCACCAAACTCTTGTTGAATAACAAACACTCTCCCTACAACAATATATATTTTTAAAGAGACTATAATCAGGGAACTAATTATATATCAATAACTGACCCTTCATTTCAAGCAATTCTTAGTGACCTGCACTTTGGGTTGGAATATTCATCCTCTAGTATGTTAGATCTTGCCTCAAAAATATGCATGTATCATCAAAGGCAACGTTTTCAGTGCCTTTGAGCTGTGGTAAGTGCTGGGGCTACAGCAATGCATGGGCAGATGTGGTTCTCGTCTTCTCATATATTTCTGCAATTAAGTAAAATATTTTATGAGAAAATGCTTAGCACAATGCCTAGAAGCTAGTATGTGCTCAGTGTTGGTGGAATTAAAAAGTGAGTGAATTAATGAAAATAGTAAAACTAGTAATTTTTATGAAATCACTTCATTGGGTGGTTTTCAAGCTTTTATCATTTACAAACCAACATCATTTTTTTTTTTTGCCTTATGTACAAACTACATTGCTATGACTTATTGAATATTTATTCTCAACGTCTAATCACTTATTCTTTGCCTAATTTTTTTTTCTGAAATAAAAACATCTCATTACTGTTACAAATGGAACCTCATTAAACTTGCTATTAAATATAAGTAACCCTGAAACTACTTATAATGGGGGAAATAAAGTAGCCATCTTACTCAATACTAGCCAGATATTTCTGCTGGGGGAAGGTTCTGAGCCTGAGGCCTCTTTTCTATTGTTCATACAAGGAGCTTAGCAAGTCTTAGAGAATTGTTAAGGACAGGCTAGGTTAAACTATATAACCTGAGAGTTTGTGGAGTACAAAGTACATGCCACTTAGAATTAAGAAACTCTTTCAATGAATGTGGATTTTATTAAAGTCAACAGGGGCTACAGAGCTTTGAAAAATAGCAGTAGGTAAACTCAACCCAGCCTGATTGGATGGAAGTCCCTGGAGGAGAGGCCTGGCCATCATATTTTGTCATATGATTCCACTGTACAGCAAGCACTGAGACCTAAGGCATTCCTTGAGCCCCCAGAAACATTGCTTTAGGAAACAGGGACAAGGTCTTGTTTACAGCTAGCTGTCTATCAGACTTCTAGGGCTGCCAAATAAAGGACCACAGACTGTCTGGCTTAAATAGCACAAATTTATTGTCTCACATTTCTGGAGGCTGGAAGTCTGAAATCAAAATGTTGGCAGGTTGGTTTCTTCAGAAGCCTCTCTCCTTGGCTTGTGGATGGCCATCTTCTTCCTGTGTCTTCACATGGTCTTTCTCTGTGTCCTAACCTCCTCTTCATATAAGGACACCAATTACATTGGGTGAGGGTCAACCCTATGAGCTCATTTTTAATTTAATCACATCTTCAAAATCCCTGTCTCTAAATACAATTACATTCTGAGATACTGGTGGTTAGAATTTCAACGTATGAGTTCCCGGTGAACACAATTTGGCCTCAAACAAGCTGCATCCTTCCTGCTATCTAGAATAGTGCTTGGCACATAGTAGGTGCTTGATTAATGCTTGTTGAATGAGAGGATGAGAGGATGCCCCTGCAGCCCTTGAGGGGGTTCTATGATATCAGAAGATTCTAATGTTTAAAATTTGTTTAATCTTTTCAGGAACTTTTTCATGGTTGCCTTTGACTAGGTACTAGCTCAATTATCCATAAAGTTATTCCCAGTGAACTCACAGTATAAAGGCTCATAGAAGTGTACAGCTAGGAGGGATGGTTAATTGGTCCTGGATGCTTTTTCTTTTCTTTTCTTAAAAAAAAAAAAATATATATATATATATATATATATATATATATATTCTTATTGATTTCAGAGATGAAGGGAGGGGGAGAGAGAGAGAGATAGAAACATCAATGATAAGAGAGAATCATTGATTGATTGGTTGCCCCCTTCACACCGCCTACTGGGGATTGAATCACAACCTGGGCATGTGCCCTGACAGGGAATTGAACCGTGACATCCTATTTCATAGGTCAACACTCAACCACTGAGCCATGCCAGTTGGGCAGTCCTGGCTTTTTTTTTCTTCTGTCTTCATTTCTTGGTTTCACCTCTGATTATAAGTCTTAGTCTATATCCAATACCCAGAAATCCCTAACAGATTACCTATACACCTGAGGACCTAGATCTGGCCAAGGCCTTATAAATTCCAGGAGGCTCCACACTTTCCCAGACCTGGCTATAATTAGAACCACCTGAGAAGCTTTTAAAAAAACTTCCAGCTGAAACCAGTTTGGCTCAGTGGATAGAGCGTCGGCCTGCGGACTGAAGGGACCCGGATTTGATTCCAGTCAGGGGTATGTGCCTTGCTTGCAGGCACATCCCCAGTAGGGGGTGTGCAGAAGGCAGCTGATCGATGATTATCTCTCATCAATGTTTCCAACTCTCTACCCCTCTCTGTAAAAAAATCAATAAAATATTTAAAAAAAAAATAAATAAAAAATAAAATAAAAAAAGCTCCCATTGCCCAGGCCTCAACCCAGCCTGATCGGATTGCAGTCTTGGGAAGAGGCCTGGGTGTCAGTCTTTTGTCAACCTCCCTGCATGACACCACTGTCCAGCAAGCAGAGACCCAAGGAACTCCATGCCCCTCTGTAGAACAATCAGACCATGTAACTGCACATTCCTGGGGTTCCCCGCAAGCCTCAGTCTTCCAAAGATGCTATCTTCCTGCTTTAGCCATCCTCACTAACTCCATTTTTCTACATGGAGACATACTGTCCATCCATTCAACCAAGACTCATTAAGTGCGAAGGTGGAGGCTATTTGGAGAAACATATAGACACGATATTATCTTTCTTGTTTTAAAAGACAAAGCTTACTGTCATTTAGGAAAATCAAGAGTATGAGGATTTGCTGAGTATAATGCTATTCATTCATGTATCCATTCATCAATGATTTATTGAGTGTCTATTTTGTACCAGGCTTGCGGATACAGAGATGAGCAAGATAGCCAGTGCCCATACTTGTGGGTTGACAACCTGGCAGGAAAGAGGTTAAACAATGGTAAGGTGTAGTATATGTTATAACAGAGGGGGAAAAAACACGCTAAGAACACACACCAAGGGGCTTAGCCTGGTTCAGGGGGCGGGGCACCTTTCCTTCAGGAACTGACATTTAAGCTGAGATCTCAGCGATGAAACAGATCCACCAGCCAGTGTAGGCCTCATAAAAGCAAAAGTCATGTTTGTCTTATTGTTCTCCCGTGCCTGGCTCCCAGCAGGTGCCTGTAAATTTTTGTTGACTGAATAAATAAGTGAATGAATAGTGAAAAGCCCAGGGGAATGTTGAGCATTCTCTGCCTGAAATAGGGAGTGTCAGAGGGAAAGCCTCAAGGCTTAAATGGGAGGGTACGCAGGGCCCATATCGGGGAGTCTCTTAGGACGTATAGAAAGGAATTTGGACGTTTGGGGTCAAGAGGAAGCCACTGACAATTAGGCAGAGCTTTGACTGGCCAGGTTTGTATTTCAGAAGCATCACTTCAATTGCAATGCGGTTTGTAGTATGTGTGTGTGTCTGTGGGGAGGACGGGAGGGGGGGAGGGGTGGCTTGAGAGACTGGAGATCGGTGGTTTGTGATGGGGCAAGAATGAAGGTCTGCTCTAGGAGAGTGGAGAGATGAGAATAGTCCAGGCAGGGTAGACTGGGCTTAGTGGTGGATTGATTGGATTTGGGGTGAAGGAGGAAGTGAGAGGCCTCTGGGCAGCTGGTTTAGGAAGCTTAGCAGATGATGACATTGACATTATTCACAGAAACAGGAGCCTCGAGAGGCAGAGCAGACTTGGGGTACAGATGCAGTGTTTATCTTTGGCCATGCTGAGTTTGTGGTGCCCATGGGCCACTGACATAGAAATGCCCAACAGGCAGTGGGAGGATGAGTTTCCGGAAGGGGGTGTGCAGGAGGCAGCTGGTCGATGTTTCTCTCTCATTGACGTTTCTAGCTCTCTATCCCTCTCTCTTCCTCTCTGTGGAAAATCAATAAAATATATTAAAAGAGAGAGAGAGAGAGAGAGAGAGAGAGAGAGAGAGAGAGAGAGAGAGAGAGAGAGAGAGAGAGAGAACAGTGAAAGCCATGGCAGTTGGGAGGGCTCTGGCAGGATTCTATAAAGGGAGAGGGAGAGAGTGATTTTACGATTTGCAACTACCTTCCACAGTCAATTGGCCATTGTTCTCCTGGGAGCCTGAACAGCCAGCCCCTCCTCCTCACGTGGGACGTTACCCAAATCATAAACTGACTTTTTGGACTCGTGAAATCGTTTAACAAGAACACATAAGAGCTGCCATTTACTGAAGAACAAAACGCATTTACTGAGGCAGCCTGGCCCTGGTTAGCTGCGTGGCTTTGAGAAAGTGACTGAGCCTCTTTGTTCCTCACTTTCCTAACCTGTCAAATGCGCTGAAAGTGTCTCCTTTTCAGGGTTGCTGTGAGGGTTGAATGAGTCACTGCGTGCAGTGACTAGAGGAACTCATGGAGCATGTTAAGAACCACCTAACACTTGTTCTTTATTACCTTTACTACTGTTGCTGCGTTTCATCCTTCCAACTTCTCTGCACAGCAGGAATCGGTAGCTTCGTTTTCAGCATGAAGACACAGGCTCAGAGAGGGAAAGGGATTTGTCCAGGGCCCACCCCTAACCTGTAAGGACTCTTGGTCATAAGAAATGGAAATCCACTGGGGCTCATTTAAGGGGGTGTATACGGGATTTCTCATGAAACACACACAAGTGATACAACTGTTATCAGTCAGGGTCTCTTAGTTGCAAATAAGAGAAACCAACTCCAATTTCTTTGTTTTTAAAAAATATATATTTTATTGATTTTTTTACAGAGAGGAAGGGAGAGGGATAGAGAGCCAGAAACATCAACCAGCTGCCTCCTGCACACACACCTCCCTGCACCGGGATGTGCCCACAACCAAGGTACATGCCCTTAACCGGAATAGAACCTGAGACCCTTCGGTCCGCAGGCTGACCCTCTATCCACTGAGCCAAACCGGTTTCGGCCCAGCGCTAGTTTTGCTAACACAAAGGGAATGTAAGGAAGGCTGATTTGGCACAGGGGGCTTGTGTCCAACTGCAGATGGTGCGGGCCCCACAGCAGCCTGGAAGGACAAAGTCAGGGGGTCTAGCAGGGACTGCATGGGCAGGAAGCCACCTTCTCGGTCACTGGGGTGAATGGACCCATCAGCCACTTGCCCAGATCCATGTCCTGGGAGAGGCCTCTGTGCTCATCTGGCTGAGGACATGCTCGGGTACACAGCAGTTCCTGGGGTGGGCAGGGAATCTAACATAGTGAGGCAGGCCCCTGAATTGACTGGTCCCTGCAAAGTGACTCACAGTGAAGAAAGGCCACTCCCTGTGAGGAAAAGGAAAGATATTTTGGAAGATGATGAGTTCTGGACATCCGAAAACACACGAGCCTGCACTTCACCAGCTCTTGACCTTGAACTGACCAGGAACAGGAATGTCCACAAGACTTCCTCCAAATATCATGTTTAAAATATGTTTTTATTTATTTCAGAGAGGAAGGGAGAGGGAGAGAAGGATAGAAACATCAATGAGAGAATCATTGATTAGCGGCCTTCTGCATGCTCCCTACTGGGAATCGAGCTGGAAATTGGGATATGTGCCCTGACTGAGAATCTAACCATAACCTTCTAGTTACGGTCCCATGCTCAACCACTGAGCCATGCTGGCCCACATGTTATTTTGAGCCCTGCTTCATCCATCTCTCTCTTTCCCGGAAAACGGACTTTCTCTGCCTCCTGGGTAGAAAATGGCTGTGCACAGCCTCAGGGTTTCCTGGCCCATTCAACCACAGCAGGGCTACCTCATCACAGTGTTTCCAGGCAAGAAAACAAAAACAACAACAACAATAACAAACTTTTTGAGGCAAGCCACTGATTGGTCCAACTCAGATCATGTGTCTACTTCTGGCCCAATCTGTTGAGGCCATCGGGGTGGAGACCACATGAGCACTCTAGGAATGTGGATTGAGGGAGGGGAGCACTTGACAGGATTGTACTAACGTGCCTTTTGATAGCATCTCAGCCCGCTGGGTCTCCAGACCAGTCCCCACCCTGGGGTCATCTCCAGTATCAACAGTCTCCAGACTCTCCCAGCTCAGCATAAAAGAGATGACCACAAGACACTTGTCACCACCGGCCAGCATGGCTCTAAGGTTGAGCGTTGACCTATAAACCGGGAGGTCACAGTTTGATTCCCAGGCAGGGCACATGCCCGGGTTGTGGGCTGCATCCCCAGCAGGTACTGTGAAGCTAGAGGCAGAAGCGAACATCCTAGAGATTTTGAGGGAGGAGGGAAAGTGAGGGAGAGGCAGTCTGTGCAGAACTGGGGACTATGTGTTCCGTGAGGTGATGTACAAAGGAAAGCAGGCCCTGTTCCTTGTCTCGGGGAGCAGTGCTCCCACACACTGCCAATTGGTGGGGACTCCAGTTCTTGGGGTGCGAGATTGTGGATCCAGGAGGGAGGAAAATATTAGCGGACAAGCCCAGAACAGAGATGTCAAAGCTCAGGAGGGTACTGAGGGGGCAACTTCATTTTCCAGATTCAGAGGTTCAGAGACGTGGAACCTTACCCAATGCCCGGGAGGGTGACAAGGCCAAGACCTGCACCTTAGTCTCTGAATTCTTTGGCATTCCCCACTCCAGGGTACCATCTCCACGTTTGCTTTTCAAAACAATGCTTTTGGCTCTGGCTAAGTGTCTCTCTTGGTCAGAGCATTGTTCTGATCCTCAAGGTTATAGGTTCAAACAGCCGGTCCCTAGGGCACATACAAAAATCAACCGATGAATGCATAATAAATAAGTGAAACAACAAATCTCTCTCTCTCTCTCTCTCTCTCTCTCTCTCTCTCTCTCTCTCTCTCTCTCTCTCTCTCTCTCTCATCAATATAAAGGCCCTAGTCCAGTGGTCGGCAAACAGCGGCTCACGAGCCACATGCAGCTCTTTGGCCCCTTAAGTGTGGCTCTTCCACAAAATACCACGGCCTGGGCGAGTCTATTTTGAAGAAGTGGCGTTAGAAGAAGTTTAAGTTTAAAAAATTTGGCTCTCAAAAGAAATTTCAATTGTTGTACTGCTGATATTTGGCTCCCAGGTTTGCTTCCAGTCAAGGGCACATGCCCAATAGGAGGCGTGCAGGAAGCAGCCAATCATTGATGTTCCTATCTCTCCCTCTCCTTTCCTCTCTGAAATCAATAAACACACATTTAAAAAAAAAAATCAATTTAGAGTTTTTTAAAGTTAAAAAATAAAATTAATTAAAAAAAAAATAAAACAGTGCTTTATTGTGAGTTTGGTCACCCAGAAGGAAAGAAATGAGCTTCCCTCAGAATGGCCTTGAGTTTGGTGTCACCTTGGATTCCATAGTTAATCCCAGATATGAGCGATTGCCTGTGATAGTCCTTCTTCCCCTCCAATGAACCGAGAGGAGAGAGTGGTCGGGCTGGTTACAACTCCTTTGCCTTCCCCTGGAGCTGTCCTGTGATGCTTATTCTTGAACCTGAACCACGTGAGGCCTGGAGGGAAAAACTCCCAGGCCTAGGGTCTCCTGGCCTATCTGAGGTGATCAGAAAGGCACTTGTCAGTGGAATCTGGAATTCAGACCCCGAGGAGAATTAACCCTGGGGAGGCGGCTCACCTTCTTGGCCAGGGAAGTCTGGCTTGCCGGGGATTGTCCCATTTCAGCATTAATGGTCTCACATCCCAGGAAGCCCCCTCATTTCAGGCAAATAGGGTGAGTGATCACTCTAACCTGCTATGGCCACACCAGTCTAACATGCACTGCAGTGGTCTCCCCCATCCGTGGTTTCACCTGCCCTGGTGTTGGTTACTTGGGGTCAACCGTGGTCTGAAAATATTAAATGGAAACTTCCAGAAACAAACAATGTGTGCTTTTTAAATTGTGTGCTATTCTGAGTAGTGTGATCTTGTGCCATCAGCTCTGTCCTTCCCCGGGAGGTGACACATCCTTTTGTCCAGCAGCTGCACACTGCAGACGCTCCCCTGTCATTCATCACTTAGCAGCCGGCGTGGTTATCAGATGGGCTGTCATGGTGTCCCAGTGCCTTCCCCGAAGAGCCTACGCTAGTGTGAGCAGCAAGGGGAAGAAGATCAGACTGGGAGAAAGGAATGGTCCAAATGCAAGGACCATTCAGAGGGAAGAAATTCTAGGGCTTTGTGGTGGTTTGGAGCTTCATGGCAAAGCGGGAGGAACTATCCAACCTATCAACCTAATTCATGTTGATTTCTAATAGAATCCATTTGAATTGAGCAATGAAGTAGGCAAAGGCAGAAATCAATAGGATTTGGAAATTCAATAGGAAGAGCAATCGAATAAGGTAATTGGTCAGATGTTTTTGGCAAAGGAGAAGGCATAGGAAAGCTGACAGTCTGCTGGGTGGAGGGGGATCTCTGTGAGAGGGACCTGGGCGGGAGGGCCACTCCAACACAGTGGTTTTGTAGACTGTTGTGAGTGGGGTGCTGGTGCAACAGCATGTGGGTGCTTTATGTCAGCCACTAGACGCGTGGGACTGGAGAGAGAGGTACAAGGCACTCTTGCCTCAGCAGGAAGCTCTAAACTTCTTTAGGTCACATACTCAGAAAAACTTACATTCAAGATCAACCCAGAGGTCAAGTGGGTGTTCTTTATTTTTTTCTTTAAAAAAAAAATATTTTTTTTATTGATTTTTTACAGAGAAAAAGGGAGAGGGATAGAGAGCTAGAAACATCGATGGGAGAGAAACATTGATCAGCTGCCTCCTACACCTCCCCACTGGGGACATGCCCGCAAACAAGGTACATTCCCTTGACCGGAATCGAACCTGGGGCCCCTCAGCCCGCAGGCCAATGCTCTATCCACTGAGCCAAACCAATTTTGGCTCTTTGTTTTTTCTTTACGTGTATGTGCCTTTGAGATGGGCTTTTTTCTACATGGAAAGGGTTCTTCTGAACATATTTCAGTTTTAAAAATCATTTTAAATTTGTTCAAGTTCCAATTGTTAAAAGCTCCTCTTCTCTCATCTTCTTAAATTCCTTTTACAAGTGTCTTGGCACTATTTATAAATCTACCAAAGTTTAAACAACCAATTTTAAAAGTGCTTTGTTTACATGTTAAAATTCATTTATGCTTTCAATATATTTTGTTTCTTTGAATTATTGCAGTTGTTAAATATAACATCGAACTGCCCAAAATAGCTAAATAGTTTGTGTAAATCTAGCAAATTAAACCTTAAAGTGATGGATTTCAGTTCTCTCAAGTGTTTCAATGTGGTTTACAAACTTAATACAACTTCAGTTTAATTTCTCAAGTCTAAATCAATTATGCAATTACCTATTTTATAGCAAAATGACTAAGTGGACCTATTATAAATACTAACATGCTAAATTTTCCTTATCATCTCAAGAAATTAGAATAATAGATATGTACAGATTACTTCTAAATGTGTCACAAAAATATGGACAATGTAGGCTTGATTGAATTTGCAGCTCTTCTTAATCCTGAGTCTCCCTGGGTTTAATTTTGCTTACTCATCTAAGGGGGGAAATCCCTTCAGTAATAAACCTTTTTTCATTATGGCAAGGGCTCTAAAACTCTTAAGGAAGTGTCCTCTAATCTAGTCCCAGAAGTCTGCAGCTCCACCCACGGTGCTACATTATTCTATTACATTTTAAAAGTGGATTTGATTTTTGTGGGTTTTTGTTTCTTTCTTCTTAGGATATTTAAATGTCTTTTCTGTCTAACCCCGAAGACCTTGAATTTGATGGGATTCTTCCTTCCTTTGTGTTGCTCACAGCTGACGGCACCCAGAGCTCACAGAAAGCCCAGTCATGTCCCATGGGCTCTCTAAAGGCTTCCAGGAGCCCAGGGTCACGTGCAGCTATAGCCAGGCCTGAGAACAACGGGCTGTATGAGGCCCACGGATCCCCAGTTATGGCCCCTGCGTGGTGTTAACAGCTGACTGTAGAGAAAGCAGAGAAGGCAACTTGTTCAAAGGGGGTTAGGGAGATCAGGGGAGGGGTCAAACTGTTAGAAAGAAGGCAACCCCCACCCTAGCTGGTTTGGCTCAGTGGATGGAGCGATGGCCTGATGACTGAAGGGTTTTGGGTTCAATTCCAGTCAAGGGCCCATTCCCAGGTTTCAGGCTCAATCCCCAGGGCGGGGCATGCAGGAGGCAGCTGGTCAATGATTCTCTCTCATCATTGTTGTTTCTCTCTCTCTGAAATCAATAAAAATATATTAAAAAAGAAGGCAAGCCTTCCAAAACACAAAGGATGCTAAGGAGCCAGACACCAAGGCACATATCTTTACTCCTTCAGGAGGGTGTCCACCAACACAGGGTTGGACTTTGCAGTTTCAAGATGGCAGTTGCCTAAACTCCCTTCTTTGGTAGAAAAGATTGCTTGCTTATTCTCACAGGTCTCACAAAACCACAGTGGCAGCCCAGAGGCAGCGATCAACACACCAGAACAACAAGGTCACAGAAGCCAAGATTACAGAGTCTTAAACAGGGAGCATTTATAAAAGACGTTAAAACCACAGAAAGTTTGAGATGGATGAGTGTCAGAAAGACCAGAAATCTCTTGGATTACAAGAGCCTGGTGCCTGAACTTGACCACTAGCTGAGGCTTCTCTGATCCCAGGCACAAAGGCCAATGTCCTTTGGGTCACGGAGCTCCTTTGCCCGAAAGCTGTTAGAATTTCTCAGTCTTCCGAGCAATTATTAGAGTGAAAGAGACAGGCTCCATATTATTGTACCAGGTAGTTCAAATTTCAAACTCCCTCAGTCCGTTATTTGAGGGAACAGAAGCGGAAATGGACCATGACTCTCCTTCAGGTCATGTCTGTGTCTCTTGCAGAGAGGAATTCATTAACCTCAGCACTGTCAGTTTCCTGAGCAGTAGCGAGGGCGGTGCCACAAAGTAGACAGATCACAGGTTTAGGGCACACGTGGGAAAGCGGCAGGCCTCTGGGGTTTGAAGAAAACAGGACACACCTGAGGGGTTCCCTCAGCCTCGGCACTGGGGACAGATTCGCTGGGTCTCCCTGTTCATAGGTTGATGCTCAACTACTTTAAATAGGAATGAATGTATTATTATGTCTAAAACTTGATAGCAACTACCCACTCTCAGTTTTTGAATCTGGAGGGCCATGTTTTTTTTTTTTAATTTATTTTTTTAAGTCCTACTTATAGATATGATAGCCAAATGGACACTTTGCTCCTCTGCTTCACTTTCTTTCAACCTCTGTCCTTAGATCCCACTCATTTCTCCGCCTCTCAGTGGCTCCATCACAGCCTCTGCCCGCTGGATGCCAGGAGAGAGGAGTTTCATTCAAGGAAGGAGGAGCTTTCTGAAGCACACCCACAGGAAGATTCTTTAAAAATATGTTTTTGTGGATTTCAGAGAGGAAGGGAGAGGCAGAGAGAGGTAGAAACATCAATGATGAGAGAGAACCATTGATTGGCTGCCTCTTACACGCCCCACACAGAGGATGGAGCCCACAACCCAGGCATGTGCTCTACCAGGAATCAAACCAGGACCTCCTGGTTCATAGGTTGATGCTCAATCACTGAGCTACGCCAGCTGGGCCCAGAGGTGATTTTGTGTGTCAGACCTGGCTGCAAACCCTTGGTCCTGCCCCTTACCAGCTAGGTGCTACAGACAAGTTATTTAATTTCTTTGAACTCTGATTTCCCCATTTCAGAAATGGTGAATAATAGCTGGACCAGTAATTTATCTCTCTACCACCCCAAAATGGGGAAACAAAATAGTATCTTTCTTTTTAAAAAAACATATTTTTTTATTGATATCAACGAGGAAGGGAGAGGAAGAGAGACAAGAACATCAATGATGAGAATCATTGATCAGCTACCTCTTGCACCTATAGGGCCTCCAATATGGAATTGAGCCTGTAACCCAGGCATGTGCCCTGACTAGAATAAAATCATGACCTTCTGGTCCAAAGATCCATGCTCAACCACTGAGCCACACCAGCTGGGCAAAATAGCACCTCTTTCACAGGGAAATATTCTTAAGCACTGGCAGCTGGGCCTCACCCTGCAAGGGCTCAACTGTATTAACTATTTTTATCATTGTCAGGGTTGTGAAGGCAGAGTGCAGCCAGGCACACTGTAAGTGGTCAAGGAGGGAAGCTCTGGGTAGTCGTGGCATCACATCTCATCTGCAGTAGCAAGGGCTGTCTTCTTAGGAAAGGAATTTTAAAGGACTGTCCAGCCATGGGCTGCACCTGGCCCTCCACTTATTTTCAGCCAGATTTCAGGGCAGGTCCGAGACAGGTGTGCTTATAATTCAGAGACCAAGATACAGAATTCGGGGAGTGCTGATTCTCGAAGTTTTTTTCTCTGCAAAATGAAATGTAATGCCATTTACTCCTCAGACCAGAAACTTAGCATTGTCTCTCTGGAAAATGAAAAAAAGAAAAGTCATAAAAAAAACCCATGTTTTTAGACTTTAAATAGGAATGAATGTATTGTTATGTCTAAAACTTGATAGCAACTACCCACTCAGTTTTTGAATCTGGAGGGCCATTTTTTTAAAGTCCTATTTATAGATATGATAGCCAAATGGACTCTTTGCTCCTCTGCTTCACTTTCTTTCAACCTCTGTCCTTGGATCCCACTCATTTCTCCACATCTCAGTGGCTCCATCACAGTATCTGTCTGACCTGCCTGCACCTTCTCTGCCTTACAAGTTGGTCTCACTCCCCCGGGCATCTTTCTCTCTTGCATCTCCTCTCTGCCTGCTTTTGTCTCTTAGCATCTCAACCCCCCTTTTTTTTTTTGCTCTTCATCCTTTGTTTTCCTGGCCATTTTTTTGCATTTGTTTGCTGAGGTACATTTACCTAATAAAAGATTTATGGTACATTCTTTAAAAACTATCAAATCACAAAGCAAAAATTCTATCAAAGAAAATTTGGAAAAATAAGGGATGCTTTAAAAGTTCCCTTTGTTGAACAAACTCAAAAAGAGTCTGGAGATTCCCTGGCCAGAGGGGCTCAGTTGATTGAGCATTGTCCTGTGCACGAAAAGGTTGCTGGCTCAATTCCTGGTTAGGGCACTTACCTGGTTTACTGATTGAATCCTTGGTTGAGCATGTATTGTATAAGAGGCAACCAGGTGATGTTTCTCTCTCTCTCTCTCTCTCTCTCTCTCTCTCTCTCTCTCTCTCTCTCTCTCTCATTGATGTTTTCTCTCACTCCCTTCCTTTCTCTAAGCATGTCCTCTGGTGAGGATTAAAACAAACAAACAAACAAACAAACAAACAAACAAACAAACAGTGTATAGAGGCTTTACTAGAAATGAATGATAAAGGTTTATTCAACCCTAGCTAATTGCTCAGTGTTAGAGCATTGGCTCTCAGACCAAAGGGTTGAGGGTGAGATTCTGCATCAAGAGCACATACCTTGGTTGCAGGCTTGGTCTCTGGCCCTGGTCAAGGCTTGTGAAGGAGGCAACCAATCAATATGTATCTCTCATCTCTCTCTCTCTCTCTCTCTCTCTCTCTCTCTCTCTCTCTCTCTCTCTCTCTCTCTCTCCCTCTCTTCCATTCTCTCTAAACATCAATCTATCCTACATAATAAAACCCTAATATGCAAATGAACCAAACAGCCAAACAACTGGTTGTTATGACACACACTGACCACCAAGGGGGGCAGATGCTCAATGCAGAAGCATCCCCTGGTGGTCAGTGCACTCCCACAGGGGGAGTGCCCCCCAGCCAGAAGCCAGGCTTATGGCTGGTGAGTGCAATGGTGGTGGGAGCCTCTTGTGCCTTTGTGGCAGCAGTAAGGATCCCTCAGGGATGTCTGACTACTGGTTTAGGCCCGTGGGGAGTGTGCCTAAGCCAGCAGTCAGATAATCCTGAGGCATTCCAGACTGCAAGAGGGCTCAGGCCGGGCTGAGGGGGACCCCCCATCCTCACCCGCAGTGAAGGAATGCCGTGCACCAGATTGATAGTATATATAAAACCCTAAGTGGCTGGTTGACCAAATGACCAAACAACCATTTGAATAGTTGCTATGATGCTCACTGACAACCAGAGGGCAGATGCTCAATGCAGGGGCTGTCCCCTGGTGGTCAGTGCGTTCCCACAGTGGGAGCCCTGCTCAGCTGACCAATGGGTGCCAGATGCTGGGCTCACCGCTGGTGAGTGCAACTGAGAAGGCAGGAGACTCTCCCGCCTCTGCAGCAGTGCTACAGAGCAGCAGCTGTAGTAGGTGTAGCAGGGCTGGGATGAGTGGAGCAGTGCAGCACCCAGCCAGGGCTTGGGCTCCTCCCCGGCTGCCTACTACAGGCCTGGCCTGCGGGGATCGGGATGAAACCAGCAGTCTGACATCCCCCAAGGGGTCCCGGAGTGTGAGAGGGTACAAGCCAGGCTGAGGGACCCCACTGTGCACGAATATGTGCACTGGGTTTCTAATAGAAAAATATCCTCTGGTGAGGATTAAAAAAAAAAAAGAGTTATTCAAGACTCTTAGGGCTTGCAAACAGGAATCACAATAGGCAATACCCAAGTGTTCCAGCCTATTCCATGAAAGAAAGAAAAGCTAAGGGTCGAGGGCAGACACTGTTCTATGACTTGATCATGGTCAGACCTGCAAGCTGGACCAGGCCAGAATGGAGATTTCTCACTCCCAAGGCCTCTTTAGAGACTCTGTAATCGGTGTTCATTCTGACATAAATCAGCACCCTTTTCCTACCTCCTGTCATGTGCTGGTTCCTGGAACAGATTGTCCTGTCCTGCTCAAGCATGTAATTTCCGCACTCGGCAGCTTTAACTCACTAGTGCCCATGACCATCCCCCCCCCCCCCCCCACTTTACTCTGGTTCACTCTCAGGCCCCTGCCAAGGAGTGCAGAGAATATTCACCTTGTTTGCAGCCCCCAAGATGCACCTCCTATGTATATTTCCCTTAATAAACTCTCTTAGTTGCTAGACTGGAGTCTTCTTTCTTCTGTTTTCCCTGCCTTACCTTATGGAGGCAGGTTTTCAGTCTCTGGGCTTGACACTGGGTCTGTGTGTAATTACAGGTTTGCATAGCAAAAAGAACATTCTTGAGAAGAGTCAGTTCTACATTCTTAGCCTGTAGGGTGGTGTTCCTCTATATGACTGGGGGTCTGCATGCCATGTGGCAGGCGGTCTCGATGCTGGAGATAAGGGGGTCTGGGTAGGTGAACATGCTCCCTTCCTTAGTCCTTCAGGGGGTAATCAGATGGTTTCAGGACTGGAAAGTTCAATCGTTGAAATTCCCAGTTTAGTTAAAACAAGAATAGAAATATTTCTTCCTACCTCATTCAATCGAAGCAGCATGACTAGATTGACTCCATTTTATTTCTCTGCTCCATTTTTCACTATAGTACTACCTCTCTCCCCTTACAACAAACCAGTCTTATAAATCTGAATATGGTTAGCCATTTTGACTTAGCTGGTTTCACCCTGTTTTCTCTTACCACCTGTTTCTGTTTTGAATTCAGCATTTTTTTGTTGTATTGTATCAAACACTTTGATCTTGCTTGTCGTATTCCACATGCTAGTGTTTAGAGTGGTCTCAAATAGTCTCATTTATCTATAAAGTGTCCTAACTTACTTGTCATGCTCCCATTTTGGACTCATAGTATGGTCCTGCTTTTATTCTTTTCACTTTGATGAATTTTTTTTTTTTTTTTCAGTGTTAGCATCTTTATTTTACAACTAGAGGCCCAGTGCATGAAATTCATCCCTAACTGCCCTCCCTTGCAGGTCTGGTCCCTCCCAACTGCCCTCCCCTGCTGGCCATTTGTGGTGGCCATCTTGTGTCCTCCACATGGGGGCAGGATTTTTGACTAGATGGAGGAAGCCATCTTGTGTGTTGAAGTGATGGTCAATTTGTATATTATTCTTTTATTAGATAGAATTATATAGGGTTAGATGGGATAGAGGACTGGTGCATGGGTGGGGGTTGGATGGTTTGCCCTGAAGGGTGTCCCAGATCAGGGTGGGGGTTCCCTTGGGGTATGGGGTGGCCTGGGCAAGGGACCTGTGGTGGTTTGCAGGCTGGCCACGCCCCCCAGCAACCCAAGTAAAGGCCCTGGTATCTGGGATTTATTTATCTTCTACAATTGAAACTTTGTAGCCTGAAATGAAGCCAAGCCTCCTGCTTGCTCCTTGGTGGCAACCATTTCTGTTGAGATTATTTATCTCATATAATTGAAACTCTGTAGCCCTGGAGTGGAGGCCTTGGACAGCCAGGGTGTGTGGAAAGTTTGGCTTCCTCCATTGCCAGGGAAACCCAAGCCTCCCTCCTGCTCTCTCTGTGGCTGCAGCCATCTTGGTTGGGTTAATTTGTATACTTGATCCTAATTGGCTTGTGGGCATGGCTTGTGGGTGTGTTTTGTGGGTGTAACGAAGGTACAGTCAATTTGTATATTAGTCTTTTATTATATAGAATTAAGAAATGGACGACCAGCCGGGACCAGTTTGGCTCAGTGGATAGAGCGTCGGCCTGCAACTGAAAGGTCCCGGGTTCGATTCCGGTCAAGGGCATGTACCTTGGTTGCGGGCACATCCCCAGTGGGGGGTGTGCAAGGGGCAGCTGATGGATGATTCTCTCTCATCAATGTTTCTAACTCTCTATCCCTCTCTCTTCCTCTCTGTGAAAAATCAATAAAATATATTTAAAAAAAAAAAAAAAGAAATGGACGACCAGAAAAATTCAATGACTCATTGAGAATCAAGGACAATGTCAATGTTACACCCTAAACCAGTGGTTGGCAAACTCATTAGTCAACAGAACCAAATATCAAGAGAGCCAAATACTGTTGATATTCCTTTTGAGAGCAAATTAAAAAAAAATTAAACTTCTTCTAATGCCCAGGCTGTGGTATTTTGTGGAAGAGCCACACTCAAGGGGCCAAAGAGCCGCATGTGGCTCGAGAGCAGCAGTTTGCTGACTACGACCCTTAGACTATTTAGCTTCCTGCACACATATTCACCCACCTCACCACATTTCTCACCAGAAAATCATAGGACTCATGGATCAACATAAAATAACCTCACAGAAAAAACAAGATTAGACCTAGAAAAGCCTGAAGGTAAAAATTCCAACCAGTTGTCTCAAATACAAGATTGTTCTATTTTTTTCTTCTTCCTTGAAAGTAATGCTCTTTGATGCTAACTACAGCACAAGAGAGAAAAAGGTGCTTGAATTCCCATTGGAAGGCATCTGCTCTTCTAAGAAACAATAAGCTTTCAGGTTATTATCATATGTTATTAAAGCCTGAAAATAGGATGAATATTTTATGCAGGCATTTCAGATCTTTTCCTGATTTGGGTCTCTCTGTAAGTATAATGACTAGGCCAAAGGATAAAAATAGAGTTGTGTTTCTTTTTTTAAAAATATAATTTTATTGATTTCACAGAGGGAGTGGGAGAGAGAGAGACAAAAACAACAATAATGAGAAAAATCATTGATCAGCTGCCTCCTGCACCTGCAGGCCCCCTCCTGTGTCTGAAGCCTGCAACCTGGGCATGTGCCCTTGATTGAAATTGAACCTGGGACTCTTCAGTCGGCAGGCCGATGCTCTATTCACTGAGCCAAACCAGCTAGGGCTGACATTCCTTCTTTATGTTTCTGGGCTATTTTATTTAATTAATCGATCTTGTTGCTTTTAGACTATTATCATACTGGGTTTTATTTGTCTCCCCCCACCCCCAACCCCTTTTTTCCTTCCTGTTCTCTTTTAGCATACTGTTTTGATAACTGTGGTCTTTTAGTATGTTTTAATATCTTTCAGAGCCTGTTTTATCTCAGTTCTTTCTTCTGAACTTTTTTCCTTATTCTTACTTTTTCTATTCCTCCCATGATTTTAGAATTGTCTTGCCAATGTCCGTAACTTCTCCCTGGGTGGAGGATGTCCAGGTGACCAAGTGGCCTAGGTCTTTAATGCCCCCATAGCAGTGTGTGAGCCAGACTGGCCTGTTCAGTTAGGGTCCTCAGAGCAAGGGGGGAGGGTATGAACAAGCCCCAAAATAAGCCCCAAGGCCAGGTTTCTAAGCCTGAGGAGAGGATGAAATTCGCCCTGGGAGGGGGCTTAAGGAGGAGCTGGTATGAGAGGGGCCGTCCCGCCCTAAAGAGGAGCTTGGCAGAGTAGATATAAAAAGGCTCACACACTGCAGCCTACGCTATCTCCTGGCTCATTCTGGCCTCTCATTCCTCAGAGAGCAGCTCTTCCAGATTGCAACCTCCCAAGGTAAGGAAAGGGACTGCGGTGGGGTCCAAGGGATCTAGAGCCTTCGCCACAGTCGACTTAGAATCCTCCAGTCTCTGGTGAACAGAGCTGGGCTCTCGGAGGGTGGTGGTGGGGTGTCGATGCTCCCGGTTGGCAGGGAGCGATGAAGGAAGTCAATGAGCCCTAGTCAGCTTGGTTCGGCGGATAGAGCATCAGACTGAGGGGTCCCGGGTTTGATTCTAGTCAAGGGCACGTTTGTCAGTTGCAGGCTCAATCCTCTGCCCTGGTTGGGGCAGATGTGTGAGGCAACCAATGGATGTGTCTCTCTGCCTTTCCCCCTCACTTCTACTCTAAAAGTCAATGGAAAAACGAGGTTTAACAACAAAAAAAGTTCCTAGCAGGTTTGGCTCACTGGATAGAGTGTCGGGCGTGCGGACCAGAGGGTCCCAGGTTCAGTTCTGGTCAAGGACATGTGTCTTGGTTGCAGCCTTCTCCCTGGCCCAGGCCCTGGTTGGAGCGCAAGCAGGAGGCAACCAATCGATGTTTCTGTCTCACATCGATATTTCTGTCTCACCTCGATATTTCTCTGTCTCTACCTCCCACCCTCTCTAAAATCAATGGAAAAATTTCCTCATGTGCGGATTACAAAAAAAAAAAAAAGAAAAGAAAGAAAAAGTCAGCGATTCTGATTTGTAGCCCTAGCAGGTTCTGTGTGGTGGGACTGCAGTGTTTCCCAAAGTGTGGTACGCGTACCCCCAGGGCTATGGGAAGAGTTTGGTGAGGATATGCACTGCACCGTGCTTAGCTGCACCTAATTCTATGTTCTCATGAGTACGAGGGGTACTCAACATTATGAAAATTATAGAAGGGGTACACATATGTCAAAAGTCTGGGAAACACTGGAGTAGAGCAAGAAGGTGGGTGGGTCCCTGTGCTCAGTGGAATGGGTGTTGTTGGGTGTCACTGAGCTCCCTGCTAGGGCTGCCTGCTGGAGACCTTGGGTCCCATGGACAGATGGGTGCAGAGATTCATACTAGGCTGTGAGAGGTGCTGTGGAACAGTGGTTATGGTTAATCGGGGTTTAAATCCTGAAGAGACAAACTACATTTGTAACTTTGAGCAAAATATCAGAAGCCTGTCTGAGCTCCTTATCTGTAAAGTGGGGATTTAAGTGAGCAGATTTCCTAGGATTGTTGTGAGAATTAAGCAGTGAGTCTTGGGGCTTGCTGCAGTTTAGAGAGGAAAAATCATAGGCTTGGGTATCCTGGGTGCTTTGCTACTTGCTAGCTGTGTGAGTTCGGTAATCAGAAAAAATGTGGATATCGATAGGATCAAGGTTTAAGGTGATTTAGGAGGTTAAATGAGATAACCTCAATGAGATTAACTGCCAGGTGACTCAGTTGGTTGGAACGTTGGCCCAAACAACAAAAAGTTTTGGGTTCGATTCCAGGTCAGAGTGCTTATGGATTGATATTTCTCTCTCCCACTGATAGCTCTCTCTCTCTCTCTCTCTCTCTCTCTCTCTCTCTCTCTCTCTCTCTCTCTCTCTTCCCCCCCCCCCCCTTTCCTCTGTCTCAAATCAAAATCAAACATATTCTGGTCGGGGGCAGGGTGGAGGGAGCAAGCAAAAGAGAAAAAAGAGGACTCATGAAAAAAGACATTAGCCCGAACTGATAAAGGCTTAACCTGGGCCCGTGGTTGGCAAACTGCAGCTCGCGAGCCACATGCGGCTCTTTGGCCCCTTGAGTGTGGCTCTTCCTCAAAATACCGCAGCCTGAGCAAGTATTTTGAAGTGGTTGTGTTAGAAGTTTAAGTTTAAAAAATTTGGCTCTCAAAAGAAATTTCAGTCGTTGTACTGTTGATATTTGGCTCTGTTGTCTAATGAGTTTGCCAACCACTGACCCGGGCTATCATATGTAACTCCACACTTGGCTAATAGTGATTTCCAGAGCCTCGGGGCTAATCCGTTTACTGAGATGTTCCATCCACCTCCCCCAGGCACATGGTGGAAGGAAATTGGGGCCTGGAGGGTGCTCTCAGCATTGCCTCCAGGCTATATTATGTGGTCTTTATTTTTTCACTCATCTCGATTTAGGATGAGAGTGGAACCACCAGGTTCAGAGATCCCCATAAACAGCTCTTCCCAAAGACCAGGGTGATGGGTCCTACCCATGAGGCATTTCCAAGTTTTAGAGTCAATCACTTCCAAGAAATTTTAAGGACAAACACAAATGCTCACAACATTTTTTTAAAAAATATATTTTATTGATTTTGTACAGAGAGGAAGGGAGAGAGATAGAGAGTTAGAAACATCGATAAGAAAGTCATCGATCAGCTGCCTCTTGCACACCCCCTACTGGGGATATGCCCGCAACCAAGGTACATGCCCTTGACCGGAATCGAACCCGGGACCTTTCAGTCCCCAAGCCAACGCTCTATCCATTGAGCCAAACCGGTTTCGGCTGCTCACAACATTAATAACGGGAGGAACGGGGAGATCAAAGCAAATATATCACATGATAGCAGTTCTATTCACATCTCCATAGACCATCTCAGAAGGGAAGAAGTGAAATTTGGCCAGATTTACCATAAAGGAGGGATCGTGGGAATTGACCCCAAATTGGGAGGGGCTCACTTTTGCCTTGGCCAGTTGCCTTTGCATTTTTTCTGAGTCACATTCAATTGTGCCCCTCCCCATTCCTACAGACCCCAAAGAATAAATAACAGCTAAGGTAGCAGTTAAAAATGGCAAACCTGCTTGCCCTTTCTCAGAGGTTATGAGATCTGTTTTATTGAGTTCCCTTAAGGACAGAAGCTTGCATTGTTCTGATAACTATCGGCTGCTCCCAGCTTACAGTCCACTGGACACCTGCCCAGTGTAAACATGAACACGGGGCACGGAGCCCCTCCTCACCCTCCGAGGCTAATGGTCATTAATCGTGGGAAGCATCAGGTGCTTTGGAGGGAGGGTGGGAGTGTGATGCTGGCGGTCAGGTGGCTCCTGGGGGCCTTCCTCCTGCGGAGAGCCAGGACCTGATAGAGGGAACAGGCACAAAGGGGCAGGTCACGATGATGCCGGTGTAGGATGTCCTCTGCCATTCATTCCACAATGTTAGTTGTGCTCTGAGTTGGGCATCCCTCTAAGGTTTGGGGAACACAGCGGTAGGAGACAAAACACCCCTGGCTTCATGCTGCTCATACTGTATTGTTCTCTAGATCCTAGGTTCTAGGGAGATTTAAACAGTGATGCTGGTGGAGAGTAGCTAGTGCATTTGGCCTGAGATGAAATTTCATTTGGTTTCTTGGAGTTTTAAATATATGTTCGTTGATTTCAGAGAGGAAGGGAGAAGGAGAGAGATTTAGAAACATCAGTGATGAGAGATAATCATTGATCAACTGCCTCCTGCACGCCCCACCCTGGGGATCGAGTCTGCAACCTGGGCCTGTGCCCTGAATGGGAATCAAACTGTGACCTCCTGGTTCAAAGGTCGATGCTCAACCACTGAACAACACCAGCTGGTTTTAAAGAAAGTTTTGAACCAACATCAGACATTCTGAAATCTTACCTAGAGGTCTTACCTTCTGGCTTCTGAAATGTGGAACAGCAGCCCTGGCCCTCATTTCCAACAGCAGCATCCGCTGCCCCTTTGAGGGGGAGTAAGTGGGTCAGTCCACTGTTCTGAGGCCTTCGGTTACGCCTGGCTGTGGTGTGGATCCTGCCTCTCACTTCCCTACATTTCTCTGCCTCTTTTCACTTCTTTTTCTTCTATTAAAAAAAAAAAATTGACACTATTGCTGATGTTCTCATCCCTCCCTGAGTTTTGCCCCCCTCCTGTCAGGCCCCCTCTCCCTTTCCTTGGCCATCACCATGCTATTGTCTGTGCCTTGGGTTATGCATATATGCTCTTTGGCTAATCCCTTATCCTTTCACCCAGTCTCTCCCCCCCCCCCCCCTCTCAGACCTTTGCACTTATTTTTGAATTAATTTTCTTTGTCAATCTGTAAACTGTCTTGAATTCTTTTTGGAGCATTATACAAATAGAAAGGAAATAGAGCCACCAGCTCCCACTGCCAGAGATAACCACTGTGAACATTATTGTGTATTGCTTTTCCCTGAATGTTGTGTACATATTTAAGTTAAGTTGAAAACAGCCTATAATTATGTCAGCCCAAGTTCTATTCTCTATCTAAACCTGTGCTTTTTCACGGCGAGGTAACGTTATTTGACATTTCCTGAGTTCTGGCTGCATCCAAGGGGGTCCATAGCTTGTCAGTAGGCCTGACTAAGCACCCCTAGAATTACCAGCACTGTCGCAGGACCCCGAAGAAGCTAAAGGGCTGTGAGGTGAGGTGCTTTGGAGTCACTCAACATGTCTTCCAGTTTAACCTCTCCAACAGGCTTGCTGGACCCAGACTCCACGGAGAACAGAAGCGAGAGGATTTCAGCCTCCGGGGAGATGTTCAGAGCTGTGAGTCACTGCTTAATTTTACTTCATCTTCTGACTTTGATTACGTGATTAGGAATTGTGATAAAAGTTATATATTCTAGTAACTTAAAGTTAAAAATGTTGAAGTAGAAAGTGAAATATTGAGGGAACAATTGAGACCTTTATATTTCAACCCCCCAACCCATGAAGAGACAATGTATTTGGAAGTCTGTCATTGCAAAGGTCATACCATAATTTATGAAGGAAAAACAAATAGGGTGACAATGACTGTGGGGAAGAGACATGCTCAGTGAAGCTCTCTGAGACCTGAAGGACAGGAGTGGCCATGTAAAAATGTGAGAATGTCCCAGGTACAGGAATAGCAAGAACACGGGTGGGTTCAGTGACAGAAGCAAAAGGTCCAAATGGCATAGAAATCACCTTTCTTCACCGTGGACTCCTGGTCTTCACCCAAGTTGTGAGACCGAGCGACAATCTGACCCGATCCATCCTGGTTATCACAGCCCTCTGCAGAGCCCAACTTGTTAGTCTTATTTCTAATATGTGTGTCCTTGGGAAGTGGGAGTTTAGTGCCAATGGCTTTAATTATTTAGAACCTAGCCCAGCATTATGTAGTAAGAAAGTTTCCTGCTTATAATAGTAAATAGTAGTTTAATAGTAAATATGGGGTGTCCCTCAAAAAATGGATGCACACATTGGCTGCCATTATTCACCCCAATAGGCTAATCTGAAAAGAAAGAAATACCAATTGAGCTACCAGTTGTTAAAATGTGTATACATCATTTGGGGATGCCCTGATTTTAGTCTAGGTTGTCAAAGATGCACAGAAATAGACCTAATAGACCTATCAGACCTTTCGGGTTTACTTACTTTTGCTTTACAGCTTTTATGACTTAATTGAGAAAGGTGAGCTATTCTCTTAATCCACAACAGGTTAGAAATACCAATATAATAATGATGGGTGCTAAAGCAGGGAGGTCACTGCTACATATAGTTATAGTGATAACTCAGGAAGTTCCTCACAGCACCTTACTTTCCAGAAAGGGAAAGTTCTCAAATGTGGAGCATGCCTTGCCCCAGGGGCTCAGTAAGGAGTGTAGGCCTATACTAATTAGCTCACAGTTTTATAGCCTGGAGGCAAGATGCTCAAGATCAAATTAATGATACCATTTAATTCAACCAATTCTGCCTTATTGGACGGCAGTAGGCACAAACAAGTATGAATGTGAGGTGATAGGGTTCTGTGTCTGAGATGGAATAAAGACAAAAATATTCTGCATCAAACTAAGAGAGAGAGTCTACACAAAGTATACTTTTCCCCCACGCAGTACAAAAAGTAATACAAAAACTACAATTCAAAATGAGAGTCAGACAGACATAAGCCCTGAGCTATTATCAAGATCCATACACCTTTTTAAAAAGGTCTCCTGGCCGAA
This sequence comes from Pipistrellus hanaki, assembly GCF_964339955.1. Classification (NCBI taxonomy): domain Eukaryota; kingdom Metazoa; phylum Chordata; class Mammalia; order Chiroptera; family Vespertilionidae; genus Pipistrellus; species Pipistrellus hanaki. The sequence continues at coordinate 197,101,023 of NC_140503.1, read as the reverse complement.
ACCGGTTTGGCTCAGTGGTAGAGCATCGGTCTGCGGACTGAAAGGTCCCAAGTTCAATTCTGGTCAAGGGCATGTACCTTGGTTGTGGGCACATCCCCAGTAGGGGGTGTGCAAGAGGCAGCTGGTCGATGTTTCTCTCTCATCGATGCTTCTAGCTCTCTATCTCTCTCCCTTCCTCTCTGTAAAAAATCAATAAAATATATTTAAATAAATAAATAAATAAATAAAAAGGTTTCCTGATTGGACCAGCATTTTGCCTTTTCAATTGGGACATAAAAGGGAAGCCTTTCTTTTTCCAAGTTTTTTGGAATTTTGGTCTATTAGCTCCTTGTTGGGGGTGATAAAGGAGATGTGAACTGCAAGCCTCCAGCGTGCTTGGGTCTGGGGTGACCCTGTGCATTCCTACAGTGCTTGCGAGAACATTTTGGAATGGTTTGAGGCCTTGCTCTGCTGCATCCGGAGCAAGGTTATAGAAATTTCAGACAATCACACACACACAAAAAAGGAGATGTGAAATGCCCACTCTCCAAGCAGTATGTCCTGGCCTCTGGACCAGTGTAACCAGCATCTGAGGCTGTGAAATAAATGGTCTCAAGGTTCTAGATGAGTCTAATCAAAGCTTTCCATTCATCTCCCAACATGGGAGGTTCCCAGGGAAACTGACATCGTTAGCACTGAGCACTCATCCGGAGCCAGTACTGTTCTATGTGCTAAGGTACTTTAGCTCATCTTATTCAGATAGGGACCAGCATTTCCATTTCACACAAGAGCAAGAGAAGGCAGGGGGAGCAAGGGGCAGGACCCGGGACTGATGGGACTGATCTCAGGCAGTGTGATGCCAGTCAGCCCCAGGGAGATCCTGGCTTGCTCGGCAGGTTCCTGGAAGCAGTACTCCTGACTTCTCCCTGGAGGGGGGGAGGCGGAGAGAGCTATTGGCTGTGGAGTGAAACCAGCCTACCTCCCATAGGGCACGCCCACTACATATTAGCTGTGAGCAGTGGGTCCGCTAGTTAGCTGCTAAGCTTCACTTTCTTCCGTTGTAAAACCAGGGCCCCGTGGCAGAGGGTGTAAGACCTGGGTTTTGCAATGAGACCCAGGTTTGATCCTGGCTCAGCAAATCCCGAGCAATCCCACGTCATGCCTCCCACCACGCTAAACCCTCCTAGAACGGGGCTACTTTGAGTCCAGGGAAGGCGCTTGTGTGTATGCATTGGAAACGTGTCTGCCTGGTCGGGTTGCTGTTAGGATAAGTGTGGTGATGGGCTCTCCCTGGCGCGGGGTAGAATGGAAAAGAGGAGGGACGACATAGGGTACACACAGGCAGCTCAGGTGGTGAAACAGGGCCATGGGTTGCTTCTTCAACCTGCCCCATCCAGCTAAGTCCTGCCTCAGACCCAGGGCTCCTAGTGTCCATGGCTCAGCCCGGGCTACTAAAGCAGAAAGCATCCCCAAGACCAGTGGGGCCGAACAATCCTGGCTTTGTTTTGAAAGGTTTTTGTCCCTGAGTTTTCTAGCTGGTCTTTATCTGGCTTCCTCTGCTCCAGAGCAGCTAAACTAGAAGATTCAGGTTCTTGGGGAGTGGACAGGTGAGAACCCGGAGCCCCACTGGCGCCCATGTGCAGGGATCTTCTGTGTCCTGCGTTGGGGAAGAGCAGAGCGCAAGCAGAGCGCGCTCACTGCCCTGCCAGCGGGCTCCTGGGAAAGGCTGAGCAGAGCAGCTGGGCGAGGTCACGTTGGGCTCATTAAGCCAGCAGGTAGGCAGAGCCTTGGCGGCCACAGGCGGTCCTGGAATGTGCGAGGGGCGTGGTGACAGCCCCTGCCGCCGGCCTCTTTGCGCAACACCTTGGCTATATAACTGGCCGCCGCACCGCACCTGGGTGACTGCCTGGTCCACTGCCTGCGCAGGGAGCGCTGGTGAGTACCGCGCCCGGCCAGGGCACTTCCCGCCCCATCTCACCCTGGAGAGAGCACCTTAAACTCCTGAATTCTTTTAGCTATCCCTCCCTGCAAGACCTCAAGGAACTTTGCTGGCTTTGGGCTGAGGAAGAGGGGGGGGAAATGATAAGCTTCCAATTTCAGATTTCTTTCTCAGCTCCTGAGTATACTCCTGCTAACTGGTAGTTATGAATGAGCCACACGTGGGGAGTTTTAAAATAGTAGATGTATTGGGGCTCCTGGTTTTGGGGAGGAAAAGGGGGTGGGGAATGAAAGTATTGTATTAGGGGGCATCAGGAGGGCTAGGCGTTCTGTGTAGTCACTGATTCTCTGTGTGACCCACGGCAGGTCTATCAGTCGCTGGGCCTCTGTGTCCCTTTCTTTACAAGAACAGGCATCTGAGATTTGAGCTGAAATTGTAGGTCTGTGCGGTTGTCCAATGCTGCACTCCCCCTCCTCGCACCGCCCCACCTCCACCCCCAAGCAGGACTTCCACTGCTAAGCTGTTGTTTCTTTAAGTGTCTGCTAGGTATAGTGCAAACTTGTTTACGGGGCAGGTGGCCAGAATCAGGAGAGGGCTGGCCTGTCCTTCATCTTGTCTTGGGAAAACAGCCCACAATTTTTCAATGTTTTGAGGGTGTCGGGCCAGATAAACAGGGGAATGGCTAACCAGGAGATAGGTATGCACGGGTGCAGCTTGGGGGGGAAATGAACGGGGGAGAAACCCAGGCTCTCCAGGCCAGAAAGAGGGCGGTGGTGGACTGGCATTAATTCAGACTTCAGATCCCCTGGGGGATGCCTGTCTGGGTCACTGGCACTCAGGTGAACAGAGTAGAACCTCTCCTGCTCCTTAGCAAGGAAGCAGCTTGTCTGTTTCATCACGTCATCACATATAGTCCTCTTCCCGCCCGCACTCCTCCCCCCCACCCCCTGTGTGTTGGGTTGGTTAGCCCTCCTGTGCTGGAGTTCATTGGCTGCTCTTTGTTGGGAAGTCTTGCAAAGTTGTGAGCCTCCTAGGAGACCGTTGTTTCAGAGTGCTAAACGAGCTTGAATCTCTTGGTTTGTGCCAGCCAACCAGCTGATAACGATCTGCTGGCAAGAGGGCATGCTTCCAAAATCCACCCCAAATCACTCAACCACTCATTAAAATAGTCCCCAGTGGTGGGAGAACCTGGGGGTTATTACTGTTAGATACAAAGTTGACAAAAATAGCCCGAGTTCAACTTAAGAAAGAAGGCAGCCACCTTCCACCCCACCTTCCTCAACCCCCTCCTCCCATCCCAACCCACCCCCACCCTTGGGACAGAATGGCTGTATCAGCAGGGATCAAGCAGACTGTCCCAGTGAGTTAAGTCATCCCAACGGACTTCAAACACGCAGAAGAGTTCAAAAAAGAGGGCTTCAAAATGATTGAAATGTGTTTTTAAATGTTTATTATTATAAATTAGCTCTTTAACCCCTCCCCAATGCAATGCAAAATAATTGATATAGTTATCATTACAAGGATTTATTTAAAATGCTCTAAATCCAAATTTAAGGTACACTGGGAGGGTGGTATGGTCATGGGCCCTACTTCAAAGAGAGGGCAAATGTCTTTAAACATCCTCTTAGTGCATATTAAAAGTCTAAAGCTATTCAACAACATAAAACCAGGCCAATTGCTTCCCTGTCACCTGCCCCACACCCCTCCCTCCCACCACTACTGGGTCCTTGGGGATTATTTTGCCTTGTGGTGGCTAGAGGAAGCTAAAGAAAAGTAGCCACCACCCTCTTGGGAATTTTTGAAGTCTTGATCATTTTTTCAAAGTATAAGAACATAAGTCCCTTGAAGTGCGGGTGAGATGCACGGGGTTAACTTGTGTACGAGGCTTGCAGCAGAGCCTGGCACAGTGCACTCAGCAAGCTGCCTACTAAGTGCCCTGCGTGCTGGGCTGCAGAGCTCATTCTCCCTGTGCTTGGGGCCGCCGCCCAGGGGGAGAAGGTGTGGGTATCTTGGTCTGTCTGCAGGGTGATGCCTCATGCCTCCTCTCCCCACCTTTTCAGATGTCCTTGGGCTGAGCACAGGTAGCCCCAGAGCAGGTCCGGGTTGGAAAGACCCAAACAAAGCAGAGTGTAGGGGTTGGGTGACTGCCAGGTGCCCTACATTTCCTGGTTACCCAGGTCTGAGAGAGCTAGGACGTTTCCTCTCCTTAGCCTGCAAGACTTCCTCTTGGCATGGGGAGCACGGGTAGATGCAGGAAGGTGAGCCAAAAGGACTATCAACACAGCCAGATGGGCTGTAGGGACTAGTGGTGCGAAGTAAAGGAGTGGTTATGTGATAAACCCTAGCCTCATGCTCAGCCATCAAAAGCACCTTTCTGGGTATCAGAACTGCCAACATAGATGCCTTCACTCTTCTCGGCCCCTGTGGCAGGTAGCGCGAGCATGCTCTAGGATTTAAACTTGGTCCAAGGTGTCTTGCTTATCGCAGAAGACCTGAGGGTTGGTAAAAGCAGGTGAAATGTATATGAGCATATATGTTAGTCCACTGGGGGCACCTTGGAGGGTTGTGAGGACTTGGCAGACGGAGATTCAATGAATATGGATGAGTTTGCATCCTCTTTCTGACTGAAGGGGACAGTCAAGACAGGTCGAGACAGGGCATAGGGAAATCAAAGATGGGTAGATTGAAATGGAGATTTGAGGCTGACATGGAAGAAGCACAGGTTAAGAAGTGGTTGAAGGAGGCCTGCAGAGGAGTGTAATATGGTGCCAAAGAGCCCACACTTAGAGGTGTAAGCACAACACTCATCCACTCTACCCAAATCTTGCAGCTGCTAGCTCTCCCAGCCATGACATCTGAGTGGCCTCCTTTCAGTGGCTGCTCCTTTAAGTTCTGTTCTCCCCCCCCCCCCCCCCCCCCCCCAGACCATGGCTCCTTGGCCTGAGGTGGAAAATGCCCAGCCCAACCCAGGTAAATACATCGGAGGCATCACAGATGGCCAACAGCCCCCCACAGATGGAAAAGGAAAGGAACCCAACAAAAGTAAGTGCCGCTCATCCAGCCCCAAGGGGCCTCCTGTGGGCACCCTGATCCCCCCGCCTTTCTCCTTGACCCTTGTTGTTTGTTTGGCCAGATGTCGCAGGGACCGCTGACACAAAGGTTGAACTTCAGCCATACCACTCCACCGACACCCTGATAGAGGAGCACTCTGGCGTTGAAGACCCCTGGGACCTGCCCGAGCTTCAGCCCAAGGGGATCAGGTGGTCGGGTAAGTGGTCAAGAGATCGGCAAGGGAGTGAGCTCATCACCAGGACAGCATCGCCTCTCTTCCCACTGTCCTGATGCCCTTCGAACAAAGGGCCCGGCCAGGGTTGTCACCCGACAGTCTAGGAGGCGTGGAGTGAAAGCACGGAGTGATGGTTAGGGAACCCTTTTGTACTTTTGTTCATTTGGCAAACGTGCCATTTGCTGGGGTTATAACCATGCTGGACACCAGTGCTGCTCCTTAATTACCTGTTGTGTGCTGACCAGCTCCTGGGTACTGTCATGGTGCTGTGGCTGCAGCAGTGAGCAGTTAGGTACCTGCTCTGAAAGCTGGATGGGAGGGGTGGGGGGGTCCCCTTCCCTAAATGCAAGCATCAGAGCAGTCTTGTAGAAGACAGAGGTAGTATAGCCAGCATAGCCGGGCATGTTGCATTGTTTTCCTGGTTCAGGGTGTAAGGTGATGTGTGGCTCACAGGACTGGGAGGGATCAAAGGGGGGGGGGGTGCGCAAACCACTTTAAGAGAGGAGAAAATAGCCATTAAGGGCATAGCATTGCCCCAGCACTCCCCAAATGGAGGCGGTGATTGCTACCTTGCAGCCACAGCCTAGAAAATAGTCTGCTGTTCAGAGGAGCTTAGGAGAGCCATTATCTCTGACCCCACACTTAGCAGGTGGTAAGTGTTCTTCACCGCCTCGTTCAGGGACATGGGCTCAGCTGAGCATGGAGCCTGCTTTGCTCGTCCCAGACTACACGGAACCCCTTCTCGCCAGTGCACATCCCATGGAGACACTTCAGGGGTTTCAACTAAGTGGTAATTTCTCTGAAACTGCAGCCACAGCTGCCCACCCTCTCTGGGCCTAGCTGTCCATAAGTGCTCACAGGCCCCTGGCTAGGGGAGGGGGGGTGGGAGGTTCAGAGTTCATTGCCAAACTCCTCAGGGTTTCAGATACTGAAAGTCTTTGTGCTTTTTCCCTCCCCCAGAGAGAGACACCAAAGGGAAGATTCTGTGTTCCCTGAGACAGATCGGGAGGTTAGTTCTGCTCCTGACGTTTCTCTATCTGTTCGTGTGCTCCTTGGATATCCTCAGCAGTGCCTTCCAGCTGCTTGGAGGTATGGATGGAAGGGTTGGAGGGCTGGGGTAGGGGTGCTCTCATTTGGTTCAGATCCTCACAAGGCATCAAGCCCTCTCCAGCTGCATTTTAGGGCTGGAAGCCACCTCAGCTCATCTTCCATTTTACAGAGGAGAAAGCCAAGGCCTCCAGGAATCTGGCTGGCTTAGGAGGCTAAGGCCAGGAGCCAGGGCTGGAACCAGTTCCAGGCACCCAACGCCTTGTGTTTGTGCACAAACCTTAGACAGGAAGCTGTTTGACATAGATTTATCTAAGGGATCTCTTTTTTTTTTTTTTCCTTGGTGACCCCCATCTGAGGGGAGTATTGGATAAGAATCATCTTAGGACAAAGCAACTAAGGGAATCAAAGCTGGACTTTTGCTGGAGAAGGACAGGGTCCCCAGACTGGGAGAACCTTCATCCAGCACTGAGCATGGCCCTGTGTGGCCGTGAAGTGTGAAATCACCACGGGTTTGGTCACCTTTGTACCCAAAATGGGCAACGACACTGACAGCTAGCACTTTGAATCCCTCCTGGGTCCAGGAATTTTCAGGGGGGGACTGTCTTGAACATTCCTTCCCAAGCCCTTCCTATTTATAGAGGAGAGGGCCCAGGCTCAAAGAGGTCCTAAGGCTCACAGCCTGTAATTGGCATAACAGCATTCATAACAGCATTCTGGGTGGCACCTGGCACGTGGACTTTTGCACTCCTTGGTGCTTCTCTTGAGAACTCATCTTTGTGTCCTGGGAGAATTGGGGTAAAGTGACTTACTAACTTTCTGGATGCCACTTCTGTCCCCCTGGTCCAAAGCAATAGCAGGGAGAGGCTTTGTTGTCAATATCTCAAGACAATTCACCTCCACGTTCTGGGCTTCAGTCTTCTTTAAAAAATGGATTGGTGGTCTCAGAGGCACACACAGAAATGACACCTCCAGCATTCAATTACAGGCTGGGGCTGGGGCTAGGGCTAGGGCTTGGGGGAGGGAGAGTGGAAAGAGGAGAAGATCCCCTCCTGGAGGACAAATCTTATGAATTGAGAATACATCCCGGAGATAGGAATAGAGACAGGAAATTCACTGGCACCCATAGGGCCAAGTACAGAATTGAGACCAGAAGGCTAGTGGTTGAAGGGAGGGTGCAGGATGAAGCCACAAGAGGAACAGGGTCTGGGGGTGAGTGGGGCATGTCTCCTGGCATCAAGGCAGTGCAGGGGAAATGTGTGAGGGAGCAAGCTGCCACAGGTGCCAGCAGGGCTGGAGGCAGAGATCCACAACCCACAGCCAATGTTGGCCACTTAGTGTACACCTAACCCCCTATCATGTGGCCATGATTTGTTTTGTTTTTCCAGGAAAAGTGGCTGGGAAGATCTTCAGCAACAACACTATAATATCCAACCCCCTGACGGGTCTGATGATCGGCGTGCTGGTGACTGCTTTGGTGCAAAGCTCGAGCACCTCCACATCCATCATCGTCAGCATGGTGGCTTCCTCACGTGAGTACCCATGAACCCAGATGTATTCCAGGCATTTCCCTAGCAGCTGGGAGCCCGGGATTTACTCTGCATGTGTCCCGGCTTGTCACCATGATTTCCCCATCGTATCCTACTATGATGTGTTCGCCTGAACCTCAGGCAGCCACCTGTTTCTATTTCCACAGCCCAGACTGAGAATAGACCCTGAATTATCTGGAGCTATGCTGTCTGGTCCGGCAGACACTTGCGATATGTGGCTATTTAATTTTATTTAACCTTAATTGATTTTAATTGGAAATAGATAACCCGGCTGCTCAGTTGCACTAGCTGTATTTTAAGGGGTCAGTAGTCATATGTGGCTAGCAGCTGCCATTCCAAACTTGAACTTGACTGACAGTGGAGACAGATTCCCTGAGTGGGACAAGTGTGAACCCATGAATTTTCAACCCAAACCAGCATGTTAGCCAACATTAACTAGAGCCTTTTCTGGGCCCAGTTAGAAATAGATATTTCTAAGTATGTGCCAGAACATTGAGGCACTATATTAATCTTGTTTAGAAAAAGGAATTTGCCATGCTTGTTATTTGTTTTCTAGTCTCCTTGAAGATGGCCTTGCATATAAGTAAACTGAGAAAGACACTTTAAAGTAGAGCTCAGGAGGGAGCTGTGGATTCTTGGGGGATCTGTGGATTCCCTGGAATTATGTGCTAAGAAATCTTTTTGATCCATGTTAGTATTTCTACATGAGTTGCCCTAGCTTTTATCAGATTCTTTGCAAGGTGCATACAGGGAAAGAGCTGCAGTTCTAGGCAGCGACTAGTCTGATGGGTTCAGCCTGCCCCGGGCACACCAGGAACCTGGCCAGGCTGCCTACCTACCCTCGCTGCCCTGTTGACTTCCTGTTTTCTACCCAGTGCTGTCGGTGCGGACTGCCATCCCCTATGTTATGGGAGCCAACATTGGAACTTCGATCACCAACACCCTCGTGGCGCTCATGCAGGTGGGAGACCGGAATGTGTTCCGAAGGTAGGAGGCTCAGAACCAGCCCTTGTCACCCACAGGCCCTTCGGTGTTGGTTGGCCAGCTTGTCATAGCTACCTTTAGATCACCACTGAGAATGTGCTTATCAGTCCTGGGTCGCTTATTCCTGGCCATAACGGAGTGCAGCTGAGGGTAGGGCTCATGAATGGAAACAGCCCCCTGATCTGCACAGGGGGGATAGGGATGGCACCATCACTGTGGTGTGTCTAAAGGAGTAAATATAGCCATATAGGTTAACACTTAGCAAGGTGCCTGGCACAGAGGCAGGGTTCCCTAAATATCCACGCTGGAAGCTTACTTGCAACGTGGTGCAGTGAAGACAAGGCCAGCTAGGCGGTGGTTTCCTGTCCTGTTTGGTCAGAAATAATTATAACCCGAAGCTTTCATTCTTGGCCAGCTCAACCCATGCCACTTTTTCTTTGTTCTTCTCTCGCCTGCTACTGAAAGGCAAAACGTAGCTTTTGTGGATCTGGCTGTGTGAGATATGAAATGGGGCGGGCTGGAACCAGGCAAAGGGAACCCTGGTCTTCCAAAAGTTTAATGTAAAAAATAAGCACATTTCCTGGCCTCTCTTCTAACAGATAACAGCTTCTTCTTTTTTTAAAAAAAAACCTTCTAAGATGGAGAGGCAGTTTTCAGCTTGCCTAAATGATGCTTGTGCTGTGGGTTAGGCAGATGGCCTTGGGCAGGCTGGTTGAGGGTAGTAGTAGTAGTAGATGAAACACTACCAGGGTGTTTTTTTGCTAATCTGATCTTCTCAAGGAGCCAAGTGGGCGTTCCTATGCCTCATCTTATTAATGTAGCGATGCAAAGAGGCTAAGTAACTTTGCTGAGGGGCATGGCTGGGATTCAAGGTTTTCTTATCCAGATTTTTGGCCTCTGGATAACCCATGACACATAAACATAAGCATGTGATCTATGGCGGTGCCTGCTCATAGGAATGTGGTTGACTTTGCTCACCCCTGTGGGAGATATTTTTCTTTTTTTAAATATATTTTATTGATTTTTTACAGAGAGGAATGGAGAGAGATAGAGAGCTAGAAACGTCGATGAGAGAGAAACATCAACCAGCTGCCTCCTGCACACCCCGCACCAGGGATGTGCCCACAACCAATGTATATGCACTTGACTGGAATCGAACCCAGGACCCTTCAGTCTGCAGACTGACGCTCTACCTGTGGGAGATATTTCAATAGGTTGACCTTCCTAGACTGGTGCCCACTTTCTCATTGACTAATCTGGCTGTTGGCTCGGGGTTCCCTTCTGTAGGGCTTTTGCAGGGGCCACCATTCATGACTTCTTCAACTGGCTCTCCGTGCTGGTGCTTCTGCCCGTGGAGGTTTCCACCCATTACCTGGAGGCCCTGACCAACCTGATAGTGGACTCCTTCAATTTCAGAAGTGGAGAAGATGCCCCGGAACTTCTTAGAGTTATCACGAAACCCCTTACAAATCTCATTATCCTGGTAAGGGCCAAGTGCCAACTCCCTCCCCCTTGCCCTTTGCCCCGCTCAGCCTGGGATGGACAGGAGGGAGTCTCTGAACACTGCTATTTGGCTGCCTCTGAAAGTAGCCACGAAACTGGGGAAACACTAGGGAGAGTAACGGACCTTTCTTGTTTCCTTGACCACATGTGTGTCATGCTGGAGGGTGGAGGGAGAGGGTGAGTCTTCTCAAGGCTCAAGTACTCCCCACTGGATACCTGGGGCCACTTTGGTCTCACTACTGACATAAGCACCAGTGGGATCACTGGAAAAGTATTACCCTACTTCTAGCCAAAAAGAAAGGCTACTGCCCTTCCCATCCATCTTCCCCTCTAGTCACCAGAGTCTGTCCATATTATTAAAATGAAAGAAGGCTTTGTGAATGTTGCCTTTGGAGAAGGGGCAAGCTTAGACCTTGCCCTCTCACTCTCACTTCTGGTTTTCTCTGCCATCTGTCACCCATTGAATACATACACACTTTCTAGGTACCAGTTCATTATTCACATCTTCACTCATTTATAAAGCACTTGCTGGTGTCTAGATGCTGAGAGGGCGAGTCCCAGCTCACCTCTGCAGGGCCTCACCGTCTGTTCACTTCCTCTGAGGCCCTGTTTGCAGCAGCCCTTGCAAGTCCCTCCCATGTTCGGGCTGAGCATGTGCTGACTCTCTTCTGTCTATTGCCTTCCTCAGCTGGATAAAAAGGTTATCAACCAGATTGCATTGAATGACTCAACAGCTAAGAACAAGAGTCTGATCAAGATTTGGTGCAAAACTTTGACCAATGTGGTAAGTTTCTAAGAATATTGATGTGTGGGTGGACTCTTTCATTTGTACTTTTAAGCAAGTTCTTTCATTCGAAGTGGGAAAATAAAAGGTCAGGCAAAAGAAAATATGGGATTCCTGAAAAATCAAAATTGGCCCATGAGCGTCCATAAGGAAATAAGTCCTTGCATGCTGGATGGACAGACAGAATGCAGTAGAATGGAAAGAACCTTTTGCCCCATCCCACAACACAGATTTATTATCTTCACTTGGCATTTTCATGTCCCTTGACTTTCTGGCTGCTTCTGTCTCCATTCTCCCCACTAATGGTCTCCCCATTCTCCCCGCTAAAATTGAGTGTTATGTTTGCCATCTAGACTCAGGTGAATGTCACCGTCCCCTCGATTCAGAACTGCACCTCGCCCAACCTCTGTTGGACAGATGGTATCTACACCTGGACCATCAAGAATGTGACCATCAAGGAGAATATTGCCAAGTGTGAGTAGAACTCAGAGCATCAGCCATTGGGACTGGCTGTCTGGGGTGCTTGTGGTGAACAACCAAGATTATGTCACTATAAGACAGAAGGAGTAAAGCTAGGTCCTAAATAACAATCTGTGGCTTGGGGGACTCTTCTAATAAGGTCTTACCCTGGTTTCTTCAGGCCAGCACCTCTTTGTGAATGCCAACCTCATGGATGTTGTTGTTGGCGTCATCCTTCTGGTTATCTCCGTGCTGATGCTCTGTGGCTGTTTGATCATGATCGTCAGGCTCCTGGCTTCTGTGCTTAAGGGACAAGTAGCCATTGCCATCAAGAAGACCGTCAATACTGGTAGGTGAATTCTCCCCCATTCCGGGCTTTTTAGGTGTGGCATCACTGTTGCCACCTCAGGGAAGCTCCTTTAGATTCTTATCTAGCAGTGGCCTCTGCATGGATTTTATCTTTGGATTTGAAAAGCTGCAGAAACTAAGACACCCTTGGCCCTTAAAATCTTTCTTGGTGTCTTGGGTGGGACCTGGGGAACAAGAACAAACTTGGATCTCATGTTTGCAAGATCCTGAAAACGCCAGCTCAAATTCAGAACTGTGAAACCAGCCTTCCCACAGGTTTCCTACCCTAGCATGTGCACCCACTCTGTTCCTGTGGAGATGCCACCCCCCCTCCCTCCCCCAGGCCTCCATCCCATACCTTCCTAGAAGGCTTGTGACAGATCACTTTTCCTTCTGTCTTCCAGATTTCCCTTTCCCCTTTTCCTGGCTGACTGGCTACCTGGCTATCTTAGTGGGGGCAGGAATGACCTTCATTGTGCAGAGCAGCTCAGTGTTCACGTCTACTTTGACCCCACTGATCGGTGAGTTTCTCTCTGGCTTCTCCCCCTGGCACCGTCACCATCTCCTGTCATCCTCTGGAACTGATGTGATGGACTTTGTATTTCCCCCCAGGTGTTGGAGTGATAAGTATTGAGAGGGCGTATCCACTCACATTGGGGGCCAACATCGGCACCACCACCACTGCTATCATGGCCGCCTTGGCCAGTCCAGGCAAGACCTTGAAGTCTGCACTCCAGGTCAGGAAATGCTGTGGGACAGGGGCTCTATGGGTGGAATGCAAGAATATCTGTGGTCTTGCAAGCAGATGGTTTCTAACAAGAACCTGCTTCTCCTAAGTCTAAAATGGTAATGTGGGGGAGAAGCCATCTACTCCTTTGAGAGGCCGTGAGACTCCTGACACTGGCAGTTGATTAAACAAAAGTGGGATGGCCACGTGATAGAGACAGAAGGAGTATTTTGGAATCATAGGCATTATCAAGACCTGAGGTTCTGGCTAAAGCCATGATGTCCAATAGAAATATAATGTGCTTATAGTATACAAATTCAAATCACCCATGTAATTTGAAATTTTTAGTAGCTACATTTAAAAAGTGAAAAAACAAAACAAAACAAAACAAAAAACCAGGAAGATCAATTTTAATGATGTATTTATTTAACCCATTACCAATTCAACATGTAATCATTATTTTTAAATGTAATATTTTACATTCTCTTTTGGACTAAGTCTTCCACATTTCAAGCGCTCAGTTGCCACACGTGTCTACTCTATTAGCCAGGGCTGGTTCAAGTCCCTAGCATGATGGCTGGCACCTTGTGGGAGGACATAGGACAGTGAGTGGCCTCTGAAGTCAGGCTTCCTGGGTTTGAAACCCATCTCTACCTTCTCTCATCTGTTTGACTTTGGGAAAATAAGCTTAATCCCAAGGTGCCTCCATTATTGCTAATATCACATGGGGACAATATTGATAGCTACCTCATAGGATATTGTTTGAGGATTGAAGGAATCCACACAACGTGCTTGGGACGGCTGATTCGCTCCTAGTAAACATTATAAACGTCAGCTGCTGATGCTGCTAACTGTCCCCATTCCTCCTTTCCTCCCCTCTCCCTGGAATGAGGCTTTGAGCCAAGGAACCCAGCTATCCTGCAAGCCTTGCCCTCTGCCCCTCCAGCTCTTAACTGCCCAGCTGGAAACTGCAGGGCCAATGCACAGGCTAGCAGTGGGCACATGCATGAGGTGCATTGTTAGTTTGCCTAAAGGACTTCAGTTTCTGAAAACTGTGCTGTAATTAAACTAGTCAACCTTCCCCTCCACTCCCCCCACCCCTACACACACACACTCCTCCCCTCAACCTGACATATGGCAGACCCTCAGGCAATACAGGCCCCTTGACTCCACTACCTCAGCCAGCTTGGTGACACCCCTTTACCCTCCGAACCCCCCAACCACCACCATCGACAGACCATTCACCTGTTCAATCTCTTGTATTTCAGATCGCCCTGTGCCACTTTTTCTTCAATGTCACGGGTATCCTTCTGTGGTACCCAATCCCGTACACTCGCCTGCCCATCCGCCTGGCCAAGGGACTGGGCAACATCTCAGCTAAGTACCGCTGGTTTGCCATCTTCTACCTGGTCACCTTATTCTTCCTGTTCCCGCTGGCCGTGTTTGGCCTCTCGCTGGCTGGCTGGCCAGTGCTGGTGGGCGTGGGGGTGCCCATCATCCTCGTGATCCTTCTGGTGCTGGTGCTCAAACTCCTGCAGGCCAGCTGCCCCCGCATCCTGCCCAAGGTGTTCCAGACCTGGAGCTTCCTGCCCATGTGCATGCGCTCGCTGAAGCCCTGGGACATCGCCATCTCCCTGGCCACCGGCTGCTGCATGAGGAACTGCTGCTGCTGCTGCCGCATCTGCTGCCGCTTCTGCTGCTCGCTCTGCTGCCCCAGGTGCTGCCGCTGCAGCAAGTGCTGCCAGGAGCCCACAGAGGAGGAGGAGGAAACCCAAATCAAGGTCCCCGAGTCCTTTCGTACCATCTCTGTGGTCGTGGAGGCCCCGGAAGGGGTTTCCAAGTCCCCAGAGGAATCCAAGTCCCAAGAGGATACCCTGAACGCAAACACCACCTCCAGCCTCACAGCCTTGTAGGGGCTGTCCTTAGGCAGGAGGAGGGGCCCCAAGTCTCCCTGGCTCCCTCCTTGGTTCTGCAATGCCATTCTCCACTTTGCTGAGAAATGGCATCAACATCAGCTCTGACTCTCGTTCCTCTTTGCGCATGTGTCATCCTGCCTGGTCACTCTGGCTCCACCCCTTCTCCCTGGGTCTCCCACTCCCAGGAATGCGCAGAGAGAATTAGACAATGACACCTGGCTAGATAACGATCCCCTCCACCCACCCATCCACCCACCCACCCACTCCTGATGGGCCGGCCAATGGGACTTATTCTCAGACGTAACCATCTTCTGAAGTCCCAAGGGAGGAATTTATGGAAGGTTCTTAAAGATGCACACACCTAGGCTTTTCCTATTGTGATAAAATTCTCCTTCACCAAAGCCTGGCTGCAACCCAGAGAAGCTGCCGCCCAGGCGTCTTCACCCCAGAGCAGGCCAGTTCAGGGCAAGAGGCCTTGGAGGAGGACACAGGCATGGGCCTTGCTCTCTTCCCAAAGCCCCCTCCCCTGGGCAGGTCTGGCTAGTCCAAGCATTTTCACCTGCTGAGTCTTTGAGTTTGCAGGAGTCAGGATGCACTTTGACCCACCTGTTGCCTCTTGAGATCAGGTGTCGGCAGGGTCCGTGTGTGTGTCTGTGGGTCCTAAGGGTGTGCTCCTTCTTGCTCCACATGCCCTCTGTGCCTTCTAGAGCTCCAGTATTTACCCCTTTGCCCTCCTCATTCCTCACCTCTAATTCTCCCTGGAGAGGAAGCTTCAGCCGGGTCCGGGGAGGTGGAGCTATGCCACAGCGCATCCGTCATGACAGGCCGGGACACCAAACCAAGCCCTCCCCTGGCCTTCCCCCGTGTAGATACCAATTCCCTAACTATCAGCCATTTCTACGCCATATTTATAGCCGTGCACCTGTACAGCGTTTTTATAAGTTATGTAGTAATAGTAGCGGGGCTTGTTTGGGGCTCTCATTTGGAAATGTCAAGGGAAACAAGACCCTCTGTATTTTGTAATGCTGGCTTTTCAACATGCCTCTGTTAGCCCTGCCCATGCCTCCCTGTAAATACAAAAACTGCGGCCCTCTTTGTACTCTACAAATTGGATCCTTGTACCTGTATTGATTGTATTTTTTTAACTGGTTGTGGGAAGGAAAAAATAAAGATGATCAAACCCCCAAAGAGTGTGTTGCTTTCAATTACGGGGAAATTAGGTCCTACTTGAACTGTTTACTAAACATGTGAGGCCATTTCCTCCTCAAATGTTACTACTCACCCCCAGGGCCAGCTACATAATTTGTTGGTCCCCTTGGTCAAAAGGCAGGAGTAAAGTGCCATTACAGGCATGACAGGTAGAAAGCTGTCCTTTCTTCCAGTCTCTCCATGGCCTTTTTTTTTTTTTTTTTTTTTTTCTCTCAATCTCTCCAGCAGCTCCCCCATCAGCTGTCTGCCTGCTCTATTTTGTTTTTTCAGTTCACTCATTAATTCCACATATGTGTGAAGTCATGTGGTACTTGTCTCTCTGACTGGCTTATTTCACTTACCGTAATGTTCTACAGGCTCCTCTGTGGTCTCTCTGGCCTAGTCCTTTTATTTTTTTCTCTTTTTCT
Organism: Pipistrellus hanaki; assembly: GCF_964339955.1. Lineage (NCBI taxonomy): Eukaryota > Metazoa > Chordata > Mammalia > Chiroptera > Vespertilionidae > Pipistrellus > Pipistrellus hanaki. The sequence continues at coordinate 197,084,885 of NC_140503.1, read as the reverse complement.
AGTTTTTTGACTTTTTAAAAGTTTGTTATGAGTTGAAAAATGCATTTAATGCACCTAACCTACCAAACAGCCTAGCTTAGCCTCGCCTACCTTAAACATGCTCAACACAATTTCCATAAAACTCAGCAACACACTAAGTGTACTGTGGAGGGTTGGTTACCCTCATGGTCGTGTGGCTGACAGAGCTGTAGCTCCCTGCATCTGGCCAGATCCAAACTCAAGAGTTCCACGTCTGGTTTCTATTGAAGGCATACTGCTTCCGCACAACCATAAGTCAGAAAACTACAAGCCACACCATTGTAACTCATCGAGCATATCTGTAAGACTATTCTTTATAAAATTTACATATTAGCATGGATTTTTCTGTTTGTGTTGTGTGAGGCCAGTTTTACATGCAGACTTGATAAAATCACATCGCTCGTATTTCATTGCTACCGGAGCAGCAGGGACATTGCACAGAACTCACTCAGTTGTTTGATTTCATTCCCTGGTGCGTGCACATTGTATGGATATTTGACCTCACTGAGGAGTAAGGAAGAGCGGTGAAGGAACTACGGCTGCCTTTGCTTCAACATCCTCACTTTCAGCCCAGGCAGGTGACTAATGCACAAAAGTAAGGAAGGTAAGAGAGAAGATGTGGTAGGGCTTCTGTGTTCTTTTGTTTCCTGCAAAGACAGGTCTGGTTTGAACGGAAAGCATGGCCGCGGGGCTGTCGGCATACTCAGTTGCAGACCTGACACACTCACCTTGTACTTGAGTCCTGCTGTGTTCCCACTGATGTGAGTCTCCAGGAATTCTGTCCTCCGGCATTGCAAATGTCTAGCTTTCTCCTCAGCTCACCTCCCTGGTGCTCAGCTTCTCAGATCTCAGCTTCCTTTCAATTTCCCCTTCCCTTAGCCCCAGGAATCTCCAAACACTCTATCCCTGGTGTCCAGGGAGGAAGCCCCAAATCTGTGAACATCCAAGCAAGCCAAGGCTGCACACCTTCCCTTTCCTGTGAAGAATAATGGACTCTTTCTTCAAAACTGCAGGTGGCCAGGCAGGCCTGGGAATAAACATTGAGGAGGGTTTTTCACCACGAAAAATCCCCCTCCGTCCCCCTCTCCCCAGGATGACTTTTGTGAGGCACTTGTTCCAGAATATTCTCAGCTGTGGAGCTCCAGGCTCCTCCCAGAGACTGCATTTCAGTAGCTTGAGGGCCAGAACCTGCATTTTTAAAATATGCTTTTATTGATTTCAGAGAGACAAAGAGAGAGGGAGAGAAAGATAGAAACATCAACGATGAGAGGGAATCATTGACCAGTTGCCTCCACGCCCCCCACTGGGGATTAAGCCCACAACCTGGACATGTGCCCTGATGGGGAATTGAATGGTGACCGCTTGGTTCATGGGTCGATGCTCAACCACTGAGCAATACCAACTGGGCAGGAATCTGCATTTTTTAAAATAATGCATAGCAACCACAATTCTGATGCAGGTGATCACTAACTCATGTTTATAAGAACTCTGCCATGGGAAAGAGCAAATATTAAGCCTCTCTCCCTTCCTCATTACTATCCTCCTCCTCCTCCTCTTCTCTCTTCCTCCCTAGCCCTCCATTCTACTTATCCTCCATATTCTACACACTCGCAAAAATGTTATCATTTCTGGGTGGTAAGAAATATTTATAGAAATTTTATATGTATGTATCATACATATGTATGTATGTATCATACATATGTATGTATCATACATTTTTATATATTACATAATTATAAATAAGTAAATATATATATATATATATATATATATATATATATATATATATATAATATTAACCTAAAACTAAAATGGCAAAGTGAGAGGCAGCAAGCATTTGTTGAGCTGAGCAGGAGCTGTTGGGGAAGCTGTGATTCAGGCAGAAAGCCAAACAGTGTTCTGATCCAGAGATGAAGGCAGGCGTTGTTTAGGAGAAAGGGGAGGGGGACAACTACAGGAATAGAAGGAAGGAATTTCCACGGCTAAGAAGCTAAGGAAGGGCTTTCTATGGGTGCAGATAAGATAACATAGTGATGTCCATTCTCAAGGACACCTCTGTCACTCCCATATTTATAACAGCAGCTGTTTGGAATGTAGTGCTGTTTTAGCCATGTCCACAGGTCCTTTCGGCTAAGGGTTTGAGGAGTTAGCTGTGCAAGGCTATTCCTCGGGGATGGCAGCTCTGACTCCATTTTGAAGTGGCTCCATTTATTATGATTTACATGTATATGAATCTACTCTCCTCCCAATATTTTGACCATGACTTATATTATTTTGTCACTAGTAAAAAAAAAAAAAAAAGTAATGAAGGAAAACACTAACAAACTGGAATGACCCCTTCCCCCAGGAAGTATGTCAGTTGGGGTACTGGATTTTCCCCGAGTCTTTCCTTGCTCAAGGAGGAGGCTTCTTCTCCTACTGTCTTATCATATATTCATAACTCACCCTTCAACTGACTGTCCTTTGCTAGGCCCTAGGAGCTTTCCACCCCCTGGTCTTCTGTACCTGACTGTAAACTGCTCAGCCAGATTGTCCAGAAATCTCAGTTTTCCTATTCCATTCCCAAGGAATGTTCCTAGCTTCTACCCTTCCTGGAAGGCAAGACTGACCTTCATCAGTGCTTGCACTAGGGAAGCAGAAATGGTAGTGATAATCCTTTCTCTTCAGGAGTGCTGAGAGAATTCAACGCAAATGCTGGTGAAGGTGCTTTGCCCTGGGAATCACTCCAGGTCTTTATTCTTTCCACTGAACCTCAGTAAACCCAACTGAGCCCTGGGAAAGCACTGGGCCTGGGGCATGCAGACAATGAAGGCCTGGTCCTGTTTTCAAAGATCTCCCACCGCCCAGAGACAGAGATGCAAACACACAGAGCCAGTGTGAGTTTCATAGGGAAGGAGGAGTAGATAACCCAACTGAGAGCCATTTTGTCCCCTCCTGAAAAGTCTGCAACCTGCCCGGCTAGCTGGCTCAGTGGTTGAGCATCAACCTCTGAACCAGGAGGTCACAGTTGAGATTCTTGGATTTCGGGCTCAATCCCCAGTGTAGGGCATGCAGGAGGCAGTCAATCAAGGACTCTCTCTCTCATCATTGATGTTTCCAATTCTCCCTCTCTGAAATATATATATATATATATATATATATATATATATATATATATATATATATATATATATATAGTCTGTGATCTGAGGCAAGTTTTTAATCTCTGTGACCTGCAGGCTTCCAATCTCAGAAATGTAAAGATGCCTATTTCACAAGGTTGTTGTAGTGATTGAGATTTCCTCAAACCTCAGGGGTTAACATCTTTCCTTTAAAATGTCGGCTATATCCCCCTGTAACCTCTACAATCCTTATTGATCCTGGAAGAAGGCAGTGGTTCGGGCGATGGAAAATTTGTCTATAACTTAAATTGGCCCTTGGCATACAATTTCCAACCACCCATTCAAAATACAGTGGACCCCTGAACAGCACAGGGTTGAACTGCCCAGGTCCACTTGTAAGGGGATGTCAGCACCCCTAACCCCTGTGATGTTCAGAGTCAACTGTGGTTCATTAGCATCGCTACCCATTTTTGCTTCATCTTAAGCTGCAATGCCTGTGAAATTGTGGGTTTGATGTGTGAGTCCTGATATTTTTTTTCCCTTAATGAACATTAAAGCAAAGGCATAGCTATTAAAAATTTAAAAGTTCATTCAGATCTACTTAGGAACATTTCATGTGTGTCCAGGGATATAATTACCACGCCGAGGGAGATGCTGAGATTCATAATTAAAGCACCTAGCACCTTGCTTGGTTGTGGCAAGGCTTAAATACAAATTTTGTTGATTCTGAGAAGCACAGAGAAGGGGGAGGACCCAGTGCCTTGGAAAGGGGAGGGTGGAGGGAAGAGAGGCTCTCTGAGCACAGCATTGCTGCCTGTGCTCTCATTAGACAGGCTTGTGGAAGGGAGAAGGGGAAGAGGGAGACAGGAAGAGGGCCAGAACCTTAGGACATTTGAAGAATTGCCTTCAGGGCAGCCGGGCTGGGCCTTTGGAGCCCATAGATCAGCCGGTTCAGATAACGATAAAAAGGGCGCCATGCTCTCTGGGGAGTTTGAACTGGATCCTGATGGGCATGGTGAAATACTGAGAAGTCACATGCTCCTGTTGATAACCTAGGAAGGTCTCAGAATTATCTAGAAGTGGCTCTGTTCCACGGTTGCCTGATGACTCTGTAAAAACAGCTCTCACGCTCTCCATTCCTTCCTTTCAGAGCTGGGGCTGCCACACACAGCAATCCCAATGGAACTGTTAGTTCATCTCCGCAGAAAGGAGCACTTGGTTTCCCATATCAGCTTCTGTTGTCCCAAAGAACGGAGGCTGCTACAGCCATCATGAATTCCTTCCATCTGCCCCACCCTCTTCAATCAAGCTCAGCAGTCCATCAATTTCCTCTTCTGTTCAAATCAAGTCCTGCCCCCTTTGCTTTCCACTGCCCCTGTGGTTCGAACCCTTTCCATCTCTTGCTTCAGGGTTTTGTCTCTAAACTAGTCTGGCTGCTGCTGGTTACATCTGGACTCCTACACAAAGTAGCAACAGGATCATGAGCGAATCCCTTAATCTCACTAAATCTCAGTTCCCTCATCTGTCAAATGGGGATTACATGTTCACAGCACCGTGTCCGAGGGCTGTTAAGGGATTGCGTGAGATACTGTGGGTAAAGCACTTACTCTGCTGCATGGCACATAAAAGTTCAATAAGGATTTGCTGGTATTATTATAGCCCTCCCTTCATTCTGCAATTTACCGCTGCCTAAAATGTCCTGACTGTTTAAGTGAATGTGTTGGCCTTCTGGTGTTAGTCACAGAGCCTGTCCAGAGAGTCAAAGGTGCCCTCTGCATGCAGAGCACTGAGCATTGTGGCTGAGGGTCAGCAGGGGCGAGGCCAGGGTGAGGCAAGGAGCTACCTGAGACACAACTTTTCCGAAGGCTCTCGCCCTCAGGGTCATGCAAGTGCTTCCTGAAAGACCTGTCCCCTTTCCTAAGGTGGGCTTGCAGTCGTCTTTGTTTTCCCTGGTTGAGTGGCCCTTTACCCTGGGAACCGGATTCTCTAGCTTTTGGTAAAAAGCAAGCAAGCTCCAACGCAGCCTGCCACATTCCCTAAGACCCGAGGAGGTAGGAGGAAGAGGTCTGAGACCAGGGGAGGTTTAGGGTTACAGAGACATCACGGGAAGGGAGAATGGGGAAGAGATGAATATCAGTGTCCCGGGCACCCAGGCTGTCCAGGGGCAGAGATCTGCTATCATCCTTGAGTAGACACAGGTTGGCTAGTAGGCTGTACCTTTCACTGTTAATATACAAGTCCTTTTTTTTTTTTAATATATTTTATTAATTTTTTACAGAGAGGAAGGGAGAGATATAGAGCTAGAAACGTCAATGAGAGAGAAACATCGACCAGCTGCCTCTTGCACACCCCCTACCGGGGATGTTCCTGCAACTAACATACATGCCCCTGACTGGAATCGAACCTGGGACCTTTCAGTCTGCAGACTGATGCTCTACCACTGAGACAAACCGGTTTCGGCAATATACAAGTCCTTGTTTAAGTGCCCAGCTTAGCCTTCTAGCAAGGGAGAGCCCTCCACCCCTTCCCTCACCTCCTGGTTGGCCCTGGCTCTGAGCTACTACAGCATATGCTGATTAGTTGAGGCCATTTTCCTGTGCTCTGACCACCTTCATCTGCTGATAACACAGGCAACTCTGGATCCAGTGCAAAGGGTATTGGTAGAGGGCAGAGGCAAGGCACCATCCTATCAGGGGTGATCTGGGCTGACATCTCTGTCTTGAACCCTTCCCACCAGCATGAGTAGAAGCTTCTCTTCCAGTGTCGGGTGGAACAGTGGACAGAGATAGGTCTCAGAACTTTCAAATCAGCAGGTTGACTTAGCGAGGTGAGGCCACAGCAGGCAGGCCCCAGTCTGGTGCTCAGGATTAACGTATCCAGAAAATGGCTGAAGCTAATCAGAAAGTCAAGGGTGCTGGGAATCCCTACAGAGCTTTCCCTTTCTCCTGTGGTTTCTCCATGGACTTGGCTACTCAGAGAGTAGCTTTTTATATATATAATTTTTTTATTTTATTTCAGAGAGGAAGGGAGAGATAGAAACACCAATGATGAGAGAGAATCATTGATTGGCTACCTCCTACATGCCCCCTACTGAGGATCGAGCCCACAACCTGGGCATGTGTCCTTGACCGGAATCGAACCCAGTACTCTTCAGTCCCCAGGCCGATGCTCTAGCCACTGAGCCAAACCCCCTGGGGCCGAGAGTAACTTTCAGAGGAGAAGCAATGCAGTGAATTAGGAAGCTTATGAGATTTGGTAAATGCCAGGCTGGGTTTGAAATCTGGATCTAATTTCTGTGAAGTATTGGTCAATGTGTTTGACCTCTTTGAGCTTCAGTTTCTCCAGCTACAAAATGGGGACCATACACCTACCCAGAAGATGGAAGCATGAAGATGGTTGTATTTGCAAAGGAATGGAAAGTAGATTCTGGTTGTTTCTGTCCCACCTCTGATTTTCAAATGATAGGCTGCTGACTTTAACAATATCCTATATAATAAAAGGCTAATATGCAAATAGATGAAACAGAGGGACTACGGATCAACCGAACAACCGGTTGCTATAATATGCGTTGACCACTAGGGGATGTATACAGAACAAGGTGGGTGTCGGCCATGGCGGGATGGTGGAGCAGGTGAGTGGGGGTGCCAGACCAAGGCAGGGTGCTGGTTGCTGTCATCGAGGCAAGCCTCTGATGGTTACTGAAAATTCTTTGCTCCTGTACACTGCGGTCCCACCTGAAACTCACATCTGCTGCCAGCGCCTGGTGCCTGTGCTGATCACTCAGCATTGTCAGTGTGTGCAAGTGGAGTAATTGGGGCAGCAGCCAATGCTTGCACCCACTGACAGCACCACCCGACCCCAATTGCTCCATGCTGTCAGCATGTGTGAGTGGGGGCAGTGCAGTCAGACCTGGGAGCAGTGGTGGTGGGAGTGGGGCTGCCAGCAGACAAGGGACCAGGGGCTGTGGTGGGAGGGACAGAGCGGGGGTGAGGAGGATAAGCTACGATCAGTCCCTGTACCCACTGCAGCCTCACAGCCCATAGTTCCTTTCAAGGTGCAAGAATTCATGCACTGGGCCCTTAGTTAATAGAAATAAAAGAGAAACTGATTGGCATTAGAAATTTTTGAGGATGCTTTCTAGTGGGTTCCTTGGGCGAGAATTAATAATGTGGATAGATCACATGTAGAGAGCACTTACCATGTGCACATCCCTCTTCTAAGTACATTACATGGGCTGATGCATCTGTCCCCCCATGAGCTCTGTGAGGCGGGAACTACTATCATTCTTCATTTTCAGGTGAGGAGAGACACCCAGGTCTCTGGGAGTGTGCTCACCTCTTTATTCCTGCTAGACTGTTTGTTTGCTTATTAAAGGCTGGCTTTGGTGCTCTCACGATTTAAAAAATAATTTATTGAGGCAAAATTCCGGCAGCATAACAAAAATTATTTGACAGTGAACAATTCAGTGTCATTTAGTGCATTCACAATGTGCTCCCATCAGCTCTATCCAGTTTCAGAATATTTCCATTACTCTGAAGTCAAACCCTTTACCCATTCAGCAGTTTCTCCCTATTGTACAACCCTCTATTTGTAACCTCTCTTTATGGACTTATTTATTCTGGATATTTTCTTCAAATGAAACAATATGTGTCTTTTTGTTCCTGAACTTTTTCCACTTAGCATAATGTTTTCAAGGTTCAACTAGTACCTTTTTTATGGCCGAACAGCACTCCATTGTATGTTTATTCCACAATTTGCTTATCCATTCATCTATTGAACATTTAGGCTCCTTCCACCGCTTGGTTATTGTAAGTCCTGATGATGTGAACATACATGTACATTTCCTTGTCTGCATCCTTGTGTTCAATTATTTTGGGTATATAATATGGGATCATTTTGTAACTCTTTATTTAACTTTTGGAGGAACTACAAAGCTGTTTTCACAGTGGCTGAACCAGTCTACATTCAATAAACTATGTATGAGGATTCCAAGTTCCCCACAGTCTCATCAACGTTTATTTTCCCTTTTTTAAAAAGTTGTAATCATTCTACTGGCTGTCTGTGAAGTGGTAACTCTCTTCTCTAACTGTAGAGAGCATTTGGGAAGGCACATGAGCACTTCTTTGATTATTGTCAGTGAGTCCTGGGAACATACAATGCCAGAGGCAGGTATGTTGTCAACCTCACTCTTAGCTCAGGTGCCAAGGGGTGGTTTTTTGTTGTTGTTGTTGTTCAGCCGGGCTCAAAGAAGGGACACAATTATCTGGGCTCAGCCAGGAGTGACAATTACAAAGAAGCTACAAGAATGAAGAATTGTAGCTTAATCTTTAACCATGATTTCACATAATTTCCTTTGTCTTAAATTCTGATAAAACTTCCTGGAATGGTATATATAATAAGAGAGGAATATGCTAATTATACATTACACCCTGAGGTGTAACGAGCAGATGTATAATGACCAGATCACAGATCTACAGGAAAGTGGGGCATCGAACTATAAGCAGGTGGTGGAGAGCTATAGAAAGGGGCAGGGCAGCAAGCTTGGGGGTGGGGGGTGGGGGGAGCCACAGGAGGGTGGGCCAGCAGGTGGAGAGCTCCAGGAGGGTGGACAGTGAGCTACTAGCAGCGGAGAGCTGGGCTGGGGAGGGGGGAGGGAGGGGTTGGGAGGTTGGTTCAAGGGCCAGCTGTTCCACCTGGTCCCAGCTTTCCCTACTGTCTCTGTGTCTGTCTCTTTCATTTTCTCAATCTCCTGTTGTCACTACTCATGACTCATGTCCACTCTCTAGCTGTGCTGGTCATGGTAAAGAGAGAATACTTATATCTAATGACTAATGATTAAGGATGTTGACATCTTTTCATGTGCTTGTTGGCTATTTGAATATCTTCTTTAGAAAAAATGTCTACTTAAGTTCTTTGCCCATTTTTTAGTTAGGTCACTTGTCTTTTATTGAGTTGTAGGAGTTCTTTATATATTTGGAATACTAGACTCTTATCAGATATATAATTCGCAAATATTTCATCCTACTCATAGGTAGTCTTTTCACTTTCCTGATAATGTCTTTGGATACACAAAAGGTTTTAATTTTGATGAAGTCCTATTCTATTATTCTTTTTTTTAAAACCAATTTTTTAAATATATTTTATTGATTTTTCACAGAGAGGAAGAGAGAGAGTTAGAAACATCGATGAGAGAAATATCGATCAGCTACCTCTTGCACACCCCCCACTGGGGATGTGCCTGCAACTAAGGTACATGCCCTTGATCGGAATCGAACCCGAGATCCTTCAGTCCGCAGGCCGACACTCTATCCATTGAGCCAAACCGATTTCAGCTTAAAAAATATTTTTTATTGATTTCAGAGAGAAAGGGAGAGGAAGAGAGAGATAGAAACATCAATGATGAGAGTCATTGTTTGGCTGCCTCCTGCATGCCCCTCACTGGGGATCGAGCCAGCAACCCAGGCATATGCCCTTGATCAGTATCAACCCTGTGACCCTTCAGTCCACAGGCCTATGCTCTCTATCCATTGAACTAAGCTAGCCAGGGCTTTTCTTCTCTTGTTGCTTGTGCTTTGGTGTCACATCTAAGAATGCCTTGGCAGATCCAAAGTCATGAAGATTTATCCCCAGTTCTCTGCTCAAAGCTTTATGGTTTTAGCTATTATATTTAGCCTGTTGACCTCTTTTGAGTTAATTTTTGTATATAATATGAGATAAGACATCTAACAATTCTTTTGCATGTGGAAATTCAGTTGTCCCACCTCCAGTGAAACTGTTCTTCCTAATTGACTGGTCTTTCCTTTGTGAATTTGATCTATGTGGAACAGGCATGAAGACAGTGAAAGAACAGCCAGTCATTCCAAGCCCTTCATGGGAACAAGGGGACCAATCAGGACAGATTATTCAGCATGTCAGAGAATGGGGAAGAAAATTTCTAGAGCTACAGACTTGCATGTATGTGGTTTGTGTGTGTGTGTGTGTGTGTGTGTGTGTGTGTGTGTGCGCGTGCATGGGGGTGCTGCTCCCTCTCTATGATTTAGTAAACATGAGCTCAGGGGTACTTTCAAATTTATTTCATTTACAGAATGCAATGAGGAGAATGAATAATGTAAACCACTGTGGTAACATGCAATCCCAAATCAGAGCCCAGTGCACGGGTCACACAGACAGGTAAGATGAGCCTTTGCACAGGGAGGGGTTGTAATTTCCATCATTTGAGTTACTTTCTTTCTTTGTTTGCTTTTCTAATATTCTTGACTGTGGAGAACTTTGTCCAAGCTGGTGATTATAGTATACTATCTTACAGTTTTAAAAAAAACATATTCACATTCAATTGCAGCAAGTGCTTAACTGAAATAAGACCTCATTCAAATTCAATGAACTTGAGATTGTAAATAAAATATATATATCACACCAGAATCGCTGTTGAACTAGGAGAAGAGAAAAAGAGGGTTAATGTTTTCTAAGTATTTCCTACATGTGGGGCACTCAGGTGCACAGCCTTTGTTTTCTTATTAATCCTTGAAGCATCCTGTGAAGTAGGTACTCTGATTCCCATTTTACAGAAGTGAAAACTGAGACACAAAAAGTTAACTCTCTTGCTCATGGCAGAGTAAAATCTAAAAAGTGTAAAATCTACACACTCTCTTTTAAATACACACACACACACACACACACACACACACAAACATACACACACATATGTATGTTGATTTCAGAGAGGAAGGGAGAGGGAGAGATAGAAACATCAATGATGAGAGAGAATCATTGTTGGCTGCTTACTGCACACCCTCCACTGGGAATTGAGCCTGCAACTCAGACATGTGCCCTGACCAGAAATGGAACCATGACCTCCTGGTTCATAGGTCGACACTCAACCACTGAGTCACACCAGCCAGGCCACACACTGTTTTTTAAAGAGTGGAAACAAAATTTAGTTATGTTGTAATAAAAAATGGAAATAAGCCCCAAATTACCCAATTAATTCAAACTGGAGCTTCTCTTGCCTATATATACAATATATATACTATATATATATATATATATTTAGACCAAGTTAGTGGAATATCCCATGGGTCTTCCATAAACTAGATAGAACGCCTACTGTATAGAACAACAGTGCCTGTTTTAGAATCAGCAGTGCCTGACTCCCTTATTTGAAGTTGATTTCAAGACTCAATTTTATCTTTCTCTTTCCCCTAAACAGATTTCCAAGAGATTTTCAGAGGTGATTCTAACCTGGAGCTGTTGGGTTTCACTCCAGATTCTAGAAGTTCTAGAATGTATCAAGTTCTAGGTTCAGAACTTCTAGAGAACTCCAGAAAGATCTACCCTTTCACTCGGGACTGCTTTTGCTTTTAATCCTCCAGGGTGAGAGCGACAAGTGGAGGAGTGTCTGGTCATCAGGCCAGGCACTGGGTTGTCAGCTTCACCCCTGAGGCCAGAGCTACTGGGAGGCCTGCTGGAAGCCTCACATCTGAAGCTGAGTGGTCACCCAGCCCCAGCTTGAGGGAATGAACAGAGCCAGCCATGAGCAGCAAGTCTTAAATGGCACTTTCTCTGTGCCAGTAGCCTTACTTCTGTGAATTTATCCCAAGGGAATGAATGGAGAAACTACAGATCTCGCTAGAATTTTTTCCCCTCAGAATCTATAATAATAAAAGCGTAATATGCAAATCGACTGGATGGCTGAACACACACTGGCACCAGGCCAGCCAAGGGGAGTGTGATGTGATTGATTGGGGACCTGGCCATTGTCCCATGATTGTCTCACAGAGGGAGGCCCAGTCTACTGGCAGGTGAGCTGAGTTGGGTGGGAGGGGCCTTTCTCTGCGGGGGTGATTCATGGTGGAACCCCAGCGGTAATTACATTTTGGGGTAATCGACTGTGGGGCTCCTGGATTATGAGAGGGTACAGGCTAGGCTGAGGAATTCCCCCAAGTGCATGAATTTTGTGCACCAGGCCTCTAGTTTATTATAATAACCAAATATCAGAGATAATATAAATAGAGCAGATAGGGAGATTGGATAAAACAAATACAATACATCCATATATTAAAATACAATTTAGCCATTAAATGTATGACCAAAAAAATAGTATATTCTTTTCCAATACTTCCTTGAAGATATATTTGGAGAGCAGAAGGGAGGGAAGGAGAGAGGGAGGGAGGGAGGGAGAGACAGAGAGAGAGAGAGAGAGAGAGAGAGAGGGAGGGAGAGAGGAGAGAGGTGTAAAAGAGAAACATCAATCAGTTGCCTCCTGTACATGCCCTGATTGGGAATTGAACACACAACATTTTGGTATACAGGATAGGATTCCAACCACCTGAACCATCCAGTGAGGGCAAAGAAAAACAATTTTTTGACATAGAAAGTTGTTCTGTTAGGTAAATATGAGAGTTAAGTAAAAAAGATTACAAAGCAGTATTTTCTACCTGTCCATCAAATCTATCTCCAAAACCCGAAAGTATAAACCCCATTAGCAATGGGAATCCTCAGCTATGATAATTATGGAGATTTTTTAAATTCTTTTTTTAAAATAATTTTTTATTGTTCATATTATTACAAATGTTCCTTCCCCACCCCCCCTCCATTGCTCTCCTCCACCGGGTTCCCACCCCACCCTCTGCCCTTTCCCCACCCCCCATTGTCCTCATTTATAGGTGCACAGTTTATGTTCAGTCTCTTCCCACATCCCCTTGTCTCCATTTCCCCAAGAATCGTCAGTTCACTCCCTTCCATACCTCTGATTCTATTATATTCAACAGTTAATATTGTTCATCAGATTTTTTAAAAATTTCCTTGGTTTTTAGATTCACTTGTTGATAGTTACGTATTTGTTGTTCATAATTTTTAACTTTATTTACTTTCTCTTCCGAAAGAACCTCCTTCAGCAATTCATATAATTCTGGTTTGGCGGTGATGAACTCCTTTAGCTTTTTTTTTTTTTATTAGTGAAGCTCTTTATCTGGCCTTCGATTCTGAGTGATAGCTTTGCTGGGTAGATTATCTTTGGCTGTAGGTTCTTACTATTCATCACCTTGAATATTTCTTGCCATTCCCATCTGGCCTGCATGGTTTCTGTTGAGAAATCAGCTGACAATCGTATAGGTGCTCCTTTATAGGTAACTACCTGCTTTGCTTTTGCTGCTTTTAATATTCTCTCTTTGTCTTTTGCTCTTGGAATTTTAATTATGATTTGTCTTGGTGTGGGTCCTCTTTGGATTCCTTTTGTTTGGAGTTCTGTGCGCTTCCTGGACTTGTAAGTCTAATTCTTTCACCAGATGGGGGAAGTTTTCTGTCACTATTTCTTTCAGTATGTTTTCGATATCTTGCTCTCTCTCATCTTCTGGGACCCCCATAATTCTGATGTTGGATCGTTTGAAGTTGTCCCAGAGGTTTCTTACATTATCTTCAATTTTCTGAATTCTCTTGCCTTCTTGCTTCTGTGGAGGAGTGTCTTCTGGCTCTTTATGTTCCAAATCTTTGACTTGATTCTTGCGATCTTCCATTCTGTTTTTAGGACTGTATAATATTTTTTATTTTAGACAATGTATTCTTTATTTCTTGTTGATCCCTTATCATTTCTTGTTGATTCCTTATTAATTCTAGTTGATCCCTTTTCATAGCCTCATAGGTCTTATCGACCTGTTCTAGGAAATTCTTGAAAAACCTTATAAATGTAGATTTGAACTCTATATCCAGTCGCTTTTTGTCCTCCATTTCTTTCCTTTGTGATCTATTTCGTTGTCTCTGCATTTTCGCAGCTTCCCTGATGGGGTGGAGTTTCAGGGTGGAGCCTACAGGCTTGGCTTCTGTCAGCCCCGCCCTATGCAGCTCCTGAGTCTCAGTATTCCCTAGGGTCCTTCAGTACTCGTTGCAAGCACCTCTGAGAGTGAGGTGCCCTCGAGTTTCACCTGCTACCAAACAGTCTAGGCTCTCCCCCAATGAGCCCGGAACTGGGGTTCAGTTCAGTTGGAAGTGAAGTTGGAGGTGGCGTTCAGAGCAGTCTGGAGCTTTAGTCTCCTTCCTGCCAGGGCAATCCTGCGGCACAGCCAACCGTCCCTTCTCTGCGCGCAATGTGCGTGCCTCCGGGACCTCCTTTCGCCGCTCCCCCGGGGTTCCGCCTTACAGCCCAGCTCCTCATGGATGAGCCTGGGTCTCTGGGGTCTGGCCTAGAACTGGGGTTCAGAGCAGTCAGAACTGGGGCCCAGCACAGTCGGAGCTTTTATCTCCTTCCCACTAGGGAATGCCAGCCAGGCACTCAGCCGCCCCTCCTCTCCGGCTCTGTCCTCTCCGCGTGAGCTGCGTGTATTACCTTAGGCTCTTCCTTCTGGTTATCTCCTTGCTTCTCGTTGTAGAATTTCCAGTCAGTCGACTTTCCTGTAGTTCTGGGTAATGTCCACTTTATATTTTAGTTGTATTTTATTGAAATTGTTGTGTGCGGCTGCAGCTAGGTGTTTACTTGTGCAGCCATCTTGGATTCTCTTCAATTATGGAGATTTTTATAGTTTTTCATATTCTCTAGATTTTCTGTAATTTCCATATTACCTTTGGAATTAGTAAAAAGTATTATTTAAACAAAAATTAAAATAGGCCAGAACCTCACAGCTTGGTTTGGAGAGGAACATACAAGCTCAGCGCTTCAATAGTATTTGCCTTCCAGAGGATGAGACCTGATTCTATCAACCTGGATAGCCGAGAGCAGATTACATCGTGGCGGTGGTATCTCAGGGGCTGCTTTCTCTTTCACCTAGTGCCACTATCTCCTGCGGGATCAGGCCCAGGGGTCGGTATGTGTCCTGAGTAGCTACAGAGCAGGTACCCGCCAGCTCAACAAGCGTGGAGGGACACCATGCTTGCTCAGAATTCCTATTCATTGCATGTTGTTAATTGATTGACAAAGCCCCTCGACTCCCTTCAGAGGTTCCTGCAAAAGCTAGGAGGGAGATCTATCCACTCTCCATTAAGTTCTTCAGATAGTGTAGGCCTGACAATACTTTACAAACATTCATAAGAGGTGGCTTTCTTTTAATGTTTCATTTGTATTTATACTTGGCATTAGAGCTTTGGCACTGGTGAGGGGTTACCAGCCCTCCTAGTGCTGACCTCATGCAGGAGAGTGACTGTTGGTTCTCCCTCATGTGAGAACAGCAGCCACCAACACAGCTTGGCGGTGGGCAGGCGCATGGTCACCTCACCCTCTGCGTCCAGCCTGCAACATAACTTTGGGAGAATCACACACCCATCAAGTTCTCAGCCTCTGCATTTTACAATCAGGAATAATAATTGTCATGGCACAGGACTGCTGTGAGATGGAAAATGCGGTCCAATTTGCCTCTCAGACTGTGTGTTTTTTAACTCTTTACTTCCCTCCTGACCTTGCTTAGTAGGATTTAAAAAAAAAAAAAATCATCATTCTCCAAAGCATCCACATGGATGCAAAAGGCAGGGTTTCCTTCTTTCTTTTGGCTGAATTGTATTCCATTCTATTCCATCACTTCATTACCCATTCATCCGTTGATGGACACTTCCTTTGGCTATATACCCAGAAATGAGATTGCTGGATCTCATGGTAGTTCTATTTTTATTTTCTAACACTCCTGGATTGTATACTTGAAAGTTACTGAGAGACGAAGTCTTAAATGTTCTCACCACAAAAACGAAATGGTGATTGTGTGATGTGATGGAAGTGTTAGCTAATGCCAAGGAAGTGATCATACACTAGGAGTGTATCAAGTCACACCCTAAAACTGCACAATGTCACATGTTAATTATAGCTCAGTAAAAAGAAGAAAGTGAGATTTTGGCCTCACGTCTGTCTGGATGTTAGGGGGATCAGGCCAGGAGGGGAGAGCAGATATGCAGTTAGGGGGATCAGGCTGGCAGCAGATGGGGGTCAGATGGACAGGGAGGAGCAGTTAGGCAGTTAGGGTGATCAAGCCAGGAGGGGAGAGCAGTGAGGGCCATCAGGCTGGCAGGGGACCAGTTAGGGGCATCAGACAGGCAGGCAGGTGAGCAGTTAGGAGCCTGTGATTCTGGACTGTGAGAAGGATCCCAGATTGAAGAGGGTGCAGGCCAGGCTGAGGAACCCCGCTGCCCCGTACATAAATTTCATGTACCAGGCCTCTAGTAAGGATACAAGCTTGGAATGGTGATTTGTTTTTCAGCCTGGTTTTAACAGGAAGGGGAGTTTTGACAAGAGCTGCTAATTAAGTCTGCGAGGAGGATGCCGGGCTGATTAATCCAACTATACCTGTTGGTGGAAGATCCACCGAATTAATGAAGAACTGTCATGTTCTTCCAGCACCGTGGGCTGCAGTTACTGGCTCAGCAATTTTGGGCTGGTTTCAGGGATTCTGCCGGAATATCCACAGTGGCACTTCTCGCGGGCCTCTTGGTAGGAAAAACATACTTGACCAGTCCTTGTCAGATTACTTGTTGTGCTTCTCTGTGCCAGCGTTGTGCAGGGGCCCTGGGTGACTAGAAGTGCCCCCCTCCCACTCGAAGAACTAAACGATCCCACTGGGGACACAAAGTAAATACCAAAGAATAAAGTCCTGAACAGGACGAAAGTGATTAATTAGTGATTTCATTGAGTGGTAAAGACAGCGCGCCAGGGAATTCACAGGAGGCCGGTCAACTAAGGCTGCAGGGAGAGCTTTGATGTCTGACAAATGGGAGTTGAAAGTGGTCCCCTCCCTCCTCTGCAGGAGGCATAGCTTTCCTGCCCACATGGCTTGCCCATGTGACCTTGAACTCTTTGGCCGATGGGACGTTAGCAGAGGTGATGTGAATGAAGGTTTCAAAAATGCTTGTGCA
The DNA here is from genome assembly GCF_964339955.1 of Pipistrellus hanaki. Lineage (NCBI taxonomy): Eukaryota > Metazoa > Chordata > Mammalia > Chiroptera > Vespertilionidae > Pipistrellus > Pipistrellus hanaki. Next base: position 197,067,945 of record NC_140503.1, on the reverse strand, counting down.
GTTGGGTGTTTGAGCCTTTTGCTAAGAGATTGCTGGGAAAGATAAATGTCCTCTACGCTCTTGTGTTCAGTAAATGGGGCCTGTGAATTAAACTAACAGGAGACAGAGGAACAGGAGAAGGGCATACCATTTTATTTATTTTTTATTTAAAAAAATATATTTTATTGACTTTTTACAGAGAGGAAAGGAGAGGGATAGAAAGCTAGAAACATCGATGAGAGAGAAACATTGATCAGCTGCCTCCTGCACACCCCCTGCTGGGATGTGCCCGAAAGCAATGTACATGCCTTTGACCGGAATCAAACCTGGGACCTTTCAGTCCGCAGACCAACGGTCTACCCTCTGGGCCAAATCAGTTTCGGCAGGGCATACCATTTTAGCTAATATTTTACACGTACAGGAGTTTACAGGAAGAGAGAAAGTCAGAGTAGTAATTTAGACTCAGGGGCTTACCTACCATTTCTTACAGAGGTCAGGCGGTTTGGGATTTGAGGACTGATGAATTGTGGGACAGCAACCAGGAACTACATGGGGAAACTAATGGAAGACTGGGGTTAATTTGTGTAAAGTTGGTCTATTCACACCATCTCGGTGCCCACTCTCCATCCCTAGAGAGAAGAGTAGCTCTCCTCTTCCTGCACAGGAGAGGAGGGGACACCTTCACAAAGGGAAATTCATGCTCTGCTTTTAGGCAGAAAAGGCGGAGGGCAGAGAACTCTTCCTACATCTGCTGATTCTCAATAACCCTTACGTCCAAATGGCATATTTTGGGGTTGCAGATTCTGATCCCACTCAATATAAACATGCCCCAGTTGCCTGCTGACCCCAGAAGAATAAAAGACATGTTCATGTTCAGCTTGCCTGGACTTCCCACTCTCCAGGTTCCCCCCACCCCCACCCCCCCGGCCCCTCTCCGACCACACGCACAGCCTGGACCTGAGCCCCACTGGGCCCAGCCTAGATCAGCTGAAGCACAGCCAACCCATAGATGCCTGAGCAAGAAATAAATGCTTATGACTGTGTGCCTCTGACACTTAATGATTGCTTGTTACTCTGTATTCTTGGAAGAACAGTTAGTTTATCTGAAAAATGAAAAAAAAAGTATATCTGATTTGCAGTGGTATTGTGAAAACTAAATGAAATATAAATGTATTGTCTCAGATTTCAACATCCTGAGAATGCAACAGAGGTCACGTTCCTATTGGTCCCTGATTGAAATGGTTCATCTGCTCAGGAGGAAACTCCCTCTGGAAGACACTCTTGAAGTAGTCTTGATGTTTCTCAGTGTTGAGGTGTGCCCGTACCTCTGCCAGCCCCAGGTCCGCACACCTCTGCCAGGGTACCCGCTAAGCAAGGGTTCCCCACCAACCGATGGGCTCAGGCTGGTCATGGGTGGGACTGCAGGGGAAACTCAGCACAAACAGCTGGACAGGGGGAGGAGCTGTGGTGGGTTGGCCAGTTGGCTGGCCCTGTCCCCTGGTGGAAGGAACAATTTGCGTATTAGCCTCTTATTATATAGGATGATCTGAAACTCAGAGGGTTAATCACTCTTGTAAGCTTACTGAGCTAGAAAGTTACCAAAACTTCGTAGGGCTCCAAAGTCAGGTTCATTGGAAAGCAGGACAGATAAGCTTTGCTATCAGACAAGAGCACACAGAGGAGAAAGAGGGTTAGACTGAAAACTTAACCCAGAATTGATATGAACCCAGCCTCAGAACAACCAGAAACCTTGAAACAATGTCTGACCCCGTGTAAACATCATGGGGTCAGATCCTGAGCTCAGATTCCTGGAGAGCAGCCACCTGCCACCTCCCGCTAGCATTCAAGGGTTACCAGAAGGATCCCTTTTTAAGGAGGACTTTTTGTGTGTGTGTGTGTCTCTTGAGGGCAATGTATAAACCTGAGGACTTTGTACAATGACAACAGTAACTATGAAAAAGGAGAGAAAAAACACTTCCTGGAAGTTAATGTATAAAAATAATTTTTATTTACTACTGTAAATAAAGTAGTGCAAAGAGTAGTTTGGACCCACAATATTGCATTACTGATTTATTTACCACCTTAGCAGCATACAGTGCACAGTCTACCTTTCCTCTTCCTCTGTCTCTCTGACTCTCTGTCTCTCACACATACACACCCCTACATGGACTCAGGCAGGCATAAGGGGTGGGGGTGACTGTGATCTAAAGGCATTTTTTCTGCACATCCCACTGCTGCCAGTCTATTCTAATGGGTAATTCATGGAGAAGGCTACACTTAAATACTAAGCATTTTCTAAATGTTATTTTATGGATTGCAATTGAAAGGTAACCGATGCCCAACAATGTCATTGAATGATCTGGAAGCACTACAACCCTAGAAAAATTCAAGGAGCAAAATGTAAACCAATTTACAAGCCATCGCCTTCCCTGCACTTCCAGCCACAACCGATTTGTGTCAAGGCTGCCGGGTGTTGGAAGCCAAATTGCAATCTGTTGATTGGACTCTGAGGGGCAGGGCTGTGGCAAAAGCATATACCGGAATATCACCTAACATGTGGAAAAGTCACAATCTTCTGTTATTAAAGGGGATGACCAAGGGGCTAAGATTCGTAAACGATGTCCCAGGATAGAAGGATTCCGCTATGTTGCCGGGCAAACAGTGACTCCCAATACACAGAGTCACTGGGAACAAATGTCTGTGATGACCCAGCTAACCTCCCAACACACATGTGTGAATACTCTGGGCACTCTTTGTCATTTGATTAAAAAAAAAAAAAAAAAAAAAAAAAGACACCAAGTGCAAAATTCACATCCAGGTGACAAGACTTTTAAGGTATTTATCAGTAGAATGCCCTGGCCCCAGCTTTCCAATACCACCTGTCCAAAGGATTCTCTCTCATCGAGAGAGACCTGGAGCGCACAGTTCACCCACGTGGCTCTGGGTTATTAGGGACTGTGGGCTGGTCCTGAGCAGAGACATCTGCAGCTGGAGTCACAGCTGGACTTGCTGTGGTAGTGGTGGCGTCTGGGGAGGCCCCGGCTGGTGTCAGGTTGAAACCGTTGGCTGCAGAGACACACAAACAGAGGGTGAGTATTCACAACAGTACACGCAGGGCACACAACCACACCCAGCACCCAGCAAGCCAGGAGAGATGCTTCTAATTCGGTGGCCCTGAAACTGACTAGGTAAGTAATTTTCGACCCATTTTCTAAGTTCTTTAGACTTTGGTGTCACCTTCTCTAAAATGGCGGGTGAAAATAGATATATAAAGATTTCTAATGGTCCTGACATCCTGGGACACTGCACTTATGCTGTGACTTCCAGGTTAATATTTTAATCAAACGAAACAAAACAAAACATCAACTCTCTGGTTGATGTTTCTTGTGGTCACCTCTTCTCCTTCCCCCATGGCACTGATCCAATGCATGCTATAAATTATACCAATCAATTAGAAAGAACTGTTGGTTTTATCTACTAGAGGCCCAGTGCACAAAATTCATGCAATTGGGGGGGGGGGGGCCTAAGCTGGCCTGTGCCCTCTCGCAGTCCAGGAGCCCTTGGGGGATGCTGCTCCTTCAGGGAGCGAGCCTAAGCCATCAGTCAGATATCCTTTGCGCTGCCGCGAAGGTGAGAGAGGCTCCCACCACTGCCACTGCACTTGCCAGCCATGAACCTGGCTTCTGGTTGAGCAGTGCTCCCCCTCTGGGAGTGCACTGACCACTAGGAGGCAGCTCTTACATTGAGTGTCTGCCCCCTGGTGGTCAGTGTGCATCATAGCGACTGGATGTTCCTCTGTTTGGTCAATTTGAATATTAGCCTTTTATTACATAAGATACCATTTGGATGACGAGTCCGAGAGGGCACTCTGCGAAGTTGCTGTTGTACAGGGTATGGAACAAGTGTGCAGTAAACCAGATTCGGGGCTGATAGTGCCCAGCAACAACATATACCCCACAGCCAAAGGTGGAATCGCATGGCTCCATGAGGAATCGGGCTCCCTCCTCTCTGGTTCTGGGGTGTGTCACCTGAGAATCTCCGCTGCTGAGTCACTGCGGCTCAGTAGCTCCTGTGTTGAGCGTCTGGCCCCTGGTGGTCAGTGTGCAACACAGCTACCGGTCGGATGAACACTTAGCATATTATCCTTTTATATATATAGATGTCAGTGGTTTTCAAATGGGAGGAACTTTGCCTTCTAAGGGACAGCTAGCCATGTTGGAGATATTTTCGGTTGTGAAACTGGAGGGCGGGGTACTATTGGCAGGTAGTAGGTAGAGGCCAGTGGTGCTCCTTAGCATTCTACAATGCGTGGGACAGGCCCCTTACAACAAAGAGTGACCCGGCTCCAAACCCCATAGTGCTGAGGCTGGCATCCTTGTTTCCTATACCTTGGCCAAGAGGTGTCCTGGTTATGGACTGTGGGCTCTGGACCTTTATCAGTTAGGTGACCTCGGACAAGTTTCTCACTCTCCTTCTAAAATATGGGGAAAATAAAGTATCTAGACCCTATTGAGCTGTTAGGATTCAATGAACTAATGTACATAAAGTACTTAGAACAGTGCCTGGCAGGCAGGCAAAGGGACTCAACACATGTCAGTTATTGCTACTAGAGACCTGGTTTACTGTAGACGTGTGCTAGGATGTATTAATTTCAGGCGCATGGCTTGCAGGACTGATGGCAGAGATGGTGCATTTGTTTCTGAGATGCCTACAGTTTCCCTTCAGGCCTCAGTAGCCTGGGAAAACTGCAGAAAACCGTGGAGCCAGAAAGACCAGAAGTCAAATGGCTCTGATGTTTATCAGCAGAGTGATCGTGAGCGTTACTTAACCACGCTGAGCTGGTTTCTTGTCTGTAAAATGAGGGTGGCGGTATGCAGGGACGCGTGACACAGGGCTAATACAACGGCCACAGTTTGTGCAACAATTGTAACCGTCAGCTTGCTTTTAAGTAGTGATCTTAATTAAACTCGGGAATCCTAACGTCTTTTATGGTTTCCAGTCAGTGGGACAACTTTTAAAGGTTCCTTCCTGAAACGGATTGACTTTAAGAAGATGCACATATTGGCAATCTGACTTCTAGAAAAACCCTTCAAGAGTTGCACCTCCGAGTACCTAGAGGCATCTCCAAGAGGCCGGTCTAATTCAGCGATGGGCTCCAAAGCCTCTAGGAATCTCTTTCAGCACCTACAGGAGCTCTTGTGAACCCAGAAGCTGTTCTGTGAGAACAGGAGAGTGGTGGGGTGGGGGGGAGCGAGGGGGTTGCATGATGATGTAACATTTCTCCGTTAAAGCCGTCACTCTGGCAGGGGTGATCTAACCGTGGCAGACAGCAGGAGGCACAGGGCTGTGGCACAAAAGACCACTGGCTGGTCTCCAGAGACCTGGTCTAGTCAAGTCTCATTTAACCACCGCTCATAGATGGCTTTGGGGTAGGTACTATGAATTTCCAAATGAATCTCCAAGGCCTTGGTTTCCTCATCTGTGAACAGAGAGGCTTGGGTCAGATGGCCCAAGACCCCCTCAGGCCCTCACGTGGATCTTTTTGATGATCTCTGCAGAAGTTAATGAAGGCATGCATTTTTCCCCATTTCAAGCAGAGGGGAATGTTTAAATCACCATGGTAACAAGATAAGCCAGCAATCAGTTTTCTGATTAAAACCAAAAAGTGCCACTGCGGGAACGTGGAAGGAATGCATGATCAGCGTGGCCACCGTTTAGACCTTCTCGTCAGAGCGTAATGAAAAAGCTCGGTGCTTCTACAGGAAGCTTGTTATTGCCCACGGGAGAAGGCCTCCTCCCTCCCTCTGCGGGTCTGCAATCAGCGGACCACCCCCCACAGCCTGCCATCCTTTCCAAGCGGCCTCTTTCGCTGTGCTCACCTGGAATGTGTGCTAATTCGATTACTGGACTACAATCAAGGTAACCAGGAGAATACGTGTGTTGTTTAAGAAATTACACATCGTATTCCAGAGCCAAACAGAAGTGATTTTTGGATTACCTGCCACTTAGGAGACCATTTCCCGTACATTAGTGCGAAAAATCACGAGTCCCGTGGGCAGACTCGCTGCCCGTGCTTCTATGGCTCACCCCCTAAGAATGGCTCCTACATTTTTACATGATTGGACAAAAATTTAAAAAGTAATATTTCATGACACATGAAAACCACATGAGATTCAAATTAAAAAAAAAATGTTTTTTTTATTGATTTCAGAGAGGAAGGGAGAGAGAGAAATAAAAACATCAAAGATCACAGAGAACCATTGATCAGCTACTTCCTGCATGCCCCCTACTAAGGATCCAGACTGCAGCTTGGGCATGTGACCTGGATCAAACCCAGGACTCTCTAGTCTGCAGGCCAATGCTCTAACCATTGAGCCAAACCAGCCAGGGCAAGATTAAAATTTTCATGCCCATAGTAAAGTATGCTAGGCAACCAGGCACACTGTTCATTTTCATGATTGTCAATGGCTGCTTTCACACAATAAGGAAAGTTGAGTCATGTCCTGGCTAGTGTTGCCAGGTGGTTAGAGTGTCAGCCTGTACACCAAAGGATTGTGGGCTCAATTCCAGGTTAAGGGCACATACCTGGGTTGCAGGTACAGGGAGGCAACCAATCAAGAGGCACATTGATGTTTTTATCACAATCCTCTCTCTCCCCCACCATCCCTTCCTTCCTTTCTCCCTCCCTCTCTCTCTAAAAATCAATGAAGAAAATATCCTCGGCCTGGCTCATGGTTGAGCATTGACTTACGAACCGGGAGGTCATGATTTGATTCCTGATCAGAGCACATGCCCGGCTGTGGGTTTGGTCCCCAGTAGGGGATGTGCAGGAGGCAGCCAATCAATGATTTTCTCTAATCACTGATGTCTCTCTCCATCTCCCTTCCTCTCTGAAATCAATAAAACATATATTAAAAAAATAAAAAATACCCTTGGGTGAGTTTTAACAAAATATAAAATAAGGAAAGTTGAGTTATGACAAAGATGGCCCTCAAAGCCCCAAATGCTTATTACCTGGCCCTTTACAGTAAAAGCTTGCCAAACCCTGTTGTGGACCATTGTAGGGAAAACATCTGTTTGCCAGCTGACCAGATGGGAGCATATGGGAAAGGAGAACACGAGGGAATATACTGGGTGCATCCTGAGACCACAGAATGCTTGCAAAGATGGGGTTAGTGGGGGTGCCTGAGGAGGAAGCCCCGGAAATCTCAGCTATGAATAAGCCCACCAGCAGATGATTGGATAAAAAAACTATGGTACATCTACACAATGGAATACTATGCTGCCATAAAAAAGAAGGCATTCTTATCATTTGCAGCAACCTGGATAGAATTGAAGAACATTATGCTGAGTGAAATCAGCCAGTCAATGAAAGAGAAACACCACATGACCTCACTCATTTATGGATAATAAGGAACATTATAAACTGATAAACAAAAAGAATAGATACAGAGACAGTAAAGCAACAAACAGACTGTCAAATTACAGTGGGAAGGGTAGGGAGATGTGGAGGAGATAAGAGATCAACCGAAGGACTTGTATGCATGCATATAAGCATAACTAGTGGATGCAAAACTCTGGGGAGGGAGGGCATGTATGGAAGTGGAGGGGGGATTGGTAAGATATGTACACATATAATACCTTAATAAAAAAAAAAAAAGAAAAAAAAAAAGGTCTAGCCTACTTCCTTCGGGCCTATAAATCAAGCAGGGCCCAGCACAAACGTGACCTGTGTCACTGAAACATCTCTTTAGAGTGGAGGTCCTGAGAGGGCGCCGAGGGTAATGAGGTAGGACATCGCTCTGCTTGCAGGTCACTGCTTCTTTCACGTGCACAATATTTTGTGTCATTTTACTGTAATTTTAGTAGAAACCTCATTAACTGGAAGTGTGGAGGACAGGAAAAGAGTGAAAAAAGGTTTAATTAATCTTGTTTGTGTCATCTTCCTCCTACACTGGCTAACCACCCAGGCAGAAAGGATGAGTCGGCTTAAATTATGAATGTTTTGAGTAGGCTGACATTGTTTTAAAAGGCTACCCAGTCATACCGAGGAGCTGGTAGTTCTGCACATCTCACTCTGTACTGTGTATTCTATCCTATATTATAAAAGGCTAATATGCAAATCGACTGAATGGTGGAACAATTGGTCGCTATGACATGCACTGACCACCAGGGGCAGACGTTCAATGCAGAAACTGCCCCCTTGGTGGTCAGGGCGCCTCCATAGGGGGAGTGCTGCTCAGCCAGAAGCCGGGCGCATGGCTGGTGAGCGCAGTGGTAGGGGCGGGAGCCCCTCCCCGAGTGCATGGATTTCGTGCACCAGGACTCTAGTTTAAACATAAAGATTGAGCTGATGTAAGTAGGGCAGGACTCTTTCTTTGAAATGGTCATTTACATTTTCTCCTCTCTTCTTCTCTTTCCCTTCCTTCCAGTAACCAGAATCCATGCTTTTTTTTTTTTGTCTCAGGGGAGATTTGTGGTGGTACAGAAATGGAGTTGATTTTAGACATACTTTGCTTTGGGATTTTATTTTTGGGTGTGTGTGTGTGTGTGTGTGTTTTTTTTTTTTCCAAAAGCCTGAGTCCATTAAGGCAATTATGCTTGGCGTCCCTGACAGGGAGGGGAGAGGAAGAGTGCCTCAGAGATGCGGTGAAGCGGGAAGAGGAGCTGTGGAGCCTGGGAAGTGGCTGAGCCCAGCTGTGGGCTGCACCATCAGGGAAGCCCCCGCCTTCAGCCCTCGGAGGAAGACTTGGAAGGAAAAAGGCCATCGGAGCCCAGCTTTCGCAAAGATGATGGGACTCTCCTGTGACCCAGAAGCTGCCAAGGCAATGAACCCAGAGGGACTGGTAGGCCCTGGGGCGCTGTGTGTGTCCTGTTTTCAGACTTGTGGCCATATGAGTGTTGCTAGTGTCACCTAAGACCCAGGGACCTCTGCACTACCGGGGGAGGTGTCAGCCCCAAGACAGACAGAGCTGCCTGGTGGAATGGAAGCTAAGAGTCAAAAATAAGTTCTCTTAGTCTAGCTGGCATGGCTCAGCAGCTGAGTGTGAACCTATGAACCAGGAGGTCACAGTTCGATTCCTAGTCAGGGCACATGTCCGACCACATGCCCAGGATGCAGGCTCAATCCAGTGTGGGGCATGCAGGAGGTAGCCAATCAATGATTCTCTGTCATCATGGGTGTTCCTCTCTCTCTCTCTCCCTTCCTCTCTGAAATCTCTCTCTCTATACACACACACACACACACACACACACACACACACACACACACTAGAGGCCCAATGCACAAAATTCATGCAAGAGTGGGCCTTCACAGCCCCTGGTGGCTGCCTGGATCCAGATCCCTTTCTTGCAGCCACAATCCTGTGGCTACAGCTCTGGTTTATTCTGGAAGGACGTCTAGTCTAATTAGCATATTATGCTTTTATTATATATATATATATATATATATATATATATATATATATACACACACACACACATATGTATTCCCTTAAATGAAATAAAATAGATGTGTAGTATTTTTTGTGTACCTATTTTGGTGCTTTTGATAGACTACTCAACAACTCTGTTTGGATGCTTTTAAACATTCTATGTTTTAGAAAGAGTCTCACAACACAGAAGACCATGCTAGGCTCTGGCAACTGTGTCTGTTTTGGAGATAAACCAAGCTACCCAGGTGCGAGAGAGAGAGAGAGAGAGAGAGAGAGAGAGAGAGCGAGCTTTCAGAGAGGGAACATGCCCTAGGACATTGCTCCTTGAGAACTAACATTTGGGGAGTTCCAAGCATTAAACATCCTGTTGTCTCAACTACAATAGGAGGGAGCTGTACTATTTCCTTGGGGGAAACAGAGGCACAGATAGGATCCCTGCTCAAGGTCACACGGCGAGTGGCCGGGCCAGAGTCCCAGCAGCATCCTGACTCCGAGCCTTTGCCTTTAGCTACTGGCGTGCGCTGCCAGCCTTCCGAACGCGGGGCAATTTAATGTGGCAAGCGCAGCAAAGTGTTGAGTATAAATCACAGAGCATATAAGCTCAGGGGGGAGATGAAGGTAGCTGGAGCTGAACGCAAAATGGATGGACAGCTCAATTTAAAGGCTGGACCGTAAATCACTAATTTTTAAAAACAACTGACTGGAAATATGCAAGTCACGAAATGACAAAGATCCCTGACTGACAGCACAAATTCCTGCATAAGGCTGCTGAAGGTAGACCCCTCATTCTCAAACCAGCCCCTCTTCCTTACTGCGCTTGCTTCTCCACACCACGCTGCCATCGGCATCTGGGACATCTTTTCCCTTCCCATGGGGCAGGTCACCAGCCCATTGGGGTCACACCAGTGGCTTCTCCCCTCTCTGTGCCTCTATTGCCCTGACCTCATCACCCCATCACTGATGGAATAGCACCCTCTTATTTCACAGTTATTGACAGGTATGCACTTAATGCTGACAACCTGAAACACATGAAAATAATTTACTATAAATTTAACTTAACCCTAGTTCCACCAGAGCTGGTAGGCACCACTGTGGGGCACATTCTGGAAATACATGGAGATTTTTTGTTTTTACTTCTAGGCCCTGATGACTCAAAGTGCTGTCCATGGAATAGCAGTGTGGACATGACCGGAAAGCTTGTTAGAGATGGTGAATCTCAGGCCCACCGGGACCTGCTGAGTCAGGATCTGCATTTAACAAGCTCCCTGGGTGGTTCGTGTGCACATTATAATGAAGAAGCACCGGGCTAGAATTTAGATATTGAAAAAGATATTACTTTATGATAATTAGTTTCTCCTTACTTCTCCTTTATATTGGTGTGAGGACACTCTTAAAAAAAAAAAAAGAAAGTATGTAGGCAGGGTAATTATTGTTCATTTCAGGGTACCAAAAATGTGCTGCAAAATACTTCTTATGTAAGGGGACAAGAGGTCGGAGGCAGATGATAATGGCTGTTTGAAAGTACGGTGAGTCTGGAAATTCTGCTGCCCTACATGCTCTCTGGGACTTTATCTTGTGATTATGGGGCAGGCCACTTCATTCCTTTGGCCTCAATTCTTCATCTGGAACATGAAGAACGGATAATTAATTTTGTTTGTTTTTTTTGGTTGATCCTCACCTGAGGATATTTTTGCCATTGAGTTTTAGAGACAGTGGAAGGAAAGGAGGAAAGGGATGGGGGTATGGGTGGGTGAAGAAAGAGACAGAGACAGAGAGAGATATATATTGGTTGCTTCCCGCATACGCCCTGACTGGGGCCTGGGACCGAACCTGAAACCCAGGTACGTGCTCTTGACTGGGAATTGAACCCATGACCCTTTGGCGCGTGGGCCTACGCTCTAACCACAGAGTAATACTGGCCAGGGCTAGAATTAAAAATTTTTAAAGATTTCATGCAGATTTCTCTAAGGCTGGCCAACAGGGAGAGAGGGGATGTTAAGGAAGAAGCAAATGAAAAGAGTTCGAAAAAAAAAAAATGAAGAAAATGTGGGAAGGAGTAAGGATACACAGGAAGAAAAATCTACAAAAGGGCATGCCGGGCAGGGAGAGGAGAAGATGGAGGGACTGAGAATGAAGACTTCGGATCCAAGCAATTCCACCAGCCCATGAATTTTCATGGCGACCAGCTGGCATCAAATCATAAAGGCAATTTTTAGTTCCTCCATCGGAATTGCATTTGTAATAATCATAACAATATTTCTACAGAGTAAAAATGACAACGATAATTTGAAATGGAAAACAGTGACAAGATGCAAAATAAATGGCAACAAATTTGGGGACGGGACAGAATTTGCATGGGGAAAATTTATAAGCCGGAACATCACAAGGCCCCAGAGCTGGGAGGGCTCTTGCTGGCTCTCTGTTAACCTCCTCAGGTAAGTCAGCGGGAAATGATTCCGTATTTTACAAGAAGCCCCCTGTAACAGTGACTTTTGTGTCCCCATCGAAGTGGAGGTGAAAAGTGTTCTTTTTGCTTGTCATTATCTGTGACAGAAATAATGGCTACGCAAAGGCTCCATCCAATGCTATGTTCAGTCCTAATGTGTCCGTTTGTAAATGTCCCTGTTGGTCTTCATGAGTGATTATGTCCTTTGAAACCATCGGAGATGGCAGGAAACTATAATCCTCCATGAGAGATGTTAGCAAATTTGAGCACCTACTAAGTATGAGACCACAAATGACAGACCTTCCTCCAACCCAGCTTATGATCCAACAGGGCATATAAACGTAACAGCTAATATTTACTGAGAGGGCTTTATAAGCCAGTAAGTGTAACAGCTAAGATTTAACTACAGTTGTCTTTTGGTAAGTGTCATGTATATATATTTTTTTCACTGAGCCCTTTTCCCATCCCTGGAACGTAGTTACTATTATAACCTCATTTTATTGACAAGCCATTGGAAGATAAAGAAGGTGAAATGACTCGCCGTAAGTAACAGGGCCAAGTCTGGACTTTAAGCCCAAAGAGAAAGACAGAGGCGTCCATTTCCTTAACTATTGCCCTACACTAGCCTACAAAAAATAATAGCAATGTGTGGAAGTCACACTAAAATAAATGTTCACTTTGCATTCCTCCTTAGACCCTCCCTCGAATCCATGTGGCTGGATATATATTTTCATTTTTGGATATATTTTTTAAATTAATATATTTTTATTGATTTCAGAGAGGAAGGGAGAGGGAGAGAGAGAATCATAATGATGAGAGAGAATCACTGATTGGCTGCTTTCTGCATGCCCCCCCGGAGATCGAACTCGCAACCCAGGAATGTGCCCTTACTCAACCACTGAGCCACACCTGCCGGAGGGTGGCTGGGTATTTTTATTCACCATGGGTGCTTGTTTATCATCTCATTTGACTTGCTGTCCTTGGACTGGGATACAAAGGATAAGCATTCATGCTGGAGGGGCCTCCTGCCTGGGATTTAAGGCACACAGAGGTAGAATTTTGCTAACAGATATTTTCAATGGGGGAAGACATTCCAGTTCAATTTCTTAAGTTTCTTACTAAAAGAATTCTGCTTACTTTGAAAAACATAATAGTAATTGGCGTCTTCCATCGCCAGACATTATGCTACACCCCTTGGAGGACCGTCGACCCCTGAATGACCATCCTAACCAAAGGAAATAGCATGGCCCAGGGCAGGGGGAGGGAGAGGGTGACTTTTCTGGTAAGGAAAGGAATTGCTGTTTTTATATTGCCCTGGCCTGTGAGAAAGCCTTACCTGAGACGGACTGGAAGTACTGCAGGGTCCAGGCGATCAACACGGACAGCAGGAAGGTTCCCAGGAAGTAGATCTACAGACACCGGAAACAGGCGTCAGATAACTGACAGGGGCTGGGATTGTGTGGGCGGGGCCGGCGGAAGAGGGTACCTACCAGGGCAGAGTGCAGGACAGCACCCCAGATGAGCCGGAAGTGAAGGTAGAGCCAAGCCAGGGCGCAGGGGCTCAGGGACTCCTCACTACTGTGGCTCCAGCACCTGCAGACACAAAGCAGAGGGCACCTTGAGGTGTCAGCCAGATTTTGGTGGCATTATTCACGATGGGCATTCTCAGACCCTCAAACCCACCTCCTTCTGCTTGGGGATAAGCAGGCACACTTGAAATGGGAGGCAAAGGAAAATAGGCAGTTCTGAGGGGTTGAAGCCTGCCCTACAATGTGAGGATCCTGCCAGAAATCTCAGGAAAAGGTCACTTCTGTCCTTAAGACCAGTAAAACGCCAACAGGTCAAGAAGGTCCCTGAAACATAGGACTGCTGGGACAACACTCCTGTCCAAGGGTCTCTCTGAATTCAGACACCAGAATGCTGCCCTGTCATGCAGAAAGGCATGGTCTAGCTGAATCCGGTTTGGCTCAGTGGCTAGAGCGTCAGTCTGCAGACTGAAAGGTCCCAAGTTCAATTCCAGTCAAGGGCATGTACCTGGGTTGTGAGCACATCCCCAGTGGGGGGTGTGCAGGAGGCAGCTGATTGATGTTTCTCTCTCATCGATGTTTCTAGCTCTCTATCCTTCTCCCTTCCTCTCTGTAAAATAATCAATAAAATATATTGAAAGAAAAAAAAAGAAGAAGAAAGGCATGGTCTAATTGAACACGTTATTTTTTCGACTCTCCTAGAAAACCTTGGTCAGCACCTTAACTTCAGATCATGCTCATTCTGTATCTTCAGCCTCAGAAACTAGAAGACGGAAGTAAGTTTGGGTCCAGCTGAAGGTTCGCAAATCAAAACAAATCCTGAGCCTTTTCAGAGCAAGAAACGCTACAACATAAGAGTCAGGCTAATTTGAACCAAGTAGCCAATGGCATCCACTGGGTCCCTCCAGATTCCACAGAATTAAAGAGGTTCTGAACTCACCTTTCGTATAGTTCCTGGAGAATGGAGATGTTATTTGCATGGAGAGTTGGGTCAATTTCCAAGAAGTCCAGAATGTGATGTGGGATGACAGCACCTTCCTCAATGAGCAGGGCCAGGTTAAAAAATCCCTGTAAGCAAGCCACACACCAACCTCAGCAGCTTCTTACAATAAAACCCAGACACACAGCCTTCCTCGGAATGTAAACTTTTACAACCTCTAGCTTTCCCCCCCGCCCCAGTCCCCAGAGCCAGATGGCTTTGTCATCGTCATTGATGAATGGTTCCCCTAAACACATGCGTCTGAGAAATTTATTTGCAAGAGAACCAGGAGGCTTTCAGAGGATGCTGGGTCCCATCTGCTCAGAAGTCAGCCAACCGGGGACCTGTCCTTTCCTGCTCATTCTCTCAAAACAGGGCTCATGGGAAAACGCGCTCTTGTGTCACCGGCAGAACCAGACACTGAGGCGAAGGCCATGTCCATCACTTACAACTGTGCCTGGGGTCCCCATCGGCAGGTCAGAGACCCACCAAAATGCTATTGTGGCTGGGGGTGTCACTGATGACTGACATTCTCATGTAGGGAGCCTCTCCTATGCACAGAATAATGGACGGGTGTTTGTCTCCGCTCCCCACGCTGGGAAAACCTCCTCTCATGGTTCCTCTTGGCACAGACCTCCACTGTGGTACATTTCCCTACGCCTTCCTTATCATGCACCTTGTTCTTGACCCTCAGAGGCGGGATCTGCCTGGTGGGGCTGTGCAGGTCCAATGAGATAACAGAGTTAAGGTCCTTCATCCAGGATGGGAGCTGTGATGCTACCTGGAGGTGACACACTGTCCAACACAAGCCAGGCAAGTGGCCAGACCAAGAAATAAACAAGACGGCCGTACTTAGCATTAGGGCTTTACAGATTTCACTGCCTTGCTGCTCCTCAGAGAATTCATGGTCCTGTTTCAATGACATCTTCTCCTTTTGGCTTTTCCTTTCAGTTGCCACTAACAATCTCAATAAAAATCATCACCCGGCCGAAACAGGTTTGAGCGTCAGCCTGTGGACTGAAAGGTCCTAGGCTCGATTCTGGTCAAGGGCATGTACATTGGTTGCGAGCACATCACCAGTGGGAGGTGTGCAGGAGGCAGCTGATCGATGTTTCTCTCTCATCGATGTTTCTAGCTTTCTATCTCTCTCCCTTCCTCTCTATAAAAAAATCAATAAAATATATTTAAGAAAAAGAAAGATAATCATCATCTGCCTGGGTGTATCACCAGCACTCCCACAAGCATCCTATGCAATAACTATGATAAAAATATCAGCAGCTAGCATTTTCTTACGAGATCAGATGAGATCGGGCGCGTTCAGGGTGGTATGGCCGTAGACGAGCTAGCATTTTCTGAGTGCTTGCTCTGTGCGAGGCATTGTTCTGTTTTATATATATTCACTAAATCTCATAGCAACAAATTGAGATAGGTACTATTATCTTCCTCATGTCATAGATGAAGA
Source organism: Pipistrellus hanaki (assembly GCF_964339955.1). Lineage (NCBI taxonomy): Eukaryota > Metazoa > Chordata > Mammalia > Chiroptera > Vespertilionidae > Pipistrellus > Pipistrellus hanaki. The sequence continues at coordinate 197,052,119 of NC_140503.1, read as the reverse complement.
AACTGAGGCACAGAGAGGTTAAGGAATTTGCCCAAGGTCACACAGCTTGAAAGGGGCAGACCTGGGATTCAAACAGGAGCAGACAGGCTCCAGAGTTTCCCATCTTAAGCTCCACCATGTTGCCAAATAACCTCTAAATAGATGGAAGTGTTAAGTATCTTTAAGATGTACACACACACACACACAGAGAGAAAATACAATATTTCTCTGCACTTTGAAAGGAAGGTGCTCTTAAAACAACGTATTAGAAGAAAAGAAAACAAATGACTTATAAAAATTTAAAGTCTCTGAAGAATGGAAACATAACAAGATTGGAATAAATGGGAAAATAGGTTGGAGGAATATTTATATGCAATGTAATAACGTAAGATTCATTATCTACGAGGCAAATGTATAAAAAAACTAACTTGAATTTAAATTTTCAAAGGTGTCAAAACTTCAAAACTTCAACAGGCAACAAACGAGCATAGAGAATTCACATAAAAATATGAAGAGTAAATTATCATACACAAGTACAATATATATAAAAGTGTCCCTCCCCACTAGTAACCAAATAAATGCAATTTAAAACAATAAAGAAGTATCGACTTAAAACTATTCAGTTAGCAAAATTAAGTTATCAAAACACCCAGTGCGGACAAGATTTCAGTTACCCTCCTTCCCTTCACCACTGCTTGGTGATGTATTAATTGGAAAACCCTTTCAGAAAGTAAATGGCAACAAACCATTATTAGGTAGCTACAAAATGGTTTAGATTGTTTGACTTAGCAATACTATCCCTCAAAGAAATTATTCAAATGAAAATAAATGACCAAATTCCACAGCACAACACCAGAAACCTGTTTCCTGAGAGGGCAACAACTATTCCAAATTCCATTGTGCAAACGATCCTGATTAGCAAATGCATAAGGAATGAGAGAATAAGCTCTTCATTAGCACACACAGTAATAATTGTTGCAAGCTGTATGGATACTAAAATTAGTAGGTAGCAATTTGAGGAGAAATGGGATATGTGCGTAGTTGCAAACTCTCTCCCAAGATAGCTATAAATGGGAAAGAGAACAATATTAGCTTTACAGGGGAGAAACCCAGCAGAAAACACCTTAACCAAGTCACTCAGATCAACCTCACCAGCAATAAGACATCCTATATGCCCCATAGGGTACAGTGAGAAGGGCACATCACTTCTGTGCTGTCCTTGTCCCAAATGTATAATCTGAATCTATTCATGAGAAAACAGAAGCCAGACCCAAATCGAGGGACATTCTACAAAATACTTGGCTGATTAATATTCTTCAAAAGTTTCAAGGTCATGAAAAACAAAGAAAGGAGGAGGACCTGCTACAGATTGAAGAAGATGGAAGAAATATGACAACTAAATGCTAGGTGGCATCCTGGAATGGAAGAAGGACCTTAGTGCAAAAACCAGTGAGATGCAAATAGAGCCTGAAGTGTACTTTATGGAGCAAAACCAAGGTGGAGCTCTTGGTTTGATAACAGGGTTGTGGTCACGAAAGATATATCCCTGAAAGGGAGCTGGACAGAGGGCACACAGCAACTCCCTTGTCCTCTTTCCATAAATCTAGAGTCTCTACATCTAAAAAATTCCGAAATAAGTCTAAAACAGGTCACTGAGAGCAAAATCCTATTGCCAAAGAGCTGGCCCAACTACACAAGCATACCACTTCCACTTGGACCACGCTTCCAGTTTCCTGAGTTTCTACCTGGCGAGTTAGTTTCACGGAATCTGGTAGACAGACTCCTGGCCTTGGAGCCAGAAGACCTGGGTTGAAGCTCTGGCTGCTTCACCGACTACCTGACCGCTTGGCCTTCAGCAATGCACCCCCTTGTCAGAGCTTTGGTGTCCTCGACTATAGAATGGGTCTAACAATCCCCACCCTACAAGGTTGCTGTGAGGATGAGGTGGGAAAGACAGCAGGAGGCGCTCAGTAAAGGTTCGCCACATGGTTAGTGTCCTCCTCACAGGGCCTTTGGGAAGGACTAGTGAAAATGGGTGGGAAATGACTGCCATCTGCGAAGCATCCTCCTACATAATAAAGAGGGAATATGCAAATTGACCATCACGCCATCACAAAGATGGCAGCGCCCATAGCCACAAGATGGCAGCACCCAGTCCCCTCAGCCCTGCCGGAGTCCCATAGTCCTTTCAGCCCCACTGGGGTGGGGGTGGAGGTGGCAGGTGCATGGTGCAGCCAGACCCACCCTAAGCCCCCCAGCCACCCAGGGCCAGCCTGAGGCACAGGCAAGCCTCAGATGTCAGCTGACCAGCCACCGAGGGCCAGCCTAAGGTGCAGGCAAGCCTTGGATAGCGGTTGCAGGGCAGGCCCAAGGCACAGGCAAGCCTGAGATGGTGGCTTCCCAGTCGCCCAGGGCCACTGAGGCTCAGGTAACCAGGGCTGGCCGAGGCCTGTGCTGCCGGCAGTGGCAGCAGCAGAGGTGTGATGAGGCATCGCCTTCCCGCCCCTGAGGGGACTCAGACTGTGAGAGGAGGCCGGCCAGGTTGAGGGAACCCCCCGCTTCAGGGCACGAATTTTCATGCACCGGGCCTCTACTCTATATACAGACAGAGAGCTGGTGAGAACTCTAGGCTTTGCGAATGGGCACAGCCAAGAACTAATTTTTGTTGCTGCTGCTGCTGCTTACCTGCGAGTCCCCATCCAGTGCTGCTTGGGCATACATCTGCACAGACAGCTCCAGGTCCTGTGACTGGTTTTGGTGGCCATAGTAGTAAAGGTCTCCCATTTTCAAATAGGCTGCAGGGCGAAAAGCACCGATGCATTTGTCCGGGGGTTTTACTTCAGACTGACATCTTACATGATCGGCCCATTCTCACAACGGAGAGTTTTTCCCACCAGACTCCTACCGCAGAACATGTTTGGGGTGTGTGTGTTTTTCATGTGTCAGTAGAAAACACACACACACAGCGCTTTTCTGCTGAGTACCCACATTTCCAGACACATTTTCCTGCTTTGCTTGGTAGCCCTCCCGAACATATATATGTATTTGTGAGAATTGCAGCCCAATCAGCCAAGGACTGGGGGTTAGGGGAGCACTTTATTTCCCATCTGAAATTCTGCTGCCTGGGTTTGATGACTAAAGGGCATTTCTTTACTCAACCGTATGCATTATTTTTCCTCCGAAGAATAAGTTTTGTTTAAGAGTGTATGTCTCACTCAGGAAAATAGAATCAGGTCATTCAAAAGAGGGATTTCAGTACTGGGAAGGAATAAAATTCATGCTCAGCCAGGGTGTTGGGAGAGCTGAAAAGGCAAATGGCATCCCGAATACCAGCAATGCAGGACGCTACGACCATCCATCCCTGTGTTAAAGGGCCTGCTGGGACCATGGAAATGCAGTCACTGGCAGAGAACAGCCCAAAGCAGAGAGAGGAGCCAAATACCTATAGGCTCCGCTACTCCTCCCATCCTGTAGTCTCCCGCCACAGCCTCCCATTGGCTGACACTAATCAGAAGCCCCAGAGCAAAGGAGTCTGGGAATTGCAGTTCCTGGGGCTAGCCCTCTACCCTACAGAGCAGAAGGTGGCAACCCACCACTGGCTCAGACTCTGTCCATCACGGCTTTCTCTTTTGGACGGTGGGCGGGGAGACATGTGCTGCATGAGGCTGAGAGCAGATTTCAGTCATGACCTTAATAGCAGAGACTCTGCACTCTCCCCTAGTTGTTGAGAAATATCACACTGCACACAAAGCCCTTAGGTGTTTCCTGTTACTAAGGATTAGAAGCCTCCACGGCTTCAATTCAGCACCCGTTTTTCTATACATACCAAACGAAGGAGCATCAATTTGAAAAACAGAGAAGTTATAGTATCTCCAAACACAGTTAACACCCAAGTATCTCTTGGCCAGGTCCTAAGGGAGTGAAGGGGGAGAAAAAGTAAACTCATTAATATTTCAGCCGAGTGACTAATTCTGCATCCCTAAAACCCCATCCATCATCCTTCACCTTAGAGCTTCCATTCAGAGCACGCATTTACTCACCGGCCTCTCCTCGCAGATGTGCGCTAAATTTGTCTGTGACACTTCAATACCCGTTTCTGCTGCTAACACATAATACAGCAAAGCTTCGTGCCTAAAAATAGACGATTAATAAGAAATTTCATATAGCGGCTCTTACTAATATTCACAGGGAGCTCGCTATTCTAACATAAGGGCCCAAAATAAGCAGTTTCCTTTTGAAAGCACAAAACCATGAGTTTGTTGGCTTTTTTTTTTTTTTTTTTAAATAAATACTGTTGTTAAAAATACTGCATGCACTGATTTATTTTCTGTCTTCAAGGCTGAACTAGCAGATAAGGTTGGGATCTAGTTAATGCAACAGCTACCTCTACTGGCAGAATAGCAAGCGGAACAGCCTCAGGTCCCCGGATCCTCCCTTGCTTGGAGGAGTGAGCGGTATTAACACAAAGTCCTGGGAGTCCTCTGTTTTGTGAAAGGCTTTGTGGGGCTTAGGGTTCCGAACAAGCGTAATTAAAGCTGGGCTTTTGTGGCGCACAAGGCGTCTGGCAAAGGAGATGCAGCTTACAGGAGCGTGGATCGCAAGGGCCAGAAGCACATATAAACAAGTAAAAGTTTGACACCACTAGGAACGGAATAATTGTAAAACAGCGAGACCATTCCTCATCTGTTGAGAGGTTGCCACAGGATTCATATTACCAGGAAGGGCCAGGGGGCTGGGGAAACGGACATATTCCTACCATCACTGCTGGTGGGAGGGCCAGTGCACGTACGTGGTGATTGTGGGAAGCCCTGAGAATGCTCACACCACCTGCCCAACAGTTCTCCTGTCAGGGTTCATGCTAAAAAAACAATCAGAGACGTGCAAAGATTCTGGGACAACAGAGTTTATGGCAGAGCTTTTGCTATGTTTAAAACATTTTAAAAAATGGTAAGAACTTAAATATCTGGAAATCAGTGACTATTTAAATTTACCCACAGCGTGGCCAGTATGGCTCAGTGGTTGAGCATCGACCTAGGAACCAGGAGGTCATGGTTTGATTCCAGGTCAGGGCACATGGTCCAGATTGCGAGCTCAGTCCCCGGTATGGGCTGTGCAGGAGGCAGGCCATCCATGATTCTCTCTCATCATTCATGTTTCTATCTCTCTCTCCTTCTCCCTTCCTCTCTGAAATCAATAAAAATATATATTTTTAAAAATCAACCCCTGGTACAGCCACTTTCAGATGAGGCCATAAAAAATGATGTGAAAGAATACATATCCAGAAATGTGAAAAGATGTCTATGCAAAATTATCTGTTCAGTGAAAAAAAAAGAGGCAGGATAAAAACCAATGCGTTCCATTTTTGGAATAAAACCGAATACACACATTCATACACACACACACACACACACACACACACGCAGCTATATATATATGCCGAGAAAACTAAACCATAAAAATTATCTACCCAAAACCTAACAGTGCTTTTCGTTAGGTGGTGAGAATGCAAGTAACTTTTATTCTTTACTTTTGACTTATCTGATTTCCTCCATTTTCTTAGTGTCATCCAGTTTATGAATAAAAATGTATTTTACCATAAAAGTTATTTCGAAAGCATCTTTTTCATCTTAAGTAGCCGACATGAAGAACTCGCCCTTGACTCCCACTCCCGCTAGGAAGTGGGTTAAGGAAGGACAGGGGGCGGTGGGCGAGGGGGACGAAGGGAGGCAGACTCTGAGATCACCTTTTTTACATCGTTACGGCAGCTCTGGCAGATCATCCCTCGGGGACAGAGAGGTGACTGGGAGTCAAGTTAGAACAGCGGATCTTCAATCAGACACGCTGCAGGTCATGGGCCACGCGGCTGCTGAGCGAGCTGATTCTCCATCTCCGAGACACCCGGCCAATTAGCCATGACTCATTCTAAGGAGACACGAAGCTGGCTAAGCGGTGTCCCCTGCACAGGCAGGTCAGCTAACAAGCCCATGACTGACTGGAGCCGAAAAACCACCTCGAAGAACACACAGGCGTTTCCTTTTTAAATTGATTTCAGAGAGGAAGGGAGATGGAGAGAGAGAGAGACATCAACGATGAGAGAGAACCATAAATCAGCTGCCTCCTGCACGCCCCCTCCTGGGGATTGAGCCCAAAACTCGGGAATGTGTCCTAGACAGGAATCGAACCCAGGACCCTTCAGTCCCAGGCAGATGCTTTATCCACTGAGCCCAACCAGCAAGGGCCACACAGGTGTTTTCTCACACGGACTGCAAACATCATGTTTGGTGACCAGAATCCTCAAGTCCGACCCAGCACCAAGTCCCCGTCATTCCGTCATTCTGCAATAAGGTCCTGTTGCAAAGGTCTTATGATCTCAAGTGTCTCCTGAGACACTGGGGCTTGCACCCGTGCCTCGGTTTCCCCAGGGATGAGTGAGGGAAGGAGATGGTGGACCCTTGCCAGCCCAAATGTGAATACTGAGCCGGCTCCCTCTGCTGCTGTGGCCTCATGGAATGTGACTCGTGTTATTAAACTGTAACAACATGAGTTTTTCTTAGCAGTCGGGCAGACTATTAGAATTGGCAGTGAGGGCGGGGGGCAAGGGGCACCAGGCCAACCCTCCCGCAAGACAGAGTCACCATAATAAACTTGGCAAAGATAGTCTCTCGTGTGGTGGGAGAGGAGCGGGAGAAACAAGGTTTATAGAGAGACTTTCCCTGTCCAATAATTGCATAGGCCGGGAGGAAATTTCATAGAGCCCTCGTGCATTTCCTTTGAAGAAGCGCTGCGATCCATCAAAAGGAGGCGCCAGGAAACAGCGAGGTCAATAGAAGTGCCGAGCAGAAACCCACCTCTGTCTTCCATCTTGCAGAAGCAATCGGCAGAAGCCGGCGCACCCTGACTCCACCGCCATCTATTCTCATGTACGGAGGAGTGAGCTATAGGCCGGGGTTAGCACACAGGAGACCACATTTCCTCGGCTTCCTCAGACTTCCCAGACACACCACCTCTGCAGCAACCCTGTCCACATTCACACTCCCTCCTCTTTGCTTGTGTTTCAACAGAAACTGCCCAAAAGCATTGACTACAGATATGTCTAGACTTGTATTGTTGGGATAGTCATGTCCTCAGCATTTGCTATGTTCAGGAAGCCCTCAAACAAGGCACAAAACCATACTGCCCTTCTAGAAATTTCTTCAAGGCTTAGGAAGCCAGCCAGAGCTTTGAGTTTTATTTCCATTGTGAAACTGTCTCCTAGACGGTCACTGGAATGGGGAGGTGGGGTGGGTGCAGAGAGGAGGGAATTTAGAGTAAAGAACGAGCCTGGGGCACATCTGCTACCCTCTCGCTTCAAAGCCAGCGCATACATTTATGGAACTTTCCTAATGATGCTGCGTAACAACTCTGAGGGCTGCTGGCTGTGAGCTGTGCATCGGACAACCTCTGAGCAGCTTCTCCAACAATTACATTGTTTTCTCTGTGCTCCTTGCTAATGATGCCTGAAGCAGCTCCAACTGGAAGGAGGGAAAACAATCCTGGGGTCTCAGTGGATTTCAGGGCCCCTGCTCCATTGCCAAAAGGTGAGTCTCTCTTTAAAAAAAACAAAAACAAAAACCACAAGCATATTTTTATTGATTTCAGAGAGGAAGAGAGAAGGGGAGACAGATAGAAACATCAATGATGAGAGAGAATCATTGATCGGCTGCCTCCTGCACACGCCCCCCCGCCCCTCCCCTTTGGGGATTGAGACCACAACTGGGGCATGTGCCCTTGACCAGAATCGAACCAGGGACCCTTCCCTCAGGCTTACACTCTATCCATTGAGCCAAACCAGCCAGGGCAACAGGCGAGTTTCTGGGCTGGGACCTAGCATGTCTACTTATCTTGCCTCAAGCCCACAATAATCGGTTTAAACACTGGGGGTGTATTTAAGACAAAGAGCAGTAAGATACACAGTTCACAGATAAAACACATGCAGAGGTGAGGCAGAGAGAAACGAAACATGACAGCTGGCCTCTCCTTTGCTGATTGCTCCCGGTGTCTGAGGACAGCCTCAGGCAAACATTATCGTCCCTATTAAATGCTTACACAGCAAAAAACAACAACAACCAAACAACCTTTTTTCCAACACAACACCCACCTCTTTTCAGCTATCCCATAGAAATCTTGGAGCAACACAGAAAAACACAAGCTCATCAAACCTGCATGAAAATAACTCCAGAATAAATTCACTCACAGAAAACGTAAGAAGGGGATGGACTTGGGACATTGATGGATGGTGTAGTTCTGTGATGGCAAACTAGATGGTACCAGAAAAAGCCATGTTGTGGGGAGGCCGTGCTCTTATATTTCCTATTTAACCCCCAGGGCAAGTGTGGGGGCTCAGAGAGAGGAAAGCACTCCTTGTCAAATAGATTTTGACAAAACTTTCCCACTGTCCTGGGCAGTAGATGTTTCTTCCTGTACCTATGAAAAGGCCTCATATTTAGATGGAGACTTATCCTTAGTAATATTTTAGTGCTTAATCTTATTTTAGCATCAAGATTGGCAAGGCTATTGATGATCAGCAGGAGAGTCCATTGATAAAATCATTTTAGAAAACAAATAGCATTATCTTACGAAGTTCCCTTCTCCTAAGTTTATATTCTAGAAAAACTCTTCCTCTATGGATCAGGAGATATATAAAACATGTTCATGGTCGCATTGTTCTTAAAACAAAATAGTGGAAGTCACCCATAGACGTGTTAATGGGAGAATTGGTAAGTAAAATGTGGTATAGGATAGCAGCGAAAAGGAACGACCTACAGGGACATGCATCCAAATATATGAATCTCAGAAACATAATGTTAAGTGACAAGATTCATGTATAATAATATTCTAATGACAGAAAGCTCGGAATCAAGTCAAACTAAATCTATTGCTTAGGAATATACCCATGTTTAGCAGAAAGAAAGAAAAAACTATAAAGAGAGCAAGATTTAGGATGATGGTTACTTCTGGATACTGGGGCTGGGGGTTGGGTTTAATCTGGGAGGGACATACAATGCAGGGAGTTTCAACAGTTCATTTTCTTAAGGAGGTGGGAGGTTTACAGGTGTTCGTTTTATTGTTGGAACTTACATATACATCACATATTATTTCGTATGCATCAACTCAGATCACAAAAGAAGAGAAAAACAACTCAACTGGTTCATGCCACTTCCCCAACTCAAATGATCAGCGCCTTTTACCAGAACTCTTTCTGGATCTTCCTTCACTTCACCGTTCTTTACGGCTGTTCGGGGAAGCATCTCACAGTCCAGCTCTGCCACATCACGACCTTCTCTCCAAACCATCAACACTCCCTGCTGCTGCTCCACAAAGTAAGCAGAAAGTACATACCCTTCCTTTCAAACTTCCACAAAGTAGCACCTCTTTGGTCTTGTTGTATAGCACTCCCTGTGCAAATCTTACCCTCGGGGCAAACTGGTGGCTTAAAATTTTCTAGAGACTTCCAGAATTTTCCTACCTCTTTGCTTTTGTTCCTGCAATTCCCTTCTCAAGAAATGCTGTTCCCTGCATGGCTCCGTGGACATGCCATCACCCCCTGAGGGCCCCCATTATAAAGGTTGACCTAAGTCCCCCAAAACCAGGTAGCATCTCTTCCCCCTCAGAATCCCCAATGTTCTTCAAATACTATTCATGACGCTTACGTTATGTTTGTTCTACTTGCCTTAGCTCATTCACTCAATAGTTTCTGAGCACTTCACAGGTGCCATTAGGTGCTGGGCACTGGGATACAAATCAGAGGGCAATCAAAGTAAAGGGCAAGTATGATCCATGGAAGGACCCAAGCAAGGAAGAAGTTGGCCAGACTCCGGGGCACGTGCAAAGGCCCAGAGGTCAGACAGCACAACAGCCCTGTGGGAAACTGGAGGTAGTTCAGCATGAGGAAGAGTAGAGGCAGCAAACTATCCTAAACCCTTCTTGGTGACGTCCCTGAAGCTCATGGCAAGGTGCCCTGCATGCGAGTTGACTCAGTCAAATCTGATGAACTGAATGCAAACAAACAAATGGTGTAGAGCACACTTAATTCCCTGATCCTTCCCACCAGGAAAAGAAAAATCCATCTCTGTGGTTGCAGAGTCTAAGAAAGATAGCAGGCAGCAGGCCACATAAATCTTAATTCTTCTTGACGTTCACTGCAAAATTTTAAATGTTAAAGGGCTGCTAAATTCAAAAATAGGCAAAAAATAAAATAAAAATAAGCCTAGCTACTGACTTATCCTCTTTATGGGAAAAGGTGTCAGACATCTTGAGGTGTGTGTGTGTGTGTGTGTGTGTTTGTGGGTTGTGGGGGACTGTTTACAGATGTGCTCTCTTTTTGGGAATGTCCCACATATAATAACACTTTGCTATCTGAGTGCTTAGTTCCCCCTAAGAAGCTTGTGAGGAGCCGGGGTGGGAAGTTTGGAGGGCACCTATAGAGAATGAGCTAAAGTCAAATATGGGAGTTTTGCAAGAAGAAATAGCACAAGACCTGTAAGGTATATCAATTAGAAAATAATAATTTCAAGAAAAAATGTCTTTCCTGCTGTGCAAAGTGAGGCCACATATAATAAACTTCCACAGGAGTTCATAACAAACATTGCGGCTTGGTGCCTTTTTCCATTGGGTTCATTTCCCCTGCATTATCTAAGTTCAGGTTCTCCATTACGGAGATGCTATCTTTTGATTACGTGGGCACCCACGGACCACAGGAGAAAATAGTGTTCTTTTGGGCTCATATTTAAATTTTTAATTAAGGTTCGGATCAGAGAATGATCGATGGTGAGTCTGGTCTAATGTCTCCGAGGCAGTGTTCCGAAGGGATATGTGCTGATTTGCATAGCCTTTTCAGTTATTACTGAAATACCCAGATCATTTAGGCAATAAACCAGCCAAGAAAATGGAGCCCAAGGGAAAAGCAAGACGGAGCGCTAGCACTGACAGAAGGGAGAAAGATGAAGTCACGTAGCATTGGGAGGGACGTGCCCTTCTTTGTAAAATCAAGTAACAGCAAATGGGGGGGATTCGCAGTCCTCCTGTGGGGCGTCAGGAGGGTTCTGCATCTGCTACCTCCATCAGAAGAAGGTCAGAAAGGGGAGCCCATTTGGCTGTGACAGTAGAGGTCTTGTGAGTGACTTCCTGCAATCCCAGGCTCCTGGCCACGGAGGATGCAGTACAAGCTATGGAAGGATCTAGCCTGAGCCCCAATCTGGATCTCGGCTTCCCACAAACAAGGCAGGAATCCCAGACCTCTGGTGACCCGCCAGCGAGAACCAGAGGGTCAGCCAAGACGCCCTGCGCTGTGTGTGGATTCTGAAACCACGAGAAACAAGCTTGAGGCAAAGAAGTCAGCACATTCATGTGTCTCTCAACTTGATGAATGTGCATGTTCCCTCTAGAGAACTAATTTTTGAGTATAATTAAACATGGAAATGCTATGTTTCCCAATCACCAGCCAATCAGTCTGTGATACTCCGAATAGGATTATGGAGAGGCCGTGATTTCCCTGCAAATTGCTTTTTTTTTTTTTTTTGGTTGCATTTTCAAGCTCCGTCTCAGATTGAAAAGCAAGGGCCGAGGAAGTTCAGGGTAGTGTGAGTCCCAAGCTTACCAGGAGCCCTCCAGGTAGGCGTTGAGGCCTTTCCTAATGACGTGGCCCAGGTAGCCATTCTTCTCAGCTATGTGCTTGGCCCACCTGCAAAGGAAAGGGAAGAGGAAAATATCCAAACTGGCAAATTAAATAATTGCTTCTTTTTCCATATGATGGCAATAAATCCCACTTGGGGAATATTTTGCTTGTTAGAATTTTTACAGAGCAACAAACCAGAACTGAATGTTAAGAAGGTAAGGAGAGAAACATTTTGAGAGCTTTGTAACCGGGGTCCATTCTGAGCAAAGCTGAGGTGTTGTGGTTTATGGAAACAAAGACAGGACAGGAAAGGTTGCCAATGAACAATAGCCACCACTACAGGGAAAAGAGGATCTTGGTTTTGGCATCTGTATGGTAATTGATCAATAATACTTTTCTTTTCCTAGCTTTATTTTAGAATGAAGATTTATAACATTGCTTGGGTATTTAAAATTATTTATTTATTTATTTTCATTTGAAAAATATTTTTATTGGTTTCAGAGAGGAAGGGAGAGGGAGAGAGAAACATCAGTGATGAGAATCACTGATTGGCTGCCTCCTGCACGCCACCTACTGGGGATTGAGCCGGATATCTGGGCATGTGCCCTGGCCGGAATTGAACCATGACCTCCTGGTTCACAGATCGTTACTCAACCTCGGAGCCACCCCAGCAGAGCTAATTTTATTTTTAAATTACAGTTGACATTCAATATTATTTTCTCACTAGTAGCCCATTGCATGATATTGCGCACAGTACGCCACTTGCCGCTTCTGCGGGAGCCAGCGGGAACTGCAGCTCGTCGCTGGGAGCCGCGCTGCTTCCACGGGAGGTGGGATCACCGTCTCCTCTCAGGGCCTGTGCTCGGCCAGGGAGGCTGCAGGCCATCCCCCATCCCCCAGAGGCAAGCTTCCCGCCAGGCTGCTCACGCTGCCTGCTCTCAGTGGCAGCCCCAGTGGCCGCCAGGACTGGGGGACTCCGGCAAGGCTGAGGGGACTGGGCACTGCCATCTTGTGGCTATGGGCACTGCCAACTTTGTGATAGAGTGACAGTTAATTTGCATATTATACTTTTATTAGCTAGGATACTTTCAGGTGTACAGCATAATGGTTATATAATCATAAACTTGACAAAGTAGTCCCCTGATAGTTCAAGTACCTACCTAGCATTGCACATAATTATTACAACATTATTGATTATATTCCCTATGCTGTACTTTATATCCCCATGGCTACTAATTTGTACTTCTTAATATCTCTTCACCTTCGAAAAGATCATCTTTACCAAGAGTTCTAGTACTTCATTAAAACATTTTTATGGATTTATTATAAGGTTTTCGTATTTTGTTTCTGCTCCCTAATTTGTCCTCAAAGGGGGGGGGGGGGTCTATCATTAATGAACTAGCTTATTGTAATATTTAGATTTATAATCACTAAAAGAATACATAACTAACAAGTTAATGAAATGGGGATATGGAATGCTTTAAAAAAAATATTTGATCTAGCCCTAGCCAGTTTGGCTCAGTAGATAGAACCTTGGCCCATGGACTGAAGGGTCCCAGGTTCAATTCCAATCAAGGGCACATACATTTGTTGAAGGTTCCCCGGCCCTGATCGGTTTGTGTTCGGAAGGCAACCAATAGATGTGTCTCTCTCATGTCAATGTTTCTTTCTGTCCCTCCTCCTCCCTTCCAACTCTCTCTAAAAAATCAATGGAAAAATATCTTCAGGTGAGGATTAACCAAAATAAATAAATAAATAAGTAAATAGATAAATAGATTAACACAAAGGAAGGGCAAGAAAAAAGAAAAAAGGCACAAAAATAGATGTAACAATAAGGAATAGATGGAACATTTAAAATAAAATATATCCTAATTAAATGTAAGTGGTCTAAATATACCAATTGAATACTAAAATTGTCAAGCTGACTAAAAATACACAAAAAAATTATATGCTGCTTTTAAGAGACATAGTTTAAATAAGGACAAAGAAAGACTGAAAGTAAAGGGGTAGAAAAAAATAGAACATGCAAATTCTAACAAAAAAAAGCTCACATAACTATTTTAACATAAAATGTAGACTTTACAGACAAGGACCACCGAAGAGGACACTGCAAGATGATAAAGGAACCAACGAGGAAGGAAAAACAATTCTCATTCTATTTGACCCAGTTATTATTCAAAATATCTAGTGAAAAACTGACAAAACTAAAAGGAGAGATAGACAAGAATACACTCATAGTGGGAGATCTTAACACACTTCTTTCAATAACTGTTGTCACAAGCAGAAAAACACACCCATCAGGAATCATATAGAAGATCAGGCCAACCTGATATAATTGATAATACATGTAGAATGTTGTTGTGCCCGATGAGTTCAGAAAACACACTCTTTTTAAGAGATGATAAAACATGCATCAACATTGACCATATGCTGGTCATAAAGCAAGCCCCAACAATCTTCAAAGGATTGAAGTCATTCAGAATATGCTCTCCAATCACAATGTGTTTAAACTGGATATCAATAACAAAAGGATAACAAAAGTCCGTGGAAATATATGAATGATCACAATACTAGTAAGTATCCTCACCAACGAACAATGACAAAAGCCTCAAGTCTGTCTCAGGTGAGTTTCATCACTGAGTTCAGGTAGATGTGTTCTCAAATGCCTTAAGACACCCCCCTGGAGAGGCGGACTATAGTGTGAGGGTGATCTACACCGAGGTCTGCACACCTTTTCTACAAAGGGTAAGACAGTAAATATTTTAAGCTTTGTGGGCCACCTATGGTCTCTGCTGCATATTTTTCCATGTCTGTTTTACAACCCTTTAAAAATGTAGGAAGCGCTCTTAGCTCTTTGGCAGGCCACATGTTATGTGTGGGCCATAGTTTGCCAGCCCTTGTAAAACATGATCAGATGTGCATGACATCAAAAATGGGCCTCCTTGCCCTAACTGGTTTGGCTCAGTGGATAGAGCGTCAGCCTGCGGACTCAAGGGTCCCAGGTTGGATTACAGTCAAGGAATGTACCTTGATTGTGAGTTCATCCCTAGTAGGGTGTGTAGGAGGCAGCTGATTGATGTTTCTCTCTCATTGATGTTTCTAACTCTCTATCCCTCTCCCTTCCTTTCTGTAAGGAATCAGTAAAATATATTTTTTTAAAAATGGCCCTCTTGTTCCCTGTTCTTCAGGAAGCTTCTGTAGGATGTGTTCTACCAAAATGCAAGCGTTAACCAAGAAAGAGAAAGAAATGGGATCCAACAAAGAGGACCAGAAAGCCAGAGATGAAGGGAAAAGATGACCAAGTCAATTTCGGGAGGGCAGCTGTGGCCTGAACAAAGACTCCAGGAGAGAAGTCACCAAGATTAAATGGATACCTGGTGGGTGTGGACAGACTTAGAGATTTAGACAACTATAGATGAAGTGAGAGATCAAGTACGTGGGAAATGATAAGTACACAGAAAGTCAAGCAGCTAAAGAACAATAAAATATAATTACTACTCCATAGAAAACAGCAACTTGTACAAGAAAGAAAAGGTAGTCATAGAGTACTACATGGCTCAGCTGTGACTAGCATTTATATAGTCATAATAATGCAAACCCCGATACTAATCTAACCAAAATAATGACATGCTTATTGGCAAGCTGGGAGAGAAATAAAAAGTGGGAATGTGTGGGGTAGTGAGATGGCAGAGTGAGAGGGAACTGTATCTTCATCTTTCACAGTTAGACATCTTAAACATGTCTGTAATGAAGATGACAAGAAATAATGGGAGATGCATGTTATTTAGCAGTAGAGGCAAAAAAAAGTATGGCTAAAAATGTGAAAATGATAGTGATTTATTTTTAGGAGCAGGAAAAGGTCTGGTGTGGTATAGGCAGAGAGTTCTTTTTTGTTGTTGTTTTTTTTCTTATCGAATTATTTTCTATTTATTAGATTCCTTTTATTTTTGTCTTGTCAAATTATTTGGATCTTTAAACTATGTGAACTCTTATCAGTTTTTAAACTGATAAAAATTAATTTTTTTCCTCTTTTATTATTAAGAAGTTTTATTTTTTACTTCTACTCTGCCATCTTGACTACAACCCAATAAAAAATTTTTTTAAATGCAAAAAAAAAATAATAATAATAATAAAAAATAAAAAAAGAAGAAGAACTCTTCTTCCAGGCACAGTGAAGATAGCACTGTAGTCCCCTCTATTTGCAGTTTCACTTTCCAAGGTTTCAGTTGCCCACGGTCAACTACAGTCCAAAAATATTTAAATAAAAATTCCAGAAATAGCAACTCCTAGTTTTGAATTGTGTGCCACTCTGAGTATCACCATGAAATCTCAAGCCATCCCACTCTTTTCTGCCCGGGACATGACTCATCCCTTTGTCAGGCGTCTCCACACTGTAGACACTTCCCCACCCATTAGTGACTATTGCAGGATCACAGTGCTTGAGCTCAGGTCACCCTTAGTTCCCTTAAAGATGGCCCCAAAGCACAAGAGTAGTGATGCTGGCAATTCAGATATGCCAAAGAGAAGCCGTAAAGTGCCTCCTTTAAGTGGAAAGGTCTGTATGGGAAGGGAAAAACACAGTATCTATAGGGCTTGGTACTCTCTGTAGTGTCAGGCATCCACTGGGGGTCGTGGACCTATCTCTGAAGGAGAAGGGGGGCAGATGTGGATGGCCTTCCCTTCACACCCCGCATCTGCTAGATTCTTACACAACAGCCTTCTCGGGGTCTCTCGGGAAGGTCTCCAGGTTGCCTGTGATATAGTAGAGGGAACACCACAAGGTTCCTTCGATGTGTCCGCCTTGCGCAGCCTTATGGAAGTATTCCGCAGCTAACGTCTGTGAAGAGAGATGAACAAACGTCAGTCTCCTTGGTGAGGAGTCTCCCTGGCGGGGCTGGTTCCCCCGGAGCCAAGGCATTATCACAGGCTTATCACTTCTGACATCATTAAGGAAACCAAGTCAAGTAAGACAGCCAGTCACAGAAGCCAGCCTCTGGCCCTGGCGCTCTGTTGATTAGGCTGGCCAAGGAAGTAAGACGACATGTAACTAGGAATGTCATTGTCACCTCATTTGATCCTCTTGTAACCCCTGACAGCAAGATAGAAGACTGTATTAGAAGTCACACCAGGCGAAAATTCAGGAATTTGCGTTCCTAACCTTGCTTAAGACCTTTCTTCAAACTCATGCACAAAAACTGCATTTCCAGGAAGAAAGTGAGAATTAGAAAATGACAATAAAAAACCCCATGCTCTCAGATGTGTGGGAGGATTCTTGCAATGCATAAAAATATACAGTCTCACAGTAGTCAGAGAGAGGTGGGGGGGGGAGGGACACTTAGGTATATGTTCTGCTGATTACTATTATTTTCCTGAGGCAGTGAGCTGACATTTTTAAGCATGGGCTTTGGAGTCAGAGAGGCTTGGGTTCAAATCCCAGTTCTGCACCTTACTAACTGTGAGACCTTGGGCATGTTAATCTCTCCACCTGAGAGATTTTATTCAACTAAAAAATGTGTTGCCCGGCCAGCATGGCTCAGTGGTTGAACATTGACCTGGGAACCAGGAAGTCATGGTTTGATTTCTGGTTGGAGCATATGCCCATGTTGTGGGCTCCATCCCTAGTGTGGGGCATGCAGGAGGCAGCTGATCAATGATTCTCTCTCATCATTGATGTTTCTCTTTCTCTCTCTCTCTCTCTCTCTCTCTCTCTCTCTCTCTCTCTCTCTCCCCCTTCCTCTCTGAAATCAATAAAATACCTATATTTTTAAAAGTGTGGTGTCTGATAGTACCTAGCATGAAAGGTTGTTGTGAGGATTAAATGAGAAAACAAATTCTCCAGGATTAGCATGGTACTTCATGAAAAATAATGAGATTCCCCACCCCCAGGTCTGCTGCTGCCTATCCCATAAATGGCCCTCCATGCTTTCCATCTCAACAAAGGCCGTGTGCTCCAGAGTTGTCCTGATGCCTCTCCCTCTCACACCTCACATGCAATTCTGCGAATCCTGTACCTTGACCTTCAAAATATACCCAGAATCCAGTCACGTTGCAGCCCTTCATGGGATAATGCCCATCATTTCTCACTTGGATCCAATGCTTAACCCCGTCCCCTCTCTTGTTTCCTGCAAGCCTAATCTCTGCTCAGATCCAGGAGCCTTTTAAAACAGCACATCCTGCCCCAGTCAAAGCTGTCCCAGGCTTTCCCATCTTGCTCAGAGCAGCGGAGTCATCACAGTGACCTGGGCCCCGGCCTTTCTGACCTGTCTCCCACCTCCTCATCTTCTTGCTTCCTGCTCCTGCAACTCTGGCCTCCCTGCCTTTCCTGGAGCTTCTCAGAGCTTTTACCCTGGCTGTTCCCTCTTTCTGGAATGTTCTCCCAGATACCCACAAGATTCCTTTAGGATCCTGTACAATGTCACATTGCTAGAGAAACCTTCTCTGATCTCCTCTATAAAATAATATTCCCCAACCTCTACCCTCCCTGTTCTCCTGCTTTATGTCTCCCCATAACATCCTCATATTAGATATTTAATAGTCTGTTGCCTTTCTCTCCCGTTGCAATGTAAGCTTCCTAGGAGCAGAGACTGTTTAGTTCATTGCTGTATCCCCGTGCCTAGAAGAGCGCCCCACATGGTGGGTGTTCAATGAACCTTGTTAAATGTAATGGTACTCAGATTATTATCATCATCATCATCAATATTATTATTAAAAGGAGGGGCTTCTATGTTACATAGGGATCCAGGTTCTGACTCCAAGAATGTATGATGCTGTCATATACATTTCAGAGCCTTAGATGCTTATTCTGTAAAATGGGTTTAATAGTAACTATTCCAGAGGTAGTTAGGATGACACGGACTGAGCATATAAACTCTTCGTGAGTGTCTGGCACAGAGAAGTGCTCAACAAACACTAAAGCTGATCACTGTTGTTTTCATTATTTTTAAATCTGTTCTCATATCAGGCCACTGCTGGCAACCAATTGCAGCATGTAATAATTACAAGAGTTTTACCCAAAGGTTGGCGAAGCTTGGGGAGCTCAACAGGGTTCAGTCACATGTAGTTTACATGTTGGAAACGGCTAAAGGGCACTTCCCCAAAACCTGAATAGGATGATTGTTAACTGCCAGACAGCTCAGGGCATTTTATTGCCTCCTGTTGGCCAAACACATGAACAGCTGTAGGCTATTCCCAAAACCCTTTGATACCTTACCCTTTGAAGTGTATATTTCCACCTTGCCTTGGGACAAATTGTGTTTAATAAAAGCCCGGGTCCTTGGTGAAGAAGGAGAGTCTTCTAGCTCCTTCAGCTTGAAGCTCCTCTGACACACACACACACACCACTCCCCCGCGCACCCCCCCTCCCCCCAGTACCTATCAAAACTATCTTTCGTCCATGGACTCCTTCTTAATCATCCACGCGCAGCCCTTTCTCCAGAATGCTGAACCCTTTGTAAGGCTGGGAAAAGAACCCTGGCAAGCCACCATACCGGAAGCCAGCTCTCTTCCAGCTCTACACTGACTGTTGGCTTCTTGCACATCCTCACCTTGTGTCATCTCCCCTCTCTCCTCAGTTCAAGCCTTCCTCCTCCAGGAAGCCCTCCTGACTGCTTTGGCCTTCAACATTTCCGCTTTCCAGAACTGTTCAGGTCGTATCAATTAGCACACTCTTGGCACTTGTCTAAATGCCATTCTTTGCTCTCCACTCTCTACCTTCCTAACTGGACCTTTTCGCCTCTCGAGAACGTGGTCTGCGTGTTGGGTGGTGTCTGTACCACCGCTGGGACCTTGTCTGGACTGGGCACACAGTAACCTTCATGAGGGTGTCATGAACGAGGGACTGCCCGGCTGCCCAGCTTGTCTCCAGTCTTACTCACCTGGTTCTTTCCAGGAACTCCTGGGAAAACGCCATCCAAGTACAGGACCCCAAGGTTGTAGGACGCGTCTGGGTTCCCCATTTCTTCTGCTCTTAACCAGTACTTTGCCGCTTGAACATAATTTTTCTTGAATTTGTGGTAATACCATCCCAGACCATTGACTGCCTGATGCAATCCCTGGATTGTAGAACGAGAAAGAATTGTTATTATTTTTTTGTAACAAAACCTAAAGAGAATCAGTTGTTGTGAGAGTGTTCTGATTGAGTCTAAACAAAACCTCTCCAGGCTCTTTTCTGGGCAGATGGCATGAAAGAGAGGCTGAGAGCTGGAACACATGAGCCCGATTCAGAGTCTTCCCAGGTGGCCTCCACACGGCTGCCGCTGGGATTCCTGCCTTCCAGCTCGGCAGCCACGCCGGCCCTGAATCATCACTCGGCTCCTCCGGGCTCTGACACGATGCCCTTGTCTGCAAAAGCCTTATTGTCCTGCAGCATCCACGCTGCCCTTGACATCCTTGCGTGCTCGGCTGCACCGGGTGGCTACAACCTGCCCTGGCGGGGACGGTTTCCAGGTGACCGCTCTGCCCATCTGCTGATGACTGTCCTGCACGCCAACGAACCCGCTAAAGAAAGTGGCTGTGACAGCCTGCTTGCAGTCACAGGTGCTTTGTGACTGCTTAGCGTCCCTGTTCGGGGCTGAGGCAGAAGGGGAGGGTGGGGAAGAGGGAAGAGGGTTTCAGAACGGAGTCTGAACTGGGGCTGGTACCAGGTGAGGGCTGGTTAGTGACTCTAGCCTCAAGCCTCCCTGTTCTTGCTGAATCACACTCTCAGGTGGCCTCTGCTCTCCTCAACTTTCAATGGCAGCCTCCAGCCTGCTGATTGAAGGCCTACAGCGGTGTGTGTGCAAACCTGGGCAGACGGCGCTCCTTCCTCCCTTCCTGCCCGACCCATGAGACCGCGAACAAGCAGGGGGGAAAGGAGCAGGGCAAACAGTGCCCTCGCATCTGCGAGACTTGTTAAGTGAGAGCCAAATCTCTTTCACCTCCCTTTTCACAAGCAAAGATCGGGTATCCCTTAACAGTAGATGCTAAGGTCCTAGCCTGCAGCCTTTCCCTTCTTCATAGCTCCCAAAAGGCTACACCTGCTGGTCCTCATGTGGAATCAGGGGGCCAAGAAGACCAAGAGAAAGAAGTGAACACAGCCCATCAGATGGAAGCTCCCTGAGGGCAAGGACCTTTGTGCTATATTCCAGGCACCTACATTGGTGTTTGGCCCAGAGTCAATGCTCAGGAAAGTATCCAACTGGTGAACCAAAGCCATCCTCGGGATGCAGATGCTCAACACAATGGAACCCAGACCCAACACCCTGAAGATCCAGAGTGGGTTCAAGTTTGGGGGTCCCCGGACAGCTGACGCTTGGGAAAGAGTCAGTGCCGTGGATCCACTCATTTCTTCTCGAGCCTCGCACAGTTCCCGGGGCGAGGCAGGCTCCCGATGAGTCTTGCAGAACTCGTGCCTTTCAATGATGGAATAGAACAGGCTGCAGTACGAAGAGGCAGGAGCCAGCTCTGGAGCAGACCTCCACACGGGCACACCCACATGGCTTGACAGTGCTTTCCTGCAGAGGCCACAGACTCATTCACAGGTGCCTGCCATCACCCCGATGTCCGCAGAACTCCTCTAGGAATTGTATTTGGACCCCATGCAGGAATCCCACAAGAAATCTTATTTTCTTTAAAAAAATATATTTTTATTGATTTCAGAGAAGAAAGGAGAGGGAGAGAGAACTAGAAACATCAATGATGAGAGAGAATCACTGATTGGCTGCCTCCTACATGCCCTTTACTGGGGATCGAGCCCACAACCTGGGCATGTGCCCTTGACCAGAATCAAACCTGAGACCCGTCAGTCCACAGGTCGACACTCTATCCAGGTAAGGCTTGTTTTGTTTCTTACTCATCCCTTGTTCCGGACATTTACTGCTCGGTCAACAGGTTTGCCTCCAAGTGACTTTTGGCTAAATCCAAAATATCAAACTATGAGCAACCTGCACTACAGCATCTGGCGCAAAGCAGGGGCTGAGTAACTCCCCACAGAAGGAATGAGTGAGTCTCACTCATCATTTTTAAGGATCTGACTACTCCTGGCCATAAAATGGCAATTCCCTCAATGCTCATCTAACCCGCCTAAAAACACACCCAAAATAGAGCACGTCAGATACCAGTGCTCCGCCAGAACGGCCACAGAGATGCAAATTTCACACCTGCCAGGAAAGACACGCTCACCCCTCACCGCCCCTTCCCAGCCCCACTTTAGGGCGCTCTGAAACTAGTGCCTCCTGTGACCAGCATTCAGCTGCTTTTCCCATTTCTGCACTGTGATTTGTGCTGGGGTCAGGAGCTGCTGTGCACTCGGAGGGGTTCCCTGCCCCTGGGTCCGATGCCCTCTTGCCACCACACAGGTGGAGGAGAGCCTCACAGCTTGCTCACTCCAGGCCCTCACTTACAGAAACAGAGAAACTCAGGGCTCCCGACAGAAAGGCAGTGAGGAAGAGCAGCCTGGGCACTGCAGGATCTGTGAGAGGCGAACACGAGTGGCCTTGGGGATGGAGAAGCAGTCAAGAGCCGGAAGGGCTATCAAGGAGGCCTGGTAAGGCTGTAACAGTACAGTGGTTTATACAAGTCTATTTATTTGCAAATCTACATGCATGTGCATGAGTAAACATGTGTGGCTGGGCACGCATTGGTCATATGATTCCATGCAGGGATATGTATGCACGTGTATGTGTGTGTGTGTCCACTCAACAAGGGACATTCTAACCCCCATTCTGTAGGGCTATATCACAAGTAGCAGGCTTGGTGACAACATTGAAGAGAAAATAGTGGCGAAAGCAAAATAATTCCTAAATCTAGCCCTAACCTTGATAAACAGGCCCATTATTCAAACAAGTGGGCCTTGGCCATGACAGGGTTAACCTTCCAAGGAATTAGGCTTTTGGTTTTTCTAATTCAATGGCATTTATATCCATCCACTTTCAAGGAGCCCCTGCTGCTTATTATGGGCAGCCTTGATTATAATTTTAGCCTTCAAACAAAATTGGCCTGGATTCTATTGACGGAAGGTGAATTCCGCTTTTGAGAGTTGCCGTCCCCATTGTAGCGGGTTTCTGTATGTGCGTAGCTCAAAAATGACTAATGTTGCAATGCTAGCAAACCCTCCCTCCCCACCCCATGTCTACCTTGGGGCTTTGTGGGGAGACGCTGGCCATTTACTCTCTCTAATGGGTGTGTGTGGTGCGAATGTTTTTCTCTGACAATATGCAAAAGTGTTACCTTGGAAGCTGCTTTCTTCATCAGCTCCAAGGCGAGCCGTCTGTTCTTTTTGACTCCTTGACCCTAAACAATGATAAACAGCAAAGATTACTAAGAAAAGAAACTCAGCATGCACTCAAAAATATCACACTTGGTGTTTCATACAAAGTACTTAAAAAAAAACCAAGAAAAAAAACACCCAAGCCTTCTTCATTATAAATCTAATCTTAAAGATTTCTATAAGCAGTGCTGTACATCATCATCATCATCATCATCATCATCATCATCATCATCATTTTGCTTCTATCTATGGAGCAGAGGCATCCATACTAAAGCCCCCATTTATCATCGAGTGACAGGCCTGTCTGTCAACCCACAGGTGCTGTTGGGAGAAGCCAGGAATGAGGTTGAATGAGTTTGGTCATCCTGGATGTGTTTCTCTGGGGCTTATCTAATCTACAGCCAGACAAAGCACTTGATCTGTGTTCAACAGGAAAGAGTTATTAGGCTGTCATCTGCAGTCCCAGGGCTCCTCACCGGAGTCCCCAGGGTGGGACATGTGGCTTCAGAACCAGCTTGAGAATTTCTCTGAAGGAGTAAGGACCCTTGGAATTAGCTGTGTCAGACACCGACAGAAACGAACAAGGTTCTTCCAGTAAAATCAAGTTTTCCCAGCAGAGGTGTTTTGTATACCATAGAGAGAATTGGCTTTGAGGTTCTTGTTACAAGAGAGGATCTCTGCGGGACTGTGCTGAGCTGTCTGCAGGACCATGTGGGGAAATGATGGGTCTGAGAATGAGATGGGGTGGGGGCATAGGGGGGTTTCCGTAGGTCTCTCTTGACATGGCTCTGACAAGAAGGATGGCAGGCAAAGAGGGCAAACTCACTCAGTCTGTTACAGACACCTCTCCCCCCACACATGCCCCTTGGAGTGGTTGATGGGGTCATACCCTATAATAAAAGGGCAATATGCAAATCGACCAAACAGCAGAACGACCGGTCGCTATAATGTGCACTGACCACCAGGGGGGAGATGCTCAATGCAGGAGCTGCCCCTTGGTGGTCAGTGCACTCCTACAGCGGGAGCACCGCTCAGGCAGAAGCCGGGCTCACAGCTGGCGAGCACAGCGGCGGTGGCAGGAGGACATCCACTGAGGGCTCTTGGACTGTGAGAGACCAGACCTCCCTGCTCCAGTGCACGTATTTTGTGCACTGGGCCTCTAGTATAATATAAGGCGATCAGGTTTTGCAATGAATCCCACTTTTACCTCTAATTAAACACTTAGCTCTATAGTAAAGGAGACAGCACTAGTAAGCATTCCTGTGTTTATTAACGAGGGTCCAGCACTGTCCCTTCATCTTTAATCCTCACAGCAACCCAGCCAAGGTGCGGCTGTCTTTCTCATCTGAGAGATCTGCCCAGAGTCACACAGTGAGTGAGACATAGAGGCAGGATTCGAACCCAGGCTGGAGGGCTCCAGAGCCCACACTTAGCATCCCCACACCGTATTTTCCCCTGTTTCAGTTCTGTGTTGAGAAAGTATCACGATTCATAAGCTCCTCGCAGGACACAGAAAACACGCAGACTATGTTTGTCTCTGTTATTTCTCAAGACCCAAAATAAAACTGTGAATCCAGCTGCAGGTTAAATTACACACACCACATTTCCATTAGACTTTAACTTACCTATTTAGTAAAACCGATGAGCTGAAGCAAAGTGGAAGATGAAAATATTTTTCAGACGTGCACCATTACTTCATTTAATTAAAGAGGGAGAGGAGGAGGAAGGGGATATGAGGCTATTTGGAATAACTGGAGATGCCCATGGCACAACCTTTTTTTGACTTCTGGGAAAGCAACAGGATCACAGAAGGTTGAAGCCAAAGTTGATCTTTTCCATCTTCTTTATTTTGAAGAAATAAAATGGGTGCTCAGAGAGGCTGACGTATCTGAAAACTCACAGTTAGATCTGCAACTAGAACTCAGGTACTCTGATTTCTAGGTCTGGGATTTTCCAGTATACTTGTTACTTAATCAGAAATGGGATAATGTCGTGCACAACGACTACTCATTATACTGAGATCTGAGTAGTACTGGAAGGAGGTAGGTGAGAGAAGTGTAAAGTCCTGGTACATAGTAAGTGCCGAATAATATTCACCGAATCAATTCATTGAGGTCAGATATGCAGTGGAAGTCAAAGCACCATCTTCACGTGGATGCAGAGTGGGATGGACTTGGCTGTTGTGGGCAAACCACAGCCACCAGTGTGGCGCCATCCTTGAATACAATTAGCCAGGTACCCACACAATACAGTAAGCCAAGTGCATGTTACTGCTCTTTCCCATTTGGAAAGCCCATTTTCTGTATGGGGCTGTTCACATGGAATAGACTTAAAGAGACCTTCTGGCCAGAGTTAAAAATCTTCCTTTAGTCTGAACTTCTTGGCTCAGTGGATACAGCGCCGGCCTGCGGACTGAAAAGTCCCAGGTTCCATTCCAGTCAAGGGCATGTACCTTGGTTGCGGGCACATCCCAGTAGGGGGTGTGCAGGAGGCAGCTGACTGGTGCTTCTCTCTCATCAATGTTTCTAACTCTCTATCCCTCTCCCTTCCTCTCTGTAAAAAATCAATAAAATATATATATTTTTTAAATTTCCTTTAATTGCTGATTAAGGGCATCCCTCATCCCACGTAGGAATGACTTAGTTAAAATGCAGGAGAATAAAAAAGCTTTAAGGATTGGAAACACTGTCACCTGCAGAGTATTTTATTTATGTGTCCGTCTCTCCCTGTAGATGGCGAGTTCCTGGTGGGCAGAATTAAGGTCTGAGTCGTGCACTCTGGGTAGTGGCCAGCCCCAGCTCTGTCAGACAAGTGCCCCTCCTCCGTACAGGTCTCTCCTGCCTTCCCCATCCGTGCATGAGCGCCCGGAGGTCAGGGACGTGGCTCTACATCCATATGTCCCTCCACCCAGCACTGAGCCCGGCATTTTGTCAGCCCCGAACGAGCGTTTATGGAACAAACATATGAATGTATTGGCTTATGGCTAAGAGTCAAACCATTTCTATGTTGATCTGACAACTGGAAAGAGAAAGTCCAGGCTATAAATCTGGAAACCATAACAACCAGTAGGTTTTAAAGCTTTGGGAGGTTAGGCACGTAGGACAGTCCTAGTTGTTAATCAGCGAGTGGCCACAGCTGTGGATCTGGAGGTGGGGCTGGCCGCGTGAATCCACGCCTTTGTTTGAGAACCCTTGCTATCTGGGGGGCAGCTGCTTCCTGTGGACTAAGGGTCTAAGGGTTTCCTGACCGGAGCCAACAGCTTTTCAGATTGCTCAGATTGATGAACTGATGCCTCTGTGTCTGGGGGGGTAGGGGGGTGAGGGGGGTTAGGGAGCACAGTTGCTGAAGGCAGACTGCCTGGGTCCCAGTCCCAGGTCTGAAATGTACCAGTTGTGCGACCTTGGGCGAGTTACAAAGCCTTTCTGTGCCCCTGTTACCATATACATAAGCCGCAATAATAATACACCACAGTGCCTACTTCGCCAGGTTGCTGTGAGGATTAAACGAGTTCATACATGTAAATCAGGTAATAAACGCTCCATCATTGTGAACTGTTATTGTTTTGTATAAAACACACAGTGTTTTATGGTTCTCAAGGCCCGTTCATCATATTATTTAATTCAGTGTTGTCCCATGAGACCGGGTAACTCTGAGGACACAGGAGAAGAGAGCCCTGAACTCCAACTCGAGTCCTGGGCTAATGCTCTTCCCACTTTCCCCCCTCTTCTCCGAGGGCTTGAGACCAAGAGCTTCGTTTGATCAACAGGACTGCTGGGATGCAGCCCAAACACACACTTTTTACGTGTGTTTGTAATTTAATGACAACACCGCCTGCTGGCAAAATTGCAGCACCTTGGGGGCTGGCGGCCACATTTCAATCCATAAAACATGGGGCGTCTCCTCCAGAATGCCACAGCTCTGGCAAAAGCAGAGAATCCAGGTGCCAAACCTAAGACTAATGACTAAAAAACGAGACCAGGGTACTGCCCTTTCGGCAAAGACCCCTCTTCCCATAGGAGCGGCAGAAGCGTACACCAAGGGTCCTCGGTTCTAGACACTGGCTGACGCATGCCTACAGGCAATGGCTCCGGAAGTCTGGTGAGAATGGCACAACTTGGGCACAAAATGAGTGACTCTTACCTTGAATAACACAATGGCGTAGTCGTATATTAGCGCGGGGTCCTCGGTCTCCAGGGCACCCCTGGCGTACCACTCGATCGCCGCCTCGGGATTCTTGGCCACGCCCTGCTGCCCCCAGAACAACATCTGGGCCAAACGTTGCTGCGAGACAAGAGCAATTTAGAACAACGACTTCCCTGCGTGATGCTCAACGTAAGGTTTTGAAAGGTGGGAGGTCAAAGCTGGCTTGTAATGTTTTCCTACTGAGAACCAAGAATGAGGTGGACACATGTTATCTTCCAATAGGGGTGTGTGGGGGGATGGGAGGAGAGAGCCCTAAAGGTGGACTTGTGTCAATGCAAGTCCTTGACACACGTTGAAAATGCTGCGTCTGAGTGTGCGTGTGTGCTTGTGTGTACATCCATGTGCATGGATGAATCAATGGCACCCAGGGCCAAACCACGTTGTCTCCTCTCTCCAGAGCCCCCGTCTAGAGGTACTGCCCGCCCTCTTGGCCCAGTGAGCAGCGTCGAGGCCTTAGTACATCTCTACCAAGTAGGGTGTCTTTTCCATGGCATCTATCTCTTCTTAGCCCAGCATTTGTCCACAAGTCTGGCTTCACAATTATACTCAAGACTGGGAGTCCTCTGGGGGATAGAAACCCCAAAATGTGATTTGTCTGCCCTTGTCCCCTCAGCTTCCACCCAGCAGAACTCATAGAAACCACTCAACAAAGTGAATGAATGAATGAAGGAAGAAGTATCCATTGCTGGGAAAGTTCACGCAGGCTCTAAAGCACCCGGAAGTGGACCTAGCAGGGGCCCTTCCAGACTATGCACTGGAACTCCTTCCTGCACCAGAAAGCATGCAGGCTGGGGACAGATGCCCAAGAATGGAGCCAGTAGCAACGTCTGTTAACAGTCTGGCCCCATGTGGGCCCCTGATTGTCCTGCCTTCTTTCTGCTTCTTTTCTCATCTCCTTCTTTTCCCTTCCCCTCCCCCACCCACTCTCTGCCAAATACAACTTCCAGTGAAGTTTCTCCTGAAAGGCTAGGAGGACTTCTACAGAGGGTGGGAGACACGTTACTACTAGTGTCTGAAATGTGTGCTTGTCAATGTATTTGTTCTCTGCTGTTTCCTTTCTCTTTCCATTTCTGGTCTTCTGGCCTAGCAGACCCAGAAGCATGAAGCTAAATCCCTTGGGAAGGAGGCCCCACCCTCCCGGTGCAATCAACTTTTGCCAGCTCCCATCCGGACCTCAGCTTCAGAGTGAAATCAAGGCTAAAAGGCAGATAGGGGACATTCCCCAGCCCCCTGTCCTTTCTAGTAAATCTTAAAAGTCCACCCAGAGACAAGACATGTTCAAGAGACAGGGTCTACTTTTTGGCACATAGTTTTCTGTTATTCTAGCTGAGTTCATGGCCTTCTTGATGCCCATCTACTCTCTTCTGCACTCCAAGATGCTTCTTTTTGTTTCTGTCTCATGCACGGGAGTGTCCACGGTGGTCTTTAGGACTGGCTATAAACACGGTGGTGCTGTCCCTGTCTGTGTTCAGGGCTGGACTACACGGCAGGCCTCCCTGAGTCAAGAGTGACCCAGTGACTTGCTTTGGCCAATGCAATGTGAGGAGTGACCTGTGCCACTTTCTGAGAAGAGGCGCCAAGAGCCAGCCTGTGCTGCCAGCTTGAGTTCCTGTGAGAGCTCAGCCCATACCAACGGCCACTGGACAGGTAGTGTGAGCATGGTGTAAACCAGCATTGTTTTAAGCCACTGTGGCTGGGGGATTTTGTTACCACGGCATAAGCTGGTCTGTCACCGCTGAGAATCTCAGGACAGTGGGCCACACCCTTACCTGCGCCGCCGCGTTGCCTCGGACAGCTTCGTGCTTCAGCCACATAAAGACGTCCCCATCTTCTTTGGTTTGTACCTTGAGTGTTTCATCATCTTTGAGTCTAATTGCTTCCACATATGCCTAAAAAGGGAGAGAGGAAGGAGGCAAGGAAGGATGGGAGGCCGGGAGGGAGGGAGAGAAGGAGGAAAGGAAGAGAAGGAGACAGGAAACATCTAAATGATAGGGGCATGCTCAAGATGGGACATCACTCTTCAACCAGGCATTGCTCAAGGAAAACTCTATGGATAATTGATAAGTGAGGGTTGTCCACTATATATGTCATCAGATCAAGTTCTTTCTAAACAAATGCATCACAGCCAATGTATCTAAATGAGGATTTTTGTTCCTATGGAAGCTTTTGCCTTGGGAGGACACAATGTACTATTCCACTTCCACTTCTGATGCATAAGCCTGTTCAGCAGTCTGCTCCTGTGCCTCCGATCTCAGAGCCAGATTAACGTAGCATCCGAAAAGGTAAATCAATATTTTCTAAGAATAACCTTATTTTTTTTATCCCAAAGTGTTATTATCCTGCATGACTAATCTTTTTTATTTAGCAGGCTCAGCTTCAGATACCTCTGGGCTATTTCCAAAAATTCAATCCACCTCGCAAAGAAGAGGGCGGGTTCGCTCCGAGGATGCACACAGGGATGTGCTGGAGGCGCTTGAGACCGACCCGCAGGGAAAGTGCACAAGAGGTTTGAATTTGTGAACAGCCTCCCAGGTCTCTGATTCCTCTGAAGAAAATAAGATTCATTTCTGAAGTATAAAATTTGGCTGTTTATAAAAAAAAAATGGACCCGTTGTTTCTCGGCTTCCCCTTAGGCATAATGAATCTATCAGCAGTACTGCAAGGAGTCCTGGCGAGGGCTTCGCAGGCCATGCAGCCACAGGCGGAGGGGTGGGATTGGATCTGGGAAGGAAGCCTCAGAGAACAAGGAAATGATTTCCCTTCTGGCCTCTCTGTTGGTTAGATTTATTTATTTATTTATTTATTTATTTATTTATTTATTTATATATTTTTAAATATATTTTATTGATTTTTTACAGAGAGGAAGGGAGTCGGATAGAGAGCTAGAAACATCGATGAGAGAGAAACATTGATCAGCCGACTCCTGCACAACCCCCACTGAGGATGTGCCCGCAACCAAGGCACATGCCCTTGACGGGAATCGAACCTGGGACCCCTCAGTCCACAGGCTGACGCTCTAACCACTGTGCCAAACTGGTTTCAGCTCTGTTGGTTCATTTTAGAAAGTACTTATGCCCTAGCTGGTTTGGCTCAGTGGAGAGAGTGTGGGCCCAAGGACTAAGGAGTCCCAAGTTCGATTCCGGTCCAGGGCACGTACCTAGGTTGCAGGCTCCATTCCTGGCCCTGGCCGGAGTATCTGTGGGAGGCAGCCAATCAATGTGTCTGATTCGCATTGATGTTTCTCTCCTGTCTCTCCCCATCCCTTCCACTCTTTCTACCGTAAAAATCAATGGAAAAATATCCTTGGGTGACGATTAACAAAAAAGGCAATAACAAATAAAAAAGTACTTAGATTCACAAACTCGCCTACAACCCCATTCCTGAGAAGGCAGTCTTTTAGCTGCCTTCTCCACTGTCACCATGTGGAGTCAGAGGTCCCTCAGGCACTGGGGCACTGAGACTTGGGGACAGTGCAAGGACTCAGAACCCAGCAGGTGGTAATTCCTGCCAAATGCCTGACTCGGGAGGCCACCAAGCAAAGGGCAACAGTGAGAATAAGAGCTCACGGGCTTTTATTGAAACCAACTGTGTGCTGGATGTTTAACAACTGTTTTTTGTTGTTGTTTTTTCCATTTGGTCCTCACAACAGGGCTGTGACCCAAATAACACTGTCTTCAATTTATACACAAAGCAAAAACCGAGGTGCAGAAGGTGAAGCCAAGGTCACATTGTAGATCTGGCCCTGGGAGCCGGGTTGGCTCCAGTCTGACCACAGGGCTCTGATCAGCTCCCTCGAGAAGTCCTCCACCAGCAATAAGAGCGCCTGGAATCCTGCCTGGGCACGAGCCACTTTCTTGTGTTATTAACTCTTTGCTAACCGTCTGGCTAACGAGCGGGTGCTTCAGCTTAAACTCCGGGGACATAGTCGTCTGAGACAAGCCTATAACCTCCTGACCTTGCACAGCTCAAATAGTGGAATTCTCACCTAGAAGTTTTTTGGCTGATTAGAGAATTTGGATTTTGAGTTGTTTTTCTTTTTTTTTTCCTTCTTAACTTGTTCAAAGGAAGAAAGAGAAGGGAAGAAGAGAGGGAAGGAGGAAGGGAGGGAGGGAGGGAATGAGAGAGGGAGGGAAGAAAAAAGAAAAAGGGAGAGAGAAAGAAAAAAAATGGGATGGATATAAAGAAGGGAGAGAAGGAAATGAAGGGAAGAAAAAAGGAAGAGAAGAAAAGAGAGGGAGGGAAACAGTGGGGGACAGGGGAGAGAGAAAGAGACAGAGAAAAGAGGATGGAAGGAAAACCCGCCAACTTGGCAGCTGGGCACAAAGGCCTTCAGCAGCGCCCCTTCCCATCACTTGCGTTCTCTGGGGGTGTGAAATGTGAGGGTGCAGTCAGACCCCGGGGAACTCAGTGCAGAGCCGTTTCAGGGCTTCCACTTAAACCAGCGACCTCCACTAACCTCCTCCGGGGCCTATAGGAGCCCCCATTGTGCACCTGCCTCTGTGTGTGTGTGTGTGTGTGTGTCTGTGTGTGTGTGTGTGTGTGTGTGTGTGTTAAAATCAGCTATCATGGCCGAAACTGGTTTGGCTCAGTGGATAGAGGGTCAGCCTGCAGACTGAAAGGTCCCAGGTTCGATGCTGGTAAAGGGCATTTACCTTGGTTGTGGGCACCTCCCCAGTAGGGGGTGTGCAAGAGGCAGCTGGTCGATGTTTCTCTCTTATCAATGTTTCTAACTCTCTATCCCTCTCTCTTCCTCTCTGTAAAAAAAATCAATTATATATATATATATATATATATATATATATATATATATATATTCCGCTATCATGGTTGGCTGGCTCCCAATAGGAGGTGTGTGTGTGTTCTTTGTTAAAATGTAACATTTTGGGATTTTAAAGTAAGAATGAGGGAATATTGTCAGTAACTATGGAGAGATCAGAAAGCAAGTACCCAAGATTTCCCCAAAAGGGGGTGCCACATACTATGCGGTGTCGAATGCAAGAGAAAGAGTTGACAGCCACTGCTCTGGGTACTGGCCGTCCACAATGAACACCGGTCGCATCACAAAGCACCAGAGTCAACAATAAATTACAGTCCCTTTGTGTTCATCACTGGACTGGACGCTGTGCACCCCCCAGCCTGCCCATCATCCGATCGGTAAACAATGAGCGCCAACTGTATGTCAAACACAGGGCTGGGCTCTGGGGCCAGTGATGTGAGTAGACAAGGTGCCTGTCTCAGAACGCAGTCTACTGGGGAAGCCAGGCCTATGACCATGTACCCAACACTCACCATAAGGGCCATGGTAGGGAGGTGCCTGGTTCCAAGGGTCATAGCAAAGGGAAGGTCAGGAGGAGGAGGTGAAGTTTGAGCCTTGTGTTCAAGTAGGAGAGGAGTCAGCAGGCAGGGAAAGGCTGGTGAGCATGGAGAAAGGACCCCAAGCAGAGGAGACCCAGCAAGGCCTGGAAGTGTGACCAAAAACTTAGTTTCTCCTGGGTGGGCACACCGGGTGGGGATGGCTGAGAGCTGAGGCTGGGGCAGCAGAGAGAAACCAGGCAAGGAGTGTCTCCTACATGACGAGCTGGACCTAGTGCTCTGGCTCAGTACTTCTCAACACCGGCTGCACATTAGGGTCATCTGAGGAGCTTTTACACTTCCACACACACACACATATATATACACCGAGTGGCCAGATTATTATGACCACCTGACGTTTATAGGCAAATTAGCCGTGCACTGCATCGTATGGGATATGGGAACTGAAGGCCTGTTCAAAAAAAAACCTTTGCTCTCTGCAGTTACCAAGATAAAATGTCTCCAATTCGCACAGGAACACAAGGATTAGACAGTCGAGCATTGGATAAAAGTCATGTAGTCTGAAGAATCACGCTTCCAGTTGCGTCATGCAGATGGCAGAGTGAGAATTTCGCAGAAACAGCGTGAAAGCATGCACCCCACATGCGTGAGTACAACCCTTCAAGCTGGCGGGGGCAGTGTTATGATTTGGGGTATGTTTTCCTGCCATGATTTGGGCCCTTTAATTCGTGTGGAACAATATCTGAATAACACAACATACCTAAGTATCATTGTTGATCAAGTTCATCCTATCATGTTGATGGCGTATCCCAATGGAGATGGCTTCTTCCAACAAGACAATGTGTCATGACCCAGTGCTCGTATTGTGCAGGAGAGATTTCAAGAACATGAGGGAGACTTTACCTTGCTTAAGCGGCCCCCACAATCACCAGATCTAAATCCAACTGAGCATTCATGGGACAAAGTTAAAAGAGCCATCAGGCAGCTGGTTCCACAACCATCAAATCTCACAGAACTATTCATGATAGTGCTATTCATCAGGCATGTGTCAGATTCCTCACATCACCTTTCAACATCTTGTGGAGTCAATGCCAAGAAGACTCACTGCAGTATTAAAAGCAAAAGGTGGCCCAACAAAGTACTGATGGGGTGCTCATAATAATCTGGCTACTCAGTGTAAATGCGTGTTATACGTCTGGGCCCACCTCACTTCTGTAAGATTATGGGTTGTAGTCTGTGTAGATGTATTCTTTAAGCCACCAGGTAATTGTGATGCGTAGCCAGGTTTTGAACCTCCATTATCGACAGCCCAAGTTGGCCTTTATGAGCATGGGAAGGGACAAGACTAGTGGCAGTTGGGAGGTATATTAGTTTGCTACGGCTGCCATGACAAAATACCCCAGCCTGTGTGCTTCAAACCACACACATTTATTTCCTCAGTTCTGGAGACCAGGAGTCTGAGATGTTAGCAGATTCAGTTTATTTCCTGAGGCTTCTCTCCTTAGCATGCAGATGGCCACCTTCTCACCGGATCCTCACAGGGTCATTCCTCTGTCTGTTTTGTCTGCATTCTCATCTCCTTTTCTTGTAAGGACAGAGTCCTACTGGATTAGGGCCACCTAATGACTCCACTGTGACTCAATTGCCTCTATACAGGCCCTATGTCCAAGAACAGTCACAGTCTGAGGTACTGGGGGCAAGGGCTTCAGCATATGAATGTGGGGAGAGGGCACATAATTCAGCCCGTACAGGAGGCTGTCACAGGGGCTCAGAGGAGAGGCGATGAAGGACAAATGTAGGCTGTAGACTGTGGCAGCAGGGATGGAAATGGGAAAAGACAAAACACTGGGAGAGAAACCAACATGGCGGCATAGGTAACTGCCTAACTGCAGCCTCACACAACAATTTCAAAAAATACAACTAAAATATAAAGTGGACATTATCCAGAACTACAGGAAAGTTGACTGACTGGAAATTCTACGAGAAGGAAAGAGAAAACCAGAAGGAAAATCAGAGGAGCTGTAAAAGCCTAAGGTACGGAGACACGTTGCATGCGCGGAAAGGACAGAGCAGGAGAGAAGGGGCGGCAGAGTGCGTGGCTGGCATTCTCTAGCGGGAAGGAGATAAAAGCTCCGGACTGTGCTGAACCCCAGTTCCGACAGCACTGAACCCCAGTTCTGAGTGAGACCCTGGGGGATCTGGGCTGTAAGGCGGAAGCTCAGGGGAGTGGCGAAAGGCAGAGCCCCGGAGTCACTCACATTGTGTGCAGAGGACTGACTATTGATTGAGCAGCTGGATTGCCCTAGCGGGAAGGAGACATAAGCTCCGGACTGCTCTTAACCACACTTCCAACTGCACTGAACCCCAGTTGCAGGCTCGTTGGGGGAGAGACTAGACTGGTAGCAGGTGAAATTCTAGGGCACCTTTTTCTCAGAGGTGCTTGCAGCGAGTACCAAAGGACACTGAGGAACACTGAGACTCAGGAACCTCATAGGGTGGGGCTAACCAGAAGCCAAGGCTGTAGGCTCCACCCTGAAACTCTGCCCCATCCAAGCTGAGCACAGAGGCTCTTGCAGTTTTCCAAGTCTAGTCAAATAAGGCTGTCTCCTGGCATAGATACAGCTGATCCTCCCACCCTACTCAGGGAAGCAGTGAAAATGCCAAAACAAGGAAACAGATCACAAACAAAAGAAATGGAGGACAAAAAGCGACTGGATATAGACTTCAAAACCACGCTTATGAGGTTTTTCAAGAATCTCATAGAAAAGGCCGATATAATAAACAATATCTATGAATATATGAAAAAGGATCAACTAGAAATAAAGAATACATTGTCTGAAATAAAAAATATTATACAGACTCCTAAAAACAGAATGGAAGATCGCAAGAATCAAGTCAAAGATTTGGAACACAAAGAGTCAGAGGACACTCCTCCGCAGAAGCAAGAAGATAAGAGAATCCAGAAAGTTGAAGATAGTGTAAGAAACCTCTGGGACAACTTCAAGCGAACCAACATCAGAATTATGGGCGTTCCAGAAGATGACAGAGAGCAAGATACTGAAAACATATTGAAGGAAATAGTGACAGAAAACTTCCCCCATCTGGTGAAAGAAATAGACTTACAAGTCCAGGAAGCATACAGAACCCCAAACAAAAGGAATCCAAAGAGGACCACACCAAGACACATCATAATTAAAATTCCAAGAGCAAAAGATAAAGAGAGAATATTAAAAGCAGCAAGAGCAAAGCAGGTAGTTACCTATAAAGGAGCACCCATATGATTGTCAGCTGATTTCTCAACAGAAACCATGCAGGCCAGACGGGAATGGCAAGAAATATTCAAGGTGATGAATAGCAAGAACCTACAGCCAAAAATACTCTACTCAGCAAAGCTATCACTCAGAATCGAAGGCCAGATAAAGAGTTTCACTAATAAAAAAAAAGCTAAAGGAGTTCATCACCGCCAAACCAGAATTATATGAATTGCTAAAGGGGGTTCTTTAGGAAGAGGAAGAAAATAAAGATAAAAATTATGAACAACAAATATGTAACTATCAACAAGTGAATCTAAAAACCAGCGGAATTTAAAAAACCTGATGAACAATATTAACTGTTGAATATAATAGAATCAGAGGTATGGAAGGAGAGTGGACTGACAATTCTCGGGGAAAAGAAGAGTGGGGGGTGTGGGAAGAGACTGAACATAAACTGTGCACCTATGGATGAGGACAATGGGGGGTGGGGAAAGGGCAGAGGGTGGGGTGGGAACCTGGTGGAGGGGAAAAAAATGAGGAACTCTTGTAATAATATGAACAATAAAGATTTATTTTAAAAAAAAAAGAAATGGGAAGAGACAGAATGGCATGAAAGCTGTTGTGGACTGTAATTGATCAGATGATGGGGGGATCAAAGATGGTTAAGGTGTTTGTGGGAAACCAGGGGAGGAGATCCTGGGCTGCCTTTGCGGTGAAGATCGAAATTATGGGGTGTAAGAAAGAGCTCAGATGGAGAGGAAGGTTTGAGCATCATCAGCATGTAGAGAACTTGAAAGCGGGGTGTGGATGAGCTGAGACCCCCTTCCTGCTGGCAGGCATAGAGAGAGGAGGCTGTGGACCAAATCTGGCGGAAAAAATAGTGCTGAGAGACTGAGAGGAACACATCTGTGATTCAGCCACAAAAACAAACAAAACCCGAGACCATCTTCTTTCTCTGCAATCAGAAGCGGAGCCCCATGAAACCGTAAAGAAGTGATGTGAAGTGAGGATCCTCATAAAGGAGATGGAGTGATGGGAACCGAGAGGTACATAAAAGAGATAATGACACAGGAATCAAGGGAAGAATTTCTGACGGGTCCTCGGCTGGTTAATTAGAGGTCTGGCCTCCTAGATCTCCTCCTCTGCTACGTGCTGCCGCCGAGCTAATAGATTTCTCCACAAAAGGACATTTACATCAACGTATGACACCTGCTTAGATTCTCAAGCAGCCATTAATTACACATTCTTAAGAAAATGAGCTATGATGCAACTCTTCTAACTGTGTAATTCGTATTTAGCATTCTTAATCAGACGACTTTTCAGCTGCAAGATGGATCATTTCTATTCATCTTCGCTGGTTCTGACCAATTAAACATTTTCTTTCATAATCATAACGTTTCATGTGTCAAATCTTCAAAAGGAGAGGATCTTGTTAGAAACATACCATTTCCCGTTGCTAATTTATGCTGAATTAGGATTCTTAAAAGTTATATTATACATATAGAGCATCATTAAACATATCCAGGCTTAGTAGAACAATGGCCAGTATTATTCTGTGGCTTGATTTTGTATGAAATGTTTTTTCAGTAGAATTAAAGGCAAAACTTTATCAATTAAATTAATTCCTGTCAAATGGCGATCAAATTTTGCCCTTGGCCCATAAGCACTGAGAGAATACATATGATGATGATAAGAATGTGTAAGTTCATTGCAAAGCAGTCACTTTCTAAAGGAATTGGATGTCTACACCGACAGCCCTTTGGTGTTTTATAGCCTGACTCATGTTTAATGTGCACCGACGGCATGTATCTCCGAGTCATTTATTTCATAACTGCACAGCGGTCACTGTGGATTTCTTTTCCGGAAACCATCCATTCCCCATCATCAAAGCACACGGTTTTTGCACTGTGGGTTTCTGAGGGCACAGTGAGGGGTCTGGTTCCCAATTAGCTGCTCAGCCTGACTCCACGACCCTGCCCTAGCCAGGCCCCTCCCCTTGGCTCACAGAGTATAAGCAGGGAAAATCAGGAGCTTATGGCTTAGGGCAGTGGTCAGCAAACTCATTAGTCAACAGGGCCAAATATCAACAGTACGATTGAAATTTCTTTGGAGAGCCAGATTTTTTAAACTTAAACTTCTAACACTACTTCTTCAAAACAGACTCGCCCAAGCCGTGGTATTTTGTGGAAGAGCCACACTCAAGGGGCCAAAGAGCCGCAGTTTGCCGACCACAGGCCTAGATCAAGGCCAAACCCAGCAATGAAGCTTATGTACTATCTGCGGCTGCACAAACCCAGGCCCCTTGTCATTTATATATTGTCTTCAGCAGAGTTGAGTAGTTGCAACAGACACTATATAGGCAAAACCTAAAATATTTACTAACTGTCCCTTTACAGAGAAACATTGCTGACTCCTGGTGCTTCCTCTCAACCATCTCCAGTGCTAGACGATTAAAACATCTTAAATCCTTTCTGGAGAAAGAAGGTATATATATATATATATGTATATATATATATATATATATATATATATATATATATGTATATATATATATATATATATACACACACTGAGTGGCCAGATTATTATGATTTCATAATAATCTGACCACTCAGTGTATATCTTATATAATAAAAGGCTAATATGCAAAATGTCCCCTTGACCAGGAGTTTGACTGTCAGGCCAGCCAGCCAACCGCTCATATCCCCTCCCCCTGGCCAGGCTGGCTGGATCCCACCCTTGCATGAATTCATGAGGCACTGGGCCTCATACACACACACACCACACACACCACACACACCACACACACTCTCTCTCTCTCTCTCTCTCTCTCTCTCTCTCTCTCTCTCTCTCTCTCTGAGTGGTCAGATTATTATGCATTCAGAGATCATAATAATCTGGCCACTCAGTGTATATAAAACACATTCCAAGAAGCTAACTGCATCAGGGTGTGCCCCACTGGATACAAATCTCTGTCATCTGGAGACATCCTCCCTTTTTTTCTCACACTGTCTCCTTTCCTCATACCTTTTTATTTGCTGCCACCCATTCAAGTCTGGAAACAACCATCGGTTGGTCTAACATAATGCACTACACTCTGTGAGTTGATATGAGCCATTGATAGCTTTGCCCAAGGAGTCAAAGAGATTTGGGAGCCTGCAAAATTAGGTGCTGGAGTTTGTGCCAGCATCACAGGCTGTCAGTCACATGGGACCACTGGGCCAGCAATGGGAATGACGCTTCTTAAGGCAGCCAGCCGTGGGAGCAAAGCTAGGGACAGAGCTTGCTTCCTTATGTCAGAGACCCTTCTTGCTCATTACATACTGATAGGAGCCCTTGGTTTACTATCTCTCCCCCCTTCCATTTGACGCAATGTCCCCTAACATCTTTGGACCTACCATGTCACATGGTCTTGGAACCAAGTCAAGACACCTATATTTGTGGTACACATTTTCTTGCAAAATCAAAATGCGTTCAGGGCCAGATCTACCCTTTGTGTACTAGTCTTCCCATTCACGAAAAGCTTTTCATGGACACATGGAGGATGGTTCCCACATTCAGCCTGAGAGCACAGACAGGAAACAGGAAGTGGAGAATGCAAGAAAGCTTTGCTCTCCATGCAGTGACGCTCACCCTCAGGAGGCCAGCGGAGGTAGACAGCCACAGGGGCACCTTATGAAAATTCAGGAAGCCTTGGTGGGCAGGGCCACGACCACTTCCTCCCACTTGTCTTTCGTACCTGATCTCCTTGAAGCGTGTGCTGGTCCAAGGGAGTCTTTGTGGCGATGTTGCTGTAGTAAGCGTAGGATAGCTCCCAGTCCAGGGGGTAGTCGTCAATCCCCTGGAAGTGTTTGTACCCAAGATTCATTGAAGACAGCCTCTCACTGCCCTGGCCTCCGACCAAGCTATACAACATGCCCTGTTAGGAAGAAATGGAGATAAGGGTCTTAAAATCCAACCACTGAAAGGTCGTGGGGTCCGTCCTTATAGGATCCTAGTCATTCCAAAGCATGTTAACAGGCCTTAAAAATCTCTTTAGAGAAGGCACAGCCACAGATTCATGTTTACAGATTCCCAGATATCTCACCTTCTACATGTCTAATAGCTTAAAATTCCTTGATTTTTGTCCTTCTTCAGTGAAAACTGGGGCCTTTCCTACCTTCTCCAGAGTATATCTGTGTATCTGCCCATTGTTTTAAGGGTCCCTGGTCTGCTTCAGCTATACCTTCTATGGCCAGGTGATCTGAAGCGTGGGCCATGTCCCAACCTCATGCACTCAGAATGTCAGTGTTAGGAAGGGTCTTTTGAGGTCAAATGATGGAACAGCCTCATTTCATAGTTGAGGAAATAGAGGCCCAGAGAGGTGAAGTCATTTGTCTATGGCCAACTAGCCAGCCACTTTATGACAGAGACAGGGCTAGAATCTTCTAGACTATTCCACCTTGGTGGGGATTGCCTCAGGGACTCGGGAAAGCATGCCATCCCTCACGAGTTTCTACAAGCCAGAGTCAGGCACAAAGGCATCACCGAAAAACAAAACAGAAAACGGAGCCACCTGGGCCTGTCTAAGCAGTAGGACTCTCCAAACCCATGGTGAACAAATCCAGAAAAAAGGTGACCGGGGACCGTTCAGCAGCACTTAACACAAACGTGATTCTAAATGTTACGCAAGGGACATGACACATCTGGATCCAGAAGCAAAAATGAAACCGGCTGGGATAGCTTCTATTTTGAAGGCTGGATGTGTCAATACTTGGTTTCTAGGTCCACATGACTCCCCTTAGCTAAGAAGTCATGGGGTAATGGTCCCACAGCCAGAACAGTTACAAGAATTGGGTAAGAAGTGCCTGTTCGTGAAGGGCCGAGATTCTGGTAAGCCCTGCCCAAACTGTTCCTTAGCATGGACCAGTCACATCCCAGAGCCTAGGAAGGGACACTGAAAGCCAGAGCCTGTATTGAGCCCAGCCCTAGGATATTGATATTTTCTTTAAAAAAAAAAAACACAACTATATTTCTATGAATTTCAGAGAGAAAGGGAGAGAGAGAGAGAGACACACAGATAGATAGAAATATCAATGATGATAGAGAATCATTGATTGGCTGCCTCCTACATGCCCCCCCACTGGGGATCAAGCCTGAAACCCAGGCACATGCCCTGACAGGGAATCAAACTGTGACCTACTGGTTCATAGGCTGACACTCAATCACTGAGCCACACCGGCCGGGCTAGGATGTTGGTCTTGATGTAAAGATTCGAAAGGAGATCTGGAGCATGCATCTGTCCAGGTCCACCGGGGGCATGAGAGCATTACGCTGCAAATATAACGTGGGTGATGGATACCCCGGGAGCCCATGAAATACTCTACCTGCAGCCGATCCCGAGGTACGTTTAATCCAATTTCATAAAAGACCGCGAGGTAGTAGGATGCTTTATGATACCCGCAGCAGCTGGCATCCATCAGGAGGGGGACCACGGAACTAATGTGGTGAAGACCATCAACACTGGAGAGTCTCTTTGCAGCCTTCTCAAACATCATCCCGCCGATCTCCAGCACGGACTCACGTTGGTGCGTCGGCACTGTAAGTCACACAATTCACAGCCCACGCAATTAGTTACCGTGGGATCGACGTGGCTTTCGACAGAAGAGGGAAAAGCCAATTAACCCCCTCCCTAAGGTATTTATATGGTTGGTTCTGCAGAGCCCTAAAATATACCACCTTGTGGGGAGATAAATCAAACCCATTGGGGATGCCACGGTGTCATTCTGTAAATAGCTTTTCCTTTGGCACCAAATGGCAGCCTAGGATCCCGGGGAAAAGGATGTGCCTTATATCGCTGAGACAGCACCTTGGGAGTAATTTACTCAACTAGTATAAGTCATCACCCAATCAGGATCACCGAAACTTCCAGGACCCCCCCCCCCCCGCCTAAGACTCTCTGAAGAAGAACGTATTTTATTTCAGGATTAGTTCCTAGGTGCTGTCCTAAAATGTTGAGCCACAGAAACTTGCTTTGAGATGCTCTCCTATGTTTTTGTCTCCAAATTTTCTCGTGGGTTTCTAAACACAATAACTAGTCAACGTTTCTTGAAGGCTTACAAAATGCCAAATTAGCAGTATGTCACGTCATCTCAACCATTTTATGAGGTGGTACTATAATTAGCACCCTCATTTTTTTTTTTTTTTTCAGAAGAGGGGGCCGGAGTCTGGAGAGGTCTAATGAACCTGTCTAAGGTTATGGTAGCTGGAGAGTGGCTGAGCCCAGCTTGGAGCCACCTGAGAGGTGGCATGTGTCTTTCCTGCTAAGCTTTGGGGAAGGCCACCGGCCACCTGCGCCCAGAGCTAAGAAGTCACATGTCCTGGCTCCTGGCACTTCTGCTCCAGCCCTCACAGGGTCTGAGCCATTACTCTCTCCATCCCGTGGTAGGTGCTGAGAAAGAAAATCACATCACTGAACAAATGGAATTTGCTCCTCTTTCTGTATTTTTTAATCCCTAAAGAAATAGTGGCTTTTTGTAAAGAAAAAAAAAAAAATCAAACAGTGATTTGTATAATATAAAAACAGAAGTTCCCTCTGTCTCTATCCTTCTTTCCCTGCCTCCCCAATTAAAACCTACTTATTCTCAGGAGATTTAAAAACAGGGCCCTTTTTATCATTAGAAGTAGTCACTGTTTCAGGGATTTTGCTTCAAAATTACAATAAACTCCATTAAAGTTTTCTTCACTAATTAAAAATGGGCTGTAAACAGGCAGCATATATGATTCTAATGAAGATTTTGAGAAAATGCTGCGGCTTTAGGATATTTTAATAAGAATAATCATTATAAAATAAGAATTAAAAAAAACAATCAAGTAATTCAATATGTTTTTGTGTCAGGGGTAGCAAAATGATTCTCATCATTTAAACAAATATTCTCCCAAGCTTTCTTTAATAGTGAGGGGAAACACTGTTAAAAGCTTGGTATGCATGCTTCCAGACTTTTCCTTTGCACTGACAATAATTCATATACACATCTCTTTGCATATATGCATACACATATTTCTTCCAAAAAGTTCCTATAGATTCTGACCCTCAGCTTTTAGAAATTAACCATATCTCAGCCCTGGCTGTCTGGCTCCATTGGTTGAGTGACATCTCATGATCCAAAAGGTTGCTAGTTCAATTCCCAGGAAAGACATATACTCAGGTTTCAGGTTTGATCTCCAGTTGGGGTGCATAGGAGAAGAAACCAATCTCTCTCTCCTCTCTCTCTCTCTCTCTCTCTCTCTCTCTCTCTCTCTCAAAAATCAATAAAACATATTTCTTTAAATTAACCCTATCTCTCCCTCAAAAATCAATAAAATATATTTTTTTTTAAATTAACCCTATCTCTTGAGTATCTGCCAATGGCTGGAGGCTCATTCATTCTAAAGCTTAATAGGTTTGCGTTCTAAAGAAGCGCTGTTGTCCTACCAGTTTTCTATTTTTAGACTCCTGGGTTGCTTCCCTTGGTTTTGCTATAACCAACAAGATGGCAGGGAACATCCCTGAATAGTTCCCTCTGCTCACCTGTGGGGCTATATCTGAGTAACAACACCCTTTTCCACCAGGAGTCTGGGATCACATTCTGGGTGTTCCCTTTGCCAAGCTGAGAGGATTCCATCCTGCTGCCCAGACAGGCAGGATGTGAACCTTCCCTGGTGCAGTGCCTGCAGCACTCTGACAGAGCTGCGAAATAAACCCTACTTCTGCTTGTACTCATGTTTACTTTTAAACTTCCTCCTATTCCTTTCTGAGGGATACTTAGAGAGGAAAAGGGAGGAAGGAAGAGAGAGAGGGAGAGAGAAAGAAAGAGAAAATAAGAGAGAGAAAGGGGTGAAGGAATGAGAAAGAGACAGAGAAAGAGAGAGAGAGAGAACACCAATCTGAGAGAAACATCCATCAGTTACCTTCTGAATGCTCCCTAACTGGGGATCAAACCTGCAACTCAGGTATGTGCTCTGAGTTGAACCAGCAACCTTTCGGTGCATAGGACAATGATGCTCAACCAACTGAGCCAGCCACTCCGGCCCGGCATTATGTTTACTTTGAAATATGTACTGTTTCCGATGCCCTTCTGTCCACATTCAGAGCAGGGCAACATTAGCATTTTGTTAACAACTCATCCCTGCCTCACCTGTTCTGCCGAACTCCAACCTAGATAATGAGTTCTGCCCGAGTGCCCATGGGAGAGAAGAGACTCCGAGGAGCGAAGAGACTCCAAACCAAATGAAGCTCCAAATGAAACACTCGCCCCGCCGACCCCTGGCATGGAACCCCAGAAATCATTAGCAGAGTGTGCAGGTAGCTGGGGTTGCTGGAGAATGAGGAGCAAAAGGGAAATAATTCAGAAGCTCTAAGCCGTGGTTCAAAAACACTCGGCACACGGAAACGTGGGCAGGTGGAGACAGCTTCGTTAGCTCTTTCACATATTAAAATTACCCCCCCCCCCCCAAATATACCAATCAGTATTTCCTCTGCAAAAGCATCTAAACAATTTTCTGCACTAGTGAAAGTAATAACAAAACAAAACAAAAAAAATAAGTCTAGAGTAAAACTCCTTTTTGCACGTTTTTTAAAGTTCAAATTCCAACTGTAGCACGAAACCCAAGCCATGATGGCACTGGTGGTAATGGTAGAACTGGCAATTGGAAAACCAGTTTAATGAAACTGTTAATTTCACCCATCTGGTTTCGCATATGCATTTTTCCTAGTCGATCTGTAACTGAAGAAACATGCCTTGTTTATGGAGATTAATGGCGTAGTGGAAAACAAACAAAACAGGCAGAAAGAGACACTTCCCCATTTTCTTCTTCCTGCATCAGAAGCTGAGGACACAACCGACATCACCAGTTAATTAATCCTGACTGTTTTCCCAGAAAGCACAGCGCTGTTTCTTTCCCTCCTTTCTCTCTTTTATAGCAACGTCATAAGGTCACCACCCGGTGTGCCGTGATCGTTAAAAGAGGCAAAAAGCAGAAAATGAGAAGGTAGCCACTGGCAAGAGGGATTGCGAATTCAGAAGGCGAAAAGCAGACTCATTTTC
This sequence comes from Pipistrellus hanaki, assembly GCF_964339955.1. NCBI lineage: Eukaryota > Metazoa > Chordata > Mammalia > Chiroptera > Vespertilionidae > Pipistrellus > Pipistrellus hanaki. The sequence goes on along the minus strand of NC_140503.1, from coordinate 197,007,407 downwards.
TTGGGAGACGCATGGGGACATCAATAGGAAAGTCATTTTTCGTTCTAAGCTTCCAAAAGGTGTAATGCATCCAAAGTAGAAGTTAGAAAGCGGTGGGGAAAGTGAAGGGAGAAAATGTCATTTAACCAGAAAAAGGAAGATCTTCGCCAAGTTTACTGGTCTAAAAAACCCAGGGTGTTCCTCATTTACATTCTGGCCAGGTGAGTGCCACTGGGTTCCTGAGACCTAAGGGGGCAGCTGATTCGATCTCAAAAGCAAACTATTTGTTCTTGACTGTATTGTGCTCATTTTCTGGTTTTGGACATGGAGTGTCTCTCCCTCCCTCTGTCCCTTCCCTCCCAGCTCTCCGTACTGTCATCAGGGATTATCTGGGCAGGAAAAATAGGGCCTCTCTTTGTACTTCTGTGAGTTAAAAAAAAAATTATAATGTGTGCTTCCTTAAATAAAAAAAAATAAAGATGATGGCTCCGCAATGAACAACAATGAAATAGCCCTTAAAGGACACAGTCTCCTGGAGTTATTATTTAAAAAATATATATTTTATTGATTATTATTATTTTTTTTTTTTTTACAGAGAGGAAGAGAGAGGGATAGAGAGTTAGAAACATCCATGAGAGAGAATCATCGATCAGCAGCCTCTTGCACACCCCCTCCTGGGGATATGCCCGCAACCAAGGTACATGCCCTCGACCGAAATTGAACATGGGACCCTTCAGTCCTCAGGCTGATGCTCTATCCACTGAACCAAACCGGTTTCGGCTCTCCTGGAGTTATTAAGTCACATGATTTCCACGCTCTGTGTTTCAGGGTCTCCAAATAAGCACTGCGATTGTGGGCCACAGTGAGAAGAGTTAATGGCAAATTAGAGTGAAGCCAGGGCAGCCGGCAACCTCGGCATATTGTGCGGAGGCACCTCTTCCCCTGCGCTCAGTTCAGCTTTGCAAAGCCTGGGGCGGGAACGGGCCCTGGCCCTGCAGGGAAGCACAGATGGTGTCCGCCCTGGGGGCCGAGCCCATCCTCAGACTTGGCCTTCTCCCGAGAACCATTTGCTGGCAGAGCTCCTATTTCCCGGAGCCACAGGCTCCGAGGTGCATAGGGCAGGATAAAAGGGAGCAAGGGACCAAGCAGTTCTGTCCTCAGGCAGATGTCTGGAGGGGCCGATCAGCTCACCTGCATCCCTCACTCATCCTTCCCTTTCTTCAGACCCCACCTACACCGGAGTCTCTGTGCCCTTTCTCACTTCTTCCACCACCAGCTCTCTCTGGCCTCCAGCTCCCCTGTCATTGTCATCCCAGCCCAGTCTGTCTCCTGGATGCCAGAGCCCCATGCAAAGGGGCTTGGGGTTCAAAGCATTCCATTTCAACAAGGAAAAGTGAAGGAGAGCAAAAGAAATAGCCAGCACACCTCTGAAATAGTGAAAAAGCGTGCACACTGAAATACTACCATCCTAGCATAAGAAAAAGCCCGAATGCTAATAGGGCAATTTCCATGCTCTGCCAGGAGCCATTTCCCTGGAGAACTGGAGGTTCCCCAGGAAACCACGCAGAAGCTGGCCAATCAGCATGGCCCCCCTGAAGACCTGAGCATGGGGGGGGCGGGGGGGGGGGGAGTCCTAGTGTTGGATGCCAGCCAGCAGCTGGACAGTGCTGAGCTTCGGGACAGAGCAGCCCAGGATAAGTCCCGAGCCAAGCAAGGACATCGGGATGCAGGACAGCGGCCGGGCATGCCTGCAGGCAGGATGAGTATTTCTGCCACATCTAAATGCACTGCATATAGCTGGGGCCCGGAGCGGAGCTGCCACCTTTAATTCAAAGGCATGCCAACTCTGGGAGGCGAGGCATTCATCCTCAGATACTTCAGAGTGGGAACCACCAGAGGGGACAGCTGCATTTTACACCAGGTTAGCAGCGCATCAGCTGTCAGCATGAAGCCTCCTGCCCCCACAATTCCCTGGCACTTGGCAGAGATCCCTGTGGGGCTGGTCGATGCTGTTCATCACGGTCGCCCCAGGACCCAGCATAGTATTCAGAGGTACCCAACACGTGGGTGCTCTGGACCGAGGTGTTGTTTTAGATATGGGCACCCATATACCTCAGCAACTGGACTGCAGAGATGTGAAAAGCAAGAACTGTGAGGGCCCCATTGCGAGAGCCCTTTTGTAATGGGCGTGTATAGACTAAGAGGGATTCTGGTCTCTCGTTGCTGGGGAGAGTTGGGGAGCAGTGTCCTGGGAGACCTGGAAACAGAGCTACGTTTGTAGAGCCAGGACAGCAGCTCCTGAGAGGTCACAAGCTAAGGAGTGTGCGAGAAATGGGAAAAACACAGAGAGAAAGCAAATAAGCCTACAGAACTCTCCGGCTGGAGTATTGTCACAGCTTGGAGAGGGCAGACCTTGAACCTGTGTCTCCCAGAAGTCTACCTCTTCGCTCCTTGAGTGACTCACGGACCCAACAAAGACTGTTTTAGCCCTGCCAATGGGATCACCTATTCACTTAGAGTGCATTCAGTTACTCATCAAATACTTCCCGAGGGTCTTCAGAGAAATCCTACTCCTGCTCCTGTCACGTACACTCCACTGTGAAATCGGACGGGCAAATCCACTGTAATGCAGTAAGACAGGGACTGTGAAGGGGAAACCTACACATTGGCAGGGACGAGATGGAGCCATCTACCAGAGGAAAGGAAAGATGACGTGAGGAGGCAATACCTGAGGTGGGACTCGAAAGCTGTTTGAAGGGCAGGTGAGCTGAGGTGTGGGTGGGTGAGGTATGTTTTTGGAGAAACACGCTGGGTGGGGTCATATGCAAGAATGGCAACTACGCAGCTAACGTATGCCCAGCACTGTGCAGCACTGTGGAGAAGTAGAGTGTAGTGGGGAGGAGAAACGAAGATGGCGGAATAGGTAAACACCTAAAATTGCTGCCTTGCACAACCACTTCAAAACTACGACTAAAGGACAAAACGGACATCATCCAGAACCACAGGAAGGCTGGCTGAATGGAAATTTTACAACTAGAAGGGAAGAGAAAAGTACACTGAGACTCACAGGAGCTTCAGAAGTGCAGAGGTAGGGAGGAGCACATGCGGAAAGGGCTGGCAACTAGGTGCACTGTTGTCTTTTTCAAGCTGGAGGAGACACAAGCTCCCAATTGCTCTGAACTCCAGTTCTGGGAGAGATTCTGGGGACTCAGACTCATATGGGGAGAAACTGGATTGTCTGGCATCGGGTGGAACTTGAGGGTGGCTTTCTCTCAGAGGTGCTTGCAGTGATTACCAAGGGACAATGAGACCCGGGGGCCTTTTAGGGCAGGGCCGATGGTCATCCATTGCTGTTTGCTCTGCCCTGAGACGCTGCTTTGCCCAAGCTGTGTGAAGAACTTTTTGCATATCAATGGCCTGGCCCTTTGAAATCTAAAGTTACCTAACAAACTGCAGCTGAGTCAGAGAGACCCAGAACATCCAAAAGAAGGCCCAAGGCCCCACTGCAGCTTGAATTGCTTCATAGCTGGGCCTCATCTGGGCACCTCCAAACCCCAAACAAAGAAGATGAATCTGCAGATCTCTCCATAGCTCCTGCTGGGTGGCCTCAGGCAGAGGCTAAATTAGCAACTCCTTGGAGATCCAAGAGCCAATGTACCCAGTGGTCAGAGTAGGACCATCCAGATTACAACTCCTCAGATCCATAAGGAACACACTCAGTGCGCAGACTCAGTGAGCACCAAAGCCCCACTGAAGCAAGTCATAAAGGTGTATCCAGCACAGTTCTCCCATCATAGACATAGCTGATCCTCACAGCCAATTGGCCTGGAGGTCAATTCCTCCCAGTGGTACCATCAACAATCAAAGCTTGACTACAACAAAACTGTGCACATAGCCCACAAAGGGGTACACTCAGAGTGTCAACCTCAGGTAACTGGGGAGGCTGAGCCTCTAGGCCCTATAGGACACCTAGCACACAAAGCCACTTTATCAACACAGAGAAGCAGCCAAAATGTGGAGACAAAGAAACAGGTTACAAATGAAAGAAATAGAGAAAAGCAAATGACTCGATATAGAGTTCAAAACCACAGTTATAAGGTTTTTCAAGAATTTTCTAGAAAAGGCTGATAAATTTAGCAAGACCCTTGAGGATATAAAAAAGGATCAAATAGACATTAAGCATACACTGACTGAAATAAAAAATATTATACAGAGATCCAACAGTAGACTAGAGGATCACAAGAATCAAGTCAAAGATTTGAAATACAAAGAAGCAAAAAACACCCAACCAGAAAAGCAAAAAGAAAAAGAATCCAAAAAAGTTGAAGATAGTGTAAGGAGCCTCTGGGACAGCTTCAAGCATACCAACATCTGAATTATGGGGGTGCCAGAAGAAGAGAGAGAGCAAGATACTGAAAACCTATTTGAAGAAATGATGACATAAAACTTCCCCTACCTGGTGAAAGAAATAGACTCCAGGAAGCACAGAGAACCCCAAACAAAAGCAATCCAAAGAGGACCACACCAAACATATCATAATTAAAATGCAAAGAGCAAAAGACAAAGAGAAAATATTAAAAGCAGCAAGAGAAAAACAGTTAGTTACCTATAAGGGAGTACCCATATGATTGTCAGCTGATTTCTTAACAGAAATTATGCAGGCCAGATGGGAGTGGCAAGAAATATTCAAAGTGATGAATAGCAAAAACCAACAACCAAGATTACTGTATCCAGCAAAATTATCATTCAGAATTGAAGGGCAGATAAAGAGCTTCACAGATAAGAACAAGCTAAAGGAGTTCATCACTGCCAAACCAGTATTATATGAAATGCTGAAAGGTATTCTTTAAGAAGAGGAAGAAGAAGAAGAAAAAGGTAAAGATAAAAATTATGAACAACAAGTACATCTCTATCAACAAGTGAATCTAAAAATCAAGTCAATAAAAAATCTGATGAACAGAATAAACTGGTGAATATAATAGTATCAGGGACATAGAAAGGGAGTGGACTGACAATCCTCAGGGGAAACGGGGTGTGGGAGGTGTGGGAAGAGACTGGACAAAAATTGTTCACCTATGGATGAGGACAGTGGGGGGCAAGGGCAGAGGGTGGAGTGGAAATTGGGTAAAGGAGAGCTATGGGGGAAGGAGCGGGGAGGAGAAGAACAACTGTAATAATCTGAACAATAAAGATTTATTTAAAAAAAATAAATTACCAATCAGTCTTAAATGAAAATAAAAGAGTGACTTGCCCTGGCCATTTTGGCTCAGTGGATAGAGCTCAAGGGTCCCAGGTTTGATTCGGGTCAAGGGCATGTACCTTGGTTGTGAGCACATCCCTGGTAGGAGGTGTGCAGGAGGCAGCTGATTGGTATTTCTCTCTCTTTGATGTTTCTGGCTCTCTATCCCTCTCCTTTCCTCTCTGTAAAAAAAAAAAAAAAAAAAAAAAAAAAAAAAAAAAAAAAATCAATAAAATATACTTTTAAAAAAACCGAGTGACTTTAAAAGTGGTTTGAAATATGAGTAGCGCTTTTATATTTTATTTTTTTTTAATTAAAAGACTAATGTATGTAAAAAGAATAAATAAGTGTAAGTGGGATACTAACACTGCTTGCACCGCTCTCAAAAAGTGTGCAATTGAGTGAGTGATAGAGGCATATATGGGATCAAATGGCTGTCACTCAGGGCAGAGTAGATGAGTTCTACTCAGACAACCCCATCCCTCATATCCATATAGTACCTTTCATCCCTCATATCCATATGGTACCTTTCCATCCACAAAGCTCTTTCAAAGACATTATGTCATTTTATGACAGCATTATTCTTTTTTTATGACAGCATTATTCTTAATTGATGTTAAACCAGATTTTCCCAGTATATAAATTATAAACATGAGGATGGCTACTATAAAAACAAACAAACAAAAAGAGCCCGGTAGCTCAGTGGTTGAATGTCAGTTCCTGAACCAGGAGGTCAGGGTTCAATTCCCAGTCAGGGCACATGCCCAGGCTATGAGCTGGATCCCCAGTGGGACCTGTAGGAGGCAGCAGATCAATGATTCTCTCTCATCATTGATGTTACTACCTCTCTCTCCCTCTTCCTTCCTCTCTCTGAAGTAAATAAAAATATATTTTTAAAAAACACAGAAAATAACAAGTGTTAGCAAGAATGTGGAGAACTCATAACCGTTATGCAATGTTGGTGGGAATCTAAAATGATGCAGCCACTAAGAAAAACAGTATGGTTATTCCTCAAAAAATTAACAGGATTATCCTATGATCCCTCAATCCCACCTCTGAGTATATTCTCAGAAGAACTGAAAGCTAAGTCCTGAAGAGCTATTTGCACACCCATGCTCATAGCAGCACTGGTCACAATAGCCCAGAGCGGGAAGCAACCCAATTGTCCATCAAAGGATGAATGGAGAAACAAAATGTGGTCTACGTAACAGTGGAATATTATTCAGCCTTAAAAAGGAATTAGATTCTAACATGCTACAATGCTGAAGAACCTTGAGGACTTTATGCTAAGTGAAATAAGCCTGGCACCAAAAGATACATACTGTGGGATTCCCTTAATATGAAGTTTCCAGAATAGCCAAGTTCATACAGACTGAAAGCAGGACCGTCGTGACTAGGGTCTGTGCAGGGAGCTGTTGTTCAGTAGGTACAGAGTTTCAGATTTATAAGATGAGAAAGTTCTAGAGATCTGCTGTGCAACAATGTGAAGGTCCTTAACACTACTTTAGAGCACACTTAAAAATGGGGGGTGCTGTCATTTGTGTTTTACCACACAAATATATATATATACTTATATGTAATTAAAAAAATGTTTTTACCGATTTCAGAGAGAGAGGGAGAGGGAGAGAAAGATAGAAACATCAATGAGAAAGAATCACTGATCAGCTGCCCCTTGCACATCCCATACTGGGGATCAAGCCCACAACCTGGGCATGTGCCCCCACCAGAAACTGAACTGTGACCTCCTGGTTCATAGGTCATCCACTGAGCCATGCTGGCCAGGCTAATACTTTTAATTCCAGTCCTGAAAGAGTGCAGTGGGAATACTTGGTGATGCTCCTCTGCAGGACACACAGCCCACCTTTGGGCAGACTGGACAGTGGTGACCGCTCCTGACCGCACTTGGCCGGAAAGCAGGGGACACTCTCTCTGCTACTGACCCCTCAGCCCCTGCAAGGTTCTCACGGCTTCTCTGAAGCATGTGGTTAGCTTACAGTGAGAACCGATGATCCGCCCGGAATCACACAGCGTGGGGAGAAAACACTCTGCAGTCTGAGACGCACACGCGTGGCCGTCTCGCTGAGGAGAGGCTGCCAAGAAGGGGGACACTGCTGCCAAGAACCGGAAACCGCGGGCCAGTGTCTCATGCTGTCTTGTTTCTTTTTCCTTTCAAAATGCCAGGAAAAGCAAATTCCATAAAGCAATTCCCTTGGTAGGAATTAGGGGTGTTGCTATTTCTTTATATTTCCCTAAATATAAAGAAACGTGGCCCCATTGCTGTCCTGTCCTGGCTCACAGAGGGCACTCAGTCAACACTTGTTTAGGGAAGGAGGGAAGGAAGGAAGGAAGGAAAGAAGGAAGGAAGGAAGGAAGGAAGGAAGGAAGGAAGGAAGGAAGGAAGGAAGGAAAGAAGGAAGGAAGGAAGGAGGGAAGGAAGAATGGAAAAAAGGAAGGAAGAGAGGGAGGGAGGGAGGGAGGGAGGGAGGGAGGGAGGGAGGGAGGGAGGGAGGGAGGGAAAGTTGTGACACAAGTGACTTATTTCACTTAGCATCATACTCTCCAGGTGACCTCACGCATATGTGGGACCTAATGAGCAAAAGAAACTGACAAACAAAACAGATCCAGAGACATGGAAGCATGCAACAGACTGAGGAATCTCAGAGTTAAGAGGGATTGGGGTGGGGGAGAGATTAATCAAAGAACTCATATGCATATATGGGTAACCCATGGACACAGACAATACTGAAGTCCTGGGGGGAGGGGGAGCTGGTGAGAGTGGGGGGAAGGGAGGACATCTGCAATATGTACAACAATGAAGACACATTTTAAAAAAAAGAAAAGAAGTTCCTGGGACAGTTAAACTCCTGATCTTTGTGCCTGCGCCCAGTCAGTTCCCACAGCAAGAATCCCAAGCATCCAGCATCCGATCCTCACATCCATCCTCCTGGCGTATTTTGAAAACGAACCCTGTCCTATGATGTGGGCGGGCTTTATTCAAGCCCACTAGCCAACAGACTGGGCAGTGCGGGCGGCGGCAGAAAACACTGCTAACACAGTTCCCGTTAACTGGAGTGGCTCAGCACCCTCCAGAGAGGGCTAGACACGCACAGCACAAAGATGAGCTTGGAAGGAAAGGTATGTGTGAAACCAGGGAGGGAAACACAGTCACACCAGCCTTACTACTCTCCTATTTATAGAGCGGAGGAAAGATATGTTAAGAACTGTGCACTTATTTTTTTTTTTTTACCCTCAACGTAGGAAACCAAGTGCACTGTGTAGCGCACAGCCTTGTTAGGAAACGGGCAGGGTGTCTGGCGCCAGCCTCCCTTGGGTGAGCAGGGGAACTGTGTGCCCCCAGCGAGGGCAGTGTGCCAGGCGGAGAGGAGTTTCAATGAGGGTGCCGTGCACTTCCTCTGCTGAAGCCCCCGCCATCACCTGGAAGAACAGGGGCTGACGGCACAACGGGGTTGGGGGCCCTTGGGGTCAGCGGTGTTCCCAGCCGCCTGCGATGTGACAGTCGGCGGTGCCGCAGCCCGGAAAGTCCTCGGGTTTGGGGAGCACATGATTTGGGTTTTTAATTAAATTCCACTTCCAGAACTCCAGGGAGAAAAAAATCGTTCTACATTCTTATACACAAAACTTCCGAGCTGTAAAAACACAAAACCATCCTATTGAGAGCATTTACTTTAAAAAGAATGGTGGGATTGATTCGCTTGTGTTCCCAACTGGCAAAACGACATTTAAGTGGGGTTGGAAATCTCAAAAACCGATTTTGCCTACACCCGTGGTCGACAAACTGCGGCTCTCGAGCCGCAGGCGGCTCTTTGGCCCCTTGAGTGTGGCTCCTGGTCGCCTGTCCTGCAGGGCAGCTCCACCGCCTCCCTGATGACCAACAAAAACACGGGAATTGTCTCTGCCGGGTGAGAAGAACCCTAACACTTGTATAGCGGTGGTTCTCCTTGGGGACATTTGGCAACACCTGAGGGCGTTGTTGGTTGTCAACCCAAAAAGGGAGTCGTGGGGAGGGAGTGCTACTGATATCCAGCAGATAGAGGCCAGACACACAGCTAAGCATCCCACAAAGCAGAGGACGGATCCCGCTCAGCAGAGAATCCAGTCCAAGGTTCAGAAACACTGCTTACAAAGAGCTTACTGTGTGCTATACTGTTCTGAGTATTATATTTCTACTAGAGGCCCGGTGCATGAAATTTATGCACTGGGGCAAGGGGGGAAGGGGTCCCTCAGCCTGGCCTGCATCCTCTCACAGACCTTTTGGAGGATGTCCGCCTGCTGGCTTAGGCCCACTCCCCAGCAGTGGGACATCCCTCTCACAGTCTGGGACCCCTCGCTCCTTACCACCCGCCTACTCGCTGCTCCTTAGCACTGCCTCGGAGGCAGGAGAGGCTCCCACCACCACCACTGTGCTCGCCAGTCACCAGTCATGAGCCCGGCTTCTGGCTGAGTGGCACTCCCCTGTGGGAGTGCACTGACCACCAGGCATCAGCTCCTGAATTGAGTGTCTGCCCCCTGCTAGTCAGTGCGCATCATAGTGACCGGTCATTCTGGTCGTTCTGCCAAAATGGTCATTTAGGCTTTTATTATATAGATCGACTCATTTAACCCAACACTAGCAGAGAGCTACCATTATCACTCCCATCATGCAGATGAGGAAACTGAGGCTCAGAGAAATAAAGTAACTGGATCAAGATCACACAGCTAGTATGGCTGCCAAGTTGAAATGGGGCCCAGGCCACCTGGTCCAGAGGCTGTGCTGTCACACGACTCTGCAAGGCCTCCCTTGCCTGAGCCAACCTCTTTACAGCCCTCATTCACTCCATCACTCTGTCCCGTTCAGGCCTGCGTCTTCTCCCCCTGGACCAATGGACTCCCTGCTTCCAGCTCCACAGGCCTGCTTCCTCCCAGCCTTCCACGGCTGCCAGAGGGACCTCAAAAACCCAAAGCTGATCCCACTTCTACGCCCTGCCTGAAGCCCTTCCACAGGTCCTTGTCACCTACAAGGTAAAGCCCAAACTCCTCCAATGGTGTCTGAGCTCTGGTGGGAACCATTCCTCTCCAGGCCTTCTCCTGCCTCCACCCCTGATCATCAGGAACACTGCTGTGCTGCCTGCCCCCTCCTTTCCCCTCCCCTCCCCCCCCCCCCCCCCCCCCCCCCCCCCCGTTACTCTATCTACAGTGCCGCCTCCATTTACTTCCCTGGGAAACACCTACTGACCCTTCAAATAGCAGTTCCAGCATCCCCTCCCCTGGAAGCCTCTGAGCATCCCAGCCCCACAGGTCCCCCCCCCCCCCTTCCTTTACCATTTACTCCCACAGCCTTTATTCAATAGCATCTGCCCTTTTCCTCCCTTTCAAGTCTGTGCCTCAAGGGCAGGGGCCTTGTGCTGCCTTCCTTACCTCTGAAATCTGGCCAAGTCACTCAGCAGTCACTCAGCAAGTATCAATGAACGAAAGATGAAATATCCCTCACGGCTTGAATTCCTTCTTACGTGAAGCAGAAGTCAGTTTCAGCAATGCCTTGACTCAAAGGCTAGCCCTGTGCCTGGAACGCCATGGGGTTGCCTCGAACCTCTAAGATAATTATCATCGCCCTTCCCCTTGGGATCCTTTCCCCAGACTGAACATCTCAGCTTCTCTCCTCTTCCTAAGAGGCATGGTTTCAGGAGAACTCATGGCCTTACAGGGTGGACTGAATTCCCGAGCAAACCCAAATTGCGAGGAGAGAAGCTGACCACATTCAGGAAGATTCTTGAGATGCACTTTAAGTAGCATCTCAGGGGGTCTCAAGTTCAAGTGTCTATGGCCAGGCAGGGGAGGCCCATGAAAGAGGCAGGCAGGTGCTGCTGAAATAGAGAGAAGAGGCCATGAATGGCCCGAGTGATGAAGACCAGGTTGCCAGATCTTTGAACGTTTTGAGAAAAGCTAAAAATTTACATGTTTACGGTACACAAAGTTTTTTGATATGGGTAACTTTTTTTTTTTTTAATCAACAATAATATTTGAGCCAAACCAACTGCATTTGGGGACCAGCTCTGGCTGCAGGCTGTCCACTTGAGGCTTTGACTTTAACTAAAGAATTATTTGAGCACCCAGCCAGGGTGGTTCAATGGTTTAGCATCTACCTATGAACCAGGAGGTCACAGTTTCATTCCCAGTCAGGGCACATGCCTGGGCTTTGGGCTTGATCCTTAGTAGGAGATGTGCAGGAAGCTGCCAATCAATGATTCTTTCTCATCATTGATGTTTCTCTCTCTCTCCCTCTCCCTTCCTCTCTGAAATCAATAGAGAGGAGTGGGGGGGGGGGGAGAGAAAGAAAGAGAGAGAAAGAAAGAGAGAGAGTTGCTCAAGCGATTCCTAAATATAAGTTTTTGTATTTAGTGTTGGAAGTGTGCATAGATATATTGAGGGCTGTGGAAAAGGCAGAATTTAAATTTAAAGTTAAGCTAGAAGACTAGGGTTAAAAATAACTTGGAGGCATACATCACCAAGGAGGGTGGGAAAACAGGGAGCCTTCTTCACCGGCATCCAAAAGCAAGGCAGAGACACACGTACCCGTCAGCAGACCCATTTCCATCAAGGACTGGAACAAGCCGGGGTGCTGGGCTCTCAGCTCCTGCTCCCAGGGAAAGGCTCTGCACACCGAAGGGCTCCCGTACCTGCGCCTCAGGTCCACGTAGGAGTTCTGCAGGTCACCTGCAGGAGAGGGAAGCACAAGATACCACTCCCCTTAGGACGGGGTAAGTCTCACCTCTCTGCACCCTCTCCCCCTAAGGGGAAACTAGAAATAAGAGGTCAGATGTACCGTTACCGGATGGATATGGGCTGGGTTGCATTAGGGATTTGGAATTGGTACGATGCCTTTGCCTTGAGGTCACAAATCCATAGCCAAGTCCGAGGGAAATGTGCCAATGTTGCTGATGGCTGTTGAATAATTCCACAGAACGAGCAGCTGGCCTCGGACTAGTCCCCAGGAGGCCAATATCTAGGCCATTTTGTTGGCAGTGTGAGCCGAGGAGCCGAGTCCAACGGTCCCCGGGGACACAGGGCGATAGATGGTAGAAAATTCATCCCAAAGCCCCAAACAGATCAGCATGCAAGGCTGGCCTGCCCACGCAGGCTACCTCTCCTATAGTGTCACCAGCTATCAATATCAGTTCTTTCCCGCTCAGGATATTCCTATTCTTACATATCTTCCCCCTCTTCTGATAGCATCCTATTTTCTGGATGATTCAGCAGTGAGAGCGGTAGCTGGGGACCAGGAGAGCCTATTCTTAAATCGAATTGCAGAAGAGCCATCCTATCACCACCTCCAATCACTCCCCGGGACTGGGCTACGGGAACCCGGTGGGACTGGGTTATGTTCAAAATGCATCGGTTCCTCCCTGGCCTGAAAGGGGTGGGTCAATCCTGGAGATGGAGAGGTGTGGGGGCAGCACTGAAATACTCCATTTGCTTTTGCTGATGGCAAAGGCCCCAGAGGAATGTCTCTTCCAGAAGGAACATATGTGACTAACTCTGTTGCCGCCACATCAAGCCAGAAAATCCCTAGCACAGAGGAATTGGTAAGTGCCAGATCCGAGCTGCAACATCGGAAGACAAGACGAGACTCATTTTATGACAGAAATGAGTGAAAGGATGCCCGTGCCACCCTGAGCAGGCACGAAAGCCTTCTATCTGAAACTCATTCCTCCTGTTACAAATGACCAATGCCTTCCAGCATGAGTCGATTTCAAGGATTTAAAAAATAAAACCGAGCCCCGAACAACAAAGTCATTGTTCAACACTTCTGAAAGCTAATATTCAGATATTAATGGTCCAAGACAAAAGTGCACCGATGGGGAAACGTTTCTAATGATTAATTTATTTTCCAATTCATTTTTATTTTCTTAGACGGGCCTCAGATCCCATTCTGAATGGGAATAATGAAATGTGAAGCTCAAAACACTCTCGTTTGTATTTAAATGAAACTAAACCTTAAACTAAACCATGTACGGCGAAAGCTATGAGGCAGGCTGGGATGCTGTTGGCTGTTGGTCTGATTGGAATCCAGGTGGAAGGGACACTTTCCCTTGCATCTGTCTGCAGAGGTCATAGTTCTCCCCATCGGTCAAGTCATATATGTTTCATCCCAATCCTGTCAGAAAGAAGCTAAGCGTATTGACACAGGTGCACAGAGCTAAAGACTGCTCTCCTGGCCTTGCTGCGTGGCTCAGTGGTTGAGCGTCAACCTATGAACCAGGAGGCCATGGTTCGATTCCTGGCCAAGCGACCTGCCCAGGTTGTGGGCTCAATCCCTAGACCATGGAGTGCAAGGGGCAGCCAATCAATGATTCTCTCTCATCATTGATGTTTCTATCTCTCTCTCCCTCTCTTTGAAATCAATAAAAAATATATTAAAAAAAAATATTGCTCTCCTGAAGCTCAATACTTACATGCTTCTTGGGTTCCGCGGCCTTGCTGTACCGTGGATGCGTACACAGACACTATTTCTTGAACTTCTGCACACCTTTCGTAATATAACTTGATTTGTTCAGCAAGTTGCGTCTCAAGGAGGGGATTAAAAATCTATAAGTAAGCAAGAAAATCAAGTGATCAATTGTCATCAAACACCCATCAAATACCTATGAGGCTATGTCCAGGTTGGTGTCCTTCTCCCTCTGACATTACCAGCTGGCTTATTTGTACTCAGATCATCCAATCTGGATTCGCAAAGGGAGGGTGTAATTCAAGGACACTCTGGCTCTGGCCACTTCCTTCTGGCTTCTTCTTGTGGCATCTTCTCCTCCGCAGAGCTTCTTAAATGCCACTTTCCGAGAGGACAGGACTCCACCTTCTTCTTGCTCCTACCGCATGCTGTCCCCAGATAATCATATTCATCTCCCCTTCGGTCCTCAAGGGACAGGAAGGCTATCTGTGCTGTGCAGCTGACTGGGAGCCCTTTTCCTGTTTTCCTCTGCTTGGCAGGCTCCTACTCAACTTCCAAGGGCCAAATTCAAGGTCATTACTTCCGGGAAGCTTCCCTAACAGCCTACCCACCCTCATCTGGTTGCCTACATCAATGTTCCCACCTCAATGCTCCCAAACACTGTGCTCACATCTGAATGAATTCACATACCACATTCTTTCATGACATGTTTGCTTAAGAGAGATAAGGAAGCTCTTTAAGAAAAAAGGCCTGTCCCACCAAAACCGGTTTGGTTAGTGGATAGAGTGTCAGCCTGCGGACTGGAGGGTCCTGAGTTTGATTCCAGTCAAGGGCATGTACCTTGGTTGTGGGCACATCCCTAGTGTGGGGGGTGCAAGAGGCAGCTGATCGATGATTCTCTCTCATCGATGTTTCTAACTCTCTATCCCTCTCTCTTCCTCTCTGTAAAAAATCAATAAAATATATTTTTTTTAAAAGAAAGAAAAAAGGCCTGTCTCACGGCCTGGCCAGTGTGGCTCAGTAGTTGAGCATTGACCTGTGAACCAGGAGGTCACGGTTCAATTCCGAGTCATGGCACATGCCTGGATTATGGGCTCGATATCCTGGGAGAGGGGAGAGAAGAGGGTGTGCAGGAGGCAACTGATTCTCTCACACCATTGATGTTTCTATCTCTCTCTCCCTCTCCCTTCCCCTCTGAAATCAATATATATAAAGGCCTGACCCAACTCAGTGGTTTTCAAAATATAGGTCGTGCCGAAACCAGTTTGGCTCAATGGATAGAGTGTCGGCTTGGGGACTGAAGGGTCCCGGGTTCGATTCCGGTCAAGGGGACATACCTTGGTTGTGGGCACATCCCCAGTAGGGGGTGTGC
The DNA here is from genome assembly GCF_964339955.1 of Pipistrellus hanaki. Lineage (NCBI taxonomy): Eukaryota > Metazoa > Chordata > Mammalia > Chiroptera > Vespertilionidae > Pipistrellus > Pipistrellus hanaki. Next base: position 196,992,374 of record NC_140503.1, on the reverse strand, counting down.
AAGAGGCAGCTGATTGATGACTCTCTCATCAATGTTTCTAACTATCTCTCTCCCTTCCTCTCTGTACAAAATCAATAAAATATATTTAAAAAAATATATATAGGTAGTGACCTATTAGAGGGTTATGAAATCACTTTAGTGGCTGTCACAAGAAGTGATTTAAAAATAAAATAAAACACAAAATATCAGAGTACACTGAATGCAGCAAGGGTGTGTACATGTATGTGTATATTTGTATATGTGTGTGTATATATTTGGACATACATATGTACTGTTCATGATATTAAATAAATTTCTTATTGTGGACCACCTTCAAAAAACAAGTTATCTTTTTTTTTTTTTTTTCCAATTAGCAATAATCACACCTTGGATAAACCTCATTGGCTACAATACAGCCACTGGGCAAAGCTGAAAGCTATTATCTTAATTAACCTTAGACACCTCAGCACCTGGCACAGAGCCTAGCACAGAGTAGGTGTTCAATAAGTATTGGCTGCACAGCCGAGACTGGTTTGGCTCATTGGATAGAGCGTTGGACTGCAGACTGAAGGGTCCCAGGTTCAATTCCGGTCAAGGGCATGTACCTTGGTTGCGGGCACATCCCCAGTAGGGGGTGTGCAAGAGGTAGCTGATCAATGTCTCTCTCTCATCGTTGTTGCTAGCTCTCTGTCCCTCTCTCTTCCTCTATGTGAAAAATCAATAAAAAAATATTTTAAAAAAAGATAAAAAAAATAAGTATTGGCTGCACAAATGAATGAATCTCAGTTTTTCCTCTTCATAGAGGTCTCTCACTTGAGGGTATGAAGATACACCATGGGTGGCAGGGATCCTCATTTTTCCCCTCAATGACTTTGTCTAGTGACTCTGGCTTTTTCCAAAACAAACCCCATGGAATCACAGGAGTGAAAGTTCCTTTTTCAGGTATCCAGTGATCTTTTTACAAAGGCAGAGAAAACAATGGCTGTGAAGGCCGTGGTGGGGCAGCCTCCTCCCCTGTGGGCTGCCCTAGGCACCTGGACAGCTTTTGGGAGTGAGTTTGGAGGTGAAGCCACCTAACAGCAACTACACAGCCCTCTGCGGTGAGCCGGAGGCCCTAGTTCCTGAAGGGCGTGGTGCACAGAACCTCATCTGCTAGCGAGGCTACTCTGTTGCTGCTTTAAAAAATAGCATCCAACGGAAGCTTTACCAAATAACTAAGACTCTCTCCTTTCATTAGTTTAATCACTGGATGGGCAACAGCCTGATAAAAACCTACTCTATAATTAAGCCAGTGGTTATTAAAACAGAGGAAGTAAATGGTTTCCATTTTATGAGTACTAAATGAACCAAACGTTAACAGAAATCTATTATCGTGTTAGCTAGGGAAAACGACTCAATATTAATAATGTTTGGTGACACAGCCGGTGAGAGATCCCGCTTAAATAAATCTTTTGTTTCCCCGGGGTTCCAAGCCCCGGCCACACACCCATGAGCACCCATACACCTTGCCTCGGTCCTCGGGGCTCACCTGTGCGGGGTGCAGGGTGCGGAGGCGGTAGTATTTCAGGGGTCCGAAAAAGCCTGCGATGCCGGCCACATACCTGCTCCCTCCGATAATGAAGTACCCAGCAGTGTCATTATAATGCAAGTCCTCCAGGAATCTACAGACAAACACAAAGGCTCTGCGTTTGAATCAGATGTTGGAAAAGAAACTCTTGCATTGACCCTCATTAACGTACCCCGAATTCCCACAGGCCCTTCACTCTGAGTTCTAGCAGATGATGGTGGAGTTAGGCAGGCTTTGGCTATGATTCCAGCTCTGCTTTTTATAAGCTGTGTGACCTCGGACCAGTGGCTTAACCCCGTGGTCGGCAAACTGCGGCTCGCGAGCCACATGCGATCTTTGGCCCCTTGAGTGTGGCTCTTCTACAAAATACCACGGTGTGGGCGAGTCTATGTTGAAGAAGTGGCGTTAGAAGTTTGAGTTGAAAAAAATTTGGCTCTCAAAAGAAATTTCAATCGTTGTACTGTTGATATTTGGCTCTGTTGACTAATGAGTTTGCCGACCACTGGCTTAACCTCTCTGAGACTGAGTTTTCTCATTAGTAAATTAGTTCCTCACTTATAGGATCATTAAAAGAATTGAGAGAATAGAAAGACAGAAAACGTCTAGCTGAGTGCCTGGCTCGCTGTCAAAAAGGAATGGCTTTTGAGATTGATGAAAATGTTTGGAATCATTAAAATTATTCGGAATTGCTGGCCATAACAGGAACTATTTCACTCTAACAGGAAAAAAATAAAATAAAAAACTTGTTGAGTGGATAGAAGGCATCTGTGGAGAAAAGCTAAAAACATATCCTATTAAATAAGAACTTATTTAATAAATTCAGTTAGGAGGAGGAGGCCACAGCAAGGTCAAAGGTCTCAGCCAAAGACAAAAGGTCAGCACCGGTGACACAACAAAAGTCCACCTTGTCCTCAAAGACTCAAAGGATCAGGAAGGAAAATGGAAGGAGAACTGGGTTAGCACAAATAAAATGCCCAAAGCTGTTTCTTTGCGACTTTGATTATATTCGCCAGAGGCTGGAGGGCTTCAGAAGCCTGTCAGTGAGGACTGACCACATCCATCCTGCGGCCTGGCCCTGAGCTCTCTCACCTCACAGCTGAAACAAGGGGTGGGGGCTCAGTGCGCTGACCTGGAGAGATCTTCAAAATCTACTGCCAAGTGACAAATATACAAACAAAAGTGCAGAACAAAGGGTATACTTTTAACCCAGAAAAGAGGAAAACGAATATGTATTTTTTTTGTATTTGCATAAAAGCTTTGTAAGTATACAGGAGACAAATACAGTATTTCCTCGTGGCACAGGGTGCCCTGGGGATGTTAGGGGTGGAATGGATGGGGGCAGAGAGAGAGGCAAGACACCTAACTGTAGACCTGTTCATTTCATTTTACTTTTTAAAAAGCCATGTGCATTCATGGCCTATTTATTTAAAAATTAAAATAGGAAAGGTGTGATGAGAGCATATGTGAGCAGCAAGTGGGTGGGGGTGGACATCAAGCCAGGCAGAGAGCAAAGAGCCAGGGAGCACAGAAGGCAGATGGAAGCAGAAAGAAAGAGCGTAAAATGTCAGGTAGGCCTCCAGGAGCCCAGCGAGCCACGGGGGCAACCGGCCAGGATGACGCTCGTGGGGACAGAGAAAGCTACCAGCGGCTGGATCAAAAAAAGCCCAGCAGAGCAGGGGTAGGGGGATAGGGACTGACTGTTAGCAAGGAGCCTGACCCTTAGCAGGCACACCTGGCTGGAAATACAGTATTTCTTCATGGCACAGGGTGCCCTGGGCATGTTAGGGGTGGAATGGATGGGGGCAGAGAGAGAGGCAAGACAACTTTCTATAGACCTGTTCATATAATTTTAATTTTTTTAAATATATTTTTTATTGATTTTTTAGAGAGAGGAAGGGAGAGAGTTAGAGAGCTAGAAACGTCAATGAGAGAGAAACATCGACCAGCTGCTTCTTGCACACCCCCTACTGAGGATGTGCCCGCAACCAAGGTACATGCCCTTGACCGGAATCGAACCTGGGACCTTTCAGTCCGCAGACTGACGCTCTACCACTGAGCCAAACCGGCTTTGGCTAATTTTAATTTTTTAAAAAACAAAATTAAGAGAGGGAGACAAAGGAGTGACTAGGTGGGCCCGAGATGGGCCCGTGCAGACAGCACCATCTGAGGAATGAGTGCTCCGGATTGTGCTTCAGACAAAGCCAACACTCATGGAAAAAAAGTGCTTCCTCTCCTCATAGTTCTTTGCAGAATCTCAGAATTGAAGGGCCAGGAGAAGAGGATGGTCTCCTCCCCCGACTTTTGTTAACAGAGTTATTACCTCAGAGCTGTGCACAGACTGTTTCCAAGGCTTTGGAAATATGTGAACTGCCCTCCTGAGACAATACTCAGCACCTTGTGGGCACCAAGCAATGCTTCTGGAGTAAAAGCTCTCAGCAACTCTGCTTAACCAGCCCACCCACTCCCCTGACGGCCCATTCCTGCATGTTGGAGCCTTGTTTCTCCTTTTACCCATGGACATGATAATAATATCTGTCTACAGCGTTGTTGAGAGGATTCAATGAACTAGTATTTAAACAAAGCATTTAGAACAGTGCCTGGCACATATTAGGCACCATAACTTTATGATTATTATTATTAACCTAGTCCACTGTTGGACTTTTTTCTACCACCTCTTGAGGGACATGCTTAGTACAAGTCAGATGTGTTTGTTTCCAAACATGTTAAATGCCAATTGTATGGTCACTTAATTGTACAATATAATTAAACATTATGTTACCCAATAAAATATGGATGGAGCAGAAGTTGTTCATTCTGTAAAGAAGTTATTCATTCTGAGTTGAATACTTTGAGGAGACTCAGTTAAAAAATGGTTACTGCCCAATCAGTGTGGTTCAGTGATTGAGCATTGACCTATGAACCAGACGGTCATAGTTCAATTCCCCATCAGGGCACATGCCAGGGTTGTGGGTTTGATCCCCAGTGGGGGTTGTGCAGGAGGCAGCCCATCAGTGATTCTCTCTCATCACTGATGTTCCTATCGCTCCCTTCCTCTTTGACAAAAAAAAAAAAAGTTACTAAAAAATTGTGGAAGTAAGATAATTGTAAAAGAATGGAAAAAGAAATCAAAGACATCTAGATGGCTTTTAGGCTCTGATCATTTTACAAGTGTCTTTGTTTTCTTTTCAGTGGAAGCAACAGACACTGCATGCCGTTTACTCAAAAGATCAGAGAGAACTCTGATCGGGAGGTTCCAATTCAAAAGAAAGGCCCTACCGGGAAAGACTGGTGATGATTGCACATTTCTACCTTTTAGTTAAAATGAAATGGCTAAGATATCTTTTTTAAAATAGAATGTTGCTTTAGCTGAAGTTGAACAATAAATTACTTGGTGCCTATGGTACCGGGTTATGTTTTTTAGTTTTTTTCATCACGATTATAATACAACCAAATAGGTGATCTTTCCAGCTTGGTGTCCAACATTTTTCTCCTCTAAAATCCTCAGTGGTTGCCCAAACATTGCAAGTGATTCCTTGTGGGGTGCACTGATGATGGTCATCCATTTCTCTGACATAGAGCTGAGCTGGATCTTCCAGAGCCAAGGCTGGTTCCTTTTGAAAACCTCAGATACACTGGCAGACGCCTGCTCTCATCTGGACATAGGAGAGCCTCCTGGGCTGTAACTGCAGAGCATGGGCAGCCAATGCTGTTAATCAGATCTCCCTCAGGATCAGGAAACAGCTCCAGCTTGAGGGGGCTTTCACAGGGGAACTTAGAGCCGCCAACTAGCTGCCCCCTCACTCCTTAGAGTAATTCTCATCTTTAATGCCATTCCCTCAGGACCTGCTCTAAATGCTGACCCCTGGTCATCTTCTCAGGCTGCCTTACTCCTCTCCTTTCCAGCATTCGCCACAATTTGTCATTTCAAATTTATTTGTGAATTTGCAGAAGATCTGTCTCCCCCATTAGACTTCTTAACTCTAGGAAGGCAGGGACTGATTGTATTTGGTCCGAGTTCAGCACTGTGTCTGCCATGTGGCTGCTGTGCTGGATGAGTGGATGAATGGATGGATGGATGGATGGATGGATGGATGGATGGATGGATGGATGGATGAGTGGATGGCTGAGTGAATGGAAGGACAGATGGATGGGTGAGTGGATTTGACACTACACAGGTCTGCAGTTGTTACCTGCCACCAAGTGTTACCGGCAGCCTTTCATGCATGGGTAGCACTGCACTTTTGAGCAGTTAGTTTCTGATTTTCCTGTACCAATGCTGTGGGAGAGCAGCTGTCATTATGTTTGCACTTCAAGAACAAATAGAAAGGAAGGTGAAGAGGCTTCCTTGGAACCTCTAGAAACATCTGGACTATTTCGTCCACTGGCTTGGCCCACTCTGAAAGTGCAACTATAACCACACTGATTTTGTCTTTTCTTAACACTGTGGTATTCTGTTTATTATGGAGTCCTGAAATTAATTTTTTTTGAAATTTAATTTTAATTGTAGAAAATATTGTAGTAAATGTTAGTTACCATGGTTATTGTTATGAGTGGAATTGTATCCCCTCACCACCCAGCATTCATATGCTGAAGTCTGAATCCCCAGGGCCTCATAATGTGGCCCTATTGGAAACAGGGTCATTGCAGATGTAGTGACTTGAGAGGAGGCCACACTAGGAGCCCTTAATCCAATGGGCCCTTAATCCAGTGTGCCTGGGGTCCTCATAACCAGAGGAACTTTGGGCAAAGACAGACACGCACACGGAGTGAAGACGAGTTACACTGCTACACGTCAAAGAACTGCCAAGGCTGGGAAAGAGGTCTGGATCAGACCCGTCTCTGGAGACTTAAGAGGGAGCATGGCTCTGCTGACACCGTGACCTTGGACTTAGACTGGGAGACAATACATTTCTGTGGTTGCAGCTACTAAGTTTGTGGGACTTTGTTCCAGCAGCCCCAGCAAATTAATACAATACTGAGGGTGGTTGGCTTTCCTCCCCACTTTCTCTCCTCACCCTGCTCCCAGCTCTAGATCAGAGAGAGATAGAAACATGAATTATGAGAGAGAATCATTGAGCCGCCCTGTCTGGGTTGGCTCAGTGGATAGAGCGTCGGCCTGTGGACTAAAAAGTCCTGGGTTCGATTCCGATCAAGGACATGTACCTTGGTTTCCAGCACATCCCCAGTGGGAGGTGTGCAGGAGGCAGCTGATCGATGTTTCTCTCCCATCGATGTTTCTAACTCTTTATCCCTCTCCCTTTTCTCTGTGAAAAATCAATAAAATATATATTTTTTAAAAAGAGAGAATCATTGATCGGCTGCCTCTTGCACAACCCCTACTGGGGTTCAAGCCCACAACCAGCCATGTGCCCAAACCAGAAATTAACCATGACCTCCTGGTTCATAGGTTGATACTCAACCACTGAGCCACACTGGCTGGGCTGGGCTGAGGGAGGGATTATTTTAAACTTCATATCCTGAAACACAAACCCTGAATTTCTGGAGCCCCCTTTACAGGGTACTCGAGGGATTTCCAAAGAGCCACTACCATCTGTTTCACCAAAGCAAACTTGCGGGCCTTCCTATTCTTGCACTCCAGAAAGAAGCCCACAGCCACCTGTTATACAGCAAAACTCACACCTGCCAACTGCCTTTGGGCGGGTCTAAATCCAGTCAGTGCACCTGCAGACTTCTGCTCCAGTTTTGGGCCTCAGTCTATGTACAATAGAGCTATCAAGTCATCACTGACCTATCTGTGCACGTTAAAAAATAACATTTCTTCAGCCTTTCATATAACTCCAGTCCTCTAATCCGGCCAGGACACTAAGAATTGTTCTATGAGTCCAGGGCCTAAAAGGAATCAGTTTGGCTTAAATACAAACAGAAATGGTGGGGGGAGGGGAGGAGAGGAGAGAGTATGTCCCTTTATTCCCCTGTCTCCTCCTGTTTGCTTTCCTTGCAGTAATAATTGGTTTTCAAGAAAATATGAGTTGTAAGAAACTGTGAGGAATCCTGAGTGAATGGAGGTGTTTGGAAAGGCAGCTTTGTGCTTGGTGTAGTCCAGCGTTTTTCAACCGCTGTTCCGCGGCACACTAGTGTGCCGCGAGATGTTGCCTGGTGTGCCGTAGGTGCAGACAAGACAAGAATTTTATAATTTTTCACTATTTTGTTTACTTAATATTTCATAATAAAGTAATTATAAAATACTTTCTTTGTGTTTATTTGATTCTTATTCAAGAGAATTACTTTATATATAGTCAATATAGGCACAGAGTTAAATTTTCTAACATTTTCTAATGGTGGTGTGCCTCGTGATTTTTTTCATGAAACAAGTGTGCCTTTGCCCAAAAAAGGTTGAAAAACACTGGTGTAGTCATTGACTATAGGAAGGAGAAATGACCCCCCCACCCCAGCCCAGGCAAGGTGTCCAACTGTCCTGATACATTTTAAAAATACTGTATGTTCCAAACTGGTAATTTTTGTTTCTGTTCTTTAGATTCATTCTTAATCATTTGGTTATATATATACACGAGAGGCCCAGTGCATGAATTCATGCACCAATGAGGTCCCTCAGCCTGGCCTGTGGGAATGGGATGAGGGAGGTTGGCCAGTTGGGAGGGACTGCGGGAGGACGCCAGGGCATGTGTAACCCATCTTGCTCAGTCCTGATCTGCCAGACCCAAGCAACAAGCTAACCCACCAATTAAAGCATCTGCCCCCTGGTGGTCAGTGCACATCACAGTGAGTGGTTGAGCAGCCTTAGCATATCATTAGCATACTATGCTGTGATTGGTTGAATGGCCAACTGGACAACAGGACACTTAGCATATTAGGCTTTTATTATATAGGATGATCAAACTATGATGAGATATACTAAGTTCCTAAAGAAGGTTGCCCCATGGTTCTGCCACTAACACCTGCTATTATACAGGGATAAAGAAGCAAATTCAAAAAAAATTATGAAATACAAGGCAAGGGACCCAATTCTCAGTTTCTATAACTCTTATGGCGAACAGTTCTATAAAGATGAAAAGTTACACCAATATCAATAGTTGCATACATTTCAAATTTAGATTATAAACATAAATATGAAGACTGTCTGCTTTTATGTCTTATACTAGGCCAACGTTACCAACCATTCTCAATAAGCAACATTAATATTTTGATTTATTTTTCAGAATCCTTCGTAGAAGATAATTTCAAAGAAAATGAATAATACAAAGTGCCATGAAAGAAAGAATTTACAATGCGACCTGGAGAGAGGTAGTTTCTCCTGCTTAGGAAAAAAGGTTGTGGGGGCAAGAGGAGAGTTTGTGGACATGAAAGAAAGAATTTACAATGCGACCTGGAGGAGGTAGTTTCTCCTACTTAGGAAAAAAGGTTGTGAGGCAAGAGGAGAGTTTGTGGACAGTAAAAAGGAGAAAGAAGAAAAGAAGTACAAAGGCTAGCCACAGAGCAGACTAGTCCATGCTTGGAAAGCTGAATCAGGAGGTGTGGAGAATAAACAAATGATGTTAGGATTGAAATCTAAGGCATGAAGATTCCTTAACCCTCATTCAGCGACATTTGAATCACAAGAAGGATCACACTTACCTAATGGTCTGATTGTGGTAACTTTTCAAATCCTGTCCAATGCTGGTGGTGACTACTATCTGTGGTGGGAGAGGTACACAAGAATCAGTTATGCTTCAACACCCCACATCATAAATATAGTCCTGGGTATAAATTACTCAAAATGGCCTGCATAGCCTTTTGCCTGATCAGTTTCTGCAAAAATAAAATTAACAGTTTACTAGCCCTGTGTATATTTTAAGACAAGAAATTTATTTGTTTTTTATATATATACACACATGCATACATATATATGTATACACACACACACACACATATGTATATTGATTTCAGAGAGGAAGAGAGAAGGAGAGAGAAATAGAAACATCAATGATGAGAGAGAATCATTATTTGACTGCCTTCTGCGCGTCCCCCATCGAGGATCAAGCCTGCCACCCAGGCATGTGCCCTTGACCGAAATCAAACCCGGAATCCCCTCAGTCCACAGGCTGACACTCTATCCACTGAGCTAAACCAGGTAGGGCAAGACTTAAGAAATTTAATTTCTCTAAATGACTTGATATAGTAAAAAGATCTGTAAAGCAGTTTTTCCTGGTGGGTTTCAGAGATTTTCAAACTACAAGCCAAAGAGATGGCCGATGTATGTTTTGCGTTCACATTGATGTTTCTCTCTCTTCTTCTCTCTAAAAATCAACTTTAAAAATCATAAAAAAGGAAAGAAGGAAGGAATGAAGACAAAAAAAATGCATAAACTACTACAAGGAGTTTTTGACATTTTTATCGAATTCCATGAACGCCTTGGGGGGCAGAGTGGGGGACGGGGGACAAAACTGGTGCCAACTAGCTTCAGGCACTGCTATTTCCCACCCTCTTTTCTCAAGTCATTTCCATGGTGACAATGTTTGTGTCCCGGATGTGACCAGCTGTCATTAACTGTCATGTATTCTTCTTGGTGTCTTGGATTCCAACACAAACCCCTGGAGTTAAGAAGCTCTTTTACTTTCCTAGCGCCAGCCCAGAGCCAATGGTTACCACACATGTGCTGGCCTAACCAGGCTCTCAGAGATGTGCCTACAACACTGTGTCTCTGAAAGACAAACAAGCCCATAAAAACCAGCCCCGTTCAGCCATCTACAGAACGAAGGAAATGACTCAAACCAGTTGTTTCTCTCAGCCAACCGTTCACTTTCATTCAATTTGTCCATTTAGTCAAAGTGATGAATATGGTCATCCCACCACAGAGATGGATTTTGTGTAGGAAAACAATTAAGTATTGTTTCAGGACCTACATTTTTTTAGGCAGAACTGATGGAATGGAAAGGAAACAGATAAAAAGTCTACTAGAGAAAAAAAAAAAAAATCTGTTCTCTTTCCACCCCATCTGGCCTGCCTAATTCTTCTCTCCTGCTTGATCCGAGCATGTGCTCTGCCATTGAATCCTTCTCTTTAATTAAAGAACTACTTTGATTTACTCTTCTGCTCTCAAAGCTTCCATGACACCCTGCTGCTTTGCAAGCAGAAACCCAAATTCCATGATAATCAAGATTCTCCACATGCTAGCCCTGAAGACAGTTTTTTCCTACTATTAGTGTCCTGTGGTCTACAAATTTCTACCCCGGTCATACTGGCTTATCCGCTCACCCCCAGCAATGTGCTATGATGCTCCCGCCTCTCTATACATCTCGTCCTGCCCATCCGTTGGAACCTTCTCTGTGAAAGCTTCCCTGAGCATCCCGGCATGAAGCACTGTCTCTCGTCTCGGAATCACTGTGAGTCATTTGGCAATTAAACTCACCTTATGACATCCCTTCACCCGATTAATGTTAATCCCCAAAATAGTCTGTAAGCTGCTTGAGCACAGTGTCTTGCATACAGCAGGTGCAAAATAAGATCTGGGATTTGCTCTGACATGATTTGATCCCTAAGTGACACATAGTCCTAAGCCGACCTCGTGAGGAGAAAAGCAGCAACCAAGCTACGCCATCAAAATCATCATGGAAATGAGAAGCTAAAAAACGGGCCACAGCGAGTCACCTAACATCGTTCAAGAAATAAACTAACATAAAAACAACCCCAGCCAACATCTCACAGACGCAACAAGGACTGGCCTGATTTCTTTTCTCCTCAGAAAAAGGGAATGAGATAAATCTGGCCACCGAGGGAGGCCTGCGTACCATCTAATAATACAAGAGGCAAACAAGACATCTCTTCCAGTTTTGTTGTCGGAAAATCACAAATCAATAAGGAAAGCCGATGAGAAAATAAAGCCACCAGAAGCAAAAGTAGCATACCGACATTGTGTAGATTGAAAAAGGGAATTGCATTCAATTATAACAGCGGATTTGCCATAATCCATAATATCTGCCTTATGAGAGTTTGAAACACTTATGAACATTTTTTTTTTATAGTACGAAGTAGATAAACACCCTTCATCCCACTAGGATTACCACTTAGGTTTGTTAATTATTATTTGTCTGTTTATGCCAAACATGAGCAATCATTTCAATTGCCAAAAACAGTCCATTTCTTGACTCCACTAACTAATAAATTTCCTGTTTTGTTTTGTTTTTTAAAAAGCTGCCAATGACACTATATAAACATGGCTGGTGCTGTTTTAACATTTATCTCCACAAAGCCTTTCCCGCCAGGGGAAAAGTGCTGGATTCCTCTGGTAATTGTGGCTATACAGCCGGCTATTTTATTTACTCACTCACAGTATGGTTGAAGGAAGCACTTTACAGAGCCAATTAAACGGGATGGGATTCTTTTGATTTACACTTCCATCCATAAAAGTTTGAAAAACTGTATCGTTGTAAGGCGTTGATCATTTGCCACAAATGTGCTATTAGAGATCGTCTTGCTTCCTGACTGTAAAGCCAGGCTTCAGATAAGTGATGATGCCAATAGGCGTCTCAGAGCAGCGCACATAGATACCTGGTCTCCATTGAACGAGATATCCAAGCGAAACCACTCCTTCAAGGGCAGGGTGAATTTCGTCTTGACAGCAAGGTCATCTCCTTGGACAAGGTGCATTTGAATATGCAAGAGGCCTAGAAGGAAAATGAAAACTCATGAAAATGACCAAAAAAACAACCACCAAAAACTCAGACGTGAATGAAGTGGCTACACCTTTTCAACAATTAACCTAAGAAGCTACCAGACTAGTCACGTTCCTTCTCCCTTTAAACAAAAACAAAACCAGAAAGAAAAGAAAAAATTACATGCGTGCATTCCTTTGTAAAGAGACAGCTATTTTAAGCTTCCAGAAGAAAAAAAAAAAGTTTAATTTGAAGCCTGCATTTAAAAACCATCACTCGCACTAAATTGCCACGTTGACAGCATCTTCCTTATTCTAGACAGACGTAGACACCGATAGACAGAGCATGAGAAAATGACAATATCGTTTTCAGGTTCCGTTTCATACTTACCCTCTTCGGTAAGAAACACAGAAGGCGTGCCGTACATCTCGTTGGAATCAACAAAGTACAGAATCCCGCAGAGACTGGCCTTGCAATAATGGAGTAAATAAAGCCACAAGGAAACAGTAAACCTGTGAGAGTGAGGGGGAGGAAATTATGCAGATTGGTATCATCCACACACAGGTAATTATAGTTAACAATGACCAAGTAAATTGCTTTCTTTTTAATGAAGGGATAGATCTGCCTTGTGTTCATCGGGGAGATCAGCTTTGCGAAGCTTGGTTTTTGAGACAAAGGAGGCCTAGGTATAACAACTATAAAAGACAGGAGTTAAGCAGCATGGTACTCAACTGGCAGACATTCTTCCTGCACCTGAACCTCTGTTTCTGTGCCTTAAGAGAACCTCACAGGCCTGCCATTTGAATTCTTTTTTAAAAAAATATATTTTTTATTGATTTTTTAGAGAGGAAGGGAGAAGGATAGAGAGCTAGAAACATCGATGAGAGAGAGTCATTGATCAGCTGCCTCTTGCACACCCTCTACTGGGGATGTGCCCGCAACCAATGTATATGCCCTTGACCGGAATCGAACCTGGGACCTTTCAGTCTGCAGACCAAAGCTCTATCCACTGACCCAAACCGGTTTCGGCTGAATTCTTGATTAAGTCTTCTAAAGCCAGACACAGAATGAGAATCTGGATTTTAATGAGAGGTGATTTGATAAGAAACTATTCTAATTTTGATGATTAAAAGAAAAACATAATTAGGGCTTCCTGAGCAATTTTGTCTCTTTCCAAGATAAAAGCGTCAGGTAGAAAAAAGCATCGTAATCTGCAAATGGCATCACTAATGCTAATTGGGACATACATACTATTTTAAGGCATACATTAGGTTGAGTGTCATAGTTCTGGCTGACCGATATGGGACAATTAATCTAATTATTTCATGTCTGAATTGGGGCTGCTTTAGTTGAAAAAAAAAATATTGTACATCTGCGATTTGTGGCGTGAGGATAAAAGGACAGTCATCAACTTAACTAGGGTAGATTTTAGCCAAGATACAGGACTCATCAATCACTCAGCAAATATTTGCTGGACACTAGCTTGGTGTCACACACCAAGTGAGCGGCCAGCAGCTCAGAGATGAGGCGCGGGGAGTAACTGCATTTTGCACATGAAACAGGAATCAAGGTCAAAACAAAGGCACGGAGTTCTCTCCATCCTCCCAGGATTCACAGTTTGGAGGGAAAGTGGCAGTGGCCCCGGGCTCTTTGGGGACATAGCCAACAAGTCCTTTAGCTTATTCTGGGCTCTGTAATCTGGCCTCCATATCAGTGGTAAGATATGCAGACAGATGGTGCCACACAGCTCCCTCCTGACCCACCCAGCTGAGCAAGCTCATGAAGATAAGTTATTACAAGGAAGCTTAGCAAGAACATACGCTCGGTAAAGTGACTCAAGATCTTTCTACAGCCAGCAGCCGGGGAAGAATTAAATCACTCTGCTAAATCCATCCAGTCTGAGGTGAACCAGGAACCATTTTCAGCATCTTTAATTCAGCAGAAGGGAAAAATATATATCTGGGATTTTGCTGAAATCAACGGAGATCAGAAGTGATGTGATTTCCAGCAGCTCATCCAATCTTCTCCCGAGACAGGGAAGGCAGGACAAAGGCGGCAATCTGTGCTGGCTGTGGCTGGCTGCCCCCGAAACCCTGCAAACGATTCAGGCTCCCGCACCTTGCCCCCCACTTGTGTCTTTCCTGGGACCGTGACATGGGAAGTCTAAGGCAAATTGAGGGTTGGTAAGTGCAAGCATAACTCAAGAATACGTTGAAGTTTTCCGGTCCACAAATTCTGCCTAAGCCATGTAGACCTCAACATTTTTTCAAAGCATGGGACAATAGGTTTTTCTTGTCTTCTTAAGGGATTCCACTAGCCTGCTCTGGTCCTAGGTAAGAAGAGCATGGCCAGCCCTAAGTGGTGTGCTCAGTTGTTAGAGCATTGGCCCACACACTAAAGGGTCACAGGTTTGATTCCAGGTGCTTGGGTTGCAGTTTCAGGGCTCAGGTGGGAGGCAACCAATTGATGTCTCTCTCGCATCGATGTTTCTCTCTCTCCCTCCCTTCCATTTTCTTAAAAAAAAAAAAATCAATGGAACTCAACCAGTGACTCAGAGATTGAGTGTGGACTTATGAACCAGGAGGTCAGTGTGGCTCAGAGACTGAGTGTGGACCTACGAACCAGGAGGTCACAGTTCAATTCCCAGTCAGGACCCATGCCTGGGTTGCAGCTCCACCCCCAGTGGGGAGCGTGCAGGAGGCAGCTGATTAATGAGTCTCTCTCATCATTGATGTTTCTTTCTCTTTCTCTCTCTCCCTCTTCCTTCTTCTCTGAAATCAATAAAAATATACTTTAAAAAATCAATGGAAAAAATATCCTTCGGTGAGAATTAACAACAACAAAAAAAGCATGGTCCCCCAGCCCCCACCCTCTGCCCGTTCTTACACTGGGTAATCTATCCGCTGGCGCCGGGTGGCCTCCAGCTCACGGTTCTGAAATCTTGGCAACTTCTTCACGATGCCTGTGTTCTCTCCACTGGAGGCATAGAGAAAGCCCAGGAGGGTGACCACATCTGCAAAAGACAAGACGCTGCCTTTCAATTATCTCCAGAAAAGCACTGCTTCCCAAATCACCTTCTTCCTGGGCCCCTCTGCCTAGCTCCAGTCGAGCACCGAAATGAAATTGTCTGGAAATCTTAGCAAACATTTCTCGAACATAGACTATACACCAGGCACACCTGCTCAGCACGTTACAGAGGTATCCCAGTTAGTTTTCACAGCAACCCCAAAAATTAGACTGTATTACTTTCCCATTCTACAGAGAAGTCCAAGGCAAAGAGATAAAATTACTTGCCTAAGAGAGAGATACCTCTGGATAATTAATACTTGGACATCATAGGAGTAAAGTTTTCATAATCTCAGACTTCTGTGTACATATCTAATAGAATTACTAGTGAGAAAACCAAATTTCCCCAGCTATTAAATGGTGGATCCAAATTTCACATTGCAAGCTCAGCTCCTAGGTGCTTAACCATTTTACATGCTGTCCTTCTAATGCTAAGAAAAGCATTTTGAATTCGTCTCATAATAGTAAACTAAAACATCAGCAGCATACACTACGGTCCACAAAGCTATGAAATAATAATAACTTAATGTACAAAATATATACATTCATTTAATCCTCATTATTGTCCCCAGTTTATAGGTGAAGAAATGGAAGATCAGCTGCCAAAATAATGACTTTTATTTAACACTTAGACTATGTCCAGGCAGTATGCAAAGCACATTTCAGGGAAATAAAAAATCTCATTTAATTTCACAACCGTCTATGAAATGAGGTCTATTATTATTCCCATTTAATAGATGCCGACTCTTAGAGAAGGTTATATAATAAGAGGTGGAGCTGGGATTCAAACTCAAGCAGTTTGGGTTCAGAATCCATGCTCTTAAAATTGCAGTTATGGTTTTTGCCTTCTGTGCAGACTTTCCTAATGTACTCAACACAATACCCTATGCAAATATTACTACCCATGCCCCTCAAAACCAAATAGAGAGCCCGCAACTTCATTTTGCTAATGTGGGAGAACTCTGTGGCTCTAGAAAAGAGGGTGTCCATAGCAAATCTTAAAGGGAGAACTGAACTACCTCATCTGTATTTAATACCTATTGCTTTAAACAAGGCTAATGCCAATTCCTTATTTCCCATACCTCTCTCCCCGGAAAGAAGAATGAATTCACTAAACTCAACCTAGTAATAAAGATCACTTTTCTCTTGCTTTAAAGCACTCCTCGGTTTAAATGCCCATGATTAAATGGTGGAAATAGTCTATTTCCCTGGGCTTCTTGGAGAGGGAAAGTTTGATTTCTGTACAAGTTACCCAATGCCAAAATAGCACAAATCATGGGTCTCTCAGTCTGGAATGATGAACGCCCCAGCTCTCATTTCTCTATGGGGAAAAAAAAGCGTTGAGATATATATAAAGAGGTACCTCTGGATCATTAATACTTGGACATCATAGGAGTAAAGTTTTCATAATATCAGACTTCTGATAGAATTACTAGTAAGTAAGCAAATTTCCCCGGTGCCCACAGGCCCACCTGTTTCATTTTGTACAGATGCATTTGGAAACCCCAAAGTGTGGCATTATCACTTCCAACAGAAACACTCCAAACTTTTTTTCTTTACAATTTGGGCTCATGTTGGGCACATTGGACTTGCCAGTAGGTAATGGGGATGGGGAGGGGGGCATTAGAAATAAAAATACTGCAAATATGTTGTCTTTGGAATCTGGGAGGAAAAAAAAATCACCAAGAGGCTGATATCAGCCCAACTCTGGTTTGGCTTCCACAGTGTTGCTTGAAACAGAAGACACCAGATGGCCATATCAGACCCCCCCTCCCCCAGGCCCTCTGCTAGCGATCGCTGCGGAGTTATCCAGTGGGTATTAGCAGCATTATCAGAATGAGCAGGATTTGATTCTGCCCGACCTGACTCCAGAAAAGGGCGGTGTTATAAAGGAGGTCTCCGAAGGGAAAGGAATGAAAAGTGAATGAATGTTGACGAGCCTGCCCTTAGCTCAGGATCAAAGTAAAGCAGGTTGAGCAGGGGAGCTTGCAGCGAAGACACAGTGAAGGGAAAACCTAAGACCCAAAGATCTAAAATCGTTTTACAAGAACACATACCTTCTGTAGCCAACAAGGCCAAAGTAACGGTGGTTTGCTTATAAAATCTGTAGCTCTAATAACAGTTCTATGATGTGGAGTTCTATTGCAACTTCCGTGCAGTAGTATATTGTTTTCACATTTAATTAGAAATAATGAATGAGAATGAAGTGTTGTGGCAGGAAAGGACTTCCAAATTCACCAAGCCTAGGAGGACACACAGGCTTCTTTCCTAGTTGTTGCCTGTGGCTGCTAGGAGTGCTGCAACTGGTTAGTGGTGGCTCTCCTAGGCACGAGAATGGGGACTAACAACCAGTGTCATCACCAGGAAAGAATTCGCAGTTGGGAAAACTGAGCTCCAAAGAGGTGAAGTGGCTTGTCCAACTTCCTCTAGAGTAAGGGTGTCGAACTCAATCAGAGAAGGGGCCAAAATCTAAAATCCAGCCTAAATCGCGGGTCGAATGGTTTACTGAACAGTCATAAACTGACAATGTAATAAACTGACAGCGGAGTGCAGTGATGACGGCGCGGTGCGGGCCACATTGCAAGGCCTGTCGGGCTGGATTTGGCCCGCGGGCCTTGTGTTTGACACATGTGCTCTAGAGTGTAAGCTCCAAGAGGGCAGGGATGTTACGTCACTCATTGTTCTGTACTCAAAGCCCAGAACTGTGCCCGACACTTGACAGAAGCTCCAGAAGTATTCAGTGAGTGAGCGAATGAATAAACAATGAAAAATAGAAATAACAAAAGACTATCGCTGTGGTCAAGTCACGATTTGAATCTCTCTTTGGCCAACACTTTCCTCAATTCTAGAATGTGGCCCATGCTGCCTAAGCCAAATAATAGTCTCTCTTCTTTCAAGTCCCTCCCCCAGATCCATTCCTTTGGTTTTTCTAGAATGAGAAAGCTGATAGGAAAAGGCCATTATTGCAACATAAACATAAAATGCCAGGAAAAAAAGTTCAGGTTTGGAACTCACCTCCTTGACTGTTTTATTTCTCTTAAATGTTTTTATTGATTTCAGAGAGGAAGGGAGAGGGAGAGAGAGAGAGAAACATCGATGATGAGAGAGAATCATTTATCAGCTATGTCCCCTACTGGAGATTGAGCCCGCAAGCTAGGCAATGGTTGTTATCCCTCATTCTGGGCAAGAATCAAACTGTGACCTTCTTCTTTATAGGTTGATGTTCACACCTGCCTGGCTGTTTTGTTTTATTTCCTCTAATTTTAGAGCAAGAAGAGGCATTAGATATCCTGTGGTGCAAACTCCTTCATTTGAAGACAAGGAAAGTGTGAGGTCTTGCTGAAGATTGTATAGCAAATAAGGGACCCAGGTATGACACAAACCTGGTCTCCAACTACAGACTAATGGGCTCCTGCTTAAAGCACATCACATGTCACAAGGCCTCCCCGAGAACGAGGACTGATGTCCAGCTGGCATGCCCCTGTGAGGCCACACTGGTTGTTAAATACAGATGTATGTCCAAGGCCACACCACCACCCACCCACCCGGGCCTCTCCTTCAGGGTAGAGCCGGGCTCAGCAGGGCTCCAGCACCATGCTATTTCAGCACTAGGGCTAGCGCCTGGGGACTGACTGAGCCCCACCCCCCACCTCTTCCCAGTTATTAAGCATTTTGCATATCACCCTTGGGTGGGGTGGCTGGGACGACTAGTAGCCCATTGCCTGGTTCAGCTGAGTGATCAGAGCCCTGTCAAAGGCACCTGCTCCGGGGAAGATCCGTTTCCACGAAATAAAGCCCCACTCTGGGTGTGCATCAAACATGTCACAATAATGCGGCTGAGGTCCTTTGTGGAGAAGTTAAGAAATAGTCTTGTTGCAGGGAATAACTATGACTATAAATCTGTAAACAGAACCTAGAGGACAACAAGCTAAGATTTTTTAACCTGGAGAAGGAAAGCTAGAGTGCAGGCAACTCAATAATGCTTTCCAAGCACAGGGCATTCAAAAGACAGCGGTGAGGGGGGAGAGGGTTATTTTCCTTAAAGCCAAAGACGGAGAACAAACACCCTGCTCTCCACCAAGTCCAATTTAGCTCAGAACGTTCCCCAAAAGATGCTAGGCAGGGAAGTGAGTGACTAAGGATGTCTGTGAAATGTCCAATACAAGGAGCCTTAATAGATTCCACTCCCAGTCACTTTTCCTCCAAACATCCTTGTACGTGTAGAAAACATACACGTACAAGGATGTTTGGCAAAACCTTGCTGGTAATGGTAAAAAGAGTATAAATGACCTGCATGACCATCAGCGAGAGACAAGTGAAATTAAGGACCTTCGGGACGATGCAATGCTAAGCAGTTATTGAAAAGAACGGGTGTGTGCAGCACGTGCTGGCACAGAGAGACCGCGGCTGCACTGTGAGGGAGTGCGGGGCAGCGTGTATGGGGTCCTCCCTCCGGTGGACACAGAGAAGGGGCCATCCACGTAATGTTCCCAGGCGCAGGGAACGTTTCTGGGAGGAGACACAAGAAATGAGTGCTGCTGAGTTGGCCTCTAGGAACGGGACAAGGCTCTTCCCCCAAACCCTTTTACACCATCTGAACTGTTTTATTTTATTTTTTTTAATTGATTTCAGAGAGGAAATGAACAAGAGAGAGATAGAAACATCAATGATGAGAGAGAATCATTGATGGGCTGCCTCCTGCACACCCCCTACTTGGGATCGGGCCACAATCCAGGCACGTGCCCTGACCAGGAATCAAACCGCGACCCTTTGGTTCATAGGTCGACTCTCAACCACCGAGCCAAGCGGATGGGCCATCTGAACTTTGTAAACCGGGTGCCTGTGTCTCTGTTTTGGCTAAGAGGACAATGTACTCTGAGCATTTTCTGTTCAGCAGGGAGAAGGGACTGGCCACATTCAGAGGCCTCCCTGCCCTTGGGCCTCCATGGATGTTCAGTCCACTCCAGAAGGACTAAGTCCAGCGGGGGAGGAAAGCAGGATGATACACATCGGTGAAAATTCAGCTTAAGACAAAGGCCATTCCTTCTGATTTGGGACCTGGGCCGGGACTGCATGAGCATACTTCAGGGAAAGACGGAAACAGCAAAGCGGGAGCATCAGGAAGTCGGCTCCAGTTAAACACGCTCCTGAGCCTGGGCTTCCCCTCCGTACAGAGAAGACGAGAATCATACTCTTTCCCACTGGAATATTATGAGGATTAAATGAGGCAATGTGCATGGAGAAGGTGTTTTGAGAATCATAAAGGGCAATGCAGATACAAGGCATTAATTAGTGTTCTTACGGGGACATTCAGACTACTGTGATTAACTAGGAGAGGGGGGGGAGACAAAGGAACCGAGTCTCTTTTCTTCTTCTTCTTCTAAAAGTGCCAAATACACAGTTCTTGTAATTACAGACAGTATCATCATATCATTGACTTGAGTAATCCTGCTGCATAAACTGATATTTCATAGAGACAGGCGAAGTCTGGCTCCAATATTTGACTTAATCTTCTATTGGCTTGTTATAATGGAATTCTGCTCTAAGAAACCATTCTTCCAATCCAGCAGATCTGAAGATGAGAATGCATTTTAAGTGAAAGGGAAGAAACGTGGGAAAGAAGAAAAGTGCCATACTCCCCGGTTTTTTGAACTAAGAGAGAAAAAATCAGAAAAATGTTCTTACAGGGAAACATGAGGTAGAATTTTCTTTCTTTCTTTCTTTTTTTAATCTTCACCCGAGGATATCCCCTCCGCCCCCTGGTTTTTAGAGAGAGTGGAAGGGAGAAGGAGAGACAGAGAGAAACATCAATGTGTCATAGATTGATTGCTTCCCTCATGCCCCCAACCAGGGCCGGGAGCCTGCAACCGAGGTACATTGCCTTGACCAGAATCAAACCTGAGACCCTTCATTCCATGGGCTGAAGCCAAACCAGCCAAGGCAGTGCAGAATGTTTAGCACATCCTGGCATGGCTCCAACCTGCCTTTCCAGTCTTATTTCCTGAACTGCTTGTCTCCACAAACAAGTGTTGCTCCTCCACATTTCCACCCTGTGGTGGACTTTGGTGCTCCATCCACATGGCACCCAGTCTCTCACTGGGCAGAGACTCCTCTCAGAATCACAGAAATGAAGGTAGCCACACCCAACCACTCTGGGTCAACATGCAAGATGAAACCTATTTGCTATCCCTCAGATCAAGGGAGGCAGACTCGCCGACACCCCCCACCCCCCCAGCAGCCTGCACTCCCTGCTCTGTGCCTGTCCCTTCTGCCTGGATGCCCTTCCCTCCATTCCTTCTCTGACTATGAAAACTCAACTCATCCTTCCAGTCTCTGTTCAAATGTCACCTCCTCTGTGAAGCAGGCTAGCAAAGCACAGATTGAGTAAAGAAATTGGCACAGCCCTAACCGGTTTGGCTCAGTGGATAGAGTGTCAGCCTGCAGACTGGAGGGTCCCGGGTTCGATTCTGGTCAGGGGCATGTGCCTTGGTTGTGGGTACATCCCCAGTGGGGGGTATGCAGGAGACAGCTAATCGGTATTTCTCTCTCATTGATGTTTCTGACTTTCTATCCCTCTCCCTTCATCTCTGTAAAAAATCAATAAAATATATTAAAAAAAAAAAAAAAGAAATTGGCACATAATAGGTACCCAATCAACCTTTGTTTAATTAAATTGAACATGACACACATCATATAGGGTGGTGGAATAACAGAGGGCTAGGGAAGGCCAAAGAGTGGAGAGTTAATTTCTGATTGTGGGGATCCAAAAGAAAAAAAGATAAAGGAAAGAAAAATGCTTTGAGTTGGGGTGAGGGAAGGGTTGAATTCTGAGTTGCCCACTGAAATGTGAGCATCATTTTGCCAGAAAGACAGGGCAGGTGGCAACGGTGAGAGGATGTTGGTGGGGAGTGGGAGTCAGGGATGGCAGCCATCCAGGTAAAAGAACCTGCTTTAGCCAAGACATACGGGTGCAGAATCAATCTAATCAGACTCAAACTACACGGGCAGGCGCACAGGGTGAAGGCGAGCTCACGTGTGGTTGCAAGGGAGGATCGCTGACCTGAAGGCTGCAGCATTAACCAGCACAGCCCACAGGAACCACGGGCCCCACCTGGGAAACTGCAGTGTGAGTGTGTGCAAGAAGCCCCAGGGAAGGCACACAGCCCCCGCCTACCCCCACACGCTCCTTAATGCAACAGCCCGCAGAGTGAGGATGCTGTCACAGCGTGACGGTCACACACAAGCATCAGAGAGAACAAGGTCCTTGCCCCTTGGCGAAGAGCATTCATTACTCAGTCTCATCACTCAAGCGACAAATATCAGTCACCGCACACCACCTGACACACACAGGCACTGTGTCCCTGGAACAAAACAGTCCAGGACCCTGGCCTGGTGGAGCTTGTGTTTCTGGGATGAAGACACGCCACCAACAAAAAGCAATAAAAGATAGTTAGTGACGACGCCCCGTGGCAATAAGGCTATGGAGGAAAAAGAAAGGCGGTAACAATGGGGTGGGGTAGTAGGCATGGGGCTGCTGTCTGAGATAAGGTGGGCAGGGAAGTCGTGTCTGATGAGATGCCATCTGTGCAGGGGTAGGATGCAGTAAGAGAGGTCGGGGAGGAGTACCTTAGGAGGAGGGAGCAGTAACACAAATGCCCCTATGAGGGAAAGAACTCAGTAGGGCTTGTGGAGAAGCAAACAGGCTCCCGTGGCTAGAACAGGTGGGCACGGGAAGCACGGAGGGAGAGGGGGCGGGAAGGGGACACGAACAGATTCCACGGGCCACGGTAGGCAACACAGGCTGACCTTTAGAGACTGGCATAGGAGCAACTGCCCGCGGGAGGTGATGGGACCTGCTGGCACTGCTGCTAGGTGGGGGAGGAGGCAGAGCTGAGAGGCCACCTGCAGGCTGTGGCCACCATCCAGACAGAGCCGGGATGCTTTAGACCACGACAGCGATGCAGGTGGTGCGAGGGAACTGAATAGGCAATGAGATATGAAGACAGAGGGAACAGGACTAGCTGGCCTCCCACAACAGGGCATGGTAGGAAGAGAAGTCTGATGGGCCTATAGCAACCCCCCAGGGGGGTGGATTTCTCTCTCTGGGGGAGTTCACGCATGAATCAGGCACACGTGTGATGGGAGAGGGACCACAGCTAAGGCCTGGTCCCCTCACCACCACCCAAGGAATGGACAGTAGTATGTAGGGCCACAGGTGTGCTGTACCTGGCTACCTCCGGCCCATGCGCCTGAAACAGAGCATGAACAGGTGCACCAGCATGGAGGTGGCCGAGCCTGGCCACACAGGTGTCCCGAGCGGCTGCCCACTCTGACCCAGGGTACGTTTACACAGCAGGGCCGGACAAAATTCTGCTGCATCTCTACTGAAAATCAGACCCCCGGCCTGGCCTGGGACGGTCCTGGCACCGGAGATCAGCTGTAGTGGTGAGTGTGTGGGCACGGCCTCGCCTCGGCCATGTGCATTGTCACTCCAGCCTTACGCACGGCACCACTGCGCATGGGGACTGGGGTCACTCCCCTTATAGAGGAAAAGAAAGCAGAAAGGAGGTACTTCAGTCCAGAGGCAGCACCCTTGTAGGGTACCAGGCATTTGACTCAGAAACTGTTCCCCACACCCGCCACCAGTGCGGGCTACAGACAGGGACACGACATGAAAGGTGCTGAGCGGCTCCCTAATGCCATCTTGTTCTGATGTGACTTGCGTTCGCCAAGTGTCCCTGCAAAGAACAAGCCAGAGGCCTGGCCCCTGCCCACCCCAACCCCCCCCCCACCACCACCACCACCCCTGTCCCGTACAGCCGAGGCCGAGAACAGAGGTACCTTCCACAGGGCTGCTCTTTTGATTGTATTTTAAAGGTAAGGAGAACAAATCGCAGCCATGCAAGCAGAGCTGGTTTTGAGGGTGCACGAGCTCCCGCATTTTCAGTGACTCTGTGTTATGCTTGCATTAGATCGGTTCTCGCCCCACAAGTCATGGTGCAGAGAAGGTGGGGGAGAAAAACCTGAGCCCAGTGAATGTGGGAAGGGGCCCAAAAAAGACTTTTTTTTTTAAGGCTGTGAGCAGGTGCCCCAAGAACTCAGCCAGGCCGTAAATG
This sequence comes from Pipistrellus hanaki, assembly GCF_964339955.1. Taxonomy (NCBI): domain Eukaryota; kingdom Metazoa; phylum Chordata; class Mammalia; order Chiroptera; family Vespertilionidae; genus Pipistrellus; species Pipistrellus hanaki. The sequence continues at coordinate 196,968,036 of NC_140503.1, read as the reverse complement.
ACTTCAGGTGAAAACTTCCAGCTTGCAATCCAGTCATTCTTTAATGAGAAATATGTGATCGGGCCAAACACGAAATGGGATCATTAAATCTTGACAACATGGAAAGCAAAGCAAAACTGTGGCTGTGCGTGCCCCCTGCCTCCTTCTCCTTAACAAACCGGGTCCCCCTGCAGAAGGCCATTCCGACGGACGCTGGCACGGGCTTCTGACTGGGAGAGGGATGTGCACTGATCATTAACATGCATTCCATTCACTGATTTCAGTGTTTAATTACCCACCCTCCCACCCGATGCTCACACAAGCGGGATAGGGATTTGCCTTCTGCTTCCAGGTATCTCATACTTAGAGCACCATACAGACACGGGCTAAGCCAGACACAGAACACGGAGATTAAAAACAAAACAAAACATAGGATAAAATTATACTGAACTCCGCACACACACAAACATACACAAAGGAAGAGGTGGAGTCTGGCCCAGCCGACATGACTCAGTGGTTGAGCATTGACCTATGAACCAGGAAGGAGGTCACAGTTTGATTCCTGGTCAGGACACAATCCCAGGTTTTGGTTTGATCCCCAGTGGGGGGCATGCAGGAGGCAGCCAATCAATGATTCTCTCTCACCATTGATGTTTCTATCTCTCTCTCTCTCCCTCTCCCGTCCTCTCTGAAACCAATCAATCAAAGTGGTGAAGTCTGAATAAAGGCCAGTAGTCGAGTTAAGAGTTTTAGCTCCATGTCTGTTTCCCCTTCCCTGGTTTCCATACTGTGTTCTCATTATGGATGACGTCACCATGAGGGACAGCTGGAGGGGGCAGGGGAGGGATACATAGAACTTACCATTTTAGCAACTTCCTATGAACCTGTAATTATCTCAAAATAGTTTTTTTTTTTTTTTTAATGCCAAATGTGTTGGCTCTATGGAAAGTGGCCTCTGACAGGCTATAATATATAGTTGCACAGGCCTTGAAGTTTCCCTTGCATTCAGGGCTGTGTGAGGGTGGCCCCAGGAAATGCTATTATCCCCATGTCCTCAAGTCATCTTTCCCTGCACCAGGCCTCTAGACCTGTGGTTGGCAAACTGTGGCTCTCAAACCACATGCGGCTCTTTGGCCCCTTGAGTGTGGCTCTTCCACAAAATACCATGGCCTGGGCGAGTGGCGTTAGGAGAAGTTTAAGTTTAAAAAAATGTGGCTCTCAAAAGAAATTTCAATCGCTGTACTGTTGATATTTGGCTCTGTGGACTCATGAGTTTGCCGACCACTGGGCTCGATGATCAGGAGGTGTCAGCCCCTTCCTGTGGAAGCGTCTGCTGTCACAGGCCCATGGATTTCCTCCACCCATCAACCCTGCCTCTATCCGGCCATAGTAACCCCTGGTCCAGAGGTTCTCACGCCTCAGGGTCCCATCAGAACAGTCATGAGAATGTGTAAATGCTGATTCCAAGGCCCTGCTCCCACAGATCCTGACCAAGCTGGTATGGATGGGTGCTGGGAATTTGCATTTGCAGCTAGAGTCCTGGCTGGTTTATTCTGTTGCAGTGCGTCCTAGGGCCACACTTTGGTAAACGCTACTAGATCCAGGTGGTTCCTGGGAGCATGCCCAGGGTGGCTCCCCATTGCAGGGCATGGAGAAGAGCTGTCACCAACAGAGAGATAGTCAGATCCCTTGTTCTAACTGTGTGTAGTCAGAGCGGTCCAACCCCAGTGCTTAAGGGAGACTGCAGAAGGGCACAGGAGCCTCCCGTACGGGTCCTTCAGAGGCTGTGCCCATATAGCATTTAGGATAAAACGCTGAGTTTGGACTCTGTCAGCCGTCATCATGGCTACTTTTCACTGAATGCTCGTTATGTGCTAAGCAAATTACAACGCATTTACTTCTCATCACATTGCTCTGAGAAAATTATTATTTCATATTCCCACTTTACAGAGAGGAAAACCGAAGCTCTAAGAGTTCTGAAATTCTACAGGCAGAAGGAAAGTGGAAGAGCCAGGAGCAGAAGCCAGGTCTGCTTGGCCGGGAAGCAATACACTGAAGCTCCCTGATGCTGGAGGGGAGACAGGAGGAAGATCTTTCCAATGCTTGTTTTAGTGGCATTAATGCTCCTTTCCAACTTAGAGCAGATCCACACCTCTCAAGGTCCCCCTTCCATGGCCCCTCTGTCCCTCTCTCTTTTCCACCTTCAGTCCTATTCTATCCAACTGCTTCTCCTTTCCTCACCTTTTCACTTTCCCCCTTCCATCCCCAAAGTCTAAGATTACAGGCTCCGTTTCCCTCGGGCTCCCCCAACTGCTAATATACGAGTTCTCCCCTGGCCCTCTTAGGGTACAGGCTGTCTGAAGGAATGAATCAGGTTCCTGGCAAGACAAGTGACCTACCATTTTCAAGAGGACACTGGGGAATCCTGTTTGCCCGAAGGTTCCAAATATAATCCATGTTCCACTCAAGGCACACCTGATGGTCTTTGAAAGGGCGTTCGAAAGGCGGGACCGTCTTCAGCAGGGTGTAATTCTTCGCGACGGCGTGCAGCAAGTTTCCGTCCCATTTCACACCCACGTCTCCACCGCTGTACTGGTGAGTAATCCAGGCGCGGAGAATCACCACCGACACGGAGATGGAGTGTCGGATGAAATAATCGTCTCTGTAAACCATGATGCTCGGGAATTTCACCTGCACGAGGTGTGTCCTGCTGGTGTGAAGGTGCTTCTCGTTCTTCCACCGCTTCTTGTACACGGGAATGCTGCTCCTGAACTCGGAGGAGACCACCGCCTCCAAGCTGACAACGCAAGGCTGAGAGCACAGGTACTCCACCGAGACTTCGGAAACGTTGCGGACATTTCCTTCCGCGACAGAGAAATAAATGAAGTCTTTGTGAGCCAGGCTCTGCTCGGCGCTGGACGCCACGGACGTTGTCAGGGAGGTCTGCCGGCCCCAAGATGGCACAAAATTCTGAAAAGAAAAATAATGCAGAGGAAGTTTAAAAATGATCGCATGAACAGGTAAGTGAATCATGATTTTCCCGGGATTAAAAAAAAAAAAAAAAATCCATGTCCATAAAGCAGCGAATGAGGAAGATAAAAGATGTGGAAATCACTACTGAGCAACTAGAGGAAAACCAACACATGCACACACACATACACACACACTCACATACACACAAAGATTAGGCCACATGGACTCTCTCCCCAGACTCAGTAGCATCTGCTGATCAGAACGTGCCTTTCAAACCGTGTGGCAGTCATTCCAGAGCTGGTTTCCAAAAGGAGGAGCCAGTGCATAACACACCCAGGCACAATGCATCTGCCTCTGAGTGGAAAAGAGAACAATCGGGCTTCAGACATTTCCAAACCATTGTCCTGACTGCAAATGTGGGAGAGCCGCGGCCAAACCCGAGGGCTGGAGAAGCGCTCAGAATGCACCCGGGAGGGAACATGGCAGGGACTCCAACCCGGCCTCATCTTCTCCGTGAGCTCCGAGCCAGGACAAGCACGCATGATGGATGGACCAGCAGGAGGTTTCTGCTGCTCGAAAGCACACCCGAGCAGGCAGGGACCACAGACGGTGTTGTCTGATTCTTTCACCGCGGCTGGTGCAACATGTGCCAAGGAAGGTTTGGTGTGCCTGGTTATTTATCTAGTTCTCTGAATGACCAAGCCCTCTCTCCACGCGGACATTCGTTCCAGCAGAAACCTGGAAAAAGTTTGGTCATGAAGTCAAGGCAATGTTTTGGGTGTGATGGATAGGTGCTAAGAGAGATCTCCTACATCTGACTTTGTGATTCAGGCATCCCAAACACAGTCGCAAAAAGGTTACTTGGGACCACGGCACACCCATTAGTATGGCTACTATAACACACACACACACACACACACACACACACACACACACACACAATAGCCCTAGCTGATTTGGCTCAGTAGGGTCCCGGGTTCCATTCCCATCAAGGGCACATGCCCGGGTTGTGGGCTGAAGCCCCAGTGTGGGGCGTGCAGGAGGCAGCTTATCAATGATTCTCTCTCATCACTGGTGCCTGATTTCTCTCCACTTCTCCCTTCGTCTCTGAAATCAATAAAAAAAATATATTAACAAACAAACAAACAGACAGACAAGTGTTGGGAAGGATAACAGGAGCCTGTGCATTGCTGGTGGGAATGTAAAATGGGGCAACTGCTGTGGAAAACAGTACAGTGATTCCTTAAAAAATTACATAAGAATTACCATATGATCCAGCAATTCTACTTCTGGGTGTATTATACCCCAAAGAGTTGAAAGCAGGGGCTGGAAGAGACATATTCACAGACTTATACCTACACTTACAGCAGCAGCATTCATAACAGCCTAAAGGTGGAAACAACCCAAAGCCTATCAACAGATGAACGGATAAACCAACGTGGTATCTACACACAATGGGACATAATTCAGCCTCAAAAAGGAAGGAAATTCTGACACAGCCTACAATTGGATGAACTTTAAGGGCATTTTACTAAGTGTATTAAGTTAGTCACAAAAGAATAAATACTGCATGATTTCACTTCCATGAGATCCCTAGAGTAGTCTAAATTCACAGACACAGAAGGTAGAATGGCAGTTGCCAGGGGCTGAGGGGAAGAGGAGAAAGAGGAAAGACGGTTTAACAGGCATATTTCAGTTTTGCGAGATGAAGACTCTGGAGGTGGGTGGTGGTGATGGTTGCACAACACCGTGACTGTACTCCAATGTCCCTGAGTTCTACACTTAAAATGGCAAAATTTTATACTACGAATATTTTTACACAATTTATTTTTTAAAGGTCAGTGTAGTCTTCTCCAGAGAAGGACGAACGAGGGAGCCCTTTCTTTCTTCACTTCTGGTTTAGAGCTAAGTGGCTAAGACAGGAAGATGGTGTCCAGGAATCGTGTTTACAAATACTGTCACACAAAGCAGAACGTGGCCAGTCCTCCATCTAAACCAGTGTTTCCCAAACTTCTCTCATGATGAGAATCACCTGGTGGAGTTGTTAAAACACAGATTCCTGAATCCCAACTAAGAAGTGCTAAACTAGAATTTTTGGGAACATATAGGTAAAATTGTATACTTAACTAGTGCTCTAAGACAGATTTTATATACAGAGCACTAAGTTAGGTATGCAATTTTACCAATATGTTCTCAAAAATTCTAGTTTAGCACTTCTTAGTTGGGATTCAGGAATCTGTGTTTTAACAACTCCACCAGGTGATTCTCATCATGAGAGAAGTTTGGGAAACACTGATCTAAACTATATCCCAGCCCTGAAGGAGCACAGCCCCAGGTGAGAATAATTCCGACCGGGATGTCCAGGACACGTGTTATGGAAGGAACGGTATTTCATGTGGGCTTTGAGGGATGGAGAGAAGTTCTTTAAATAGAGGAGCCAAGGGAAGACACTGCAAGTACTATGACCAAGAAGGGAGGGAAATGCAGATGCCTTGGGGGGGGGGGGGGAGGAAGGGCAAGCAAGCAGCTGCATTTGGCCAGAGAATAGAAAGGATGGGAGGATATGAAGAAGAAAAAAAAGACAGGATCCTGGTTCTGGAGGACGCTGAATCCCCACCCAGAGAAGGTTGACTTCTATTCCACTGATGGCAAAGAATCAATGCAAGTTTCTGTAAAAGGGTGTGGTGTTTCTATTTTAAAGCACTGACAGTCAACAATTAGAAGCAAAAGCTGCTGAGCAAGAAAAAGGCACAAACGACTGAGTTCATTGATAAGTAAATTCTCATTCACAGGAAGAGGAATAAATGTGCGCTGAAAGTGAACCGAGATGCCAATTTGAACCTGGTAGAGTCACAGACATCAGAAAGCCCAATAACGCATGGCAGTGACTGGAATGGGGGGCAGCATGGCCCCTTATATCCTGCTGGTGGGGTGATTCCTGTGGACTGCCATCAGGCCATGCCTACTGAAGGTCTAACTGCACTGCCCCCTGTCCCAGTAAGACTTTATCCTACAAATATAACCAAATCTGTGCAAATCATGGTTATATAGTTTTTCATTGCAGCACTGGTTATAACAGCAAAAGATGGAAAAGCTAAATGCCCATCAAGACAGGGCTGGTTAGAGAATTATAGTGCATCTGCTTCTGGAGTACAATACAGCGAGTGACATGAGAAAGATCTTCTTGCACAGATAAGGGGATGATCTTCAAAGTTTTGGGGGTTTTTTGAACTTCAAAGTTCTTAAGTACCATTTGGGTTCAAAAGAAGAAGAAGAAGAAATACAGACATATTTGCTTGGGCACACAGCACTGGATGCCCCTATGGAGAAGGACGAGGTGACCAGGAGACAGGGTTAAGAGAGAGCCCAGCATGGCCATCCCTACATATCTATTTCATTTTGTACTACGTGAACATTCTCCAAAATGAGGGCAGAGAGAAAAGTATCATCAGTCCTAAAAAAGTAAAAATGGAAAATCTGGCTTCTGCAAATTGCAGAGGGAGACTAGGAAGGCTGGCCCTTCTCTTTGATTCATGATGGGAAAACTGTGGGAAGAAAAATCTATAAAGTCCAACTATCCACCCCTCAGGAAGAAGTTGGATTGTTTTAGTTTCTCATTTACACTTCCAAATTACAGGGGTGGAGGGAGAACAGATATAAAAAATCCTATATAATAAAAGGCTAATATGCAAATCGACCAAACAACGGAACAACCGGTCGCTATTACACACACTGACCACCAGGGGGCAGACACTCAATGCAGGAGGTCCCTCAGCCTCTCCTGCCTCCATGGCAGCACTAAGGACCCTTCAAGGGATGTAGGACTTTGAAAGGGCACAGACCGGACTGAGGGACTACTACCTCTGCCCCCGAGTGCACGAATGCCGTGCACCAGGCCTCTAGTACTCTTATAATTACAAGTAGAGAATGTTAGTGTGGGTGAGCCCTTGGTGACGAGCAGGCCCACCCCACTTTTTGGACAATGAAATGGCAACCAAGAGGTATTGTCTCCAACATCACCGAGCTGGTGCCTTAGCAGAGGCAAGCCCAGAAGCCCAGTGGCTCTTTTTCTTTTTTTAAATATATTTTCCATTGATTTCAGAGAGGAAGGAAGAGGGAGAGAAACATCAATGGTGAGAATCATTGATCAGCTACCTCCTGCATGGCCCCTACTGAGGCTCGAGCTCACAACCCAGGTATGTACCCTTGACTGGAATTGAACCCAGGACCCTTCAATCCACAGGCTGATGCTCTATCCACTGAGCCAGACCAGCTAGGGCCATTATTGTACATCTTATTCCTAAAAACGCACCAGCCCACTTCTCCGTGTTAGTAAGTGCAGTGTGCCGAGCATGGTTTCAGTTCCGCCTGAAGGCCCATGATTTTCCAGACCTCGGCTCATCACTGCAGATCGGTGGTGACAGATGAGAATGAAGAAGGTACGGGACATCTGACTGCAGACCCTCCCCGGGGCCTGCACTCGAAATTCTGTTTTAAAGGGAACCTCCCCACACTTCTAGGAAGGTTATTTTATTTCCACCTGTTTGCAAGCGCAGTAAAAGTAAATCCAAGGCTTATGGGTTCTGGCTGTATGCTATCCGATACCGAGGCCACAAGTCACGTTAAGCACTCGGAATGTGGCTGGTCCACATTGAGGGGTGTCGCCAGAGTAAAATACACCCTGGACTTCAAAACCGGTATAAAGAAGGATGCAGGGTAGCCTGTTCATAATGTTTATACTGACTACGTATTGGAATGATATTAGGATGCTGAGCGTTAAATGAAATGTATTACCAGCCTTCATTCCACCTTTTTCAGTTTACTTGTTTTATGTTGCTACTAGAAATTTTGAGATTACACAGGTGGCTTGCGTTGGTGGCTCACAACATACTTCTCCTGGATGGCTCTATTCTAGATTTGAGATCAGCAGGCTTTTCCTGTAACAAAGGACCACATGGTAAATATTTTAGGTTTTGGGGCCACTCGGTGTCCATCGCAGCTACTCCCCTCTGCCAATATGGAAAGAGCAGCCACGCCAACTCCAGAGCCAGTAAGCTTGGCTGTCATCCAGGGCAACTCTGTTTATTTATGAAAACAGGCAGCTGGTTGGCCAGGCCCATGGGCCATAGTTTGACCACCACTCTTCTAGATTATCAAACTTTTATTCAGATGGAGTACGGAAGAGCACAGTGACAGAAGACATATTTTTTTTTTTAAAGGAATTATGATCGTATAGGACCGTGGTCGGCAAACTCATTAGTCAACAGAGCCAAATATCAATAGTACAACGATTGAAATTTCTTGTGAGAACCAAATTTTTTAAACTTCAACTTCTTCTAACGCCACTTCTTCAAAATAGATATGGCCAGGCCATGGTATTTTGTGGAAGAGCCACACTCAAGGGGCCAAAGACCCGCATGTGGCTCACGGTTTGCCAACCACGGGTATAGGAGAAATGAGATGAATAACCCAATTAGGCATAATTTCCTACATGTGTAGCTGCTGGGGCTTGATTTGTTGTTTCGCTAAGGTTCCCTGGTGGTGGTGTTGACATCTTGCTATTGTTTCTCTCAAGGAAGATCTAAGTGGGATGAGATGTTGGAGCTAGACTCGGCAAAGAGATAAAATTGCCTGGGCTGAGAAAGATTATTCGAGAAGTGGGAAAAGCCTGACTGGCAGCTGGGCTACAAGAGAAAAAAAAAAAAAAAAAAAAAAACAAGTTCAGGGACTGGGCAATGTTTTCTGACTCTGACACAGGTGCACTGGCCCCAGGCAGGACCATAAAGTCACCTATCGTAGCTTTAAGAACGTGGTCTAAACCCCTCAAGAGGGTGTGACAATCTCCAGTCCTTTGGGCACCTGTGCGATGCAGGAAGTTGGCATCTTGCGGGCTGGAGCCGACCCAGTGGGCAGCTGCTACACCATGAGCTGTGGCTACTTCTGTTATGTACTAAACCAACACTGATTATCAACACGTCACACTCTAAATATTGATTAAGCTGAAGCTGATTTCCTGGCTCAAGTCATGTGTGTGGTTATGAGCTGTTTCCTGCCAGGGAAACAAGGCAATTAACTTGAGGAGTTTCAGCTACAGGCATGACACGTGTACAACCTTCCTAGGTATTTTCACATGCCAGGTTGCATTGAACACAAGCTAAAAATTACCCAAACGTTCCTTTGTTTTAGAAAGGATGAGGTCAGAGTCCAGGTCGGATTCATTGTTACGTCTCCGGCTTGGCACACAGGAGGATTTTGGTGAGTGTTTCTTGTTGAAATAAAGTCCTGGGCATGGGCATTTCTACCAGGTGCCCTGAGGGTCCTTCCCAGGTCACTGCCCCACAGCTCTGGGGGCCACCTGCATCTAAACCAAAGGACTTGATCCAACCTGGAGTCTCCCGCCACCCTTTCCTGACATTCACAAGTTCTCGACAATTCTCTATTCTCTCTCCAACCGCATCAACCTCCTTCCCAAGAGCCCTTTCCCTCTGGCATCTCAGTGGGCCCTAGGGGTCAGAGCTGAGGTGGGGACTATGAGTGAGGTCAGGGAAGGTGGCACTTTGGCCCCCACCATCCCCACATGGAACAGACTTACTCCCAGCTGCCCAGTTCCTCCTGACCTTCAGACAACCATTCCACGTTCTAGAACATTCTCGTTTCTCCATGCCAGAGACACCAAGGAAAATTTTGAGATGCATGTCCCTCCAGACCCCCATCGGGCTCCTGTTCATCTGGCAAGTGTATCCATGTTAATGTGATCATGACAAAATACTGCAGCCATGTCACACGTCTGCATTTCTGTGCCAGCCTGGTGGAAACAATGCCCGAACAGCGAAGGCCAAAGGCACGGCAGCTGTAAGCAAGGTATGTGGGGGCCGGGGGGACATTTCTGTGCTTCTCTCATGATGCCACCCAGGCAGCCACATGGATGTTCCACCTCAGAAGCTACTGATCTGCTTCGCACACAATGGAGCTGAGCTCTGAGAGGTGCCTGAGCCCTCAAACATCTGTTTCGACCAGAAGTAAGCCCTAATCAAAGTCAAGCTTGACAGTATCACACACACAGGCACAAAACACAGACCCCTCTGTCTTTGTGTAATTGTGTAGGTATTGAAATTTTTTTTGTAAAAGAAAGAAAGGGATCGGTTAATGCGTGTTCTTGATAAAAGACCCCACGTTGGAGATCTAAATGCATTCAGTTCAGCCTGGGAATTGAGAAACAGATGAATTTATGCATCTTCTAGATGGAGGAGGGGGAAATCCATCAATACCGCCTAAACTTCTTTCAGGATGACTGCATCTGATTCCTTTAAAAAAAAAAAAAAATCAATAAGAAGAAACTCTATTCAAATAACCCTCCCTTATTCTAAAGCACTGAGAAAAAGCGTGGCTCTTTTCTCTACTTGACTCACTTGTTACTTAAGGAAGGGACAGAGATTGGAAAATCTTAAATCATTCCCATCTCACGAGGGGAAGTCCATTGACAAACACAGGTGTGTATGGGGATGCCCAATATGCAGACAGCAATGGACTGTCTGTCTTTTCTCATTCCTGTCCATTCTGCCCCATCCGTCACCTAGGAAAGTCTTGGCTCCTGAGGGCTTCCTCTGCAAACTGGCTGGATCAAACTCTCCACAGGTCAAAGGGTAATTGTATTGGCTTAAAAGGCCCACTTTTCCAATTTCTGCTGACTAGAAATAAGCAAAAATTCTGTTTATGTCAACGAAGCATGCAACTAAGCAGAATGGGCGATGATGTCAATATGGCCTTCGAAATCAAGATGCGCCTTGGGAAACATTTCCCAGTCGCTCAGTGTGCCTTCCCAAGCCCGAGAGCTGGCTAGGGACACGCATCGCAACGACGATCAATACTCCCACGGTGCTGGGGCAGGAGTGCTCTCCTCTTCGACGGGACTTGATTGGCTATTTCTTTCTAATTCAACTCCTACGAGGGGAACCGTGGTTGGGTTGATTTCCCCGAGCAGCTCCTGTGTGCCAGGCAGGGTTCGGTAAGACTTTCCCACTGGGGTTTCACCTCGTCCTTTCACACAGAACGTCATAGAACTTCTCCCTTCAAACCTGATCCTGGCAACAGCCCTGTGAGGGACAGAGAATTCCAGCTGAGGGAATGAAATGGACTCAGAGAGGGTAAGTAACTTGCCCAAGGTCAACCAGCAGAACAAAAAAAATCAAATCCATAGCTGCTGACTCCAACATCAGGGATGGTGTGCCTCCTGCCCTTCAGAATCATCCCAAATGATGCCCTCCACTCACCCGCTTACCTCTACACCTTCCCTGCTTTCTGGCTATAGGTGAGGGAGTCTCAGGACTCTCCTCACTCCCATCTAGGGGGTCGTTACCCCTCGTATCTGGGGAGGGGAGATGTTCTCTATCCACTGACACACACACTGCACTGAGCCACCTCAACAGCTCTTTCAGGGGGAGGATGGGAGGCCAGAGCTGCCAAGTCAGCATCTCCTCCGCCATTGCCTGCACGCTGCGCGGCCGCCCTGCCCCTTGAGTTCCTTTCTCAGGGGACTGGGATGAGCCAAAACACAAGGTAACTGAACCCACCGTAGGCTATTTATCATCTACAGGAGTCTGTCCATCTTCTCTGTAAAATACCGGGGTTCTTTACATCTTCTCTTCTAACCTTTCTCCCCGCTGCATCGAGTCAGTCAGTTCATGGCTCCTACACTTTTACCAACAAGAACAGAAGGGCTAGAAAGCAAGAGGCAAATGCCATCACTTGGGAGCTTTCAGCAGCTCTGGTTAGGAAGAATGGGGAAGCGCCTGGCTGATGTGAAGTCTGAGGGAGATCTCCGGACTTGAAATCTTCACAGTCACTCTCGCACAAGCTGGACAACAGAGGCTTCTTCACTGTTTTGCTCTCCCGGGTCCCGTGTTCACACATTCCTCTAGAGGGGTAACCAGTGATCACTCACAGAGGACCCTGTACAAAAATGCCACGGCCACCCTCAGCTAACGGTCCTCACATACATCTGCACTGCTGACGTCCTCTTTATTTCTTTGTCCTCTGGCTGGCTAACAAGCGCAAATGTCTACAGCTGACCATCAATAACACTAGCCATTGTGAGATTTGTTTTCTCATTTACGAAAGAAATGATAACTTTGAGACCAAAGTTCAGAATGGACAAGATTGCTTTCTAGCCCTCGTTCGGCTTGGCTCAGTGGATAGCGCGTCAGCCTGCGGACTGAAGGGTCCCAGGTTTGATTCCGGCCAAGGGCACATGCCTGGGTTGTGGGCTCGATCCCCAGTAGGGGCTGTGCAGGAGGCGGCCGATCAATGATTCTCTCTCCTCATTGATGTTTCTATCTTTCTTTCCTCCTCCCTTCCTCTCTGAAATCAATAAGGAAATATATATATATATATATATATATATATATATATATATATATATACACACACACACACATATGTATATATATACATACACATATTGTGTATATATATATATATTTTATTATTTTTTTTTTTAAAGATTGCTTTGTACAAGTGCCGTTGTCACAGATGGGGCTGGGGCAGCCAAATCTGGAGGAAGGTAAGAGTTAACGATGAGAGAGAATGGCAAGGGCTCTGCTGGGCAGAGCAAGTCCTGTGTGGACTACACCACTCAGCACCGGTGGCCTCAAGGGACTCGATCTCATTACCTTTTGCTTCTGAGGCTCTCACCCTCTCTGGGGAGGCTCTCTGCATCTTGACCTTTAGTGACCTCCGCCTTTTCTGGCAGCTGCTGGGACCAGGGATCATCTCTTCAGAAATCTGTTTGGCATCATTCCGTGACTTATCTTTCAGGCCTCGTCACAATTATTCATGCTCCGGCAGTATCCTAGCTACAGTCACAGTTCCATTCTTAGGCTGCCACTGAAGGTTACTCTGTCCCAGCTGATGGAGAAGGGGGGCCATTGCCGCTGGACCCTGGCTGCAGGAAGCATGCTTCCAAGGAGGGCAGGGCCTTGACGGCACCTGTTCAGGAAGCCATGCTCCACCTCCAGCTCTTGTGGACAAGAAAATCGGTGGGGAATCACACAAATTGGGAATTGGTCCCCCAACCACAAAAAATTGGCTTTGGGATGGATTCCTAGGCACACTCGCCTCTACGTTTGGACACATATTTATACAAACTCAAATGCTAAACTCCGACAACCGGCTGCCTCTGGACTGTAGAAAGATCAACACTCTTACCTCTCCCTCATGGATAGCAAATGTCTTCTGGCCTTACCTCTTTTTTTCTTTTATTTTTTCCTATTTAACATCCTGCTTCTATTCTGTGGCCTGTGCTTCCTGCCTTGTATATTTTAGGCTACTTTAGACATGACCTCACATCCTGGCCAATTGCACGGTGGCTGCTAATTGCAAATGCTCTGCTAATGGCCCATACATCTCGATACATGAGGGGAATGGGTTATAAGCAGCAAAATCGAGAAGGCAATCAGTTCACATGGCTGAGACCCGGGGCTGTGGAAGTAGATAGATTTGGGTTTCCATCATGGACTGCCTGTGTGGCCCAGGGCACCTTACCCTTCCTCGGCCTCAGTTACCTCATCTGAATGGGGATCATAACAGCCCTTCCCTTTCAGAGTGTCATTGCTAAGGTTAATATTAGATAAGGCATGTCAACAACTCAGCATTATTATTGCTATGATTATTATTTAGGCTTCACAATTATGAGATAGCTTTCGCCCTCTGGTATCTACACATTCCTGAGATCCTACCTAGCTCTTCTGCTCACCCTCTACCCTCCACCTGTCTACCCTCCCTCCCCAGACGGATCACTTCTTCTAGGAAGTCTTCCTTGATGAGCAGAAAGCATGTGTATGTCCAGAATTTTTTTTCTCGGTTGCTTCATGTGTTTCATGCCGATGTTTACAATCTGCAGGTTCACCCTCTCTAAGGTCAAGAAGCCTCGACCATGGTCAACATCTCAGCACATACCTCTAGAGCAAAACCCCTCGCCAGTGGCCAGACCTTCAGAACTGAAGGGAAAGCCCACCTTCCAGCTCACACGCTTGCTTCCTTGGGTTTTGCACAAAGCCTTGCTTTTCCAGTAGCATCCCCGAGGCCCATCCGAAGGGAGCGGGCAGAGTCCGGAGGCGCTGACATTTCCCGCCCCATCCTTCCCAAACCCATTCGGTCCCTGCCTGCCCAGACATTCAGCCATGCTCTAGTTACTCCCCACGTGACAGGATTGTCTATACCCTCCCTTTTCGGAGCCCCACCTCACCACTTCACTACCTTGCTCTAGTCTGCCCACAGCATCAAACTCCCTCGTCTGTGATGTTCCCTTAAACCACCGTGGTCCATCCAGAACTTCCTCCTCTGGTCCTCCATCTGTCTGCGTTCCCGCAGACCAAGGGGCCTCTAGGCTTTCCCATAGTGACTCTGACTTCTTGGAATTGTCCAGAAGTGGTCTCTCTCTGCAGGGCGTTCACATTGCCAGGCCATCTGTACATTCATGTTTCACCCAGCGCTCTACTACATCATGTCTGCCTCTGTGGGTAACCAGTGACTTGTGGACGGGGACCATCTGTTTAAACCCGAAACCCCGTCATTGGTTACTGCAGTTTTATTTACGGGCCCGTGTGCTGTAACCCGGTGGCATAAATATTAAATAATAATAATATCTCCTGGGTGAAAGAAAAATCATGTTAACTGACAACTTCTTATGAAAATACGAAGGAAACCCAACCACAAAACTTGGCACCACCGGCTAATTTTAAAATGTGAAGAAAAGCATGGATTGCTCAACAGGTAGATGCAAATGCAGAAGTGCAATTTGCATTTTTACACACCCTTGCTTCAAGAAAGGAAACATCCAAGACGTAAAGAACGTCGAGAGAAACTTGGGCTGGGTGGCAAATTATCTTGGAATCAAATTCTAATTCCTACAAGCGTCTCCTTAGCTTCTGAGAAGAAAGACTCCGAATAATGATAAGCACATAAATGTGGGGGGGAAATTCTGGACAATGACACTGCTCAAAAAATTTTTTTTTCACATTCTGTGAATTTCCTATTACATCAGTTTCATGATTCAGCATTTTCCATTTCATTTATTTACAGTAATATATGGCGAGATAACCCAAGGTCTCTGCAGGAGCCTGGAAAATAAGGCAGGTTGGGCTGAAAGGGTGTCACCTTCGGTAAATGTACTATTGTTCTGAAGTAAAGCAGGAGAAAGAGAAGCCAGCAAAGGAACTGAGGGTGCTTCTCCCACCTTTTAACGAGGGTCTAAGTTGCTCTGATATTTTAAAGGAGTCGGGTTTGAAAAACAAGCTCTTGCCGTTCAGTGGATGGCTGAGACTGGAGCCAAAGAGCGTGCCCATCCTAACTGCCATGCCTCCGCCAGACGGGCTCTCAGCAATGACAAGGTTCAAGACGCAGCTAAAGTCACAGCTCCGGCAGTGAGCTTGCTACAAAGAACTAGGTTTCTTTCTGGCATCCGCAACTTGGCTAGAAGGACCAGGCGGAGTTGAAGATAGCTGGAAGCCCGAGGTGCCTGGCCCGCCCGGCGCTTTGGCAGAAAGCGGTCCGGGCCCTGAGGACCCGGCGGTGGGAACTAAAAGGAGGGTCGAGGCGGTGGCATTTCGGGAGAGAAAGAGGCGAAGTTGGGCGCGAGAAGAACAGGAGCTGCGAGCAGACTGTGAGGGAAGCTCAAGACGGAGAGGGCAGGGCTGGAGAGCCGAGCGCAGCGGAGTGGGGAAGGAACGGAGATCCCAGGTGGAGTGGGGGACAGTCCGGGTCTGGGGGGTTGGGGGGGACCCCTGACCCGGGTCTGGCGCGAGTCTGGGAGGGAAGAAAGACAGGAACGAGAGCACCCACCGAGCAAGTCCGGTCCCCGCACCGCTCGCTCCCCGCCACCCGGGTGCCCATCCCAGGTGCCGGGAGTGCCCGGGGCGCAGCGGCCGGGAGAAGAGAAAACTAGCAACGCCGCACCCGCTCCGCGTGGCCAGGTCCCGGGCCCCCCACCCGCGCCCCCGGGGCCCCGCGCGGAGGGGAGGACCCGGGCAGGGTCCGGCGCTCACCAGGTAGCAGAGCAGGAGCAGCGCGCAGGCAGGACGGCCGCCGAGGTCCGGGGAGCCGCCGCCGCCGCTCGGGGGGACCATGGCTGCGGCCCGGGGACCGACCGCGGGCGGCGGGGGGTGCTGCTGCCGCTGCTGCCGCTGCCGTGGCCGCCCGAGCCCCGCGCGGCGCCGCTGCATGGCGAGGCCGCCGGATCCCGGCCGGAACAGGTCACCTGGTGCAGGGACCGGCCCCCGCCCGAGGCGCCACCTTCGCGCCCGCCCCCGGCCAGGCCGGCCGCCCGCCGCGCGGGGCCACCTGCCGCCGCCAAAGCCGGACCCGCCGCCGCCAATGCGCTCCCGCCGCCACCTCCCCCGCAGCCCCAGCCCCGCGCCGGCTCCTCCCCGCCAGCCGCCCAGTCCCGTCCCCTCCCTCCTCCCCCTGCTCCCCGGCCGCCCGCCTCCCGCCGCTCCCTCCGGCCGCCGGCGCCCCCTCCCCGCCGCCAGCCGGCGCCCCCGCAGGTGGGGACAGACCCGGGCCCGCCCCTCGGCCGCCGCCCCCGCCCCGATGGCTCCGCTCCCGGCCCGCCCCCTCCTCCTTCCCCTTTCTCCTCGTCCTCCCCCGCCCCCCTTCCCCGCTCCTCCTTTTCCAGATCCTCTCCCCTCCCTCCGTTTCCCTTTTCCCTCTCCCCTCTTCTCCCTCTCCCCTCTTCTCTCTCTCCCCTCTGTCTCCGTCACCCTATCTTTTTTTGTTCACTTTCTCCTTTTCTCTCTCTCCTTCTCATCCTCTTCCTCCCTCCCGCACTCCCCCTGCCCGCGCTCCCGCCCCCGCTCCTCCGGCGGGGCGGGCCGCCCAGTTCCCGCCGGTGCAATGGGTTTGGCGCGGTTGCTTTTTGGGGCGAGGGCGCCATTCCCCCTGGAGTTGCGCCACCCATCGGCCCGGCCCCCGGTCCTCCGGGTGGATTTTGACCCCGGCCGGCCTGCACCTGTGCACCTGCAGGGGTGGGGCAGCCCCTGCGGGTGCGCTCCGAGCCCGGGCTGCGCCCCACCCTGCCGGCCGGCGCGCGGCGGGCTCTGCGCCGCTTGGGCTCCGGAGGGGTCTGTGCGGGGCCGCCGCTCCCGCCTCCGCGCTCTTTGTTTTAATTGCCCAGAGCATCCGCGCCCAGAGCGGGCTTGCATTGCATTTGTACCCACGTGCCCCGGCTTCCACTTTGGAGGGAAAAGGAAATGAATTAATGAGGTCCGTTCAATTGTACTCAAGCCCCAGATGGGAGGCGTGAGGTTCTTGCAGGGAACAAACAGCTAAAAAAAAAAAAGAAAAGAAAAGAAAGGAAGGAAGGAAGGAAGGAAGGAAGGAAGGAAGGAAGGAAGGAAGGAAGGAAGGAAGGAAGGAGAAGAAAGAAAGAAAAAAGAAATCCAGGCATAGCTTGGCCTTGGGGAAGCAAGTTGGGTAACCAGGCCGCGGAGCTCAAAGCGGGGACCCCCGTCTGGAGGCCGGCCCTGGCGCTCTGGGAAGGGCATGGCTGAGGCTGTGCCTAGTGGTGCAGGCAGCTGCTTGGGCCCCTGGTCTGCAGCTCAGAAACAGCCCAACCTTGGAAAGTTAGCAAAAGCTTCCCTTCCCCCTGGTGAATTTGTGCGGGTTGGAACTAATAATAGATGGGGAGTGTGAGAGGTCACAGCCCCTTCCTGGTGGTGAGGTCTCAGCTGCTCCCGTGGTAGGTCAAGGCACACAAGGTAGGTCAAGGCACAGAAGGCTTCTGAAGAGTATGGTGGTACGTAGGGTATGCCCTGCCCGATTTTGGCATCCCTTGGGCCTGGATATGCCCTCAGCCATCTCACTGCAGGCCTGGCCACTCTCAGCACCTCACGGAGTCATCCCTTACCTTGTGTAGGTCACCCGGGGGCTGTGGCCCTGGGGCAGGCTCTTGGCCCAGAGTCACTCACTGGCTGGCAGAGGATGCCTCACATCAGTGGTTCTCAGGCTTAAGCCTGCATCCGAATCACCCCCAGGGCTTGTGAACCCAACTTGTGGCTGGACAAACCCCCCTGGACTTTCCGAGCCAGTGGTCCTGGGCGGGGCTTGAGGAGCTGCCTTCCTAACAAGCGCCCAGGTCCTGCTGGCGCCGCTGGTCCGGAGACCCATTCCCGGAACCGCTGACTTGCAGGAAAGGTTCACACGGGTCCTCTCATATCCAGCAGTCACCACATGAAAGCGCTGGAGGGTTTCTTTGTTTGACAGATGTCACCACCACCCTGCCCCACTTCCACAGACCCGGAGAGATCCAGATTCTCCCGTGTGATGTGGAGAAACATTCGTGCTAGCAGGTGCCCAAGAGGATAAAGGATTTGGTGACTTCGACCCACATCATCCGCAGATCATGTCGGGCTGAAATATGCAGTCTACTTTTTAAAAAAAATTTCTTTATTGATTAAGGTATCACATATTTGTCCTCAACCCCCCATTCCAATCCCTCACCCCCCTATTGTCCTTGACCATTGGTTAGGCTCATATGTATGCACATAAGTCCTTTGGTTGATCTCTCCCTTTTATCCCCATCCTCCCTTTGAGGTCTACTTTTTTAATGTCTGTGGAAGGAAATTGGCCATTTGGGGAGAACGGGGCAGGGGGGGAGGGAAGGGGGCCTCACAATTTGGCGGGGTTTCTACCTGTCTTCCTGGGCCTCTGCAGAGTTTCCTTTCTTCATTGCACACGGACTTGGTTGGTCTTGGGGGAACCGAATGGTTCCCTCAGGTTGTTTGTTATCAGGATTCATGGAGTTAGAGCCTCTTGTGAGCCTTAATGGTTTGAATTTACCTAACTGTAGTCAATGTGGAAGTCCCTCCCCCCATACCCAGTAGAGAACTGCGCTATTTCTTTTAAATCCTCACCTGGGGATATTTTTTTCCATTGCTTTTTAGAGACTGGGCGGGAGGCAGGGAAGGGGGGAGGTGGAGAGAGAGAACCATCAAGGTGAGACACATAGATAGGTTGCCTCCCACACGACCCTGACTTTTCAGTGTATGGTTGGATGCTCTAACCACTGGGCAACACCAGTTCGGGGGGAGGGGGGGGTGTGACTGGGCTATTTCAAATCAGGCATGTCCAGTCCCTCACTTTCTCATCTTCCATTGCACTCCTATTGTGCGTCAGGCACCACCCAAGGCCCCAGAAATCCAGAGCTGGCAGTGCCATTTCTTTCCAAGGGATGGAGGAGCAGCAGGAAGGAAGAAAACTGACCAGGACACAATGGGGTTCTCTAAAAGGGCCGTGCAGGTTGCTGTGTGGCCCGCGGCGGGGGTGGCAGTGGTGACTGATTAATTCTGTCCTGGAGGGGGCAGAGAAGAGAAGGTCAGGATTTCTATTCACAGTGCAGCGTGACATTTTGATCCAGAAGACAAATCGTGACTGCCCTTGCCTCTCTAGCCCTTTCTGTCAGCAATCTGAAGGGTGTGGTCTGGTTTCAGGAGAAGGCCCTTTGTTTTTAAAATATCGTGCTTTCCCATTGGGCTTAAAACCCTGCCGTTATAATTCATCGGTTGGAATTAAGTTTTAATACTCCACTAAAATGTGCAGGCCCCTGAAGACCGTGTTAATCTGGCATCTCATTGCTGCTTGTGTGAGCCCATTGGTCACATCCCCTCGAACGCCACACCTCAGCATGGACAAGGATGGAGGCAACAGGGTCCCTTATGGAAGCTCAGGGGAGAAGCATCCGGGGCCTGGAGGGGAGGGGGCGTTAAGACAAGGCAGAGCCTCCACTGAATCTGCTTGCTCCCTGGGCACGGGATGACATCCTAGGCCAGAAGGTCTCAGGTGCTGAAATGGTTGGAGATCAGTCAAATCTCAAGGACCAATGCCCTTGGCCAGCTGTCAACTCGCCAAGTAAAAACACTTCAGACGAGCAAAAACAGCCCCCAGATACACTTATAATATCTTCTATCGACATTATTTCATTGGAAAGCCGGGGCATTTTTACCATCCTAAATGAGGGAGGCCCTAGAATATAATAAAAAGACAGTCCTTGAAACGGAATCTAATTTGCTTGTGAAAAACTCCTAACGGGTCTTTGTCTCATTTTGCTGTGCACCAGTGGGATCGTCCCTCTGGACTGTCACTGTCCATGCTGATAGCTGGAACCACATTTCCAGGGAACGAGGGCACACAGGGCACAGAGATCGGCCCCCACAGAGACACCTGGCCTCTGGGCTATGGGAGGGGAGCAGAGGGCACTGCTTGTGAGTAAGGAACGCTCATTTCCCCCACTTCCCTCCTGAACCTCTGGGCCCGAATGCCACCGGCTCTAGGGAGCCTTCCCTCATGACCTCAGGTTCAAACTCAGTCTCTCTGCCCCACGGAGCGTTGCCTGTAGCCCCATGTGGAAAACGCCCAATCCTATTTCATATCTCTATCACTTTGCGGGCCTTGTCTCTTCCTCAAGTAGACTGTAAGCTCTTTCAAAGCACAGGTTGTTTCTTAACCAGCTCCGGGTATTCCTTTCATGCCTAGAAAGTTCTTATCCTATATAATAAAAGTGCAATATGCAAATCACCCAAAGGGCAGAACAATCAGTCAGCAGGGGGTGGGGCCAGCGAGTAGGTGGCACCAGGCCAGCCAAGGTGCATGCCAGCAAGCAGAGGGAGGGAACAGCAATGGGGGGATGGCAGCCAGTGGCAGCAGAGGGACGACTGGCAGGGGTTGGGGGGACTGCACAGTCTCCTGATCGGCCCATCCATTTGCCCCCCACAGAGGGAGGCCGGGAAGGGGGGGCAATGGCTGGGTGATGGGGGTGGTACCATCCCCTGATCAGCCAGCCTGGTTGCCTCCTGCAGAGGGAGGCCACGGGGAGTGGGCCTAAGCCATCAGTAGGACATTCCCTGAGGACTCCCAGACTGTGAGAGGGCACAGGCCGGGCTGAGGGAACCCCTCCAGTGCATGAATTTTCATGCACGGGGCCTCTAGTTCACTAAATAAAATTGAACCCATCCTCTTCCTTTCTCATTTTTTTCTTCCATCCTCCCTTCCTGTCTGCCTCCCTCCTTACCACCCTCCTCCTTTTCCTTTTTCACTTGTGGTTGTCTCCTCTGTGCTCCTCCTGCAGTCAGGTTCTCAGGAATCCTGGCGCCTTCTCCTCGCTCCCACCCCCTCCTCCCTTTCTGCAATTGCAGATATTCAGAATAAAGATGAATGAACTGTGACATTTGCCTTTACATCGAAATAGAAGAGAATAAAACAAAAATAGAAGACTGCTGTCAGACAGCACGCTTCCCATCTCGATGGGAAAGCCGGGCCCTTTTTTCTGTCAAGGGTGACTGTTAGCATCTAGCTCACTCCTGCGTGTCACATGTAATGTTGGCGCTTCCATGTTTCCTATGACACTTAGGCTTTACCTTCCCTATGTCATTTCCTGTCTGTTTTGCATCCTCCATATTAACCAATTACTTTCTATTTCTTTCTTCCTTAGAATATTCTACCAAAAACTATTCTCACATCCTGGTTCCCACACCCCTTCTGAGCCTCAAGTTCCTGACTCCGCCCCCTCTCTCTCTATGGGCCACAGAGCCCTTGCTCTGAGAAGCTGTAGTGAAGAGGGGATGGGAGTGCGTGTGTAACGTAAGAGTTTACTGGGTATTTCTACAGGAACACTGAAGGTCTTCGAATCATGCACTCCGTAGCCCTGGTGTGCTCCGAGCTGTATTTCTGGACCTGTCAGAGGAAATGCTGTTGCTCTTGGTTATTTTTGGCTCTTTGCCCTTCTGTATAGGTGCATATTCAGCTGGATTCTTCCCCATCCTGAGCCGGGAAAAAGCAGGCAGCTTCCCTGAACCAAGCCTTGTCTCCTGTCAGGAGCACGTGCCTCTTAAGCAGCTGCTGCCAGATGCTCTGGGCTGCACACGGGCTGTTTTGCTGTGTCCAGGTGGGCAGGCGGGGGGCGGGGGGTGGGTAGCAATCCATTCTCTGGTCATTAATAAAGAGCTTTGTGAGCTAAACCCCGCTGGGCAGGTGCAGCCAGATGTCCGCAGCCACCTCACTCAAACCTTGGTCTGCAACCTGCCCAGCTGAGCATGGCTGCAGAGACTTCTCCTGCCATCCCTGGGGGACCTGGGATGGGAAGGGGGACCTTTCAAGTTCAATGAGGGTCTGAGGAAGGAAGCTGCCCTGGGAGGCAGAAGGTCAAGGGTGTGTGTCCGTAGGTGGGAGGCGATCTTTGGGTGAGCGTGTTGAGGAGAACCTGCGTGTGGAAAGGAGTGGAGTGGAGAGAAGCTGAGTGCAGATGTGCAGATCCACTTGGGACAGAGAAGTGAGAGGAGAGAGCGCCCAGGCACTGGGGGAGGGAATGTCACTGTAAGTAATGGAGGAGAGAGAGAGCAAGCGCACATGCCAGCGTGGGGAACGAGGGTTGTGTCTACAAGTTCTGACAGTGTTTTATAACTGCACCCTGCTGCTGGAATCACGATGCACAAGCAAACATTAACATCAACGCGGCTCTCAGTCTATCGGTAACATACAACGTCAAGTCAAATGAAACGTTAAGATCATCTGTACCTGTATGGATGCTTTGCAAGGTCCAGGTAGATGCAAAAAAAGCACACAGAAAGTAAAGCTAGACCAGGGTTCTCTTAGAAGTTACTTATCTCTACAGCTTGTCCTGAGAGATTTCTTCAAATATATATATTGTATATACTATATATATATGGTATTTATATGTGTGTGTGTATGTGTGCATGTGTGTATATACATATAGATAGATTTCAAAGAGGAAGGGATAGGGAGAGAGAGATAGAAACATGAATGATGAGAGAGAATCATTGATCGGCTGCCTCCTGCATGCTCCCCACTGGGGATCGGGCCTGAAACCTGGGCAAGTGCTCTGACTGGGAATCGAACCGTGACCTCTTGGTTCATAGGTCGACACTCGACCACTGAGCCACACCGACTGGGAAGAGATTTCTTTTTAAAGTTCTTATCGAGTATTATTTTAATGAATTAATTCAGTTAATCCTTATGACATCAGCAGCAGACCCATTTTACAGATGAAGAAACGAAGTCATTGGAAAGACCCAATCCAGGAGGTGGCAGAGCAGGTTTAGATTAGGCATTTGGCTCAAGGACTCCAGCCCACACCACTGCCCTACACTCCTGCTGTGGGAGGGTGTGATGGAGAGACGAGCAGGGGTTGTGCAGCATGTGGAGTAGTCACAGCAGGGTTTTAGACTTACCAATAGGTATCCATCAGTACTTTGCCAGGTGCTTGTCAGACACATCTGTTCAGGGCCTAGCCCATCACTTCCTAGCTGTGTTACCACAGGCAGGTCACTAATCCTCTTCTAAGCTCAGACTCTAAGTCTATAAAAATGGGGATAAAGTTGCTGATCGGCCCTTTTCCATGGTGTTGTGAAAAGTAGGTAATATCGCATAGGTGGGTGCATGGTAAATGATCAAGCCCTAGACAAGAGTAAAGCGTTGTTTGTGCATTATCCACACTTGCCTGCTTCCAAAAAAGGCTCATAAAGATACCTCTCTGATAAGACCGTAAGGAAGAGAAGGAGGTTATAAATATCTGTGGTAGTGGTAGCCTATCTCCAAAGTGGACACACCCATGAACCACAGCTCCAATTGTAACACACAGGGTGGTATTTCCCCTGGGGGAAGCCAGCTGCCATGTGTGAACTCTGAGAAAGCTCAGGCTAGCCACGTGGAGGGAGGGAGGGGGGTGCTCGGCCAGCCTCCAGCCACATCAGCCATCTCAGCCCAGGTACCAGACATGTGAATGAGCAAACCATGTTGAACATGTAGCATCGCTGGGCCTTTAAAGGATTCCAACCCCAGCCACCACCCAACCGAAGCTGCATGTGACTCCCCAGGCAAGAGCTGCCCAGCCAAGTTCTGTTAACTCACAGGGCCATGAAAGATAAAAATACATGGTTGTTTTGAGCCACTGAGTTTGGGTGTAAGTTTGTTCACAGCAGCAGAAAATGGAAACAGGGCCCTAGATTAACATTAATATTTTAACTGAATGGTATAGTTAGCTTTGAGCTTCCTGGCATTCAAAGTGAAAAGGGGAACAGGATGGATTACATGCATGTATTATCTTGTGGTTCAATGGTTTATCTGAATGGATAGTTCATCTGACTTATCATATCTCCTTGCAGTCAAATCAGTGTGAAAAATGAAACCATCTTTCTTCCATGAAAATCTCTCCTAACTTTATCAAAATTACAGTTTTGCAAACCCAGGAATTGCAATAGTGACAAACAAGAAAATGCTCCTTGCATAGAAATGCTGAAAATAGTTGAAACTTAAGCAGACTGGATGATTTATTCAAACCTTCAGGAAAAAAATTACTATTCAGCCTGGAACTGAAATTCAGACTTGTGGTTCCTAATCAACTGGAAAGCAACACTTCCCTGGTGCTAACCCCCGAAGAGGGAAAGGAAAAAAAGACATAAAATACATACATGGCTGTCCTGTGTTCCTTAGAACCCATGCCCAGGAGGGCAGGGACCATATCTGTTTTCTGAGTAGTGCGCTGCTTAACACCTTACCGGTGCTTACTAAAGCCTTTCTTCATTCAGTGACCTTCCAAATCCACAATAGGAAGAAACATACAGATGACTGTGAGCCCCTTATTTTCATTCTCTCCAGTGTGGCCTTGGTGAATGGATGTCACCTGCCTGCCAGTCTCATTCCGGGAAGTCTGAGCATTTGCACATGAGAATTTGAGGTCACCTCACTCACGTGGGACCTAAACGAGGTCCAGGCAACCCCATGAAGGTAGTAGACTTTGTCTTTTCATGCCCTTGACCTCATTGTCTACCATCTTCCTCTTCATTTCTCTTCACAGCCCTAAGTTGGACTTCACAGTCCTTGTTCTGATACTCCTTGTGGGTAGCCTAATGGTTGGGAGGAAGGGCAACGTTGAGTTCCTTGGCCTACATTTGCATGGACACTTTCCAATCATTAAGAGCTTCCACACCCAAGTTTCAGTTCATGGTAAATTGTGGGCTGAATTATATTCTAACTCCTGGTACTTGTGCACCTGAGCTTATTTAGAGACAGGGCCTTTGCAGATGTAAACAAGTTTGGATGAGATCCTAGGATGGGCCGTAATCCAATAAGACCAGGGGCCTTATGGGAGGATGTAAATGTAGACATGGACATGCACCGAAGGGTAGCCTGTGAACACCGGGAAGACAGCCCTATGAAGACGGAGGCAGAGATTGGGGGTTTGCTGCCACAAGCCAAGGAACATCTGGGCTATCAGCAGTTGGAAGAGATGAGAAGAGATCCCTGTCTAGAGGCGTTTGAGGGAGCTTGGCTTGGCCAGTGCCTCGAGTTTGGACTTCCGCCTTCCAGAGCTGTAGGGCAATACCTTTCTGTCATTTCAAGCCACCCAGTTTGGAGTCCTCTGTTCCAGCAGCCCTGGAACATGGCACAGGTGTTGTCATTTTCCCTGTACTTTTTAACGCCAATGTTACAGTGTTCCTACTGTGTGCCAGGCTCTGTGCTGAATGCTGGAAACTGGACCCAAGGCTTCAGGTTGATACAAAGCAGATCAAAGACCCCATGCTCCTTCCCTAGTGTCTCTGGCTCTCCCAGGCACCCTCCACCCATCATCCCTGCCTGGTGGTGCCCATGCCACAGCTGTCTTAGAAACAGACGGCGCTGGGACTGCCAGCAACATGGGAGATCTCCTGAGAAGGGCCGCTCCCAGCAGCAAGGCAGCGCTGGACTCCAACGCGTCTTCTCGCTCCCCGACTCTCATTCATTCATGTTATGAATAAATTCAGCAAACATCAAATGTTTGGGGAATGAACACTACATTATTAATGACTGGTAAAGAGAATGTGTTATACCTCCCAGAGGTATCTGACCACAGAACAATACCTTAACCCAGAGAAGTGGATTTCTGAGAGTGGGAAGTGAGTGGGATGGGGGTCAGGGTGGGCAAAGCAGGGTAGGGAGGTTTGGCGGGGGGGGGGGGGGGGGGGGGAGAGTGAGGGCAGAGTCTTTTCCTCACCCTCATCTCCTATCCCTAAAGCCACTTCTGTGTCTGCTCGGGACAGGACAGAAGCCTTGGAGGATTCTGGAAGTGAGCTGAGGAAGAGCGTCTCTCCTCTGTACTCTGAGAGGCTGGGCAGGGCTGTGACCTCGGGATTGAGAAGGAGGTACTGGTCTCATTATATGCATTTACTGTGGCTGCTGTGTTAAACGCCGATGCTGCCGCACAGTACAGAAATAGATCCATTATAGGCCTGCTTTAGCCTCAGGGCTTTAACACAGGTCACTAGAAAATCCAAGATTGCACAGTAATTCAAACTCTTAAGAAAAAGGAAAAAAAAAAAATTATCTTCAGCACCCGTCTTCTCCTCCCCACCCCCCAACTCTCTGCCGCACTGCCCGGCATTGCAGGGAGCACCTCTTCATCTCTGTAGTGCCCTGGAATAAACAGCTCTTGCATTGAACTTGAAATTTACATTTTTTTTTTTTTCTTCAGCTATTAATTGATAAGAGCAGCTCGTTTTACCTCTCCCGCTTGGAAATGAGATGACAGGGTAAATAAACTGGGTCAGGTTGAGCAGGATGGACGTGAACTGCTCCCTAATTCCTTTTAATCTCTGGCAAAGGAATGACTAGGATTGGGGCGTCAGCATTCCATAAACGATTCCTGTGTGTTGCTCCTTCCAACACGATCTAAATCCATCCCACTGTTCCCTGAAAGACAGTGGCAATCTCCTGGTTTTGTTCCAGCCCGCGAGTGGAGGGGAGATTGTAGGAGGAGTCAGATTTCATTTATATTAATTTTTAGAGCATTGGGAGCTCGTGTTTTACTTGAAACAGATCAGGGAAAAGGGGTCAGTGAACAAGGGCTTTCTCGACTACTGATCGCCACGCCGTGCTCAGCATCTCATGAGCCTGGCTTCTCCTCTTCACGGCGCGTGAGAATCATTATCCAATTATTCATCTCACCCCAGAGTTCTGAGGAGCTTATGACGCCCGTCGAAGTTAATGAAGACTTTTACCTATGGATCTGGCGCTAAATCATTGTGATTGACCGAGAGCCCGCGGTATGGCAGGCACTGATAGAATTGACAGAAGGGGAAAAGAATTAAACAGGAGGAAATTAAGAAGAGGAAGGAGGAGAAGGCGCCAGGAAGGAGGAGGGGGCCATTCACCAAACCAGCCTGTGGCCTCATTAGCCAAAAGGGGCCGTTGAGGAAGAAGTCACTAAGTAATTTGCCTCGACTTTAATTATTCATTTCTATATATTTATGTGGCACACTTTCCCTAGGGAACTCAATGTACTTTGCAAACATATTAAATAATTAACTCTCGCAAGTCTGAGTGAAGTGAGAAGGCAGCAGAACTACTCCGTAAAAGGCCAGTCGTGTTAGCGAGTGATGACTGGATGTCACTTTGGTGAGGTAATCCCATGTGATACTTACCAGGGGCCATATGGCAAAAGACCACCTTCCGGAGTAAGCGGTTTTAGTTTATATATATAAATAATGATAGATGACAGATAGATGATAAATAGATAGATAGATAGATAGATAGATAGATAGATGTTAGATAGACAAACATAAATAGACATGAATTACTATAGGAACCCACTATATTTTGAGGGAGGGTGATATTAGAAGGCAGTTGAACGGGGTACATTAAAACAAAATACTGCCTTCAAGACAAAAACTAAACTTAGGAAGTATTTCAAAGTAAGGGTGTCGATTGCGGCATTCAATATGACACTGCAAAGGTCGCATGCCAAATGATGAGCAATTGCATGTACTCGGTTGTGTAGAAACATGTTTTGAGTTTCTAAAAATGTTATCCTCACTGTCCTGTTGACAGGACACCGTTCAGAAAACAAACAAACCTGTAACACAAATAGTTTAGACTTCTCTCCGGAAAGTATAAACGTGTCCAAATCAGTGGAGGACAAAAACAAACAAATAAAAAACTCAAGTGATTATTAAAAAGCAGAAGTGAAAGCAGCAGCTGTTTAGAGGCAGAGTGAGTAGGGCGGCTACATTATCATCAAAAGAGTCTGGCGTCCTGGGCTAAGGCCTCTTGCGGGTTACAGGGACAGACTCCAGATCAGCGCATCTCAAACCTGGCAAGTTGGAATCCAAACACATAGGAGGACAGGATGATCCCCAGAGAGATCCTGGTAATTAAAACCACAACATGTGTTTGTTTGTGTACATGTCACCCAGCCACACCTCAGCAGCAGCTCATGTTGAGATGTGGCCAACCAACCTACAGAGAGTTCCAGTGTAGGGGAGAGAGGGTGATTAACAAGAAGACAGGTTTTCTTACCTTTTTAAAATGAAAAATGACCTTGCTCAAACCACTAGCAGGAAATTAAATGAAAAAGGGAAGGGTGATGAGTTGGAAAGGGAGAAACTTTTTTTTAAAAAGCAAATAAGACCACTCTCATTGATTCCCAACCCCACCTGGAATCCCGACTGCTTTGTTTTTCAGTTATTTATTTCCTTACTTTTGTTTTGTTTTTTAAGAAAAGCAACTTGGTGTGTGGGATAGAATTGGTTCTCAACTAACTCTCAATCAACGGCTTTGAGAAAGTTGCTTGACCCTCCTGAGCTGCTTTCTCTGTGAACATAATGATAGTCACTGTCAGGATTGTGCTGAGGATTACATGGCGTGGTGGCGGGGGAAGTAGCTTTGCAAACTACCTAACTGTGGGGTTATTAGTGTCATTTCTAACAGGATTGGAAGCCTTTACGGTTCAGGGCACATACTTCAGAGTGTCAGGATCTGAACACTCACAGGTCTCTTCCTCTCACCCTCTTTCAGAAGACAAACATCTCATCTTCCTGCCACTGAATGTTCCCAAATCATGCTCCGTTTTCAAAGGTGTTGGTCTCATGTTCTTACTTTCTTCTCCTGTCCCCCACCCCTTCCCTTGTACCAATTCAAGATTAGCTGGCTAATTTCAACATTAACCAGGGATCAGTCTTTTCGCCTTAATATAAACTCACCAGTATTTCCCTGCCCACTCCTCCTGCTTCCAGCAGCAGCACAGACCACAAAACAAAGCGAGCCCTCCTCTCTTCATGTTCCTTCAGGGGCTGTAGATAAATTCTCTCCCTCCCCCCTCCTAAACATGCAGGCTGCCCTGAGTGACTTCCTTCTAGGGCTTTAGGCTATTTACACCAAGTTTGCTAACTCCATTCCCATTGTTGGTAAATGTGGCTTATACCTTCTAAATCTAAAAGATCAAAACCCTTTTCAAATCATGTAAGCCATGGTCTATTACTATTCTTAGCTGGTATTTTATTATTAGTCACATTATGAATCTATCGTAGGCTATTCGCTTGTGCTTGAATATATACATATATAATCTGAATCTACTTTAGATATTACATCTAGAGAGCAAACAACTATATATTAAGAGATGAGCTTAAACTTATTTTGCATATACAAAACACGTTTATATAATCTATGTATTTGATGTACACATACTTTTATACAATTTATATATTTTATATACACATATGTGTAAACTTGTCTATATCTAAGCTCCACTCACCAGATTTCAGTGTAAGGTAGTTAGCGGGTACTTCCGTGACATTTCTAAATCCTGCATCTCCGACTACAGGAAAGAAACATCTGGCCCCAGCTTCCTCCTGCACACCAAAAGGTGGTGCATTCCATTCCCAGTCCGGGCACATACCTAGGTTGGCGGTTCAGTCCCTGGTTGGGGTGCGTACAGGAGGCAACCGATCGATAATTCTTTCTCTCTCTCTCCCCCATTCTTCTATCTCTAAAATCAGTGAACATATCCCCCAGTGAGGATAAAAAAAAAAAAAAAGAATGAAAGAAACATCTGCTTACCTAACCAACACAACAATAAGAAATAGGCAAACTAGTGGGAAAGCGCTGGGCTCACGGAGGTGAGAAGCAACAGCCCTCCAATGACAATGCCGGGGCTCCCAAACGTGATTTCATTAAACCCCACAACCCTCAGACAAGACTGCAGCCGCTGCTTTTCTTTTACATTTCAGAAAAAGGAGAGTGGAGATGCAAGGAGATTTTTGCCAGTTTTCAAGGTCGCTCACGTACAGCATGGTAAAGAGGCCGAAAGTCTAACACTGCCAGTCTGCCCGCTACAGCAGCCGCAGCTGGACAGCCCTGTCTGTCCTGGGAGAGGAGGCGAGGGGACATGGGACCCTGTCAGAGCGCTTGGATCCCTGGGGAAATTTTACAAAACTTTTCCATTTGATCATCCCATTGCCCACTGAAGCTGAGATGGGGAGAAATATTTAAAGAAGCCAGCAGCCAGTTTCTTTTTTTGTTCCTCTGCAAAAGAAAAAAATATGGCCAGGCCGCTTTTGCATTTCAAACTTAAAGTCCCAAAGCTGATTTGCAAAACTATAAGCTCAATTTTCTTCCTCGAGTAGACAGAGGCCTGCCCCAGGCTTGGAAGTTTCAAGGAAGGCTATGTGTCTAAATAGTTTGAGAAGTGGAACTGATTTTAGTTTGAAAAACCTCTAGCCACATTCCAGATTAAAAAATAAAATCGATGTAAAACATTCTGCAAATGACAATCCTTGTTTTTTATTTCACAAAACAAGCACACCAGGTTTATTAATTATGGATCAGTTACAGTGGTTCCAAAGGTGTGAGTGTGTGTGTGTCTATGTGTGTATGTCTGTGTGTGTGTGTGTGTGCGCACGCGCGCACGCGCGTGCTCGCACACCCTAGAGGACACGTGGCAATGCCTGGAGAAATGTTTAGTTGTCACAGCTGGGGGCATCTGATGGGTTGAGGGGAGTGATGCTGTTAAACATGATAGGGTGCACAGGACACTCTCCCAGATCAAAGGATGACCCAGCCCCAAATGTCCATAGAGCCAAAGCTGAGGAACCCTGCTCCATGCAATTTCAGTCAAATCAGGAATTAGCTGCCTTTTCCCTTCCTCCACCTCCCCTGCTGAGGATCCTGCCCTCTGAGGTGTACTGTGGCCTTAGCATGCTACGCTCTACAAAAGCTTGAACTGAAAATACTTGTTCAGATCTTTTGAATCTCTGACTGTTGAATACTTGGGGTATGAGAGTCGCTATTCTGGTGTATTTTAATACTAGCATTATACATGGAGTCCAGAATGTCCACAACTTGCATTTGTCTCCATTTAATCTCTGCTGTAAATGGAAGGCCCGGCACAGCAAGGCCACACATCACCTGTCAGGGGAGAGATTATGCCAGTTGGTTGGGCGCTCTGTGTTCTATTAATGTTGAAACCAGGCTTCCCTGTCAGGCCGTTACAGCAAAGCACATTTGGATCTTCGGGCAGCAAGCGCAGGCTTCCTGCCCACATGGCTCGTTGTGTGCAGAGGAGGCGGCAGACCTGGACCGCTGGAGCGTGTCCCTCTGCCACCCCTGAGCATCCTCCCTATTACCCACTCAGGCCGGGAGACCAGCCTGCCCAGCTGCTAACAGCTGTCAGGGGACACCCATGATTGAGTCAAGCTGTGGACCGGGGGCTGTGTTTCTCAAGAACAAGACGTTCTAAAGCCTTCTTCCTTGTATGTCTCCGAGTCCCACAGCCTACACTGTGAAACTGGATCCCTTCCTGTCTTCCTCCTATTCTTCCCTGTGTGTCACCTTTGCTCTTAAGATAAGGACAAAGCCCTGAGGGCCCCCAAGGTCCTGCCCACATCTTTGCTCTCTCCATTCCTGCCACCCTGACCTTCACTGAGTCCTCATGTAAATGATACTCTTGCCCACCACAGGGCCCTTGCATGAGCCGTTCCCATTTCCTGGAGCTCCCCATCCCTCCTTCCACTTCACTTAGTTAACTCACCTGCTCATTTAACAGACATCAACCCATTTTCACCCCCTCAAGGACATTCCGAGGCCTCCCGAAGTCAGATCTGCTAATGCACACTTCCATCAAAACGTTCTTCCTTCAGAGGACTCACACTGATTATTTGAACAATATCTGGCTAGGACACATCCGTGTATCCTGAACACCAACCACAACTCTTGGCATGTAGTAGAGGCTGGGTGTTTGTTGCCTGATCATTTAATGAAGCAAATGAATGAATGGATACATGGAAAAAAATGAATGAAACTATCCTAACATCTAAAATCAGGAGCAAAACCATAGGTATGAGACTGTGTGTGTGCTTAAGACCAGGTAACCATCTGGGTTGTCAGAATTTGGTATTTAGATTTTGGAAGGGAACAGAAGAGAAACTTGCCTACAAAGCATGCAACTGAGGAAAAAAAAAATGTATTGAGGGGAAAAAAATGTATACCTCACTTAGTGCATCAGTGAGTTAGAACAACTCCCACACGTTGCTCTAAGACGAAGCCAACATCCAGATCCTTGCTATAAACTTGGCTCCGCTAGAATTCTCTGTTCTTCTTTCTCCTGGCCCCACCACTTCCTAAGGTGAAATATCTACAGCTGCTCTGTTTCTTTACTTTTTTTTTGTTTTTGGCAAGGTTAACCTTCCTTCTTCGGTTGTATGTTGTGCAATACCCAAGAGGCCAACACTGCCGTTTGAGATATTTAAATATGACTTTGAGAAATGAGTCTGTCTTAGATGTAAAAGCCTACAGTCACCATGATGAACATGACTGCAATGTTTAAAATCGCTAAATAAAGAGATGCAGCACTCTCTGCATATTCATCGCTGAAATGAATATTATATATGATTCCTGGTTTGGTAAGCATTCAAATAAGGCAGCAGGAGAGGATGTAGATTTACTTATTTTTATCAATGAGAACAACTTGCCCTGACCAAAGGGAGAATTGTTTTCTCTAGTCTAAAAAGCAATGTGTACACGGAGGCAGTTCTGTGTGTTAGTGTTTGAGTGAAGCTTTATTTTTATATTATTGTGTCATTTTATGCACAGTCCCCCACTGCCTTGTCAGTGACAGCCACTCATTAAATCACTTAAACTATCATATAAAAATAAAGATGGATTTTAAGCTACACTGAGCCAGTCAGTCAGTTTGTAAATACTGATTGCTCCCCATGGGGTCCCAAGAATTCCTGCAGGTGACGGAGACATATATTAAAGAAGTATATGGTCCGTTTCCTTGAAAGGACTTAGAGAATAATCTAAGTGACAAATAGGTGAACCTGTAATCGAAATAAGATTATTCAGATAAATACTGTCTTGGCAAAACGGATTGAAGTTCAGCAGTGGCTTCTCATCGCATTTCAGTCAATATGATGCAGATGCTATGTTGGGCAGAGGAGGGAAGCTGTTCTGTGAATAAGAAACATGTTTGTGGAAGGTTAGGTGATCATGATTCTGAGTGAAGAATCACTGAGAGGTCAGCTCAGTTAATATGTGCCTGAGCTCCTTGTATGCGGGACAGGTAAAGTCATAGGATAGACTCGGTGCATCTTTCAGAAACATCATTTCCCCCTTTTAGGAAAAAAAAAGTGTAATAGTTTTGTTTGTTTTTTCTCCCAAGTAAATGCCGTAATAGTTTTCAACATAGAAACAAACATGGTTATAATGGCCCTTGCCAGTGTGGCTCAGTGGATAGAGTGTCGGCCTGTGAACTAAAGGGCCCTGGTTTCAATTCCAGTCAAGGGCATGTACCTGGATTGCAGGCTCCATCCCTGGCCGTAGTTGGGCGCGTGCAGGGGCAACCAATCGATGTGTCTCTCTTACATCAATGTTTATCTCTGCCTGTCTCTCCCCCTCCCTTCCACTCTCTCTAAAAATCACTGGAAAAATATCCTCAGGTGAGGATTAACAATCAAAACACTTAAACATAACCAAAAAATGTGCCTATATCATGGAGAAGAATTTACAATAAAAACCATATGTAATTGTGAAACCCCCAGGACTCTCATAGACTGAAAACTGGAGTAAAGATTGGTTCAGCTACTCTCAAAAATGGTTTGGGAGTATTGACTAAGTTAAAACATGCAAAATCCATGACTCAGCAATTCACTTCTAGACACATACAGTCCCAAATTCTTGCTCAGGTAGAGCAACAGATATTTACCAGAATGTTCTTCACAGTGTCAGTCATAATAGCCAACCACTGGATACAACCTCAATGCCCACCAACAATAAAACATATAAGTAAATTGTGGTGCACTCAAGTAATGGATACACGGCAATGAAAACGGGTGGACTAGAACTACATGCATCAGAGATGAATCTCACCAACATGTTGAGTGAAAGAAGCCATTCATAAAGAAATTAATAGTGCTTAATTCCATTTGCATAAAACCCAAAAAGAAGCAAAACCAGACGATAGCATCAGCAATCAAAATAGTGGCTGGTTTCCTTTCAGGAGAAGATAGTGAAGCACGAAGGCAGGGGAGCTTCTGGGACATTTGTCCACCTGGTGGTCATGTGCCTTACAGTTCATTAAGTTGTATATTCATATTGTGTGTACTTTTTGGAATGCATGTTATACATGAATCACATGATTAAAACTTTTTCTTAAAGTGTGCGACCCTTTAGAAATAAAAATATCGGTGTTCAAAAAAATACACTGCTTGTGGTTGGGGCTACCTCCCACCTCTGTCTACCCCAAATTTGTTTAAGTGTGTGCTCATCATTTGTGATTAAATTTGAGGTAGTTGCCGAAACTGGTGTGGCTCAGTAGATAGATCGTTGGTCTGCAGACTGAAAGGTCCCAGGTTCCATTCCGGTCAACGGCATGTACCTTGGTTGCGGCCACATCCCCAGTGGGGGAGGTGCAGGAGGCAGCTGATCGATGTTTCTCTCTCATTGATGTTTCTAACTCTTTATCCTTCTCTCTTCCTCTCTGTAAAAAATCAATAAATATATTTATTTAAATATATTTAAATTTTTTAAAAATTGAGGCAGTGGCATGGATGGGGTGGGAGCGGGGGATTATCCTGTGAGACCTGGGAGCTAGAAGGTAGGTGGGAGCTGGCCAGGTGCTGATTCGTAGCCCTCGGGAAAATCCAATGGGTTGCCATTGCCTGGGGACTATGCCAAATATAAGCATTAGGCCCAGATTATCTGAAGCCACTGGAAACAGATTAATCAGCAATAGAAGCAGAAATTGGGTTTAACTACAGCAGCCAGAGGGCAGAGCCAGATAAATGGCACCAAATGACAGATATAACTAACGGGTGAGGCAGTAAAGGGGAAGCAACTTGAGAGCAGTTGCTGTGGAGTCCAAGAGCAAGTCAGAAAGTAGAAAGAGGAGCCAAGAGCTGGGGACTAGGGCTGACTCTCCCTGCTGCCGTGTCCCATCACTAAGATTCCCAGGACTTGGCTCAGTGGTTGAGCATCAACCTATGAACCAGGAGATCACGGTTTGATTCCCCACCAGGGCACGTGCCCGGGTCGTGAGCTCAATCACCAGAGTGGGATGAGCAGGAAGCAGACAATCAATGATTCTCTCTCATCATTGATGTTTCTACCTCTCTCTCTCTCTCCCTCTCCCTTCCTCTCTGAAATCAATTAAAAATATATATATATATATATAAAAATATTCCAAGGACTCAGAAAATTCTGAGTTCAAATCTGGGCTTCTAGGTGGTGACAAAGGTATATTCGTCAAGGAAGGAGGAGAGAACATTTTTTGCCTGGCACT
This sequence comes from Pipistrellus hanaki, assembly GCF_964339955.1. Classification (NCBI taxonomy): domain Eukaryota; kingdom Metazoa; phylum Chordata; class Mammalia; order Chiroptera; family Vespertilionidae; genus Pipistrellus; species Pipistrellus hanaki. The sequence goes on along the minus strand of NC_140503.1, from coordinate 196,932,491 downwards.
TTGTTAGCTTGATGGATCAACTTCTAAGTATTTGAACATGTGAGCTGGCCTCCATTTGTACTCTTGCCCCAGGGCCCATGAATGCTAGAGGGGAAACTGCAAGAGCTTCAGATTCTTCAATTAGGAGAAATTGCCTCTATGGCCAGAGCACATTTTAGTCACTGTTCTAGCTTACCAAGATTTTTTTTGAACTCTGATTCTGACATACCAATGCCAGTTATTAGCTGTTTCCCATTCCCTGGCTATGGACAAACTCCACAATGATAAACATGGCATCTGAATTATGCATGCCAATAAAAATGCTGAGCAGGACAGAAGGATGTGCAGAGTTTTGCAGGAAGGTTAGAGATCTCCCCAAGACTGATGTCTTGAATCTGCACATTTTGGGAGCTGTTGTTTGACCATCAACACAACCACCTAGTCAGTTCTGAGCTACACATAGGGACATGGTGAATGGTTCTTGAACTCCTGTAGCCAATATCCGTGGTGTTTGTGGTAGGCCACTGCTCTAATACTTGGGAACTCCTGCAGAGAAGAAATGGAGTGTCAAGTCTGGTCACACATGGGGTCTGGCCTGGTTCTTGGCATTCACTGTCTTTCTGCCCCTTCTGATGAATCTCTACTCTGTTTCCACTTCTGGTTTGAAACGTGCAATTGAATTTGGCTGTGTAATAAAGGCAGAGGTGAGCAGTACTAAAGGTAACAAGGCCAACCTTGAGGTTATCTCTGAAGTTTCTAGTTTTCATGGGAAAGGTGGCAGTGACTTTGGAGAACCAAAGTGCAAGTGTCAGCAAACTTTTTCCAGAAAGCACCAAATCATAAATATTTTGGACCTTGAGGATTATACAGTCTCTACTGCAACTACTTAACTATGCTTCGCAATCAACCAAAATGGGAAAGCAGCTATAGGCAGCGGTGGCTGTGTTCCAATAAAACTTTATTTACAAGAATAAGGGGTGGGCCATAGTTTGCAGGTCCCTGTTCTCTTGTATAAATACTCCCTCATACTAAGCAAAGAAGTTTAGGAATTACGTTAACTTTCTAAGTCAGTGATAAAAATGATGGCAACACCATGTATCCTATTTCCGGTCAACCTCTTGTAGCCTGCAGATCAAAGGCCACCAGAAGAATCTGCCTACAACACTGATCTGCTTGTGCCTTTCTCAGCCTAAACCCCCTCAGGGCTCACATTTGCCTGGGGTCTGGACCAGTCACCCTGCCTTCTTTCCCAGACTCATCATTTGTCACTGTCACATACCCTGTGCTGTCCAGCCATGCAGAGCTCCGGACTGTTTTCTTATTATCTGTGTCCAGTCATGTCCCACACCTTTGCCCGTACTGCACCTCTGCTGAGAAGACTCCCCTTATTCATTGTCTGAGACACTGTTCAAATGTCTCTGCTTGATGTTTCCCCTGAATCCATAAGTTGGGTTCATTTCGCCTCTTTTCTGTTCCCACCACACTCTCTTACAGACCTATACTTCAGCAATACAACTTCAGAGCGATCCCTCCTAATTGATAGCTATTCGCTAAGTTAAACCTTACCTTATACAGACCTTTTTAAATCTGTTGGCACATCCAGCTGGTGTGGCTCAGTGGTTGAGCATCAACCTGTAAACCAGGAAGTGACGGTTGGATTTCCATGGTCAGGGTATATGTCTGGGTTGTGGGCTTGATCCCCAGTGTGCGGTGTGCAGGAGGCAGCCAATCAATGATTCTCACTCATCATTGATGTTTTTATCTCTCTTTCAATTTTTCTTCCTCTCTGAAATCAATAAAAGACATACATATTTTTAAAAATTTGTTGGCTTCTTCCCTACTGGGTTGTGAACACCTTACAGACCAGCCTATACCGTACGAATCTGCCTTCGTCCTGAGGTTAGCACTGCATCTGCCATGGGAAGAATGCTGAGGACATGTTTGCACAACTGTTTGCCTCAGTGCTGTATCTCGTTGTGCTGGGCCACTGGGGTTCTGTGAATGATTCACAGTTTAGATTGTCTGCTATTTTTACAGGATACTTGCAGTGGCTTAGTAAGCGACTCTTCCTGACAAGGCTCTTGGGAACTGTTCATAAAGGACAGAATGATATTAAAATCAAATCAGGTTCAGAGGTAAATACACAAATCTCTCCTCCACCTGCACTGCATGCTCCCTGCAAACCAGAAAGAAATGATCCTTTTGGTTTCTACAGACGTTGTGCATGTATGAACATGCATATTCTCTTTGAAAGGCATCTCATGAAAATCTCTTTCTCGTATTAGCCATGGGACCATATTGCATCCTTTCTTTGCTTAGAATGGGTTTCCTAGATCTTGTTGATTTGATCCCCAGTTCCATTTTGAATACCAACATGCTCATTTATTCAGTGGAACTATCCCCAGCAAGCTCAAAAGGTGGCTGCAAGGTTTCAAAGGGCCTCCTGGATGATCGCTCATGGGGTTAAATCCAGGGGAGAAAGGGACTCATGAGATGACAGATGTCCAAGGAGAAGAACAAATTGGTGTTTGGGATGGACACGCATTAATTGGTCATTGAACCCTGCCCCATCATCAGGACTTCTGTAGCACCCACTTTCCAGATGCTGCTCTTTCTGCAAATTAGTGAGTTGGACTGACTGGGGTGGGGAAAGAGGCAGATTACAGTTGTCCTCTGCACCCAGGCTCCCACACTAATCCTTGGCTTGGGCTTGTCTGGAATGGGGGGCCTGGGAGAAGGGTCACCTTTTTATAATTCTACACATAGGCACCTTATAGACACGACTGGTCCCCAAGAAACACAAGGCAAAAATTCCAAAGACTGGACATACGCAAAACCTCAGTAAAAGCCTTACTTCCTCTAAAGCTTCAGGCAACCTCATATTTTTCTCCTTACTTGCCCCAAGAATTCTTGGGGAAGCATTAGATGTATATGAATTCCTGCAGCTGGTAGGGCTGACTCAGTCCCGCTCCCGGTTAGGCCTGACGTCACCTCTCTGTATCCGGGTCCCTCGGGGCTGGCAGTGTGGCTCTGCAGGGAGAACCTAATGGGATCCAGGCAGCCTGATGAGATGCGCAGGCCAGCGCCTCAAGGCTACAGAGGCCACAAAACAAGAGAACGGAGGAGAAGTGGTGAGAATTCGTTTCTTTTAGGCTTGTCTGATTTCCTCGGGGCCTGAGGACGGCAGGGCATAAATAGATAATCAAAGATTTTTACTTCCCCAGGTAAGAATTATGTAATCAGAGGATGCTACTTCCTTTGTTACTTGGAAACTTCACTGGAAGAAAATTCTCCTTGCATCTCAATTACACAGAGCATCTCCCCTCTGCGTTGACGTGGAAGTTTTCACGCTCAAGTCAACAGCCTCTGAACCTAATCAGATCATTCTGTGTAAACTAATACACTCTGGAGTGTTAGAAATATATACCCCCTTTATGATCCTTTGAAGTGTGTGTGTGTGTGTGTGTGTGTGTGTGTGTGTGGTGGAGAGATATGGGATAACATGGATAACCGCTTTCAAAAAATAGCCTTGTTTCCCTCTCCTGGACCCACTGAGCCCAGGAACATGGCTTCAATACCCCTTCAGCCCAGAGCTTCAAAGATGCCAAAAGGCCCGGCTGGTGTGGCTCAGTGGTAGAGCGTTGACCTATGAACCAGGTCACAGTTTGATTCCGGTCAGGGCATATGCTTGGGTTGTGGCAGCTCGATTCCCAGTGTGGGTCGTGCGGGATGCAGCCAATCAATGATTCTTTCTAATCATTGATGCTTCTCTCTCTCTCTCTCTCTCTCTCTCTCTCTCTCTCTCTCTCTCTCTCTCCCTTCCTCTTTGAAATCAATAAAAATATATTTTAAAAAAAAAAAGCTGCACAAGGGCTCTGTCCCACCCCTATTCTGAGAAGGTAAACCTTTTAGATTTCAGGCTCATTGAGGGTCAGGAATGTGCCACAGAATTCTTTGCACGCTTCCTAGCTACTAGCACAGCACTGTCCACGGCAAGGCTCAGGGCCTATTTCCTAATTCATTTGCTCATCGCTCCCCTACCCTGGTCCATAGGAAGGGTCCAAAGAATCTTCTAGAGAGATTTCCTCCTGTCTAGGCCTGACCACCAATGAGCACCTTCGTGTGCTAGAGAAGCGGGCAGGAAGGGAAGCAGAAATGAGAGCAAAGAAAGAGAGGAATGCAGGTGGGGTGTCTGGGGAGAATTTCGTCTGCTCCTATAGCCACCATGGAATTTGAGTCTATCTTGGAGAAGTTCTATTGCCTGCTGGGGGCACCAACCCCACCATCAGTGAGCAGCTCGAAGGACACGGATCAACACAAGCTGATTCCACTGATTGTCTGTAACATCACTGCCCCTCTTAATCAAAGTGATGTCATCCTCTGATTTCGGAAAGTGAAGGATAGCAGAATTAATGATGGCTCAAGTGGGCTCCTAATGGCCACAGACAGCCGAGGGGCTGCGGGGCTGTCGAGCTGCAGAGCTCGCTGCATCCCAATGATGTGTGCAGGCATTTCTCTGCTAACAAGGGGGCTGTAATTCTTAATTACCCAGAACCAAAGCCTCACCTTGCCGCCTGTCCCCCGGGGAGCTCCCTGTGAAGTCAGTGGGAGCTTTGCCTGCAGTTCCACCCCGTGAAAACTTGCCTGCAAATGTTTGCAAATTACCTTGAGTGCCTCTGATGGAAACCGGAGAGAATTATTTATTTTTAGAATGCGTCTCTGCCTTGCCTGGCATATACCTCAATGTTCCTCCGATTCCACTCCCTTTACCTCTGATTAACTGAATTTCGGACCTCTGACCGGTGCATCTCTTAGGTCTTGCCCTCAGCCAAACCACCTAGAAACATCCTCTTGTTCTCACCCTTTGCTTAGCAGCTTTCTCAAAAGCCTAATGCATTTTCCATTAGGAGAACTGATCAGCCCTGTCCTTTCTGGAAGTGGCATGCCCAATCTCTCCCACGTGGAGGAAGTTGTGAGCCCCCTACACTCTCTTCCTTCCCTCTGCAAGTAGATGTTCCCGGTACCCTGCTCAGGTCCCCCTGACTGGGGGCCGCTAATAGCTCAGAGCTGCTCCCTTCTGGAGACTTGCCCTGGGAGAAAAGCACCAGGCATTTCACCTGGAGGTGCCTGGGAGGGACCTGCCTTCCCTCTGGGGACTGTCCACAGCCAGGACTGCCTGATAAAGAGACACAAGGCTGGCCCCAATGCACAAGAGCTCCTGAGGGGATGAGGCTGAGGCCAGACCATGTCTCCACCTGCCCTTTTCATGCCCCCTCACACCTTTCCAGGTTGTACCTGAGAGCCCTCCCTCAAGAAACTGCTTGCTCAGCTTCTTGGCAATCCCACCAAAGATACCTCTACACCACCCTTCCCACTGCAGACAGAATCGTCTCTAAAACCTCGCCCTGATCATGTCCCTTTCCTTCGTAGAGCCTTCTATTCCTTCCATTGGCCAAACTCCACAGGCCTGGCACTGCTTACCCATCCTGCCTCACCTCACATTTCACCTTCTGCCTCACCTGAGAGGGCACTTTATATATATATTTGATTTTTTTTACAGGGAGGAAGAGAGAGAGATAGAGATTTAGAAACATCGATAAGAGAGAATCCTCGATCAGCCATCTCTTGCACACCCCCTATTGGGGATGTGCCCGCAACCAAGGTACATGCCCTTGACCGGAATCGAACCTGGAACCTTTCAGTTCGCAAGCCAACGCTCTATCCACGAGCCAAACCAGTTTCAGCAAGATGGCACTTTTTCCAGAGGCTCATCCAGGCCGTCCACCTCCACCCCGTTGTTGGGCCTGGGGCATCTGGGTGGGTACCGATAGTCCTCTAAACTAACACTACTGTAGCTTCCATCACATTGGAACTTGTTGCCTGCTTGTCTTTCTCACCATCTAGATTGCAAACTCCTCTGGTATTCCCAAAGCCCACCAGACATCCGGCCCATATGAGACTGACAATCATTATTTGTTGAATTATGACATAAGCCAGTGAATAATTGAACTAGGTATTTCATAAATGTTTAGCAATGACATCTTAACTCTAACTTCAAGTTAATGTAACAGGTCAACATTTGCCTACTTGTGGTTTATCTAAGATTTCTAAATAGAAAACCTCACTGGAACTATAATATTGAATATAAGAATTCAATGTTTTCAATATATACCTATATGCAATTATAATCTCTGAATGCAAAATAATCTGGTCTCTCTCTCTCTCTCTCTCTCTCTCTCTCTCTCTCTATATATATATATATATATATATATATATATATATATATATATATATATATCTCAAGGCCCGATGCATGAATTAGTGAATGGGTGAGGTTCGGCCAGCCTGGCCAAGGGGAGGGGACATGGACGGTTGACCGGCCTGTCTGCTGGTCAAACTCCTGGTCGAGGGGACAATTTGCATATTAGCCTTTTATTATATAGGATATACACTGAGTGGCCAGATTATTATGCGTTCAGAGATCATAACAAGCTGGCCACTCAGAGTATATGCAATCTGGCCAGGGCGTCTAATATAATCAATGTGTGAACGGGCCCCGGTGTCTCAGGAGGTTTCCATTTCTTTTCTTTCTTTTTTTAATATATTTTATTGATATTTTACAGAGAGGAAGAGAGAGAGATAGAGAGTTAAAAGCATCGATGATAGAGAATCATTGATCAGCTGCCTCTTGCACACTGGGGATGTGCCCACAACCAAGGTACATGCCCTTGACTGGAATCGAACCTGGGACCTTTCAGTTCGCAGGCCGATGCTCTATCCACTGAGCCAAACCGGTTTCGGCAAGGTTTCCATTTCTTTTGGTCCCTTTGTTTGGCAATCAAAGACTTCCCCGCCCTACCAACCTCTGACTCTCACCAATCCCTTGCTGAATTTTAAGTCCCCTTGCCTGCTCCCAACAAAAGCAAAATAAACAAATAAGACACAAAACAAAACAACAACCAAACCAATAGTGCAATCCCAAGTGCCAGAGCCGCTCTGCTCATCTGAGGGAGAGACCTCAGTGAACAGCAGTGAACCATGCCTTCAAATCTGCCACTTCACAGCTGACTTTTCAGAAAAGCATCACCCTGCAAAGAAGTCGCTCTTCAGCGCAAGCCCGGTGCCTGGCAGAATCCCCCCGTGCCCCGACTTGCCTGGCACTCGCTTTGGAACTGGGTGTATCAGTCATGAGAGATGCATTAATTCCCCATGTCAACACAGACCGAAACACCAGCGCATGAGCAAATTACCAGTGATGGGTATGCAAATGGAACGAGAACAAATATTAAAGCAGGCCTATCTCTGTTTGCTGCTACGAGGTCTTGTCCAAAACTCACAGAAATATTAATCCTCCTGGAATGGTTAGCAATGGACTATGTCATAACATTAGCATACGTGGTAACATTCTCGAGGAAGCTAATAATTATCTCTTGTTAGCAAGATCAACCTACTTTTACTGCGGGGACAGAAAAAAAAATGTTTTGACTTGCTAAGCTAAGCGAGACACCGTGGTAGGATAAATTAGGGCATTTACACTAACGATAATAAAGACACAGATATAGTTCCCCTCTATGTATAATTGATAAAAGCGACAGAAAATAGACACAGGCCTAATAGAAGAATGCGTTATGGGTGGTTAGTTGAGACACAAAGAGACAAACTTTCTTCCACTGCTTATGTTATTAGAGCTAATATTTATTAGGCACCCACTGTGCATGGCACGGCTCTTATCAGGGGCAAGGATGAAAACAAATTACTACCTGTCAGCCACGGGCACAGTAACTTCATTATGAGACTGAGCAGTACTCTTATTAAGTCTTTGGACTCTATTAAAAGTCTCATTTTGAAACAATGAACCAAGAGGAACAAATTTATGAATTGTGGATCTTCAGTATTAACCCAAAGACTCAGCCTTGGAGAGAGAGAGAGAAAAAAAAAAAAAATTCCTAAGAAAAAAACAATTAATTTCTGCCAAGGAAAATCTAAGAACATACGTTCTGTTCGCAGTCCCAGCCAGATGCCTCTGGCAGTGCTGTAACAGAGATGAGGCAAATATCTAATTTCACAGGGAAAAAATTTATAGACTAGACTGAATCAGGCAGAGTCCAGAAACCTTCCCTGCTGGGTTCTCAATCAAACAGCACAATAAATGACAATGTCCCCACACGTCCCAGATGTCCCTCTGATTTTGGCTCTGATCAGTATCATGTTGTCACCTCTGCTGATGTATCCAGACATAACTCACCCTTGGCATTCGCTGGTTAAGTTTGCTTAGTGAACCGAGTAGATTGTTTGCAAAGTTGGCCATAATAAATCCTCACATCCGGGCCTGCACATCTCTCTGCAATGTCACTTTGCCCTGCCTCCTGTCAAGGGGAAGAGCCTGTTCCTCCCTACCTTGAACACGGGAAGGCTTTGCAATGTGCCTTGACCAAAGGGATGCAATGAAAGAGATATTTTGGCGATTTCTGAACTCAGGTCTTAAGGGACCTTCTTGCAGCTTCCATTTTTAGAACACAGGGCCACCAGGTAAGGATGCCTAGGTTAGCCCTCTTGAGGATGAGAACTCAAATGGAGAGAAAAGCCCAGCCAACAGCTAGTACTAGCTGCCAGGTGTGTGTGTGTGTGTGTGTGTGTGTGTGTGTGTGTGTGGCCATTTTAGACTATCTAGTCCCAATGCTATGGACTGAATGTCTGTGTTCCCCTAAAACCCACATGTTGAATCCCTAATCCCCATGGATGGTATTTTTTTTTTAATTTGTTTGTTTAAATATTTTTATTGATTTCAGAGAGGAAGGGAGAGGGAGAGAGAGAGAGAGAAACATCAATGACTGAAAGAGAATCATTGATAGGCTTCCTTCTACACCCCCCATACTGGAAATTGAGCCCTCAACCTGGCATGCACTCTGACTGGAATTGAACTGTGACCTTCTGGTTTATAAGTTGATGCTCAACCACTGAGCAGCACTGGCCTGGAGGTAGGACCTTTGGGAAGTAGTGAATATGCTCATGAATATGGAGCCCTCATGAATGATGATTCCCTTATAAGGAGACACACAAGAAAGGTGGTCTGATTCTGCTATGAGAAGATACAGGGAGAAGGGATCCATCCACACATTGAGAAGAGGAGTCCTCACTAAATCAGCTGGAACCTTAATCTTGGACTTCCCAGCAGTTAGACCTGTGAGGACTCCATTGCTGCTGTTTGAGCCACGAGGTCTATGCAATTTTTGTTACAGCAGCCTGAACTGAGTAAGACACCGAGTCAGGCTATCAGGGGACTCCAGAAGAGATTCAGCGGGAGGGCCACCCTGTTGAACCCAGCACACTGCCGGCCCTCAAAAGCACGAACAAATAAAATGGTTACTATTTTAAGCCGCTAAGTTTTAAAGCAGCTTGTTACATGGCACGAGGTCACCAGACAACGAGAATGTGACAGGCTTTAACGTTTTGTGCATTATGTTAAAAGAGAGATTCTTCTACAACTCCTTGTACAGAGCGGCAGCTCCCAGGACCATGTTGATTTGTGAAGCTAAGGAATTTCTTCTCATTTCCTTCCCATCATCTCTTACAGAAATGCACACCGAGACTGAACTGTTCCACTTGCTTTGCCAAGGAAATAATGAAAATTGAAGGCTCAGAAATGCTTGTTCAATGGTTGACTGGTAGTTTGTTTACTGAGAGGTGGGTAGAAAGTCAGATCCAGGCCAGCTCCAGGTTGAGGCCTCACCAACCCTGCCACAATGGCAGCACCATTGCCAAGACCCTGGGGCCAAGGGCAGGCCATTGGGACAGGGTCCCCTGGATGGTGCATCAGTCAGGGTTCTCCAGAGAAACAGAACTAGAGGAGAAACAGAACCAACTCTTTATATAGATAAATACACTGAGTGGCCAGGTTACTATGATCTCTGAACGCATAATAATCTGGCCACTCAGTGTATATCCTATATAATAAAAGGCTAATATGCAAATTGTTCCCTTGACCAGGAGTACGACCAGTAGGCAGGCCAGCCAATTGCCTATGTCCCCTCCCCCTGGCCATGCTGACTGGACCCAACCCATGCATAAATTCATGCACCGGGCCTCTAATATATATAGAAGTGCAATATTAATATGAGTGGCCAGATTATTATGCACTCAGAGGTCATAATAATCTGGCCACTCAATGTATGTATCCATCTGTATACATAAAGATCTCTTTTTATATGTATGCACATAATTACATGTATGTCTATATACATGTATATAGACATATAGAATACAGATATTGATATATCAAAATAGAATATAGGTATAGAATATCTACATATGTCTATATACACATATGTAGTTGCATATATATCTATACATACAAATATATAAAGAGATATCTATCTATTTAGAGAAGAGGGAAAAAAGAAAGAAAATTTATTTTAGGGAATTGCCTCACATGATTATAGAGACTTGACCAGTCCAAAATCTTCCTTGATAGGCTGGAAGTTCAAGGAAAGAATTTCAGTTTAAGTCCAAAGGTGGTTTTCAGGCAGAATACCCTCCTTTTCTAGGGAAGTCAGTTACCATCTATCTCTATATATAAAAGCCTAAGCGACCGGCTGACCAGCCCACCAGGTGACCGGCCAGTAACTATGATGCACACTGACCACCAGGGGGCAGATGCTCAATGTAGGAGTGGAAACCACAGGCACAGAAACATAGAACAGACTGATGAATCTCAGAGGGAAAGGGGGAAGGGAGAGGGTGGGAGGAGATTAACCAATGATCTTACATGCATACTAGAGGCCTGCGGGGATTGGGCTGAAACCGGCTCTCCAACATCCTCCAAGGGTTCCCGGATTGCAAGTGGGCACAGGCCAGGCTGAGGGACCCCACCGGTGCACATGCATTAGGCCTCTAGTTTAATAATAATGGCTTTCCTTTTATTGAGCACTTCAGGTACAATATCTCATTTACTCATTCTAACAACCATTTTACAGATGAGAGACTGAAGTTCAGGGAGGTTAACCAACCTTCCCCAAATCAGACAGACAACTAGCATTCTAATCTAGGAAGTCTGACTCCCTAAGCTCCAAAGCCCAAATTCTCCACCACCATACTCTGAAACAAACAAACAAACAAACAAACAACACAAAAAACCTAGGGACACTAAAGCCCAAATTAAGCTCTGTACTCAATCAGGCCAACTAAGTATCTTGGGCCAGAAATACCCACTTCGTTAGATGTTTTAAAGTCCCCCAAAAAAGGTAAGATTGAGGCCTTGGCCTTGAGGTGTTGATGGTCTACTTGACAGGAAGGCTCCCATTTGGGAGATAATTATGACTGACATCTCCCCTTTCTTTCTTCCTTTGGGAGTATGGAAAGTTTAAGTTCATCCACAAGGTACACTTTCGCTATCAGGGGGCTTCCCCAATTCTAATGCGTTGGCATTTTGTTCTCCAAAACACATCAGCAGGTGAGTGCATTTTATTAGAAGAGTTCTGTCGGTGCTGAAAACATAAAGAAGTGGAGCCAATGCTTAACATGCTAGGCAGCAGGTCCAAATGGTTGCTAATCACTACCCTAGGCAAAGCACTGATTAATTCCAACTTTATTTCCTCTCAGCTGGAGTCTTCTCCCACATCTGTGCTGCCTTACCTGACTCGCAGGAATGGGCAAGGGTGAGGGCTGGTCAAATAACAGTGCTATCCCAGCCGGCAACCATGGACTGTGTGCCTTCACTGTGTTATTAAGACAGTGGCTCCAACATTAATCACAAAGGAGAAATCATGAGACCCGTATCCTGGAAACAGAACAGCCTTAGAACATAAAGGAAGGCCGACGCCCTGTTATTAGCTGTCCCCTGCCTTCTGGCACTTGCCCGTCCAAAGCAAACAGTGGGGCCCGGGCAGCCATTGGGGCCAGGATGTGCTCGGAGGGCAGGTAAAGTTGTCATACAGGGTGGGTCCCGATGTCAGGTGTGCAGAAGTGGCTAAGGAGAGCCGGCCTGTAAGGGTGGGGCTGTCGGGCTGCTGAGGTTTGTCCTATAGCTGGTTGGGCCACGAGCAATCTTAGGCAAGATTCAGGAAAACATCGGTTCCCAGAAGTGGAACCCCAGGTGACTGCATCAATTTCCTTTGGCTGCCATAACAAAGTACCAAAAATAAAAAACTGAGTGCCTCCAAACAACAGAAATTTCTCGCCTGGCAGGTCTGGAGGCTAGAAGTCCTAAATCAAGGTGTCAGCAGGGTTGGCTCCTTTCTAGAGCTTGTAGGGAGATTCTACTCCATGCCTCCCTCCCAGCTCCCCGGGGGCAGCGGGCAACCCTTGCTGTTTTTGGTTTGTAGTCGCATTACGCCAATCTCTGCCTCCATGCATATGCGGCACCCACCCTGAGCATCTGTGTCTAAATTTCCTTCTTATGAGGACGTCAACTGTATTGGATTAGGATCTGCCCTAAGGATCTCATCTTGACCCGATTACATCGGCATAGAGCCTATTCCTGAAGAAGGTCACACCCACAAATGCCAGGGGTTAGAGCTTCAAAATACCTTTGGAAGGGATACAGTCCTACCCATAATAATGACCCTGCTGGGCTCTTTGTCTCTGGACTGTGAGCAGTTGAGGGTATGGGCACTATCTGATTCATTCCGCATCCTCAGTGCCAAGCACCAAGGCTGGCAAAAAGCCAATGTCCAGTAAGTGTTGAGTGAATGAATAAGTGATAGCTTTAGCCAGATCAGTCTGATCAGAATTATTTGGCCAAGAATCTAAGTGCAGAAGCCTCACTCTATTACTTCCCTCCTGAGAGGTCTTTGGCAAGTCTCCTAGTTCCTCTGGGCCTCAACGTTCTCCTATCTAAAATGAATATCACACAACATCAGGATGGCAGGAAGAAGCCAAGAAGACAGAGTCTGTAGTAGGAGGTGCCCAGTAAATGGGTGGCATTGTTTTTAAAGGCAAACTTAACCCTACATTCTACCCTCTATTTCACATTTCCTTACTTTACGCTCATTCGATACCAATTCTTCAAGACTTTCAAAAACTAACACACAAGATAATATAAGCATATTGATCATGATGCTTTCAGTTGACAGTGACAGATTCCACATTCAAACCACAGTTATAAAAGGCAGGTGCGTGGAGGGTATTCTATATAATAAAAGCCTAATATGCTAAGTGTCTAATTGTTCATTCGACCATTCGACCAGTCACTATGATGTGCACTGACCACCAAGGGGCAAATGCTCTGACTGGTAGATTAGCTTGCTCCTGGGGTCAGGCCAATCAGGACTGGGTAAGATGGTTCAGACATGCCCTACAGCCAACCTCCCGCAGTTCCTTCCCGGCCTCTAAAATATATCTTCTAATTAATTTTCTTTCAATATGCACGGATCCATGCACCAGGCCTCTACTTAGCTAGAATGCCCTACTGTCGTGGCTTCAGGCAGGGATTGATCTAGAGTGCAGCCCGTTATCAGGGGCCTCTTGTCACTCAAGCAGGCTCTCCTCCAATGGCTGCCAGCAGCCTTCCAGTCTAACAACCCAGGAGAAAAGACATGGCCTTTCTCTGTAACATCAGAAAAGATATAAGGAAGATCCTAATTTGCTTTACTTGCATGGTGTGCCTGTCAGAACCTGTCACTATGGCCAAGGGCATAGGGGCTGTGGATTGGCCAGTTCTGGGTCATGTGAATAAGAAAGGGCAGCGTGAGCCTCCTGTGAAATGGGTGCCCTTCAGAAAAGAAGGTTCTGTTTTATTTTATTTTTAAAAATATGCTTTTATTCATTTCAGAGAGAAGAAGGGAGAGGGAGAGAGAGAGAGAGAAACATCATCTATGAAAGAGAATCATCAATTGGCTGTGCTGCCTCCTGCAGGCCCCCAACTGGGGATTGAGCTCACAACCCAGGCATGTAACCTGATCAGCAATCGAACCATGACCTCCCGGTTCATGAGTCAATACTCAATACCAAGCCACACTGGCTGGGCAAGAAGGTTCAGCTGTAGAACGGGGAGCTGGAGAGATTTAAGTAAGAAATGTTCCTGGCCCCGGAAACTTCCCATAGGACAGAAAGACCAAAGAGGAGGCTAAAAACCATCAGGTTTCTACAAAAGTACTCAGTGTAATTTTTGAAAAAATAACAACGGACACCATAGCTTACATAGGATAACTTGTAGCTTCAACAGAGTGGCATCGATTTTGCTAGGGATGAGGAGGGCTGGTGGAAGTGACAGGCTGAGGGGCCTATCCGTGAATCAACTGTTGTCACTGGGATGTCCCTTCCAGCAAGGGAGATGAGCATGCCTGGTGAAGTGACTCCTTATGGCTTTAACCAGGTGCCACCAGTCAGAGAAGTGGAGTAGGGCAGGGCACAGAGGCAGTTCAGTGGCAGGAAAAACAGTGTGCCCACCCGTTTCTGTGCTAAGGACCATCCTATCTGAATCCATGTGGGTTTGCCTCACCGTGGTTTTTTGTTTTGTTTTTTTGTGTTGTTTTTTTTCTCATGTTAGTTTTATACTAGACTCTGGCTTTATGAAAATACCCCATAACTCAGGTTTAATTTCCCAAGGGAAGACAGATGTGAAACAACCATCAGATCTTTTTTCCCTTCTTTTTGCTACTCTAAGCAAACTGGGAAATGTGTTCCCCTGAGGGACGATAGTTCGGTCACTCGCACAGTAATCATTTTCATGCTATTTGCTTCTTTTCTTTTTAAATTTCCTAACAGTGTCTGCATGTAGCCCTCCCCATTCTATATTTCCACTTTTTTGGGGGAAATTTTTTTTTATTGATTTTTTAAATAGAGAGGAAGGGAGAGGGAGAGGGAGAGGGAGAGAGGGAAACACTGGGGATCGAGCCCACAACCTGGGCATGTGCCCTGACTGGGAATCAAACTGGCAACACTTCTGTGGACAAGACGACTCCCAAGCAGCTAAACTAATGTGCCGGGGCTCTCCATTTTTTAAAAAAATGAGCAAGACAGATGACATGTCCATGTTTAAGGTTTTGTGAAAATTCATCTTAACTTGATGGCCAGGGGTGGGTGCAAATGAAATGATTCAGTAATGAAATTAGCTTGCATTTGGAAAGTGTTTGGCAATTTATCTTGCACTCTCATTTTATTGTCACATAACCACAAGGGGCATTATCCCCATTTTATAGAGGTGGAAACTGAGGCTCAGAGAGGTAAATTAGCTTGCTAAGGTGCAACACATAGGCTTGAACCCACATAATAACAGCTGAATTGTACTGTTCTAAACACTTGGCATGCAGGGTCTCATTCAATCCTCTTTAAAACTTACAAGGTGGGTTTATAGCTATTATATGTCCATTGACAGATAAAGCCATTGAGGCTTAGAGGGTTCAATGCATTGGCAAATATTCACACCCAGATCCATCTCACTGCAAATGTGTGTCCAAACGCAGGCCTTCTCCCAGGCCTCACCTGGCTGGGAAAACACCTCACCAGATGGGGAGGTGAGAAGCAGGGCTGCACCTCGGGCCACTGCCTGGGCTCTGGTCAGGTCCACCCACCACTGGGCTGGAAAGCCGCCGCCTGCCAAGCTGGCTCGGTGGACGAGCTATTTCAGACCTTGGGCATTCAGAAGTGCTGAGGCAACCTGGACAGGAGCCCAAATGCAGAAAAGAAGGTGCCCAAATGACAGAATACCAGGGTGAACAGCTGCCCGCCAGCCTCACCCCCTGAAAACTTGGGATCCCCTACGCCCATAACGATGCCATAGACAGAAGGAAATGTCTGGTCAGCAGAGCGGTCCTGGCAGGTCCGACTCCCCACACTCCCCACCGCAGCGGACACGGGGTGTGGACTGATGCAGATATGCAGGGAGGCAGCTGGTCCATGGCCAGTTCCTTCCCTGGCAGCTCAGGACAGCCCTGGCATAGCTCACCAACCTCTTCTAAATGACAAAGCTCCCGCTTTCACAAGTTAATCAAAATCCTGACCCTGGATGAGAAAGAAAAAAAATATATACTCCATTAATTAAAATCTCAAAAGGTGTCGATGGTAACAGCCTGCAGATGCTTTCCAGCTCTGCTAATCCTATCAGGAGACCAGACACCAGCCGTCAGTGCAAGAGTCACAGGTGCTCTGATTAGGCCTGAGAGCATGTAACTGTGACAGGCGGAATAAGGAAGATTTTTTAATCCTCCAGCAACCCTTAGCTTTGAAGGAAATGAAATAATTAATGAGAGGCAAGGCTTTCCCTCCCTTTCCAAGAGAGGTTAAATTTCCAAGAACTTTTTCCATATAAGAGTGTCTCTAAAGTGCCTGGAAAACATAAGCAAAGGATATCGCCAGCTATGCGACAGATATTTATTGAGGATCTACTATGTGCCAGATATTTTGGAGTGCTGGAGACACAGCGGGGAAGTAGGTAAGTCCCTACATTTGTGGTGCTTATAGTTTAGAGCAGTGGTTCTCAACCTTTCTAATGTCGTTACCCTTTAATACACTTCCTCATGTTGTGGTGACCCCCAACCATAAAATTATTTTTGTTGCTACTTCATAACTGTGATTTTTCTACTTTTATGAATCATAATGTAAATATCTGTGTTTTCTGATGGTATTAGGTGACCCTGCTAGTGGTTCTCAACCTGGTGGTGGCGACCCACAGGTTCAGAACTGCAGATATTTGCAGTTCTGAAAACACAGATATTTGCATTATGATTCATTAACAGTAGCAAAATCATAGTTATGAAGTAGCAACAAAAATAATTTTATGGTTGGGGGTCACTACAACATGAAGAATTAAAGGTTTGCAGCATTAGAAAGGTTGAGAACCACTGGTCTAGAGTGAGTGACATGAATTAACACATGAATAGGTAGGCTGAGGGTGCAATAGAAGAGAAAGCAAGGGGATGGATGGAGAGTGGAGGGGGTGGGGACTACCGTAGACTGCGTGGTCAGGGGCAGCACTCTGAGGCCATGCCACTTGAACAGATCCTTAAAATAATAAATAAGGCTGGGCCAGGGCATTTCAGACAGAGGGCACTGCAGGTGCAAAGGCCCAGAGGCCGGGTCAGACTTGATGTGTTCTAGAACTGACAAGAAACATGTGCAATAATTGGACCCATTACTGTGAGAGGAGAGAGGGAGGGAAATGAGGTGAAGGAGGTGGGCAGGGACAAATGATCTAGAACCTTCCCAGCTAAGACTTTTGGATCTTGTTGGAAGTGATTAGGAAGACTTTGGGATACTGAAGCAAGGTGTTATACAATCTGATTTTAGTTCCTGAACGTTAGCCCTGGCTGCTGTGTGCAGAATGGTTATGGGGTTGGGTGGCAGGGAGTGGAAGGGACAAGTATATTCAGCAAAACTAACAGTCCACATTAGATACCGTTGTCTCTGATGCTGCCCAATGACTTTTTTGATTGACTTTACTACCCAGGGATAGTAGCTTGTATTTTCAGAATCTATTTCTCCATTGTTTGCAGAGTTCTGTCATTTTAGACTTTTTCAGGTCTTTTTTTTTTTAAATATATTTTTATTGATTTTGTACAGAGAAGAAGGGAGAGAGATAGAGAGTTAGAAACATCGATGAGAGAGAGTCATCGATCAGCTGCCTCTTGCACACCCCTTACTGGGGATATGCCCGCAACCAAGGTTCATGCCCTTGACCGGAATCGAACCCGGATCCCTTCAGTCCCCAAGCCAACGCTCTATCCATTGAGCCAAACCGGTTTCGGCTGAGGTCTTCAGGCAGTATTTTTATTTTATTTTTAGTTGTGGACATGAAGTTTAATGAAGAAATAACCATGTGGACTTTATTTTTTTTAAATATATTTTATTGATTTTTTATAGAGAGGAAGGGAGAGGGATAGAAAGTTAGAAACATCGATGATGAGAGAGAAACATTGATCAGCTGCCTCCTGCACACCCCCCACTGGGGATGTGCCTGCAACCAAGGTACATGCCCTTGACCGAAATCAAACCTGGGACCTTCCAGTCCGCAGGCCGACACTCTATCCACTGAGCCAAACTGGTTTCAGTACCATGTGGACTTTATAAACTTTGAAAAATGCTTTGTTCAAAGAATAAAAAGACAAGCCACACCCTGGGAGAAGATCTTTGCAAAATATATCTCTGAAACAAGATTTCTGCTCAAAATACACCAAGGACTATAAAACAAACAACCTCAATAAAAACTGGATAAAATCTCACCAGACTCCTAGCCAAGGAAGACATACGGTGTGCTTAAGGCAGTATTTTTATAGGCTTATCTATCCTTTTATCCTTCTAGGAACTCAGGAGTAGGCCAGGAACAAGGAGAGCTGACTATAAAGAGTTAAGAATGTACGTTGACCAGGATGCCTAATGGAACAGTTTTGTCATTGGCCAAGTATGTAGAGGCTGTAACATGGTGTGTCTTTGAAGTACTGAAGACAAGCCTACTCTGTACTATGCAAGAATGTGGCCACCGTTCATTCCTTTGGGGAATGGTGAGCACGTGGGCAAGGGACCGTAGGCCCTAGGAATGCAGGTGCTACAGGGGAGAAAGGCTAAAAAAAAAAATCTGTCTCCATTTCTTGCACCAACTCTTCACATTCTCATTGAGGAACTGCCATAGTCTGAAAAATGTGGCCCCCTGAAACTCATGTGTTGAAATCCTAACCCTCAAAGTGATGGTATCAAGAGGTGGGATCTTTAGGAGGTGCTTACATCATGAGGGTGGGGCCTTCAGGAATGGCATTAATGCCTTATAAATGGGTTCTGGAGAGGTCCCTCACCCCTTCCACCATGGAGGACACAGTGAGAAGGCGCCGGCTGTGAGCCAGAAAGAGGGCCCCTACCCAACTATGCCAGCACCCTGGTCTTATTTCCAGCCTCCAGAACTGTGAGAAAGAAATGTGTGTTGTTTATAAACTGTTCAGTCTGTGGTATTTTGTTGGCGCACCCTGAATGGACCAGACAGGAGCTGAGACTGTTTTTCAGGCTTTTGGCCCCTCGATGCTTTTATCTTCTTAAAAAAAAACACAGAGGAATAAGAGGTTATTTAATATATAAAAAATATTAAACCTGGATATGAAGTTTCCACTTATTTTCGATTTGTGTCTCCTCCTCCACAGAGTGGGACCTTGAGCACATAAATTGATATTCCCAGGATAAAAGCAGAGTCTTCTAAAACTAGGATCTTGCTGAGCAGGGAGAGGGCACTTACTACTGATGGGAAGTAAATCTGGATTCGCTTCCGGCTGGGAGGAAGCAGACCAAAACTTCAGTGTTGTAGGTCTCCGGCCCAGGCAGATGGGCAGGAACGTGAACCATAAACCTCTATCACTTATCTTGGCAGAGAGGAAATTGGAATTTTGGAGGAAAGTTTCCCATCGGGCGCTCAGACCCAATAAATACTCCGACCCCTTGGGGAGCTCCCAGACACTCCGCACTCTGTCTAGCAGGCTGTAAAGGATGCTCAGCGCCGAACCTCCAGCCCACGGCCCACTGGAGCCGCCTGGAACACTGAGGCAACTCCGTGCCAGCACTCACTCTCTGTACTACATTCTTCCTCCTTTCCCTTTCGTTCATCTGCCCAGAGACACTTCAGCAACACCAAGACAGACCAACTTGAACGCATTTCCTTGGTGCCAAGATTATGAGATGTAATAGGAGAGAGGATGAGAATGCAGGCCCTTTAATGGGTTCCAATCCTGGCCCTCCCGCTTGCCAGTTGTGTGGCTTTGGGCAAAGCTGAATCTCCTTGTGCCTTGGTTTCCCCATCTGTAAAATGGGGATAATGTCTATCTTATCGGGATAGAGACTAAATGAGATCATGTGCTTCATTAGATGAGATCAGGCACAGATCAGGCATTTAGTCAGTGTTTATTGGTGGTGTTGTGGTTATTACATTGAAAGAATTGTGTTACATAAGGTGTATTTCCTCATCGGGGATGGAAATCTAGCACATGAGTTAAAATACACTGAAATAATTGTAATATAGGCAAAAGATGACAAACGCTCTATCAATACATGAAATCAATACGTGAAAAAGCTGTGGAGGATTAAAGATAATTGCAAACGCCTCCACGCTGCCTCCATTGAGAGCCAGGGTCTAATTCCACTGCCACCCGCCCTGCCCTTGAAACTAGGTTGGCCCATGACCTGGTCTTTGACCAACAGAGCAGCTGAAGTGACTCTGGGTGCCTTCCAAGGCTAACCCATCTGAAGCATGTGGCTTCCTCCTGATTTTCTTGGGCTGTCCTCTCTTGGAGCTGAGCCACCATGCTGGGAGGTGTCACCTCTGGGTGTTCCTATCCTCAGCCCCAGCGTAGCATCAGCTGTCAGTCATGGGAGTGAGCCATCTCACCCGGTCTGGTCCAGGCAGGCCCCCAGGTGACTTCAGCTGTACCAGTGCCCAGCACACCTGTGGTGCAGAACACCTACTGAATTCAGTATTTCAAGGGATAGGAAATTGTTGTTTTGTTTTGTTTTGTGTTTTTTTTTTAAGAGTTATGTTTCTTTTTTTTAATTTATCTTATTGATTTTTTTTTTTCAGAGAGGAAGGGAGAGGGATAGAGAGTTAGAAACATCGATGAGAGAGAAACATAGATCAGTTGCCTCCTGCACACCTCCTACTGGGGATGTGCCTGCAACCAAGGTACATGCCCTTGACCAGAATCGAGCATGGGACCTTTCAGTCCGCAGACCGACGCTCTGTCCACTGAGCCAAATCGTTTAGGGCAGAAATTGTTGTTTTTAAGTTTTAAACACTAATATTTGGGTAGTTAGTTATGCAGCCACAAATAATCCAAACAAGGCTTTAAAAAGAGTCCATTTCAAGTCACCATGGAAGGTTCTGTAGAAGAAGTGGCATTAGAAAATGCCCTTGGAGGGAAGGATGGTGACAGGAGGCTCTTGGGAGAAAGCCATTTCAAAGAGAGGGACAGTTAGAACAAAGGCCCAGGGGCAGGCCGAATTTATCACCTGGCAAATGGATCAGGGCTGCTGGGAGAAGTGGAGTGAGAGGAAGAAAGCAACACTGAGAGGGATGTTCAGGGTCAAATCATGGTGGCTTTGAGGACAAGCTTACTGTGTTGCTAGGCATTTCTGCTCTTCTGAGTAAATGGCTTTATGGGATGCAATGGGGCTCTGTGCATAAAAAAGACAGGAATCTGTGGGAAGAGTGAAAACCATAGAGCAGCTGGACTTCCCAGAGGAAATTAGAAGTAGAAGGTTGCTTGGGATCCCCCGCTGTCTCCCTACCACAAACACAGTAACATCCCAAGTCCTTCATGCTTAGAGGTGCTCAGGCATTGGCTGCGTGGCTGATCTCATTTCCACTTGCTGTCTTCTTCACTCACTCCTCTCGGCCACACTGACCTCCTCGCTGTTCTTTGAAGAGCCAAGTGCATTGTGGGCTCAGCACTTCTGCACCGTCTCTGTGAGCTTGGTTTATTTTTAAAATCTATGTATTCTGTCCCTCCCCAACTAGAATGTAAGCTCCATGAGGGCGAGGACTTCAGCAATGCTTAGAATAGTTTGTGGCATCTAGTGGCTGCACAAAAAAAAAAAAAGTAGAAAACAAATGAATGAGTAAATAAGTCCTTGGCAGTCCTGGGGCTTAAGGTATCTTGTTACATCTCAGCCACAGGGCTTTCCGGCTCTTCATTTTAATTCTCCTCCAACCTTCTCTCTTCCTGCTATTCCCAGGCAATCCTCTCCCCAGCTACTCGCCCGCGTTTTTCTCTCCCAGCTTCACTGACTCATCGCCCGTGGCTTACTCACAGCTCCCGGCTTACTCACTGCCCTCCCTGTGCATCTGCCCAACTTCTGCGTCCTCTGCTAACCTCCCTACGCTCCCGGACTTTACAGCCAGAATTCCAGAGGCTCAGGATCGCACTGGGTCAGCCCATCCCTCATTAGTCCAGAGATTTTGGGCCTTTGACTTTGCTTGGGATGGGATGTCTATGCTGATATCAGTCAGCTGTGGCACAGGCGCAGAGCATGACAACCTAGACAGAGACCTGTCACTCCACTTGGCAGAGGCCTCGAATGATCCGTTGGCCAAAGCCTGAGTAATGAAGTCTGAGCAATGCATAATTTAGGGAGATACCGAAGCGTCTAAGAAGGGCAGTGATTGACCAGCGCTATGTTTTCCGAAGACAACTTTGGTTACCCCTTGAATGAGACAGTTTATGACAAAGAAGATGGCATATGTAAGATGAGTGAGGAGGCCATGGCCAGGGAGGGTTGGTGTAGCCTCAAACCAAGCCAGTGGCAAGGGGAGAGAAGAGTGGGGGAGTAGCAACAAGTGTGTCTGGATCCCAAAGATGTCCATGAGGTACCTGAGGCTGGAGTTCAGCAGGAAGACTGGTTCTGGACACCTGGCTCTGGAAGTCATAAAGGTTTAGTTATCACTGTGGGGCGCGTAGTATGGCAAGACACATGGGGAACTCTCATATGTAAAGAGCAGATCAAAGAAGAAAAAGTTGACAAATGATCGAAATTGGAAATATTTATTCAGCTGAGTAGGCACTCAAAACCAGAGTGCCTGGTGAACCCAGAGGAGCATTTCCCCTCATTGTCTCAGAAGCACGGTCCAGAGGGTCCTGCATTAGATCCTGTTCCATTCCACACCCCAACCTCCCAGCCTGACTGTTTTCCTGCAGGAAGTACCGATACTTCTTGGGAACCCACAACATTCTAAAAATACATCAGCTGTGCGGCAGTGCCACAATTAGTGGAGCTGCTGTCCCATGAAACCCTCATCACCATTTTGCTTAGATCAGAGAGCGGATTAACTTTGATGTCTGTCTGAAACCCGTGCAAGACGCCATTGGTGGTCTGCTCCCTGCAAGCATTCAATCTTCACATCCAAGGAAAGAAGCAGAAAGTGCTGGGTAGGAGCCCAAACCAATTTTTTTTCTCACTGATTGAGATGAAAATACACACCCTAGGACTCCTGACATATTTGACTTGCATCATCCTGTCTCCCTATATCCGGAACATGTTCTCTCTCTCTCTCTCTCTCTCTCTCTCTCTCTCTCTCTCTCTCTCTCTCTCTCTCTTTCTCTCTCTCTCTGTGTCTCTCATTCTCTCTCTCTCTGCACAAACACCTTCCCCCAGACCCACACGCCCTCTGGCTTTCACAGACATTCACACAGCTCTGAAGCCCAAGCCTCTGTCTAAGCCATGTGGAAATATCTGTCTCTATTGGGTGCCATGCAAGCAAAACTGATTCTAATTAAAGTCCAAAAGGAGTTACTGGCCCTAACCAGTTTTGTTCAGTGGATAGAGCTTTAGCCTGCAGACTGAAGGGTACCAGATTCGATTCTGATCAAGGGCATGTACCTTGATTGCAGGCTCTATTCTCGGCCCAGGTCTAGGTGCCCTAGGCCGGTGGTCTGCAAACTGCAGCTTGCGAGCAGTGGTCGGCAAACTCATTAGTCAACAGAGCGGCAAACCTCAGCTTGTGAGCCACGTGTGGCTCTCGAGCCACAGTTTGCCAACCACTGCCCTAGGCTATGTATCAGAGGCAACCAATCCATATGTCTCTCTCACATCGATATTTTTCTCTCTGTCTCTCCCCCTCCCTTCCACTCTCTCTAAAAACCAATGGGAAAAAAATATCTTCAGGTGAGGATTAACATTAAAACAACAACAACAAAACTGAAAGAGGACCTAAATAAGTTATTGGTCAAAGGGAGTTACTGGAAGCAACATTGGGCAACCTGCAAAATACCATGAATAGTAGAGAATCAGACTGCAAGGGCGGAAGACAGAAGCTCCAGAGTTTCGGGCAAGTGGAAGATATGCAAAAACCTCATGATAATATTATCAATGGAAAAAAAATCCACTGCATCTGTGTTATTGGTCCTTATGTTCCCATCCCTACAAATCTGATTTCTGTGAGGAAGGACAATGGGGCCAGGTTAGCATTGAACTCACACTCAGACAACGTGAGCTCCCTGACTTTGCAAGGCAGTGTAGAGTAATGGCGAGAGCAGGTCTCCGGAGATAAAACAGCTGGACTTGAATCCCAGATCTGCCACTTACTAGCTGCGTGATCTTGAGCTAGCCATTCTTGCTATGCCCAGCTTCCCCCTCTGCAAGTGGAGACACCTATTCACGGCGGCTGGAGAGTACTGCATGGGTAAGCCTGTGGTGGTGACTGGCACAGGGAAGTGTTCTACACCCTGGTATTGGGATTGATAGGAGTGTACAGGGTCCCTAGATACACAGTCCAACCAAGAATGCCATGATGAGAGGCATCAGGAGCTATTAGGAGGGAAGGCTCAGAGGCCAAACAGCAATGACTATGTGTTGTCACATCTCATTCCTTCACCAGGCCGTGGACACCATGAGGATGGCGGACTCCCCTGTTAAATCACTGCTGCCTCCACCAGCACCTGAAAAGTGCCGGCACATTGTTCCTGCCTCAGTGAACTTGGGTGAATACACCAATGCTGACTGCTTCCTTTTGGTGTTCCCTGCCAACGAGTTCAGTGCTTGGCCCTGAGTAGGCCCACTGTAAGACTTTGCTGATTTAATTTACAGGTCAGTGTGTTCTCAGAAACAGGGAGCACTCTGGGACCTTACATTTGGTAGCAAGCAAGTGCTGTTTTTGGTGTGATGAAGCTAATAAGCTTATACAAATGGCACGGATGCTCTATAAAACAGGGCAATCCTTGCCTCGCTGCTCAGGGAGATGTTAAGCAAATGAAATCCCTCCCATGGTGATTTCATCTGGGACTCCTTCTGTTTTTCAAAGACAGAAATCCCAACTGGCTCCAGGGAAGGAAGGGCTTTGTGCTACTGAGAAGGTCAGGGATAGGTCCCACTTCAGGCACAGCGGGCTTCAGGGGTTCAAATGTAACGCCAGCATCTGATTTCTCTCTGTCTCTCGGGCCTCCCTCTGATGCATTGTCCTCATTCTCAGTCTCTAAATGGTGGTCCCCAGCAGCTCCCGTCTAGTCATCTCAAGTTCAAAGTCAGCTTCCCAGCAGCTGGGACAGACTATGGTTGGCTAACATGGATCATGTGGGTAGGAAGTTGCAGCTCTATTGGAGGATCAACCCCTCTGGGGAGGGAGCTTAGTCAGGTGTGGTTAAATGCTTACTCTTGGAGCTGAGGGAAAATAAGGGTTTGAGTGGGGAGAGAAGCTCCAGCTTACTTCATGGATTGAGAATGGGAGAGGAGTGATTTGCCAAAAGATATTTCAGGGTACTATTTTTTTAAAATATATATATTTTATTGATTTTGTACAGAGAGGAAGGGAGAGAGATAGAAAGTTAGAAACATCAATGAGAGAGAGTCATCGATCAGCTGCCTTCTGCACACCCCCCACCAGGGATGCGCCCGCAACCAAGGTACGTGCCCCTGACCGGAATCGAACCCCGGACCTTTCAGTCCGCAGGCCAACGCTCTATCCACTGAGCTAAACCGGTTTCGGCATTTCAGGGTATTATTAACTGGGAGTGAAGTGGATGCTGCTAAAGTGACAAATATGCACTACAGGGATTTTCATATCACGTGATATAAAGCACGCATCACTTCATTCCCTCTTTGCTATGAAGTCTTCTGTCCTCACCCTAACAAGCTCCTGCAAACGCCTGAGAATCGGCTGCCTGGTCACACAGCCATCCGTCTTCCTCCTCCGAACCTCTGTAGCCCGCAGGACCATATCACTCACCCGCAACACCGGGTCATTAGTTTTCTTTTTATGTATAATGTCCCGTCTCTCCGTCCACATGGCAAGTTCCTGGAGAGCAAGGGTCACCTCTTACTCATCTCCGTGTCCCCTGCAGCACTTTGCCTGGTGTTTGGGGGCACGGCTGATAGTTCATAAATCTGCTGACAGATCAAACACCTGATTTATATTCTTCTGGAACCACAGACGTAGAGAGGAGCTTGATTCAATGACAAAACTACAAAGAAAGAGGAACCTGGGCTCTGACGGCACGCCGTTTCTGAAAGACCATAGATCTTCCCTGGACTAAATAATGCTGCTGGGGTCAAGATAAATAGCCTCTCGGCTCCCCAGCTCCCAGCTGCAGGTATCATTCTTAGCTGTAAAAGACTGCGTGACGGTCTGGCCTGAGGAATCTTAGTCTCAGCTGCCCAGCATATCCCTGGGCAGGTCATAGGCAGGCACAGCCCACCCAGAAGGATGGAGGATGGCCATCACAGAAAGAGAAAGCAGATGGCTGTCCTCAGTCGCCTCCCACCCCAGGCAATGAGGCAGAGCCCCAAGGTCCCATCTGTGGGACTCGCCACGGGCTCACTGCCCTGTGCTGATGCCCATTTACTCCTCATCCTCATTGGTAAAGGGAACAGGGAGACAGGAGGGATGGAAAAGCTGAGTCATTAAAAGTCTTCTTAGAGCATGGATGTTGAGACAACACGCCTCCCAGGATAGTCTTGGTCCAGAAGCTCCTGTGGCTCAGGGTTCAGAATCCATCTACAGGCCATGCTGGGGCAGGCGATTTGCCCCTTTGTCTCTAATCCCCTCAAACCACCCTCAGGGAGGCCAAGAGACTTGTCCAAAGCCAGGCAGCCAAATCGTGGTTCCCTCACCGGTGAAATGGGCCGACTAATATGAGGATTGAGTGAGGGAGCCACAAAGAGCACAGTTTGTAGACAGTTGCTAAAATCAAATCAACTCGGGAGGGACAGGAACGCGTGCTTGGCAAAGGAGGCTGGGGCAGAGGAGGTCTAAAGAGTGGTGGGTGGGGCGGCTGAGGTGGGAGCCAGGCCGAGGGAGGGGCAAGGCCGGGAGCAGAACAGCCTAAGGGAGAGCAATGAATCCAACTCCACTCTGAAACCTGGGAGCGCTGGCCCGAGGCCCCGCCCCTACCAAGCCCCACCCCCAGAGCGCGCCTCTGACCCCGCCCACCCTGGACCCGCCCCGCCCGCCTCCTGGCTCCGCCCCCAGGCCCGGAAGCGAAAGCGGCTCCGCCTCTTCCGCACCGGGTCAGGACCCGGCGGCGCGAGCGGGACTCCGAGGTGCGGGGTTTGGAGCCGGTCGGGGTCGGGGCAGGTCCCTGCGGGCGCCATGTCCCGGAACCTTCGGACCGCGCTCATTTTCGGCGGCTTCATCTCCCTGGTCGGCGCCGCCTTCTACCCCATCTACTTCCGGCCCCTCATGCGGCTGGAGGAATACAGTGAGTGACCTCTGACCCGGTGTGGTGACCTCGCCCCAGGAACTCCCGGTCCCGCCGCCTCCACGTGGGGACGCGGGCAGATCCCGGCTCCCGCGTCAGGCCGGCCTGGGCCTGAATTCTGCTGTGCGCAGCTTTGTGACCTTAGGTGAATGACCCAATCTCTCGGGTCCTGAGCATTAAATAACTATTCCTCTGGTATCTAAAACCTTTACCAACCCCCTCCCCCCCAGACTCAGAGGTGGGCATGAAAGGAGCCTGCACCTAGTAGGTAGACACTAAAGACTAGTTTATGCTGACAGCATTAACTGAATGCTTGGCATGTGTCAGGTTAGGCATACATTGGATCATTAAGTTTTAACCTCATTTAAAAATATATATATATTTTATTGATTTTTTACAGAGAGGAAGAGAGAGGGATAGAGAGCTAGAAACATCGATGAGAATCATTGATCAGCTGCCTCTTGCTCACACCCCACTGGGGATGTGCCCGCAACCAAGGTACATGCCCTTGACGGGAATTGAACCCGGGACCTTTCAGTCCGCAGACCCACGCTCTATCCACTGAGCCAAACCGGTTTTGGCTTTAATCTCATTTTGAGGTAGATATTATATGATGTCATACAGGTGGGGAAACTGAGGCTCGGAAAGGTCGTATAATATGCCCAAGGTCACACAGCTAGCAAGTGGCAAGGCAGATATTCAGAGCCAGGCCCCTCTGTCTTCAGAGCTTGCACACTCTGTGGCTGAAATGATGATGTTGGGGGGAGGGGGGGGGGTGAGGAAGAGATAGATTGAACCCTAATCTCCCTGAGCTTGAAGATGATTTTATTGGCAACTTCATTTCCACTCCCAGAGATGTCTTTGGACGGAAATGTTTCAAACCTAAACTGCTAACCTGGATTTTTTAGTTTTTCCTCTCTTTCCTCAAATCTTTTTTTCCCCCAGATTCTGCCGTCTTCATTTGAAGCGGGTTGCTCACATGACAATGGCGAATATCCTGGGAGTAATTTTCCTCCTTAATCATTCAAGTCCTATCATACTAAAAGCCAAACTCTCCTTCCTGGAGACCTATACCTCAGCAAGGATTAGCACTTTGATACATCTGAAACCATCTGTCAGAGAAAAAATATTGGGCATTAGAGGCTCATTTTGTTCTCCAGGAAACCTGAATCATCTCGGAGATGGAAGAGGGCCAACCGTGCCCCTCGAGAATATTAGCAGAAGCTGATAGCTTGGCGATTTGAAGGCAAAAGCTCCGTGTAAATGCTCTGCCCGTTACAAATGCTACAACCTTTGGTTTATGGAGGCAGAGCATTTTAAATACACATTTAAATGCCCATGTAGCTTCTATTCATCAGCCAAGATTAAAATGGCCTCTGCCTTCTGCCTTCCAGCCTAGATACCTGCCTGGAAGAGGTGGGGGAGGGGAGGAGTGTAGGTCTGCCTGAAGCCCAGGGTACGTAGTCTATTTCCATCATCCTTCCTTATTGGATCCGAGTCACAGGCTGCTTTATTACAGCCTCTAGAATTGAACATGGGACAAGGGCGTCTGCTTTGGATCCCACTAGAAAAGTTTCAGGGTTTTGTTTTTTTTAATTTCTTTATTGATTAAGGTATTACATATGTGTCCTTATCCCCTCATCCCCCTCTCCCCCCAACTCATGCCCTCCCTTCCCTGATGTCTGTGTTCATTGGTTAGGCTTATATGCAGGCATTCAAGTCCTTTGGTTGATCTCTCCCCCTCACCCCATCCTTCCCTGCCTTCCCTCTAAGGCTTAATGTTTGATGTTTCTCTGTCTCTGGATCTGTTTTTGTTCATCAGTTTATGTTGTTCATTATATTCCATAAATGAGTGAGATCATGTGATATTTATCTTTTCTCTGACTGCCTTATTTCAATTAGCATAATGCTCTCCAGTTCCATCCATGCTGTTGCAAATGGCAAGAACTCCTTTTTTACTGAAGCATAGTATTTGATGTACCAGTTTGTTTGTTTGTTTTTATTATTTTTTAATATATATATATATTTATTAAATTATTATCTGTGTACATATTTTAACATTTGTTTGTTTTAATATATTTTATTGATTTTTTTACAGAGAGGAAGAGAGGGGGATAGAGAGTTAGAAACATCGATGAGAGAGAATCATCGATCAGCTGCCTCTTGCACACCCCCTACTGGGGATGTGCCCGAAACCAAGGTATGGCCCTTAACCAGAATCGAACCCGGAACCCTTCAGTCCGCAAGCCAACGCTCTATCCACTGAGCCAAACTGGCTTCGGCTGATGTAGCACAGTTTTTTAATTCATTCATCTGCTGATGGGCACTTAGGCTGTTTCCAAATCTTAGCTATGGTGAATTGTGCCCCTATGAACATAGGGGTGCATTTTTGAAGACTAGAGCAGTGGTCTTTAACTGGGGATGACTGTGTCCCCCCCAGGGGAAGTTTTGTTCTATCTAAAGACATGTTGCTTGTCAGAACTGGGGGTGGAGTGGGGTGGGGTGAGTGTGCTACTGGCTCTCGACAGAGGCCAGGGCTGCCGCTGAACTCTCTGCAGTGCGCGGGACAGATGCTCACCATCACCCAGCCTCAGGTGTGCATGGTGGCAAGGCTGAGAAATCCCGGTCCAGAGCAGATGGCCAAGGTGTGGGTTTGTGCCATGTGTCCCAACAGCAGTCTGAAAGGGATACTCTAGAATCTGTGGCTGTCTGAGTTAAGGTGCCCTTGACCGGAAACTGAACCTGAGATCCTTTGGTGTGTGGACTGAAGCTTAACCACTGAGCAACACCAGCCAGGGCTAAACTGTATTTGTAATCCAATCTGATTATCTCTTTAACTGTTGCATTGAATTCATTTTCATTATGTTTTCGATTGTATTTACTTTTTATTTTTCCCATCTTATTTTATGTTTTCTATTCCAACTCGTTATTTCCTTTTTTTTCTCCTTTTGTGCCTTAAAGTTTTATTTTTTTCTCTCCTGTACTATGTAGTTTGAAAGTTTCACATTTTGTTTGTATTACTTTATGATTATTGTTTAAAGTTAGTCAATATCTTTACCAGCTTATAAAATATACAAAGACGTTAGCACGCTTGAGCCCCATCCTAGTCTTATGGATAACCTCGGTCCTACCATGTGCTTGATACTCCCTAAATCACAGTGTGTCTACAGTCGCTGATCATTTCTCTTCACCCACATGCTGTAGGCACCAGGCCTTCTTGCGTCTCGGTCCTTTCGAGTTTCAGTTTTCTTCATTCTGAAATGCATCTTAATATTCCTTTGGTGAGACTTTGTAACTGGAAAAATTCGTTCTTGTTTGTCAGAAAGTATAGAGAACCAGGTCTTCTGCTGTGGCTGTTGTCATCCATTTGTTCTTTGAATTTGATCACTTTGCTTGACTACAATACTTCAGTAACCCTCTGCCGTCCTCAGAGTCAGCCAGGGGAGGATCACTGAAGCATTTGAATCAGGAGAATGAGGTGATGAGATTCACTCTTTGTAGGCGTTGCTCTGTAATGTGAGGGAGGGCTAGAAGGGCCGGGGCTGGAGGCGGGAAGGCCAGGCACAGGGAGGCCGTGGGCACAGGAGAGCAGGGGAGGTGACTGGAGCCTGCACCAGAGCGGTGGCTCTAGGACTGGGAGGAGGACTGATCTGGGGAACTGTAGTTAAGAAGGAAAGGCTGCATGGATCTGTGACTGAGTAGCCACAGGGAAAGGGAGGGAGAGGAAGGAGAATGGCACCCAGCTTCCTGGCTCCAGCCTCTGAGGAGATAGTGGTGCGGGTCATTTAGTAAGGAACCCAAGAAGGAATCAGTTTTGGGGGTGAGGACGAGCCAGTTGCATTTGGGGTGTGTTGAGTTTTAGGTGTCAGGATGTGCTCTTGGAGATTTCCTAGAGGCAGAGGGAGGTGTCAGTCTGGAGCTGAGGTCCTGGGTCCCAGCAGAAGCTAGACATGCAGTGTCGTCAGCAGTGGATGGGGTCAGAGTCGCTGAGGTAAGGGCTCCCAGGCAGCGTTCAGAGATTGAGAGGGACAAGCTGGCCGAGGACCAGAATGCTGGTGGACACTGAAGAACAAGCTGTCAGGAGTAGGGGACCCTCACAGGGGACCAGGCAGGGGTGCCCCAGAGCGAGAGCATTTAAACCAGGAGAGGCTGTAGTCACAAGTCCCATGAAGACAGCTGTTCACAAAAGGAGGTGTGGTCAGCAGGGTCAGGCTCTTTGGAGACAGGAAGATAAGTGAAAATAGTCTTTATTTTTTTAAAAAGGTAAAGGCCATTGGCCATTTTCTAAGATTGCTTTAGGTGGTCTGGTAGTGGGCAGAAAGCAGATTGCAGTGGATTGTAGAGTAAATAGTGTACTAAGTTGACTAAAGGTGCTTGGCTGTACGGGGAGGAGAATGACAAAGTGTATTTGCAGCAGGTCCAGGGCAGAGTTGTGTTTTAGTTTTGTCTGGGAGGGAAGGGAGAGCCAAGAGAGTCTCTGGACCAAGCAAGATGCCGGAGAGAGAAGACAAGCCATGGAGTGGGAGGGGCCTGGGACTGTGAGAGCAGACGGAGGAGAGAGCCTTGGGCGGAAGGCAGGACTCTTCCGAGAGCTCAGAGGAAAGGCCGGCATGGACGCAGCTACACTAGGGTTGGGGTTGGGAAGCTGTGGGCACTTTCAGGTGATGACTTCTGTCCTCTGTAATACAGGAGGTCGGGTCCTCGGTCAGTGGGAGGCACAGACACCAGCCAGGCACTGCTTCCTTGGAACCCTCTTGTCTGGGCTCCTGTGACTGCCCGCTCCGCCAGTCCTCTTGGTTTTGCTCTCTTGCTCCGGCCTTTCAGCCACTGCTCTTAGCCTCTCCTGTTAGGCCTTCCTCTCTGACTGTCCCTCATACGGTTTTATTCCTCACGATTCTGGGCAGACCTAGGAGAAACCCACGGCTCTCGGAAGGGCAGACAGACACCCAGTCCTTGAGAGCTGCCAGCGGTGGGAAGGGAGGGGCCGAGGCCATGTGGGCTGGGCCAGTCAGCTGGGCTGGGCTGGCCTGACAGATGCTGGCCGGCTCGGGTGTGGGGAGTGCGGGGTCAGGGAGGTTCCAGGGCCTCTGCCGGAGTAAGCCACAGGGCAGCAGAAAAGAGGTAAAATCAAGCCAGGGAGAGCTTCCATGTTACAGTCAGGCAAGTCTGCCACAGGACTGCCTCGTGGGATTTCACGTCCACAGGTCGGTTCTGCACGTGCGACGTCGGTACTGAAGAGAGCGCTGGGATGATGCAGTTGGCCTTCATGGCCAGTGATCCCAGACAAGACGTATGGAGACCATTGTGCTTCTGAGGGAATCCCAGATGTGCCTTTTAGCTTTCATCCCGTTGGCAAAGCGAGGCTTGTCTGAAGAGCCCATGTTCAGGGACGAGGTCAGGTGCTGCAACTTGAAGCCCAATCTGTCTTCGTATAGCAGAACTAGACGGGGATTCTGAATGTGGCCTTTCGGACAACCCGTCTGTGGCATTTTAGGCCAGCCTGTGAAATGAGACAGAATCGGGTCCTCTGCTGCGGTCCTGCTCGTCCTAAAATGTACTAGATCCGCAGAAGCATAAAAGCATAGCTTGGCCAGAGACCCTGTGCTCCTTGTCCTCTCATTTAAGGGACTTGTCCAAGGTCACATAGCATATTCCTGACACGACCCTAACTCCCCAGCCTTGTCTGCTGCTTCCTGCTGCGCTTCTCACCTCATGGCAAGGAGTGTTTAACAGCAGGGTGTGGGTTACACGTAAGAGCCACGAGAACCTCAGTTCTCCTACCTCTCTGTTGTGTTTGCTGCAACTTGCTGCTCCCCACCAGCAGTATATTGTACAGAGTCCGAAAACGGTTACACGGAATCACTTGGTGTGCAGATCATACCGGAAGGGCATTTTCCCCATCACATGCTAGCTGCTTAGCATTGCTTTTTATTCCTTCCACCGTGGAGTCCAGTAAGATGCCCAGGCAGACAAGTCTCATTCTCTAACCAGCATTCCAGAGCTCTCGGGATTCGCTGGACTCTGATGAGGACGCAGAGGTGTTTATGGGGTTGGGAGGAGCTGGTGCTTCTGGTGGCCATTTGGTCCCCTCGGCTGCGGGCTCCCGCTCACACTCGCCGCCAGTGCCCATCTGGTTCTGGATCGCCCGTGTACATCTGGATGATGAACGTGTCCAGGCAACCGCAGCAGATGGGAGCCTGGGATAGTCGTTTTTAAAATTTATATTTGCTATTTGAAAAAAGCTACTTTGAAGTAATCATCATGGGACAGTCACAGTGTTGTTGGACTGCTTTCCACTTGTTTTGCAGTTGTGCATTTGTTATTAAAAAAAAAAAAAAAAAGAAGAAGAAGAAGAAGGAAAAAATGGCAGAAAAGACCTAAGAATTGTGCAATAAATCCCTGTCTATCCTTCACCTAGATTTACCAGTTACATTTTTTTTTTTTAATCCTCACTCGTGGATTTTCTTTTCATTTTTTTTTTTTTAAATATATTTTATTGATTTTTTTACAGATAGGAAGAGAGAAGGATAGAGAGTTAGAAACATCGATGAGAGAGAAGCATTGATCAGCTGCCTCCTGCACACCCTCTACTGGGGATGTGCCTGCAACATGCCCTTGACCGGAATCGAACCTGGGATCTTTCGGTCTGTAGGCCAACGCTCTATCCACTGAGCCAAACCAGTTTCAGCCTTTTTCATTGATTTTTAAAGAGAAAGGGAGAGGGAGATAGAGAAACATTGATCTGAGAGAGAAACATCCCCTACCAGGGATTGAACTCACAACCTATACGATAGGTATGTAACATGACTGGGAATCAAGCACACAACCTTTTGGTGTACAGGCCCATGCTTCAAACCTATCTAGCCCGCTGGCCAGAGCATAAGTTAACATTTTGCTACATTTGCTTTCTCCCCCATATGTAAAATATAACAAATCTATACATATATATACATAGAGACATATATGCATATATATATAAGTATATATATATATATATACTTATATCTGATTAGAATTATTACTATTGTTTTGCTGAACCATTTGAGAGTAAGTTAAAGATGTGAGTTCTCATTCCTAAACATAAGCATCTATTTCCTACGAACAAGGACGACGTTCTCTTACATAATCACAATACAGTTAGCCAATCCAGGTAATTTAATATCGATACAATGCTATTATCTAATATTAAGCCTACAACCAAATGTTGCCATTTGTCCTGTTATTACTTAGGTTGTGCGTTGTTTTTATTTTAACTGTTTATTGGCAGGAGGAGATGGGGTTGGGAGGTCCTGAGTCATAGTCTACACCTGGACAATATGGGCATTCAATAGAGGGATATGTTTTCATTTTCAAAGACTTAAAAATTATTAGGTGATCTCTTTCACTACCATACAGAAACCTCCTGGTCTGCATGCATTACCAGCTTATTAACTCACCTCTGCCCTATGTCCAGAGATAAGGATCCTCAATTAAAACTACAAATCAAACCTCTGCCTTAACACCAGGGGGCAGAGTCGGGCTTGCTGAGACTCTGGAACGGGGCCTTTTCCTGCCGGCATTGCAGAGCCCCAGGCCCAGGATCACATATTTGCGTTTTAATCATTTCGCTCCTGCTAAAGCACACACTCATTGCTGAAAAGTCAGTCATGAGCTTATCCGGATCTGTTCCCATCATTAAAACCCCTAACTTCTGCATTGCCCTTTTCCTGAGGTTTATAGACACCTGCTATTTCTCTAATGATAACACAATAGAAACCTAACTGTCAGCCTCATCAAGATGTACTTGCTAAATCCTGAGGGACCAGTCTGTTTTCCTTTAGCGCATTCTGCATTCACAAACAGTGTCTTTGTGTCATGTCGTGAATTTATATAAGACTGCTCTGGCCTTAAAAGTATTTATAAAACATTAATGGGTTGAAGAACCAGGGATGTAGATAGGCTGCTAATTCCGGTTATCAGTTGTTAGGAACTGGTTCAGCAAATTGGTTTAAATTGCCTGTCCAAGCCGGTTAAAAAAAAGAGAGAGAGAGAGTGAGAGAGGTGGTTGCATAAGGACAAGGATTATAAAGTGATTATGGTCTATTTAAATTAAATCCTCAGCCTCTCCAACCTCATTAGCAATTAGCAAGAATGTGTGAGGACAGGGATTCCTTTCTCTTTACTCGGTTCTCCATCGCATTATAAGAGCTTAGACACAGTTAGGCATTCTGTCCTTGCCTCAAAAGTCAACTTCCTGGGATGGTTGGCATTTCGCCCGCTGCTCTGGCTCTGCAGTACCTGCCTCTCAGAGAATGTGTTCCATATACCAGGATGTCTCATTTCCTTACACCTGTATGGCGAGGTTGCTTTCTGGCAATCAGTTTTTTAAAAAACTCACTTTCCTCTTCCATAATACTAGAGAATGGACCTTTTAGGTGTGGAAAAATATATCTTTTTTGTTTGTTTGTTTTTGTTACTCCTCACTTGAGGATATTTTTCCACTGGTTTTTAGGGAGAGTGGAAGAGAGAGGGAAAGACAGAGAGAAACATTGATGTGAGAGAAGCACATCAATTGGTTGCCTCCTGCAGGAGCCCCAACCAGGATCCGGGCTGGGGAGGAGCCTGCAACCAAGTACATGCCCTTGACCGAAATCAAACCCAGGATCCGTTGGTCCTCAAGCCACTGAGACAAACCGGCTAGGGCAGTGGTTCTCAACCTTTCTAATGCCTCGACCCTTTAATACAGTTCCTCATGTTGTGGTGACCACAACCATAAAATTATTTTTGTTGCTACTTCATAACTAATTTTGCTACTGTTATGAATTGTAATGTAAATATTTTGTTTTCCGGTGGTCTTAGGCTCTATAGTAGCGGTTCTCAACTTGTGGGTCGCTACCATTTGTTTGTCTCGACCCACAGGTTGAGAACCGCTGCTGTAGAGCCTAAGACCACCGGAAAACACAGATATTTATATTACAGTTCATTAACAGTAGCAAAATTACAGTTATGAAGTAGCAACAAAAATAATTTTATGGTTGGGGTCACCACAACATGAGGAACTGTATTAAAGGGTCGAGGCATTAGAAAGGTTGAGAACCACTGGGCTAGTGTGAAAATTAAATCTTTTTGTTCCTGGCACAATCAAGGACAGGATAGTCTTTTACTCACTAGCATTTCCTAAGAGCACGTTTGAGGGACATCCAGACTTTGAGACGTCCACGTTGACACGGGACCGGTAGGGCCCAGTCTTTTAGGACTTGAACATCTTAGGAAATGAGACCACCTGTTGAGTTATAGTAAAAGACTTAGGCCTTAGAGCAGGGGTGGGGAACCTTTTCTCTGTCAGGGGCCATTTGGATATTTATAACATCATTCTCCGGCCATACAAAATTATCAACTTAAAACTTAGCCTGCTATATTCGGTCAAACATTTAATTAACTCACCCTTCATGCCTTGGCAGGGCCAGATCAAATGATTTCGGAGGCCTTATAGGCCCTCAAGCCAGACGTTCCCCACCCCTGTCTTAGAGGCTCCATCATCATCCCCTCCAAGTGGAAGAAGCCTTTGGCACATCTCAGTCCAGAGGGTCTTGGTTGCCGTTCACCTGCTAATCTTCCCAGAGGCCCAGTGAGACCACAGCCGGCCATTGTCTGTCATGGGCTTCATTATGCTCTGTCTTCTCTGTGTCCCTCTTAGAATTGGATGTCGAGATCCACGTCATCCCTAGTTCCCAGTTTTTTGTTTTTTTTTATTTGTCGCAGCAAAACTTGGCATTGATAAAACTATCAGGCGGGTCACTTAGGATCGACTTTCTGCCACATCGCCGGAGAAGCAAATCCAATGAGTATTGGCCTGGGCAGAACCCTGCTTCTTGTCCCTTCATGCTTGTGTAACTTCATGAGAACTCAGAGGCCAGAATGAAGAAAACGGCCTAATATTAACTAAGAGCTAAATGTGGATTTAAAGAAACACATGTCAGCCTGATTACAACGGAGGTCTGATTACAACATTTAATTACTGTAATTTAGTAGTAAACATCCTCTGGCTCCAAGCCTTTCCCCTGAAAAGCCACCATTTGTTTTTCGCGATACTTAGAATAATAAGTCTTTGTCTTCACAGACCTTGGGTTTATTCTAAGCCACTTAGAAAGATGTGTCAGGGTGCTTGAAGCCCTCAGATATAAAACGCCCAATTTCTCTTGGCCCCAGCCTGTTGGACACCTCCAAAGAGCTCCGCCAAGCCGCTGTAGCGAACACGCACTTTCTAATTGGCACAGCACCTGCAATCAATTAGGGAAGCTTCAATTACCCAAACCGAAGCCACCCACCCAAAGATTAATTTTCTGCTCTATTTCCTATCAAAAACATAGCATATTTAGCTCTGGGCCTACTCCTTCAGTGGAGTACATTTTAGACACATAAACTACATCGTTTTCTGTTAATTGTACTCGTTCCTTCCATTCAGCAGCCTTCCCCTCATAACATCCCGCCCACCAGTTCTTTCAGAATTGTTTTTTCGGTTGTTTTGTTGCCTGTCCAAAAATGCTGAGCACACAGAGAAAAGATGTTAGTTGGGAGCTTTTCTCTTGAAATATGGCTTGCTTGCTTTTCCTGAAAATACCCAGGCTTTCTGCTATAGGGTCTGTTCTTCCATAACATCAAAACTTTTCGTAATGGCATCTCTGAATTAAAAGCACTCTACAAAGTG
The DNA here is from genome assembly GCF_964339955.1 of Pipistrellus hanaki. Classification (NCBI taxonomy): domain Eukaryota; kingdom Metazoa; phylum Chordata; class Mammalia; order Chiroptera; family Vespertilionidae; genus Pipistrellus; species Pipistrellus hanaki. The sequence continues at coordinate 196,894,733 of NC_140503.1, read as the reverse complement.
GTTTCTAGTTGTCCCGTCGTCCCATGTAAACACAAGTCTTTTCACCACTACTGTCTCCCCTTCTTACTAAAAAGTAATTTTTCTGTTGTGTTTCTCAGAGAAGGAACAAGCTATAAACCGGGCTGGTATTGTTCAAGAAGATGTGCAGCCACCAGGTAAACTTAAAAATCAAAACAGAGTCTCAGTTGTACTGCTGTGTGTGTGTGTGTGTGTGTGTGTGTGTGTTGGCTTTGCAATGGGAGAAATCTTTTCAATTAGACCAGGGGTCCTCAAACTTTTTAAAGTGGGGGCCAGATCACGGTCCCTCACAAGCTGGAGGGCCGGACTATATGAACTACTAATTCCTACTGTAACACCTTGGCTGCGCTCACTGCCCAAAAAACCTGGCGGGCCGGATCAGACTTCTCCCGCGGGCCATAGTTTGAAGACCCCTGAATTAGACGCTGTATTGTGACTTGCTGCTTATTTCACAACAGTTGCTGCCTCCTAGGTGCCTCCTCCAGATTTCATTTTAGTATTTTCCTCCAGAATATTTTCTGCAAGTTTGCACCCTCCTCGTTAACCTTGGATAAGTAGGCGTAAAAACATAACATGTCCAATGAAATATGGAGGGAGAATAGCTGTTTCGCAGCCTTATTTGCCAAGCACCTATTTAAACACTACCCTCCTGGGAAAATACTGTTTACTTGTGAGCTGTTTTAATTGACGGGGGATTCTGCTTTGTACAAAAGCTCAACAGTTCCCTTTGTGGCTGGCTGGTTAGTTACTTTAAGATGATCCAAGTTGGCTGAGAATGAGAGGTTTCCAGCTTATTAACCCAACTCTTGTAATCTGCGGCAACATTCTTTTTTATTTCGTTTTTAATTGGGCCAGAGGCATGCATACCTTCCTGTTTGGGGCCTTTTCTGAGCCATTTAAAAGTCTCTCGTGGCTGCCGTGGTGGCTTCCCAGCCGTGCATTCCAGGGCCCCGGCAGCTTGCCGCCTTCTCAGACTGCATATCAATTGCACAACACAATTCTGATGTCACTGTGTTGGTTGGGGGTTGAGGGAAGTGATGGGAAGTTTAAAAGCGAACCCTGTTACCCTGTTTTTATTCATGTTTCCTCCTCTAGGGTTAAAAGTGTGGTCTGATCCATTTGGCAGGAAATGAGAAGGCTGTCACCAGCTCTGCTTATGAAATTAGACATCTTCATGCTCCCCATTCTGCAGCAAGCGCGATAAATCACCTCCCGTGGAACGACGGCTGGAGAGGAAAACTGTAATGCCATAAACATTACTGTGCACAAGGACTAATATTTCCCTTCTTAAAGCCCAGAGAACCCTGGAACAAATCACACCATTAGGAAGGTTTTCGTGATTCGCTTTACTTTCTACAAATGAAGCCGTCTCGCCCAGCTGTGTTTGGAGAGCTACTTATTATTCAGTCTCTACTTCTTACCCAACCGTGTGCTGTGATATGAATACAAGCAACCAGGAGACCTGGGAGGATCCTGGTCTGTTTTGCCATCTTTTAAACAGAAGATTTCAGTGAAAACCCGCCATGCTAAGGAGCCTCAGAGGTCTCTCTGAGAATGTTAAAGTTGACAAAACTCTTTAAGGACAATGTTCATTGTCCTCTTTAAGAATAAACAGTTCAGCTGAACTAACTCGCTGAAGGTGGCTGCGTGTTGGAAAATAAATACATAGGAATCAAGTCAAACCAAGTAGGAATGCATGCATCGTAGGAATCGGTGTTGAATTAATAGAAATGAAACAGGGCATATTAAAATGAGTTCTTTTTACTTGACAACAGTCTAGGTTCTTTTGTAAATCCTTTCTTATAAATGCACTAAATTATGCCAATGAAGTGCTATTTGACTCAGATTATATTTGACTAGACATTTGAGTGTGCGGTGTTTGTCAGTTTGTATACAAGTAAAAATTTTAAAGGCAAATAGCAAATGTGTTGAGATAAATACTCACTGAATGCGATTCTCTACCAGGTGCTATGAAGTGAGTATGAGAATACTCACTTCTCTCTCTATGCTCAGTCTGTCCTCTACTAGATTATATGGTGCTTTTGAAAAGACACATCTTTTCCAGTTGTAGATTTCCCAGAGTGCCTTGCACATTATTGTAGCCCCTCTTTAGATGAGCTGCCTGATGACATAATTTTATTATTGTGAACTGGGAGTTTACTTAACAGACAACTGGCTGGATTCTGTAATTACTGTCAAAAAGAAATAGGATTGCATGGATGGACCTGGAGAGAATTACAGAGAAAGATAAAGTATCTCATGATCTCACTCATATGCGGAATCTAATGAACAAAATAGATCCAGAGACATAGAAGCATGGAACAGACTGTCGAACCTCAGAGGGAAGGTAGGAAGAGATCAATCAAAGAACTTACATACATAACCCATGGACTCAGACATAGGGTGGTGAAGGGCTGGGGTGAGGGGGTGTGATGGGCTAGAAGAGGTCAAAGGGGGACATATGTAACACTTTGAACAATAAAGATTTAAAAAGAAAAGAAATAGGATTATTCTAAAACCAAAGTCATAATTTTTGGTAGGATTCTCCTAACATTTAATTGACTTATAGTTAAAACCATAAAAGAAGTTGGCTCATTCGGGGTACAATTTGACCCCTCTTTTCCTTGGCGGGGCCACCAGGAAGTTGTATAACATAAAGTCCAATGTTCTGTGGGTGCTTAATTGACATTATGAGTGAGGCAAGCAGCGCGTGTAGCATCTGCTTTGGGTGATGCCCAGGCTGAGATGTCTGTCTCGGAGAACTCTGGGGCCTGGGCTGCCAGTTTGTCAGATGAAACAGACTCAGTTTAGTCTCCTGAGTGGGATCTTTGTCCTGGCCTTGACCCTGCCCTTGGTTCACCTCTTCCCCGAGATAAAGGGGGCTCTCTTGTTCTGCTCAGCGGCCTTGATGTTTATAAAAGGATCACTCTTCCTGTTGTCAGAGGGGTAACGTGATATCACACTTTCCTGCCCACATTTGACAAAGGCTGGTTGTAAGAGACGCTACTCAGAGGATTGACAGGGATTTGCATTTGCAGTTCATTCATCCCAGGTGTGCCTCCTGGCTGCTGAGGAAAGCACTGGAAAGAGGGGAATCTTAGTCAAATACATTTAGGAAACAGTTAAAGTTAATTAACTACTTCTAATTTGGTGATCTTTGAGAGAGGCATAACATTTCCCAGATGTATTTGATCACAGAACATCTTTCACGGATTATCTTCTGGGATTAGTGACTGTCAACATCCTTTTGGAGAAATCTTCCGGTGCTTCTCCAACGTTTGGGTCTCAGGACCCTTTAACACTTAAAGACTTTTGAGAACTTCAAAGTGTTTCTCTTTATATGGGTTATATCAATAGATACTGTATTAAGAAGTAAAACAAATTTTTAAAATATCAATAACAAACTCATTAGGTTATTATAGTATGACATATATTTGTGTAAAAAAATTATTTCCCAAGACAAAATAATTTGCTAATTATTGTCCAGCTTAATAGAAGACAGCTAGATTCTCAAATCGGCTTCTGCATTCGATTTGTTGCTGTATCACATGTCATGTGGCCTCTGAAAAACTCCACTGTACACACTCATGAGAGTAAAAAAAAGGTAAATGCTTTCGTGGCCTTGTACAAATAGTATTGGCCATACAGAGCCTCTATAAATGTCTCAGACACCCTCAGAGGTTCCTGGACTACACTGATTCTACTCCCCGCCCCTCCCCTCAGCTCCCCATGGATATACTGAGAGCTCTTGAGAATTGTGTATCTGGTTGCATTAGTTCCCTAATTGTTGCTTATGGTGAACTGTGCTTTGGCATGCCCATATTAAGGGAGATTATCAAGGAAGGGGAGATACTGACTATTGTTATTTCTGAAATGAAGTTGGTCCTATATTTTTGATGTCCAACAATATACTCTTTATATATATATATATATATATATATATATATATATATATATATATATATGGTTGATTTTTTTTTTTTACAGAGAGGAAGGGAGAGGTATAGAGAGTTATGAACGTTGATGAGAGAGAAACATCGATCAGCTGCCTCCTGCACACCTCCCACTGGGGATGTGCCGCAACCAAGGTACATGCCCTTGACCTTTCAGTCCGCAGGCTGATGTTCTATCCACTGAGCCAAACCGGTTAGGGCAATATCCTCTTTTTTTAATGTTTGTATTGATTTCAGAGAGGAAGGGAGAGAGGGCTAGAAATGATGAGAATCATTGATCAGCTACCTTCTGCACACCCCTTACTGGGGATGGAGCCTGAAACTCAGGCAATGTGCCCTGACTGGGAAATGAACCCTGACCTGGTTCATTGGTTGAAGCTCAACCACTGAACCACACCAGCCAGGCCAACAATATCCTCCTTAGAAAGCCTTGGGGTGACATTTCATTTTTATTATTATTATTTATTTTTTTAAATATATATTTCATTGGTTTTTTTACAGAGAGGAAGGGAGAGAGATAGTTAGAAACATCAATCATCTGCCTCCTGCACGCCCCCTCCACGCCCCACCCCCCACTGGGGATGTGCCCGAAACCAAAGTACATGCCCCTGACCGGAATCAAACCTGGGACCTTTCAGTCCGCAGGCTGATGCTCTGTCCACTGAGCTAAACATGTTTTGGCTCATTTTTTATTAACTAGAGGCCCAGTGCATAAAAACTCATCACTGGACGAGATGTCCCTCAGCCCAGCCTGCCCCTCTCACAGTCCAGGAGCCCTCAGGTGTGGAAAGCGACCTCATGATCAGGGAAAGGTGACGCCCCATCACACCTCTGCTGCTGCCACTGCCGGCAGTGCAAGCCTTGGCCAGCCCTGGTTACCTGAGCCTTGGGAGGCTTTGGATGGCTGGGCAGCTGACATCCGAGTTTTGCCTGTCCTTGGGCCAGCCCTGAGGGGCTGGGGGTATGAGGGGACTGGGGGACTCCAGAGGGCAGGCACACAGAACGGCCGGACCCGTCTGGGGGTGGGCCCGATCATGCTGTGTGCCTGCTGCCAGAGGGAGGTACTAAGGGGACTGGGCACCCCTATCTTTGATAGTGTGACAGTCAATTAGCACATTCCCTCTCTTTAGGTAGGATTTTTCATTGATTTTTAGAGAGAGGAGAGAGAGAGAGAGAGAGAGAGAGAGAGAGAGAGAGAGAGAGAGAGAGAGAGAGAAGTTGGGGGTGGGGGGGGGAGAGAAACATTGACTGCCTCCTGTGTGCCCCACACTGAGAATAGAGCCTGTAACTGGGCATGTGCCCCCGAAAAGGAGTCAAACCTTTGACCCTTGCTGCATAGGATAATACTCAGCCAACGGAGCCACACTGGCCAGATGGGGTGGCATTTCTTAAATCTCAGAACCAAAAGCAGCCACGCTGCTGAACATTTGCTACATCTGTCCAGTGAGCATTGATTGGTGTCACTGTTTCCCTCTTTGTATTGGCTGATAGGAAGCTCAACTCCATATGCAGCCAGCTTCTTAAAAAACACATGAGACCCGTGGATCTTTACATTCACTTTATCCCCCCCCCCCCCCCCCACCTTATTTTCCTTTCTGCTTTCTCACTTCAGTTTTCTATCTCATGTTGTATGGGAGACCATTCATTTGAAAGTGAGGCAGGGCATAAACAGTATTCAATTGAAAACCACTTCTAATCTAATAACGGAAATTAAGTAAATGCACAACAAAGATTAAAATAATACGAACTGTGAAAAATGCCTTTAAGAAGGTTTAGAGTACGTCCTGACGCTGGACACCCGCAAACCCCGTGTCCCACACTTCTAGTTACTCAGGCAGCAGAAATGCATTCACGAGTTCGCCAGGAGACACGCTAGAATGCCCCCAGCAGCTGTGGAAACTACTCCAGTGCCTACCCATGGAACAATGAATAAATGAACGGCGGTGGTCACACGGACGGAATACGGTATAGCTGTGAGAATGAGCAGCACAATCTCCGGAACAATGCTGGATGAATGGGGCCGGTTGCCCGAGTAATACTTTTTAGATTCCATTTAGATAAAGCACAGAAACAGGGTAAACTAGGCCATGCAGTTGCACGTCCGGGTAGTGGCGACTCTCACTTAGGAAGGGGAAGTGTGACAATGGATTGGTCATGAGAAACAACTGGCCACTGACCTGGAGGATGACTGAGAGGATGTTCCTGGGTCCACGCCAGACGGGGCTCAACAGACCTGTGTGGTCAGCAGCCTGCGTGCGCTCCCTGCCCGCCTGTGCCTCCCAGATTCTGTTGAATCCCCCAGCCTTGGATGGTTCACCCACACCTGCCGAGTGCAGGAGGCCCTCTGCAGCTGATTCTGCCTGTTGGTAACAAAATACTCAGCTCATTGGCAACCCCTGTGTGTGGGAAGGCAGCAGGAGGACCCGGGAGCCTGCTGCCTGCTGTGCTGAGCAGTGCCTGAGAGGTGACTCCGCTGCTCTCCTCCCTGGAGCGGGGTGCTCAGCCAGGCAGTGTCAGCCAGGTCCCCTCCCCAGGATCTGCCCCCTGATTGGAAGCAGCAGGGTGCCCATCATTCTTTTACTTCCATCCTGCTAAGTGGTGTTTCCCCAAACGGGTCATCTGAACACACTGGGAGAGCCGAGAATTTCGCTCCTTACAAGAGTTGGGGAACGGTCCACAGCAGTCTCCTCCTCCTGGTGTTCCCTTTCCGTGACCAGACCTGATTAAAAGAAAGTGCAAAAATGAAAAATGGGATGCTTTGTCCAGACTCTTTTGGTTGCCAGTGACAGAAAACCAAACCCCAAATGGTGTCCTTCCCAATGGCTCAGTTGGTTGAGCTTTCTTCTGGGCACTGAGAGGTTGCTGGTTCGATTCCCAGTCAGGTTGCTGGTTTGAAGGTTTGATCCCTGGTTGGGGAGCATATGGAAATTCTGAAAGTAACTAATAGATGCTTCCCCCCCACCCCGGTCAGCATGTCCACAGTTGAGGATTAAAAAACCCAAAATGGTGAAATAAGAAAAGTTAATTATGTAATTAAAAACTTCAGGAACACCATGATTTTATATTATCATGATCAGTTTTTTAAAATGTAAGGCATAGGTCACAATCATTTGTGAATATATAGAGTAATTATACCCAGAGTCCTCAAGAAAGAGCCCTGCTGGATAGCCTAGATCCGTGGTCGGTAAACTGCGGCTCTCGATCCACATACGGCTCTTTGGCCCTTGAGTGTGGCGTTAGAAGAAGTTTAAGTTTAAAAAATTTGGCTCTCAAAAAAATTTCAATCGTTGTACTGTTGATATTTGGCTCTGTTGAATAATGAGTTTGCCCACCACTGGGCTAGATCAAGCATGTCAAACTCAAAGGCTAACATGGGCCAACTAAATGAGGCATGCAGCCCGCTGACTGCGAGTTTGACATGCTTGGCCTAGATGGTCAAAGGCTTTGCTTCCTGGTAGATGGTAGCTGCTCTCTCTGTCCCACTGCTTACTTCCTCTCTCGTGGGAATGTTTACTCCCACCTTCCACCCCCAATTTTGTTCATCCCTCTCCCAATCTCTCCCTGCTTTGGGTGGAGCTGACGTACCCTCTGCTCCAGGAGTAGTTACATGTTCTGATTTTGACCAATCAGATCGTTGTGCAAACTTATGGCCACAGGGATTGGACCTGGGATGGGCATGTGACCCAAACCAAGCTAGTATCTATCAATATTTTAGCGTTAACATTGCCTGCTGGCCGGTGTGGTCAGACTAGGGCAGGGTCTCTGTTTCACCAGATTTGGAGCTATGGGCGGCTGTCTTGCCACCAAGAGGGCAGAGCTGGCCAGACACTAATACCGTCATAGAAGAAAACAACAGGAGATGGAAGGCAGGTTCTGAAGACACTGCTCACAACTCCCAGGTTCCCTGTGTCTGGTGCAAGGATATCTCTGAATCTACATAGGATGTGAAGAAATTCTCTTTTTACACCAGTTTGGGTCGAGTTTTTATCACATGCAACCCAGAGGGTCTTGACCAAGCATCTCAATTTCACATTTTAATCATTTTTCTAAAATGTATTCCACATGTCATTTCCACCTCAGATAAAAGAGGTTAAACACAATCCAGCTTTTATGGCTTCGGTTTATTGCTATCGCACAGTTGTGTCTCAGGGGCTGTTGGGTTGGGTCAGACGTGTACCTGCTGTGCTTATGAGATTTCTGACTTTTCTGTTTTCCTTATCTCTGCCCTGCCTCACAGCTGTATGGAGCAGGCTCTGGCTTCATCTCAGGTTTGCTGCTTCTAGTCCACAGTGAGATGGGAAATCAGCCAACAATCTGGAATCTGGCATCAAATGAAAGCAAAGCCCTTCATGTGGAGTTGGAGGCTCTGGTATGGATACATTCATTGCAAGGCTTTGTGGCATTCCGGCTGCCCTGGGGTTTTGGCAGGGGGGGATGAGGAAGGAGGGGGACAGGGGGAGTACACATTTGCTTTCTGATTTTGCATGCTTCTGGATAGATGAGGTTTCCTGATGTTCCTGTCGGTTGAGACTTTTGCTCTAACAAGGTTTTCACACGAAAGGATGGCACAGCATGGGCCAGGGCACGAGGGTTGAAGTGCCTTATTAAGTTCTCCGGTTTCCTTCAGAGCAGGGACAGTAACCCACTGCAGCGTTCCGAACCTCAGGCTGACCTTCCACATGTTTTTCTTCCTTTTAAAATAGCCCCTTTATTTCCAACCTCTACTAGCACATGCTGACTCGCAAGGAGGAGGGGGGAAAGCAGGCACGCGTGTGTCAGAGGGAGCAGTTTACTTAAGGCAGATGTGGAATCAATTTGGGCAAATGTGAGCTGCCAGCTACTGAACTTTGCTGCGAAGCAAATGTGGCCTGGACTACGGCGGGGCCACTTAAGCCTCATAAACGAGATGCTAGACTGTTGGGTAAACAAGTGGAGGGCACACAGCTGGCTGCCCTGGCTGAACCAAGTGAAAATCCAAAGGGGAACACTCCTCTGAGAGGCGCAAATGAAGACAATTGTGTATAGGAAAAACATTACCGGTGTCTGGATTCTGAAACGGCCAGGAAAATGGCAGCTCTGGTGATTGATCTTACAGAATAAGCAAAATCTGCCTTCTAAAATGGCTATTTTTTATTTTTATTCGTGCTCCCGCTCGATGTAGACTCACATTACAGACATCATATAGCCAAGCACAAAACTATTATTTGGTTTTTTAATCAAGAGAGCAGGATATGGTTTTGTGTGTTTTTTCTGCAGGTCCCTGCCTCTGAAAGTTCAGTCTGAGGCTTTGGGAAATAAGCGAGGTGGCGGGTGGAGAACCCCAGAGGGGTCACTCCTGTTTCTTCGCTAACTAAACATGTGATGCCTCGCTCCATGATGGCTCCCCATGAACTCTGCATCAGCTCTTGCCGAACACCGCGGTTTCTGGTGATGATGGGAGTAATTGCAGCGAGTGGGTGTCAGAGAACTTGGTACAGCCAGTCCCCGGGGCCCTGGCCTCCTGGATGTGTTTCCAGTAAAGGGAAGGGAAGACAAATGATGACAGTTGCTTCTCTGGTCTCTAGAATGCCTAGCGCATTTATACAAACACTGGAGGTGGCATGGGCTGACCCGTGTCCCCTCAAAAGTTACATGTTGAAATCCTAACTCCCAGAACCCCAGAAAGTGACTCTTTGGAGACAGGATCTTTAGGGAGATGATTAAGATAGAGTGAGGACCTGAGGGTGGGCCCTAATTCAATGTGACTAAGAAGAGGAGCTTAAGACATAGACCCACTTGGCCTGTGGACACACAGGAAGAAGATAGCCATCTATAAGCCAAGGAGAGAGGCCTCGGAAGCAACTAACCCAGGTTGGTAACCTTGATCGTGAGCTTCTAGCCTCCAGAACTTTGAGAAAATAAATTTATGTTGTTTAAGCCACCCAGTGGGTGGTATTTAGTTATGGCGGCCCTTGAAACTAATACAGTAATGACAGAATAAACATCTACTGGATATTGTTGTCTCATCTCTTGTGAATGTTTCTCTAAAGCAACATCTCTTTCTCCTGTTGGATCCCTGTTCACCCTGCCAGCCTTCCCATATTGCTCACCCACTTGAGCCTGCATTTTAGCCCAACCAGTCCACTTATGACCCTCAAAATACCTTCAGTGCCTTCCTGCCCCTCTCCATCTCTCTGCCCACTTCAGTCCTGTGGAATACCTTCCTTTCTTCTCTTCACATATCTAAACACTACAGTTATTTGCTCCTACCTTCAAGGCTTCCTTGACCTTGCCTTTGAGAGATCACTTTCCCATTTGGCCTGGATCACACCACTCACTGGCATCAGGTGGCATGGCTACCATGAGCTGTGATTTTATTGCTAGCTAGCAAATGGCAACCTTCAGCTCAGGCTAAAATCCTTGCCTCTCTCTTTTGCTCACACCTGACAGGCAGTCTGACAGGAAAGCAATGGGCTCTGTCACCACCAGACTCTGACCCTTTCCTATCCCCTCCACTGTTACCACCATGTCTAAGCCACTGTCTGGTCTTGCCTGGATTATGACGACAACCACAACAGAACTTGGCTTCCATCCTGTCACCATGGTAGGCAGAATTCTAAGATGGTCCTGCATGCTCCCCTCTCCTGAGGTGGGACTTATAAATATGAGGGGTGTGGTGTCACCCCCATGACTAGTTTACTGATCAGTTGACTTTGAGGGATATCTTTGTTGGTCCTTACCTAATCAGGTGAGTCCTTCAAAGGGACTGAGTCCTCCCTAAAGAAAGGCTTGAAGTGTAAAGAGAGATTCTCTGTCTGGCTTTGAAGAAGCATCCATGTTGTTAACTGTCTGTGGAGAGGACCACATGGCAAGGATTTGTGTGGCTTTAAAGATCTCAGAGCCATCCCAAACAAAAGCTGGTAAAAAAAAAAAAAAAAAAAAAAAATGGGATCTCAGTCCTGCAACCACAAGGATCTGAATTCTGCCTGGGAGAAGGCCCTGAGTCTCCCATGAGATTGAAGCCTCAGTCAACAGCTGGATTTCAGCCTGGTGAGACCTTGAGCAGAGGACCCAGCTGACCCATACCTGGACTACTGACTCAGGAAACTGAGACAATAGGTATGTGTTGTTTTTAGCTACTAAGTTTATGGTAATAAGTTAGGCAGCATGGATCACGGATACACCTCACTTCAATCTCTTCTCCATATGCATGCCAGAGAGATCCTGTTAGGACACAAGGCAGATCACATCCCTCTTTCTCTTAGAAGCCTCCAGTGTCTCCTGCTGTCCTTGCAATAAGCCAACCAAAGGCCTGGGACATCCTTCATTACCTGACCTCTCCCACCTCTAATCTTACATCCTGTTACCACCGCCCCTGTTGTCTCTGCTCAGGTACAATGGCCTCCTTACTACTCCAGGAGTGCATCGGGCCTGCTCATGTTTCCACCTCAAGGAGTCTATCATTTCTACCTGGAATTCTCTCCCACCAGAGTCTGTCCTATCCACCTGAAATTCTCTCCCACCAGATTTCCCTATAGTTCCTGCCACCACCTCCTTCAGGTTTTTGTTTGTTTGTTTGTTTGAAGAGGCTCCCCTCATTTCTACATTGAACAATGCAACCTGTCCATGGTGAACCCAGCGCTCCCAATGCCCTTTACCCTCCTCTGGCACTGTGTAGTTTGCATGATGGTTGTGAGTATTATTCTGTAACACTACGTATAATTCATTTATTGTTCATGCATATTATGTTTCCTTCTCATGTTGGAATATACACTCCACAAAAGCAGGGATCCCTGTCCCTTTTGTTCATTGACATCAGTAATCAATACTTGTTGAGTGAATGGGTAGTTGTTGTGGCTTTTCACAGTGAGATGCTTTCTGTTTAGTCTCTCTGCAAAAGCTGTAATGTCCCACTGATATTCCCTCCACCTGTCTTAGAGATCACCTACAGATAGTTCCCAAAAAGCAGATGCATCTTGGGCCTCTGACTGTGCTCATGGGGTGGTATAAATTGCCAAGGAGCAGCCCCCAACCAGCCAGGGATGGGAGTTGGTGAAGATACAGCCCAGCTTTGGTGCCCTTCCATGGGACTGAGCCCAGGTGTGCATAGCAGCAATTGACTCATTAAAACTCCTTAACTGGCTTTATTGTTCTCCCTGTTCTACTTCCTCCTTCTCAATTCACCTTCCAAATAAATGATAGGGTCCTTGTTTCAGGGTCTGCTTTTAGACTAAAGGAACCTAGACTAAATGAGTCTTCTGGTTTAAAGTATTATGGTTTTATGTTTTTAAGTCACATTCTTAAAAACAAGCTTTGGAATTGACCAGCAGATGAAACCTCAAGTATTTACCCCCTTGGAAGAGTGCAGATTTACATCCTAAGCCTTTGATATCTTAAGGATATCAGAACCAGAGGACTATAGAGAGCTAAGAACTGCTCTCGATATTCTGACAGCCTGAGAGAAATCATTCATTTGCTGATAACAAAACCATGTGGGATTAATGTAACATTTGCTCTTGGGGGCTGAAGGCATCTCTCATTCTTTTCTTTTTTTGAAAAAAAAAAAATGAAGTTGGATATTTTTGTTGTTGTTGTTGTTAATCCTCACCCAAGGAAACTTTTCCATTGATTTTTTTTTTTTTTTTTTTTTTTTAGAGAAAGTGGAAAGGAAAAAAGAAGGGAAAGAGAGAGAATGGACAGAGAGAGAAAAAAGAAGAGAGAGAGAGAGAGAGAGAGAGAGAGAGAGAGAGAGAGAGAGAGAGAAGAGATACATTGAACCCGCAACCCAGGTACATGCCTTGACTGGGAATCTAACTCATGACTTTCAGTGCACTGGCCAACACTGTAACCATTGAGCCACAGCAGTCAGGTCAGCATCTCATTCTTATGGCATACTAGAGGCCTAGTGCATGAAATTCATACATGGGTAGGGTCCCTAGTGGCTGCTGGCCAAGGCCTCCCTTCCCTGGCCTGCCAACCACTGACCAGGGCCTGCCTTCCTTCCATGCCACCCTCTGGTGGTCAGCGCATGTCATAGCGATCAAACTCCCAGTCAATAGAACTCCTGAGGGGACACTTTAAATATTAGGCTTTTATATATATAGATTATTCTGATCAAAAGCTATTATAGTTATGGAACTATGATTAATTTTTACAAAGAGGGGAGACACCTTATTAATTCATCAAGGGCATTAGTGTTTGAAGGAATCTTTCTAAGTAGAGGGTTTGGGTATAAGCACAGTTGGAAACCACTCAACTAATTCAATCCCCTCATTCTACACAGAAAGCATCTGAAGCCAGAGAAGGCCAGGGACTTGGCCAAGGCCACTCAGCGTGGGGCCAAGGGCCAGGGCAGAAAGTGGGCCTTTAGCCTCCCAGTTCCACATGCTGGTCACTTCACACAGGAAGGGAACGGCCTGCACTGGAAAATCTGGAATTGATGTTTCATCTGGAGAATATTTTGATAGAGCCAAAATTTTCCTTAAAACGCACAGTGAGTGAATTTTACCCATTAGGAGATAAATTAGCAGCAATGACAAACTGCTGAATATTTGCAACATCAAATGAGCTTCTCTATGTGAAACAGATGTATAGCATATGAAAGAATAGTACTAAAAACACAGTCACTCATTCCAGAAGCAGTGTGATGCAATTACATGCCTGGCATGGAACCTGGCACATAGTAGGCTCTTTGTGTCTAACTCCTTGGCCTTGAACAAGTGACATGACCCCCTCCAGACCTCTTTCTCCTAATGTATAAAATGTGGGGAGGGGGAGTTCATGAATTTCTCCCCAAGTGGGGAACCCAGTTTCAAGTAATTTTTTTTTTAATCCTCACCCAAGGCTATTTTTCCATTGATTTTTAGAATGGAAGAGAGAGGGAAAGTCAGAGAAATATCAATGTGAGAGAAACACATCAATTGGTTGCCTCTTGCACATGTCCCAACCAGGGTTTAGAGCTGGGGGAGAGCCTCAACCAAGGAGCATGCCCTTGACTGGAATCCAACCTGGACCCTTCAGTCCGCAGGCCAACGGTCTATCTACTGAACAAAACCAGCTAGGGCATCAAGTCTTAACTTTGTCATGAGATTCTGGATAATTCACTCCAGCCCTCTGAGTCTCAGTTTCCATGTCTGTAAATAGAGAATTGATTATAAGCTAAAATGCCTTTTAGTACAAAAATTCTGAGTCTCATGGCCTAGATGTTTCCACACATCCCTTTCCAGCTCTCACAATTTCTGATTGTATTGGATTTGGAATTGATTTGTTTCTGAGATTGATTTTTTTTAACCTAAAGTAAAAAGAAAATGACACCTTCCCCACCTTCCTTTTGGCAGTTGAGCTAATCCCAAGCAAGCAGCTCCGAGATCAACAAAGAAGTGTCAAGTAGACAAATAGAGATGAGGCCAACCACAGCAGGGGGTGTTCCAAAGCCTGCTTCCTTCAGCCAAAGGTGATCCTGGGGCAATTACTCTTCTTCGAGTGACAGCAGGTAGGTGCTGACAAACCCAGGAAAGATTATGAGCAAGAGGGCTGTTCAAGTATGGATTTCCTCAAAGCCTGTGCTTAGATTTCTTTTGAAGAGAGCAGACTGCATCAGGGGTGGCTTTTTCCTGACCAATATCTTCCTGGAACTCTTAGCAGGATGGCATGTCACCACCCCAACCTGATTTCTCTCAAAGACGGTGTTCCCAGGGCAGAAATTGGGAACATAGATTTTTGAAAAAATGCCACATTCAGTAAATCCTGCATTGGAATTTCATTCTTGATCTAGTTGCAATATGTGTGTGTGTGTGTGTGTGTGAGAGAGAGAGAGAGAGAGAGAGAGAGAGAGAGAGAGAGAGAGAGAATGGTGGAACTTTTAGGCCCTGGTTGCTGTGGCTCAATTGGTTGGCATGTTGTCCTGTGCACAGAAGGGCCACAGATTGGATTCCCAGTCAGAGCACATATCGAGATTGTGGGTTCAATCCCTGGTCCAGTTGGGGGTGTGTATGGGAGACAACTGATCAGTGTGTCTGTGTCTCTCTTTCCCTCCCCCTTCCTCTCTCTGAAGTTAAAAAAACACACAAAAAAACAAAAAAAAAAACTTTTGGAAGTTGTGTGCCCAATGACCAGGCTCCTTGGGCAGCCATGTTCTTATTTTGTTGCTGTTGTTTTTGTTGTTTAGGGTCATGTACTTATTTTTGTTGCTGCTGTTCAGGATGGCCATGTACTTACACCAGCGGTGCCACAGCTGGGAAATAATTTTAAGAACTCTCCTCTCAGACTTACTTTCCGAGTCTAAGAGACAGTGTTTTAAATTTCCTTAATGGCAGAGAAACAAGGTATTTTAGGAGTGAATCTGAGTTTCAAAAATAGTCTTAAGTCACTCAGAGCAAGACTTGAATAAGGTCAGTTCTCAAGCTCTTTAATACCAAGCAGAAGAATTCTGCCTGACAAATGGAGAAGGAATGAGCAAATTAGAACATCATTTTGTAACTCCTAGGGAAATAGTTGATTCAGGCAATGATCATTAACGGATGAACTCATTAGGTAAAAGATTGATGGCAAACTTGACCATGGAGGGAACAGGCTGTCACTCCCTGTACCAGTGATCAATCTCCGTGTCACCAAAACGTAGGACATCCTGTCTCCCCATGTGCAGTTCACAGTCCTACCAGCAGGTGTCCCTCCACAAAGGCCAGCAGTGCCCCGCCCTGAAAGCTAACTTCCATTCCCAGGAATCTTGGAGGGACAGCAAGATGGCTTACAGGATACGACAAGGAAGCAAAGACACAAATTCACAACGGGGGCCGTTTTACAGGACAACTGACTTGACTTCTGCAAATGAGTGGAGTGAAATAAAGACGGCAATGTGATTATTCAGGATTAAAAGAGAATGGGGGGGGAAAAAAGATGAAAAGAGAGTGAAGAAACATAGCAAACAAGTGTCACATATGGGTCTTTTAAAAAAAACTGTCTATAGAAGGGACACTTTGGAGGCAATGGGGGAAATTTGCTATGGTCTGTGCATAAGACAAGAGCAGAGAATTCATTTTAACTTTGTTAGCACAATCCTAGCTTTGTGGTTACATGGAAACAGTGCTGACACGTCTCATGCTGCATAGGGAAGAATGTAGGGGTGAAATGACCAGAGAGATGCTGGGGTACATCAGCCAAGCACAAAAGACAAAGAGAACTTTTACATTAATAAAAATAAAGTAAATGCATCTGGGTGGCAGTATATGGGGCTCTGTTGTACTAGTGTCCTATTTATTTTTAAATCCTCATCTGAGATATGTTTTCATTGATTTGAGAGAGAGAGAGACAGAGAAAGAAACATCAATGTGAAAGAGCAACATCTATCAGTTACCTCCTATACCTATCCCAACCCTGGATTGAACCCACAATCTTAGTATGTGCCCTGAGTGGGAATTGAACCCACAACCTTTCAGTGTATGGGATGATGCTCTAACCAACTGAGCCACCTAGACAGGGCTAGTGTCCCCATTTTTGTTTGAAATTTTATTTATTTATTTTTAAAATCTAAAGCAAACAGTGTGTGTGTGGAGGGCGATGGGGGGAAGTGGAGTGAGGGGGGAAGTGGTGGTGACTTTAAAAGTTGGTCATTCTGAAGATGGGTGCCAGGCCACAGGCTCTCCATGCCCCTTTCAGGTCAGGTAGCAAATATGTTTTTCTCCAAGGGAAAGAGGAGAAGAAAAGGAGGTGGGGGGGGGGGGGAAGGAGAGGGGGGAGAAGGGAGCACACCTAATATTTGGGGCTATAATGATCTCTAGGACATATTTTTGGTGACAAAGCAAGAAACAGAATAATCGCCTTAGAATGCTACCTTTTGGGTAAAAATGAAAGGGGGAGGGGGAGAAACCTACTTTCCCTTGGAAAAGTAAGAAAGAAACCCATGGTTGCTTGCGAGCAGCGATTTTCAACCTTGTGCCACGAGCATTCTTAAAACATGCAATACCTGACTATTTAGTCAGGGCCACTGACCTGTTTTCCCTTAGATTGTCAAATAAAAACAAATGACAACAGCCAATGCACCAATAGTCATCCGATGTGAATGAATCAAAATGAAATCTTTTTTTTTTTGTCAGATCAAGTGAAAGGGTTGAAAATTGCTGCCTTAGGAAATTCACTGGTACACCACTTACCCTTTTGTATTTTTTGAATTTTGGATAGTATGCCTGTGTTCCTATGTTCAAATTACAATTTTAAAGAAAAACACCAAAATAGACCCATGCATTTAGTCCTGTATTTTAAGCAGGGCATTCGTAGTCCAAAGCAGGCCTTAACTTAAGCCTTGAAGGATTTTAGATTTGGGTGATTTCCCCCTTGTTTATACTCTTTTTTTGGGACTACCTCCCATAGACCTATGTGGGTGGGACTCCTTATCCCAATATGTATGAAACTCAGTTCTGTAACCTGTGGGTTTGAATGTGGCAGAGTAGTTATATAATAAGAGCAAGGACTCTTAAAGTAAACTGCCTGTGTTCAAATCCAAGTGCCACCATTCAGAGTTGTGTGGTCCTAGGCAAGATCCTTATCCTCTCTGTTTCTTTATTGGAAAATAACGCCATCTAGAGCAAAAGGTTATCATAAGGGTTATATTTGTCAATAGAGGAATTTATTGATAAGGATTTAAAATGGTGCCTGGCACCTAGCGGTTGCTATTATTGGGGTAGGGCTGGGGGGATAGTCCTGCTCGGCTGATCCTTTCTAATGGGAAAGATGGTTTGTTGAAGGGGAAGTTGAAAAAGGTTAATGAAGACAAAGATGCCTTTTTCTGAGGCTTGGGTGGAGTTGGGGGAATCAGGAAAGGATGAAGAAGCTCTCAGGGACCAGCCACAGCAGGATGACAGAGGGGCAGGGGGAGGAAGTGGAGTTAGTGATGAGCTCCATGGGGAGAGAAGCCACCTCCCCGGTACTGTGCTGCAGGGAGAGGAAGCAGCTGCTATCAAACCAAAGCTCCACAGGGAGATTGGGTGTAACAGCACCTTCTCTCCCTCCCTCTCCTCCAACTTCCTCACTTCCTGCTGGTGACTTCCAGTTCCCATTGGCGATTTCCTGGAGCTCCCTCTGCACTGGAGTCAGAGGGCAGAGGAACCAGCAGACTCTAAGTCCCAGAAGGATAGAGTATGGATTTGGAAGGGTAAGTGCAGAATTAATCGCATACACACCCCCTTCCCACAAAGACGGGTCTTACTGAGGAATCCAGGGCAACATCCTGAAAGCAGTGCATGCTCACTGAGCCACACCAACTGGGAAGGGGAGATGTAGCAGTTGACACTTACCCACAATTCCACGTGCTTCCTGTGGTCAGCTTTGGGCCAATGGACTGGGAGCAGAGATGACAAGCAATTAGGAGCCAGGGACATGGGACTTTGGAGGCAGTGCAGCTTCATATGCTTTATTGGGGTAAGCCTCTGAGATTCGGTGATGTACATGTTACAGCACCGAGTCTATCACGTCCTGACTAATGCAGGCTGTGACTAGGCCTGAAGGTGCCTAGTTTGTCTGTGGTTGGCAAACTCAGTCAACAGAGCCAAACATCAATAGTACAACGATAGAAATTTCTTTTGAGAGCCAAAAACCGACTTCTGCGCATGTGCCATGAAGTTTCAACCGCACTGTATGTGCGCACCCGCATGTGGTATGTTGTGGAAGAGCCACACTCAAGAGGCCAAAGAGCCACATGTGGATCAAGAGCCACAGTTTGCCAACCACTGCCCTAGCCAGTGGAGAAAAAGTCCCAGCAGAGACTTGGAAATAGTTTAAATAAAAAACATCGCCTCACTCACCTCCATCCCTGGAGGCAGTTGGAAGTTGCCTCTGTTTCCTAAGGTTCTGAACTGTGTCATCTGAGCGAATGGAACCGCAAAAGTAGATGTTGGGGGCAGAGAGTGGGGGGACTAGACCGGAAGTGCTATGGGGGAGGTGAAGCGGGGTCTGAGGTAACTGGGAGGGAGGAGGGAAGACATGGGGGCGTTTCCACAGTACCCCTGCTAAAGCTCTACTTAGAAAGGATGCATTTCAGCCAGCGGATAATTTTTTACTTTTAAGGAGCCAAGGCGCTGAGGTAAGCATTACACCCTTTGAAGATCTGTTTCTGTTGTAAACATCAAAGGGTAAGGAGGGTCCCTTTCTGAAATTTAAATGTAAGGTTTTGCCTCTCAATGCCTTGCTTGTGTTTTAAATTGATGCCTAGAACATCACAGGATTTAGGAAGGAAGCAGAAGGTCAGATGTGGAGCTGGGCCCAGAGGGAGCAGGCCCTGGGGCAGGCCCCAGGGTGCGTGCCTGCCCTGCACTCAGGCGCAGGCTTGAGGGTAGCTTGGGTCCTTGTCAGGTTAGAGCCCCCAGGGTCCAGGGACTCAGCAGTGGAGCCCCCACCCGGCCCTGGAAACAACAGGAGAACTTGGGGCCCAGAGATGGAAGCCAGTCAGCAGAGATCTGCCAACTCAGTCAGTCTTGGCCTAGACCTGGGGACTGACCTTGAGGCTACAACCTTGGGGCTATCACCTTGGGTGGGGACCTCACAGGATGGGCATGAGCCATGGGAAATGCCAAGGTGGAGAAAGTGAGGCACGGCTGAGAGAAGGCACCCAGGCCAGGAAAACTGCCAACTGAGTGTGAGAGCTGGACTCTACCATCTCCGGGAGGATGAGTGGCTAGGAAGGCCCTCACTCGGACACCACAGTCACTGCTTGCCTCAGTCCTCACAGCTTTTCATTTACTATTCTCACTGCTAACTGTCTTGCTCTTTTCTAATGTTTCGGTTCAAGTCCTTGAAGGGGGAATCTGATGGCTCAGCTCACTATTTTTGCCCTTGGGGGCTGAGGGGGCTGGGGCAGAAAGATGCCAGAAGTTCTAATGGCCAACCTGGAGGAGAAGACTGTGGAAGTTCAGCTCCTCCCCATTCTCTAACATAGA
This sequence comes from Pipistrellus hanaki, assembly GCF_964339955.1. NCBI lineage: Eukaryota > Metazoa > Chordata > Mammalia > Chiroptera > Vespertilionidae > Pipistrellus > Pipistrellus hanaki. Next base: position 196,874,857 of record NC_140503.1, on the reverse strand, counting down.
CAACTGATGCTTTTGCAATTTTATTTTATTTTAAAATAAGTATATTTTATTAATTTCAGAGAGTAAGGGAGAGGGAAATAGAAACATCGGTGATGAGAGAGAATCATTGATCGGCTGCCTCCTGCAAACCTCCTGTAGGTCCCCTACTGGGGATGGAGCCTGAAGCTGGGCATGTGCCCAGACTGGGAAATGAACCGTGACATCCTGGTTCATAGGTTGACTCTCAATCACGGAGCCACCCTGGCCAGGCTTTGCAATTTTATTTGAAACGTAGCCTCCACTTCTTCCCCACCAGAAATTCTGAAGCCTCCATGGTTTGTACAAATTAAGACAGGGCCGCCTAGGAACTAGCTCCTCCACCAGGCTGTGGGCAGGCCCTTCCCTGGGAGAAGGCTGTGCGTGTGAGGTCAATAATGTACGTGTCAGGTTAGTACTTCAAGCTTTCAGTGAAAAAAAAAATAAATTACTTTAAATGTTTACAAAAACGCTTGGAAACTACTGAAAGCACAAAGAAAGAGAAAAAAGTGCAAAGAAAGATAATGACTCCTTGCATTCAGGGCCTTTCCTTATGTGTGTGTGTGTGTGTGTGTGTGTGTGTCCACATTTAGAGGGAAATATTTCTTCCCCATAATAAGAGAATTGCCCTACATATGCTGCTTTTTATAACCTGCTTTTTCCACCTTATCACTGCACATTTTTATGTGCCTTTAAATATGGTTCTACGGCCTCTTTTTAGTGTCGCCCCAGCTTCAGGTCTGCTTCCTGCCCAGCCCCTCCCTCCCCAGGACACTCCGCTGTGAGAGGTACCCGTGTAGGTAAATGTAACGAACTCCTCCAGGTCCCCGCTGCACGATTTCAGCTAATCCTACGTGGCAGCTGCCTTGTGGGGCCTGGGCTGGCCACCTTGCGGAGTTTCCCCAGTGGCCCCGGACTCTCCTGGGAAATCAGTCAGCTCTCTGCAGCTCCCTCCCTCCCCACACGCTATCTGCAAAGCGGACTCCAGACCCGGTGAGCTCAGATCATCCAAAATTGGAGCTGGAAGCTCCCTGAGGAGGCTGCTCCGGTCCCTCCTCATTAGAAAGGGGGACCGGGCCCAGAGGGGATGCTACAGCCCACACTGGGCCAGGGAGTGTGTGTGGCAGGGTGGGGACTCAAGTTGGTGTCCCTCCGGCCATGCCCTGTCTCTTCTTACCGCCACCTGCAGGGTGAGGTCTGCCTGGTGTCCCTGAGCCCCAGCCCCAGGAGCCTCTGGATCAAGTCCATGTTCACATCCCAAGGTGTGGCTCTCTGCCCTGGTCCTGCCTCGGGGCTGAGTAATCATTCCAGCAACAGCCCTTCCTGTCTCCTGGCCGAGCTGGTGAGGTGTCTGGGCTCTGGGGGAGACAGCGGCTTTGCAGACGCCTGAGCCACGGAGCCTCCTCCCAGCCTCAGGCTCTCAGAGTCATGGGTGGGAGCGAGCAGATTGCAGGGTTGGAGCAGGGTTGGAGAGTCCAGACACCCCCACCCTTCAGCCGCACTGTCAGGCAGGGATGCCCTCAGGGACCCACCCTGGGAGTCTCTGGTTTCCAGGGGAACCAGAGGAGGCTGTGCCCCTCTGTGATTAGAGGAGTCGCAGCCCAGAGGGAGCCTTGAGGATGGTTCTTCCAGCCAAATGCCAGCTCGCTCAGTGTGAAGTGGGAGGAGATGATCCCAGCTCCCCATCTGCCGTTCTTAGGGTCTTAGGCTCTGAGCCTGAATGCAGCCCCTCTCCCCCCACCCCACCCCGCTCCCTTGGGGCCGTGTGTGTGAGCAGTGTGAATGGAATGGCAAGGCCTGATTCCCCTCTTTGCTGAGCCTGAGCCCCAGGCTCGGGTCCGGCTGACCCCTGCTCCGTCTGGCAGCTGCCCAGTGTTTCCTGCCCGCCCAGGGTTAGTTCTGCCTCAGAGCCTCGGCCGCTTTTACTGCGAGTCTAGCTGGTGTCTTTCTTCCAGGGGAGCCGCTGCTGCAGTTCTCCAAGCCCCAATCCCTCTGCTCTTTTCCGAATCTTAAAGCACACGCTGCCTCATTTCATCTGCAATCCACTCGCTTCTGCAGAATCTCGTCCGTGACACGCAGGACCCAAAATTCTTGGTGGTCATCAGGTTTGCTGAGAACTAACCCAGTTTCTTTATCTTCTGAGAAACAAGAGAAGCAAGACTACGACTGGCCCCGGGTAGTGGCAAGTGGGCCAACTCTCCAGGTTAACACACAATAACAGACTGTGCCTGGCTTCCTAGATGAGCCGAGCAAAGCCTGATGCCCTCTGTCAGGGAGCCTTGGCTAACTCTCACATACCCCCTCCAGGTGAGGAAACCAGGATTTTCACTCTCCAGTCTTCATGGTTTTAAAAAGGCCCTGTGACTCCACTCTGCAGAGACAGGATCCATTCTCACCACTGCAAACTGGGGGTGGAGGTGAAGGTGGGGGTGAGAGGGTGGGGGGGGGTGAGGCCTCTGAAGGAGGGAGAATGCCCTTCTTCCCGGGCATGGTGCCTGGCACGCCTGGTGCAGGGCAGGAACACAGTTCTGAGCTTGGCTGCCAAGTTGGGAGAGTGGGAGGGAAGGGTACAGACCAAGGGATGGGAAGAGAAGGGGCAAAAGAGAGCGCCCAGAGGGTGTACACCAGACAGCCAAGCCCCAAACTGGTGCCTGTGGTGGCGAACGGGGCCAGAGGGAGGCCCAGGCTCTGCGGAGGGCGGCCTGCCTAGCTCTGCTGTGCACGAGGGCCATAGGCCAGCCGTGCCAACTTTCCAGGCAGGACCAGCTACAGCGTTTGTGGAGCCCGGTGCAGAATGAAATCGCAGGGCCCCTTGTTCAAAAAATGATTAGGAATTTCAAGACTGAAGCAGAGCTTTAAACCAAGTGTGGGGCCCCGGGCGAGTGCACAGGGGCCACCTTAATTTCAGCATCCGCACAGGTACTCAGAGATTAAACACAAAGTGGGGGAGGGGCATGACAGGATAAAGCCGAGAGATGGAATTTACCTCAATAACAGCTAATTAGCGAGCACCTGCCATACCAGGCTCTCTTCCAAGACCCTTGTTTATTCAATCCTATGGCAGCTATAGGGTGTATGTACCACCTCCAACATCATCATCATCTCCCCCAAATGAGGAAGTTGAGGCACTGAGAGTTTAAGCACCTAACCACTGTGATGGTTAGTGAACTGACAGGTTAAGTCATTTTGCTCAAAGGCCTAAAGGTCTAAGGGGAGAGGTAGGATTTGAATGCAGGCCCAGGGCCCAGGGCCTAACCATCTGATTGCACTACCTTACCTGTCTCCAAAACATAGAGCACATCTCAGCAAAGGGAAGCTCCTTACAAGGGACCATCTTACTATATCACAGACTGTTCTGTGAGAGGTATGCAGAAAGGCATGGGCCCAAGACGACATTGCTGGGGACTTGAGTGAAATAACAACAATGCTAAGAGGAGTTACTGCTCTCTCAGTAGCTGTGAGGAGTGAGGCACTTTATAAGTTGCTTTAGATCCCAGGAGGGTAGCGCCTGGTGCCCATTATACAGAGAAGGGGATTAGCTAAGGTCTCAGAGCTGGCCTTCCCCAGAGTCAAAGAGATGGGACTCAAACCCAGATCCATCTGCCTCCAAAGCCCTTGCATCCAACAGTCATACATTATGATCTGACTTTGAAGGTTTCCTCCCACTCCCCAGACACTCTAATTCTAAATCTCCAGGGGTGGTGGTGGTGGTGGTGGTGGTGGTGGTGGTGGTGGTGATGCTGAACCCGCCCATGTGATTGCATTTCAGCCTGTGTTGATATTTTTACTGAGAGCTCAGAGGCTGCTGGGGGCCTCCGGAATCGTTCCCATCCTGAATCAGTCCTCTGGAATGTTGGCCCACACAGTGGCCACATCCTGATGCTTTCTCCCTCATAGTTTACCACAGGGTTTCAGCAGCGTGCCAATGGGGGCCCGAGCTTTAGATTCCATCTGTATTTGGATGGGCAGCTTCGTGAGTGCTGCACGTGTCCAGAAAAGCTTGTGCACGCTCTCTCTCCAAGCCAGGAAGCTGGGGCAGCCCCTGTGTTCAGACTAAAATCCGAGAAGCCACTTGGAAGTCATAGGGCTAAACCCACAGGCTAAAAGGGCTCTGGCTTAGAATTAAACGAGGGCCTTCTCCAGTTTTCTCTCTGATTCTAAACCCGCCACCAGAGATTTGATCATCTGACCCCACAACTGCAGGCATCAGCAGACCCCCCTCCCCAAAGATCTGATCATAAAACACACAGCTCTCTGATTCCCGGCTAGACCCTCAGCTTTTCCAGAGGTATGTGTCACCTGTATTAGTTTCCTGTGGTCGCTGTAACAAAGCACAACCAACTGGGTGGCTTAAAGCAACAGAAATATATTATTGCCTCGTATGCTAGAAGCCAGAAGCCCAAAATCAAGCTGTCCCCGGGGCCATGCTCTCTCTGAAGGCTCTGGTATGGAAGCTGTTCCATGGCCTCCTCTGGGCTTCTGGGTGCTCCTCTGTTTGTAGACACATAACTTCAGTCTCTGTCTTGTGATCACACGGGGTTCATCCCATTTGTCTCTCTGTATGTCCCTCCTCTTCCAATACGAACACCAGTCACACTGGATTAGGGTCTGTACTAATTAACTTATGACCTCACTTAGCTTAATTACATCTGCAAAGACCCTATTCCCAAATAAGGTCACATATACAGGTGACAGGGTTAGCACTTAGCATATCTTTTTGGGAGACAGAATTCAACCCTCAACACCCCCCAGAGCTCAGCAGTGTGCATACTGCTGGGGACACTTAGGTGTCATTTCCTGTGTGGCCAGCTTTGTTGATCATGAGATCCTCACCTCCATGCTATGAAATTGGTTCAATCAATATCCTCATTTCACAGATGAGAAAATAGAAGACCAGAGAGGTTAAAGCACCTTGTCACACACAACTCCCAACAGCGTAACTGAGATCTACACCTGTGACACTAAGCAGCGCCCTTCTCGGCATGCAGTGAGCAGGGGGAAAGGAGGTCTGGGCCCTTGTGCCAAGAGCTTTGGGCCTGAGGGGACCCAGGCATGCTGAAACAGCCGGACAGTTCTACAAAGGGCGCTCTGGCTCTGTGCTGGACACCTGGCTTCAGACTCCTTCCTTCACATCAGCTGGGAGGATCCATACCAAGACTTGTGCTGACCCCCTAGAAGCTTCACACACATGTGTTATGGTCGCCCACTCTCCTGGCCATTGCTTTTCACAGGTCTTTGTTTCAATGGCACCATATTAGAGAGAGCTCCTCTGATCACAGTTTCTGGACAAGTGCCATGCACCCTACCATCCACTTTATCTCTTGACTTGAATCATTCACTGCCTGACAAATTGATTTGTTTGGTATCCTATCTGCTGTAGGATGTGAACTCTGAGGGTAGCAAGGCCTCTCGCTTCTGTTCCCTGTTGCAACCCTACTGCCCACAACACTGCCTAATACATAGTCGATACTCAATAACACTTGTCAACTGAATAAATGCATAGGTGAATGTAAAGCGGCATTGGAGCTGATTGGAGTGGATGAAGAACAGTTTTTCCACTAGAACCCAAGCTCCATGACAGCCGGAAACCATTTGATTGATTGCTATATTCCCTGTGCCTGACACACACAGGGTCCTCAATCAGCATGACGAACAGAAACCACGCTGTCCCCAGCTCTGGGAAGCGGGAAGCCCAGGAAGGCGTGGTTGGACTTGACCTGGACCTTCAAGGGTTTGGGAAGGTGGGGAAATGAAGAGGAGTCATTTCTGGGAGGCAGAGAAGATGGTCTGTGTGAGCAGGTGGGGTGGCAGGGAGCAAGGCCTGTGTGCAAAGCCAGGAGACCTGGCTGATTCGAACAAAGCTGGTGATGAACCTAGAGACGCACATCAGTTGAGTCTGGTTACGAATGACTTAAATGCCGGGGAAGGGAAACGGTATTTCCTCCCCAACTGTAGACCTCAGGATTGCACTGATGCATGCTTTGAAGAGTGGGATAATGAGAGTTACTGAGTTTATCTTGTTCTCCCGACCCCCTCCAGCATCACCAATGATCTCAGGCTCCACAAAGGCCAGGGCGAATCTTGAAATAACTTCTTTCTAGACAAATAAACTGCATCTGATTGTATAAGTCTGAACGTGGCAGAGCATCCCGTTACCTCCATCCCTGGGCCTGGAGGCCAACATTTTCTCATCAAACCTAACGGGCTTGTAAGGGGAGCCGGCAGCGGGGTCCAGGCTCCCAGTGGCTGACCAGCCTTTGTCTGACTCTCAGGGGTGCTGGGTTTCAGGAGAGAGATGCTAGGGATTCCTTTAATGCAGGTCAACACCTTTCGTTTCATTTCACAAGGAAGCCGCCTGGAACTCTAACTGCCCCAGGAGGAGCGACCTACTGGTTTAAATTAATACTAACCTGCAAATGACTAAGCACAGACCTTTGGTCCCCGGAGGGCAGGTTTTAAAAAGCAATGAGAGGAAAGGCAGGATGGGAAAGAGAATGGACTTTGCACAGGCCCATTCCGCACACTACCCGAAGGACTTTGAACAAGTTAATTAACTTCTCATCTGTAATAACACGAGAGCCTGGCGGCTCCAGCCACACAGCTGCCTGCAACTGCCTCACTGAGCCAGTCCCCACCCCCACCTCTGTGCCTTTTCTCATGGACCCTTGATTTAGAAAGTTCTCCCCTTTTCCACCTGACTCTGTCTTACCTTGCAGATCCTCTGGGTGTTTTTTCAGGGCTGGGTGGCCAACTCTGCGTTCACATCATAAAATCAACTATTCACACACACACACACACACACACACACACACACACACACCCCACGCCCCACTCCACACACACCAGGCAGGGAGGATGCAGAAGCAGGGGCCATTTCTTATTCTCTCCTTCAGGTCATCATTAGGAATCTGCATCGTCTCTATAAACATTGAGAATTATTTCTACTAAAAAATATTTTTCTGAAATGTGAAAATTAAGTAAGAAAATGACTGCACGCCTTTTTCATGTCACATCCAGCATCCAGGCTCACAAAACATTAATTAATTCTCTAGGAAAATGTGCCCGTGTTGGACTTCACTGCTTGCTGCTGAACAGAAAGAACCAGACGCTGAGTGTTACATGTTAATGTGCAGGGTTTTGCCCCATAGAGATGGTGGTGGTTTCTTCCTGGTAGAAAATACAACCTATGACTTTATTGCTTCCACTAACAGGGTGTAATGTCTGGAGCGCTAGCTATGACCTTTTGCCATGTCGATGAAACCTGGCCCTGGGAGACTCAAAGGATTACCTAGATGAAGGCTGGGTTCCTGGAGACTTGGCTAAGCCTTGGACTTCTGACTTACCAGCTTTCATGTGATAAAGAGATCAACAGCTATCTTATGTAGGTCAATGTTCTTTAAGCTCTCTATTACTTGTGTCTATCAAAAAAAGAAGAATATTAATAAACTAGAGGCTAAATTATCTCCCTTCCCCTTTTCATAAATGCCCATTGTCTTTGTCTCCCAATTGGAACACTATTTAGGCTTCTGTCTGAATCCGTGTATTCTGAATAGGTAATCTTTGATCTCAAACAAATGCTTGTTGCCTCTCACTTTGAAAGGCTTTTTATTCTTAGGTTCACACAACCAAGAGTAACCCTCATTGGTAGAACACCAAGGAGGGGAGAGGGAGGCTCAGAGGCAAAGCTGACCTTCTTCACTGATGGACGTGCCTGGGGATGGACTTGATAATGTGATCCAACAGAGCCCTGGGCATCGGCCTGTGCACGGAAAGCTCACTGGTTCAGTTCCGGTCAGGGCACATGCCTGGGCCTCACTCTCCTATCAATGTTTCTGTCTCTCTTCCTCTCCTTCCCTCTCTCTAAAAACCAATAAAACATATATATTTTTAAAAGAATATGAGTTCAGTGCTAGAGCGTCGGTCTGCAGACTGAAAGGTCCCGGGTTCGATTCCGGTCAAGGGCATGTACATTGGTTGCGGGCACATCCCCGGTGGGGGGTATGCAAGAGGCAGCTGGTTGATGTTTCTCTCTCATCAACGTTTCTAGCTCTCTATCTTTCTCCTTTCCTCCTCTCTGTAAAATATCAATAAAATATATTTTTTAAAAAAAAGAAAAAGAAAAAGAAAAGAATATGAGTTCAGAGACTCATAGTTTTTGTTGTTGTTGTTGTTGTTGTTGTTGTTGTTGTTTTAATTTAACCGGAAGGGCCCTGAAGAGCCCGGCAGTTGGAGCTCTCAGGAGACCAATGTGGACGGGTTCTGCCAGCCACGGCTCACCCTGACTTGTGTCACTGTTCCCTCTGTCAGGCCTGCCCTGCCCCCCAGTTCTATGGCATTATTAGGAGCCGTCTGCAAAGGCTCCACACAGGCACCCACAGCCTCTCTTCCTTCCTTATGGAGAGAAATGGTGCATCACCAAACTGTAATGAGGAGATCTGTTCAGCGCCGGGTTCTCTGCCAGTGAGCCCGAGGAGGAAACACCGTCTGCTCTGCTCCTCCGGGCTTTGCCCCTTCGGCAGTGCAAGTATAGAACATGCCAGTCGTCAGCAGAGACCCGGCGTGGCAGTCTTGGAGCTTGCTGAAGATTTAACATTCAGCATTGCTTCTGTGGGAGGAGTAGGATTTGTTCCCTGCAGATGTGCAGCAGTCTTGGGAGGCCCGGGGCTGCATTATTTGGGGGTGTGGGGGGTGTGGGAGGAGGTGTGGAGGGGTGGGGGTGGGGTAGGCCTTTGGGATGCCTTGAATGAAGGCACCCACAGTGTTTTCTGCCAAGAGTGTGTTGGCCTCAGCTGCCAGGCAGGGGTCCACTCCTGGGGTCCGGCTGCCTTGAAGAATGTCTTGCCTTGGCCATATCCTTTGCAATGTGTCTTGGACACAATGTCCACATGCCTCGGTTCCCCAACTGTAAAGTGGAAATTACCACCGTTCCTGTCTTAAAGGCTGTTATGAGACTAAGTGTGATGTTCCAAGGAAAGCTTTTAGACACCTGGCACAGAGTAAGTGCGTGAGAAATGTGGCTTGTTATTACTGGTATGAGTAACACAAAGGAGCAACGCTTATGGCTCTTCCCATGTGCAGGGCATGACACTGAATTCCCCACATATGTGTATCCTCCCAGCTGCCCGAGAACTGCTATTACCTTCTCCAGCTCCATCCCTGCCACTGTTTTATTGGTGAGGAAATCAAGGCACCTTTGGGGCCCAAACCCAGGCTGCTGCTCTGCTGGAGGAAGGAGGGGTCTGCCTCCTCATGGCCGGCAGTCTCTGGCTTCCCCAGCACAGCCGGCTCCTGCCCGCCTCAGGGCTTTGAAAACGTGGCAGCCTCATCCAAGTGCCCATCAATAGATGAGTGGGCAGAAAAGCAGTGGGATATCTATACAGTGGAATATTACTCAGCCATAAAAAGAACGACATCTTACCATGTGCAACAGAAAGGATAGACCTAGAGGGTATTATGCTGAGTGAAATACGAATACCATATGATTTCACTTTTATGTGGAATCAAAAGAACAATATACACAAACAAAATTGAAATGGATTCATAGGCACAGAGAACAGGTGGATGGTTGCCTGAGGGGCACTGGGGGTTGAGGCACCTGGTGAAAAAGGTGAAGGGTTGAGAAGGACAGATTGGTAGTTATAAAATAGATACAAGGATTTAAAGTACATCCTGGAGTCCTAGATTGTGAGAGGGCACAGGCCAGGCTGAGGGACCCAGTGCACAGATTCATGCACCAGGCCTCTAGTCCTATCTAATAAAGAGGTAATGTGCAAATTGACTGTCACTCCAACACACAAGATGGTCGCCCCCATGTGGATACAAGATGGCCACCCCTTGTGGATACAAGATGGCCACCCCAAGATGGGAGGGCAGGCCATCAGAGGAGGGCTGTTGGGAGGAACCAGGCCAGCAGGAGAAAGCAGTTACGGGTGACCAGGCTGGTAGGGGAGGGGAGTTAAGGGCAACCATGCCTTCAGGGGAGGGCAGTTGGGAGTGACAAGGCCTTCAGGGGAGGGTAGTTGGAGGGAACTAGGCCTGCAGGGAGGGCAGTTAGGGGTGACCAGGCTGGCAGGGGAGGGAAGTTAGGGGCAATTGGGCTGGCAGGGGAGGGCAGTTAGGCATCAATCAGGCTGGCAGGGGAGTGGTTAGGGGGTGATCAGGTTGGCAGGCAGAAGTGGTTAGGGGCAATCAGGCAGGCAGGCAGGCAGGCAAGCACTTGGGAGCCAGCAGTCCTGGAATGTGAGAGGGATGTCTGACTGCCCGTTTAGGCATGATCCTGGTGGTGAGATCAGGCCTAAACAGGCAGTTGGACATCCCTCGAGGGGTCCCAGATTGGAGAAGGTGTAGGCTGGGCTGAGAGACACACACCCCTGTGCTAATTTCATGCACTGGGCCTCCAGTATTATAATAACTAAGAATGGTGCCAAGTGGGTACTGGAAATATTGAGGGGAGCCACTTTGTAAAGTATATGATTGTCTAACCACTATGCTGTACACCTGAAACTAATACAAATTAATACTGAATGCAAATGGTAATTGAAACATTAAAAAATGAAATGTTGTTCTTCCCCAGACCTGCCTCAGCTGGTATGTGTGGAGCCTACAGGCCTGACCCTATTCAAAGCATCTCACAGGCACCATCTTATTTAACCTCTCAATCTGCTCGGGATGCCATAGCACAGTACCATGGACGGGTGGCTTAATCGACAGAAATTAATTTTCTCACTATTCTGGAGGTTGGAAGTCCCAGATCAAAGTGTTGGCAGGGTTGGTTTCTTCTGAGGCCTCACTGCTTGACTTGTAGATGGCCTCCTTCTCCCTGGGTGTGTCCCCTAATTCCCTCTCCTTAAAAGGTCACCCATCTTATTCGATAAGGGCCCACCCCAATGACCTCGTTTTACCTTAATGGCCTCTTTAAAGACCCCATCTCTGAATACAGTCACAATTTGAGGTACTAGGGGTTAAGACTTACCAAAGATATAAAAATATTTTTTTGGGGGGGGGGGGAACTCAGCCCATAACAGGGTGGAAGCTATTGTTGACCTCATTTTTCAATTGAGGAAACTGAGGCATAGAGGGAATGGGTAACTCACCCAGATCCACAGCCAACAGAGGACAGAGTTTGAGTCAGAATAACTTGACTCTGAAGCCAGAATAGGGAACCACTGCCCTCCCTTCTTCCCCTCCCCGCCCACTGCTCCTGCAGAGACAGGTCTCAAGCCATTGGATTCTCTCTAGGGCTGAAGAAATCAAGACTCAAGTGAAAGCTCTCTCCCAAGGCCACTTAGCTGACTGGAGGCTGAGGGAAAACTCCCACCCAGGTGTTCTGGCTCTGAGCCCAACTTTCTGCTATTCCCGCCTTCTTCCTCCCTAACTTAGCTCCTACCCCAGGAAAAGGGGATAGTAATGAGTTCTGAGAAGGCAAAGAAGAGTTTGGGAATCAGAAGCAACTTTGACTTTGGCATTGCAGTCAGGGAGATTAATGGAAGTGTGTTTTCCTCCAGCCCCTCTGGCACCTGCCTTTTATGACTGGCACCTGCTGTGGCTCAGAACTGCCCCTGGCAAAGCTGGGAAGCAGGCAGCAAGGTTCACCTCCCTGGAAATATCCTCTCCCTGCTCCCTGCAGCCCCTCCCCTCACAACAGCAATAGCCGCCACACCAGTGCTAGCACATTTCGAAAGATGGTTGTGTGACAGGCACCCTCCTGGGTGTTTTTATGCATCAATTAATGTCATCCCCACAACAACTCTATGGAGTAGACTTCAGTGTTTCCCAAACTTCTCTCATGATGAGAATCACCTGGTGGAGTTGTTAAAATACAGATTCCTGAATCCCAACTAAGAAGTGCTAAACTAGAATTTTTGGGAACATATAGGTAAAATTGTATACTTAACTAAAGCACAATTCAGGAAAGCAGTTGCACCAGTTAAGTATACAATTTTACCTATATGTTCCCAAAAATTCTAGTTTAGCACTTCTTAGTTGGGATTCAGGAATCTGTATTTTAACAACTCCACCAGGTGATTCTCATCATGAGAGAAGTTTGGGAAACACTGGGGTAGAGGGTGGCCTTATTCTCATTCCTATTTTATAGGAGGCAAGGGAACCTGGGAATTGTAGTTCCACAGAAAGGAGCAGGGGATGGGCTAAGGTAGATTGAGAACAAGCTGGCAGTTCCTGGGCTGAATGCTGGTGTGCCAAAGACCTTGCTGAGATGCATGGGTGCATGCACGTGTGTTGTGTGCACGCGCGCTGTGTGTGTGTGCGTGCGTGTGTATGTGAGTGTGTACCTAGGAAGTAATTGGGGGAGGTTGGATGGAGCCCAGGCAGCTGGCTCGTAGTCTAGGCTCTGGTCCACATCTCCCCACTGTGGGGTAGATGGCTGAGAGGAAGTCAATGGGTTAGCTCTCCCCAGCATCTCCTTCCCCCATTCATTGCTCTTCCACCCACTGAGGGCTTGCTGCACCTACCCTGCTTGCAGGCCAGCACCCGGTTCCTCCCTCCCATCAAGGTGGCCTGGAAAGCAGGACATGATGTGGCTTTCCAGCCTGAGCTCCTACCTCCTAACACCACTTCTTCAAAATAGACTTGCCCAGGCCGAAAACCGACTTTGGTGCATGGGCCATGAAGCTTCCATCGCACTGCACGTGTGTGCCCACATGTGGTATCTTGTGGAACAGCTACACTCCAGGGGCCAAAGAACCGCATGTGGCTCTGGAGCCGTGGTTTGCCAACCATGGCCCTAGGCTCATCTCCCACCCTGTCTATCTCCTGCTCTACCTGTCTTCCTGCTCTTCTGTGGACAGGCCAAGCCTATGACCTAGACATGGGACTCTCCTCCCCTCTGGTGTAGCTCTCTTCAGTCAGCTCATCGCATTCAGCGGAGCGAATGCTCTCCATGAACAATGGCCGAATGAGTGAATGAGCTGACTTTATTATATTCCAGCTCATTGGCAGTAAGTACATATATCAGCAGCGCTGGGCCATGCCATTGTGCTGGACCATTAGCCAGGACGCACGCTCCCTCTTTGGACTGCCCTGATGGCCCCAGTCCTCTTGGGGCTGTCCCTGGTTGCCAGCACGACTCCAGAGCAAGGCTGTTTCACACGGAGCCGCTCCTCAGCCCTTGGCTGCATCCAACAACCCTGCTGCCACACACTCGTCTCCGCTGCGGAAAAGACGCTGTGAAATGGCCTGAATTGAGAAGCTGATGGGAAGGTCAAGGCGCTTGTCATAACCCAGCCTAAACTGGAAGATGGAATTCCCCCTAGCGCCTTTGGCATATTGCTGATGCTGGAAATGCAGGGAAGGGAAGTCTTTCTCTCTTCTCCCTAAGCTTCCCTTTGCCTGGTCCAGGGGGTGGGAAGCTTGGAGAGGGGGAGGGACGAGGGAGTCATAGGAGGCCCTGTGTGACCGTGGCCTTAGGACAGGAGAATCACTGGCTGAGTAGCTAGGGAAAGATGGTCAACATAGCAATTAAGTCTGTGAGGGAAAAAGACAACAAAGTTCTATCTCTTCCCCCCACCGGAAGCCAAGTGTCAAAGTGGTTTTGATTTCATTCGTGCCACACTCACTTCATTCGTGCCACACTCAGCGTCTGCATCTTGTCTTTCTTTCTCAACTATTTCAGAACAATACGCCACTGTGGGCTCCCAAACCTCGCACCCTAGCTCAGTGTTCACGTTTACTATTATTCCTTCCTGTCCAATGACAATATTAGATGATTATAAACACAGCAGGGCCCCTTTCCAGTGGTTGCAGCTGAAAATTCATTTTTCAGGACTGAGCCTGATTGCAGTGTCCTAAGACACAGAGGGTGGGACAGCTAAACCATCCACGCCCAGAATCCTGGTGAGGAAATCAGGTTTTAAAGAACCCCGAAACAGCCGCCCCCCCCCCCCTGCCCCCCGGACCCTACAAGGAAAAAACGAAAACGGTCCTAAATGTTAAATGTGAACCAACAAAGCTTTTGAAATACACCGAGTGGCCAGGTTATTATGATCTCTGAACACATAATAATCTGGCCACTCAGTGTATATCCTATATAATTAAAGGCTAATATGCAAATTGTCGCCTCGACCACCAGGAGTTCGACCAGCAGGCAGGCGGGCCAACCGCCCATATCCCCTCCCCCTGGCCAGGCTGGGGATATGTATACTGAGTGGCCAGATTATTATGCGTCCAGAGATCACAATAATCTGGCCACTCAGTGTGGTTATTTAGTTAGTGGCAGTGGGGAGCTCTGGAAAGCAGAGAGATATTTTTTCCTCCTAGGAAGAGCTCAGGTGGCCCCTGAACAATGCTGAAGATGAAATCTGGATGCCAAGTTTCCTGGGATTCTGTGCCCGCCCCCCGCGGTGGGTTTTATAAGCTCAGAACGCCAGGGGCAACTGGCGAGGAGCCCCTTGGAGTAAGGTAATTGGCAGTTTTCGCGGGCTCTGCTGGCAGTGGGCTCAGGAGGCTTATTCCTTGAAGATCGTAAGGCAGAGTGATTTCCCCGTATTCGCAAATTGGCAAGCTGTGAGGTTTTTGAAAAGGCAGGTGTGGGGTGGCAGAGACCAGAGCAGCGGTGGCTTGAAATCCTGGCTCCGAGGTGCGCGCTGAACCAGTTGTCCGTATGAGCACTAGATGGCGCTAGCAGCCTTCTCGGGCCGCGCTGCTCCCACCAGCGCGGCCGCATCCTCCAAGCAGGCTCTCCAGCGCGAGGCCCACGCAGAGGGGACTGTGAATGCAAGCCCTCGAGGGCTCCCCTTGGCTTCAGGAGCACACTGCGTGCATGTGTAAGGTGCTCCGTGCTGTGTTTAGCCCTGGAGGGCAGCACGTCTAAAGGTTGAGAGCCACTGCTTTGCACTGCCATGTATTGCTTTCCAGTTGCTTCCTGCCCAGCGTGCGGGGTGGAGGGTTCCCTCAATGAGACAAAAAAATCTTATCTCCTCACAGCACAGCCTACTCTCCAGTGTCTGTGTGTGGCAGACGCTGCTGGTTTCATGTTTTCTCCTTCTCTAATCACCCACCCCCCTGCCGCTGCCTTGACATAGGGGCTGCCAGACCTCACACAGCACATGGGAGTCAGCACCCCCAGCCGCGGGAGAGGCACTAAGAGGCTCAAATGGGGAGCTAGCCCACCTCCCACCTGTATGACATATCTGTGGTGTGAATGCTATGTCTGAAGTCAGACATTTCCCCCCAAACTTGGGAGGTGTCTCCATGTACAGAGGGACACAAAGAATTAGTTGGATGAGACCTCAAGTTCAGAGTGTACTTATGTCCTGTTATCCTTCTTGGTCAGTACCAGGACTTTCTGTTTGTCTGTTTTCTCTTTTATATCCTCGTTCTCTACTCCATATGCACTTGCCCTAAGTGATTCATGCTGTCCTAGAATTCAACTATCTCTAGAACATGGGCAAGTTACTGAAGTTTTCTGTACATTGGGGGTAACCCTAACCTCATAGGATTTGTGAGGATTAAATAACTTAATCTATGTCAAGTACTTATAGGGTGCCTAGAACAGTCTCAGCTACCATGTTTTTGTTTTTTTGTTTTTTTGTTTTTTTGTTTTTTTGTTTTTTTTAATGTGCCCATGTTACATGTCTGTGCTTCTAGTTTGTGGCTTCTAACTGCCACACACGTTCCCATGGGACACACCTACCACATTTTACCTAAGGGCACACGAGGCGACTCAGACTCTCTGTCCACTTTCAGCCGGGATGCCTGGAGGGGGAGCTATGTATTGAATCCAGGCAAGGTTATCTTCAGGAACAAAATGAGATGGCTGCATGTAACTGCCGTGTGGGAGTGTACTGAAACCCATGATGACACCCGTAGGGTCAGCCTAAGGGCAGGGTTCCTTTGAAGCATTTGTCAATGAGATTGAACTAAAGGCACTTGGTGAAATTCACTTACCTGAGAGTGACTTGGCTGCATTCTTCTATTACAGTGTTAGTTTCTTAAAGGTGGCGTGATTCCTCCTTTCATGTATCCAATCCCTCCCCTGCTCCCCACAGCTGCCCTGTGAATTGGACATTGCTATCAGCTAATGAAAATGAGGTTCAGAGGAGTTAAATGTCAGTGGCTGAGCCAGGATTAAGCCCAAAACCTGGACTTGACCATTCTGCCAAACCGCCTCTCTCAAGGTGGTGGCAGGTAGCCTGGCCAGTGGAGCAGGGAGTCACCTTGCGCTTGTGCTGGGAGTGTGAGTTGGTTCCCTGGGCCTGGGACTTGGGTGAGGAGGGCCAGATCTGTTGCAGGCAGCCAAAGGGCCAGGGGCAGAATTGGAGATGGAATGAGAGCGAAGTGTGTGTGAGAAGGGACTCCAGGTCCTGTACTGTCCAGGGGAGGCGTGGTGGGTGGGACAGGCAGGTTCCAAGGACTGAGGTCTTGGTGGGACAACAGGTCATCAGCAGCTATATGTGATTTCATTGAGTGGTCACCATAATATCCCATTGGTTTGGTGTAAATGATTGCATTTTGTAATAGAAAGAGCTGAGACCTCTTCAGCTGATTCTTGGCTCAGCCAGTTTAGAGTCTGGTTCACTGGGACCATTGCTCTGCATTTCCAAGGACAGATGTGAACCACGTCTCTATACCTTGTTGTCTCAGCAGGTCCAGAGTCAATGCTCACAAGAGCAGAATCATTTTCCTAAAGCGACATTTGTATCATATTGCTCCCAGATGACAACCTTGCAACGACAGTCCATGACCTTCAGGGAAAAGGCCAAATGCCACCCTTAGATTGTTGTCAGTGTCCTCCAAAGTCCGTGCTCAGCCTGCTTTTCCAACTGACCTTCTCCACATCCACATATATTCTAAGTAGGTTGTTCATTCAGTTAATATTTAATGGGTGCCTACTGTATGCTGGGCATTGCGAGGCGATAATAATTAAGACTTGGGCTGTGTTATTGTTTGAATGTTTGTGTCCTTCCCCACCCCATTCATATGTTGAAATCCTAATGCCCAATGGGATGACATTAGGAGTAGAGCCTTTGGGAGGTGGTAGAGCCCTGATGAATGGGATACTTATTCTTAAAGAAGAGACTGCATAGAGCTCCCTCACTTCTTCTGCCATATGAGGATACAAGATGATGGCTTTCTGTTCCTGGTCAGCAGAACCTTACCGTGCTGGCACCTCAATCTTAGACCTTCAGCCTCTAGAACGGTAAGAAATGAAGTCTATTCTCCATCTTCCCACCTGTCCGTCACATGTCTCTCTTTCTCCACATCTTCTCTTGTCTTCACTCCTTTCTGATCCTTGGCTTGGTTCTACAGGTCCTCCCCTAAAGACCTCCCTTCTCTGTGGACTCCTGTTTGCAGGTGCCTTCAAGAGGACCAGCCCCACCCAGCCTGGGTCTCCTCAATTGTCAGGCTCCAGGTCACCCCTGCCATTCCCTCTCTGGGATTCTTTGTTCAAATGCTCAGGAGAATCTGCTTGTCCCCCAGGTCTCATGTGGTCAGGGGCCGAGGTCTCCTCTAAGCCTCAAGGTGGCACAGTGGGGAGGATGGAACGGGGTTGAGGCAAGGGAAGACACAGTTTCCATGACAACACTTTAGGTAAAGCTTTGATTCTGGTATACATCAGAGATATTGAGGTTCTTGTTCCAGACCACTGCAATGGAGTGAATATTGCAATAAAGTCACAGGAATTCTTTAGTGTCCCAATATATACAAAAGCCATGTTTACCATTGTAGTCTGTTTTTTAAAAAAATATTTTATTTTATTATTTATTATTATTATTATTTTTTTACAGAGAGGAAGAGAAAGGGATAGTCAGAAACATCGATGAGAGAGAAACATCCATCAGTTGCCTCCTGCACGCCCCCTACTGGGGATGTGCCCACAACCAAGGTACATGCCCTTGGGACCCTTCAGTCACAGGCAGACCAGCCAGGGCTATTATAGTCTATTAAGTGGGCACTAGCATTATGTCCAAAAAACCCCCCAATGTACTACCTTAATGAAAAAATTCTTTCTTGCTAAAAATGCTAACCATCATCTGAGCCAAAGTGAGCCGTGATCTTTTGGCTGGTGGAGGGACATGCCTCGATGTTGATGACTAACTGACTGATCAAGGCGGTGGTTGCTGAAGAATTAGGGTGGCTGTGGCAAGCTCTTAAAATAAGGCATCAATGAAGTTGGCCACATCAATTGACTCTTCCTTTCCCAAATGATTTCTCTGCAGCATGTGAGGTTGTTTGTGAGCATTTTACCCACAGCACTTCTTTCAAAATTAGAGTCACTGTTTTAGTAACAAAATTGATGTAATATTCTAAGTCCTTTGTTGTCATTTTAGCAATCTTCACAGCACTTCAACAGGAGTAGGTTCCATCTCAAGAAACCACTTTCTTTGCTCATCCACAAGAAGCAACTCCTCACCTATTAAAATTTTGTCATGAGATTGCAACAGTTCAGTCACATCTTGAATTCTAGTTCCACTCCGAATTCTAGTTCTCCTGCTATTTCCACCACATCCGCAGTTACTTCCTCCACTGAAGTTTGAACCCCTCAAAGTCATCCATGAAAGTTGGAATCAACTTCTTCCAAACACCTGTCAATGCTGATAGTATGACCTCTTCCCATGAATCACAAATATTCTTAATGATACCTCAAATATAACATCAAAGATCACGGATCACACATCACCATTACATGACAATAATGAGAACGTTGGAAATATTGTGGAATTACCAAAATGTGACAGAGAGCTACGCTACGATGTGGGCAAATGATGTTGGAAAATGGCACCGATAAACTTACTGGATGTGGGATTGCTACAAACATTCAATTTTTTTTTTTTGAAAATGCAGTATTTACAAAGCAGAATAAAGGGTAGCACAATAGAACATGGAATGCCTGTATTTTACTGAAGAATGAATGGAAGGTCAGGACAGACTGCTTGATCCTTCTTACCCTCAGGAGACACTTCTCCTATGGCTCATGTCCCCAATTTGAAGAGAATTAGAAGGCCTTGGGGCCAGGAGCTGTGTCACAGACTCCTTTGCTTTCTCCCTTTTTCTCTGCTCCCCAACCATGGCCCTCAGCCAGGCCTAGCTCAGAGCCGATGCTTCATGAGCATTTGTGGATTTGAGGATGCAGGCCAGGATTTCAGTTCAGTTAAGTTCATTTTCTTTTACGATCATAGCCTGTAATTTGAATTGTGCCAGTCACCTCCAAGAGGCATGAAATGAAAGGCAGGGGTGCAGCTGGAGGCTATTGTTCTAGACCAGATTAATTCATTTAACAGCTTTTAAAAATGATGTTAAAATATACAAAACAAAATTTACCATTTTTACCATTTTGAAGTATACGGTTCAGTGAATTTACTTTGTGTGCTAGCATCACCACCATCCATCTCCAGAAGTTTTTCATTTTCCCCAACTGAAACTCTGTACCCATTAAACAATTCCCTGTTTTCCCTTCCTCCCAATCTCTGGCAACTACTTTTCTACCTTGTGAGTCTATGAATTTCACTACTCATATAGGACAAATCAAATGCAATACTAGAGGCCTGTTGCACTAAGATTCGTGCAATAGGCCTTCCTTCCCCTGGCGGCTCATTTTCCTCCGGCACCTGGGACCCAGGCCTTTGCTCCGGCCACTGCCTTCCATCTTTGTTCTGGCCGGAGCCTTCTGTCTTTGCTCCAGCCAGAGTGCTATTCCTGTAGCTCCTCTGCCCCCCGCCATCCCCCTCATAGTAGGCATCCCTCCCCACCAGGCTGCTTTGTGCCTGCATGCGTGCTGCCCAGAGGCCTGGAGTGGCTGGATGGCAGGGCTGCCACCATCTTTGTCTGGTTAATTTGCATATTCCCTTCCTGATTGGCTGGTGAGCATTGTGAAGTGACAGTCAATTTGCATATTTCTCTTTTATTAGTGTAGATTTGTTCTTTTGTGCCTGGCTTATTTCATTTAAGATAATGTCTTCAATGTTTATTCATGTAGCCTGTATAAAAATGTTCTTCTTTTTTAGGGCTGAATAATATTCCATTATATGTATATACCACATTTGGTTTAGCCTTTTATCTATTTGACAGGTTGCTTCCCCCAACAGTAAAAAATTAATTTAGCACTATGTTCCATGCCTCATACACAATCCCTACTATGCATTGTTTAATTAATCCTCACAATAATTTTAAGAGTTGAGTATCCTTACCTTCTTTCAGGATGAAAAAACTGAGGCTTGAAAAAATTGATAAATTTGTCCTTAGTCACTCAGTAATTAAGCTTCAGGGTCAACTTCTCTCCAAGGGATGTGCAATGCCAGATCCTATAAGCCTCCTACTCTATTTAAGTAGCACCCCAGTAATACAATCAGCAGAATCCTGAACAAGAAAACTTCATAAAACAAATTATCCAATGTTTTCAATAAATAAAATAGAGGGGGTGGGGGGAGGAAGAAAAGGAAGGGAATGTAGAGATGAAAAGAGATTTAATAAACAAATAAACTAAATGAAATGATTGGACTTGTTTGGATCCCTATTTTAAAAAAACCCAACTGTTCAAAAAGTGAACAACATTGGGTCAATTTGCTTCAGAATAAAATTGATTTTGTATTGAAAATTGTTGGAATCTAAAAATTAAACAAGATTTCTGAGACGCTGAAACCGGTTTGGCTCAGTGGACAGAGTGTTGGCCTGTGGACTGAGGGTCCCAGGTTCGATTCCCGTCAAGGGCATATACCTTGGTTGCAGGCACATCCCCGTAGGGGATGTGCAGGAGGCAGCAGATCGATGTTTCTCTCTCATCGATGTTTCTAGCTCTCTAATTCTTCTCCCTTCCTCTCTGTAAAAAATAAATAAAATATATTTTAAAAAAAAAGATTTCTGAGACATATCAACCAAATGCAATATATTGATTCTTGTTTTGATCTTGATTCTAATAAATCAATTATGAGAAACAATTCAAAAGACAATAGAGAAATTTGAGCTTCAATATTTTTTGAATATTAAGGCAATACGGTTAATAATTTTAGGCATGACGATGATATGGTGGTTATTTAGGGGGGGAAAGTTCTTATTTTTTAGAGATACATACTGAAACACTTATGGAGGAAATGATATCTGGAATTTGTTTCAAGATATTCCAAGAGCAGGGTGTGGGGACAGTCAGTGGGGAATATAGATCAAAAAAGATCGGCCATGTGGTGATAATTATTGAATCTGGGTGATGTGTACTCGGGGGTTCATTGTACTATTGTGTTTACTTTTGAGTATGCTCAAAATGTTCTACAATAAAAAGCTCAAAAGCAAGTGCTTTGAAGAAACACTATTCCGCTTCTATAAGTGGGGAAACTGAAGTGTGAGAAGTTACGTAACGTGCAACCCAAACGGGTCTGCTGACCCTGGAGCTCAAGCTCTTCCTTTGCATCATAGTGCAGTTGCACACTGGAGTGGAGTTAGACTTGGATTTTGTTAGAAATCAGGAGTGATGGAATGGTTTTAGGGGGAAAAGGATGTTCTCATCCAAAGCATACCGTCTCTCAAAGAAGGGATAGGGCCTTCACTGTATGCACACTGACAACAGGCAAGAACATAGCCTCATAAACTCCCTGTGGAGGCCATGCCTTAGTGCAGTGTACACGTTTACCATGACTCACAGAAGGGGGTTTCATTTCTGTTTTTAGGGAGACAACTTCCTGTTTGTCCCACCCTGAACCCCATGCAGCAGGATACACTGGTGTGCAGCCTACAAGACTCAACTTTTGCATCTTTTTGCTCTTGAGCTGCCAACAGTCCTTACCTACTGATTCTCATAATAGTTCTCACGTCTTTCCATGGCAACTGACCTCCTCCATGCCACGTGGGTCTATTCATCACAGCACTCACTTTCTCTGGCCAAAGAGTAGGTTCCCTGGGCTGTAGTGATGGGTTCATAGTGTGGGAATGTCCCCCTACTAAAATCAATCAGACGCTTCTGGGATTTTAGATCTGGCATTGGGAGGGAGGAGCTTACTCTTACTGAGATTGGATGATGTGATCAGATTTGCACTCTCCCTTGAGTATCCCACAAAACCACATGGAGGAAACTCATCTGCCATAGGAAAGAGCCCAATATCCCCAAACTGAGAAATGGACACAGAGAAACACAGCATGATATGGAGTCTCTGCCTCCTGTCATGCCTGAAATCATCTCCATTCCAAGAACCTTCATTTCTGGAGTCAATAAATACTCCTCTTGCTGAAATTGGCTCGACTTCAGTTTTTCTTGTTTGCAACTTGGAGTTCTGGCTAAGACGTGCTTCATTACCCAGAGGTTTCCTTATTGAAGACTTGTTCTTCTGGCTTTTCTCACTCTGACTTTCACAAATGGTAATAAGTCAAGAATGTGTGTGAAGATCTAACTACAAGGAGACTGGCTGCAGACTTATTTATTATGGGGGAAACTTAGATGGCCCATTGTAAGGCATTGTTCACCTGGGGAATGACTTGGTTTTCCTAGGTCTAATGAGTTTGTGGGTTGAAAAGTGGCATCTGGTAATATGAAGGCCCTGAATATGACACCCATGCAGGAGTTCAGCTCCACCTAGAGGTCCCCGTGGTTATGTCTGGGAGTTCCCCATGGTGGAGTCCACATAAATTCAAAAATAGGCCCACTTGTATTTTTCCGCTCTGGCTTCCTCCCTTGAGGCACTTGACCATTGCCTGAGGCTCTCCAGGAAAACACTGCTCCTACATGTGAGCGCCAGAGCTGGGCTAAGACTGTGGGGGAGGGAGTTGTCCCTATAGTGGACTATGGGCTATGTTCACATCCTTCTCTGTTCAACAAGCTCCCCTTCATTTCCCTTCTGCTAATAGACCTGCAGGGCCAACGCCTGGGCAGCCCAAGCTCTCCCTCTCCCTCTGACAATAGTGAACGGCCAAACAGGATCCTTCCCTGGAAATGCATTCATTCATATTCTCTGTCTCTGTCTCTGTGTCTCTCTCCCTCTCTCCTTCCTTCTCTCATTCCCTACTACACTACCAGTTTATTATAAAAGTATATATAATAACTCAGGGAAGAGCCAGAAGGGAGAGGGCACAGAACTTCCTTACCCACTCCAAGGTGCCACTCTCATGAAGCTTGTAGTTTCTAAGTGGGAGCTCATGGGGTGAACCTATTCTAGGAACCCCAGGAGCTGTCTTTTACCACGTGGAAAAGGCACAGAGAACGTTTGCAGAAAACAGGAATGGAGCAGATGCACAGAGATAAACAAGAGCCTTCCATCTAGTTCCTGGTTCCAGATTTTTCCTGATGTTTTGCTGCATCCCTGACCTTGGGCTTCAGGGGACATTTTAGAAGCCATACAATCAATTCCTAATTTTTGCTGAAATGCACTTAACTGGTCTTTGTTTTTTGTTTTTTTTGTTTGTTTGTTTTTTTTGGTAACAAAGGAGCCCTAGCTAAGACATGCACTGTTCTCCTTGCCTTTCATACACCTGTGCATGAAACTGCCACCTTCCCTCTTAATCACATACAAACAACGGCCCCTAAGCAAACCAATCCCTGGGCCACCAGCCAAACAAAATCCCTTTCAACACAACCTAGAACTCACAATGCCTCTTGCTTTAAGTCTAAATAGGGTAGTGTCAATCGATGGTCCTTGGCACCGATTCAGCACCAACAGGTGAAGAAGGAAACTTTCTTCAGTGCAAAGCAGCTCAGTTGTGATACAGCACAGACTGTGAACACCATGGCTGTGAGGCAGCCCTGGGCCAGGCTCTTCTCCAGCTCTGCAGGCGCCTGCTTTCTGCTGCTCTGCTCTGCTGAGGCATCTTCAGTGTTTCAGCTCAGTCAGGGGGAGATAGTCCTCAGTGGAAAAGGTAAGCTTACTCTCAGAGAGGGAGGGGAGCTGGGTTATATAGACAGAAGTCCCTACCCCTGGTCCCTGATTGGTCTATCCTTATGCAAATGAGGACTCCCTCATTTGCAGTTTGATTGGTCCAAAAGGAACTGTCCTGATTGGTCAGAATGCAACCACTGCTTGGCCTCAGTACTATTGGTTGAAAATAGGATGCCAGAAACTCCTTTATAAGGGCTGGATCAGATGGCAGACAGTGCAGGCAGGCATTTCAGTGCAGAGCAGGTAGTTCAGTGCAGCCTTCCCATGAAATGCAGTTTGTGTGAGAGGCCCCTTTTCATCAAAGGCTGCTAGGCAGTTTTTGTTTTGTTTTGTTCTTTAATTTTAGCCCAGTTAGCCAGCAGGAGCCCTTCTTAGTAGGCATCTTCTTTCTCAGGGTCCACAGAAGTGACAATCAAGATTGTTAACTCAATCAGGGTTATTACACATGGAGGAAACAGAAGAGTCAGTATTCAAACCTACCTATGTCCATCGGTATAGGAAGATATTTAACCATTTTCTTTCTTTTTTTAAAAAAATCTTTTATTGTGGTAAAGTACTCATAACATAAAATTTAACATCTTAAGCGTTTTCTAGGTACACAGTTCGGTGGCATTGAGTATATTCACATTGTTGTGCAGCCATCACCACCATCCATCTTTTCCTCTTACAGCACAGAAACTTGATCATCGTATTCTATATTTGCATATCAACCGATCTTTATTTCCAGGAAGTACCGTAATCTGTGACATCTGTTTGTAGTCCTGGGGGTAAGGGGCTGAGCAGGGCCCCTCCCTCAGTTCCGCCAGCCATCACCTCTGGGGTTTGACTGGCCATCAGCTAGATCAGGGGAAGGAGAGGTAGTCAGGCCCCACCCCGTGCTCGCCTTCACAGCTGGAGCAGCAGTGGATGCTCAGCTCAGGCTGCAGAGGACACAGACTTGGACACTCACCAGCTGAGCACCAGGGCCTCTCTGGGCACAAGGGTAAGTGAAGGCCACCTTGAGGTGAGGGGACACAGGTGAGATGTGAGGCCAGAGTGTGGAGGTTGAAGGTGAACGGCCACAACTGGAAGAAAGGGATTCTCTCAGACCGCTGCTCCCTGGCTGGGGGCAGCCTCTGAGTCCAGGAAGTGGGAGGCAAGTGAGCTGCACTGCCCCCCAAACCCCTCACAGGGACAATTGTTTGGGTAATTTTCTGGTTCACCCATGACGCTCCAAATTCAAACCAGGGACCGGAACCCTGACTCTGGATCCTCCCTGCTAGGACTGCTGAGACCTGGGTCCTGCCTGAGAGACTCGCTGGCCTTTGCCCGGATCGCCCAGCTCAGGCTATGATTCCTAGCTGTAAACCTGGGGGCAGTGACGCTGGCTCTTCACACTCAGCTGTCTGTTCTGAAAAAAAACCTGTTCCCAGCTCCCCCGGGGTTGCATGTGAGAGAGGCGTCTGAGAAAATCCTGCATATGTCAAGGATGACCACAGTCATTACCCCTCCGTGGGAATCTCCTTCAAGTTCTCTCATGGGAACAAGGAGTGGGCCGGTGCTGAGGAGAGCTCTGAGGAGAAGGCCAAGCTCCCGCCCCCACCGTCTGCCAGCTCTCTCCTCACTTGCTCACAGACTTGCTGTTCCCTCTGCCATGGAGGCCAGCCCTCAATTCAGCTGGCTGTTCTCTCCTCCCACACCGGGCCTCCTGTTCCATGGATGGTCCCAGGGAGCCTGCTGAGAACAATGAGCCCTGATTTCTCACAATCCTCCACGAGCCACCTGCCCGTAGGACCAGAATGTGACCTCACTCCCTACTTACCGGAGAGAATAGCCATCAGAAGGGACATGCCTACCGCAGCTGCCCCCACCCCTCTTGCCTTCCCCTCCATCCCAAAGCTCCACAAAGAGCTCCCTTTCCTAAGGCACTTGTGCTCTGGCTCTTCAGGAGAGTTAACTACTGTTTATGCTTTCCCCCCTTCTCCCTCCTATACCAACTGTCACAGTCAGGAGAGACAGAGAGACAGAGAGGTATTAAGAAGAATTGGTTTTTGGCAAGTCTGGAGTTTGCAGGGCAAGCTGGCAGGATGAAGACCCAAGGAAGACTTGCCTTTGCAGCTCAAGTCCAAAGGCAGTCTAGAGGCAGAATTTCCTCTTTTTTTGGGGGACTTCTGTTTTTCTCTCTTCAGGCAGTGCCCTATCCCTCAGTTGTATTCAATTGATTGGATGCAGCCCTCCCACCATCTGGAGTGTGACTCTTACTCAGTCTACTGCTTCAAATATGAATCCCATCTTGGGAACATCTTTGCAGCACCGTCTAGACGGGTGTTCTATTAAGTGTCTGGGTACCATGGTCTAGCCAAGCAGACACATAAAATATGAGCCATTAATCATAACCGTGGTCAAGAGTTGTATGTTTACTAAGTGCCAGTCACTATACTTACACCAGATAAGTCCATCACAATATCTTATTTAATCCTCCCTATTACCCCATAAGGTAGATCCAATTGTTATTCTCATTTTACAGAATAAGGACGTCAAGTTACATAGCGAGTGGGAGAGCTCTGATTGAAACCCAAGTCTAAATTGGAAGACTATGTTCTTAATCCCTAACTTACACCCCCTCCCAGCCGCCTCCCCATTTCCTATTCTCTATTTTTATCCTATGATTATACACACTTGTTTAATCTATGATTAAACAAGTCAAAAAAGGGCCCATTATCTCTTTCCCAGGGAAATGTCTCTGAAAGATTTGCTTGCTATTGGTGTCTCCAGTTCTTATCTTTGCTCCACCCACGGCATCCTGACGTCAGCCTCTACCAGGATGAGGAAACAATGCTGACCAAGGTCACAGATGATGCTCATTTTACGAAAGCTGGAGGATGTGGCCCTTTTACCTAAGTACTTATAACAGTAGCAATTGTACATTGTAGGAAAAAAAAAAAATAGAAAGCACTTCTGGTCAAGATTGCATTGGCGTAACTGTTTGTGGCAAACTTTCTGCTATAAACACATAGCATTTATAAATAAAACTTAAAAAAAACTCAAGATGTAAAAAGGCATAATTTAGCTCACAAACAGGAGATCACCTTTGTAGACCAGAACCAGAGAGAAAGGCACAGTGCTGCTGACTCCTGGGCAGAGGCGGGCAGAGGTGGGTGGGTTCTGGCACCTCTATGGGCTAATCTGGCTCCCAGGAAACAAGGATTAAACATGTTACAGATGGGGCAGAAGGCAGGGACCCCCTGAAGGCTGAATGCAGGGCTGTTGTTTTCTCCACTTAGGACAAAAGATGATGAACTTCCCCCTGACCACTGCTCAAGGCTATCGCAGATGTGGAGCTGAATGATCAGGTGGACAGTGACTGGGACAGTGCAGGAAGCAGGGCCTGGACTGAGCCACCTGCTTGCTGAGTGAGCCATCACACTGCCAATTAGCAAGAGCTGCCATCCCCAGCATAAGGCTCAGTTCAACGAGGCATGTGGCCCACCAGCCAGGAGTTTGACACGCTTGAGTTAGAGGTAAGGTCGATGGAGGAAACTGCAAAAGTCCTCAACAAGGAAAAGAGGAGAGTGGAGAGAGAAAGCCAAGAGAGAAAGTGGTCAAGCTTAGAATGTCTCTCCAAACCAAAAATTCAAAAGACATGAAGGAAACCTATCTTTTACAGTTAGTAACCAATAAATCAACTATTGAAAAATTGTTCACTTCAAGTGACATAAAATTACAGAACAGTCTAAGAATTTTAAAATAAATATGTCTAAGGCATTAAATAAGAAATTAGAGAAATAATATAAAATCCTATATGATAAAAACCTAATATGCTAAGTGTCTAGTCGTCCATTCAACCAATCAAAGCATAATATGCTAATGATATCCTAAGGCTGCTCAGCTGCTTGCTATGATGTGCACTGACCACCAGGGAGCAGATGTTCTCATTGGTAAGTTAACTTGCTGCTAGAGTCCAGCTGATCAGAATTGAGCAAGATGGGCCAGATATGCCCTGGAGCCCTCCTGTGATCCCTCTCTGGCTGTCCAACTTCCTGTGCACCGGTGGGGTCCCTTGACCTAGCCTGCACCCTCTCACAATCCGAGACCCCTCGGGGAATGTCAGAAAGCTGGTTTTGGCCTGCTCCCGCAGGCCAGGCCAAGGGACCCTGGTGCACTAATTCATGCACTGAGCCTCTAGTAAACAATAATTGAACATTTGTGTTACAAAAATAGGCAGAAATGAGCTGTAAGAAAAAGATGGGTATAAGAAAGAACCAATTAGGAATCTTGGAAATAAAAAAATATAATCCCTAAAATAAAAAATCTAATTGATTGGATAGAATCTAAAGTTTGTGCAGTCATTAAAAAAATTGAGTTGAAAGATCATACCAGGGAGTTCACCCAAAACATGGGGGGGTGGTAGGAGAGATAGATAGATAGATAGAGATAGAGATAGAGATAGAGATAGAGATAGAGATAGAGGGAGAGAGAGAGGGGAAAGAGACAAAAGTTGGTAAGTGTGTAATAACAGTCTATAATAATAAAAGCATAATATGCTAATTAGTCCAGATATCCTTCCAAATGAACTCCTGGATGAAGACAGGGCTGGGAGGGAAGCCCGGGTCCTGGGTGCCTGCCAGTGGCTGGAGGGAAGCTTGTGCCTGCAACCAGGGAAAGGAAGGCCTACTCTTGAATAAATTTCCTGCATTGGGCCTCTAGTTAAGAAATATGGAGGGTATATTGAGAGGCCACAACATATAGCATAGCACATAGAAGTTGCAAAGGGATAGTAGAGAAAAAATAATACAGGAATAATGGTTCTGGATTTCCCAGAATGGTAGGAGGACTGAGCCCCTGGACTGAAAGTGCATTCTGGGGGAAGATGCAGAGCATTCAAGACAGAGAGACAATCTTAAAGGCAACCAGAGAGGAGGGCTAGATTTCCTAAAAAGGAACCACAAGTAGAGTGACTTACAGAAGAGGTTGGAGATAGTGATTACTACAGCTAGCACTTGGATGGTACTAGGCACCAGGCACCACACCAAGTGTTTGATGTATAGTAACTAATTTAACCCGCACAAGAATTCTATGGGATAGGATTCTTATTACCCTTTTTGCTGCTGAGGAAAATGAGCGTTTGGGAAGTTTAGTAGCTCTTGGCCAGGCTCTCTCAGTTAGTCAGAAGAGGAGTTGATCTTGTTCCAAAGGTTCATAACCACTATTTTATACCACTTCTCACTGTAGAGAGATGTGTTCATGGTAATGAGAGAAATTAAATGACAACCTAACATTTTAGTCTCAGCTAAATTAAGAAATGTTTTTGGTGCCCTAGTTCATTCGGTTTAGTGGTCCTGGGTTCGATTCCAGTCAAGGGCACATGCCCAGGTTGAAGGCCTGATCCCCAGTGTGGGATGTGCAGGAGGAAGTTGTGCAATGATTCTCTCTCATCATTGATGCTTCTATATCTCTCTCTCCCTCTCTCTTCCTCTCAATAAAAATATCTTTAAAAATGTTTTGGCATACAAAGATTAAACACAGCCCTGGCCAGTGCTCTCAGTAGATAGAGCTTTGGATCACACACCAAGGGGTCAGGGGTTCAATTCAAGGGCACATGCTTCAATTGCAGGTTCATTCCTGGCACAGGTCATGGCACGTGTGGGAGACAACCAATCAGTGTGTTTCTCTCACATAGATGTTTTGCTCTCTCTTTCTCTCCTCCCTCTCCTTTACTCCCTACTTTCCACTCTCTCTAAAAACCAATGGAAAAAATATCTTCTAGTGAAGATGAACAACAAAAAGATTAAACACATACATTACTCATAGCCATTCATTAAAATAACTAGAGGCCGGCACATGAAATTTGTGCATGGGGGGTGGGTCCCTCGGCCCAACCTGCACCCTCTCCAATCTGGGAGCACTCAGAGGAGCCCTCTGCAATCTGGGAGCCCTGACGGGTTAGGTCCACTCCCCGTGGTTCTCTGCTCTCTGTGGGGCCTGGCCACTCAACACCCACTTCCCAGAGGCTCTCTGTGGCCCAGAGGCCCTCCCTGGCCAGGGGGGAATGCTTGCCTTGTCACCATGGTGACAAGGCAAGCATTCCACCTGGCCGCTCATGCTCCCTGCTCTTAGTGGCTGCCACTCCCATGATTGGGGGACTCTGGCAGGACTGAGGGGACTGGGCACCACCATCTTGTGGCTATGGGCACCTCCATCTTTGTGATGGACTAATGGTTAATTTGCATATTACCCTTTTATTAGATAATATTATTAATATATATGTTTCAACAAGAAGGAAAATTAACTCAAAGGGAAGGCATTGGGAGTCAAGAAAACAATGATGAATTGATCATCTGTGTTGGTACACTTAACTATGAAAGATTAAAATATTGAATTTTTTCTTTTATTGATATATAATTGACAAGTAATATTGTGTTTATTTTAGGTGTACAACATAATTCAACATATGTATATATTGCACGAGGATCAGCACAATAAGTGGAGTTGACATTCCTCACCACATAGTTACAAGTTTTTTCTTATAATGAAAGCTTTTCAGACATAATCTTTTAGAAACTTTCAAATATAATTAACAGTACAGTATAATTAACTATTAACTCTATAAAATACTGAATTTTTAAAGAAGAGATAAAACAAAAATGTAGGCAAAAATAACAAAATGAGTAGCAAAATGTAGTTAAAATAGTTTGTTTCTTCCCATGTCTTAAAGGAAGAGAGAAATGTTGATTGACTCCAGATGTTTTCTAAAATTATAGTTAAAGATAACAATAAAAAACATAAACACAACCTACAGCTTCTGCATCTATAGAGAGGGAACATAGAAAACTTTTTCAATGTAGAAGAATAAATGGGAAAAAAAGAAAAGAGAAAAAGGAAAAGGTCAAATTAAAAGTACAAAATGAAATGGTAAAAATAGTTTTAAATATACCAATAATCATAATAAAAGTAAATGAAATAAATTCGCCAATGAAAAGATAGAGGTTATCTGATATACTTTTTAAAAATACTGGGCATACTGACAAAGCAACATAGAAAGATTGTAATAAATGTAGAGAAAGTTATGTCATGCAAAGACTAACAAAAATATATACTAATTCCATCAGACAAAATAAAACTTAAGGCAAAAAAACATTAATAGTGGCAAAGAAGGGCGGTACATAATATTTTAAAAAATAGCCCCCTAAGAACATAGAGCAGTCATAAACCTGTATAGCCTTCCCAATATAACCTCAAACTATAAAAACAAAAACTAATCAAATTACCAGGAAAAATGAAAAAAATATATTATCATAGTGAAAATTTTTAGCTGACCTCAAGATGAATCCTATATAAAAAAGGGTAATATGCAAACTGACCAAACAGCGGAATGACTAGTCGCTATGATGCACACTGACCACCAGGGGGCACTTAACACAGGAACTGCCCCCAGCCTGCAGGCCCCAATCACCTGATTGGGGCCTGCCAGCCAACCTCTTGGTCTCTTCCCCCAGCTGGCAGGCTCTAATCACCCAATGGGGAATGGGGAACTGGGGGTGGATGTGGGCGGTGCCAGGCCACAGCTCCCGATTCACCAGTTGCCCCACACACAGAGGGTGATCAGCATTCGGGGATGGGGCCAGCAAGTGGGCAGGAACTGCCAACCTCTTGGTCCCTATCCCCAGCCAGCAGGTTCCAATCACCCAATGGCAAATGGGGAACTGGGGGTGGGTGGTAGTGGGGTCTGGGCCTGGCTTCTGACAGCCAGAGAAGATATCTCTGATCACAGGTCAGGCCTAGGGACCATACCCATGCATGAATTTCATGTACCAAGCCTCTAGTTTACAATAATAAAAGTGTAATATGCTAATTAGACCAGATGACCTTCCAGACGAAGCCAGAGCTGTGAGGGAAGCCCAAGTCCCAAGTGCTGGAGGGAAGCTGGTGCCAGGGGAATGAAGGCCTACTCTTGGACAAATTTTGTACCCATGCACGAATTTCATGCGCCAGGCCTCTAGTGTTATATCAAGCTAATAAAAATATTTAGGACTTATATTTAAACAAAACACATTAAGATCTATATAAACATTTTTTTGTATTCACTAAATGGAGAATACATTATTTTCAAGTATGTGTGGAACGCTTAGAAATTGATAGTGTATTAGATCACAGTATTTTCAAAGAAATAACATAAGGTCCACATCCTCTGTCCACAGTGCAATTAAATTAAATGTCAAAATTCTAAAAATTTGGAAACTAAGAAAAGCACTCTAAACAAGCAAAAGGAAACCACAAGTGGAACAGAAAGTATTTTGAACTGAAGAATATTAAAAGTATTACATATCAGATCTTAGGTGCACAGCTAAAGTGGTACTTAGAGCTAAATGTCCTGCCAGCCACTCAGCTACTTCCCTGCAAGCTCCTAATGTTCCCAGTTTTTTCTAGATCCTTCCATACAAATTCAAAACATGGACAGACATATTCATATAGGTTTGAGAAGCTGTGTAACATCATGTACAGGATGCGACCACTGATATAAAAAGTTATAAGGAATACATACAAATTTCTATTAATAATACATGCTTATTTTCCATTTAAAAAAGTGACTTCAGCCCTAATTGGTTTGGCTTAGTGGATATAGTGTCGGCCTGCAGACCCAAGGGTCCCAGGTTTGATTCCGGTCAAGAGCATGTATCTTGGTTGCAGGCACATCCCCAATAAGGAGTGTGCAGGAGGCAGCTGATCAATGGTTCTCTCTCACTGATGTTTCTAACTCCCTATTCCTCTCCCTTCCTATCTGTAAAAAATCAATAAAATATATTTTTTAAAAATGACTTCATGGTCCGGCTGGTGTAACTCAATGGCTGAGCATTGAACTAGGAGTTCACAGTTCAAATCCCAGTCAGGTCATATGCCCGGGTTGTGGGCTCAATCCCCAATGTGGGCCATGCAGGAGGCAGCTGATCAATGATTCTCTCTCATTATTGATGTTTCTATCTCTCTCTTCCTCTCCCTTCCTCTCTGAAATCAATGAAAACATATTGTTTTAAAAATGACTTCATGTGTTAATTGTAAAACTTTAGAATTATTTGCACTAAAATAAAAAACACTACAAATATATCCCCTTCCAACCAACTAACTATTTAATGTTTTATGAAGCTATTTGCCAAAGCAATGACCAGGAGAATAAATTAGCAATATAGTAACTGAGAGGAAAGAGAAAAAATTCTTTTATTTGCAGATAAAATAATCATCTGTTCAGAAAACCCAAGAAAATCCTCTACCAAACTATTAAAATGAATAAATGAGTTTAATGAAGTCACTAGATGCAAAGTCATTAAAAATAATTATATTTTTATATACCCCAATAACCAGTTCAAAAGTTTAATTGAAAAAAGTTCCACTCATAGCACCATGGGTCACATCCTCGGATCATCATGAAAAATAAGGAGAAAAGATTATGGTGCCTGCAGGTTCCAGCTGGAAAAGATGCTAATAAAGCTTTCTTATCAGGTTGCTTCACCTGCTGGTCCATGCCTGAGCCAGCGGTGATGGTGGGAAAGAGATGGGGTCTGGGATTAACAGTGTTATACATGGGGTTATGCCTGCCTCCAGAGTCCCGCAGTCCCTCAGCCCCCCAGCCGCCCAGGGCCAGCCCAAGGCTCAGGCAAGCCTTGGCAGTCAGCTGCCCAGCCTCCCAGAGCAGCCTGAGGCTCAGGTAACCAGGGCCGGCTGAGGCTTG
This sequence comes from Pipistrellus hanaki, assembly GCF_964339955.1. Lineage (NCBI taxonomy): Eukaryota > Metazoa > Chordata > Mammalia > Chiroptera > Vespertilionidae > Pipistrellus > Pipistrellus hanaki. Next base: position 196,841,329 of record NC_140503.1, on the reverse strand, counting down.
CACTGCCTCCAGTGGCAGCAGCAGAGGTGTGATGGGGGGTCGCCTTCCCATGATCACTGGGTCACCTCCCACTCCTGAGGGCTCCCAGACTATGAGCGGGGGCAGGCTTGACTGAGGGACACCGCCCTCTAGTGCATGAATTTTGATGCATTGGGCTTTTAGTCTATATATATAAAAACCTAAGCAACTCTTATAATCAGTTGACCTAATGACCGGTCGATTGGTTGCTATGATGCACACTGACCACCAGGGGGCAGATGCTCAATGCAGGAGCTGCCCCCTGGTAGTCAGTGCACTCCCATAGCCAACCTCCTGTGGCCAGCCAACCTCCCACAGTCCTTCCCACCGGCCGGCCACCCTGATTGGCCCTGATCAGGATTGGACAAGAAGGCCCCGATTGGCCCCAATCACTGGCCAGGCCAAGGAACCCATTTATGCACAAATTTGTGCACCAGGCCTCTACTTGTTCCATAATCAGGATGATACCATTTATCTAATTGCGGCCCATTGTGGGGTTCAAACCCACCTCACCTCCTAACGGAATATGTGTTTCTTGCAAGTAGGGACCATTACTTACCCATTTTTATTTCCCTCTTCTCCCTCTCAGCATCTGGCAGATACTGGGGAGACAGTTTCTCATGCCTAGTTGACAATAAGCCTCACTTGGAGAATTTGTTTTAGAAATACAGACGCCCTAGCTTATTTTCTGGAGCGCTGACATCAGGTTTGGGGGAAGATGCTAGGCTCTTATTTTTAAAAGCACTATGAGGTAGGCTTTTGGTAAGGCAGGAAAACATAGAGTTTGGGTGAGCAGATTGCCAAAACCCAAATCAAGACACGCATCTGACAAGCTCGAGCGAGTGCATCTAAAAGAACAAAGCCCAGGGTGTTATAATGTGCATGGGCCTGGACGTTCCAAGGTGTGAGGCTCTCCACATCACGTGGGGACATGGCCCCACGCTGGAGGTTATCCAGCGAGAGGGCGGAGAGTGTGGGGTTGGAATCAGACAGAGTGTGAATCCTGCCTGAGCCACGCACCGTGGGACTTTGGACAATATATTTCACCCGTTACCCTCCGTTTCCTCATCTGCCAAATGGGAATCATAGGAGCCACTTCCCAGGATTGCTGTGAGAATTCAACAAGGTCTTATCTGTGAAGCACCCAGCTCCAGGTCTGGCACGGAGTACATACGTGTTACACATTTGTAACAAGTGCTAGTGGCTGTTAAATGATTGAAGCTGGGAAATCTGCCAGGTTGTAGGAGGTTGTAACTAGAGGAAACACTTTGTTGGTGGGGCGCATTTTCTGTTCCTTTTGAGAAGGACCACGTGGTGGTGGGGAACCTCTTAGTCTGATGCCAGTACTTACCCACCCCTGGGAGGAGGGGCAGGGAGCCCCACCAGCTTGAACTTTAATGACATGCAGACAGCAAAGTTGGGTTCTGCTTACGATGAAATAACATATGCACTCACATCATTATGCTCCCAGCTCTGTATCCTTGCTGAGTTAGAAAACCCTTTCCTTCCTTAATCCATATTTATGCAGCATCACAATGGAAATTATTTTTTGTTTGGGGGAGTGGTGTGTCCCCTGTCCTACCTTTGGTCACAGAGGATTGGGAGGCCAGCTATGGCAGGGGGCAAAGAGCCTGATCATTTCTGCTCCTAATGCCAAAGGAGAAACTATGACCCAGACATGGCCCAGCCCAGGATGGGGTGGCTACCATATGGTGTCATTTAGGTCAGAGAAATCCAGGCTTTAGAAATGCACTGGCTGTGTCTGGTAAGAGATAAGACCATACCCCACTGGGAGGGATAAGGTTTCCCTTGCAGGCAACAGGTCAGTTGGCCCATGAATGAATGGATTAATGGATCAATGGATCAATGAATCAATGGTGTTTTTCCTATAGGCAATAGATGCTCCCATTATAATTACTTTCAATCAGGAAAAGAATAGAGTCTTAGTCTAGACAGCAAACTTGCCTCTCCTCTTTGGGGCCAAAGGGCAGTTGGATCTGTAATATGACAGGAAGTTTCATTCTGAGGGAGGTTCATGGTCACTGGCACCACTTTGGAAACAGAGGTGCCATGGTCCCATGTCACTGGAGTTCTGCCAGGGAGGTGGGATGCTGAGCTCAAGCAGTGGTTATCAAGCCCTCTCTGCTTTGTGCTTCTGTGGCCCCAAGTCTCAGCAAAAACACTCCAGGGAAAATGTAGTGGTGGGAGGAATTTAGCAGAGAATTGTTTTCTCTTGGACTAGGGGGTCTCAGAAACAGCGACCAACAGAGAAGCTGGTGGACGAAACCAGAGAGGCCTTCCTGGAGGAGGTGTCACTGGTCTGGATGGTCCATTAGTTCATGCCACTGAGCCAAATGCTTGTGGTTGGTTTTGAAAGTCATCATTGACCCCGAAGTCTCTCTCATGATCCTCAGAACTGGCATCTCTCAGTGCCTCACAAGGATGATTTTGGGGTCCAGAAACTTTGACCCCCAACCCATTCAGGTTCACCATGGACTAGGTCTCCTTTCCCTCATCAAGTGGGGCCATCTCCCTGGCTTTGGCTTCCCCCGTGCCCACGATGCATTCTGCCTCCACACACCCTTCCTTACACATGCTCAGCAATGACAGGGTGCAGCCTGCCAGGAGAAAGTCTTGCCAAAGCCATCCCGGAGCCAAGCAGTGGCCAGTGAGTGAGCAATGAGCCTGCACTCTACCCAGTTCCAGCCTGGAAGGTGCGAGCAGCTCCCAGCTATTTCCTCCAACCTCAGAAGCGAGTCAGTGGCTGGCAGTTCACATGAGGTCCCCCGACTTCTCCTGTCAGAAATGCAGTTTCTGGGGATCCTGAAGCAAAGAGGTCACTGAGAAGGGGAGAAGCCATCCGCAGGCGGGACCATCAGCATGTGTCCAGGGACCCCGGTCTACCTCAGTGGGTAATGGCGCTGCCCTAGGCCCGTGTCAGCTGAGCTTACTATAACTGTATAATTTGAAATAAAATAAAGCCTTATTTGTATTCCAGCTGCAGCAACTAGGACCTGCCTGGTCTTTTCCTTAGTATGTATGCCTACTGAGATCACAATATACAAGTGTGAGCAAAAGCAGACTTACAGTTGGAATGCAAATAAATAATACAATAATTAACATCCTATATAATAAAAGGCTAATATGCAAATTGTCACCTCAGGGGAGTTTGACCACTCACTGTGATGTGTGCTGACCACCAGGAGGTGGCGCGGAACATGGCGGGCGTCAGCCAGGCAGCGCTGGCAGCAGGCAGCAGTGGAGGCGATGCCAGCCCCAATGGGCCCTGACGAGAGCCGGATCATGGCGGGATGGTGGAGCAGGTGAGCAGATGGCATCAGGCCAAGGCGAGTGTGAGCAGGGGCCCGATTTCCCACTGATCACCTGGCAGATGGGTGACCAGCAGAGGTGGGGGGGAAGGTGCCCTGGCCCCAATCAATTGCTCCGCAGATGGGATGGTGGAGCAGGTGAAGGGACAGTGCCAGGTCAAGGTGGGGTGCCAGGCAGGGCTATGGGGCTGTGAGCCTGGGAGTGCGAGCTGGGGCCCAATCCCCACAGGCCACCCGATGGACCTCACATGTGCACATATTTCATGCATTGGGCCTCTAGTACTACAAAAATAAACTGTGCTTTTTGTACTCTCAATTGTAAGAGTACATGTAAACTCCCATGTTTGCACACCCCTGAATATTTAACTCCAGGAATTAAGTCAATATAGATTGAGGCAAGTTAAGAAACTTGGCAATGATTTCTCTGACTCTCAGGCCATCATTTCTGTGCTGGTGTTTTTCTGCAGGTGAAGTCATTCATGCATCTAAGTGAAACTTTCGAAGTGAGTGAAACGGCCCCTTCCTCCCAGGTGTTTATTAGGCACTGGGAGGGGTGCACAGGTAATGGAGCTCAGAAGTTAACTTGAACTTTGTACTTGTGTCTGCCTGTGTTTCCTCTGCTTTTGCTCGTGTCCACTTGCACCCACAAATCCTTCCCCTTCAGAGTTCTACCTCAGACAAACATGTTTGTGAGCAATGGAGGTTTTACCGGAAGTTTCATAGGGGAAGCAATAAAAGGGGCTCATGGTACCCATCACAGTCATCAGCTTAAACAACCTGGCTAGATGTTTCTGTTCTTTAAAGTCCCTCCTCCGTGGCTCCACTCCAGGAGTGTTTCATTCCTGGGCCCTTCCTCCTCTTCCCAGATTCTTATTGATTTCAGAGAGGAAGGGAGAGGAAGAGAGAGATAGAAACATCAATGAGGACAGATAACCATTGATTGGCTACCTCCTGTACTCCCTGTAATGTGGAGCAAGCCTGCAACCTGGGCTTGTGCCCTGATGGGGAATTGAACTGTGACCTCTTGGTTCATAGGTCAATGCTCAACCACTGAGCCAGGCTGGTAGGGCTTCCCAGATTCTCTGAAAGAAATGTCTCTCCTCTTTGTCATGCAAGCAACACAGCTCTCTCCCAGCTCCTGATATCAATATATTTCTTTTTATTCTGCTTGCAAAATTAGACCCATGCACTTAGAAGTCAGGCTGTAGGAACCATCTTGGGCCACTTGAATATGTCCTTTGAAATATTACCCATCACCTCATCCCAAAGGACTAATGGAATTATATAGTCTCCAAGAAGACTTTTATGAGTAAACATTTTCTACATCTTCTTACCACTACTTCTAATATGAAGCCTTTTGAATTTTGTGCAAGAGCAACAGGAGTGATAATTCTAGTGAAAGCGTGATGGAAGACTTCCTGGAAGAGGTGACATTTGAACCAAGCGCTGACGAAAATTATTTTGAGAAGAATAGCTATTCTTTTCACAACTAATGATTTAACAATCTAATCATCCTTCTGATCCCTTAGCGCAGCAATTTTCAACCAGTGTGCCACAAGAATTTTTAAAATACGTGAAACCTGACTGTTTAGACAGGGGCAATGATCTCTTTTCCCTTAGATTGTCAAATTTAAAAGAATGACAACAGCCAACTCAAGAGCCCTATGGTATGATTAAATCAAAACTATACCTATTTTTTTGTCAGACTGGCAATAAACATATATTTTTAGTGTTCTGCAGAAGTTTGGTAATTAGTTTATGTGTGCCACGAAAGGAAAAAGGTTGGAAGTTGCTGACTTAGTGTTGGGGAGCACATGACACTTAGTTGGAAGTTTGTAAGGAGGACATTCTGAGAAAAGGGAAGTGTGTGGGAGGCTGCCTGCCCTGTTTATTGGAATTCTGACTTAGTGGAGACTTAGGGGAGTGTCAGAGGTGGTACCCCTAATCATTCCTTGACCTTTCCAAACAAGTCTGTGCTTGTGCAGACCCCTGAGTGTTTACTGGAATCTTTATGCTTAATCCCTGGGTGCCCTTGCCTAGAGCAGTGGTCGGCAAACTGCGGAACTTGAGCCACATGCAGCTCGTGAGCCGCAATTTGCCACTATGTTGACTAATGGGTTTGCAGACCACCAGCCTACAGGACAATGTAAACACATGTGTTCTCCCAAGATTACTCACCTTATTGATTGCATCTAAAAGATAAACTTTATCTCAGACTGCTGTTGCAATAAAAGTATAAGGAGGCAGGCAATCAAGGCTGTCTGGTCCCTTTGGCCAGGCTGTCCCTTAGCCTCTCTTTCACAGCAAAGGTTGTGTTGGAGTAGTCCATTCATCCTTCACTCAGGGGCTTCTGGCCAGTCCTGGAAACTTAGTCCAATTCCTCAGGCCTCTGTTCCATCCCCGTGTGCCAATCCATCCCACGATATGTTCTCTTAACCAGAGAATTGGAGTAAAGGCGTTAACATCTGCTTATTTTTTTAGTTTATTCGTAGGAGGGGACAAGAGGTGACAAGAAGCCAAGATCTCACCTAATCATGGCATATACACCAAGAAAAGAACTATTGGGCCTACAGTTTGAATGTTCTCTCAATACTTTCTTTGTCTCATTGGTTACCTTAGTTTTTGTTTGGCAAAGATTTGTTCTTATTGTTGTTTTTCACATGCTTTAGATCTAGACTAATCTTGGCACTTAGATGTCCCCCTCACCTCACGGAATAGGATGCTGGAACTGGTAATCAGAACAAGCCAAAAAGTGCAAAGCAATTCCTCAATAATCGCTACAGTATTTTGTCCTCTGTGTCAAAATGAATTTGATGAAAGCATTCATTCTGTCCCCATGAGGGACAGAAGCAATTTTTCTCATAAGATCTAGGACTAAAGTAGATTGTTTTCTGGACTTCCCCAAGACATTTAACTGTACCTGAAATTCACATACACACACACACACACACACACACACACACATCTTCCTTTGAGAAGATCATTCCCAGAAATTAAAAAAATATATATATTTTAAAGAGTCCTTAGTCCACTTGGAAGATGCAATCATTTCATTTCATGTGGCATTTTGAGAGGTGTGTGTGTGTGTGTGTGTGTGTGTGTGCGCGCGCGCGCGCACATGCACGTGTATATTTTGGACTCTTTAAGTTGTGAGATACAACAACCCAACAAAAATGGTTTAAACAAAATAGGGGGTTTAGTTGTTCATATACCAGAAAAGTCTAGGTGAGAGCAGTTTTCAGTCATGACTGGATCCAGGTGCTTAGGTGCTGCTATGTGAGTTCTTATCCCTCGGTGCCACTCAGCTCTGCTTCTCATCAGATAAGACATGGTCTCATCATGCCCAACGGGAGCTTTGGAGTTCTTGCTGCCAAAGAAATACATGTGCTTCCTACCCAATAATCTGCACAAGTCCCAGGCTTGTGTCTCAATGGCCTAACCTGGATTTCGGGTTCATCCCGACACAAGTTCTGGTGACTCTGATTGGCCAGGCCTTTGCTCACACACGGCTGACGCTGGGTGGCTGAGGCAACCTCCAACCAAGCTATAGGGATTAAAATTTGGGGAAGAAGATCTATTCTCCAAAGAAAAAAATGAAATGTTATTACCAGAAAGGCAATGACTGGGCAAAACCAAGTGTCCATTCCAATGACATGCCTGCTTCACGGTAAAATTAGTAAAAGAGGTTAAAAGAAAGGGAACTGGGATGATATTGGCAAAGAGCAATGGACAGAGCTACCCTGAGTGAATTTGGGTCTGATTGTCAAACCAGTTGCACTTAATGTTGGGAAAAAAATGATACTATCTCTAGACCCTAGAGACTTCTATTGTCATTTTGTCTGAGTGTCCAGTAATTGCTGATGGTCATGGATGTCCCTGTCCCCGGGGGTTGCTGGTCCACCTCGGGCAGCCTGGTAAGCAGGCAGCTGTCCATTAAGACTGAAGGCAAGAGGCTCGACAGCCAAGGCAGTGAGAGGCCGGGAACTTGGCGTGTGTGTGCTGGCTGCACCACGAAGGCAGGAGGGGGGAATGGGGAGAAACCTCGGCAATTTGTTTTTAATATTTTGCTTGTTCTGGATACCAGGGAAGCTTCAGAGATTGGCTTCCGACTAATGAAAACAGAGGGGGAGCCAGGCTGGAAACCTGGCCGCGGTTCCGCGCACAATTAGGTTTGTTTGTTTAGGTCTCTTTTTATTTGTTTTCAGATGACTCAGATAGGAATACTGCAGGCCTTTCAAAGCGAAGTGTTCGTGTGTGTATTTTGGGTCTAGGGCTTGGCCAAGTGCAGAGAGAGCCTTGGCTCCCTGAGGTTATTTTCCTACTCAAGGGTTTTTCAAACTTTCAAGTGGGGCTGGAAGAATGCCGCGGCGAGCCAGGTTATTTTTCTTAGCAGACCCCGGTCTGGGGGTTGCAGGGGGGACAGGAATCGCAGACGTATTCGCACAACCGTGCCCCGAACAGCACACAAGGGCCCTGTTGTGCCCCTGATGGCTTTCCCATGCGCACACCACCTTAGTCCTCCCTGGAAACCTCTTCACGCACCTCCCTCTCCAGACGGCCAGGTCCAGAGACGCACTCTCCCTTCCTCCCGGTATCTGTCTGTAAACTTTTCAGCTTTTCAAGACTCTCCTGTTTCAGGGCCGTGGTTTGGGTCTGCAGCCTCCTGTGCGACGCAGAGATATTTACAATCTGCAGACCTGCCAAGCCCTTGGCTGAGCTCCTCTTCCGGAGGAGACGGATGAGAGAGGCTCTCGCGGGGGTGGTTTGCTCCTGGCCAGTTGACCTTGCATCCAGGGCATTGGCACGGGCCTTAGGGAGCGGGGGAGGCTCTGTCCCCTCCTAGTTGAGAGAGATGCAAACCAGGCCACGCGAAGGCCACTCCAGTCTCCCCTCTCGGAGGCTTCTTTCCAGTAGCCCTGAGTCTGCTAATGAGTCAGACAGAGACAGCCCGAAGTGGCTCTGGTTGCTTTCAAATGCCAAGGCCTTGTGTGGGCGGCCAGAGCAGCTCCCTGGAAGGTGGGTCCCGGCCTGAGTCTCAGGCAGTCTCCCCTGCTCAGCTGCCCACGTTCCAGGACAGACACCGGCCACCGCCCTGGCGGGGAGCACTCCCTGCCCAAGACACTCCAGGGCAGCGCCTGTGACAAGATGCCGGTGCTCCATGCTCTTCTTCCTCCGAAGGGGCCTCTGAACTGTTCTGCGTTAAGGCTCTCCCCTTTCAGCGTTTGAAGTCTCGAGAACTTTTCGAAGATTCTCTTTTGAAATGCACTTATTTCGGAATTTGACAGGTATTCTATCGAAATGCATATATTTCCAGGATTTCTTTTTCAAACCACTGTCACCCAGAGCTGGGTCCTGGGGTCCAACAAAATTCTGCCCCATCTCCTGCACTTGCCACAGCTCCAGCCCTGGGCCTGGCGGGCAGCGGTGGGAACAATGGCCCCTGTCTTAGACCCTGAGATGAGGATGAGGGCAAGCAGTTTAATTGGGAGGTGAGCCCAGGAAGCACAGGAAGGAGAGGGAAGTGACTCTGGGCACCCTGAGCTCAGTGCTGCTGGGGATTTCTACAAGGAAGCTGCCCTCCTCAGCTCAAGTTGGCTCCTGGAGGGTTAACTCCCTGGCACTGCCAAGCACAGTGCCACAGCCAGAGGGCGTCCTCAGGCAGGAAGCCCTCGGCCTGTGGGCAACTCCCCAGAGGCCACTTCCGAGGAGGGTGGAGGTGCTATGTGAGGGCACCCACTATGTCTACAGTGTCTACTGCACCCTGAGATAACAGAAAGAGAAGAGGAAGTGCTGCCATTGGTGACAACGTGGTTGGACCTCGAGAATATTATGCGAAGCAAAATAAATCAGTTAGAAAAAGCTAAGAACCACATGAGTTCACTCACAGGTGGGATATGAAGCTGAAACTCGTAGACACAGACAACAGTGCGGTGGTTACCAGAGAGAAGGAGCTAAGAGGGTGGGAAAGGGTAAAGGGCTCCAAATACCTGGTGATGGGAGATGACTTGATTTTGGGGGGTGAACACACAATGCAATATGCAGATCCTGTGTCATAGAAATGTAAACTTGAAGCCTATATGATCCTATTAACCAATGTCACTGTAATACATGTGATAAAAAAGAAAGAAGGGACCGGACTGTTATCACTCTGTTTACTGAGGCAGGGGAGAAGACTGATGTGAATACCTATTAACACTGGTTGAAACGACAAGGGCTGAAAAGCAAAAGGTTTTGGTTCAATTGTTTATCCACATTTTTAGCAAGTAGTTACAGATGGCCTATGTGCTTTGGGCTCTGTGCTGGGTGTGGGGTGCTGGGACACAGCGGGAAACAGCCAGGCTGCCCGCTCAGGAGGCCACAGCCTAGAGGGGCATGAGATGATGACAAGGGAGTGGACTCGGTGGGCTGCCTCAGAGCAGACAGGAGGGGCCCCTCCTCTAGGCTGAGAGGGTCAGCTGTCCCTGACTTAAGAAGGAAGAGGGGTGTCCCAGAGAGAAGGAGCAGGACATGGGAAAGCCCAGAGACAGATGTCCAGCAGGTAGTGAGTGGGGATGGTGCCTGATAAAGCTGGAGGTCATCGAAAATCATTCAGGACCTTGTTGGTCACATTACAGTGTTTGTGTTGCTCAACAGCAATGAGAGATCACTTATTATTACCATTATTTAATTGCATACACTTACTTGTGTCCTTGTCTCATGAATCTCACCTTTTCCTTCTGAGTTCCATTTCTTTCTTCCTTGAAGATCACCTTTTAGGAGTTTTCACCAATGTTTGCAAGTGATGAACTGTCTCAGTCAAAGGTGGATCCAGTTTTCTTGGGGCCTGAAGTTTATGCAATTTTGGGCCCTCATCGGGAAAACCAACACAAACTGTGAAAACAAAATTAAGAATGAAAGTAAATAATGACAAGGAGAAAAGAGGTGTCAACAAATTCTAGAAAAGCTGACGAATAAAACAAACACTGTGAAATGCAGAAAAATACCATTTAAAAAACAAATTAACTATAATGTTTCCTCATGTTGGGGGCATGGGAATGACCATGGGCTTTTGGGGAATTGGATTAGGAGGAAGAAGAGTTGGCCTACACTGACTTTGGGTTTCACAGGATATATTAGGTGGTTTGCAGTCATTTCCATGTATAGTTCAGTTATTGCTGGGGATAAAGATGTCTGGAATGGCTTCCAGAAACACGCCTACAGCCCACATGCTGCCTTGCTTGGCACACAGCATCAGAGGTTGGATGGAGATGCAAAACAATCCCACGATACCCAGCACCAAAAATATGCAGATGGTTAGAGAAGCAAAGTTTAAGATCTGTAGAGGCATCTATAATTTTCTGGTCTGTGGAAAATTTTTCAAATCTCAGAAATGTAAAACTGTAAGTGCAGGATTCGTTTTTACTCATTGCATGGTCAAAATGGAAGTTTTCTTGCATCAAGAATATATTCGCTAATGCTATGATAAACACACTATATATTTATAGCTCATAGATGAAAGAAATTTCATAGAGATTTCCCAAAGTGGACAAACAATCCTAGATATGTATGTGCCATTACCAAAAAAAAAAAAAAAAAAAAGTAGGAAAATGTTTAAATTACCAATAATAGAAAACAAATTTGATTAGCCACATTAGAGAGAACACTGTATTATCTTTCTGTTTTGTCTATAGAAAATAATGTTATAAAACCATCACATGAAGAGTTGATTAAAGAATATGCAGTTAAAAATGGAAAAAGTCTTAAGTGCAATAAGTTTCCTGGATTGGATCCTGGAAAAGAGAAAGGAAAAACTGGCGAAATTGGTGGATATAATCCCATGCTCATTGGTGATGCACAAGTTCAAGAACATCACGATGCCACTGAAGCAGGTATTTGAATAGTTAGATTTCCAAAGGCCCAAAGCTAAGGCCAGAGCTGGGAGAGCAGATATTGGCCAAAGTTTAACTCTATCTCATTTTTAAAAATATATTTTATTGATTTTTTACAGAGAGGAAGGGAGAGAGATAGAGAGCCAGAAACATCCATGAGAGAGAAACATCAACAAGCTGCCTCTGCACACCCCTTACCGGGGATGTGCCCACAACCAATGTACATGCCCTTGACCGGAATTGAACCTGGGACCTTTCAGTCCGCAGACCAATGCTCTACCACTGAGCCAAACCGGTTTGGTTCTATCCCATTTCTTGATAAACCCTTACCATTAGGCCCATTCAAGGTCTAATGGTCACTTCCAGAGCTGCTGTTGCCATGGCAACCCCTCATGTGTTCACCACCCATGTGCCAACAACTCTTATTTTCAGTGATCTCTTTGTGTTAGACACAACATGGGAGCATTTGCCTTTCTTCCTGATGAACTCAGCAATGCATTTAAATTTCTAGGTGCTCATATTGGGAGGGTTTCCAAGTTAGTTTAGCCCACCAGATTGCTAGTTTTCAGCAGGGGAGAGGCATGGTGAACTTGATTTTGAAGGTACCTGGTTAGTGTGGACAGTGAATGTAAAGTGTGGGATAAAAGAGAGACAGGAAGATCTGATGGAATTCAGCTGCAGAGCCCATATGTGGCAACCTGAATGAGAGGAAGGGGAGTGGAGAGGAAGAGAAGAGGATGGATTGAGTACTTTCAAGGTTGAAGGAACAGCACTTGATAATAGAGTGCCTTGGATGGCAGAAGGAAAAGGGAGGGAAAGGTTCTAAGATGTGCCCAGTGGTGGGTGGCGGCAGCTGGGTGGAGGGTGCTGCCATTTCTTGAAATAGAAGAAGAAACAGAAGAGGAGGAGGAGAAGCTCTGTGAGGAAAGAAGAGGAGTTCAGGATTGAATAGGCTGAGTTTTTAAAATATGTAATTTTTATTGATTTCAAAGAGGAAGGGAGAGGGAGAGAGAGATAGAAACATCAATGATTGCCAGGGTTCTTTTCCCAGCCTTACAAAGAGTTCAGCGTTCTGGAGAAAGGGGCTGTAGGTGATTAGAGAGTCCGGAGAGGTAAGATAATTTTGAAAGGCATTGGGGGTCAGAGGATCTTCAACTAGAGCTAAAGACTCCTTCCTTGTCTAGGACCCTGTGCTTTTATTATAACACAATTTGTCCCAAGGCAAGGTGGAAATACACACTTCAAAGGATAAGGTATCAGAGGGTACAGAGCATTGTCAGTTTGGAGAATAGCCTACAGCTTGTCAGGTGTTTGGCCAACAGGAGGCAATAAAATGCCCTGAGCTGTCTGGCAGTTAACAATCCTATTCAGGTTTCGGGGAAGTGCCATTAGCCATTTCCAACAGGTAAACTACATATGTGGCTCACCCTTGTTGAGCCGCCCACGTTTCACCAACCTTTTGGTAAAACTCTTGTAATTATTACGTGCTGGAATTAGTTTCTGGCAAATGATGGGAGAAAATCATTGATCTGCTGCCTCCTGCACACCCCACACTGGGGAACGAGCCCGCAACCTGGATATGTGCCCTGACTGGGAATCGTCGTTTAAGCACTGAGCCACACTAGCTGGGCTGAATAGGCTGTTTTTTGATGTCTGTGTGGCATCCATGTTGGGAAGGAGGAAGCTCCAGACTATTGATTTTAGCTTAAAATAGCAGAGGCTACTGAATGGATTTAAGTAGAGTCTCGGTATCAAATACTAGTTTTAGGAAGCAACAGAGTAAAGTCCTCTTGTTGCTCGATACAGTGAAGAGAGGGGAGGACTGATATTAACGAAAACTAATTACTAGTCATGAAAACTAGTAAGAGAGACAACTCGACCATCTATGCAAAGAATATGATCCTGAAATGCTGCACAGCAGTGCTAGAAATCAAGGCTCTGCTGGCAGTAAGACCAGGTCCATCTGAAATCAATAAAAAAATTTTTTTTTTTTTTAAAAGGATCAGGAGACGTTTGTGTGAAAGTGAGGAGGGACTTAATGTAGTAGTGGGAGCTAATAAGGCAAGTAAAAGAGATGTAGGAAAATGATGTCCATGACAGGACCCAGAAGTGGGCTTTGCCACATGCCCAGAGAGTGAAAAATGGTCTACAACAGTGCAGGAAAGCCGGAATACCCAGCGGGGATGGGCTGAAAAACTGGGGGAAATCTCCAGTCTGAGCTTCTATGGACAGAGGAGGGCAGAGAGAAAGGGAGGGGAGAGAGACAGAGAAGGCAAACAAGGAGACCCCATTTGCTGAGTGCCCACCCTGGGCTACGCAGGTGCCACACCTCAACCAGCATCCTGATGGCAACTGTATTTCTCCACTGAGCACCTGAGGCTCTGGGTGCTGGAGATCCCCTGGAGCCTTCACCGGCCACCTGAGCCCTCCATGCAGCCTAAAGAGGGAGGATGGACTGAAGGATTCTGAGCACAGATGCAGAAGAGGGGCCTGTTGGAGCAGCAGAGTCAGGCACCTAAGAGGGTTTTTTCCCTGAAACTCACCCCACCCCACCCCACCCCCGCTTCAGCCCAAAGGTCCTGGCCAAGCAGCTCCCGCAGCCAAGGGCCTGGGAGCCTCTCCCAGGAGGGGGCAGCATCACCCCACGGAAGTGGCTGCCTCTGCTCAGACCTCGGATTTCCCCAGGAAGCTGGGGGGAGGGGACCGGTGAGGGGGCTTAGCATTCGGGTCATTATTGTTCACCTTCTGCACCAGTTCCCTTCCCCTCTCCTTCTCTGTCCACGCAGCTCAGACTGGATATTTCTCCACAATTTTTCAGCCCTTGCCCACTGAGCCCTCTTTCCCAGCCCTGCTTTTCCACCTCTGGGCATGTGGCTGAGACCCTGGCCCAGCTTCCTCCCTTCATGGACATCAGTCTCGTGCCTCTCATTTTCCTATTTCTTCCTAGGATCTTACTTTCCCATTTCTTCCACTTCTTTAATCTTTGTTAGCTCCCACTGCATAACTCCTACTCTCCTCATCTGGAGAGGCCCCACTCCTGGCTCTCTCCTTGAGGAATAAGACCCCACATCTTGCTCAGGCTTCTTTCCACAAGGACTCCCACTAGTGGGGTTGTGATAGGCAGGCAGACAGTCATGGGCCAGGTACAGAAGGTCACCAGGACAGAAAGCCCCAGGAGCCTAGCAAAGGACAATGTTGTAGGGTGGGACCTCACCCCCAGGGTGACTTTCCCGCCCCTCTGCTTGTTGCTGGTCATGGGGTTTGGACCCTCTGACCTTTTCTCCTTAGAGATACCATCCAGGCTTCAGCTCCAGGCCCAGAGAAGCAACAAAACCAGCCCACAGTCAGGACCAGCTGCATTGAATAATGGCCCCCTGGCCAGGTGCCCACCAATCAATCAGTGGAGACACAACTTAGAAAGGACACACCTGGAAAACACTGACTATTGGATCAAGATCTTCCCCTGGGACCTCCCCTAAAAACTTCACCCTTAAAACCCTTAGGGTGGAGGACCCAGTGCGTGCTCCTTCCAGGGACCGAGCAAGCCCATGCCTTTCCTTTCCCTCCCTCCACCCCCTCCTTGCCCCAGGCATGCTACCATTACTCACTCCCAAGTTCCAAGGGCCCTGTACCCCCAAAACTCTTTTCCTAAGCCCATTTCTTCTAGGAATTACTTCTTCTATCTCTGTGATGGAGCAAACAAATGTTCTCTTACAGTGTGGGTCTTGGCTCTGAATTCTTTCCCACCAGAGCCCAAGTACCAAGGTTGCTGAACCCAGGTTTGGTCTGACCCCACTGGTCAGATACCTAGTGCTGTCCTGTGCCACCTACCACAGGGTGGCCTGCGGCTCTGCCTGGAAGGCCCCAGGTGGATTCCCCGTGTAGGAGCAGCCATAGAGACCTTCCTCAAAGGCTCCCTGGTTCCTTCCCCAGGCCTTAGGAATCCAGCTGACCACCGATGTCCCCAGAGCTCTGAGCAGCCCAGGGCACAAACATAACTCACCACATATCGGATGTGAAAGGAAAATAGAGTATCATTATTTTGCTTAGAACTAGTCTGGTCTTTCTCCTCTGAGCCCCACCCACTAGTTAGTGGGATGGGGAGGATAAACGAAATGTCTAATCCAGTTAAACTTTGAGCTGATATTTTAAATCCTTCAGATAGTGTTTGGTCTTTAGAAAAACAGTGTCTCTGGTAACCCTGCTCTTTGACCCCCGAGGCCCGGAGTGTGAAGCAACGGGACTTCTTCCCCTTGTGGCATTGGTCCCACGAAGGTCCTTAGATGTGTGCTGTCACTGGTCTTGACGGAGACGCCCTTGTTTTGCCTGGGTCAAGCTTGACCTCTTGGCCTCCAGTATTGAAAGTGTGGCCTGTTCTTCCAGCCTAGGCATTGCTCCTGGTGACAATTTGGTGACTCAGCCCCAGCTGGGTCATAGCCCTAGCTCTTTCCAGTGGCATTCCAGCCTCTTAGCTGGGCATCCACCCCTTAGACAGGAGTGGGAGGCCACCTTCTCTCAAAACAGCGGGCCCCTTGGGGGGCCATTCGTTCCCCACTTGGCATCTGTACCTCATGGGACCGAGGGTAGCCCAGAGAAGCTGAAGCCAGGCTGACCACGGGGAGCCTTCTATGTAGCTGTGCCCTGGGTTCGAAGGGGGCGGCTTCTTCCCAGAGTCCCAAGGGTGACTGACACTCACTTCTCTAATACCACCCCTTGGCAGGTACTGAGGTGGTGATGGTAGGCAATTCTGTTGATCACTTGGCTCTTTACTATCTGTCCACATTCTCTCTCTCTCTCTCTCTCTCTCTCTCTCTCTCTCTCTCTCTCTCAAGTACAGCAAAAGGGTGAACTTTTTCTTCTATTTCCTCCTTCCTGACTCCCGTGAGCCCTAAATGACTGGCTTCAGTCTTGGAGAACTCTGAGCTTTAGGCCTAGACTTGATGTACTTAGGGAGGAGGAAGAATTTGGAGAATCCCTGCTCCAGATAAAGGTCTGGCTTTCAAGACTGGAACCTTCTGCATAATCCCATTTTGAAAGACAAAAGCCGAACCTCACCTGGGTCTCTCTTGGAATTCCTTTCCTAACCAATAGAAATCTGTACACTCAGACTACCCCTCCCTCCCTTCCTCCTTCTCCTCCTCCTCCTCCTCCTCCTCCTCCTCCTCCTCCTCCTCCTCATTCTCCTCCTCCTCCTCCTCTTCTACCTGCTCCTCACTGCACACAGTCAGGCAAAGGGGCGACTAGGAAAGCCCAGGAGAATGGGAAACAGAAGAGAAGAGCATATTAGTGCCTTAAAATGGGATTCCCCCTCCCCCTCTCCTGCAGCTTTTCTTTTCCTCTTATTGTTCTGTAAACCCCCAGGTCTTGATCCTTTTGCTACTTTCCCAGAGGGGCTGTCAGCAGTATCTCTCCTCCCAGAAACCAGATGGAGACACTTTAGTTTCCCACCTGCTCTCACTGCCAAGCACAGCCCCTCTGCAGCCCCTCCTCCCGTCCTGCTCCTTCAGATGAAGCTCAGGCCTAGGGCAGATTGTCATGCCACCCACCATTCCTCTAATGCTCAGGACACCTTTCCCACCTCTGAGCCATTGACCATGCTATGTCCATGCTTGAGCTTTCCATCATCTCACTCTTCTAGGCTCAACTCACTGTTGCTTCCTGTGCAGAACCTTTCCTGACTCTTCTGTCCATGGGATTTCTCCCTCTGCCGGCCTGGACCACTTTGAAACGCTCATGTCCTGCCCTGTATTATAGCTACAGTTGTATTTCTCTCCCTGCTACACTGAAATCTCTGAGGCAGGAACGGCATATCGCTCAGCCATGTATCTTCCAAGGGGCTATGGGTTAAATTCAAGAGAATATGATTCAAGTCGGTCCAAAGCACATGCACTCATGCAAATGATTTCATTGCTTTGGCTTTAGTTTCCTCATTTGTTAAATAATTGAGTTGATTTCTATGATGTCTTAGATTATGTCCATCTCTGAGTCTTTATAATTCCACCCATGCTCTTCTGTGATGTGTGTGTGTGTGTGTGTGTATGTGTGTGTGTGTGTGTGTGTGTGTGTGTGTGCGCATGTGGTAGGCAGGGGTCACTAATTGGGGAGTCCAGATGGAATATTAGAATGGCTCAGGCATTAGATTAGGACAACCTGAGTTCAAAGCTCAGGCACTCACCTGCTGGGTGACATTGGGCATGCTAACTCCTCTGAGTTAAATGGAAAATCATTCATCCACTCAATAAACACTGACTCTAAGTGCGTGCATTGGGTTGTTAGCTGGGAATATGGAATAAACACGACACATGTCCTCTATATAGGAGCCCAGAGTCTATTGTAAGGAGACAAACCTGCTAGCAAGCAAGGGTAATCATGTGCAGAAGTCTCTGTGGACACTCAGAGACATCCAGAACATGGTGGGGACACCAAGGAGGGAAAGATGGACAACAGATTCCAGGGATGATCCAACTAGGAGGGGGGCGGGGAAGGCTTCCTTGGAGACCTGAGACCCAAAGAGAGCACTCTTGGAACTCGGGTTGCAGGGAGAGAAGTGGTGTCAGGTCCATCACTGTCATCATGAGCTTCTGTGACCTAGATTGCTGAGGCCTAGGAATCTGGGATTCCAAATACATCTCACGATGACATTTAGATGGCTGGCCTGGGCCCCGAACCTGCTGGTTGCACACCAGGCCCTTTCCTTGTGGACAGGGAGTCACGTCCAGTACCTGAGGTGGCCTTGGAACCCGCTTCTCCCAGCGACCTTCGCCCAGTGCACCTTCAGGGAAGAGCCACGCTTGATAAAAGGCAATTAGTTCCCTAAGAAGCGACCTCTCCTGTAACCATTCTCTTTACTGGGCCCAGGGGAGATGTTTTCGGCACAGAATCCACAGGAGTTTCTACCAGGGGACAGTCTGAAAAATAGCACTAGTGGGAGGAAGCTGTTCAAACACCATCCATTTTGACACTTGGCAGGATTAGCAAAGCACCTCTTGCCTCAGAGAGTGGGAAAGCTTCCAGAATTAGTCCGCCGGCAGAAAGGGAGGCTGAGCAAACAGGCATATTGTTTTCTCATAGCTGTCTCTCTTGTTAATGTTTGGTCGGCCAGGCGTGCATTTTTGGAGTGTTACATAGACTTACACTCAGCCTTCATCAGAAAACAATTAGGATGAGTGTGGGGAGAGGCCAGAGGGTCAAGGACAGCAGATGGACCTCCACTTAAGCAGGTTAGAAGTTCATTGCTCCAGAGGAAGAGGCCCTATCTTGGGGGTAGTGGGGGCAGCCTTGGGTTGAAAGAGGCAGAATGGAAAGAAGGCAGAGGGCCCTTTCTTTCTGAAATGTGCCCAGGGGATGAGTCTCTGTATATCAGGCAGTTGTAGTTTTCCATAAAGAAGCATCGGCAGCCCTGGCAGAATCAAGTAGCCAGGGGCCTGGTGCCACACTGAAATAGCAGCATCACTGCGTTTCCAGCTGAGGGATTACTCCTTGGTGAGCCAGAGAGCTCTGGAACATCATTTGGAAGCAAAACCACATTTTTTTCCAAAAAAGAAAAAAGAAAAAAAAAATTACAGGAAACTTTGCATGCAATGAAGTCAGGGCTTAACTCTTGAGGGGAAGTAGTACATGAATTGCCGTTGGGTCTTTGCTGATGGAACCCATGCTTTTGGGTGGAAGGTGAGTTTCCCTTTGGTACAAGGTCAGCTGAGATGCCTACAAAGGTGGACAGAGGATACTGTCTTCCAGAGGGGTTGAAAAAAAGATGAAAGTGCTGTTAAGTTGGTAGAAAAAGGACAAAAAGTAGAAAAAGAATTATATGAATTAGCCTTTGCTGCAGAACACACCATTCTAAAACTCAGTGGCTGAAAACAACCACCGTTGACTTAGTCATGGCTCCATGGGTCAGCAGTTAGGTCTGGGCTCAGCTGGGAGATTCTTCTGCTCATCTCACCTGGGGTCATCTGGCCACAGTCATTAGGCAGCTCAAAATGGGATGGGTAGTCTAAGACGACCTCACTCATTTTTTCCAGCAATTGATGCTGGCCATTAGCTGGGCCCTGTGTCTCCAGAGACCAGCCTCAGCTTCTTCACAAGGTGGCTGGATTCCAAAAGCAGCAAGAGAGAGGAAAAGGCTCAACTTACAATCATTTTTCCAGGCTCTGCTTGTGTTGCATGTGCTGTCCCATTAGCAAAAACAAGTCTCATGGCCAAGCTCCTAGTCAGTGTGGGAGGGGACTGCACCAGGGTGTGGATATGGGAAGAGCGCCCCAGCTCCTTTGGGAGCCATTACTCTAACTGTCTTCCCGCAAGAAGGAAGTAAATCTGAGATGGAATCGAACACCCTAACCTCAGTGGGATACAAACCATGCGAGTCAGAGTACATATGAGCTCAAGCTGAGGGAAGAGGGACCAGAGAATCATCTTGGTGGGTTTTGGGGACAAACCTGTTATTTCCTGGGGATGTTGGATAAAGAGACACTTGGATTAGTAAGACTCAAATAACTCAAGTGGGTGTCATTTTTAGCATCTCATAAAATTTTATAACATCCTCTTCCTTGGTATTTATATATAGATCCAAGCCGATATACGCTAAGGTTCCTCAGAATTCCCAACTTATGGGAAAAATGATGATGTAGCCATAGAATCAAAACAGGAAAACAGATCTGGTTTCTACAAGAGGAACTTCCTAAGGTTTCTAGTACTGAAGAGTACTGTCTACTGTCGTGTGGTCCCAAGATTGAGTTTAGGGACTATCTAAAAATAATCATGGCCAGTGTGCTATTTCATGCTCCCATGTTGTTTTCCAAGGATTACTGTTGTAAAAAGAGCATACTGGAGGATAGCCCTGGAGATGATATATAGCCCAGGGATCTGGAGGTGATTTAGCATTGTGGTTGAAAGCACAAACTTTGGCACAGCCTTGGGAAAGAAATTTTCCATATGCACACAAAACTGCATTGTAAATGGGAAATGGGTGATGCCAACGTAAGACTCAAAGCTAAGCCAGGTCAGCCCTGTAGATCTTAGCAGCAATATAGACCTGGAGAGTAGGAAGGACTGAGAAAGGCAGAGACCAGTCATTGCAACAGTCCCTGTGAAAGGTGACGAGTGATGACCATCCAGTTCTGGGTTAAGGACTCCCGCACAGATGCTGGAAATAAGGCATGCTATTTCAGAGAACGGATGTCCTCCTGGTTCTCCTCATCTCTGTCCTTCAGGTCTGACTGGGCTGCCTTCTATGATCTCTGATAACCAGAGTCTGATCCTGAGGTCTGGAACCTCAAGCTGCCTTGTCCACTGCTTTATCCTGGGTGCCTGAGCATAGTAGGTGTTCAATAAACACTAGCTGAATGAGTGAACAAATCAAATGGATTAATTTAAAAATGAATTATCAGTTTCATTTCCACAAAATCCTCCTTCCCATTATCATGTTCATACAGTGTAAGGTTACAAATGCCAATTCATTTCATTTGAAAGTACTTTTATAATACCAACAAATTACAGAATGATTAGAAATTAAAGGAGAAAAGAATGACCCATAATTTCTACTTTCAAAGCAATTGTTATCATGATGCATGCTTTCCTCACATCTTTGCCCAAATGCTTGTATAATTTTACCCATCTGCATTTATACATATATATCATTCCAATTGGTTTCTTCATCTTTTTTTTTTTTTTTTTTTTTTTTTTTTTTTTTACAACAGAACATTATATCATATGTATTCTGTGTCGCTTCCTAATCTCCATAATTATTGTGCATTACCACATTGCAGAGTCTTAAAGTCAGGGCTTCACAAACTCAATTCTTGCCTCAGCAGTGTCCCTCCTCCATGGACTCTCTCAGCAGTGCACACCTGCAGGAATTTTTTCCATCTTTAAACAAAGCTCTCCCTTTCCATACGTCCTTCTAGACTTCCTTTTATAGCAGAACTGCCCTCAAGTGCCATCTGCCTCCCATTCGTGGTCTCCCATTCTTCTCCCCTTCTTCCCACCCCACTCAAGCTTTTGTTTCCACCATTCCACACATGTTTCCAAACAATGACCTGAATGAGACTAAATTGAATTGTCATGTTTCAGACCTCACCTTACTTGACTTATCAATAGCATTCAACACTCTTAAATAGAGCCCATTTTCTTGAATCCTTTTTCCCCTTGAATTCGAAGAGAATTCCTCTTCTATCCCTGAGTGCTCCTGCTCAGGCTCTTCAAACTCCAAGTGTTAGCATGTTGGAGAGTGGAGTCCACAGAGCTTGTCTTGCCTCTGTCCCGACTCTCTATCTTGCTGTCTCATCCTCCCTCCTGCTATCTCTGTAGAACTCTCAGTTCTACATCTACAGCCCAGACTTTCCCTCTGAACTGCAGACTCTTATAACCAACTGCCCACTTGCCATCACCACACAGATGACTAATAAACATCACAACCTTATGTGTCCAAAATTAAACTCTTAACGCTCCCCTCTAACCTTGTTCTCCCAGTCTTCTCCATTTCAGTAGGTAAAAATTTGATCTTCCCAGTTACTCAGCAAAGGTCTTGGCATCATCTTTGATTCTTCTCTTTCTTTCCCACCCTACATCCAATCTGTCAATGAGTCCAATGGCACTACCAAAAAATTTATGTGGAATCTAATGCTTCTGGTCCCTTCTACTGGTCAAAGCCACCATCTTGTTACATTTGAATTACCTCACAAGCATCCTAACTTCATCTGGCTTGGCACCTACAGTTGATTCTCAACACAGCAGCCAGAGTGAATTCTTGTTAATTTAAGTCATAGCATGTAATTTCTCTGCTCCAAATGTTCCATTAGCATGCTGTCTTAGTCCACCTGGGCTGCTGTAACAAAATACAGCAGACTGGGTTGCTTGTAAATGCCACACTTTTGTTTCTCACCATTCTGAGGGCTGGTAGTTGAAGATTAGGGTGCCATCATGGTCAGGTGATGGACCACTTCTGGGTCACAGACTTCTTGTGATAGCTTCCCATGGTGGAAAGGGCAAGGAAGCTCTCTGAGTCCCCTTTTATAAGGGTGCTAATCTCATTCATTAGGGCTCTTCTCTAATGACCTAATCACCTCCCGAAGGCCCCACCTCCTAATACTATTTCCTTGAGGGTTAGGATTTAACATTTGAATTCAGAGGGGACACAGACCTTTAGACCTTAGCGCATACCATTGCACACAGAATTAAAGCCAAAGTCTTCGCCATAGCCTGCAAGGCTCTCCACATCTGACACCCATCATTGGACTTTGTCTGGTTCTCCTGCTAGCTTACTCCACTGCACTTAAACTGGCCTCCTTGCTGTCAGGCTGCCATCACAGGACCTTTGAACTTGCTGATTTCTCTGTATGACTAGTTCTTTCCAGAGATATCTAACCTTCCAACTCCTCCTTATATTTGTTCAAAATCAAAACCTTCCTTACCTACCCTAGTGAAAAGTGCAGGCCAATTCCTTGCAATTCCCATTTCTCTTGCTTGCTTTATGTTTCTCCATGTGATCTACCACATATTCACTCATTCTTTTTGGTATGGTGGGCCTTTCCCCACTTGACTATAACACCCCCCTAAGGACAGAGATTCATATAATTTTGTTTCCATTGCTCTATACCCAATGCCTAGAACAATGTCTGACACACAATATTTGCTGAATGAATTACTTGGGGACCCAGCATCTGAGAGGTGAAAGTCTTGCCCGTGTGACATGAGAAAGCAGAACACAACAGTGAGGAGTCTCTGTTGTTCATCCATCACGCAGTAGTCCAGCTGTCTCCAGCTGTCCACATGGCACAACTGTGAGCTACTGGAGGCTCAGGACTGAGTTTTATCAGCCATGAACATTTTTTATCCCCCCCGCTTTATTGAGGTACAATTGACAGATAAAATTGTAACATATTTCAAGTGTACATCATCATGATTTGATGTACATATACCATTCTGGCACTCTTACCACCCAGCCCAGGGCCTGCAGCATACGAGTTGCTTATTCAATATGTGTTGAGTTTGTAAAAAAAGTAAGACAAGGGCTTCTCAAGCTAGAGAATTAAAGCACCCATGACCAACTTCACCTCTTTCCCAGTTTCGCCTTTGGCCAGCTGTACACTAAATAAACTCACTTATTTACTCAATCAGTCAACAAATGCAGCTTTGCAAAATCATGTGATTGTTACTATCATAAACAGTGTTTCTCCAAAAGAAAATGCAAACGCTGTTCTTCTCATGCTTTCCTTAGACATGTTTTTGCTCCAAACACAGACTTCAGTGTCCTATCCAATCAGTACACATCTCACACGCACTGTCTGGCTGAGCACAGGGTATGTTTAGCTCCCCACACCCTGCTCCAGGATTTTGGAGACCATTTCCAGACGAAAGCCCTCCCCCACTCCTAAAGTGCACTGCCTGCCGGCTGCTCACCACCACAGCAGATGTGTGGTCACACACAATTAAGTGGGCACAGGCCGTTAGAGGACAGACGGCATGAAGTATGCACAAATGAGCCAACAAGCAAACAGTGGAAACCAGGGTGGTGAGATGGCTGTGCCTGCCCCAGCCACTTGCAGAGGCTGAACTTGCCTGCTTTCTTCATTTCCTAGTACTTCCTCATAGCAGCACTAACTATCCAGTTAGGGTTATAATCCCTGATGTATATAGAAGACACCAACAGATGAATGAGAAGCTCACTCCACCCATAGGGCAACCACCACTACCATCCACCTCCAGAACTGTAGGTACATCATCCCAAGTTGACACTGTACACATTAAATAATAACTTCCCCACAAGCCCTCCCCCAGACCCTGGTAAGCACTATTCTGCTTTCTGTTTCTATGAATTTGACAGTTCTACATTTCTTATATTAGTGGAATCATACAATGTTTGTCCTTTTGTGTCTGGATTTTTTCCTCTTAGCATAATGTCCTCAAGATTCATCCATGTCATAGCATGTGTCAGAATTTCATTCCTGTTTAAGACTGGATAATATTCCATTGTATGTACATACAACATTTTGTTTATTCATTCCTCTGTTAACGTTTCCATCCTTTGGAGACTGTGAATAATGATGCTATGAATGTCGGTGTACAAGTATCTGTTCAAGCCCCTGCTTTCTGTTGTTTATCTCCCTGTGTCTCTTTATATTATATGTTCCTTTTGGTACAAGAATCAACTCAGAGGACTCTTTCATCCCTTTTTCTGAAGAACTCCTATTCATCCATCAAGACCCATTTCAAAAGTTCCTTTCCTGATTTAATCAAGCAGAGGTGGCCATGCCCTCCTTTGCACTACCTCACTCTCACATACTATGCTCTCTTTTACTTCCTTTGTTGAATAGCAATCACTTCTGTCATTGTCCTCTTGACTTACTGAACTACATATAGTAAAAAAGGAGCTTACTTTATTCACTCTTCTCTTAGAGACAGCCTGCTTAGCCCACTGTCAGAGCTCCATAAATATTGAAGAACAAACATTTCAAGAACAGCCTCTGTGTTCTGTAGGCCAAGCCTTTGTGAAGACTCAAAGAATATTAGTCATCACTGACTTTTATTGTCCACTTGTGCCAATAAAAGAGATCTGACCAATACAGAGATCTGACCTCAGAAACAGTTCCTTGATGCCACAGCGTCCTTGTGCCTGTGGAGTCTCTGAGGAGGTAACTCCCCATGGTTAATGTGCTGAAATGCTCATCTACTGCCATAGCCCCAACGGGAAGGCTCAAGTAAGCCAAACTTCTCTTTACTAGGGGTGTCGAACTCAATCAGAGAAGGGGCCAAAATCTAAAATCCAGTCTAAATCGCGGGCCGAATGGTTTACTGAACAGTCATAAACTGACAATGCCATAAACTGACAGCGGAGTGCAGTGATGACAGCGCGGTGCTGGCCACATTGCAAGGCCTGGTGGGCTGGATTTGGCCCGCGGGCCTTGTGTTTGACACATGTGCTTTACCCCTTCATCCTGGTGGACTCAGACCTTTCCACTTGTGCCCAAGGCAGGACCTGGGGAGCAAAGTGACTTTCAGAGCTGGAATGAACTCTCAACTTCAGTATTAGAAAGCATTTTCTCAGCTCTTTGAAGAACCACTCTTCTACAGGCAAAAAGGATTTAGTAGTTGTAGGAGAGCCACAGGAAACCTGAAAGATGAATCTCAGCTCCCCAGCCATCCTCCTCAATCCCCTTTTTCCTGACTTTGCTTTCCCTGCCCCCTCACAGCCCCCCAACAGGTCTACCTTCCCCCTCCCAAATGTCCTAGTATACCCTCTTAGCCTCTTTCTTGCCTGCGATCTTGACTCCAAACAGGAGAAAGCATTTCACCTGCCTTGGATGATAATAGATGAAACACATCATGTGTTCATTCATTCATTCATTCATTCATTCATTTTCTTAGCCTTTGTCCTCATGCTGGAGGAACCCACGTATCTGCTTCCATTTGAGACAGGGGAGGGGAGGAACAGTTGGGGTGTGCTCCCTCCCTTAACTGGGGAAGCACATGCTCATGTGGGTGCATACACCTTTGAAGAAAGGTCATTCACCTCCTAATAATGTTCAAGTGCTATAGCCCATCCCACTTAGAGTCTGGAGTGTGTTAAGAAATGTTGATTGTGCTTCTTGGGTAACTTAATTCCTCCCCACATCATATTTAACCCTTAAAATATTGGAACCAGCTCTACAGCCACGCTTCAGCCAGCAAAGAGCACACGAGAAGCTCTTTCTTGTAGCCTGTCTCTACTTCTTCCATCCCCTTGAGCTTCAAGTTTTCTCTTCTGCCCTCTCCACTCAATCCAGTCGACCATGTGCCCCTTCTTAGGTGTCCGTCACTATTTACTTCAATTGCCAGATGGGACAGAAGGGACCAGGGATCTTGCAGGTGGAGGAGAAGGAATAAAAAGTTAATGTGAACATCTGTTTTGATTGTAGAATATCTTAAAAACTATTATAGGTGTGTCTTCAGATGTACAAGTACAAGTAGCAGAGTTTTTAGCCCCTAAACATGTATAAAGTTACATTACAATAAAGTTCAATTCCCTTAGCCTTGAAAGCAACCATTCCAGAATGTCTAGAGCTGGGGGAGAAGAGAAGGGGAGGGTGGGGAGTTGGAGAAGAGGAGCAAGAGGAGAAGAAAAGCCCATCCCCTCCACAGTGAAGATAAAGTAAAGGAGGTCACTGCAGGAATTGTGAGGTCCTGACTTAAGGCATTTGCTCTTGGCTTCAGGCCTAGATAAGAAAAATTAGAGCAGGTTTTAGGACAAGGAAATGTCCAATTGGGCTATGCTGAGTCTGGGATGGCAACATCAAGTCTCACCTGTTTCCTTTGTGGGCATGCACATCTACTTTTGTTCTCTCAGGTCTGTTTACTGATTATAGCATTGAGGGCAAACTGGTCATATCTGATTAAGGGCTTCCGAGTTCCCTTAACTACAGTCCGAAGTCCTCAATGTGACCTGCTGCACCTCAAATGTACTGCTCCTGCCCACTCTCTACTCTATTTGTTCACAGTCAGTCTGTCTTGCTGATAGTGAACTCAGTGAGGGCAGGAAGTCTGTCTGTCTTGTTCTTGACTTCATTTGCAATGCCTGTTGGTTTTAGAAGGGAGGAAGAGAGAGAATGAAAGAAAGAAAGAAAAAAAAGAAGGAAGAGGAGGAGGGGAAGGAGCAGAAGAAAAAGAAGAGGAAGAAGAAGAAGAAAAAGAAGAAGAAGAAAGGAGGGGGAGGAGAAGGCAAAATATCATTCCATTCAACTGGAGATTTTAGCAGACTGTTAGAGCTATAAATCTGGGAGCATTCGCATAAGGAGGGTAGATAAAGAACTGAAAGTAAATTAGTTTGCTAAAGAAGAGAAGGTGGCCAGGAATGAAAACTTGGGGAACAATGACATTTCATGTGGCCACGTGAATGAGGGAGGAAAAGCAGTCCTGAAGGAGGCTGTCTGAGAAGGAGCTGCTAGTGACATAGGCAGAGAACCAGCAGAGTTTAAGGCAACAGGAAGGGCTGTCAAATTCTACAAAAGACACCACATGATAAGGACTGAAAAGTGGCCACGTTTGCAGACAATACAGGGGATAGAGGAACAAGTTAAATGACACAAAGAGGAGATGGTCAGGCCATTGCAGAATATGAGACTCTGTAAGACAATCAGAATGTTTTCTTAAAAAAAAAAAAAAAAGTCAATATAATTTTTTTTTTTTTAATGGTGAGGAAGCCTTAGATTAAAAGAGGCTAAGAGACTCAACCACCACAATGATTTGGATCCTGGTTTAGAAAGAAAAAAAAAAAAGTAAAAGTTAGCTGTGTTTGGAGGAAGAGCCTTCCAAGGTGAGGGAACAGTCAGTGCAAAGCCCCCAGAGGGGACCCTGATAGACTTTTCAGCCACGTGGCTAATATTGGTCAGTGGTTTGTGAGGAGGGTAGAACGTGTAGGGTCATTATAAAGACTTTGAACTTGACTCAATTTTCAACATGTTTAGTAGGAAATATCTATTTGACACCCAAGTGGAGCAGCTGAATAGGCAGTTGGGTACACAAGTCTGAAATTCAGGGGAGAAGCTAGGAAAGGAGAAAAAAATTTGGGAGTCCTCAGCATAGTAGATGAGTCCAAAGCCATCAGACTGAATGAAATCACCAAGAGAATGAGTGTAAAGAGAAGGTCCAAGGAGTGTACACCGGGGAGCAGAAGGGCATGAGAAAAGAGGGACCAGACAGTACAGAGGAGGAAAACCCAGAGAAAGTCAAGTGGGAACATTGTCCCTACAAGGAGGTGCTGGTCCCCCACTGTTGGTGGGTCAAAGATGCGGCCTAGATCCAAGGTTATCCATACTGAGGGACGGCTGACCTTGACCTCAGGATGTGTTTGTGTGTGTGTGTGTGGGGGGGGGGGGGTGAGGAGACAAAGGACCGACCAAATGGGGTGCAGGAGAAATTAGGAAGGGCCTCATTGGATGCCATGAGTACAGACAACTGAAACAGGAATAGAGAGATGGGGTCACAGCCAAAGGGGAAGAGGGGTCAAGAGAGGATTTTGGCTTTTAGTGTCTTTTTCTATTTCCATGTTTGTTTTAACTTCGGAGAAAAATAGCTGGCCCATATGCTGTTGGGACTGAGTAAGTGAGTAATTCAGGGGAGAAGGTAGGAATGGAGAGAGAAATTTGGGAGTCATCAGCATAGATGAGGGGTCTCTGTCACAGGGCAGGGGTCTGAGCAGGTTGATAAACGGAGTCCCAGGAAATGGGCAATACTCCGGGAGAGGGGGTAACAGGCTGGGGGGGCTGTTCCCCCAGCCTCCCTGCCTTCACTGGCTGTATCCTACCCTCCTGTTGACACCAGAATCCGGCTTTGCCTGGAGCCCAGTGATGGCAGAGATACAAATGTGCAGGCCGTGGCCCCACGAAGTCTGGCCTCGGGGCTGCAGCCCATTTGGAAAACGTTTTAATTTCATTTGTGTGTTTTTTCAATCTGGTTATTAAGTGCTGTTTGCACATGGACGGGGAAGGCCTGCTTTCGCTCGCGGAGCCCCCTTCCTCCCCGGCCCGCGTGCCTCCCCGGTGACTCATGGGGAGGCTGCTTTTCTGGAACACAAGGGAAAGCGTCCAGCAAATTGCAAAAGCGTGTTTCTTCCTTGAAAAAAATCTTTTCACACTTGTTTTTTACTCTGTTTGTAAAGTTCATGAAAAGCCTCCATAAAAGTGCTTTAAAAGGCCTTCACTTTCTTTGTTCTCCCTGTCAAATGTTCTTTTCTCTTAAGTGGGGGAGGGGGGATAATTTAAAGGGGTAATAAACAAAGCATAAAGCGCGAGGGGTGAGCGGTGGGATGAAGGAAATGAAATAGACTTGAAATGTCAGGGTTTGCAGGTTGGAGGTGGGGGGGGGGGTTCCATCTGCATTTTCAGGGGGTGACCGCCTAGCGCTTCCCCAGGGCCCTTAGATCTGTTTCTGAAGTTACTAGCATTTACCGCAGGGCAGGGTGAGGACAGCAGGGGGAGAGAGAGAGAGAGAGAGAGAGAGAGAGAGAGAGAGAGAGAGAGAGAGAGAGAGAGAGAGAGAGAGAGAGAGAGCGCAGAACCCTAAGGGCTCAGGAAGAGGCAGGAATCGCTGTAGATGCATTTCAGCGGCCTGAAGTCGCAGGGAGCAGGAGATGGGGCATAGGAAGCAGTGCTGTCTGTTGTGGAGAGTTTGCAAAGCAGCTAGAGTGGGGTGTCAATTGGGCACAGAAATTCAGACCCTTCTTTCAAGGGGACTGAGGCCACAGAAGGAGTGCCCTCTGCAGAGAAAAGCAGCATGCTGGTCTGGTCATTGTCAGACCGGGAAGGTTTCTGAATATGGGCCGTGGGAGGGAGAAGCCGAGGGACTGGGGTTCCTGATGCTCATTGTGGCCCTGATGGCAGCTCATGGGGCAGCCAGAGGAAGCATTGGGGGAGGGGGATGTGAAAGGGGCAGCGACAGTGGCTTAGCTGGTTACTGATCTAATCCTGGTTCCTAGGAACGGCCTGTCCCCAGTATTGGAGTCCAGTTGGGGCTGCATCTCTGACATCTCTGTCATTAGCCGTTTTGGCTCCAAAGTTGGCAAAGTAAAGATGGCTCCCTCCTCCCCTCCCGCCCCACCGCCATTCTCTCTCTGCAGCACCTGCTTCTCTCTTGGACGTCCTTCACTCGCCTCCCTCTCTCACCACCAAAAGGACTCCCAGGAAGAGATGGAGAAGAGGCAGAAAGCTGCATTTTGACAAAGGACCGAGATAGAAGGATAGCCTTTGTTTCCCCTAGATTGCTATGGTGGGCAAACTGCGGCTCTCGAGCCACAGGCAGCTCTTTGGCCCCTCGCGTGTGGCTCTTCCACAAAATACCACGGCCTGGGCGAGTCTATTTTGAAGAAGTGGCGTTAGAAGAAGTTTAAGTTTAAAAACTGTGGCTCTCAAAAGAAATGTCAATCGTTGTACTGCTGCTATTTGGCTCTGTTGACTAATGAGTTTGCTGACCACTGGGCTAGAGGATGAAGGCACAGGATGGGCAGAAAGGGGGAAGGAGGAAGGGCCTCTTCCAGGCCCTGAAATCCCGGGATGGGCCCTGTCCTCCGAAGGCTGCCATGAGCCCGGCCTTCCAAACCCACCGACCACCCCCTGGGGACCGCGGCCCAGCCTCAGTGAATGGTGCCGGCCTGGGGTTCTAGGATGTTCCCCTGGGGCTGGAGCTCAGGTCCCCAGCGCTGGCCATATCAGTAACAGGCAGAAGGAGCCTGACATCTCCCATGAGCCTTCAGAGAACCAGCGGTCCCCACTGTACCCCTCCCTCAGGGGCTGGCCTGGACCCAGGGCGATGGCCCTGCTGCTGAGGACGCTGCCTGCAGGCTCTCCTGCCACCTGGGGTTGCCCGCCTCTTCCTCTCCCCAGCTGGCCAGGGGCCTCCTCTCTGTTCCTTCTTCTTCTCACCCTCTCTCTTTCTCTTCCCCTTTCTGCCCCTCTGAACTCCGGATCCCCCCTCTCCTTCCCACTCTCCTTGGCAGAGGGCCGGGAGAAGGAGGGAGTTGGCTCCGGTGGCCTTCAGTGTGGGCTTGGTTTCCTGCTAGGCTGTGGTTCCCCAAAGGCCCCTCACTGCACCCCAGGCTTGGGCTTCTCCCCCCGAACTCCCCCCCACACCCTCCTGGGCACCCCGGGGAGGGCGTGACAGGGACTGTTCCTTTGTGCCAACCTCAAGCGTAACCCCACCCAGTGACCCTGCTTCCGCCCACATCTGCTCTCCTGTGTCTATTTCCATTTTGCAAAAGGGGAAACAGAGGCTCAGAGAGGCAGATGTGCTTGCTCTCCGGAGCTTCTGCAGCCATCACTGGACCCAGCTAAGGAACCACTTGCCTAACACATCAATTCTGGCTTCTTCTTGGAAAAGACCTGGTCAGCGTGGTTGCACCAGGGTTATTAACTTCAGTCCTTGAATCCACTACCATTTGCACCCTCTCATTGAGATGCCCAGCTTCCTCCAGCTGCTCCTGTGCCTTCCCTCTCCCCAATTTAGTATAACCTTGTGCACAGTGCGGCTTTTTTTCATCTCAGGCTCCACCAGAAGCCACCAAGAGTGAGCAAGCCTGGGCTTCGGCCCAGCCCCCAGCTCCATGAGCTCCCTCGGCAGCCACCTGAGTGCATGATGTGTTTGTACGTGCAAAGGAGTCGTTTCCGCTTTACAAACCCAAGACCATCAGTCCCTTTGCAGCAAATCTGCTCCCTCCGTTAACCCGGGGTGCAGGAACCCCCGATAGAGAAGTTTCACTAAACGCAAAGGGCATCATGCCTCTCAAATGTCCTCGTGGAGAAAGTCTGAGCCCCATTCCTGTGGTTAGGCATCCACACTAACTGGCCCCTTCCCGGGAGATGAGTGAAAGTGGAGTTAGTCCAGGAAGCCAGGAGGAGCCGCCCTCCCGGCCCGGAGGCTCTCTGCAGGGCATGCCGGTTGTCCGCAGCCGAGAGCTGTTTTGTGTTTGGGCTAATGGGCTGGATGGAGCGGTTGCCACACAGCCAGCACACGCAGCACAGCAGGGTGAGCCGGGAGTGTTTATGGGGCTCACCGCTAATGACTCCCATTTATGGAACATGTGCGGAGCAGCTGAGTGGGGCTGGCGAAGACAGGACCTCAGCGAGGCCTGGGCTTTGCAGCCCGGCTTGCATGCACGGGCTTTCCTGGGCAGCTGCAGGGATGGTTCTCACACAAGCTTCTGGGGGAACCCTAGGCACCCCGACATGTAGGCTTTTCGGGGGGAACAGAGATGGCTTTGCTAGGGGGGAACTGTTGGCCAGATCGGTTGCACGAGGCCAATGATACACACGATCACTGTTACAGGAATAAAAGCGAACATTGTTCACTCGCCTCACGCCAGACACTGAGGAATGCGTGCGCCGTGTAGACTTTTTCTTTCACGTAATCCTCAGACGGGCCGATGAGATTGGTACTGGTTTTCCGTTTGTTTGTTTAATCTTTACTGGACAGAGGAAGGGACGGGCGCCGAGAGATGAAGTGTTTTGCCCAAGGCCATGGAGCTGGGCATGAAACCCTGGTGCAACTCCAGGGCCCGGGCCTGCAGGTGGAAAAGCAGCCGTTGACTCATCACTTTCAATCACAGGCATGGCAGGGTGGCATAGCATTTTGGTTTTAGAGAGACCTAGAGGTATGCGCCAGCTCTGCCACGTACAAGTTACATAGACCTCTGAGCCTTCGTTTCCCCACTAAAAGTAATCCCTACCTACCAGTCCACCAGAGAAGAAACCCTAGTGGACGGTCACTGCATCCGCACCCACACCACACCCTGATGTCAGAGTGTGGACTGGAAGGCAGACGCATGGACGCAGCTCTGCTTCTGGAACTTTCCCCCTTCAAGCCCTTAGGTAAGTCACACAGCCACTCGGAGCCTCCCTGTTCTCTTAGGACAATGGGACCGTCATAGACTGATGACAAGAGGGCCATCAGGGAGCACACAGAGTGGCTTTAGGAGCCCAGTCCACATCTTCCATGCTGTGTGGGAGCTGCGGGCTGCTTTTGGAAACCCTGCCTGGCTGTTCCCGGTTTTGAGCACAGCCGCCCCGCATATGGCACGTAGTTGCGAGCAGCAAAGGAAACTGAAACCCGAACTTCAAAGTTCTTAGGCACTCCAGGGGGAAGATGGGACCAACAAAAATAAAGCATTCATTAAAAACAAGAATGACATGTCCAGATACACACATACTTGCCGATAATCACTCACAGCCGTGCGGGGATGCGTGCGCAGGGGCTGTGGGATTTTGCTGGAGAGCTTGGGGAGGCCTCGGGGAAGGTTTCTGGAAGGAGGGGAAGCTCGGGTAGAGGAAGGAGGCTCCCCTAGAGTGGGAACTCAAGGTTCTTTTCCTCCTCGTCTTGCCTTCCCTGCACTCAGCACACAGTAGGTGCTCAGTGCGTGCTTGCTGAATGAGAACAGGAAGTGGAGAGGGGGTTCCAGGCAGGGGGAAGTGAACAAACCTTGTGGTGGTGACTCAGAAGTAGGGCAGGCGCTTCGCTAGATGCTGAAGGCATGACTCCGTTTTCTTCAATGTTTTCTGCCAGGACTTGGCCCCTGAGAAGCCGAGAGAGAGAGAGAGAGAGAGAGAGAGAGAGAGAGAGAGAGAGAGAGAGAGAGAGAGAGAGAGAGAGTTGTTGCATTCCATTTTTGTGTGCACTTTGCATGCGTGTGTGCTTGTACACACACACACACACACACACACACACACACACACACACACACGATATGCCATCCCAGCTGGAGGCAGCTGGAAAACTTCTCAGGGAGCACAGACACTTTGGGCTGGCTCCCCCAGGTCTGTTCCCCATTCTTCCTCGCTTACAGTACCCCTACTTTGTTCTAGACCTTCCTCAGGGATGGTTACCATGGTGGCATTGTGCTGTGTCAGCTGGGCTAGCGTGAAGCTTGATTCCCAGAATGCCTCTCCCACATGTTTGCATTTGGAGAGGAGATGTCAAGCTCAGCAGGCTGGAGCGGGTCACCAGGCTCCTCTCATCATCAAGAAGTGGTGGCCAAGCCTGTACCTGCTTCATCTTACCTTGGCTCCATCTCTGGCTTCTTCAGTGCCTCGGAGATCTCAGGTCTCAGGGACACAGGGCGCCAGCGTCTCCTGCAGGGCATGGGAGTGGGACTGTGAGTACTGGGTTCCAGTCTGTCCTTGGGGTCCAGCTTATCCTTGCTCTCTCTTATTTTACACCCACTTTCCCTTCCCCACTTCCTTCCCTGTGGACTTTGAAGCTGCAGCATCAAATGTAAAGATAAACCAGCCTGTGGAGATGGTGCAATCAGCTCTCACAACAGCTGGCCAAAGCCTGAAACAAGTCCAATTGCATATGTATATGGAGAACCACTTTCTAGGGTCTGCCTCTCAGAACCATTGAATCCTGACTGAATGAATACCATATCCCCAGCTCAGGAGTGAATCCTGGTTCCTAAAGCCAATCATGGTGTTTCCTTGCCAGTAGTTGGCTTAGGTGTGGGCATGTGACTCCGTACTAGTCAGTGACGGGAACTCCAGTAAGAGACTTCTGATGAAGGCACACTTGATCCAAAAAAAGAGACACACACAAAGGATCGTGCTCTTCTTACTAGACATTGTATCAGGGTTCCATGGTTGGAATTGAGGCAGCCACTGTAACCATGTCGAATGTTAGCCAAAGACCAAGACAGATTGAAAACAGAGGCAATTATTATCACCCGTGTCTTTGGTAATAAAACCGAGCAGATGAGTTAACCTTCCTAGAAGCTGCCTACCCCCGGAGTTCCAGCTGTGTGAGATAACACATTTTCTTATTGCTTAAGCCAGTTGAGGCAGGCTTGCTGTTTCTGGTGGCCAAAAACATCCCAGTCCAATTCCCACCAGAAAGAAGCCTCCGGTTTTCTTCTTGCTGTGGATCCCAACATTTCACCCACTAGGAGCGTCTCCAAAAGGGAAGTGGTCAGCTTGGAGTGAACCTGGTGTCTGCCTCCTCATGCGTGGTCTTCTCATCATCAGAGAAAAGAGAAGAACACTCCAGCAATCTACAGAGGATTGGAAAGTAAACAATAGACTTTAAGATGGCTAAAATGGTTTCCAGGTTATAGCCCAAGGAAAAAAAGGGGTGGGGGTGTGAGGCCATCATTATGGTGATTATGCTAATCAGGCCTATCGGTAGGATGTAAGTAACAGAAAGCCCAATTCAAATTGGCTATACCATCTGCTGGCTCTGCACCTCTCATCTTTTACCTCTCAGCTCACCCCATGGCTCCGTGATGTTGGGAGGCAAGCCACACTTCACAGACTCTTCTGCCAGCTGGCTTTCTGAGAGGTTCTGTCAGTAGGAGGCACTAGAAGAGAGATTGGGAAGCTGGAGAAGAGAAAACGGAATTCATTCCTGGTAGTGGCTCTCCACCAGGAGTCAACAGTAAGCTCTTCTCCCCAGATCCTTTTGGCACTCCCAGCGTGCCCTCCCTGTGCCCCTTAGAGGCACTGGAGCCTACCATCCATCCTCTGTGGCCCCTTGGAAGATGTAGGACATGCTTCCTCATCCCCTGGGCCTTGTGCTCTGGGTCATCAGAGCCACCTCCATGAGGCTGTGAGTACCCATCAAAGTTTGCCCCCTCCCCATTTGGCTATTTTAAAAAAGTATTTTATTTAAAAAAATATATGAAATTGGAGCTGCCTTGGATAACCTGAAGTGTGGGGGACAATTGTTGATTGTCTGAGTGCATTTAGGGTCTGCGCACAAGCGATGTGATTTCTCAGGAACCCAATACCAGTCTCTCAAGACACCCCCACCAAGGTCCTAAACTCTGATAACCACCCTCTCCCCCTTTCTCTGTTTGCCTTGAAACTTATTATTCCCTGGATTACCTCAGCACCCTTTTTTTGATTTCTTACTTGTGTAACAAACTCTTTTAAGTCCCTGTGTTTTGAAATATCTACTGTGGTTTCTCTTTTCATGACTAGGCCCCACCAATACGGTAAATTTATTGGATCATGTAACCCAAAGGTCCAGATTGAGAACAGTCCTCAGGCACAATATGTTCCAGAGAGTCTGAATCTTATTAGGGACCCATCCTGTTTTCTAACATGTCCTCTGCCCTGATCTCTTCTGCATGTGCCTTGTTTTCACGATTGTGACTTTCTAGGTAGCAAATATGGCTGTGCCAACTCCATTCCTCACATCCATCAACCAACCATACTGACTCCAAGGAAGAGAGAGAATAACTTTGTCTCCAATTTCTAAGTTAGAGCCCCAATCTTTACTTTGCATGGACTGATTTTGGTCATTTGCCCAACACTGAACCAATCATGTTGGCCAGGGTTCAGGCTGATAGGTTGGCTTTGTCTGGATTGCATGTTTCCTACAGCAGAGTTTCATGTTTGGATTGTATGTTTTCTACAGCATGTTTCCTTC
Organism: Pipistrellus hanaki; assembly: GCF_964339955.1. NCBI lineage: Eukaryota > Metazoa > Chordata > Mammalia > Chiroptera > Vespertilionidae > Pipistrellus > Pipistrellus hanaki. The sequence continues at coordinate 196,805,238 of NC_140503.1, read as the reverse complement.
AGCATGGAATCACGGGGCCCACATGTGAAATCAGTGCTTCTGAGGAAGCAACAGACAGATGCCAGTGACATCAACAATTGTCCCCCACACTTCAGGTTATCCAAGGCAGCTCCAATTTCATATATATATATATTTTTTTTTTAATAAAATACTTTTTAAAATAGTTAGCCAAATGTATGGTGATGACTTTTTAGATACAACACTAAAGGCACAATGCATGAAAGATAACATTGATAAGCTGAACTTTATATTCAACTTAAAAACTTTTGCTCTGACAAAAACATTGTTAAGAAAATGAGAAGACAAGTCACAGACTGGGAGAAAATATTTGCAAAGGACACATATAAAATATAGAAAGGATTGTTGTTTAAAATATACAAAGAATTATTTAAAAAAAAATATATATATATATATATATATAGCCGAAGCCGGTTTGGCTCAGTGGTAGAGCGTCGGTCTGCAGACTGAAAGGTCCCAGGTTCGATTCCGGTCAAGGGCATGTACATTGGTTGCGGGCACATCCCTGGTAGGGGGTGTGCAAGAGGCAGCTGGTCGATGTTTCTCTCTCATCGACATTTCTAGCTCTCTATCTCTCCTTTCCTCTCTGTAAAAAATCAATAAAATATATGAAAAAAATAAATAAATAAAAAATTATATATATATATATATATATATATATATATATATAAAAAATTAATTTTTTACAGAGAGGAAGCGAGAGAAAGTTAGAAATGTCAATGAGAGAGAAACATCAATCAGCTGCCTCCTGCACACCTCCTATTGGGGATATGCCCACAACCCATTCCCTTACTGGAATTGAACCTGGGACCCTGCGTCTGCAGGCTGACACTCTATCCACTGAGCCAAACTGGTTAGGGCTATAAAGAATTCTTAAAAACTCAACAATAGCAAAACAAACAACCCAATTAAAAAATGGGCCAAAGATCTTAACAAACATCTCACTAAAGAAGATATGCAGATGGCAAATAAGCCCATTAAAAGATGTTGCACTTTCCTATTATTTAAATTTTAAAAAGGGGGTGACAGTGGAAGAATATCATGTAAGGAAAAATATCCTGCGAGTAAATTACATCTAAAAAATTTGTACTTTAGGAAATTAACCTTCTAACAGCCAGAGGAAAATCATTTTGGGGGGAAAAATTAAAAAGGATCCTAAGTCAAATTTATAGAAAATATCCCTTTATTAACTTTTGATCAAGAATATGTTTGTATATTTTCAGAAAACAACTCCGACACCATCTGGAATCCTGTAACAGAGAGGAATAGACAGAGTGCTCCAGCCATGAAGACAGAAGAGAAACACTTTAGAGATGGGAGACGCTGACGACGCCTCGCCATACCAGCAGACAGCAGCTGCGTGTTGCTGAAGGATGCCTAAGACCAAACCAGAGACGGTCGGACCTGCATCACCACCATTTGTTCACCACCAAGATCTGAAATATCATGGCTGACATGTACACATAAGGAACTGTTTGACATTGAAATTGGGATTCAAAAGAACTGTTGGCCCAGAAAGGAACTCACTACAGACTGATTCATTTGCTTCTCAGCATAACCATTATGGCTTGTCTCAGTTTCGGTTCTTACAAGGGTATTTCTTGGATCACATGATCTCACACATCTAGAGGAAATAATGAACAACATAAACTGATGAACAAAAACAGACCCAGAGAAAGAGAAGCAGCGATCAGACTCTCAAACCTCAGAGGGAAAGTAAGGGAGGGTGGGGGTAAGGGGAAGAGATCAACCAAAGGACTTGTGTGCATGCATATGGGCCTATGTGGCCATGGACAACAGGGGAGTGGGGGCATATGTGGGGAAGGTTTGGTATGGGAATGGGGGGATGAGGACAATTATGTGATACTATAATCAATAAAATTAAAAAAAAAAAAAAAGATGTTGCACTTCATCTTTCAAATTCAAATGAAAACAATAATGTGACACCACCTATTAGAATGGCCAAACTCTGGGACAGTGACAACATGAAGTCCTGGCATTGACGTCAGTGGGAAGCAAAAAAACAAACAAAAACAAAAACAAAACTTCGGAAGACAGTTTGGTGATTTCTCATAAAACTAAATATATCCTTACCATATGATCCAGCAATTGTGCTCCTTGGTATTTAACTAAAGGACTTGAAAATATATGTGCACACAAAAGCTGCATACAGATTTATAGCATTTTTATTCAGTATTGTCAAAACTTGGAAGCAGCCAAGATGTCCTTCAGCAGGTAAATGGACAAACTGTGGTACATCTAGGCAAATGAAATATTACTTAGCACTAAAAAGAAATAAGCTGCTAAGCCATGAAAAGACATGGAGGAAACCTCAAATGCATAGTTGAGTGAAAGAAGCCAATCTAAAAAGGTCACAACTGTGATTCTAACTCTATGACATTCTGTAAAAAGCAGAGCCATGAAGATGATCAGCTATGAAGGTGTCATGGGGTGGGAGGAGAGAGACGGATAGGCAGAGCACAGAGGATTTTTAGGGCAGTAAAAATACGCTGTATATTAGAATGATGGATACATGTTATTATATATTTGAATAAGCCCATAGAATGTCCAACACCAAGAATGAACTGTGATGTGAACTGTGGACTCGGGATGATTATGATGTCAATGTAGGCTCATCAGTAGTAACGAGTGCCCCATTCTTCTGGGAGATGTTGGTGATAGGAGAGGCTCTGTATGTGTGGTGGCAGGGAGCACATGGGAAATCTCTGTACCTTCCCCTCCACTGCGCTGTGAACCTAAAACTGCTCTGAAAAAGTTAAGTCTTTCCAATAAAGGTATATATGTGTATACGTGTTTGTATGTATCCAAATGTAACTTAATTATTAAAATATCTTCACCCGTGAGACATAACCCTTTGCCCACGTTGCAGCCCAATGTAGGTTTCACAAGCCATGTTCTCGGAGCTGTAGGGAAAACATGTTCTGAGGGTTCTGAGCCTCGTTGTTTTCTCCTTATGTTGTCTCCTTCCCCTTGTTCTTAGAGAAGGGATAAGGAAGATGTTGATCAGCCATGATTTCCATGAGACACTTTCTATTTTTAACTTACATGGAACCATAACCTGAGCGAGTTCATTCCTGTGTCATCTAGCAACAAGCTCACCTCAGGCCCTCCGGAGTTTTAAAAAGGATAGAGGGTAGATAAGGGACTCCATCTAGCAGCATCACCAGCATTGTCCTTTCCCCAGTCCCTCTCCCCCACCCCACCCCCCTCCCCTGCCCCAGTCTTCTCTGGGAACCAAGTTGCCGTGAGACAGCATCATTGGGTTTTGACTTTTTATGGTTTTTCCTCTCTGACTCCCTCTCTTTTAGCTGATAAAAGAATTATAACATATAACACCTTAATAAAAAATGAAAAGAAAAAAAAAAGAATTATAGCCAGGAGAGGGTAACTGGGTTGCCCCAGGACATACAGCAAAGCCACCTGTGAGTGAGTGAGTGAGTGAGAACCGGCAGTTACCAGCCCCCAGGCTGAGCCCAGCCATCTGGTTTCCCAGGTGAGCGTCCTTCTCTCCGGAGACCCTCAGGAGCTTCGGGTATCCCTTCAAGGGCAGCATTGGATCACCGCAAAATGTATTTTATCTCACTGTCTCCCACCTGAACTAACTAAACCAGGGAATAATATTAACTATTCGTTATATGGACGGCCCTTATTGTGCTAGGCAGTTTTCTATGCCGTTTATTGTTATAAATTTAATGAATCCTTACACAGCCCCATGAGACAGAATCTCATTATCATCACCCAGGGACACAGACCCACAACTGCTCAGCCAGCAAGAGTGAGCGCTGGGTTTTGAAACCCAGCAGCAGGCTGTGCTCCTGCAATGCTACACCGGCCTTGGGACTTACAGGAAAGAAGACCAGGCTTGGCAGAGGAAAGATGGAGGCAGGCAGGGGAGAGGAGTGCGAGGGGGCTGGGAGCAGGGGTGGGGAGAGAGGGATGCCTTGCCCATTACATTCTTGTTCCTATTGCCCCATGCACACATCTTCCACCCAAATGTTATGCTCCAATATTTTTATTCCCTCTTCATCAAAGTTCTAGACGAATCCTGGCCACTCCTAGGGGGCCAGGAAGGCCCACATCACAGGGAAAGACAGAAAGGAAGCTTCCTGCCAAAATCAGTTTGGCTCAGTGGATAGAGCACTGGCCTGTGGACTGAGGGGTCCCAGGTTCGATTCCGGTCAAGGGCCTGTACCTTGGTTGCAGGCACATCCCCAGTAAGGGGTGTGCAGGAGTCAGCTGATCGATGTTTCTCTCTCATTCACGTTTCTAGTTCTCTATCCCTCTCCCTTCCTCTCTGTAAAAAATCAATAAAACATATTGAAAGAGAAAAGAAAAAAAAAAAAAAAAAAAAAAAAGGAAGGCAGCTTCCTGTGTTGATGTGCAGGTGATGACGTTAAGAGCAGAAACTCAGAACTCAGAATGCTCCTGTATCATTCTGTTCAACACCCATTGACAGAGCTCCTACCGTGTGCCCATCACCGAGGTGCCTAAGGGGCCCTCGACAGGCATGAAACCTGTATGCATGGACCAGACTGGCCCGCAGGCACCCGTGTCCCTGGAGACATCACCTCACCAGTTATAACACAAGTGACAAGAGCTGGAATACAGCAGTGGCTCCAACCTGTTGGGTCTTGCATCTCTATGGCTTAAAAATGTCTAGCACCCGAGCCGGCTGTGAGAACCGCACACCCTCCTGACCTTCTTTTCTGTTCCCTGGATGAGCCCCCTGCCCCGGGGCAGGGGCTTCCCCAGGACCCCTGCCTCGCTAGGCTCTGTCTCACAGCAGGCGGCTGGGCCTTGAACAAGGGCTTCCAGAGTCCTGGAGCTGCCGGCAGCCAAAGCCACAGGCACTCCCCATGACTCAGGGTGTCGCACCAGGGCCTACGCAGTGCCAGTATGGGTGCCAGGGCAGGCTCGCCCTCAGGGCCCCGTCTTGGTCTGGTGGAAACCAGGCAAGTTTCCCCATTCGTCACTTTTTTCCCTTTTCTCTCTTCCTACCTCCAGGAGGAACAGCGTGTTCACGCCTGTGCACTCACACACATTTCTCCTAATTCGTCCAGTGGGGCCAGAGCCTGGCTCTCAGGAGGCATGTCCCCAGCCTCCAGGCACACACACAGGCCAGTCCTGGAGCCTGGGAAACCCTCTCTGACCTCCCACTCATCCTGCAGGGTCTCCCCCAATATTAGCTCCTCCCACAGCCTGCCCTGGCTGCCCCCTTGAAACACAGCTTCCTTCTGGAGGCGATCAGATTTTCCTAAGAAAATGACTGGCAATTTTAAGTGACCATTTAATTCTTAGACAGGAAAGCAAGTCGTTAAAAAAAAAAATCGAAGCAGCACATTTGTGGAAAAGTCCTGGTCAATAGTTGCAGTTGTTTTGCAAACATGAAATGGATGATTAAAGAAAAAAAAAATCACAGCAATGAAAACATGTTCCAAACGACAGGTTTAAATGCTGGTGCTCGTTAGCTGGCATCGTGCTTCTCTTTGCTTTGAACGCCGGATGCTCAGGGCTCTGGTGCTGGATTCGGCCTCTCTCTTGGGCCTGAGTTTGCAGAGACAGTTTGCCCTCTTGGTCTGGCTCTTGAGAGCTCCCAGGGAGGCAGCGCAGGGTGGGAGGGGAGAGGGGAGAAGGGAGGGAGGAGGCACATGGATTCCCCAGCCAGCTCCAGGCCAGGTCCCCCCCACCCATCCCCCACTCCCCCCTACACACTCCTGCCCTCATCAGGGATGTGCCTTGACTTGGGCTGGCTTCCCCAGAGGATGAGCCTGAGACAAAGATGTGTGAGCACATCCATCATCAGTTTGGAGATGGCAGGATACATCAGGAGGGGAGGGAGATGAGAGCCAGCCATGGTCTAAGGAGCAGGCACTACAGGCAGCCGCTGAGGGTTAACTCCAGCTGGGACCCCGTGCAGGCTATAGCCTTCACCTCAGAAATGCCCTACCCGAGGGGATGAGCTCCCAGGTCCCATCAGACACAGGGCAGGCTGCTCCCACCAGGCTGCTCCCACCTGGCTTCTCACACCTGTGTCCAGCGCAGGCTGAGCCAGACCCATGGGCACACAGAGGCCCTGGAAGGGACACGAAGAAGCCAGCTGGGTGGTGAGGCCCAGGGCATGCAGGAGGGGCAATGCCAGGGCCTGTACAAACCTGAGGAGGAGGTAATAAGAGGAATAATAACCACCTGATGGCTAACTTCAGCGCATGGCTGGAATACTCACTGGGGTCACTGATGTCTGCGAAACCACTGGGTCAACTGAGAAGCATCAGACCCAAGTTCGTTTGATACTCTTGCTGGTGATGATGAGGATGAAAACAATGACTCAGAAGCTCGGGTACTTGCTCCACCTCCCACGTTGGAATCTCTGACCAGAGATTGGGTTCCCCGCCCCAGATTTTAGGTCTTTGCTCGGTAACTTTCCACCGTGGTGGCTGGAGTGACATTTGCTCAGTGTGGTGGCCTTTCTCTCGGAGTGAAAAATGAAACCCGCTCAGGATTCCTTCTCCAGCTGCTCCAGACCTCACAGCACTCAGCAAATAAGTAGGAGTGTCTTTCACTTTATGTCTAACATGTTAAAATTCAGCTTTTGGAGTAGGTTAAATATTTGCTTGAGGCAAAATTCTGAAAAATAGATTAAGAGGTGTACTGTGAAACCACCCTGGTCCCATCATGGTTTCTGTCCTCCCATGGGTCACCATTTCTATTAGTTTCCTATGTATGTATGTGCTGTCAATGGATATTTACATGTATGTACACTAAAGTCTTACTTTCCCCCTTTTTTATAAAAAGCAAAAGACACTAAACAAGGCATGCTGTTCTTCACCTTGCCTTTGTCAGTGAGCACTGCCTTAATGTTCCCTCTCTCTCTCTCTTTATCTCTCTCTCTCTCTTTCTTTTTAGCATCTCTATAATATTCCATACAGATTTTTGTGACAGAAAATAATGATCTTACTAACCCTCACAGCCCCAGTGGGAAATAGCATCTGGGGTTATCACCACCATCCTATATAATAAAAGTCTAATATGCAAATAGACCAAATGGCAGAACTACTGGTCGCTGTGACACACATTGACCACCAAGGGGCAGATGCTCACTGCAGGAGTTGTTCCCAGCTTGCAGGCTATAGGCTGGCCAAGGCAGGTGCCAGCTGGGGGTCCCAGATCACCCCACCAGATGCCCCACAGATCAGCCCTGATTGCCAGCCAGGCCTACGGACCCTACCCATGCATGAATTTCATGCACCACGCCTCCAGTTTTACTGTAAGGGACTGAGGCTCATTGGAAGAGTAAGTACCTGGCCCGAGCTCATACAGGACTGAGCCTGGAGGCACCCTAGGCTTGTCCGACTGCAGCTGTGTCCCTTACCCACTGACCCACTCCCCAGGGCTGCCACCATGACAAGGAGCTGTGCAAAGTGAGGTCAATGCCAGCTTGGGTACTGCTTCGGCCGCACGTCACGGTGCACTGTGTGCAGTTTATTTTATTTAGGTGCCTATGTATATTTCCCCCTGAATTTGTGCCTTTGAAGATCCCATTTGAGGCCCAAGGCATGAATAGATGGCTGGAGGATGTTGCCTTTTTCAAGGACAGGTGCACAAAGTTGTGGTGTGCTGGCGGTGTGGAGTGGAGGAGCTGTCCTGAGTGAGCTGAGGGCTGAGGAGCTCCTGGAAGGGGGTACAGAGTGGGGCTGGGGCTCGCTGAGCCCAGGAAAGGGTCCAGGGCTCTGTTCCCGGTGTGTGGGGCTAAGGGAGAAAGCTGGAAGGGGGGCGGGGGGGAGAACCTGGAACACAAAACAGTGTGAAACAAGAAGAGTGTCTGAAGTCATCTTGCCAAAGGCCACATATTTTCAGGTGGGAAAACTGAGACCCAGAGCAAGGTGGTGGCGTTTCCAAGGTCACAGGGAATGAAGCTGAATGAGAGGCAGTGTCTCCTGGTCCCTACTCCAGGGCTCTCTCTATGACCATGCTGAAGTGTGTGTGTGTGTGTGTGTGTGTGTGTGTGTGTGTGTGTGTGTCCGGGGAAAACATTCCTGACCATAAAACGCTGTGTGTGAGCACGCAGCACATGCTGAGGAATGGAGAGTAAGAGGAACTCCGGCAAGGAAGTAAAAGGAAGAAAAGGAAATAAAACTCAGCGATCCTTCCAATACGCACGCAAGTCCCAAGGATTTCCAATCTGGAATTTTGCCACTTTTAATTCCCTGGCAGTGTCTGACGGTCTATCTGGTATTCATCTCGGGGGTTGTTTATTTTTACAACTCCGGCAAACGCAGACTCTACAGTTCTTGGCACTTGGGCAGCTTCACAGGAGTTCCCAGTGCTTCACACCTCAGCCGTTCCACACGTGCAGGGACATGTTGCCACTGCCTGCCCAGCACCCATCTGCCCCTCTCAGGTGCAGGCACACTGAACAGCACTAAACAGCACTAAAGACCTGTTGCTAGCACTTTGGGGGAGGAAAATGTCTTCCCTCTGTAGTTGCTTAGTGTCAGAATGTAAGCCTGGAAATGAGGAGGTCTCTTCAGTGGAGGATCATCTGAGGATGAAGTTGGGAGGCAGAGATGGATTCCCATTGGCCTTTTGAGCACCTGAAGGCAGCTGGGCCTATCGCAGATTACACCTGGGCTTTAACATGATAGGAGGCATCAAATTACCTTTTTGTGTGTGAGTGAGATACCTTTAGTGATTACGAACCAGGCTGCTTGGGTTTGAATCTGGGATCTGCCAGACACTAATTATATAACTTTGGGCAAGACACATACCTACCTCTCTGGGCCTCAATATTTTCATCTATAAAATGGGATGACAATAGTATTTATCTCATAGGGTTGATATGAAGATTAAACAAGTTTACATATGAGAAGTATTTAGAACATTTCTAGGCATATAGTTAGCATATTAGTTGCTATCTTTAAAAACTAATTCTTACAGTTAGTATGTTGAAGTAACAAACAGCCCCAAAGTCTCAGGGGCTTAATATAACTGTGGATCAGCAAGCACTGTGACTATGCTAATTCTTCAGGAATCTGAGCTCACAGAGCAGCTCGTATTTCATTAGCCAAATTAAGTCACATGGCCTCACCTAGCTTCAAAGGGAGGGAGGGGCAATCTCGCCATGTTCCCATAAGGGACAACACTATTATCTGCCACATTGTCATGTTGTAACTAGTTGAGTACTGGCCACTTGCAACTGAAAGATTCACAAGTAAATAAATAAAAAATAAATAAATAAAAAAAAAAAAGCATAAGCTTCCCTGGTTTAAACTCACCATGGACCAGGCGCTATGACTAAGCCATGCTCTTACTGACCCCCTTTTCCCCAAGTGACTCCAACCACTTTGAAGCTTGTTGGTCCTGGCAGTCCATCAACCATGTGCCTGGACCACATCACTGATCTTCTCAGCAATCTGGGGAAAAGGGTTTTATTTCTCTCCTAATCATCATTACACAACTCTCCTCTGTTAGGCCTGGGAGTGGAGGTGGGTGTAGGGAGAGGGAGAAATGTCCTAAAACATGCTACTCAAAATATTACTGGCCCATGTTGAGTACAAAATGTTACTGGCTAATTTAAGTCTACAAACTTTTAAGGCAACTTGACTGTGCCATGACACCCAAGCGTGTGGTCAACGGGCCTGTCTCTCTGAACTGGGCAGTAGAGACCAGTCTGGATGCTGTTGAACTCGGGTGATCAAATTCTTCCTCAATATTTTGGAAATTTTCAATAACTGGCCCTTCACCACAGGGCGTTTGAAAAACATGTTGTAAAAGGTGGTATTTCCTTAGTCATATTGTAAGGAAAAGCCAAGACTTCAAGCAATACCTAGAAACTAAGGAATGTCTAAAGGCAGGAGGGGGTGCATAGAATGATCACTGAAGGTGGAAGTGAATTATGGGCAATGTCCATGGAGATGAATCTTGAGTTGGGTCTTCAAAGAAATTGTTGGAAAATATTGAGGGACAAGGGCTAGGAGGGCATTTCAGGAAGGAGGAAGCACCTAAGCTAAGGCATGTAGGGAGGCATGTAGGATATGTGAAGGACATGCACATTCATGGGTCACTGAACCAACATAGAAGTCAAGAGTCTAGGTACTACCATTTGGCAAATCCTCATAATGATCATTGATTTGGGTGAAACATCCCAGGATGATAAGAGTAGTGGGCAAGTGAGAGAAATAAAAGAATATCTCTCTAGTCTCAAAGTGTCACAATCTTATTAATGGCAAAGCAAACATAGTAACCCGACAGCAGAGAAACCTAGCAGGCATCCCCTTAACTACGTGATCAAAGAGAACCTTCTGAGTCATGAGAAAAATTGACCTCGTGCCTTCTGGTATGGTGCCCTGAAGAACAGAATACCACACTTGCGTTATTCCTGACAAAAATATGAGGAAACATCAGACAAACCCCACTTGAAAAACAGTCTATAAAATAGCTGACCTGTATTTTTTTAAAAATGTCAATATCATGAAAGATGAAGATTAAGGAACTGTTGCAGACTCAAGGGGACTGAAGGGATGTGACAACTGAGAGCCATAGAGGCTCTGGGATTTTCTTTTTTTCTTTAAAGGAGATTATTCAGACAATCAGTGAAATCTGGATAAGGTCTGTCCATAAAATAATACTATTGTATGGATGTTAAATTCCTGAATTTGATCATCATACTGTGGTTAATGAATATTACTTTTAGGAAATACACACTGCTGGTAAACTATATAAAAGTGCATGGTGTTATAAACAGTTCAGAAAAAAATAACACTATGGATGAGGATATGTGGGTACAGAGATAGAAGTAGAGACAGAGACAGAAATAGAGATAGAGGATTAAACAAAGTGGTAAAATTTGGGAAATCTGAGTGAAAGTATATGGGGATTTTTTGTAGTACCCTAGTAACGTTTCTCTGAGTACAAAATTATATCAGAATTTAAGAGTTAAAAGAAGAGAGCCATTAGTCTCCAGTCCTCAATGGGCTCTGACTGAGCCAGGAACTTTGATTAAGTCTCCCCACCCCTCTGCATCCCTTAGTTTCTTCCAGTTCTTGAGTTGGAGGTTCGTGGCTCAGACTCTCTCATTCCAGATCCTACCAGCTAATTTATGGATTTACACCCTCTCTCCTCTCCCTGTGTCTAATGTTTCTCTCAGGCTGCACCCTGATAGCTGATCTCTTCATCTTATTGCCCTTTGAGATGTGGGGCAGCATTGCAGGAATCTGCCCAGTGTCCTGGATTTGCCAACTTGGCCAATTCCTGCTTATGCTCTGGACAGATCAAGATAATTGACATTTATTGATAACTTGCTATGTAACAGGCCCTGCACTTTATCATCCCAATATCCTAAAAAGGTAATTTCTCCAATGAGTGTAGTCCAGTCTCACCATCCTCTCCACTTAAATTCCAGTGGCTCCAAAGTCCTACTTCTGTGACTGTAGGAAATGCAATATTTAATGGGTTGCCCTCCTCATATATTCCAGAGGAAACTCAGGGATGCTTAGATGTGCCCATGGATCCTGAGTAGTTGTCTACTTACCTCTACAGCCCATGAATCTAGGATTTATGGCTCAGGTCCTCACCCCATCTCTGTCTCCTCTGCTTGGGAACCATTAGAGCTGAAAAAACACCAGTACCTCAATGCCAGAGAGCTTGTCACCCCTGAAATAAACAGAAGAATGCTCTTTTATGTTACATTCACTAGGACTCAGAGGGTCCCACCTACAGCCACTTAAGCTCTAGTGCTATAGTGTATGTCAAATATTTTAAATTTCTGGGTGAAACTGAATTCTAATATTAGCCACAACACAGTACTGGGGTCATACCTCTTCTCCAAAACTCAGGTCTGGTTGCTGAGCCCATCTCTTCAGTTGAGACCATTTCCCTTAGTGTGAGTTCTTACCCAGCCCTTGTTGACCTTCCTGAAAAACTGGATTTTGTATATATTGAGATAGAGATCACAGATATACATGGGAATGTGAAGGGTGTTGCCTATTGCCACTGGCCTAAACACGTGGGGCCCAGATCTTGGCTCATTAAGATAGCGTGTTTACGTCTGAGGCTCAGAGAAGTTACTCAGGGTCTTGTCCAGAATCTCACAAGCAGGGGTCAAGACTGGAACCCATACCTGCTACATTCTTCCCAGTCCATTGACTTATCTGCTCTTCAAAGTGGATGAGGATTTAGATATAGGTAAAGATCGGGACAGAGATAGAAGTGGATTGATCAACCTGGTAAGTGGAGGTCTTTTCTCTTGAGGAATTGTTAACTAAATGAGGCCTTTCTGCACCAGCCTAGGATCTTGGAAGTATTTTGGGCAACTATCCATGATGATACTGTTGCTACTGATTTCATACCTGGATTATCCAAGCCATTTATTTTTCTTTCTTCCTAGGATCTCTTTCCTCACAAGCACTTTATCTACCCAAAAGAAGGTCACTTCAAGGGTGACCCATTTTTATGTAGTTCTGGAAAATGCTGAGGGAGGGGGAGGAAAGATTGCGACTGCTGGCAGCGTGGTTTTACAGAAAGAGCGTGGGCATCAGAATCAGACAGGCATCAGAATCAGACAGGCTTCGGTTCAAATCTGGGTCTGTTACTCACAATTTGAGTAATTGTTCAGAAGTTTAAGGCCCTCATCTGTAAAACAGAGATAATACCTTTTAGCTCTCAGGGTTAAATGAGAAAATTTACTTAAAATCATCTGTCCTAAACAGGGGCTCAATGGACCTTAGTTTTTCTTGCCTTGCCTGACCCTTTTTGGATTATACAAAAATTTTAGCTATCTATACTTTCTTTTCATTCCTCTTCTGGACATCCCTTAAGTCAGCTTAGAAGTAGGCCTTGTTTCCATGGAGATGTATTTAAGGTAAACAACTTTGAAAAGGGGAAGCACAGACACCCATCCCCTCGCCCACTCACAACCAATGCACAGCCTCAGCAGAAATGTTTCCAAAGAAATGCTTCACAAAGCTTTCGGGGAAGGCACCAAGTGTTCTTTCAAAGTCTTTACGTGCTTTTTCATTGTAGGGCTCTTGAAATGAACAATAATTCGAAACAGATAATAATGAACTTCACACAGCAAGGGATCAAAAGTGGAATCATTGAGCTCACTATTGTCTAATATAATTAGGCTGACATGCTGCTGAATCCAAATGAATGGCTTATTTTTTTCTTCCTCTGTTCTGTATGTGCACATTTATTTGGAGAAGAACTTTTAATGGGCAGAATATTACAAGATTTTCTGGGCCCCACATGGTTTCAGCTTTAATCCAAACAAGTTACTTTCTTCTGAAAGTCTGATTTTTTTTAATTTTTATTTTTTGGCATCATTATGTTGTCAGTTTCAAAGAAGACTTGCTTCCTTGAGTGTGGATGGAAATATAAGCACATAAATCACACGCCAATTTCACTTAGCACAGAGGAATAACCCCACTGTTGCTTCTCATGGAACTAGGCCTTCTTAGGGAAAATGCCACAAATCCTTGAGAAGACCAAAGTGCATCCCATAAAATGACTTTTAAAAATTCCACAAACTAATGTCATTGTCTTTAATAGCTTACTAAACATAGCTGAGCTTAGATAGCAGATATTTCTTAGAGCTAACTTTAGATTTTTCCTCAAGTTTGGCAAAAAGCAGATTGCTTTATACAGATATAAACATTCATTTAAAAGTCTAATAACAGAGTAGTTTCCTCTACTTGCCCTCTAGTATGAGGGCCAACTTTTGATGAATGAAAATCAACACATGTCTCACTCAGGACATCTGTCCTCAAGATGTGACACCTAAAAGGATACAGCAGAAACATAAGTCACCAAAGGGCAACAACTCATAACATTACAGCTAACAATGGTACACAGTCTTGTTTTTACCATCAACCACATAAAAGAAAGAGAAAGGCATCTAATAAAGCCTCTAGTAGTCACTTTATTAGTCTCGAGCACATGTCTTGAATTTTCCAAAGACTCTAACAGAATAATTGACTTGGCCCATGTTGCAAAATCACAGGCAGAAGAGTTCTTGCTACCAAGGACATACACACAGTGGCAGGGAGAAAGAGTGGCAGAACAATTTTCCCAAAACAAGAACATCTAGATGTCTCTGGGTGGACAAGTTAAAGTTACTATCTCTAAAGTGGGCCTGGGTCTAGCTAGTGAGATACAAGGAGCCACAGTCTCGGTAGGAAAAAGGCCCAGCCGGACCTCTGGCTATTAACATCACTAGCTCCATCCATCAAGATCTGATCAAGAGCAGAAATGAAGAGGGAACTTAAGGAGTCCTTCTCCATGTCATATAAACAAATCTGTCCAGTGAGATGTGAGAAGAGTGAGCAGCCACAAAACCACAGACTTGCTGAACACTGGAGCTGGAAAGTTATGGAAGGGAAAACTGCAGTTGAAGGTGATGAAATGACTCTCCGGGTCACAGAGAAACTACTGCCACTTTTCATGACTTGTGACTTGAATGGAAATAGTCTTTTTCTGACTTTGGGGAGATGAAAAAAGAAAAGAGTGAGTACGTTATGTGTCAGCAAAAGTCATGCCACATGCAGCTAGATCATTGCCCAACAAAGGAAATGTGGATTCACAGAACTAGCTTCCTAGTTCAAACACTATTTTTCCAGTAATTGGGTAAAACTAGGGGCAAACTGTGGTCAAACAGCACGAAGATGAAGAGAAGCTCTCTGTTTTTAGATGTGTAAACTGTAGGCCCAGTTAAGACTTCTCAACCAGTTATCAATCTAGTGTTTGCTTGAGGTATGCCCAAGCCCCTAACAGGGGTTAGGCATTTTAGAAAACAAAGAAAAAGCATGAGATTGGTTCTTTTTCCTCAAGAAAAATTTGTAGGAGGTCATCAGGGATCAAGTGTGAAGACTGAGTATTGACAATCATTCCAACAGGAGTTCAGAGAAATCACACACTATTGGACAAATAATCAAGGATGGCTTGATGGACCTGCTATTCATGGTACGTTGAAGGCAGAGTAGGGTAGGGGATTAGGTGTAGGAGAGACAAGCTGGAGGTGTCTAATTTAGAACTAAGTTTCCAAGGGAGGAATTAATGTGGCTGCAGAGAGTCTGGTAAAGACACCCAACTAAGTGGGTTTAAGGACACAACAGGAAACACGGAACCTACAGAGAAAAGCACAATGAATGACTTACTAAATCATTTGGCTGAAGTAATACAAAACAAAGCGCCAGTGTAGACCTATTTCTTTGGAGGTCTTTGTCTCAATGCTATGTGAAGAAAAATTAAAATGAATTTTTAGATGTACATATGCCAAAACCAGAAAAAAATATTATATTCTTTATATCGTGACTAATATCTTGATTTCTGTACAAAATACAAAATTGGCCTGAGCCATATAAGAAATGATGGCCCCTTCATATCACCGCTCCCTGAGAGGAAAGCGACCAGATAATTTTAGAAGCCATTTCTAGACCCACAAGGTACTGACTCAACAAAATAAGGTGTTGCCAACACTATTAAATATCCAAGGAGGTACTGCCAACAGTATTAAATATCCAAGAAGGTATTGCCAACACTATTAAGTATCAAAATGCCTTTATGTGCCTTTGAACATTCCTTCTCTTTGACCTTGAAGGCTTTCTTAAGCTCACCAGCTCCTTCCATCTGAAAACCTGCCATGGCCTTCCTTTTATTCCCTTTAATTTCTGGGGCAGGGAGGTAAACTGAGGTACAGAGAAATTATGGAGCCATCTAAATGAGAGACTATTTCAAAGTTAAAGCATGGCACACCCAAACGCCTGCTGTACACAAAGGCTATTTATAATGTCTGATTTTACACTTGGATTTACAATGAGTTGAAGCAAAAAGAGCAAAATTCCAGATTGAAGAAAAATTACAGCTGGAAAAATAATTTTAAAATGAAAAACCCAAGAAAGCCTTCCAAGTAGTTACTCAGTTTGGGAATTTAAGGAAGATGGAGGCTGTGTCCAAGAGGAAATGGCTTTGGGGACACAGAGGAATGGAAAGTCTTGCCTTTGGCCTACTTTTGAGCCCTGTCTTTAGCCACAGACACTTCTGAATCGATAAAAGGCATTTCTTGATTTTACCAAGGCACGCATGAGCAGAGGCCTCTGGACACACTATGCATGAGGCACATGTCAAAGCTTAAGGTGGTGAGAGGATGTGGGAAGGGAGCTATTAATGGCCACTGGCCCCAAATAAACATGTGCCTTCCCTACCCCCCTGCTTATGCCTCCACTGCACCCGCAGCGTGCAGCTCCAGGTTACTCCGGAGCTGTGTATTTAGTGGGGATGGTGAGGTGATACCATGAGCAGACATTTTCTTCTTCTTTCCTCAGTGTAAGTGGTGGGAAGCTTTGGATTCACAGTTAGCAGCTGCCCAGCCTGGTCCTTTGCTGTCCGGAGATGGCCGAGTTTACTCTAGAAAGGCAAACACGTGGGATGATCCAGTGGAGCACTCTTGCTTTCAGCACAGACCCCCCTACAGAATCCTTCTCACCCCAACATACCAGGCTGCCATCACCAATTAGAGTTGGCAAGTGGTTTGAAACTAATTTGCCAGCCTGAGAGCAGAGAGAAAGAAAGGGAAAGAAGGAAGAAAGAGGAAAGTAAATGTACTAAGTACCAACCACATCTCCAGTAGTGGCATACAGAGGAGGGTGGGAAGTAGGACAGGTAGTTTACCACTGGCACTGTGTAATAATCATAAAAACTGACTTTTGACTGCCTTACCTGGTACTTAAGTTCTCCAAAGACGAGGTACCCCTCAGTGTCTGTACCCTGGCTGGGCCTCGCACTGTCCCCATTCCCCTTCCTCAGTGCACTACTGAGACGAGAAGTTCTGGGGACATTTCCACTCAGGTCACCTCTGAGAACCCCCTGGTAAGATAACAAGGAATCGGAGTCAGGAGAGCCATCCTTTATCCAAGCCCCATCCTTAGTTGTGGGAAACTGAGTTTTGGTTTCCGCATTGATAGAATGTAAAACACAAAGCTGTCTCTTTCTTAGAGCACTATACTGTGGGTTAGTACTCATGCACAGAGTCTGGCAGATGGGAGGAATTTTTTAAATGTAAGATTTTTTCCCCTTAAGTTACCAATGACTGGATTGCCCTTTCTTAAGTTTAAGATCATTACAGTGATAATGAAAACAATTTCTAATATACAAAAAAAAAGTCAGATTTAGAAAAAAATTCAGGATTTCCAGTTAAATTTGAATTTCAGATTTAAAAAATAATATTTGCAGTACAAATGTATTTCAAATATTGCATGGGATATATGTATACTAAAACCTTATTTGTTTTTTTTAATTTAAAATTCAAATTAAAGTTGCTGTCCTGTATTTTTATTTGATAACACTAATATCAAATCTTGAGATGTGTGGAATGAATAGAGGAATAACTCTTCAGAGATAAAAAATGTCAAACAGAAAGGAATATTTATAGAAATGGATGACTTTCAGGCTTTTTTCAGCCACATTCCAGAGTAAGAAATACAATACATGTTGCATGACACTTCAATGAGCACATACATATATGAATTAATGGAAATACATATTTCACAAAACCTTTTCTGTGTACAATGCTCTCTAACACTTTCTATCTTAATCATTCTGCCTTATTCTATTTTTTTAAATTCCTAATTCAGCCCCACTTAATTGATTTTCTGACCCCTTCATGCAAAGGTCAGCAAACTACAGCCCAAGGGCCAAATACAACCAGCCACCTGTTTTTGTATGGTGTGTGAGTTAGGAATGGTTTTCACATTTCTAAATGGTTGTGGGGGAAATCAAAGGAGTATGGTATTTATGACACGTGAAAATTACATGAAATTAAAATTTCAGTGCCCATAAATAAACTCTTATTGGAACCATATGCTCATTTGTTTATGTGTTTCCTATGATCACTTTCACACTATAACGGCAGAGTTGAGTAGGTGGGAGTATTGGGTTGCGTGTTGAGTATGACCCACAAAGTATAAAATACTTTCTATTTGTCTCTTTACTGAAAAAGTTGGCCAACCCATCCTAATGGGTTGCAACCTTCTATTTGAGAAACTCTGGTCTAAATTGTTTTACACTAAAAGCACCTATTTCTATTCATGTGAGGAGGGCATTTTTTCTTTTTTTAAAAGAATCTCAGGGCAACCTTATTCTCAGTTCCTCATAAGATAAACCCAGATGAGCAGACTCTGGTCAAAAAACATTTATTTTTGGCTGCCCTTTGAGTATGAGTTTGTGTCATTCAAGGCCTAGAACTTAGAAAGAGTTTAGAAGAAGTCATTTACCAAAATCCCCAGCCACTTGAAGCACTGGATACTCACAGAGAAGAAAAGGATTATAAAGAACGTGGAGAACAAAACATCATGTTCCTGACTTTGAGCTGATTGGATTCTTGATTTTATTATAGAGTTTAGAGCTTCCAGAGTGAAGGATTGTGGCTTGCAAGAGCTAGCTGTGATCCAATCTAAAGGCTAACTCCCAAGAGAATGGAAAGAGGAGAGGATGGTTGCTTTGGCTAAAGAGGAGCCAAGAGAACAGGGATAGGTCACACATCCATGAGGGGTCCTTTTTCCCCAACTTGTGACCTTTGGTGGTGTTGGGGATAATAAATCTCAAGACAGATTCAAGGGGCACCATGACCTGAGAGAATTTGTGCCTTATTCTCTGAGAGATTCCAGAAATTAGGGGGTCCTCACAGAGGATTATCAGCAGTCAGAAACTACTGCCCCAGGGCCAAATTCAGAGTGTTACCATTTTCATAAATGAAATGTTATTGGAACAGAGCCATGACCATTGGTTTACAAACTGTCTATGGCTGCTCTTGTATTACAATGGCAGAGTGGAGGAATTGCCAAAAATATTCACTGTCTGGCCCTGACCAGGGCATAGTTTGCCAACACCTATTTTCTATGCTAAACAATAGTGGGTAAGGCAGAGAAAAGGAGGCAGAGGGCCCTGAGAAAGCCCTGTGGTTTTCCCACAACCAGAAAGGTGAAGAAGAATACCTGAATATGTCCCTTGCTCTCTCTGCTCCCCGCATGGGCCCAAAATGGCTAAAGTGGGGTCCTCGGACCTGAGCAGGCCTTAAAGTTGGGACAAGGAGGATACATTTGAGATGGAAGGCTCCCTAGCAACCGAGACCTGAGCAGAATATCAAGTACGGCCATTGGGTGCCAGGATGAAAAGATGCCAACCGCCAAGACTAGGTCTGCATCAGACTAAAGATGCCTGTGGACCAGACCACACCTCCCTTCCTCACCCCCGTGCAGCCCCATGTTCTACATTTAAGCAATCCTAAGCTTCCAGGATCTTAGCTGCAACGCCAGGAAAAAGGAAAGGGAATGCCATGCTGAATTAAGTGAGTAAAACACAAAATGACTGAGTAAACACTAAAGTGAATGATTTTTCTCTGGAAGTCCCCATATATTAAGTTTCCTGCCACTAGCAGAATATGGGCTTAGACTAGAAAGCAGGTTATTGAAAAATGAAGAAAGTTATATTCTGTGTAAACAATAGGAAAGAACAGGAAACTGACTTTGCCACTACAGGAAATTGGGACTTCATTCAGCAATTCAGGAGGCTGCAGCAGTGTGAGTCTCAACGGTTCATGACTCAGTGACTCCATACTGAATTTTTTTCTATCTCCTTCTTCCTAGAATAAGACAATTTAACCCAGTCAGCTCCTAGTGGTTTTCCCCATCCTACTTTCAATGTCAGAGATATCCTGAGCAAGCCTAAATTGTCACCAGTAGGTGGTGCTAACATGGGGAGTGCTGGTACTCATTATCTGATGATGACTTAGCCAGATACTAATTAAAGTTCTCTTCGTTGACTGTTCCCTCAACCACATATTCCCTTTGGTCTAATGAGCCTTGTTATTAAATAGGCCCTGAGTGGTTTCACCTCCAGGCTAACTCTCCCTCTCCAGCATGGTATAATGGAAAGAATTCCAGAGTTAGGATACTTGGGATATGAATTGAGGCTGTCTTACTAATTAGATGAATTGGCCAAGTCACTTAATCTCTCTAAATCTTGGGATCTTCATCTTTAAAATATGTGAGTTGGTCTTGTTAAACTCTAGTTTTTTTTATGTCTAAAAAGCAATTTGTCAACCACTATGAGATAGCGCTTTCCACCCATCAAATTAATAAAAAGTCCAAATCAAAGCAAAAGTCCAAAAATGTACACACCCTTTGACCACCAGTTCCACATCTGGGAATTAATCTTAAATAAGTACAGACATGTGCAAAGACAGAGTTAAAGGATGTTCAGAAAGCAGAGCATTTTGTTGTTGTTTGTTTTTAATTTGAGTTGTTTGTTTTGCACACCTTTGTTTTTATTTCTTTTATTTTATATATGTTTATTGATTTCAGAGAAGAAGGGAGAAGAAGAGAAAGAGATAGAAACATCAATGATGAGAGAGAATCATTGATCTGTTGCTTCCTGCATGCAACCCTGGCCTGCAACCTGGCATATGCCCTTGATTGAAATTGAACTTGGAACCTTCCAGTCTGCAGGCTAGGAACTAGGTGAGGATTTAAAAAGAAAAGGTATTATGAACCCTGTTTTTCAGATAGAGAGACTGAGGTTCAGACATGTTAACATTTTTGGCCAAGGTCACGCGATGCCTGGTAAGTAGAGGAAGAAATGCGCCTTCTGATTTTAAAAAGACCACATTCCCTGTGGGCTGGAGGGAACTTGCATGGAGGTAAAGGCAGGGAAATGCAGTGTGTGGACTTTGATCCTGCCTGAGAATTGGATCCAAGCTCTTCTGAGCCCTTAAGGAAGAATTGTCATTTCAAAGCTTCTGCCAATTCTTTGTGCTGCTAAAAATGGAAATCCAAATTGGTCTGCAGGGGCCAAGGCTTTCTTGTAGGGAAAAAGCAATTAATTGAGTTTCCATTGGTATTAAAGGAAATTCTATTCTGGAGCAGCAAAGCCTAGACAAGGAGGCCTTCAAGTGCTGTGGATAGCAAAGTAAAAGGGTGGGGCCTTGATGTGAATGGGTTTGGGGCCTCCTCTGGTGGGTTAGAGAGGAAGTAGGCTGTGGGGTTTGGCATTGGGGAGGAACGACACAGAGCAGACCCCTGTGCAGGTGAGGAGGGAGCAGAGCCATGACGGTCAAGAAAGACCAGTAGGGGCTGGATGGGATGGAGCATGGGGCAGGGTCCTGGGTGTGGTCATGGCCAGCACCAAGCTCAAATGTCCCTTCTGTGTACTGAAATGCCCTCGACTTTTCAGTCAAGCCAGCATGCTTCCTGCCAGCATTGCCTTGGGAGTGAAGGAAGGCACCGAGTTCCTTTTGGGGTCAGAGATGGACCATGATAACTGACCACCAAGACTATGTCTGCAGTCATGGAAGAGCCCAGGTTTCCTTAAGTCTCACGGGTTGGAAGCAGCAGGTTATTTTATTTTTAACCAAGGATGACCCTGGAAGGTTGTAACACACTCCAAGACATATGGGTTCAATGTACTGTACTTCAGGGGATGAGACTTGAGCTGCTCTGTAGGACAGCTAAAACCACACCGCGGGATGCCTCTTAACGGAGTTCACCTGTCCTGGGGCCTCTCCCTGACCACAAGCACTTGGCTGCCGGCAGCAGGGTAGGTGATTATAGCATTAGATCACGCTTATAATGGAAAAAAGGCTTTTCCTCTCCGGCTGACTAACCAGCTTGCCATTTTTATTGCATGATCAGTATCAAGAGACAGCGATTCTGAGCTCTGCCAGCGTCCTGGGTGTACACTGGCGTGACAGAGAGAACAGCTATATTAGCAGAGAACAGGTGGGGGGATTAGCGAATGCGCTAAGAAGGTCAAGAAATCTTGGTCCCTGGAGGCACAGAAAGAGGCTGCTGGCTCCTATTGGAACAAGAGCAACTATCATTAGAGAGTTCTCATAAGCCAAGTCTTTATAGACACTGTGCATTTGCCTTCGTCTTCTTATTTTAATGTCAAAAGTATTTAATGCTCATTATCCATCTGCATTAGTTTCCTAGGGCTGCCATAACAAATTACCACAACCTTGGTGGCTTCAAACAGCAGAAAATTATTCTCTCACTGTTCTGGAGGTCAAAAGTCCAAAATCAAGGTGTTGGCTGGGTCACGCTCCCTCTGGAGGCTCCAGGGAAGAATTCGTCTTTACCTTCTCTGGCGCCAGATGGTTCCAAGAAAATCCTTGGTGGTCCTTGGCTTGTGCCTGCATCATCCCAACTGCTGTCTCCGTCTTTACAGGGCCCTCTGTGTGTCTCATGTAAGAAACTTGCCATTGGACTTAAGGACCATCTGAGAAATCCAGGATGATCTCACCTCAAGATCCTTCATTTAATTACATTTGCAATAACCCCTTTCCACAAAGGGTTGCATTCAAAGGTACTAGGAACTAGGGTATACACATATGTGTGTGTGTGTGTGTGTGTGTGTGTGTGTGTTTTGGGGGGGCACCATTCACCCCAGTACAGTAACTGATAAAAGAATTCAAAGATGAACATGAGGAAGAATAAAGTTTTGGAAAACCTCATGAGTGCATTTCCCACTTTCAATTGTCTCATTTCTCTCCCTGCAGCCCTCCTCCATTTTTTGACTCTGGAAAGGGGAGGGAAAATACCATGAAGCAGAATAAAAGGGTAAAAGTAAAAAGCAGGATAAAAGGACAGAAAGGAAAGAGAGAGCCCTCTCAGTCCCAGGGCAGGTCAAAGGGGAGAAGGAAGGGAAGAGGATAGGCAAGAGGACAGACTGAAGGCTCTGTTGAACCCCTCACCCCCTGCCTCCCACCTTTAAGGTAGGGAGGAAACCAACTTGGAACTCCAAGTACCAGGAGCTTACTCCCCACTCAGGGTGCAGCTTAGACAACCAGAAATCCCTTAGAGAAGTCTTGTGTTTATCATCGTGTCTATGCGACAAGGTGCTCGCTGCCCAGATGGTGGTTTAAAGCAGGCTGATGGGAGGGTCTAAGTGCACAGAAGGAGGAAGCACCCCAGTGCCTATTTTACTGGAGTTTCTGTACCACTTCCTGAAGGGTTCATGGAAGTAGTGACAGAGCAAGGGAGACCTAAGGCTATGGGGACCAGGAGGCCTCTAACTGCTGGAATCTGAGTGAGAAGTGAAGGCAGAGGCCCATGGACTTCTGCAGTGGAAGCCACCCAGCATCATGAATCGAGATTATTGTGCTCTGCCCCACAGGGGATAGGAAAGAATCAAAAAGTAGATCACCTTCTATTCCTTCCTACCTAGAAGTCATCTTGGAAAGAAGCCAACACAGAGGGAGCTCCTGAGAAGAAAAAGAAAAAAAAAAACACACTAATGACCTGAACTCTGAGCTGACTCAATTTTTATTGTTGAAAGTATTAAATATGTCCCTCATTGAACCCTTTTAGTCCACCCTCATGCCACTCCCCAGGTCTTCACCACCCTATTTTCTGTGTCCATGGTTTATGCATATATGTATACAAGTTCTTTGGTTGATCTCTTCCCACCCACCCATCCATATCTGCCTTCCCTATTTAAAAGGCTCCTTGTAAATAAAAGAAGCTGTTACCTCTAACTATCAAAGTATAAGACTGTGTGAAATGAAGAATATATTGCAGGGAATCAACAGTGGGGTAGATGAAGCAGAGGATCAAATCAGAGATTTGGAAGATAAGGAAGTATAAAACACTCAAACAGAACAGCAGAAAGAAAAAAGAATCTAGCTCTAGCTGGTTTGGTTCAGTGAATAGTGCTTTGGCCTGAGGACTGAAGGGTCCTGCGTTTGATTCTGGTCAAGTTGCAGGCTCAATACCTGGCCCTGGATGGGGATGTGTGGGAGGCAACCAATCGATGTGTCTCTCTCACATTGATGTTTCTCTCTTTGTCTCTCTCATCTCCATTCACTCTCTAAAAATCAATGGAAAAATATCCTTGGGTGAGGATTAACAATAACAACAGAAAAAAATAATCTTAAAAAATGAAGATAGCATAAGGAGCCTCTGGGACAACTTCACACATAACAACACTCACATTGTGGGAAGGGGACCTGCTCAAAGGAGAAGAGAGAGAGCAAGAAATTGAAACTCTATTTGAGACACTAATGACAGAAAACTTCCCTAACTGGTGAAGGAAATAGACATACAAGTCCAGGAAGTGCAGAGAGTCGCCAAAAAGATGGTCCCAAGAGGTCCGTACCAAGACACATCATAATTCAAATGCAAAAGCTTAAAGACAGAGATTCTTAAATGCAGCAAGAGAAAAACAGTTACCTACAAGGAGCTCTCATACGACTGTCTGCTAGTTTCTTACAGAAAATTTGCACACCTGAAGGGATTGGCAAGACATATTCAAAGTGATGAAAAGCAAGATTCTATAACCAAGAATACTCTATCCAGCAAAGCTACCATTTATAATCAAAGGTCAGATAAAGAGCTTCACAAAAAAAGAAAAAGCTAAAGTAGTTTGCCACCAAACCAATATTACATGAAATATTAAAGAGTCTTTTCTAAGAGGGAGAAAAAAAAAGATAAAAAATATGAACAACAAAATGTCAATAAATATATAGTGATCAACAATTAAATCTATAAAACAAAATAAATGAACAAACAAACAAAAATAGACTCATAGATATAAAGAACATTTTGAATGTTGCCAGAGAGGAGGAGGATTGGAGACATGGATGAAAAAGGTGAAGAGATTAAGAAGTATAAATTGGTTGTTACAGAAGAGTCATGGGTATGTAATGTTGACATAGGGAATATAGTCAATAATCCCATATAATAAAAACCTAATATGCTAAGTGTACGGTTGACCAGTCATCCATTCAACCAGTCAAAGCATAATATGCTAATAATATGCTAAGGCTGCTTAACCACTCGCTATGACATGCACTGACCACCAGGGGGCAAATGCTTCAACCAGTAGGTTAGCTTGCTGCTGATCTGGCCCATTGGGACTAGATGGGCTAGACATGCCCTGGAGCCCTCCGACGGTCCCTCTCTGGGTGACTTAAAACAGCAGGAACTCCTGCATCTCTTCCCGGCCCCAATCATGCACCAGTGAGATCCCTCAGCCTGGCCTGTGTCCTCTCATAATCCAGGTCTCCTTAGGGGATGTCAGAGAGCCAATTTCAGCCCGATCCCACAGGCCAGCCCGAGGGACCCCACTGGTACATGAATTTGTGCACTGAGTCTCTAGTAGTCTAATAACTATGTAAGATGTCAGATGGGCACAAGATTTAGCAGGTTGATCACTTAGGAAGTTATATAATGTCTAAACATTGAGTATACACCTGAAACTAATTTAAAATTGTTAAAAAAATTTTATAGATATGAGACTAGGCTGGGAAACAAAGAGGCATGAAAAAGCAGTGGAATAATAAAGATAATAAACAAAACTACCTTTGTGTGTGTGTGTGTGGTTGTTCAGGTGGCAGTACACACATCCACTATGGATATACACTTTTTAAAGTTTATCATCTTCCCTTCAGGTGAAAACTGTCACTGGTTGGCTGTGTATCTTTCCTCTCCTTTCTTTATGCTTAAAAAAAATCTACACACACACACACACACACACACACACACAATCAGTTTTGGTTTTTTTAATTGTGAGTAGATTATGCCCAACTATTTTTCTTAGTTAACACTACATTATAGACAGTACAGTATACTGAATGTATGTATATTTATACACATGTGTGTATAGTGAATGTATATGTATATATGTGTATATATAATACATGGAATATATATATATATATATATATATATATATATATATATATACACTGTATATATATATAGCCTGTTTTAATTCTATAGTATGCAATATCCACAAATCATATTCACAATTTACTGTTTCTCCCCCACACCATCACCACACTTTTTATTGACCATCCTAAGCCATATTTCATAGAGATCTACACTCGTTTTCTCATCTAATCCTCACAAGATCTCTCTTAAGTAAAGGTCATTACTGAGACTCATGGCACAGTGACAGGCCTGGGCCATGTGTCCAGATGCCACTGTCCATGCCCTTTTCTCTGTACCACATCCAAGCTCCCAGAGTGTCACTCCCCATGACCGTCTGCAGTGTCTGCAAATCCACTGTCAGGGATGTGTTAGTTTACTAGGATTGTTGTAACAAATTACCACAAACCGGGTGACTTAAAACAGCAGGAACTTATTCCCTCACAGTTCTGAAGGTCAGAAGTCTAAAACTAAGAGGCTCTAGAGAAGAATCCTTCTTTGCCTCCCCTTGGCCTCTGCTAGTCCTGGCAATCCTTGGCCTTCTTTGGCATGTAGACACATGGCTCCAATCTCTGCCTCCATCATAACATGGTGTTCTCCCTGTGTACCTCTGTGTCCAAATGTCCCTCTGATGGACACCTGCCATTGGCTTGGGGCCCACATTAATTCAGTATGACTTCATCTTAACTTGATTGCATCTGCAAAGGCATTTTTCCAAATAAGGTCAAATACACAAGTTCTGGGTGAACATGAATTTGGGGATGGGGTGGGGAGGAGAACACTTTTCAACCCAGTAAAAGGGGGATGTTATTTTAAGTTGAAGTGCTATTGTTTGAAAACTCATTTTCAACTTCTAAAGTACAAGTGGCTTGTCTCTAAAGAGCCCTGCTTATGTGATCAGTGCCATGTCAATATGAAAGGTTGAGTAGGCCTAGTGCTGGAATGTTGACAGAAAAAACCTTGGGATCAGTTCAGATTCTCCACTTCTCCTCCCTCCCTTCCCCATCCACCTCACATCAGACACCGATCACTGCGTTTCGGTGCCCTCTCTTCAGAATCATGAGATCACTTCTTCTTCTTCAAAAGTCTGGCCTCCAAATTCCTCAGCTGAGCAGCAGCATCACTCTATGGGAGGTGTTTCTTCACTTCCAGTCTTGCCTTCCTTCAGTTCCATCCTCTAACCTTCAGCCCAAGTGACCTAAGTTTACAATTTAGATCATGCAAAACCTGCTCATTGCCTTCCCGGCACTGCCCAAGCCTGCTGGCTGGCACAGGTGCACGAAGTTTTTACTTCCCAAGGCTGTCTCAGCTCTCATCCAATCGCCAGAATGCCATGACCTGCCATCCCTGCCTTTTCAGAACCTAACATACTCTAAAACAGCTCCTTGCCTTCACATACTCTGTTTCTGCCTGAAAACTTTCTTTCCTTTCTCACATAGTGGGGTGAATAGTGAACCCCAGAAAGCGATGCACATGTCCTAATTTCCAGAACCTGAGGATGTGACCTTATTTGGAGATGGAGTCCTTGCAGCTGCAATTAACAAGAATCTTAAGATGACATCATCCTGGATGACCTGGGAGGGCCTACGTCCCATGACAGGTGTCCTTATAGAGGAAAGTAAAAGGAATTTGACACAGAGACAGACAGAAGGGAAGCCATGTGAAGACAGAGGGAGAGATTGGCTTGATGCAGCCTCAAGCAAAGGAACGCCTAGAGCCACCAGAAGCTGCAAGACGCAGGGAAGGATGGACCCTGAGAGCCTCCAGAGGGAGTGAAGCTCTGTCAATACCTATATTTTGGATTTCTGGCTTCCAGAATGCTGAGAGAATACATTTCTATTGTTTGAAGTAATTTTTTACAGCAGCCCTACTAAAGTAATACACAAGGATTATCCCCAGGTTCCCATGGAAAGCTGGTAGGCTGCTGATGTCACAAGGACACCATGCTAAGAGTGTGAGTAAGGACTGAATCCAGCTCACACTGGGCCTGCCATGCTGTGTGTCCTGCACAAAACAGCCTGTCGTCAGCAGAGCACCTTTCTCTTCTTCACACAAAGGCCCCTGATGGGCCAGCAGCAGCCCTAGTTCAAGGTACTGCTCCTGGGTTGTTCCTCCAGGAAGCCTTCCCTGACCCACATACTCTCCCTCAGTCTTGTGTGGCGTGTAGACACATGGCTCCCATCTCTGCCTCCGTCATAACATGGTGTTCTCCCTGTGTACCTCTGTGTCCAAATGTTCCTCTGATGGACACGGGCCATTGGCTGGGGCCCACCTTAATTCAGTATGACCTCATCTTAACTTGGACCCTTTACCTGCTCCAATAACACTTGTTCACACATTTATTCTGCTATAGGACAATTGTCAATTCTCATTTCTGTCCCCGTCTCTGTATCTTGAAAGTGAGGACTTTCTTATTCTCTCCTTTCTCCTCTACCTAGCACATAGTAGGTGCTCCAGACCCATTTAAGGAGTAAGCAGGAGCATACAATAGGACTTGAGTGAGCCTAAACAATGAGAAGGTACGGTCAACAAGGACAGGGATGGGGTGCTGTTCCCAAATAGGTCCCGAGTAGACACAGTTTTATGCACACCACCATTTTGCCTAAACTAGCCATCAAACAGAACCAAAAAATTGACTTAAATAGAGAGTATCAGCAGAACATTAAAGTTTTGCAAATGCCATATCTGACCTGGTTTCTTTATCTTTTCCCTAATTGAGGCATCAGTGCCTAAAGATATTTCCACCGGAGCCAAGCACGTGCTCCACACATCAGCAGGACCCAGTGGACTGCATTCCATGCAGATGCACACATGAGCTCATGCAAGTCCCAAGGTGCTCATCTGGACCAGATTTGAAGGAAACTATTGAGCTGGATGGAGAAAAACACATCATGTATCAACTTAATACCAAACAGATTTTATGACATACTGAAACTGCTTTTGATAATCTACTAATATATCAGAAGGGCTAATGAATTAAAAACAAAACCAAAAAAAAAAAAAAAAGGAAAAGAAAAAGCTAATCATTGTATGTCTGTGGTCTGGACAATGTCTAGGAGTTTCAGGGATGACAAAAAGACGAAAAGTTGCAGGGAGCTTTAGGGAAAGTTATCCAAAAGGCCCCCCTCAGAAGTAATCTTGCCTTTTGTAGCAAGAGGTGTATTTTGCCAATTTATGAGCATAGGCATTTTTTTTTTTTTTTTGACTGAAAGTCAGGATGGACTTTTCCAGAGATGAAGAAGAACCACAGCCTGGCCATTCTCATCCTGGGAAGCATAGGTGGCCATGGAGGCTTACTGAGAGAGGAGTCAAGTCTTGGGTCTCTAACTTGGCAATATGTCAACCCATGGATGGTTTCCCTGTAAGTTGATAGTTTGAGCCTCCCTTGACTATCACTTGACCACCCATCAAAATGGGGGAAATGGGGATTAATATGATATATTAGCTAAGAATTTTTGGCTGCTAGCAAAAACCAATTGTGGTTAGCATAAGAAATAATCTAATTGCAGGAAAAGGTATTAGAGAGATTAATCCAATAAAATGGAAAGTTACTACACCATGGGAAAGACAAAGATTGAGATAATCCAGTGTCCTCAGTAGTGGGAACTGCCATCCATGGGGCAACTTTAAGTTATGAGTGACCAATTCTGAGAGGAGAGAAACTGATTGACCCAGTTTGGAATTAGATGGAATGGACTGGATTGGAATGGATTGGGTTAGAATGGATCAAACTGGAATTGGAATTGGAATGGATTGGACTGGATTAGAATAGATTGGATTGGATTGCACTGCATTGCATTGTATTAGATTGAATTGTATTGGAATGCATTACTCAGCTAAGGGCAAGATCAAGTGATCCTCAGGCAGACAATTTCTGTAAGCCAGTGACCACCATCCTTGGTGCCTGTCATAAATGCCTACCCAGAGAACATTTAGGGAAGATTTTAGGACATGTGGAAATTTAATATAAGGCCTTTCTTTTGTTTGCTTTTCTTAGTGCAGAATTTTTATCTGGGTGTGGTGGGGAAAATGTGCTACTGTCCCCTGGGATGGGGGATGGCATTTAGAAATTTTTGAAATTCTAATGGACTGTCTCAATATCTTGGGAGGTTTTGGGTGGGGGGGATGGTATTAGTGTTCCTTAGAGGGCAGGGACCCAGAAAACTTAACTTCTTTCTGCAATGCCTCCATTAAGTGGCATGTATTAAAGTAATTTAGGCGGTTCCTGACTGAATCTTTATGATACTAACTCCTTTTATGTGACAAGGAGAAGGGGTGTTATTGTTTGTATTTACTTTTGCTTTATGGTCGGTTGTCATTTGGTGGTGTTTTTATTTTATTGTATTGTATATTTTTACATAAGAAAATCACTTTTGTTGGCATTGTATAAATAGGCATATATTTTTTAAATCAATAGAAAACATTTTATTATTCAATACATGATTTTTTAAATTGAAAAATAA
This sequence comes from Pipistrellus hanaki, assembly GCF_964339955.1. NCBI lineage: Eukaryota > Metazoa > Chordata > Mammalia > Chiroptera > Vespertilionidae > Pipistrellus > Pipistrellus hanaki. Next base: position 196,775,042 of record NC_140503.1, on the reverse strand, counting down.
TCTTATTTAACACAATATGCCAACATAATTTTTAAATGCTCTAAAGATTTACATATATAATAAAAATTTATGAAAGTTCTGGAAGAGATTATTTGTGTGCAATTACTTTTGGGAGCAGAGAAGTTCTGCCAAAGCATTTCTAATGGCCAAGTCCGTGATATATATATGACCACACAAACATATTTCTATGGCAAACATAGATTTAAAAGACAAATAAAAAATATATGTACACACACACAAACAGAGAGGAGAGATGGGGGAGAGAGAGAGGGAGAGGGAGAGAGAGATTGGAGAAATAGGCACTCAGTTACTAGCAGTGGGCATATAAATTGGTCACACTTTCTAGAGACCAAGTAAAAGTACACCCTTTAAACTATGATTTCTATCTTTAGGAGCTTATTCTAATATTTATTTTTTATATAGCCAAGAAAGGAATGAAGGACATTTTTTAGACTCACATCAGGAGCTCCAGGAAATGGTCTCCATTTGGGCCCCTACAGGAGATATTATAAAGAGGGTCTTGGTGATCAGGTAAGCCCACAAGGCAAAGGCCACGTTTTAGGACCCCATGCACATAAAGCATAAGGAGGAATCTGGGACAAAATACCATTGGAGAGCCCTTTCCTCTCTGAAGAGAAGCAGTGTAACCCTTTGTAACAAAAAAATGGTTTGACTCTTTCAAAATTAAGGGTGAAGTCAGAAGTCAGGACTGCCTGTGCAGTAAACTCTAGGGAAACGAAAGGAATTTTTTAAAAAATGAGTAAGTTCTCAGAATAAGGTTGTAGGTTGAAAATGTCCACTGACACCTGGGGCAGCCATATTGGCGGAAGTTAATGTGCAAACGTGATGAACCTCATTTTATTTTTTACACAGAAAACCAGAGGGATAACTAGGAATTAAACTCACTACTGGTTCTTGGCTGATTCTAGCTTTTAGAGGACATTCTCTTCCTCAGACAGAGAGCTGTTCCTATGGCAAGGAACTCAAGTGCTTTTTTTATTGCTTCATTGTTTTTCTTTGAGTCATGGTTGGCAATCAGGCATTCAAATTCAACTATTTACCTTTGGGAATCCTCTGGGTATGTGAAGAATTAGTAACCATTAATAGATATTTCATCTGTTAGGCTGGTGTTGGGAAAGAACCTTTGCAATTAGCTAAAGAGACATTCGCCAGCACTAGGAGAGGGCAAACAGAAGCATATCTTGGGATCTCATCTACTTCTGCACCTGTCCTCAGGCCAGAGGGAGTGGGGGCGGGAAACCCCACCTTTCAAAGGTTAAGGACAACTTGTGACTTAAGCAGAGAATTGTGGAAATTAAAAAAAGAATGAAAGGTTGCGCCATAGCCCTAACTGGTTTGGCTCAGTGGATAGAGCATCGACCTGCTGACTGAAGGGTCCCAGGTTTGATTCCAGTCAAAGGCATGTACCCTGGTTGTGGGCATATCCCCAGCAGGGGGTGTACAGGAGGCAACTGATGATGTTTCTCTCTCATCGATGTTTCTAACTCTCTATCTCTCTCCCTTCCTCTCTGTAAAAAATCAAATATATATATATATATATATATATATATATATATATATATATATTAAAGAACGGTAGCGCCATAAATTTAAAAAAAAGAAAAAAGAAGGAATTCAAGGAGATCCAAGATGGCTGTGCCCAGGTGAAGACCTAGCCGCAGCCGCACACAACAATTTCAATAAAATACAACTAAAATATAAAACGGACATTACCCAGAACTACAGGAAGGTTCACTGACTGGAAATTCTACAGCGAGAAGCAAGGAGAAAACCAGAAGGAGGCTCAGAGGAGCTGGAAAAGCCCAAGGTACGGAGATGCGGCGCGCGGAGAGGACGGAGCCAGAGACGAGGGGGAGGCGGAGCACTGAAGGACCCGCATAGGGCGGGGCTGACAGAAGCCAAAGCTGCAGGCTCCACCCTGAAACCCCGCCCCATCTGTAACTGCAAAATGCGACAACAAAATAGATCACAAACGAAAGAAATGGAGGACAAAAAGCGTCTGGATATAGAGTTCAAATCTACGCTTATAAGGTTTTTCAAGAATTTCCTAGAAAAGATAGATAAGACCTATGAGGATATGAAAAGAGATCAACTAGAATTAATAAGGAGTCAACAAGAAATGATAAAGGATCAACAAGAAATGATAAGGGATCAACAAGAAATAAAGAATACATTGTCTGAAATAAAACATATTTTACAGAGTCCTCAAAACAGAAGGGAAGATCGCAAGAATCAAGTCAAAGATTTGGAACATAAAGAGCCAGAAGACACTCCTCCACAGAAGCTATTATAGAAGGCAAGAGAATCCAGAAAATTGAAAATAATGTAAGAAACCTCTGGGACAACTTCAAGCGAACCAACATCAGAATTATGGGGGTCCCAGAAGATGAGAGAGAGCAAGATATCGAAAACATACTGAAAGAAATAGTGACAGAAAACTTCCCCCACCTGGTAAAAGAATTAGACTTACAAGTTCAGGAAGCGCACAGAACTCCAAACAAAAGGAATCCAAAGAGGACCACACCAAGACACCTCATAATTAAAATTCCAAGAGCAAAAGACAAAGAGAGAATATTAAAAGAAGCAAGAGCAAAGAAGGTAGTTACTTATAAAGGAGCAACTATATGATTGTCAGCTGACTTCTCAACAGAAACCATGCAGGCCAGAAGAGAATGGCAAGAAATATTCAAGGTAATTAATAGTAAGAACCTACAGCCAAAGATAATCTATCCAGCAAAGCCATCACTTAGAATCGAAGGTCAGATAAAGAGCTTCACTAATAAAAAAAAGCTAAAGGAGTTCATCACCACCAAACCAGAATTATATGAATTGCTGAAGGGGGTTCTTTCAGAAGAGAAAGTAAACAAAGATAAAAATTATGAACAACAAATACGTAACTATCAACAAGTGAATCTAAAAACCAAGGAAATTAAAAAAAAAAATCTGATGAACAATAGTAACTGTTGAATATAATAGAATCAAAGGTATGGAAGGGGAGTGAACTGATGATTCTTGGGGGAAAGGGGAGAGGGGGGCGTGGGAAGAGACTGAACATAAACTGTGCACCTATGGATGAGGACAATGGGGAGTGGGGAAAGGGCAGAGGGTGGGCTGGGAACCTGGTGGAGGAGAGCAATGGTGGGGGGAAAAAAAGGAACATTTGTAATAATATGAACAATAAAAACTTATTAAAAAAAAAAAAAAGAAGGAATTCAAGTCAACAAATATGTATTACACATTAGGTGCCGTGCTACATGATTCATCGTCCCATCATCATCATAAGGACAGTGCATGTTTGCATTTCTCCTTCTATGTGCCAGGCACTGTTTTAAGTATATTATTATATGTGTTAACTCATTTAATCTTCATAACAAACTGCAATGTCTATACCTGTTAGCATCATCCCCACTGCAAGGATGCTGAAACAAGGCAACAGAGGCTAAGTACCTTCCCCGAACTATCCAGGTAGTAAATGGTAGAGCTGGGATATAAGCCCAAACAATAAAGTCTTTGGAGCGTGGGCCTCAAGTCACTATATTATAATGACTCTTGAGACATAATTTATTTATTCAAGAAGGTTACTTGGAGATGGACACAAAAATAGGTAATACCAACATTATGTGCACAGAGGACAGTGATATGTGCAGGTTTTGGGGGAAGCCCTAGTCAGCTCAGGGGATAAAGCCTGCCTGGAGGGCTTGTTTCTAACCAAATCTTGAGGAGAAGGTAAGAATGAGTTAGGCAGGTGAAGAAGCAGAGAGAAAATGACCAAGGCAGCAGGAATAAAAAAAGGTGTATGTACATGGAGGAACAAATAGTTTGGAGGTAGGATAGTATGAAGCATGAGGAAGAGGGTAGGGTGAGATATAGCTGGGACCCTAACATGTTAAAGTCATGCCATATGCATTTGTTGAATGAACAAAAGAGAGTCCAACCAGGTATGGCTTTGTGGGCCAAATTAAGGAGTTCAGTGGCCTCCAGGGGTGGGATGGGAGGAGATTTAAGCAAAGGAGTACTATGATATTAGAAAGATTACTTTAGCAACACTGTTGAAGATAATTTTTTATTTTTATTTTTTTTAGTCTGGGAGGAAGGCAAGTTTATCTGTCTTTTCTAGAACTTCTAGGAAAAATTTATGTCAGGAACTTTTTGAAAAGTGGGCTAAGGGGTATGCCTAGAAGTTACAATGTTCTTTTTACTAAAAGTCTAGTAATCTAACTATAGTATGTACTTAATTAAATACACAAATTAAACCATGACACCATCACCCTAAGGAATTTTAGTATATGTCTGACTAGATTTCTTTTCTTTCTTCTTTTCTTTTGTTTTAAAAATTTCCTTAGTTCATTTCCTCCTCTTCCTCCTCCTTGTCTTCTCCTTTTTTTCCTCTTGTCTTACTTATTTCAACAAGTGGCTAAATTGGTCTCAAATCATACCTCAATTTCACTACTAGAGTTAAAATGGAAACAGAGGGACCATGTAGGAGACCATTGCAAGGAGCCAGGCAAGAGATTATGCTGAGAGCCCGAACTAGAAACACATTAGGTATGGAGAAGAAGGGGCATGTTTAGGAAATAGCTAAGAGTTAAAATTGATCAGCTATGTGTACATGGGGAGCTGGGGTGCAATAGAATTAGAGGAGCCAGGAAGAATTCGGGTTTCTTGCCTGAATGGTTATCTTGTAATTAAACAGAGCATAGGGCGTGAAACATAACTAGGAAGGAAGGTGATAGGTTTAGTTTAAGGCCTATGGATTTGAAGTGCATGTAGAAACATCCAACAGGAAGTAGATGGGTCTGAAACCAAGGCAGCTATGGCAGCATTGGACATTGTACATTTAGGGTGTGTTGGTTAGAGGCTGTGGTAGCCCATTTCAAAGACAACAACCATTCATTTCTTCCCTCCCTGAATGTACATGCCAGTGCCCCATCCACAGGAGGAGTTTGTTGCCCCTCCTCTTGATTCTGATTAGACTTGTAAGTGCTCAGATCCACAAAATGCTCTGGAAGAGACGTCTGAGATAGTCTGGGACTTCTGAGTTCAAGCCTTGAGAGGACAGGCATTTTTTAGTTAATTCCTCTCGAAAGATTCCTCTTGGAACATCTGGTGGTATGCAGCTTCCTTGCTATGAGGAAACCCAAGCTATGAATCCCCAGACTCATGAGAATGGATAGTTGGTGTTGTGTTTTAATCATTAGTTTAAAATGGTTTAATACATAGCAGGGAAAACAGAAACCAGTACCGGAATGTGGAGCACTTCTAGAACAAAAACCAAATACATATGACGTTGGCTTTGGAATCTGGCAGCTGGGAGGGCTTTGAAAAGATACAAGCAGTGAGGGAAGTGCTACTAAAGATTTGAGAATAAGGACCATGAGTTATGGATTGGAAGAGTAATTATCAAAAGAAAGAAAGACTATGAATTTATAGCCAAGAAGCAGTGTGTGGGGTAGTGGATGAAAAATTAATCAAAAGAAACATCAGGAGTTAGGGAGGATACTGGCTAAACTTACCCAGCAGGATTCTTGCTGAAGACAAGCCAGGGTGATCAGACATCACCTGGGGGATGGTGAAAGATGAGGACTCTGATTAAATATCGAGAGTGATCAGACTTGGAGGATGGGGGATTCTGGTTAAACCAACTTAGCAGGATTCTTGCTAAAATTATACAATGTAGAAGTACACGGAGGCCCCAAAGTCGGGCCTGGTTGAAAAAGAGTTCAGAGAAGCTCTGCTATCAGCGGAAGTGGACTTCTTAGGGTGCCAAGAGGAAAGACTTTCCTGAGGCCCCCAGAGGAGGATGGGGTTTCATGGCAAGCTTCGCTGATGATATAAAATTAAGGAGGTTCCCCTCCACTGTCCCATCTCTGTTTATCTCACCATGGAAGAAGTCCAAACTTGTCCCCAGCAGGGTCAGAATTAAGACCACTGCCCAGAATTACTGTTCCACATTAAAATGCAGTCCAGTCCAGTATCCTGTGCGTGGAACCCATGTGACCACAGAACATGAGGCTGCTAAGGCCACATTGCAGCAGAGAGAGAACAGGAGAGTACATGGGTGAGTGTGGGCCACAGAGCAAACAAGAACAAGATGTAAGAGCAAGCAAGAGAGAGGGAACACTGGGGATTTTAACCAGGAGCTTCTTCAAACTAACCAATTAACCTTTTAACACCTTGTGGACCAGTAATTTTATTGCTAGCTATACCCAGTGGCCAGATAAGTTTCTATTAAATGAGTACAAAAAAACAAAAAACAAAAAACAACAACACATTTTACATAAATGTTAAAGGCATGCCTTAAAATTAAAAATCCATTGCATTTTGAAGTTATTTTATGGCATATTCTTCCAAGCTAATATCTTTTTGAAGTATGATACTTCGTAAAACACTGTGTAATATGAAAACATAAGAATTCTCATGATAGGTCTGCAGTGTGAAGATTTCACGCACTTCCAGACAACCCATTGTTTCCTAGCTAGACTGACAGGCAAACACCTCCCTGTGTCACCCGGACTTCTACTGCGCATGTACCTATCTCTCCCCCCACCCTCCCAACAATCCAGTACCCGATGGGGAAAGGAAGGGGTATTAATCTCCTTGGAGGGACAATGCTGTGTGAAGCTGGAGCTTCCTGGTGAAGCTTCTCAGGTGACCCTGCTTACAAATCTGACTTCGCTTTGTTTTTCTTTTGTCAATATTAACTAGCTACTTAGAAGGCTAACAGCTTAAGTAGAATTTGGTCAATGAGAGAATTTGTCATACTTCTCTATCAAGAGGTAGAGTCTATTTCCCCTGGGCTGGCCTTGTGACTGCTCTGGCCAATACGATGCAGTAGAACCCCTAGAACTTTTAAATCTCCATCTGAGAGAACTGGCAGCTTCTACCTCTTTGCTGTGGAACACAGTCCCCATCTATGAAGCAGATTAACATCCTTGAGGCAAAGAATATGCAGAAGAATAAAAAGGCCCTCAACTGTCAGCCCTTGAGTTCCCAGTTGGTGGCCAACACCAATTGCCAGCCATGCAAGGCCATTGTGAAGCTACGATCCCCCTCAGCACCCCAGCCAATTCTGCAAAAAGTAGAAGAATCACCCACTTAACCCACAGAATTGTGGAGATCATCATTTACTGGTGTCTTAAACCACTGAGTTTCAGGTGGCTTGTTGTAGCAACCTGTAACCAAAACAGATAAAGATCAACACATTGAGATTGGATGAGATATCTCTAAGAAAGCACATAAAATAAGAAAACGAGAACAACTCTGGGGGAAACCAGAAAGTTAGGTGGTTAGAAGGGCCCCCAAGAGACTGAGAAGACCGGTTCAAAGAGACAGAAGGAGATCAAGAAGAAGCAACACCACCGAAAACAACGGAGAGCTCTTCAAAGGAGGAAAAGGGCCAACCGCGCCAAAAGCAAGGGATAGTGCTAGAAAGAAAAGCAAAGATGTGGAAACTCTACCATCAGCTTTGTAATGTGAAGTCATTGATAACTTTTGCAAAAGCAGCTTCAGCAAAGTGGTGGAAACAGAAGCCCAATTTCAGGGGGTGAAAGATTTCTAGTCGGGAAATTTTACTTAGTCATAGACAGCAACAACGAGGGGAAACAACAGGTACAGATATCTCTTGCCACCAAGTGTCTCAGAAAGAAGTCAGAGTAATGGGACATTTGGTAGATGAGGTCATAGGTCAGAGAAGTGTTATATGAACACATTTATGCTTTCCAATCAAGCTCTAGGTGCCTCAAAAAAAATTTTTGTGTTTTTTAGAGGACATCTTCTGACTGGTGCGTGACTTGTGCTACTAGTATGTTTGTCCACATGGTTCTGCTCAAAAGCTCAGCGGAACTGAGTTGGTATGAAGGATGGCACTACGTGGTGTAAAGAGCACTGCATTGGGAGTTCTGACTGGAGGCCACCAGCTAGCTACAGCATGTCAGTTCACTTCCAGACCTCAGTTCCTTCACATTCAATTAGGGGTAATGTCCTATGAAGGGAGTTCATTCTCAAAAATTTCTACATATCATTATAACTTATTGTTCTTGTTGTTTCCTGAAAGTCTGGAGTGTGAATATGGCTAAATCACCAAACGTAAGCAAAATACATGCAGCTCAATGCCTTTCCCTAAGGCACACACAATATCTAATTTCTAGCTCATATCCTATTGGGTTGGAGCTTGGGCATAAGATATTCAACCAAGGGTCAGGTCCTTCCTGAGCCCTCAGACCCAGGGTCATCCAGAGCAGGTGATTCTGGGCTGCAGGGTTGATGAACTAAGACCTTCCCCATGGTTATACCTGGGGCAGAGAAGTCTGTGGGCAAACCCAGGGATACAACAGGCTGCCAAGAAAATAGGGAAGAATCGGAGATTTACCAAGTAGTTTATTCCCTAAAAGGACAAGTATTCTTCAGCTTACATGGGCTGGGGAGACAGGCCTCTGTCCCTTAAGATGTTGCAGAGACGGAATACACACAAGCCTTTCAGTATCTCTCCCTCTTGAAGTCAGTATTGTTCAGCATCTTAAAAAAAAAAACAAAAAAACATTTTAAATCTATTGGAATATATTATTTCTGCATTAGCTTCTTTCTTTTTTTATTTCTAATTTATACTTTAATTTTTACTCTATGGAGGTACAATTAGAAATAAAGCCAGTGGGTAAGTGGTTTTTGTACAGTTAGGAAATGTATGTAATGGGTATTACCATGTTTTCTTTTTTTAGAGGAAGAAATAGGCTAGAAGAAAGAAAAATCTTATTGCATCTCTCACAACTGCCACCCAAACCTCAATATTTTAATATCAATATTATTAGTGTGGCCCTGGCTGGTTTGGCTCAGTGGATAGAGCATCAGCCTGCTGACTGAAGGGTCTCAGGTTTGATTAGGGTAAAGGGCATATGCCTGGGGTTGTGGGCTCGATCCCCAGTAGGGGGCAAGCAGGAGGCATCTGGTTAATTGATTCTCTCTCATCACTTATGTTTTTATCTCTCTCTTTGTTCCTCTCTGAAATAAATAAAAATACATATTTAAAAACAACAAGACTTAAAAACCTACATCCAATTTACTTCTCTAATTCTACCTCTATTTCAGTATTTCAGTGCAGGAAATTCTACAGGCAAATGTCTTTGTTCTTTGTTCTTTCCACTCTGCTCCTTAAAAAAAAAAAAAAGCCATATATATATATATATATATATATATATATATATATATATATAAATTTATATATAAAATTACTATTATTAGTGTGACAGGAGAAAAAATATATTTGTAATTTCTTATTCCCCACCAGGCTCTAAAGAGGAGGGCCCTCTGAGCGTTAGTGCTAAGTGGGATGGCGAGTGTGTGGAAGAAAAAAAGGGGCCACACACTTAACCTGACCAGCTCAGGGGAGGTCTACATGGAGGCCTTACAAACTTGGAGTCTGAAAGTAACAACATAGGGTGGTCTGAAATGAAAACTTTCCAATTGAAAGCAAGTCATGCCAGACCAGTATTTTTCACATATATACTAAAGTCCTGGTGCATGACATTTGTGCACTGGGGGTAGGGGGTGGGGGTGGGGGGAGGGTAGGTCCCTCAGCCCAGCCTGAACCCTCTCTTAGTCTGGGACCCCTTGGGGAATGTCTGCCTGCTGACTGAGGCCCACTCCATGTGAACATCCCCTGAGGGGTCCTTAGTGCTGCGGAGGCAAGAGAGGCTCCTATCACCACCACTGCACTCACCAGCCATGAACCCAGCTTCTGACTGAGTGGCTCTCCCCGCATCAGGGAGCAGCTCCACCGTCCAGTTGATTTGCATATTAGGGTTTTATTATATAGGATACATTTAATTTCTTTATTGTTGAAAGTATTAACAGTGATCTTCCTTTTTCTCTCCCAGTACCTCCTCTACCCCATTCCTACACCCTCTCCCCGGCCTTCCCTGCATTATTATCTGTCCATGGGGTGTGCGTATATGCATAAAATCTCATTGGTTAATCTCTCCCTGACCACCCTCACCCCCCGGCCCCCAAAATATATAAGTCTGTTGCATGCTTCAATGTCTCTGGATCTATTTTATTCATTAGATTTCACATATAAGTGAGATCATGTGTTACTTGTCTCTCTCTGACTTGCTTGTTTTGCTTAGCATAATACTCTCCAGGTCCCTCCATGCTATCTCAAAGGGTAAGAGATACTTCCTTTTTATAGCTGCATAGTATAATATTCCATGGTGTAAATATACTGTATCTTTTTGGTCCATTCATCTACTGATGGGCACGTAGGCTGTTTCCAGATCTTAGCTATTGTAAATATCACTGCTCTGAACATAGGGATATATATATATTGATTGGTGTTTTGGGTTTCTTGGGTTATATTCCTATAAGTGGGATCACTGGGTCAAATGGTAGTTCCATTTTTAATTGTTTGCGGAAAATCCACACTGTTTTTCATAGTGGTTGTACCCACCCCACCATCCTCACTCCCACCCCAGGAGTGTACCAGAATTCCCTTTTCTCTACATCCTTGCCAGCACTTGTTGCTTATTGATTTATTTATGGTAACTAGGTAGCTAGGCCAGCATTTTTCCCTAACAAAGGTCAAGCCTTATCTTAACTGAGCCCATTTTTATTTTTTTGCATTTACGATAACATATCTGATAACATACCTTTGGAATTATCAAAATAATTTTCTTTTCCCAGACCCCTGAAAGCACAACCCCAGTACCAGAACAGAGACCTCAAATTCCCTCATTGTTATTGTGTGAACTGTAAAATAAGTTTGTATCTATTTGTCCTAACTTTTTAACTAATCTCAGAGATTCCTCCCCCCTTTGCCTTCTTTCACATCCTAATCTATCACCAATGAATTTCACGGTAACCCCCTGACTCCTCCTCCTTTCATTGTAATGTATAAATAAGGTGCAAAACTGCCTTTATCTGGAACATTTTCTTAACCTAAGATTTTGCTTCCCGGCAATTGTTATCGATTTGGCTCAAATACACTCATAACAATTCTTACAGGTTCAGACACTTCTTACATTGACAAATGAGTGTACAAGTTGGGAGGTTTTGGAGAGCTAGCTTGTGTTGCTTAAATAAAAGGAAGAAGGAAGAGAAAGAGTGGGGAGGGAGGAAAGGAGAATTGAATGGAGGCTAGAATTGCTGGTGCCTGTCTCTTTAATGGGGATGGTGGGGGCAACATTAGCTGAGAAGAACCATTGCAGGAAGACCTGAGATGCTGTGTGACATAACACCCTCTATCATTTCTCTTCCGTGCCTTCTTTTGCTTTTCCTTTTGCGTGCTGGTTGGGAACTTAGATTCTAGAGCCAGAAGCTTTGTTGGTGTTTTATTTAATATATTTTTTTTTTATTGATTTCAGAGAGAAAAGGAAAGGGAAAGAGAAATAGAAACATCCATGATGAGAATCATTGATGGGCTGCCTCCTGCGCTCCCCCTACTGGGGATCGAGCCCGCAACCCAGGCATGTGTCCTTGACCAGAATCGAGCCTGGGACCCTTCAGTCCACAGGCCAACACTCTATCCACTGAGCCAAACCAGCTAGGACGAGCCAGATGCTTTGTTTCAACTCCAGAACCCCCACACACCACTGGCTGTGCAACTTTGAGTAATTTAATCTAGCATCTGCATGCTTTGGCTTTCTTATCCATAAAACAAAGATAATAATAGCACCTACCTCATAAAGTTCTTATCAGTATTTAATGTGTTAATACATGTAAAGGGTTTACAATAGGCCTCCCACATACTTGATTACTGCTTACCAATGCTTTCTGAAATTCATTTTTTTAAATTTATTATTGTTTAGGTGAGGATGTGACAAAGATCCAAGTTCTATTTTATGGTAACAAGATGAGAACAAAGACTGCTCCTAGGGATCAGTTATATCTGATGTTTTAAAAATAGTTATTGCTACTATTGTAATTACTTTACCAGCTAGGGCTAGACCTCCCTATGCATCATGCCCACACATTTTTCTTTATGACCTTTGCATATACATCCATTCATTTTCCTTTATTCAAGGAATTAATATTCCTTCATTTATTTGACAAATATTTACTGAGCACTTACTATTTTCTACATGTCAAGCATTGGTCTAGGTCCTAGAAAATAATACAGCCGAGATCCCTGCTCCTGCCTTTTTTTGTTCAGACTACCACTTGAAAACAAAGAAACTAATGAGATAATTTCCAATACTGTGAAGACAATGAAACAGGATTGTGGCATTGATGCAAGACTTGAAATTGACTTGGACAGGTAGTCAAGGAAGACCTTTCTGAGGACATACCACTGGAGCTGAGTAGTGAATAATACAGAAGAAGCAGCCACATGAAGTTATTAGGCTGAATATTCCAAGCAAGAAAGGAAAAAGTCCAGGGACGTCAAGATGAAGAAGTCCTGGTGTGTATAAGCAATTGGAGGAAACCCAGAGGGCTGGAGCCCCCTGAGTGAGGGCAAGAGTGGGAGGACATGAAGTCAGAGAGGTGGAGAGGAGTTATCTCTGCCAGGCCCCCAGATGTCTTGGAAGGGAAGTGTATGTTTTATTCTAAGTGCAAATGGGAAGCCACTGGAGAGTTTTAGGCAGAGGAGTAACAGAATCTAATTTACCATGTGCAAGGAGATATTGATTTAATCCTTACTGTGTGCAATATACAGTATGGAGCCTTGAAGGAGGGTATCAAAATGAATTGAAAAAAAGCCAGACCCTCCTGGCTGCTATGTGGAAAATAGATTGTGGAGGGGCAAAAGAGGAAGCAGAAAGTCAATTTAGAAGAATTCTAGAAGAGAGAAGTGGGTGCTTGGGCGGGTGGTAGCTGGAGAAGGGGATAGAGATTTTGATTACATTTTGGATTTAGAGCCTTCTAATGACTTGCTAATGGACATTGGCAGAATAAAAAGAGAACTAAATGATGATAAGGAGCCCTAACCGGTTTGGCTCAGTCGATAGAACATCAGCTTGCAGACTCAAGGGTCCCAGGTTCGATTCCAGTCAAGGACATGTGCCTTGGTTGCGGGCACATCCCCAGAGGGAAGTGTGCAGGAGGTAGCTGATTAATCTTTTTCTCTCATCGATGTTTCTAGCTCTCTATTTCTCTCCCTTCCTCTCTGTAAAAAAATCAATAAAATATTTTTTAAATGATAATAAATATAGACTTTCTAGAATTAATTCATTCTGAGTAGTCACAAAATGAACAAACAGTATGATAAACAGCAACATCAACAAACCTTGGGGACAGGAGAGAATCGGATTTCCAAAATTGCTATGTTATCTCATTTAAAATGCCCAGTTTCAACAAAAAATTATAAGAAATGCAAAGAAACAAGTATGACCTTTACACAGGAAAAATGTAGTCAGTAGAAATTGTGTCCTCAGAAGCACAGATATTGTACTTACTAGACCAAGACTTGAAACCAACTCTTTTACTTTTGAAGTTTTCCCCCTTTATTTTATTTTATTATTTTTTCTATCACCAATTATCTCCAGTATACCCTCTTCCATCTTCACCTACCTGTTGATATTTGGCTCTGTTGACTAATAAGTTTGCTGACCACTGGGCTAGGAGTTGGACCCACCAGAAGCCCATGAAAACTTTCATGAATGAAGCATTCCAACTCATAGTAAATTTTAAAACAATTCATCATTAAATTTGCTTGGTTGTGATTCTGAAAGCCATGCTAATATTTGATTTAGTTGTTTAAACATTTTTTTATAAATATGAAGAAGTATATTTTTGCATCTTTCATTTTACTAATATTCTCTATTTAAAGAGTCATTCTTCTCATACATTTCTCTAGTTCTTTAGAAATGATTTCCTTTGGTTCTTTAAACATATTTAAAATAATTGATCTCAGATAGGTTATTTGATTAAGCTCCTGGTTAAAAAACCCAGTTTAACAAAGAGACTCTCTCTCTCATGCCCACCTATAATGCACTCACCTGTTCATCACACACTCTCTTGCTCAGGAGCAAGTGACCATGTAGGTCTAGCAGCAACCGGGGCCATGGTAGTCTCCATACAGGAAGACTACCCCTGGAAAAAATAAGGCAACTCCAAAAAATTAAGTTCTAATATAAAACAGAAACTCTGGATACTGGTCTTTGTTTTGGCCTTGTTGAAGGCTCAGTTGAGTCTTTTTCTACAAGAGGATAGATAGAGATGGGGCATTGGAAACCCAGGAGTCTGTTTCCACCCTGATAAATCATCTTGCCACACACAAACTCCCGTGCATGGGTGGGTGGAGTTCTTTCCTCATGATCCCGTGGAAGAGCCTAATTTCTACCACCATCAACATGATCGTTGGCAGGCCACAGGTCCTTGCTGGCTGTAGGCTAGAGATATCAGCTTCTTGCCACTTGAGCCTCTCCACAGGGCTGCTCACTACCTGGAAACTTACTGCCCCTAGATTGAGAAAACTAAATGAGAGAGTGAGAGTGTGTGCCCAAGAAGCCACACTCCTTTTTTATAACCTACTATTTTTATAACATCCAATTATTTTCTGCCATATTTTATTTGTTGAAAGTTAGTAAGTCCATTCCACACCCAAGGAATGGGGTTACACACCTCCAGAGATTCTAGGAGGTCACCTTCTACCAATCCCAACCACTTTTGGTAAGCTGGATTGTTCTTGGTAGCAAATAGAAGCAGGAAAAGTAATAACAGTAGCAAGTCTTCACGATTGTTGATAGCTCAAGCCCATTCAATAAAGCCATCAGAGGAATAGTCACTGGTGGCCTCCATACAGGAAGACTACCCCTGGAAAAAATAAGGCATTTAGACGCTTTTGTCAAATTTACACTGCATCTGACCAAGTCAGAAAGAAATACCCCAGGTCTGCATTACTCAAGAAGTTTCCAAGTCCACACGTCTCCAGTACAATTATTTGCATTTGGACTATAAGATCCTTGTCATCTCATCCTTTGTTCAGTGCACAAATCTTCCCAAACTCCTCAGCAAACCTTTCCCAAAGGGATGTTACTTTTCCTCCCCTAATTACAGCCTCCTTCATTTGCATGTGACTTTTCTCATGACAATATCATTCACACAGAGGAGGAAGCACCGGGAATGCTCCCTTTGGTTGAACTTCAACTGTGTTGTTGGCTCATCACACTCTTGCAAGCAAAAGAATATAAACATTTAACAGCCTCCCCATTCTTCTCCCCTCTGCCCTCCCACAGTGACTTGCTGTTTGGTGCAAGTTCCCATGAATTCCCGAACTTAACACACATTCTGTATCCGTAATTAAACTTTGTGTATTTTCCTTCTCTAATGAAACACTGCTTTTCTGATAAATAGTTCCCCAAATACTGCCTGTTGCCTCTTCTACCCTGGGATGGATACCTTCATAAACAAACACAGATTTCCAACTTAGAGGAAAATGTCAAAAAGTTCAATAAAGGTCACAAAAGAGCAATCAAGTAATAATCAAAGAATTTACTTCATTTATGTTCTGCATTTCCATGATACCATTTCCCTATTTCACTGAAAGTGTTGGGCTTTTCTAGGACATAAATAATTAGAATTAAACTTCAAACACCCAAACCCTTTCCACTCAGGGCTCTAAAAATGGATCATTAGCCTGACTGGCGTGACTCAGTGGTTGAGCGTCCACCTATAAATCAGGAAGTGATTGGGTCATTGCTCAATTCTTGGTCAGGGCACATGCCCAGGATGCAGGCTTGATCCCCAGTGTGGGGCATGCAGGAAACAGCTGATTGATAATTCTCTCTCATCATTGATGTTTCTCTTTCTCACTCTTTCTTCTTCTCTGAAATCACTTAAAATATGTTTTTAAAAACACACACACAAAAAAAACTTGATAATTATTACTCAGATAAAAAATTTATACTCCTGCTCTGCATCTCACCTAAAACATCATTTCCTGGCAGTCAGACTGCAAACTTGTCAACTTCCTGATCTTGGTCTTCCATATTCATGAAGCTGGTATCCATGATTTCAAAAAGTTTGAATTCCCCTAAAATGAATTCTCACAGTGTTAAACACACACACTCACACACACAAACAACAATAATAAAAACTACCTCTGGAGTCCCAGAAAAACCAGTAAGCTGGAATTGATTTGAATCCCAATACCCCACTTTCTACCTAAATCATGTGACTTGAATTCTCTGTATATTAAGAATCCTTAGCTCTGAGAGCTGTATCTCTCAGTGTATGTGAGATAATCATCACTGATGTAGCAACTATTGCTTGAACACCTCTTGAGTTGAAGGCCCAAAAGGTAAGTTCTGCAGGATACAAAGATGAATTAGATAAAGATAATGCCCTTAAGAAGTTTAGAATATAGAATGGGAGATTAAAATCAGTAACTATGATTCAGGGTAGAAAGTGGTAAAACACCTTCAACCAGATCCCGGAGTCAACACTTCTCTAAGAGGCCTTCCTGTATGCCATTGAATGTGGGGCCTTTGCACCTTGTTTCAGTTTCTTTCAGCAACCTTGTTACATAACTTTCTCATGGTAATTTAATTTCTTACTTACCAAGTGTTGGTCAGTCTCTTTCCTGAACATGTGAACCTTATGCCCCCTCTTTCCTTTTCTTCACTATAAAACAATGCTTTAAGAATACCTGTGGATGAGCAAAGGAGAGATTCAAAATTAGAAGTTAAAAAAACTGCAGAGATTATTTCTATGTGTAAACACCAACCATTTTCCCAATAGGAAAATTCTGGTCTGTGAGTTTTATATCATTTCTGGTGAAATCTAAGGGGGGTATTTTCCCCCAGGACTGAGCCTGGGGACTAACCTTGGGGAGAAGGTGTCATTGAATATGGCTGGAAGAGAGAGAGGATCCCATCTCCCAACCAGCCCCTGGAGAAACAACCCCTAATCCTCACCCTAGGTATATAATGACTGATCTATGCTATCTTCTTGGAGAACAAAAAAGAAAATCAATTCTGTCTGATGAAGGAGCTTTTTCACATTGTTTTTAGTGAGTCATTTAACATGATTTAATTTCGCACATGTCAATGCCATATTGAGCAAATATATAAACTTATAGCAGAGAGCCTTTAACCTTTAGAATACACCTGAAGATTAATGTATAAAGTACCAATAGGATAACTGCCATTTAAAATAGGAAAAAGAAAGCCCTAGCCAATTTTGTTCAGTATCTAGAGCTTTGGGCCTCGGACTAAAGGGTCTTGGGTTGGATTCTGGTCAAGAGCACGTACCTTGGTTGCAGGATTGATCCCCAGCTATTGTAGGGCTGCATTTGGAAGGCAACCAATTGGTAATTAAATGTCTCTCACATTGATGTTTCTGGAAAAATATCCTCAGGTGAGGATTAACAAAAACAAAACAAAAAACTAGAAAAACACACACACACAATACTATAAACATTCTAAGATAATCTGACTGGACAAAATTTAAACAACCCAAGAAATATCCATGCCTTGTCTGATATAAAGTGTCTAATATAAAAGTGTCTAATATAAAGAAAATAGCCTATAATTCCAACATTTTATTTCTTATTTACAGACCTTGTAAGATCAATAATAAAACACAAGTTTTTATAATTTCATTATAGCTAAATTGTATTTACTAACAATTACCTCCTTCTTCATTAAAATAATGTTTCAATAACTATTGCAAGTGTCAAACCAATTTACACAGGTTGCTTCAATTTCCATACTGCTAGACTGGACTCAATTATTTTTGTTTGCAACCTCAACGAAACTTCTCTGCACTGAATGGCAATGAAAGAAAGATGACTTATGGGATGAGAATTTGGGGGTCGTTAAAAAATGATTTTAGTCTTGATGTTTGATATAAACCAGGGGCTCAATTAATAGTTCTCAGTTGTTGGAATTCCTCTGGAGTAACAGTGACTGATGAGATTAAGAGCCTCTACAGCAAGAGAACTCGCATTTATAAGATTCCCACTGTACACAGTAACTCTACATGTGCTGTCCTGCTTAATCTAGTGCCAAAAACATCAACCAGCTATGTATTATTTACTACCAGGCATCTCACACTGTGCTCTAGGGATTTGGTGGTGTGAAGGAAAGAGAATCTACACAAAGGCCATATATTTAATTTTCATAATAACATTTTGAGGTGAGTGACTACTATTCCCACTTTATATATGTATAGGTTTCAATGTGGAATTAATCTATGCCTATCATGCTGTGCCCAGTAGATGTCCATTTGTATGAAAGAGTGAAGAGCTTTATGAGGGAGAACTTACTAAGGGAAGATGAACGCAATGATCTTGATCCTATTGAGAGGGTCAATAAAATATGACATCCTTGAAGCCACTCATAAAAATTTGTGTCTGGGTCCTAAGAAGATAAAAACAAACAAACAAACAAAAAAACCAACCCCAAACAAGCAAACAAAACAAAACAAAGAGACATTTCTCTAAAAAGTGTTTATGTCATAGACCATCAGCAGAAAGCTTTAGTGCCCCCATTGTTGGCCCAGACTAGAAGTCACCTGCCCATCTATTCTCATCTATTCTCCTCCTTTCTTCTTTCCTAACATAAGTCAAACTTTGTTCAATTCTTCACTCTTCCTCATAAAAGAGGAAACTTACTCTGGGGAAACTGGCCCCACACCCACTTTGATGGTGGGCTTGAGTGATGTTGATGTCATCCCTCCCCCCTTGCCATTGATTGTCTCAATTGTGTGTATGTGTGTGTGGGTGGGTGGGTGCAATCCAGCTTTGCTAGAATCTGGTGGGGAAATTCTCTCACACACCTTTAGGGGAATTTCCAGAAGCGACCTCTTCTCTCTGGACATGGTTGTGGTGGGCATGTTCTGGACTGGCTTCAGTTGTTTTGTTGACTAAATTCAAATGAAGCCAAAACACAGAGTAGAACAAAGTCTCTGGAGTTCATCACCCTGAGATGTGCTCTGGCAGCAACTATGCCTCCTGATTCTGTTCTCCTCATTGGCCATGTATTAGAGCCCTCCTTATACCTGGGCACGGGGCCATCCAAAATAAAGACTCCTCTTTGCAACTTGGCATGTCCATGTGACTAAGCTCTGGCTGATGGAACAGAAGCAGAAATGCCATGTGGCAGCTTCTAGGAACCTTCGTAGAAGACAGCTGGTTCGTGACATCTTTTTTACCCTTTCCTCCTTCCTGCTGCGGGA
This sequence comes from Pipistrellus hanaki, assembly GCF_964339955.1. Lineage (NCBI taxonomy): Eukaryota > Metazoa > Chordata > Mammalia > Chiroptera > Vespertilionidae > Pipistrellus > Pipistrellus hanaki. The sequence continues at coordinate 196,755,914 of NC_140503.1, read as the reverse complement.
GCATGTATACGATGACTGGGAGCTCTGGCCACCACCTTGGACTATGACAATAGCGCCAACCTTTTTAGGAAAGGACAGAGCCGTGAACAGGAAGAGCCTGGAAGGAGCTAGAAGCTTGTCCACATTTTTGTTGAGCACAGTTGTGATAAAAGCTCTGGTCTTCCTATCTCTGGCTTTGTATGTGTGTGAGAGAAACAAAGCTCATTTAAGCTACTTGTAGTTTGGGTCTTTGTTTCTCTTAGTTTAACCTGATCCTCACTGGAATGTAAGTCTTCTTACCTTTGGACTTCTACTTCATTGTCTCACAAACGATAAATTCCACTTGTTTGATCCAGATTGGGTTGAGTTTTCTATTAACTTGCAAACAAAAACATTCTATGTAATACATGAAGTGAGGTAGCCTCATCCCCACCTGGCTACCAACTACCTTAAAGCATCGGTGGCTCACAGCTTGCAGCATATTAATGGCTGCACCAGGATAAACATGGCATTAGAGAGGGGTTGCCCACAGGAGACGTTACTGCCCAGTGGTAGCCAGAAGATATAATGACATCCACCAGGAAGGGAAAAAACTGAAACTTTGACTACTACTCTACATGGTAGTTAACATGATAGCTCAGTGGATTCATCATAGACTTAAAGTAAGAGACCCCAAGACTCTCAGAAATATTTGAATATCTCATTGCCTAGATGAAATGAGTAGAATATGCTTCATTACCTAAAGTTGACCTCTTTTAACCTACAGATTGGTGAAAACAGAAAAGGTTGAACTACAAATATGTCAGTGAATGAATTCAAAATAGTTAAATAACTTGCCCAAGTTTATGTCATTAATTCCACAATCCAAATCAATAACAAGTCCTTAAGAAGGGGCATTTTAACATTGTTTTGTTCCTTAATATCACCTTCCTCTAAACAAAAGCACTTTTTTTAACCAAGGATTTTCTAATATCAGATGAAAAACTAAAACATATTTAAAGAAATACCCACTGACCCACGATAACTGAAGATGACCTATCAAAAATGAGGGTTACTGGATGCTCCCTTTTAAATATAAGTTCTATGATTTCATGATCAATCCCTACCTATTAATATAAGTCAAAGTATATGTTTGAGACTCAATCCATATAATTTTAAATAATGCACATATTTTTCCATCATCTTAAATAAGAAAATATAAGATTTAATTTGCTATTGAAATGATTCAAATAATATTCACTGTTGGGTTGTTTAGATGTTAAAAATTGTCTTCCCAGTTTCAACCAGTCAGCCTTAGCTTCGAAACATGTGCAACTTAGTGAACCTGGCAGAGAGAAAAGACAGGCATTTTTGCAAAGATTGGCCAGAAAATGTGTGATTTTTTTTTTTTCTCTCCTGCAGGCTGTTGTCTTACCAATTGCAAAGAGCAAATCTCAAGAGATTCAGAAGCTCAATTTGAATAAACAAGCATAAGTTTGGATGCTTATCAAAACTCTGGCAAAACTAGGCCAGAAATGGACCTGATTTTCTAGGAGGTTTCCAGTATTTCCTGTTTCCAGTAGAACTGGACTATCTTGGGAAGAGTATGCTAACAACTGGAACCAGCTGGACATAACTGGAGAACACTCAAAGACAGAGAAAGAAAAAAAACTAGAGAAAAGATAGGGCATGCTGCTTCAAGCTGCAAGAGAGATGGAAATAATTAAATATGGCACTGAAAATAAAGTACTACTGGACTTGCTGCTTCTTTTATTTCCCTAAGGGGGAAAAATCTGAAGTGTTTTATTCTTTCTGCTTTTGGTACAACCCCCAAAAAGACATCTACCTGGTGGGCCTCCCACCAAACATGCCTATCCAAGACTTAGAGCCCTGGAGGGAAGGGGTTGTTTATCTACTCATAGCTATTACTAAGTTCCTGTGAATCAATAAGTTGGAAGAGGTGAACGTGCAACCTATGATAAATAATAGTCTGATAATGAGTCACCCTTCCCCGAGCCAAATAAGGCTATGCTCACTCATTCCAAAGAAGTGGGTAATAAATCTATTTGGAGAAAGATGTTCCAAAGAGCCAGGGTAACCCTCTTTGGTAAACACAATTGATCAAAGCACAACATCTCTTCCAACTCCTTGCTGGTGTGCCTGCCTGCCTGCAGAGGAGGTCAGAAAACTAAACAGTACCTCCCAGCCTTTCTACAGCTAGAGCTCTGGCTTTCACTTGGATTCCACTGATTGGAATCACTAGTGCAAGATTTGAGGTAGAGAGTGGGATGGATGCTACACTTCTGCTTCTGCTCTTTCTGCAGGCAAACACCGCCATGGCAGATATAGTGCGGTCCCAGTAACCAGCTGCTGGTGGCAAGGCGCAAGCCATCCATGTGGCAAGTATGGATTCCAGAGCTGGCAAGCATCAGGAGCTCACCGATTATGCCATATTCGTGATGATGTTGGTGTTCTGACCGTGCACCCTGATTGTACTGGCTTCCCAACTGTGGCAGCGATGGGTGGTTCTGGAGCCAGCAGCTGTAGCAGCAGCTTCCACATCTGGCAAGCAGCTTCTTGATTACAGTAGCTACATTGGTGTCCTTGTTCTAGAGCAGTGTTTCCCAAACTTTTGACATATGTGTACTCCTTCTATAATTTTCTTAACACTGAGTACCCCTCGTACTCATGAGAATGTAGAATTAGGCACAGCTAAGCACAGTATAGTGCATATCCCCACCAAACTCCGGTGCAACGCGTACCCCCACCAAACTCTTCCCGTACCCCTGGGGGTACGCGTACCGCACTTTGGGAAACACTGTTCTACAGCATGGCTTTGGGAGTTGTTCCTATAAACTCAACCTTCCTAATAGTTCTGTAAGCCACTGAATACTCCTTAATAAATGCCTTTCTGTTTTATTTTATTATTATTTTTTTTAATCCTCTTCAGAGGATATTTTTTTCCCATTGATTTTGGGGGAGCATGGAAAAGAGAAAGACAGAGAAACATGGATGTGAGAGAAACACATCAGTTGGTTACCTCCTGCATGAGCCCTGATCAGGGCCTGGGTTGGGGAGGAGACTGCAACCAAGGTATGTGCCCTTGACCTGAATCAAACCCAGGACCCTTTGGTCCACAGGCCAACACTCTATCCACTGAGCCCAATGGCCAGGGCAATGCCTTTCTGTTTTAAAATGACTAGAATGTATTCCTTTTTTCTGCAACTGAACCCTAACTGATATACCACCTCCAGAAGAGACATCTACAGAAATCCCAGCCTCCTCCCAGTTTTTGCACATGGACCCCTTAGGGTAAGCTGAATGAGGGGTGAGGGTGGAGTAGAAAACAGAAGGGGTGTTTCCAGGTTTCCAGGAGTTGGTAGGCTGAGGGGTTTTTACCCAGGAAGCCATTTCTGAATTGATGAGTTATGAAGAAGAGAGAAAATCAGAAGCTAAGGTCAGAACAGAAAAGAAAATAAATTCTGTATTTAAATGCTGAGATGAAGATAAAAACCGAGGATGAGTTAAAAGGCCTGTGGCTAGAGAAGCTGAGAGTGGAACAAGGGAGAGATGCAACTTTAGGTAAGCCCAAGTTCTTCAGATTGTTGTGGACCTTAAGAATTAGGTAGAAATTGTCTCAAATGCCCATCCTACACATCCTAGTAAACCCAGTTTTCTCCCAACACACCAAAGTGACTTGGAAAGAAGTGTTGACTCATGCTTCTACTCATCACAGGCCCTCGTTTCCACTGTTTTCAGCTCTGCTTTGTGCTCCCACTTCAAGAAGAGCATGACCCTTTATTCCCCAAGGTATTGTCCTCAGGCCACCACTTCACACCCTTCCCTTTCCAAACTGCCACCAGTTCAAGACTGTGCGTAGCCGACTTCACGTGAGGGTTGGGACATTACGTCACAGCTTATTATAGAAAACCACAACGCTGAAAGAGAGTCCCTTTCTTAAAAGTTCCTTGACCAATTTGACCTTCAAACAATTCCCTTTGGCTCTTTCTTCCACTTGGAGTCTTGCTTCATTTCATGTAGTCAAGACCCTCCTCTTCCCTCCAGCAAATTCTGATTTATTTTTTTCTGTGGAGTACTTTACATTTTTGTCTGCTTCCTCATCCAGTCTAGCCTCCCCAAATGGCCCCTTCTCCAGCCAAAATGGCCTATTGAGACAGCTTGTCTCTTAAATCATGGCAGAAGGCATAGTAGAGAGGTTTATATGGAGCAAAGTCCCAGAGGAGAGATGAGCGATGACATCCAGGCTCAGAGGGAAGGGGTGATTCACCTGGAGCCCCTCCCATTGAGAAGGGAGGAAAGCAGCAGGGAGCAGGCCATGGAGGAGACAGCAGATGAAAGACTGTTCCTGCTCTCATTCCTATAAGGCTGGAGGGCCAGTAAGCAGGTCCTTTTTCCTTTCAGCCCTGGTGCCTTCCACGGTGGTAGAGTATGCTGGCTAAGGGCCTGCCTGCAGCACTAGGCTGCCTGAATAGAAGTCTTGGCTCCACTACTTACTGGCTCTGTGGCTTTCAGGCAAGTCTGCATTTGTAAAATAAGGATAACAGTAGCATTTATCTTGTAGAGCTGATGGGAGTATTAAACAAAGAACATAGAACAGTGACTGAAATATCTTCAGGACTCAATAAAAGCCAGCAAGTGTCACGGTAAGAAAAGTGCCCTCTTAAAGTAACCAGAATGGTGGGACACATCTAAGACCCAGCACAAATCATTTGGGCAGGAGAATAAGATGGAGGGGCAGATCTCCCACTCAGCTATTTAAGAGTTTATGGCACTGCCCAAGCTGCTTCAACTTCTTCAAGGCTCAATTTCCTCATCCATTATAACCCCCACCCCTTATAGGGGGCTCTTCTGAGCATAAGAGACAATGGGTTTACTATAGAGAGGGGAGCACAGAGGCACTATGACGTCTCTCCTTGTCTAGGAAGTTGCCTCCACTGCCGGACTAATCTCTCTCATTCTTGATCTTCAGCACCCTGCCTTTGGGGATTAAAAACACCAGCAATAATAAGCTGTGGATGTCTCTCTTACCTTCATCTTTTTTCTAACATTCCTCCTGAACTCGCCATTGATTTTATGAACAAAATAAAATCGAAGAAGAATAAAACTAAACAATATCTATCTATCTATCTATCTATCTATCTATCTATCTATCTATGCCTAAGTGACTAAATGACCAATTGCTAGGATGTGCACTGACCACCAGGGGCAGACACTCAACGCAGGAGCTTCCCCCTGGTGGTCAGTGCACTCCCCCAGTGGGAGCACCACTCAGCTGACCAATGGGCACCAGATGCCAGGCTCACCACTGGTGAGTGCAACTGAGGAGGCATGAGCCTCTCCCGCCTCTGCAGCAGTGCTACAGAACAGCAGCTGTAGTAGGTGCAGTGGGGCTGGGATGAGTGGGAGTGGTGTGGGCTCAGGCTCCTCCCAGCTGCCTACTGCTTCACACACTGTACATCCCCCAGGACGTCCAGGATTGCGAGAGGATGCAGGCCAGGCTGAGGGACCCCAACGGTACATGATTCTGTGCACTGGGCCACTAGTACTTTGATAATAATCATGCTTAGAATCAGCTACCTGAGTAAACCAGGCAGGCTGGAGGGCAGACCAAATTCATGTCATTCTTTCTCTCCTTGCCCATTCAGCATTCTCTTTGGCCCTCTCCCCTCCTCTGGGGTGAAATCACAGATACTTTCCCCATCATTCTTAGACACTAAAAAGCTATCAAGTTATTTTCAACCATTAAGGAGAGCAATCTAATGGAATAATTAAATAATCAAAACGACATACTTTTGCAACTTGGGTGGACCTTGGGGAAATGATACTAAGTGAAATAAGTCAGATAGGAAAAGGTAAATACTGCATGGTCTCACTTATGTGTGGAATCTAAAATAGCCAAACTCAGAGATATAGAGAGTAGACTAGCAGCAAGCAGGTGTGGAAATGAAGAAATATTGGCCAAAATGTATAAACTACCAATTAAAGATTAACAAGTTTGGGGATCTAATGTAGAGCATGGTGATTTTAGCTAACAAAGCTGAATGTACCATATACGTGAATGTTGCTAAGAGAATCGATCTTAAATGTTCTCCCCACAGAAGAGAAATGGTAACTTTGTGACAGAATGAAGTGGTAGCTAATCATATGGAGGCAATCACTTTGCAATTTATAAATGTATCCAAGCAAAACACTGTACACCTTAAACTTACATAATGTTATATGTCAACTAGAGGCCCCGTGCACAAAAATTTGTGCATGCCGGGGAGGGTCCTTCAGCCTGGCCCATGCCCTCTCGCAGTCTGAGAACCCTTGGGAGATGTCCACTTGCTTACTTAGGCCCACTCCTTGGGGTATCAGGCCTAAGCTGGCAGTCAGACATCCCTGTGGCAGCCTGGGAGCCCTCAGGGGATGTCTACCTGCCAGCTTAGGCCTGCTCTCCATGGACATTTTACTGCTGCCACAGAGGCAGGAGAGGATCCTAATACAGGGTTCTTCCAGGCCACCGTTTTATTGACCTCCTGCTTTTATCTATGCCCACAGCCCTGTGGCTGCTGCCTCTGAAGTCATATGCTGCCACAGCTACCCAAAGTGGCAGGACAGGGCTCCACTTTCTTTGTCGCTAAGGAGAGCCCTCTGTCCCTCCTGGGGTGGCACTCTGCAACATGGGACCTGGGCTTACAGGTGTCACACAGAGTCTGGATAAACTACTCTTAAGTAAGACATGCAGGTGTCCCTGTGGCTGACCCAGAAGGAAATCTGGGAGACAGGCCCTGGGAGGCAGGCTGCTGGATTCGGACTCCAAGACACCTGCTGTAGAACATGTGTGGGCCTTGGGTTCTTGTCTCTGAACCTGAGTTCTGTCCTAGGCGTGGCCAGGGGAATGCTCTACAAAGTGCCTGTGTCTAAGCCCAGGCCCAGGCATAATACCCTGTGATGAACATACCTTTGATTTTGAGAATGCCGACTTCCCACATATTTTTTTTTTTTTCAGAGAAATGCTTAGGGAAGATAGATATGGACATATATTGGGGTAATATAATAAAAAGCCACAACCATTTTTTTTTTAAAGAGAAAAAGTCAAACAGTCAAGATTAACTGTTGAATTTACAAGAACCACTAAATGCCAACTGAGACAGAGAAGTTGATTTCTTGAAGAGGAGGACGATTGACATTGCTCTACAACAGGGGTAGGGAACCTTTTTATTTCCAAAGGCCATTTGGATATTTATAACATCGTTCTTAGGTCATACAAATTCATTAACTTAGAAATTAGCCTGCTATCTTTGGCCAAACATTTAATTACCCCACCCCTAATGCCTTGACAGGGCCAGACCAAATTATTTCATGGGCCTTATGCAGCCTGCAGGCCAGACATCCCTGCTGTACAAGGTGGAGAGAACCATCCCTGCTGTACAAGGTGGAGAGAACCATCCATGACATTCCCCTCAGCACTCCTGTCCATGTGACCACCCCACTTCCTAGCCTCTAGAACATCTTTCCATGTTCACAAAACAGTGTAGGCAGTTTCCTGTAGCCCAGCAATCTTGCTCTGTGTGTCCAGTCCCAGATATCTTACTATACCTCCCCCTAAGACCCCAAATTCTGACAATCTTCTCCAATATTATCTCACTATACCTAACAAGATTAGACCCCTCTACATTACATATTATGTAAAATACTAGGGGCCCAGTGCACAAAATTCATGCACTGGGGGTGAGGGATTCCTCAGCCCAACCTGCCCCCTCTCACATACTGGGAGCCTTCAGGGAACATCCTTCTGACAGCTTGGGGGTGGGGGAGCGGGCCTAAGCCACAGTCTGGCCTCCCTTTGTGGGAGGCAACTGGGCTGATCAGGGGAAGGCACCAGCCCCATCACCCCACTGCTGTAACTACTGCCAATCACCACAGCCACCAAGGTGTTTTCATCAACACAGACTCCAGTTCCTTCATCAAGAAAAAATGACAACTTTCTTTAGGCATCTTTCTTTCTTTCGTCTTTTCTTTCTTTCTTCTTTCCATTCTTTCTTTCTTCTTTCCTTTCTTTCTTTCTTTCTTTCTTTCTTTCTTTCTTTCTTTCTTTCTTTCTTTCTTTCTTTCTTTCTTATCTCACTTGAGGATATGTTTCCATTGACTTTTAGAAAATGTGGAAGAGAAAGGGAAAGATAGACACATCAAAGTGAGAGGAACACTTTGGTTGGTTGCCTCCTGCATGAGCCCTGATCTGGGCCCCAGTCAGGGAGGAGTCTGCAACCTAGGTACATGCCCTTGATCAGAATCAACCCAGACCTTGCTGTCAGCAGGCCGAGGCATTATCCCCTGAGCCAAACTGACTAGGGCAGGATATGACATTTCTTAGCCCTCCAGCAGCAGACCTTCATGTTTTCCTCCAGAAGTGTGATGGAAAGGACCCTAGATTATCTTTTTGGATTCTTATTACCTAAGTTACTAAGAATATTACCAGTGGCATACAGGAAGCTTAGCCAATGTGCTGTCAGAAAAGGTGTTTCCTCTATAGTTCACACCAATCATGGGCTGGACCCTCTGGCCAAAGCTTTAGGCCTGGGCAGGAGCGGACCCTCAGCTCCCTGCGATTGTTCCCAGGCTCCGCTCCTGCCCCCTCATTCTGATTGTAGGTTTGGCCCTGCCCAGGAGCTCCCTGGCTCTGGCCCTTCCCAGGCTGCTCTGGGCCCTGTGGCCTTACCTCACAGTGACCTGGGTGCCAGGATGTTCCTGGGACACAGGCACTGGGTGCCTATGTATGCAAATTAACTGTCATCTTTTGGAGGGGTTAATTTGCATACTCACTCTGATTGGCTATGGGTGTAGCAAAGGTACTGTCAATTTACATGTTTGTCTATTAATAGGTAGGATAATATGAAATATTATAGCACATGTCGGCCAAGCTGGGAATAGACAATTCAACTCAATATTGTACACATGTACTGATTACTCACGAGGTGATGAGAGTTAAATAACGAAGATGAATCAGACCTACTTCCCAGTTATAAGAAGAGTATGCTTGATATTGCTGTGAAGACATGCAATCTAATACACATGAAACACTCAGACAAGTGACTAGTATTATTAGCATTTATAATAATTACTAGAGGCCCGGTGCATGAAATTCATGCACTTGAGGGGGCGTGGGAGTTCCTCGCCTGGTCTGTGCCCTCTCACAGTCCAGGAGCCCTCAGGGGATGTCCGACTGCCTTAGAGGTGGGAGAGGCTCCCACCACTAATGCTGTGCTCACCAGCTGTGAGCCAGCTCAGGGCTTCTGGCTGAGTGACACTTCCCCTGTGGGAGCACACTGACCACCAGGAGGCAGTTCCTGCATTGAAAGTCTTCCCTCTGGTGGTCAGTGCACATCATAGCAAATGGTCATTCCACTGTTCAGTCGATTTGTGTATTAGCCTTTTCTTATATAGGATTAGGGAAGATAGATATGGACATAACTGCTGGCAATGTAATAAGCTAAATTATTTAGTAGCATAGTAAAAGTATAAACAACAACTATACGTAATTCTATATCCTTATTTAAGCCAAAGCTATGTCCACAGCTAAGATTTCAAAATACATTAATCCATATATGTATACTAATTGCCGACATTGTGCCAGGCACTGTGCTGGACCTAGAGGACAGAGTGATAAGCAGAACTCAGGAGGGCTCAGCCCTGAACTTAAAACATTGTCCACTTAGGCCTGGCCAGTGTAGCTCAGTTGGTTGGAGGATTGTCCTATACACTGAAAGGTCATGGGTTTGATTCCCGGTCAGGGCATATACCTGGATTGTGGTTTTAATCCCTATTCAAGGTGTGTAGAGAGGGAAGCCAGTTAATGTTTCTCTCACATCAATGTTTCTCTCTCACTCTCTCTATCTCACTCTCCCTTCCTCTCTTACTGAAATCATTAAGAACATATCCTCTGCCGAAGCCGGTTTGGCTCAGTGGAAGAGCGTAGGCCTGGGGACTGAAGGGTCCCGGGTTCGATTCCAGTCAAGGGCATGTACATTGGTTGCGGGCACATCCCCAGTGGGGGGTGTGCAGGAGGCAGCTGGTCAATGTTTCTCTGTCATCAATGTTTCTAACTCTCTATCCCTCTCAATTCCTCTCTGTGTAAAATCAATAAAATATATTTAAAAAAAAAAAGAACATATCCTCAGGTAACGATTAAAATAAATTAAATAAGCATAGACTGTTTAGTTGGTAGTTAGACAGAATTAGAGACATGGTGTCCACCAGGTATCTATTTGTGTGAAGAACCTCTTCTGAAAGAAGTTCATCCTTCTGCATCAATCACCCACCAGGTAGGACACAGATTATTGGTCAATCCATGATTTGGTTACTCCCAGCCAGCTGTGGCCAAGTGGGTGGGAACTGTGTGGAGACATGGCTGCCTCCTCCTCCCTAGGGCTGTAGGCAGGGCTGTCCTCTAGGAGAGTGGGTGGACTGGGCCCACAGGTTGGCATTGTTAACACCAGCAGGCAGATGTGGGAGATCAGTCAAGATTGTAAGGCAAAGTGGCCAAGGTGCAAGGAATGAACATTCATGCCGGTCCAAACTCAAGGGAAAAGTAATTGATTGGTCCACTTCTTAATGCTGAGTCTCCTGATCTCTAAGTCCTTTAATTCCCACCACTGCTTAGGTTGATTCATGTATTTTGCCTTAAGGAAGGTCAAAATAAGCTCATAACCTTATTCATCTCCCCAAATTTCCTTTTATGTTATCTGACCTCTGTCCACAGCACTGCCGTAGTTCCCATCACCCACTCCTGAAAACTTGACATTCTGTTTGACTCTTTTTCTGCCCCATCGTTAGGTCAGTTGCCAATGGAATTGGAAAGCAGTGCAGAGCAGTCAGAAAACTGGACTTTTAGAGTCTTCCAGAAGTGAGTACAAAGTCTAGCTCTAGCACTCACTAATCTGAGGTCTTTAACAGGTTTCTACTTTGACCTGAGTCTCAGTTTTAGGATATGTAAAATAAGACTAATAACACCTACCTTAGAATGTCATTGTTGGGTTAAATAAAATATTGTAAGAATTGCTCTAGCACAGGCTGCACATAGTGAACTCTCGATAACCACAGCTCTTATTTGCTACCTCTGAGAGGCATTTCACATGCATTATCTCATCTCATTTTCTCTGACACACCCTAGAGTGACAATAATAACCTCCTTGTCTCCCATTGTTTCTCCCTCCAACCTATTATGTACCCAAGCTGTCGTAACTCCTCCTGAAAACAGTTCCAAACCCTTCGCTGCCCAGACTGGAAATCTTTGCTCACTCCTCCAATGTCAAGCCCATAAATAAAGTTCAGACTCTTTAGGTTGGCATCTAAATGTTCAGATTTAGCTCCCTTTCTTCCCTCTCTATGAAAGCACGACCTACTCAAACTGCACTAGTTACCAATTACCCCCAAACTTTTCATGTTGCTGCTTTTCTTTACCCCCTCTCCCTGCCCAGAATAGAATGCACTACCCACCTCGTTCTCTCTTATCAAAATTCTATCCGTTCTCCAATGCTTCATTTTATTTTCACCTCACCTACGAAGCCCTTCTGACCTGCCAGTTTTAAATCAACTTTCTCTCTAAATTGCCACAGAACATTTTAGCACCTCGCATATGGTATAGATTACCTTTTACATTACAGGGGCATTATCAGTGTTAACTGCCTTACCTCTTTTGTGGTACAAAGCAGAGAAGGAATTATTATATTCAAGTATTGGACATGGTGTGAAGCGTTAAAATACCTGAGAGTGATATAGACCCTTTTCTTCATAACTTATATATATGATACGATGTTTTGGATTACAAGACCCAACCACCTTGTCTACAAATCATTGAATAGGGCTTTGTGCCTGAGCCATAGGCATCCATTTTATAGGCAGGTTCTCCTTCTGGGAGAGTTTAAATTTGAGTAGTTGGGAGAACCAGCCTTTGAGAGAACCTAAGAAGCCAAAAGAGATACCAATAAGCAGACATCCTGGGGCAGAAGCCATGAGTGAGCAAAAACCATGAGCTAGAGCAGCAAGTCCTTAGAGAAGCACCAGCTCAGACTCAGTTAAGGAGAAGCAACAAAGGGAAAGCTGAGTCGTCTGAGAGATGAACCACTTGAATTGCTGCTGGGACCTGAACTCCACTGGGCGGCCTCTTCAGCTGATGTTGATTTTCTGAGCTTTCTTATTAGCTAAGCAAACCCTCCGGGACAACTGAATAAATATTTGCTCTTCACAGTCTAGAAGAGCCTCCCATAGTACACCCAGACCTGAAATAGCTCTCTCTGTGCCCATTTTCTTCTCAGCTACAGATTTTGTTGTCTCTGGCTTGCCCCACAGCACATTGGTGAAATGCATAAATGCTTATGGCCTTTCATACTGTCCAAACAGTAGATGTCTTAGGATTCTGGGACCTGTTTGCCTTCATCCTGACCTTGGCACCTTATTGCTTGATACCATCTTGCTCGAAATCCTGGCACATCTCATTGTGTTCTGATTGGCATATGCCAACTTCTTAAACCCATAGGTTACTCAAGAGCATCATCTCGACTTTATAGATGAGACAGTTGAGGCATAGACAGACTGAAGCTTGGCAAGGGTACCAGATAGTTTGAAAGCAAGAATGTAATTTAGAAGTCCTAAGATGTCCCCGCTATTATTCTCTCCTGATCTCTATGTGATTAGACTGAGATGAATGAATACAAATTAAAAAAGAAGAAGAAAAAAAACATCTACCATCTTCAGAAGTGGGTAGTAACTGAAGCAGTAATTTAACATAATGATTGACTTCCTCCTGGGAGCCCTTTCAAAACCTACAGAAAATGATAGATTCCAAGCACTTACCTGAAGCATCAAGCTCCGTGGGCACAAGCAAAGATTTAATCTAGTCATGTATTGGATCTGAAGCCAGTTGGCTGCCCTGCTTTTTCACCTCTGAATTTTACTTCATCAACAAATTTTCTCTTGCCAAATGCTCCTCTGTGGGTTGTCAAAAACTTGAAAGCCAAATTTTGAGACGAGTTTGCACCCAAATTGTGGAAAGCCCAAAATGAAACTAACTGGCAGGAAAGATTTAATTCTCAAAACAATTATGAGAGAGCAAGTTCATCATCCCCATTTTAAAGAAGAGTAAATTTTTTTAAATTTTATTTTATTGTTTAAACTATTACAAATAGTAGTACATATGTCTCCTTTCCCCCCCACATTGACTTCTCCTGGCCTCCCCAACCTCCTGGCCCATGCCCTCACACCGCCCCCTCCCCCCCATTGGTTATGCTTATATGCATGCATACAAGTTCTTTGGTTGATCTCTTACCTCCCTGCCCTCAAAAAACAAAAACAAAAACAAAAACAAAAACAAAAACCTCCCCTGCCTTCCTGCTGTAGTTTGACAGTCTGTTCCATACTTCTCTGCCTCTGTATCTATTTTTGTTCATCAGTTTATAATGTTCTTTACTATCCATAAATGGGTGAGATCATGTGCTATTTTTTCTTTCACTGACTGGCTTATTCACTTAGCATAATGCTGTCCAGTTCCATCCATGCTGCTGCAAATGTTAAGGATTCCTCTTTTTAATAGCAGCGTAGTATTCCATTGTGTAGATGTACCACAGTTTTCTAATTCACTCATCTGCTGATGAGCATTTAAGCTGTTTCCAAATCTTAGCTATTATAAATTGTGCTGCTATGAACATGGGGGTGAAGAAGAATAAATTGAGTCCCACACAAAAAGAGCTAAATAAGTTATCATGACCACCCAAGAAGCAGAAGAGCAGAGCCTCAAATCTACATTGCTATCTCCTTATACCACCTTTGTCTACCACTGCGTGATTCTGTCTTTTTTACATCCTGCTATTTAGAATATAGGTGGTTGCCTATATTTCAGATTTCAATCAGATATTTAAACTCTATAAACTATAGTGTTGGCTAAAATGAAAAAAAAGGGGGGGAGGGAAGGAGGCAATTATTCAGTTTTCACAGGATTTGTGATGTGCTCAGCTTGGTATAATAATTTAAACAATAATTAATTGGCATCCAAATCAGACACTAGAGATGCACAGTAGCTTTCAAATAAATACAGCATCCAGAAGCAACCAACACTATACACAAGAACCCAGAGTTGTCTGGAATGAGCACCTCTTATGTGCATTTTTTGTTGTTATTATGTTTTAATCTCCTGGGTTCCCCTCCCCGCCCCCCTTTTTCTTCCTTTTTAAGTAATAAAACCAGTCTTTCCTAAAATAAATTCATTTCATGTTGACCTTGAGCCTCATCACTTGGCTGATCAAATCACTCCCTTGCCCTAATGATATGGTAGCATCTGATTGGTTCAAGCATAAACTTTGACTCAAGCAGGCCAATCAGAATTGTCTCTAAAATTTCATATGTGTAGTACACATTTATGGATTGGTAGCCAGGAGGATGTTGGCTCCAGCCTTACAGCAACCATATTTTCAGGGCACAAAGAGCCCACTTAAGAAACAGATTATTAGAGATAAGCAGAGCCAAGAGATGGAGAAAAAGAGCCAATAAATTATCCTCATTAAGTTAAATTTTGGCTTCAAGCAATCAAAATTATCCAACCACATACAATACCAGACCTAGCATTTTGTAAGAGCTGGCAAGTAGCTCAAATGTTTCTGGCAAGGAAGAGAGTGACAATAAAAAATATGGGTGTTGTAGGTTCATATAGGATGGAGTCTAGAGTAAATTCACCCATTTTGTATAGAGATTTTTTTCTTTTAAAGACTGAGTGACCTAATGAAACATAAGGAGACTGTAAAATATCTTGAGGTAACCATCATTAATATTTTTATATAAATATAAATTCATTGAATACAGCAGGAGTTGGCAAACTATTGCTGTAAAGACTCAGATAGCAAATATTTTTGGCTTTGTATGTCATATGGTCTCTATTATAACCTGCCATTGTATCCATACACAATACAAAAATGAGTGGGTATAGCTGTGTTCCAATTAAACTGTATTTGCAAAAACAGGTCGTGGGCCAGATTTGGCCAGCAAGCCACAGTTTACTGACCTTTAGGATATAGAATCAGCTGCTCTAGCAGAAATTCCAATTTATAATGACATAAATAAACTAAAAATGCATTTATTTTTCAGGAACAGTTTGGGCATAAATAGTATAGGGCTGCTATGGCAACTACAAAGTGTCAGAGACCCAGATTCCTTCTGTCTTGTTGCTCTGCCCCTCCTAGGATTTTGCCCTGGTTCACATGATCTGAGGTGACTTTGTGGGATGGAGAAACTTTCTCCTTTCCCTATTAGTTCTTCTGACTGGTCAAATAATTAAAATGATGTAAGACAGATCAACAGGAGAAAACCAAGTTCTAATATGTGAGCAATGGGAAATTTACATAAACATGAAAATTCCAAAGATAGTAAGACACAATGAGGTATATATGTCATTCTGGATGAAGGAAGGGAAAGTAGGGTCGAGAACTTCAAAGGGCAATGAGGCAATCTATAAGGAGATAAAACGTTAACATTTAGTAAATAAATGTTGGGCTATTTTGAAACAGAGGTCTTTCATCAAATGGGCCTTGTTAGTTTCCTCCTTGTCTATCACACACTGGTTTAGATTAAACTATAGTTATCTTTGGTGATATCTCCCTTCCTGGAGTAGGTCCTCTATCTTAAGTTTCTTTTAGGCACTAAGGGGAAAGTCCAGGGTTTTTCCTGTCTTTTGATTATTTCTTTAAAATAATCACCTTGAAATAACCAATATCTCAAAGAGGCATATTTTAGGTGGCAAACTCTGTTCCCCTTCAATTTACTACCGTGTCCATTTTCCAGCCAGCAGGAAGAAAGAATGAGGGAAAGAACTAGAAAGCCCTGCGCCTTTAAGGATGCCAACCAGGACTTGCACATACTTTCACTCACATCTCATTGGAGAGAATTTAGTCATATGACCGCACCTAGCTGCAAAGGAAACTGAAAAAATGCAGATTATATTCTGGGTAACATGTGGCTAGCTAAAAATTAGGGCGTGTTCTTTTACTATAGCAAAGGGGGAAACAAGTATTAGGAAACAACTACAATAGCTGTCTTTGCCAAAGATTTTCTCCTGTCTTTCACTTTAATACATATATGCATGTAAGGACAATCTTGTCATTCTCCAGCCCCAGTCCTCAGACTAGAAAGAAACCCAGGAAAGAAATGATTGGCACAGATGCCTTCATTGTCAGATTAATGGAATAGATTTTGTAACCTAGCTCAGAGCTGGAAGGTGAATAAATGTCCTTTAAGAAGAGTAACATGACTGTGTTGTCTAAACTTGAGGATTTTTAGCGGGAGTTTTTAGCAGTGAAAGGTTTGTATGTTTTTGGTTTAGATGTTTGGAACAAAATCAAGTGTCATTAGGAGTGGGAAACACTCCCAACCCTTCTATCTTGGGGCTCTACATTCAAGTTTCTCTACCAGCAGGAGAAATGGTAGCTGTTATAGTTATAAATGTGTGAAAGTGCTTTTAGTATTTAACATTTAGCAATAGCTAATATTTAATAATTAACGTTGTATAATTTAGTAATATTAAGAGTGAATATTACAACTAGTAACTGTGTGAAGGCCCTAGTAACTGTGTGAAATGCCCTAGTACCTCCCACCTGAAACTGTTACAAGCCCAAGACCCCCTGAAAAGACACACTGAAGATTCATTGGTGACACCCAAAGAAAGCAAGAGAACGCCCAGAAATGGCTATAAAAGAAGCAAGGCTGAAGGCATCAACCAGAGATGCCCAAAGGCTCCTCCACTGACAGTCGCTCTTTGCTCCCCCTTCTCCTGCCCGAAGCTCTGCCCGAGCTCAATTGAGCTCTCCGTGAGCTATGAACCTCGAGGCCTTGACCGATGTCCAGCTGCAGCTGCAACCGTGTCCTGTGTATGTCTGTCAGTGTGGATCTCCGGGTGGCTTGCAGAGTTCTGGAACCCACCAGGCCTTACGTAAATAAACCGTGTGTGATTTGTGCAGTTAGTGTTCGTCTCCCTGTGTTTGATTTTATGCTCGACCAGTTTTAAGTACCTTGGTAACTCCGTATAAGTCCACTACGTGGCTGAGGAGCCCTTGCTCACCTGTGCATTCGTTCCACACTACAGAAATTGGAACAGTAGCCTAGACAATGCCTTTGACTCACAAGCAGGTTCCAGGAGCAGGAAAATTATAAGACATAAAAGGGAATATGAGACTTGATGAATTTGGAGAAAAGCACTGTGTGTCCCAGAAAATAGGGTGGGGTGAGTATGCCAGGACTTAGTTTGGTAATGCTGGGAATCTTGATCCAGCATCTAGAAGGGTTCAAGAATCTGGATAAGCAGCTGCATGTAAATTAATCAAGAGTCCAGAGATGAAACATAACTTTGGAAGGCATTTTGGGGAGCCAGAAAAAACTTTGCTAAAGGAACCAAGTTCTCTTGTCTCTCTGGACCTCTTGCTCTTTATTTACACAAATTGTCTTATTAACACAAATTATCTTAAGGCCAGGTAGATATACATATCAAAGGGTAAGGTTTGGTATACAGTAGGCATTGTTAGATTGGGGAAACTGTCTATAGCTGTTCAGGTGTTTGGTCAGTAGGAGGCAATAACATGTAGATTGAAATGCCCTCAGCTGCCCAGCAGCAAGCAATCACTTATGCATCCTTTTCAGGTTTGGGGAAATGCCCTTAAGCCATTTCCAACAGGCAAATACTATATGTGACTCAGCCCTTGCTGAGTCCCCAAGTTCCGTCAACCTTTTGATGAAACTCTTGCATTTATGACATGCTGGAATTAGCTTCTGGCAATTTGAGAAGAGAGAGTTAAGGAAAGAGATAATAAATAGAGAGGAGAGGGAGCATTAGGACAAGAAAGAGTTTCGGGGAGGGGAGAGCACATCTGCAGCCCCATGTGGCACATTCTGAGGTCTGGGCTTTGCACATCCCCCGCCCACATTGGTGCGTAGTTGATTTTCTACACCCACGACTCAGGAAAGTTTTAATATATCCTTGCAACCTCTGAGTAAAAGGCTGCTTACACTTCCCCTGGAAGACAGGTTTTCATGTGATTGTTAAAAGGGCAGCCAAAGTGGGAACTAGGAAAAAACAACCCCTGTCGTTAGATACCAGGAGACACTCTCTTGGTGAGTTGTAGGGCAACTGAAGATTCTACTCTTGGACAACAGTACAACTAGAGGGACAGAATGACACAAGTCCATGTGCCCACCCAGTGCATGGATGATGACTAACCTGCCCTCTAACGTATACATACACTGCCTGTATGCCCCAATCACACTTCCAGATTTTAAAGCCCTTAAGAATTGGCATTTTATGTATCCATCTTTGCATTCCTGAAGGAACAAGCACGAGTCTTTCTATTTGTATTGATTCCTTGAATGAAAAGAGATCATTGAATCTGTAATTTCTGTGTTTTCTAAAATATATTTTTATTGATTTCAGAGAGAGGAAGGGAGCGGGAGAGAGTGATAGAGACGTCAGTAATGAGAGAGAATCATCGATCAGTTGCCGCCTGAATACCCTACACTGAAAATCAAGCATGCAACCCGGGAATCAGAACCATGACCTCCTGGTTCATAAGTTGATGCTCAACCACTGAGCCATGCTGGCCGGGCTGAATCTGCAATTTCTTAAAAACATCTATGAAGCACCTATTGAGTGCCAGGCACCAGTTTTCTGGGTAAAAGATGAAAATTCGTAGTTCCTGACTTAAAAGCTTTTAGCCTAGTAGGAAAATAGACACTAAAGTGGACATCTGCTGTTTTCTGGCTTCCAGCCATCAACCCCAACTTCCTTTTATTTAATCACTCCCCCTTTTGAGAACTCCCCATACTGTGTGTTTGGGATGGGCGGTGCTGTGTCACAGCACAGGAGCCAAGGCTGCTAGATGTCCCTCTTCTTCTCCCTTTTCCATTCCTGGTTCAGCCACAGGTTGGAACGGCTGGCCCAGCCAGGCAGATACTCTCCTGGGACCCGATGGAGTGTAAGAGCCTTCGGTATGACTGGAGCTTATAGCCATAGTGATGTTGGCGACAGGTCCTCTGGTTCTTGCCCACTTTTTAACCCTGGTCTTCACAGTCTTTCTTTGATTTTGAGAACACCTAATATCATTCAAGTAAGTTTATTTCTTTCCCTTAATATTTCCAGAGTGTGGTTGTGGCCAACAACCAAATCCCTTGCTGATGCAGAAATACTCTTCTTTCAAATACAAAGATGAGAAACCTACCCCAACGAAATCAGATAAATGGAGAGTTTATTGTAGGAATGCAGTGAGCACTGTGGGAAGTGGAGATGCCTAAATTTAAGGCCAGATGCCATTACAAGAGAGTCTTAATAAAGCTTGAGCTTAATGATTAGTTCTGGGTCTAATCAGTCATCAAATATACAGCAAATAATGTAGTCTCTAATAAATGTTCAATAATAAACTGTAAGCAAAATATTGCAGTTCATGATAAACATTATGAAAGAATGGAGAAAATGTATTTACTAGAGACCCAAGATGATTCTAGGACCCTCAGCTCAGGAGCTGCTATAGGCATGAGTACTGTCCCCGAGATGTCCACTTCTTTTAGTTCCACCACTAAGCGAATTCTGGACTCCCTATAAGATATCTTTTTCTTATCATACAGCTTCTGCTTATTCAGAGTTTCTGATGCCTCACAATGCAAGCTTCTATTATACATCAGAGCGTCTGCAATGTCTCAGGTTCGGTATCCTGAGAAGCAGATCCTGAGATAGAGGTCAGCAGGCCAGAGGTTTATTAGGACGTGCTCTTGGGATTCCCACTTGTGAGAGGGAAAAGAAGTTATAGAACTAGGTGGAGAGAGAAGTTGAACCACAGTGCAGTCTTGATTTGCATGACCAACTTGTCCTAGTTTTCCTGAGACTTTCAGGTTTTAGCCCTGGAACGCACTCTATTCCAGGCAAACCAAGACAGCTGGTGACCTACTATTGATAAAGCCTTGGCCAACTACACAGGTCCCTCTGAAGCTGCCAGTGCATTTCAAAATTTTCCCAAGAGACTGGCTCTGCTTTTGTGTCAATCAGCCATTGGATATGGGTTTTCCTGGGAAAGGTGCATGGTCTTGGGTAGGAGGAGAAGGGACTCTTCAATAGAGACATTCCCAGTGGAATCTGGCAACTGAGGGCTGTCTGCTGGTGCACTCCCAGCAGCAGGGGGATAAATCTTTCATTCCTGAATGGAACCTGGGCAGCACATCACAGCATCCACTATATCAGGGTCTCTGTTCCTTCAGCTTCAGTTCTTACTATTTGTTGCTGAAGTCTTTTCCAATTCAGATCCTTCACAGTGAGACTGATCTGACTTGGCCCACATCACAGGTCACTAACCATGTGGAGATTGGCTTCTTTTGTCTACTTAGCTACATTTGGAAGCATAATTATACAGTAGAAACACTCCATTAAAGACTCATCTCTGTTGGGAAAAATACCTAAATAGACACTTCTCAAAAGAGGACAGATAGATGGCCAACAGACATATGAAAAGATGCTCGGTGTCACTGATCATCAGAGAAATGCAAATTAACACCACAATGAAATATCACCTAGCACCTGTCACAATAGTTATCCTTAATAAATAAACAAACAAAAAGCATTGGCAAGGATCTGGAAAAAAGAGAACCCTCATAGACTGTTGGTGGGATTGCAGACCGGTGCAGCCACCGTGGAAAGCAGTATGGAGTTACTTCAAAAATTTAAAAATGGAACTGCCTTATGATCCAGAGATTCCACTTCTGGGAATAAATCTGAAGAAACCCAAAACACTAATTGGAAAGAATTATTCATGCCTATAATCATTGTAGCATTATTTACAACTAGAGGCCCAATGCACAAAATTTGTGCATTGGTAGGGTCCATAGCAGCTGCCAGCAGCTGGTTGCAACCTCCCTCCCCCCTAACCAGCCCTGCTCCCTGAACAAACTCCTGGTCAAGGGGACAATTTGCATACTGTTTTATTATATAGGGTAATTAAGATCTGGAAATAGCAGCCCAAGCACCCATCAGTAGATGAGTGAATAAAAAAGCTGTGGTACATTTATACAATGGAGTACTACTCCACTGTAAAAAAAGAAGGAAAGCTTACCATTTTGCGACAGCATGGATGGACCTGGAGAGTGTTATGCTAGGTGAAATAGTCAGAGAAAGACAAACACCATATGATTTCACTTATATGAGGAATCTAATGAACCAAAAAAAGCTAAAAAAATAAAATAAAATAAAAAACCAGACTCATCTGTACTAACAAAAGGGTAATATGCTAATTAGGCCAGGAGACCTTCCGGACAAAGCCATAGTGGTGGGGCCAAGGCAGAGGTGGTTAGGGGCGATCAGGCCAGCTGGGGAGAGTAGTTGGGGGCAAGCAGGCTGGCAGGCAGAGTGGTTAGGGGTGATCAAGCAGGCAAGCAGGTGAGTGGTTAGGAGCCAGGGGTCCCAGTTTGGAGAGGGTGCAGGTCAGGTTGAGGGACACACACACACACACACACCCTCTTCATGCATGAATTTCATGCACCAAGTCACTAGTAGAGAATGATCTGACAGCTGTAAGAGGAGAGGAGGTTTGCCGGACTGGGTGAAAAAGGTGAAGGGAAGCAATGAGATGAAACAAACATTTTTTCAAAATAAAAGAGACATCCTTCTAACACGGTTGGTGGGCATCCTAAATGGCATGTCCATTTACCAATAATCAGTGATAATGAGCCTTACCAGATGGAGCAGATAAGGTGTAAATAAAGTTGACCCTTGAATACCATCAAGGTTATAAGAATCAGCCTCTGTGCAGTTGAAAATCTGCAAATAACTTTTGACTCCCCAACAATTTAACCAGAAGTCTTACTGCTAACATAAACAGCTTACTAACATATATTTTGTATGTTATATGTATTACATATTATATTCTTATAATAAAGTAAGGTAAAGCAAAGATAATGTTATTAAGAAAATCATAAGGGAGATAAAATACATTTGTAGTATTTTTTTTTAAATCCATGAATAAGTGGACCCACAGTTCAAACTCATGTTATTCAAGGTCAACTGAAGAGAAGATGGAATATGTAGGTACCTAGTGGATAAAAATATACATATTTATACAGTTTGTGTAGTGTGAAAAGCACTTGGGTCTACAGACTTGAATTAGGACTTGAAGGATGAGCTAGGCCAGTGGTCAGCATACTCATTACTCAACAGAGGCAAATATCAACAGTACAGGATTGAAATTTCTTTTGAGAGCCACATTTTTTAAACTTAAACTTCTTCTAATGACACTTCTTCAACATAGACTCGCCCAGGCCATGGTATTTTGTGGAAGAGCCACACTCAAGGGGCCAAAGAGACACGTGTGGCTCTCGAGCCATGGTTTGCCGACCACGGAGTTAGGAGAAGGGTTTTGCCCAGCAGGTGAGTAGAGAAAGGCACTCCACGCAGAGGTGTAAAGGGAACTGGAGTGTCCCTGAAGGACTTGGCCTTCCAGCCACCCCTGTACTCACTCGCTGCCTCTCAACCAGGTGCCTGGGAGGCATTTCTGGCAGCTGCTCTGAGGGAAACATGCCACCCATTGAATCATCTGGGGCACTCCCTGTTCCCACCTTTTGTGAGCTGGTGCCAGGGAGCTCTCTGGGCCAAGTTCTGCCCCACCCTGATCCTGTTTGACTTGCATGCTCTGCCAGGATCCTCACAAGGGGTGGCATGGCTCAGGGCCTCTGCTGTTCTTCAGTCAACAGCAGCAGCCAGGTCAGTGCAAATGCTGGTCTCTCCTCACAGCAAGAGGCTCCCACTGCTGTCAGCTGGGCCTTGCTGGTGAGAGGGAGGCAGCAGGTGGGTTTAGTTGCCAATTTGGCTGTGCAAGGCAGCTCTGCTGTTCCTATTTCAGCACCAGGAATGGAAGGATTCCCAGGAGAGGTGTGGCAGTCCCATCTAAGGTTTCCAGAGGCGCTCAAGTTTGCTGACTTTTAAAAGCATCGCACAAAAGCATTCACAACAGTGAAGACGACGACGTCGCTCTCCAGCAAGTTTGCAAGGTATTAGCTAACAGTTATTGAGCACTTATTCGGTGCCAAACAGTGGTTTGTAGGAATTAGTTCATATAGTCCTCATAAAAACCCTATGTGATAGACACTATTATCCTATTTCTTACTGAGGACGCACAGAAGAGGTTAGGGAGCTCTGCCTGAAACCTCCCATCTTTAAGGTAATTTGAGCCCAGGCATTCCCTCCATCTCCATCACCACATTAACCTGTATTCTGATTTTATGAGGTGGAGCCTGAAAATGCGCTATGATTTACTAACACACATTCTTTCCTCTCACCTTCACATTAATCCAACGAGAGAGTGAAGGTGAGTATTGCTCTCCCATTTTACAGACCAGGAAATGAATGCTCAGGGAAAATAAAGAATTAATAACCAGCAAGTGGCTGAATTGGGATCTCAAGTAAGTGCTCTGCTTCCCAGTCTACACTGTTGTATGTCATTTCGAAGGGCTTAAGAATAGTAGTATTCAAAAATATGTAATGAAAAAAGAAATAAACTCCATTTCATGTATTCACAACGGTAGACCTCCTTTTGCCCACCCTGTATATTTCTTCACTGTCCTTAAATAAAATCTTTGACATCACCATCACCCTCTCTGTATATATATCAATAAAAACATTAAAAAAGAATTGTAAGGGACAGGAAGTAGATTATAATCTAACCTCTTGGATTTTCAGAAGAGAAAACTGAGGTCCCAGATGTAAGTTACTTACTCAAGGTCACTGGCATCCAGGCTGGGGCAGAGACTGACCCAGGAGTCCTGCTTTCCAGCTCAGACCTTTCTCCATGTCAGCTTTGCTCTCATTGTATTTAATGTTTGTACTTTAGGAAATACCCACTATCCTATATAATAAAAGGCTAATATGCAAATTGCCCCTTGACCAGAAATTCAACCAGGAGTTCAACCAGGGAATGGGGCCAGCTGGCTGGCCAACCACCTGAGGCCCCTCCCCCCTGGCACCACCCCCTGATTGCTCCTCCCCCCACCCTGGTCGGGAGTGGGGCTGGTCCACCAACTGCCCACAGCCCTTCCCCCCAGCTGCCCTCATCCCTGATCGCCTGCCCCCCTCCCCATTGGGACAGGCCAACCAGACCCCACCCATGCATGAATTTGTGCACTGGGCCTCTAATATTAAATACAAGCACAAAACCATTGTGTGGTACTTTTAGGGTACATATATTCATTACATATTTCTGTGTTGTTTTTATTCTAGTTTTGGAAGAGGCTTTAATGGCCTGAGAAAAGTTTACAATACAATGTTAAGCAATAAAGAAGAATATGATACTGTACATGTCATAAAGCCAACTAGATTAAAAACATGATGTACCAATTTATAATCCCACCATCGGCGTACAAGAGCTCCCTTTTCTCCGCATCCTGGAGAACACTTGGTATCTTTTATGCTTTTCATAATAACTATCTTAACAGGTGTGAGGCGATATCCTGTGGGTTTGGTTTGCATTTCCCTAATAATATCGAGCACCTTTCCATATATCTATTGGTCATTTCTACATCTTTTTTGGGGAAAAAAATCTATTCAGATCTTTTGTCCATTTTTTAATCAGATTGGTTTGGGGTGGAGGAAGTTGCTAATATAGCTTCTTATATTTTAGATATTAAGCCCTTATCAGACATGGCTTGCAAGTATTTTCTTTCCATTTGTAGCTTGCCTAATCATTTTGTTGATGGTTTCCTTTGCTGTGCAGAAACTTTTTAGTTTGATGTAGTTCCACTTAATTTTTCTTTTGCTGCCTGGGCTTTTGGTGTCACATCAAGAAATACCTTTGTGAAGGACAGTGGTAAGGAGCTTTTTCTCTGTTTCCTTCTAGAAGTTTTAATCCATTTTGAGTTGATGTTTGTGTAGGTGGAAGATAAGGATGCAGTTTCTCTCTTCTGCATTTAGATATCCAGTTTCCCCAGCACCATGTGTCTTTTCCCCATTACATCTTCTTGGCACCCTTCTCAAAAATGAGTTGACCACATAGGCTTGGGTTTATTTCTGGCTCTCTAGTCTGCTCGTTGGTCTATATGACTGTTTTTGATGCCAGCACCATACTACATTATTTACATATTAAAGCTTCCTGTGCTTTTCTCATTCGCCTGTGGTAATTTATGTTTAGTGCCATTGTGATTAAAAAACACAAATACCAACAGCGAAAGCTTGTGGCACTAAGCTATAAGGTAACTGTGGTGTTCTTCAAGTGGATTAACAACCCGATAGTGGGTCCTGAAATAAATGCAGTGAGTTGCAGCAAGCACGTTTTAAGAAAATGATATAGAAAAGAGAAACAAAATCAGAATACCACATGATGTCAAAAATAAGTTTTGTATACAGAACATTCCCTCTCTCTCTCTCTCTCTCTTCTCTCTCTCTCTCTCTCTCTCTCTCTCTCTCTCTCTCTCTCTCTCTCTCTCTCTTCTCTCTCTCCTCTCTCTCTCTCATACACACACACACATACACACACACACACACACACACACACACACACACACCCCTGTGATCCATTGAAGAGATGCTGGCATAGCCTCTGGAGCAGGGCCCTGCAAGCTCATTGCAGTGGTTTGAATAACAGCTCCCAACAATGTCAGGTCCTAATCCTTGGAACCCGTGATGTTGCTTTATAAAGAGAAAGGTTCTTTGCAGGTGTGACTCAGTTGAGGGCCTTGAGAAGAATGGACAGCCCTGGACTATCTGTGTGGGCCGTTCCAGTGCTGTCACAAGTCTTCTTAGAAGAGAAAGGCTGGGGGAGGTTGCCACAGATAGAAACCCAGCTGTGCTAACACCTTGGTGCTGAACCAGTGAAACTGATTTCAGACGCCTGGCACCCAGAACTGCGAGAGAATAAATTTCAAAGCACCTGTTTGTGGTCATCTGTTACAGCAGTCACAGGAAATGACTGCACTCCCCTCGCCTCTCACCTCCGATGGCTGTTGCTTCCTGGGGTGGTTGTGGGGGGCTCAAGGCAGGGAGGCCTCAAGACGGGGAGGTGTGGGGTGGTGACACTTAGGAGGCTCAGAGTTAGGTACCAGTTGGCTTGGAGTATGTCCCTATTTTCACAACTGGCGCAGCTGTGTTGGCCTAGATGGGCTTCCCGTCAGCACTATTTGTGTGAGTGTAAATATCAGTGTATAGAAACCAGGTCACCATGCAAAATGGATGCCTTCTGTGGGTGGATGCCAAAAAAAAGATGGGAGGCCACTAACCCAGATGACCCAGAATAGGCGTGGACTGACTACTATTTTTTTCCAAGTTTGCTTCAATACGAAAAGACAAAATTAAATACCCCCATGGAGGACCTGTGGACGCCCAAGATTCATCTGCAAGTGCTCACGGACTCTTGGGATGGAGTTTGAGAAAGTCAGTAGACCCATTTCCCTCCAGCACTCGCCACAGATGAATGCTCTTTACGTCTCTTGTACCTTGGGCCTGATTTGTGTGGGCTCATCCACCCACGGCCTGTGTGCAGCTGTGCTCCCTTCGTCGGCAGCTCTTGGCCCCTGCTCCTCAACCAGGCACTTGCACGTGGACCATGGCCCGTGGGGCAGGTCTAAGGCCCCTGGAGGACCCGCCCTTGGCTGTGCAGGCTGGAGCTGCTCTGACCACCTGTCCTCAACCTCTCTCGGCCTCAGGGCCTCACAGTCCTTTTATTACAGGGAGCCCTGGGCTCTTTGCCATCTGGAGTTTCAGAGGACTGAAGTATCTTAGCCCCCTGGTCTTAGAAGCAACGATTTTGAGCAAAATGCTGCTTTACACCCAAAACAGAACAAAAGTGCTGTCTGTGATGTATGTATAACAAACTTCCTTCTTTTTGGGCCTGATTTCTGCTCCTTGATTCTCAAACTGTTATCCTCCATCCCCAGCTCTGGCACAAGAAGGGGGAGGGCCCTTACCTAACAAGCAATTTCCTCAAGCTCACACAGTCCATCGGTTGTAGGCAGCAAAATTAAATCTCTGTACCATATAAACATCTTTAAGAGTCACTTTTAGAACTAGATAAGCTTCTGGAAAAAAAAAAAAAAAAAACTAAAACAAAAAACTAAAACAAAAAACCATGCCTTTCTGTCAGCAGAAGGCTGACAAATGAGAATCTGGAGAGAAAGGGAAGACAGATCCCTCACCTTCAAAGGCCTCACCATTAGGTTACCAAGTTGGTGTCTCTCCACAAAAGCAGTTGGAGAAGCAGGTAGGAGAGAAGGGAGTGTCTGTGGGACTGGGTTAGTGGCCAGAGAAGGCACAGGCTTTGGATTCTCCCTACAGTCTCTCTCTTTAAAAACATATGGGGGTTAGGGGCAGAGGTCAACCAAAGGACTTGTGGGCATGCATATAAGCCTTACAAATGGCCATGGACAACAGGGGGGTGGGGGCATATGTAGGGAGGGGTTTGGGGTGGGAATAGGGGGATGAGGACAATTATGTTATATCATAATCAATTTTAAAAAAGCAAGAAAAAAAAACATATGTAAAGCCCTAATATGCAAATAGACCGAATGGCAGAACAACTGAACAACTAGTCTCTATGACATGCACTGACTACCAGGGGGTGCATACAGAACATGGCAGGCATCGGCCACAGCAGGATGGTAGAGCAGGTGAGTGGGGGTGCCAGACCAAGGAGGGGCACTGCTCACTGTCATTGGTGAGAAAATTGGAGGATGGGTCCTCCTGAGTAACTCAGAAGCAAGAAACTGTGGGGGAAGCAATGGACCGAGATGGCAGTAGACTCCATCTGCATTGTTAACTGGCAGCACCCTGGTAGTAGTTAGGCCCGTCAACAATTTAGATTATTTATGTGGGGGAAAATCAGTCACAACATGCCCTTAGTCACATCATAGTCATCATCTTCATCATCATCCTCGGTAACTTTTTTTTTTTTTTTCACTATGCCATCTTTTGCCAGGCTCCACTCTAAGCATTTTTTTTTTAAATATATTTTATTGATTTTATACAGAAAGGAAGGGAGAGAGATAGAGAGTTAGAAACATCGATGAGAGAGAGTCA
Organism: Pipistrellus hanaki; assembly: GCF_964339955.1. NCBI lineage: Eukaryota > Metazoa > Chordata > Mammalia > Chiroptera > Vespertilionidae > Pipistrellus > Pipistrellus hanaki. Next base: position 196,727,890 of record NC_140503.1, on the reverse strand, counting down.
TCGATTAGCTGCCTCTTGCACACCCCCTACTGGGGATGCGCCCGCAACCAAGGTACATGCCCTTGACCGGAATCGAACCCGGGACCCTTCAGTCCCCAAGCCGACGCTCTATCCATTGAGCCAAACTGGTTCCGGCCACTCTAAGCATTTTTAACATGTGAACTTGTTCATTGAGCACTTAGCATGTCTAACTTCTTTATTTGCCTTATCTCAGTGACTCAAAGGGGCTGTGACCCTTTTGCTCTCATTATAGATGACAAAGCTCAAGCTCAGAAATCTAGTCATTTTAGCTGTTCTTTAGAGAATAAGGCAAAGAGGTGGAGTGGAAATTGGATCAGAACTACAACTAGAAGATGGGCATCTTAAGCCAGCAATGCCACTTACTAGATGATGGGTAATAGGTCTCTTGAATTCTGAGCCCCAGTTTTTTTCATTTGCAAAATGAGGTGATGCAAATACAACCAATGCCCACAGATGTGGTAAAGATCAGATGGTCAGAGGTCCATGAATAAAGAATGGCAGGAGCTATACAGACCTGGCGATGTTAGTGACTTGTGATATTGGTTGGTGCATGTGTAAGGAAATGGCTTTGTCAGAGAGAAGTACACCTGGGTTATGCAGGAAAGGTTTCAGCCTGGTAGGCACCTCTGGTGTCCCTAAGGTGGGACTTAGCTGGACAGTAACTGAGGTGGGAAACAGGTGGGAGTTCCACGTGTCACAGGGATTGGAACTCCATGTCCTGGTTGCTCAAAGCTTTTCTGCCACAAGGAAGGCAGCCCCATCAATAACAACAGTAAAATCCACCTGGAAGGGGACAGGACAGAGAGCGCTCAGGGGTGCAGAAATAGGCTTTTTGGTTGAGAACAGGGTGTTGGGGGGGCTCTGGTAGTTACTGAAAATTCTTTGTTCTCTGGCACCACAGTTCTGCCCAGTGCTCACACCTGCCACTTGTGCCAGTCCCACTCCCACCTGTTGCCAGCCCAATCACTCAGTGCCATCAGCTGGTATGAGTGATGGCTGCCAGCCCCAATCGCCCCTCAGGGTTTCTCCACTTCCCCTTGCTCCTGAGGGGTGATTGGGGCCAGCAGCCACCTCTTGCATCCACTGGGAGTGCTGGTCCCACTCACGTCCACTGCTGATACCTGCCCCAATTGCTCCATGCCATCAGTGGGTGCAAGCAGGGCCGGCACTGTCAGCACATGGGAGCAGAGGCAGCAGGAGCAGGGCTGTTGGCAGGGAGAGGACCAGGGGCTGCAGTGTGAGGGGCTGAGACCCAACCCTGTGCCCATAGCAGCCTTGCAGCCCACAGTTCCTTTCAAGGTGCAGGAATTCATGCATTAGGCCCCTAGTATACACTGTGTGGCCAGATTATTATGATCTCTGAACGCATAATAATCTGGCTACTCAGTGTATATCTTATATAAAAAAGGCAAATTGTCCCCTCAACCAGGAGTTCGACCAGCAGGCAAACTGACCAACTGCCCATGTCCCCTCCCCCTGGCCAGGCTGGCTGAACCCCACCCATGCACAAATTTATGCGTTCAGAGATCATAATAATTTGGCCACTCAATGTATATACAAACATAGAAACATCAAGGAATTGAGAGAATCATTGATCAACTGCCTCCTGTATGCCCCCATGGGGACTGAGTCCAAAACCTAGTCATGTGCCCTGACCAGGAATCGAACTGTGACCTCCTCGTTCATAGATAGATGCTCAGCCACTAAGCCATGCCAGTTGGGTAGTCTCCCTCTTTTCATAAGATCCTGGATTTTTCTCCTGGTGACATCAACTAGTTGCTGCAGCAGCTTCACTGATACCATTCCACCAGACTTTTTTAGTTATTTGTATAAGTAACTAAACATCTTGCATTGTTTAAGTTTGAGTCGCTTTTTCTGTTACTACAAGAGGACACTGTGCTACCTAGTCTTCTTACTGCTCCTCTCTTTCCTTGTTCAATGCTGGAGGGACTCTCTCACACAGAGAAGAAAAGCAGAGGAGGGAAGCAAAGAGGAGAGGATTTTAAAGCCAAGTTCATAGATTGGCCTTCTTGGTAGCTGCCCTGGAAAGAGGTCCAACAGGAACACTTGGAACCGTTGGCCAGAATAAGTTCCAGAGTTATTTGGAAATGTCAGGGCTCCATTCTCTCCCTTCTCCCACAGATAATCAAGAGTTGGCTGGGAGTGCTAATCCCCACTGAACCCAGCCAAGGAAATATCACTGCTCTGGAATCCTGAGTCTTTCCAGAGGTTCAAACCATCATGTTGAGGGTGCATTCCAGGACTGGGGGCAGAGGCCACCTCTGTTAGTGAGCCATCTGGAGCACCTCGAGCCTATAAGCAGCCCTGCTCGTTCCAGTCCCCCTGTGTCCCAATTTCACCCCAAAGGACAAGATGAGATGAGGCTTGAGAGAGCCAGTCTAAGAACTCAAGCACACAGCATGGCCTCTGCTGGTAGCAGGCTTTGAGATAAAGAGTGAGCCCTAGTGGCCTCTTGATGTGCCAGGCAAGATGCTGGAGATCACTGGGACCCCCTGAGATTGCTCTGAGCCCAAGATGTGGGAGGGAGGCGGTCCTGAGGGATGACAGGGCAATTAGTTAATAAGCCAGGATGTCCAAAGCACTAGGCCAGCTCAGGGGCAACTCAGGCAACTGTCAGCATCCGAGGTTCCAGGGGGAGGGAACACATCACAGCATCAGGGAGGGGAGGAGGCGATCACTACTGAGGCTCATGTCCACGAGGGGTTGAGCGCCAACCCCCTGTCTCCAGCTCGAACACGCACCAGCTGTATGCCTTCAAAGCAGATCTTGGAGATTCAGTTTCTCATCTGGAAATGGGAATAAGAATTCCTCCCTCCTGAGTTTGTTTTGATGAATAAGTGCATGCTAAGAGCGTAGGACAGTGCCTGGCACGTGGCTGAACTCCACACAGGGCACTTTGGGGCTACTAGGGAGAGGGGGACCTGGGGTGCAATGGGGAGGCTGGCATGGGGAAGGGGCTGAGAGCAAAGCAGGAGCCTAGTGCTCAGCCCTCTGTAATCATTCCACACTTAGCATGTCCTAACTGGAGATGCAGATGGGAAAGCCTCGGTGAGGCAGGTCCCCTCAGGGGCCAGCCAAAACTTTCCCTCTCCCTATATGGGAGGCTCCCTCTGAAATTGGGGTGGGCATGTCTTACTGGGTAGCCCTCAGTGGGCTGCCTCCACGGAGCAGACATGAGGCAGGGGTAGACAGGGATTCATCCAGTCTAGAAGACAAGGGCACTGCACAGAGTTGGCTCAGTGGGTGCCTGTCCTCGGCCCCCTGCTTTCTGCTTCCCTCAGTGTCATGGGTTGATCAGTGAGTCTGAGGGAAAACCACAGGGATGACCATCTTTGTCTCTACTTGTGTGAGTTGGAATTTTCTTAACCAAATGCCTTTGAATTTTCACTCATATATCTGTATTTTGTTTTTAAAAGTTAAATAGAAAAAAATAAAAATAAATTTTAAAAATAAAAAACTGTTCTGCATGGATGTCCCCGTATCCTAGGATCCACGGGAGCCTCTGCCCGAGGCTGCAGGGGGCAGAGTGCCCGGAGCCAAGCCCACGGCACTCCCAAGTTTGGAGATATGTGAACTTGGACACGTTCTCCTACCTCTCTGTACCTTCGGTTCCCATCTTTCCTAAAAAAGTGGAGACCATGGGCTAGTATGAAGAAAAGCACTTAAAACAGGCCTTAGTGAAGGTCACACAAACGTTTGCTAATACGGCCCTGGTCCGCAGCCCCAGGCGCTGTAACTCTCCCCATGTAGGCACAGGGCCCTCTTAATTGCTCCGTTACGGGCCAGACTGTGGCACAAAGCACACATTTACTAAAGGCTTAGTGGAGCCGTTAGGATTCTTTTGGTTACAAGCAACAGTAAACCTGCCGCAAGCTGACGTCACAGGAATGAGGTTTTATGAGGGTACATAGCTGAAGAGCACATGGCACGGTTCAGATGCTCCAGGGATGAGGTCAGGCGCCGGTGTGTCCTCTCAGCTCTGCTCTGCTTCCTTCTCAGACGGGATTTCCTACTCGTAGCCACAAAATGGCTCAACAGCAAGGGGAGCTGCCTCCTCCCTGGCTGGCGATTTCGTGAGAAAAGAGGGAGACTTCTTCCCGGGGGCTCATTCCCATCTCATGGGCCTGCCTTGGTCATGGAACAGTCACCGACGTTTCGAATCGCAAGGTTTGGGCCAAGCGTCACCCCTGGAGCTAGAAATAGAGCCCCAGAGAGAAAGGGAGGTTTAAATGTAAACTGAGGCACTATGCCCTCCACACAGGAAGGTTTGCAATATTTGAGGATGGCGGAGGAGCACGAAAACGGAGGAAGAAAAAGCCCTGCCTCCTTTCCCCTAACATTTCTACGCAGTTTATCTCCTCTTTCTCTTCCAAACGTGAGTGTCAGGGCAGTTGTAACCTGGTGGTTGAGAATTCGAGTTTGAGAATAAAACTGCCTGGGCAGCTCCCGGCTTTGCCACGAACTGCCTTGTGACCCAGGCCCATTCACTTTACCTCCTGGGGCCTCGGTCACCTTGTCTGTAAAAATGAGACCATTAACAAAAATAAATAAATAAATAAATAAATAACCATTGAAACTTGTAGAGAATTTTTGTGAGTTTATTTGAGCCAATCTGTGGACATATGCCAGGAAGCAGAACCTCAACGAATTGAGATAATGCTCCAAAGAATGGCGGGTTACATTTCTATTTATACATTGCAGTCAAAGGAGAGACATAGGTGGGTTACATGAAATTCATTGGTGATACATTAAGAAGGAATAGCCAAAACTGGTTTGGCTCAGTGGATAGAGCGTCAGCCTGTGGACTGAAAGGTCCCGGGTTTGATTCCAGTCAAGGGCATGTACCTCAATTGCAGTCACATCCCCAGTAGGGGTGTGCAAGAGGCAGCTGATCAATGATTCTCTCTTCGATGTTTCTAACTCTCTATCCCTCTCTCTTCCTCTCTGTAAAAAATCAATAAAATATATTAATAATAAAAAAAAAAGAAGGTGGAATAAAACAAAGTGGTGGGAAACCCCTGGGATTGGATAAAAAGTAGAATGATAGACACATACTTAGGTGGGTACAGAAAAGAATTAACATCATAATACAGGAATTTGTGGTATCTATTCTGGCACCCACCACATTAGGTTGTGCCCCAGGGGCTCCAGAAAAAGGAAGTTACAAGTTACCCACACATCTCACAGATAGGTTATCTTAGAGGCAAAAAGTCACACAGGCTCAGTAAAGATCTAAGTTGATCTTGTCAGGGAAAATATTGGCCTAGGACATGACTACCCACTATAACCTATTTGTAGTCAAATATTTAATTTTCAGATCATCTTTTGTGTTTGTTTGTGTTTTAGGTCTCTGAGTTTGCAAGACTGCCACGCAGGCCTCCCCTGAGCTTGTCAGGTTAGCATGTGGCTCCTTTCGTCCAGAAGACCTCAAATCCTATCTACCTCACGGGGTTGTTGGTGAAGTCAAATGAAAGCACCAGACCCAAGAAGCATGAGTCTGGCCCACAGGAGATCATCCATTTGCTCTTGTAATTGTTATGAGCGAGTGACTGTTTTACTCCAACTCTGGTCTGTGTCACGTGGTACAGAGTTCTGGGCAAGAGTCTTCAGGAGAGAGAAGGCAAGGAGGACACTCAGTGGCTGATTGACCCGGTCCTACAGGTGGGGGAAGGAGCCAGGAGGGCAGGACCGGGGAAGGCCAGGCTGTGCACCGGCCTACAGACAGGAACTGGCCACCGCCAAGTTCCTAAGAAGGGCTGTCTACTACCCAGTTCATAAGAAAACCACAGCGTCTCTTTTTGTCCACATGGCCCTCTCTCCCGAGGAAGGCAGTGGAAAACACCATCCAAATAAGGCCCACAGCGCTGCAGGAGTTTGCAGGCCGCGTGTTTATACAGATCAGAACATCTCTGTTGACTCGCAGCTTAACCCTCCCAGGCTTTGCAATTCATCAAAGTTTAATGTTCTGTTTCATGTTGTTCCTTGCCATTGCTAAGTGGCTCTGTCAGCTCTTAGGAGGGAAACTTCCCCCTTCGGGGTGCATTTCCCCTGCCCTGCTAGGAGAGCCCCGTTGCTAAGGGCATCTGTTCTGTTTGCTTTTGAGAAGTACAGATGTGAATAGTCACCAGCTCGCATCTTTTGTTCTGCTCCTCTGGCAGCTGGGGCGGCAGGCTGATGTAACAGCTGAGAACACTGGGGCTCCCCGAAGGGGGAGGGAGAGAAGAGGAAAACGCCAAATGTAGCCCAGGAGGATACGGCAGAGCTCAGGGGCCGCCCAGAGTTGGATCTATTCTTAGGAATCTCACTCCACACCAGGATACAGTTCGCTGGAGGGGAAGGTGGTGGCTCAAAAGGATCATTAAGATAGAAGTTGTCTCTGCCCTGGCAGGTGGGGTTGGGAGTCTCCTGGCTGAGGAAGAGTTGGCCTTACTATGGAGGGATCTAAATTACAAAGCGTTCTTATCAGAAGACAGGACCAGGATCTTCATTAGCAGATGCTCAGAGATAATCTGAGCTAAGTCAATGGTTCAAGTCAAAATTATAGATATTGCTTGACCCTTGATGGCTTTCCCCTGCTGTGAAAGCACAGGATGACGAATAGGTGTTCAAAAAATATTTGTCTAAGCCCATGGACACAGACAATAGGGTGGTGAAGGCCTGGAGGTGAGGGGGAGATCGAGATGAGTAGTGTTGGAAGGAGAGGGAAAGGGGGGGAGGAGAATAGGAGGCATCTGTAATACAATTAACAATAAAAAACATAAATTAAAATACTAGAGTCCCAGTGCAAAAAATTCATGCATTTAGGGGGATGTGCCTCAGCCCCATCTGTGCCCTCTCACAATGAGACATCCTTAGTGCTGCTGTGGAGGTGGGAGAGGCTCCTGCCACTGCCTTTGCACTCGCCAGTCGTGAGCCCAGCTTCTGGCTAAGTAGCGCTCCCCCTGTAGGAGCACACTGACCACCAGGGGGCAGCTCCTGCATTGAGTGTCTGCCCCCTGATGGTCAGTGCGCATCATAGTGACTGGTCATGCTGCCATTTGGTCGATTTGCATATTAGACTTTAATTATATAGGATACTAGGGGCCTGTTGCAGGAAGATTCCTGCAAAACTTCCAGAGGGCTTCCCTCCCACCACTGCCGCCTCTCCCATTCCTCCACCTCTCCCACCTGCTCCACCACCTCTACCCCACCCCGCCTGCCTGCCCTACCCGTCACCGCCCATGCTGCGGCCACATGTGCTTTCCCTCCAGCAGCTGCCTTGCTTTCCACTTTCCCTCCCTCTTCCTTCTATGCTGTCTTCAGTCTTCATTCCTCCCTCCCCCTGCGTATGCAAATTAACTGCCATCTTTGTTGGGTTAATTTGCATACTCGCTCTGATTGGCTATGGGTGTAGCAAAGGTACAGTCAATTAGCATTTTTCTCTTTATATATAGTTAAAAAAAAAGAAAGAAATGTTTGTCTAGTTGATGACTACTTCAAACCTTTCAGCAAAATTCACTTCCTATGTGATAACAATGCCATAAAATAAGTAGAGTAGAAGAAAACATGGTTGAATGTTAATCCATCTTATCATCTCCCCTGGCTACCTAATTTGTCCAAGCTACCGTATCTCTCACCTGGGTTATGGCAATTGCTTCTAACTGGTGCCCTGCTCCCACCGTGGACAGCCCATCATTTTTTTAAAAATATATTTTAATTGATTTCAGAGAGGAAGGGAGAGGGAGAGAGAGATAGAAGCAACAATAATGAGAGAGAATCTTGACTGGCTGCATTCTACTCATCCTAAATGCCCCACACTGAGGATTAAGCCTGCAACCCGGACATGTGCCCTGACCAGGAGTCGAATGCTGGCCTCCAGGTTCAGGGGTCTATGCTTAACCACTGAGTCACACCAGCCGGGTGACACTCTTAGTTTATCCTCAGCACGGCAACAATTCACAAGGGTAATTTTGAGAACACATAAGTTATGTGTTTGCTCTAAGCCCTCTAGTAGCTTCTCTCCTACAAAGGTCAAAGCCAGAGTCCTTCCAGTAAATGACCTCCAGGGCTCCATGTGACTTGTGCCCCATGTGAGTGAAAATTTAACATGATTTGTTACACAGCAACAGATAATCATTAAGATTTCAGATTAAAAAATAGCTCACTCTAAAAAAGTTTTCCAAAGCCACTATTGTAGAAAAATAGTTAATGAAAGAATAAACTTTTTATTCTGCATTAAATTTCAAAAGATTACAAAACCGCATTATAAAGTTTTTTAAAACCATTTTTTAGTATAGAAGGTATCCAGAAAGTTCTCGTGCAGTCTGAATTTTTAACACTTTCACTTCCATAATAGGTATAAACAAGTTCCAAAATTGTTCTGGCAATTTTAATAAAATTGCCAATGACTTATTTTCTCTAATTTCTTTATTGAGGGAAAGAGAATGAGAGGTGGAAAAAACATCTCTCATTTATCTCAACTACCCTACCTTTAAAGTATCCATCAAGAGAGGGATAGCAACAGCTAATTAAGAAGAAGAAGAAGCCAAAACCGGTTTGGCTCAATGGATTGAGCGTCGGCTTGGGGACTGAAGGGTCCCGGGTTCGATTCCGGTCAAGGTCATGTACCTTGGTTGCGGGCATATCCCCAGTAGGGGGTGTGCAAGAGGCAGCTGATCGATGACTCTCTCTCATCGATGTTTCTAACTCTCTATCTCTCTCCCTTTCTCTCTGTACAAAATCAATAAAATATATATATATTTAAAAAGAAGAAGAAGAAGAAGAAATTAATTTATAAGCTGACCTCCCAAAAGCCCAGTTCCTGATGACTTAGGCAACTGAGACAAGTTTGGGGTGCTTTTAAATATGCAACGTTTTGCTTTGTTGGCAGCGGTGGTGGTGGTGGTGGTGGTGGTGGTAGTGAAGGTGGCAGCGCCTTTGACCTAGTCCCAAGTAAGATGCATTTCCATTGTTAGCCTGAGTGACCACGCTAAGGAGGCTCTGCTAGGGAGCGGTTTAAACGAGTTCCCTGTGACTCCTTAACTCTTCTCAACATGTCCTTCTCTAATATATGTCATTGTTTCTTGCAAACAGAACAGGCTGAAGTCAATACAACCACACTGAATTTTCAGGCAACTAAAATTTCATTCTTGCCCAGGCCAGCGTAGCTCAGTTGGATAAACATCGTCCTGTGCACTAAAAGGTCACAGGTTCGATTCCAGTCAGGCACATGCCCAAGTTATGGGCTTGGTCCCTGGTAGGAGTGCATATGGGAGGCAACTGATGGATGTTTCTTTGTCACATTGAAGGTTTGTTGTTGTTTCTATCTCTCTCTCCCTTCTTCTCTCTTTAAATTCAATAAAAACATTCAATTTTTTTTTCATTTTTTAAAGCCTCCTTAACAGTGGCATTGATTTTTTGTTTGAAAGAAAATGCAGCAGTTTACATTTTTCTGAGTTTCATTTCATCTCTTGGTTTCAATGGTGTTTCACAGCCTGTCAAGATTAAATGAACCTTAATTGGATCACTTGTCATAAAACTGTACCTTTCAGCCTTAGGTCTTCTGGAAGTGTTACAAGTATGTCTTCATTCAGAAAAATGATGAACTTTTAAACTCTGTTGGAGGAGGTGGAGCCTTCTCTCAGAATTTCCTAGTCATTTGATGTTTAAAAATCCCACAGCCTGTGCCAGAAGATTAAAATAGTGTCAGACAAATAGGTAGAAACAATCTGAACAGGGGCTGGGTGGCTTTCAGATTAAGTGTCCACAACCCCACCCAAAGTAAACACGAAACTCCCCTCAGAAGCCCTTCGTTGCAGTTACTGTTCCACAAATCCACTTTTGTGAGGTCCAATGCAAATATCTGTTCTGTGTTTGTTATTCTAACATGTCAGTGTCCTTCTCCTATTTGCCAAGCTAAGCTATTTCAAGGCTGGGACAATCTTTCTCATTTGGTTAAACAGAATACAGAATTAGGGGCTTCTAAGGTGCTGGATGGGGGGGAAACAGGATGAGTCAGAGTAACGTTGGAGGAGGCTCCTATAAAAATGTCTTTTAACCATTTAACAACCAATAAAAAAATCAATGGAGAAGAAAAGGGTTGTTCAATAAACAATCCCTGGATATTTCCTAGACATTTTTATGGAGAAAACTCCATTTCAGCCCTAAACTCATACCATAAATCATTATCTTGAGAATATCATTATTTGGGAATATCATACTAAGCGAAATAAGTCAGAAAAAGGAAAGAAACATATGATTTCATGCATAGGTGGGCTATAAAACTCAAAGCAATGAAGGAACAAACAAGAAAAACAAAAACTCATAGAAACAGACAACAGTATGGTGGTTCCCAGAGGGAAGAGGGGTTGGGATAGAGTAAAGGGTAAAGGGGGTCAAATACATGGTGACGGAAGATTTCACTTTGGGTGTGGGCACACAATGCAATAATGTGTCACAGAATTATACACTTAAAGCCTATATAATTTTATTAACCAATGTCACTCCAATAAGTTCAATGGGGCAAGGGCGGGGGGGAGGAAATGATCAAATAGGCACATAGATGAATGGAATGGAATTGAGGGTTCAGAAATAAATCCTTATATTTATTTTGACATTTATGGTCACTTGACTTTCAACCAAGGTACCAATGCAATGCTTTGGGGGAAAAGACAGTCTTTGTAACAAATGGTGCTGGGACAATTGCACAGCCAAAGGCAAAAAGATCACAGCTTAGACCCTTACCTCACAGCATACATAAAATGTAACTCAAATTTGATGATAGGCTTACATATAAGAGCTAAATAATAAGATATTTAGAAGATAACATAGGAGAAAATATTAATGGTCTTGGGTTAGGCAAAGATTTTATAGCTATGATGCCACAAATATGACCCATAAACGAACAAATTGATAAGTTGAACTTGATCAAACTTAAAAACTTTTGTGCTTCACAAGACACCATTAAGAACATGAAAAGACAAGCCACAGACTGGGTACCTATTTGCAGACACAACTTCTGCTCTCACAGAGTTGATCTTTAGAGGGTAGAGGGGGCACACAATAAATAAATGAACAAATAAGAAAAATACCAAACAGTGGTTCTCGCTCTGCAGACAAGAAAACCACGGAGATTTTGGTTGGAAGTTGGCCATGTTAAGGCTGTGTAGTCAGGAAAGAGTTCTCTGCTGAGATGTCATTTATATCGAGCAATCTGAGCTCTGAAAAACAAACAAAAAGTCAGTCATGGGAAGATCCAAAGGTAGCACTGCCAGCCAGAAGCAACAGCCTGTGAAAGGGCTGTAAGGTGGGTGCAAGTTTGGCACGTTTGAGGAAATAAACAGTGGTTGACGGGGTCCCATCAAAGTGGGCAAGGAGGGGAGGGATACCAGATGAGGTGGAGGCCCGAGGGAGGCTGCCTGGTCCCAGAGGCTCTGTAAGTTAAGCTGAGGAGTTGATCTGTCCTCAAATGTGATTGAATCAGATCAACGTGCGATCTCCACTGAACAGAGAATGGATTACCAATGGGTGTATCACCCAGAGATCTTCGTTGCAAATAACAAAGCCGACTCTGGCTGGTTTAGCAGAAATGTATTTAAATGTTTGTATTTATTTTTAAAATTTTGTCTTTTAAAAGAATATTGAGCATTTCATAGATAATTCAGACCTGAAAAACAAGATTCAGGGTCCAAGGTCCAAAGACAATTTCTAAAACCACAAGAGGGGAAGCCCTACAAGGAAGCCCCATTGGTGATCCTTCTGTGAGGAACTCAACTCCGGCATCCTTGCCACCCCCAAAGCCAGTTGACTTTGCTGTTTCTTAAAAAAGAAAGAAAAAAAAAGTTGCACAGGGCTTCCTTTTTCAAGCTTCTCACCACTGAATCAAAATTCTCTTAGGCACACTGACTGGCAGGGCCTGAGTCACCAGCTCACATCCCAGCTGCATAAGAAGCCAGGAACTTGAGTTTTCTAGATTCTAGTTTTAAGGAGTAAAACATTCAAGGCTAGAATTTTCTCAAATACAATAAGAACATATTTCCTTAAAGTACTAGGAGGTCAGAAGATATTAAAAATGTCCATGAAAGCCAAAACCAGTTTGGCTCAGTGGATAGAGTGTCAGCCTGCAGACTGAAAGGTCCTGGGTTTGATTCCGGTCAAGGGCATGTACCTTGGTTGCGGACACATCCCCAGTAGGGGGTGTGCAAGAGGCAGCTGATCGATGATTCTCTCTCATCGATGTTTCTAACTCTCTATCCCTCTCTCTTCCTCTCTGTGAAAAATCAATAAAATATATTTTTTAAAATGTCCATGAAATGGAATGAGAATAAAAAATATGGGTCTAATTTAGGAGACTGTTACAGTAGTTCAGGTGAAAAATAGTGGGGACTTGATAAGCTGCTAATATAGCTTCATGGTTTTCAAAGTGTGGCAGCAGCATTTTCTGAGAAATTTGTTAGAAATGCAAACTTCAGGCTTCGCTCTGAACTTACTGGATCTGAAAATCTGAGGGTGAGTGAAGCCCAGCAATTTGGTTTTAACAGCCACCAGATGATTCTGATACACATTAAAGTTGGAAACCACTGGTATGGGGCACAGACACAAGATAAATATTCAGCAGTAATCTGAAATATTTCTTTATGAATTTGATATGAAATTTAAAGGAGAGAGTGTAATCAAGGAAAACTCATAGATTTGACTTGAGTCACTGGGAAGATGGTAGCACTTGTTACCAAGATGGAGAGACTATGTGACAACTGGCTAAGAGAATAAAGACTGAGGAATTCTCTGTGGACAAGCAGTTTGCTAGACATGCAGAAGGCAATGCCAAGTAGGCAGTTGGCTATGATTCTGAAGTATTTGAGAGATGTCAGTGATGGAGAACTGGATATGAAAAGACTTACCTTTATATAGAATTAAAGCAAATACTAGTGAGGTCACTACGAAAAGATGCAAATAAAAATGGGATCTAAGACAGACTTAAAAGTCAAGATCAAGTGCAGGAGGAGGAATCAGCCAAAGAGAACTAGATGGAGGGTCCATAGTGGACAAGAGTGAGTATGGTAGACAACTCTTTTTTAAGAAACAGAATGTGTGTCAGAGAGAGCAAAGAAAATATGCTTTTAGGAAAACATCATAGTCTACTCTGCTGGCTGCTGCTGAAAGGTCAAGAAAGATAAGAGGACAGTGATCCCTAGATTTGTCAACAGGAGTTTGGGGAAATCATAGGAAAATTACTAGACTTTTTCTAAATATATTCTCACGGTTCTGGGGGCTGAAATTTGAATATTGGATGCCAGCATGGTTGAATTCTGATAAGAGCTCTCTTCCTGGCTTGCAAAAGTTTGCCATTTTCTTGCTATGTCCTCACATGACAAGAGAGAGAAAGTGAGAGCAAGCTTGTTGGTGTCTATTCTTCCACTTCTTCTTTTTTTTTTTTTTTCAAGAGGTGCCAATTACATTTTATTATATTCCTGGTTTTCAAAGTGATAAAAAGAAAAGATCTGCAATCAAGATTACTGTGCCAACAAAGCTATCATTTAGAATTGAAGAAGAGATAAAGAGTTTCCCAGAGAAGAAAAAGCTAAAGGAGTTAGGGTATTGTACTGAGTGAAATAAGCCAGAGAAATGAAGACAAATGCCATATAATGTCACTTACATGTGGAACCTAAAAAGCAGAATAAACAAACACGCAGAACAGAAACATATACCGCAAACATTTGATTGGTTGCCAGATGGTAGTGGGGCTGGAGGTATGGGTAAAAAAGGTGAAGGGATTAGGATTAAGTAGTACAAATTGGTAGTACTGATGAGTCATGGGGATGTAAAGTACAATAAAAATATTGTAATAAGTATGTCTGGTGTGAGATGGGTACTAGATGTATCTGGTGTCTTTTCTTAAAAGGGCACTAATCCCATAGTGATGTCACCACCCTTCTAAACCTATTTATCTCCCAAAGGCCAAGGCCCATCTCCACATGATAAAATTCAAAATCCTTAGCAGGGCATAATAGGGCTTAATAAATTGACCACTTCCACTCCCCACCCATGGGAAATTACTTGCACTCTGAGTGTCCCATTTCTTCCCATGCCTCATGACTTATTATAGAATATGCATCTCTGTCTGGAAGGGTGCCCTCTTTTCACTCGGCTACCTGCCCAAGTCCTCCTCATTTTCACTCCCCAATTCAAAGTTGTTTCATGAGGCCCTCCTGACCCTCACTCTTTGTAACACTTTTTATACCTCTGCTGCACTCTCTGTGTCTCCACTACAGCAAGCATGCTAGTATTAAATTTCTTATTTCTGTGTTTCCTCCCCACCAGTTCAATAGGTCCTCCATGGAAGGGAATGGGTCTTTTCACCTTTGCATCCTTCGCTCCTTGAACAGAACCAGGTGCAAGGCAAGTACCCAATAGATGTCTGTTGACTAAGTAAACTAGTGAATTACTACAAGCAGGACCAAGTGATTCGATAAAATTGCATATTCCGTAAGGACTACTATTAAACATTAGTAAGAATGTGGTCATCAAAGGTGCATGCCTGCTGCACGCACACACAGACAGGTGTCCAAAGAGAAGAAGCATCCACCCTTGTGGAAACTGAGGCACCATGTTGCAGGCAGTAATGGTAACAATTTGCCACGAGCTGGTCTAGGTTCAGATCCAAATGGATGAGAGAGAGAAAGAAAGAGAGGGTGCGGGGGGGAGAACACACTGTCAGAAGTAGTGAAAAAGCAGCATTGTTTCTGGTTGTCAGGCTGGAGGAAGTGGAGGCTTCTATCCAACACCCTTTGGGATTCCAAATATCTTCTGATTGAAAACCTTAGGATAAACCACCTCCCTGAAGAGGGGCTGGAGTCTTGCTCCCCCTGGAAGCCGAGAATGGCTGCTCCCTGAGGCCAGGCTGTTCTGCAGGACAGTGATGAAATGGTGCTGCACCCCTGTGAGAAGACCCTTCCACAACCTCACCCACCAGAGAAAGTTACTTCCCTTTCTAGGAGAGAAAGAAAAGTGGAGTGGCAGACGTGTTTCTCCCATATATTTCTCTCTTGCGGGGTAGAATGGAGGCCCCCTCCCATGGAAACATGGGGAGTGGGGGGGGACATTCCCTTCACTGTCCCCCATCATGGAAGTACTTTAAGAAGGACTGGTATTTGTAGAGTCAGGTTGAAGAAGGAAGTGAAAATCAGCTTTTCCAAACTCAGAAGGGAAATGGAAAAGCTCATATCATGTGAATCTGTGGAAGGCTGAGAAGGATCTTGTATGAGAGACTCAGATGCCAAAGTTCAAATACTCCCCAACTTCAAGGTTGTGACAAGGTGGTGTGTTAGCTAACCTCTGAGCCTCCCTTCAGCCACCCATCGAAGGGTGGGGGCAATTAACCTCTCATGCCCCCTGGCCAAGTGAGATGATGGTAGAAGGTCTGGACTCACCATCATCTATTGTCATGGGTAATAGTAGTACATGGTGTCACGCCCAAGAGATGGCTAGCTGGGGAATCTGCACCGCTGTCACTCTGGTAGCTGGCTCTCCCTCATCCACATCCCTCCCCACGTTCCCAACAGTCTGTCCACCTCAACAGCTTCTCCCGCTCTGTCCCAGGACCACAAGAGATAGAGTTTGTTTCCTGGCCCCTCAAATGCTATTGCAGTTAACACTGAAGAACTTCTCCACATTCACTCTGCTCTCGGTGCCCTTGAACTATGCCTCTGATGTTATCACCACTTCTGGTTATGAGGTTCTAGGGCAGGGGTGGGGAACTTTTTTCCTGCCAAGGGCCATTTGAATATTTATAACATCATCCTCGGGCCATACAAAATTATCAACTTAAAAATTAGCCTGCTATGTTTGGTCAGACGTTTAACGAACTTACCCCTAATGCCTTGGCAGAGCCAGACCAAATGATTTTGTAGGCCTTATATTAGTACTAGAGACCCGATACATGAAATTTATGCAAGGGTAGGCCTTTGCAGTCCACTGCCTTGCGGCCCTGGCTGCCGGTAGCCACACCCCCTCCAGCACCCGCCTTGGCCTGGAGCTGCTCCTGTATGCCACCCTCCCCCCCAACCCAGTTCCCAGTTCCTCGGCCCCCTCCCCCACGATCACCCTGCAGAGGGTGGCCTGGGCCTCCCTCTTTGGGGCATCGCAGACCCCCCCAATTGATCATGCCCCCCCCCCCCATTGATAGCCCCACTGGCTGGTGGCCTGGGCCTCCCTCTGCAGGGTGATCGTGGGGCGATGGCAGGTCCCCCAACCAATTACATTGCACCAGCCTTGGCCTGCCTGGCGCCAGTGCATGATCATCTGGAAGGTCATTCTTGTTTCGTCGTTTGGTTGATTTGCATATTATGTTTTTATTATTATAGATTACCCACAGGCCAGACATTCCCCATCCCTGGTCTAGGGAATCATGTCTTGGAAATGAGCCTCTTTCTATCACATAGATTTCTGAATTCAGTGGGGGAAAATCTTCTGAGGCACAAATAGGCCTCCACACAGGGACTCTTCTTCCTAACAACTGGGTGTTGATGATAAATTCTGTAGCCACCTTCCCTACAGCTGCAGTTCCTGTCTCTTTTGCCTGGGAACAGTTTAGCCTGGGAACAGTTTAACTCCATCATCAGACGTATCCTACAGGAGAGCACCACAAGTCCTAGAAAGGAAAGAACAACCTGGCCAACTTCCCACTGCGAGAGGGAGAAAATGCAAGGCCTCTGGCCCCGAGATGCTGCAAACACATACAGCCCCTTGAAGTCCAGCTGCATATTCACTTAACCAGCACTCCTAGGGCACCTACGAGGTGCCAGGCACTGTGTGCAGCACTTTACAGACACAAACTCCTTTCATTCTCATAGTGCCACCTCTACAAGGGGCCTAACCTTTCTGTGTCTCAATTTCCCCTTCTGAAAACAAAGGTCCCTGAAGTACCTACCTCATAGGGTTGTTGTGACAGTCTCATGAGCTAACACACTTACAGTACTTAGAACAGTGTGAGCACCACATGATTAAATACTTGTGATGTACAATAAATAATGGGAACAAAGACAATGACGGGTAAAGGCACACAGAGGAGGGGCCCATACCCCAATCTTGTAGGTGAGGCAAAGTCTCTAAGAAGCCATCTATCTGTCAAGAGCTGAGCCGGGATTGCATGAGTGAGTGAGCTTCTCACACCTTTGCTTTGGTCAAAGGGTCAGATATGAAATGTAGCCTCGGGGGAGAGTAACCACACACACCCCCCCCACACACACACCCAGACACAAGATGTAAAGATGCATTTGCCAAACCTTACTTACAGATATACTACCGTGTTTCCCCGAAAATAAGACATCCTCTGAAAATAAGACCTAATTACAGGCTTCCATCTGAGTGAAATATAAGGCATCCCCCCGAATATAAGGCCCCCCTAGGCTAAACATGAGAGATTCGGTCCACTGATTCTGAAAGAAATGGAGTCACAAGAAATTCACCAGGAAATTCAGGAATTGGATTGTTATGATGATGTTCCAGAAGATGATGACATGATTGTCATTGAATAAATGAGTAAATTCTTGATACTGTAGGATTCACAGTTTGTCTGGTTTGTGTTGACAACTACCGTACTACCATACCGTATACAGGTAATAAATTTCCTTTATTTTCATTTAACAGTAAATGTGTACTGTATTCTTCTTCATGAAAAAATAAGACATCCCCTGAAAATAAGACCTAGCACATCTTTGGGAGCAAAAATTAATATAAGACACTGTCTTATTTTCGGGGAAACAGGGTAGCAATGGTAAACTCATGTTCCCCCATCTGAGAACAATGCCAAAGGTTTCCTGTAATGAAAGGGACTAAAAATACTTTTTGATGATGGAGAAAGTGGAAGTTGAGCAACGCCAACTGAGTGGAATACGGAAACGATACCAAATGGCACCCGGGCAACAAAGCAAGCAGCCCACCTGGCCTCTGGTCTCTCAGTCTTGCCTCGAGACTACGTGCAGGATGTTTTGTTCCAGGAGGTCACGCTGCGCCTTTGTGTTTGCACACTCAATCTAATTTTCAAGAGAGAGAGAAAAAAAATGCAGTCAACCATGACTAATGGTTGACTGCATTATAGCAAAAGATGGTTGCCAGCAAATTGAATACCTACCTACTATAACTTTCTCTTGTTTGCCACCCATGGAAGACCCTTAAGAACGGGGAATGTGTTCCGTGCTCTGGGGACTCAACAACCACGTCCATATTTATAACCAAATTATTGTTACTGTCAGGTATATTTTGTACACTGCTCCATCTTGGTTAACTTTGTTTTATTCAATTTAACCACTCTGTCAAACCATTGTGCAAAGGTCTGTGTAATTTGTAAAAGCTGTCATATATTTTGTTTCCTTTCACTCTCCTCCCCACTCAATGAGAGACAGCAGGGTCCCCACTGCCACCCCCTTTTGCAGATGAAGGCACCGAAGCACAGAGAAGTGGAGGAGCTCCTCTGAGTTCACAGCGTTGGCAAATGACAGCCTTCTGACAAGCCACTCCTTGCTCCACCCTGCTGAGCCCTTGGGATTCCATTTCACTCTCCGTTCGTTCGGGGTATCCTCCTTGTTATAAATCTGCTCTGTTTACTATGGCTCCTCTCCAAAAGAGGCCTCGGCCTGGCCAAGAGGAGCCTTCTCTTTCTCTTCGCAAGTAAGTTTTTCCTCTTCTCCTGTCTGGAAAAGGTGGCTCTGCGGCCAATTCAGTAAGCAATTCAGTGATTTAGGAACAAATATGTGGTACAGCTGAGTCTCTCCAGATGTTAAGCTAAATAAGGCACAACTGGACTTTTTTGGGGTCTGACACATCTTTAGAACGAACTGGGAGGGGAAGGGGCCCCATGAGCACTTGAGAAACTAATGACAATATTCTTCTCAAGAATGCCTACTATGCATCGGACACTTTAGAGCGAGCTGGGACTCAGGATGAATGGGTGGTAAATTATATGATTATACGATAACATCTTACAGTTTTCTTCCCTTCATTTTGCCCTCCGGGTAGCAGGATTTTCCACCACTGCGCTGTTGAACTCAGGAGTGGCTGTATGATTTGTGCTGACCAGTGAAAAGCAGACAGAGGTGATACATGTCTTCCAGCTCCTGGTTTGCCATTTCTCTTTTCCATCTGCCACACAGACTGGCAGTTTTCCAGATGGCAGCTGCCTTGGACCAAAGAGTAGGGTAGAGAAGCCAAGCTTCAGCGAATCCACAATGGCCGTGTGGGTGAGCAAGCACTTTTTCTCTGCTGCGAGGGAAGCCATTGATATTTTCTGACTGTTGTTACAGCAGCATGGTCTAGCCTCTTCTGACTGGTAAACTTGCATGAGATCCCATACCCAATAGGTGGTTGAGCCAGAATAGTTCTTCCCCAGCATTGACTAGAATGCCTCCTAAGTGCATTACTACCTTAGTTCTCACAATGACCCCATCACTCATAAACAGTGCTTTTCCCAATGTGCAATCAAGAACATTTCAGCTCACACAGCTCATAAGGAGCAGATCCAGGACTTGAACTGAGATTACCCTTAATTCATATCCCAATTGCATCATAATTGCTAATCCATGCTGTATCCTTATTTACTTCCTGAGATCACAGAGCTTGAGAAGTTAAAGAGAAGGATGAATCTGCCAACCACTGTCAGGCTATCATATGGCATCATGCAGTTATATAGTTAAAAGCATAATGTGGCCCTAATTGGTTTGACTCAGTGGATAAAGCATCAGCCTACGAACTCAAGGGTCCTGGGTTCGATTCCGGTCAAGGCCATGTACCTTGGTTGCAGGCACATCCACAGTGGGGAGTGTGCAGGAGGCAGCTGATCAATGTTTCTCTCTCATCAATGTTTCTAACTCTCTATCCCTCTCCTTTCCTCTCTGTAAAAAAATCAATAAAATGTATTTTTTTAAAAAAGCATAATGTGAACTGACCCAATTTATGAACAATTACCGAATGAGCATCCTGTGTGGACAAAGGAGGTGGATGTATTTGGAGCTTCCTCAATACTCCTCCATTCCTGCTTAACTCCTTTCTCAGTTCAGAACTGCTCAGCCACTGACCACAGTTGATGCCCTCTTTTTTATTAGTAGGCAGAGATATACTTGCTACTTTACACTCCAAGGATGGAGTCAACAGCAGCATGGGGAAGAGAAAAAAACAAAGACTTTGAAAGCAAACAGATCTGAATTCAAGTTCTGACTTTGCCACTTAACTGAATTGAGACATTGGGCAAGTTGCTTTCCTTTTGCATCTGTAAAATGGGATCAATAAGATATTGATGCCTACCTCTCTAGACAACTTGGGGGAGAAAGCAGGATCTTTCTGACAAAATGCTTTGGGCAGGGTGTGGCGTATAATAAATACTTGATAAATGTTAGTTCCCTTAGGAATTTACCCAACACACATTGTGTAGAGCCTTCTGCTTTTCTGCCTACTCTTGCCCTTTGCTCCTAATATCTCCATTCCTCCCATGATGAATCAAAAGGAGCCACTGGGTCCAGGATAAATGTGCTTCTTGATCTGATTTGCACCTGAACACACATCTTTGCCCTAAGAATGTGGTTTAGAAATGGAGATTGGGTAACCTCAATTGTGCTACCAGATAGTTGTAGCCATAAGAATGGCCCCAAGTGAGACCAACAGATGAACCACCCGGCTGAGCCTAGCCCAAATTGCTACTCACAGAATCATGAACAAGTAAATGGTTGTTGTTTTAAACCAGTCTTGGGATAGTTTATTATGCACAAAAGATAACTGATGCACAAAGTCTTTCACAGGCAGTTCTGTGATGGATTCCCATTCTCTAGGCATTATCCCCTGAATCACAGATATGGGCTCCCAGGAACACTGCCCCCTTTGGCCACAGTTGCTTGGTCAAGAAGAATCCTGTCTGAGGTTTGAACAATCATATTCCCTCTGACATCATGGGAGTGCTCTACATGGCTGGGCCAATACCTGTCGTTGCAGGGTTGCCCAGGTTCTGTTCTTCTCAAGGCCTGGTTCTACATTTCCTCAGATCTGATGAACTCCCCTGCTATCTTTCAAGTCAATTCTATTTCTCCTTAAGATAGCTAGAGTTGGTTTCTGTTGTTTCTACTCCCAAAATGCATAATAAGTAAAAGTCCCCTTCAAAGAATTTGACCTTCTATATGAGGAAAGGGTAGTTGTTCAAATGCTCCTTAGGCATAGAACACCATGCTGGCCTCTATAGTGGAAGAAAAAGTGAAGGGAAAGCACCACCCGTACCCTCAGGTAGTCTCCAATGTAAAAGTCACCTGCATCAGGTGTTTCCCAGTTGTCTGCCTGCTTTTTTCCTTGGTTTGCAGACCTGGCAACTAAAAAGAGTTCTACAAATCTGGTAAGACTTTCAATTAACTTTCATTAATTTGAATGTATTCCTTTCCTCTGCCTGGGAAACCCATAAGCCAATCTGATTCTTTACTATTTGCCTAAGGCCACTCAGACCTTTGAAAGATGAACTAAAAGCCACTTCTCTCTCTGAGTAGACCAAAGTCCAAAAGGGATCTAATGCTTTTCCTTATGACCTTTCAGAAGACTTACTTAATAAGTGGTATTATTGTTTTACATTAAGTTTTAGGAGGCATGGTACATGCAAAAGCTAAGTGGCATGGCTATTTTGAGCAGAAAAGAAATTTATTAAAAGGGCACTGAGGCTCAGAGGCTCTACCCAGAATCACATCACAGAACCTGTCGGGCCAAAACCATTGTATCTGCTGCTGTGGATACCAGCACCATGACCCTGGACCCTGGTAGTTGCCACTGGGACCACTGTCCTCAGGAAACTGGATAGAACTTTTATTGCTGCCACCTGTCCCCAGAATTAGGTCACACACAGGCAAGATATTCCACAAAATAAATAACAGACACAAGGGCCAGGGCACTGAGCCAACAAAGCAGGTGGCCTGGAGCCAGGGCCCAGGAAGCCCCCAGTACTGCTAGACATCAACCCTTTAGTAGCTCAATGGGGAGAGGGGGGTTGTTAGCACAGGAATCCTGGGGCAGGAGACAGAGCACTTGGGCAACATATCTTGACTAGCCATTACAGAGCATGTCAGTGTTTTAACAACTAGTGATGTAATACCAGTGCATACAACTTTCCCCGACAAATTTAGTCACTGGTAAGCAGACTAGCGTTGCATACTTCACTTAGATGAATCAAGAGCCACCCCCACCTTGGTAAACAGGGGCTATGGCTACCTTTTCAGGGCATATGGCCACTCAGTGAGCAAACAAAAGAATAAAATCAGGATCTGCCAGTAGGAAAGAAGAAGGTGATGAGGGAAGGTGAATTAGAATGAATAATCAACAGTGTCCATGATACACACCCCTCAATCCATGCCCCAATGCTAAGGTGGGGTGGGGGATACTGGACAGGGCACCTCAAGGTCCAACTGGTTAATTATCCATGCACCTAGCAACATAGCAAGGGTCACAGAGGGCCAAGGTCACTACTGTCCCAGTTACCTGTGTCAGGTGTTTCCCAGGATATGGAACTTTCCACGAAAAACAAACAAACAAACAAACAAACAAACAAAAAACTGACAAATCCAGGGACACACAGGACAAGTTCATCACCTTCTGGCAAGGCCAGTTAGTCCCTGATCTGCATGATATTACTTAAGGGGAGCTAGAAAGGGTCAGAGAGACCAAGACCAGGATCACACTGCTCATCCATTCACCCCTTAAATTCCAGTCAGTCACACATTCCATGTCACTTAAGGTTTACAATCCTGTGACATGGTTACTGATCTGCAGGTGAAGACATAATCATAACATATTATATGTTAATAATACAACAATAACAATAAGAGCCTTTACCAAGTGTCTGTCATCTATCCCGCATAGTTCTTAGCACTTCATAGGTGTTAATCTCATTAACCTTTACTAGAGTCATAGGGAAGATAGCACTATTATCCATTCCCACTTTACAGAGGAGCCACAGAAAGTTAAGAAACTTGCCAACGTTGCACAGTTAAGTGGCAGGACCAGAGCAACTCGGGCAGTCAGGCCCCAGTGCATGCCCTACACTGTACTGTGTAGTATCCATCCCATAATACCTGGCCTGGCTGCATTCCAGCCCAAATCCATCCACTGCAAACCAGCAGATCCCAGCCAGGCCTCTCACTCTAGGTGAAATATCCCATTCCGCTGACAGACGTCTCATTGAAGAGGGACAGACAGGGAGACGGAAAAGGCCACAGCCATGTTGTACCTGGGTTGAACTTCTGTTCATGGGATTCATTGGGGGGGGGGGGGGGGGGCCTGGTGAGTGTAACATCATGGGTTACAAAGGCCTGTGACTGGGTGCATGACGTCACTGCCCCTCAGCTTTCCCAGCTACCGAACTGGGAATCTGGACCACACTGTGGTTAAGGTCCTGCCTAGGACTGGGGGGGGGGGGGGGGGGTCCCAGGCACCCAGCAATCTCAATTCAACAGAAATAAGTGGGATCAGGACTATCAAGGTGGCCATGAAACATGAAAGAAAATCAAATTAACCAAAAGCAGCTGCGGTATCCTTCCTCTCCTTTTTTTTCCCTTTGGTAATTTGTTTTCCAGGCCGCTCATATTTGAAAATCAGGCCTACGATTTCAGAATAAGCTGAGAAAGAAAAAAAAAGGAAAAAAAAACAAGACATGAGAAAGGGTATTTCTTGTTAGTCTTTACAGATGTCCCATACAATTAAAATACTCCTGAACCCTCCCCCTCCAACAACAACAAAATTTTTTTTAAAAGGCTGGGCCTGCATATCCACCCCCCTTCCTTCCCCCCCCACCTCACTTAGAGGGAACGTTTGCTTTCAAGTCCTCTTCATGTTGGCACTTTCACTTCCTCTGCTACAAGGTGAAGTGGCCACCAGGCTGGTGCAGGAGACTCTCCCCACGGCGTTGCCTGACGCTCGAGCCTCCAAGAGCCCTCGTAAGGAGCGTGTCCTCAAGATGATCGGCCTGCTCTCTCCCGCGCTGCTGAGGTGAGTGAGCCCTCCGACAAATCCTCTGTACCATGTTGCTCATAAAAATACGGACTGTGCTTTAGGTCATGATTTCTCAAGAAGTAAATCGCTTTTGGCCACTGCCCCTTCACAGGGTAGTGAGCTAACCATCTCTCCCGCCACGCCAGTCTCTGCTTGAGGTTTTCTGGTCAGACGGGCCTTCTCTGCTGAGGCCACAGGTTGCCCAGCAGAAGACAGGCAGCCGTCCAAGGAGGAGGCTCCTGTCCCTCTAAGATGCTCTCCCTTCCTGAGGGCCAACAGTACTGCCTTCCCGCAGGAACTCACACCTCTCCCTGTGTTTTCCTAACTCCATACTATCTTTCACTTACAGAGAAACACCAGGAAGTTTCTAGAATAAAAGGCATCTGTATGCCCTGTAGGTATTTTAAATTTCAGGTGTTTTCTTTTTAATGAGCTCCTCTGGAACTACATCTGCTCATAGGTGATGCTAATTAAATTAGTTGTTTATCTGAAAGAAGCCTGCTTTTTCTCAGCACGGTGCTGGATTTTGAAGGTGATGCAGAAGGGTCTACATCATACTTGTTATCCTCAAAATTATAACCTGATTGGGAGACAAGAGTAGCATTCATTCATTCATACACATATTCAGCACACAATTATTGAGTGCCTACTGTATAGTGGGTATTTGAGAAACCATACAAGTGGTTTCCAAGCTCTGAGCTCTAGGCCCAGGACAGGGATTGAGGAATGGAGCTATGGCAAAGGGTCACAAATCCATAAATACCACAAGTATTGCCTGCAACTTTTCATTCGCTTCTTATTTATGCTTTCATTTGACAAATATTTACTGAATGTTTATAAACATGCCGGGTGGGATAATGTCTCAGTCGTGTCTGTATTTTCCCAAAGCATTTGGATGCAGCCATGATTGATTAAATGTGAGGATACTTAAAAGTTTTACTGTTCATAATGTTTGTCATTGAGCATTTTCTCAATCAGTGGATGCAGAAGTTCATTATCATCTTGGAACTGCTCAAAAAGATTTAACATTTGAAAAACATGCTCTTGTCCTGGCTGGTGCAGCTCAGTAGGTTGGGTGTCGTTTCTGTGCACTGAGGGGTTGTCGGTTCGATTCCTGGTCAGGGCACATGCCCAGGCTGTGGCTCCATCCTCAGTGGCAATGTTCAGCAGGCAGCCCATCGTTGTTTCCCTTTCACATTGATGTTTCTCTCTCTCCCTTCCTCTCTCTCTAGAAATCAATTTAAATACTTTTTAAAAAGAAAAAGAAATTCACTCTCATACTGGAAAATGTGAAGATGTCTATAAGAAAAGGCTGATGCAGGGTCCATGGCAACACCAGAGTGGTGGGGTTTTGTAGGAGAGCAGCCAAGAAGTCCGCAGGTGGAAAAACATGGGAGGAAAAGCACCAATACCGTAATTAGCCAACCTTAGCTGTGATGTGAGAAGGCTGTTACTCTAAATAAAGCACATCAATTATTTGTCATAAAATAATGTAATGACAAATGAAATTATTTTATACAATTCTTATATATTTTATATGATAAACAATAAATAGACCCAGAACATCCAAATATTAGCCTACTGAACAACCCTGATTATTTGGCTTCATTTTTATAGTTTAGGTTTTGCAAAAGCAAAATATACTGTAATATTCTGTGTTCATGGCTCTTCCTCTTTTCCAAGTGCTTTATACATCATTTGATTGAACATCACCAGAACTGTGCGTGTGGACAGAACAGGAATCATTGTCCCCATTTCACAGATAAAGTTGGTGTGCTTGAGAATAGGCAATGGCCCTACTGGCATGGCTCAGTGGTTGAGCGTTGACCTATAAACCAGGGGATCACAGTTCAATTCCCGGTCAGGGCACATGCCCAGGTTGCAGGCTTGATCCCCAGTGGGAGGGCATGCAGGAGGCAGCCAATCAATCATTCTCTCATTGATGTTTCTATCTCTCTCTCTGTCTTTCTTCCTCTCTGAATATATATATTAAAGGATAGGCAATGAATTATACAAATACTAAATGGACAAGGGTTAACTGGGTAAAATGGTCAGGAAAATGGGTTATGAATAACTATAAAATGATCCTGGGGCATATAATCTGGAAAATTTGGGAAAGAGGAAGTCAACTAGAATGCCATTTTTCTACTGGCCATCCTTTGAATTCTAACTAAGAATACCGTGCTCACTTGAAATACCAATTTTTTAAAATCAAAGTATAGGTATGTTAAGAGGACCTAGGGGAAAAAAGCAACTAAAAATACTTATGATGACTGGAAAGTAAAATTTTAGGAAAGAAAGTCCGAGGAGTAGAATCAAGCACACAGGGCAACTGAAGGGCCACAGAGTGAGGTGTGAGTTGGCTGAATGGGATTTCCCCAACCAGTAATTTCTGTTCACTGTACTTTCATGGAAGAGTAATCCATGTGGCCTAAAAAATCCTGAAGCTCAAACTACATTGGATCTCATTTCAGGTGAGGCATATTTAAGTGAAAGGTAGTCTTGTCAAAAGAACAGGCGTGGCTTTGATTTTGCCTTTAGCATTCATTAGCCTTCAGACAACTACTTAATACTTAATTCCTCTGAACTTTGATTTATTCCATCTCAAAACTGAGAATGATAATATTTTCCTTGCACCATTGTTTCAAAGATTCAAGACGTTGTATGCAAAGTGCCTGCTAAGGTGCCCAGGACACAGAAACTCAAGCGGGGGGAGCTGGTGTGTTGGGGGTGAAGTGGGGGGTGTTAAGTTAATATGTATTCTCGTGGCCTGAGCACTAGGCTTTGAGTCAAAAGACCTGAGTTTGGGTCCTGACTCTTCCCCTTGTAACCCTAGGATAAGACATTTGTTGAAGGTATTTAGGTTTATTCATCCTGAATCTCTTCACATGTAAAACTGAATATAATTCTTCTAATTTTTAGTTTGAAGCTCAAATGAAATGGTGGTGCATTAAATAGCTCTGAAATATAAATGTCAAGTAGAATATCACTGCTAAGACTTTGAACACTAATCATCTAGGTTAAAACAAACAGTCTGTATGTGTATAAAAGTGCCACTGTCATAGGAATACAGGGTAAAGTTCTGTTCATATTTTTCAGGAGTTCTAATAACAATGACAACAACAACAACCAAAACCCCTCAAATTAAGAGACATTTTCAGTTACAAAAGGGGCATTTTCTCAATTTTAAGGATGAGGAAACATTCAAAAAGGCTCACACAGGTCATGATGAACTGTCCTTTGGGGTGACATCAGCAGGGACAAATGGCCATCTGTCCAGAGTAGTTTATCACAGAATCAGAGCCTTAATGCTCAGGGGGGCCAGAGGTAGTTTAGCCCACCTCCTTGTTTGACACAAGGGGAAACTGAGGCCCAGAGAAGTGGAATTAATCACAAAGACACTGTTGCAGGGGAGAGGGGGGGCCCTGCGTGGCCAGCCTGCCACCTGCCCAGACCTCGCTTCTGCTCAGTGTTTTCCATGACCGCACCATTCCTTCTGCTGAAATGCACACCCCACTGGACTCCAAATCCCTGCATCTGGCAAGTGGGAGGGACGGGAGAGCGGGTCCAAAGCTGTCTGCTAAGCTAGGGGATAACGTCCCCCGAGAAGGTTCCAGCAGAATGCCTGAGGGCGGGAGGGGCTGGAGGCCGACTTCTTGATGGCCCTCCCGCCCTCATGCATCTGTGATATCATCTCGGAAACATTTAAACAACATCGATGGAACTAAACGCCTTGCCAGGTGGTAGCCTGTGATATACACAGACAGCCCCTGACTCACAAAGGAAGGCTACAGAGGGCCATACATACAAGCAGCTGCTGCGTCCGCCCGGCCCCCACCACCTTGCAGCTGCCATGGGTGAAAAAAAATTAACAGAGAAAAAAAGGGGGTAGAAAAAAACTTGGACCCCTGGCAGATTCGGCACATTCAGAGGCAGAGGGAAGGAAGAAGCTGTGGAGACAGGAGCAGCATAAGGGAATGGACTCTGCGGAGACATGTCAGCCTCAGGTGGTCTAGAGCAGCCGCTTGCTATCTTTGTCCTAAATATCTCCCCGGGCCAGTGACTGTCCCCTCCCATCCTCCCTGCCAGGAATGTTATCAATTAGCACTTTTGCCTCAAAGCCTTTTTTTTTTTTTTTTTTTAAGAAAGGCAGGGAATACCGTATTTTTCGGACCATAAGACGCACTTTTTTCCCCCCAGAAGTGGGGGGGAAAAGTCCCTGCGTCTTATGGTCCAAATATAGCCTACACATATACCGTAAAAAAAAGTTTTTTTACTTGCCCGGCTCTGTGTGCTTGCCCGGCTCTAAAATGGTTCTAAATGCTGCTGTTTACTTTACAGGGTTGATTACATGTGTTTATGGCTGTGATGTTGGGTTTTAATGCACATAAAATATTTTAGGACACTATTTGTTTCAGAATCTTTTTTTCTTCATTTCCCTTCTCTAAAAACTGGTGCGTCTTATGGTCCGGTGCGTCTTATGGTCCAAAAAATACGGTAAATTAAAAATTAGTTACTATTAGAAATCATTTAATAATAATTAATAATATGAGTACCTGCCTTGGGAGGTTGTTGTGGATAACGAGAATCAATGAATAAAAAGTCCTTAGCACTGGGCCCAGTATGTGATATGATACTATTAGCTCTCTTTAGTAACTACAATTATTCCTATGTCACAGAGGAGAGAACTCAAGCCACAGAAGGTACTCCACCTAAGCCACCTAACTTAAGAGTTAGAACCAGGATTCAAACTGAGATCTGTCTCCAAAAATCCTAGCATCTTGACTATTGTGCTATCAACAGTCATAGGCTTGGCATTTGGGTGGAAATGGGATGAAAGTGGAGGAATATTAGGGCAACCATTCACACATTAGCAAGAATTAATTCAATCAGATTCTTTTCCTACTAAGGATCACCTGTGTTCCGCTGCATTCGGCAAATGAGAATTTTGACTAGTGAGGAGGGCCTAAAGGTTATTTTGGAATAAGAGCAGGGAAGGCCTAGCCCCTGCTCCTGTAAGCTTCCTACTCAATAGGAATGATACCATTGTCAATAGACAATGATACCCAAGGGTGGGAGATGTAGGAAAAAAGGCAGTTTGGAGGGAGTCAAAGATGAACTCTGACCCATGCGAAAGTTTATCTAGGTCTGACGCTACACCCACGGCTCCAGATAACTTATTGGTAGACTATGAGATAGCTTAACTAAACTTCTCTGGGCTGGTTGGCAACATCCCTCTTCCACTTCCATTTGTAATGCATTTCTTTGGGGAAATGTGTGCTGAGTTCCAAACAAATGACTTGTAATTTAATACCATGAAGGCATACTTTGTGCCTCCATGGACTGGGCCCTGTGCTAGGGTGCTGGGGCTACCAAAGTAAATGCATGGCAAGTCCCTGCCCTTGAGCAGCCGGAGCCCCGTGGGGGAGAGATGTGCGAGAGGCAGTGTGCTAAGTGTAAGAGGAGAGGTATGTGCGAAGCGCCTTGGAGCACAGGGGAAGGGGACTGGAAACTGCTTTCAAACAACTTTTGGAATCCAACCCCCGTGCAAGTGCAAGTTGGGAACTGCTCAAGCTGAGTTAGCAGCTCCAGGAAGACGGCACTTAGCACTTAGCACTGAATGAACTCATTCTTCCGCAGCACCGCCGCCTGCTTTTTTCCTGGCACGGGGTGGTGTCGGAGTCTATGCTTTTCTCTGAGAGGTGAAAGAGAGAGGTGATTGCATGGGCTCTGAACTCAGCACTGCTCTGATCTGAATCAGACCGTCATTTCCTAGTAAGATGACCTTTTTTTGACCTCTCTCGGTCTCGGTTTCTTTATCTCTAAAATGGGGCCAGTGAAATATAGAGGTTCCTGGGAGGACTCATGAGCTAATACGTGCAAAGTCCACTGCCCCAAATGGAGAAAACGCCTCACTCGAACCTGGCTGTAGCTGGGAATCCCTGAGGTGCTACTCCATGGGGCAGAGCTGCGGCTCTGAAAGACAGTTGTAAGCGGCACCCAGATGAGCATTTTAAAATTCTAACAGCGTATATTTATTTCCATGTGTCAGGGAGGAAAATATAGATAGCACGTCAAACCCTACATTGTAAAGATATTATTCTTTGGGATGAATTAAAACATTTCTAAAGTGAGTTTACTTTGAGAAAATTACTTGGTAAATAATAATCAGATGTTTACATTTTCTTAAAATAAAAGTAACAAGCTAACTGTGAGACTTAAGTGGGGACTAGCACAGCAGAGGTGTCACTTTTTTTTTTTTTTTTTTTTTTTTTTTCATTGGGCCTGGCTTGAAATAGTCTTATTTTTCTTAACTTTAAATCTAGCCGAAACCGGTTTGGCTCAGTGGTAGAGCGTCGGTCTGCGGACTGAAAGGTCCCAGGTTCGATTCTGGTCAAGGGCATCCCCCAGTGGGGGATGTGCAGGAGGCGGCTGGTCGATGTTTCTCTCTCATCAACGTTTCTGGCTCTCTATCTCTCTCCCTTCCTCTCGGTAAAAAATCAATAAAATATATATTTTTTAAAACTCTAGATGATAATAGATATTAATTTTAAAGCAGGGGAGAGGGGGAAATGGGGGGAAACATGACAAAGTAGGAAACACAGCAAGTGATGGTTTCCCTTCCCGTGTTTTCTCACTGTCATGAAATTCAGAACTTTCCTCTATGCCTCCGGATGAAGGTGTCGTTTTTCCAAAGCCCTAACTACAGGGCGCGTGCAGCTGAGTAGCAGAAAAGAATGCCTTCTGCATGCCCGCGCTGCCTTAGCCCTGGTTTCAATCCTGTGGAAAAAACTCCCTGGAGCCAACGACAGCTGAGCTCCTCGCCTGGAATTCAGACGATCAGAGAAGGAAAATTACACCCTGAGCTTATGTCCTGGGGGCACCCAGCAGCTTGCGATGCACACAAAGGCCTGAGAGCGGGCCTGCCACCTGTCCGCCTCCACCCCACGCATGTACATGCTGGGGGGACTCCGATAAAGGGGAGTCATGGGGAGCAGACACAGGAGGAGCAGGACAGGCCTGTGTCAGCACAAACCCTGGGTTTCCCCTAAGTTGCAGTACGGTCTCTGGGGCACCAGTCACCTTCACCCCTTCTTTGTAAAAAATGACCTCCAGGAAAGCCCCTCTGTCTGACACAGCAGTGGGCCTTTGAAGCCCGTGGAATGGTGATGCTCACATGGGAATTGGCTGCGGTCGGCGCCCCATCTGGGCTCCTCCTGGGCCTGTGGTGTCACCCCCACTGACAGGCTCCCTAGAGCAGTGTGTTCAAGGCACTCGGAACCAGCAACACTATTTGCTAGGGTCCTTGAAGTGCCCTAAGCTGAGGTTTAACTCCTACCAGCCTATGTGTTTGGGCTCTCTACTCTCCTGGGGGCTGTCCTCCCTGCGCAGCCTCCTCCTTACCCACTACCCACCTCCCAACCAGTCTAGTCACAGTCTTCACTCCTCTGCCATGGAAGAGGGAAGCAACTAGCCACCTGGTGGGACCCACCCTGGGAGAGGAAGTACAGTGGAAAGAGCACGCTCTGAGCCAGGGGCAGGGACTTTCAGTTAAATCCCTATATTTCAGCCTCAAGGATGGGATTGATTGGCAGGTACAATGCCGGCTACCCAGTTCCATTGGAATGTCAGCTAAGCAAGGATAAAAAAAATCTTAGTATATGTCCCGTTGCAATCGTTAGGACATCCTTATACTAAAAAACTTATTTTTGCTTGTCTGACATTCCAATTTAACTGGGCGGAGGACATCTATATTTTTATTTGCTGAATCCAACAACCCAACTCAAGAACAATGCCATGAGGCTGGCGTTAGGACTCCTGTTTTGAAGGTGGGGCCACGAGGCTTAGGCAGACTAAGCAACATGCCTGAAGCCACAATGCTTGTGAGGGACAGAGTCGAGGTAAGATTTTTCAACCCAGAGCCACTGGTTTCAAGATCAGCACTGGTTCCATGACACCACGCAGGGAACTAAGCCTTAAAGGAGAAGGACAAAAGGAATGCTCCTGGGGGAAGCAGGGCATTCTCTAAGGAGTTTGGGTGGAGGTAGGATTCTTGGATTGCCTTGTTCAAAGTGTAGCCAAGCACTCCATAAGTGGGTGATTGTCATTGAATACTGCCCAGCGTGGTAGCTAAAAGACTGCCCCTTTCCTGTAAACATTCTTTTAGAAAAGACTTGTTCCTCCCTCCCAGCTCCAGCGCCCCATTCGACACCATCCTTCAGCGCCTGGAGAGGGCCCTTCACAACCGCATGTATGGGCGGTGGAGGATGAAGTCACGGCTCACAGCTCCAAGAGAAGCTCTGAGTCACGTTACGTCCATTTAGCACGCGGAGGAAACCCACAGGCCTGGAGGAGTTAGCTGGCCCGAGGAACGCGCCGGTCTCCTCCGGCTGGACAACCTTCGAGGCTCCGCGTGTGCAGCCTCATCACCTTGCTTGAACCAGGCTGCCTCTCCAGAACTTGAAAATGTCTATCTGCACTTCAGTCAACCTTGTCTTGGGGGAGCAGAGGCGGCGGGGATAGGATAAGGGAAGGGGTGTCCTGCTGCCACCGTTTCTCTCCCAAAAATGGGATCAATCAGTAGATGCAAAGCTGCCCTTCAGTGGGGCTTCCTTCTTCAGTGGGTGGAGCTCTAGGAACCTGGATGGAGTACATGCAGCTCTTACAAGCCCACAAACTCCCATGTCCCCAGGGAAATTGCCATGGCTCTGGGCATTGGGGAGCACATCCCAGCTTTTTCCTCCAGATCCCCCTGGCAGAAGCCCAGGAGGACAGAGAGGAGAGGGGGCTGAGGAGAATGATATCAAAAGGAAGTGTGGGCCTGATGCTGCCAGCACTGGCAAAGTTGGCTGCCTTACCATCACTCTATTTTCTGATGATCAAAGCAATAAATGCTCATAGTGGAGAAGCTTGAAAATGCTGCAAAGTGTAAAGAAAGAATAAAAATTACCCATAATCCCATCCCACAGAGATAGACCTTCTCCTAAAATTGTGATGTGTTTCCTAAGGATCTCTGCCCATAAAGATAATTGCCCTCATACTTCATATGTGACTTCGTATTTCACTTTTTTTCTTATCTTTACAAATCTTAAACACTTGCCTCGCATCATTAAAAACTCTCCACAGAATCTCCTAAACTTGGATGAATCTGTAAGGGATGCATTGAAAATGGCCACCATTTATTTAATTATTCTCTTCTTCCTTAACCTTTAGAGTTTCCAAGGTTTTCCCTGATAGGATGGCATAGCAGTATCCTTTTCATATGCATTTGTATCAGGCCCTTGGACCCTGTTAACCTTGTGTCTAGAATATATATATATATATATATATATATATATATATATATACACACACACACACACACACACACATATATATATATATATAATCTAAGCAACCACCACAACCAAATGGATGACTGAACAGGCTGCATGGGGTGACCAGGTCAGCAGGGGGGTTAGTGAGGAATGACCAGGCTGGTGGGGGGCAGTTAGGGGTGATCAGGCAGGCAGGCAGGTGAGCAGTTAGGAGCCAGTGGTCCCGAATTGTGAGAGGGATGTCCAACTGCTGGTTTAGGCCTGATCCTGGAGAAGATGCAGGCTGGGCTGAAGGGATGTGCCCCCCCCCCCCACCCCCGCACAAATTTCATGCACCAGGCCTCTAGTCTAATATAAAATAGCATCTGATGTGACTCAAGATATGTGTCCTATCATGTTTCCTGTGTCACCTGCTCTACAGAGAGCAGTGTATCTTCCAGGGGCCCCACCAGGTAAACGAGCTGGAGAATCACTGGGGTGGCATGTAGGACAGGGTCAAATGGAGGGCGTTACTACTCAGCAGGAAGTCCAGCCCCCCTTAGACTCAGGCCATGGTTTACAAAAAGAGGGAAAGGAAGGGAGAGAGAGAGAATAGGAATAAACCCCCAGAAACAATTTTCAGAGAAACCACCACACAATATCATTCCGCTGGGAACATGACGATAAAAGTCCTCAGAACTACGCCGCTCGGTATTTTTACAGAACCGTTGCTTGCTGATTTAGTTAATGATAACGTTGGGTTCCAAATTCCCTCTAAAAGGGAGTCTTAAGTGTCCTCAACTTGGACGGGGCTGGCTTAAAAACAAATAAGTTATGTAAGTCCACATTTTGGCGGCTCAGGTTTTGGAAGCCAAGGCTCTGATGTAGGATGACAGGGCCTGCGTCCCATCTCGTGGCGGGGCCTCGCGTGCAGCCAGCAGCGGGGAGCGAGGGCCCTTCCAGCCACCCCCAAAGCCCAGCTTCTCCTCTGAGTGCCAGCACCCACCCAAGGCGCACCCACGTCCCCCATGGCGCCCAGAACACACTCACAGTGCTTTAGGAGACAACGAAGAGAAGCAAAAATTATGCACAACTGCCGCTGGATAACGACAGACTTCTTTTCCTTTACTCTTTCCCAACATTAGAGAAAAACTTACGGGTGTTATCTGAGAGCTGCCTTCTCCCACTTGAGAGCTGGCCGCATTTCAGTGTGAAGTAAGGTGGTTCGGGTGCGCTGCCCTTCCAAAGCTTTTAGGACTCCCCCCAGGAAGAGAGATGGCTGGTTCCCCAGTTGCCAGTGTGGATGGAGCCCCACTTTGATTGCCGGAGCCACTGCAAGGGACAGAAGGAGCCCAAGGCCCCGGAGGGGTCCAGAATCCTTCCTGCATCCCTAGAGCAACATGGCTGTGTGAAAGGTCACAATGAGCCCATTCATTCAAGTACTTATGTAACATAACAGTTAAGGGTTTAGGAGGTGGAAGGTGCTGAGCGCCTAAGGGTTAAAAGATAAAGTACAACAGGCCCAGTCTCCAAATTGCTCATCCTAGGGGAGGACGGCAGATGTCTTCACTAACTGGCAGAAACTGCCACATGACCATTAGGAATGGCGATGCAGGCCGGGGATCCGCACGGGCCAGGAATGCAACGGAAGGCACTCATTCTGGCCAGTCCCTGGCTTCCTGGAACACAGGCCCTGTATGGCTAGACCGACCGATTTTTCCGAAGAAAGGGGAGTGGGGTTTTTCTGTAAAATATCCTGATGGTTTTTTGAAAGTTGGCTGAATTTTTTTAACACTATGTAAATGCAACTAAACATGCTTATAGGCTGGATCAGGACAAGCCACTCGTGTGCATCTCGGACGCAGGCTAAAACTGTATATACGGACGATACCTATCCTTAGGGGGGGAAAAGCACTTTACAAAACGTTTCCTATGATCACATTTTTTATATGTTTTTTTATTGATTTTTTTACAGAGAGGACGGGAGAGGGACAGAGAGCTAGAAACACTGATGAGAGAGAAACATCAACCAGCTGCCTCCTGCACGCCACCACCCCCCCCCCCTCGCCCCCGACCAGGGATGTGCCCACAACCAAGGTACTTGCCCTTGACTATGATCAAACCTGGGACCCTTGAGTCCACAGGCTGATGCTCTATCCACTGAGCCAAACCAGTTTCAGCCTATGATTATATTTTTGTTTCATAGCCATGCATTTACACATAGAAAAAAAGACAGAAGATAACACATCAAAATGTTAACAGTAAATATCCCAGCTGGCAAGATTATAATTTTTTTTTCTTTTGTTTAATCTTTGGAGGGAAAATAAGGTTCCGGGCAGTTTTTCTAACAGACTTAAGACTAGTGACTGGCCGGGCTGGAAGTAGCTGATCTCCAGATCCATCTGACCAGGTCTCACAGCCTCGGATGCTTTGCTCCCTGTTGCAGGTTGGTGTGGGGACTGGCTCCGAGCTCTGAAGTGCCCCGGAGGATATTAAGGACACTGAAATGTCCCAGAGTTGTCCAACTGTAATTTTAGCTTTCTAGAAAATAGAGTCATAGATACTAAACTTTCTATAACTGCTAGGCTCTTTTTTAAGATGGTTAATGTTGTTTGGGGAAGGATGCAATTGTTTGTTTTTTTTCAGGAGGGGTTTGTATTTTTTTTTTATTATTAATTTTTTACAGAGAGTAAGGGAGAGGGATAGAGAGCTAGAAACATCAATGAGAGAGAAATATCAACCAGCTGCCTCCTGCACACCCCCCACTGGGGATGTGCTCGCAACCAAGGCACACGCCCTTGACTGGAATCGAACCCGGGACCCTTGAGTCCGTAGGCCAATGCTCTGAGTCTATCCACTAAGCCAAACCGGTTTCAGCAGGAGGGGTTTGTATTTTTAAAGCAGCTTCCTTTAGCAAGGTGACGGGCTTCCTAAGATATTTTTCACCCTCTGCCTGTGTCAAATGGCAAACCCAATGGAAGCCTTCTGGAAAGCAGAGGCAGGGGACGGCAGGGAAATGGTCTCTTCCCTCAACTGCGCTGTCTGGGTAATTCATTTTCCTCATTGCTTATAAAGGAAACCGTAAGAGCAGTGTGCCTCCTCCAGACCTCTGAAACTGGAATTATGAGGTTGGATGGAGGAGGCCAGGAAAAATATTTCTTGGAGTGCTGGATGCTTTTTGAGGCCTTTTACTAGTAACCTGCAATACTAATTACCCAGCAGTCCTATCTGAATAAGACATTTGTATCATGATTCATGGCTGTGAATGCCAGTGTCAATAAATAGGCTGTTCAAGTTCAATTCTGTTGCATCTCAGAACTGGATTCTTTGGATCCTCCTAGGCAAATCCAACCTACTTGTAATCCAAGCAAGTGTTGGGTATAGAGAAAGGAGCATGGCCAAGGAGGCATTTGGGGAGGAAAGGAGTCGGGGAGTTGTCCACAGAAAATAGAATCGTTTTTTTCCTGCTCCCTTTAAAAAAAAAAAAAAGAAATAGCAATGTATAATCAGCCCTGCTTCTACCATTTATTGGCTGTGTGACCTTTAGCAAGTTGCTTATTCTTTCTGTGCCTCAGGTTTCTCATCAGTAAAATGGGGATAATAACAGTATCTGCCTCACAGGGGTTTTAAGAGGTTGCAATGGGTTAATATTTATAAAATGATTATTAGAACAGTGCTGGTACATGGTGCGTGCAAATACTCGTGGAGAAATAGCCGTGTTTAATCAAATCAAGTAGAGTAATCTGAAGAGTGAAGGTGGCTGAACACTGTGCCCTGTGGATCTGATGCTTTCTTTCCTGAGAAGAGCCTGAGTGGGACTCACTGAGGTCACAGCTGAGTGGCCCTTCAGAACCAGACCAAGAGGGTGGGGGGCTGCTCTGGTCCAGGCCACTTGCTTTCACAGACCTGCTAGTGTGCACGAAGCTGGCCGACTTCAAAATCTGTCACTCTCACGCTCCCTAAAAAAGACATTTGAAAACCATTCCTCTGTCCACATACTTAATTTACCTAAACTTTAATGTACCACTTCAAATTCATATGCAATGATTGCAAAGGATTTCCTGTCTATTATAGAAATTGTTTAAACTAGCAATCCAACTGTTTTTGGAAAAGAAAAACATTAGGATTGCTACTTTAAACAAATCTTGGGGCCTAATTACTCCAGCTATACCCTAACAATTTGCCACCCACTATTACCCATTTAAAAACATGCAAACAAGCATTTCTTTTACATTCAGAAATATTGTTTCCTCTGGCCATTAGGCTCTAACTATTAAAAAAAAACATCTTCCACATTTAAGTATCATGTTATTATTAATACAAAATTGTCCAAAATATCATCAATATATTTTAATGTTTGATATCTATACTAATAAAAGGGAAATATGCTAATTAGACCAGGTCAGCTGGCCATCTTCCAGACATCTGATTTCCTTCTGGACAAAGCCATGGTGGTGGGGTCCGAGGCAGAGGCAGTTAGGGGCGAAATTAGGCTGGCAGGGGAGAACAGTTAGGGGCAAGATCAAGCTGGCAGGAGTTTAGGGGTGAGATCAGGCTAGCAGGAGGTTAGGGTGATCAGGCCGGCAGGGGAAGGCAGTTGGGATTGGCCAGGTCAGCAGGGGAGGGCAGTTGGGGGATGAGATCAGGCTGGCAGGGGAGGGCAATTGGGGGCAACCAGGCCTGCAGGGAAGGGCCATTAGGGGCAAGGCAGGCAGGCAGGTGAGTGGTTAGGATCCAGTGATCCTGGATTCTGAGAGGGATGTCTGCGCAGGATGGGACCTAAACTGGCAGTCAGACATCCCCCCGAGGGGTCCCAGATTGGAGAGAGTGCAAGCCGGGCTCAGGGACAACCCCCCCCCCCCCCCCGCATGAATTTCATGCACTGAGCCTAGTATAATTATATTTAAAGTAATTTTAATGCATCTCAGTGAGTAGAGTGAAGATGTTTTTTCTGCAACTAGTTCTTATGTTCAAGAAAGACTATTATTACTTATTATTAGAAAGTGACAGGGCTTAGAATCATTTTTACTTCTGTTTTTCTTTTC
Organism: Pipistrellus hanaki; assembly: GCF_964339955.1. Taxonomy (NCBI): domain Eukaryota; kingdom Metazoa; phylum Chordata; class Mammalia; order Chiroptera; family Vespertilionidae; genus Pipistrellus; species Pipistrellus hanaki. Next base: position 196,689,525 of record NC_140503.1, on the reverse strand, counting down.
ATGGATGTGACCACTAAGAACTTTTATTCACATAAGCATGGAGATGGGAAGGGATGGAGTTTTCCTACAACCCTGACATTTAGTTCTTTGAATTCCTCCTGAATTGCATGTCCAAAAACACAATATAATTCTTAAACATCTATCACTTTGGTTAGGTCCTCCAATTTTGTTGATAGTAAATAGTTGGAAACCATCTAACTTGAGAAAGAACTGATGATTCAGTCATTAATGGCTCACTGTGTGAAGTAAACCAAAAGGACCCAGACTTGTAAGTTACTATTATTTTACCTGTTATCATTTCACTCATGTTAAATTTATCTTAGTAGGAGTTGAGCAAATAAGAATATTTTTGTCCATCTTTTAGAACAGAATTCCTTTAAAGTTTTTATCTTGTTGAATGCCTTAAGTAATTTTTTTTTTCAAAATCTTAGAGTTTCAGATCTGGCTTATTCAACTGAAGAAAATTGTTTCATCACATGATCTAACTGTCAAACCAATCAGCCAAGTTAAATGCATTTCTTGTGATTAGAAGTGTGACTTTATTTTTTAACTCAAGTTAGTGTCTTGGTATTCATTTTGGAGAATATTATGAAAACCACTTAGAAATAAATTATGAAATGCATAACATAAAATAGATTACTAAAAAGCAGCCAAATTTACAATGATGTAGATCTTGTATAATTAATTTTATGGTCAGTGTAAAATAGAATAATAATGCTGTTTCTCATTACTTGATTTGCAATAAAAATTACATACTATTTTGCTAAAATTAGTTATTTATGAAGCCAGAAATATGATAGAAGGCATGATATGCTTCCCTTAAGCTGTATCTCACTATTATGTGTGGCTTTGTGGATACCTTAAAAATATTTTTAAAAATCAAAAATAATTTCATTAGCCCTCCTGCTCAAACTTTTCTATTTAATAGGAAAACAATATGTGTTTGCATGCTACTAAAACTAATCAGGCCAGCATGTGTCAAATAACTAAGTATTTGTTCGTAAGAGGTAGGGAATGTATGATTTTATAAAATCAGTGCTAAGTACCTCATGGAATAGCACACACAATATTTGAAAAACACAACTAAAATTTATCTTTGAAGGCTTTCTCCAATATATCACAAAAACCTTAGTAGTCCTAGAAAATATTCATTACATCTATTAAAAGTTAACATCATTAATTAGCCTGGATGGTTCAACTGTTGTCAGGCATTTTCTTTTACCGATGTCTAGGGACCCAGTGCACAACATTCCGGGTTATCCAGGTGGCTGCAATATCATCATGAAGGGCCTTATAAGGGAAGGAGGAGACAGGAGAGGGGGACTCAGAGAGGGAGATGTGACAACAGAATCAGAGGTCAGAGTGATGCGATGGCTGGCTTTGAAAATGGAGGAAGAGGCCATGAGCCAAGGAATGCAGGCAGCCTCTAACTGGAAACGGCAAGAAAAGAGATTCTCCCCTAGAGCATTCCTGACAACATTTTTATTTTAGCTGCATAAGACCCATGTCAGACTTAGGACCTCCCAAATTGTGAAATAATAAATCTGTGTTGTTTTTAAGCCACTAAAATTGTGGCAAGTTATGACAACAACAACAGGAAACTAATACCATCACCAAAGCACTAATAAAAGGCATCTATCAGAGGAGAGCGTGAGCATTCACACACCATGTCATAGAAACTAATCATAGCAACATGCTTGCTGCCCAAATAAAGGAAATACATTTGAGCAGCTAAGAAGCAATAAATAGATTCTTGTTTCCGTACTGAAAATGAAGGTACTTCTTATCTCAGTTTTGGAATAAAGAAAAATTAGCCATGGAGATTCTCTCATTTTTACTTTTGCAGCATTGGTGTTTCTGCTTATAAAAATTTCCCCTTTTTGGTCTCGGTGTCAATTTTTTTTTTACTTGAAGTCTCTTCAAAACGTTCCCTCCCTGAACATTTCCCACTGGGTTTGAGCCCTGACTCTGCCATTTAACTTACTCCAGAGCACTGGCCTTTGTGCATAATAAATTAGGTAACGGCTACCCTGAGTTCGAGGTAGGCAGCTTCTCTGCTCTCACACAACTGCTATTTCTGCAGCTCACCCTCCACACAGCAGCCAGAGGCAGCTTTTTACTCCAGAAATCTGACCATGTCATCCTGTCCTCACATTCCTTCCCTGGTCCCAATTACATCAGAATGAACCCCATGCCGAAACCAGTTTGGCTCAGTGGGTAGAGCATCAGCTTGTGGACTAAAAGGTCCAGGTTCGATTCCAGTCAAGGGCATGTACCTTGGTTGCAGGCACATCCCCAGTAGGGGGCTGTGCAAGAGGCAGCTGATAGATGTTTCTCTCTCATCAATGTTTCTAACTCTCTATCCCTCTCTCTTCCTCTCTGTAAAAAATCAATAAAATATATATATATTTTTAAAAAGAATGAACCCCATACCACTAAACCTGATGTTCAGAGTGCTTTGTGTTCTGCCTGCCCCCCACCCATTGCCTCCCAACCTCGCCTGCTCTCTCTCTCTCACACACTCTCCCCAGCTCCAGTCCTACCCAGCTGTTCATTGATACAAAACACAGCAGGTTCTCTCAATGTACCTTGTGCATTTGCTTCCTTCACACAGGGCAACATCCACTCCCGTTGCCATCAGATTAATTTTGCCTCCTCCTCCCTGGCTCAGTGATATCGCCCCCGCATCACATGTAAAAACACAGATAATAGCCTTTCATAGACACATAGATATGGCTCCGGGACATTCATCCTGGAGTGATCCTGGAGAATAGCTGGGTCAAGTAGGGGTACAGGCGTGGTTGAGCTGGAGTCACCTCAGCACCTGGGGAAACAGCATGACATGGGCTGGAAGCATCAGGAGAAGCCTTCCCAACTCCACTCGTTGGCTGTCACACACACAAGTGGTCAGCATCCCAGGGCCTCCTCTCCATCATTTGTAAAATGGAAGTCAGGATACAGGCTGGACGCCTGTCAGCCCTGCACCAACCTGGTCCGGATGTGCTCTACGCCCAACATAGCTAAGGAAGAATCATCCTTTGCCCGGAAATTCGACTCATTTCAGGAACTGAATGCAATCGGGGGCTGGAGAGCCAGCTCAAGATGAGTCATTTGGCTCAAGAGATGATTATCAGTGGTCCTGGCAACACACCCCACTGCCAATAGCCATTTCATTTGATCTCTGCACCGATGCTCAAACCACAGATTTCCTGGGCCTGCAGCCTCCCAGGAAATGGAAGCCAAACAACAGATGATTCACATTTCCTCTAAAGTAGCAAGAGAGAAACTACCTGCCTCTGAAATTGCTGCCAATATTTCGGGGCCTGGCCTGAGCTGCTCCCGCCACATCAGTTTGGGCATGGGTCCCCCTGGGCCCAGTGACAACCTGCTCTCTAACTGGTTTCTCTCTGAGAAAGAGGAATGAGAGAGAAAGCAAGAGGGGAAGAGATGATAGAGGAGGGGAGGGGAGGGAGGAGAAGAAAGGAGAGGAGAGAAGAGTTGAATTAATATTTATTAAGTGCCCATTATGAGCTAGGTTCTGACTCCATCAGCCATTTTACATATATCGTCTCAGGCAATTTCACTATAACACTGTAAGGCAGATATTAGATGCTATCTGCCATAACATACATTTACTTTTTTCTTCATTAAATAATAAGTTCCAGAGGGGCAAAGACTTTATTTTATTCATTACTATATCTCCAATTTCTACAAATGAGACATCCTCCTCCTCCTATATAATAAAGAGGTAATATGCAAATTGACTGTCACGCCCTCACACAAGATGGCTGCCCCCTTGTGGTTACAAGATGGCTGCCCCCATGTGGTCACAAGATGGCCACCACAAGATGGCCAGCAGGGAAAGGCAGTTTTAGGTGATCAGGCCAGAAGGGGAAGACAGTTGGGTGTGACCAGGCTGGCAGGAGAGGGCGGTTTGGGGCAATTGGGTCATCAGGGGAGCATTTAGGTGTCAATCAGGCTGGCAGGGAAGTGGTTAGGGGGTGATCAGGCAGGCAGGCAGGCGAGCAGTTGAGAGCCAGCAGTCCAAGATTGTGAGAGGGATGTCTGACTGCCAGGTGCAGCCCGATCCCTGTGGGATTCCTGTGGGATGGGGAGGGTCTCAGATTGGAGAGGATGCAGGCTGGGCTGAGGGACAATCCCCCTTTCCCTCGCATAAATTTTGTACACCAGGCCTCTAGTAAAAATATATAATAATTATAGATAACATTTATCTTCTACCATATGCTGTTTTTAGTATTGTCATACATTAACTCAATCAAATAATAATAATAAATAATAATACAGACAGTCCTTGGCTTACAATGATTGTTCAACTTATAAGTTTTCAACTTTATGATGGCACAAAAGAAATATGCATTCAGTAGGAACTGTACTTTGAATTTTGATCTTTTCCCAGGTTAGCAATAGGCAGTACTACACTCTTATATTTCTGGGCAGAATCAGCAAGGTGATTTGCCTAACTGTAGCTAAGTGTTCTGAGCATGTTTCAGGTAGGCTAGGCTAAACTATGATGTTTGGTAGGTTAAGTATTATATATTTAATCAGTTTTTTTACTTATGATATTTTCAACTTATGATGGGCTTATTGGGATGTAACCTCACTGTAACTCAAGGGGCACCTGAAGTATAATAATCATAATACGTAGCAGTAACTTTGTGCCACAGACTGCTATATTTTTATACATTAACTCAATTATTTTTAGCAATAATTCTATAATGTAAAAATTACTATCTCCACTTTCCAGATGATGAAACTGAGGCATAGAGGATAAAAATGGCTTGTCCAGCTCCCCTCGAGCTAGAGAGCTGTGGAGCCAGCATTCAAGCCACCAGTTTTGTAAATTATGGTGAAATAATCATAACATAAAATTTACTATTGCAACAATTTTTAAGTGTACAGTTCCGTAGCATTAGTATATTCACTTTGTTGTGCAACCATCACCACCATCTATCTCTAAAACGTTTTCATGTCCCCAACTAAAACTTTGTATCCATTAAATATAAATTCTTCATTCCTATAAAATTTGTAGCAAGGAGAAATGTGGCCAGGGTTAGCCCCTGGAGTGAGACGTCGGTTGTGTGGAATGATTTGGGAAGAGCAGTGAAGAATTTCTGCCCTTAACATGTGTTTCCTTGTTAGCAGTCATGAATTCAAACATTCTGCCATCAGGGAGTTATTCTTGTGGTTTTTAAAAGATCTTGAGGTTTTCATGAGTCCAAAGAGAGGGTGAGGACATCAAGCTGCCGTCAACAAAAGTATGTGGAAAGATCCAAGGGAAAACTGGAAGGCTAGTACCAAGGAACCCGCTTCCTTCCTGGGCCTGGGAACTGCCTTCTTTCATTCACTCATTAAATATTGAGGAGCAGTCGTCATGTTTCAGGCACTGCTGAAGCCCTAGAGATATGCTGATGAGCATGTGGGGACCATGGAAGAGTAAACAGTGTGGCCCTCCATGCTATAGAAGGAAAAGAAAGCTGTCTGTGTTCCTTTCTGATGTGTATATACTTTATATATAGATATAGGTGATATAGATGATATAGATATAGACATAGACATAGGTATAGATATATGATATAAATATGTGATATAGATATAGATAGGTGATATAGATGATATAGATATAGATAGATATATAGATATAGATATAGATATAGATATAGATATAGATATAGATATAGATATAGATATAGATATAGATATAGATATAGATATAGATATATAGGTGATATATATGGGTGATATATATGGGTGATATATATGGGTGATATATATAGATGATATAAATATAATTGTGATTGTGGTACCTGTTATATAACTGTTAACTTGTCCTCTTATCAATCTCTCCTCACCCTGTCTAACCTCCACGTGCAGAAGAGGAAAGAAATGCACCAGCAGTACTTTTTAGTTCCTTCTCCCCATACTCACTGACATCTTCCCTTGAATGTTTCACAGGACCCCCAATTGAACGTGTCCACAATGGAACTGGTTAACTTCCCACCCAAACCAGCTTTTCTCCCAGGGTCCCTTTATCTCAGTGAATGAGATAGCCCCTTCAGTTATCCAAACTGGAAATCATTTGTCACTCCTTTCCTCCTCATCTCCCTGCAAACAGAGCCCTGTCAGTTCTGCTCCACCTTCGCTCTAAAACCTGTCTGCCATCTGCATCTCGGCAGTGGCCACGCCTGGTCCAGAGAACTCTCATCCCTGGCCTGATATATATCAATTTCTACCAGGTCGCCTGTTTCCAGTACTGTCCCTCCTTCCTTTTCTTCCTACACGTTTTCTGATATACAAATTCGGTTATACTACCGTCTGGCTTAATAGTCCTCAGTGGCTTCTAGTTGCTTTCAGGATAAAGTCCGTATTTCTTCTAGGTCGGTAGAGTGTGAAGGTCTAGAGTGAACTGACAGGAGGTGAGGAGGTGGAAAGCATAAAATCCCTACAAAGGAGCTTTATAGTTTTTATCTGATACTGTTTATAAATTTCTTGATGGCAGATCCTTTATTTCTACATCAGCAACCCTGGCACAGACTTACAGCTTTAAAAAACCTGGAAAGTAGTTTCTGTCTGGGGTGATGAAAATGTTCTGGGATCAGACACTGGTGATGATCACACAACCTTGTGAATACACAAGAAACCACTGAATGGTACACTTTTAAAGGGTGGATTTTATGGTAAATTATATCTCAATAAAAAGAATTCTTAATTAAAACACACACACACACACACACACACACACACACACACACACACACACAAATCCTGATCAGTACATTCAATCCCAGTGACTCTGCTGGACCTTCTCTTTTGTAAATGTTTTTGGCTGGGTCAGTACCCTGTGATTTATTCTACTTTCAGTGACTGAGGAGGGAGCCATCCACCCTCCAGTAAGTTCTAATTCTGATGGTTCTCATTTTTTCTTCTCCACCTCAAGGGCAGAGCCGATAGACCTGGCAGTAGGTACATTTGCTATCAAGGAACTTAAATGTTGTCAGGAAAATAGGGTTTTGGATGACGATAGTAAAAAGCCCTTAGAAATACATTTTTATCTTCAAAGTTGTGAAAAAAAAAACTTATAGAAGGTATTACTGACATTTTACTCAGCTAGGTTTAGATGCTGTACGAAATGCTTATTGACTTGATTTCATCATCGTATCAATACCTTGAAACAGCATTGCTGTCCTATGAGGAAATTGGGGCATAGAAAGATAGTTAACATCACCAGCGTCCACAGCTGGAGGCAGAGCCCAGACCTGAACCAGGAAATGGAACCCTGTGCCCATTGTTCTCTCTCTCTCCTCACATGTAATAGGTGGCCAGAAATCACTTTTTTTCAACTTCTGGTCTTAGCTTAGGCTCTATTTCATCTCAAAAGCCTCCTTGACCTTTTAAGTTTGATTAGCTTGCTCCTCCTCTATGACCTCTAAGGCTGTAGCTCTCCTCTCACGTTATTGAACACAGTAGGTCATAATTGCCTGTTTACTCACCTGTACCAATTGTAAGCAGTGTGGGGACAGGGATCACATCCACCTTATTTTCTAATCTGTCCTCGGGGCTTGGCATATAGTTTGTTTCCCCAAACAAAAACTGAAGGAATTTCCATTATTTATCCCTTACTCTCAAGAGATTTTTCAGGATCTTCCTATTCTGCAATTTCCAAAGACAGGTTTGGAAATTCATTTAGCTTTTTCATAGATAATGTGCATACTGTAAAGCTCCCCTCCCCCGATGAGCTCTCTTTCCAAATGTTTGATGCTTTTCTAATGTTGTGACTCAGACTTGTTGACTGGTTTTGCCTCTGGGCTCTGTCCTCCTGGTTTTAATTGTGGTCCTAAACTTGTGGTATAATTGAAATGTTGGCGATGGAAAAAGGATGGTGTAACTTTTACTTAACAATGACATAGCTGAATAGGTATTTCCTAATTCTCTCTGGTAATCAAGGTTAAAAAAGCTTAGCTCTGTTATGATAGCTTTGTGCCAAAAACATGTCATGGAGCTCCTTTTACAGATGCCTCTGCCCCCTTCCCTAAGAGGGCATCATTATGACTTCAAGAACCAGGTGGGCTTTGCCCTCATTTTCCATGATTATTCTCATGGCTTCATTGCAAAGCCTCCACCCTTCCCTTGCCTTTACCCCTGCCTCCCATTTCCACCCCCAACATGCATCACCCAAAATTCACATTCTCTGCAAACAAAGGTGCATTGAAGTAAATCTCAATGCAATGGGTGTAGACTGTTCTATGACACCATGGAGTACAAAAAAAAAAAAAAAAAGCCACATTTATGTAATGGTCTAAACAAAATTAAACCTATACCATGCCCTGCTCTCAGAACAATGAAGAATTTACAAATCAGGGATTCATGGAAGATTCATAGGAAAATGCCTGTACTCACCACCTCCCACAACCACATCAAAATTACAACTAAAATACAGAACAACCATCATACAGAACCACTGGAAAGCTGGCTGAGTGGATGTCCTACCACTAGAGAAGTAAAGAAAGCACACTAAGACTGGTAGGAGGTGCAGAGGCATGGATCATGTGTGCCGCTTTTTAAATCAGGAAGGAGATCATCTCTGCAGAGGCTACCTGGAGGAGCAAGGCATTCCAGTCCCATACCAGATCACCAGCCCAGGGTCCCAGAGCTAGGAAAAGAAGTCCCTACAGGCAATAAGAACTATGGACTGTAAAAACCAGCAGGGATTGGGGCTCAGTGACACAGAGGCTGCTGGAGACCCAGCTGTTCCTCTTAAAGGGCCAGCATTATGACTGAACTTACAAGGTCCTGCTTCCTCTGAGTTCCAGCACCAGGGTGAGGCTCTGGAGAATGCAGATGGATTGTCTGGCATCAGGACAGGAACTCAGGGGAGACTTTCTCCAGATGGAGGTGCTCACAGAGATAATTATTCCTATGCTGGAACCTTCCCAGTCACAGGGCTGACTGGCAGTCATTTCTGTTTGCTCCACTCTGGTGATTCTCTAAGACTTCATCCAATTTACAATCTACCCAAGCTGTGTGCAGCAGCTTTTGCATATGAGTGGCCTGTCCTTGCTCAGACTAAATCTCTCAAACAAGCTGCAGCTGGGTCAGGGAGTCCCAAACCTATCAATAAAAGGCCCAAGATCCAGCACCAGCACCAGCCTGCCTTGCTTCACAGCTGGGCCTCATCTGGGCACTTCCAAACCCAATGCAAAGAGTAGGAATCTGCAGATCTCTCTGTAGCTTCTGCCAGGTGGTCCCAGGCAGTGGCTGACTTTGCACCTCCCTGGAGAACCAAGAGCCAGAGAACCCAGTGGTCAATGTCAGACCATACCAGATTACAACATAGTGACACACTCAAGGGGCAGACTCAGTGAGTACCAAAGCCCTACTGAAGCAAGTCCTGCTTCCCAGGGGTGTCACTTGCACAGCAGCTCTCCCATTGCAATTGCAGCTGGTCCTCACAGACAATTGGCATGGAGGTCAATTCCTCCCAGTGACACCAACAGCAATCAAATTTCAACTACAAGACTGTTCTCACAGCCCACAAAGGAGTACACAAAGGTGATTTGGGAGGCTTAGCCACTGGGACCTAAAGGACACCTACTGCGCAAGGCCACTCTACAAACTCAAGGAGACATAGCAGCTCTACCCAATATATAAAAACAAACACAGGGAAGCAGCCAAAATGCAGAGACAAAGAAACATGTCACAAATGAAAGCTATGAAAGAAATCGAACTACTGGGTATAGAGTTCAAAACCACAGAGATAAGGTTACTCAAGAATCTTCTAGAACAGTGTTTCCCAAACTTTTGACATATGTGTACCCCTTCTATAATATTCTTAACGCTGAGTACCCCTCATACTCATGAGAACATAGAATTAGGCACAGCTAAGCATGGTGCAGTGCATATCCCCACCAAACTCCAGTGCAACACATACCCCCACCAAATTCTTCCCGTACCCCTGGGAGTACACGTGCCACACTTTGGGAAACACTTTTCTAGAAGAAAAAAAAGAAAATAATTTTCTAGAAACCCCTCCAAAAAAATGGAAAAGGACCATACATTGACTGAAATAATATACAGGAATTCAACAGTAGAGGATTCTGAGAATCAAATCAATGATTTGAAATATGAGGAAGCTAAAAACACTCAACCAGAAAAGAAAAAAGAAAAAAGAATCCAAAAATTATGAAGATAGTGTAAGAAGCCTCTGGGACAACTTCAAGCGTACCAACATTCACATTATGGGGATGCCAGAAAAAGAGAGAGAGCATAATATTGAAAACCTATTTGAAGAGAAAACAACAGAAAACTTGCCCTACCTGATGAAAGACATAGAGTTACAAGTCCAGGAAGCACAGAGAGTCCCAAACAAGAGGAACCTAAAGAGGACTAAGACACATCATAATTAAAATGCTAAAGACAAAGAATTTTATAAGCAGCAAGAGAAAGGCAGTTAGTTACCTATAAAAGAATGCCCATATGACTGCTAGCTGATTTCTCAAGAGAAACTATGCAAACCAGAAGGGAGTGGCAAGAAATATTTAAAGTGATGAATAGCAAGGACCTACAACCAAGATTACTCTACCCAGCAAAGCTATCATTTAGAATTGAAGGCCAGATAAAGAGCTTCACAGACAAGAAAAAGCCAAAGGAGTTCATCATCACCAAACCAGAAATGTTGAAAGGTATTCTTTAAGAAAAGGAAGAAGAAGAAAAAAAGAAAAAAATATGAACAAATAATGGCAGCAAATACAAACCTATTAACAATTGAATCTAAAAATTAAAATAAATGAATAAGAAATCTAATGAACAGGATAAAGTGGTGAATAAAATAGAATCAGAGGCAAGGAAATGGAACAGATTGACAATTCTCAGAAGGAAGGGGGGTGGGAGGTGGGAAGAGATTTAATAAAGGTCTTATATGCATATATGCATTATCTATGAACACAGGCAATAGGGTGGTGAAGCCTGGGACAGGGCAGGAACCAGGTGGATGGGGAAATAGGGGTAAAAAAAGGGACATTGTTAATAATCTCAACGATAAAGATTTTTTAAAAAAAAATACTATTTGAATCTACACACACACACACGAGTTATCAAATCCCAGAAATTTCCCACGGTTTATTGTTGCTTTCTGCATTACACAAGAAAGTTAGGGCTTACATAGATCAAAAATTTGGGGATGGTCCCATATCCTTTACCCATTGTTTTAATGATACCCATGAGCTGCTGGTTAATTACCATACTCATGATAATTTTCTCGGTCTTAATCTTGCTAAAACTATCAGCAGCATTTGACCTGGTTGATTTCTTCCTCTTCCAAAAAACTTTCTCCTTTTCTCACCACACCTTCTCTATGACTTCCCTGGTTCCTTCTCATCTTCTCTAAGAATTGAAGCACTCTCAGCCTACATCTTTAGACCACATCTCTACCTTCACGCTTTGTCTAGATGAGTTCATCTGGCTCTATGGCTCTAAATATCATGGATCTGCATTGGTAATTTCCAGCTCCAAACTCTCCCTTCAAGTCTAGACCCCTACTGCTGACTGTCTCCTTGACTACTTCACTTTGATGGCCAATAGACATCTCAAATTTAACATATCCAAAACCTGATCACTCCCCAATTTAGCTCTAATCTCATTCTTTCCTGTCTCGGTAAAGACAATATCATTGCACTGTTTTCTCAGGCTAAACACCTTGGAGCCATTCTTGATTCCTCCATATCTATCTAGCTCTCCCTCTATCTTGCTCTCAATCCCACATTCAATCTACCAGCAAATGTGATTGTCTCCTGCTTAGAAATAAAATGTCTCACCTCATTCACTGCTACTACCTTACTGCAAGTCACCAGCACATCTTCTTTTCTGCATTATTACCATAAAGAGTTTACCTGCTTCACTTCTGTCATTATCCCACAAATCTATTTTTCACACATCAGCCAAAGTAATCTTTTTTTAAATAAAATGTCAGATTGTATCACTTTCATCCTCAAATTTCCCAATAGTTTCTCATCATTCAGTGAAATCCTTAAACTCTACAATGATCCTCAAGTACTTACATGATCTTGTTCTTTCCCAAATACTTGCATGGTTTATTCCCTCACCATATGTATGTCTGTATTCAAATACAATCTTCTCAGTGGATCCACTATATAATAGTAGCCCCTACCCCTGTCTCTCTCTGTCCCCTTATCGGCTTTATTCTTCTTCGTGACCCTCAGCATGACTTGTCCTGAATGAATTTATCTCTGTATTGTCTGTCCCCTCCTCTAAAATGTAAGCTCACTGAGAAAAGGGACTCTTGTCTGTTTGGCTCACTGCCCTATCCTCCACTCAGAAACAGGATCTGGTGCACACTAAATGCTCAGTCTGTTAAGGGAATGAATGATTGGCCACTGTGCTGCCTGTGGAACCCACATGAAAGTGATGGTTGACAGCAGCCACTCCCTCTCTGACCATTGCCAAGGTTCCCACACTCACTGGCCTTCATTCTCAGACCTCAAAGCTTCCTTCCCATACAGCCATCCTCACGTAACATTGTGCTTAAGGGTTCAGCACTGGCACAGAGCATGGTTCTCTGCCACTCACATATCCTGCCCCTCCATACTGCCTCCAGTCTTACAGACTAACTTCACTACCACCTTTTAAATACACGCAGAAACAGCTTATACCTCCCCTGGAGGGAAGGAGAACCCTGAGAGGCAACATAGCATAATGCTTAATAAATGCTTCAGGTCAACTTCTGGTGTTGAAATCCTGGTCACTTAACAGTTGTGCGGCTTATGGCTCCTGACAGTCAGGAGAGGGAGATTCTGGGCCTGAAGCTGCCTCTCTCTTGCTATAAATAAAATGTCTCACCTCGTTACTATGGGACCTCAGCCATGCTGTGTGACCTCATTGGGCCTCCGTTCCATCTCTTTAAAACGACTAAATTGGGAAGGTGATGTTTAGGGACTCCTTCCAAGCCTAAGAGCCAGTGATTTTTAAATAAATAGAGGACACATTTATTGTACTCAAGGAATACTGAATCCAGTGGAGGAAATTGTCCTTATGCTCATGAAAAAGCCAATACTCTCTGAAGACAGGACCTAAGGAAGGGTCCTGAGTGCACTAAGCTGCACGAGTTTTGCAAACAATTCACAGGGGAAGGTGGCCCGCCTGGTCCTAGCGGGGAGGTAGATACAGTCCCACCATCTGTGTAGTTACCCATTGTGTTTATGGGCATGGGCAGATCGCTGGGGATGGGGCTACTGGTGGAGACACTAGGAGATGTGGCCTTGCAAAGGGACTTAGGTGAGGTGACCTGCATGTTAGTTCAAGTGAGAAGTGACATGCCTCTGCAGGGAGACCCTCCAAGGGGGGAGTATCCCAGCACTGTCACTCACTGTGAGACGCCCAGCCTCAAGTTTCTCCTCTCGAGAACAGTGCTGTTCTCCTAAAAATGGTTGTTAGGAGTCAGTAAAATAAAGCGTGCAAAGTGCATGGTAGGCAGTACATGCTCAGTGCTGTCCATAGCCTTGTTTTACTACTGTTAGTACGCGCACATCCTCCCTGAGTTGGACAGAGAATTATTTCACCCCCTACACTCATTCCACCCAAGACACCGGTCAGAACACTTCGTGAGAGTCTGGCCAGTGCAACATTGGCCACCTTTCCAAAGGGACATGCCAAGGTCCCGGCCTTGGCACCAGGGGCCGCGTGCCTGAAAGGAGACATCTCTGGTAGCAGTTGCATGGGGGAGGGACTGAGGAAAATGAGGGTGCCCTTGGGCACCAGGAGCATAGGGAGAGGTCAGCCAACAGGTCCTCAGGACAGCTTGTGGCTCAGTCTTTCTCGGGCAGTGGCAGGTGTGCCCTCATCTCTCTCAAGGAGAAGGGACACGGCGGCAGCTCCAGCCCTGTGCTTTCTCTCACTGTCAACTGTGCATCTGGAGGACATGCCCCATGTTCTTCTCACTGTGGAAGAACCCAGTGCAGACCATGGAGCGCGAACGAGGCTTCAGTCCTGGAGTCAGACTCAGGACGGATGCCGTGGGACTCACTTTTAGGTTCTCTGATTGCCCGCCTTTCACAGTGGGCATCGCTCAAGTTGTTACACTTCAAGTGAAAATCCAGACCAAACGTACAAAGAAGGATAAATAACCTGACTCAATTTGCTGAGTTGAGCAAAGCCGATGTAATATATGCATATTTTCTTTATAAATATATGCATAAGTAAACGTGTGGCATAGAGTCTTCTGCCCAAAATAAATTGATAATTCGATACTCAAAAACACTGAAAGCTTTCCGACTCCCCTCCACCCTCCTTGACTCCCCTGTCCAATTGGAAGGATTTAAGGCATTTTATTGTAGACAGCTCCATCTCGGCTGCAAGATGATTATTTTCTTTCAAAGCAATGGTCTCCACTTACCAACACTGATTTAGTGTTGTTGAGCTTGGTGTTTTTCCTCCCTCTGTGTGATGGGCCTAAGTGAAAAACTCAGCAGTGCCGGGGAATGTGGCCACCCCTGCGGAATTAGGAGTTGCTCCTTATCCACTCTCTCCACAGGTCGAGGTTGCTTCCTCCTCCCTCCCAGGAGCTCACCGTGGCGAGAGTTTATGTGTAACTTCCTCTGCTGCCGAGGCCAGGCGCTAGGTTAACTTCTGGAAGTATCTTTGGAAACTAATTCTCAGGCAAAGCTCCAAGAAAAAGAGGCACATGGTGAGGAACTGACATAATTTTTTAACACCACAACTAGCATATTTCTGCAGGCAATGGCAGCCAAAACGGGTTGCCAAGACCAATATTGATCTAGTCCTTCATCCAATCAACAAATGCCATTGTTTATAAGATATAATTTTTCTTGGTTAAAGTTCAAAGTTAAACTCCAAGGATTTCCAAAACTATAAAAATGAGAGGCTTTCATAACCTCAAAAAAAAAAAAAAAAAAAAAAAAATCCTGGCCAGTTTTCCTCCTTCATGGGTTTTCACAGTCACTATGAGAAACATAGCCAAGAAAACATTTTTGGGGTCTTTTTTCCCTCTGAACTCTGATAATGTTTTAAAGGAGGATTATCTGTGTAAAAGTCCCTTAAATCTTTGTACCTCTCTTGAAAAAGCAGGGCATGTCAGCTGCACAGGTGGCTCAGGTTTGCTTTTCTACGTCAGGGCTACCTACCTGCAGGATTCCATAAATCATTCAGCTTTTTCTGGGTTTAGAGTCAAGCCTGCCTCTCCCTTCCCACCTCTCTTATTTAATGGGGAAAAATGACTGAGTCTTTTCTAATCCCCTTGGAGCAAAGCAAAAAGTTCTTCCTTGGCCTGTATCTGATTCCGAAATGGAAAACCTTAGTAAATACATGGTGAGCTGATGGTTCTTTGGAAGCCAGTTCCTTGTGGTTCTTCTAGGTCCAAATGAGCACCCACTCCTGGGAGCCAGTGTCAGGGACAAGCAGGTCAGGATTAGGATGTGGATGAGATGATTTATGAAATCTCAAGTTGGGCAGCTTCTTTAAAAAAAAAAATTGACATTGGGGGTCAGGGACAGTAAGAGAACAACCAAAGGACTTGTACCTGGTATGCATGCATATACGCATAACCAATGGCTACAGATGGGGGCGAGGGGGAAGAGGTGAGGGTACGTGCTGGGGGGGGGGGGTGGAAGCAGCTGGTGGAGAAGTCAATGGGGGGGAAAAGGAGACATGTGCAATACTTTCAACAATAAAGAATTTAAATTATATAAAAACAATAATGTTAACAGAGGCCATACCTTTTTGTCTACTCCTGCTTCCCCCCACCCCCAACTCCAGCCCCCTGAGGACTTGGCAGGGTGGCTTATATATATACATGGTGCTGAGTGTTGATTTGTTTGAGGATGCCTCTGGTATACTGATTCATCCCTATGGAGATGTCTCTCCATTCACTTTTTCAATTTGGAGGAAACGTGAACTGAGGATGGTGAGCAGTCCTTCCTGCCACAGTGTGCATTGAGCACCTATCACATACCAGGTTCTTGTCTGGACACTTGGGGTCCAGCCATGAATAAAACAGGTAGGTAAGCAATCTCTGCCCTAGGCAGCTTGCAGTCTAATGGGAGTGGAGCCGTAGATTACAAACAATGAACTAGACCAGAGGTTCCTAAACTTGTTTGTGCCGTAGACCCCTTGCCATGTTTTTCGGTTTTGGGTAGACCCCCTACTTACCTGATATTGATTTTTTTGTAAATTTCTAACTGTAGTGAAGTTTAGTGTTAAAATTTAATAAAAAATAATGTACCTACTTTTCTCCAGCATTCTCAAACAAAATAACACTGATTCACTATAATTTGTATGATAAACTACCAGTTTATATTTTTTTAAAATATTTTCTCAGCACTTTCCTATTCAAGATTCAGGAAACAAATGAACGTATTTTTCTCACATTCATATTTATAGAGTGACGAATTGAACAAGTCGGTGCAAGTTCGCGAAGCTTTGAGACAAAAATTGGCAAGAATGTTTACTGCGCATATGCTTGTAACAAGATGATACTGGTATATCATTATGTGCAGGTTTTTATCCTACAACTTACACAATTTTATAAACATATATAATAAATTTTTTACTTCATAGGTACTTTTATAAATAATTTATATGTTTTTATATTATAAGATAATATGATGTAAGTAAATAGGTACTATCAGTGTATGTTGAGATCCACTATCGTGGACCCCCATTTTCATTTCATGGACCCCCAAATTTTTTTTCCGCTGACGTAGACCCCTTGCAGGTTGTCATAGACCCCTGGGGGTCGATATAGACCACTTTGGGAATCACTGAACTAGACTCTCCTAGGAGATGCTTTGAGTCCATTTATATGATATACTCCATTGAAAGGCACAGCAAGTCATCCCTCTGTGCCCTGGGACACAGCAATGGAATCCTGGAAACCATGTCCACACACCAAACCCCTTGAGACACTATGAGACCAGAAACCCAGGGGCTAATTTTGAGGACAGGAATGTTGTGCCAGCACTGACAGCTCACATTTGTACAGAACTTTCCAGCTGGCCAAGAGCTTCCACTCTTTCCTACCGCCCTCACAACAGTCCCTCAGGGTGAGCAGAATGATCACCCCAGGGTTTCCAGACGAGGAAACCCTGATTTTGAGACCAGGAGTGACTTGTATACCATCACAAAACCCACATGGCAGGTCTGGGTACACGCTCAGCAGAATAACAGCAGTAATAATAAATATGGTGCTTGCTACATGCTCAGCACTGTTCTAAGTGCTTTTTTATGAATTAACCCTTTTTAATCCTCAAAGCATTCCAATGAGATAGATATGACTAGTTTCCTCATCTTACAGAAGAGAGATGTGAGGCACAGAGAAATTGAATCACTTGCCTAAGGTCATAGAGCTGAGAAGTTGCAGAGCTTGGATTCAAACTCGGGCCATTCCAACATAAGCAGCCTCCTCTAATGGTAGTTTCAGCTCTGGCCCCAAGGGCTATACACTCTCTCAAGCACAAGGGGGAAAGTCCGGTCCATTGATCAAGTGGCCAGAGAACAAATGAATAGCCACACACTAGAGATGTCGCCATCTATTACAAGGAACAATGGTATCTCTGTGCTAATAATGTATTTCATGAGTGACAGTGAGATTAAGTAAGAGTGAAAGAAACTCAAAGGATTTTTTTTTAATTGTCTGCAGATCCCTTTGCTGCCAACCAAACAACCATTAGGATGAAACTGGTTTATCTGTGACTCTTCTGAATGAACAAAGAACTAAGATTTGCACAATTTTCTTTAACCACCCTGTGTTCTCTGAACTCTGCTGTACCCAGTCTTTACAAGACAATCTTACGTGTAATTATGCTTTGCTTTGTACTCTTCCATAATTATTCCGTGTTTGCCCAGCCTGTCTCCCCAAGCGAATTAGAAGATCCGCAATGACTGGAATCTCTATCAGATGCTTTCATTGGCCTTTCAGCCCTAACCTGCATAGTCCATCAATGTCTGTTGACAGCTTGAATAAATGGTCTTTTTTGGGGGGTGGGAGAAGTGGTTACAGAAATGCTTTTTTAAGTGATGCTTTAGTTTCAGTCTGTCAGGAATTGGGAGTGGGGGTGGCCCTATTCTCCCCAGGTTGTCCAAGACATGCTATCTTGGAGGAAGGATGCAGGAAGCCTACTCTCCTCTGAGAACAGCCTGGGAAGCTAGGCTGGTGCTGGTGTGAGAGACAATAGAATTGAGATTCCCATGCTCCACCCCCAGGAGGAGGGGCCAAGGCAATCTTGGAGGAAGTCAATGACCCACAGCCCAGCTCCTGCTGCTCCATTCACTGGCCTGAGCTATTCATGACCTCTGCTCCAACAAGTCACCTTCACATTCCAAAAGCTAGCCTCGTGCTCAGCCCCTCCAGGCCTTTGTCCTGGGGAAGGACCAGGTAAGGAAGCCCGTCAGGATGGGGGCCCCTGACTGAGCAGCTTCGGGAGGCCTCCCCTTTCTCTAGGCAAGGGGGTGGTGGCCTCAGATTGCGCCTTCTCTCCTGAATAATGGCCTTTAAGATGACTTTTAAGTTGCTTCTTCAGAAGCTTTTGTGCTTGTTCACTATTGGTTGGTTGGCTAGGGGGTATTTGGTTGTGTTTTGGTTTGTATTATTGCAGTGAGAACTGCAAATTTCATGTATAAAGACAGAGTGCTGATAAATGTTGAACAACCAGCTCTTTCAGAGGCTGGGAAAAGGGGGAGACTTGTTCTGTAGCATTTCCTGTGGTATAAATCCTCTCACCATGGACTATTTCAAGCTACCAGCATGATGTCAACTGACTTGCAAAATTCCTGAAAATTTAACAATCAATTCTTTGAATTTGGTACAGTGGCTATAAAACACTACAGTTTCTACCCCTAAAATGTGATTGTTGCTGGGCATGGTGACTTTCGGCTCACAAAGACTTTCTTAGCAAGAGATTGTATCCAGGGTTGCCTGAAATATATGCTTTTGGGCTTGCATATACGATCATTTGAAATACACAATGTACCAGTCACTCACCTAGTCATTCCACGGTAAAGTTGTTGTCAAGGTTTTATGTTTAAATTAATGGACATAAAAATTAGACAACCAAGCTACATTCTATCTCCTGCCTTCATTTCTGCTCCTTCTCTTTCTCTTTCCCTTCCTTCCTTCTCCCATCACCTCACCTTCTTTACTTTCATACCTTTTTTATGTTTAGTAGTAGACTTTGCTCTTAACTTAAGGAGATCTTGGTGGGGTAAGAAAATACTTTTGAGGCCAGTGATCTTGCCCACCTAAGCCCATGGGATAACCCACTGGAGAACTTAAAACAACTCTTACCACACAAAGTCCTTCTTCTATTCCAGCTTTGTAATCAGGGTTCCTAAAGTGTCCCTAACGGGATACGGCCTGAGCAGAATCATTTTATTAGGAAAGAGAGCACCCTCAGCACAGTTCCCCTGGTTTCCCAGTTGGGAGTTGTCTTCTTTAAATTTATCAAGATTCTAACTGCCAGGTCCCTCCCCTCCACTATGAGGCCATCATACTCTCCTCTTTATTAAACCACTTGTTAACTAAGTGTGTGTGTTGAGGGAGGGGGGGGGGGTTAAGACTCTTGCAGAAAGTGGCTCCTTCCCAACTTGCTAATGGGATCTGCCTGGATGCAGAGAGCAGCAGAAAGCAATTGCATTGCTACAAACCCATTCCCATGGCATCAAAAACCCCCGTTGGTATTCCTTTTTTAAAAGAAGATATATGACATTAACAGGTTTTGAAAGGAAAGTGATAAAAGTCATAAAGTAATAAACGTTTCTATTTCAAATATGGATGAGACTTTCTATTACATTTATTGCTGCAAAGTCCTTTTTTTTTTATTGATTATACTAGTTCTCAAACCCTTAGGCAAGCTTGCGTGCTCTTTCTCTCCTTTTTTTCTGCCCATTTTCTTTTGTCAGTATGCCAAGGAAAAGCCTAGTCATGGGTACTTTCAACCTAAGAGCCTGCCTGAAACCTTTCTCTGAAGTGCTTGGTCTTCTCCAGTTGATTTTGTAGTAGATGATTTTCTTCTCTCTGAGTAGACTGTAACTTCTTGTAAACAAAAGCAAAGTATTTCACTTCCCCCTTAGATTGCCTGTGCTTTGAAGAGCATGGGGATGTGGAATATTGTCATTTTTAGACCTAGGAGACCTAAGATCTTCCAACCTAGACATTGTTACTTTGGTCCATGGAAACAGCCTTGCTCAGGGTATCTGAGAACTCTCTGATGGTCTAGAAAGTCCTGTAGCACCTGTGTGGGCACCGGGGCATGTGCCTATTGGCATTTTACTGGAAAGAAATGCTCAGATTCTAAAAACTGTTAATGTCATCAAACCTCTGGAGAGTTAGAGAGAGGAACTTGGTTTCAGAAAATAATAGATATTTATCCAATAGTATATGTTAATACTAGTATATGCATTCATGAAGGGATTGTTTCTTTTTTAGATCTATTTCACATACCATAAATTCCGTCCGTAAGTTGTATATTCACAAAGTTGTGCGACCATCACTACTCTCCAATGAGGCTGAGTTACTGAGGGACTTTGTGCCAAGCACTGTTCTCAGTGCAGTGGGAGCAGATGAATGACACCTCTACCCTCTAGGAACTTACCCTGCACCAGAGCAGACCTTTTCTGTGATTTCTCCAATCTCCCTCTACTTTTCTCTTTAGAAGGACACTTGTTGGATTTAAGTGCTACCCCAATAATCCAAGATGATCTCATCTTCAGATCCTTAACTTAATTACATCTGCAAAAACCCCCTTGTTCCAAATGAGATCACATTCATAGGTATTAGGTGGACATAACTTTGGGAGATGGTAGACACTATTCAACTGACTGCAAGCAATGAGTGCTCAGGATAGTCACTGAGACCTGAAAGTGAGTGTGAACTAGCAGAGTGAAGGAAAGAGGGAAAGCATCCAGGCCGAGGGAGCAGAGAGCATCTGAGGACGTGAACCAAGTTAGAAATGGTGAGAGATGAGGCCACAGACATTAGGCAGGGTCCAATCACTATGGAACTGGTAAGCTTTTGGAAAATGTTTAAACTTGAAGGCACTGGGGAGCCACCAAGTATATTAAGCAGGGGGAAGGTTGTGGCCAGGTGTGCCTCTGAGAAAAATAAGACTTGTGTCTTGTGGAAAATGAATGTGAGAAAGAAAAACAGTGGGTAGACAATTCAGTTAGGATGCTCATTGGAAGTCTAGGCAAAGCATGGCAGTGGTTTGGAACAGAGGGATGGCAGTGAAATTCTAGAGTAGAATGGATAGGACACAACCACCAAATTGTACTGGACCTCGTCTCTCCTAATATGATTAGTCACATTGAGAAAGGCAATATGTAAAAACCAGGCCTTGCTGTGGCCTGGTAAAACCATTTAAAAAAGGGAGTTAACCTTTATAAATTATTTTGAAGGGCTTGAAGAAGACATTTTTAGGATGAGAAATGAATGCCTAGAATGATTGGTGCTGAATTCACCCTGAAAATATCCCGTCCTTTTCCATTCCACTGTGCAGTGTTGTGGCCTTGAAGAGCAGCACTGGTGTACTTTGGAGGTTTTAATAGCCTTTGCATGGCATATGTTGGATGTGTGGTTGTTACAAGTATTTTCATTCTGGTATTTTTATGGCCTGAGCTATTTTAGCCAACATCCCAGTGCCAAGAGGACCCAAGTAGACCCCAGAAGCCTAATTATCATCGTCTGTAGGAATCTCAATGCCCAGTAACTTGGAAGGTTGTGGGAAGCAGCTGTCTCAGGATTCAGGGCTGTGCACCCTCCCTCCACTCAGAACCGTGGAGTGGCCTCCTGATGTGAAGGTAGCAAGCACATCCTCCCTTTCTTGGCAATGTCATTTGCATTTAACGTAAAATGAGAAGGGCATGGAAAATTTGCCCAGTTGGAAAAAAACAACAAAAAAAATGTGAACCAGTACTTGGTATTTTCACCTAATTCCTTCCACTATGACACAGAACTTCTTAATACCCCCACCTCCCAACCACCCCAATATCCAGCCTACTCTGTGGCTGGGGCAGACCTGGGGTTGGACTGTTCTGGTTTCATGAGTTGGTCTGATCTGTTCCCCACGGTTTTCAGTGGAGACAGAACCTGTATCTCTGAATCTCTGCAGCTCTTATAGGCCTCACAAGTGCTGGGCGCATAGATGTGCTCAGAAAATACTTGTGAGTGAACAGATCAGTGCTGAAAGGTGTTGAAGAGAGGAAAGAATAGAACAAAATAGAGCAGGGCCTTTCTGACTTATTAATGCAGTGGGATCATCTTGATGGAAGCAATGTCGATTTACCATAAGCCCTGCCCAGGGAATTAGCAAACTCAAGGCTACCTCAGAGACTTTCTAGATGTATAACTTTGATCAAGCCCCAGGCCCTGTCTGGGCCTCAGTTTCATCTTTGTCCAAGTGAGGAGTTGAGTCAGGGGACCCCAAGATGGCAGTCCAGGGCCAGGGCATCTGCCCACTGTGGCCTGTGGCTGTGCCTACCCAGGCTCTCTACCCAGAAAATAACTACAGACAGATTTTCAGTGACGTAACCAAGAGAGGACTGAGCAGCGACTCCAGCAACAGAAGTGAAAGTCAATCCCAGAACTGTGTCGCCTGAGGATATTCCCCTGGAGGGGCCCTATTCAGTTCTGAGGATAGAAACTCGGCTTTGCTCACGTCCTCTCCTCTTTCCCCCCAGAGGGACACTTTATTCGAAAATCCGGAGGATAGAAGCACTCCTACCAGGATGTGTTTGTGGTTTGAAACAGGGCCAGCACTCTGGGGCCTGGCAGACCTAGGTTCACAAATGGCCGTGAACAAAAGAGATACAAACCTCTGCCCAGACGGGTTATATGCTGGTAGGTTTAGATGATATGCCTGGGCTCTGGTTCCTGTATTGCTGCCTCGCTCTGGATCTCACACATGAAAGAATTCACAAGCAGGTTTTCTAGAGCTTTTGCATCGGGGACCACATTGCTTCTGAACATTCTGCTGGTGGGTGCACCAGGGGTTGTAAAAACCATGCTGGCCAAAGAGCCTGCATCAAGATCAAGACTGAAATACATTAATGTGAGTGATTCAGCTGGAGAAGGGCAGTTATAGGATGCTATGATGTCGAGGATGAGTGTCCCATTTTAGATGAAGATAGAATAGTTGATGAGTTAGAAAACCAAATGAATGATGCTGATTACCATGGTTGTGATTTCTTCCTTGAATGCTGGTTTCATATTTGGGCTGAAAACAGATAATAGTGTATTGTGCAAAAGACTTCAAACAAGGGGTTATAGTGAGAAAAAACTAAGAGATAATGTTCAATGTGAAATTTTTCAAATTCTTTATGAAGAAGCATTAGCATCCTGCTATGAAGAAATAGTGCATCAGCTTCCCAGCAATAAACCAGAAGATCTAGAGGGTGATAGCAACCAGGTATTGAAGTGGATTGAGGGATGGATCAAAAATCAGAGCTCTTATGGGCCACCTGCAATACTTTCAACAATAAAGATAAAATTAAAACAAGATCATTGCTTTTGACTTATAAGACGGGCCACTTTATAATCACTGTCAATATTTCTCTGCCCACATCATATAAATCGTCCAGTTGTCAGTAAATCTTTTATATTAAAACTAGAGACCCAGTGCATGAAGTCATGCCTGGGTTGGGTCCAGCCATGTGCCCCCCACAATAGGGGGATGCTGATCTGGAGTGGGGCTGGCTATGGGGAGGGGCCGCAGGTGGTTGGCCAGCCAGCCCCACCCCCTGATCGAACTCCCGGTCAAACTTCCAGTCCAGGAGACAATTTGCACATTAGCCTTTTATTATAATATGATTGTGCTATAGGACTAGTAGGTGGATAGAATAAAGATTTATGTTTGAGTGTTTTGTTTTTTTCCCCATGAGAGAACTAAACAATCTCAAATATAACAAATACAATGTCATTAAAGATTGAGAATAAAAACTCATTGTTTAATGCTTCAATTGCTAAAGAATAAATAAATCTGACCAAATGTGTGGAAGAGGAAGAAATAATTTAGAAGCAAAGGATTCAGATTTACAACCATTCTCTGAGCTCTGAAGGACAGGCCTCCGTGGTGTCACTGGAGCCTTGGAGAGCCTCTGAGAGAGATATTGCTGGAGAGCTGGAAGCAGAGGTGCCAAGAATTAAGGCTCTTGGTCCAGGTGGCTCTCCCAGCACAGAGGGGCAGAGCCAGGAGCTGAATCCCCTGGCCCGAAGGCCTGTGTTGACTTTACTGCATTCCACTGCAAGGAAATTTATGTGGGCCCCAAACACATATTTTGGCCCCTAATCCTAGAGCATCTCTTGATTGCATTGTTCATTTGGAATGCTGAATAGATTTGCCCCAATCTTCACTTTTTGCCAGCAGAAGAGAAGAAATAGGAGCAGTATTTTTCCCAGGGATATAGCAAGAGTGGCATCAGAGGGCAAACGAGGGCCAGGAGGGACTCACAGCTGAAAAGCTGTCTTTAAGCCCCTGCCTTAGCCTGTTACTTGAGACTAATGCTCATGCTGGAATCCATACTCTACAACATGCTAACTCTCTGACCTTTGGGCAGGTTCTTGACTTCTCAGGTTCTTGACTTCTTTTAGTTTCCTAACGTGAATAATAGTACCCACCTCATAGAGTTGTTGTGAGAATTAAATGAGACACTATAGAGTTTTGAAGAGTCTCTGCCATTCTCAATAGATGTGAATGATTAATATTGGTGAATTACCTTGAATTGCTCTCTGTTGTTTTCTGGCTCAAAGAGTAGTCTCAGAAATTAGTTACCACCACCCTGCCCCTTCTGCCCTGGACTTCCATCCACACCAGTGAGAACAGAAACAGGCTTCTCTTGAAGCTTCTCAGTTCGCATGTAGCAGTTGCATAATGCATGCTTGCTAAATATGCCAAGCAAGGCAGCGGAACTTTCCAGGTGCAGTCTCCGGAGTGCTGTAATTAAAGGTCTGGCCACGTCTCTAAAGGAATTCCAACAGTCAAGGGAATGCCTGTCCCATCTGATCTACCTCTGCTCACCCAGCACCAAAGAGAAACCTGGAAATTAGAACCGGGTCAGAGAATCCAATAAAGGGAAGACATGGCACATAAGAAAACAGTAACAGAGGAGGCAAATAACAGTAACATATAGAGTTAAAACTAACACTTCATGATAATGGAATGGCAAGGCTTCTTATATTAAGAAAAGAGTTGTTCAATAAAATTTAAAAAACCACATAATATCATATACAAAATGTTAATACCTATATGGTTAATACAACCTAGGTTGGAGATAGCTGATATGAAGAAAAACAGCAGTAAGCCTATGTGTTGCTTTGTGGTAGGAAAGCAGGGTGGGTGATAGACATTAAGTTTTTATTTTGGTAGAAACATAGGTCTACATGTTTGTTAAAAAAAAAAAAAATCAAAGGCAATGAAGAGACAAAGAGAAAACTTAATTGCATATAATTAAGTAAAGGAAACCAGTCTGAAAAGACTGCGTACTGACTGATTACAGCTACATGACATTCTGGAAAAGACAAAACTATAGGCTGTAAAAGGATCAGTGGTTGCCAAGGATTTGGGGGTGGAGGGTGATTAGGTGGAGCACAGAGGATTTTTATGACAGTGAAACTATTCTATATGATACTACAATGGTGGATACACATCCTTATGCATTTGTCAAAACTCATAGAACACACAGCACCAATAGTTAACACTAACATAAACTATGGACTTTAGTAATAATAATGTACCAACGTAGGTTCATCAATTAAAACAAATGTACCACACAATTGCACAATTGAAACTCTGGAGTTTCTGCTCAATTTTTCTATAAACATAAAACTATAATATATATATATATAATCTAGGACAAATCCTAATAAAATAGAAACAGGATATTTTCAACTAATTCTCACCTAATTAGTCATGCCACTAACTGGGAGGAAGGGGGATAAAAAAAATCTGGATCAATTCAAGGAAAATCAGGGGCAGAGGAACAATGAGAAGAGCTAACCAACCAATCGCTGAAATTCTGAAGTGGAGCCACAGGGGCTCAGGGTGGCTCTGTGGTGGTTGTCTACCCAAGTAGGGTTACCCCGGCACTAATCTGACCCTTGCTTGGATACCAGAGGCATAGAATTCCCAAAATTGCCTTGAAAAGAGTGCCAACATGATTCTATCTGCAGTTAACTCCATCTACCTAGGAAATCAGAGGCACAGAGTAACCTGGTTAATTTCATATTTTATTTAAGTGAAAGTTGCCATGGATACCATACATAATCATCCAGTTTTCTCAAGAGTTCGAATGCATGCAATAAAACTGGTTAAAGAGAAAACTAGGCCAAACATCATTCAAATGTATTCAGTGATGAGTCCTTAGTGATGAGGAAGGCACCCCAGGACTCAGTGTGACATGGCAGATGTCATTTCTCCTTGTTCAGAACCACAACTGCAGAGACATTGGGGGTGAGGGAGGTGGATGAATTCTCACTGACCACAAGGAAGAGCCCTGGAAGTGGCTTTTTTGCCTAATTCCAAGATATTCACCTGTGCCTCTGTCTCAAAAAAAAAAAAAAAGAAAGAAAGAAAGAAAGGAAAAAAAAAAAGAAAGGCAGAGTAGAGTGTGTTTATGCAGCAACGTTAGAAATAGAAAAAGCCTTTCATTTGAGTCATCCAGTGGTTGGATCCTGCATGATTGGCAGCCACGTAATTAGATTTGAATCCTTTCCTGTATCCTTTGCCACCACAAAGACCTGGGTAATCTCTTAGCTAGCTGAGTTCAGGACCTCAGTGCTGTGAGCAGAGTGGTCATCTGACTAGGACCCACTGTCAGTGAGCAGGGCCTGGTGTTTAGAGCCAAACTCTGCCTGGTCCTGGTCATGGCAACTTGGCTGGTAACCCAGCATCTGTGTACAATGGAGATGGATGGGAACAATTGCTACCTTATATGGTAGCTGTAAAGGGTTGTAAGAAAATGCACCAGCTGGTGTGGCTCAGTGGTTGAGCCTCAACCTATGGACCAGGAGGTCAAGGGGCAGTGAGGGCACATGCCTGGATTGTAGGCTCTATCCCCAGTGTGAGACATACAGGAGGCAGCTGATCAATGATTCTCTCTCATCATTGATTTTTCTATCTCTCTCCCTCTCCCTTTCTCTCTGAAATAAATAAAAATATATTAGAAAAAGAAAAATGCAGATCATGGGGCAGTGATAATAATTAGCAATTATGATGATCATGATTAAGATATAGCTTTTCCATAAAGAGGACCAAAGATGTACAGAGTTGGATTAATACCATCCGTACCCAGCGTGAAGTGGAATCTTGTACGGCCTTGTATCCATTTATTCTTTTTCATTTGCAGTGGCTGCCGTCTCAGAATCTCTGAGGCAGCAGGCCCAGGGTTCACAACCATATGTCCACCTGATTCCGAGAACACTCTCCCGGAGCCTGCCGCTTGTGATGTGGAAATCCATAAACGCGGAGCAGCCTTCGCTTTAGTCACGGAGCATCTGGGTGCCGCTAATACATGTCAGATGTCAGCACATTTGCTCCCCGTCTCCCTGCTGGCCTATCCCTCCTCCGGCTGGCTTTTCCATCCTCATTCCCCAGGTTCCCCAGAGAATGCGCCTTAACGGCTCCGGTTTCTCTGTTTCCTGAACTGCTACTTGTTTCCAGGCCCCGCCGACAAGCCTCACCCGCCCGTGTCCTCCCCTCGGTGATGAGCAGGTCTCCGGAGGACAGCTCAGGGCTTCCCTGTCCCTGCAGTTACCGAGCACATGGCCTGAGCAATCTCCACCCCCTCCTGTTAGCCGTGGGCCTTTCATCTGGAAGGAGGGGTCTGGACATTGTCTCGCAGGTAGGCTTGTGAAAGCTAATCTGCCACAGGGGTTTATTTGCTCAAGTTTATTTGCTTTTCAGAGGCAATCTGGTTGTAATTTCAGCAGCAGACTCTTGGTTTGGCTACTTTATCCATCACTCCTCATTGTGCCATTTCCCCTCAGTGCTTCGAAGACTGCCTCTTTCTGTTTGGATTAGTCCTTTGAAAACATACACCCAAATACGCAATCACACACTCACACACACTCACACACAAACACACACACACACACACACACACACATGCTCACACTCACACTCACCGTGGACACACACACACACACACACGCTCACACACACACATGCTCACACTCACACTCACCGTGGATAAGCACACAAGGAGTCTCTCCAGGGTGAGAAACCCAGTGAGTTGTTGCAGATCTAGATTTCCTTGCCACAAGTATGTCATTAGCAGTGATGGTTTGTTCTGATAGCCATGATTTACAGCGCTTTCGGTTCCCTTTCCAACTCTTTCGCAAGGTTCTTCATCCCAGCCTCTATTTTCTTGATTGGTATCTTGTTTTCAAGTTCCTACAAATCCTCCTTTTTTGAAAAGCAAGGCAAGAAAAACCAACACCCAAGAACACAACGTGTTACTAATCAACAAAATTCTAGGTAAGACTCCGATTTTCAGAGGAAATTGGGCAAAGTGCAGGGAACTCTCCTCCCGGAGGGAATGGTTTCTGAGCCGGCTGGGCGTGGGGGCCATGAGTAATAGGTCTTTCCTCGAGCTGGGGCTCCTCAAATAGCTTGACCGGGTGGTTTGGAACCACCGCACCCCTTTCATTCATATAGAACTTGGCCCCACAGGGCTCGGTACAGAAACTCTCTGTTCCTTGATGTTTTGAATACTACGTCTGAATGGTTCCTTGTTTGGGCCTTGGATTTTTTTCCCCCCACCTCCATTAACTCAGCTCCACAGGAGGAATCAGCACTTAATAAAACAAGGATTGGCTGATGGTGCGAGTCACGGGGGAGCCTTAGAGCTCTTCTTGGCTTTGTTTTTCTAAAAAGTGCCCGTGACTGTAGCCAAGCAAATCAGCATATACCCATGGGCTTCCTCGGGAGAAATTAAAACAAGTTAGACAGCCGGAGAGAGAATCAGGCAGGGAGCCTAAGAGAAATTTAAGAAACTCCACGCTTCTCTTCTCTTTCCCTTTGGGTAGATTTTCCTGAATGTGGTGGAAAGTTCTAAGGGTGGGTGTGGTTGGCCAAATCGCTGCCTCAGTGGCGTTGGGGTGCAGTGCTGCTGAGTGAAATAAGAGGCATCTGTTGTGGTCGCTATGCTTTACTCTCTAGGGGTGAAGCATCGTGCAATTAAGAAAAGGGTGGAGCCCTAGCTAGTTTGGCTCAGTGGATAGAGCATTGGCCTGTGGACTGAAGGATCCCTCGTTCGATTCCGGTGAAGGGTCAAGGGCACGTGCCTGGGTTGTGGGCTCGATCCCCAGTAGGGGTGTGCAGGAGGCAGCCAATCAATGATTCTCTGTCATCATTGATATTTCTACCTCTCCCTTCCTCTCTGAAATCAATCAATATATATATATATATATATATATATATATATATATATATATATATATTTTTTTTTTTTTTTTTTTTTTTTTTTAAAAGAAGAAAAGGGAAAAGATTTCCAAAGCTGGCTTCCATGTTTGTGTCTTCTCCCTTCTGGGCACCCACTGTCTAATGCTGCTCTTAACCTGGCAATTTGGAGAAACTGTACCCACCCCAGTTGTTGACTTCTATCCAGCAGTGCTTGCCCCCTTCACTTTTCCATCCCACTTCACTGCATTAGCACTCTCTGCTCATTCTGAGGCAGAATAAAGCAATAACGAAGGGCATGGACTTAGCTGTACCTAGACTTGGGTTCAAATCCCATCCCTGCCACTTATTAGCTCTATGTCCTTGAGCAAGGAACCTCACCCCTCTGAGCTTCAGTTTCCCTCATCTATAAAACATCCTATATAATAAAGAGGTAATATGCAAATTGACCCTCACACTCTCACAATATGGCTGCCTACAACCAAGCTGGCAGGGGGGGTAGTGATGGATGGCCAAATGACTGAACAAGCAGGCTGCATGGGGCAACCAGGCCAGCTGGGGGTTGGGGGGGAGACAGTTAGGGGTGACCAGGCTGGCAGAGGGGGACAGTAAGAGGAGACTAGGCCAGCAGGGGGGACAGTTAGGGGCAACCAGACAGGCAAGGGAGGGAAGTTAGGGGCAGCCAGGCTGGCAGGGGGTGGGGAATAAGAGGTAACAAGGTCACGGGGTGGGGGTAGGGGGGCAGTTAGGAGCAACCAGGCCAGCAGGGAGGAAGCAGTTGGGGGTAACTTGGCCAGCAATGGGGAAGCAGTTAGGGGAGACTAGCCTGGCAGGGGGGACAGTTATGGGGTGATCAGGCCAGCATGCAGAGGCAGTGAGGGGTGATCAGGCCAGCAGGGGAGGCAGTTAGGGGCTACCAGGCAGGCAGGCAGGTGAGTGATTAGGAGCCAGTGGTCCAGGATTGTGAGAGGGATGCCTGACTGCCAATTTAGACCTGGTCCCAGGGATTAGGCCTAAATTGGCAGTTGGACATCCCTCAAGGGGTCCCAGATTGGAGAGGGTGCAGGCTGGGCTGAGGGGACCCCCCCATGCACAAATTTTATGCACCAGGCCTCTAGTGGATTAATAATAGTTCAAGTACTCTGTGGGCTTTATTATAGGATAATGATAATAAGGTAAGAATATTAGGTTATAAGTAAGAAAAAATAAGATAACAAATAGAAAGCACCAAGCCAGGATAGTCTGATAGTCACTCAAGCTTGGTAAATACTTTGTATGTACCATTGCCTATAAAATGGATCATAAAAAGTCATCTTGATACATGCTTATTGCCACACTATTCACAGTAACTGAAGGTGGAAACAACATGTTGACTATGTTTGCCTTTCCCATTCCCATGGTTGTAGGCACCATAACTCAAGCAAACTTCTGTTTTTATTATAGTGCATACAAATGTTCCAATAACCTATACTAATAGAAGGGTAATATGCTAATTAGTCTGGATGTCCTTCCAGACAAAGCCACAGTGACAGAGGCCAAGGCAAAGGCAGTTAGGGGCAATCAGGCCAGCCAGGGGGAGCAGTTAGGGGCAATCAGGCTGACAGGGGAGGACAATTAGGGGATAATCAGGCCAGCAGGGAAGGGCAGTTAGGGGCAATCAGGCCAGCAGGAAGAGGTGGTTAGGGGTGAGCAGGCTGGCAGGGAAGCAGTTAGGGGCATCAGAACAGTAGGCAGAGGTGGTTAGGGGCAATCAGGCCAGCAAGCAGATGAGCAGGAGCCAGCGGTCCCAGATTGTGGGGTTGGGCCTAAACCGGCAATCGGACATCCCCTGAGGGGTCCTGGATTGGAGAGGGTACAGGCTGCTGAGGGACCCCCACCACCTATGCAAGAATTTCGTGCACTGGTCCTCAAGTAATAACAATAGTAACATTTAACACTTAGGTGGTATATAGCAAGTAAGTAGCAGAGCCAGGGTTTCCATCTGAAAGACTCATTCAAATGAGACCTTGTTCTAACCACTAGGCTCTACTTCCCATGCACAAATTAGTCTAAGCTCACTTGTTTCATTAAATCCTCTTTACTTCTGATTCATCTTATGCTTTATTATTTCCTTGCAAATAAATCAAGTTAATTTCCCTTCTCTCTTTTTTTTTCTTCAAATAGTCATTAGAGTGCCATGCATTTGTCCTAGCATCAAAATGGCCCACAAAATAATAAAAATGACAAGCATAGCTTTTGCACTCCAGCATCTGTTAATGAAGTATGATAAAATATCTCCGTTGATCTATTTTGGCAGCTTCAGTAAAGTACTCCACTTGACTGTCACTTTTATCACCTTCCCCCTTCCCCCACTGCCTGACATTGTGACGAATCAAGCCCTTCCCCAGTTCTCTGACAATATCCAACAAAAAAAAACCAAAAGCATATAAGTAGGTTTTGTACACATCAGCAAAAGTGATGGATTCTGAACATGAAAATTCGTAGGTAGAATAAACAGCCACTTCTATGATGTGACCTGTTCGCAAAGTCCATTTATTGACTGAAGGGATGAGATCAATATTTCGACTCTATCTTATACCCAAAGGAACCACAAAACCGTAAAAGAAGGCCTCACGGAATTGGCAGACTGGTTATTTTAATTGGAACTAAACAATTGGTTTAGCCAAAAAAAATAATTAAAAAATTAGCTTGAACTGCTCATTACATTTAACAGAGCATTTTGTTTTTAAAATTGAGATGACCAGTTGGTTCAGGCCAATTGTAAGTCGAGCACGTGTGATCCAAAAGAAAATGTTGTATTCGACCCAATTATTTTTAGTCCCTGTTTTTTTATCAGTTTTGGGGTTTGAGAGTTCTGGGAAGCAATCCTCTGAATCTGCTGAAGTAAGAAATGTCGTATCTCCTCGTTGTAACAACAGCAGCAATAACAAGCATCCACTGAGCACTGACTTCGTGCTTAGCATGCATCATTAGAGAAATATTTCAGAGTGGCAGTTGAGTACAGGGTCTTTGTGGCCAGTCCCACCATTGTGTGGCTGTGAGCACATGGCTTCGATCTCTCTGTGCTTGTGTCCCTCCTCTGTAAACCATGACACCTATGTTATAGCATTGTTACTAGGATTAGATAAATTTATACCTATAAAGGGTTTAAGAAAGTGTCTGGAGCCTAGCTAGTATATCTTGGCTATTTTCTTTATGTTCCTAAGTGCCATCTAAGTTTTGCATTATTGTCCCCATATTACAGTTAAAGGAAATGGTAAAGAATTTGCTGAAGGTCTCACATACAGGATGAGCAGCTGCTCAAGCAGTATGGTATGCACTGTAGAAAGAATGAAGACAATCCCTTTTTTCTCTAACTGACATCCTGAAATGATTAGGCTTCAGGATAGTTGATGTGTGCTTGAACTCTTATTTCCCATACTGTAAATAAAGCATAAATATATTTGAGGACTGACCATGAGGGAATGTATGCAGCTACAAATGGAAACACTAGAAGGAAAAACACTATGAACAATGATATCCTCGGCAATGGTATGATAGTGCATACAAATGTACCAATAATCTATACTAATAAAAGAGTAATATGCCAATTAGACTGGATGTCCTTCCAGACAAAGCCACAGTGACAGGGGCTGAGGCAGAGGCAGCTAGGGGCAATCAGGCCAGCAGGGGAGGGCAGTTAGGGGGCAATCAGGCTGGCAGGGGAGGGCAGTTAGGGGCAATGGTATCCTAATATTCATTCTCAAAGGCATGTATCAAAGCAGCAAGCTCTTCTGTTTCTCTTACAAGTTTTTCTTCCCCATTTGGGGTTGAGTTCAGTTATCCTTTAGAGAATTATCCCTCCTAACCCCTCAATCCCCTCACTTTCTCTAAGAGGTTGCCTTGTCTTCGTTTCATGTGTCACGTTAAGTCATTACTCAACGGCTGACTCTGTCTTCTGACTTGGATTTTCTGATACATTTCCCCCAACATTATTATCGTTGGGGTCATTTTTTACATCCACCGCTGCTATAATTCTTTTTAATTTTCAGTCTGTCCCCTCAAAACAAATATCAGAGCTAGTAAAAATAAGCACAGCTTACATACCTGTATGAAAAGCACTGAATCAAGCAAGGTCAGGGTCTCAGTGATATGGAACTGAGAATCTGTTCAAAAGGAAATTGCAGTGTTTCTGTGAAGTGTAACTTTTTGCAGAAATCAAAGAGGAACAAGTTATTGGCTGTGAATAGTTCTGTCTTTATGAATTCACGACACCTTAATATTTAGGTGGCATAAAATATTAAGAATAACAGGATGTCTTTAGCTCAGGCAGGAAACCATTTTCAAGAAGTGTCAGAGATCATTGTACAAAAAGATTATAATTACAAAATATTAATGGTGGATTCCACTTTGAGGTTTGGAGGTGAGTAAAGGCAACTTAGAGACTATAGGGGCTTCCTATTTTGAATTTAGGAGAAGCCAAAACTCTCGCAAATATTTTTAGATGTAATGTTTATGGAAGGCAAAAAATACTAAACCAGAATGTTGGATAGTGCAGCTAAATGTTGGTTTGTATGTCCTAAGTAATTTAGACTATTGGACAAAGTACTGAACTACTGTAGATTTTCCCCTTCATTTCTTGCCTAAAATGGGCAATAGTGAGAAAATGACTTTAACCAAAATATTCAACAAGCATTTATTAGAAGCCTGTGGTACAAATAACATTCTTCAGGAGGCACTTATATTAGACCCAAAGAAAGCAGAAGACGAAATATACACTCCCGAGTATTTACTAAGGGACAGAAGAAGAAGAAACTTGCAAGCATGAAAGAACTCAAGTGGTAAGCTCTTCCCTGATAAAACCACATGCTTGCTCCCTTGACTCCTTCAAGTCTTGTTCCAGTGTCACCTTTCAGTGAGAACATTCCTGAGTATGCTATATATAAATTGCACCAACCACCTCAAAAAATCCATCTCTAGCCCTGGCCCTTCTTAAAAAAAAAAAAAAAAAAAAATACAAGTGTGTGTGTGTGTGTGTGTGTGTGTGTGTGTGTTGTTGTTGTTGATTTCAGAGAGGAAGGGAGAGGGAGAGAGAGAGACAGAAAAAAATCAATGATGGGAGAGAATCATTGATGGGCTGCCTCCAGCACAGCTACCACTGGAGGTAGAGCCCACAACCTGGACATGGGCCCTGACTAGGAATCGAACTATGCCCTCCCAGTTCATAGGATGATGCTCAATCACGGAGCCACACTGGGTAGGGAACCACTGTTCTTTTTGCTTTTCTTTGTCATCTTTTAGCTTATTAAATTTTGTTTATCATTGATTTTTTTACACTGTCTCTCCTCCACTTCCAAATGTAACCTTCAAAAAAGCAAGGGAGCCCTGACTGGTTTAGCTCAGTGGATAGAGCATTGGCCTGTGGACTGAGAAGTCCCAGGTTCGATTCCGGTCAAGGACGTGTAACTTGGTTGCAGGCATATCCCCAGTGGGAGGTGTGCAGGAGGCAGATGGTCGATGTTTCTCTCTCATTGATGTTTCTAACTCTCTATCCTTCTCCCTTCTTCTCTGTAAAAAATCAATAAAATATATATTTTTTAAAGCAAGGGACTTTTGCATTTTGTTTATTGATGAATCCCTAGCTTGACACATAGTAAGTGTTCCAAAATGCTTGATTAATAAAGTCTTCAATAGTGTATGTCAGATTACATATTCGTCCTGAGATTTTTAAAAATAAGTAATCTTTGCCAAAGATCATGAGGAAAAGCTTTGTGGAAGAAATGCCATGTGCTTTTCTACCTCTAACAAATTGATTGGATCAAACATAACGATTATAGCATAGGTTTTAGGTCTTCTAGACCAAACTCTACCTCTATTTAGCCACCAAGACACTTAACTTGTGTTTTTGTGGGTCTCTAAAGCTATTTATAACTGGGACAAAGGACTTTGCCTCCAAATGAGTTTAAAACAACAAATAGATAAAAACTTTGTAGAGAATTGCTGCCCTCCTTTTATAGTTCTTCACTGAAACGGAGGCAGGACACAGCCACTGTGATGTTTTAGACAACAGGGATGTGATTGGGGCATGCCGGGCCTTAGGTAAATTTGGAAAGTAAAGTTTCTTTCCACTGACAGAGGCTGGGCCCCACTCCTGCCTTCTCCGGGTCTTCATGGTGCCCTCTAGCTCTTCCAAAACCCGCCAGGGCACCCATCCAAGCCTGCCTGCTCCGGAGTAACCCCGAACTCACTCGTAAACTCTGTCTTCCTGTCTTTGCTCTCTTCAGTCTCCTGCCAGTGAGGGCTGGATCTTGATGAGCTAATTCCCTCTAGGGTGGGAATGACAGATTCTTGGCTGGGCTAACCTGTTTTCCTCACCACCAAAGTGCGGCCTGATGCTAAAGAAGGAATTGGAAGGGAAGAGAAGGGAACTTAAAATATCCAGTGCCTAGAATCTGCCTGGACTTTTAATATATTAAATTGTTTCATCCACAACCAGGTAGACGATATTACTCCCTGAGGAACTGAAGTTTATGAGAGGGAAGGGATAGATGCCAAATGTTTCTGCATTAGCACATCCCTACACTGAATAAATGAGCCTAGAAAGAGAATCCTGGGTTCTGTAGCATGCTTCTGGGGAAATATTTTGGGGTACAAGGAGAAGAATTCTTTACCACATCCTACCTCAGCCACAGAAACTGTGGCCATGACCTTGGCCATAAGCCCTGTGACCTTGAGTAACTTAACCTCTCTTAGAGCTTTCATTCCTTCAATTGGGGAAAAAAAAACAAAATGATGGAGAGTAATATATCTGCATTAGTTGTTTCAAAGAGTTATAAATCACTCTCAAACTTAATTTGCTTAAAACAGCAATAGTTATCCCTACAGGTTAGGAATTTGGGAGCTGGGAGCTGCTTAAGGTCTCTCATGAGCTTTCAGTCTGATGTCAACTGGGGTCTGCAGTCATCTGAAAGTCCGGCTGGGGCTGAAGGTTCCTCTCCCGTGAGCCCCTCACAGTGTTGTTTGAGTGAGTGCATCGAAAGGCAGCAGGCTTCCCCCAGAGCAGTGGTCGGCAAACCCATTAGTCACCAGAGCCAAATATCAACAGGACAATGATTGGAATTTCTTTTGAGAGCCAAATTTTTTAAACTTAAACTTCCTCTGATGCCACTTCTTCAAAATAGACTCGCTCAGGCTGTGGTATTTTGTGGAAGAGCCACACTCAAGGGGCCAAAGAGCTGCATGTGGCTTGCGAGCCCAGTTTGCCAGCCACGGCCCCAGAGCAAGCAATCCAGGAGGAAAACAATCTTGTTTAGGTAGATTGGACCCTGCGTTTTGCAAGATTGTAAGAACACAGCACATGCTTTTTTTCTTTTCTTTTCTTTTCTTTCTTTCTTTTAATTTTTTTAAAATTATTTATTTATTTATTTATTTATTTATTTATTTATTTATTTATTTATTTATTTATTTTGGTGTAGTTGCTTTTTTTTCCTTTTCTTGTCTGAAGGTATAAGCCTCGATTTGGAAGCATTGCCTACGTCCTGGAGGCATGATCATGGGTAAGCCACTAAGACTTTTGGAACCATAGCCAGCCCATCCGTACACACTTCATAGGGCTGTTGAGAGAATTACATAATAAAGGCACCGCACTTGGTATTTGGGTCACCGTAAGAGCTTGGACTTGACAGGAAGCGCTTGACCCTTTGGGTTCCAGTCCCCACTCCACCAGGAAGGAGCTGTTTGACCACGGCCACGGCCTTTTCGCACTCCTTGAGTTTTCTCGTCTGTAGAGCTAGGAGCATCATTGCACCTACCTTCTAGCTTTAGCATGGGGATAAAATAAAAGGAAGCGTGTGCGATGTGAAATGCACGCGTGGCCCACTCCGAGAGTTGTCAGAGATCATCGTGACTGTGGTGGCCAGGGGTCCCAAAGCTGGTAGGTGACAAAGACAAGGAATGATGACCCCTGGCCCACCTGCCTCACAGCACATGTGCCTTTGCCTCTGTGTGACTTTCAGTGCACAGAAGTGAGATGTGATCACTTTCCGAGTGACCCTGGGCCGTTGGAGACAAGTGGGTGGAGGCAGTTCCGGAGAGCTTCCCAGAAGCGGTAGGGTTGCAGGAGGTATTTAAAGACGAGGAGGCAGGTGGCTGGGCAGATGGGGGCGGCAGGGCTTACACACTCAGGACAGCCGGGACAACGGCTTGGAAGAGTGAGTGGCAGCGGCTGCAAGACGCCAGCTCTGCTGGGACAAAGCAGCAGGTGAGGGCCGCAGAGAGGCACCCAGGGCAGGCGGAGGCAAAATAAAACCCTCTGCTGGCAGACAGCGGCCCCATTTGCCTTTTTCAATCAATTAGCCAACAATGGAGGGGCCAGCCCTGAAGCGAAGCCCAGTTGCCCTCCCTCCTCACAGCCTCCCTTCAGCAGTGGCTGCACAGATAGTGCTTTAACTCCTGAGACCTTCTCCTTCCCCCCTGAAGCTGCCCTCCGTCCACACAGAAATTTGTTTTGATTGTTGAGCTCCTATTTCTGCTTTCGCCATCACTGCAGATCACTTTGGGTTTTGTCTCCCAGCCAAGTGCTTTTCATATTTTCCAGATCACTCAAAAAAAAGCCTGTATGGGCTGCCCGGAGCAGGTTTAAGGAACAATCAGAGATTTCTTTCTGAATAAGCAGTTATTTGTACTTTGTCTTGCTTTTCTTAGTTACTAAAGAAACACAGAGACGTAAAGAAAGCGCTGGCAACGCTTGGAGTTGAGCAGCAGAAATGTCCATGGTAGTGGCTTTGCAAATAAATAGTAACGTTGGCAGGGGCATAAAAGTCTCATTGAGGAAATCTGCGCAGTGACGGCTGGCAGAGTTAACGCTTTCGGCACAGCGCAATCAAGGAGAGACTATATAAGCTTTGCACAAAGCGGCCTCGGACTGTTCTAAAAGCAAATGCCAACCAAGGATCCCAGGATGCTTTTCCAGACCAGTGACAGTGCATGGGATGTGGGGTGGGACAGGGAAAAAGACAGAGGGAAGCAAGATGAATCGAAACTGTGTTTATGAGAAAATGAGGAATGGTTCCTTAATTATTTCAGTAATTATGGTGAATCTAGTTACATTCTGTTTCATTCTCTATTTTCACCACGGTTTTGCTCCAAGCCACGAGATAGTTTTTTGTGTTTTGTATTTTTTTTTTAATGGGGTGTAAAAAAAAAATTTTTTTTTTTTTTGCAGTATTTTTTTTGTACAGGGTGTTATTGTAAAGAAAATAGAATCCTTCACCCTAGCCAGGTTTGCTCAGTGGGTAAAGCCTCAGCCTGAGGACAGAAGGGTCCCAGGTTCCATTCGCATCAAGGGCATGTACCTTGGTTGCAGGCTTCTCCTGGGCCCAGGCCCTGGGCAGGGAGAGTGCAGGAGGCAGCCAATCAAAATGTTTCTCTCACGTCGATGTTTCTCTCTGTCTTCCACTCTCTCTAAAAATCATTGGAAGAAATATCCTTGGGTGAGGATTTAAAAAAGAAAAAAAAATAGAATCCTTGAGCAGAAATTGAAATGATTAAACACTTGGGATGCCCAGAACCTTTCCCTGGAGCCCTGGCAGTTGACACTGTGGACAATGCTTGTCTGTCTTGTATCCCTGTTTTGGGCTGTCAGATTCAGCAAATAGAAATGCAGGCCACCTGTTTCAATCTGAAGATCAGATAAACTACTAATAATTTTTTACTGTATGTTCTGAACATTGTACAGAACAAACCAAAATACTATTTATTGTTTATCTGATTTAACTGGTTATCCTATATTTCATTTAACTACAACATTCCAGTTGACTGCGGCTGTGTAGGTTTATTTCTAGACCCTCAATTCTTTTCTCTTAATCTTATATATGTCTATCTTCCTGTCTATACGACATAGTCTTGATTGCCATGGCTTTGTAATAAGTTTTGAAATGGGAAAGTCCGAGTCTTCTGACTTTGTTTTTCTTTTTAAAGATTGATTTGGCCGTTCTGGACCCTTTCTATTTACACATGAATTTTAGGACTAGGTTATCAATTTCTGCAATGAAGCCAGCTGTGGTTTTGATAGGAATTGCTTTGAATCGTCTGATTCATGAACATGGGTTGTCTTTCTATTTGTTTAGGTCTTCATTTATTTTACTGATGCTTTTTAGTTTCCAGTATACAAATTTTACACTTCTTTTGTTAATCTTATTTTTAAGTATTTTATTCTTTTTAATGCTATCATAAATAAAAAAAATTTTTTAATGTATTGATTTCAAAGAGAAGAAGGGAGAGGGAGAGAGGGATAGAAACATCAATGATAACAGAGAATCATTGATCAGCTGCCTCCTTCATGCCCCCTAATTTGGGATCGAGCCTACAACCCAGGCATATGCCCTGACCTGGAATAGAACTGTGACCTCCAGATTTATGGGTTAATGTTCAACTACTGAGCCACACTGGCCAGGCATAAAATTGTTTTCTTTATTACATGTTCAGATTGTTTGTTGCTAATATGTAGAATTAAAATTGATTTTGCTATACTGATTGCTATAATATTTAAAAGTGTACATTTAAAAGTGATATATAATTCGCATTCTAATTGCCTGCTAAAAAAGGACATGAGCTTTTCTAGTAATTTTGATAGCTTGGCTCTTTGGGAAAATGCCACTGGCATTGGCTAAGGGACCATAAACACATACCTGTTGGATTGTAGGCTTAGATAACCCATAGAAGTGGGGAGAAGCAAGACCCCCACAGGCCAATGTGCTGTCCTTCAGTGTTAGAACTACTAGTTTCTCTTACTAGACTTAAAATTCTGACAGCAGTAGTATCAGGGTCTTCTGCACCAGTGGCTCTCCAAAGCCCAGGCTGGGGTCTGCTATAAGGGTGCTGCCTGGCTGTCTGACTGAGAGGAGGATATAAGAATGGAACCACTCAGGGAAGCAGAACTCAAGAGGATGCTATGTTCTTTAGGGACCTGGCCTCCCACTGTGGTCAGGCGTGGTTCATTTACTAGTACAAGCACCCTTTTCCCAAAAGACCATTCTCAAGGGCTGTGATAGTGTTATTATCTCTGTGACACACTATGCTATTCTTATTGCAGTCACTGTATAGAACTTTAAAAAAAATATATGGTAGAGCAAGTTGCCCCTTATTATTCTTGAATAATCCTCTTGATCAATTCAAGATCCCCTTGACAATTTTTTAATTTTTATTTTTCAGATCTTTTTTTCATTACTGGGTTGTTTAGTTGGACTTTGAATGAATTCAATAGCAATTTTTTTTTTTTAATTTGGAAAGGATTTTATTTTCATGATTTTTTTTTAAGACAAGATTTTAGTATGTGTCTCCATTTGTTCAAGACATGCTTTGTTTTCTTCAATTAAATCATACTGCTTTATTTATATAAGCTCTAACTTCCCTTGTTAAATTTGTTCACGACACCACTTTTTAAATATTTATTTTGTAATGTCTATATATAACTTAGTACTAATATAAAGAGAAGTTGTTGGTTTTTAAAAATATTTATCTTATAGTCAGCCACTCTACGAATTCACATATTGGTTTATTATTTTTATGGAGTCATTTGGGATTTCTAGGCATGAAAATATATTAAATGTAAACAAAAAATAACTTTGCCTTTAAAGCAAATTGAAATTCTCATTTGCTTTTCTTGTCTTATTACATAGTTAGAACCTCCCAAATAATGCTATATAGTAGTGTTGATATTTGTTTACCTGTTATTAAAGTCAGGAGTATTTGCTCTTGAAAATTTTGTAGCCAATACAAACTTTATTACAAAGCAGGGAAAGCAAACTATACCCCTTTTGTTATTATAGCAATTATATTTCAGATATATAATAATGGGCAATGCTCTGAGAGCAGAAAAAGTTTGATCTATGGACAGAAACAGTGACTTGAAGGAATTTTTCATTCTTTAAATTCTTAAAGAAATGGTGGGAGAGAGGAGCCAAAAATAATCTGATATATTCAAGATAGCAGATTAAAAATTTTAAGATTAGGAGCAGCTGGGGAGAGCAAGTGAGCAGAGATCAGAAAGCGGGATTTTCTTGGGCGAAAGCCAAAAACACCAGCTGGGAGGTGGCCACTATGTCAAAACAGTTTTATGCAGAAGCCAACGAGA
This sequence comes from Pipistrellus hanaki, assembly GCF_964339955.1. Classification (NCBI taxonomy): domain Eukaryota; kingdom Metazoa; phylum Chordata; class Mammalia; order Chiroptera; family Vespertilionidae; genus Pipistrellus; species Pipistrellus hanaki. The sequence goes on along the minus strand of NC_140503.1, from coordinate 196,647,981 downwards.
GAATATGAATCCCTGATAGTAAAGAATCTTGAAGATTAATAGAAAGTCTTGACAAGCATCTTTCAGAACAGAGTTTTTCAAACTTCCAAACATGTCTGATCTTCCTATGGTATGGTTGAGTTCTTTCCCTAGCATAGTGCCATGTATGCAGTGGATCTTTTTTTTTTTTTAATTTGTTGAATTAATAGACCAGGAGAAAAACAATAACATCTCAAAAGCCAAAGGAAAGGTGGCAACATCTAATACCAAAAGAGAAAACTTCGTAAAGTCTTTTTTTAAGTAAGGATTTTGCTGAACTATAGCATGCATGCAGAAAGTACATAAATCATACAACCAAAAAATTATCACCTCCATCTAACAACCACTGAAAAAATTAGAACATCACCAATTCCCTAGAAATTCCCCTTGATTCTTCTACTCACTACTCCCATAAGAGTAATCCCAAATAACACAAATGTGTTTTAGCTACTTTGTTACTTTGTATAAATAAAGTCATACAGTACAAGCTTTTTTTGTTTCTGACTTCTTTTGCTCAACATTGTGTTTTTTAAATTCCTCCATGTTGCCCAGACAATGTGGCTCAGTGGTTGAGCACCTACTCATAAACCAGCAGGTCATGTTCGATTCCTGTTCAGGGAACATGGCAGGGTTGCAGGCTTGATCCTTAGTAGGGAGCATGCAGGAGGCAGCCAATCAATTAGTTCTGTTTGCAATTAAGGTCACATTCTGAGGTTCCTGGGGTTAGAACTTAACATATATTTTTTTGGGAGGACACAATTCAACCCATTATACACCCCTTCATTTTTCACTTTAACAATTGTGGAGAAAAACATCTAGGCATTTACAAATGCATGTATGTAATATGCATGTGTTGACTTGCACACAAACATATATAATATACAACCATACAATATATGTTTATTCAACATATTGCTCTTTTAAAAATTGTTATTGTGGTAAAACATACCTAACATCAAATTCATCATTTTAACTATTTTTACAATTCAGTGGCGTTAAGTACATTCACAGTGTTATGCAACCATCGCTACTATCTATTTTAGAAACTTCATTATTCCAAATAGAAATTCTTGTCCATTAAACAATAACTTCTCATTCTCCCCTACTCTCAGCCCCTAATAATGTCTATTCTACCTTCTGTCCCTATAAATTTGCCTATTCTAGATACCTTATATCAGTGAAATTATATAATACTTGTCCTCTTCGGTCTGCCTTGTTTCACTTAGCCTAATGTTTTTAAGGTTCATCCATTCAGTAAGGTAGAGTATGCCAGAACTTCATTTCTCCTTATAGCTGAGTAATATTACATTGTATTATAGACCACATTTTTATCTGTTCATCTGTTATGGGTACTTGGGTTGTTTCCACCTTTTGGCTACTGGGAATAATACTGCTGTGAACATTGGTGTATAAGTATCTGTTTGAGTCCCTCTTTTCAACTCTGACATATTGTTTTTGCCACTTGATAAATTGTGGACATCTCTTTAAGTCAGGATATTTACCTCTTTCTTTTCTCCAATTACTTTGTATTCCATGGTATGATGTATGGATGGCATTGAATGAAAGTAAACATTACCGCCCCCCTTGCGTGGTGAAAATTAAGAGAGAACCTGGGACTATATTATGTAAACACAAGTTTTCTTAAAACAGAGCTTGTGGAACCCTAAGTTTTCACAGATATTCTCTTCCAGGGTCACACATTTTCTTTACATAATGAAATTGTGTGCTTTCATTTTTGAGATCATCAAAATATAGTTGTAAGCATTACCTGGACCATCAGAATTATCAGCTTCCAACCAAGTATTGTCAACCAATGTTGATGTGCTTTTCTACTGATGTGTTATGATTGCAATGATGCCAAGTCAAGGAGTAACACAAAAAGAATGGTGGCAAACACAGTAAGTTCACTCCAATTGCAGAATGCAGGTTTTTAAGTAGTTTGAATAGAGAAAATGCTGGAGAAAGGGCAACATCACAGTACTGAGAAGCCAAATGAAAAGAATCTGCAACAACATTAACTGATGAACAAAAATAGATCCAGAGACATAGATAGAAGCATTGAACAGACCATCAAACCTCAGAGAGAAAGGGGGGAGGGGGGCGTGAGAGGGGGGAAGGGTGCGAGCGGGGTAAGAGATCAACCAAAGGACTTATATACATGCAAGTGGGCATAACCAATGGACACAGACAGTTAAGGGGTGAGGGCATGTGCTGGAGGGTGGGAGCAGCTGGGGAGGGGTCAATGGGGGGAAAAAGAGACATATATAATACTTTAAACAATAAAGAATTTAAATTGAAAAAAAAGAAAAGAAGAATCTGCAATAGAGTAGTCAGCACTATTTTCACAATGAAGGGAAAAGGCTGTAATGTTGTAGACCACAGAATATGTATAGGTTTTCATAGTTCTCTGTGAATATAATTTTAAAATTTGCTTTGGGTTCTATCATTGCATACGTAAAAACTATAAGTATAAAGAGGTTAGAACTAAAGTTGTCTATCTTAGGTTGGACAGATGCGTTCTTTGAAAAGTAGTTCAAATCAATAGCCTAATTTTTGTTCTATTTTCGATCCCTGAGTTTCATACATGGCTCAAGCCAGAAACACTAACCTAGTGATTCACTTGACACAGACTTTCTAGATCAGAGCCATTGCAAAAGAAAACTGTCCACTCAAACAGCCAAATAGGCCTTTGGCTGGAGGACATCCGCTTTTGAACATGAATGTGAATTTGTGTATCAATGTTTCTCTATTCCCAAGTCAGAATGAATAATTCATGACAATGGGCTGTCAGGATGATTGGGCCTAGAAACTAGGCTGGCTTTGCTTCTTGGCCTGGCTCTACCACATCTAAACCCCGACTGTCTCTTCTCTAAACTAGGGATTGATAATAAAACTTACATGTTTGCTGCAAGGATTGATTATACTGAACATATTTAGAGCATCTGGGGAATATTAGGGGTATTCAGTGATAGCCACTGATATTACAGGGACATTTGAGTGTAGGCTTGGGCTATGTTCCATGAGCTTTATGTCATGCTTAAGCCTTTTCCACACTTGAGAAAATAGTCTAAACTGGGTAACCCAATATCACATATATTGTCAAAGTAGTCCAAAACTATTAGAGAATGCAAAAATACAAACAATATAAAATAAAACTCTTATGTCAGATTCTAAATAACTGAAATTGTCAACTACTCCTGGTTAGTTAAATTTTTTAAAGCATACATTTCAGCCTACAATATTACAAATATTTCTAAAGTCCTCCAGTCCATCTTTAAATGGTATATCTTATAGATTTGCCTCAGCATTCCTGATCATGACTAAAATCATTAAAGCAGGAATGTGAGTGGAAATGTCCAAGGTGTATATGAAATTGAGCAAAATTGACATTCACTTCAGATTATAAACTGGAAGTTTAGTTGTATATTTTATGAAAATCCTGGCATCTGCTCTCTTTCTTGTGTATGATTTCTTTTTTTAATTCTAAAGTTCAAGTGTAATGAGGGTGTAGAGTCTTGTCCCTCTGAGTTCACAAATAGCTATTATGTCATTAAATAGTTACATGGCCTAAAACCATATTGGTGCAAAATAACGTTAATCATGTTTAAAGGTTTTGTAATTTTACTTTATCTATAAATTCCATCTCTCCCCCTATCAGTAATAAAAACATTGAGTTAAAGGTTGGGGGCATGCCTAATTGTGTCTTCCCTGAGATCCAGTCAGTCCACTTTCCCCCACTCCTCACCTTCACTGTATCATTCTGATCCACATAATCTTGCACCTAGACAGGTAGGCACAATGGCCTCCTAGCTGGATCCTTGCTTCCACTCTAGCCCCTTCCAATCCATTCTCCAGGTAGTATGTCAGACTGGCTTTCTTAACTATAATCTTATTCATGCCACTGTCTGCTTAAGATTCTCCAAGAGTTCCTATTTCAAATCTCAGGGTCTTAGAGCTTGCAATGTCTACTGCCTGGTTGCTTCCTTCGTGTCAAAGCTTCTCTAACTCCTCAGAGAAGCCAGCCCTCCCCACTTGTGACATCCCTCTGTGTCCAACATCCAGTTTTATTTTCTTTTAATCACTCAATACTCTGATTTCATCTTTCCCATTTATTGAGTCATTAGCTTATGCTATAGCATCTCTCCCCCTTGAACATAAGCTGCAGGAGTATCTTGTCATTTTGTGCAGTATACCTTCACATAGAAGTCTTTCAATAGGGCTACTTAAACACATGGATGAATGGACATATTCTTCAGTCATCATCTAAATTCTATTCCTGGTTGGTTACCATGTAATGAAGTCATCTCTGGCAAACACGGAGCCTTTTTAGGCCTCAGATTCCCTATGAATAATTAGTAACTGGACTAGACATTTGGTAAGAGCTTTCTCTCATATTTTCATGCTTCATATTCAAGTATTATTTCACTCTTTTCCTCCAGTTCTTCTCCTCTTAGTCCCCTCATCCTTTTCCTACTTCTCCCTTTCTTCTCCTCCCTTTCTCTTTCTATCTCTCTCTGCAGCACATCCTTAAGTCTATGAATAGTTCTAAACCAGTTGGAGATAGTTTATGCATAAACACAGACTCTCAAGGATGTGTGATCTCTAGACACTGAATTGTCCTCCTGACCACATGCTGTAGTGTTTATTCCTTTGCCCAGCCAACCCATCCAAACCACACCCTTCACTGCCAAGCCACAGCCCCACCCTGCCTTTGGAAATAAAAATGGAATAGAAGGTTTCTGGGGGGGGGAAAAAAAAAAAAGCACAAATTTTAACTAGTACAATGTTTCTGAAGAAATCAGGGTGTAACTGAGAGGATTGATAACAATCAAAATTTTAATTTTTAAAAAATTTCTTAATATATGAGTCCCTGAAGCTAATAGGAGACAGTAATATGAAATTTTAGATACTACCAGAGATGCTTTTGAAATTATTTTCTTTTCCATACCTATTTACAGTGACTGTCCTTGTATGTGCTTTGCTTTCAGCTATTTAGTTTATACAGAAATATGCATTAAAAATATAGTGATGATTAGATAGCAACATTACACACTTTAGAACTTACACTGGTCCTTATTTCAGATCCTGTGAAAAATGGTCTCAGAAAATGAAAAAGGGAATCTCTTGCAGATCTAAAATAATTGTAGTAATCTGCAAGGACAGATTTTGATTTTCTTATAAATGAATATCTACAATCAAAGGTTTAAAACCACACGAAGACTTAGAATCACAGCGTTTATGAGCTGGAGGAACATCATGGGACAAATGAGAACATGGAAACTCAGATCAAATGACTAGGCCAAGGTCACAGAGCCCAGTCACACAGCTGAAGCTGGAACTATACCTCTGGTCACCCGGTTGGTTACTTTCTCATCTCATGAAACTACCTTACTGAGACCCTACAGTTACTTGCAACTTTAAATTATACGTGCCAACCCAGTAGATTAGAATATAAATGATCAGTCTGTTAACTGAGAAACTACTCAAGGAGTTATAGTGTTAGTTGTTGGGTTGTTGTTATAGTACTTGCTAGTATTTGTTTAGTTTATGTGTCAGGTACTCCACTGTGTATGTTACATGTATTATCCTATTTAGTCCTTAATTAGCCCGAAAGGGTAGGTAATAATGATAATCATCATCATTAACACATCACATGTAAACCTTTTATATCTAACTAGAGGCTCAGTGCATGAAAATTCATGCACTGGATGGGAGGGGTCTCTCAGCCTGGCTTTCCCCCTCTCATAGACCAGGAGCCCTCAGGGGTGAGAGGTAACATGGCAATCAGGGGAAAGTGACACCACCATCACACCTCTGCTGCTGCCACTGCCAGGAGCATAAGCCTAGGCCGTCTCTAGTTGCCTGAGCCTCGGGCGGCCCTGGGCAGCTGGGCAGCCAAAATCTGAGGCTTGCCTGCACCTTTGGCTGGCCCTAGGCAGCTGGGCACCTGACATCCAAGGCTTGCCTGCACCTCAGGCCCATCCTGGGCAGCTGGTCAGTCAACATCCGAGGCTTGCCTGTGCCTCGGGCCAGCCCTGGGTGGCTAGGGGACTGGGAGGACTGGGCACTGCCATCTTGTGGCTGTGGGAGCCGCCATCCTTGAGGGTGTGGCAGTCAATTAACACATTTCCTCCTTATTGGCTGTGGGCACCACCATCTTTGTGAGGGTGAGATGGTCAATTAGCATATTCCTCTTTATTAGATAGGATAAGTCATTTAATCTTCAAAATGATCCTATGAAATAGTATTAATAATCCCATTTTACAGTTGAAGAAATGAGTCATAAAGAGGTTGAGTCATGCTCAAGTCCAAACTCAAGTTCATACCCATAAACAAACTTTTACCACTTCTCTATGCTATACCACCTACTTTTTAGTTTCTACCTTCCCATCACCACACTGTTAGGAGAAATAATAAGTAGCCAACTTGAGCTTCTTCTCCCTGTATTTATCTACCTTCTCAATATTACTGGTGGTAGAGACATTTAAAGATAGAGGAACCAAAAAGAAGAGAATAACTTGAGTAACTTGGACAATCCAGGATTTTCTCATATCATCAGTGCTTAAACTTCAACGGGTTATAACTATGGCCTAGGAAAATATCTTTTCTACATATGATGACCTGGGTGAAACCATACTTTGTAAATTACACTGTCAGCTAGATTCCTTCTGCAAGAAGGAGCAGAGACAAGCTCATGTTACGTCAGTTATTGGGGGAATTTGTTTTCAGAATATGTGGAGGAATGACGAAGCGCAGAAAATGATCTCAATGGCTGCTCAGCCAGGCCTCGTGGAGCATCATTCACTTTTCTTGCAATATTAGCTCTAGTCATTCAGCAGTTCTAGTTGTGCACCATAATCATTACTTAGCTTCTCCTCTGATCACCTGTCTCTCCCAACCTGCTCACTACTGATTGCCATTTCTCTGTTCTCTCCTACCACTCTCTTCTGCCTCTGTTTTGGGTCTCTCTTCTTCAGCCTCTTACCTATGTTTTTATTTTTCATTTCTGTAGGGCTCGCATCCAATTCCATGAGAAAGGATCTGATTGGATGTGTGGGTAGATCTATGCTCCCATTGGGCAGAGTACTCACATTAGGCATCTCAAAGTTTATGAATGGCTGCCTCACCCAACCCCAAGGGAAATGTGTCTGGGTCTATTAGCCACAGACAAGATGGCAGAATTATGTAGAGCAAAACATGAACCTGTATGTTTAGAGGAACTTTGAGCATGGGAGGTATTTCGTGTGACTAGTCTGGTACAGCACAAATCTTTCATGTACTAATGGTGCTAATCAGGACAAAAGCACTTGGCTAAAAAAAGATAAAAATAAAAAATAAATAAAATTAAGCGTAGAAACAAAAAAAAAATAAAGGATCATTGTTGACTGTTCTCTCATTATAGACTTTGGCTAGAGTTCCATTTTAGCTGTGGCAGACTCAGAATTGGGCATTATAAACATTGCAATTCTCTTTACCCTAACCTCTGTTGCCTCTTGAATCTGTAAACAAAAAAGTCTAGTTGACAAAAAGTTCGGTTGACACAGGATATAAAGAAGTAGCTGTTCTCTGTGTGCCCCTTTGCAACCCAGGAACTCTGGTGGCCAAACAGTGGAGGTTTTTAAAGTTGTCTTATTAATCGTGTTGACTTACAAGAGGATGGAGATAATAGTACCTCACAATTATTTTTTTAGTTTTGAAGTGCTCACCATTGAAATGTCACTGTCTTACTCCTTTGTACTTCCCGGGGGGCCTGACTCTGCCTAACTATAACATGCAAATCCTCCATGGCCCCCCTCAAGGCCCTCTCCTTTTCTATAATGCCATCTTGGTTTCCTGGCTCCACCTCAGTCCCTATTTTCTCTGAACTCACCACCCACTCATTGCCTATGCTGTTCATGCAAGACACCTCTTGCTATAATTACTTTTAGGAAAACATACATTTTTTCACTTATTTGTGGCAAACTTCTCATGGACAGAGAAAATGACCAGTCTTATTCCTTAAACCACTTAAAGCAGTATCTTGCATATAAAAGATATAAAAATATAGTAGGGGGGTGCACGCAAAAAGGCATGCTTGTGCCCACTGTTTAGATGAGAAAATTAAAACACGTCATTTAGGAATTAAAAGAAAAATTTGCATTGACTCATGATGGCCCTAAGCTATTCACTACCTTTGAATCTCATCTTAGTTTAAACTTAGTTTTAACTAGGAAGTAACTAGTTAAAAACAGGAGAAGAGGAGATTGGCAAAGAGTAAAATGAGAAGGAAAATAATAAGAGACAGGGAAGAAAGAGATGGATGCATCAACTGAGGGCTGAGATAGTGGATAAGCAGGAAAGAGGATGGGATTTTCTATTTGTTTATTTGTTGATTGTTGTTTTGTTTGTTTGTTGTTTGTTGTTTGTTTTTTTCAAGAGGGAGGAGGGAGGAAATAAAGGCAGAAGAAAAAGCCAGAAAGGCATTCTTCTCATCTCTTGAAGAAAAATGCTTTATGTCAACCAGAAGAGCTAATCTGGGCTTTGGGAAGTAGAAAAGAAATGAGGAAGGCTAAACCCCTTGGTCAAAGGTAAGAGAACTGAGAAAAGTAAATAGAAGATAAAGGGGAAGAAGAGAGGGAAGTGGCTGGTCCTTTTTTTTGGTTATTAAAGTTATTCCAAACAAAATCAGTTTTTGACAACTTTGCAAAATCAAAGGAAAAAAAGAAAACCGCAGTGAAAGGAACTGAAGAGGCCAGATTGTACTTTTCTTGTTACAGTGGAATTTATGACTATGCTTTTAAAGTTACTTCCACCTTCTGCTCTGTTCTAATGATAATGTGAACCCAAACAGCACCCTGAAATACCCGATGTTCTGTAGGGAACCAGCAATGTGACCAGGTACATGACCCTTTGAAAGAAATCTTGTGCAGTTTGGATAATTGTAGGCAGAACTTCTAAACCATCAGTTTAAACCCTCTGTCAACAAGTAAGAACTTTTCAACCATTTTAAACAAGAACATTCTAATGACTGTCTAATTAGCAATGTCTTACAACCATCCTAACTTGATTCCTATAGTGCAAAATTATCAGAGAAAAATTAGTTCTTATTTAAATTGGATTCAAAAGATAAACATGTGACATGGTTTCCCTTAGCTTTAGGATCCCTTTTCCATCCAGTCTCCTCTTACCACTCAGATGGCTACTCTTGAGAGGTTTTCTATTTTGTTTTGTTTGAAGACTCCTCTTCCTAGATTCTTCCCTGTGTTGGCATTTCTCAGGAGTCCATCTTTGACTCTCTGCTTTTCTGACATTACACTATCTCATTGGTCACCTGCTCTAGTTCCCTTATTTCAATTATTATTCATAGGCAGATGACTTCCCACACTCCATCTGCCTCTTAACCCCTACAGAGCTTCCGAACTGTAATTCCAACAGTCTGGACATCTCTAGTGTGGTCCTCAGGCACCACAAACTTCACATGTCCAAAACTGATCTTATCTCCCTACTCACCCACAGACCCGCCATCCTGCTCCCAAACTTATTCTTCTTTCTGGATGCTCTTATACCAGCATTATCATCCATCAAGTTTTCAGAAGCACAATCCTGGTTATTACCTTTAATTTCTCCTTCAGCTACATACCCAATTATCTGATTCTACAAAGTCAACCTGTTATATATTTCTTGAATTGTCCACATCTATTCATGTCAGTTAATTCCTACTCATCCTCAGAGCTCCTCAAGGAAATCTCCCTGACTTTCCTTCCCCAGGTATGTCAGATCCTCCAATGTTACTCTTTCTGTTTACTCTGTGTCTCTCATTTGCAAATATATTGGTTTATGGTAGACTACCGGTAAGCTGATGTAGCAAACAGATCCAAATATGTAATTATTCAGCTATCTCCTACTCACATCACATTCCTGGATTGGCATTCAGATTGGCAATGCAACTTACTTCACACATTTAGGGGCCCAAGCTTCTCTTGGTTTATTGCTCTGTCATGCCCCATCACTTCTACTTAGAAACCATAGGCTAGACTTCAGTCACATGACCTCACTGCAAGGGAGGCTGGGAAATGTAGTTCACCTGTCTGCCTGGACCAAGAAACGAACAGCATATTTGAGGAGAAAGCAGTCTCTGCCACAATAACATTTACCACAGTTGCCATTTTCCATTTTTTTGTACAATTAAATTATTACTGTCTGTTTCCTCCACCAGATTTTAAACTCTGTAAATGGAGATGAGTTTTTGTTCACAATCTGGTCCCAATGAGCCTCAATAAATATATGTTGAGTTAATAAATTATTACTAATTTAAATCTCTAGCATATCTAGCCTGGAGCACCATAACAGCCTCTTAACTGGTCTCTCCTCTTTGTCCCTCCCTAGTGTAGCTCCTTCAAAGTGATCTTCCTTCGTGATACATTTGATCCTGCCATTTCCCCTATTTTAAAATTCTTCAATAGCCCTGCATTGCTCTCAGAACTCATTATCTTGCCACACAGTTCCTTTCCTGTTCATCTTTTCAGCTTTGCTCTCATCACTATTCTCTTTCCACATTTCCTCTCACTACACAAGCTCCCTTTCTCGCACAAATACACACACACTTTCTCCCTCTTCCAGCTAGCAGCACTGAGACAGACATTTCCCCCAAAGCACCATGCCCTCTGGTTAACTGTTCATGGCCTTTGAATCTCAACTCAGTTTATCATTTTATTAGGGATGTCCCTTAACCCCGAAGATAATGTTGGTGCCTTTTCCCTGTGCCCCTATGGCCCTCTACCTACTGTGTCGGGTATTTTATGATTTGCCTGAAGTCAGCAAGTCCTTCTCCCCCAGCAGACTATCCTGCCACATCTCATTCCCTGTAGTGTTCCCAGCACTTAACACATTGCTTAGCACATAAGTTTAAATCCTGGAAATAGAGGAAGGAAGGAGGGAAGGAAGGAAGGAAGGAAGGAAGGAAGGAAGGAAGGAAGGAAGGAAGGAAGGAAGGAAGGAAGGAAGGAAAGAAGGAAGGAAGGAGGGGAGAAAGGGGGGAGGAAAAAAAGGAAGGAAAGAAGGAAGGGAGGAAGGAAGGAAAGAAGGGGAGGGGAGGAATAAAGAAAAGAAGGAGGGGAAGAAGGAAGGAAGGAAGGAAGGAAGGAAGGAAGGAAGGAAGGAAGGAAGGAAGGAAGGGTTCAATATCCAATAGCTCAGGTACCACTGGTGACATCCATTGAGAAAGCGTCAGTGGTAGAAACACCACAATTCCCAGGTAAAATTGTGCTAAACTTAGAAGTGCCTATTATAAAAAATTAAAAAAATAATAAAAAATTCCAAATTTCTTTCCATAATTTGAAGCTCTTAATCACCTCTTTATTGCAAAAGTTCCAAAGAGGTGCTTTACATCTCTTCTGTGTCATTCATTTTTAAAACCAGAAAACTTTAAACTTGTATTTTCTGATGGACCAAAATGGTCAATAACTTGCCTCTTCTCTTGATTTCAAGGTAGAGTAGGAGAAGGGGTTACACAGGAACCCATTTGCTTGTTTTTACTGGGGCTCATGGAGCTTGACTGGATCTCTAAATCCAGGCTGTAAAATATAAGAGGGCCTGATTTTCCCCGCGTCCTATTTGCTTGTGTGTGTTCCAGAGTCTTGGAGTCTGAAGGGGGTGGGGCTTGGAGATGGGACAAGGCTTGTTCTGGGTCCAGCCTCCCAGAGTAAATGCAATTCAGCAGCCAGAATAACAGACTCCCCGTTTAGGAATTTGCCATGGACACTGCCCAAGGATCATTCTTGGGCTCCTCTGAGTGCACTGGACTAACTGAAGAGAGAGAGAGAGAAAGAAAGAGAGAGAGAGAGAGAGAGAGAGAGAGAGAGAGAGAGAGAGAGAGAGAGAGAGAGAGAGAGAGGGAGGCAACTTGTATTTGTATATAAATGTCCATATTCTATCATCACCTGAGCAAGAACAATAGATTTCCAAGTGCATGTTATTTCTAGAAGCAAAGAAATAAACTTAATTAGGCATTTTTTTTCACCATTTTTTAAAAAATATTTTATTGATTTTTTTACAGAGAGGAAGGGAGAGGGATAGAAAGCTAGAAACATCAATGAGAGAGAAACATCAACCAGCTGCCTCCAGCACACCCCCCACTGAGGATGTGCCTGCAACCAATGTACATGCCCTTTATCGGAATCGAACCTGGGACATTTCAGCTAGTAGACTGACACTCTATCCACCGAGCCAAATCGGTTTTGGCAATTAGGCATTTTCATGTCAGGAAACTTTACAATTTCAATATAAGAGGAGCAGCTACTTGCAGTGGTGAAAATGCAAAGATCTTCCAACTTAATTTTTTCTGCTCAATTACAACCGACATTGTTAGAATAATAAGAGAATTTTTTTTTTTAAGTGTAAGCTTCTAAACCAACACTTGTCCTAGTATTCCAAGAACTTGGCTGGATTTCCTAAAACTCGGTTGAGTGAAGTCTGTACGCTGTTTTGACTTTGATACGGAGAGAGGAAGGAACATAGTACCTGCCATGATGTAGCTTCAATTGCCCTCCCCATCTTTCTGTCAGCCCCGTCAGAAAATCACCCTCTCTGCTTGCCTCACTCCTTTGTTTTTCTAGGGCAGCATCCTCTTCTGAATAAGGTTCTGATCCAAAACCATCAGTATTGAAAGTTGAGCTGTTTTTGCTTCATTTCTGTGGCCTGAGTCATTCTCTCCAATACCAGGCTGCCTGTAGGGAAGATGCAGAGGAAATGATGTAATTCTCTTTGGTCTCTTTGACGCTTTGGGCCTGAGCCTTAATGAATCTGTTTTCTAATCAGCCAGCAAGGAGCACAGTGAACTGAAATGAGGGTCTTCTCCCTTCTCCTCACTCAAGGCACACACACCGTTTGTGTGTATATACATGTATGTACTTCAGCCAGTTCAAGTGATTTTGCCAGAATTCCTGCATAAATCGCCTGGGCATCATTGTCAAGCAGCTGGAAGCAAAGGGATTTTGAATGCCTACTTTACCAGTTGAAACCCAAAACGTAGAAAGTGTCTTGTCCAAGGTCAGGCAGGACTGAAAGGAGAGGGAGCAGCATTGGAGGAGGGCTGGGGATGCTGGCGGGAAAGGGATGGTCTCCCAATTCCTCTGCTCCATCCCCACCATAATGCCCCTTTCTATGCAAATGAGGCAAGCACAAATCTAAATGTAAAAGGTCTGTTTAGAGCGGATCTCATATGTGAACTTGATAGATGTGTGTTCAATTCCCGGGCATTTGGACACCTTATTGTTTTATCATTATCATTTTGAATCAACCTTGCTCTCTTTCCCTAAGACTTGGCATCCTGGGCTGTTTGTTCTCTTGGTAAATTGGCAATTGACCGATACACTTGCCTGATCTTGGTAGTGGGGGTGGGGATGGGGGTGGCTGGGATGCTGGGGTCAGGGTGTGCCACCATCTCCCCACTTCAGCTAACTGGAAACCAGAGCAGGTGGGCTGTTCAAAGCCCTTTCTCAAACACCCTGTCCTCTGGGCACCCCTCACTGAGGCTACTGAGAGGCCCTCGCCTCCAGCTATTTTAACTCGTGACTCCCCTCCCCCCCCACCTACCCCACCCATGGAAACGATGTTTAATCAGTCTGTCTCCTCAAACAGATGTCAGCTTCTTAAAGTCAAGGTGTCTTAAACCATCTTTATAATCCCAGCACTGTAAAGTTTAGTGAAATTCATGAAATGGCTTTTTTGAATTAAACTCGGGAAAAGGAGGACCAGGTAAGGAGGCGGAGGGAGAAAAAACTCCAGGGAGGGAAATGAAGGAGAAAGGGAGGGGAATCCCTGTGGGGAGAGACAAAGAGCCGCGTTCAATGAGCATCCCAACTGACTTTCAGGCAAATAACACTTATTGTTAAGAAAGACCAGGCTCTCAGAAGGAAGCAACACACTTGCTAAAGAGCGAATGGAAAGACCGCATGGAGAGAGAAAGATTCTGGCTCGGGGAGGAGCCTGGCGTTCCTCAGCATGTGGAGTGACTGCAGTGGCAGTGAAAAGACTGACTCCTGCCCCACCCTGGACTAGGACTCAGAGTCTTTGGAAATGGGAGCTCAGAGATTTTCAACAAGCACCTCAGGCACTAGAGTTTGCCGGGCATGGCAGGTAGTGTTTCCTGAGTGCACCTTCATCCCCCGCAAGTCCTGTTAGCATGCAAGATTCTACCTCGAAGACCAAGCCTTCTATGTGAAACCAGGCTTGTCAATTTGGAAAGACCCATGAGTCTCCAACGCATAAACTATTTCTTTCATTCATTCTACACAGTGTCATTCCACATCCACATGTGTGTATATACATGTATGTACAGGCATGCACACACATGTGCACGCATACTTGCTGTGGATTGCAGGTCCCTGCAGTGGCAGCACCTTGGATCACTCTCTTTGTCCTTTAAAATGCCTCCTGACGAGGGCAGCCCTAATCCAGACCGAATATAGAAATTCAAAGCAGGGGAGTGGGGGCAGTTCAGGGCAAAAACTCTTTGGACAAAATCCCTTGTATTTCAGACATTTGGCTTCTGTTCCTAGATCAAACCAAGAGATATTTGCAGAAAAGAGAAAAATGAAAGGTTACTTCTATTTTCTAAAAAAAAAAAAAAAATCCAGACTCGGTGACAGATGAACTTGCATTTTGCCTTCATTTTTTCCAAACTGATTCATTCTTGGTTGCTGAACACCTGCTTTTAAACAGGGCTTTCTTCTCTCTGTGTCCTCGGGGTGAGCCAAGCGTGTGAGGAACCGTGAGGTAGGCCTAATACCAGGGCAGGGGCGGCAGGGTGGAGGAGAGTCCTGTTTGATCTACATAATGTGGTCATTGTTTGAAACCATACATTGCACAGAAAGCTGTGGTTAGGCTTGCGGTGTGAACAGGGAACTCGGGCAAACTGGGAGAGCAAGCGTTTCCATGGCCAAGGCCGGTGTTTACATTGCAGAGGCCGGAGCTCCTGGTGATACCTTCGAGTTTCCCTTCCACGAAGACAGCGTGACGTTTGGGATTTTCTTTGCCTCCAAGTTTTCCAAGGCAACTGCCCAAGATGAAAAGGAAGCTCAGGCGGCAGAACTGACGTGCCTTGAAAACTGGCTTGTGTTGCCCAAGTGTAGTCATTTGTGGGACTGCGTTTGCTCTCTCCCACTTCCCTTCTGCGTTGCCTCAGTCTCTTTCTGCAGCTCCCAGGCAGTTAATTCACATTTCCTGATTTGGCAAGCAGCGCCCCCCACCCCCACCCTCACCCTCCTTTTTCTTGGGTAAAACTTCCTGAGTTGACATTAAAGCAAACTGTTACCTCACCCGAGAGCTTCGGGAGGAAAATGGCATTTAGGTTTAATTACATAGAGCCCCACAGTAGTTACCACTTTATAAAACTCAAGTGACTTTTTTTTTTTTCTTTCCAAGCTCCCTGTTTTCCAAAGCGGGCTGGCTGCTGACCTCCAGGGCCCGGCCGCCGCCCAGCACACCACCCGGCCTTGGCAGGCTGCGGGGTCGGGGCTGGAAGACAGCCAGCCGCAGAGAGGAGGCCGACTCCCAAGGCCATCCTGCAGTCTCGGAGAAGGAGGGCATCTATTGCAAGCCCGGGGACGAACTCTCTGTGGGTGGTTTTTACCCAGGGGGGTACCCCCTCCTTCAGAAGAGCCCAGAGGAACTGGCCCAGGAGCCAGTTCACACAGCCACTGGTGTCCCCGTCAGCTTTCAGGGAGAAGTGGGGAAGTGGGCAGCCGTTTTCATCAGGCAAGGTGACCACAGCCTTTCCCGGGGCCCCTTGCAGACACCCCACGCTTGCTCCTCCAACCGCCTTCCCCTCCTCTTAAAAGTTTCACACAGCTCAGACGCAGCCAGTTCCACGGGCACCTTCCTGGGACCCTGCCCACACTGGCTCTCAGGGCAACGTCGGCATTGTCTCTGGCTTGAGGGGAAAGAGAATATTGATCCTCGCCCCTGCCGCCTCTAGGTCTTGGCTCCGATGTTACCTTCTCTAGGCAGAGAGGACTGTTCGGGCCACAGACGTAGTCCCTGTCCCGATAACTCCAATCCTACCCTCTTCTCTGCTTTATTTTCCTCCATAGCCTTTGTCACCTCCTCACATGCTTTGTGCATGCATGCCTTACAGTGTACTTCTGTGTTTTCTTCTTTATCTTCTGCAACCAACCCCACCCCATGCACAGGATAGGAAATGTAAGGCTCAGGAATTTGAGCTAGTGTGTCCACGGCTGCACCCCTAACATCTGGGACATCCTAGATGCTCAATAAGTGTTTGTCGAATGGTGGGTGAATTTGAGAAATTTCTGAAACCGGAAAATAGATGTGGGAAGGTATAGTTTTTGATCCAGGCGAATCTTTCTAAAGGGCCAGAACTGGAGGTGGGAGATTAGAATGCATGGAGGGAGATTACATGGAAGTGATGGGGGGCTGGCCATTTGTCATTCAACGTTTACAGTGCACTGGTGAGTTAAGTATCATTGTTGATATTTCCTAAATGAAGAAATATTTCTTCACAGGGAGTCATGGAAAGTTCACAGGCTAGCACAAGGTCAGACCCAAGGTTACACAGAGAGAAGGTGGCAGACAGCTCAAGGTGTCTGACTCTTCAGCTGTGTTCTTTCCACTGTGCTGTCGTGGGTTCCCTGACTTCTGTTAGGGACAGAGCCTGGCAACCTGGCATGCTGAGCGGATTCAGTGAAACATGCACAGACCTGGATTCAGATCCCAGCTCTGCCACTCGTTGGTTCGGTAGCTGTGACTCCAGGCCAGACTCTGACTCCCTGTGGGGACCCGTTTCCCTCTGAAGAAAATGAAAAGGTAGGACCTAGCAATCTATGCTTCTACTTACTCCTCCCAAAGGCTGGGTGAGGTAGGAAAGGAATACGTATCAAAAACCCCGGAAGGAGAAATTAAAACCCAGAGAGTCTACATGACTCATGTGTGGTTAAGCAACATGTCAAGTCAGTGGTCCGGAGAAAAACCACCCGGGCAGGAGGTGTTTCAACGTATCACCATTGTCACCTCTTCTCCAAACCACATCGTTTTTTATGGCTCAGAGGAGATGTGAAGATAGCATGCTAACTTTGAGCTGTTGGAGAGCTAAAGTGTCTATTTTTAACGTGTCTGGTTTAAAACGCGTTCTGGAAGTTGACTAATACACAGGCTTAGAACTTGTGGCATGTAAGGTGAGCCCTGGGGAGGTAAGGGTTCTGCTCGGGCCATGCTGGCTGGACTTGAGGATGAATGTTGCATGTTCTGGTGACACGAGCCCCTGACATGACGCAACTCACAGACGTCTATCAAAATACAATCTACAGGAAATCTAGAGTCGCCTTGGGCTCTAGGCCTGTCCTTGCTCTGTTGTCACACATTGGAATGCTGTCTCTGATGATCACTTGTCTGTTTATTGGTTTGCTGGCTCAATACTGTAAGTGAAACACTTAGAATTGCTTAAATTTGTGAGAGAAAGGCAAGTCTTTGCTTCACCAGGACATCCGTCCTGCAGTAGTGGCTTTGAGTGTTTGATGCACCTACTGTATTAAGAAATATCTTTAAATAAGCAAACTTAAAGTTAGGTTTAGCGTCCCTCTATCTTCAGAGAAATGTTATTTTAGGGGGGAAAAAAATCCTTCTGTTTTCCTTGCAACAACAACAGAATGAAATAACATCCTCCTTCTTCAGCCTATGAAATCAGCTATGAATTTTTCCCCCTTTTGGCAAGATAGTATTTTTTTTTATCTTTGCTGGCACAGAATCACCAGGCCACATAGTTTTCTATAAGTGAAAAAGCCAAGCTTGTGAAAATTGGACTCTGATCCCTCTCTGTCAAACTAGCACTCATAGAAAACCCAACATTGATGGAATTCCTTAGCTTATGTTTAGGAAACTCCGCTCCACCCCCTGCACCACCTGACAAGCACTTCTCTCCTCTCCGTTTGGGGATTAGGTTGTAAGACGGAGGGCCATGGCGTCTGGGTTCTCCAATACATGGCCCCTGGGGGCCAACCTGGCCCAGGAAGGAAGTTGGGGCAGCCAGATGGAAAGTCAGAACTGTGTGGAGGAAGGTGTGGAGGTTACACACCCTACAAGGGTAGAGGGGGGCTGTCCATCTCTTGGGGGGAATAAAAAACTATCTTGGACAGCAGCAGGGATGGAGGAAAAGATGGCAAGTGTTAGCAGAAGGGAGAGACAGTATGTACTTAGGGGCTCATATTTTTCACTGAGAGAAATGCCCTCCCAACCTTCTTTAGCCCCCAAAGCCCAGAGGCAGGGTTTTGCTGGCATGTTTAGTGTTTTTGAATGTATTACTTTTCCCCATAGGTTTCCGTCATGTTTTTAAAAATTGGATTCAGCATCTTTGCAAGTTATTTGTGCATGATATCTTCATATTCTTTTTCCTAGTTGCTGGTTATTTTATCTATCTATTTATCTATCTATCTACTTTTTGTTTTCCCAGCTACTAGGTCCTATGACAAATATTTATTAACTATCTACTATGTGCTGGACAAGTGCCATAGAGTGTGGCACTTGTCCAGCACTGTAGATATATGGTATTGTGATTGGGAATGCCAAGGCATTGACATTCTAATTAGGAATAATTCTTCAATAATTCTGCCTCCACCCCTTCCCTCTGCTGCCTTTGCTTTCTAGTTACTTTATCATGGATACTTTGTGTTCATCTTCAATTTTTCATCTAAAGACAAAGTGTTAAAATATAATTTTCAAAAAGGTAAAGTCTTAACCCTTGAATAAATATAACATAACCACAGGCTCAGGACTATAACTCATTCATTCATGAGGGAAACAGATGTTAAAAGCAGTTCAGAGGACAATGTGAAGAACAAATACATCTGTAGGTAATGTGCACTGCTGAAAGAATTTACTAATACATAGACATGAAGTTGCCTGGCACATAGTAGGTACACTCAATATGTCTTAGCTATTTATTTGTGTAAATGTCTGTCGTACCTGGCAGTTCTTCATACACATCACTGAATTACGCCTGATTCGACAGAAGTGTGGCTAAGGTGAAAGGGGATGGTGAGTCACGCCTTCCCATAAACATGGAGGGACCTCGAAGAGAATAAGCCAGGCTGTTCTTCAAATGATATTCGGAATGTTCACACCAATTCCTGTAGTTGCTTAGACTTGCTTTAAATGTAGGGTGAATCGAAGACCAGACTAGACAAGCGATGATGAATTTCAGTAGAACCTCCCAAGAAGGCAGCAGGTTTTTGCATGCCGCCTTCTAACGTCTCATTTCAGGCAGAGAGAGGTGGAAGTGTCTTTGTGAGTGAAGTTGAAATTGTCTCTAAGGCTTAGAACCATGAAGAGACGTCGGTACCCCATATGCCAGGGTCGAAAAGAAGAAAGCTGTCTGGTGGCCAGGAAAGTCCCGTTTCTTCCCTAGTCTAACCATAGAGTGTGGCACTTGTCCAGGTCGGTTCATTCTCTCTGCCTCAGGTAACCAGCAGACCACACTTTTTCAACTGCTCTAGGAGGTGCTTTAGGAGCTTTGCAAACATTTGATTCAAATTTTATGTTTTTACTGTTTAAAAATTGGTTATTAAAAGCAAATAGGTTGATGGATGCCAGACAGAGCATTTTTCAGAGGCTCCCCTCACTGTTCCATTCTCTCTCTAGTTAGCAGAAAGCAGCTGAGAGTGGTCTCCCCAGTCAGGGTAGTCTTTCTGGGGAGCCCTGCCCTGGATGAGCTGTCATACACAGAAGGGGGGGCAGGAATGGGATGAATAACCATGTGGTGGTTTTCCAATACTCTGTGAACGCTGTGGATTAGGCGCTGATGATTCTCCTTCCTTTCTCAAGTGAATCTTCCTAAAGGAGGGCAATGAAATAACTTAATAATTGGGCTGGAAAACCTTTCTTTTCTTTTCTTTTTTTAAAAATATATTTTATTGATTTTTTACAGAGAGGAAGGGAGAGAGATAGAAAGCCAGAAACGTCGATGAGAGAGAAACATCAGACAACCGCCTCTTGCACACCCCCTACCGGGGATGTGCCCGCAACCAATGTACATGCCCTTGCCCGGAATCGAACCCGGGACCCTTCAGTCCGCAGACCAACGCTCTACCACTGAGCCAAACCAGCTTTGGCAAAAACCTTTCTTTAAAAAAAAAAAAAAAAGCATATGGTTTGGAATAATAGGAAAGTTCTGAAAGTGGATCCTGGTAATGGTTGTACAAAGTTGTGAATGTACGGAATGCCACAGAATTCTACACTTAATGATGAAAATGGCAACTTTTATGTCATGTATATTTTATCACAGTAAAATAATTTCAAGCAGGTGTACATCCTGCTTAAAGAATTTTATATTAATTCTTAATATATCATTAATTGGACACTTCCCACGTGCTATCCTGTGTCTATGTAGATTTTGAATAAAACATTTCCTCCCATTTCTATGTATTTAAACAGTATCCTGAGATTGAAGGGTGACTTTTTAAAAATTGTTACCATATGCAGCTACTTTTATACCCAAATTGATATTTTGTTAATGTTTACTGAGTAACCAAAACTAAATACAAAAACCCATTAGATGATGAGGCCATCAGTATTTTCCATTGGGTTCTATTTCTAAATGTTTGTATTAAACAAAAAAAGCCCCTTGGAATGACATTATAATAAGGAGCTGTTTTAATTTTAACATATACAAAACAATTTATGCTAAAGATGCCATTTTAATCTGTTGTATTTTACGGTAGTGTTGAGATTCCCATTGCTTAGGGGAAAAAGCTTGAAACCACTCTACTGCATCATCTTAAAATTCTCTCTGACTTGTTTATTATAATTTTAAAATATTTAGTGTTTGAAAAAGATTTATATTCTGTGGGTTGCTTTTAGCAGCCAATGAAAACAAAATATAAGAAAATGTGTATTTATCTTCAGAATAGACAAATCAAAAGGATGGAATTATTCAATGCGCTTACCCCCTATCTTCAACTGGCTACATGTAAACAATCATAGACACTGGAGTTCTAATTTCTTGATGTCTGGGCAGAAGAGTTATGCTAATTTAACATTCTTTGTCTTGGGCTTGTGAAGTTATTTCTTAAAATTCTTTTGTTCTAATGTAATCCCCCTTTTCTATCTGAGTTGTACAGTCCTTTCAAAGAAAGTGCTTCATCCTTTCCAAATTATCTAGATCAAGAAGGACCTCCCACCACAAATTTTCATGCAAACTCTATGTGAGTTTATCTAGGGAGACCATCATAGTTTTATGCAATTCTCAAGGGATTCTGTGAGATGTAAATAATTGCCTTCACCCTTAATCCTCCTTTTCTTTTTGCTAATGTAAATTTTGCCTATGAATCATCTAAGAAGGGAATTTTGCTATGACCAGTAGGATCAGGTCACCACCTTTGCTCTAGCCTGGAGCCACCTTTCTGCCTTCCCACACTGCCCAGAGGCCTGGAGCAACTGGGGTGGTGCGGAATACCTGCATTGTCACTATGGCGAGGATGCAAGCATCTCACCCCTGGCTGCTCAGCACCTGTGTATGCAAATTAGCCCACCAGCTTTGTTGTGTTAATTTGCATACTCAGGCCTAATTGGCTGGTGGGCATCATGAAGGTATGGTCAATTGGCATCTTTCTCTTTTATTAGTGTAGATGCCACTCCATGCTGCCCCTCCTCAGTATAGAAACAGCAGTATCTCCACCCGTGCTGGTAAAACCCTCACAGTCATTTTTCAGCATCTGCTCCAAGATCTCCCTGCCTTGACATTTTAGCAAATAAATATTACAGCCTGGTTCTTTCCACAGTTTGAAAATAGAGAATAGAATGAAAGGAAAGGATAAGGGCATGATTTGGTACCAAAGATAAGCACAGTTCCCATATTTAATACATATATTGTAATGGCGCCTAAGGTCATGATTGCCATCAACTCTTGAGACCCTCACTGAAACCTCTATGTAAAAATGGCAGGTCACCAATGCAGAATCCAGACAAGTCCTCAGTCCCATCTTCCAAATAGTTGGCTACCTTCGTAAGCCTATCTTACATAGAAGTTCTCAAGCCATCTCTGTCTGAATGTAAAATATTATGTGTTAGGGTTATCGAATGAAGAACACATGAGGCCAAAGGGGGTAAAGAATTATGAATTTATTAGGTCTTCTGGAAATCCAGATGGCCTGAGCCCCCAAATGGCATCCACACCCAGGGACGGGGAGTCAGAGATTTTAAAGGACTCTGGGCGGGCTTTTTCTGGGTGGAGAATTCTCTGGGCAGGTCCCGAGGGGAAAGAGAAGGGTCTTAGCAAGTGGAATGTGGTCTTAGCAAGTGCTAAGCGAAAGGGACTATTTATTGTGAAGTGGTCTAAGGGTCAGTTCCCAGGGGAGAGGGTGTCCATTCAATTATTGAATCAGACCTAACATGATGTATTTGCCTGGAGTCGAGCACAGTGCCTGATGCTCTAGAGTAGTTGGCTGACTACATGAATAAAATTACCCACTGAGAGCGCATTTAAGAGGTTCACCTAAAAGTCTTTTAAAATATTTTTTATTCTAGCTTATTAATTTCAAAGACTGGCTTTAGACATCACTCTGAGAGAATGATTGCAGAAC
Organism: Pipistrellus hanaki; assembly: GCF_964339955.1. NCBI lineage: Eukaryota > Metazoa > Chordata > Mammalia > Chiroptera > Vespertilionidae > Pipistrellus > Pipistrellus hanaki. Next base: position 196,625,395 of record NC_140503.1, on the reverse strand, counting down.
ATATGCTGTAGTCTCTTGGCCAAATATGTTTTTCTATCCCACATCTGATCTCATTGCCCTTCAATATCCCATAAGTCATTGTTCTATTCACTTAGAACATCCTGTTCTATCAGACTGTGAGAACCGTAAGGGCCAGAATTTAGACTTAGTTAATCTTCTTGGATCCTGTATAGTATCTTACAAACAGCAGGTGTTCACATCAACATTTATTCATTTTGTGCAATTTCCTTATCTGAAGAACTCCTTTCTTTTGTAAAATTATATCATAAACTAAAAACTATTGGATGTCATATTTTCAGGTAAAAAAAAAAATAGCATGGTATGGAAGAAAGAAAGAGAGTATCAATTTTGAACCATACTATTGTTAGATCTGTGCTAAAAAATAAATGGAGCTTTTTAGATCATTAGAAGAAGAAGAAGAAGAAGAAGAAGAAGAAGAAGAAGAAGAAGAAGAAGAACAACAACAACAACAACAACAACAAAAGAAAGATGACAACAAATAGGAGAAGATGAGGAAAGGGTCTAGCCCAAATTTTGTTATTCATTTGAGCATCTCATTTAACCTCTTTACATCTCAGTTTTTCCAGCTGTAAGAAGAGGGAACTGTCACCACTTACTGGGGTAATTTCCAATGCAATGATTCTAAGATATTTGAATTTCTTTTAAGCAGAACAGCTGGTAAGAGTAAGTTTTGCTACTTGTCCTTAGTAGTGTTCTCCAAGAGGATGGATAGGTCACACAGATATTTTATTAGTTTTCTATTACCCCCAAATTTAGGCACTTTAATCAAGAATTCACATCTAGCCAAAACCGGTTTGGTTCAGTGGTAGAGCGTCAGTCTGCAGACTGAAGGGTCCCAGGTTTGATTCCGGTCAAGGGCATGTACATTGGTTGGGGGCACATCCTTGGTAGGGGGTGTGCAAGAGGCAACTGGTCGATGTTTCTCTCTCATTGACGTTTCTAGCTCTCTATCTCTCTCCCTTTCTCTCTGTAAAATATCAATAAAATATATTAAAAAGAAGAAGAAGAAGAAGAAGAAGAAGAAGAAGAAGAAGAAGAAGAAGAAGAAGAAGAAGAAGAAGAAGAAGAAGAAGAAGAGGAAGAAGAATTCACATCTATTCACTTGCAGAGTTTCTGAGGGTCGGGAACTCAGGAGTGGCTTAGCCAGGTGGTTCCGGCTTGGGGTGTTTCAGGAGTTAGTAGTCACACAGTTGGCTGAGGGTGCAGTCTTCTGAAAAGTTGTTGGGGATGAAGGGTCTGCTTCCAAGATGACACACTCACATGATTGAGGGCAAGAGGCTTCAGTTGTTCATCACAGGGACCTCCCTGGAGGGTGCTCGGGCAGCCTCACAACGCGACAGGTGGCTTCACCTACAAAGAGTGATGGGAGAGCAAGAGCAAGAAGCCACATACTTTTCACCACCGAGTCACCCACTGTCACTTCTGTCACATTCTATCTGCTAGAAACAAGTTACTATGGTAAATACACCCCACACTCTAGGGGAGAGAAATGAGGCTCCATCTCTTAAAAGCAGGAGTTTAAAGAATGTGTGGACTTCTCTGTGAATTTGTCAACTTATTTTAAACCCCCTACAAATATCATGTATTGTTTAGACTAGAGTGGCTTGGCACTGCAAGACAGTGTGGACGTTGTAACAATGAGCATTTCTACAGTGACTCACCGTTCAGAAAGCATCACCCCATGTTTTCTCATTTGGTTGTCACAACAACCCAGTGGATCAACGGCATTAATGTCCCTATTTATAAATGAGGCCATGGAGGCTAGGTGACTTTTATAAGATTATCCAGCAAGGAAGTTGTGTAGCTAAGGATTGAGTTCAGGTTTTTCTGACACAAAGCACAAGATCTCTTCCCTGATCCACAGATGGAAACATTGTCAGAAACACCTTTGCATATGGACAAGTGTCAATGACACATCTGACTGTTTTCTTCATTCATTTAAATTATTGTCCACTCTTATGTACTTCAGAAATTGTTTCAGGCAGTTTAGAAATAAAATATTTAAGAAGGAATCAGGAGAAGTAAATTCTTCTAGGCACCAGAGTTGATCAGATTACAATACTTGGCAATAAATTTGGTGCACATTTTTCTGGCAGCGAAGAAAGTGAAAAAGAGAAACGTGATAGGCTGTAGGGGTTTTGCTCTCTGACAAAAGTAACTCAACATGTTATCATTGCCTGAAACTAAATTCAAGAAGGAATTTATCACGCGGATCTGCGCTAAGATAATACCACTTGACACCACTTGACATTGTGGTCAGTATCTTTTCATCATGCATGTGTGAAAGATACTCTCATACCAGCCCTGTGAGTAGACAGAGGACATATCTCACCTTTAACGTGGTGAATGTATTTGAGCAAGAGGCTAAGGAAAATGTGGCCCAGGCATATTGCTCTCTAATTTCTTTGCCAAATTAAGGATGAAACTTGGAGAAAATACCTGAATGGATGGTTGCTCTGTCTGCTGGACTCTCTTTCTCTTAAATGTCAGGAGTAGAAGTGGGAGTCCTTGAATGAGCTGCTAAATCTTATTTCTTTTGTCTTAACATCTTCTAACAGGCACCTATAGAACTATAGGTTTTCTATATTGTTAATTAAATCAGGGGTTGTGGATATTGAGCAAAAAATGCTAATATACTAGTAATGTTATAGAAAAATGTAAAATTGTAAGTTGGACCACATGAACTCTGAAGCCCCTTTGGGAGCCAAAATACAATGATTCTGTGACTTTGAGGGTGAGATGCCCATTTGCATTCTTATTCCTACCGAGAGTCAGTCCTCTTGGGCCTGGGTGCGAGAAGTAATCCTGTCAAAAGCTTTGGCCAATTTTTTCCCCTGAAAGGAATTTCAGATAGATCCAAGCTCCTGTGTTAGTGACTGACTGGCACCAAATATTTATTTATACTGCGTGATATAGGATCCTGGAATAGATAACTTTCGCCTGAAAAAAAAGTGAAGGCAGGTGCAAGCAGCTGTCCAGTCCTGCCATAAAGGAACTCAAGTGTAGCTCTTGTAATAATGTGCCTTTTTCCAGAACTGTGGTTCTGCCAGGATCTCTCTGGATAGCTGAAAAATACACCCTAAATAAAAGCACTCCCCCTACCCCCACCCCGCAAGCAGATGACTTGGTTTTCTTCTTCTTAGGCATTATAGTTCTTATTGATGTTTTCATTTATTAATTAGAATCCTCCTTCCAGAATAGAATTGCCAATAAAATAAATAAAAACTAATTGCCTTTATTTCTATTTAAACTAGGAAGTAGGTAGATAGTAAAGTAAATATTCTTTCATTTTAAAAGTTAAAAGTATTCTCCTTGGACACTGTTTCTGTGCTTTGAGAAAATAGGTGTTCACTTATAAATGTGTTATCTATAGATATTTCTATGATATCTGGGAGGAGTGAGGAGTGAGAATGAGCAGTTAGGGATCCTTCTACTGCTCAGCCCTCCTCAAGCCCAAGTCGGCTCTCAGCACTCTCCTCTCTTCCTCGACTGTAGCCCCCAGAACTCTGCTAGCTTTCCTCTCTTGGATAACTGTCATTGCCCACCTTTTCTCCTGAGTCTGGGAGGTGGTGCCTTCAGGCTCCTAACATCTTTGTTTCCTGTAGACAGCACACAGCCTTTGTGTTAAAGAATTTTCAATGCTAATTATCAAGGCAAAATGCTCGAGTAATAACAAAAATACATAAGAGACATATACAGTATATGGAAAATTTTAATTTGAGAATGACACATGATTTACATATATATTTGGTTTCATAGAATGTTTGAATAGTTTTATTTTATCTTATTTTTTTTAATTTTATTGTTGAGAATATTACAGAGATCCCCTTTTTTTCCCCTTCCCATTGCCATCCTCAACCCACTTGTCTGCCCCACCCCAGGCCCTCATCACCCTATTATCTGTATCCATAGGTAGTGCATATATGCATATAAGATCTATGGTTAATCTCTTCTTGCCCCCCCCACCCTTTCCCTTTGAGATTCATCAGTATGTTCCATGTTTCCATGCCTCTATTTCTATATTATTCATCAGTTCACTTTGATGATTAGATTCCTGTTTGTTTTGATTCAATTGTTGATAGATATGTATTTATTGTCATTTATTGTTCATATTTTTTACTTCTCTCTCCTCCTCCTCCTTTTTTTTCTTTCTTTTCTTAAAGATTACGTTTCAACTTTTCATATAATATCGGTTTGGTGGTAATGAAATCCTTTAGCTTTTCCTTGTCTTTGAAGTTCTTTATATGACCTTCAATTCTAAATGATAGTTTTTTTGGGTAGAGTAATCTTGGTTGTAGGGCCTTGCTAGTCATCACTTTGAATATTCTTGCCCACTCCTTTCTGGCCTGCAAAATTTCTGTTGAGAAATCAGCTGGCAGTTGTATGGGTACTCCCTTGTAGGTAACTGTTTTTTTCTTGCTGCTTTTAAGATTCTCTCTTTGTCTTTAACTCTTGGCATCATTTATATTTTTAAGAGATCACTCCAGGTTGTTCTGTAGAGATAGATTGTAGGGGTTAGGGATAGAGAAGTAGGAATAAGTTGGAAAGGTCAGGCAGGTACCTAGGGAGAGGTGATGGTACCATGGACAACGATTTAATGAGGAGATGATAAAACTTATTACTACATGTGGGGCAGAGTTGGAGAATTGAACCAATAGGACTTGTCAATGGATTGATGGATAGGGAAGAGAAGAATCAGGATGAACCATTGGGTACCTGAGTGTTACCCTATTTATTAGGCTTCTTGTTCTTCCTACACATGATCTCTTCTGCACATTTCCTCTGGATTGACTAGCTTTGAGCTTTGGGATGAATCACTGTAAATAATTGAACATATTTAAGTAGGAAAATGATAAGATAATTTTTCTCATCTCCCATTAGGCTTACATTTACTCCATCAGAATGACTTAGTTACATAATGCCAGGATGGCTGCTGTCCAAGAAGAGGTTATTAGTGTGTGCGTGTGTGTGTGTGTGTGTGTGTGTGTGTATGCACATACAAGTGCACACACATGCATGTGTACATGTACAGGGAAGAGGAGTGCTTTTCTCCCATTCACAATATGAATTGCTTTATGTAGCTGTCTTTTTAGAAAGCAGAGAGTTGGCTTTGATGTGATGGAGTACGGGACTGGAATACTGATGAGATGGGAGAGGAGAATGCTGATGTCAACTGTGATTGAAAAATAGAAAATGACATAAAAAAGATTAAATTTAAAAATAAACAAAAATTCTGATAGTGGTAGAAGAGGCAAAAGAATTTGTAGGGATTCCTAAAGCACACTTTACTCTACCTCACCCAATTCTTTTTCCCAAAGAATTGGTTCTGTGAAAAAAAAACAAGTCTACTAGAGGTCCCTTCTATCCCTCCTGGATTTCTCCTCAAAATGTTTCAGTTTACATTCTCTCTATAAATTACACACATGAGTGTGCACACACAACAGGGAATTGATCACAGAGCTGAGTTGGGGCTTGGAAGAGAGGCGATGGTTGTGGATCTTCAGCAGCTTGGCTCCTGTCCATCCTACCTCCTACACTTATTTGATTCGAGGATGTTTGAAGGAAAAGAAGGAGCCACCTGAGGGAGTCCCTCCCTTCACAATCTGGCCCCTCTGCTGGGTTCACATTCAGATTCTAATGCTGTAGACTTACCCCAAGGGTGAAGTAGAAGGAATTATAGGACCATCATAAATCACTTCACTCCTGCAATGTTCATTTGACATCAGTAATTGAGAGAACACATTATTCCCATTTAGAACTGCTGTAATAGCATCTGAATAAACGAGCCCAAATGAGTCCATAAGTGTACAATGGAGAGAACGTATTCTCTCTGCCTCCATGAAAGATCCTTGCTTTGGATTCGTCTTAAGTAGAGTTTAGAGGGATTAATGTGACTCCTTGAATTAGCAGTTTCTGTAATCACCAGTAGTAGTAGTAGTAGTAGTAGTAGTAGTAGTAGCATAGCTTCTTGATATCATTGCTTCTGTCGAATAGAAAAGTTGCTAATATTTAGCATGGTGATTTCCCATTGTAATTACAAGGACATAAGGCTGTAGTCATACCCCTCCCCACTCCACCTCTAACAATGCTGTTTGTTTGTTTTCCCCCCAACACTGGGTGGCTGAGAGTAGAGTTCCTAAAGCTGTGAATGGTGTCACTGTTTGGGGGCAATATTAATCAGGCTCACTATCAGTGACTTAGTGAAGAAGGGAAATACTTAGGGCATTTATTATTATTTTATTATTTTTAAATCCTCACCTGAGGTTATTTTTCCATTGATTTTAGAGAGCATGGGAAGAGAAAGGGAAAAACAGAGAGAAACATCGATGCGAGAGAAACACATCAATTGGTTGCCTCCTGCACCAGGGCTCAGGACTGGAAGGAGCTTGCAAACCTTGACCAGAATCAAACCTGGGACCCTTTGGTCTGCAAGTTAACACTATTTCCACCGAGCCAAACTGTCTAGGGCCTTAGGGCATTTCTTTACTCATTTCTTCTTCACTCCACTTAAAAAATAGTTTTAAGAATGCTACCATAAATTACCTATTCATATCTTATTCTTTACCTTAGTGTATAACACCTGATCTTTTAAACCAGTGACATTATTTTATGTTGCATTTTTTTTCTAAATACAACATTTTCCTTTATGCCTAATGTAAGGTTTACATGTGCAGTTAGCTACCCATCATACTCTCTCTCTCTCTCTCTGAAGACCAGTATCAACAACAAAAGAGCTTAATGCAAAGGCCATAATTCACTGTGCACTCTGTTAACAAGCAGAGCTTCCTTTTGAAATTGCAGTCATGCTTTCAAGGTCCTGCTATTACTCAGGCAGGGACTCAAAACGATCGCTCTGTTGGATTACTCTCTTGGCAAACATGGAAACCCAATGTAAGATGTGTTCTGTGGGCAACTGTCTGCTTAATTTCTTTCCTAGACAAGTGGTTAACCCGTGTTTCATATCCTGTGTTTATAGAATTCCAGAAAGGTTATGTCATAGAAATCACTGGTGCATGCATGCGTGTGTGTGTGTGTGTGTGTGTGTGTGTGTGTGTGTACGCACACACATGTGTGTGATTTATAGAGAGAATGTAAACTGAAACATTTTGAGGAGAAATCCATCAGTTTATGGTGACTGAGAATGTCAATGCCCTTTGCTTACATGTGTTGTCTATTGTGTTCACTGTTTTCTGTTTTATAATCAGAGTGAAAAAATACATCCAAGTGGCAACTGGTGAAAGACCCAGAGCCTGAAACAATTGAAGTCAGACACACTGGTTTATTAAGTCTATCATTAAGTCTCTTATTGTGTCCTAAAATCTAAAAGGGCTCTTTAATTAGCACCAGTTTCTAAAATAATCAAAGGGTATGGGGGGGGGGGGGGCGGAGGGAGGGGGAGAAAGTAGAGTTTCTTAGAAGGAAAGAGTCCTAAGGGAGCTTTTATGATTTTAATGTTGCCTTCAGAAAAAAAGTTGCTATTACACTGTTTGTCCCCAGGAGCATAACGACTTTTTGGGTGGAGTGAGGGGGCTATTTTAAATCCAGGATTTTGTTTCTGATTTTAAAATCACAATGATCACAATCCCTAAAGAAAACAGTCTTTCTAATATCCATAATACAGCTCAATGTTTGAATCCACCTAAACACCCACTGAATGCTATAGGTCATGTTGAGAACAGTCCCTGGTTCTTGGAAATGGCATGTTTTCACTTACTTTCTTCCAGACACTAATCCTTGGGGAAAAAACATACCTTCTCTATTCAATGTTTGCTATTGTGATTGAAGTGGGGCCTTTTAAAAAAAAAAAATGCAAAATTAAGTTTAATCCACAATTGAGTCATACATCCTGTGGTCTTGGAATTTTAAAATTTCATTCAAAACACACATTATAAACAAAGTCTCCCAGATGACCATCTAGAGAGGAATGTGGCTAAAATCCAGAAACTATTGTAATATTTGGAACTAGCATAAGCACAAACAATCAGTGTTTTTTCAAGAGGGGATTATGGGTTGCTGTTTTACAAACCCTACGGGGATTCACACGAGATGGACAGAGTTGAATTCCATCCAGTTGTGTGCCTACAGCAGGTAGAAAGAGGAAGAAGACGTATTAAAAGGACCTCCTTTGATAACTAATATCTATTTAATATAACCATAATTTGAGGACACATTGTGGCTTAGGAATTCTTATAAAACTCAAGTTCAAAGCCGTGTGCTTGACAAGCCTGTTCTTTAGCGCATCGGTTTGGTATTATTAACAGCTAACAGCGCGGAGTGATTCAGGGTGGGAGGGGGCTGTGGAGAGGTCAACAATGGACAGCACCAAAAATGACATCACCGGGTCAGGAAAGTCCACATTGTAGAGGCAGGAAGACCAGTGTCATTATTGAAATACAAAGTAATATTCTGAAAAAGCGCTTTCAAGAAGAAACTAGATCTGTAAAATGAATTTGGGTGGAAGTAAGACTAGCTGCTTTAGACGCATCTGAAATCTAGATTTCCAAGAGAAAACATAGGACAGAGAAAGCGGAATTAGGACCTCAAACCATGCACCCTGTCCTACAGCAACATCACATTCCCTCCCTTCCCCTCCGCCTCCAAAAGTGTGAAAGGACACCGAACAAGAAATGAGGCATTAAAAAAGATACTTTTGTACCTCACAAGAGAAAAATTTAGGGACAGGACGAGGGAACTAAGAAGCTCCATACACACAGTGACATTTCAAAATGATTCTTCTTGGCAAAGTTTAATATTTTTATATCTTCTGTGTTTCTCTCTTTATACCTCACTTAATTTTCAGTCTGCTAAGTTCATTAACTCTCCCAAACCTGTTTAGAATAGCATCCTCATCAAGAGGATTCACCCTTCATTTTATACTTATTTTTAAAATTTTATTTGAAAAAATTATTAACATTGTGTAGATCTGCAGAAACTGATGATATCTACTATTTTTCTGCCCATAAATAATTGAATCGGAGTGGATTTTATCAGTTCCGTACTGTTTCAGTTTCAGTTTTAATGTACCATTCTGAGAAATTTTTTTTGAGCGAATATAGCAACTTGGGCTGTTTTGCTCTTAATCATCATGATTTTCATCATTTCACTGGATGGAACAAAAGAAAAAGACTTTCTTCATCTAAATTGTAGTAAATTTAGTAAACACACAAACAGGAATTGGGCTATTCTGGCAACCAAGCAGCTTCTCAGAAAAGATAGGACTGCTTTTAAAATAATTTAGTATTCCCATTGCAAATATATAATTAGTTCGGATAATATGTGACCTTGCAGGCAAAATGAAGTGGGAAGTTATAAATTTTGTAACGATGCTGAAACATTTATGCAAAAACTTTTCAACATATCCTGACTCCCTTCACAGTTGTTTTTTTTATTTGTTTGTTTGTTTTGTTTTGTTTTAATAAACCCTTTTAATGAAGAAGCAAGGTTTCTAAAGGAATAGGCATGCATGAAATTATAGGTTAACTGGGATGGAAGTAAAAAGATGCTTGACTTGGGGGTAACAAAGATGGTTGGCTTCCGATCTGGTTGGTTCACTTCTGACCTCTGTGTCCCTGAGCAAATTGCTTAAACTTTGGGAGTCTCACCTCCAACACCCATAAAATAGGGATAAACACCCAACACCCATGGGTGTGCCTGTATGTCTAGGTGGGGGTTGGGGGTTGGAAATGTGAATAACTGGTGTGAGGCTTTGCCCTTTTATAATTGGTTCTCAGAATTTGAATGCTCCTAGCTTTCCTTTCTCATGTAGATTTTACCCAAAGAAAGTAGAAATATCCAAGTCTGGACTTTTGAAAGAACTTGGTATCGACGTACTGCTGGTCTAAAGAATGAATTTAATATTGATTGTAAATGTCATTGCTCTCTACTTGTACAGTCACAAAAACCTTGTTAAGAGAATTACACAAAGCACCAGTACTTGGAACAGCTTAAGTACCATGAAGAGGATTTACTATTGAGAGGGCAGTGGATCTAAATAAAGTCAGCTCACATTTTTCACTCCTGTTTAAGTTTTTATCATTACTAAAAATGATCTAATTTTTTTAATCTGTGTCTCCATCCTTGAATACAGGTCCCCTGAAGGTAGTGATCCTGCCTTACTCTCAAACCTGTCTCCCCAGGGCCTAGCACAGCACCTGGCTCCTGGTGGGCACTCAGTAAATATTCCTTTTTGACTCGGGGGACGAGAGAGGAACAGATTCAATACTGTGAAAGTAGGAGAGGGTAAACTGAGGCATCAGGGCCCTGAATGGTTTAAGTATATGGTGGAGTAGAGGCTATCGGGAGACAACTGAGTTACCCGAGGGCAAATTTCGATGGTGATACGGAGATAGATTTGGTTTATCTGGCCTGTGCTTCCCAGCAGGGGCCTTCACTTCCTGATGGAATCGTAGTCCTTGCAGCCACGAAGGTGATACTTCAACCAGGGATCCTGGGACTGAGTCAGGAGAGGAAGAAATAGTTACCTGAATTCCAGGGTACCTTCAGCTCCTTTAAGGTAGAGCCTTAAACTGACTTATCTTTAGAGCTGGAAGGTTCCTTTGGGGTTTTCTCCTTTCCCTTGGGGTGTTCTCCTTTCTTTCACATTGGAAAACAAGGAAATCCCACTTCCAACTCCACCCCACCCCCATGGCCTGCTCTCTAGAGTGTATAGGGTGGTGTCCTGATTGTGGGGTCCTCAAAGTAACATTTGCATATCCATTAGGTAATTTCCCTTACAAGCCCCAGGTCTTTGGGTTCTTAATTCACCAATGGTAATGAAAGGATAAAGTGACTCAGCAGGTGAGCACAGGGCAGGTTAGAGGAAATGGTAGCATTCACTTTCTAGCTATTTCAGTAGCTGTATGAGCTAAGGAAAGTTACGTAATTTTTCTGCGCCATAGTTTCCTTATCTTTTGAAAGGCGAGTAGGAGTTCTATTCAGGATTACTGGAGGATCAAATAAAATCATGAAGTCCCTTGGATTAAGTTGGCACTCAATAATTTCAGCTATTTCGCCAAAACCGGTTTGGCTCAGCAGCAGAGCGTCGGTCTGCGGACTGAAAGGTCCCAGGTTCGATTCCGGTCAAGGGCATGTACATTGGTTGCGGGCACATCCCCGGTAGGGGGTGTGTAAGAGGCAGCTGGTCGCTGTTTCTCTGTCATCGACGTTTCTGGCTCTCTATCTCTCTCCCTTCCTTTCTGTAAAAAATCAATAAAATATATATTTAAAAAATAATAATAATAATTCCAGCTATTCCTTTATCTTAAAATAATATCAGTTCACTTACTTGGGGTAGAAACACATAATATAATATATGGATGATGTGTTATAAAACCTATATAATTACATTAATCAATGTCAACTGGAACCTATATAATTTTATTAATCAATGTCAACCCAATATAAATAAAAAATATACCTCCCTAAGTATATCTGGGAGATACATTTTACTTATGAATTAAAATGTATTTTTTTTCAGGTTCTTAAATTATGGCTTTCCTGTAGTAAGGATGGTTTGCATTTCAGAGAAAAGTTTTCTTTTCAAATCCAAACCTTTAAAAAAAAAAAAACTGCTTACCTTTTCATTTGACAGTTTTCTGGTTTCTAATCTTAGAAAATCCAGAATAGCATTTGACAAAAACAATTTTATGAATTTATCTTTGACACCTGTTCCACTCTATTTTGTTTTGTGACTTCTTAATTTAAGATATATATATGTGTGTGTGTGTGTGTGTGTGTGTGTGTGTATATAAAGGCTAATATGCAAATCGATCAAATGGTGGAACAACTGGTCACTATGACGGCTTCCAGACTGTGAGAGGGTGCAAGCTGGGCTGAGGGATTCCCGCCCCCACCCCCCCAAAAATGCTCGAATTTTGTGCACCAGGCCTCTAATCTATATATAATCTCAAACTTACTATGAAATTAGAGGGTAAATAAACTATTCCCTAATTTTCTGTGAAGTTTATTACTTACTTGCTTGCACTTGAACATTTATATCAGCCTGTAACTAAAATAAGGGCTATGATCACAATGATTTTTAAAGCATTTAATTGAATAAAGTTAAATTTAACTTTTTCTGCTTTTCTTGTGGCCAGCTTTATTGGAATATACTATACATACTGTATAATTCATCCATTTAAAGTGTACATTCAATGGTTTTTAGTATATTCACAGAGTTGTACAATCACTACCACAATCAATTTCAAACATTTTCATCATTCAACCTTTATCAGTCACTCACAACACCCTTCAGTCCCAAACTCCCTAGCTCTAAGCAACCATTAATCTACTTTTATTTTTATTTTTATTTTTTTTAAATATATATTTTATTGATTTTTTACAGAGAGGAAGGGAGAGAGACAGAGAGCTAGAAACGTTGATGAGAGAGAAACATCAACCAGCTGCCTCCTGCACACCCCCCACTGGGGATGTGCCCGCAACCAACGTACATGCCCTCGACCGGAATCGAACCCGGGACCCCCCAGTCCGCAGACCGACGCTCTACCACTGAGCCAAACCGGTTTCAGCCCATTAATCTACTTTTAATAGATGTGTCTATTCTGGACATTTCATATAAACAGAATCATATAATTTGGGACTTTTGTGACTTGCTTCTTTCACTTAGCATTTTTTCAAGGTTTACCTATATTGAAGCATGTATCAGTACTTCATTTCTTTTTATGGCCTAACATCCCATTCTATAGATGCACCACATTTTTTTATCCATTCTTCAGCTGATGGATATTTGGGTTGTTTCTACTTTTTGCTATTATGATAAATGCTGCCATGAATATTCATGTACAAGTTTTTGCATGAACATGTATTTTCAGTTCTCTTGGGTGTATATTTAGGAGTGGTATTCCTGGATCATATGCTAACTCTTATCTTTAACCTTTTCAAGTTACATTCCCACAAGCAACATGGAATGAGTGTTGATTTTCTACATCCTTGCTAACACTTGTTATTATCTGTCCTTTTTATTATTGCTATCATACTAATTCATTGGGATTCTGCTTTGTAATTCCCACATGGCTAATGATGTTGAATGTTTTTTCCCTGTACTTATTGGCCATTTGCATATCTTCTTAGAAGAAACATCTCTTTAGATCCTTTGTCCACTTTGCAATTGAGTTATTTATCTTTCTATTATTCAGACTTAAGAATTCTTATATATTTACATATTCTGGACCCTAGATCTTTATCAGATGTATGATTTGCAAATATCTTCTCTCATCCTGTAGGGTGTCTTTTTCACTTTCTTAACAGTGTGCTTTGAAGCACAAAAGTTTGGTTTCGATGAAGTTAAACTTATCTATTTTTTTTCTTTTGTTACTTATACTTTTGGTGTCATATCTAAGAAACCATTGCTAGTCCAAGGTCATGAAGATTTACCCCTATGTGAGAAATGTTCACCTGACCAAATTCAAATAATGGACTCGGAGATAGAAGTATGGTAAAAATGAGACTTTTAATACATTCTTGAGAGCAGGTGTGCATCTGATTGTACAGGCACAAATACAGGCACACCTAGGGCAGTGAACACAGTCCCTTTATTCAGTCCTTCCTTCAGTTCCTCATTGGCTGAGTACTTTGGATTCACCTGTTTCCTAATATGTCACCTTGGTGTTGCTATTTCCCATTGGGCATTTTAAAATATATATATATATATATATATATATATATATATATATATATATATATATATATATATATATAAATTGATTTCAGAGAGGAAGGGAGAGGGATAGAGAGATAGAAACATCAATGATGACAGAGAATCATTGATCGGCTGCCTTCTGCATGCCCCCTACTGGGGATCAAGCCCGCAACCCAGGCATGTGCCCTTGGCCAGAATGGAACCTGGGACCCTTCAGTCCGCAGGCAGATGTTTTATCCACTGAGCCAAACCGGCTAGGTCCCCATTGGGCATTTAAAGAAATTGGGCAGAGGCCTTTTCTGGTTGCTTCCACCTCCCCATCTAGCTGAAGCAGGCACCTCGGAGGTTTCCACCAGGATGCTGGCCCACTCTCTGGGTTCCTTGCTCTTACATCCTCTTCCCTCCTCCCTACATTCTGCTTGCCCTGGGGAAATTCAGCAACTATTTCCATCAAAAGCCGACCACACTGGACATGGATCACTGGGGCCCATTTCCTACACCCTATGCTTTCTTCTAAGAATTTTACAGTTTCCGTTTTTAAATTTAGGTCTATGATGCAGTTTAAGGTCAACTTATATATGTTGGAAATTCAGGCCCAACTTTACCCTTTTGCATGTGGTTATCTAGTTGTCCCAGCACTATTTCTTGAAGACTATTCCCCCACCCACACCCCCACTCAGCTGTTTTAGGACTCTTGTTGAAAACCAATTGACCATAAATGTGAGGGTTTATGTCTAGACTCTTAATTTTATTCCATTGATCTATATGTCTACCTTATGCCAATACCACAGTCTTGATTACTGAAGCTTTGTAGTAAATTTAAATCCTCCAACTTTGGTGTGTTTTTTTTTCTTCATAATTGTTTTGGCTGTTCTGGTTCCTTGAATTTCCATATGAATTTTAGTTTGTTAATTTTTTTTAAAAAATGGACAGTTGGGATTTTGATGGTGATTATGTTGAATCTATAGATGAATTTGAGGAAGGTTGCCATCTTAATAATAGTATTTTTCAACCCATGAATATGGAAAGACTTTTCATTTATTTAGATCTTCCAGAATTCCTTTCAAGAATGTTTTATCGTTTCCAGAGTATAAGAATTGCACTTCTGCCCTAGCCAATTTGGCTCAGTGGATAGAGTGTCTGCCTGCGGACTGAAGAGTCCTGGGTTAGATTCTAGCCAAGGGCACATGCTGGGGTTGCAGACTTGATCCCCACTTGGCAGCCAATCAATGATTCTTTGTCATCATTGATGTTTCTATCTCTTCTTCCCTCTCCCTTCCTCTCTTAAATCAATAAAGAAATATATATATTTTTTTTTAAAAAAGAATTGCACTTCTTTTGTTAAATTTATTTCCAAGTATTTTATTGGTTTTGTTATTGTAATGGGATTGTTTTTATAATTTTATTTCTGAAATGCTTATTGCAAACATATATAAATACAATTGATTTTTGTATATTGACTTTGTATCCTGTAACTTTGCTGAATTTGAATCTTAGCTCTCATAATTTTTAGTATAGAGTCCTTACAATTTTCTATTTGTAAGATCATATCACCTGCAGACAGAGATAGTTTTACATCTTTTCCAGTCTGGATGCCTTTTATTTCATTTTGTTGCTAAAGTACCAGGTTAAAATTCAATACAATGTTGAGTAGAAGTGATCCTAATTAAAATTCTTGTCTTTTTCCTGATGTTAGTTGGAAATCAACAGTCTTTTACCTTTAAATATGATGCTAATTCTGAATTTCTCATTAATAGGTTGAGAAAATTGCTTTCTATTCCTAGTTTGTTTGATGGTTGCTAGTCTTTTGTTGAAGACTTTTGTGTCTATATTTATTGGTCTGCAATTTTCTTTTCTTGAGATGTCTTTGGTGAATTATTTTTTAAAATAATAAACATGCCAAAAAAATCCGCAAGAGTATTTTTTTGTGGTTTCTCCTGCCTTGGCCACCCATCTTTAGCTACCCACTGTTACTAATTCATATATATGTAATATATAATTATAATATATATCTAATTACCAGCTATTTAAAAATAGATTTTTGCATTGTAAATAATGTATTAAAATTATAATTTGATACTCTGCATATTTGACACAAAATATTACCTATCAGGTCATAATAATAAAATAATAAAATAACTTAAATTTCTATAGCAAAAAATAAAGGACTTACTGAATATCATAACTTCCACTTTTAGAAGTATAACTTATGCAAGTCATGCTCTCTGAGCCTCATCTGTAAAAGCAGGGATAAAGTTACTTACCTGTAGCTTTGTCTGGAGGACTGACTGAATGTTTGTAGGAAGGTTTAGGATAGTGTAGAATCATTCTTATTTATTGTCACTTATCAAATTATGTATTACAATATCCCTTTAAATAGAAAGCGGATCTGCTGTGTGTTAGATTGGAATACAACGTTTTGAAAACCCTCTATGCATAAAACGAAATATTTCTGTTATAATCTGTTTTTCAGAAGTTCTTAAGTTCTTCATTTTTGCCTAGGTTATGTGATTCAGTGCCTATTTTGGAATCTTGGAAAGTACCATGCAAATACAGATATAGCTCTGCTATTTAAAAATAAAATACTTAGTGTTTGCTGGTGAAGGAAAATATGATGCTATGTAGGTAAAACTATGTGATGAAAATCAGATTCACATTTCCTAAGAACATTTCTGGAGAAGTTTAGACTTGAAAAGTAGAAGCCAAATGCTTCTCTCAGATGATCATTTATAACTCTCACTGAAGTCAGAAGTAATTCTGAGGATAACATTTAAGCCAAGTGTTTGGAAAGCTCGGAGAAAAAAAAAAAAGTATGCATCAATTTCCAAATTTTTCCAAAGCACTTAATGGGAGGTGATTTATAGTTGAGATCTTGAGAAATATTTTTCCACTAGTGGATATTTATAACATCTTAATATAATTTATTTCACCTTTCACAGGATGCTAGTCATGAGAGAATTTAGTTAAATAATCACGTAAGTAGTAAAAAAGTACACATAGGGACTATACAAGTTATAATAACTAACTCAGAGTCTTTAAACATTCCTTTAGAGTTTCTCAAATGCATTTTACAAGTTAAATACATCATTATGAGATTGAGATGAAACTTTTCAGACATATGTACTGTATAAAACCAAGTCTGTCCTCAATATTTGGTAATAGCTTAATTAAAAAGTATTTTTTTCCTGCAGTAATTTCACAAGATATTTTAAATTCACATATATTGACATGACAAACAAAAATTTAAAAATTGATTAAAATAAAAAAATGATTAAAATGAGAAATATTGACATGATAGTAATATTAAAAGTTACAGTGTGCAAGTCAATTATGATATTCAAGTGGATTCTCGTTAGTCAGCTGTCTTGGACAAAGTTAAGTATTGCACAAGATGGGAATTGTTTATTCTCTCTCTCTCTTAGTATTTGTCAGTGCTTGAATAGAATGGTTCCAAAGTTGATCTTCTTAGTCTTTAGTCTATTTTGGACAAGGGTGCTAACCACAAAGATCATGTACAAGTTGATGCTTATCATTACACTATCTGTGACACAAAATAGAACAGATGCAGACAGAAACCTTTCTGGTAGGTTTTGTTTAAAAAGTTGATAAAGGCCATCAGTGCCCAAGGTCCATAGTAACACGGGCCAGAGGAGAAAATTGTTCCATTGGTTTGCTATATAACCATAGTTAAATTTTTACAAATAAATGTGCCAACCAAAAATAAATGCAATGAACTTATTTGAAGACAATTCCATTTAATTATTTATAAACTATCTAATTTGATCTGTACAATAAATATCTAAGGCAAGGAGTACTAGTCCATCAAATAGAAAATAATAGAATTAGTCCATTTGTATTCTCAAAATGACCCTAAGCAATAGGTCTTTCATTTCCTGTTTGCAGATGAGGAAAAATTAGCTAGCCCAAAGTTAGACAGCTGGGTAGTGGAGAAGGTAGGACTCAGTGGTAGAGCTAGTCTAATGTTCTTTCCTTCATACCCAAGCTATTTGTTTGTTTCTAACTATGAGTGTGCAACATTGCCTCAATCCAGAAACCCAAGCTACTACAATCTATGATACATGGCAAAGGGTAAAGTTTAGGAAATCAAAGTCTAGATATAGTCCTTTATAAACAGATCACTGGAATTTTATGATTCATATGATGTTAAGATTCATATGATGTTGTCATTTTCTGTATAGTTAGTGCTAACTGGGTTTATCTTGCTCATGCCATATAAAGAACAAGATAATATCAATCACACATGGAAACGTTTTCTTCCAGTCACACTGGCTATGAAAACTTCTGACAAATTGTTAGATTTGTACACATTCTTCTCATGAAATGTGCATTTGATTCTATTCTTGTTTCACATCACTAGAGTAAATGGCCCGTGCTTTTTATTGCTTCACCTCTTTGAACTGCTGCATATGTTAGCAAGTTAAGCAAAGCTTAACTTGCGGCTGCTCCTCACTGCCCCCTCACTCCCCAAATAATCCCAAGGCCAAAGAATTCTGTGAAAATCAAACACAATTGGGAAAAGAAAAGGATGAATATTTATTTTTCAAGTTCTCCTGAAGCCCATTCCATGAGTCATTTTCAGTGTTCTCATCATTTTTTTGGAATCTAGAGTTAGAGCTTATTTTCCTTACAGAATTACATAGTCTGATGAAATCCTTCTTGCCACTCTTTCCATCTTCTGTACATTTTATTAACCTTAATTAACACATAGTAGAAAACAATAGGGGTACTGTTATTTAAAAAGGGGAGACATATAGATTAAAAAAAAACTTCTATGGACTGAAAGGCTCCTAATTTCTAACGTTATCATTTGGCATTCTTAGGCACATAGCCACATCACAATCTGATCACATCTTTACATCCTCCCAGGCTCTCATTGGCCATCTTCAACATGTTTCCCAACCTTTTTGGATAAGAGAATCTCTTAGAAATTAAACAACAGTAATAATATTGACATGTTTGTAGGATATGATAAAGAAATGAATGAGCCCTAACCAGTTTGGGCTCGGTGGATAGTGTTGGCCTGTGGACTGAATGGTCCCAGGTTTGATTCTGGTCAAGGGCACATGCCTGGTTGTGGGCTTGAACCCCAGTGGGGGTTGTGTAAGAGGCAGGCAATCAATGATTTTCTCTCATCATTGATGTTTCAATCTCTCTCTCCTTCTCCCTTCCTCTTTGAAATCAATAAAAATATATTTTTAAATAAGGAATGAACACTGACCTAGATAAAATCATCACTATAGTTGACCAATTTAACATAGATTTTTTTTTTAAGTTTTAAAGACATTTTGAGATGTTTTGCAAGACTTTTCATCAGATGAATGCAATTATGAATGTATTAAATAAAATAATGATAAAAACGAACACTACTATAACCATTATGTTACAGGCATGTGCTTTAGACATAATAAACACTTTGAATACTCATGGCAATCCTATGAATTAGGTGCCATTATCTCCATTTTACAGGTGAGGAAACTGAGGCAATGACAGGTTAAATATCTTGTCTAAGGTCTTACAGCCCGAACCATGCAACGTGGCACTAGTGCCCATCCATATTCTCCATCATGAGGCTGCATAGTAAAATCTGGAATGTTTTAGCGTGTCCCATTAAGATGAGATGGGATAACTTAATCTTAGAATGAAAGCAATGTTGAAATGTGTCAAGTGTTTTAACAAACACAGCAAAATGTGACCCCCTCCAGGGATGTTTATCTGACGGCCACTAACTGTTTCACATACCCATTGGATATACACTCAGGGGCTCACAAACTCATTCCTAATATTTACATATTTCATTTATTGTGTCTTAAAAAAAGACACCATACTTCAAAACTCCCTTTAATGTGAAACTCCTGAAGAAAGATCTCGCCTAACTTCAAAGCTTGGTTGGTGGACAATTTGCATCATAATCCCTGACCAGGCTGCTAGAAATAAATACCTGTTTTTGGGTTCAGTCCTGATTTTCTCATTTAGTTTTAGGGAGGGCAACCTTGATGATTCTGATGCCCATCCCACTAACTTTTGAGCACCACCTTTCTACCAGGTCCTTCTTGAGACCCTGCTTAGGAAGCCTGCCCACCTCACTCCCCCTTCCCCCCAGCTTCTACATGCACCCCCCCCCCCCCGGAGTTCCCCTGAATACAAGATGCTCTTTCACACCTCAGAGCCTGAACAAGCTGTTTCCTGTGCTTCTCAAGCTTCTTTCTTTTCTTATTGTCTTCCGAACTGAACTCCCACTCATGAAGAGTCAGTTCAAAAGCCTCTTCTGCAAGGTTTCCCTGTGCCCATCAGGCAAGGGTTCCGTGCTTCTTCCGTGGCATCCCAATGCCATTAAACTCATTCATCTATCCTGCAATTATGGACTGTCTATGTATTCTGTTAGCCAGGAAGTTTCCTGAGTTCTCTGCATTATCCATCTTTGTAAGCCACCAAAAATCAAGACTCTAAACTTGCCATTTGAATAGATGGTGAATTCAGTGTTTACACATGACTGGAGTGAAATACTAACAGTTCAATAGTTCTTAAACTCTACTGAGATATTATCTCATGTTCAGAACTTCTATTAGAAAATAGTTTTCTAGCAAGTGGGAGAAAGAAAACAATTTTATTTGGCCAATTTTTTTTTTCTCCTTGCACACTTATTCCTTTTCTTTCCTTACCCCGTTTTTTGTTTTATATTTTGAATAGGCAATATATGGACTTGGCACAAAATTAAAAGGATCCAAGATAGCAGGCTGTGAGGCAAGCCACCGCCTCACCTACGTCCTCCAACTTTTGAGTCCCTTAGAGCTAAGCAGTCGCTGTTATAGTGTCTAGTGTGTCCTTCCGAACCATTTTAGATATATATTGTATAAGCAAATAAGGATATATTTATCCTATTTTGCACCTTGTTTTTTAGTTTGTGATCCCTTTACATAAGCACATGAAAAGCAGCCTCCCCTTATTAACAGATGCATACTAGTCAAGTCTATAAATACAGCATTAAAAAAAAAATATGACATCTCTTGATTGACATTTAGGTTGTTACCGGTATTTTCTTTCATCAGTGAATGCTGTGATATAAGTAATTTCACACATGTGTAAGTATCTTTGGGAGATAGGTTTGTAGACATGAACTTGTAGGATAAATGAATAGTGGCAAGTTTTATCAAAATGGTTTTCATAAGGATTACACCCATTTTCACTCCCACTAGCAAGACATGAGATTACCTGTCTTGTTTTTTAATACCCTGCGAATAGCATTTTCTTCTCTGATGTTCTAAAATGGAGATTAATGGAAACCCTTTGAGAAAGTGTAGGCTTATCTACTGATGTAACCCAGGAGTGGTAACTTTTTTGTCAGAAAGTCAACACAAGTGGTTGCTCCATCGGCTCCTTTCTCTTCTGTGGGCAGGCTAGCACTGGAAGGTATTCATTGCTGGTCAAAGTCCAATATTGTTTTGAATCTTGGAAGGCATAGGGAGCCTTCAGAATCATTTCCATTCCATTCTAAAGTGGAAGACATATAAGGCCTGGCCCGGTAGCTCAGTTGGTCAGAGCATCATCCCGATATGCCAATGTTTCAGATTGGATCCCTGATTAGGGCGCATACAAGAAGCAACCAATGAATGAATAAATAAGCAGAACAACGAATCAGTGTTTCTCGTTTCTTTCTCTTTCTCAAATCAATTAAGAAATATTTAAAGTGGAAGACATCCCATTCATTCTACAAATGCTCACTGAGTTTGTTCTAATGCCTAACGTTTGAACAATGAAAAAAATAGGGAAAAAAAATCCCTGCCCTCATTTAGACTACAGTATAATGGGAGGAGACAGAGAGTAAACACAATACAGTTATGATATATGCTATGTTAGTTTATGGTAAATGCTGTAGGAAAAATAAAGAAGGAAGTAGGGGATATGAGGAATCACTTTTGTGAAGGGTGGTCAGGGAAGGCCTCACTGAGGTGACACTTAAGCAAAGACCTGAAAACAGTGAAGGAATGAGCCATAGGCATCTGAGGGAAAGAGCAAAGGCAGGTGTTATGTTCTGGAAACAGCTAGGAAGGCTGCTGCTTAGAGTTCAGTGAGTAAGGGCAAGAGGAAGAAGAAATAAGTGAGGTCAGTGAGGTGGGGGTGGGTGGGAGTGAGGTGAGGGGAGGAGGTGGGGGTGAGAGACCAGATTGTGTAAGTCCTCACAGTGATAGGGAACCAATGGAGAGTTCTGGAGGGTTCCTCTGAATGCTCTATTGAGAACAGACTGAGGGAAGGTGAGAATGAAAGAAGAACCAGTTAGACTTCCCGTAAACTACATGAGAAATGAGATGGGTTAGACTGGGCTGGTAGCCATGAAGGTGTGGAACTGGTTGGACTGTGGGTATATTTTGGAAGTGGAGCCAGCAGGATTTTGTTAAGAGTGCATGGTGGATGTGAGAAGAAAAGAAGGCAAGAATGACTCTAAGGTTCTTCTTGGTTTAAGTAAATGGGAGGACGGAGTTGTCATTTACTGGGATGGGGAAAGAATGAGAGAAGAGCATGTTTTAGGCCCTAAAGTTTAGGGTAAAGATGAGTTGTGATTTGATGTGTGGTTCCCATGGCTTTCCATGTTGGGGTCCTCAGATGGCCATGGTTCCAAATGAGATTAATGGCCTGGACTAGACCATGATTGAAATGCCTTCTTGCGATGAGGCTCCAAGGAAAGTGTGCCTGTGGGTATTGTCTTCCTCCTGAGCTATCCTGTTCCGAATCAGGCTTGCACTGAGATAGGGCGTTAAATGTCTTTATATATTCTTTTGCTGTGAGACATATGTAATCCAAGGGATAGGTAAATGCAGACAAACTAACAACATTGAATACCACTGAAAAAGTTGATTTCTTGCCCACTGCATAACCAGCAGATTAGTACTTACTGTCCTTGAAAAATCAAAACTGGACTCAATTCTCCATTTGTAGGACTATGATGTCACCAAGATACCAGTATACCAGTTCCTAGACAATTCAAAGCGAGGCTGGTAACAGAAACGACACCAGGGCAATCTGAAATGTGCCTGATTGGAGAATTTAAGTAGGAATTCACTAGGCAGAAAATCTAAAAAGAAGGGAAGCATTTAAAACAGCAAGTTTCAACTGGTGTGCCGCAAGAATTTTTCAAACATGCAATACTTAGTTAAGTGCACTGATCTCTTTAAAAAAAAAAATATTTTGATTTTTTTACAGAGAGGGAGAGAGATAGAGAGCTAGAAAAGTCGATGAGACGACCAGCTGCCTCCTGCACACCCCCTACCCGGATGTGCCTGCAACCAAGGTACATGCCCTTGACCAGAATGGAACCCGGGACCTTTCAGTCCGCAGACCAACGCTCTACCAATGAGCCAAACCGGCTTCGGCAAGTGCATTGATCTCTTTTCCCTTAGATTACCAAATAAAAAATGACAACAGCCAACACAATAATAGCTATCCAGTGTGAATGAATCCAAACTATACTTTTTTTCCCCCCTCAGTTTGGCAAAAAATGCTTTAGTGTGCTGCAGAATTTTAGTAATTAGTTTGTGTGTGCCATCAGATGGAAAAGGTTAAATATTGCTGATTTAAAACAATTGTCACTAAAGCATCTGATGAAACAATCCTTAAAATGGAATGAATATCTCACCAAACACAAAGGCGAGGGAAAGAAAAACCAGTATTTTAGGTCCTATTACTGAGAGAAAAAGAAAAAGAACAGAAACTGTTTTATAGGGATCATTTAAAAAGGCTAGGAAGAGATTGGGGGGATGGGGGGCGGGGCGGTGTTGAGGGGCAGGGGTTTAAAAATTGTGTCCACGAATGGAAAGCCGAATCTATACAGGCAAAAATGTGATAGCGCTGGGAGCAGTTTTTTCTTTTTGTTTTCCTTACCCAAATCCCTAGACCAGCGGGTAAATCAGAAAGAAAACTAATTGCTGGAAGAGAGTAGCTAAGAGAAGCCGAACTTGTTTTAAAAGCAAAAAAAAGTGGTGGCCAGACTAGGAGACTCATTGGCATGACTCAAACCCGACACCGGGGGCCATCAGTTTCCGGAGGCTGGAGGCGAGGCGTCTAACACATTTTAGGAAAGTACCAGGCTCGCGAAGGGCGACAGGAAACCTCCTCGGGGCAATCAGCCTGGGGATCCTCAAGCCCTAGAGTTTGACTTTTTACCATCCACACCAGGAGGTGCTTCTGATTTCTGGCTTCCCCTTCTTTCTTTAGGACGCCCCCCTCCCCTCCCCGCCCCCGGCACCGCCCCCCTCCCCCCAACCACTTTTTCTTCTACGAAGTGTCAGGCGGCGTGTGTAGGCGAGACATCAAGCCCCTTCCTGGCCTCCCGCCTCCCTGCGCTCGCCGCCACGCGCCCACCCGCTCGGCCTCGGTGGCAGGCTGCTCCCTTCCCACCCCGCCCACGCCGGCCGGCCGCCCGCTCGCCCGCCCGCCGGCCGGCACGCGCGGCACGCACAGTGAGTGCCCTGAGCTGCACTAGACAAACACCTGTCCCGCTCGGACGTCGCGAGATTTGGAGAGAAAGCATAGGCGACAGTGGGCGCGTTCTCGCGAGGCTTGCGGAATTTCCCACGGCTCGTGTTGTGTCTGAGTCGAGTAGTGGAAGGCGGTGGGAAGGAGGTGTAGCGTGAGACTGGGCTGCCCGCACTGGGCACATGCGCAGTGCCGCCCGCGCGTGCCGCGCCAGTCCTGCGGCGCGCTCGGCAGGTTTCGGGCAGCGGAGTCCAGTTCTCCGGGTTTTGGGGGCTCCCTGCGGGAGGCAGTGCTAGTTCTGGGAATCTCTAGGAATTGAAAGGGCTCGGGGAGGTGGGGAGGGGAGTAAGAAAGGGGGTGCTCCAGGTAGGGGCGGGGGAGGCAGGTTGGGGCCCTGCTCTGCTCTTTTTTGTTCATTTCCCACTCTTTTTTGTTCAGTTCCTAAGCTTGGAAACCCTCCGCACTCCGGACGTGGTTTCCAGGCTTAGGTCGTCCGAAGTACATTTCAGGCAGCAAGCAAGTCGTCGACTATGCCAGGCCCAGCGGGGGAGGACCTGGGTGGAGTCTGTCCCTAGATGCACCTGGGTGCCTGCACGGCGGCGGGCAGAGAGAGAGAGAGAGAGAGAGAGAGAGAGAGAGAGAGAGAGAGAGAGAGAGATCCTAGGGAGGCCCACACCACAGCAGGCAGCTCTCTGCCCAAGTGGCATCTCTGGTTGGAGTGCGGGGCGGGGGGATGGTGGATCTCAAGTCCAACGCTTTTTCTTTCTTTCTTTCTTTTTTTTTTTTTCTTCACCGCCAGAGAAAGCTACGCGGCTGCCTGGGGTGTGCACGCGAGGTGGACATTAGGGATGTCCTTGTTGCCAGAGGTGTTGCCCCGACCTCCTTTCATACCCTGGAAGGCGACGGAGCTCAACTGCAAAAGTTTTCAATTTGCAGAGTTTCTGGAGGGTCGAACCACATGGCACTTTTGGCTGGCTCTCCGCTAGCATGGGGGTGGGGGTGGTTTACATAAACGAAGGTGGTAGTTCCTGGTTTGTCAGTCGCCCCGCTCCAGGCTCCTGCAGCTCCAGTCCCTATCGCTGACACGAGCATGAAGGACGCGTCCAAGGGACGTCTGAATGAATGAACGGGGCTGGGAACTCCGAGTGAGCGGGAAGCCGCTTGGAAAACACCCATTTGAGGAGGTGTTTCCTCTAGGCCTGTGAAACGCGGCCGATTTTCCCAGGACCTTCCCCCTCGGCCCCGCCTCCTGACCCCTCCGTTCCCCGTCCCCCCCACCCCCGTAGTAATCCCCTCCCGTTTTCCTCCGACTCCACGTCCCGTCCCTCAGGGCGCGTCCCAAAACCCGGACAGCCGGAGCGCTCCCCATGGACCGCGCGGAGGGCTCGCCCGCCGCGGAGCCGCCTGCGCATGCTCCATCGCCCGGGTAGGTTTCCAGGGAAGGCAGCGCGCAGGGTCCCCCTGACTTCGCGGGCGGCACGCGGCGCCGGGCTCTCCGCGCCGGCTGCGAGGGGAGCAGGAGCGCGGGGGCCGGCTGGAATCGAGGAGCTGAGGAAGGAAGGAGGGAAGGGGCGGGGGAGAGGGACCGGGGAAAAGGCGTCTTGGGGGGGATCTCGCGAGGGTTGGAGTTTTGGCGAGAGTTTGTGGAAGATGGCGCCTGTTGTGACAGGGTAAGTCTCGGGGAATCGGGTCGCTGGGAACCGGGAAAGTTGCGGGCGTCTCGTAGCCCGCGGCTGCCGGCGGGCTCCGAGGGTTCCGAGGCCGCGGCGCGCCGGGCGTGCGGGGGCCGCGGGGGCGGTGACGCGTGCGCGGAGCGCGGCGGCGGCGGGTGGCGGTGCGCTCCCCGCGCTGCGCCGCGGCGGCTCGGGCTTCGGCGCGTGAGGGCAGCGGCGGCGGCGAGGCCGGCGGGTGCGGGCGTGAGTGCGGCCGGCCGCGCGGGGCCCGCGGGTGCGGTGCTCTCCGCGCGCCTCCCGCGCCCCCGCCGCCACCCGTGGGCCCTCGCCTCCCAGCCCCGCGCAGCTTTGTTCCTCGGGTCGGTCGCCCCGTGCCCCTCCTCGCCTGGCCCGTGCCCCCGGCCCCGGGCGCTTTGTCCTCCCCGGTTGCCCCCCCTGGCTACTGTCTATCCCCCGACCCTTTGTTTCGCCGCCTCGGGCGCTTTGTCCGACCCATCGCGCCCCGCATCCCTCCTCTCTGCCACCTCTCCCCGCGGCTGTCCGTCCTGCGGTGCCCCTTTGTTGTTTCCCTCTCTCTCTCTGATCGGCACCTCTGGGACCTGTCGCGGACCGGGCACAGCATTGCTCTTTTCCTTTTCATGTTCCTTAGGTGTTAACCTTCGCTGCTTTCTGCCGGGTCCTTGGTCGCCCCCAGAGGCTTTGTATTTCCCACCCGGGGCTTTCTCCGGGTTTTGGCACCCCCGCTCCCCTCCCATTTTCGGTTGGTTTGTCCCCACTACCCACTGTGTATGTGTGTGTGTCGGCAGAGCGGTCCCAGCCCGAGGCAGGGGGACTCCCATCTGGTGCTTGTAGGTGCAGATACCGACCCCGGGGTTGGTGGTTGTCGTGGCCCTGAAAGGCGCACAGGGATACACACTTACTTTCCTCCTCTCCGCACCCCTTTCTCTCTCGGGATTGCGTCCCCCGCTCCCCCAGTTTCTCTCAGGATTACGGTGTCTCCAGGTTTCCTCGCTGTCTCTCTCTGGGCCTGTGGTGGTTTTGCTTGGGAACGGTAACCCTGGAAAAAGATCGGGTCTTTGGTTCTGTTTCTTACCACCACCACCCCCCCCCCCCCCCCCCGCCCTTCCAGGTCCTTGGTTTCTGACGTCCTAGGCCAAGGGCAGCTGGTGCAGCTTTAGCGTACCTGAGGGTATTATTGTAGGACGCTTGGAAGAGGCGCAAGGTAGAGACATATATATTTTTTTCCAGTTGATGTATGAGAATCATGTCAGATGTCCACATTGGTTATTCATTTGGTACGTGAGTAGCAGTTAAGTGAATTTTGAGGTTAAAAACAAACAAACAACAACTTGTGAATGGAGTGGAGAATTTTAGCATTTTGTAGACTCTAGGTGTGGAGTTTAGTTATTTTACCAATAACTCCTGAGCTTTGTAAGGAAAAAAGAAAGGCATCAAACTTATGGGTTAATGTGATTATTCTACTTTTTCTTACTCGTTAGATAGTTTGCAATCATGTGCTACTGCCCTATAGATTTATGACAACCTCGCCGCTCCATCTTTGGAGTTGAAATGAGTAAAGTACTAAGACTGCAGTTTCTGTTTGTGGAATGCATTGATGAAATGCAATGCAAGTACACGTAAATAATGGTCTTAATGAACTGGCTCTTTTCATGTTAAAAGAAGAGCTTTGCATTTTCAGAGTGCTTATTGTTATGGTAGCGCTAAAAGCTTGGAGTTCTGTGTGGGGTGCGGGGGGAGGGTAGTGTGGTGTATTTGTATGGCTTGAATATTCCGGTGCTGGGAATAAGACGTACTAGTTAGGTATTTCCAGGATTTCCACCCTACTATTTGATCACAGAAGATATATTAGCTATAAAATCATTTGGAGTGTCATTTCATTTGTAAACTCAAGTTCCACAAAAAGTACTACTAGAAGAGGATATAAAAGATGTAGTGTGAGAAATGTGTAGTGGAAAGCATTTTATTTGAAGGCTGTGATTAGATCTAGTAGTTTGAATTTTAATTAGAAAATCATGTTTCATGAGTGACAGGTGAGGCGTTAGTGAAAATTTGCAATCTAGGTTCCATGAATAGATTTTTGCTAATAACCAGTTGTCTCCCTTCCTAGTCTTAGTGTATATTCATTCTTTTGAAGGTAAAAT
Source organism: Pipistrellus hanaki (assembly GCF_964339955.1). Lineage (NCBI taxonomy): Eukaryota > Metazoa > Chordata > Mammalia > Chiroptera > Vespertilionidae > Pipistrellus > Pipistrellus hanaki. Next base: position 196,597,394 of record NC_140503.1, on the reverse strand, counting down.
CTTGAGCACACTGTTGTTTTGCACTAGAAGTAAATGTTAAGTATTGTAATCATGGAAGGACGTGTACATATAAGAATGATCACACCTATATCATGAAAGTAACTTTTACAAATCAAGTTGTGTTTTTTGTTTCCAAAATGTGTAAGACCTGTATATGGTGACCAAATAAAACAGTAATTTTACTAAATTATATCAAACAATAGCAAATGTAAAAATATATCACATGAACTGTTGTTGGGAGGCTTTCTTTCTGATTATTGATGATTTAAGCTTTAAATTTATTGTTCAAGCATATTGCAGATGTGTCTATAGAGGGTATTTTTTCAGGAAAAATAGGCTTACTTGCAATATTTTCAGATCTATTCTAATATATTCTTTTAGGTATTAAATTTTAAGCAGTTAGGTTTGTTAAAAAGTTACCTCTTGTCCTATACTAACATTTCTATCATTGTCTTTTAAGTGGCTAAGGGGAAAAAAAGTGGTTTGGGAGAAAAGCCACTCTTGCCAGCTGTAATTTATTAAGTCATTTTTGGCACTCTAGATGGATAAGGTATTGGGGGGGGGGGGGCGGAATAGTGTGCTTGAAAGTTCTTGCAAATTATCTTAAATGTAGTATTTGGTCATTTTTAAAAATAAAATTTAAAAACCTAGAATAAGGCTTTAAAACATTTAGCATTTCACTTTCTCCTAGTACTGAATTTCATGTTATTTCAACTAGGGGGAGTATGTTCTCAGAGATTGACTAAAAGTTGTTATTTTTGGCATCAGGCTTAGTGTCTATTTCCAAGTTACTCTACTTCCCCTGGGCCAGTTTCCTAACTGTGTAGTAAAATGGGAATTGTAACAGCTTGCCACATCTGCACAGGGTGGCTGTGCTTCAGGATTTGCAGAGAGCATTCTTAGATGAAAGGTGTGGTTAGAGTCTAGGGATTGTTACTGTATTAAGCTGATGTGAATTGAAGTAGGTCATATTTTGTGGGAAGTCAAGTAGGAGGTTATGAACTAAGTTCTTGGTAAGTCACATTGGTGATAGTGGGATGAAAAACAACAACAACTGAAATAAGCATTACTAGAAGCCCGGTGCACAAAATTCATTCACCGGTGTGGTCCCTAGGTCTGGCTGTCAATTGAAGTGAGAGCTTCTGGCGTGGAAGGGCAGGTCCCAGCTGACCTCTGGGACCTGGGCAGCACCCAGGCCCCCATGTGTCCCCTCCACCTGAGTCACAACACCCGAGGCCCCACGCAGAGCTGCGGTGAGCGTGGCCAGACTCTGTCACTGGGCCACCCAGTGGCACTGCACGGGAGCTGGGCGGGCAGCGTGTGCTCTGCTGGCCAGCCTCACAGACCAGCTGCTGCGTGAACCCACGGGGAGCCAGACCGGCCCCTGCGGCCCTGGTGGCAGTGGCCTCACTGAAAGAGGCCATGCGGGTGTGGGGCAGGCTATTCGGGGGCGCCTGACACCTGGGCGTGGGGGCTTCCCTCTGGGTTGGGCTTCTGGGGTGTGCAAGTCCTGGCCTCCTGGTGGGGGTAGCAGGGGGAGTGAGAGTGAGCTCAGCAGACACCCCAAATTCACACCACAACCCCCCTCTTGTCACCCCTGCCCCCAGGTAGCAGGTGAGAGGTTGTAGCACATAGTTGCTGCCCGCCATGTTTTGCACTGCTCCCTGGTGGTCAGCACGCGTCATAGAGAGTGTTTGAACTTCCAGTTGAATGACTGCCCAAGGGGACAATTTGCATATTAGGCTTTTAGTATATAGGATAGTTTCACTAATAAAACAGATACTTTTTCCTCCTATGAGCTTAGAGGGAGAGGGAGAAGTAAAATAAATTACAGAGGGTGGTGTGTATGTAGTGTGTGTTGTGTAAGAGACTGAAGGTTTGTCGAACTCAAATGTAATAAACAGAGTAAAAGTATGGGCCAAAGCTGGTTTGGCTCAGTGGTAGAGTGTCAGTCTGCGGACTGAAGGGTCCCGGGTTCGATTCCGGTCGGGGGCATGTACATTGGTTGCGGGCACATCCCCGGTGGGGGGTGTGCAGGAGGCAGCTGATCGATGTTTCTCTCTCATCGACGTTTCTAGCTCTCTATCTCTCTCCCTTCCTCTCTGTAAAAAAATCAATAAAATATATTAAAAAAAAAAAAAAAGTATGGGATGTTTTTCTTCTAGTGACATGTTTTCTGCATGTGGTAATATTAAAAAAATAATATCACAAAATGTTTTCACTAGACTCTAGGCCAAGTCTGTTAACAGGAATGATTGCTTTTCAATATATATTTTTTAGTGTCATTTGTTCTCAAGAATATTTTCTAACAACCAGGACCATCATTTTAGACTTGACCCTTACACTTGGGATTCATTCTCTTTTTCCCTCCTCCCCTCCATATGTATTTGTTTCTTTATATAATATATCAAAACTGGTTGCATTTTTGTCCCAGGTAGATTATATCACATCCTAAATAGTTCCTTAAGCCAGGTTTCTGGATTCCTCTTACACTAACGCTTTACATTTAATCACTGAGAACAGATAATTTTCTCTTCTGAAAAATTGCTTGAATCTGTCTCCTTTATCCTCACTGCTACAGTTCATGCTCTTCTCACTTGGATTACTGTAGGTATTTGCAGTTTCTTCTTTTTGCTTCTAGACTCACCCTCCCTTTATCCAACCCTCCACACCGTCTTTCTTTTTTATTTTCTTTTCCCCCCACAGTCTTTCTGAAGAGCAAATCTGATCACTTCACTCCTAAGTTACAAAACCTTTCAATGGCTCCCCCTAGCAGCCTTCGTTAAGAGAGGCAGCTGAGTGGATAAGTTTATGAGGCAGAAGTTGATGCAGGAAATTTACTGATACTATAGGGAATTTAATTGCTGAAGAACCCAAAGGAATGGATATTTTTCAGCTATACGCAGTTTCATAGCCCCTGAGAACATTATAGTAAAACTTTTAGGCAAAAGTTCCTTTTGGATTGTTAGAAAATACTATATTGTTGTACAAAACTGACATGCTTAAATTTCACATTTTTTAAGTGGCTGACTGTCAAGTATTTCTCAAAAGGTTTCATTATTTTTAGGTGTTTTAAGTACTTAGGGAGCACAGGTTTAAGACACTATAGATTACTTTTTGGGGTGATCCATGCCATTGAGCCAAATAATACTAAGAGAGACTCAGGTTTTGTGGACAGATTACTTTCAGATACTTTCTCCAAGCTTCAGGTTCTACCTCTATAAAATAGAGAATGATAATTTTGTTATATTTATCTGGCAGACACTTTGTGACTATCAAGTATGGTAAGCTATGTGAAGTTCTAATTGTTAAAATGTTGCATAAGTTATTTGTAAATAGTAAAGCACTCTACATAATATTGTGATTATAACAATTGGTTTCTCCTGGTAACCTTTCACAGTCTGGGCACAGGATGGACTGTTAATATGCAACCTGTGGTTTGTGGGTCATGTTTTAGGAAGGCAGCAGTGTATTTAGTGCAGAGGACCGCAGCCCTTGAAATATGTGCCTTTGCATTTTGAGCAGACATACTTGGTAAATTACTGCTTGACCACGGATGTTGTCATTGAGTCACCCCCAACTTTTTGGGGTCTGCTTCTTACTACTTTCTTCTCTGCTTGGACAGCTGTAATAACGTAGGAATGTCGAGTGTTCATCTCTCAGACACCCTACCCACAGTTCTGGATGTCCCTGTAGTCCTGGCACAACATCATGGAATCGTGTATGCCTCATTAGGCCTTCTTCTGCTCCAGGGAATGAAGTGATATCCTAATGTTGTGAAAAGAGTAATGTATTTCCTGAACATACTACTGGGGAAAAATAGGCATTGAAGTCTCTATGGCTTGCTTTGTATAATTGGTACTAATTACCTGTCTGCATAAATATTTGTGTAGGTTTGTTATGTTGAGACAATGCATGGTGATATACATGACAGCTTTTCAGTCAGATTGGTCATATTCATGGCAGTTTTGGGAATGTTTACACTATTTTAAGTTTTATAAAAATGAGAAGATGTAGAAAACGCTGCTTCTTACCCTGTTTCCCTGAAAATAAGACAGTGTCTTATATTGACTTTTTTCTCCCAAAGTTGCGCTAGGTCTTATTTTCAGGGGATGTCTTTTCTTTCCATGCGCTAGGTCTTATTTTCGGAGGATGTCTTATTTTCGGGGAAACACGTTAGGTATCCTAAGAAGACATGAGATGAAATATACTAGAAAACCAAGTTGACTCTTTTAATCCCCCTCCCATGCTTCCTATTATATATTCAAAAGTTTTAATTTGGTTTTAAAGCTAATTTTTTGTGTGTGTCATTTGCATTAATTAGGTTATCCTATGTAATAATATGCAAACTGACCAAACTGCAGAATGACTGGCTGAATGACCAGTCAGCTATGATGCGCACTGTCCACCAGGGGGCAGACGCTCAATGCTGGAGCGGCCACCAGCCCGCAGGACTCAGGCCAGCCTAGGTGGTGTGAGCGACCACCCCTCCTCCCCCCCATTGCTCTGCTGGTCATCCTGCAGAGGGAGGTGACTAGCAGCAGTGGGCGGGGCCGGCAAGCTGGCGGTGCCAGACTGGCCGAGGCGGGTGCAAGTGGGGGGACCCTGATCACCCCACCAGTCACCCCACAGATCGACCCTGATCACTGGCCAGGCCTAGGGATTCTACTTATGCATGATTTCATGCACCAGGCCTCTAGTATAATCTCTAATAAAAGAGAAAAATCAAATTGACTGCACCTTCTGTACACCCACAAGCCACACCCACCAGCCAATCAGGGTGAGTGTGTAAATTAACCCAACCAAAAAGATGGTGGTTAATTTGCATATCCAGGTGCAGAGCGAAGACTGAAGATAGCATAGAAAGAAGCCAAGCACTGCAGAAGGGAGTGAAGCTGTGGAGAAGCAAGCAGGCAGTGCTGTGGAGAAGGGAGGGAAGCAGGTGGGACAGTGGAGACCGCAGCAGGAAGCCCTATTGCAGGAATTTTCCTGCAAGGGGCATCTAGTTTATAACAACAAAAGGGTAATATGCTAATTAGACCAAGCATCTTCCGGACGTCATTCCGGATATCCTTCCTGATGAAGCCAGGGCTGGAGGGAAGCCAGCCCAGGTCCTGGGTGCCTGTGGGCAGCCGGAGGAGGGAAGCAGTCCAGATTCTGGGTGCCTGCCCGCAGCCAGAGAAGGGAAACCAGTGCTGGCAGCCGGAGGAAGGAAGGCCTACTCTTGTATGAATTTTTGTGCATTGGGCTTCTAGTTGTATATAAGAATAGTTTCTCATAAAAAATTTATATAACCAGAAAAAATGGTTATAACTTTCTAAAACCCGGAGTTTTATTAGTGTGGTAAAGATTTGTGTTATGTAACTACAATATTAATTGCTTTATAAAGCATAGAACCAATATTGTGGATTTAAAAAAATCCTATATAATAAAAACCCAGTGACTGAAACGGCAGAACGACTAGAATGACCAAAGTCTAGAACACATGTGTCAAACACAAGGCCCGCGGGCCAAATCCAGCCCGCCAGGCCTTGCAATGTGGCCCGCACCGCGCTGTCATCACTGCACTCCGCTGTCAGTTTATGACATTGTCAGTTTATGACTGTTCAGTAAACCATTCGGCCCGCGATTTAGGCTGGATTTTAGATTTTGGCCCCTTCTCTGATTGAGTTCGACACCCCTAGTCTAGAATGACGGCCGTCCCTCACCCCAGCTGGCCGCCCTCCAGCAAGCGGTTAGGGGCAATCAGGCAGCAGGTGAGCAGTTAGGGGCTATTCAGCAGGCCAGCAGAGTGGATAGGGATGATCAGGCAGGCAGGCGAGTGGTTGGTGGGGGTGATTGGGCAGGCAAGGTGAGTGGTTAGGGGCCAGTGGTCCTGGATCCAGTTTGTGAGAGGGTGAAGCCTGGGCTGAGGGGGACACCACCACCACCACCACCACCATCCCCCTCCACCCCCGTGCACAAATTTCATGCACTGGGCCTCTAGTTATTATTATAAACAACTTATTTTGGAACTAGTCTTGCTCCAGATAAAGCTCGTTTGTATAATTGAAACTAGTATTTGTTCCCTTTTTGGAAAACTTCAGAGCCATTAAGGTCTTGCCTTATTTTGCCAGCTTATATTTTTAAAAAGTTTTTATTGATTTTTCTTTTAATGAGCAAGGAAGGGAGAGAAATAAACACTGATGTGAGAGAGAAACCTCAATTGGTTGCCTCCCAAAAGCATCCCAATTGGGGATCAAATCTGCAACCTGGGTATGTGCTCTGACCAGGAATGACTTTATTTTTTGGAGCAGTTTTAGGTTCACAGCAAAATTGAGGGGAAGGAACAAAGATTCCCCATAACCCTGCCCCCACACATAAATAGCCTCCTCCATTAACAACATCCCCCAACAGAACAATACATTTGTTATAATTGATGAACTTATATTGACACACTGGAACCCTGGTGCACGAATTTGTGCACCAGTATGGTCCCATGGCCTGGCCTGCGGGATCTGGCCGAAACCGGCTCTCCAACATCCCCTGAAGGGTCCCAGGTTGTGAGAGGGCATAGGCCAAGCCAAGGGACCCCACCAGTGCATGATAGGGGCCTGGGAGGGATGTGAGAGGTTGGCCAGTTGGGGAGGGACTGAGAGAGCTCCAGGGCATGTCCTGTCTCACTCAGTCCCGTCTGCCAGACCCCAGCAGCAAGCTCACTTACCAGTTGGAGTGTCTGCCCCCCCTGGTGGTCAGTGCACATCATAGCGACTGGTTGACCAGTCGACTGTCTGCGCCCTGTTGGTTACTGCCTGTCATAGCGAGTGGTTGAGCAGCCTTAGCATATCATTAGCATATTACGCTTTGATTGGTTGAACTGATGACCGGACACTTAGAATATTGGGCTTTTATTATTTAGGATTATTATCTTCCAAGTCCATATTTTACATCAAGGATCACTTTTGGTGTGTATTCTTTAGGTTTGGACAAATTCTAATGTATCTACAAATATATCTGCCATACAGAGTCCACTGCTCTGCCTATTCATTCCTCCTTACTCCCTGACAACCACTGAACTTTTTATTGTCTTTATAGTTCCCAGAACACTTTTTCAAGTCATATAACATTTGGTTTGAGTGTGAGAAAATTTTTCATGCAAAAATCATATAGTTCTATAAAAAGCTCCTGATCTATGTAGCAAATGGAGGAAGCAGAAACATTGAGGTCCTGAGACATGAAGACAGGGTTACAGGAAATGAGTATAACCATGTTTTAGTGGTTCTCCTTTATAATTGTCTTAATAACATTGTATTAAAGAAAACATTGTATTAAAGAAATAGTTGTTGGTTGAGCACTTAATAAGACACTGGTATATACTGGTCTTAATATGAAGATGGCTAAGATGGTTTGGTGAAGCTCATGATTTAGTGAAAGTACACAGACAATTACAATAGAGATTATAAGTGCTATACCAGATGTATAATGTTGGTGAGAACAGAGGTGCGAATGCTTATCTCTTAACTGGAGGAAAGTTCATAGAAAATATGGGAGTTGTTAGGAAAGAGGTAGGAAATAAAACTGGAAATGTGTTGGGATTCTTAGAAGATCTTGAGTGCTAAGCTAATGATTTGAATATCAGTCGTTCATACAGAGGGGTGGGGGGTTATGAATGTTTTTGAAGAGATGGGGCTGAATATAAACAGTGTAGTAAAACACATTGGAATTGATGGAGACCATAAGATAAATGTGACCAAGGTATGATCTTGGTAGGCCCAGGAATGGAGAAACAAAGCAGCTCGTTTGAGGCAGAATGGTGTACGAAGCTTTGGAATCAGTGCACTATCTGTAAAATAGATTTGTGGCTAATAGTGTGTCACTTAATCTAAGTCTTGCCGATGTCTAAAAATTTGTAGCCCTGGCCGGTTTGCTCAGTGGTTAGAGTGTTGGCATGTGTCTCTATCACACTGATGTTCCTCTCCCCCCTCTCTCCCCTCCTCTCACCTCTCCCTTCTCCCTTCTTTACCACCCCCTCCCCCTCCTCTTCACTCCCTCTTTTCCCTCTAAAGATCAATGGAAAAAGTATCTTTGGGTAAGGATTAAAATGAAATAATGTAAAAAACTGTAAAAAGTTATTTCAAGGAATTTATGTGAGGATTAAATGAGATGAGGAAATAAAATGCCTAGTTCAGTTCTGAAAGTAGTAGGTCCTTCTCCTTTCCTTTTCTGGAGTGGAACCTAAAGAATAAGATAGGCTAAGGAAGAACAACTGAACAATAGAAACCTTAGTGATGAAGTAATTAGAAATGGGAAAGTCTGAGTGAGGTGGACAGTTATAAGAGAACCTGCCTAACATGTTTCTCTTAGCATTTTCAATAAATGCTCAATGCTTAACATTTAACATATTTCTGCAATTTACAAATGTATCTGTTGATTATTTAATCTGTCATTGAGCTCCATAGGACAGGATCATTATTTTGCTTATCTTGTATAATTATGGAGCTATTGCTAATGGGTCAGAATGTTACCTGTTGGATGAATATGACTTGCATGGATTTAATAATACTGTATATAGCACTTGCCACTAGGTGGCATTTAGTTTACTGGTAAGTGATAAGGCTTACGTTCAGCAAAGATTGGTTTTTCTACGTAGGACCTCCAGGGAAACTGACCCCTAGATTACGTTTGTTTTCTACCATTTCTGGACTATACTTTTTGAAGTTAAGTATGAAATATACAGCAAATAGAAAGCCTACTTAGAGTGTTAAAAAAAAAAAAATGAAAAGCACAGTTGCTTTAGAATATGTCCTGTAGAAAGAAGCTGAAGGGGAGTTTAGTGAAATTCACAAGTGACTACATTTCCTATTTCTAAATGTATTTGAAGTGAAGCCTAATGGTTAAATTTTAGATAGGATTATTTGATTAAATGGATAGCACTGAATTAGTGGGAGTTGCTGCTTCACTTATTGTAATGTTAAAAATAGCCTGGATAACTGTAGCTTGCAAAGGTTATTTCATAATTACCGGTAAACAAGCCATTCTTCATCCTGACCTTCCTCTATGATATATAGTGTGATGTATACAGGATTTAGTAGCATGTTATTCACTTAGCCTAGTTTCTTAGCTGTAACTCCTGGAAGTTGTCAGTTGGTAAATTAAATACCTTTTAAATTACATTAGAATTTAAATTCCCATGGTAGCTTAGCTGTGCAGTTGATTTTTCATTTTATTTTTAGCTTATTTATATAATTATTTCAGGAAAGTGTCTTGTGAAGTTTTTCTTAAACACTCATCTTGATTATTTTTCTGATTGGAAGAACATGTATTACAGGGCCTCAAAAGTTATTTACATATATCATGTAAAGTATGTCACTATAGTCTTCCACTAGAAAATTAACCCTTAACATTTGGGAGTATGTTCTTAAAGTGAGGTCCTTAGACCAGCATCAATGGGACAATCTGGGTACTTGTTAGAAATGCAAATCATTTCACTCCTCCCCAACTTCTTATATCAGAAGCTCTGGAGGTGCAGTCCGACATTCTGTGCCACCAGGTGATTCTGATGCTTGCTGAAGTTGGCAAATCACGGGAGAACTTCCCTTTAAGTGTGCCCCCTGTACTTGTGCACTAGATCTTATCTCTTCTCTGCTACTCTGGGAACATTGGACTAGCCAGCTAGCTTTCCTCCTCTTTGCTTTCAATTTTTAACTTTGTACTGAAGCATTCTTGACAGTATATAAAAATGCTGCTATTTCTCCTCTGGACTCCACACTCCCCTCTATGCCCTATTTCTCTTTTTCCCTTTGCAATAAACTTTCTGTTAAGAGTTCTGTCTCTAATTATTCACACTCCATTCTCCCTGAGCCTACTTCAGCCAGGTTTAGTCTCTATTACCCGAACAAAACTCTCAAGTTTACTAATTAGCTTCACACAGGTGAATGTAGTGGTAAGTTTTTTTTCAGATGTTATCTGACTTGACTTAATTAGCAGCATTTGAAATCTTAGTTAATCCCCCTTTTGTCCAAACATTATTTTCACTTGTTTTCTAGGACCCTACCTACACTCTTGGTTTTCCACCTCACTGGAACCTTTTCTTGGCCGCCTTTCTATTGCTTCCTCATTTTATCACATTTATCTTGCTTTTTAAAAAGTATTTTTTTAAATCGATTTCAGAGAGGTAGGGAGAGTGATTTCAGAGAGGGAGAGAGAGAGAGAGAGTGAGATAGAAACATCAATGATGAGAGAATCATTGATCAGCTGCCTCCTGCACACCCCCTACTGGGAATCTAGCCCACAACACGGACATGTGCCCTGGACCAGAATTGAATCCAGGACCTTTCAGTCCACTGAGCCAAACCAGCCAGGACTATCCTTTTAAAAATTTTATTATTAAATATATATTTTTACTGATTTCAAAGAGGAAGGAAGAGGGAGAGAGAGATAGAAACATCAATGATGAAAGAATCATTGATTGGCTGCCTCCTGCACGCTCCCCACTGGGGATCGTGCCTGCAACCCGGGCATATGCCCTTGACCGGAATCGAACCTGGGACCCTTTAGTTCACAGGCCGACCCTCTATCCACCAAGCCAAACCGGTTAGGGCTATCCTTCTTTTTAATCCCATATTCCGTGCTCCTTATTTTATTTTTCTCACTTGTAAGTATCAACTTTTAACAATGTCTTATTTGCCTTTTTATTTTGTCTTTCCCCCACTTTAGAACATAGTGCTTGGTACAAAGTAGGTACTTAGTATTTGTTGAATGAATGAATGAAGTGTTCTTAAACAACATCACTCTTTTTAAAAAAAGTTTTTTTCTGATTTAAAGAAAATATTTTAATGCTCACCCAAGGATTATGTGTCAGAGATTATTGATTTTAGAAAGAGAGGAAGGGAGGGGGAGAGAGAGGGAGGGAGAGGAAAAAGAGAGAGAGAGAAACACCAATATGAGAAACATTAATTGGTTGCCTCCTGTACGTGCCTCCTTAAGTGGGCAAACACAAAAAACCTAGGTATGTGCCCTGACTGGGAACTAATAAACCCGGACGATGCTCCAGCCAACTGAGCCACCTGGCCGGGGCAGCACCATCACTTTTTCAGAGCTGTGTTATTTTCTCACTGATTTGAAAATCTACTTTCACTACTATATTTTATACTTAGAAAGCTTTGTGAGCCCTCTGGTATTAATATAGCTCTATCTAGTGTGTTTTTTATATAACCTGTTAACTGAAGCTGGTGTTCAGTAGCCTTGAAGTCTGTGGTTGGATTTAGCATTTGCCATGTCTGGTCAGGAAGATAGTGTTGTTCTCTTACAGAAACTTAATCAGCTTCACCTGTTAGTTGGTGGGAGCATTGGAATTCAAAATCATGTCTCTGGATTCCAATTCAATTGCCATGAACATCTAGCGACCGCGTAATCTAGTATGTAATATTGCTACTGGGCAATCCTGCTCTTTCCCTCACAAGCACCCCTCCCCCAGTTAGGTGGTTAACCCTTAGCCATCCATCCACACATGCTTGGCTGTACGACTACGTGCCTCATTCCAGGTAGAATATAGACCTGAAGCAGGAGGAGAAAAGGTTGAAAAGGAAAAAGTTCTATTTGGGGTTTGTCTCTGCATTTTATTATACAACCTTGGAAGAGAGGTTGTAGAAAGAACACAGGCTGGCAGTCATGATACAGATTCCGTTCACTAATTTGGCGATATCTCTGATTTATCTTTTCAATGTGAATGATACCTCTTTGATATATGCCTTAAGTTAAACATGATATTATTATTATGTGTGCCAAAGAGCTGAGAAAATAATTATTGCGCCACGTAAATGAAAGGTATTACTATTCAGAATCACTCGAGTCTCACGTTTCTGGTGTTCCAGATACATTCATTCTTTCTACTATACAGAAGTATTTTTAATTTTGTTTTATGTTAAAGTGTTGCTTAAATGTCATTTTAGAGTTTTTGCTGTGAAATTTTGTTTTTCTGACTAAGGCAGCAGCTGTGGATGTGGCTTAAAAACTGATGAGCATCTACAATGCTGAGCCTTTTGGAGCAATGAAAGGCTGCTTACAAATGGTAACCACAGTTGCAGTGAATTCTATGTTTGTTATTTGTGAATCCCTAAAGGTGAATGTGTTTTGATGGGGGTGAGTTAGGATAGTATAAACTGAGAGAGTTTAATATTCTGGTAATCTTTGGAACAGTCATTCTGCTACTTTGAAAGAATTTGGAATATTTTGCTTTATTGTTTTAATGATTCTTTCGTTAAACGTATTTGTGTATGTGTAAAGGTAAATTGAAATTTTAAGATGTTATGGACATGGTTTCTGTCATCAAATTTTTTGCTCTCAGCATCTATTGTTTGTGCTTGCATTTGCTAGTGATGTCTTAATAGCTACTGTTTAAAAGCTATAAATATTGGGTTGTTTGGAACTAACTATTTTCTATTTAGTGTGATTAGCTCATATATATAGTTTTAAGCATAGTGCATATACCCATTTTTATTTCAGAAGTATCAATGTTGTTGAGTAGATCCAAATAGTTAATTTAAATTATTAGTAGTTTTACTCTAAGATAGTCAAGACCATCCTGAAATTGAGCTATAAGAAATGAGGGAGCTGTGGTATGTCCTATCAAAAAATCTAGAAGATAAATTTCTTCAAAGAATTCTAGAAAATATTTATTTTAAAAAAAAGGAGTGGTGGCAGATAAGTACAATCGTTGAAACAAATGAAGATCCCTAACCAAAAAATACCCACCATTGTGTATGTGGCATTATGATCAGTATTTCCTAAGGTTTGAGAGTATATATTTGCAGATCTCTGAACTATTTATGTATTTAAGTTATCATAATAGATTTACTTTATCTGTAAAGGCAGTGCTTAACATACTTTCTGATAATAAATTGTTGAACATTAAAGATATTAAAAAACTATGGATTAAATATGCTATTAAAATTAACTTTCTTGTTCAGTTTGTCTCATTCTTCATTCTTCCTAGTGGTTGAAAGAGTTTAAAGTTTAAACTTTTAAAATAGTAGAAACAAATGAACTTTTACAGTCACATCTGTTCTCTTATTTTATGGGACATATTTTCAGGAAGATTTTATGCACATTAAAAATAACAATTTTTGTGAATTTAATTATTATCCACAGTCACTTTTAGATATAAAAGCATTCCTAGTGAATTACTTCTGATTCATAACCAAATTTTAGCAGAGCAGATGTAGACTACCAATGGAATAATTAGCTGAAAAATATTAAAGGGTTGGAGAGCCCTTTGTGTAACATTTAACATTAATTTCTTGGCCAATTTATTTGAGTAATTAAAGTTTTGAGGCAGTTAAATTTCTTCTCTTGGGATTTCATAGTTGTCACTGATAATAATCACTAGGGAAGTAGAAATATTATTTCCATCAAACAGATGGCTTTTCTAGCACTAGTTCCTAACAGTGCCTACCGAAGTTCGCATTTATGTTGGATGATTTCCTGATCACACCGACTTGGTATACATTTGAAAAATCACACTTGGTAATAGAATATGATGTAGATATTAAAATGGCGTAGTGAACTTCACAATTTCTAAAAGTTGGAAGTGTAATGTACAGTTCCTGCACTCTTGGGGAAGGTAGTCTGTTTTTGTGAGAGGAATTGCCCAATAGTGGATACCAATGCTTTGGCTGTCCTCTCCAGGACTCCTTAGCTATCTCTTCTACTTTTTGGCTTTCATTAGCCCTGACCTCAGTGTGCTGTTTTCATTTCTGCTTTAGTCAGATGGCCAGTCTATCCAGTGCTTTGAGGGATTGGAAAGTGTTTGTTAGAATAAAAGGTAGGTTTCTGTTGTGTATGAGGAATATTTGTAAAGAATACAGTGTGGAAGGCCTGCAGTTACAAAATCAACATTATTTTTTCAGCTTTAATGTGGAGATTTTACTTGTTATACATGGGTTATCTTTCACTTTTCAAATGTTTTTTTTTCTTTTCCTGTTGAAGATATAAAAATATGCACACACACATATTGTGGAATACACATGTATATTTATGCTCCTGAAACTTAAAAAACACTTAATAGTCAACTATTAAGATTCTAAAAACTTTGTATTTGTAGGCTATATTTATCCCATAGCAAGAAATGTCTGAAGTCATTTCTTAAGGAGATTGTGAAGAAACTCAGTGACATTTTGGAGATAAGGGCAAACAGGTTGCGTTTTGGAAAAGTAACATGGGGCTTTATTTCCTTAATACTGTCACTGGTTGGGTCAAGTTTTAAGAGTGAATAGAGCCATGGTAAATATATCTTGACTTAGAGCTGTTAAAAATTATCAAGAAGAAAAAAAATTCTGGTGTTTCACACATGTTGGGGTGGGAACGTTGGTGTCATTTGTGGAGATGAGATGCCACTGAGATAAATGGCATAATAGTGGAGTATTGAGTTGGTGTTGGTGAGACGTTTCTGGTTTTGAGTGTAGAGTTTGAGGCCTTCGTGAGAGGATTAGATGATAATATCCAGTATCCAATTGTATATACATTATATCTGTGGCTCCTGGAGTTCAGGAGAGAGAGAGAGAGAGAGAGAGAGAGAGAGAGAGAGAGAGAGAGAGAGAGAGAGAGAGAGAGAGAGAGAGGAGAGAGAGAAGGGGATGGGGGGAGAGGGAGAGAGAGAGAGATCAAGGTTGGAAATAATACTCAAAGACTTCTAGATGGTAATTAAAACCTCCAGAGTGGGCAAAATATCCTGGGGAGAGTTGGAGTTAGGTAGACTGACACTGGTGAGCATCAACATTTAAGAAATGGTTAAGAGGTGTAGAAACTAGTAAAATAAAAGGAATAACAAAAGAGGTGGGACAAAAACCTAGATGGTGTAGTGTTACAAAAATGAAGAGAGGACTTTCTAGAAGGAGGTAAACGCTCAGATATGTCAGGTGCTGCCAAGAGGACAAATGAGATAAATCCAAAAGCTCACCAGATGTAGGACTTCAGAGACCTTGGCAGAAACAAATTTCAGTGAACTGGTGAGAGCTATAATGTAGTTGGTCATGGGTTGAGGAAGTTGAGACAACTCTTTCACAAGTAACTGCCCTGAATTTGGGGATGAAGCCTTAGGTGCTGCCATGCTGCTTTTTAAGGTGGAATAGGCTTCTTTAGATGCTGATTGTAAAGGAAAGGAAACTGAAATGGAAACTCCTGTTGTTGCCTTATCTATAATGTTGTGTAGCTTCTCCTGTACTAATGGAAGTCTGCATGAAAAGGGCTTTGTTGGGGAGGGGGATACACATTCGCCAATGCTGTGACTGGGGACTTCCATGAACTTGATGTAACTTTTTACAATGACTGTCTTATTTGGAGAGGTGATACTTATACTGTGATTCTTTTGAAAAATTTGCTTGGGGTCTATTGATTAACTGAGGTGGTGGATTTAATTGACTTCTGTGAAGCCAAAGAAGGTTGCCTGTGTTTGGGGTCTTTATCCATATACTGCCAGAGCCATGTAACACATGCAGCAGTTTGTTCTGGGTTTGTACTATATCATAGACTCGACTTGTAATTGTTCACACACATCAATAGAGAGTTAACATATACCCCAGTTATGTGATTATTTATTAATAAATTATAATGAAGTTGTACTTTATTAATATACACATTGGAATATGTACAGAAATTTGAAATGGTAAAACACATTGTGATAAAAGTGAGGTGAAGTTTTAAAGATACTTTTAATAGAATAGAAATAGAATACTTTTTATATTCACAAGTATTTTTTTAGTGAGAACAGTGTGTTTTATTTTTATTATTAGTATTTGATATACTTTTATTGATTTCAGAGAGGAAGGGAAAGGGGGAGAGGGAGAGAAACATTAGTGATAAGAGAGAATCTTTGATCCTCTGCCTCCTGCATGCCCACACCCCAGGATGTCACCTTACCGGGAATCAAACTCTGACCTCCTGGTTCATAGGTTGATGCTCAACCACAAACCAAGCTAGCTGGGCAGAGAGCAGTGTACTAGTATTTTAAATATCACTGTTACTTTAAAAATTGTGATGAAGTATACAGAATACACTTCATTGTTTTTTAAAATCTTAGTTAAGACTTTGTAATGAAGTCATTCAAAGAGCTATTTCCAAGTTCATCTTATTTCTATACAAATCAAGTGGTTTTCATGGCTGAAAAGCCATTGTTTAAATGCCAGGCTTATCTTAAGTGTTTTTAATTTTACAAAAATAACTGTGAGGTAACATACTCCAGGAAGTTGCCTGTCTTCACAGGAAAAATAATAAAATTTTGGACATTATAAGAAAAATGAGCCGAAACCGGTTTGACTCAGTGGTAGAGCGTCGGTCTGCGGACTGGAGGGTCCCGGGTCCGATTCCAATCAAGGGCATGTACCTTGGTTGAGGGCACATCCCCGGTGGGGGGTGTGCAAGAGGCGGCTGGTCAATGTTGCTCTCTCATCAACATTTCTAGCTCTCTATCTCTCTCCCTTCCTCTCTGTAAAAAATCAATAAAATATATTTAAAAAAAAAAAAAAGAAAAAAGAAAAAGAAAAGAAAACTGAATAAGTTGTCAAGTTTCACAATCTTTTTAAGTGTTTACCACGAGATAAAGAGCAAATGTTTGTTCATTACGAGAGATTTTTGTGGTAACTCCTTATCTTACAAAGATATATTGTTTTATAAAATTATCCATAACACCTGGTGGTACTTTGTGCCATTCTGTGATCATTTTCTTTGCTTGCTAATGAAAGAATTTCTTGTGTGATAGATCTCCATAAGCTTTTGACAGAAATCTTGTGTTATTTTGGTTAAAACAGATAATGCTCTCATGGATTTTACTTCGGTTGAAGAAGTCAAAGAATGCTTTCTCCTGAAAACAGCCTTGTTTTTTGTCCAGTGCTCCAGCCCTTGCCCATAGCAGAATGTCTATCATGTAGAAGGCATTCAGTAAATACTAAGCTGTAGAATTAACTTATACGTAGTTGACAGTGTTTTCCTGTATATGTTTTCTTAGAAGTTTTCCCATTTCATTAACAAGCCAGATGATATATATCTAACTGTGGCATATTAGATCATATATATACCTAACTGTGGCATATTAGAAAACCATCTATACTGTTATCAACTTTATGGTAAGTTTCCTACAATCTGTACTTTCTCCAAACAGTTCTTCCTTCCCACCCCGTGATCTTCAACGTTTTCTGTACATATTTATGCAGTAACTTATTTACTGACAGAAAAATACATCTTGGTTTATATCCATGCTATTCCCCAAGCCGCTATTCAGCTCTTTCTACAATGACTGGAAGAACCAGTCTGTCCTCAAGCTCTATGGCTTCTTAATCTTACACTATTCTATAAGAAACTGCTAAAGAGGCATCTAAACATACTTAGTTAAATTCAGTGAAAATCTTCACTGAATTGAAATCATGACTTTAAACCTTGGCAGAGATAAGAAACTCAATACATACTGAGATGCGACAGGTGTTTTAGGTAGTATGTTTAAAAAATATCTTAATAGTTGTGGTTGCTTTCCATTGTCACTTGCTAATATTTTGAGGCAAAATGTACATGGAGGGTGAGGTTATTGTTGATAGTAGATATAAATCTATATTTTAAAAAGTTACCTTGGTTATTTCTATCTTTTTTTGCTATCTTGATATAGCCATGTTTGATTAGTTAATCATTATTTTTACTTGGTAAAGAAGAAATACTAGGAGGAAGAGGTATACCCCACTGCCATTTACTTATTAGTGTGCTTGAGTTATTAGTATTTTCTCCAAAACCTGTTTTGTGTGAAAATCATCTTAAGGCCTTCAGTCATTAACTGGGTAATTTATGGTAATGCTGAAACAAATCAGCCAATGAGAGCACCGTGTGCAACTCTTTCACAACGTGGAACATCTCCTCTTCCCTCAAGTTGGAATCATTTGACAAACTGAAACCTAGTGATGTATTCTGATTTGTGATGCCCACTAGAATATATACACGTGGTCAAAACACACACACACACACACACACACACACACACCCCTCTGCAGGTGTATAGAACAGTGTTTTTCAAACTTCTCTATTAAGATTCTAAAAACTTTGTATTTGTAGGCTATATTTATCCCATAGCAAGAAATGTTTGAAGTCATTTCTTAAGGAGATTATGAAGAAACTCAGTGACATTTTGCACCACCCTCCTTTTTGTCTCTGAATTTGACTGCTCTAGGTACCTCATATAACTGGAGTTACACTGTATTCTTTTGTGACTGGTTTATTTCCCTTAGCATGATGTCTTCAAGGTTCATTGATGATATATATCTAATGTGTCAGAATTTTATTTCTTTTGAAGGCAGAATAGCATTTCATTGTATCTATATACTACATTTTTAAAATCCATCTATTTGCTGATGAACACAGGATACTTTTTTTTGGGGGGGGGTCTTGTTTGTTTGTATTTAGTTATTGGAGGGTGAATACAGTTAAATTGAGTTTGTAAAATTGTTTGGAACACTGTACTCTTGTATAAATCTGTTTGTTACTACAAGGTTGATTATAGATCTTACTTTGTACAACTAAAAAATATCATGGCTGAAACTGGTTTGGGTCAGTGGCTAGAGCATTGGCCTGGGGATTTAAGGGTCCCAGGTTCAATTCCGGTCAAGGGCATGTACCTTGGTTGTGGGCACATCCCCATTAGGGGGGTGTGCAGGAGGCAGCTGATCGATGTTTCTCTTTCACCGATGTTTCTGACTCTATATTCCTCTCCCTTCCTCTCTGTAAAAAAATCAATAAAAAAAAAATATGAATAACCAAAATGCTTATCCTATTTGTGGTAGGATAAGCAAAGTATTATCTTAGTATTACCATAATGGTTAAAGGTATTGTATAAAATTAACTGGATTTAGAAATCCTGGAGTTCTTAATTAATCATTGGATTATTGTGTTATATAATTTGTACAAAATTATGTATACTTTGAAATGCCCAACACAAAGAAGGTGTTCTAGTCTGGTCGACTGGAGAATTGTTTGGAAAGGATTTTAATTATTAGTTAGATGAAATAAAACATCCCCTGTATCTGATGAAATAAGTTAAGTGATAGGGGTATCATTAAATAGGGATGATTGAGTTGCCATCATGTAGGTATTAACTGTTAATTGTAAAACTGTCTCCGACATCTTGATTATTTTGTGGGAGTAATTTTATAATTTAAGGTAAAATGAAAATAGCTAGGTGAAATTAAGAATATTAGGGCAGTTCCTTTCTCTTTTTATTCATTACACTCTAGAAAATACAAATTTACTTTCCAAGTTCTCTGCAGTCCATTTCTGTAGGACCACAGCCTGAAATTGTGATTTCTATTAATACATTTAACACAGTTCCACATCAGGAAATGTGTTCTGTTTTGGATCTCATTAACATAAAATTTTCCTTCATGTTCCTTTCCTATTAAAACATACACCCACACAAATTACTACTTATCAAGCTTTCATAACAGTTGGCAGTGGAAAATTGAAAAGCATGAAGAGAATATAAAATATAAATGGAGTATGTAATAAAAAGCAACAGATCAAAAGAATTTCCTAGAGACTCTTAAAATAGTTCTTTTAGGATGGCTAAATGATAGTTCTTTAGTTTAATTAATTTCTTTCAACCTCATCGTAAAAGATAAGCTACTAAAAGGTAGTTGTTATTTAAATGAGTTGCTTAGCATGTGGAAAGCACTTCATGAATGTTGTCTGTTAAATTTATTATTTCTAAGTTATAGGTTTAAAACAGGCATTTTGGCTGGAGAGTATCAGATAATAGGTTACTCTTCTTAGCTGAAATTGCCTTTATTGTTTTACCTCTACAGTGTTCAAATATGGACTGTCTCCCTTAAATAAGTCTGTTTAATTAGAAATTATCTTAATATTTTTACCATATTATCTTTTAATACTCTCAAGTACATATGACAGAGTATGCATAATTAAAGTACTAATATTATTAAATTACTTGTTTAATACTAGTACTTTTACATGATCAGTTCTTTAAAAAATCCAGTGGCAAGCAATAACTGACCAATTTTACTTATCACATCTCCCTATCCTTGGCAGAAAATTCTGACAAACTATTAGATTATCTAAGCATATTCAGTTATTATGTCCAAACCAAATTACTTCTTTAAATCTGAAGTCTTTCCCCATCTCAGACTTCATGGTTTGGGTTGCTTAGACTAGAAACCTTGGAGTCACCATTGCTCTCTTCCTTTTTTTTCTTCAACTCCACGATCCAGTATGTTAGCAGATGGTGTTGGTTTTGTCTTTAATATATGCTCATAGTTTCATCACTACTGATACTTGCACTGCTTCCACCGTGGTGTAATTCACTGTCATCATTAACCTGCATAGTCACACAAGACTGCTCTTCCCTTATGCCTTACCGTCTTGCTTCACTCAGCAGCCAGACTCATGCTGATCTTCCTTGCCTTAGCTCTTAATCTTCCTTGACTCAAAATCTGGAATAAAATGCTCAAGATCTTCATGATCTTAAGAGCATATGTGTGCATACTCACATAGTGAAAATTAGGATATACATTTTAAGAAAAGAGCTTCCCAGTTTGGAGTCTTTTAAGGTAAAATTAGTTGAATAATTCATCTTCCAGAATTGCTAGATTACAAGTGTCTTTTAGTTGATCCTGAGTTCAGTATTTTAAGTATAGGTGCTTGACATCCCCCTGTCCCCAGAGTTTAATTGGAAAGGAATTACAGTTTTAATGTTGAGATGGGAATTAGAATAGTTTATGATTCTTGGAAAGATTCTTTGAAAATTCTTCAAAACCAGGTTTACCTTTATATTTGAAATTCTTATTATGGCAAAAACTAGAGTTGAAGTTCTTAGCATATGTCATTTTTCATACTTAAGACTGTTTCCAGGTACTTGGTTGACAAAACTTGTTTAAAATTCAAGTGTCTATAGTAGAATACACTGCTTAAATTATAGCGTTTAATTTGGACTGCCTCGTCAACTCAGTTTCAGTATTTTTCTTCTCAAAATTTTTTTACATATAATAAGTCTATGAGATTTATGTAAAAACACCAACTTGGCTAAGTATATAGTATGTAATACATTGTAGGCACTGAAAATATTAAAAATGTTTGTTTTTACCCCTAGTATCATCTATTTATTTTATAAATAAATAGGTGTATAGTATAGTATATTTTATTATTTATATTGTTCTTTTCAATATTATCACGTGGTGCTAAATTTTATTTGAAACACTGCTCCTGAAATAGCATGTATAGAGATCTTAAGCACCATGGTATGTTCTGAGAAATGTACAAAGTCCAGTATGGAGAGAACATCTGTTGTATCTTTATTGGTAGGAGGAGACCAGAAGCTGGATCAGAAAAGACCCTATGAGAATGCATTTGTCCAGTTAAACCAAACCTAGTGACTTATATTCTTTCTATCATACTTCCTTTTTAATTTTGTTTCATCCCTTATCAAAACTTAATTACTTAGGATGTAAGTCTACCTAGATGTATTTTAAAAGCTGGAAAATTTTAATATTGCTTTTTAACTTATTTGGACATTAATGTTTGTAAAATGAGTTATATAGAAGAGCTATGTTGTTATTAAGGTATTTTTAAATGACCAGTTAATTTTCTTTTTCTTTTTTTTTTTTAAATATATATTTTTTATTGATTTTTTACAGAGAGGAAGAGAGAGGGATAGAGAGCTAGAAATCTAATCGATGAGAGAGAATCATCGACCAGCTGCCTCCTGCACACCCTCCACTGGGGATGTGCCCACAACCAAGGTACATGCCCTTGACTGGAATCGAACCTGGAACCCTTCCGTCCGCAGGCCGACGCTCTGTCCACTGAGCCAAACCAGTTTTGGCTAGCCAGTTAGTTTTCTTACTGTAACAGTTTTGAACCCTTAAATATAATTCTGCAATATTTTGTTTCAGAAATTTTAAAAAATGTGTTTTGTTTTTTTTAATTTATCTAAGATGTTAAAATACGTTAGTATGCTACATCAGTTAGTTTTGGAATGCAATATGAGTACATGGTTTCCATTCAAATCTTGAAGTTGCTTAGGAGTTTCCTGTCTTTTTTTTTTTTTTTTTTTTTTAGTGCTTTTGATTATTTTTTAGTTTCATCAAGTCTTAAAACATATAGAGAACTGATCTTTTTATTTTTATTTATTTATTTATTGTTTTTAAAAAAACATATATTTTATTGATTTTTTACAGAGAGGAAGGGAGAGGGATAGAGAGTTAGAACCATCGATGAGAGAGAATCATCCATCAGCTGCCTTTTGCACACCCCCTACTGGGGATGTGCCCGCAACCAAGGTACATGCCCTTGACCGGAATTGAACCCGGGACCTTTCAGTCCACAGGCTGACGCTCTAGTCACTGAGCCAAACCGGTTTCAGCCCCGATCTTTTTATTTTATTTGTCCTTTTTATTACTGATAACTAACTGACTAGCCACTCCTCTATCACCTCCAATGACTTACCTTCCCATGAGATTGATGCTGGTAGCAGTCTATGGGACAGGGCCAAGTTGGAAATATGGCAGTACTGTGAATTGCAAATCAAGTTTAAAAGATCTTCAAGTCCATAATTTAATGAAAAGATTTCATTTGTAGGAATCAAATGAAGTTTCTGATTTCAGTGATTAAATATAAGTTTGAACCTTCTTACTGGCTTTAGTTAATATATATGTAGTCTCTTGCTAAACTATAGCTAAAAACCTGTTTATATGCATTGGCTGGTTTTGAGTAAGAAGCTTTTATCAAATTATTGCTATATCATTCAGGTTGAAAAATAAACTTACGTGCTGGACTTCTTTTTTTTTTTTTTAATTGCTTCAGTAAGGTAGGATGGCATAGCAACATGAGAATGGGTTTTAGAGTTGGACATGTGAGATATTTGTCCCACCACTTTGAGTCTCTGATATTTGATGTTGAGCAGATCACTTTAATCTCTCTGAATGAGCCTCGGTAAAAGGAGTCAACTAGTCAGTCTTTTGAATAGTAGATCTGGGTGAAATAAAGTAACATCAAGTGCTAAGCGTGGTACTTACTTGGAATGTTGTCAACAAATGTTAGCCCCTGTACCACCCTCTTCTCCCAACAGTGCTCTACAGCAATATTATAGCAGAAAAGTGCTGTAATTCCAGCTAGAAGATGTAGATTTTGAGTCCAAGTTCTATTCTCTTATTGCACATATTCTTGGATCCAGTCACTTGACTAGAGAACATCAGTTTTCTCCTTTGTAGAGTGGGATTCTGGAAATAAAATGTGGTAATAAGTACATCAGATCTAGGCTTTCATTCTTTACTAGAGGCCCGGGAAACAAAATTTGTGCACGAGGGTGGGGGGTGGGTGGGGCCCCTCAGCCCGACCTGCATCCTCTCCAGTCCAGGAGCCATTAGGGGATGTCCTACTGACGGCCACTCCCAGTGGTTCTCTGTTCTCTGCGGGGCCTGGCTGCTTCACTGCTGGTGACATAGCTGCCACGCCCTGCTGTCCACTTGCAGGCGGGGCTGAAGGACTGGGGGACTCCAGTGGGGCTGAGAGGACTTGGTGCCTCCATCTTGTGGCTATGGGCACCACCATCTTTGTGACGGTGTGAGGGTCAATTTGCATATCCCCTCTTTATTAGGATTATCTAATGTGATGTGCCAGCACAGCCAAAGGTTCAGCGAGCCTGAGGAAAGGTGGTGAAGGATTGAAGAAAAAACGGACAAGAGAATAGAGCTGGGTTTGGTGCCTGGCTAAGGCCACAGAGAAGGATCCAGAGGGTAAGCTGAGCCTTTATTTTATAGCCAGAGGTAAACAAGGTAGTGGTCACCATAGTTACTATGTTCTTGTGAGTTTTACTTGTTTTGGTAGCACTTGCTGCACCTCCCACAGCTCATTAGCTACCCTATAGGGTCTAGGGGGCATCATAAGGTCAAGCTTAATTATGCTAAAGAGGGTTGTGCCCTCTAAGCTGGGACTTGTTTGTGGCTTTGCCAATAGGTCAGTCTGAGGCTTAACTGCTCCCTATAACTGCTCTCTACAATCTAACATTTATATGCTGCTGTATTTCCCACTGGTTAACGTTATTCTTATTTGAAGCTGCACTTCAGGAACATTAACCTGATGGATGTGTGTAGGATGCATTGATTTGGAGGCACAGAATATAGGGGACAATGTGGATGTCCTTCCAGGAAGTTGTATACATAATACAGAGCCATTAAGTGGTTTAAAGCTGTAGTGGGAACTCAGGGCGTTGCACTAATGTGGTAAAATGATATGTTAAAAAGATGGCTGTGGCTGCAGTGATTTCATTGGGTGGGGGCCTTTGTTTCTGTTCATTAGTTTCTTCTCACCTGCTCTTGTAGAATTCTTACCCAGGTGCAGTTCTATCACCATTATCAGCTTTCTGAAGAGTGACCTACATTTTGTAACCTGATTTCTCACAATTTACAATAGTCCTAATTCTCGGGAACATGTAATTTTTCTGACAGTGAAGTTGAAAGGTTTTCATCACTTGAATCTACCCTTACAAACACCAAATTGGTTTCACTCTCTCTTGAGTACATACTTGTTAGCTCTAGCTGGGTCTTTGTATTCTTCTATTCCTGCTTATTAACCTTTACATGAGCTGTTTCACAAACCCAGGGTGTGACAATTTCTCCATGCTTTCTCATTTCTTGGAAGCCCTTTTATAGTTTGCTTTTATTAACAATTTTCAGATCAGTCATCCTAAAGTAATTTTAATTGTTTTATAACTTGAATAGGTGGGGGTGACTCATAATTTGTTAATTTTTTATAGCTTGAGTATTCTTTCTTTCTTGTAACTATAAAGTACCAAACTTGAAGCAAATGTAGGTTTAAAGTGTGATACAAACACTTCTTACTGTATCATTTTAATAATGAAATGTTTTTATATAAGAAAGTTGGGTGGGGTAAGGAGGAACCTGCCAAGATAATCACAGAGCAGCAGTAAAGCTTGATAGTTAGCCACCTATCTATTCACTTATATGTATGCTCTTCAAAGAAGTTAACTTTGGAAACGAGAGGGAGCTCTCTTTAAGTTAATGACTTCCATGTAATTAAAGTGATACAGTAATATTAACACTAGAAGGGGCATTCTTTGTAGGAACCCCTGTTGTGTCAGTTATCGAATTTCTTTTATACAGGTGTATGTGTGAATTCCAGCTCTCATTCTACACAAAAGAGAATAGTTGGTTAATTAGAGGTGGACCTGGCAACTACCTGTCTTAGGTTATTTTTCGTTCCTTGAGAAGAATATTGAAGAATCAATTGGGTCAGAATTTTGGGGGGTTTTGGAAGACCTAAACGAAGCAAGAGCTGTTACTCTGACTGCTGGCATGTACTCGTCATTCATATAGGGTTCACATGAAAAATGACAGTGTTACATAATCATAGTGGCAGCTTTGTTTTTCTTAGTCATGGCAGCAGTTAACACAGTGTACTAGTGGCTTAACATACCAACATTTAAGTCCTTATTTTTTGTTTTTGTTTTTAAGTCATTGAAATTATGAGACTATCATTCAGATGGAAGCATTATAGTTCTTCGGAACCATTATGATCTCAAAAGGAAAAGAGAATGATTCAGATAACACTGGCTGAGGTGTTTTGAGGTGCATCGAAGTGTCCCAAGCTGTGACTTACCTTAACATGTTCTTGAAGTACCATGGCGTGGATTAAAAGGTATGCTTTAGAAATCTCCCAGTGACCCCAAGGTTGTGGATAGAATGAACGTTCAAGATTTTGTATTTAATTATCTTGTATTTTCAGATATTTTAATATTAGATTGCAGATGTGGTTATGGATTTGTGGCAGTAGTATTTTTGTTAGGAAAAAGCTATTTATCACAAGCTTGATGAGTTAATTTTTTTCTTTTTGATATGGTTAGAGAAGATAGTAGTGTAGATATTTCCCCCAAATTTTAATAGTAATGAGTTGTAATTTTAACCAAATAGTTTAGGGATTATTCATGTGTTAGTCTGTAATTATCTTTCTGGTGTGTGTCAAACTAGTTTCTCTGCTGTGCTGTAAGTTCATGGTAGGTAGTCTGAATAGGAAGTAGTTGGGGTATTAATTTTACTAAACAAAATAATTCTTACTTGGACCATTTATAGTTTGTGCTTGCTTTGTCTTACAAAGAATTTTTTACTGAGAGGAAAATGAATAATTATTAACAGTGGTATTGTATGTATACAGTTAATCATTCATGTGTTTGTGGTTGCTAGTAGTGGTAATTCCAGGTTTTGTATTACCCACTTAAACATTAAAAATCTTTTAGGTTTTTATGTTCATAACATTTTGAGTGAGGTAGGCAAAACCATTTCTTTATTATTTAAAACCTTGGAAACCTCCTAGTTTTGTACTGTGTGCTTGCTATTAAGTGATTTCTTAAGGATGGTAGAAGTGAATCAACCCAGGCAGAATGCTGAATTCATTGTTACATTGGGTTCAGAATTATTTATCTTTTAGGTAATGAAGGAAAATATGTTGGGAAGATAGAGGTTTAAATCATGAATAGATAAAATTGAATAGAATACACTGGTGCAGTCTGTTATCTTTATTAGTTAGAACTAGATTATCTTATGTTAAGGTCCTTTTGACATCTCAGCAGTTAAATTCTTAAAAGAATTTAGTTATCAAACCTAAGATAAAACTACTTTATATTAAATTCTAGTCTATAGTGAGTGATGGCAATCATTCATTTGAACCAGGTATTTTATGTCTGATGGCACACAATAGTATCTACTGTCCAAAAAGATCTCTTCTGATATAACTATGGTATTTGATACATTGTTCACAAAATATATGTCTCTGTAATATTTTCTAATTCAACTTCAAACATCTCTTTCTGGGTTAGTTTTTGATTATTTGATAGTTTTGTTTTAACTCCACAAAGGATTCTTGACGCACAGCTAGAGTAGGGAGCTGCTATCTTTTTGGAAGAGTTTATAACTTAGTAGTGAAGAGCTTAGGTTCGCTCTGGGGCCAACTGACCCTTTTGAGATGGAACATTTACTTTGTTATTTTTTTATTATCATTATTATTATGATTTTTTTTTTTAAGTCCTCACTTTGGGACATGTTTCCATTGATTCCTTCCTTCCTTCCTTTCTTCTTCTTTTTTTTTTTTTTTTTTGAGAGAGAGAGAGAAAAACATTGATTGATTGCCAGCCAGGAATGGAACCTGCCCTGACTGAAAAATTAACCTGCAACCTTTTCGGTGTATGGGACCATGCTGCAATCAACTGAGCCACCCAGCCAGGGGCTGCTATTACTATTTTTAAGCCTCATCTGAGGATATGTTTATTGATTATTATTATTTTTTAGAGAGAGAGGAAGGAAGAGAGAAACATCGATGTGAGAAAGTTTAGTCAGTTCCCTCCCTGTGGGCTCCAACCAGGCAACTAACCTGCAATTTAAGAATGTGCCCTGACCAGGAATCAAACCTGCAACTTTGGTAGTGTACTGGACGATGCTCCGATCAACTGACCCATACTTTGTTATTTTGACAGGCTGTAAGAATGATCTGAGCAAAAAAATATAAATTAATTTATACTTTTAAAATATTACAAGTACATAATTATATAATTTATATATTGAATTTTATGTATATAAATTACATACACTTAGTGCAGGGTTGTGTATGTAGGAAGCCAGTTATTAACAGTGGTGATGATTAAATGCTAGAACAGGAACCTTACACTTTATTCTGTGATCTTCCTAGAATTAAATAAACAAACACTATTCAACTGATGTTTTCAGTTCTTTGGGTGTTTTCTCATTAGTGAAAGAAGATGGTTGTTTTGTGCATCTTCTAAAGCTGTATTTTTCAAAACATAGGTTGTAGCCCATTCATTAGTGAGTCAAGAAATCGATTTAGTTGGTTATAACCAGCAATAAGACATATCTATAATAATAGAAGTGTAATATGCTAATTATACTGGACAGCTGAACGACCTTCTGGATGGCATTCTGGACTAAGCTGCAGCAGCGGGGAGTGAGGCAGAGGCAGTTAGGGGCAGGCAGGCAGGCATTAAGCAAAGCTGTTTTATAAAATAGAGTGATACATATGTTTTAAGATTGTGTCTAAAATACAGTTTTCTTCCTCGATAGAAAACAGATTAAAGATTTCTGGTAAATTGTTTCATAACAATGGAAATTCTACATTAGCTTTCTATACTTGGGAACTGAAAATATAAGAAATCTTTGCCAGAATAAAAGGCTAAAGATAATAAGCATAATTCATTTTTCTCTGCAAGTTCTTGAAATCGAGTCAAATATACATAGTTTCTGCTCTGAACTGGGTATGACATACCAAACTTAGAAATCATGTTTTGAAGTTATAAGAGAGAAAGTAGTAACTCCCAACCAGTGAATTCACTACCATGCCGATGGGTGCTTGTCTTCAGGCATATGTTGCTACTTTTGTTGGAAGCAGAGAACAGGAGTCTAGGGATTCAGAGAAGGAGAGAGTTGAAGTCCTTTTTTCTATTACTTTGTCTTCCCAAATCCCCCCATCCCCGCCCGACCTAGTCTACTCCAGAGTATCCAATTCTTCTTACTCATATCGGTAGCATTGCTTGGCTTTTCATCATCGTTTCAGCCCGGTTTCTTCCCGACTTCATCATTTTCTACCTCATACTGTTTCTCCTGCTGCGAGTGCCGGGTTTCCTGCTGTCACTTTGTGGCAGATGTTTCTTCAAAACTGGGTCCATATTCTTTGGTTATCACCATGCACAATGTACAATCTTCTTCTTTGTTGAAATTTCTGTGGAAAAACTAAGCTGTATAAGTATATATTAAACAAGGGTGACTTGGAGCAGGTAGACTAAACTGGAGCCAATTTTCAAATCTCCCCACCTCCCTTCCTCTCAATTATACAAATTTTGTCTTGTTGACTCCTGTAGACAAGTTCAGGGGGTTAACCCGGGACGAGCTGCCCCTACCCATCGCTCCCTTGGCTGCAAGTCTCCTGGGGTCCCTTAAAAGTTTAGGAGATGCACACCTGAGAGGGAAGAAGACGGGGGAGGGAAAGGTGCAGGCGTGCTACTGGGACTCCAAGAAGTCTTTTGTTTCAGTTCTCATTCGCTGGCCATTGTAATTTAGAGCATCGAGGGTTTTTTCTTATAATTTTCCCCTTTTCATTTAGATTTTTCGAAGAAAACATCCTTGTAGAATGTTTGTATGATTTTAATTATGGTTAAATGGCCCGTTTATGTTCAGGGTATTGTCCCATGTTGCTTTCAAGGTTTATTCCTAGGCCATCATGTCCCATGGAGGAGGGAAGTCCAAGGATTACAGCTAGGTGATGAGAGATATTTTAGTGTTATCAGCTACTGATGAGGATTTCCATTTCTTTGAAGAGTAACTTTTTCTGTAAAGGTATAACTGGCTAGTTCAATCTGTTGAGCAAACAATATTAGCTGAGACTTGATTTATGGATCTATATAATTGAAGGAAGCAATAAAAAGAAAAGGCAAAGTATTAAGCCAGCTTGTAATAGTTATCTAAATAATGAGGTTATCCCTATTGGCAACCAACTATCGATAAAAGGTTACTGGAAGCAGTTAGGCATCTAAAGAAGAGGTATTTTCTATGGAAACAAATAAAGCTAATGGTTCACCTACATTATCAATGCTGTTTCTGCATCTGTAAGGCTGTCATTTGAAATTCCTGGGTGGAAGGCATAAAGCTTCTAATGCTGGAGTGATGGCTGGCAGTGACCATCCTATTCTGCTTTGCACTTGGGATGTCTCGGGTGAGGTCATCAGGTGTGCCGGCTTACCTAGCACCAGTTACTGAGGTTGTTTAAGCATGAACTGTTACGGTGATTTCTCTGGCGTTTATATCAAGTCATCTAGCTGCGCTTTAATTCCAAACCAGAGGATTTTAGAAAAATGGAATGTTAGTTTGGAGGGTTGAAGCCAAATACTTGAGAAAATTAAAAGAATTCAGAATGTAGTCCAGTTTACAGGTGAAAAAGAAAACTTTAAAGACAGTTAACTAGAATCTAATATCCATATATATGCATTATAGTTACTATTGAAATGCCGTTTCCTCTAAAATCATAATTTTTATCAGATATTGCTAAATTAAAACTATTGCATGAGTCTACTAGTAGTTTCAATAAATCTGACCTGATTATTTGTATAAATGCAACAAGAATAATAATTGATCATATAGGCTCTTTTAAATCTTCGCAAACATTACTATTTGCCTTGGTAATAAAGCCAGTTTTTAATTGTGTCCTCTTATAAAGATAACAAATACTTACTGAATTTTATAAATAATCATATTGCCATAAAAATAATAGTCATTAAGAGTTTCCTCTAGAGGAATCAAGTGGGCAGAAAAATATAAACGACAAAGGTATAATTTACCAAGTTGCTCTAGGTCATTAAGTAATAAGATTAGCAATGTTTCTAATAAAAAGAACATAAAATTAATTATCCTCAGTCACTCAGTCCCATAATTAATCCATCTTTATATTGATCATTTGCCAGTATTTAATGTATCCAGTTATTTAGAGTTCTATAAATCTTCATCCAGTTTAAGGGTATGATCTGAAATTTTATTCTCAGAAACCTTTGTTTTAGGTTGTCAGAATCTTCTCCATTGATCTTCTTGAAGGTGAAACATATATGTAAAATCATCAGAGTAAAACAATGACTGTAAATGACAAATGTACTTAAAATGGCATGTTATAGATCTGATTATATAATGCAGTGACCAAGAAAATTGTTTTTCTCCAATATAACATTTTGAGATAATTAGAATTAAAAATGAAAAAAAATGTAAAATACACAAATTATTCTTTATTTGACAGAGCTTTCATATAATTTTAGTATATAAAGTTGGTCTGCTTAACTTAACTTTTCTGTTTTTTAAAGCAAGCATATCTTAGAGATATTCCAGGAGCCATTCTAATAAGAAGACTAATTCCAGGTTAAGAAAGTCTCCTTTTAAGAACCCTGAGAAGTTTAAATCAATATTAATTATCTATTTACTCAAAATGACAATAAGAGATAATTAAAAATACAGATTACCTATTGTTAGTCAAACCTTAGTTCTTATTCTTAAGACAGTTGTTTTCTTGAGTCAATCAACTACCTCATTAAAACAATATAAGACAATATCTTGTTTTATTTTATTTTTTATTGATTTTAGAGAGAGTCGAAGGGAGATGGGGAGAGAGAGAGAAACATCAATCTGCTATCTCTCGTATGCTCCCCAACCGGGGATCGAACCTGCAACCTGGTTATGTGCCCTGAACGGGAATCAAACCCTCGACTCTTCGGTGCACGGGATGACACTCCAACCAACTGAGCCACACCAGCCAGGGTAAAACCCAACTATTTTAATAAAACATCGAATCTTTGCTTTCTAAGTAGAAAACATTTTTGTAATATCTCATCTGGAGCAAAATGATAAATACAGGAAAAAACTGTCTTTTTAGCCCAGGGAAAAAGAACAAATCTCTTGTATCAGTTTACTTTTGATATTTAAATTTGCTTATTTAAATGAAATCTAATCTTATTCAGCTTTACCTTATATAAAATTTCCCTTTTTTAAGATTTCTCTTTATAAACCTTCTAAAACTTTCCTTGTCCAATTTACAGTGCTCTTCCTGCTCATTCAGAAATAACTATCTTAGGACAAATAAGCCTCAAAATATATCCATACCTTAGGCCCAAGAAGCTAGCTTCACAAATATTTTCTCTTGTCAGTTTAAATTTAGAAGGTAGAAAAGATTCTGAGCAATTCTAACATGTCATTTTTAGCCCATTTAGACAAAAAGAAATGCGCACAAATCTGCCTTGTTTATTTTAAAAGCTCTTTAGTGTTTTAGGGGAGTGACTGGAAGTTTTGGAGGGGTGTTTTTTTTTTTTTCTATGTGTATTTTAAAAATATATATTTTATTAATTTTTACAGAGAGGAAGGAAGAGGGATAGAGAGCTAGAAATGTTGATGAGAGAGAAACATCGACCAGCTGCCTCCTGCACACCGCCCCCCCCCCCCCCCACTGGGATGTGCCCACAGCCAAGGTATATGCCCTTGACCGGAATCGAACCCGGGACCCTTCAGTCTACAGGCCAATGCTCTATCCACTGAGCCAAACTGGTCTTGGCTATGTGTATTTTTTTTTTTTTTTTAATTGATTTCAGAGAGGAAGGGCGGTTGGCGGGGGAGAAAGAAAGAAAGAGCAACATTACTGATGAGAAAGAATTATTGATAGGTTTCCTCCTGCATACCCCACACTGGGGATCAAGCCCACAATCAAACTGTCACCTCCTAGTTCATAGGTAGACATTCAACCACTGAGCCATGTCAGCTAGGCTGGAGTTTTGACTCCTGCAATTTAAAATGCTTTCAACCATTGCCTGGGGAAGTTGTTTTCAGGTCTGTAGGCTGCTGTTTTTTGAGTGCTCCTCTCCAGTAAATGGGTGACTACTCTTTCAAGCATGGAAAAGTCCATTCTCACAATTTCCATACCTAAGCCTAAATAGCTTTGGTGGAGTTGGGGTTGGGAGAACCAGTAATTATATGCAATGGACATCAGATGCCATTCTGAGCTCAGTGATCTCAGACAAGGATAAACTACAAAGGTAGTTAAGGGCTTCCCCTTAAACCCACCAGTCCGAGGAAGGAAGAAGGTTCTTTCCATCACATTCTGATGTGAACGTGGTACCCACCCCAAAGTGACACTGAGGGAATAATCCCTCATCACATTTTGGGTGCCACTTCCAGACACTTTCCTGAGGGAATACACTTTCCAATAAAACCGTGTGCTTCTGTCACAAGATGTAGGTTTGCTCAATGCAGGGTATCAGAGGGGTAGAAAGAAAAAGCACATCTGGGGTCCAATGAGCATCAAGGGGTTTGGTGGATGTCACATGGTGAGTCTGGACAGCAGCGTTGCTACTTTTTCAAAGCGTGGCCCTTTGGGTGCAGAAATGTTAAACTAAAAATCTTTAATTTCCATGGCTGAAAGTCTTTTTTTGTAAGTAAAGTTTTATTGAGCAAAAAATGCTAGCTAAAAGACTAGTTTTGGGGTATGGAGTTTCAGCCACCAAGAGCACAGCCCACTGGTGTGGCTCAGTGGTTGAGTGTTGGACCAATGAACCAGAAAGTCACACTTTGATTCCCTGATCAGGGCATATACTGGGATTGCTGGCTCTCTCCCCAATGTGGGGCATCCAGGAGGCTGCCGGTCATTGGATCCCTCTCATCATTGATATTTCTCTCTTCCCCTCTCCCTTCTTCTCTGAAATCATTCAAATATATTTAAAAACAACAACTACCAGCAGCATGGCCAGGTAGAAAAAATTGTATGTTTGCCATACCTGAGTTTTGCAGGGTTTTTTATATGTCATGTAGTGAGGAGGGAGGAGAAGGTGGTTGCCTGAAAGAATTTACATGAACTATAGGCAAAAAGGGGTGGGGAGAAAGTGAAGCAGGGTTAATGGAAGAAGAAATGGCTGCTTTTGTAGATTGGCTGGGGGTAGCAGTGCAGAAAGCCCACATGTAAACAAAGCCGGGGAGGGCAGAGATAATCTTCCAAAGATAGACACCTGTAAAGAAACCCAGAACTCCAATAGGCAAAAATAAGGGGTGTGAGAAGTCCTTTGTTAAAGAGTTCTAGCTCTTTCACTTTCCAGCCACTATAAGTTAGAATATCGCAGAATTTTTTTTCTTATCACCCATCAGTTTAGACTCAACAAAACTAAATGAAGGAATATAACCTTCTAAGGGCTCCTTTTCAGGTATATTGTTTGTAGCTCCATTTAGGTCTTGATACCAGTTCTTCATAGAATTTTGTTAGAAACTGGATTATCACTTTTTTGACATGTCAACATATCTCATTAACAAACATTGCTACTGTTGAGCTAGTAACGACTGTAACCTATGGCATTGTGGCTTTGCAAGGCATTTTGCATTAGAACACGTAAACTAAGGTTTAAACCTGAAGGGAATTTTTATGAGTTTATTTGAGCCAAACTGACATTGCTTAGAAACAAAATTTCAACGAGTTGAGAAAATGCTCTAGATAATGGCAGTTTTGTATTTTATTTTATACATTATAATCAAAGGAGGGGGTGTAAGGGGGTTACGTGAAATCCATTGGTGATAGGTGTGTGTGTGAGAGAGAGAAAGAGAGAGAGAGAGAGAGAAAGAGGAGGAGGAGGAGGAGGAGGAGGAGGAGGAGGAGGAGAAGGAGAAGGGGAAGAAGAAGGAGGAGGGGAGGGGATAGGGGAGTGGAGAGGAGAGGAGAGAAGAGGTTAGGTTGCCTTCCATTACACCCAACCCAGGCGTGTGCCCTGACTGAACAAAAGCCTTGACCCTTCAGTGTATGGGACAACCATGCCAACCAACACTGGCCAGGGCTTGAATACTTTTAATTACTTCATAGTAAACCTCAATTCAGAACTTTTCCTTTTGCCTGTGCTGAACAGAGCCCCCTTGAATGGTAGTTGAAATATTGGGCTTGCCTGTATTGCCACCCAAGGCAAAGCAGTTTGCTGTCAGATTTTGTACCATCAGGATCTCCTGGGAGGCCAGCTGCTGGGGTTGGTGGTGGTTTTTTTTTTTTTGTGTGTGTGTGTGGTGTTTTTTTTTGTTTTTTTTTTTGGTCCTAGCAATGCATGAAGGCAGTGTGACAGGTTAATGGCTCAGATACATGTTGGCAGGAAGCCATCCTTTAAGCTTTCAATTGTGGTTAAGACCACTTCTTCAGAGTGGTTTTTGGCTTTACCACAAATGTAGGTTTGATTATTATAATATGACATGTGATAACAGAAAGCTAAATTACAATTCAAAAGAAGTGTATTGTTTTGGGTATTAACACTCAAGCAGAACGCCATTCATTTCCTTATTCATGTAATGGTGTTATTAGAAACATTTTAGAAAGCTTTTCCCCATTCTGAACATATGAATATTGATTATTTTATTATTTTTGCATATTGCAAAAATAAAAATTCTCCTTTTTAACTCAGTGTCCTATGTTACATATTTTAAAATGGTAATTGTTATTTTTAATATTTTTCCTTTAGGGACATGCTTCTTTGAAACAGCTTAACTCCTTACAAACCTGAATCATAGCTTTTCCTATATGCTTAGACCTTATTTGGGCTATATCATCTATAAGTGTTATGATCTACAGTAGGGGTGTCGAACTCAATCAGAGAAGGGGCCAAAATCTAAAATCCAGCCTAAATCGCGGGCCGAATGGTTTACTGAACAGTCATAAACTGACAATGTCATAAACTGACAGCGGAGTGCAGTGATGACAGCGCGGTGCGGGCCACATTGCAAGGCCTGGCGGGCTGGATTTGGCCCGCGGGCCTTGTGTTTGACACATGTGATCTACAGTATTTAAAAGGAAAATAAAGGGCAGATGCCCTGCTGAATTCAAATAGTTTAGAATACCAAACTGTGTATTAAAGGTTTGGCTGTTTAACAAATTAGCCACACATGGTTTGATGTAGGTTGGGCTGGTACTGTGTTTGTATAACTTTTACCAACAGAAAAATGAAGACTGCCAAACCTCTTTGTTAAACTGAAGCCGTCTGTGTAGATTCTTGGTCCTTTTTAACTCCGAAAAAATGTACTTTGGAGAAAACGATTGATAGTGTAAACACTAAGATCATGAAACTTTCATAGTTCCCACTGCAATTGTAACTTATTCCCCTTGTTCACGGGAAATGCAGGAATAATTGTCAAATTTATGACACATATATGCAGTCGCACATATGTCTATGGTATATACTTAGATGTGTTCAATAGCCAAGGTGTGGCTCCCAAAGCAGATGTCTTTAAGTTTCATGAATTTTATGTATTTACAGCTTTAGAAAACTTTCTCACTTTTTAGTAATCAAAGAAAAAATTATCCTTTTCCCTTAGAAAATTTAATCAGAAGCTGAAGTTATTAGGAGGATAATGAACTGCAATTTCTTTTCAGGTTTTCTGTTGACCCCTCACTTAAGCAAACTACATCTATGCTATATTATAGAAAGTTTTAGGATCAATTAGTGCATTTTATAATTCTCCCATAAAAATTTATTCTCTGGGCACTCTCTTCACATGCCATTAAATTCTATTTCAATGTACACAGTATGGAAAATCATGAACATTATACTCTAGTTACATTTTGAACTAAATTCACCGTTTTGTGAACTTGAGTAAGGTAGTGGCTAAGCTGATTTCCTCATCTGAACATAGAGAATAATGGCACCAACCTTGTGAGTTTGATATGTGTATGAAGTGAGATATGCATGCATGGTATGTAGCCCGAGGATGGCCATCATGTAGCTGCTACTGCAGTGTATTTGATACAGATAGGGGCCATGTTTGTTAATTGCTGCTATGTGTTCCAAGGGTCTAGTACAGTGCCTAACACAATAGGCACTTAAATGTGTGTTGAATGGTTAATGAAAGTAGAAAGGAACCAGAATCTCAGAAAACAATCACACCATTCTCTCCTCCTATTCATCTCAGTTTTAGTGAGATAGGCAAAGGAAGCCAGTTTTCAAATTAACAACCGGAACATTCTAATCCTAGTACATATTCAGTATTTATCTGTGACGTTGCATAACCAGTGATTTTAAAAAAATGTATACTCTTGTGATAGATGATTTGCCAAGCGGGGGACTTTAGTGTATCTAATTACTTGCCTACTAAATAGGAGAGAAGATTGTTGGAACATCTTACCTAAAATTTGGATGGAAAGGAAAGAGGACCAATTTCATCAGAACATACATCCTCATTGGCTCAATATTTAAGTTTTCTTAATATAAAACACATATATCCTGCAATGGTGTAATTGAGGATGAGAAGTTACTGTCTTGTAAAATTTTGATGTTAAAATTGAATTTGAAGACAATTAGGAATAGAGTCCAGGAAAGAACCTTTTCTCAAC
The DNA here is from genome assembly GCF_964339955.1 of Pipistrellus hanaki. Lineage (NCBI taxonomy): Eukaryota > Metazoa > Chordata > Mammalia > Chiroptera > Vespertilionidae > Pipistrellus > Pipistrellus hanaki. The sequence continues at coordinate 196,560,491 of NC_140503.1, read as the reverse complement.
CAGGAAATAACTTATTTCCAAAATCAGCCATTCATTCCAAAGACTTTATTTTATTTTTTAATGTATTTTATTGATTATTTTTTACAGAGAGGAAGGGAGGGGAACAGAGAGTTAGACATCCATGAGAGAGAAACATCGATCCATCAGCTGCCTCTTGCCCACCCCCTTTTGGGGATGCGCCCACAACCAAGGTACATGCCCTTGACTGGAATCGAACCTGGGACCCTTGAGTCTGCAGGCCGACGCTCTATCCACTGAGCGAAACCAGTTAGGGCCATTCCAAAAACTTTAAACAACATGTATAAGAAATAGATTTCTAAATTAAGTAATATGCCTGCAGAAGAGCAGATTACACAAATCATAAATGTACAATAAAGCAATTTTCACAGAGTGAATGTGCATGTATAATCACCACACAGATGGAGACTTAAGAATTGACAGCTCCCCAGAAGCCCTTCTTGTGGCCCCTCCTAGTCTCTATACCTCCATCTCAAAGGTAACCTGTAATCTGTCAAACACAATAGTTTTGCTTCTTGCTTTTGTTTTCATGTAAACAGAATTATGCATTTTTGTACTAGAGTCTGGCTTCTTTGGCTAGTACTCATCATCGCATGTGTAATGATAGTTGGTTCACTTTCATTGCTGAATAGCACTCTGTTGGCTGCTGCTTCTGAAATTTTATCTAATCCTTGACTGTAGTCATTGTGTTGTTTCTAGTTTTGGGTTATATCTGATGATGCTATGAACATTCTTGTACATTTTTTTTAGTACCCAACTTTACAGATTTGGTGACATAGCATTTTTACTACTTTTGAGCTTTATCAGCAATAGTATGCTCAACTCAGGTAGTTTGCGGGGGTCGGCTAAAGGCTAAAACTCTTATATGCCATTCTCTGTTTTTATTTTAAGCCACCTGTATTCTGGAGTTGGTGTATTAATGGCTTTCAGTCAATGACCAAAGAATGCAATTGCATTTTGCTATTTACCTAAGCCAGACTTAATTAGTAAAGAATAAAACATCCATAGAAGTATATAATACATTCTAGAACAAAATGGGATTTTTGCTGTTGTTTACCATTATCGCTAATTTATACTAATAAAAGGGTAATATGCTAATTAGAGCAGACATCTTCCAGATGAAAGCTGCGGCGGCTGCAAAGGGCACCGGCTCAGACAGGCAGTAGCAGCAGCAGTGGGGTTATGGGGTCAGCTCCTTCCACTGATCCGCCAGGTCGCCTCCTGCAGAGGGAGGCCAGATTGCAGCTGGGGGGGGGGGGGGGGGGAAAGGCAGAGGCGGATAGGAGCAATCAGGCCAGCAGGGGAGCAAGTTAGGGGTGCTCAGGCCTGCAGGCAGAGGCAGTTAGGGGTGATCAGGGAGGCAGGCAGGCAGGCCAGCAATTAGGAGCCAGCTGTCCCGGATTGCGAAAGGGATGTCCAACTGCCAGTTTTGGCCCACAGGGATTGGGCCTAAACCACAATCGGGCATCCCTCGAGGGGTCCCAGATTGGAGAGGGTGCAAACTGGTCTGAGAGATGACCCCCATCCCCCGTGCACAAATTTCACACACCAGGCCTGTAGTTATCATTAATAAGTGTGTGAAGGATATGCATGTTGTTTTATATATGCACTTGGGAGGGGATGGAATGTAGGTCTTATTTCTTCACTCAAAAATTAATGCTACTGCCGAAACCGGTTTGGCTCAGTGGATAGAGCATCAGCCTGCAGACTAAAAGGTCCCAGGTTCGATTCTGGTCAAGGGCATGTACCTTGGTTGCAGGCGCATCCCCAGTAGGGGGTGTGCAAGAGGCAGCTGATCTATGATTCTCTCATCGATGTTTCTAACTCTCTATCTCTCTCTCTTCCCCTCAGTAAAAATAAATCAATAAAATGTAAAAAAAAAAAAAAAATTTAATGCTACTAACTGGATAGCTTTTTATATATTGTATATAGGTAGGCACTAGAGGTCTGGTGCACAATATTTGGTCACGGTGGCAGCAGGTCCTCAGCCCGGCCTGTCCCCTCTCACAGTCCGGGAGCCCTTGGGAGATGTCTGCTAATGGTTTAGGCTCCTGCCACTGCACTCACCACAGCTCACACTGACCATCAGGGGGCAGCTCCTGCATTGAGCCCCTGTCCCCTGGTGATCCGTGCACGTCATAGTGACCGGCCGTTAGGTCGATTTGCATATTATTATATAGGATGACTGGGAGGTGCTGTGTAACCAGCAATTTATTCCTAGTTGTACACATGGATTTTTAATTATTTTGCTAATACAGATTTATTTTTAATACAGTACTTTATTTTTGCACAGTCACAAATTGTCTCCCTAAATAATACATTTCAAGAATTGAAATGGTTAAGAATTCAAAGCTATGCACATCTTGAATTATAATAGGCAATGTTTTCCAAAAAGATTGCACAAATTTAAACTCCCAACAGTATATGAGTTTGTTTTAACCACGTGTACACCAACACTGGGTATTAGAAGCCTTTAAACCTACAGCAACCAATTCTTTAATAATTTTCATAACAATCTAAAAACTATGCCAAGAAGCTAGCTGCAGAGTGTCTCATGTCATAACTTCCACTGATGTTTTTTTTTTTTGGAGGGTGGGTAGGTTTGTCACCACTGGGTTTTGTGGCAAGCAGGGTTAGGCCAACAACGTGATCAGGAGATTAGTGCTTCTCTGCGTATGGCCTTATATTTTGATACTGGATACGAAATTAGTGCATGGTGGGGACGAGCCTGCATCCTCTCCAATCTGGGACCCCTAGAGGGATGTCCAACTGCTCTTTTAGGCCCAATCGGCTAGTGTTTCCAAAAATGAGGACATTTTGTTTTTTTAAGCCGGCAGTTGGACATCCCTCTCACAATCCAGGACTGCTGGCTCCCAACTGCTCGCCTGCCTGCCTTCCTGATTGCCCCAACCGCTTCTTCCTGCCAGCCTGATCACCCCCTAACCATTCCTCTGCCAGCCTGGTTAATGTCTAACTGCTCTTCTGCCAGCCTGTTTGCCCCCAACTTCCCTCCTCTGCCAGCCTGGTCACCCCTAACTGCCCATCCCTGCAGGCTTGATCGTCCCCAACTGCCCTCCCTTGCAAGCCTGGTCCCTCCCAACTGCCCTCCCCTGCTGGCCTGGTCACCCACAACTGCCCTCTCTTGCAGGCCTGGTCCCTCCCAACTGCCCTTCCCTGCTGGCCATCTTGTGATGGCCATCTTGTGTCCACATAGGGGTAAGATCTTTGTCCACATGGGGGCAGCCATCTTGTGTGTTGGAGTGATGGTCAATCTGCATATTACTCTTTTATTAGATAGGATAAGAGGCCTGGTACATGGGTGGGGGCCAGCAGGTTTGCCCTGAAAGGTGTCCTGGATCAAGGTGGAGGTTCCCTTGGGTTGTGGGGTGGCCTGGGTGAGGGGCCTGTGGTGGTTTGCAGGCCAGCCACGCCCCCCACCCCCAGCAACACAAGTGGAAGCCCTGGTATCTGGGATTTATTTATCTTCTACAATTGAAACTTTGTTGCCTGGAGCAGAGCCAAGCTTTCTGCTCTCTCTGTGATGGCAGGGGATTTAGTTATCTTTTATAATTGAAACTTTGTAGCCTTAAGAGATTGCCTGGGTGTGCAGAAAGCTTGATTTCCTCCATTGCTGCAAACCCTAGCCTCCCTCCTGCTGTCTCCACAGCTGCAGCAATCTTGGTTGGTTTAATTTGCATACTTACTTTTGATTGGCTGGTGGTGATGGCTTGTGGGTGTAGTGGAGTGATGGTTAATTTGAATGTCATTCTTTTATTAGATAGGATAATTTCAATTTATAGAAAAATTGAAAGAGTGTTACAAAGAAGTTCACCCAGATACCACAAGTGTTAATATTTATTTTTACCACATTTGCTCTTTCCTTCTGTATTCTCTTTCTCTCTCTTTACCTGAAACATTTGAAGGGAAGAAGTAGATATCATGCCCTAAGGACTAAAGCTAGTGTTTCTAAAGATAAGGACATTTTCTGCATTTTTAAAAAAATATGTTTTTATTTTACGGAGGAAGGGAGAGGGAGAGAAACATCAATGATGAGATTCATCGACAGCTGCCTCCTGCATGCCCCTACTGGGGGTGTATGCCCCAACCCCAAGCATGTGCCCTCACTGGGAATCAACCATGACCTCCTGGTTCATGAGTAAGTACTCAATCACTGAGCTACACTGGCCTGGCAGGACATTCTCTTAATAATCTGAACAGTTATCAAAACCAGAAAATCAAATTGATAAAATCCAGTTCTCTAATATGGTTTAATTCAGATTTTGTCAGTTGTCTAAGTAATGTTCTTTATAGTAGAAATAAATTCTAGATAATATGTTGTATTCAGTAATCATGGTCCGTCAGTCTCTTTTAATCCAGGCCAGTTCCTTGTTTTTTGTTTTTATTTTATTTTTTTGTTCCCCTTTCATAACTTTGATCCTTTTAAAGTATAGTTATTTTGTTCCACAATTTAGGTTTATGTTCTTCATGCTTAGATTCAGGCTCTGCATGTTGGGGCCTGTAATATCATAGAAGTGACACTTTGCTCCTCTTGATGCATCACAATAGGAGGCATTTGATGTCAGTTTGTCCCAGTCAGTCTCTTGATACATGAAACTGAAGTAGTTTGCTCATTGTTTCATTGCCATTGCTGAAGCCATCCAGAGGTTTTAAGGTGTATGGTTTTCATATAAGATCTTTATATGTGATGTTAATGGAAGTCATTGTTCTCACAACTTAGTTGTGCCATCTGGATGATGAGGCTGGTGGCTACTGCAGATTTAACACGGGGACAATCCCTTTTCAGGTATGGATTTTTGGAAAGGTACCCTTTATCTGGTAATAATATTGGAGATACCCCAAAAGCCAGATACTGAGAATGGCTAGAGGTGATGGTCTCTGTCATCCTGCTATTTATCTTTCCATTCTTTCTGCTTCTTTACAAACTGTTGGTAGTTTGTTATAAAGTTAAGTTTTGTTTTTGTTTTTTGAATTATTGGAAAATAAAAAGGTAGAATAAATGAACTTTAAAAATTAAGGAAACAGTGCTTTTCAAATGTTCTACCCAGTATAGGAGAAAGAAGGGGAGCATGCTACTCTACCTGATGGGGCCATAGGATATTTGTTCTGTTTATGAAACATTACATACACATGATAGTCCAGGACAATACATCATGGTCTGATCCCCTTTGTTCCAGTAGCCAAGGACCATTGATTACACCTGGAAATTTTAAGCAGTATTGCTATTTAATGTGGTTCTTAGGGTAAGAATAGGTTCAAAACTAGTCATTGAAGCACAACAAAGGCTGACTTCTTTCTCAAAATTGTGTGACTTAGTAGGCTGTTTTCTATTTCCTTTCTGCAAATACCACATCAGTGTTTTTGCCTTAATTTAATCTAAATTCTTCATTAAACCGAAAATTGATGAAATACAGAAAAATAGAGGAAATTACTTTTAGTTTCACAGTCGAAGGGCAGATGAATTTCACACATGACTTGAGGTTGTTTTTCCAGCCAGTTCTATGTTTTTAAAATAGAAGGTCTAATGTTATGGGTTTTTACTTTGTTTTGTAACAGATATACGCCCCTGCCTTGGTTTTTGACTTGGTTTTCTCATGTGAAACATCTATTAGCTAGAAAAGGTGTTAAGATGGTGAAGTTTTGATAGCTTTTATCTTGTTTGTTTTCAATACATTTGTGGTCATATACTTCCTTAACAGATTGGTAAATACAGAAGCAAATATAACTGTTATGGGCGAAAACAATATTGCATCTCCATGGTGAACAAAAAGGAAGTGTGTAATATATGTGAAATGTTTACATAGGTTTTTTATTTGAAAAATCTAATGGATTGAAAGAAATGTGGGAACCTCAATACTATTTACATGATATTTAATAATTAAGGAAAACTTTTAAAGAATCTGTATACTTCCAGGTATATGAAAATAGATTTAACTATGTAATTAACATTTTCCACAGCTCTTCTTACTTAGAATACAAAAATATTGTTATTTTAAAAGGGGAAAGTTAGTGAAGTTAAAGTAAAATGAATTTGCTAGCTTAAAGTTATATATATGACAATATATTTTGGATAATGTAAATTTTCTTGAGCCATAGGATTATATGAACATTATTGGGTAATTATGGCACATGGATTTTTGTGTTTCATTTGCCAGTCCTATCCTGAAAAGTATAGAACAGACCAAGAAGAATTGACATGGGCATACCCAACATTATGTAAGCTGTCACTTATCACTTAAAAAAAACAAACCAACAGGCTAGAATAATAATTTTTTTCCTTTAAATATGTAACAGGAATGATTATTACATGCAATCAAAATTACATTTCAGTAGTATGCATAAAATTTGAAAAATCTACTCATGCAAATGAGATAATGACAACCTCTAATATCAAAAAGATTAATTGGATAACAGTAATAATTTGTTATAGTGAGGAAGTAAGTCACTATTTCATGGGATTAAAGTATCCCTAGGGTACTTAAGTATTTAATTTTTTATTTGTTTTTTGCAATGTTAAATACACCATACACCTATTATGAAAAGATCTTACATAAGAGTGGTCTAAACTTGTTTGGTCATACTTATTTCTGGTTCAAAAAGAGGATTGGTAGGCATACAATTATTGGAGATGCTTTATTATATACTGAAGAAACAACACAATCTTATTAATATTCATAAGATTCCTAGCCTGAGGATGATACTTGGAGAGTGGTGCATCATGTTGAAATGCTGTCCTAGCTCAGCAGGCGAACGCTTGTCTTTCCTTGTTCATGTTTCCTATGGGGGCAAGAGTGATGTTGCACAAGTATGCTTATGTAATCGTTGACTTCATGTAATGGGTATTTCAAAGACGACCATTGTTAACATTAATTTGTTAATTTTTAAAGCATTTCAGAGTAGCAGGAAAGAAAATTTATACTTAAATCAGAATATAGTAAACTAGTCATGTAATAAACCTGTGTGAGATCCCAAAGATGTTTGATAGTTGGAGTAATTAGTAAGGTAGTGGCATCACTGAAAAGTTTTATCTCATTTGTTAACTGTCTCTAAAATTTTTTTAGCATTTTAACCAGTTAGGTAGATTCTGGCTGCACCCCACTTTGTTTATCTTTATAAAGTTAACTTTGCTCTTAAAATATATAAGCAAAGACGTGTTTTAAAGGTAATTTTAAATTCCCTGGGTTTTTTAAAATACTAGAGGCCTGGTGCACGAATTCCTGTAGGATCAGGCTGAAACTGGCTCTCCAACATCCCCCGAGGGGTCCCAAATTGCAAAGGGGTGCAGGCCAGGCCGAGTGACCCCACTGATGCACAATCGAGACCGGGAGGGATTTGGGAGGTTGGTCAGCCAGGGAGGGAATAAGGGAGGGGTCCAGGATGTGTCCAGCTAAGTCCTGATTGCTCAGTCCTGATTGGCCGGACCACAGCAGCAAGCTAACCTAATCAGAGTGTCTGCCCCCTGGTGGTGGTGGTCAGTGCATGTCATAGAGACTGGTTAACTGTTTGCCCCCTGCTGGTCAGTGCATGTAATAGTGAGTGGTTGAGCGGCCTTAGCATATCATATCATTAGCTTATTATGCTTTGATTGGTTGCATGGACGACCAGACACAGCATATTGGGTTTTTATCATATAGGATTCTCTATCAAACCTAGTGAGGCATTTTTACTTTAATTATATGCTGTAATGCTACATTTAATCAGTTTCAAAGGTTAAAAGAACATATTTTCTTGAAAAAAGAGTTAGTAGATTTTTGCCTTTCATTCCACAACTGCAAATCATGGGTTATTCAACAGTTCAGTGTTCTGAAACCTGTGGTCTTCAACATCTTTGCTGATGCTATTACTAAAACATATTCTTTTGGTTTGGTTTTTTGTTTTTATTTTAAAAATTGAATATCTTATCAGATAAAATCAAAGAGAATAATAAGTAATTCTTCTTACAGAAATGTGGGTTATTTGCTCATTTTTTAGTGCTATTTCAATTAAAATCACTTTCTATAATAATATTTCAGGGTTAATAAAAATACCAAAAATATTCATAGTCACAGACACCCACTGTTTATAAATTATGAGGTCATAAACAATATCATATAGTATTATTCAACAAAATGAGCTGCATGGGTTTCTAAAACTTTTATCATCAAACTTAAAAACTTCGTTTAACATCACAAATATAGAGAAATCTTAAGTCAAATGGGGTGGGTGGGGGGTGCCAATCAGGGGTCAGCGTCCTGGGGAGGGGCCATGGGTGGTTGACCAACTGGCCCTGCCCCTGATCGGGGTGGGGTGGGGGCTAGCGAGGATGGGCTGCAGGAGATTGGCCAGCCAGCCCTGCCCCCTATTGGGGTAGGTGCCATTGGGAGCATGGCCGGCCAGGGGGAAGGGCTGCAGGAGGTTGGCCGGCCAGCCTCGTTTCCTATTGGGGTGGGGGTGTGCAATCAACGGCAGGCCGGCTGAGTGGAAGGGGCTGCAGGCCTGTCGTGGTGGTCGGGCTGATTGGAGGCACGGCCGGCTGGGGGGCGGGGGGGTAGGAGGGGCGGGTTGGCAGCAGGCCCCATAATTGATCGGGGTGGGAGAGTCCGATCAGGGGCAGGCCGGCAGCGGGGAGGGGCCGCAAAGGTTGGTCACCGGCCCCACCTGATCAGGCCAGTTCCCTGGCCACAGTGGGTGTCATAGCAACTGGTTGTTAGGTCGTTATGGCATCTGCCTACACACACACACACACACACACACACACACACACACACACACACTCTCCAGAGGCCTGTTGCATGATATTCGTGCACCAATAGGCCTTCCTTCCCCTGGCTTGACTCCCAGCCACCAGGGAGCCCGCACGTCCCCGCTCCTGGCCTGCCCGGGAGCCGCCTAGGAGCCGGCAAGCCCTTGCTTCTGTCTGGAGCACCACTCCAGTAGCTCCTTCCGCTCCTGCTCTTCTCCTCATAGCAGGCTTCACTTTGCTCTGTGCCTGCATTTGCAAATTAACCTCCATCTTTGTTGGGTTAATTTGCATACTCACACTGATTGTGGGCATAGCAGAGTGATGGTTAATTTGCATCTTTCTCTTTTATTAGGTAAAATAGATAGGTAATTAATTTCTTTAGTTATTTTGTCTTAACCAGTTAAAACTAAAAAATAGTAATACAGTTCATCCTTGAGTAATACCCTCTGCCAACTAGTTGAAAGGCTTCTCTTAGACCATTTAGCCTATCCTATATAATAAAAACCTACAACCGGTTGCTATGATGCGCACTGCCCCCGAGAGGGAGGCGACCAGTGGTGGCAATTGGGCTGTGGGGCCGGCCAGCAGGTGCCACCAGCCTTCTAGCCAAGGTGGGTGCCAGCAAGGTGATTGCCCCGCCCACTGGTCACCCCACAAATTGCCAGGCCTAGGGACTCTACCCTATATATTGGGAACAGTCTCTTAGATTTAAAAATTAAAACCTGGCAAGGCTACTCTAACACTGAAAAGAAACAGGATGATGTGGTGATGACATACATGGACTTTGGCTTGCACATTTTGTGGTCAGCCTGATCCTGACACTACAACTGTGTGACAAAGCCAATTCTCTCTGCTTTAGTTTCTAACCCCCCCCCCCCCAACCCCCCATAAGATGGGGAAAATGGCACCACTGCCTCGGAAGGATCACATTATGTACTACTTTTAAAAATCAGGGCAAAAAAATGTAACTGCCCATGCAACAGCAAGATGCCTTTCACCTGTATGAAAAGTATGGTCACTGGTGCATGCAGCATCCTGGATTATGAGAGGGATGTCCAACTGCCGGTTTAGGCCCAACATCCCCAAGGGGTCCCAGATTGCGAGAGGATGCAGGCCTCTAGTTTCTTTATGAAGGGGAGTATACCATATGCCAGTTACCGTAGGTAGTCAACATGTTCCGATAGGTTTAAATCTCAACTCTGCCTGCCATTTATTTACTCTGTGACACTGGGCAAGATGCTTTCTACAACTTTAAAATGGGCAAATATCTACCTTACAGAATTATTTTATAACTGGAGGCCCAGTGCATGAAATTCATGCACTGGAGGTCGGTCCCTCAGCCTGGCCTGCCCCTTCTCACAGTCCAGAAGCCCTCATGAGCGGGAGGCAACCTGGCAATCAGGGGAAGGCGAGGCCCCATCACACCTCTGCTGTTGACACTGCTGGCAGCGCAAGCCTTGGCTGGCCCTGGTTACCTGAGCCTTGAGCGACCCTGGGTGGCTGGGCAGCTGCCATCAAGGCTTGCCTGTGCCTCGGGCTGGCCCTGGGTGGTCGGGGGGCTGAGGGAACTGGGGGACTCCAGAGGCAGGTGTGCATGGGCCCGGCCTTGCTGTGCACCTGCCCACCCCAGTGGAGCTATGGGGACTGGACGCTGCCATCTTGTGGTTGTGGGCGCCTCTATCTCTGAGGGTGGGGCAGTCCATTAGCATATCCCCTCCTTATTGGCTGTGGGCGCTGCCATCTTTGCGGGTAGGGCAGTCAATTAGAATATTCACTCCTTATTGGCTGTGGGTTCTGCCATTTTTGCAATGGTGTGGGTCAATTATTACCTCTTAATTAGATAGGATGATTAAAGAGAAGAGTGTATTAAAAATGTATAGCTCAGTGTCAGTTCGTGATAAACACTTGTGACCTCTACATCACCTCTTGGGCTGTGAGGATTCTTCTGGGTGCTGTAGATGGTGTGAGACAAGGACTTTGGTTAGTGGTTTTTTTTGCAAAGTATCTCTGAAAGGTACCTGAAATCCGCATCTAATCAGTGTGCTACATGCTCAGAGGCCTACTTCGAGTGCTGTGTCTGTTTAGGAATCATTTTTGTATTTTGCTATTTCTGGATATAGATGTTTACTAGAGGATTTCTCTTTTCACTGGTCAGTAGGATTGAAGTGTTTGTTATGAAGGAGATTTCATGTTTCCTAAAATGCTTATGGAGTGTGTCATATAGCCTGTTGAACTCTTTTCTTTCTTTTTTCCCCAGAAAATTTGGTGAGCGGCCTCCACCTAAACGACTCACTAGGTAAGCATTATATTGGTGAGCCTTTCAATAAAACATTTCATACAAGAGTTAGATCCTGTCATTTTCAAAACTATATTAGGTGCTTTTGAAATGAAGTTATTGATATATTGGTATCTAGATTATAAGCTTAGTCCTATCTTCTCTATCCCGCATCCCCTTATCCCCCATAAAAATAACAGAATAAGTGGATATGTTTCGAAAGGGAAATTACGCCTTTGAATAATTAATCTTGAGTATCATATAGTTAATATTACAAGGGCTACAGTGTAAAAAATAGTTTTCTCTATGCATTTAGCCAGTCACAATTTGTTGATTTTACACGGGACTTGAAAGATACTTAATATATCCTTTTAGAAAAGAATTTTACAGAAAACACAAGGTTTTACCAATTTTAATTTTTCTGTAAATATTCTGTGTTCCAATGATAAATTAATTTTATAATATTTTAATTACATATGTTAAATTTAAAAGTATTAATCTTGAAAATTATTTTAAAAATTTCTAACAGTCAGTGGTAGTAAAATAAAAAGTAAAACATTCAGTTTTACAGTTTTAGTCCTAGAGTTAATGCTAACCCTGCATTGTTAGTATCTTTCAAGAAAATTATAAGCACAAATAAACATATGCCTGTATTTTTCTTCTTTTTAAAGCCTGATATTATACTTGACCATTGTTCTATATATATATATATATCTTCTACTTCATTCTCTATATTGTCTTCACTCTGCTTTTGTTTAATTTTTACATTAATGGCCATTTGGATAATTTCCACATTTTTGCTATTACTTAAAAGCTGTTGTACTCAAAGAATGATGGAAACATGCCAGAAAGATTCCAACGGAGCCAGCTTCAAGAGGCTTCCTTTTAGCCAAATCATGGGCACTTTGATCATCAAAATAAATTATAGGAATGGATTAAAATGACATAATAAAATGACAGTTCAGAAGACTACACTGAGTTAAAAAATGATTCAGTAAATGAAGCAGAGGAGATAGTTTTTCCTTATAGAAGAAATTTACCTAATGTAGAAGGAATGAGGGAGCTAGGAAATCACACTTTGGTAACCACTACAATAATTGTCTCAGGCAAAAAATTATCAATGAATGCTTAAACTATTGGTTTAAAATCTGATGAGAAACAAAATATTTACATAGTCTCTAGGTGTGTCCTCGCAAAGTATGTATTATTTATAAAGCAAAAAATATTAATGTCAATGAAGAAATCTGGCAGGTACCACCTTAATGAAGTCACCTAATGAATACTATTGGGTCGGCAGCTAAGTAATTGCGGATTTTTTAAAGAAAATCAAAGACAATTTTTTCATGGAACTAAATAACTTTATTCTGTAATGTATTGCCCATTTTGATCAATGACCTTTTGCCATCTTTCAGGCAGCATCATAATCCCACGTTCAAAAAACTTCTGGTTTTTATTAGCAAAAAACTGAATCAGGTACGATTTGACATCATCATCATTATTGAAATTTTTACCATTCAAGGAGTTTTGTAAAGATCGAAACAAAAAGTAATCAGATGGTGCAAGGTCAGGACTATATGGTGGATGTGGCAAAACATCCCAACCAAGCTCCATTAATTTTTGCCGAGTGACCAAAGATGTGTGTGGCCTTGCATTGTCATGATGGAATACAACACCTTTTCGATTTGTCAATTCGGGCCGCTTTTCTTCAACTGCATTGTTTAATTTCGTTAGTTGTTCAATGTAGACATCAGAATTGATCGTTCGGTTGGGTGGTAAGAGTTCAAAGTAGACAATTCCTTTGTAATCCCACCAAACTGATAACAAAACCTTCTTTTGATGAATATCAGCTTTTGATGTTGTTTGAGTTGGTTCACCTGGCCTGCTCCACGATCTTTTCCGCTTGATATTGTTGTAAACAACCCATTTTTCATCGCCAGTTATCAGTCGTTTTAAAAATGGATCATTTTCATTACGTTTCTTTAGCAAATCGCAGCTGCTAATGCGTTGCGTTAACTGTGATTCTTTCAGTTCGTGAGGAACCTATGTATCGAGTTTTTGAACATAGCCAAGTTGTTTTAAGTGATTTTCAATGCATGTATGTAATACATGAAGCTTCTCTGCAATCTCACGTGTTGTACTGTGACAGTCTGAATTGATTATTGCTTTGATTAGGGCGTCATCAACTTCAACTGGACGACCAGAGCGTTTTTCATCTTTGAGTGAAAAATCACCAGAACGAAATTTGGCAAACCAATTTTGACACTGCCGTTCTTTTAAGGCTTCTTCACCATAAACAGCACATAACTTTTTATGAGCTTGCGATGCGTTTTCCCTTTGCGGAAATAAAAAAGCAAAATATGACTAAAATGTTCCTTTTGATTTTCCATTTTTCAACGAACGCCAAACGAAAACTACAAAACAGATCAAAAAACTTTTTTTACTGATTAACAGCTGAATAGCCAACTATCAAATAACAAAATGTGTTTTACATTTGTACTACGTCTGCAAACCTAAAAATTCAACTGAAGCCATATATGTGTGAAACCCGCAATTACTTAGCTGCCGACCCAATAATAGTAGGACAAATAAATGTTATGTGCATACTGAGAAGAACATAATATTACCTTTGTGCTATTCTTGCAGAAATGTGTAAATGTCTAAATGTAAGCATAAGGAAACATCAAACATGCAAATGAGGGGCATTCTATAAAATAAATGGCATTTACTCTTCAAATTTTTCAAGAGCATAAGAAACAAAGACTGAAGAATACCTCATTACAGAAAACCAACAAGACATGACAACTAAATTCAACTAAATCCTCAGCCAAGAAAAAATTTTTCTTTTGATCTAAAGCTATTGTAGAAGTTGGCAAACATTTTCTGTTAATGGGCCAGATAACAAACATGTTAGGCTTTTTGAGCCAAATCGAGTCCTTTGTGACATCTCACCTCTGTCCTTATAACCCCAAATAAACCATTTAAAACATGTAAATGAATGGCATATCTGTTCCAGCTCAACTTGATTTTGAGAAACTGGAACCATCCTGATTTAGCCTGAGGGCAGTAGATTCTCAACACTGCCCCCTCCACTCTCCCCCCAATAAAAGACATTAATAGGACAATGGCGATGTGAATAAAATCTATAGTTAGAAATATTGTGTCCATGGCATGGCATTGTGATTGTATAAAACATTGCCTTTATTTTAAGAAATAATTACTGAAGTATTTTGGGTAAAGGGGTGACATGTCTACCATGTGCTCTTGAATGGTTTTAAAACTTAGTATACAAACATGGTAAAATGTTTTGGAGTTTGGGAGAAAGGGGACTAGGAATTATTTGTACTACTTTTAAAACTTCTCTGTAATTCGAAATTACTTCAACATTAAAAACTTTCAAAAAGCATTACATAAGTACTCCACGTGAAGTGGGCTAGGAAAATATAATTTGTCTCACTGGTTCATGTGAATATATTTTCAGGTACATGTCTTGAAGAAATACTAAGTGGAATTGCTGAATTCACATGTACAGATAATTTAAAAATTGATAAATATTTTTATTGCATTACCAGCATCAGTAGGTTGCAGTGACTCCTAACAATAAAATATATTTTGATGGATAAATTAGTTACTTAATTGGGTACCTTGTAAAAATAGTAATCAATACTATGATAATGAACATGAGGAAAAATTCATTTCCTTAAATACATAAAATAATAGAGTTAGGTCCCAACTACTTTATCATGATTTTCCATTTACTCTTTAAGCAATTTTCCATATCTGGAAAATTTTAGTAGCCTTTAGAACTTCTACTTTTGGCCAAGATGGAGTAACTAGGATTGGAATTACTCTCCAGCCTGAAATAACTAAAAACCTGGACAAAATTTATGAAACTGGATGGCAGGCAAGAAAGGACAGGTGATCCTTGAGGGACAGGATACAAATGAGGTGAGCCCTACGATTGCTCCAGCTTAGTGCCTGGGGAGAGTTTCCAAGACAAGATTAGGGAGGGGGCATCCAGATAGAGCCTAGTAAGCACCTTGAACTGAGATGGAACTGGGACTCTAAGGAGACCACGGTGGCTGGAGTTTCCAGGGCAGAGAACTGGAGAGGAAAGTGCTGTGCAGAGTTCCAGAGATCTGCAGAGGGTTCCCTCTATTGTGAGCTGAGTATAGATCACGTGTGTGTGAGGAAACTACCTAAGGTTGGGGGGAAACCAACCTAAAGAATTAGAGGAAAGAATTCCTAAAACTCACTCACTACTACAAATAGGACCTGTTCCCAGAAACCAGTGTGGAAAAATCTTATAATTCACGTGCAGCGACTAGAGAGTACTGAGAAACCTTTTGTGTTGCAAAATTAGGCCTAGACTACATGTTGTTCTGGTTTCACCTAACAACTTAAAAACAAGATTGAAAGGATCACACCCTTTCCAAGTAACTTAACTGTGTATCACAACAAAGTTCAAGAATATTTACAGGAATAGACAAATATCCAGCAGTCAGAAAGGTAAAATTTATTGAATCTTTGTAGTCAGTCAAAACGTATCAGTCATACAAAGAGCAAGGAAAATATGACCCACAATGAGAAAAACCAGTCAAAACCAATCTAGAAATGACACAGATAATAGAATTAGAGACTTTAACAGTTATATTTGTCTTCTAATATGTTCAAGATACTTAGATCAGGAGTTTACACAGTTTTTCTTAAAAGAGTCAGATGGCCAGTAATTTAGTTTTATGTGGCCCATACAGCCTCTCTTATAACTACTCAACTGTGTTGTAGCATAAAAGGAGACATGGAAAATGTGTAAAATAGTCATTGTGTCTGTATATTGAAGTACAATTTTTTTATTTCTACAACTGGCAGTGGGTCAGATTTGGCCCAAGGCTTTAACTGCGCATCTCTGAGCTAGAGGAGGGGTTGAATGAGTTAAATAGAGGACATAGAAGATAAAAAAAAGGGAGATCCAAATCAAATTTTTAGAGACAAGAACCACAGTGCTAAAGATAAAAAGATACAATTCCTGGGATTAATTGCAGATACGCACTGCTGATGAAGAGATTGGTGAACTTGAAAACAGCAATGGAAACTATCCAAAATGAAAAAAAGTCTGAACAAAAAGATCCTTAGTGAGCTGTGGTTTATGTTCAAGTGGATAAAATACATGTAGAGTTGTTGAAGGGGGAAGGGTATGGTTAAAATATGTGAAAAAATAATGGCTGAAATTTTTCTAAATTTGATAAACTATAAAACCATAGTTTCAAGAAACTCACTGAGCCCCAAGCACAAACTGCTGAAGCACATCATAATCAAGTTGCTTAATTATGACAGTGATAAAGAGAAAATTTTAAAAGCAATAGAGATAGAAGATAAATTATCTACGGAGAAACAAAGAGAAAGATTATGGGAATTTTTAATCTGAAATTTTGCTAGATAGAAAGAAGACAGTGGAGCAAGACAGTTTTCCCAAAGAAGGAAATATAGCAACCCAGTATTCTGTACCCAGCATAGGCAAAATTAAGACTTTTTTAGACATAAGAACTGAAAAATAATTCATCACAAACAGGTATGAGCTGCAAGAAATGTTAAAGAAATCCTCTAAGCAGGACAATCTGATTATTTACAAATTACTACTGTCAAAAATGAGAAAGATGACATCACTACAGATTCTACAAATATTTAAAGAATAATAAGCAAACATGAATAACTTTCTGCCAGTAAATTAAGCTTTTGAAGAAACATACAAATTCCTTGAAACCAACGAACTACTAAAGCTTACTCAAAAAGAAATTTATAGCCTGAATAGCCCTATAGTTAAAGAAATTGAATTTGTAGTTATATGTCTTCCCACAAAGAAAACTACAGGCTCAGGTGATCTCACTGTTGAATTTTACCAGACATTTAAGAAATTAATTATACCAGTTCTCTACATACTACTCGAGAAAATTGGAGATCAGAACATACTTTCCAATTCATTCTGTAAGGACAGTATTGCCATATTACTAAAAGCAAAGACATTACAAGAAAATAAAACTATAGACTAGTATTCCTTATGAACATAAAAGCAGTTTGCAAAATGAATCCAACCCTATGTAGAAGGGACAATATATTATGACCTAAGTGAGATCTTTTCACATGTATCACTTTTCAAGTTTCATATTAGGGACTGGACATGTGTGCCTTCGCCTGGCTTTTGTTGTTTGTTCTCATTCCACCCTGAACTCTGTAGTTAGTCACCTGACTTAAAGCAACACTCAAATCTCTTACCATCACTATCCTTCCCAGGCAGCACCTTTTGTCTAGTACCCAACAGGTTTGAGAATATGCTCTCTCTGTTCCCACCTTTGGGAGTGTTCATGGGAATTTGCACCATCATTTATGGATTTCAACATCAGCTGGAACTTTGATATGAACATTCAGTCGTTTTACCTCCCATAGTCGCTTCTTTCTCCTTTTGTTTTCAATCTGGGAGATTTCGTTCACTTCTGTGGCTTCATTTGCCAATGATATACCAGTGAAACCCACTTTTGCAGTCCAGACCCCTCTCTGGAAGTACAGGTATTTCCAACAACCTGTTCAGTACTTCTAGCATGGAGGTATGGGGCACTTCAGCGTTGACATGTCAGCTTATTAATATGCTAGAGGCCCTGTGCACGAAATTCGTGCAAGGGGCTTGGCCTTCACAGCCCCAATTTGATTTGGAAGGACATCTGGACAGTCGTTCAGCTTCCCGGTCTAATTAGCATATTACGCTTTTATTATTCTAGATATCCACTTCTCCCCAAACAAAATATACAAAGGGTTGTTAAGTCTTTTTATCTTCTCTACTACCTCCTTGTGCTTCTTTCTTAGTGTATGAGCCTTTTTTCAAGTGTGTCTTATCTCTGTTCTCTAATCTTTTCTCTATTACACCACTAGAATTAACTAAGAAGGAAAACTGTTTAAAAATCCCCAAGATCATTTAATTGCCTTTTGTGTAGATTGAAAAATCCAAGTTCCACTCATGGTGTTTTCTACAATGGGGTATTGATAAAAAAGTAAATGATCTTTTCTCAATTTTCAGAGAGATGTTTGTTTTTGTGTATTTTTAAAAACAATTTAAGTATTCCTCTAGGTATTTTAAACATTTTTATTAACTGCTACTATTTTGATTCTCATCTATCAGAGTGATATTTGAATTAGCTTAAACTTTCATACTGAGTATTTAAGTTACAAATGTCAGATTTCATGGGATTTGGCAGGCCTTTCACAATTTGACTCCCAACTTGTCAGCTTTATTCAAGGCCATGGCTTATGTTAGTATCTTAACAAGAGAATCTGAGATTCTAATTTCTGACTCTCACTTTTTAGTTCTCAGCTTGACTATCTCGCTGTACCCAAATGTGCAGGGTTGGTTGTGACTTTTTCCATACTACTCCCAGACCCTGGATGCCTTACTTGTTCTGTCTACTCCTGTTACTTCAGAGATTACCTCTTCTAAGAAGTTTTCCTAGCATGTAGTCCTTTATCACCCATCCCTTCTTTACAGAGACATCTCCCTACTGTTCTTACCTCTCTTTGGATCACGTATTTCATTACAATTTGTTTTCTGAGCTGTTGTCTTCACCGAACTTTTAAAGGATAGGGATTAATTCTCAATATATTGGACCATTGTAACCTGCCCTGTCTTGCAGCTAACAGGTTTTCAGGCAGTAAACATAAATGCTGTCTTCTATATTATCTCCTTTAATCCCCTCAACCACTTTGTGTTAGATTAGCAATATCATGTTATAATCGAATAGGAAACTGAGTCTGGATGAAGTTAAATGATTTGTCCCAGCTGCATAGTTTCTCTAGAATTCCCCACTTTTGTACTACTGTTGTGTAGCTATCCTAATACATTTGTCTTTTATTTATAATATAAGTAAAATATCATTTGACTTATTAAAACTGTTTCCTGATTATTGTCTTTGAAACAACTTTGCTTTACTTTTGTATTGTGGGTAAATCTCCAGAATTGTGATTCTGCTGATTAATAGTTATAAATTTGATTTGTGTAAACCTAGTGTTCTTCATACTGCTTAGCAAAATAATTGAATGTATAAATATATTTAACACATGGAACTTTTTAAATAATGTATACATAATAAATAGATAGTTGGACTGCTTTGTACTTGAAAGAATTAACTTTCCCCCCGAAAATTTATTTAGTAACTGTGTTTGTATGTAAATGAGATATCCCTTTCTGAATCCTTATGTAAGGCTTGTTATTTTAAGAACATATAATAACAACTTTGGATGACCTAACGAATTGTTATGGCTTTGTATTCAATGAAAAACACTCATTCTAATAAGTAGATCATTAAATATAAAGTATTGCATGTCATTAATTTTATGAACAATTTAAAGCCAAATTTAGCACTGTTCGTAGTGATTCTGGAAGTTGTAATTGTGGTTTAGCTCAGTTACACCCTAAATTTCAAGAATGAAAGACAGTTTCTTCTTTAAAAGAAAAAAGTATAGAATTGAAGATGAGCAGTATTAATTACCCCTGTTGTATAATATTCTTTAAATTTAAAGAGTTTGTTTGCCTTAATGTTTTTGTATTTAGATTTTCTTGTTTAAAATATACTCACAAGTATTTTTCACATTACAAAGCTTAGTAATATTTTAAACCTTACCCCTGTAATAGTAATATTTGTCTTTTATTTTAGGGAAGCAATGCGGAATTATTTAAAAGAGCGAGGGGATCAAACAGTACTTATTCTTCACGCAAAAGTTGCACAGAAGTCATATGGAAATGAAAAAAGGTAAGAGTATTATTTTCTGGTGGGTAGTTCATTGTAGCTGTCACATGAATTTCCAAATGATGTGTTAATATGCAAGAATGGTTTCTCTTGGGTTATTTGCAAGTACAAAATGGAAAATAGGGGAGTTGTCTCTGTTGAAGGAGAAACAAAGTGAATTGTGGCAGATTTAGTAGAGATCATCTGGTTGAATCCCTGATAATTACAAACTGTAATCTGTAATTTTTCTTTTGCGCATCATGATGCTCTATAAGTATTTCTGGAATATATTAGCTTGTTCAAAAAAGTAGCTTTCCTTTTGGTGTAAATAAAATGTATTTTTATTGATTTCTGAGAGAAAGGGAGTGGGAGAGATAGAAACATCAATGATGCGAGAGAATACTGATCGGCTTATGTGCTCCACTGGGATTGAGCCTGCAACCTGGGCATGTGCCCTTTCAGAATCAAACCTGGGACCCTCCAGTCCACAGGCCGATGCTCTATCCACTGAGCCAAAACTGTTAGGGCCAAAATGATCTTTATGTTTAGTACTAGTCACAGTATTTTATAAATTTCAGTATTTTTTATGTATGATTGTGGACTTCGGTTGTTTGTATTTTTACTTTCTTTCTAGAAATTTCTTAATAGTTTTCCTAGTCTTTGTCTTTCAGGCAGTATTTTTCTATTAAGCATTTCATGGACAGAAGGCTTGCTTATGGGGGAAAATGAAAGATCTTTTGAATTGGCTAGAAAGATATGACACTAAATTGGAAAAAGGAATGAAAACTCAGGTTTGGATGTTGGGTTGAAAGGAATGGATGGAATTATAGATAAAGAAAATCTTAGCATATATATAATAAGTGAATGTAAGTATATAATTAAATTAATTTACATGCTGGAAGGAAATTAAGGAGTCTCTTCCTTAAAGTTCTCTAAATCTGGGCTAAAAAGTAGGTGAAGCTATTGATAATTTTGTCTTCAAAGAGGATGAACAAGTGAAAAAAGTAGTACTTAGGACTCATACTGCCAAGTGTTGTGGTTTATCACCTTTCAAGCTTGCTAAATTTCTGATTATTTTATCTTTCTTTACTAGTAGAACTAATCATCTGATTTATAGTTAAATATTGGAAAAAGTTGGTATCTGCAGTTTGGGACATAGAGACCAAATCAAGATAGTGGCTCCTTTTTTTATGAAGTTGATACTCAAAATTCAGAGAGAGAGAGAATTGAAATTGAGAAAGTGTGTGTGTGTGTGTGTGTGTGTGTGTGTGCCCGCAAGTGCTTTTTGGGTTTGGTTCATCTGCTTTTTTTTCTTTTTAGTTTTGGTGTGATTTTTCCTAAGCAAAACCTAGGAAGGCAATACCTTCATTATTTGAGATGAGTCTCAAATTAGGCCAGTCTTGCACCTCACAGTGAATCTCAGGAAGAAACAGTTTCTAGACATTGTTTTGGAATTGCATTTACAAGTGTTTTAAAATTTTAATTCTCAGAATAATCTTATAAATAGAAATATTATAATCCCCATTCTGTGAGTGAGTAAACAAGAAATCAAATACCTAGTTCACTTTGGAAAGCCATGTAGCCAGGATTATTACTCCTGGTTCTATAATAACACATGTCTTATTCTTTTTGTTGCCCTAATTTCCATAGTCTTCCATTTTGTGTTTGAGTGTTGCGTTATTTACAACAGGGCTTGAGGATGAGGTTAAGATGCCTAAAGAACACACATTTTTCTAAATAAACTTTGCCTAGGATTATTCCTTTTGCCATCAACCGACTGAGGCTTGGCTAGATCTAATAGAAATATGATTAGACATACTTACTGTATGGGTGCCAATTCAGGCAGTGCTGCTTTCCATTCTTTGGATTTTTGAAGGTGCATTTTAGTACAATTAGATTCATTCAGTAGCTCATTTATTCTTTATTTCTGTTGACCAGGTTCTATGCAAAATGATCTTTTGTGGGAATTTTACAATTGGGATGTCATTTAATGCTATGAAGGATAACAGGCCTAGTGGCAATAACAGAAAGGTAGAGCTACTCAAAAAATTACATCTAAGTCCAGATAACGTCCCTGTTAATTACTCACTGTTAAAAGTATATGAGTAAGATGCTGAAGTGGCTTATCAAGTTAAAATCTTGATTTAAGGGTTATTTATTTCTATTGTGGTTGCCTTTATTTCCTGTTATTTGAATACTAAAGGCCCAGTGCAAGAAATTCATGCATGGCGTTGAGGGGGGGTGTCCCTCAGCCCAGCCTGCACCCTCTCCAATCTCGGACCCCTCAAGGGATGTTAAACTGCCCGTTTAGCATCCCCTGGGATCGGGTCTAAATGGGCAGTCAGACATCCCTCTCACAATCCAGGACTGCTGGCTTCCAACTGCTCACCTGCCTGCCTTCCTGATTGCCCCTAATCGCTTCTTCCTGCCAGCCTGATCACACCCTAACCACACCCCTGCCAGCCTGATTGATGCCTAACTGCTTGCTGCCAGCCTATTTGACCCCAACTTCCCTCCTCTGCCAGCCTGGCCACCCCTAACTGTCCTCCCCTACAGGGTTGATCACCTCCAACTGCCCTCCCTTGCAGGCCTGGTGCCTCCCAACTGCCCTCCCCTGCTGGCTATCTTGTGGTGGCCATCTTGTGTCCACATGGGCGCAGGATCTTTGGCCACATGGGGGCAGCCAGCTTGTGTGTTGGAGTGATGGTCAATCTGCATATTACTCTTTTATTAGATAGGATAGAGGCCTGGTGCATGGGTGGGAGCCAGCTGGTTTGCCCTGAAGGGTGTCCTGGATCAGGGTGGGGGTTTCCTTGGGCTGTGGGGTGGCTGGGTGAGGGGCCTTTGGTGGTTTGCAGTCCAGCCACGCCTCCTGGCGACCCAAGCAGAGGCCCTGGTATCTGGAATTTATTTACCTTCTACAATTGAAACTTTGTAGCCTGGAGCGGAGCCAAGCCCCCTGATCACTCCAGCTACAGCCATTTCTGTTTGGTTTTATGTATCTTCTACAATTGAAACTTTGTAGCCTTAACCAGAGGCCTGGGCCAGCCAGTGCAGATATAACACTTTGCTTTCTCCTTTGCCTGGGGCAACTCTAGCCTGCTCTTCAGCTCCATGGCTGCCACCATTTTTCTTGAGATTTATCTTCTATAATTGAAACTTTGTATCCTTGAGTGGAGGCCTAGGCTGGCTAGGGCAGGCGGAAAGCTTGGCTTCCATTGCCGGGGGAACCCAAGCCTCTCAACTGCTCTCTGTGGCTGCAGTCATCTTGGCTGGGGTTAATTTGCATACTCTCTCTGATTGGCTGGTGGGCATGGTTTGAGCAGAGTTCTGGTTAATTTGCATATTATCCTCTTATTAGGTAGGATGACCTGGTTAATCTAAAACACCACTCAAAGGAAAGCTTGAAGAGTCTAAGCTTCTAGCCTACAAAGAATGAGGGAAAAACCAAAGACAGCAGTGGTTGGCAAATCTCAGCTCAAGAGCCACTGTTTGTTGCTCTGTTGACTAATGAGTTTGCCAACCACTGGGATAGGGGCTTAATCACAAGGAACAACAACAGTCTGTAATTTTTGAAATCGGGAATCTAGGATTAGTGGTTGGCAAACTCATTAGTCAATAGAGCAGCACTCACGAGCCACAGTTTGCCAACCACTGACCTAGAGTAACTACTTTCCTATATTTTTACATGTTTGTATTAACATTTCTCGAGTGGACATGTATTAGTTTTATAATAAAGGTGGAAACCTGTTAAAATTACCTTTTTTTTTTTTTTTTTAAGTATTAGTAGTAAGAAAACATTCATGCGGTCCAGCCTTCCTGGAAGAGGTCTGGTCTCTTACTCATTGAGAAGAGTGCACAGTGGGAAGCAGATATGCCTTCTTGCTTGTTGATCTAGATTTGGGATTTTCTGAAAAGCTGTGAGGCATAGAGGGTGAAGGTATCCTGGGAACTTGACCACAGACTTCTTAACATGTAAAATAACTCCAGTGAATGAGGCTGGAAAAGTTTGGTCAGGAAATTTTATCATACAGTTATAAATTGTTCAGACTAACTTTTGTGCCTGATAACAAAATTTGTTTGCTTAGCACATATGGTATCCCATTTATGTTAGTAGTTAATTTTACCTTTTCATGGAAGAAAGAAGATCTTTGCAAGATGAAAAATAAACTTTTAAAGATTATTTTGTGTAGAGGCTATTTTCTATTAAAGAAATGGGGATGCCATTTGACATTAACATTCCTTCAACTTTGTCAAGGAACCTACTTAAGCGGTAGTGAAGGTGATGGTGATGCTGTTGAGGCAATAGTGAAAATCCTGAGCAATTTAGATAATTAGAGTATGCCTCTGAAGTCATACTGAGAATGTGTTAATTGAGATGACTGTGGCTGCAGACAGTTCCAGGTGTTTTTTGTTGCTTTTGAATAGTCATCAAAGGGTAATGATTCTGCAAAGTGATCAGATAATGTAAATTATGTGCTTGGATTTCATTTAACCTATTTTAAATATTGGGCTGAATAAAAAGGCTTCTTTGAATCTGTAAGGTATTTTTCAGATCTTATTTCAGGATATGAGAGAAAAGTTGTTGAATCATTGGATTGAACTAGGAAATGAGTAAAATCATAAATGTGCTTATATCGCCACCAAGTGGCATAAAAAAGCATTGTTTGACTTACGTGCTTAGAGCTCCTGGGAAAGATTAGAAAATAAAAGGCACATTGTTTCATAGGATATCCTTTCACAGCAGCTGTTAAACTCTGTTAGCTGGCCTCCTGATGGTCAAACTTTTTACTCACTGAGGTTTTGGTGCACATTAACAATCTATTCAAAATTTAAAAACCTATTTTACACCTCATTAGAAAGGTGTATTCTAATTGTTAGTTAAGGATGCTCCCCCCATCTTTTTTTGTACATAAACTTACCTTCTGTTTTATTATTTTACTACTGAAATCTGTAGAAATAAAAGTTTGATTCATTAGCTGTTTTTAGGAGGTAGTAATATTAGGATGTTTTAAAGATTTTTTTTTAAATTATTCATTATCACATTTCAGAAATAATCTCTGTTTCAATTATATTGGATTTGTTACAACTATCACAATTTTTGGGGATAGTTGTAAAGTCGATTAAAAAAACAAGGCTAGCTCAAAGGCAGTTGAAGAGTCTTTTTTTTGTTTGTTTATTACATGATTGAAAAAGCACTTTCACTAAAGAACCTTGTTTGGATGATAAAGAATGTCTTGCCTCCTGTCACATTTTTTAGTTTCATGCCATTTTATTATAGGACTTTTCAGAGAACCAGTACTACCCAGTCTTTGACAGGTTTTACCCTCTTTATATTTTTCAGATGGGAATATAAGTACTTTTTATGAAAACTTAATGAGAGTTGACTACTATATTAGGTATCAGCACTTTGAATTTTATAGCTGGCATACCAGTAAGTCTTAACATTAATGTTCAGTAAAATACTAATAGGAGACAAGTTTCCAAAATTGATATTCCTGAGAGTATGTATGCCAGCTCGGTGTTTGAGTCTGTGCCATGGTAATCATTGGGCAGCTCTCAGCATTAGAGACCAGAGCGATCCCTGATGTGGACCTTCGTTGAGCCAACTCCAGAACTAGCCCAGCTAATTCAGGAATCCCTCTGACCTTGGAGTGACCTGGAGCTGAGCCCACTGCCTCTCCTGTGACCTTGGTGTCCACAGTGTGAAAGTGTGCAGTCAGGAAAGCTGCTCCGATGGATTAGAATCAGGGGTCTTCAAACTACGGCCCGCGGGCCACATGCAGCCCGCAAAGGAGTCTGATCCGGCCCGCCAGGTTTTTTGGGCAGTGAGCGCAGCCGAGGTGTTACAGTAGGAATTAGTAGTTCATATAGTCCGGCCCTCCAGCTCTCTGAGGGACCGTGATCTGGCCCCCACTTTAAAAAGTTTGAGGACCCCTGGTAGATGAATATGAGGAAACTCCAGAGGCTTCCCTCCTTACTCAGCTTGACCCCTAAGGGCCTACTTGGTCTACTTACCCATTATCTCTGCTTCATCTATTCTCTACTCCAGCTACTTGGCTGTAGGTTGTGACTCAAAGTCACCTTCCTACAGCAGCTTTCCCCCAGCCATGGGTCTTCAACATTTTAACTAGCCCCTTTCTTGCTTTTTGTTTTCTCGCTCTCTCTCTCTCTCAGTACTTATCACCAGATAACAGACTATATTCATTATTTTACTCATTTTTTTAAAAATTGTTTGCCTCTCATATTAGAATGAGAGTTGCATTGGGCCAGAAATTTTTGTCCTTTTTAAAAAAACTACTATTTTGAAGCACCTGGTACAGACTAGGGATATAATAAATAATTTGGTGAATTAACATTATTAAATACGCCCAGCTCATTTATTATATAATATGTAGATTGCCTCTAAGTAGTCTTTAAAAGGTGAGGAAAAAGAAGGTGCCACCAATACATATATATATATGCATGTATAAATATATATATATTTATTGATTGATTTCAGAGAGGAAGGGAGAGGGAGAGAGAGAGAGGAACATCAATGATGCGAGCAAACCATTGATTGGCTGCCTCCTGCACGCCCCCCACTGGAGATTGAGCCCACAACCCAGGCATGTGCCCTTGATCAGAATTGAACCTGGGACCCTTCAGTCCTCAGGCCAACACTTCTATCCACTGAGACAAACCAGCTAGGACTCCATCATATATTTTTATTCAATCAGTATTGTAGTAGGTGTTGGGAGAGGAGCAAACAAGAACGTGATATTAACTACCGGTAGGAAGGCCTGAGAGCCAAATCCAGTCTGTGGCGTCTGTGTATGCATACACACAAGTATGCAGGTATAGTTTTTTTTAAGTCTGCATATTGTTGGCTTACAAAGCATCATTTAGTGTCCACGTTTTAAAATTTCATTTTAGGCATCTATTGAACAATTGAAGGATGTGACCAACTCTAGGGCCACATACCTGCAGTTCAGCAGTGTGATTGGTATATACTCACAGGCTTGCCATTCCCTACTATCTTGTCATCAGAGCCATACACCTGTAGCTAATTTTAATTGTATTTAAGCTCTTGTTTTTCTTAAGAAAAAATTCCCTATACTCATAACTGTACAAAAAGTGGGAATTACCATGAGGGCTAAGTAGTTCATGAAAGAAGGGAGGGATCCTTCTTCTTTGGGTAATTAAAGGATATTTTTACTTATTGTACACCTGTTTCATCATTTACATTACTTACTTGGCTACAGTTTGAGTTTTGGGCCCCTTGATAATCATGGCATAAATGTTTTAATGTACAAGTCAGCATGTGTAATTGAGCAAAGGCAAATTATAACCTACACTAGAGGCCTGGTGCACGAATTTGTGCGTGGGTGGGGTCTAGCCAGCCCACCCTGATAGGGGGCTGTTAGGGTTGGGGGGAGGGTCTGCGGGCAGTTGCCAGCCTGGCCCCGTCCCATGGCCGAACTCCTGGTTGAACTTCTAGTCAAGGGGGCAATTTGCATATTAGCCTTTTATTTTATAGGATAAGGACTAGGTTGATGTTCTGAACTATGTAAAAGATGGGGTCTGAGCTAGGCTTTGAAATAGATATTTTTTAATTGCTAAAGAGAAGATTATAAGTATGTAATTCTAGGTGGGAAGGATTTGTGAGGACAGGTTTTTGGCAAATAGTGAAACTAAGATATTGGTAGTCTGAGAGTTAAAAAGACACAGTGTATTATTCTTTCACTGTCCACATGCACCAGGTGTTGTGGGCATAAGATATATAAGGCATAATAATTCAGTGATCATCCACTTTGCTTTTAATTCTACTAGTTTTATTGCTATTTTGAAAGTCTACTTTGGCCATTGTTGTAATTCTATTTTCTAGGCTAATTATATAATATAGTTAGGTGTAATATCAATAGCAGTGCTGTCACTAAGTAATACTACTTCATTTTGAGACCTATTTAGTAATTGTAGATTCTGTGGTGTGGTGTATTGTGTTTTGTAATATGTTAGAGTACATTAGATTCGCTGAACTTTAATAGTTCAGAACTCCGAACTGTGTGCATCACTCCACACAGGTGAACCTTCCAAATGTAGTCTTAGTGGAAGTTTAGCTTTTAGTATCCTCATGTGACTATTTGCATTATTAAGGGCTTCATTAGGAGCTAACTTAGTGCAGTTCAATATGATTTTTATATTCTTATTAGAGTCCCGATGCACAAAATTCGTGCAAGAGTAGGCCTTCCTTCCCCTGGCTGCCGGCACCAGCTTTCCTCCAGCACCCAGGACCCGGGCTTCCCTCGCAGAGGGAGGCCCCGCCCACCTGCTGCAGCCCAGGCCAGTGGCCTGGGCCTCCCTCTTCGGGGCGATTGTGGAGCCCCCCATTGATTTCACCACCGGCCCGTGGCCTGGGTCTCCCTCTGCAGGGCGATCATGGGGTGATGCTGGCTCCCGACTAATCACATCGCATCCGCCTTGGCTGGCCTGGCGCCGTGGGTGTCATAGCATGGTCCCAGTTTGTCATCCGGATGGTTGTCCAGGTGGTCATTCTGCTGTTCGGCTGTTTGGTTGATTTGCATATTATGCTTTTATTATATAGGATATGTATAATGTTCAAACAAGGAAATGCATTTTTAAAATCTAATTGCATTGTTTTTGTTTGAATTGTTTCAGGTTTTTTTGCCCGCCTCCTTGTGTGTATCTTATGGGCAGTGGATGGAAGAAAAAAAAAGAGCAAATGGAACGAGATGGTTGTTCTGAACAAGAATCTCAACCATGTGCATTTATTGGAATAGGAAACAGTGACCAAGAAATGCAGCAGCTGAACTTGGAAGGAAAGGTAAATTAAAGCTGTTGATTCTTCATAAAGGCACCATGGTACCAGAATCTAGTAGTGTCCTTATTAGTTTTTGTGGTAGTGATTCTCACCCCCCCTTCTTTATTGTATACCTAGTTCACCATTTACATTACGTTACTTATTTGGCTACTATTTGAGTTTTCAGGCCCCTTGATAAGACATGGCATAAATGTTTTAAAGTATGTACACGTCAGCTATTGGTAACAATTTTTTTAAAACACAAATCAGAACCAGAAACAAACTTCTCAAATGGCTGTGGGCTAGTCATGATTCATGGAACTCAAGCTGTTGACATGTAATGGTGGCACTCAGCTAGCTAGCAGCTTTAGCATGCTGTGAATCAGGTTTCCATTGGAAGTAATAAGTTTAAGAGTCTAATCACTGATCTGACAGGGACATGATGCTCAAATGATAAATGCATAGTTCAATAGTATTTTATTCTGCTCTCTGAATCTTAGACTTATGCTAGAAGCAAAGTTATACAGATAAATTCTTAGAAGCATTGACTTGGGTTATAAAGATCATAAATGTTTTTCCTCACCTTTGTGTGGAGCAGAACTATACTATAGGCAAGCACAGCCATGATTAGCTTTAGTCAGATTTTTAGGGATTTTTTAAAAATTAAATTTTTAGGGAATGAAGCTTATGTATTAGTTTTACTAATTGTATATTATATATTGAAAAAGCAGTCATTTCAATCTGTACCTTTGGTATTCAAAAATAATTCTTTATGACTTAGCATTTAACATTTGTTTTCCCTTGATATTAAAATTTAAAAAATGGTTAGTTCTGATCTTAGTGACCACATAAGTGTTTTTTAAAATAATGCATCTAAAGGTAGTTTTTCATTTAATATATTTTTATTGAGTGCCTTAATTGGCCTTAGGAAGGGTTGGAGGACAGCATTGAGTGTGGTGAGCAAGGGATTTGTACTCTCATTTAATTTTAGTCCTTTTATAGAGAATGAGCAATAAGAAGCCTCAGTATCAGCCTATATCAAATTTGAGTCTTTTTATGTCATTTGTATCTTCATAATTTTTATCAGCAAGATTTGTCAACTATGTATTTCAAGTTAGATTTATGATAAAACTTATTACAATAAAGGTTGCTTTATCTTAAAAGAAAATAGAGCAGTATAAAGTATTTCTAAGTTATGACCCTTGAGACAAAATTAAGGATGTAAGTGGTGGATTTATCTAATAGGCCTAAATGTCTTACCTATTTTTCTCATATAGAAAGTCTCAGAGTTCTGTGTCTCAAGTTTTATCTTAACATTTGGTACTATTATTAATTAGATTTGACAGGTAGATATTGAGGAGCTAGGGATTCTAGAGACCACAGTGTATATAATCATGTTAATTATTGCTTGCTTTAACCAATTTCAGCTTCCAGCAATTTTAAGTAATGCCAACCAAACAGCATTTCCACTCACCTTTCCCAGCATCATAGCTTAGTATATCTTGCTGCAACTTCTACCATTATATTCTTTCCTTACGCCCTAGAAATTCACAGAATAGGAAAATAATACATGAGAGCACAAGCATTAATAGCATTTAAAAAACTTACTAGCTGAAACCAGTTTGGCTCAGTGGTAGAGTGTCGGTCTGTGGACTGAAAGGTCCCAGGTTCGATTCCAGTCAAGGGCATGTACAATACATTGGTGGCGGGCACATCCCCAGTAGGGGGTGTGCAAGAGGTAGCTGATCGATGATTCTCTCTCTTCGATATTTCTAGCTCTCTATCTCTCTCCCTTCCTCTCTGTAAAAAATCAATAAAATATATTTTTTTAAAAAACTTAATAAGGTACACAATACCTATATGCTGAAATTATGCGTTAATATTTAGTTTGAATGGAAAATGCTATTAGAGAAGTCTATATAAAGTAAGATTTGTCAAGTCAGTAGAAGGCATTCTAGGCAGAAAGAAGGACATAATCATGTGCTTGGGCATGAAGGCCTGAGAACGTGGTATGTCTGGGCCCAGGTAGGCAAAGATGGCCTGAGCAGTGGGATGCTGAACTTCACAAAGAGGCACTTTGCTCCTGACTTAAATCGCCACAATGCTTTTGCAGCATTAGACCAGTAGTTCTTTTTCATTTCAGGGTAGATGTTTGAGTCGTTTTTGAGTTAAAATGTTTATTATTATTTATAGAAAGCTTTATATGTTACATTTTATAGAATCTTGGTAGCTAATTTAGCCTTTTTGTATGATGAAACAAATTAATTTCAGTTTTTATTTACTCACTCTGCTAAAGCCATAATACTTTTTGAGTCAGTGACTTCTCCCCTTTTCTCTTTTGGAATTTAACTAGTTTGTTGTCATTGGCCTTATATATTTTTTATAATAATAGTTCTAATAAAATTATCTCAGGTATGAGTGTGTGTGTGTGTGTGTGTGTGTGTGTGTGTGTGTGTGTATTCAGCCTGCTTACTTTAGTAATTAGGGATGTATTTCCTTTCTTTCCAAGGAGATATATGTGTGTTTGCCTTTTCCAAACCAAATAAAGCCCTTTGTGTGTAGGTTCAACCTTCTCTACTCCTTTTTCCTTTCCTGTTTGCCAGTCTACCTTATCATTTTTGGTAGGTTTCATTATTTTCTCTTTTCTGATATTGATCATATCCTTGTTAACACTCTTTTCTCATATTGATCGTATCCCTTAATATTTGAACTCAGATTTTTCCATTACAATGTCATTACCTTCATTTAGATACAAATTTCATTTTTGTTCTCTGTGCCTGTCTGCTTTAGTATTTTGATACCCATATTTGCAGAATAATTCCATAGGTTAGGCTTAATTTGACCATTCATGCTTTTTGAAATATTTATACATGGCTCCTGCCACAACATCTTTGAATGCTTAGCGATCCTTGGGTGAAAGGATCAGAGTGAATGCAAATACTATTGTTCTTATTTATTTTGTACTACCGTGTTTCCCTGAAAATAAGACATCCTCCAAAAATAAGACCTAGCACATGGAAAGATAAGACATCCCCTGAAATAAGACCTAGCGAAACTTTGGGAGAAAAAATTAATATAAGACACTGCCTTATTTTCGGGGAAACAGGGTAGCATGATTAGCTTAGTCTTAATTTTGTCGTCTGCAGAACAAAGTCTCTCAAAGCTTTTACCACACTTTTGGATTTATAAAAACTTAATTGAGTGTAAAATATTCAAGGTGGCATCTAAATTTTTAAATAGAACTTTGCTATTGGAAAATAAAATAAATTATGGCATTATTTTGTTCTGCTACTAAAATTGCCTGTGAGTAAAATTCAAAGTTTAAAAACCTAGAACACATTCACTTATTTTTTAAATGAGTGACATTTGCCCTGCTTTTAAAAAGAAATACACAGCAGAGGTAGTCATAGAAATGTGCTTAGCCTAATTTTAAAGTAGAGCATTGATTTTTATAAAGTATATAATTTAAATACTTTAGCTTTCTTTATCATTTTACCTAGTTTGGAAAAGGAAAGTAATTTAGTCCCTTCCCTAATTCACAGAGATTGGGGGAATAGGAGAGATCTTAGAATTCTCCTATATGTTTGAAAAAGTAGCTTTTTCAGGCATCATCGCTGTTTTGCAAATGCTGTAACTCTTAAATACTATATTTTAAATTACCAGAATATATTTTCTGATAGACTGACATAATGTCTTGCTGTATTTAGTTGTTCTAGTACCTTTAAATTCAGTTCTTTTGATGATACAATATGAATTATCCCATTAGGCAAACAACATTTTAAGAATAGTCCTTTAAATAAAATATACTCATAGAAGCCCTTTCTGGCGTAAGATATTTTGTTGGTATCCAGTTAGTACTGACTGTGTTTTATCAGGATTATAGGTGGTTACTCTGCTGTTCACATTGTATGCACTACCTTGGGAAGGACCACTACTAAATTTTTTTACATAATTTGATTGGATTTTGATGGCCTTATTTCTGTGTTTTCTTTATAGAAAGACAGTCTAGATTTCTTTTAGCTATGAAATTGTATTTTTAAAAATTACCACTAATACTGATAATTCTGTGATATAGATGTAGAGTTATATAAAACAAGAAAAGACTAGTGTTTACAATTCTTTTAGAGGGGGTAAAATAGTTCACAATGTTAGTATTTTATAGACTTGATAAGAAAGACGGTACTTTGTCATCAGAGATTAATTTCAGTAATTTTATAGTTGGTTTTATTCAGCTTTATTGAAATTACTGCATTTAAGCCTGATCAAACCTAGCCATGACCATACAGAGTTGTAGGTCCATAACCAACAAGGTTTTGGTGCTATTAAAACTTTCCTTTTCTTTCACAGAACTATTGCACAGCCAAAACATTGTACATATCTGATTCGGACAAGAGAAAGCATTTCATGTTGTCTGTAAAGATGTTCTATGGCAACAGTGATGACATTGGTGTATTCCTCAGCAAGCGGATAAAAGTCATCTCCAAACCTTCCAAAAAGAAGCAGTCATTGAAAAATGCTGACTGTATGTATATACTTAAATTTTCTTTTGTCCCCAACTCCCACAATGAATTAAGATAAATTTAACTTTTTTTTAATTAAAAATTGCTTTTCGATAGCCAGCTCATTCTTTGCTAATATTTTTGTATTTTTAAAAATTACCACTAATACTGACCTGAAGATGTCACATTCGTTAATTATTGCTGCTTTATTGTCTTTTTTCTTTTTTTGAAAATGAACTAGTGTTGTTTCATCACTGCTCCCCAGAGACATTTAGAAAATAGGAGTTTTTCCCCCTTTTGCCCTCACAATAACTGCAGCGAGTGATGTTAGCATTGGTGTCTTGGGCCAAGAGAGTCCCCATTCCACAAAGTTGATTTACCAACAAGGTCAGATGGCCTTGCAGGGCCATCCTGAGAACCTACACAACGTTTTTCCCAGGGTTCTCTGCCAGAGACTGCTATCTCATCAGCAGAGCTTTAGATTCTCAGAGATAAGTGCTGTCTGTTTGCATTAAACATTTCAACTCCTATGCCCATTTTTCTTATTGTAAGTTCTTCTTATGAAAACTTTCAAACTTAGAAAGGGACAAAGTAGCATAAGGCGACCACCCACCTGGCCTCGGCAGTTTTTATCAGTTGTTTCAATATCTCCATCACCACCAGCACCTCCTTCTCCAATTGCTGGAATATTTAAGTGTAAATCGTGAATGTCCTATCCTTTCAGCTACCATTTCTTCAATAGTGACTAACAGGTAATTTATTTTTAAATGTTGTTACACCTAACAGAGTTGACAGTTCTTTGATGTAAAAGCCAAGCTATGTGTAGATTTATCACATTCCTCATATGGTTTTACAATTGTGTTTTTGTTGTTTTATAACAGTTGACTAAACTGGATCCTAACAAAGATCATGCATTTTAATGTATAAGTTTCTTCTCTCCTTTTCCAACCTTTTATTTCTTCCTTATCATTTATTTGTTAAGAAACAGGTCATTTTTCCTATGGAATGTCCACATTGCGGATCTGGTTGATTACATATTTCTCTATCTCATATTTTCCATAAGTTGGTGGTTAGACCTCAAGACTTTTATTTTAGATTTATCTGGTCCTATATATGTTCATTCCTATGGAATCAAAAGTCATATAATATCTGATCATCCCACTTCTTGTCATGTTAAGATTGATTATAGTAAATTGAGCTATTGTTAGCCCAGCCCATCCATTACAAAGTTCTGAGCAGTCTTTAATCTGATGGCTTTAGTAGTATTCGTTGATGCTGCTGCTTAAATCAAAGATTTCATCAAGGACTGCAAATGGTGACTTTTCTAATTCTTTTATTCATCATTTCTGCATTTGCTAGCTCTTTGCTTCAAATGTAGTCAGTAGAGGAAAGGCACTATAAATGCTTAGTTACTAATTTGCAGACTAAAGATAATATTCTTTGAAGGTGATCATTAAGTTTTAGGATTTTTGTTTTGTTTGCTTGCTCTATTTTGTTTTGTTTTATTTTTATTATGAACTTACAGGTTTTTATATAATAGTGAGTGGTTTTTTAGTCTACTTAGTAATTGTTATTGTTATTTATTTTATGGAATATTTCAAACATACTAGTCAGAGTTGCATAATGAAATGAAACCTTCTGTGTTCTGACTTTAACAGTGATCTTAACTTC
The DNA here is from genome assembly GCF_964339955.1 of Pipistrellus hanaki. NCBI lineage: Eukaryota > Metazoa > Chordata > Mammalia > Chiroptera > Vespertilionidae > Pipistrellus > Pipistrellus hanaki. The sequence goes on along the minus strand of NC_140503.1, from coordinate 196,525,723 downwards.
TCTTCATTCTACACCCCATTCTACCCTCATTTTAGTTTGATGCAAATCCCAGACATTATATCATCTATAAATATTTCCGTGTGTCTCTGAAGGATAAAGTTTCTTGTTTTTTTTGTTTGTTTGTTTGTTTTGTTTTTTTTAAATATAATCACCATGACATGATCACATGAAAATAAACATGTAATAAAAAGAAATAATTTCATCAAACACCTACTCAGTTTTGAAATAGTCTAAAATATCATTATTTAAGCTCTTTATTTGAATCAAAATTTAAATAAGGTCCACAACATGTTACAGTATATATTGTGTTGACATGTCCTTGAGTATTTTTAATCTAGATTCCCTCTCTCACTCTCTCCTTGTAATTTATTTATTCAAGAGACTGAGTCATTTGGCCATGAGAACTTTCCACAGAGTAGATTTTGCTAATTTCATTTCCTTGGTGTAGTTTAATGTATTTTCTGTAAATTTGTGGTGGTAAAGAGAAATTGCCTGACACTAGTTAAAGGTGGTAAAGACAGATTTTATTCAGTACTGTTGCAATAGGGAAAAGAGACATCAGTGTACAATTGAGCTCAAGTCTTCATAGAAGGACAAATGGGGATTTATAGTCAAGGAGCAGAGTGAGGGGTGGGGAGGGCCAGTGGATGGAACATTACTAGGAGCAGATATCAGAGGTAGAGGGATTTTTGACAAACCAGTCTAACAGAATGCTTGCTAAGGGCAGGCCCAGGGTATCAGATGGAAAGCTTGGGGGCTGGGGAGGAACTTGATCAGATAACTAGAGTAGGAGGATGGCTTAGCAAGATTCTTACATTAACTGGGCCAGTGGTAGGGCCCATGGAAGAGGCTTGGGAGAGCCTGTCTAACGTTTGTTCAAGGAGAGTTTAGAAGCTTGCTCAGATTTAAGTTAGTTGTTCTTTGGCTCTTTTTTGTTTTTGGAGGGCAAGGCTCACTTCATAGTGGTAAAGAGTTCTTGGATCAGGATATAATGTTATGTATTCAGGCTATTTCTAATATTAAAAATAACAGGATTTTATTTAACCTCTTCAACTTGGAATTTCTATTGACAAAGTTTATTGATGGCAGAGAACATTTTACTTTCAGAATATTTTCTTGCTTACATAGATGTGGCTGTGTGTGTGTGTGTGTGTGTGTGTGTGTGTGTGTGTGTTTAAATTCATGCATTGCTGTATACTTTAAGTCAGTGGTTGTCAAACTCATCAGTCAACAGAGCGGCAAACTGCGGCTCTCGAGCTGCAGTTTGCCAACCACTGCTTTAAGATATTTAGAAGAAATCAGAATCTCTAATAGTCACAATATCTAGAGGCAAATGCCATCCTCTTGGTAACCCTCCCTATGAGTATTTTCCACAGGATTGGATATGAGCACACATGTGCAGTCACATAAATGTATATTTACCTAGTGTGCATTTGATGCATACCAAGTGTTTTATAGTCTGCTTTTCCATTCAGTGATATCCCAGGAAGATGAATTTTTTTGTTCCTTTTCTTTTTTTCTTTTAATCTTTATTGTTGAAAGTATTACAAGGGTCCTCTTTCGCCCCCCTCACCCCCATTAACCTCTTCCAGCCCGCTCCCATCCTTCCCCTACCCCAGGCCCTTACCACCCATTGCTGTGTCCACGGGTTATGCATATATGCTTACAAGTTCCTTGGTTGATCTCTTCCCACCCACCCTCCCCTGCCTTCCCTCTGAGGTTCAACAGCCTGTTCATTCTTCAATGACTCTGGGTCTATTTTTGATCATCAGTTTATTTGGTTTGTTACAAATATTTTCTTATCAGTGCATTTAGATACATGGTATTTAAATGGATAATAGATATTATAATTTATTTCATCAGTTTTCACTGTTAGACATTTATTATTTAAATAATTTCCCTTTAATAAATATATTTATTTATTAAATATATAATAATTTTTATATAAAAATGTATAATTTTCATTTAAAAATGATTTTTATGGGCATATTTTATATCTTCAGCTTGACTCTTTTTGGGGGGGTTATTATCTGTATTCTTTGGAGGGTTAAAATTTATGTTTAAAATGCTTTAATATAATGTAAATATCCTATATATATTTTAAAAAAAAAAAGCTAATATGCAAATCGTCCCCTCCACCAGGAGTTCTACTGGGAGTTCAACCAGAGGGTGGGCCGCCCTGTGGCCCTCTCTAGTTAAATTATAAAGAACAACCATAACTTGCCAGGTACCAATCCCTTCTTTCTCCCTCTCACCTCCAGTCACCTAAACAGGAGCTATTTTTTTCTCTGCAGTATGCATCGCCTCAGGAACCAAGGTGGCTCTGTTTAATCGACTTCGATCCCAGACCGTTAGTACCAGATATTTGCATGTAGAAGGAGGTAATTTCCATGCCAGTTCTCAGCAGTGGGGAGCATTTTACATTCATCTCTGTGAGTATAAAAATGTGCATTTGATGTTTCTGGTGTGAAGCTTATAAATTCTTTTTGATAAGAAAATATGCGAGTATATTAAATTTTGTTATCTTCCTAAGCAGATTAATGAATTCTAAAAGATAACAGTTTGATCTCTGTTTCACTCCACCAGTGGATGATGATGAGTCTGAAGGAGAAGAATTCACAGTACGGGATGGCTACATCCATTATGGACAAACAGTCAAACTTGTGTGTTCCGTTACTGGCATGGCACTCCCAAGATTGGTATGGCTCCACTTTTGTAATATGTATAGTAAAAATTAAGGAAACATAAACACAACAACATTCAATCTCACGCTTTTTAGTTTAAAAAGAGATATCAATAAGCACTTATATTTATAATTGGCATTTTTACCCCACTTTATGTTTAAAATGCTTTAAGGCAATTAACCGGTTTTTATGAATGTATTATTAATGACTTCCTGCTGAACTATTTCTAATAAGTTTTGGTGGCATTTTTTTCCTTTTTGGTTGTATATCCGAACATGTTCAATAGAGGGCACTATAAAATTACATTGTGATTTATTTTCTTAATGCAGACACACTACTCATTTTTTGTGGTACTGCTGCATCCCAAATAGGACCAAGTTTTCAGAAACATAGAAGTTCTTATATCTTTAGAAGTATAAATTAATTTTTACCAATTTACTCTTCCACAAGAAGAAAAATTTATTAAAAAGGAAATAAAATTGGGAGAGAGGCATATAGGTTAGGGATTTTTGTTCACTAGGGAGATCATGAAATAGTAAAAAACTGCTTTTCTTACCAAAACAAAATCAAAGGCTCCTAGTATACCCTGCCACATGCTCACTCTCTTTTTCTGAAACAGAAAGCAAAATGGAATGGTGAGAGGGGAGGAATGAGAATATGTATGTAGTCAAGGAAGTTTTCTTTATTTTTGATTTCAGATGAAAATAGTTCTAAATGTTTGTATACTGTTGGAAGTGACCTTCATAATCATCAAACCCTTAGTGATTGATTGCCTTCTGTGTGGCCAGTGCCTCTAAGGTGTGATAGGATTATTTTTCAGCTATCCATGTGCTTTGTGGAATATTCGGATTATAATCTTGTAGCGCGTAATGGAAAGAGTTTAGGCTGGGCAAGCAGCCAGTCCTGGAATCATATTCTGGTCCTTCAGCTACTAAGCAGGTGATTTTGAGGAACTTACCTGACCTTCTGAGTCCATTTCTAATCTGCAAAATGATACTATTTTAAGTACTTAAAATATATACGGTATATATATATATAAGTGTATATATATGTATGTATACATACACATATATACTTAAAATAGGTATCATATATATATAAATATCAGATTATGGACTACACTGACTACCAAACCAATGTAGTCTTTAGAGATAGTTTTTTCCTTTCATGTTGGATTATCTGTCATTTACTTTTACTTTTTTAAAATTTGTCACTGTATTTTATTGGAAAGGTCATCTGAACTTGCTACTCAAAATATAGACAAAAAGGATTAGCATCAGCTAGGAGTTTGTTAAAAATGCAGAATCTGTGACCCCCACACAAGATTTGCGGGCTCGGAACTAGGGCCCTCGGTGACTTGTCTGCACATTGAGGTGTAAAAGCACTGATCTAGAAATCGGCTTTATGTGCTCGTCGAAGTGGGGACAGGTCCCACCATCTAACATGCTGGTGATCTAAAGGCATTTTCTATACCTGGCCTACTGTTTATAAATGTTTGTGTGAGTAGATACATGACAAGTAAGGGATGTATAGCTTATTTCTATAGGTATCGAAAGCATACCTACTGAAAACTCTCCATGTGTGATAACCTTTTCTTGTTTAATTGTTGACACGCAGATAATCAGAAAAGTTGACAAGCAGACCGCATTACTGGACGCAGATGATCCTGTGTCACAGCTCCACAAATGTGCATTTTACCTTAAGGATACAGAAAGAATGTACTTGTGCCTTTCTCAAGAAAGAATAATCCAGTTTCAGGTAGGTTTCTAAGTCACTGGTGAAACCTAAAATGTTTGTTAGGCCAATAGCATACAGAAACAGGAAGCTCTTGCTTAATGTTTGTTGTATCCGAACACATGAAGCTGTGTTCAGATGTTTTCTCAAGTCCAAGGGTCCTCAGCCCACACAGGCTTTCGACATGTGGTCACCCTGCCTCAGGGAAGAACTCGAAACTCGTGAACACGTTCTCTGAGAAACAGTAACATCTGGCTCTGGGGGACAAAAGGCCTCTTGGGCCATCCAAAAGTAGATTTCAGGTGTTCAGTTACTACACCCTGAAGTTGTGTGCACACACTGTATATGGAGGGGGCGGGTTCATCATTTCTCGTCAGATTAATTTTGGGGTCTTTCAGGATAGTATGATGACATGTTTCAAAAGCTACTTTTTAACTACATTTACTCAGAAGGCTTTCCTGAGGACATTTATGACATGGCATCTTACTTAATAGGAGAGTTATACTTTCATGGGAAACTAGTTTGTTAACATCTGGAGACCTGTTCCAGAGGTATGGCCACACAGCCGTTTCCTCGGCCCAGCGCTGACGGACTGGTCCAGGTGTTTTAAGGTAGGGGTGGGGGCTAATGATTCACATCTTGGTTGCTTCTTAAGAAAGTACACAGGTTTCTAGCAGGAGAGGATTCTAGTCTCTCTTTCTTAGGGAGCCCTAAAGAGGTTTTTTTTCCTTTTTTTTAATCCTCACCTGGGGGACGATGTGTTTTCATTGATTTCCGGAAAGAGAGAGAACATTGATTGGTTGCCTCTGTTCTTGCCCCACTAGGGATTGAACCCATACCCTTTTGGTGAATGGGATGGCACTCCAATTGGCCACCCAACCAAGTCAGGATCCCTAAAGAGTTTTAAACAGCTATTTGCAACATTATTTAAAAAATTATACAGGTACTGATATACTCAGAAATGCTTATTCTGAAAGGTAGTACCAGTTATTTAGTATTAGTCACTGAAATATTTCATATTATAATAAAAACTTATGTGTTAGGTTTTTATGCTAATACTAAAGACCCAGTGCACGAAATTTGTGCACTCTGGGGTGTGGGGGAGGGGTGTCCCTCAGCCTGGCCTGCACCCTCCTGCAGTCCAGGAGCCTTTGGAGGATGTCTGACTGATGGCCATCAGTTGGACACCCTGAGTGCTGCCTTGAGGCCTGAGAGGCTCCTGCCATCGCTGCTGTGCTCACCAGCCATGAGCCCAGCTCAGGGCTTCTGGCTGAGCAGCGTTCCACCAGAGAGCAGCTCCTACTCGAACGTCTGCCCCCTGGTGGTCAGTGCATGTATAGCAACCAGTCGTTCCACCGTTTGGTCAATTTGCATATTAGCCTTTTATTATATAGGATTTTGTTTGTTTATTTAGGGTTTGGCAAAGCACCATGCTTATGAAGTTTATACATTTTCCATTCTAACTCTAGTCTACAAATGTTACTTATTGAAATTGTCTTATATTGCAGTACATATAAAAATTTCTAAACTTTCTTCATAAGGCCACTCCATGCCCAAAAGAACCAAATAAAGAGATGATAAATGATGGAGCCTCCTGGACAATCATTAGTACAGATAAGGCAGAGTATACCTTTTACGAGGGAATGGGCCCTGTCCTCGCCCCCGTCACACCTGTGCCTGTCGTAGAGAGTCTTCAGGTGAGATCACCTCCTTGTAACTTCTCTCAGCTATGACTTAGCATAATTTTATTTCACAATAATTGAGTTTTTTCCAAATATTGTGATTTGGGTATTTTGTTATATGTTACTGGTAATAGAAAAACAAAAATAAGACCCTAATTTTATGCAAAAATAATTTAAATTTAAAACCAACTTGTATGTTAACCTTGATTTTTTTTTTTTTTTAGTTTACTTTGTCTTTATAATCATGTGATTTAAAAGAAGCATTTTAATCACCCATATTTTGCAAATGATGTCTGTGCACTGTAATGTGTGGAAAATGTTCTCAGTGCTGTTCTGGTTTTCTGTGAATTGCAGCTGAACGGCGGAGGGGACGTCGCGATGCTTGAACTCACAGGACAGAATTTCACTCCCAATTTACGGGTGTGGTTTGGGGATGTAGAAGCAGAAACGATGTACAGGTACTTGGTAAAACTTTTTATATCGTCCACAGTTGGAGGTGGGTGGGTATCTGAGACTCCTTCCTGATACTGATTGCTAGCAACCCAACTTGAAGTTTCAGTTCTAAAAATTGCCTTGTGTTTATGTTTCCTCCTCAGGTGTGGAGAGAGTATGCTCTGTGTTGTCCCAGACATTTCTGCATTCCGAGAAGGTTGGAGATGGGTCCGGCAGCCAGTCCAGGTTCCAGTAACTTTGGTCCGCAATGATGGAATCATTTATTCCACCAGCCTTACCTTTACCTACACACCAGAACCAGGGCCTCGGCCACACTGCAGTGCAGCGGGAGCAATCCTTCGAGCCAATTCAAGCCAAGTGCCCCCTAATGAATCAAACACAAACAGCGAGGGAAGTTACACAAACGTCAGCACAAATTCAACCAATGTCACATCATCTACAGCAACAGTGGTGTCCTAACTACCGTCTTGTTGCTGGGACTTAAACTGACTCCAGTGCAGCAAAAGGTTGACAGAAAGAAAGAGAGAGAGAGAGAGAGAAAAGTGAACAATCTTTTGTGGTTTCTTGGGAAAACTTTTCATACCAGGTGATACTATTCAAAAACCCCATGAGCCGCAAGTGCTGATTGGAAGTGCAGAAGCCACAGTAAAACAAAAAAACAACATCAACACGTACAAACTATTGGAAACTCAGTTTTTGCTTTTTTTCAGCTGTTATTTTTGGTTGGTTTTGTTTAAATGGGCAAGAGATAGACACGTGGCTGGAATAAAGGTTGAACTAGAAGACACAAATCTAACATAGTTTTTATGGACCAAGGACCTTGTATAAGCTTTAGTAAAGGTACATGTTCACCATACCTTTTTATATCACCGCCTAGAGCACACCTTGTTACCAAGCAGGTGCTCCTCTCCCTGCCCCTCGGAGCTTCTGCTCGTCAGTACGCGCAGGCTCCAAGCCTGACATGCTTGCTGAGTCTCCCTGTCATACTCCCAGGTGTTTTTTGGTCTACGGCCGGAACTGTTCTTTCTTTGTTTTGTTTTTTAAAGCTGAAGTCTTAGGACTTTTTATGAGTTTGAAATTCTTTTGATTTCAGCAAGTCAAATCTTGTAAAGGCCTGCTTTTTTTTTTTAAAGATTATATGAAGTCTGTGCAAAAGCTTTAAGAAATGCCTCTGCCTTGCCTGAATTACATGCAATGTACATGAACTAGTCTCTATTCTCAGACATGTGGCAATTATTTCCATGTTTTCTTTTTAAAAAAAAATGTATTTATAGTGGTGATCCAAGCGGTTCTAACATTTACATTGGATTAAGTGTGGCCATTTAGTCATGAGTGAGTTAATGGCGTAGGACATGTGATATTTGAAGTGTTCTCTCCCCCTCCCCCATGCAAACATGTGTCTCCATGTTTCAGGATTTGTTCAGGTTTCCCCCACCTGACCTTGTACATAACTTGTATTATGTGTAAGTTAAACTTTTTATTTTGAACTTGTAATGTTCCCAGTGATTTCATTCAGTAGGGTGTTTTCTGCCTTTTTGACATATAACAACAACAAAAAAATCATATCAATAGAAATATTTGCTACCAGGTGGTAGCCAGTGCCCTTATTGTATAATGAGGAAAATCTCAGCAAAAGCATGTTTTTATTTACTTTTTATGTTTTTGGTAGCCTAGTCCACGATGTCATTGTAAAACCTTAAAACAAGATGCTCTTATTAGTTGGTGAACTAAAGTAGTTGGAAGACAAGTACTTTAGAAACACATAGTTGTGAGATTATAAAAATGCAAATGTAACTTATCTTACCATTTCTCTCTCTGCCTTTTTTTAAAATCTTCTTTCCCAGTACCGAGCATCTCCGTAGATGTCTCCTACTCAGAAAACATTTCTTTGCCCTTCAGTTAAGATTTGAGTGCATCCAGGGTTGTGTTGGCCTTGCACGCCAAGCTACCCCGTTCCTCACATTGCTTCTGTTTCTGCACTTTGGTTGTGCCTTTGTTCCGTCCTAGAGATAGCGGCAGACTCGCTGGGCTACACTTAGTACAGGAACCACGTGTGTGATGTCCGAGGACACAGTCTAGTAATACAATCATCCTTGTTAGAGTAAAAACTACCTCTAGATTGTGGTAAGCTTTTTACTGTCCCATAAAACAGGAGCCAAAGCACCTTGTGATCGAAAACTGTACATTCGTCATTTCCATACAGAACAGTGTCTCTCTGGTGTCCTGGGCTATTTTCAATGACATTGTTAGTAGCTTTTTTTGTTGTTTTTTTTTTAGCTTTGCTATCTTCTCTCATTTTGCTCAGACTGTGTCATTGTAAATAGAATTCCTAACATCTTTACATGACTTTTCCCTTAGTTTCAAGGGAGAAGCCATTTATTTGTAAAACACAGTAGCCGTAAAATCAGAGTTACTGGTTTCCTCTTTCTGCAAGCCTTTGTAATTAATTACCCATTGGACGACAGGTAGCCTTCTCTCCAAACTGCTCCAGTCACTAGCTTCTCTCTCAGTGAGCCGATCCCGCCTCACTCCTTAACTCTGTCAGTGATTAAGGGCAGAATTCAGTGTGGCCTTATCTTTGTTTTGACTGTTTACTGGCTTTTTCTTGCCTTTTTCCGACTAGTATTTATTCTTCTGTCTGTTGTCATGCCAGCAGCCTTTGCACAGTGCTTTTGTTCAGAGTGCAGATGTTTTCAGTTCTGCTTTTATTTTAATGGCTCACAAGTTTTCTCCACTTCCCAGGTGTGGTGTTTAGTTGTAAAATTACATTAAATTAATTGATAACAGATGAGACACTTTTGAAGCTTTCTTGCCCAGCTTTGCAGCTCAAAATAATCCTGCAAGTTTATGACTTTATTAAAAGTGAACTTTTGCATATCTATTATTTAAATATATCTTATTTTGGCTCTTTGTTTCTTTTAATAAGACAATTGAAATATTAGGCTGTAAACTTTTCCTTTTTTTTTTTTTTTTTTTTTTTTGATAAATCCAAAAATGTACTTATAGGCATTTATTTCCCCTGCTATTTTCTGGTCACTCTGCGAACCACAAACTGAAGAGTGAAATGGTTTGTCTGTTGTAGCTCCTGTTAAAGGAGTTCTTTTGTCAGCTGCTTAAAAAAAAAAAAAAAAAAAATCTGTTTTGTGGATTTGTAAATCATTTGAGTGTATAATTTATAGGAACCTTGTCCTCTCTTTATAGTAAAAGGTACCCGAGGGCCCCCACCCCCACCCCATTGGTGGCATTAGAGATGCTGGTTATTTTCTGTGATGAAGACCTTCTTAAAATGGTAACTGCTTCAGCTAAAGGATAGTACATTTGAGTTGTTGTTGTTTTTTAATACTGTTTTAGAAGTGTATCTTTTACTCTCATGATTCTATGCAGTTTCTAAAAATGTGCGTAGTAGCTGAGTCTGTGATCCAATATTTTTTTATTAGTTCCATTGAATTGATCACACAGATTTGGAAGGCAAGTGACAGGCTTTAAAAGTAGAATGCCCTTTGTATTTTGAATGACTTCAGAGTTGAACACTAGAGTAATATTTAACCTGCTGCTGACTTTTCTTAAACTGTGGCAACGGAAGGCATCTTCACATAGATATCAGTGACCTGTTTGTCACTCTTGCTGCACAGACTTCCTTGTGATCATAACTGGTTAGTTTTTGTTTATTTTTCTAATGAAACTGGTACCGTCTGTGCCCTCACAGAATATTCCCCATGCATTTTTTGAAAACTTAACTAGTCATGTTTAACCAGATAATCCTGGGGGGGAGGGAGGTTCCTTTTTGAAACAAAATGCTATTCAATTATTAACCAAGTTACTTACTTTTGATTTTGAAAGCAGCTGTTTCTGATGAGTACTGAACAAATGTGTGTAATTTTCTGTGCCAGACTTTGACTTTGTTTCAAGCACTGTAATGTGGGTTGGATGGTTAGAAACAATAATATATTAGGGTTTCTATTTAACCCTTTCAGGACTGAACTGTGTCCCCTTTTATTAATTTTCCCTGTGTTGTGATAAATGTTTGCCAGCATTCAGTACTGTGTTGGTCCAAATGTAGGTTTATATGCTCATTTTTAGCTTATTTCTTGTACCTTGCAGCATGCTCTACACATTCAGTCCTTAAGGGGTTTATTTTACAAACTGTGCGCCTGTAAGGTTTGTTAGCAATAAGATAGAAAATTGAGCAAGTTTATACCATAATTTTGTAGAAAAAAAGAATCTGCTCAGTTCCATATTTCATCCATGAGAAACCTGCAATATGGGCAGTTTCAAGGAATTAATAAAAAGGAAATGTAAACCATTGTAAAAGTCTTCTGTTGAATGGGCCTGGTGCATGCTTTATCGTCTTGGTGTCAGTAAACTTCATAAAGGTGACATTAAATCCCATATTCCAGTTTGCACATGTACACTCTGACCTTGCTGTCTGCATCACCTGAGTGGGAGCTACGATGCTGCTGCGCTGAGAGACAGAGCTCCTTTCCTCCCTTGTGAATGGGGAAATGGGATTGTCCCTCAGCGGGCTTCTCTCCCAATTCAGTAACATTTCCAGCTAATCCCAAGGAAAATGGAGAATGTCACTTAGTAACCTTTCCAGTATAAGGTGGTCATTTGGCCTGATCCTAAAGAGCATACAATGGTTTGTGCTTTTTGCTGGGGGCTCCTAGAGTGACAGTGCCTGCTTTTGTTTAATAGGGAAACTGTAAAAGGGGGAAATTCTGTATTTTTTAAATCATAGTTTATTTCTTATCTGACTTCCCCCCCCAAAGGAAAAAAAAACACAAAACTATTAAAGTTACCAGGATTTTGCTAAAGACATCTTGCTCTAAAAATAGTATTTGCTAAGTAAATAAGGAACAATGTAGCTGGAATTTGTATTGTGAGGCTAAGATTGATAGTGATTCGTTTAGAGGAGAATAATAAGCTTGTACCCCTTTCTATGAAGAGCACACAGTCACTTTCTAAGAGGTCTTATGGAAGGTCCTGTGTGTGTGTTGGGGGCGGGGGGAGGTCATCGACCCCCTGGATGGTTGTCAGTGATAGGGCTGGACAGGGCAAGCTGCATACGGCTCTAGTGAAGAGTGGTCAGAAGGCAGTCGTCTCTGAAACACACACACACACACACACACACACACACACACAAACAAACCATAAAAACTAGAAAGGTACACTAAGTAGAAACCCTAAAAACAGTTTAGTACTAGAAAGCCCTGAGGGAGACAAGTTAAGTTGATGTGTATAAAGTACAAATGAGGTGATTCCTCTTGACTTACTGTAAGTTAGATCCTAAAGCTTAATGGCCCGGAGACAGAGCTATATGCCATGGGCCCTGTCAGGGCCTGTAAGACAACAGCCATACACCTAGTGCTTTGTGCTGAGGACGAGGTGGTTTGTGTGCCTGGCACACACGTGTTTAATAGTTTAGTTAAAGGTGTTAATGCACACATGGAGAAATCATGACTCATCTTGGTCTATAGATAAGGGAGACAAGCCGAGACCGGTTTGGCTCAGTGGATAGAGCCTCGGCCTGCGGACTGAAAGGTCCCGGGTTCGATTCCAGTCAAGGGCATATACCTTGGTTGCGGGCACATCCCCAGTAGGGGGTGTGCAAGAGGCAGCTGGTCGATGTTTCTCTCGTCGACGTTTCTAACTCTCTATCCCTCTCAATTCCTCTCTGTAAAATCAATAAAATATATATTTTAAAAAAAGAAAAAAGAAAAGGGAGACAAATACTCTCTAATACAGAAAAGGGACAGGTTTTAACTACAGGGAACATTCATACTAAACAAGTAGGTTATTTTATAACTTGGGATTTATAGGACTTTTTTTTTTTTTTTTTTTTACTTTGGGGAGGTGGACTTTAAATGTGCTAAAGATAATTTAAAGGTGTATGAAGTTGAGGTATACGTCCAGCCCTCTAGCATGATGACTGTAGTCCCTGCTGACTTTAATCTTATGCTACCTTGAAAGTGTCCAGATGCCAGGTGTTTGGATTTTTTAAATTATGTCTTTAGTGTCCTGACCTTTTGGATTATGTTCTTAATCCGCCTAGTCAAACCTTACATATCTAAATTACACAACTCTACCTAGAATTATCCTGGATACTTCCGAGCCTTGTCCATCTTCCAGGTGAAGATAATGAATCTTATCTCTTACTCTCAAAGCCAAGTCTAACGAGCTACGTTTCTGGACCTCATATGCTGGCTTTAGGGAGACCAGATCTCAGAGACCAGAGTATGAAGAAATGGCCCCACCTGTGACGATGCTTAGGTTGATTTCTCATCTGATTCTGCAGCTCTCCACTAGTCATTTGTAGAGGGGGAGAGGAGGAAAACAGCACTCTTCCTAGTAAAAACCCAGCCACTGTCCAGTATACCTGAATTTCTCACATTTTCCCTTGTGAAAACAAGTAAGGGGACCAGGAGCTAGTTTCAGACTCACCTTAACGAGATTACCCTTTGTACAGGAAATTCAATGTCAGTGATTATTTTCGTACTGAATCAGTGTATTTTGTCATTGCCGAGCTAAAAATAAGGGATTGACAGATCAGAACTGACAAGGACAGACCTAAACACATTTTTCCGTCAGTGACTCCTTCAAAACGTGCATTTAAACCCTGAGCACTTACACCTCCAGCACCACGGGCCAAGCCTCCGATGGTCTTGGATTATCACAGAAGCTTTGTATCTGCTCCTCCAGCCTCCTACCTGCCCTCACAGAGCCTGTTCTCAATAGCACCCGATTGGCTCTTTGCAGATGTGTCCCTCTGCTGCTGAAAGCCCTCTAGCGACCCCATCTCCCTCTGGGTAAAATTCAAAGTCCTCATCTTCCCCCACTCCCAGTCCACTGTGCTCCACTGCTTCCTTGTCTTGCCTGGATTTCACCAACAGGCTCTCACCGCAGGGCCTTGGCATTGGCGGTTCCCAGTACCTGAGACAGTCTTATCATTTGGCCCCAAGATCCATGCTGCCCTCACTTCCTGCCGGTTGCCATCCCTAAACACCTCATGCAACATTGTGCTCCTGCTCCCATCACTCTGTCCCCTCCACCTGCCTTGTTTTTTTTCTGTCACAGCACTTACTGCCACCTGACATTTTGTGTGTTTACTTGTCTGTTTATTTCTCCTCCAACCAGCTTGAAAGCTCACTGTCCCCAGACCCTAGCAAGGAGCCTGGCACATAGTAGGTACTCAATAAATACTTGCCAAATGGATGACTTTCTGGTCACACCCTGGCCTCCCAGATCCCTGCCTTTATTCAGAAGCTGATAAAGAGTGGGACGCCAGTGACGATCCTCTGGAAGACACAGGAACTGTGCCAGACCAGAGAGGCGATACAGAGACAAGAAGATAAACATCGGGAGTGAGGAATTCTTGGCAGCCAAGAACATGGGATTGTAAACAACCAATTTGGTGTTTTTGTCAATGAGGTTTTCTGTTACTAGGTAAGGCAAAGTGGGCAGGACTGTTGTCCACTCACTGGGGGATAGTTTGTTAGGATATTAGCTGATTTGCAGTTAATATGGGGGGTAGGGTTTGTAAATATTTTCAGAGGAGGTAGGCCCCACAGCCTTTTGTGGTACAATTCAGAATTTTCTTATATACCTAATGGTACTGAGTCTGTGTTCCATGTGCCAGACATTCAGCAAAGTGTTTATTCTCATCTTGAATCCTCACCAATATAAAGAGAAAGATGCTAGCTCAGGGGTCCTCAAACTTTTTAAAGTGGGGGCCAGATCACGGTCCCTCAGAGAGCTGGAGGGCCGGACTATATGAACTACTAATCCCTACTGTAACACCTTGGCTGCGCTCACTGCCCAAAAAACCTGGCGGGCAGGATCAGACTCCCCTGGGGGCTGCATGTGGCCCGCGGGCCGTAGTTTGAAGACCCCTGTAATAGACACAGGCACAGTACACAGTAAATAGGGAAAGCCATGAGGTGAACTTTTTTTACACAGGATTTTTATTTTTATGAATTTCAGAAAGTAAGGGAGAGGGAGAGATAGATAGAAACATCAATGATGAAAGGGAATCATTGGTCAGCTGCCACCGGGGACTGAGCCTACAACCCGGGCATGTGCCCTTGACCGGAATTGAACCTGGGCCTCTTCAGTCCTCAGGCCGACGCTCTATCCACTGAGCCAAACCAGCTAGGGCTACACAGGATATTTTAAATTTGTGGGACACACAGTGACATCTGTCAAACACTATGTAAATGACTATTACTAAGTTGTTTTTACAGAATTAATAAACAGAACACTTGGATATTTTCTTTGGCCCAGGGAAGGCATGAAAAAATAAAATGTTCAAGGTGCTGAGAGTCAAGAAAGTTTGGGAACCTCTGCCCTTGGGGTTAAGAGTTGATTTCTTTGGGTTAACCCAGTATTTGCTACTCAGTTAAATCAGGACCTCCACCATTTTTAAAGGTTTTTATTTTATTTTTTTAAGCAAAGTAATGCAACCATGAGGTTAAAGAAAATCATAGAGCACTAAAAAGCATAAATGCAAATTGCACTACCTTTCCTCATCTCTTTCCACTTCCCCAGAGTTAGCTACATTCAACTCAATTCTCTCTTCTGGAAGTTACCTCTGGATTTCTAATATGCATATACTCTGTTTCTTGACTTATCAATATTCTCTGCCAACTTCTTGCTATGGTAGATGGGGATTTTGCTTGTCTGTACCTTTATGCCCATTTCTCTCTTCCTTTCCTCCAAATATAATTATGATACAATTTTCATTTAAACCATTGCTCGGTGTTTAAACAGCATTCCTCACCTGTCAAAGGCCAGTAGTGATATCTGCCTTGCTGAGGTTGTTGAGAAAAAAATGCAGTTGAATGTGTAAGGAGGTGACTACTACTGGATTTGGAATTCTCTAGTAAGAAAGGTAAATGGTCGAGACCGGTTTGGCTCAATGGATAGAGCGTCAGCTTGGGGACTGAAGGGTCCCGGGTTCGATTCCGGTCAAGGGCATGTACCTTGGTTGTGGGCATATCCCCAGTAGGAGGTGTGCAAGAGGCAGCTGATCGATGACT
This sequence comes from Pipistrellus hanaki, assembly GCF_964339955.1. NCBI lineage: Eukaryota > Metazoa > Chordata > Mammalia > Chiroptera > Vespertilionidae > Pipistrellus > Pipistrellus hanaki. Next base: position 196,510,135 of record NC_140503.1, on the reverse strand, counting down.
CTCTCTCATCGATGTTTCTAACTATCTCTCTCCCTTCCTCTCTGTACAAAATCAATAAAATATATTTTAAAAGAAAGAAAGAAAGAAAGGTAAATGCTCCCTGTCCCAGTCGCCCAGAAACTGTCATCGCAAATTGAGCTTCACAAAATGTAAGAGGTGCCGAGGGGGTAGCGGAGAATATAAAGGCTGAGCTGGGAGGAGATAGGCAGAGTTCTCTCTGCCACAGGAGCGGGCCTTCTTAAGGAAAGCTGTGTGAGGACTTGGAATTTCTGCAAAACCCAGAGGCATGTCGGTCTAGAGGTGGCTAGAGAGGGGCTTCTGAATGGAGGGACTGAGCCCGGGAAGGGAGGGGAACCTTGAGTAGACTAGGGGCACAGCAGTGGCAGGCTTAATGCTGGCAACAGGGCCCGAAGGTCGAGGGCATAGAACTCAGAACCACGAGTCAGTGCTGGACCGGACCGGGAGGTGGAGACTGAGTCAGGCTCCCTGGCCAGCAGAGAGAGCCTGCTCTCCTACAGGGTAGGAGGCTGCCTTCCCTGGGGAACGGGTGAGGTCACCAGCCAGCCACTCCTCTGCACAACCTCTGGGAGTTGAAGGTGTCCTGGTCAGGTGAGATAAGCGGTGTTTGAGGGTCACACAGGTGTGCAGGATCCCACAGACGCTAACAGGGCCTAGCATCATGGTGTTCCCATGGCGGGCAAGGTCAAGCAGAAGCAAATAATGAAAAAAAATAAGAAGGGTTCAAAAACAAATGTTGACATTAAACGGAAGATTCCTTTGAACCAGCAGGAGGACATGTACAGCCAAACAGGCCAGGCTTAGCTCAGCTCCTGTCCTGGGGCAGTGGGGGGAGGAGGGGGTGTCTGTGGGGAGTAGCAGTATGGATTGCTTATTTATTTTCTGAGATAACCAAATTACAGGTTGATTATAAAATTACATCTCAGCAGGTCTCCCACCAGCCTGTCTGGGCCAGGAGGGCTGTGACCCTGGAGCGGACTGGCAGGCCTGCCCCCAGCACACCCATCTCTCTGAGGCTTCCCTGGGCCACCATGGGCTCCTGAGCCAGGGCCTGTGACAGAGAGAAACTGCCCTGTCCGAGCCCGGAGCCCAGCGCACAGGGAAGCCAGGCCCCGGGAAAGGAGATTCAGTCCCCATTCCCTGCCCAGGCACTTCCTCTCTAAAAGTCCGTTAAGAAAAGTCCTGGACTCTCAAAGTGCAGGGTGTGGGGGAGGGACAGGGCCACAGGGCAGAGCAACATGGGGTGAGAGCTGGGAGGTCCCAGGCCAAGCCCCTCAGAGATGAACAGGGAGGGACAGGCCACTTCTGTTTTTTGAAGCATCTGGTATGTCACCAAGTAAAGCAAAGGCCTGATCCCACCCCCACAGGAATGAACACATTGGTCTGGGCGAAGTCCTGCAGGTGCTTCAAGCAGCGGCATTTGTCATTTCCCAAACCAGAAACAACCCAAATGTTCGTCAGCTAATGGAACAGCCAAGAGATGGGGGTCTATCCATATGTCTCTTCCTCTGCCTGAATGCCTTTCCCCTCAACACACCTCGCCAGGAGCTCACTCTACCAAGCTCGGTCCTAATATCACTTCTTCTGGGAGCTGTTCCCGGTCACTCTCACCCCACTGCCATCCCTCTCTGGGCTCCCTGTCCCTTTGTGTGTGATTATTTGCTTAATGCGTGGTCCCCAGAGCGTCTCAGCTTCATAGAGTGAGCAGGTGTCTTATGGCACAAGGGTATGGGGAGGAGGAGGGTCTTTGTCCCTCTCTCTTCAAACCCGGAGAACCTGAAAGAGTGACGAGCACTTGGTCATTGCTCAAATACGTCAGTGAAATGATGGATAAGGCAGTGAGTGTGTGAGTGAGTGTGTGGGTGAGTGAGTGAGTGAATGGATGAATGAGTGAATGCTGTGTGTATCACTCTCACTCCTGGAGGTCCGGCTCAGACCCCAGCACAGAGCTTACGTAGAGGAGAAGCATCATTCAGCAGAGCTGCTCATTTCAAGCTTGGGAAATGCCCACCTGGTGCCCTGCAGACACCATGGCTAGGGGAGGGACTAGCTCCGGACCAATGGCTTTCTCTGTCTTCTCCTCCTGCCCCTCTTCTCCCCCCTCTCCCCCGCCCCGCAGGCCCTCACTCTGTCAGCAGGTGCCCGCCTAGATCTGCAGTCTACAGCATGTGCATGTGGGAGCTAGTACAGCATGTGGGAGCTGGCGGGCCCTGCCCACGATTGGGAGGTGGCATAGATGTGGTCTCTGAGGAAGGTTTCCCAGAAGAGCAGATGCGGGAATGCCATCAAGATCACCCAGAGCTGAAACAGGTTTGGCTCAGTGGATAGAGCATTGGCCTAAAGACTGAAAGGTCCCAGGTTCGATTCCGGTCAAGGACATGTACCTTGGTTGCGGGCACATCCCCAGTAGGGGATGTGCAAGAGGCAGCTGACTGGTGATTCTCTCTCATCAATGTTTCTAACTCTATCCCTCTCTCTTCCTCTCTGTTAAAAATCAATAAAATACATATACATATACATATACATATACATATACATACATATATATATATATATATCTCACCCAGAAAAGCCATTTCCAGAATTACTGGCCAGGGTGAAAATCTAAGGTGGAAGAAAGAATGAGAATTCTCTCTGAGAGGGGAGGAGAGAATATTTCTTCTAATCATGCTCACTTCCTCATTTCCCCCTAAAAATAAAAATGGCAGCTCCAGCCTGCGAGGATACAGAAGTAGCAGAAAGTACTTTCTGGAAATCCAGTTACGTGCAGTGTGCAGATATTCAGTGCACGGAGGTGAAACCAGTGTGCCATTTGGTCAATTGACATAGTTATGAAACACCTACTATGTGTCAGGGTTCTGCTTGGCACTGGTGTCAGCTGTCCCTTTTCTGGAAAGCCCTTTTCTGGGCTTTCTCTGCAGTTTTGACATATGCTGTACGCATGCGTGTGACGTATGCGTGTGGACTTTTTTTAAAAAAAAGGTGTGGACTTAAAATGGATGCCTGGGTCTGCTTCCTGGCTCGGCCATTTGGGGGCTGGGCAAGTTGCTTAACCTCTCTGTGCCTCTTCACCTGTAACGTGGGGACCATTGGGTTGTCATCAGGATTGCATACCGTAGATACTTGTAAAATGCTAGAGTGGTACCAGGAGAAAGGAGCCCTCCACGCTGCTGTTACTGTTCTTTCTGTCGCCCTGACTCTGACAGTACTGAGGGGCCATTTGTGTCTTCCCCTCAACATCCGTTCCCTTTTCTCCCCAATGGCAAAACAGATCCTGATAGGAGGCATTCCCCCGCCCTCTCTGCTCAACCTCGTGCTCAGTGTGGGAAGCATTTCAGCACTTTGGGGCAGAGCATCTGACCCAGATATAAGCCAATCAAAACGCTGCATTTTTCCGCCTCCGGAGACTGGCTTGGGCTTGGTAAGGTGAGGTAAGCTGGTCCAACCAGAGTGATTCCCGGGAACCGGGCCAGGGCCCACGTGGCTTTCTCCTCGCTGATCCGTGTGAACCTGGGAGGCTGGGTGGGGGCAGCATTGCTGCCGGCTCTTCCCGGAGAAGGAAACAAACACAGGGAAAGTCTGGGTGGATGTGGGAGTTCGGGGTTCACCAGGGGAACCCCAGGTCCATTGGCTGAAAAGCCAGGTCAGGTTCCCAGTTCTTCCATGACCAGGTCAAGAACCCGAAAATGGTCTTCTGGCTTAACCCGGAAATGGTCTTCTCCTTGCAGCAGGATTCTAAGGAACACATCGCCTATCGATGTGACACCTGTTCCCTGAGTGCCTGCTGCCTGCCAGGACCTGTGCTGGGTGCCGGGAAATGAGAGTGGAGACGGGCGAGGCCGCTGATCTCAGGAACCTTGAGTTCTAGGAGGAGACGGACAGTCCAGGCACTGTCTCAGGACATTTGGGAAGGAAAACCGAGGGGCTCTGTCTGTTTACCCTCTGGATGCCCAGAACCACACCCTCTTCATCTGTGCTGCCTTGTTCTCACCCACTCAAGGATGTGAGGGTCCTCATTTCCCCATGACAATGACCCATGGGTCTGCACAAAGCCCTCAGGCTCTACAGATGGGCTGGTAATTAGGACAGGTGAGTTTGAGTTGAGAGGCATTTAAAACGATACACTGTTTCCCCATAGTCGTACAAGAGAAAACACACACACTCCCCTGGGGACAAGAAGAGAGACACACTCTAGGTCCTTGTTTTGCTTGCAAATGATTCTCTTCTACAAATCTTCCTAACAGGAAGGAAAAGCCACCCCATAGGCTTAGTTAAAATGGAAGTATATGGAAGTAAAGGTGATGTTCAACATTGGCCAGTAGATGGCAGCATGTTCAAACTTGCCATCTACTGGGCCGCAGAAAGTCAGCCCAGCACAGGTAGGGCTCCAGGCAAACAGCTCCGGATAAAAACACGCCCTGTAGGTGGCCTCCTCCTCCTCTTGACGAGCATCTCCGTGCTTCATGTCATTTATTAAGAAATAGGAAATGGACACCCACTTGGTGCCCAGTGGGCCAGTCATGGTGGACAGGGTCTCCGCCCTTACGAAGGTTTGTGTTAGCGTGATTGCTTTGTCATCATCCCAATACAAATGGTCTCTAAGTGACATTTCAAAGCAGGTGCACTGAGGTGCAAGACAAGGTGGCCCAGTACTATGCGAGGCATTCTCATGTCAGCTTGCCCGGCAACCCCGAGCGAGCACATTCACCAAGAATGCAAAGCGGTCCACACCTTACTAACGTGAGTTCCACACCGAGAAGAAAACTTTGTTTCTGGAAGGGCTGATTATATCTTAGAAATGAAAACAACATCTTATGACACCTGGGCTTAGCGTTGCTTAATAAGCTGTGAATATAAACAGACATGGGACCGACTGGATAGGCTTCTGAGAACCTGTCCTCTCTCCTGGACTTCTGTCTTCAGGGTTTGTTTGTATGGCTGATGGTTCAGAGTGGAGGCTGCCTTCCATAGTCGGTCAGAACTCTGTGTCCTCGGGTGCAGTGGGTGAGGCCAGAGGCCTGTCAGAGAGAAGGCACCTCTCCCCGGAGCTGTGACACTGTTCAGCCAACCAGCCAGCCAGGCTCATTCTCCTGTTGTGTGTGATACTCCTGGACCCTCCAAACTCAGCTGACTGGTCCAGCATGGACTTCGAATCAGGGGGTCAATTCGGCTAGGAGTGGAAGGTGTCTGAGCCATGGCAGCCACGTTAGCAGCAATGGTCCGAGGCCCAGGCAGCAAGGTAGTGGGTTGGGGTCCATGTAGCTGGAACAATATAACATAGATGGTACCCTGGCCTAGAGCAGGATCACCTTATCTTAATTTTCTCTTTAATGATAAGAATCACCTGGGATGGGAGGGTATGCTTATTAAATAACCAGGACCTCCTACAGACATTCTGGCTCAGTAGAGTGGAACCTGCATGTCTGTATTTCTAACAAGCTCCCATGGGAGACCGATGGGCTAGCCCCGTGGTCAGCAAACTGTGGCTCTCGAACCACATACGGCTCTTTGGCCCCTTGAGTGTGGCTCTTCCACAAAATACCCTCCATGCTGCTATTGCTGTTCTTACCGTCTCCCTGACTCTGATGACGGTACAGAGGAATCATTTGTGTTTTCCTCTCAACATCCGTTCCCTTTTCTCCTCAATAGCATAACAGATCTTGACAGGAGGCATTCCCCCGCCCTCTCTGCTCAACCTCATGGCCTGGGCAAGTCTATTTTGAAGAAGTGGCATTAGAAGAAGTTTAAGTTTAAAAATTTGGCTCTCCAAAGAAATCTCAATTGTACTGTTGATATTTGGCTCTGTTGACTGATGAGTTTGCCGACCACTGGGCTAGTCCTTAGCCTGCACTTTGAGTAACAGGGCTCAGAGTCCCTTTCCATTCTAGATTCTACATGGAACGACTGTGGTTTGAATGTGGCAGGGGAAGAAAGTTAGACATCACCATTCCTGTAGGATTCATTCTACGGTGACCTTACTTTTTGCAACAAGGCATCTCACTTCAGCCTTTCAACACGCAATCCTGTGATTGTCTTCCTATCCCCGCTGTGTATCCCAGGAAATGACCCGAGGGGCAGAGAGTTCGGTCACTTGTTCGAGGATGAACAATGAACATCAGGGTTGGGGATTCAAACCACCATCAGACTGATCCAGGACATATTAACTACTAAACTAATTCGTTATCCCCCCCCCAAAAAAAATGAACATTATCTATAAATTCAGGACTATGAGGCATTAGGACATAAGGTAAGCAAAGCAGGTATGATGCTGGCCCTCCTGGAGCTTGCATTTCAACAGGAAAGGTGACATTTCAATGAGAAGCAACACCACTGAGTGAACTCAGATCCCAAAGCTGCCACTTCTCTCTGTGCCTGCTGCTGCCCCTCTGGTCCACACCTCCCTCCGTTATCTCTCGAGTAGAGGACCACAGTGATCTTCTTGTCCCCTTGTCTAAGACACTCATTCCCAGACCCTCATGTGATCAATCCTTTCTTATTACTCAGGCTTCCATTACTTCACTTACTGTTTACTTCAGCTCCAGTGTGACCTGCTCCATGAGGCAATCAATACTTTGCATATCAGATAAGAGTATGAATGATGTTCTATATTTAATAAACACCTAGGCCTGCCTTCCAGCTCCTCTCCCTATCAGCTGTGTGATACAGGGAAAGTTACTTTACTCCTCTGTGCCTCAGTTTCCTTATCTGTATAAGGGTGATAGCAGTACCCGCCCCATGGGATTGCAGCTGTAAGGATTAAATGAAGTAATACACATGAAGCAGGATAAGCAGCATGGAAGCTTCCACTCCTGTTATTCTCTGGCCACCCTACTTCGTTGGGATGCACCCCCTTTTATTCACATGTATCACATTATCCCCACTTTATTTTCTTCAAAGTCCTGGTACCAAATCACTCATGTGTTTACTTGTATGTTGTCTGTCTCTCTACCTCCAGAATCTAACCAGGGCACCTGGGCATTATCCGTCTTCCATGTGCCCCCAGGTCCTGAAGGGGAGCCTGGCACACAACAGATTCTCAATATCTTTATTAAGGGAAGGAGTGAATAACCTGAAGTCGGGGTTCTGTGGGAGGACACAGTGGTGTTCTCTAGCCCTGGCCAGGCCGTCAGGAATGGCTGCCTTCTATGGACAATGATTTTGACCCAACTATGGATTCTACCCCAACCCGAAAGTCACAGCCCCTGCCATTAAGAATAGATGATGGAAAGAAAAAGATGGGCTTTGCCAGCCTCTGTTGACCTCTTCCTTGGGTAAAATGAGGTTCTCAGAAAATCTTCAGAGGCTGTAAGCCCAGAAATCAAAACTTGAAGAACATCTAGTTATTGAAGGTTAGAGCCAACAGCCTGTCTTGGATCCTGTTGGTCCGTGTCATACCTTTGACATTGCATTTAAACATGGGTTTTTATATTTAATAAACAAAGGGGCCCTGAGAGATTCTCTGGAGCCTTCTGCTAACATGAATCATCCTTCTGAACACACGCTGCTATTTGGACTGGGGATCTGGCCAAACTGTAGGGAGGGGTGAGGAGGCGGGGAAGTCCTCATTACACCCAGCAGGACTTGCCAACCCATTCTTCAACTTTTCCAGAGCAAGTGATAGAATGACACAGAGGCATGGCTTTGCTGAGCCCTTCTTCGATAGTCGGTCAGAATTTTGAGTTTTCCAAAAAAATCATCTCTATGTTGGGGTCTGCCTCACCTGAGACTGCTAGGAATATGAAATCAGGGGACCCAAGAATGATGCCTCAAGTCAGTACTTGCCTTTCTCTCTTGCTGATTCCTGAGGTCGTAAAAGCAATGTCTGTCTTTATGCAAAGACACAAGTGACTTTAAAAAAAAAGCACATATATTTGGGAGGGTAAAGTTGGTAATTAAAATTCAGTCTAAGAGGTAAGAGGCTGACAGACCTTTTATTTTTTATTTTTTTAAAATATATTTTATTGATTTTTTTTTTTTTTTTACAGAGAGGAAGGGAGAGGCATAAAGAGTTAGAAACACTGATGAGAGAGAAACATCAATCAGCTGTTTGGTACATGCCCTTGACCCAAATGGAACCTGGGACCTTTCAATCCGCAAGCCAATGCTCTATCCAATGAGCCAAACGGGTTTTGGCAAGACCTCAGACCTTTTAGGTTGAAAGATTTTGAAAGGGATACAGAAGGTAAAGATGGGAGACAGAGAGAGGTGACAGGAAATGAGGAAAAGGGCAGTGCATCCGTCAGCTGTCACTACAGTAATGCTGTGTAACAAATCATACAAAAACTCCATGACATGTCTGAAGCATTTATTTCCTGCTCAAGTGTCTATTGGTCAGCTTGGGTTCAGCTGCTCTGTGCTCGGCTCTTGGTTCTAAGTGGCGGGTAAGGTCCCCGATCTGCTCCACCTGTTTCTCAATTACATCAGGACCAACCGAGGAGTGAATGGAAACATTTAATACCTCTTCAGTCCCAGGCTCAAAACTTGCTCCCCCGCCACCACCCCCATTTTTCTAAATCTAAATCCTTTTGGCCAAAGATGTCACGCAATCAATCTCAATATCTCTGGGCAGGGAAGTCCACGCCTACCATGGAAAGGTGCTGGTGTCAAGAGGAACAGTAATGGTTGCTGAACAGTAATTTAATCTCCCACAGGCAGCCTGGGTGTGGAAGGCCACCTTTACCAACCTCACATGGAACTAATCCCTTTCCGTTTGATTGGGTCCCCACAGGATGAGGACAATGAAGCTCAAACAGGGAGCAGGGTCTGTAGGTCCTATTCTCCTCTCAGGCATCATCGTTCTATTCTATGAAGGACTTCCCATCATTCACCCCAAATGTCAGGGCTCCAGGCTCCACCCACTTTACTTCTTTGGGCCAAAATGGATCAGATTCCACGACCCTCGCTGGACCTTTATATTCTTGGTTCAGATACTGGGGGGTGGGGGTGGGATAGGGGCAGCACCACCCTCCCCAATAAAAACCCAGCCACGTCCAGTATACCAGAATTTCTCACAATTCCCCTTGTTTTGTAAAGGGGACCAGGACTTGGGGTTTCAGACTCGCCTTGATGAGATTATCTTTCACACAGGAAATCCGATATCTGGTTATTTTCATAGATAATCAGCGCATTTTGTCATTGCCGAGCTAGAGATGAGAAATTGACAGATCGGAACTGACAAGGGCAGCCCTAAACACATTTTCCTGTGTGCTGTGCAGCGCACATGCGCAGAGCCTCTCACCTTTGGCTTTGAGCTTGCAATTTGCTGGCAGCTCAGCAGCACCCACCGCGGTAAACAAAGGAGTGAGAACGCCAAGGGCTGTGGAACAGCAGCATTTTTTTTCTTCCCCTGGTGGTGCTGGCCTCGGAGAGCAGTGGGCAAGAGCGGAGTACCTGTTGTCAGTCTCAGACTCAGGGCCCGTTCCCATTATGAAAAAATATCACCCAGGGAAACCTGCCTCTGGGGGCCTGAGGGGCCAGGCTCACTCCCCGACCTCCCCTCTTCCAGAGCAGCTGTGCACAGCTGTCTGCATCCACTCCGGCACCGCGTGGCTGAGAAAGGCGGGTGGGGGCCACCTTACTGATGATTTATCAGTAAGCCATCAGAGTATGCCGAAACCGGTTTGGCTCAGTGGATAGAGAGTTGGCCTGCAGACTGAAATGCAGTGGGCTGTTTCTCTGTTTTCCGTGTCCATCACAGAAAACGACAGGTTCCTAAGTGGAGGAGCTGGGGATTAAGAAATTAGAGAAAGAAGAAAGAGACATGGAGGCAGAAATAGATTCATCAAGCTGGGTGCTAGGTGGGCTCCATCTCTCTGATGGAGAGGCAGCAAAATGACCCCCCAAGCCACACAGGTTTATTTATTGGTCAAAGGAGCTTATTTGCATTCTTAACTAGGCTCTAGCATTACTGGATTTACATATCTAACCTGCCTCTGCTGACACCTGCACAAAGGTAGTCTGCCAGTGCCTCGGGCTCAGCTAACAATTTAAAGACATGCCCATGTGCCTTCTCAGGCGGCCCTCTACACTGAAAGGTCCCAGGTTTGATTCCGGTCAAGGGCATGTACCTTGGTTGCAGGCGCATCCCCAGTAGGGGGTGTGCAGGAGGCAGCTGATGTTTCTCTCCTATCGATGTTTCTAACTCTCTATCCCTCTCTCTTCCTCTCTGTAAAAGATCAATAAAATATATATATATTTTTTAAAAAAGTCATCAAGGTAGTGAAGGAGCCTCAGAATGAGGAATTATAGCTTCGCCTTTCCAGTTTGTGGGCAGTGAAGCCCTGGCGAGTCCGTTTTCAAGGATGAGGGGAGGGGTTGGGGAATGATATAACTGTCCTGGATCCATCTCTATCTGGGCTTTGGTTCAGTCACTTGGGGGCTGGTAGGTGTCATGGGCACCTACCTGGGGCAGGCCCTGGGGAGGACCGTGGAGAAGGTCAAGGGTACTTGGCCTGCCCTCTGGTGCTTTGGGCCTAAGACTAGAGACAGCAGCACCTGAGCGAGGTTCACAAATGCAAAGCACTGAGATCAGGAGGTGGTGGGTGCACGTGTGTTGCAAGCCAACAGGTGGAGCATCTCGTGTGCGCGCTTCTCTCTCTCCGAGCTTTTCAGAAGCAACAGTAAGGATTCCAACAGAGGCTCATTGGTGAGCAATGTGAGCAGGCACCTTTGAGTGCCCTTGATGTGGTAAGTGCTGTTTAAAAGGATGACCTCCTTTGTTGTCTGCGCTTCCCTCCGAGGGGGCGCTGCCCTCCTCCCCTCGTTTCTCAGAGGAGAGTTCTAAGGCACAGAGAGGTTGTTCTCTTGCCCAGGGGCTCACAGCTAGCAAGGCGAAGGATCCAGAGTGTGCCTTCATAGTCTTGCTTGCAATGCTGTATGATACCGGGCCATCTTTTTGCTTGCTCCCAAAGGAGCGCCTTCCAAATTAGCCAGGACCTGCTAAGGCAGCCAGCATGGCTCTCCCTGGGAATGCCTTGAGCCTGTCATTGATTCCCTAATGTCTGTGGGAACTCTTTTCCCTGCCCTGCACCACGTAGTTCCTTGTTCAGTCCAACCTGTGCCTCACCGTCAGGGGCTGTGGTAAGATCTGTTGCCCCACAAACCCTTCTAAAGTACAGAAAGCTTCAGAGCAGAGATTCTATGAGTGCATCCCCATGAGCCACCTGCGAACAGACCATCTGGGGGGTGGGGGTGGGGATTAACCATGCACGAGGCCCCACACAAGGCCCTCAGGACTAGGCCCAGGAACATGAATTTGTATTCAAGTCTTCCCACATCCTCCTGCAAACTCCTACTTGGAAACAAGGTTTTGCTTCCATTTGCTTTTTACCAGGGCTGGGTAAGTTCCTCTATTTTACCTGTGCTCTCCACGGGCAGGGTGGAGTGGTATCTGGGAGCGTTGGATGGCAAATGTCAGTCCTTGCGTTCATGTGAGTGTGACCTGAGACCCCCTGTTCCTTCTTAGACCCTGGTGTGGGCTCCTCTGTCGCTGGAGGCTGGCCTCCCCACGTGCTCATGCTTCCTGTGTACCGATGCAGGTGACTTGTTCCATGGCTGGTCGCACTTCTTGCACCAAATACAGAGAATTTGCCAGAACATTTCAGGCTGAGGCCCCTGCTCCATTCCCCACAGGAGACTCAGATCCCTTTTGGGGAGATTCCTTGGCCAGTCCAGTTCCTGAGCCTTACGGCCCTGTCTCTGTTCTGAAGGGGCCAATGATACGTGCTCTGCCCTCATGAGTTGACGTGGCCCTGGCAGGTCTCTCAATCTCTTTGAGTCTCGGCTGTACAGGGAGGGTAACAAAACCCACCTCAAGGAGCCAGAGGGATGGGGCAGAGTGTGTTCTGACGTGAGCTGAGGACCTGAGGGGTCAGCATTGAGGACCTGAGGGGTCAGCTGAGAGAGACGGGTGACCACCTCATGGACATGGTTATCTGTGCCATTTCCCGGAGAGCTGTGACATCAGGAGACTGAAGTTTCTATGGTTGAATTGTGTCCCCCCAAAATTCATAGGTGAATCCATAACCTCCTTGCACCCCGGAATGTGACCTTACTAGTATTTGGAGACGGGGTCGTTGCAGATGTAATTAGTTCAGAAGAGGTTGACAGGGTGGGCCGTGCCCAGTATGGTTAGTGTCTTTGTAAAAAGGGGAAATTTGGACCCAGAGACGCAAACCCGGGGAGAAGGCCATGCGACGATGATCGCAGAGATGGGGTGATGAATCTACAAGCCAAGCAATGCCAAGGTTTATCCCACACCGCCAGGATGCAGGGGAGGCCTGGGCAGATCCTCCCTCCCGCCCGCCGGAGGAACCAGCCCTGCCACACTGTGATGTTGGACGTCCAGCCTCCAGCCTGTAGGAGAATCCATTTCTGTTGTTGAAGCCTCTGAGTCTGTGGTGCTTTGTTACAGAGGAACACAGCCACTGTTTGAAAGGGCCAGAGTCCCTCCCGGGGATCTGTCAGGGCAGCGGTGGCTGAGAAGGGGCAGGGCCCCAGGCTGCCCCAGGGCTGTGACCTTGAGAGAAGGGACATTGTGCTCTCTCCGCCCAAACCTGGTGGAAGGCAGTAATCCAGGCGCTCTTAGAGTATCAGAAGCGTCCCCACAGGGCAGGCCAAGGAGCGTATTCAGAAGAGAGGGGCCTGTGTGTGTTTATTTCAGCTTCAGATCCATATTCCTTCTGCCGGGACCCCATCTTCCCCTCACCTTTCATGGCCATGCCACAGAGTCCCAGCCACAGAGCTCAGCAGCTGGATTTGCCAACATTGCTCCTGGTGTGTAGCCAGGAGCCATGGATCCTGATCAGGCTCTGTGTCTCCCTCACAAGCCTTAGCTAGGTGGTGGGGGTCACAGGGGAGAGACCCAGCGATAGACAGAAGAATGGCCTGCAAAGACGTCCGCACCCGCTGAAACCGGTTTGGCTCAGTGGATAGAGCAGTGTTTCCCAAACTTCTCTCATGATGAGAATCACCTGGTGGAGTTGTTAAAACACAGATTCCTGAATCCCAACTAAGAAGTGCTAAACTAGAATTTTTGGGAACATATAGGTAAAATTGTATACCTAACTTAGTGCTCTGTATATAAAATCTGTCTTAGAGCACTAGTTAAGTATACAATTTTACCTATATGTTCCCAAAAATTCTAGTTTAGCACTTCTTAGTTGGGATTCAGGAATCTGTGTTTTAACAACTCCACCAGGTGATTCTCATCATGAGAGAAGTTTGGGAAACACTGGGATAGAGAATTGGCCTGCGGACTGAAAGGTCAAGGGCATGTACATTGGTTGTGGGCACATCCCGGGTAGGGGGTGTGCAGGAGGCAGCTGGTTGATGTTTCTCTCTCATCGATGTTTCTAGCTCTCTATCCCTCTCCCTTCCTCTCTGTAAAAAATCAATAAAATATATTTAAAAAGAAAGAAAAGACGTCAGCACCCTAATCCCAGAACCTGTGGCACTTAACGTTTTCCAGGTGGACCATGTAGCACAGGGGCCCTATAAGAGGGAGACAGGAGAGTCCCAGTCAGAAAAAGCTGGATGGTGGCAGGAGAGAAAGAGTAGGAGAGAGAGAGAGAGAGAGAGAGAGAGAGAGAGAGAGAGAGAGAGAGAGAGAGAGGGAGAAAGGCAGTGGAGACAGATTTGAAGGGGCTACTCAGCTGCTCTTGATTTCAGCCAGGTGACCTCCACAACGGTGAGACCACACGCTTGTGCTGTCTTAAGCGACAGGAAACGAACACAACTGGGATCCATTGCCTTGATCCCCATGGGGGCTGTCGGGACAATGACAGTGTCAGGCCCCGTGGGTCCCGGCCAGAGACACACCCACACGCGGGGCCCTCCCTCTTCCTACTGGCTCAGCACCTGCTGTGCCGGCCCGCTGTCCTGTGTGCGCTGCCCTGGGCCATGTCTTCTCCCCTCTCTGTCCACTTCCTGACCTTCCTTCCCGCCCCCAGGCCTGCCCCAGGGGGCCCCGGGTGTGGACGTCAGATTTAGCAAATAAAAGCACAACATGGCTCAGGACGTGTTCTGGGAAAACAGCATTCCTTGCTCATCTGACATTCAAACCTAAGTGGCATCTGGTACTTCATGTGGCAACCAACGCCTGCACGGTGAGGCCTTGGGACCTGCTGGTCCCCCTCGGGGAAGTTTTCAGCAGAACCCTCCCCAGCTGCCATGCGTGCTCTCACTTGCCCATCTCATTTATTTGCTCCCTGACTGATTGGTTCCTTATCGCAGCTGCTGCTCTGGGCTTGTGGGGTGAAGCTAGAGACAGAGGGAAAGACAGAGGCAGCTGGGGGGAGGGGGATAGGAGCAGGTGGGAGCACTGATCTTGTGGTCTGAGTGTTCTAGGTAGCACCATGGACCGGGCGGTTCTGAGGCTCTGTCTTCTCTGAGCAGCTTGCGTTGATTTAGGTCTGAGGAGTGACAGTGGCCCCTGAGCCCTGCATCCTTCAGGGAGGAAACGGGTGGGGGGTGGGGGAGCACAGGCTAGGGCCGCATAACAAACTACCACAGACTAGGGGCTAAAACAGCAAACTTATCTCCCACAGCCTAAGGCTGCAGGTCCGGTGCCGGCAGGGTTGCTTTCATCCGAGGCCTCTCCATGGCTTGCTGGTGCCACGTTCTTGCTGCCTCCTCACATGGCTGTCTTTCTGTGGCCCGTTTCCTCTTCTTAGGAGGTTAAGCCAGGTTGGATTAGGCCATTGTAATGGCCTGTTTTTAACTTAATCATCTTTAAAAAAAATACATATATATATTTAAAGAGAGAGGGGGAGGGAGAGAGAGAGAAACATCAATGATTAGAATCATTGATTGGTTGCCTTCTGCACACCCCACAGTGGGGATCGAGCCCACAACCTGGGCATATTCCCTGACCAGGAATCGAACCTTGACCTCCTGGCTCATAGGTCAATGCTCAACCACAGAATCACACCAGCTGGGCTTAGTCACCTTTTTAAAGGACCTATCTCCAAATAGGCACATTCTGAGGGACTGGGGGTTTAGGACTTGAACATGAATTTTTTGGGGGGGACACAATTTGTGACACATGCTGGACCTCCTGCCCCAGGGTCTGCTCACAGCCAGATGCTGAAGCCCATGGGGAAGGTTCATGCATTCCTCCAGACAGGACCTCCTCTGGGCCACAGACTCCTTCCCCTCCACACAGCGAATGAGAGTTGTATAGACGAGTCGTGTAAACAGAGGCGCTGGCTGCACCAAATCTCGCAAAGGCACTGCGGTTGTTGCTGATAGGCTGAGCCTCGGTCATGACATCAGCGGGAAGAGGCCTTCTGCAAACTTCCCTCAGGGCGAAGGGGTCCGGTGGTGGGAGCTGGGACAGACCTCAGGTGAGGATGGTTTATCCCCCTAGGGGAGACTGGAATCTAGGAAATCACCGCCCTTTAGGGCAGGGGTGGAGCCCAGCTGGGACTTTATTCTTTCGCTGGAAAGGTTGGTTGTAGGAGCCCTGCCATGACTGCTTGGACAAGCCAGTCTGGAAAAGACTGCCTCTCAGGATGGGGCAGGAGACAACCACCGACTCCGGCTGGCCCTACCCGGGCCGGTGCATGCTGGCAGGAACCCACACAGGCAGGAGGGTCTGGTAGGCTGCGCCTAAATGATGCATGGGGGAGCTTGCCACTGAGAGCCTGATGGAAAGTGATCTGCTCCCTCCTCAAAGCTGAGGGCACGGCAAGTGGAAGGGAAGTCCTGACTGGTGAGGCCACACTTAATTGAAGGTTCTGGCTAGTTCTGATGGAAAACAGGCGGATGTTGCTGGCTCTAGTCTCACAGTTGGTTGGCCCTAATGGAGGTAAGTGCATGGCTTCTGAACCGTGTTCTGTAGAACCCACGGGATTCCACGGAGATGTCAAGACACTGCCTCAGAGTCCCATTCCCTCAACTCGAACAACTAGACTATTATCTCTTTCCTCTTTGGGGCATCCATGCAGAACTGCTTGGGGCATGGTGGGGGGCAGAGGATGGGCAGAAAAATAAGGTTTCTCTGTGTTAAAATGTGAAAACCACTAAACTAACCCAAATACTTGATTTTATGGGTGAGGGATGCATTCAGGACACATGTTTTGAAAACCCTCATGCGGGATGATTTGGGGACTGTTTGTTATTGAATGCAACAAACCTGATCGATAAACCCAGAAGCCCTGAGCAGACTTTCTACATTGCACTGTATCTTTGTCCCTTTGGGCTGCTGTCACAGAAATGCCACAGGCTGGGTGGATTAAACAGCAAATACTCATTTCTCACAGTTCTGGAGGCAAAGCAGTCCAAGGTCAGGTGCCGACAGATTTGGTGTCTGGTCAGAACCTGCTTCCTAGTTCGTCATACATGGCCTCACCTGTGTCCTCCCATGTCAGAGAAGGTGAGGGAGTTCCCGGGGTTTCTTCGTTAAGGGCACTAGTCCCATACATGAGGGCTTTGCTCTCAGAACCCAATCACCCTCCAAAGACCACACCTTCAACCATCACATTGGGGGTTAGATTTCAACATATGGATTTTGAGAAGACACCAACACTCTGTCTATGATAGGGGTAGGGAACCTTTTTCCTGCCAAGGCCATTTGGATATGCATAACATCATTCTTGGGCCATACAAAATCACCCACTTAAGAATTAGCCTGCTATATTTGGACAGACATTTAATTAACTCACCCCTAATGCCTTGGCAGGGCCAGGCCAAATGATTTTCCCACCATCCCATGCCCCAGTCTATAGCAACTGACTGGAACCCGGGCTGTGTTAGAGTTGGCTTTTATTGGCTTGCAAGAGCCAATTGTTAAATTTTCAGGAGATTGATAATAAATACTCAAGATGCACCACTTCCTATTTTTGTTACTATATAGAGCTATTTATGTTCTTGATGTGATTTGTGCTCATGGTATCAGCTGGTGGAATTACTGTAAATTGGTGTTCTAACCATGCATCTCTTCCAAGCTCCACATTCAGAAACGTCTCACTGGTAACTTGAAATTGGCCATGGAGTGATTACACCATGGAAATCAGAAAACTTCTACAAATTAAGGCTTTTAAAAGAAACTGGAGGGCACATTGTTGAACATCATTGGCTGGAATGGGCACAAACTTATCCCTAAACCAAAAACTAACAAAAGAGAACAAGTTGCCATGTCTAGCACAGATTCACTATGATTTATTAGACTCCCCTCCCCCAGCCCTGCTTCCTAAACATAATACCTTCAATGCCTGTATATAATGCAAACTATAAAAAGACAGGGCTGGGGTGGGGGAGTAGGGCAGCTTTTGTTGGAAATTTACAAAGGGAGTGTTATATGAGTTCAGGGAAGGGAGAAGTCCTTTCCAGTGAAGGATTTGGGAGGTTTTATGGAGATGATGACATGTGAGCTGAGCCAGGAAGAAAGAAGAGAGTTTATCAGGAAGAGCTAGGGAGCACACCCCAAGCTGAGGGAGGCAGGCGTGCAAGGAAGTGCTTGGAGAACAGCAACTCCTTCTGGTCTGAAAGGAAGAGGACTTGGACCAAAAAGTGCTGGGGTTCTTGTCCCAGCATTTCAAAGAGGTTCGGCAACCTGAAGAAAGGAGCTGCGCGTAGATTCAATAAGGAGTCCAAAGACGAAAGATAGTTTTGAAAGGCATTGGGGGTTAGAGGAACTTCAGCTAAAGGAACTAAAGACTACCCCTTGACTCAGGACCCAGTGCTTTTTATTAACACAAATTGTCCTAAGGCAAGGTGGAGATAATACACTTCAAATAGTAGGGTTTCAAAGAGTAGGGTTTACAGAAGCATTGTCAGGTTGGGGAATAGCCTATAGCTGTTCAGGTTTTTGGCCAACAGGATGCAATAACATGCAGATTAAGATGCCCTGAGCTGTCTGTCAGTTAACAAATATCCTATTCAGGTTTGGGGGAGATGCTTTTAAGCTGTTCCAACAGGTAAACTACATATGTGGCTCAGCCCCCAAGCTTCACCAACCTTTCGATGAAACTCTTGTAATTATGATATGCTGGAACTGGCTTCCTGCAAACAAGGAAGGAAGGTTGAGTTCCAGTTGCTGGAGACTTTGATGCCAAGCTAAGGAAGTGGGGCTTTTAGGCAATAGGGAGCCACTAAGCATTCCTAGGCAGGGGTGAGATGACCAGGGCCTAATATCAGTGAGACCAATCTGACATCAGAATGAGGGGTGAACTGAGGTGAGAGGGAATTGGGGGTTTCCAGAGCAGCTTCTTTGATTTTCTAGGTGATAAGTAGCAAAAATAATTCTGATTAGCTTTAGCGTGTTCTCAATAAAACTAGAAAAGACCAGCCAGACGAGGTTAATGACTGTAATCGGTGTCATAGACATTGTTTATGAGGGCTGCGTTCCTTAAGTACTTACGTCTGCCAGAGTCTGTTTGCATGTGACACATTCATTCAAGGATGTAGGACAGTTAGGGAATAGCTTTCCTTTTCTCCTACCACTGTCTGCAATCCCTGTCTGTCAGATTATTCCTGTCCCTGCCCAGAGCCAGAGCTTCCTCATCTGGCCATTAGAACACCTTCATCTTCGGTGTTCAATATGATAGAAACCAAACCTTTTGTTTTCCATCCAGTTTGAAGCTTCTTTTTATTCTCTTAGTCAGATAGGTCCCAGTCAAGACAGCTATGGTAGAGAGGAAGGCCCCCCCACCCCTCTCTCCTCCTTCTCTCTCTTTCTCTCCCTTTCTCCCCCCCCCCCCCCCCCCCCCCGCCTTCCCTCCCTCCCTCCTTTGGTGTCCTCTTGCAGGAGGGTTAGTGGTGAAAGGAAAAAAGCGATGCCTGTGGTTCTTCTTCACTGGTCAATGCCCTTTGTCATGGCGGATGTGCAAATGCTGGCTCTTCCCCTTGGGGGCACTTTTGTAGCCCTCGCCCTCCCATGCGCACGTATTGTGCATGGGCCCCAGAGTGTGTGATTTCCTCATGCAGGTGATGCTTTTTCCAGTCACCTGTCCACGGGCACAAACTGAGTCTGGAAAAGTCCCCTTTAATATCTTTTAAAACATCACTGAAAATGTAATGTTATTTCATGTTGTTTACTATCATTTGGTTTTCACAAAACCCCTGTGAGATGAATGCTGAGTTGAGGACTAAGACTGGGGGGGCTGAGTGATAGCCGCTAGCCCCCAGCTGGTGAGCATTGGGTCTGGGATATGAATCCAGGTCGTTCTGATTCCAAAGTCTGTGTTCCCTGCCACTGCCTGGCACCACTCTTTAAAAGATGAGCCAGACTTTATGCCTGAGAATCTGAGTGGGGGAGGGGAGTGTGAGGGTACCACGAGCAGGCAGAGAGAATCAGGAGAAGCGACTTGGGATATGACAATAGCTCTGTTTCAGATATGACAGGTTTGGGGGTTTGGGGAATTCTAGTGGTGGCCTGCAGGTAACAACAATCTGCAGAGCAGACTTCCGGGGGAGTGGGACTTGGTAAAAAGGTACCGCTGCATGGCAGACCAGGAGTTTCAGTCCTCAGGCTGATGGATAAGTTGTCCTGTGTCTGCCTCCCCCATGGTGCTTCCAGAGAAACTAGATCTACATTAACAAGGCTGACAATTTGCCTGAGAGGTGGAAGCTTGTTGACTGATAGTATCTCTTGGCTTCCCAGGGAGGTGGCAAAGGGCTTGTTATCTTCCTTCTAAAAATAAACACAGGGATGGAAGCAGGGAGGGCCCACGTGCAGGGAGCCAGCTGTGAAATCCTCCAGATCCAAGGAGCTCAGGGTGGGGGAGGAGGAAGGCGGGAACACAGATGGGTATCTCTTCCTTGGGGTCCTTGTAGCATAGGGGTGAGGAGCTGTGAAGCACCTTAGGAAGGAAAATCGCCAGACATTGATTCCTTAGACTGCTCAGTGTCACCTAATCCCCAGGGCAGCCTGCTGGCATTAGAATGGGGCTCCATCCTGTCCCTGTCATCTCCTCGCTCCCTAACCATGGACATGTATCAGCTCCCCTGATCCTTAATTTCCTTACCTGTGAGATTTGGAACATGATGCCTCATGTTGAGAATTAAATCAGAAACTATAATGAGTAGGCATTCATTCATTCCTCTAGGAGTGATTGCTGCCACCAGCAACGTGCACACTGCACAAAGCAGGTTTTAGTAACGATTTCACCCTTGCACCCAGGCCACGTTCATTGTGGGAGTGGGTTTCATGCCCACATTTCCACAGGCATGCAGCCGGTGTTCCAGAAACTCACCTCCCGGAAGCTGCTCTGGGCAGCGGTTCCTACGTGGGCTTCTCCTTTCTTGCCCTGACAGCCTTCCCTCAGGCTGTCCTGGAAGTCAAGTCCTCAGAGATGGTTACTGGTATGTAACCTTGGACATCAGGGGGCTTCTCTGATTGCAAAATTGGTGGGATGCCATGGAATTCAGGGAAGCTGTGGGATAATCCAGGGACATAGCAAATCCTGACCCACTGATCACTCAGAGATGAAGCAACAACCCCTCATCTGCACTAGGTAACAGACACCGGACAGGGTGTGTGACTTGCCTCGAGTCACACAAGGTAGTGGCAGGGCTAAGGTTTGGACACAGCGTGCTGGGCTTTCTGGCTAGAGTGCATCCTCTTCCCCCTCAGAGGCGGCATTTGTGGGTAGTAAAGGGGGTCATGGCGTCTCCATGCTGTCCTCCAAAAAAAAAAAAAAAACCGCAGCCAAAACCGGTTTGGCTCAGTGGATAGAGCGTCAGCCTGTGGACTGAAGGATCCCGGGTTAGATTCCGGTCAAGGGTGTGTACTTTGGTTGCAGGCACATCCCCAGTAGGGGGTGTGCAAGAGGCAGCTGATCAACGATTCTCTCTCATCGATGTTTCTAACTCTCTATCCCTCTTCCTTCTTCTCTGTAAAAAAAAAAAAAAAAAAAAGGGAAAAAGGCAGGGAGGAGCAAAGCAAGGGATACCGCAGGCTAGTGGTTCTCACTTCCTATCCCCCTTTTAATTGTGTTAAAAGCACATAATATAAAAATGTACCATCTTACACAAACTATTACACAAATAATTTACACTTATTTTTAAGTGTACAGTTCACTCGTGTTAAGTATCTCCACATTGTTGTACAAGAGAAGTTTTTCATCTGGCAACACTGAAAGGCTATACGGTACTCACTCAATACTAGCCCCTCCCCCCAACACCACCTCCTCTGACCTAAGGAACCACCTTTCTGCTCTGTCTAGATGATTTTGATAACTTCGGATATTTCAACTGAGTGGAATCTACAGTGTATTTGTCCTTTTCCCCAACACTTTCTTATCTGTGTCTTACACTGTTAACACCCTCCCATTAGTAACATCTCCAGTTACAGCCGAATCTTGGGCAGGGATACACGCGGAGCTGGGAAAAGCCCTCTAGAAATTCTGGTGCTATTCCTCCATCCCAAGAATGTGCCCTCCTTGCTGAGAATCACCACTGGGGACGGAAAGAGAGGCCCCCAAAATCACAGGCGGCAAAGTGGAATCAGGCACAAGATTTATTGAGCACCCAGTACTATTTGTGCAGAGTACCGGGCCAAACACTGAAGGAAACACAGTGGAGGTTTAGCAGCTACCGTCACTGGCCTCATGAATATTACGTTTTAAGCGAATGGAGGAGGCACTTGCTAAGCATACACAAACCTGTGTAACTAACCACACAGATGCACTAACTGTGCACTCATCACTACATGTTTACATGAGAGATCACAGCAGTAACTAGGGCGTGGAAGCCACTGAGACACATGGTTTAACAAGATCAAAGACACATTCAAGTTGTAACTTGCCACTCTGCCGATGAGTGGGAGCTACCAGAAGACACTAGAAAATACCAGCAACTGGTGAGTCTATTGACTCTACTGGTTATTGTACTTCAAATTCCAATTGACAATCCACTTGGCATGAAATAAAGGCAGTTGACACAACAAAATACTAGCACAGATTTATGTGGTGTTTTTTTTGTGTGTGTTTTTTTTGTTGTTGTTGTTGTGGTTTTTTTTTTTTTTTTTTTTTTTTTTGTGTGTGTGTGTGTTTAATTTAAGAGCCCTAGCTGTTTTGCTCAGTGGTTAGAGAACCGCCCAGCTGACTGAAGGGTCTCAGGCTCGATTCCAGTCATGGGCATGTACCTCTGTTGCAGGCCAGGTCCTCGGCCCTCAGGTGCATGTGGGAGGCAACCCATTAATTTGTTAAACATCGATGTATATCTCTCTCTGTCTCTCCCCTCCCATTCTCTCTAAAAAGTCAATGGGAAAAATATCCTCAGGTGAGGATTAACAAAAAATAAATAAATTTAACAGTAAAATCAGTCTGTTGATACTACCATTCCCAAAGGTCAGGCACAGGTTCTGAAAGTTAATAGTTTTTTCCCTCTTCTTCTTCTTCTCCTTCTTCTTCTTCTTCTTCTTCTTCTTCTTCTTCTTCTTCTTCTTCTTCTTCTTCTTCTTCTTCTTTTTTAAAAAGCTTTTACTATGTGAAAGACCTTCCAAGAAATTTAGTGAAGAGAGTTATTTTATTGGCCTATATCTGGGAACTCTTGTTTATATCTTTATGTGAGTCAAAACTTACTTTATAGGAATGTGTTTAGTGCATGGGACATGGGTACTCTCACCAAAATTTTTTTTATCTGTAATTAGAATTTAATCAGACATCTTGTATTTTTAGTTGCTAAACATAGCAACCTATTTTTAGGTTACTGCACCGCAGTACATTCCAGAGGTTCCCAAGAATGGGGGCCTCACTTATTTTCAATTATATGCTAATGCTGTCAGCGGGGAAGGCTTCTTCTAGTAGAAAAATTGTAGGTTTTGTCGGATTTACTCAAATATTACAGACATTTGCAATTTCTTTCTCCTTTTATCATTACCATGTTAGCAGTTGAATCTTTACTTTGAAATCTTTGAGATGACTGGTCATGAATATTACCATTATATTGCAGTTTGAGGAAAAGAAAAAAAAATCAACATCTGACTTGAAAAGTCTCCTATAATAAATAATTATGTCCTCAAACGTCTTGTCCCTTAGTATGTGACCATCCTCTCACCCCCCAAAAACACAAATGGTGACACTTCTATCTTCTTAAATTAGACAACGTCCCTACCCCCATTCATTATCCCTTCTTGCCATTCTTCTCCTTTTCTCTCTTCCACAGTGATTTTTTTTTTCAGTAATCGAAACCATTGGCCCTTATGTGCTATGAAGTAACATGTCAGGCCCCATGAAAAGAAGAAAAAGGAAAAAAGGAAAAAAAGCTCACTTCTTAAATGTGTGGAACCATGGAAGCTATAGCTTGCTTTGTGTTTTGTTTTGTTTTACCTACGCTAGCATGTAAACTTGTTTTAGTTTAAAATGCCTGTGTTAATTTATTTAAGAAGACAGGACAATGTTGCCCCCAACCCCCAAAAGATAGAAGTACTAGTAGGCTGGATTGAGACAGTCTATTCTAGAAAGGCATTTCTGGTTATCTAAATGTAGAGCTCACATCTTTATCTTTTGAGATTTGTAAATTGGAGGCGAGAGATTTCAACACTGATGTTGCAAAGACGTCATGATCACATGAAACTCCAACAGAAATGGAAAACTATAACACTGCTGAATTCCAGCCTCCACATACTTTTTTTTAAAACACACCAAAGAATATACTTATATGTAAAGAATACATATGTTCAGTTTACACATGGACGTAAAATCAATACAGTTATTAGCCGATGAGTAGATTGCACTTAACGGCATAGACAGCTTCGACGTTCAAAAGCTCTTTTGTTAACTGAGTCCAAGGATGCCAGTTTCTATTCTGGGCCCGACTACACGTGTTTCCACGATGGGCCAGTTTCACCAACCGACCGTATAACTCCCCTTTGTAACCTGGAGGTCTTTCTGGAACAGAGGAAGTGCCAGATGAGTAAGAAACATTAATTCGAGGCAAAGGAGCCACGGGGCTTTATGTCGCCGTATGAAAGTGGAGCGAAGCAATATTCAGCGTTAACGTGGGGAAAAATGCCTTCTGGCACTTACTCTTCCCTGTCGTAGGGTGCCGTTTGATCCAGCGGCTTGGCCTGGCGTCCTCTGTCCGTTTGGGAAATAGGAATTCCAAACTCCATCTTGGGGACAGTGTCCTGTGCTGCTCTGATGACGGCACATGCTCACGTCGCTGCGGGCCCTGGACGGACCTCCAGAAGGTAAAGCCAAGCTGCTCTCTTCCTACAGAAAACAGCCAGGGGAGGGCTGCTCCCTCTTCCCCTCGGTGGTCACCATGAGGGGGTGACTAGAGAACGCACATGAGGGATGGACTCCCCAGGGCAAAGCGGCCGCCCCGACTCCACATCAGCAGAAGCAGAGTCCAGAAGTGTGTCACCAGGAGGGAGAGCCCACCTTCCATGGCCTAGAACCTTCTAAAGCTCAGGAGGGCCCCTGCCCCTGCACCTCCTCTCCCCCAGGTGGAACCTGTGCTGGGCAGTCACGTTGGCAGCAGGAACCCTGCTGGACTCAGTGCCCCGCCTGCCGAGGTTTCCTGCGGAGGATGTTAGGGAAAATGCCTCGAACTCAGGAAAACAAGCCAGGGCCCCATCCCCAACCAGGAGGGAGGAGGAAGAGCAGCCACGGCGAGTTCCCCCTGGAAGGGAGCCTCTCTTCTCCCCCTTTTCGTCCCTGCTTTCTCCTCCTCTCCCTCCCCCAGCACCCCTGCTGCCTCCGCCCTCAGGGGGCATTGCCCCCCATGTGGCTGTAGGAGTACCTGGACAGAGATGCCCCCATGGTCATGCCCTCCTCCTCCCCCGGCTCTCCCCGCGGCCCCGGGGGCCCGGGGGGCGGGCAGCAGGGGAAGGTGGCCAGGAAGCCCAGGCGGAAGCGCTTGTTCATGAAGCAGTAGATGATGGGGTTGACGCAGGAGGACGTGTAGCTCAGCAGGAGGATGAAGGAGATGGGCGTCCCGGAGAGCTGGCGCTCGGCCGAGGCCGGGTCGAAGGCGCGCCAGGCGTTGGCGCTGAAGATGGGCATCCAGCACAGGAAGAAGAGCGCCACGATGACCATGAGCATGCGGATCACCCGCTTCTTGGCCAGCAGGTTGGTGGCGGAGCTGCTGCTGCGGATGCGGCTGGCCCCGCGGCCACTGGCGATGGACAGGCGCTGCAGCTCCAGCTGCCGGCGGGGCTGCGGCCGCTGCAGGTAGCAGCCGTCGCTGTCCTCGTACCTCCCGCCGCCGCTGCTGCCCGTGCTCGCCTTCCTCTCTGCGTGGGCAAGGGCACCGCTTATTTTTTTTTTAATTGAAGTTTTATTTATTTTTTATTGATTATGGTATCACATAATTGCCCTCATCCCCCCATTCCCATCCCAAACTCCTCCCCACATATGCCCCCACCCCCCTGTTGTCCATGGCCACTGATTATCCCCATATGCATGCACACAAGTCCTTTGGACACCGCTTATTGCTCAGGACGGGCCATGCCGCCCAGCGGCCCAGCACCCGCTCCAAGTAGGGGGCCCGTCAAACATGAACGGAAGGATGGGGCAGGCCACATGGGACAGCATTGACCTTACTACCGTTTCCTACCGATGAGAAGCTACTTAAAGCTAATAAAACAACGTGTGCAGTATGTGACATGCGTAATATACAAAATAAAACAGCATTTTATATATCTGAATTATAAGGCTTAAAAATCACCGGGCCTTGCCGAAACTGGTTTGGCTCAGTAGATAGAGCGTCGGTCTGAGGACTGAAAGGTCCCAGGTTTGATTCCGGTCAAGGGCATGTACCTTGGTTGGGGGCACATCCCCAGTAGGGGGTGTGCAAGAGGCAGCTGGTCGATGATTCTCTCTCATTGATGTTTCTAACTCTCTGTCCCTCTCTCTGGCATGGCTCAGTGGTTGAGCATCGACCTAGGAACCAGTAGGTTGGATTCCTGGTCAGGGCACATGCCTGGGTTGTGGGCTCAGTCCCCGGTGGGGAGTGTGCAGGAGGCAGCCATCAGTGATTTCTCCTCATTGATGTTTCTATCTCTTTCCCCCTCTCCCTTCCTCTCTGAAGTCAATAAAAATATATTTTAAAAAATGATGGAAGAATGAATATTCACACTCTTGTCCTTCTTCCCCTGCCTTCTTGGTGGAAAGGTTGCTGCTCACTTGCTAAGCCTCCAGACCACGTTTACATGAGGAATCTGGACGGTGTGCAGCAAGCAACAAACACCAAAGAGGCTGGAGAGACCAAGTTATACGCGTGGGAAAGATGGAGGCGAAGAGGTGGCGTGAGCGAGGCGAAGAGTTATGACAGCAAAGGTGTCGGGTGAATTCCAGTGGGCAGTGGGCTGTAATGGATGGGGACGGGGGAGGCTTGGTGGCGACTGCAATGGGACAGTGAGGGGAGGGGACAGGCTGGGGGGCTAGCATTACAATGAACGTCAGCAGCTGAAGGGGGTCTGTGAATACAACATTACAGAAAGTCTGGGCATGC
Source organism: Pipistrellus hanaki (assembly GCF_964339955.1). NCBI lineage: Eukaryota > Metazoa > Chordata > Mammalia > Chiroptera > Vespertilionidae > Pipistrellus > Pipistrellus hanaki. Next base: position 196,483,714 of record NC_140503.1, on the reverse strand, counting down.
AGGCCCTCGGCTTCCCATCGGGGTCTGTGTGTATTAATTAGCTCATGTTATTCCACTCGGCCACCTTGGGAAAGGAGTGATTTCTCAGTTGCTCAGATGAGGAGCCAGAGGTGCTTGCTCTCGAGACTGTGCCTCATGCCACAGTCTGACGGCACTTTTTTTTTTATATATATATATATAATATATTTTATTGATTTTTTTACAGAGAAGAAGAGAGGGATAGAGAGTTAGAAACATCGATGAGAGAGAAACATCTATTAGCTGCCTCTTGTACACCCCTCACTGGGGATGTGCCCACAACCAAGGTACATGCCCTTGACCGGAATCGAACCCGGGACCCTTCAGTCCACTGGCCGATGCTCTATCCACTGAGCCAAACCGGTTTTGGCCAGTCTGACAGCACTTGTGAAAATCCCCATCAGACCACGGGGGTGTCTAGTTACGTTACAGAAACCACGCTGTGTGATCTTTTGGCATAAACAGACAGCTAAGAGACAGTTACCTCGAGCAGACTTCTTCTGGCTAGCATCAAATTTTATTCCTTGGTAGAGTTCCAAAGAGATTAATCCATACGCTACCATCATCACGATTCCAGGAATCAGAAAGAGGATGAGCAACAGGAACGTGTGCCTAATGAAATAAAAAGAAAACCAATAACCGGCAGTCCAGTATTCCCAGCGCAGATGGGACGCAATCAATAAGGTTCATCTCCCTTCAAACTGGTCGGAGCAAACACGGTCGTTACCAGCATTTCCTATCCTTGGAAATTCCATGTCTGGAGGGTCAGGCATCTGAAGTTATTTGCTTCTTTTCTTTTTTTTCTGATCAAGTCTCTTAGGAAGGATTTGTTAAATTGGAAATGTTTTGTGCCTGAGACAAGTCTACATATAAAATGAGAGCTTAAGAAAAAAGAATATGTGAATTTTATTTTACAATAATAAAGCTATCACCAAAGGAAAAAAAAAATGAAAACAAAACCACCAACAACAAATAAAACAAACCCCAAGAGCTTACATTCATTGAGGACTTATTAAACGTGCTACACACTAGGGTAAGCATTTTCTATAGCTATTATTACATTTAACTCCCATCATAATCTTTAAGGTAGGGAGTTATTGTAAAGCCTCATTTATAGTCAGGAAACTGAGACTTAAGTAACTTGTCCTGAGTCACACAGCCAGTGGGAAAGGTGGGATTCGAACCCAAGAAACATGATTCTAGAACCTGTGCTCTTAGGCCTAGCACTATGCCATCTGCTGCCTCTGTGGCTAGTAAGTAACCACCAGCACAGGTAGGAATGGTGGCAAGCCTGCTTTGCTTTGCAAAATATGGCTTTCTGGCTGGCTGTGGCGCTCTGGCATGGGGTGTGCCCACCCAGGTGCCTGGTGGGCAGAGCTGTGCTTTCTCCAAACACGTCTGCTTCCTGAATGTCATGGCCTCCTCTTTTATGAGCCTGGCCCCTCAGTCACTGCAGCCTGGCATGTGGAAGGTTACGTAATGAGGCCATAAAATTGTCAGAGGCTCTGGGTGGCCGGGCCATTTCTCATTTCAACTGGACATGTTTTGATAAGATGTCTTTTCATGTCCCTCTCATTTGCAACACAATGCTTGTGTGTGTGTGTGTGTGTGTGTGTGTGTGTGTATTACTGAGTTGAAATGGGGAAAAAAAAAAAAAAAAAGGAAGGCAAAGGAAGCAGATTATCTCAGTTCTGAGCATTTTTAAATGTCTAGCTCCCTGCTTGTAAAGCATGCTTTGAATTTGTAAACACAATACACTGCATTTTGAGTAGCCTTTTGAAAGATATTTAATGACATCTTTATACACACTTATGCGCTCTTATTGGAATCTTACAGCCGCCCGATGAGGTAGATAAAATAATCTGTATCATGAAACCCTGGGAGAGATAAAGAACTTCTGTCTCAGAGAGCTTATGTAAACTTGCCCAGCATCACCCCACGAAGGAACAGGCTTGGAATCTTGCCTTTTTATTTTCAGCCAAGTGCTCTGCGCAAGTATCATCTCTGCAGCTCTGAGAAAACCACACGGGGCCCAAGACTCATCCTCACTCCATCTTCAATTCTTAGAGAATCATAGCCGCCCCGCCTTCAAGCCTGAACCCCCACCAGACGATCCGGGAACACACTGCCCAGTGGACAAGCACCGAGGCTCCGTCTCAGCTCGGCTCAGGACTGAACAATTTACTTAACCTCTCTGTGTCTCAGTTTCCTCATCTGTGAAATGGGGGCAATAACAGTACTTAGGTTTTGAGAGGGTTGATGGAATGAACATGCACATGGCATTTAAACCGAGCACCGAGTGTCTGCTATCACTATTGTCCTAGAAAGAGGTCAGGATGATTCTTCTCCAAAGGTTTGCAGGAAACTGACCCATCCGGGCACTCTGGACAATACATCCAGGTTTTTATAAGAACGTCCATCATTGCACCAAACAAACGGGCACCTGGGGACCTTACCAGAACTGCTGCATCACGTCGCTTGGCAGCAGGAAGCGGCACATGTTCGCCGTCTGGTTGTTGTTTTTGGTAAAAGGCACCAAGTTGCTATAAACCGGGTACGGAGTCATGATGGTGAAGGAGAGGCACCAGGTGGCGGCGATCACCTTCAGAGCGTGGGATTTCGTCTGCCAAACCCTGGACTGCAGGGGTTTGCAGATCGCACGGTACCTCTCCAGAGAGATGGCGACCAGGTTGAAAGTGGATACACTCACAGACGTGCCTGGGGAGGGATGAAGCGGTCGGTTTGGTTGGCTCTGAAATCCTAAGCTTATTTGCACATTTGCTTACGCATATCTGCTCTGCAAGGGTTTGCTATCAAAGGAAATTGCTCCGAGGGTAAAGCAATCTTGTGTGTATGTATGTATGTGTGTGTGTGTATCTCTCTCTCTCTCTCTCTCTCTCTCTCTCTCTCTCTCTCTCTCTCTCTCTCTCTCTCTCTCTCTCGGGTCTAGTAATAATTAATGTCGTTTTTAAACATTCGTTTAAAATCTTGCTTGGTGTTGACTTGTATTGACATAACCTTCAAACACGTGGTATCTACAGAACGTGTGAAGTGCAATTAACAAGTTTTGCTTGAAAAAGTTTGTGTTTGGTTTGGTTTTTGTTGCAAAACTAGGGCTAAGAAGATGGTGGATGAAGAGCATATTCGGCACTGCATGCTTTACGAGTTCCAATTAGGAAGAAAAGCAAGTGAGGCTGCAAAAAACGTCTGTAGTGCTCTTGGTCAAGATACAGTTAGCGCCAGAAAATGCCAGCATTGGTTTGAGAAATTTTGCGAGGGAAATTTTTCGTTAGATGACAAGAGTGGTCGAGGCAGTGTGTCCAATTTTGATCAAGAAGCTCTTCAAGCTCTTTTGGTGCAAAATCCTCAAATTACCCAACAAGAGCTTGCGACAACTTTAAATTGTTCACAAAAAACAATTTCCAATCAATGGCGTGCACTTGGCAAAGTCCAAAAGTTTGGAAAATGGGTTCCTCATGAGTTGACGGACAACAACCGTAATCAAAGAGTCACAATTTGCAGTTCGCTCCTCTCTCGTCAAAACCGTTTGCCGTTTTTAGAGCAAATTGTTACCGGAGATGAATAATGGGTGCTGTATGTTAATTTGAAAGGCGGCCTCAATGGTTGGACAAAAATGAGGCTCTGCAGCCCACGCCAAAACCTGACTTGCATGCGAAAAAAGTGATGTTGTGTGTTTGGTGGAATTTTAAAGGAATTCTTCATTATGAACTTTTACCATCTAACCAAACCATTACAAGTGCAGTGTATAGTGCCCAATTGGAAAGGTTAGCCCAAGCTTTAAGAGAAAAAGAACCCACGCTGATTAATCGGAAGGGCATAATTCTTCACCACGATAACGCACGACCGCATACTGCAAGAATCACTGCTGAAAAACTGCGCCAGTTGGAATGGGAAGTTCTCCCTCAACCTGCATATTCTCCTGATATTGCCCCTTCCGATTACCATTTGTTTCGTTCTTTGCAAAACTTTCTTCTTGGAAAAAAATTTAATAATGAAGAATGCCTCAAAAATGCATTGACCGAATTTTTTGCATCAAAATCACAAGAATTTTACAACAGAGGGATTAAAATGCTTCCTGAGCGTTGGGCACAAGTAGTAGAAAACAACGGCAACTATATTGTTGATTAAATTTTGTTGTATTGTTTAAATAAATTCGATTTAAAAAAAAAAGGTATTAGAAAACGACATTAATTATTACTAGACCTAATATATATATATATATATATATATATATATATATATATATATATTTTAATGGTTTATTCCCAGCTTTGTTCCAAATAGGATTGAAGGAAGCAAGTAAAGAAATGTATTTGCAAATACATCTTTCTGCCAATGCTCAGATAAGTACATCGGACCTTGATTACAATCTCACTTTTTCTCAGGATGACTGTCCTCACTAATTAATAATTAAGTCCTATGCCATAGAGGAGACTTGGGAGTAACCCACAGAAAAGCTCTCATTTTGAGCATGATCTGCCTAGTTAAGTTGACCTTATCACCCAGATTCTCAAGGACTGTGACCCCAAAAAGGTCACTGAGCTAAGGGCATTAAAACTTTCTCAAAATTTCTAATACAGACTAGTTATAAGAGTGAAACATTTTAAATTTCAAATGTAGCTTGTTGGAAAAAAAAACAAAAACCCACCCATAATAAAAAAGGTGAAGAGGAAAAATTCCATCTTGTAACTACAGGTTTGTCTGCATGGAAGTCTAGCATCTTCCTTCTCATTTTTCTTGCTTTTCTGCATTTTGTAGAATAAGTATGTAACATCACTGAGCAAGACATCAAAACGTCTCATTTAAGATGATGTACGGAAGTAGAGTCAAAGAAGCTTAATTTCCCTTAACTTTGGTGTTTTGTGTGTGTCTGCTTATTCTAGTGTTGTTTCCCCCTAGAGTTCCCTTAATTCTTCATCTGTGGATTCTGTCAAACCTTCTGATTATATCTCACAGTGATATATTACACCTAAGACTTCATCTGAATTTGGGAGCAAAAGTTCTTAGCCTGGGGACATAAATTATTCATCTGAGGCACTATGTATAAAAATGTTCTTTTTCTAGGGAGAATATGCATCATATTTCTTAGAGACTTAAAGAAAACTGCAGTCCCTAAACCATGAAATAAAAACTCATGTCCTGAAACTGGCCTTTCTATGCTTCCCTGGACCTAAGGAGGCAATGGCATTTGGAGTGAGAGGCAAGGCCAAACTCCTGGGCATGATGGGGCCACAGCGACTGTAGACCCTTCCTCAGGCAAGCTCCCCCCTTTTGACTACAGAGTAGGAGCTGGATGCCTGTTGGCTGCCAGCAATAGTGTTGAAGAGAACTCAAAATGAAGATTTGAAGTGATGGAAATCAGAAGTCCAACAAAACCATCACACTATTGCAAGCACTTGCAGCATTATCTTGCTTCTCACTTTAGTTATGTCTAAACACATTATTGATTGAGGCGAAAGTCACATAACATAAAATTAACCCTTTTATGGCATTTTTAGATTTCCTTTCTTGTATTCTGGCTGAAGATTCTTAAATAACATTATCATAAGCTTAAAGGGCCATGGAATGCTGGTTATCATTGTTGCTTCATCGTTTAACAAGGATACTTTTCCTTTGCACCTGTTTTTATTTTCGAGGACTTGGGCACCCACTGACACTTTCCTGGGCATTGTCTGTGACACGAAGTCCAGGAATTCCTCATCCTCTCCGGAGTGCTGGGTCCCCCTTCCTCAATGGGGAGAAACCAAGGTTTTTAAAGCTTCCCCATCATTGAAGACTGTCCATTTCCCACCTCTCCTCTTCCTCCAAACTAGTGCTCAGAACAGGCCAGGGACGCGGCAGTTGTGCAGACAAGGGAACTGAGAGACAGATCTCTGTGTAGCTCCAGGAGAGCCACAGCAGCCCACAGTGTGCTCATTCACCGCCCGGGTCCCTGCTGACCTGGGTTCAAATCCCAGCTCTGCGGCATACCGCCTGTGTGCCCTTGGGCCCATCATTAACCTCTCCGTGCCTCTGCTCCCCCCTCTGGGAGACTGAAAATTAACTGTGCTTAGGGTGTTTGGTTTGTAAAATGAGATAATGAGAGTAAAAGCACTTAGCATAACACCAGGTGCATAAAAAAAAAACATTAGCTCTTGTGATTTCTATTCTCCTCCTCCCCATCAACATCTCGATTGGCACAGGCATGGAGCCACATATCTCGGGGTGGACTTCTGAACCCCACAGCCCGCCAGGAGCGAATTCAGCTCCTCCTCCAGGGGTGGAGGCTGTTCTCTCTGGGGGGACGGTCTGGGAAGTGAGTCCTGAGCAGGGCACCGGGCGCTCTGATGCCCGGGCTTTCAAAAGCCCCAGTTCTCTGGCAAAGTCAGAGCAGCAACGGGAAGGCCCCCCAAGCCCCCTCCTCGCCACCCCAAACCGTGACTGGGGCTGGAGAGAGCTCGGGCTCCAATCAACAGCTTCCAGAACGTGAGCGAGCAGCTTGCACCCCCTTTTCTAACAGAAACAAGCGAAACGAACCTCTTCCGTGGCTTCTTATCCACTCATTCCACTCTGAGAAAACGACCTCTGAAATGCATGCCTGGGAGGGACTTCTGGGGAGTTGTTGTGAGCCCCAAGCCACCCTAACGCCGGCACCTGTGACCTCGCCCACAGCCCCCAGCCCCGCACAGCCAGCTGTTTGGTCTTTCACACTCAGCAGGGCTCCTCCGCGGAGGCTGTCCAGGGTTTGGGGTTTGGGAAGGTCTGGGGGCCCCCTGAGGGGTCTTGGCCAAGCGCCAGAGACAGCCCTGCCTGCAGCCACTCACCCATGAAGTAGGCGGTGGTCTTGCAGACGGCGCTGCCGAAGATGAAGTCCTTGAGCAGGTTGGGGATGAGGTTGAACGGCATGCAGAAGAGGCAGAGCATGAGGTCGCTGACGGCCAGCGACAGCAGGAAGATGTTGGTGACGGTCCTCATCCGCTTGTTGCGGATCAGCACGGTGATGACCAGGGTGTTCCCCAGCACGCTGAGCAGGAAGATCAGGGAGTACAGGAGGATCTGCACGGCCGGCTGCCACTCTGCGGAGGGGCGCGGGCACCAGCCCAGCCGGAGGGAGAGGTGGAGGGAGGGGACGAGGGCAGCATGTTAAAACCTCAGCACGTGAAGCCAACGCTTATTTCCCCCTGATCCCCCCCATACACACACACACACACACACACACACACACACACACAGGGGTGTGATCAATCACCCAGCCATCCCCATGCTGACAATATTCTGCAGAGACAACCTGGGGAGCGGCGTGGGGGAAGGAGGGAGGGGAGGCCAGCAGAGGGATTCTGCTGCTTCTGAAAGGTTGGTTTGTGCAGGGATCACCGGGGGAACCACTTTTTTCTTAAGGACAAAGCTCCCCAGGGAGAAGGGACGGCTTTCTTTCTGAGCCGCTGAGCGTTAATCACTTCTCTGCCCCGGATTCGCCACGAGAAAAGGGGACAGCTGGCGCTTGACAGCACCTTTTCTGCCAGGCTTGTAAGTTGGAGCGTCTACACTCGCTCGCTCGCTCGCACTGCCTTCCTGCTCCCCTCCAGCGCCTCCTCCAACTGCTTTTCTGCTTTTGTTCCCCCAAGTCCCGCCGTTAATCCCCTCTCTCCTGACGGAGGGCAACAGAGAGTGTCTGACTCCCTCCTGCCTTCTGATCTCTCCGCCAAACTTCTGCCCAGACGGGCTTTCGGGGTTCTGCCCTCCCTGCCAGCCTCGCCTCGTGCTGGTCTCCCCCTCTCCTCGGGAGTTTTCTGAATCAGAAGGGTGGCCTCGGCCGCCGCCTACCTTTGGGCGGATGGGGCCGGTCCAGGCAGAAGAGCGTGTCGTTCTCGATGGCCAGTTCGCAGGGCGGAGTGATGTTGCTCCCATTCACGAGGAGGCTGTCCACCGCCTCCATCCTCGCCCGCTGCTCTCCACCGGTGCTGGTGCTGGCGAGCCGGTGCACTGCTCCCCGCCACTCACTCCTCTGCGGCCCCCAGCGTCTCCCAGAGGCCGCCTGCCGTGGAGGGGCCGGGAGGGAGGGTCCCCCAGGTGCGGGCTTTTCCAGCCATTCCTCCAGGAGACTCGGGCTCACTCTGCTCGGGCCCGCTGGGCAAGCATGGGCACTGCTGTCTTGGAAAAGGCAGCCAATGCAAGCCAAGTCCGCTCCACCTTCCAGGCCCAGCCCTGGGGCCCTGAGCGGAGTCTGGCCTGGAGTTAATCCTTCCCCAAATGCAGCTGCTTTTACACACACATGCACGCACACGTGGACACACACACACACACACACACACACACACACACAGAGACACACGCTCCCCCAGTCCCTCTGGTCTCTGCATAGGAACCTGTCACCATCCCAGACCTGGGCAGAATGAGGCCCAAACTGGCCGTGTGAGACAGCAACAATTAACAGGGTAACAGATATGATAATGCAGACCATGGGGACTAAAGGCCACGGAGGGGCTGTGCTTCTGCCTCCTTATAGAAAAGCAATTAGTGCCTTTTTAGCTTTGGAACCATGCCCAGCAATGTGTGTGCCTATAACTGCCGGCTGGTTGTTATGTTGTTACCAGCCACGGTGTTATTTCTGTGGTCCCTGCCCTTGTTAACCGAAAGAAGGGGGTAGTTTTGAATAGGGGTTCCTAGAACCGAATTACAAAGAAAAAAAAATGCAAGATTTCTCATTCTTTTATTCACGGATGTGCTGGTTCATTCATTCAGCACATATTCATTGAGAGTCACCATTCTCCGGGCACTTTTCTAGGCCGGTAAGCAAACAGTGAACAGGATTATTTTAGGTAGGGAAGCAAAGCAGGAAGACGCGATGGGGAGGAATGGGCTGAGGGTGCTGATTTAGAGGGAGTGGTCAGGAAGGATCCCGGAGGAGAGACCCAGGATGGGAGACCTGGTGGCGAGGAGCAGGGAGCTGGTGGAAACACGGAGGGAGCATCTGCGAGGCAGGAGAAGCAGGAAGTGCAAAGGCCCTGAGGTGGGAATGAGCTTGGCTTGTTTGAAGAAGGCATGGAAGCAGGAGTGGATGAGGGTCACACAGGGGGAGGGGAGATGAGAGAGGGGGGTGGACGGGAGGTCTGGATTTTCTAGGAAGTTCTGTGGTTTTGAAAGCCCCTTGAAGCCCCTCACACACAGGGCTCCTCAGTTTAGCCCTCTGGGAAAGCAGGCAATAGCAGGACACTTAAAAAAAAAAAAAAATATATATATATATATATATATATATATATATATATATATATATATATATATTATTGATTTTTTTTACAGAGAGGAAGGGAGAAGGATAGAGAGCTAGAAACACCGATGAGAGAGAAACATCGACCAGCTGCCTCCTGCACACCCCCCTCCCCCACTGGGGATGTGCCCGCAACCAAGGTACATGCCCTTGACTGGTATCAAACCTAGGACCTTTCAGTCTGCTGAGCCAAACCGGTTTTGGCACTACCCCTGTTTTTGACATCTTCTTGGTTGGGCTGGAACTTGGTCCCCTTATATACTGACAATCTCTCAGTCCACAGAGCTGCGCGATCTTGCTGAATCCCTGCTGGACACAGATGAGCTCAATGAGACATCTTTGTCATCAAGGCTCAGATGTGGGGCTGGGAAGACAGTGGCACCTCTTTTCTTTGAAACCACGACTATCTCATGTTTCAGGCACTTTGTCGTGGACACCAGGAGTGGAAGGAACATTGGAGAAGCAAGCAATAGCTATTAAGAGGCTTTGGTGTTAGACCTGTGATCAAATCCTTGTCTCACTGGGTACCTGCTGGGCACTAGGCAAATTTCTTTTCTTTTTTTAATTTATTTTTTAATTGATTTCAAAATGTAAGAGAGAGGGAGAGATAGAAACATTAATGATGAGAGAGAATCACTGATCGGCTGCCTCCTGTACACTGCACACTGCACAATGGTGATCGAACCCCCAACCCGGACATGTACTGTGACCAGGAATTGAACCATGACCTTCTGGTTCATAGGTCAATGCTCAGCCACTGAGCCATGCTGGCTGGGTAGGCAGGTTTCTTAGCCTCTCTAAGATTCATTTCCTTCTTCTGTCAAATGGGGAAGAAAATGACTTCATAGATGTTTGTTATGGAGATTGACTGTTGCCTCGAGGCACTACCTGACACAACGGTGTTCAGTAAAGCACAGGTAGTATTTTAGCCATCTAATAATCACTATTATTTTTTTTATGCACAAGGACACTGAGACTCAGCGTGGCCCTGAGGTTTGCTGGAGAGAACCAGCAATGGATGCCCCCAAGTGGGAGTGGACCGGGCAGCCCATCCCCACACCACTTCCTGTAGCATGAAGGTTCTTCATTATCCTAGTGCCCTGCAGCCAGGATTCCTGTCTCTGCGCCTCCTCCCAGCCACCTGCCCCTCACCCTGCTGGCTGACTCTCCCCAGGGTGCGGATGGAGACGACCGGCCCTCTCTGAGGGGACAGAGTGCAGAACATTCAGGTACAGATAAATACCATCCCCCTGCCAGTCCCAGGGGCTGGCGGCCCCGAGTGCTGCCCCTGGGCAGAGGGTGCCTCCCTCGGAGGGTCATCCAGCCTGCTGCCCCCATAGCTGGGGGGAGCCGGCTGCTGCGTCCAAGGCAGAGGTGCAGAGAGCGCTGCTGGACCCACCCTGGCCTGAAGCCGAGCCCGATTTGGGACCAGCTTCTTCCTCCCCTTCTCTCCTCCCCTCATCCCTTCCTTTCTCTCTCCCTCCCTTTCCTCTCTCCACATTCCCATTCCATTCTATGGGCGAGTGGGCCGGCCTGGGGGTTAGGAGGGCAGGTGCTAGAGGTTTTGTAAACTCACAAGGAGTGAATGTGCACATCTGAGTGCTCTCTGCACCGCCAGGTGAGTGGTGGTTAAAGAAGGTGGGTTCTGCACTCTTACCCTGCCTCCTGGGGATCAGGCAGGGAGAGGGGGGGTGGAGCTTCCTGTGATCACAGGGCCAGGAAGCTCCTTGCAAGGCTGATGAGGGTGGGCACAGGTGTCAGACTGCAGGAACCCAAGTCTGGTCTTCACCTCCAGCTGTGGGACAGGAACAAATCACTTCCCCTTTCTGCCTCAGCGCGCTCAGCTGCGGAATGTGCATAACCATTCAATGCCACTGCTAAACAAAGTCACACTTTGGCTCAGTGGATAGAGCATTGACCTACGACCAAAGGGTCCTGGGTTCCATTCCAGTCAAGGGCAAGTACCATCTCTTTCAGGCTTCTTCCCAGTCGGGGCTCATGCATGAGGCAACCTATAGACGGGTTTCTCTCACATCAATATTTCTCTGTCTTTCCCTCTCTCTTCCACTCTCTCTAAAAATCAATGGAGAAATATCCTCAAGGGAGGATTAAAAAAAACAAAAAGCTACACGGGGAGAGAGCACTTACTAGTAGAACAACACTTGGAACATAGCCCTGGACACTCACCTACTATTAGTGCATTATGATTAATTCTAGGGATGCTCTATAATACCTATAATAATAAAAGCGTAATATGCCAATTGGGCCGGACAACAACCTCCTGGATGAAGCCAGGGCTGCCGGGGAAGCCCGGGTCCCAGGTGCCAGACAGAAGCCAGTGCCAGCAGCCAGGGGAAAGGAAGGCCTACTCTTGCATGAATTTCATTCATCGGGCCTCTGGTACATGCATAAAGAACAAAACATTAGGAGGGCCCATACTTGCTTGCTTGTTACATCCTTTGATAACTCTGCTGCATTGGGGTTTTTCCTGGCCCACTCTGGATTTTTCACTCTGAGTTTCTGAGCCAGGGTTACCATAGATTTAAACTAAAAAAGAGAGAATTCCAAGGAGAGTTGTGAAGGCTTTCAAGAGACGAGGTGACGCATTCCCCAGGGGGGTAGCCCTCATCTCATTCCCCAGCACACACTTACTAGATGCCTTCTAAGTGCCAGGCACGGTGCCAGGTGTGGAGGGGAAGCCTTGAGCAAAGTAGATGGAAATTCTCAGTCCACCCCGGGAGACAGGCAACGAATAGACTGGGTGAAATGAAAGGGCCCCTCTTGCCTCGAATCCTATCCTCTGATTGGGCACCGTTCCTGGCAAATTGATAATAAGTTACTAAAGGGGGTTGAAATGGTGCAAGTGCTGCCTCTCACTCCCAGACACACAGTGCTGGGCCCAGTGTGAGCCTAGGTGCCTCCTCCAGTCTTTGGGTGTTGGGGACTCCTTTCTGGGAACTACGGCCCCAGGAAGACAGAACACAAGCAATCTAGGTGGGGTCCCGGCTAAGGAAATCTGTAGCTACTCCCCAAACCATTCTCCATCTTATCGCCTACAAGATCCATATGTATTTTTTTTTTACTCATTATAACATGAATCATAAGTGTAACTATAACACAAATTTCAGGGCTCTACCTGATTTATATTTTTAAAACTATATTTTTTATTGATTGCAGACTGGAAGGGAGAGAGAGGAAGAGAGAGACAGAAACATTAATGATGAGAGGGAATCATTGACTGGCTGCCTCCCGTATGCCCTCCACTGGGGATCGAGCCTGCAACCTGGGCACGTGCCCCTGACGGGAATCGAACCTGGGACCCCTCAGTCCACAGATCGACACTCTATCCACTGAGCCAAACCAGCTAGGGCTTTAATTTCACTTTTAAATTACAGTTGATATTCAGTGTGATTTTTGTGTTAGCTTCAGGTGTACAGCGGAGTGGTTAGACAATCATACACTTGACAAAGTGTTTCCCCTGGTATTTCCAGCGCCCCTGGCACCATACAGAGTTATCACAGTATAACGGACTGTATTCCCTACGCTGTCATTTCATCTCCAGGACTGTTCCGTAACTACCAATCTGTCCTTCTGAATCCCTTCACCTTTCTCACCCAGGCCCTGAGCCCCCTCCTCTCTTTCAGCCATTTGTCTGTTCTCTGCGTCTGAGTCTGTTTCGGTTTTGTGTATTTTGTTCTTTAGCTTCCACGTATGAGTGACATCATACTCTATTAGACTTTCTCTGCCTGACTTATTCCACTCAGCATAATACCTTCTAGGTCCATTCACGCCGCACGTGACCTGTTTCTACGGTGGTGCCACTTTCAGAGAAACGCAGTCCAGAAGCCAGAGGGAGTTAATGGGACATCGCTCATCTCAGGGCAGCCTGACATTTTAAAAAAATTCTCCTCGGCAATTCCCCCGCTGCCGCCAGACTGCCCCTCTCTAAGCTCCTTTCTCCTCACTCTCCTCCCAGACCCACCCACACTGCGGATGCCTGCATTTCCTCTTTGCCTTCTCTAACCCCCTCAGACTTCTGGAAGGGACCGGCTGGGCTTCCCTGCCTCCTGCCCTGTGCTGGCCACGCCGGGTTACTCCGGAGGGGGACATGCTGAGGTCCATGCCCCTGTGCCCCACGGAGGACTCGGTGTGACTGCCCCCCGGAGTTCCCCCACTGGCCGCTGAAAAGAACACAAACGAATATTAGTTTCCATGTACAAAACAGTACTGAATACCAACTGTAACTGAAAAATAAAACCAAAAAAATAAGTCAGGTGGAGCTCTGAAATGGGTGCTATCTTTACACTGACTTAGTTTTTCTTCATTTCAGAAAAGATTTGCGCTGACCCGTGATTCATGTTATAATGAGAAAAATATATATATCGATCTTGTAGGTGTTTTTGAGCAATTGTTTCTTAAGATGGCTGTCCTTTTTTTTTTTTTTTTAGAAATTATAATAGATTATTTCTGAATAATAATTAATAATAGTAATAATAATAATAATAATAAACACCACTCCTTGCTACAGAGGAAGATAAGCTCCATGTCTGTCTGACAAGGCTGTCACTTAGCAAACTCCAGCTGCGTTCACACAGGTAGCTTTGTATCTCTCAGTCTCCATTGCCTCACCTGGGAAATGGGCTAACAGGGGTGACACCCACCTCAGAGGGCTGCTGGGACATCACGAGTGTAAAGCACCCAGCTGGGCTCACTAAGTGATGATGATGATGATCATGGTTATGAAGATGAATTTACTATGTTTCATGTTGATAGGAACATTAAAATTATCCTCAATATCAATGCTTCAAAATAACAATTATTAACTAGAGGCCTGGTGCACTATATAGATTCGTGCACTCGGAGGTGGGGAGGAGTCCCTCAGTCTGGCTTGCACCTTCTTGCAGTTTGGAAACCCTCAGGCCAGCAGTGGGACATCCTTAGCGCTGCCGCGGAGGCTGCACTTGCCAGCCATGAGTCCTCTGGCTGAGCAGTACTCCCCCTGTGGGAGCACACTGACCACTAGGGGGCAGCTCCTGCATTGAGCATCTGCCCCTGGTGGTCAGTGCACATCATAGTGACTCGTTGTTCTGCTGTTCAGTCGATTTGCATATTAGCCTTTTATTATATAGGATGGTTTGATGAATATTCTGCCAGCCTTTTCCTCTGAACACATATTTTTAAAAAGCAAACTTGGAATCATATTCTATATATAATATTCACTTTACAACTTTTTGAAAATATATTTTTAAGTTAATTTTTCTTTCAAAATGAGATGTATGGCTTCAGTAGCATTCTGAAAAAAAAAATGTATATTTTTTTAAAGTTAGAAGAAAGTAAAAGCCTTTATAACCCCACCATTCAGAGAATTTAAAATGTGTTTGACATGCTTACTCTTTTTTATACTCATTTTTTTTTTTTTGCTTGGCATTATTTCATCATCACATTTCAGTATCTTTCTATCACATTAGTGATGTCTATTATTCCACTAAGAATTATTCCAATTCTTATTGGATTTCTTCAGATAAATACCCAAAAGTGGAATTGCTGAGTTATTCTTTGTCTCTTGTTATAGTCTTTGTTTTAAAGTCTATTTTATCTGGTATAAGTATTGCTACCCTAGTTTTGCTTGTTTGTTTGTTTCCATTTTCATGAAATATTTTTTTCCATTCCTTGACATTCATTTTGTGTGTGTCTTTGCATCTGAAGTGAGTCTTTTGTAGACAGCATATGTAAGGGTCTTGTTTTGTTTTCCATTTAGCCACTGTATGTCTTTTGATTGGAACATTTAATCTATTTGCATTTAAAGTAATTATTGATAGATATGTATTTATTGCCATTTTATTATTCATCTTTCTCATCTTTTCCTTCCTAAATTAAGACCCATTAATATTTCTTATAATACTGGTTTGCTGGTGATGAACTCCTTTAGTTTTTTTGTTTGTTTTTGTCTGGGAAACTTTAATCTGCCCTTCAATTCTAAATGATAGCTTTGCTGGGTAGAGTAATCTTGGCTGTAGGTCACAGTCCATGGAAAGAACACTGTTTCCATACATCAACACAGTGGTCAGTTTGTGGGCACCAGCATGTTGAGGTGGGAATTGAGCACCCAGATGGCTCCACGTGAGCCAGAACCTCCTGTGAAAAGAGTTCTACCAGCTCTGCTCCTCAAACTCCATCCAAAAGCCCTTCTGGCTCTCCATCTCCTTGCTATCCTGTTGCACACCCCCACCCAACACTTTCTCCTCCCTAGGTTAAAGGACAAAATTCCCCAAGAACTTCTTGGGGGATGGTGGAGAGGTCTGGATCTCACCTCTGCCAGCCAAGAGGCCGACGACATCATCATCATTATCATCATTCAGCAATGTGTTCCGATTAGGCCAGGAAGAGGCTGCTGCACACTGTTAGGTCACTAAAGACCTGAGGTTCACATGCCTGGAGGTGTGGGGAGCCAGCAACACTGTTCTTACGGGAACCTTTTAGAGGGTTGTGCCCAGCTGGCATCTGTTCCACCCACGTGTCCACTTGCTATTTTGGGAAATTAACAGTTCCCGAGTCCATTAACTGGACTAAAAGTGAAAGCAATGGGAAGCACAAGTGCCTTGAAATGTTTAAGCACCATAATGCAGACCTGGCCTAATTACTGCGGACAGGAGGGTCAGAGTGAAACTCTTGCTCTTAGCCCCCTTCATGGACCAATAAATGTAAGGAGAAATGACAGACTTAAGGATTAAAAATGACCATTTCTCTGCCTTTCAAGAATAAAACCTTTGGTTTGAAATTCAGTTATCTGAGAAAGGCACCAGCAGGTCCCAGAGCAATCACAGCACCTACCTGGCCCGCCTCAGAGCTTACACTGAGGTACTGTCACTCAAAATCCCTTTTTCTCAATGAGCACGAGTTCCTGGAGGGCAGGGTGCCATCAGCTCCAAGTCCAGCTGTTCCTATGATGTCTGGTGCATTAGAAGTGTTCCCTCAATGTTTGTTAGGTAAAAAAGGGCTGAACAGATGGGACTATTGATGTCATTTAATGTCACATTATAATTCTTTTTTTAAATTTTTTTTTTTAATCTTTGTTGTTGAGAGTATTACAGATGACTCTGCTCACCACCCCCACTTGCCTCCCACCACCAGGTTCCCACTCTGCCCCAAGCATTCACCACCCTATTGTCTGTGTTTATGCATATAAGTTCTTTGGTTAATCTCTTCCTACCACCCACCCCTCTGAGATTAGTCTGTTCCATGTTTTCTTGCCTCTGGTTTTATTTTACTCATCAGTTTATTGCCATCATTTGATTCCACATATAAGTGAGATCATATGATATTTGTCTTTCTTTCACTGATTTATTTTACTTAGCATTATCATCTCAAGGTCCCTCCATGGTGTCTCAAATGGTAAGGGAACCTCTTTTTTTTTTTTTTCTTTTTTTCTTTTTTTACAGTTACATAGTGTTTCATTATGTAAATATACCATAGTTATTTTAGCCATTGATATAGTGATGGACACTTGGGCTGTTTTCAGATCTTAGCTATTGTAAATAAAGCTGCTATGTACATAAGGGTGCATATGTTCTTTCTGATTGGTGTTTTAAGGTTCCTAAGATATATTTCTAGAAGTGGAATCACTGGGTCAAATTGCAGTTCATTTTTAATTTTTTGAGGAAACCACACTGTTTTGCATAGTGGCTGCACCAGTCTGCATTCCCACCAGTAGTGTATGAGGCTTCCTTTTTCTCCATATCCTTGCTAGCACTCATTGTTTGTTGATATATTGATGGTAGCTATTCTGGCAAGTGTGAGGTGGTATCTATGTTTTAATTTGCATCTCTCTGATGATTAGTAACATTGACCTTTTTTTTTTTTTTCATGTTTTTTTGCCATTTGTATGACCTCTTTGGAAAAGTGTCTGTTGGCTCCTCTGCCCATTTTTTAATTGGGTTGTTTGTCTTCCTTTTGTTGAGTTGTATGAGTACCTTATATATTTTGGAAATTAAACCCTTAACAGATATATCATTGGCAAATATGTTCTCCCATATAGTGTGTTCCCTTTTCATTTTGAAACTTGTTTATTTTGCTGTGCAGAAGTTTTTCAGTTTGATGTAGTTCCATTTGTTTATTTTTTTTCCTGTGTTGCTCTTGCCCTAAGCAATGCATTGCTGAAATTTTTGCTACATGAAAGTTTGCTGCCTACATTTTCTTCTAGGACTTTTATGGCTTCATGACTTACATTTAAGTCTTTTGTCAATTTTGAGTTTATTCTTGTGTATGGTGTAACACCCATAAACTGATGACATTTTTATACACTGATAATGAACCTTCAGAAAGAGAAACTTAAAAAAAAAATCCCATTTATCATTGCAACAAAAAAATTAAGATACTTAGGAATAAACTTAACCAAGAAGGTAGAAGACTTATACTAGAAAACTACAGGGTCTTGATAAAAGAGACAGAGGAAGATATAAACAAGTGGGAGAATATACCATGTTCATGGATTAATAGAATTAATATCATTAAAATACCCAAACTACTGAAAATGATCTTTAGATTCAATGCAATTCCTATTAAAATATCAACAGCATATTTCACAAATCTAGAACAAATACTCCTAAAATTTATATGAAACCAAAAAAGACTCCAAATATCTACTGCAATCTTGAGAAAGAAGAACAAAGTTGGAGGGATCACAATACCAGATATCAAGTTATACTACAAAGCCACTGTAATCAAAACAGCCTGGTACTGGCACAAGAATAGGCATATAGATCAATGGAACAAAACAGAGAACCCAGAAATTGACAAACGTGGCAAGAGCATACAGTGTAGTCAAGGCAGTCCCTTCAATAAATGGTGCTGGGAGAATTGGACCGGTTCATGCAAAAAAATAAAACTTGACCACCAACTTTTAGGACCCTTCCTCGAAGTATTCATTGTTGCAGTTTATATTATATGCTTTTTCTGTACATTAAGTACCCATCTATGTACCCATTGATATTCTATTGCATCTTTTTCCCTTCAACTTACTTTTTTCCCACTTAAGAGTCATTTTGGAGGTTTTTCAGCCCCTATAAACCTACCATGTTCTTTTAAACTACTATGTAGTATTCTATACTTTGGATATGTCACACTATTACCATTTTCTTACTAAGGTTTAGTTCATTTCTAGAATTTTGCTGTTGCAGACAAAGCCCCAGTGAACACTTTTGCACACACTTCTCAAGCACATGAGCAGGTGTTTGGAGAACACCAGAACTCTGGTATTGTTGGGTCATAGAACAGGTACATTTTAAAAAATACAAAATATACTACCAAATTTTCCAGAAGAATGCAAGTGCCAGGTTTTTCCCCCCTCCTACAATGTACAGGTTTCAAATTTATCAATAGTCAGCCATTACTTTTATCAATGATTTCAATTTCCCCCAATCTGATTGATGACAAATGTTATTTTGTTTTATTTTGCATTTTTGACTACTGGTCATATTAAACATCTTTTCAGATTTTATTGATCACTTGTATTCTTTCTTTTGTGAATTACCCACTCATTTTTTGCTCATTTTCCATGCATTTCCTTTTTGTCATTGACTTATGAGCTCTTTTATATTCTGATATTAAACATTTATTAACTATGCTAAATATATTTTTACTCTCAATCCCTCTCTTGTGCTTGTAATTTACCCACTGTATTGGGATCCTGGCACTAACATTGACTTTCTAAAAGACTTCAATAAATATTTATCCCTTTGAGCTTTAGAGTTCTCACTTGCAAATTGGAAGTAAGCATTTACCTTCAGAGGTGTTGCTAGAATTAAATGAGATAATGACTGTGAAATACTTGATCCAGTGCCTGGCATATAACAAGTACTCAAAAATAATCATTAATTCTACCTTTTAAGAGATTCTTCTATGTATGAGCAAAAATAATGTCTACCTTCAACTTATACCCATCCGTTATAGATCTACTTTCTACAGGAAAACAAATGTAAGTCTGAGAGTTCTTTTTGGATGATTACTAGAAAAAAAAATCACATCTGATTTTAGTTTATAATTCCTACAATAGGTCTATTTTATTTTCACTTCCAGACAGTTTTGTAGAAATCAAATTGTTAGCACAGCAAGGGAAAGCCTGAAGAGAAGTAAAATTCAGTTTTCATTGAAAAAAACAAATTTAGAAAAAACATTTTCATAACAGCCTGGAAAAGCTGCAGTGACATCTTGTCTTCTTCCCCCTGTAACATCACCTTCAAAGTCATTTTTCTTAAAACCACGCATTTGACCTGAGAGACCAAACAGCTCCTCTGAATCTGAATGATCATGAGACTCTCTGTACGACCATGCTCTGCAGGTTACAGACTTTTTTATGAACTTGATTGCTCCCCTCCCCTCAAAATACCTGTAGAATAGTTGAGGCAGAAGGACCCATTTCCTCCAAACTTCCAAATGAGGAGACAGAGCCTTTGGGGGAAAAGCCATCTATGGTCTTCTCAGTCTGACTCAGGGTTTTCTCCTAGGCACTGCCATCCCACCACGCACACAGCTCTATCAAACTATGTTCACTAGTGCATATAAGGCTTGGTCTTCTCATTAGACGAGTTCCTTGTGAGCAGAAACTCAGCTTTCTATATGGGCATCCTTAATACCTGCCCAGCATGGATGGATGGATGGATGGATGGATGGATGATGGATGGATGGATGAAGGGATAAATGATGGGTGAATGAACAAATGGATGGATATCAAATCTGCTAAGAATTGGCACTCAGGTCTCTTTAAGCTATACCAAGCACTTTTTAAAAAAGATTTATTAATTTTTAAATGTCTTAAATGATCATACAGTATAGTTGATTTTGGTGTGTGTGTGTATATATAGAGTTCTATGGATTTGGGGGTATGTATAGATTTGTGTACTCCTTACTCCAATCAAATGACAGAACTGTTCTATCATCACAAACAAAACAAAACAAAACAAAGCAAAGCGAAGCAAAGCAAAAAAACTCCCTCATGTTGCTTTTTATAGACAAAGCCGCCCCTTCACCAAGCCCTGGCAACCACTGGTCTGTTCTCCACCATCATTTCATGTTTTCAGAATGTCATACAAACGGAATCACACTGGGTTTCTTTCACTCAGTACAATGCACTGGGGGCCCACTCAGTTTGTTGTGTATATCCATAGGGTGTCCTCCTCTTATTGCTGAGCAGTATTCCTTTGTGCGGCTGTTCCACAGAGCATCCATCCATTCACCTATGGAAGACAAGTTAGGTTGTTTCCAGTTTGGGGCAACTGTAAGTAAAACTGCTATAAACAGTCATGTACAGGTTGATGTGTGAATCTAAATCTTAATTTCTCTAGGGAAAATTTTTCAGGAATTATATTGCTGAGTCTTAGGGTAAGTACTAGAGGCCTGGTGCATGAAAATGCACTGGAGTGGGGGGGGGGTGGTTCCTCAGCCCAGCCTGCCCCCTCTCACAGTCTGGGAGCCCTCAGGGGCAGGAGGCAACCCTGTGATCAAGGAAAGGCAATGCCCCATCACACCTCTGCTGCTGCCACTGCCAGCAGCACAAGCCCTGACTGGCCCTGGTTACCTGAGCCTCAGGCTGCCCTGAGCAGCTAGGCAGCTGACATCTGAGGCTTTCCTGCACCTTGGGCTGGCCCTGGATGGCTGGGGGGCTGAGGGTGGGTCTGGTCCCACCGTGCGCCTGCTGCCCCCTCCCCCACTGGGTGGGGCTGAAAGGAATGGGGGACTCCAGCAGGGTTGAGGGGACTGGGCACTGCCATCTAGTGGCTATGGGTGCTGTTATATTTTGTGATGGTTAATTTGCATATTCACCCTTTATTAGATAGGATATGTTTAATAGGATATGTTTAGTTTTTTAAGAAATTGCCAAACTGTTTTTCAGAGTAGTTATATTGAGCATTCTTACCTCCATACAATACAACCTTTAACTCTCCTTTGTTTCCTCTCTTGGGATTGGATGCTATTCCCAGGCTTCTGTTCCTCTAACTCTCCCTCTCCCCCCTCCAACACACACACACACACACACACACACACACACACACACACACACTGTCCTGTACCCTTCAGAAAGCTAGGTGCCTCCCTGTACTCCAGGGCCTAGGAGGCACCATCTACTGGGTATGCAATACGAGGCCTTGGAAGTCGCATCCTACCCAAACCTCTCCCTCTTGGCTTTGGAATGCCAGCACCAGAGTCTATCTTTCATTCCTGTTAACAAGCAGAGGGTCAGGATTGGGACCACACTGGGCTCTTACCAGTCATGTTCTCCTTAGCACAAACTCCATTCTGGACTTGGTACCAGAAATGAAGCAACCAGGAGGGGTTGGGCCTTCGGAGGGACTTAGGGGAGGCCGAGGATGCCCAATCCCACTAGTCCCTCCTGAGGCAGTTTTGCTCACTTAGATGCGAACTCTTGGTAATGAGCCAGTGTGACCCACTGCCTACCCCTTCTCATTCCTGCACACTTCTATTGGCTCACTCCTTTCACTTTGCCACATAGCCTTTCACCTAACCTTTCATTCCATTCTGATTAGCACAGACAACCAATCTAAAATAGTTGTTTTTATTTATTTTTCCCCCTTTCCCACCTCCACCCAGCCCCTGAAGCCACTCCCCTAGCCTTCACCACTCTGTTGTCTATGTCCATGGGCTATGTGTATATGTTCTTTGGCTACTCTCTCCACCTTCTTTTACCCTCCCCTCTGACCTTTGTCAATCTGTTCCATGTATCCATGTCTCTGCTTTTCTTTTGTTTGTCAGTTTATTTCATTCACTCGATTCCACACATAAGTGAAATCATATGGTGTTTGTCTTTCTCTGACTGGCTTATTTCGCTTAGCATGATAATCTCACAATTTTAGATTGATTGATTATAAAGCCCCCAATACAATGGCATCTCATGTCCTGGCTTCTTTCTTTGGATCTAATTATGCATCCAGTGGGGCCGGGGAACCCTGATATAACACAGGCTGTGAGATGGAAAAACGGTCCTGTCCCCTGAAACTTTGGAAGCAGCACCAGCATCTCTTGAAATGACCTACACGCAATATTTCAAGTCTCCTGCTCTTTATTTTATCTTCGACTTAAACAGGGCCCTGGCAATGAAGTAGGATGATGTCAGGTTTCGTAGCCACAAATCATGATGTTATTTGAGTTGCTTCAATCTTGACACACTTCACAAACACAGGGGAGGGAAAGAAGAGGTTCTCTTTGTGAAATCTTGACACAATGCAGATCCACATTCTTCCAACCAGCCCTTGGCCAGCCCCTGGGTGCAATCCATCAGGGAGGCCCAGGATAGCGTCAGTCTCTCTGGAGCTGGGAGGGCCACGTGAGCAGGGTGGGCTCGTGCTTGCCCAGTGGAGGTCATGTTTCAGGTAGATCCACTCCTATCTCTGACCCAACTTCCTAACTGTCCTGCTGTGATTTCCTGAGTTCAGGAAGCAAATTCTTCAAAGGATTCACAGCTCCGAGCACCCACCATGCTGTGCCTCCTCCGACACTGGGTGACAGGCACACCAAAAACTCTTTGCCCTCCAGAGAGCAGTGAGGAGGGAGGGCCAGTGTGTGGGATGATGGTGTTTCTGGGGGTGGTCAGTCTGGTGGGGTCACAACACAAACATCCTGTTATGGGAGCTTGGTGGGGGTGGGGTAGGGAAGTGGTGGTGGGTGGGTAAAGAGCATGGGGCTACCTAACCTACTATGTGCTCAGAATCCCAAGCCTTTCTGAGTGACCTGAACAGTGAGGACCAGGGAAATGGCCCCTGCCTCTCTTTCTGGGTCTTTCCTGCTTCAGTGAAGCTAACTGTTTAGTGGCAAAGGTGACACTAAAAGGTGGTCTTCTAACAAGGAGCCAAAGCGAGGATCAGGAACCTTTTTCAGAAAAGTGGCACATAGTAAAAAAAAAAAATGTTTCTTCCCCCGCAAAGAGCTTTATTGTTCCCATTTGGTCCATGGGAGAGGGCTCCAGGGTGGTAAAAGGATGCCTCCTGGTTTCAGGGAGAGGTTCAGGCAGAAGCCAGACTCCAGGGGGAGGCAGAGGGGCCCCCCAAGGCCTCTCAGCTCCAAAGGTTCCTAGTCATGCTTGGGGGTGAACCTTTGGAAGAGACACTCGCCCAGCCCAGCCCATCCTGGGAGGTGAGTCAGGTGTTGCCCATCTTCTTGAGGAGTTTCACCTGCTCACCCCGGAAGTGGTTCTCCAGGAAGTCATGAAGCTTACGGTCTGGGAAGGTAGAACCCAGGGCAGGCAGCTCTACAAGGGCCTGGGTCAGGTTCCTCTCCTAGGCCTTGTCCTAGGCCTTGTCGGCTTCCCTGGTGTCCTGAGTTTTGCCCCACCCCTCTGGGGAGGCCTCAGCTCGTCCTGAAAGAGAATGTGGCCACCGTGTTGATTTTGCATCTTTCAGATACGCTCTGAGCCCTCGGCTTCTTCTCTACCAACTCGCAGAAGTGGCCCCCGCCCTCCAGGACCACCACTTCATGGTAGGAATGGAAGTCCAGCGAGAGGTAGGTGTGGAATAGAAGCCATGGAGAGGCTGGTGTGGAATAGAAGCCCAGGGAGAGGTGGGTGTAGGAGGCCCATGGGTGCAGGGAAACCAGGTGATTATGACAGCCTTCACCTTGGTTGAATAATTCTGATGAATTTGGAAGCTCATGGTTGCTCAGCAATAGGCAGTTAAGATAAAAAACAGTGTTGGCTAGTCTCAGAGGCTGAGGACAGCTGGTGTGGTTCCAAGGGTGGTGACTGGAAAAGAGATTGGAGGGTGGTCGGAGGCTGGAAGAGGGGCATCCCAAATCAGCTCTGTCCAAACACTTTTGGAGCAAGAGACAAATCCTGGTGACACAGAGGGCACTGCCCATAATAAGTATTTTGGCTTTGAGGGCCATGTGGTCTCTGTCACAACTATATTCAACTTCACCTGGAGCCTGAAGGAAGTCAAGACAACATGTGAATGCATGGGCCTGGCTGTGTTCCAATAAAACTTTACTGACAAAAACATACAATGGATCAAGTTTGCTGATCTCTGCTCAAGGGGATGGCAGGGAAGCCAAAGAAAAATTCCAGCTCCTATTATATCAGCTCTGCATTGCTTATTTAGTCTGTTCAAGGCAATAGAAAAATAAATATTGACCTTGTTTGGGAAGCTGTATTGTGGGATCTATTTGTCATAGCAGCCTATCTCATCCTTGCTTGATTCATGCCTTTATTTTATTTAAAACTTGTACTTACATGCCACCTTCTCAGAGAGGAAATGCCACCACCTCATTTGAAATAGCACCTCACATCATCTCTAGCTCCTTGATCTGCTTAATTTTTAAATTGTACTTATTATGATATAATAATAAATATTTTAAGTATTTTTTACTGTCTATATATCCCAGTAAAGGCAAGAAAATTTTCCACCTTAGTGTTGTAATTCCACACTGGGAACAGGGATACCCCATAGTAGGCACTCAGTAAATATATGGTAAGTGAAAGATTGAAAAATGAATAACCTTAAAGGATCTAGAAAGTTCAAAATATGAGATATTAAAAATTGTGTCCAAACTTTTTACGTAACTCACCCATCAACCAAACTTTTTTGTGCATGTACCCCCACTGTAGGTCTATTGGTTTATATTTATAAATTATGGAAGAATTTTTAAAAGATAAGATGAAAAAAAATAGAACTTCCTAGCAATCAACAAATTATTTTTACATATTCACTTTGAATTAGAGGCAGTGGTAAGAGAAGGCCTAGATAGAAGTTGACACTGAGGATGGACAAAAAATCTAGGTACCAGTGCAAACCAGCCATGATTTATTGAATTACCCAAAAGGTCTTTGAGAGCACTGCCTTTCCTCAAATCTTCACTGATATTGCCTCTCGCCCCAGTGAATGGTTCAGGAAGCCGGCTCTTTTAAAATATTATTGATTTCAGAGAGGAAGAGAGATAAAAACATCAATGGTGAGAAACAATCATGGATCAGCTGCCTCCTGCATACTCCCTACTGGGTATTGAGCCCACAGCCCAGGCATGTGCTGTTGACACTCAACCACTGAGCAATGCCAGCCGGGCATTAGATGGTTCATTTTTTATTTTCAGAGAAGCAGACACCAAGATAGAATAAAAAGTGCAGAGATTTACTGGAGTAAAACCCTGTAGGATAAGAGAGAGAGGAATTAGAAGGAGGAGGAAAATCTGACATCTGTGAAGAAAGAGTGGGAGGGAAGGAGAATTTAGTCAGAAGAGTGTCTGTCTGTAGGGCAGCTCTGAGGAAATCTTGGCCAGGCTGATGGAGAGTGCAGATCAGAGATTTCCGTTTAGAGGAGTCCCCTGTTGGACACGAATGGCCAGCCTCTGGTACCCTCACCATTCTCACTGGCTGGGGGCAGCCCAGGCAAGAAGGTGTTCTTACTGTCAATTCTGTGATGCTCCAGTTCAGGGCTGTCAGCTGCTACACTCCTCACACAGCTTCTCTCTTGAAGGGAGATGAGAGAGGCATGCTCCCTGGCCCACTGTAGACAACCTGTAGGGATGGCTCTACCCTCTGTGCCGAAATGGCAGTCCACTTGATGGCTTTGGTACTCCATTGCTGCTGGAACAATTATTGCAAACTCATTGGCTTAAAACAACACATGTGTTTTATCTTACAATTCTGGAGGTTAGGAGTCTGACCAGAGTCTTTGTAAGCTACAGGCAAGTAACATGGGGCTGGGCTTCTTTCTGGAGGCTGTAAGAGAGAATCTGTTTCTTTGTCTTTCTCAGGTTCTAGAGCTTCATGGCTCCCTTCCTCCATCCTCAAAGCCAGCAGTTGGAGTCCTCTTACATCCCATCGCTGACCTTTCTTCTGCAGTCACATCTCCCTCCCTCTCTCCTCTCTTCTGCCTCCACCCTCTACCTCCACTTGTAAGGACCCCTGTGGTCACATTGAGCTCACCTGGCAATTCAGGCTAATCTTCTCTTGCAAGGTCTTTACCCGCTCACCTCTGCAAAGTCCTGTTTGCTGTGTAAAGTAGCATATTCACAGGTTTCAGGGATGAGGACATGCGCATCCTTTTGGGAGTCATTATTCCCCCATCCTAGTGGCTGTGAGTTTTCACTTCTGATCACGTGTCCCATCAGAAACGTATTCCACAGAACCAGCCATCGATGAGAGGGGAGCAGTCTGATTGTGTGGTTAAGAGGTGAAGTCCAAAGTTGGACTTTTACCAAGAGCTACACAGGAAGTTAATGATGGGGAAATCATTGTACAAGCCATATTCTAAAGATGTTTTCTTCAAGCAAAAATGGGAAGGGATGAACAATTTGAGGACAGAGGTAGCTATAATGAAATTCATTCTGTGGGGGAAAAAAACAAAAACAAAAAAGCACACAAAAATATAACAAGTTCGGGGGATGTTTTCATCTGAAGTTAGTTTTTATTTGTTATTTGTTTTTGTTCAATAGCCTTTTCAGATAGAGAGTGCATATGCATCAGCCACATGATCAAAGTTTTAAAAGAAATATATTCACAGTAAGCAGAAAACTAGTTATGAAAGAAGAAAGAATATTGAGCTGGTAATGAATTTGAAGATGATTTAATTCTTTTGCTTAAGAGCAGTAATTTTATCCTGAGGAAATTTGTTGAGAGTAAGGATTATGGGATGGCCTTCATCAATGTTCAAAGTTTTACCAACATCACAGAATTCGTAATGGAATAAAAATCTGTAAATATAATAAATGTAGGAGGTCTTTAGCCATGGCTCTTATCTTACTCAACATCAAGGGTAGATGCTGGCGAAAAGATGCCGTGGATATGATAAATGTGAGAGGCTTTTTCAGCCAGTGCTCAATGTTTACTCTGCCAGAGAACCCATATTGTGGGAAAGCCTGCGAATTTAATGAGTATGGGGCTTTTAGCAAATGCTCAGACCTTACCAGGCACCAAAGAATTAATAACAAAACATGAAGCCTATGAATAGAAAGACTGTGAAAGCCAGGACTTCAGCCATGACTCTGGCTTTGCCTAAAGTGAGAGAATTAGGACTGGAGAAAAGCCCTATGGACGGAACGATTGTAGGAAGGCCCTGCCCAAACAACTCTCAACATTACAAAATTCACACAGGAGAAACACCCCATGTATGTAACGAGTGTAGACATCGGCAATTCATACACTGAGTAAACTATACGTATAAAGAATATAGGAACGCCTTTAGCTGGTATTACTCTTACCCAGCTCAGAGAATTCATAATGGGGAATGGAAGTGGAATTTATTTCAGTTATAAATTTCATTGATGTAAACAGAAAATTTCAGCAGTGGGAAACCTCTGAATTTGGCAATGTCTTTTGCTGTAGCTCAAATTTATTGACAAGCAGGGAATTCTTCTTACTGAGGGGAAGTCCAAATCATGGAGCAAAGGAATACACAGGCAACAAAACACAAGAAATGTGAAGAAATCCATTTATTTATGAAAATAAATGGTTTTCATTACCAGTTCACAGAAAAGATGGGGAAATAAGCCTAACAGTGAGGATCTTGAGGATTTTTCTCTTGAAGTTCAAATTAATTAGGGCTGTGATTAAACATTGGCCTCGGTGCCTACTGTAATGAGCCAACTGCTGTGTTATAAAGAGAGTTTATTACATTTTTATGAATTCATTTCTCTCTAGTTTTCTTTTCTTTTCCCATTTAATTATTTTTAAAGGGCTTGTCTTTTAACTGGAGGCCCAGTGCATCCGTGCATCGGTGGGGTCCCTCAGCCTGGCCTGTGCCTTCTCGCAATCCAGGACCCCTCGATGGGGAGAGCCAGTTTCAATCCAATCCCCACAGGTCAGGCCGAAGGACCCCACTGGTGCATGAATCCATGCATGGGCCTTTAGTATGCATGTAAGATTTTTGGTTAATCTCTTTCCACCCTTCCTCTCCCCCTTCCCTCTGAGATTCATCAGTTTGTTCCTGTTTCCATGCCTGTGGTTTCCACTCCTACGTTGAGCATCTGCCCCTTCCACACACACACACACACACACCCCTCCCGTGGTCAGTGCATGTCATAGTTGCTGGCTGCTCAGCAGGTCAGCCAGGCCAGTTGTTTAGACTTTTATATGGAGAGATGATGTGTATGATAGGAGTCATAAATGAGTGCATTTTTAATGGATAAAGTTACAAATCTATTCTAGATGGCTCTGAGGAGATGCTGACAAATTAATTTCTCTCTAGAATTAAAATATTTCCAGATGAGAGCAGTCCTGGGACTCAGCATACACTTTATGAGGAAGAGAGGAAACAGGTTGTCTGCCTAGGAAGAGACAGAAGAGCCTGTGACTTTAGAGTAGGTAGTGGAGTCATGGTGGTGATGAAATGGATGCTTAAGAGGAAAAACATGACAGGAGTCAAGATGGAGATTTGTAGAATCTAAGGAAAATGTTTCCTTTAGTGTTGGAATCTGTGCAGAGAAGTAAGTGTGACCAAGGCAGTTAGGAATGAGGGGCCAATGAGCTCTGGGAAGACTGCAGCAGAACTGGTATTTAATGCACAATGAAAGTAAGAATATGGGCCTGGCCAGCGTGGCTGAGTGAATGAGTGTTGAACTGTGAACCAGGAAGTCACTGTTTGATTCCAGTCAGGGCACATCCCCAGGTTGTGGGCTCAGTCCCCTGTGTGGGGCGTTCAGGAGGCAGCCAATCAATGAGTCTCTCTAATCATTGATGTTTCTATCTCTCTTTCCCTATCCTTTACTCTCTGAAATCAATAAAAATATTAAAAAAGAAAAAAAAAAGAATATGGGATTACGTTCTTGTTTCAGTTGAAACAAATTTAATGTATTGTATAAACAAATATGTTTTGGGGAGAAATAAAGAAAAGCTATTGGACTGCCACAGGGAGAAAAAAACTTGAGAGTGGAGAGGAGAGAGGACTGGTGAACCTTTGTTGGCTGAGAGTGTTGAGCGTTGAGGAGAGAAGAGGTGAGACTTTGGGGAGGTAGAGTTTTGAGCTCGGGAAGGAGGGTCCACTCTGTGCAATGCGGGTTCTTCTTTACCACCACAGTGTCTTTATCATGCCCCCTCCCCCTGAAGTACAACCTCCACATTTGTTGCTTTCATCGCCAGCAGGTTAGATTTGTGCTTCTTTTAAGGTGTTCTTGTTTTATTTGGGTTACGTGTAAAATGATGGGTAACATCTGCCTTTTTTTTTTTTTTAAATATATTTTATTGATTTTTTACAGAGAGGAAGGGAGAGAGATAGTGAGTTAGAAACATCCATGAGAGAGAGTCATCGATCAGCTGCCTCTTGCACGCCCCCTACTGGGGATGTGCACACAACCAAGGTATATGCCCTTGACCGGAATCGAACCCGGGACCCTTGAGTCCACAGGCCGATGCTCTATCCACTGAGCCAAACCGGTTTTGGCAACATCTGCCTTTTAATACAAGGAATAAACAAAGCAACTCAATGTAGACTTATTTTACACACCACACCTACTATGCACCTGTCACTATTCTGTGTGGTGGGAATGAAACAATACACAGGACAGGTATAGCTCTGGCCTTGTGGATCCTAATAAGAGGGTTTCTTATCTTCCTTTTCTTCTTCTCTGGGAACAGGTATGATTAAGAAATCAAGAAAGTACCTGTTAGCTCATTCTAAAGACAAGGAAAATGATGCTCAGAAGTCATGGAAGTACTTAACGAGGTTTTGGTGGAAGTGAGATTTAAGCCAGATATTGGCCTGTAAAACTGTGACTCTACGGAGGCACCTTTCTCCCACTGGCGTGAACAGGCCTATTCCCTCCAGAAAAATAAGTGTTATCTAATGACCCTGCCCACGCAGCCCTTACCACGTTAAATGCTGGACAAATGTTTGCTTTTCATAAAACAAACCTTAATGCCTTTATCTTTCCAACTGTGTGTAGTGCCGACCCAAGGCCGTCCAGGGAGCCAGGGAACGGAGGCAGGCCCAGCAAGCCTTTATTTACATTTTGAGAGGGGAGCTCAGCATTTTTCTTGTCTACAGAAGAATGCTAGCATCTTCTTTGGAGCTCCTTGTGGGTTCCCTCTGCTGCTTGCTACTGCTGCTCCCCCTGGCTGCCAAGACGGAGGGCTCCTCTTCATCCTCGGATGCTCAGACTGTCCTTGCTCCCAATTCTAGACAGAGCTTCTTCTGCCCATATCAAGAATCATTCTCTAGCAAATTGCCATGTGATTTCTTTCTTTTTTTATTCCTCACCCGAGGATATTTTCTATTAATTTTTAGAGAGAGTGGAAGGAAGGGGGAGAGACAGAGAAAGAAACATCGATGTGAGAGAGACACATCTATTGGTTGCTTCCCACACATGGCCACAGTGGAAATTGGGCCTGCAACCCAGGTACACGCCCTTCACCAGAATCAAACCTGAGGCTCTTCAGTCTGAGCAGTCTGAGAGCCAACATTCTATCCACTGAGCCAAACCAGCCAGGGAGATGCTTTTATTTTTAAATTTGAGGCCTAGGTTAATTTTTTCTGCTGCCATATTCATTTCTCTTGGGGATGACATACCTTTTTATGAATTCATTTCTCTCCAGTTTTTTCTTTTCTTTTCCCATTTAGTTATTTTCTATTATTTAAGGTCAATAGTGATATTCATATACTAATATTTAAATAGTTCTCTCTTAATGACAATGGCTTTTGTTTACATTACTTTAATACTCTTAATGGTTTCACGAGATTGGTATTTTATACCTGTTAAACAGGTGAGAAAACTGAGACTCAGGTATTTTGGTGATCTATCCAATGTGATTGTAAGATATTTGTTATTCACATAGCATCCATTCCCAATATTCTAATAACATCCCAGTTCATATATATATATATATATATATATATATATATATATATATATATATATAGTAATTGATTTCAGAGAGAAAGGGAGAGAGAGATAGAAATATCAATGATGAAAGAGAATCATTATTGGCTGCCTCCTGCATGTCCCACACTGGAGATTGAGCCCACTATCAGGACATGTGCCCTGACCAAGAATCGAACCATGAACTCCTGATTCATAGGTCGATGCCCAACTACTGAGCCACGCTGGCCGGGCCCATCCCAGTTTTTATTGATGCCAACTTCCCCCATTGGGTGTGAGCTCCTTGTGAGGCTGAGTCACCCAGTGGTTCCACAACTGGCTAATACACCACCTGAACAACTTTGGAAATTGGTCAGTGACCTCCTCACTGCCAACCTAAGCTCATCCTGAGAGTGGCTTGAAGAAGAGCTCTTTTTGACTGGACATGAAGCTTAAGGAGGAACCATAAGAAAAAAGTGATGACTGGAAATGGAGGTGACCCAGAAGAATGAAGAGTTGAAATCAGTCAGCTTCTTTATAACCTGGATCCAGCTGGAAGTTTTTGGTTGAAAGAGAAAAGACACTCCCCTTCTAACTCAAGCCAGGTGAGCTGGGTTTTTGTGATCAGACCCCACATGCTCCACGTGGTTCAGAGGATGTGACCAGGACCACCTGATTACACCACGGGTGTATTTGCTGCTGCTCAGAGACCCCTTCCAAGGGCCAGGGGTCCCCCCATCTGAGTGTGATGTCATCCCTACCCCCATCCTTACCCCTCAAACTCTGTGTATCTCAGCAGCTGTACTTCTACTTGTCTAAACATCATCTCCAGTATCTTCTTAATGACAAAAACATCCAGCCTACAAACCAAAGGTCATCCTTTTTTTCATTTTGAGTAGAAGGGTGACCTTTTCTCATTTATCGAGAGCTTCCTTTCTCTTTCTGAAGAACTAAGAAACAATGGTTAATGGCTTGTGGTAATAACTTCCCTTTGCCTGAGTACCTTAGGATAAATGCCATCAAGCTTTGTTAATTTGAGTATGTTCAGCTTCTTAATAGTCTTAATAGTCATTTTTTCTACATGGGAAAGAGAGAGATTAAAGAGAAAACAGTAAAAGCTGCCGACCATAGTGACAGTATTTTTTTTCTTTTGTTTTCCTCTGATTTTTATTATAAAATTCATGCACTCTTCCTGTAACAACATCAAATAGAAAACATATAATGAAAAACATACTCCCACTCTCCAGTAATCTACTTTGCCCAGGCCAATTCTCCAGAAATAATTACTGTTTAACAAATTATACTTGACTCTTTCCAGATAATTTTTATACATTTCAAAAATTCTTTGAAAAAAATTAAAGGTATATATATATATATATATATATATATATATATATATGTATTTCCTTTCCCTATTCTCCATTTTCACTCCCTTAGGGTAGTAATTAGGACTATTTTATGCTGTTTCACAACAGTTTTTATTTTTGCTTAATACATAATGGACACTTTCCAGATCAACACATATACAGGGTATCCCCCCAAAATGTATACACACTTTAAACAATTATTAATTTAATGGGTTAAATCTGAAAAGAAACATCAATTGAGCTATCAAAAATGTATGTGTATACATTTTTTGGGATATCCTATAATTCTATTTTATTCTTTCCAAAAGCTACATAATACTTCATAGTCTATTTATGTCATAATGTATTTAATCATTCTCCAATTAATGGACACTAAAACATTGTATCTATTTTCTGTGATTGCGGACAATAAATCCATAAACATCTACATCCACATATCTTTACACAAGGACACATGTATTTCTGAAGGTTCAGTTTCTAAAAGTGGAATTTATGGGTCATAGATTAAACATGTAAATATTTTTATAGATATTGTCAAATAATACTCCAAAAAGTCTTTATCAGTTTATACTGAAATCAAAGCAAGTGGGAATTTCTGTTTCTCAACACACTTCCCATCATCAGAGGAAATCAATGTTTAGTATTTTAGCTGGGCATCAGGTAGAAAATGAAGTCTCATTACTTCATTTACTCTTAGCAGGAGTTTGCTCCTTTTTAATATTTATTAATCATTAATATATCTTCAGTGAATTTCCTTAATACTGTAAATTTTTTTTTACCTTATTTCTATTGGGTGGTTTGAGTTTTCTTATTGATACTGTAGGAAGTCTTTATATTTTGATCTATGTTAACTCATTTTACCTTAATTTAACAAAGAGAAAATTGCCCTCTATTTTTAAATAGTCAAATTTGTTAGTTTTTCCTAGTACAGTGGTCTTTTTTGTTTTCATTTCATCATTAGGAAAATCTACCTCAATCAGTAACTGTTTTTTTTCCTCCAATATATATTTACTACTTTTTAGTTTATTTTTAATTTACATGCTGTGAAGGATGAACTTAATTTTAATTTAATAAATTGGGCACCAATTATCCCAACACACTCTTTTGATTTTGAAATGCCACCTTTATGATGACTTCTTAAACCTCTCTTTAATGTCTAGATTCCCTGTTCTGTACCAACAACAATACGTCTGTGTATCCTGAACCAGCACTGTAGAATATCTCTACTCTACATGTTATGCATTACATGTACCGTGTGGTTAAAAGCACAGGATCTGAAACCAGACTGCCTGGGTTCAAATCCCGCCTATACCACTTACTAGTTGTGTGACACAGGACAAGTTACTAAGTCTTTCCTGACCTTACTTTCTTAATCACCTGTTTTATCTACACAATGACATGGAAAAATTCTGTTTGTCACACCAATTTTATTTGCTACTCTCAGCAGCTAAGTAACAACATTCTCTAATTGCCATTAGGATGCCTGCACAAGTATGGGGAGAGCTAGACGTCTCCACAGTCGGCTTTGTTGAAGGAAAATAATTAGAGTGGTGACTCAGAATGTAAAAATCACATTACTTTAAATGATATGAATAGCAGTCTAGGCAAGAACACAATTATCTGGAGGTGGAATCAGAAAGCAGAGAGTCACTGTCACTGTCCAGAACACGGTTTGTGCTGTCTGCTTTCCTTCCTCTCCCAGACAATGTAACTGACAGTTGATCAATCAAACACAGAAACCAAACCCAGTGTATTTAAGAAAATAAGATGGTATCTTAGTCTGTTTGGGCTCCTCTAACAGAATACTATGAATTGAGTGGCTTACAAATAATAGAAATTGATTTCTTGCATTTCTGAAGGCTGGAAAGTCCAAGATCAGGGGACTGGCTGATTCAGTGCCCTTGAGGGCCCGCTTCCTAGTTCTTAGAGAGATATCCTCTCCCTGTGTCCTCACATGATGGAAAGAATGAGAAAGCTCTCTGAGGCCCCTTTTATAATTATCTCACTAATCCTATTCATGATGGCTTCTCCTTCATGGCCTAATGCTAGGACTGACCAGCAGACCCTGAGCAATGGATGAATGGATGACTCAGATACATGTTTCTATGAAAGAGAGGGCTAAGGGACTACCTGGCTAAAGGAACCAGACAGTCCTATTGGCTAGCCTCCTTTTATTGTAGCAACAGCTTGAACTAAAATTAACCTCTAGTTACTATCAGCAGGTTAAATATCCTTGAGAAAGCACATGCTTCTAAGAGGTTGTGACTAAAAACTAAACCTAGAGATTCCAGTAAAACACCTGGAGGCTTAGACTTGTTTGGAAAAGTCAAGGCAGAGACTGCTGCCTTTGGCAAGGTCCCTCCAGAGGCCCCCAACCTTTTGGAGAATCCTCCTTAGAGACAAACATTCCAACCAAGTTCCATGCTTGCCCACAACCTAACACATTGGGCCTATCTCCTATAGATTGGGAATTGGTATTTTGACATGAGAATCTTGGGGGACCACAAACATTCAGTCTATAGCAGATGGCATTTCAACTCAGTTGGGGTAAAAAATATTTCATTAGTGCCCTGGCCCACATGGCTCAATTGGCTGGAGCGCTGTTCTATGCATCGAAGGATCACAGTTTTGATTTCTGGTCAGGGCACCTATCCAGGTTGTGGGTTGATAACTGGACAGGTTAAGTACAGGAGACAACTGATCAACGATTCTCTCACGTTGATGTTTCTCTCTCTCATCCTCTCTCTAAAATAAATAAAAATATATCCTTGGGTGAGGATTTAAAAAAAAATACACCATTATTATATTAAATAATTTATATATCGATTATCTATTTGAAAAAAGTTAAGTTCTATTCTTACTTCACAGCATACTTGAATTAGTCAGTGTTCTTGATTGCAGACAACAAAACTCTTTCTAGCTGGTTTAAGCAGAAAAGGAAATTATTAAAGGATATTCAGTGACCTGAGCCTCTCTAAGAAGGCCAGGAATGAGGCCCCAGCTCCCATGGGGACCCTACTGCTCCCCTCCTGAGTACCAACCTCCAGGCCTCACAGCAATAGCCAGAAAAAAACTGGTGCCATCGTAGCTCTGCCATCACTACATCTGAGATCTGGAGGCCTGTGCCACCCCCTCCCCAGAAAGGATTTCTGGAGGCCCCTACTCTGCTCATCACTGGTTTCTACATTAAAATTTTCCCTGGATTGGTAGAGCCTTGATCACGTGTTTGTGTCCCATTTTCACAGGCAACTGGAACATTGAATTTCTAGCTTCTATCCTGGGGAAAGTACAAGTTTATAGGTGGGGCCATCCCCTCCTCCCACACATACACTTGAAGGATGTGTCCAAATTGATGGTCCATCAAAAAAGTAATAAATGTTTATTGCAATACTGTCAAATAAACTCTAGGAATTAAGGAGTTAACTGTAGAAAAGGGAGCCCTCAAAAGACTGGAAGAAGATAAAAGCGAATATTGAACTGACTTCTGGAGAAGGAAATACTTTCTGAGCATAAAAGCAATAGAAGAAATCGCAAAGGAGCAGATCGATAGGTCCAACTGCTCGACAATCTGACCCTTTTTGCATTAAGAAACCATAAACAACTTGACTGATCCACCCCACAGGGATGTTTGTCCCCTTTAAAATATGCACACGCATAAAGCCAGAGTCAACGGAATAAAACAGAGTTGGAAGGTCATCAGAGATCACACAATCTGAGTCCAAATGAAGCTATTTTAGTCCTCTCAGAATTGCCTACAAACCAGCTCTGTTCTACACTAGACGATCATTTATATTGCTAAGGAAGAGGCTATTGTGTCTCTCAGTCTCTTAAGAATTGCTCTTACATATTTGGAAAGTTTAATTATTTTTATTGTCCAAATTACTTTCTGTCTTTTAGAGGAATGAAAGTTAATCCATGTCTAGACTTATGAGATTCTTTTAATTAGGAAGAGAAATGACTTGGGTCACAATGCAGATTTCCCCTCTAGTTCCATCAACTCTGTTTACAAGGTTATTGCTGAGTGTTTTATTGCTGAAGTGGAGGCGGACGCGGGGCAGTTAAAAAGAACCCACTTTATTCTTTTTCATTACAGCCACTCGAGAATGTTTGGATTTGGCTCTTGTGGCTAGCTAGGGCCTAACGATTGCTTTTTACTGACAACATAAAATATATTGCTTTCTTGATTTCCCTATAGACTTAAAATGTGTCATTCAGATGATAATAAACAATCTGCAAAGAAAATAATAATAATAAAAAAAACGACGAGCAATTCAGGGTCTTGGCATACAGATGTGCTGGTCTGAGACTGAGAACAAAGTGGAAGTATGGGGCATGCCCCCCACTCTGACCCACTCTAGGGTGTGGGAAGGGATAAACAATACCCCACAGATGGGGAGGAGGTAAAGAAGGACTATCTGATCAATGTGAGCTTAATTATTTTGGAGTTTGTGATCTAAGGTTAAGCAAAAGAGGGCACTTGCATGCAGATATAAAAATTAGGGTCTATTTCCAGCCAATACGTCCCACCCTTTGCATTTCCGAGCCCATAAATCTACTAGTATACCCATTTCATTGCAAGAAACAGGGAGCGTCAGAAAATCTCATTCTGGCATTTACATGCCATGCATGTTGTTGTTGAAAAACCCTTTGTTTTTAAGATGATGGATGTGGAGAATTAAAGATGGTACTTCCCCCCCCCCACCCTCCTCTTAATCTGAGCAGCTTTAGCTTTGACCAATAAAAAGTGGTGGAAGTTTTTACTGTAGAATTTTCAAGGCCATACCTTAAAAGAGCTATGACTTCTGCTTCCAAATGATTGGAGTGTTTCCTCTTTGCACCCAGTGTCACACTATGAGAAGCCCAGGCAAGTGGACAGACCACATGGAGGAGGCCTGAGTTTGTCTAGTTCAGCCCCTAGCAGAGAGCCAGCACCAACTGCCAGTCATGTGATTACACTGCCTCCTGATGACTGTCAGACCAGGTGGAACAGAGGAACCACCAGGCTCACCCCAGCTAACCCTAAACCATGAAAAAGATAAATGCTTGTTGTTATGTTAAGTCAGTAAATTTGGGGATTTTTTTTTTTAAATACAGCAATAAGAAACCAAAATGGTGGGTGCTAGTAAAAAAACTGGGCCCTTTGCGTGCTGAGCAGTGGATCGAGTTTGCATGTGTTGGTGTAGAATTCAGATCTGGCTGTCAGCCCATTGCATGGAAGTAAAATTTTGATGGAGTGGCTTGGGGTGAAAGATCTTGGAGGGGAAGGAGTCTAAAAGCTGATACTGTATAGACAAGAGGAGAGAAACATAGGTGAAGATAGATGATTGATACATTGATCTATAGATAGATGATAGGTAGATAAAGCAGGAGAAAGAGAAAGGAGCTCAAGTGACCATCTCATTCTACTCCATCGCTTCTCATGGGAAGTTAGCAGAAAAGGGAGTTGGAGAAAGAACTGCTGTCATTTGCTATGGTGGGTGACAGGCAAAGTTTCACTGCCCACACATAATCTTCAGGAAATTCTGCATTACTGACAAATGCTTCTGTACAAGTGCATTCTTTGGGAAAATGAAAAAGTTATTTGAGTTCTGTATGTGGGTGAGCAGGGAGCAAGCAGGCACAGTGGCGGCCCACAGTTACTCAGACTTCAGGGGTAAGAGGGATAGCATGGAGCACAAGCATTAAGCAGCATCTCAACTTGTCTGCAACCATGTGAGGTATCATTGAACTTATTGGCAGATGAGCAAATTGAGGCTTGGAAGTGTGAAGTACTGTTTTGAAAGTAGGCAGCCTAGAAGTGGCAGCAGTAGGATTCCCAACCAGTTTCCTCTAATACTTAGAATTCTTTCCACTTCACCTTGCTTCCTGTGCCTCTTCTCATTTCTTACTGTCCAGATTAGCAACTTCAAGACTTAACCAAGGGTTGAATATATCTTTTATACCTCAGCTTCTCAAGCCTTTTATTCTCTATGAATGCAATGTCCAAATAGTACTTGGAGAGGCTATTAATCTAATGATTGCTTCTACAGATACTAAAGCCAGGTTGCCTTGGTTCAAAGCTTAGCTCTGTCATTTACTGGCTTTGTAATAGTGGGCAAGTTCCTTAACATTTATGTGCCCCTGTTTTCTCATTTGTAAACTAGGAATGATGCTTTCTGTCTCTTGAGTTAGTTGGGAATTTTCAATGAACGAATGACTAAACTCTTTGATAGTACCTAGCATGTAATAAATACTACACAAGTGTTAGCTATTGTGATTATGTAGCCCTCACTGTTTCAGTACCTTTCGGGAGATGGAAAATTCTTCCCCCCCCCCCCCCCCCCCAGTAATTCTGAGTTTTATTGCTAGTATTTTTGTTTTGTAGTGGAGATGAGAGGTGGAATGCCCTCTCCTTGAAGTGAGCCTGTACTACCTCTCCCTGAAGTGGTCAGGTTGTCACCAGAAAGTGGAGAGGGAATTCCATCTCAAGATGCCAACTGTAGTTCACTTAAATTTTTATTTATTTATTTATTTATTTATTTACTTGGGGTGAAAAGAAGTAAGATCTTCAATAATTTAATGAGACAAATATGTATCAGAAGAACTTGTGTTCTGCAGAATACAAGGTCAAGAGAATGAGAAGACAAGCCACAGACTTTGAGAAAATATTTCCAAAAGACACATCTGATAAAGGACTGCTACCAAAATATGCAAAGGGCCCTTAAAACTAAACAATAAAAAAAAACAAAAACCCGATGAAAACAATGGACCAAAGAACTTAACAGATAACTCACCAAAAAGATATAAAGATGGCAAGTTGAAACAACTTTGAGATACCACCATACCATTTCTACACTAAAATGGCCAAAATATAGAATATTGACAATACCAAATGCTGGCAAGGATGTGGAGTAATAGGTGCTCTCATGCATTGCTGGTGGAAGTCCAAAACCAAAACAGACTCTTTGGAAAACAGTTTGATGGTTTTTTACAAAACTAAACATTCTCTTACCATACAACCAAGCAATCATGCTCCTTGGTATTTACCCAAAGAAGTTGAAAACTTGGGTCTACACAACAACCTACATGCAGATGTTCACAGCAACTTTATTCTTAATTTCCAAAACTTGAAAGCAACCATGGTGTCTTTCAGCAGGTGAATGGATCAATTGTGGCATATTCAGAAAACAGAATAGTATTA
The DNA here is from genome assembly GCF_964339955.1 of Pipistrellus hanaki. Lineage (NCBI taxonomy): Eukaryota > Metazoa > Chordata > Mammalia > Chiroptera > Vespertilionidae > Pipistrellus > Pipistrellus hanaki. The sequence continues at coordinate 196,444,092 of NC_140503.1, read as the reverse complement.
AGCACTAAAAAGAAATATGCTATGGAGTCATGAAAAGACAAGGAGGATTCTCAAATGCATATTATTAAGTGGATGAAGCCCATATGAAAGGTCACATACTATGTGATTTCAACTATATGACATTTGGAAAAGACAAAATTATGGAGATAATAAAGGATCAGTGGTTGCCAATAAAGGATCAGTGGTTGCCTTGGGGGCAGGGAATGAATAGGCAGAGTGCAGAGGATTTTTAATCATTTTAAATGTCTAACGATGATATATATCCATACTATAATGATGGGTACATGTCATTTTACATTTTTCCAAACCCATAGAATGTGCACAAAGAGTGAAACCCAAGGTAAACTATGGACTGGGTGATTCTGATGTGTCAGTGTTGGTTCATCCTTGGTAGCAAATGCACCACTCTGATGAGTGATACTGATAATAGGGGAGGCCAATGCAAGTGTGAGCAGGAGGAATATAGGAAATCTCTGTATCTTTCTCTGATTTTTGTTGAGAACCTAAAACTGCTCTAAAAATGTCTTAAAAATTCAACAGTAGCTATCTCTTGTTGATGAGATTTCAGCAGCTTTAAGTTTTGTTCATAATACTTTTCTGATTAAGAAAATATTGTCAATAGAAAAAAAGAGAAAGCTTTTTTTAAAAAAAAAATATTTTATTGAGTTTTTACAGAGAGGAAGGGAGAGGGATAGGAAGCTAGAAACATCAATGAGAGAGAAACATCAATCAGATGCCTCCTGCACACCCCCTACTGGGGATGTGCCCACAACCAAGGTACATGCCCTTGACTGGAATTGAACCTGGGATCTTTCAGTCCTCAGGCCGAAGCTCTATCCACTGAGCCAAACCGGTTTCGGAAGAAAGCATCTTTTTTTTTTTTTTTTATCTTGGGATTTATGGATGCACCAGGAAGTCTCGACTCCATTAGCAAACTTTGCTGTGCTGCCAGCCCAACCTATTTGTCCTTAGACAGAATACCTACTCATAGCCCTTAATGATGGCCTCTCCACTTATCGTGTTTCTTCCTCTTTCCTTGAGGAAAATAACACCAATTTTGTTAGTCTTTTTTCCTAGAGCTGATTTTCTCAACCCTTTCATCTTGTTAACACTTTCTATTGGCAACCCCACCAACTGTGAAAAAATTGCATTTACTGATCTCCATCAAAGTAGGTTGATCACATCCTGCAACAGGCATTTGGAGAATCTGAAAGAAAGGGCCAAATAAGATGCAGGGACTAAATGGGTCCCTGATGGCCTGCAGCCATGCCTACATGACGGCTACACCTTCAGTTGTTACTGCAAATCTTACGTGGGTATAAGCTTTAATTTCTGTTACCATGAGACATAGGGACTAGGATGTTCTATTGCCCATTTTTTCTGTCTTATAATAATAGTTCTAACGATTATGTCATTAAAAAAATAACAAAATGACCTCATTGGTATATTATTATTATTACTATTATTACAGTTGATTCTTATTATTTGCAGTAATGAATGTTCTATAGAATTGCCAAGAACTTTATATTAATTGACACTGAGCCATTGCTCCAAGGGGAAATACAAGGTTAGGCACCTGCAAGCCTATGGTCACAACATGTTTACCAGTAGATCAATACATCCCTTATTTCACGAGTGTTTCAGTTCAAAAACACCTTAGCATGTTGTGGACTCATTAACATTGAATTCACGGCCAATGGCACTAGAACTTATCCCTGAAACTGATCGAAATTGTATCTTCTCTACAAGGTGTGGCACAGCCTTCTTGAACTTAGGAACAGTAGACAGCACTTCACCATTACACAGGGGGACTGAATTAAACAGAGAAATCACCAACAAAAGGCACAGAAATGCAAAAGGTGGCCCTAAAGAGACTGCAAAAGGACACTTGTTTCCAGTTTGAGAGCTGAAACAAAAGGTAGAGCATTGCCTAGTTCAGTGGTCTGCAAACTCATTAGTCAACAGAGCCAAATATCAACAGGACAAAGATTGAAATTTCTTTCGAGAGCCAAATTTTTTAAACTTAAACTTCTTTTAATGCCACTTCTTCAAAATAGACTTGCCTAGGCCATGGTATTTTGTGGAAGAGCCACACACAAGGGGCCAAAGAGCTGCCTGTGGCTCGCAAGCCGCAGTTTGCCGACCACCGGCCTAGTTCAACCTCGGCTGGGAATGTGTGTGGCGTTCTTCCCTACTTCAGAGAGGTGGCAGAAGAGCCAACACACGTGCTTGCTAAAATAGAACTCCATTGTCTTATTCCCCAATTACTTCAGAACTGATAGGGCCCCAGCACTACCCCACTGCACGGTGGGAGCTTGATCAAAGACCCTGGAATCTGAATCGGAAGCAGCTGAAAATTTCATTTCTGACTCCTGAAATGATCAGAGCTACCCCTTTTCAAACCCGTCCGGTTTCCCAGAAAAGGGAGATGCCTTATGCAGCAAACAGATACCCAGCAGGCTGCAGTAAACCTTCAGGCTTGGCTTGTGATTTCATTGTTTTAACTGCAAATGCCAGGAGTTGACTTCACACATCAGGACCACCCGCATCACTGCCCGGGTGTGTGTACACTTGCCAGGGTTCCCTGGTAATGTCAGGACTCTGTGTTATCCAAACACTGTACAGAAATCCAATGGTCCGTTGCAAACCAAATACATCCTTTCTTTGCTTTATTTCAGAGCATATCATCAGTCTTTCCAGGGCATCTTATATTCAGAAAGATCTTACCAGAGAGCAGTAGATAGCTTTTGCAGTTTAGCAATGTTTACCTGGGGGTGGCTGAAATAAAGTAAAATCTAAAGTTTACCTTAAATCACTCTGTCAGTGGTTGAGCATCAACCCATGAACCAGAATATCGCTGTTGGATAACTGGTCAGGGCACAACCTGAGTTGTGGGCTCGATACCCAGTAGGGGGTGCACAGGAGGTAGCTAATCAATGACTCTCTCATTGATGTTTCGCTCCCTCTCCCTTCTCTCTATTATCAATAAAAACATATTTTAAAAAACATTTAAAATGAGAATGGAGGCAGATCTTTCTCATAGAACACCCAGTCTGTCTAAGCACAGTAACTAGGTGCTTTCACAGGCTATACTATGCTTGACCTCCACAATGAATGTAACTTGCATATTATCACTCCATTTTACTGGTAAAGAAACCAAGGTTCTTTGGTTTTGACCTAGGGCCAAAAGAATGAGAAATTTGGCTGCATTAAACAAATAATCAACCAACAACAAAGAGCTTTTACGTGGCACAAATACCATAAGCAAGAAAATATGCCAAGAGCTTCTACTTTCCAGAGTGAGAAGCTAGACCATCTATGCAGGGCTTACAAAAGGTATTTTAAAAAACTCGTGTGGTGGCCCCCACATGAATGACCTGGAGAGGTCACTGAGGAAAGAGAGTTGTCTCTGCGTGTGCTCTGCCTTCCTTTGACGAGGGCGTGGAGGCGGGTGCTGCTTTCCCATGTAACCCAAATTCTGAAGGTTACAAGAGAGCTTGCCACGTGTTCCCTGCAGTTGAAGGAGCACTGGGATTTGACCTACTTCTGCAAAATTCTGCAGGCAGGTGGCCTGCGATGCAGCCTTAGGTGGCTGAGTGGGAGCAAACTGCAGTTTGCTGATGCGGAGCACAAATGCTTCCTGCAGGACCAACTGGTGGCCAATTGGAAGGACTCAATGGAGTTTTATTGGGCTCCATCCAGAAGAACTTTCTGGAAGGATAAAGTTGGCCCAAACTGAGGGAGGGGACAGCCAGATATCCTCAGGCTTAGGAGGAATTATAGTAGCCAATGAGAGAGGAGACCCTCCACATTAAGGAAGCTGCCATCTCCTGGGGCAAATCTAGGGAATCCATGAAAACATCCCACCAGAGAAAGAATCAGCTTTGGGAACCTCCATATAGTAGAGACGATGCCATGCATTGCAACTCCAGGGCACACAGAGCGTATTTCCCAGCTGCCCTTGCAGTTTTCTGGGAACATGTGACTGAGTGACAGCCAATGGAGTGTGGGCAGGAGTCGCATGCTAAACCCCTTCCCAACTAAAGTTCATCCAAGGGATCCTCTGCTTTTTCTCACCAACAGCAGAGCAGGATGAGGCTCTGAAAAATGGAGAAACCATAACCTGGAAGGAGGGGAGCTTTGCATGACTTGTGGATCAGAGTTCTGCCTCCCAACCCAGCTCAAATGCTGATTCATTGCCTGTGACATGGGTGAGAGATAAATGTCCCTGTTGAGTCACTCTAATTTAGGATGGTTTGTTAATACAGTTAGTGTAAATCTCAATGATACACATTGACACCTTTGTCGGAATATATCTGACCATAACCTCTCTTTCCTCTCCCCACCACTGCCCACCCCCGCTAACGTGTGAAAAATCAGAGGCTGACTCTGTAACAGGAGAGAAGCTAATAATAAATAAATAAATAAATAAATAAATAAATAAATAAATAAATAAATAAGGCAGCCAGCCAGCCATGCCCCTTCCCCATGGCAGACTTAGAGCCTGTGGTTGTGGGGAAGGAATATTCTTAAATAGGTTAAAAATATGACAATTTTGATATTGTCCTGGGCTGGATATTCAGGCTAATAGGGCCAATTTAAAAACTACCAAAGGCATTTTTTATTGTCTTAAATGACGGGTAAATAAAATATAAGAATAGCTTGCAATTTCATCCTGGGGCAGAAAAGAAGCTAGGCCCATGTTGAGAGAAAAAATAAATTATATTTTATTTTGTACCTCATAGAATCGAGCTCATTTAACACAAAGGTCAACACATTTAAATTATTTCCAGTCTATTGCTACAATGCTTCAATAAATAACCTTGCACATACATAATGTTTATAGGCATGTGAGTATAGCTGTATAATAAATTCCTGAAATTGGGATTACTGGTTCAAATGGTGTGTGGGTTTGACATTTTGATAAGCATTGCCAGTTGCCCTCTGTAAAGGTTGCTCTGTAATTTCTCACCCATCACTAATGTGTGAGAGCATTGGTTTCCCCACACACTTAATTCTAGAGTTTTATACTCATTTGCTGGAGTTGCTATAACAAATTACCATAAACTTGGTGGCTTAGAACAACTCAACAGAGGCCAAAAGTCTAAAATCCAGGTGCCAGCATGGCCATGCTCCCTTGAGAGGTTCTGGGAGATTCTTGTCTCTTCCTGCTCATGGTGACTCCCAGAACCCACTGGTTTCCTTGGCTTGTGGCAGCATCATTCCAGTCTCTGTCTCCATCTTCACATGGCTTTGTCCTCTTCTGGCTGTGCAATGTCTCTCTCCCTCCTTCTTAGAAGGACACTGGGCATTTGATGTAGGGCCCATCTGGAGAATTCAGGGTGATATCCTCATCTCAAGATCCTCAATGGGATTATGTCTGCAAAAGACCCTTTACCCAAATAATGGAGCATTCATTATTAATGGACATACCTTTTTGGGAACCACCATTCCAACCCACTACAAGTTTATTAAAACTTTAAAAAATAATTACTCATCTTAATGATGGGGGGTTATACTATATTAGAGTATTGCATGTCAACTGTAATTGAAAAATAAAAAAATAATTAAATGGAAATAAATAAGTAAATAAAATAAAATCCCTAAACCTTTATTCATAAAAAAAACTTTACCCACCTTATAGATCATATCTCTATATAATTTTATAGCCTCTCCTTCTTGAAACGCTCTTGCTGTTTGATCTCAGCAACATCCCTCTCAAATCCTCTCCTGGCTGCTCCTTTTGATCTCTCCTCACCTCCTCCTTCCCTCCCCAGGGTGTGCCCTTCAGACTTCTGACCTCCTCTGTCTTCATGCTTTCCTTCCATCTGACCTCAACCAGTTCTGGGGTTTTAAATACCACATCTATGTGCTCAGGCCCTACACTCCTGCTCCCACTTTTCTCCTCTACTCCATGCTATCTGTCTAGACTCAGTCTTTCTGCTGGGATACAGTGCTGTGCTGAGCATATTGGAGCCTGAGGCAAAGGCAAACACGTGAGTCCCTATGTACGCTTACCAACATATACTGCAGTATTCTGAACCAAGTGGGAAAAGGTAATAAAAGTGCTACATTAAAAAATGACTTTATATGTAAACCCTGTGTGGCCTGATCGGTTCTAATACCATTGTCAGCCCTCATAGAGGGGGCACCAGGACCACAGGCCGATGCAAATGATTGCTCCAGTGGCATCATAATGCAGGATCATAAAACAAGACCTTGTCTTCACTTAAAATTCTGATATTTTCTTCAACATCATTTTTTTGCAATACTTTTTATTTAGAATATCTTTATAATTGATACTTTTGGTGCCCTTTAAAAATAAGAAAATTCCCTGCCCATGTCAAGAATAATGCTTGCTTTACTTTGATCTTGGCCCTGCTTGATATGACAAAACCAAACTCTTACTCCACCCCAAATCTCAAACTCATTCCTCGTTCATTTCGGTACATGTTAGCTCAGTCTCCCAGTTGCTCAGGCCAAAACCCTTGATCCATTGCTTTCTCCTATCCTCCATATCTAATCCATCAGTAAATCTTGCCAAAATAAGCCATAGTCTGACCATTTCTCTCCACTTCCAGCACTACCCACACAGTCTAAACCACCATTGTCTCTCAGCTGTAGCACTGACAGAGCTTCTACATGGCCTGTTGCTGTTCCTGTCGAGCAGCTTCCTGCTTCACTCAGAACAAGATCTAAAGCCATTCTGAATCCTACAAGACCCTACACGATATAGGTACCCACACCCCTATTCCACCATCTCTCTGACTTTATCCCCTCCTCCTTCCTTCTCCCATATCCTGCCACTGTGCTCTAGCTGCACTGTCCTTACTGTTTCTCCAATGTGTCAAGCCATTTCTGCCTCAGGGCCTTTGAACTTGTGTCCCTCTGCCTGAGAAATATTCCCACAGATGCATGCATGGCCAGATATCTCACTCCATTAAGAAATCTGCTTCAAATATTACTTCATTTAAAACAAGGCCTCTTCCTATATAATAAAAGCCTAATATGCTAAGTGTTTGGTCGTCTGGTCGGCTGTTCAACCAATCAAAGCATAATATGCTAATAATATGCTAAGGTTGCTATGACGTGCACTAATCACCAGGGGGCAGATGCTTCAATAGGTAGGTTAGTTTGCTGCTGGAGTCCGGACCTATTAGGACTGAGTGAGATGGTCCAGACATGCCTGGAGCCCTCTTGCGGTCCCTCCCTGCCTGGCCAACCTCCCACATCTCTCCCCAGCCCTGATCATACACCAGTGGGGTCCCTCAACCTGGCCTATGCCCTCTTGTAATCCAGACTGAGGGGACCCCCCCACCCCCAGGGCACAAATTTTGTGCACCAGGCCTCTAGTTTCTTAAATAATAGAATCCTCACTTCCCATCCTCATTCTTCTTAACCCTACTACATGGTTTTATTTTCTTCATAATTACTAATGACAACCTAATGCAATATATGCATTCATATATTTAATAATTTTATCTGTCACTTTCACTAGGTTATAACTCCATGAAGGCAAGGAGTTTCTATTAGTTCTATAGCCCAAGTTCCTTGAACAGGATGTGACTTAGAATAATATCATAGCTAATATACCCAAACTTGGCTCCCAGCCCTAAAATGCAGTCAAATATGTTATCCTTCATTTGTTTCCTAGTGACCACATGCTCTATTCAAGTTTTTGTATTTGGATGTCTCTCTCTTTAAGCAAGATCAGTTCTTTCTGACGTTTCTCTCCCTGTGTCTGTCTCTCTCTCTCCCCTTAGCACTGCTTCAGGCGGTTAATAAAAATCTGACGATGATAATGATTTTCCTCATTAAGTCAGGAAGATGTGGTACAAGTAGACCGACAGGTGGCTGGAAGTCACCCTGGAGACTCAGGCTGATTGGTACCATAGGAGATAGAGGTCAAAATGATTTAGTTCTTATTATGGGAATGAAAACATGTGAAGGCTTGTTTATATTGCTTGTTGATTACTCCACTGAGACTTGTTGTTAACACATTGGGGAAAATAAATGGAACTCAAAGTCACCTTTACCAAAGAGAAAATGATCCATCAAGAATAAAAATAAACTTCAAAAGGAACAGGTGAGGTAATTTGGGGGGGAAATGAATGGCAGTGAGTCAGGTTGTGAAAGACTTGGGTGTACACAGGACAGATGGAGAATCAGCTCTTAGTGCAACTCACACTGGACCCAACCCTACAGAGAGATGACAGCTGGCAACTGTTATATGCTCTTAAAGAGACAGGCACTATGGAATCCTATAAGAGAAATAATGTTATCACACCCCCCCCCCCACCACCCCATTTAACTCATAAGCAAACTGAGATTCGCAGAGATTGATAACTTGCCCTGGGTCACATAGGCTCTACGAGGCACATCCAAACCTCCCCTGAATCTGTGCCCAGGAAAGTCACAAACAAACCAAGAAAGCTCCTATTATCTTTAAGTTCAAGTTTTGGGTCCAAACTCCATTTTAGAAAGAATTTGACAGAACCTGATGAGGAGCTGAGACAAGGTTTCAAGGAATAGAAATGTGTGAAGAAAGCATAAAAGCCAATCTTTTCATGGTAAAGGAGGGGACAGGTTGAAAAGATGTACCCTAAATGTCCCTGCTCTAAAACAATTTCTTACTTTGCAACTGAGAAGAAGGCATGCTAACTGGCTACTTGATCTAAACTTATGGTCATGCAGTAGGATAAGAAAGGGTAATTTTAAGATTTAAAAAAACTGCATTGCATTTTATGTAAATTGTTCACCTACACATTTTGGGGAGTCAGAGGACAGGAGCAATTGCCATTTAAATATTAGTTCTCCATAAATGGTAAATGACAAGATGAAACTGGAATGGTCCTGTAGTTGCAGAATCACTGTATCCCGTTTATAGTTTGTCTTTGTTCTTTTCACACTGTATTGTAACTCCTTGCTGAGTGTTTCCCCTGTTGGTTGTATAACAGTGGCATCCACTTCTTTTATATATACTAGTATATACTAGAGGCCCAGTGCACAAAATTTGTGCATTCAAGGGGGCGGTCCATCAGCCCGGCCTGCACCCTCTAACAGTCCGGGAGCTCTTGAGGGATGTCTGACTGCCAGCTTAGGCCCTTCCCAGTTGAACTCCCAATGGGTAATGGGACTAAGGTGGCAGTCGTACATCCTTAGTGCTGCTGCAGAGGTGGGAGAGGCTCCCACCACCACCGCTGTGCTTGCCAGCCATGAACCTGGCTTCTGGCTGAGCAGCATCCCCCCTGTGGAAGTGCAATGACCGCCAAGGTGTAGCTCCTGCATTAAGCATCTGCCCCCTGTTGGCCAGGGTGTGTAATAGTGACCGGTCATTCTGCTGTTTGGTCGATTTGCATATTAGCCTTTTATTATATAGGATATTATTGATCTCAGAGAAGAAGAAAAAGGGAGAGAGAGAATCATTAATTGGCTGCCTCCAGCACCCCCCACACTGGGGACTGAGCCTGCAACCTAGGCATGTGCCCTGATCAGGAACAAACCATGACCTCATGGTTCATACTTTCTTACCTTTCAACTCTTTTCCAAGTCCAGGTAAATGGAACACTGTGGCCTTCCACAGAGAAATGGCTGAAGGACCGGGTTGAAGGTAGGACAGAGCAATCACTCAGTTGGAGGGGAAATCCATTTCTCTACTTTTGAGGGTATGTGCTGAATGGGCAAAAATAACTGTCACTTCAGAAATGTTTTGCTAGCCTATATAATAAAAGCCTAATATACAAATCGTCCCCTCATATGGTCCTTCAATGGGGAGTTCAACTGGGAGACTGGAGTTCAACTACTTGCTATGATGTGAGCTGACCACCAGGGGGTGGCACAGAACATCGCAGGCATTGGAGATGTGGCACTGGCAGCAGGTGGCAGTAAAAGCACTGCTGGCCCTGATGGGCCCCAGTGAGAGCGAGATTGCAGCAGGATGGTGGAGCAGGTGAGCAGGTGGCACCATGCCAAGGCAGGTGTGAGCAGGGGCCCAATTGCCCCACTGATCACTCTGCAGTCGGTGACCAGTGGTGACAACAGGGGCAGGGCCACCACCCGGCTCCCAGGTGTTGAGGGAGCTGAGTGGGGGACCCAGCCCCAATTGATTGCTCAGCAGGTAGGATGGTAGAGCAGGTGAGGGGGTGGCACCAGGCCAAGGTGGGGTGCTAGGTGGGGCTGCAGGGCTGCGAGGCTGGGAGTGCGAGCTGGGGCCCACTCTCCGCAGGCCACCCTTAGGGACCTCACTCATGCATGAATTTGTGCACCGGGCCTCTAGTTTGGAATAAATCTTCCATCAATAGATGTTTACTGAGCTTCTGAAGCTTGACACTGAATGTCAGGCACAGCAATAGTATAAGGTGCACTGTCTCTTTAAGGAGTTCCCTAATGGGCAGACCCACAGCCATTGAACATGCTGATTCCATCTTCTCATCCTTCAAATCTCAACTCAAATATTAGTTTCCCTGATCTCTAAAACTAGGTGCATCCCTTTTTATAGAGCTCTGTCCCTTTCCTCAAGGCAACTTGCATTTCTACATCTGCTTGCATGCCTTGTTGAGTCAGGTGTGCTCCCACTAGTGTGAAACCCTAGGAGCAAGGTCATGCTGGTTTAAGCTCTCTGTTGTATCCCCAGTGCTGAATTTGATTTGGGGTTTGGGGGTGTGGTCTTTGCAGCCTTTGGGGAAATGAATAAGTTCAAAACTTCTGCTTGTTATTGATTTTGTTGATGTCACTGATGGGATTCACTTCTGGAGGGAGAAAGGAGTGATTAAGTCTTTAGTGATGCAGAAGGGAACACAGACCCTCACACTGGCATAAGGAGCTGAGACCATCAGCAGGGCACCTGGGACTTCATAACTCTGTCTGCACATTAAACGTGATATCAGTCTAAATCAGACACCACAAATCCTAGAATTCACTGGCTATGCTCTTCATGGGGGGAGGACAGAAATGGGACCGAGGGGCCATCAATTTTGGCAGCTTCCTCCTCAGCCCTGGGCCAGCCACCATGTTGCAGAGGTTCCACTCCTGGATCAGATCAAAGACACTCTCCCCCCCACCCCCCCCCGTATGTGCCATAATTTTATCATTATAAAATTTTCTAATTGAATATTTTAAAATGATATAAAATAAGATATGTTAAAATAGCTTTATTTATTGGTGATACATAAATCTGTTGTACTCAATATGTTATTTATATCCATTACCATATATTATTAATAATCACAATATTTTTAGTAGCAGCAGAGTCATTGAATGTGCTTCACTGTTTTTGAAAGTCTTGATTTACCATTTTGTATTACGGATATTCAAAGGTCTAGTTCTAATTTCAGCTTATTTTGACACTTGATTTTATGTTCATCATACCTGAAAAAGATGCCTCATAAAGATATGTAGATGGAACCAAACGAGTGAATCATTTGCTTTGTTTGCCAAATAATGATATTCATTTTTTCATTTCCACCTATCAATTATGCAAGGGCTGTTACTGAAATTCAGCTAGGAAATTTCCATCTTCCCAGATGTCAATCATTTATTTTTGTAAACTAATTGTAAGGTGTTCTGTCTATATTTTTAACAAATGGCATTCAAACCCATTGAAATTCTTTATTTACTCAGAGGGAAGGCGGGAGAGGGTGGGTTTAAGAGATAAACTAAAGAATTGCTATGCATATATGCATAACCCATGGAAACAGACAATAGGGGGTGAAGGCCTGGGGCAGGACACAGGGGTGGGCCAGAAGGGATCAATGAAAGAAAATGGGGGACATGTGTATTACTTTCAACAATAAAGGTGTTTTTTTAAAAAAAATAAATTCTTTAATTAGTAAAAATAATTATTACACACAGTAAAATACACTGATCTTAACCTAAATAGAGGGTTTTTAAACAGCAGAAAATTCAGTTTCCATGTTTTTCAAGTGTGCAAATATGGCTGCTTTTACAGGTAACAAACTTAAACTCTTTGGAGCAGTAACATGAAATAATTGTGAAAAATTCCCAGCACCAGTTTCCAAAATAATCCCTCCATTGCATAAATGTATTAGCAAGAAGCAATGACCATTGTACTCATCTTTAAAAATTACCTTTACCTTGAAATGACAGATCAAATATATTTACTTATTTCAAAAACATCTGTAAGGTAGTATTCTAGTGGCATTCCCTTGTCATCACAGAAAAGGTCAGATTGGTAAGATTTACATTTTATTTGTACAAAAAATAAAGTATTATCTTTAAGTTTCACAATGATTTTACCTTGGGATAACTGCTTTGTTTGTCCTCAGTGGTCTCGGTGTAAGCATTTTTTTCTTGCTCCAGGTCTGGGGTGACTCTGCTTTTGGGCTGTGGTTAATGGACTTGGCTCTGGGCTACTCCATGAGTCTCATTCCAGAACCCAGGCTGTCAGGAAGCAGCCACCCAGGCGTGTTCTTCTCAGGGACTGGCTAGTGTAATTTACCTCTGCTCTAACATCCCATCCCCTTGGCCAAAATGAGTCACAGCCTAAATCCAGATTCCAAAGTAGAAAGAGCACTCTGCTCACCACGCGTCCACGTCAAGGGTTTTGGAGTATAATTTTATAGCAGGAAAATGAATAACCGAAACTGGTAACTCAGCCAAAACCGGTTTGGCTCAGTGGATAGAGCGTCGGTCTGTGGACTGGGGGGTCCTGGGTTTGATTTCAGACAAGGGCATGTGCATTGGTTGCGGTCACATCCCCAGTGGGGGGCTTGCAAGAGACAGCTGGTTGATGTTTCTCTCTCATCGATGTTTCTAGCTCTCCATCCCTCTTCCTTCCTCTCTGTAAAAAAATCAATAAAATATATTTTAAAAAAGAAAAGAAAACAAAACAAAAAAAGGAACCGATAACTCAGCTTAGCACGGGTTCCCAATGGGTTTCGTGCTCATTTCTCATCTTGTTGAAACCTGTGACACACCCCACAGACAAAGCTGTTATCTCAAGGTAAAATCATTGTGAAACTTAAAGATAATACTACATTTTTCTTATTTTACATACAAACATACACAAAGCATGTAAATCTTACCAATCTGCTGGCCTTTTCTGTGAGGACAAGAGAGTGTCACTAGAATGCCATACAAACCAGCAGTGCTCTATTTCAGTCTCCCCCAGGGATGTGTTTATTTATTGCTATCAGTACTCTTGCCCCATCAGGAGTGACTCTAACACAGATTTTAACTAGAACATCTTTCTTTCTTTTAAAAAATTTTATATATATATATATATATATATATATATATATTTCATATATATTCCCCCTCCCCCACTCCTAAGACAGGGAGAGGGAGAGAGAGAAAAATATCAATGATGAGAGAGAATCACTGATCAGCATGCCTCACACTGGGGATCACCCCACACTGGGGATCCAGCTCACAATCTGGGCATGTGCCTTGACCAAGAATGTTGAGCCACAGGCTCCTGATTCATAGGTTGACACTCAACCACTGAGCCATGCTGGCCATGCTCTTCTCTGACCTCCCAATGCCTTTCAAAATTATCTTTCATCTCTGGACTCTTATTTAATTTACACACAGCCATTTTCCAGATTGCTGAACCCTTTGTAATGCTGGAACAAGAACCCTGGCAACTTAACTTGTACTAACACTAATTTATTCAAATTTTCAGGGTTTATTTTTGACATCTTCCAACAATATTTTCTGGCCTATGAATATATATTTGCTTTTAACCATACTGTTTTCAATTTGTTGTTTTAGCCATTTTCACCACCTTGGGAGGAACTAGTATTTCCACTGGTGATATGTGGCTTATTTGATTTCAGTCTTAAGACATCTACTATGAGCATTCCAAATATTTCTCACTCAATTGAACCAAATTTTGTAAAGTGTTAGATTGATAGCACATGATTTTAAATATTGCTGAAAAGCAGTAGGGGGTCTTTCATGTTCTGCCTGCTTGCTTTCTTTTTAATCCTCACCCAATGATATGCTTTTAAAATTTTTACTTTAGAAAGAGAGGAAGGGAGAGTGAGAGAGTGAAAAATATAGATTGCTGTCTCTGCCTTCCTTACCCTCCCCATCTCCACACACACTGACCCAGAATTGAACCCACAACTTTTTGGTGTACAGGTCGACACTCCAACCAATTGAGCCACCCACTCAGGGCTGACTACTTGACTTCATTATGTGACTTGATGTGCTATCAAAGGAGAATATCCATAAGTATCTGAAAAGGATATCAAAACACTTCCCCCTTTTCCAGTTACACATTTGTGTGACACTGGATTGCTTTTATCAACCAAAACAACATAGCACCACAGGTTGAATACCACAGCAGATTGAAGAACCCAGCTGTCTTACATTAAGCCAGACAGACATCAGAGCCATTTGCAGAATCTCTTTTAGGCACTAATTTTTGTTTCTAAAAATACAGTTCTTTTAAATGAAAATATTTAGGTTAATATATAATGGGTTTGTTATTGTTATTTTGCAATGAACTAATAAGATACTTTCTCTGTCTTTCAACAATTTGATTATAATGTATTTCAGTGTGGGTCTCTGAGTTCATTCTACTTAAAGTTTTTTGAGTTTCTTGGATGTTTATATTCATGTCTTTCATCAATTTGGGAAGTTTTGACCATTGTTTCTTCAAATATTCTCTCTACCCCTCTCTCCTTCTTTTCTTCTAGATGGTGTCCCACTAGTCCCTTAGGCTCTGTTCACTTTTCTAAAATCTATTTTTATTTCTGTACTTCACACTTGATCATTTCTATAGTCCTATCCTGAAGTTGGCTCTATCTTTTTTCTGCCTACTCAAAGTTGCCTTTGAATCCCTCTAGTAAATTTTTTCATTTCAGTTTCTGTACTTCAAGCTTCAGAATTTCTTTTAGGTTTATTTTTAGTATTTCTATCTCTTTATTGGTATTTAGTTTTATTCATACATCATTTTCTTGAGTTTCATCATGTCTTTCTTTAACCTTTGACCATCAAGACAGTTGTTTTAAAGTCTTTGCTAATAGGTCATCAGGTCTTTCTTGGAGACAGTTATTTATTTTTATTTTTTAAATATATTTTTATTGATTTTAGAGAGAAAGAAAAAGGGAGAGAGAGATAGAAACATCAATGATGAATGAGAATCATTGATCAGCTGCCTCCTGCATTCCCCCTACTGAGGATATAGCCCACAATCAGGGCATGTGCCCTTAACCTAAATCGAATCTAGTACCCTTCAGTCCACAGACCAATTCTCCATCCACTGAGCCAAACTAGCTAGAGTTGGAGACAGTTTTTAAATGTATATGTATATGTATATATTTCCCTTTGTATATGTATGTTTTCCCCTTTTCTATTTCTTTGTATGCCTTGTGAGTTTTTGTTGTTGAAAACTAGACATTTGTATCTAATAATGTGGTAACTGGAAATCAAATTCTCCCCTTTGCCCAGGTTTTTCTGGGTTTTTGTTTTTGTTGCTTTGCTTTGCTTAGTTTTGATTGCCGTGGACTGTGTCTTGGCAAGAGTTGATCTGAGTTGTAAATTAAGTCCCGTTTTAGGGCTTTTCTGAGCCTGTACCTTTCCTTCGGCAAATGGTGACTCTCTAATTTCCCCCTTATGTGTGGCTGCTTTTGAATGTTCTAGTCTTTAATGTCTGAATCCAAAAATAAATAAATAAATAAAGGAAATAAAGAAAAAGTGAAGGGAGAAAACAAAGGCTCCAGCCCTTCATATCTTCTGAAAGTCACTTCACCCAGAGAAATAGGGGCGTAGCGCAATGCAGGGAAGTGCGACAACACTGGCCACCTCTGTCTCTTTATTTCTGCGATCAGAAGCCACCATCAGAATCAGGCAACAGATCCCTAGTATTGCATGGTTTTTATTGCCGACCCTGGCTCCCACACACTGCAAGCAAGTGGCTCCAGGAACATGTGCACAGCTCCTTGCCACCAGAGTGGGTGACGATTAGCTGGTGCTGAGCTAAGAGCTGAAATTGATCAAAATTGACCATCCAAGCCTTCCCCCAAAAGTTGCAAGCCTTCAATAGACTCCAGAGTTCCAAAAATTGTTATATCAGACAGATTCTGTCAGTGTGATTATTACCTGAGTGAGTGGATAGATTCATGATATTTTCTACTCTGCCTTCTTCCCAGAATCCTTTCCTGCTTGATTTTAAGGGACTTAAAAATGGTGATGTTACAGAGTTCCCGAACAATCAAACAATGCAGAAGGAGAGTTTGGAGAGACTTAGTTTATTCATCACGCGATGGGCCTAGAGAAAATGATTTCAAATTCTAAGCAAAAGCCACAAGCAGAACTTCCCTTTTTATTAAAGAGACAGCCCTATGTGCATTCAGTGGTTATCTCGATGCTAGCCTTGAAAACAATACAATTCTATCCAATTAAAAAATGCAGCTGGCATGGCATTGAGATTATGGGCATATCTAGTCTCCGGCCTACAAGGTCATACAGCTAAGTTTATTATCATCATTCTTCAAACAGGCTGAAGCAGACTAGAAAGCAACATTTTATCTAAGAATAGCAGCAGAAAATTCCAAACAGCAGTTTATTACAAATAGAGGTTTCCTTCTCAGTGATGTCTCCAGACTATCAATAACTAATATCTAAACTACAAGGTACATTTAAAGTGAGGAGAAGCACTTAAAAAGTGGATGCAAACCAATATTTTATATAGATTTATTAAAATTGTCAAGGAATATGGCCAACTTCTAGTTATATCATTGTTTTTAATAATATCTTACATTGTCATGTGGTTGACAAAGGGCTTGTACCAGGAGTTGCAAAATACAACTTAGCTATTTTACGTGTGTGTCCTTTGATTATAAATACAATATAGTTTGGTTGAGGCTTTTTCTGGTATCTTTTTATTGTTGTTATTTGACCCTTTTTTTTTGGGGGGGGGCTGATTTTATTGAAACATGAGCACACAATCTAAAGTGACTTCCCCCTGCTCAAGTCCATGGGTCCCACACTGCTGAAAGTGAAATGTGTCAGACAACCATGGTCAGCCCTTCTTGAAACCCTTCAGCCAGGGTACTTCCCATTGCTTGGTGTACAATACGGCCAGTGACTAAATATGGGCAGTCCTAACAGTACATAACACTGAAGTTTAACTTTATTTTTATAAGATAAATGCATATAAAAAGAACTTGATCTTACAATCCTGTTTTAGAGAATGCAAAATTGGGCCAAGAGTTACACAATGGTAAAACAGTTCCTTAACAGGATATGTTAATTGTTTATTCAATATTGGTTCTGCCGGCAGGGGGCAGGGTCAGAAAGGCTACCCCCAGAGGACTGCTTCTCTTTTCAGGTGCTTCCTCTTGCACTGGCATCTTCTACTACGTTGACATAGTGTCATTCTAATTCTCAGGGTTTAAGCATTTTTTTTTATCTTTCTTTCTCAAGGTTATGTTATCTTTGAGACCTGATCTGTACAGTACAATTTAAGAAATGTCTTGATTTTTGTATCTTTGAAAATGGATTATGTCTTTGTTGTTTCTGACAGACCTATTAGTGTTGCTCCAGTCAGCTCTGGTCATGTTGAGAGAGTCATTTCAAATTAAAGTCATTCTTTTTTTTTTTTTTCTCCCTTTCTGAGCTTAATAGATACCTATTTCTGCAAAGATAGAGAAAAGATCTTTGCATTTCCAGGAAACAGAGAAGATCATGAGACTGCAAATAGTGGTCCCAGACAGCAGAGCAGCTAAGAGAATTTCATGCCATGCAGGAAATAGAAAAGCAACATGAGCAAGGCAAAGAACAAATTATGAATGGATTTCTTTTTCAAACAAAGTGTCCAAAGAATCACAAAAGGAACATTACGACTCATAGAAGAATAAAGAACAATTTGACATGTTGAAATAGCAGACTCTGAATCATTGGGAAATGAGTAAGGCTTATCTTTAGCCAGCCAGCCTCTCCCCGTTATTAATAACAACATCTAATATTTTTACAGCACTTTGCAATTTACATAGAGCTTTTCTTATTGGTGGAACCCTGGCCCCTGTGTTCTCCCCTGGCCCCTCTGGGCTTTCATAAAATCTGATCTCAACTCATTCCCAGGAAGCAGCTTCAAATCTTTTATGGAACCAGACAGGATCAGACAGAAAAGAAAAAAATTCATTCAAACAAAGGTAAAATGACTGATAATGTTAAATGTGTGACCTTTCCGGAGGCATTTGTATTTTACCAGAAGATAAGGTCTGAAGTTAAACACATGAATCTGTAATTCAGGTCAGGCAGCAGGAGAGGTTTTCTGGGGGAAGGGAGAATATACGACTTGAAGTGTCCTTTTTGATAGTCCCCAAATGAAATTGTTTAGGAAACCATTTTGCTTTCTGGTAAAGTGTTCCTCTATTCAGGTCTTGCAAGGCTCAGCATACATTTCTTCTTCTTCTTTTTATTTTATTTTATTTTTCCATAAAACCATACTGGTTTTATTTTATTTTATTTTTTAAATATATTTCATTGATTTTTTATTTTATTTTATTTTTACAGAGAGAGGAAGGGAGAGGGATAGAGAGTCAGAAACATTGATTAGAGAGAAATATCAATCAGCTGCCTCCTGTACATGCCCCACTGGGGATGTGCCTACAACCAAGGTACATGCCCTTGACCAGAATCGAACCTGAGACCTTTCAGTCCCCAGGCCAACCCTATATCCATGAAGCGAAACCAGTCAGGGCACCATATGGGTTTTTAAATAAAATAAAAAATGAATACATCAGATATAAATAAATAGGAGTCTTTGTAAGGAACTGAACAAAAAACAAAACAAAACAAAAATACAGGTTTTTCAAGTGGACAACTCAAGAAAATATCATCTGAATACATACTTACCAAGTCCAGTTTTTAGCGGGAGGCACCATTCGGATGCATACTGCCCTTGGAGCCCAGTGTATCAGGTCTCTTTCCTTCCTCCTGGATTTCTTCTTCGGCTGCCTGCCCGCCCTCCTCTTTTCCTTCTTCTCTTTTGCAGCCCACAACCTCCACACCCCACACAACATCTATGATTTATAGTACAGGGAGGAAGTCTCTCCAAGGCCTGTCGACTAAGTCCGGTGGCCATCCAGGCAACCAATGGTGAACTCGACCCCAGAGAAGGTGAGGAGAAATCTGTCTCTGCCCTAAGATAAGTGTGTGGGGGCGGGAAACTGTGGTGGTGCCTCCATAGGTTGTGGATTTCAGCAAGTGGACAACTCAAGAGAATATCCTGTGAATACATACTAGTACACACCACATGCAGCTTTTGTTCTGGTGGTGGTGCGGGGCGAGGGGGTGGTGTAGCAGGCATCCATCTGGCCTCCCCAGACCGTGTTGGTGCTAGGAGTGGCTGAGGAAGCTACATTTCTTATATTTGGTTGAATTTAATGAATTAAAGTCCATATTTGCAAACTATCCAAAAATGTAGACTCAGAATTTTAGAGATGGGGAGAATTTTAGAGTTATTTTGGCCAAACCTGCTATTTTATAGATAAGAAAATTAAGGACAAGAAATTATTCTGATTAGTGAAAACCACAGATCAAAATGCTTTATTTTTTCCTTTTCTAAAAATTTTTTCTTTGAAATTAGTTTTTCTTTTTTTAATTAAAGTTGACATATAAATTATATTAGTTTCATATGTATATCTTAGTGACTAGCTTACTACTGATCATTTGGATAAATCTCATACCCATCTGACACCATACATAGTTATTAGAATATTATTGACTATATTCCCTGTGTCATACTTTACATCCCCATGACTATTCTGTTACTACCAATCTGTACTTCTTAATCCTTTCACCTTTTCAACCATCTCCAGCCCTGGAACTCAGAGGAGTGAGTCCAAATAAGTTTGCATGTTGCCCTTTAAGAGGAACTGCCTGGGGCTCCAGCAGCCCTCTTTCTTACTCAGCCACAATTTCCACTAGTTTTTAGAGCCAGAAGTTATAGGGACTTCTCTTCCTGGTGCAGGAACCCTAAGCTGGAGGGTGGGGGTGGGGGGCTGTGTGAGACTGGATCACCTTGCTCCTCAGAGGGAAACTCTGCAGCCAAGATATTCCTCCTGATTTTTATCTGTCACATGTGAGTGTGAGACCAGCCCATTCCACATCTCCACCCCTCCTACGAGTTTCAATGTGCCTCCTTCTTCATATTCTTAGTTGTAGGATTTCTGTTCAGCTAGATTTCAGGTGGTTCTGAATGATGGTTGTTCTGTAGTTGAGTTGTAATTTTGATGTACAAAATAATTTAATATAAGGAAGCTGATGATGTGAGAACCAAACATCGAGTTGATTAAGAAAGTCTTTTTTTTTTTTTTAACTTTATTTATTTATTTATTTATTTATTTTATTTTTAATATATTTTATTGATTTTGTACAGAGAGGAAGGGAGAGAGATAGCGAATTAGAAACATCAGTGAGAGAGAGTCATTGATCAGCTGCCTCTTGCACACCCCCTACTGGAGATGTGCCCACAACCAAGGTACATGCCCTTGACCGGAATCGAACCCAGGACCCTTCAGGCCCCAAGCCAACGCTCTATCCATTGAGTCAAACCGGTTTTGGCTAAGAAAGTCTCTTAAGATGTATTGTTATTTAGACAACGGCCAGGTATAGTAGGTTGGCTTTTTTGTTGCTGCTGCTGCTGCTGTTGTTATTATAATACATAAGTACAACTGAACTACTAGTACATCTGAGAAATAGGAGATGTCACTATTCCACTGCCTATCAATGTTTGGTTTTGATCTATGATAATCAGTACCTTTTGTCCCTAGGTTAATCATTATTAGTTTATAATTCTGTAAGTATTCATGAACTTTAATATTTCATACTAGAAAGTCCACAGATTCTCTTTAATTCTAGGTTCTTTCATCACCTTACCAAAGACATCCTTCCTTAAAATACAGCATTGCTGAGCTGTTGGACTCCTTGTTAGCTTTACACCATTGTAGATTTTTGATGAAAGATCTTTAGAGATCATGTTTTTAGAGTCACTGAGACCCAAAGAATCTCACACTGAATTTGTAGCAGAATCAGAATGAGAGCCTGGTCTTTGTCCACGCTACCACATGGCACCGTTTTACAAGCCCCGAGGCCTCTGGTGGCTCCAGAAAGACATTTATTCCATAAACTTCAAACCTAGAGAATGCTAGCTGGCATGCCTCTGGAGTAAATCCAACTCTGGAATAGAAGAGGTTATTCTTTTCCCAGGCTTCATGAGATCACTCAGAATGCTCTGAGATGATCTGTTTGTCTCCGAGATTTTTCCATTCAACATCCTTTTGTTTTGGTTGGCCTTATAAGGAAGGAAATCGTTTAACTGAGTGATAAAGCCAATAAAATCTGAATTGGCTGTTTGTTATATGTCATTAACTGTCTCCAGTTTTGTGTTTAAAATTCAGAAGCTCATCTTAAAGAGCAAAGGTTACATTTAAGATTAATGTCAAAGAATTCCTAAGAAAATGGACAGTGTAATCTAACAGTCCATGGAGAAGCTGTTCTTCCTGAGGAAAACCTGATGCCTCATGTGGGTACATTTGTAATCTGCCGTGAGATTGAGCATTTACAATTCCTAGGCTGCATGCACACTGAATCATCTGAAGGAAAATTGAGTGTGTGTAGGGGAAACACCCCCCTTCCCCCCATAATCAATTTTCTAGGTATTTTGGCCACGTGACTATTCCCAAGTATCTATGACTGCTTAAATTTAAAAAATATATATATTTTTATTGATTTCAGAGAGGGAGAGAGAGAGAGAGAGAGAGAGAGAGAGAGAGAGAGAGAGAGAGAGAGAGAAACATCAATGATGAGAGAGAATCATTGATCGGTGCCTCCTGCATGCCCCACATTGGGGATCGAGCCCACAACTTGGGCATGTGCCCTGACTGGGAATTGAACCATGACCTCCTGGTTCACAGGTTGATGCTCAACCACTAAGCCACACAGGGCTGCCTAAATTCTTTATCATCCATATTTACAGTCATGGACACAATCTAATTCAAGCCTGCGATATTGTCAAGGAAGAATTTGTTTCTGCCTGGAATGTAATTGATAACTTAAGGCACAGATTTGATGACTGCTAGCTTAATAAATGTATATCACATAGTCAGATACAACCAGCCCAACTCATATAACCAAAAATTCGTTGAAGGAAAAATATCACGTAAGAGAAAGGACTGAAGCAATTGAGCTGCAGTTTGTAATCAGAAGCCAGCATCCCATTGGCATGATAAGGTGTATTTTAAGTGCAAGTGCTCGTTAAGACAAAGATTGGAAAAGTTTCAGTATAATGGCAGGGTCTCTGGAAGGCTAACCCCTGAGTATTCACACTCATCTGAGAGTTCAGCAAAGAAATTCCTGGTGCCCAGAAAACAGTGGGGAGGGGGCGGGGTGGAACTCACTGAAGCAGGAGATTGTACTGAATGAGAAAGGTCTGCTCTCACTCACATCTAACCATCAACCTGCAGAACCTTGCTGCTCAGAGCTACCAAATTTCCAACCACTAGGAGCCTGGGCTTTGTTTCTTTTGATTTTCATTCGGTCACACAGCAATAATTATCATTAAGTTTGTACTAATTATTTAGAAGATTAGCATAGTTTGATGTCGGTGACTAAGGAAACTAGGTCATTCTTGTCATGTTAGAGATGCCTTTTCTGACCTCCCAATCTATACAACAGACACCTCCATCCATCACAGTGTTTAATTTTCTTTAAACCAATCAGGATTATTGAACATAGTCCTTTTAAAAAGATTATTTGGTTATGCCTTTACCGTGCATTTGCTCTGTGGGGTGTAAGCGCTGTAAGACCAGATTCTGGTCCACTGCTGTACCTTTAGTATCTGGGCTGGAGCTGGGCACATGGAAGACACAGAATAAATATTTGTTAAATGAATATCTGAAAGCCTAAGGCACATGGCCTTAATCACATCTCTTTCTTTCCTTTGGGATGAAAACTAAGTTACAACTTGCCATGCAAAAGAGGAAGTCCTAGAAGATAAGTGGAGCAATTGGAAAAAGTTAGGAATAACTAAAAAAAAATGACTGAATAAAACACACAGAGACAGATAATTAAAAGGAAAATGGCTATTAATTGGTTATTATGAACTTACTTAACTTAAATGATTCTACCAGTGGAAATTCTAAAGAAAGCAAAAAGATGAAAGAGCATAAATAAATTAGGCAAAAAAGGTATGATATTGCATAGAGGGCTTGAACTGCATGGTTGGGGCGCTTCCTGCAGTAATCCTCAGGAATGCCATCCTGTAGGGGACAGAGGGCAGAGTATCTGGGTCTTCCTGGCACCACAAATAAGAGGCTAGTCATTGGCAACAGCTGAGATATAAATCCTGGGAAATGCAGATCATTCTGAGACGAGGCTCAGAGGAAACACACAAAAGGTCTTAGCACCGTACCTGCTTCTCAAAATTGTCACCTTTGTGATGTATTTGCAGTCAATAAAGTGGGTGCTAACCAGCAAAGCTTCTGTCTCCCCCTTCCCCCGGCCACTAGGTTGCCCCTGAAGTCTAAAGAGTGGAGATTTGCCGAAGCCGGTTTGGCTCAGTGGTAGAGCATCAGTCTGCGGACTGAAAGGTCCCAGGTTCGATTCTGGTCAAGGGCATGTACATTGGTTGCGGGCATATCCCCGATAGGGGGTGTGCAAGAGGCAGCTGGTCGATGTTTCTCTCTCATCGATGTTTCTAGCTCTCTATCCCTTTCCCTTCATCTCTGTAAAAAAATCAATAAAATATATTAAAAAAAAAAAGAGTGGAGATTTATGGCGAATGTCAGCCACCTCTTTCAGGCAGCATTTTGCACCATCTCCTGGCCTCATTATCGGGCCCCTGAGTGTGCACCAGAATGGGATGGAATGGAAACAAAGAATACAGATAAGGACTCGGCTTATAAGCTCTTTACAGGTGAAATGACAGCAGGAAGCAGGAGAGGCCTCAGGAGAAACAAAACCTTCAACAACTTGACCTTGGACTTCCCGCTTTCAGAATGGTGAGAAATACATTTCTGTTGCTTACATCACCCAGTCTGTGGGAGATTATTATGGCAGCACTAGCCAATGAATAGATTGGTCTATGTGGAAGCATGGATAGGCACTCAACCCCCCTCCAGTGTGTATTCCTCCATAGGATAAACTACTGTTTATGGATGTTCTTTAAACGAGTGATTTTTAATATCGGATGTGTACCAGAGTCACCTGGAAAGCTAATAAAAAAGATAAAGGCCCAAGCTCATTGAGGTAGACCAGAACCCTAGTCTTTGTATTTCTGTCAAGTTCATTAGGAAATTCTAATACCTACCCAAGGCTGAGAAGCTCTGGTTTAAACATTCCCTAAGGCCTTCCAGGAACCAGGCATGCTTCTAAGTACTTAACACTCAGTGACTCATTTAGTTCTCATAATAGCTGAATGAAGTAGGAAGTGGTATTATCCCCATTTTATAGATGAGAAAACTGAAGCATCAAGAACCTTAGAAAAGTACCCAAGATCACACAACTAGTAAATGGCTTCTCCTAGTTTCTAACCCAAGTACCAATAGGCTTAGACCATGAGCCCCAAGTTCATGACCACTATACTTCTCTGCTCAGATGGTATTTTCTCTTTGCAGAATCTAAAGATGAATTTCATTTAAATTTATATCAGATTTCTCTAAGTAAGTCTTTTTAAATTAAATAATACCCCAGTGTCTCAGGTGATTTAGTTACTAAAAAAAAATAAAAATAAATAAAAATATTTGGCTAACAAAACTCTTTTGAGCAAAACAATAGACTCTTGGGTAAATGCCAACATACTTCAAAATCTAATAAAGCCTACTTAACTCAAGGGCTAGCTAGAGGAATAATTGCTCTCAGATACAAAACTAATAATTCCCTGCATTTTGTTATTATCTTTCAAATGAAGAATAGAAAAAATGACCCTTAGGTCTACCCATTTATTAGAGAAAACATACATTTTCCAGAAGAATAGACCAAAATAGTATTATTTAGCTGCAGAGTCCCATGCTCCTTTTTTTCTTACTAATCCTGTTTCTTACATTTTCAAGATTGAATCTCTAAGATTTAATAAAATCTTATTCTTCTTCTAATGTGTAGAAATTAATAATGTAGAGGGAGATATTAGATGTCCAGAGAAACTTTTGTAGGGATGTGCAGAAATACACAATGAATAAAAGGAAGCATTCTCCCATTTTATACTTTGTAACCTGTTTAGTAAGTAGAATTTCTCAAGTTTAAATTTATAATTATGAAGAAAAGGAATTTCTGAAAACGTCTGAAATTATCATTTTTATCTCCAGTTGGGTTTGTAAGGCAAAGGTGGGACCTGAATATTTTTGAGGCAAAAATTACCCCCATCTATCCCAGAGAGGAAATGTAATGCTAAATAAGCCAAATTCAAATCCCAGCTCTGTCATTATAAAGTTTATTGTAACTTTGCCAAGTTATATAATGTTTGATGGTCTGTAAAATTTAAAGAAAACAACATCTATATTAGAAGGTATTACACGGGTTAAATGAGATAATATTTTCTCCTCCATGCTGAATCTCTGCATCTCTAAGCTTAAAAGAAAAAAAAAAGGAAGGAAGGAAGGAAGGAAGGAAGGAAGGAAGGAAGGAAGGAAGGAAGGAAGGAAGGAAGGAAGGAAGGGAAAGAAAATAGACAATGACGACAACAAACCACACACACCAAAAATAAGCATTCTGGAATTGTGCGAATGCATGGGACAAATCATCAGAAAACTTGGCTGTGAACTTGGAGGTATGCCTCCATCTTGTTGTGTGACTTGAAACAATTCCATTAATTTTACTCTTGGAAAAAGCAAATTTCACTCTTGTCAAAAGGAAAATGAGTTTGTTAGGCTTCCCAGGTTTGTTCTAATTCTGACAGTCCATGTTGCAGGAACATAAAAATGTAATCCTTGAAATTTATAGAAGAATTTTACACCTCGACTTATATATTGAAAACCTTAAAATGTGCTTTTCAATCCTCCACATTTCCTGCCCCTTTCTTCATTTGTGTTGTCAAGTGAAGTTGTTAATTGCAAACAAGTCAGTTGAATGGAAACATTTATCTCATATAGAATGTCAATGACACTTTTAAAAATATTTTTTATTGATTTTAGAGAGGGGGAGGGAGAGGGAGAGAGTGATAGAAAATCATTGATGAGAGAGAGTCATTGATCAGCTGTATCCTGAATGCCTCCTACTGGGGATTAAGCCGGTAACATGGGCATGTGCCCCTAACTGGAATCGAACCCGGGATTCTTCACTCCACAGGCTGATGCTCTATTCACTGAGCCAAACCTGCTAGGGCTCAAGGACACTCCTTTAAGTTGTTTCTAGTATGTTTTTATATCAAACATCACACACATACTAGTAGATACTCCACACACACACACACACACACACACACACACAGTCTGACTAAAATACTAATGGTGAATCATAGCTACCACTCACCTGCCTTTTCTCCAGAAGCTGTGGTTTGACTCTGCCACCTTCCCTTTCCCTTAACAAAAGTACTATTTGACAGGTATTTCATGTTTAATCATGAATTAAACTTTGTTTTGGGAATCTGGAGAGAAAAATCACACCTTGTTTGGGATCGAGCACAATGGACTAGGGAACCTACATGCCTGACAAGCAACACCTTGGAAAGGGGCTCTGGACCTAGCTCAAGAGTTCAGTCCCAAGGGTGGAGGCCAATTTAGCAGGGACAAACTAGTAACCGAAGAACAATGCAGCAGTGTAAGGGGCCAAAGAGCCCCATAAAACAGAAGTTCAGAATTGAAG
This sequence comes from Pipistrellus hanaki, assembly GCF_964339955.1. NCBI lineage: Eukaryota > Metazoa > Chordata > Mammalia > Chiroptera > Vespertilionidae > Pipistrellus > Pipistrellus hanaki. The sequence continues at coordinate 196,417,320 of NC_140503.1, read as the reverse complement.
TGCCTTAGAGAAAGTCAGAATGTCAGGCAGACAAAGAGGGGTCCAAGTAGAATGGAACTTTGTGGAGAGGACAAAGTGTAACTAGGACAAGGCTGTATTAACGAACTGTGCTAAGAAGACAGATGCTCTTGTGATGGTCACTTTTTTTTTTCTTTTTAATATATTTTATTGATTTTTTACAGAGAGGAAGGGAGAGAGAGAGAGAGCTAGAAACGTTGATGAGAGAGAAACGTCGACCAGCTGTCTCCTGCACAACCCCACCGGGGATGTGCCCGCAACCAATGTACATGGCCCTGACCGGAATCGAACCTGGGACCTTTCAGTCCACAGACCGACGCTCTACCACTGAGCCAAACCGGTTTCGGTGATGTGATGGTTACTTTTATATGTTAACCTGGTTAGACTAAAGTGCCCCGTTGTCTGGTCAAGCACTAACCTAGGTTGTTGGAGTTGGTTAGAATCAGCAGTCAGTTGACTTCCAATACTAATGGTGAATCATAGCTACCACTAAAATACTGGCTAAAATACTAATGGTGAATCATAGCTACCACTCGCCTGCTATGGAAGGTGGTAGCTATGGAAGGAACAATGCCTTCCATAATATGGGTGAGCCTCATTCAATCATCTGGAGACCATAAGAGCAAAAATTGAGGTTTCCTGGAGAAGGAAGAATTTTGTTTCAAGGCTGTAACTAATTCTGCTTGAGTTTTTTGTCTGCTGCCCTATGGATTTTGGACTCAAGACTGTAGCATCAACTCTTACCTGAATTTCCAGCCTGCTGACTTGCCCTAGAGATTTCAGATTTTCTAGTCCCCACAATCATGTGAGTCAATTTTAAAAAATAAATCTATGTATCTATGTAACTATATCTATGTCTATATCTATATATCTATATCTATTGTCTATCATCTATCATCTATGTCTATATCTATATCTATATCTATAATCTATCATTTATGTTTATATCTGTCCCTTCTATTGGTTTTGTCCCTCTGGAGAACCTACAAGCTATTCTTCTCCTTCATCATTCTCTCAGGATTGAGGATAAAATACCAGATCATTCCTTGCTTGCCTCTCTTTCAGCTAGAAATGGTCATGTGACACAGCTTCAGGCAATAAGATGTATGGGTAAGTCTTCTTGGGAAACCAGCCTTTCCTCAAAAGAGAACCATACATAGACATTGGGAACTTTTTTATTTTTCTTATCCCACCCCCTTCATGCCTGCCTTTGTAGGCAGTGGAAGGAGAGAGTGATATTTGGAACTACAGCCACCTTGGGATGGAGGCAATAAACTGGAGAGTGGAAGCCAACATGCCAAAGATGGCTGAAGGGGAAAGAAAGACAAACACAGCTGAATTATTGAGCCAACCTTGGGACCCTGGTCCAGACTTGTTGGTAATAATAAATATTCTATGTTTTAAATCGCTGTTGCTTGGAATTTCTACTGTGAGTCAGCACAGTCCAGAGCTTGCTCACAGAGCCAGCTGCCCAGTTCTCCCTATTTAGAGCCATGAAGAATGGGGAAGTGGAAGACGGCATACTCAGCCTGATACTCAGCCTGCACCCTGGCTTTGGGGCATCAGACATCACGGAAGCAGGTAGAGCACATCACAAACAGACTTTTTCTTAGCCACGTCCTGAGGACTCCCAAAGTAACTGGACAAGACTTTGACAAGGAGCTGGAGGCCCTGCTCCAGCATTGAGGTGGGTGCTATTTATCCAGTGGCAGGATACTGGTATCACTATGAGCTCATTTGTTCCCAAAGACACTGAGGCCAATTATTCACAATACAACATGCATAATATTTTTATTTTATTTTAAAAATATATTTTATTGATTTTTTTTTTTTTTACAGAGAGGAAGGGAGAGGGATAGAGAGAAACATTGATGAGAGAGAAAATTGATCAGCTACCTCCTGCACACCCCTTACTCAGGATGTGCCCGCAACCAAGGTACATGCCCTTGACCAGAATCAAACTTGGGACCCTTTAGACCACAGGCTGATGCCAAACCGGTTAGGGCGATATGCTTTTTATTTTTAAAGTCAATTCCAGAGATCACACAGTTCAATAAATCTATTCAGCAGACACAGCCTGCCAAGAGCTGAAAATACTTTCCATTGCAGATTGTAAGGTTTATGCAGGCCACATGCATGTGAATAGAGTAAGAACATGCTCCAGTATACCTTAAAGTGCGCCTCATGTTTGTGTTAGGCTCACGTTGTATGGAAATGGATCAAAGTAGAGCAGGCCTGAGAATGGCAGGACTGGGCCCAGAGCCTTACACAGTTGGCCCTGAAATGCCTCTGTTCTGAATTGAAGGGAATTTTGAGGAGACGTCACTCTGCCTCTGTTTGTCTTTTGTCTCTGTTTATATAAGTTTAACTACTCAGATGGGCTTGGATCCCTTTTTCTACTAATCTGTTAGGCTGAGTCCTGGTCTACTCCAAAATGTCAGAAATAGAATGTTTCCACAATCCTTACACACTCTGGGTAGAATAAGAATTTCCAAGTCAAACTTCCCCTTTGTGAGATGGAGATTGGAATCTACACATTCCATTTCTTATGTAACAGTGATTTCAAAGTATATCATGCAATTTCTAGATGCACGGGTGGGAGATTAACAGGGCCTCTGTACCATTATAGCTCCGTGAGTTTTGGCTTCATCATCCATTTGAGATTGAGAATTCCTTGAGAGAAGGGACAATTTCTTACTAATTTTTTTTTTGTGTGTGTGAGTGTGTTTCTGCTATTTCTATCACAGAACAGTTGTTCTGAATAGTTTTGCTAAATTGAATCCAAAAAAGAGAACAAAGGGCATCCAGGAATTGTATTATACTCCAACACACATGCTTCTATCTATGTAAAAAACAAATTTTAAATGTTGGAATTAATTTTTTTTTTTTTTTTTTTTTTTGCTTGGCCATGCCTCAGAATCAAATCCAAACTTCAAAGTTGTTGTTTTGAAGACTTTAAATTATTCTCTTCTTTAAAAAGAAAAAAACACAACTTTTGCCGAAACCGGTTTGGCTCAGTGGATAGAGTGTCGGTCTGTGGACTGAAAGGTCCCAGGTTCGATTCCAGTCAAGGGCATGTACATTGGTCGATGTTTCTCTCTCATCGATGTTTCTAGCTCTCTATCTCTCTTCCTTCTTCTCTGTGGAAAATCAATAAAATATATTTAAAAAATTAAAAAAACACAACTTTTTAAAGACTCTGTACATTTTCATGTATGTTGCTACATTTATTTCATTCATTCCCATGTCAACAGTACACAGCATTCGTTTTATTATCTCAATTTTAACATTTCATTCATTCATACTTATTAATGTTTTAATGCTGGGTACGTTTGTTTCTCACACTATCCCCTCAGGTGGGTATTTTACTCTCTTGTTACTAGTGAGAAAGTTGAAACCCTCTTGCGGGAAGGAATTCATGAAGTCCCAAGGGTACATAGCCGGAAGGAGCTTAGGCAGTTTCTTACTCCAGGCACCTTGCCTTTTCTTCTGCTCCACATCTTCTTCTTTCCCCTCTGTAATTTTTAATCTTCTCAGCATAAGCACCCTTATCTTTTTAGTTATTAATCACATCATCTCTTTCTATCTCAAACGAACTGTCACCATCGTTTTTTTTCTTTTGATGCTGTTTAAAGTGAGGTTTGTGCTGGGAGATTCATGAATAGCAGGCTGTTGTGATGAAGAAATGGTAAAAAGTCGAGATTCACTCATCTGCAAGTCTGAGAAATTTTGAGTTGTAGGAGAATGTTTTGTAGAGAAATCACATGTTTTGTAGAGAAATTACACGTTGGGTAGAGTCGGTCGTTAATTGTCTTTAAATACTTTGTTTTCCCCTGCCTGCCTCTTTCCAAAATTGTTTTTAACAAATAACCCTGACCAAATAGGTTACTTGGACTCTTGCATTTCCCATTACAATTTCTGAACAGAGGTTTTATGAATGCCAGGTGTCATGCATAGATGCCAGAGATCCAGTCCCTTTGAATTCCCATTGTTTACATCTTCTGGTCCTTTGCTATTCAGAATGTAGCCCTTGGACCAACAGGGTCACAATCTCCTGGGAGTTTCCAGAAATGCAGATTAACAGATCCCACTAGAGACCTGTTGAATTAAAAAAAAAAAAATCTGTGATTCCTAAGCACATTAATGTTTAAGGAGGTTAGATTACAGTTTTTGCAGCAACCTTGGTCTGTTCTATTGGAATCTGACCTCTGCTTTACTTAAAACATATGCATAAGTTAGGGAAATGTAAGTTAAAACTACAACTAGATACCACCTTACACCTGTTACAGGTCCATTATCAACAAGACAAACAATAACAAGTGTTGGAGAGGTTGTGGAGAAAAGCGAACCCTCATTCACTGCTGGTGGGAATGTAAATTGATACAGCCACTATGGAAAGCAGTCTGGAGAGTCCTCAAAAAATTATGAATAGAGCTACCGTATGACCCAACAACCCCACTCCGAGTATATGCCCGAAAAACTCAAAATCATTTATATGCAAATATATATGCAAGCCCATGTTCATTGCAGCATTATTCATGGTGGCCAAGACATAGAAGCAGTTAAGGTGCCCTGTAATAGAGGACTGAATAAAAAAAGATGTACCTATACACAGTGGAATATTACTCAGCCATTAGAAAGGATGAAACAGCATCATTTGAAACAACAGAGATGAGCATTATGCTAAGTGAAATAAGTCAGATAGAAAAAGTTAAGAACCATACAATTTCACTCATATGTGGGAAATGAAACTGAAACTTATGAGCACAAACAGCAGTGTGGTGATTGCCAGGACAGGGATGGGGGGAGGGAGAAGAAGAGGTCCTAATATGAGGTGACAGAAGACTTGACTTTGGGTGGTGGACACATGGTGCTATATACAGATTTTGTAACTTAGAAATCAACACATGAAACCTATATGCTTATGTTGACCAATGCCACCCCAACAAAATCTAATTTAAAATATATATGCATAGAGGCATTTGAAATAAATTCTTTGTTATTTTGTCAATATTATTTTAGTTTGTGTATTATCCCATAGGCCTTTTTCTAGTTGCCTTTGGTAATATCATTCAATTAGTTAACTCAGCTACTTCTGGTTTTCCTAAAAAGCTTTGATGTTTCCTTGAAGGCAAGAATCATGTTTTACTTTGTGGGCACACAGATCCCTGTATGCGACTGTGCAGTATGTTGAAAGCTGAATGAATTCTAAATAAGTGACCCTATAAATGAAAGAAGAGGAATCTAGATGGCATATTCCTTGAAGACTGGGACAATGTCTTAGTCATCCTTGAACTGCCAATGTGTCTCAGAAAACTTGATAATAAACGCGTCCTGGATAAGTTGTTAGATGAGAAGACCTCGTTTGTTTATTCCTGGCATAAACCCACAGCGAATAGAAGCAGCAGAAATGCAAATAAGACGGAGAGCTAAGTACAGTGTTAGACAGCCTTATAATTGTTATCTCAGCGTATCATCACAATATCAGTGAACTGGGTACATATTATTTTAAAGAGGCAGAAACTGAGTTCTGAAATTTAAGTACCTCGCCCAAGTTCACATTGCTAGGATCAGAGAGCCTGATTATTCTTGCAAGTAATTTGCATGTCTTTCTGCAGAGATGGAAAGGTGGAAGAGGAAGGATCTTTTATAATAAAACACAAGAATAAGCAACTCGTGCATCGGAGGCGCTGAGGCTCTGGAGGAAAGAGCTCTTCTTGCCTTTCAACCACAGACTAAGCAGGAACAATGCCATGAAGATCTACTCTCTGGTGTCGTTTCTGCAGTCGGAACGCAGGTGCTGGGGTCGTCAGGCGCGGGGGGACACCAGAGAGGAACGGACGCACGCCAGACGGTTGCCTGGTAACGCCCCTCTGCGGCGTCCCAGCGTAATAAGGTCCGGGAGAAGTGTCACTAGCCTTTAAGCCGGACCTCACAGCCCGTTGTCTCCGCGCCGGCGGCCTGTCCCCGCCGCCTGGCGGGCTGCGGCAGGGGAAATGTGGCAGGAGGAGTCGGATCTGTCTCTCAGCATTGCCCAGATGGTCCAGAAACTCAAGGGCTCCAATTTGTACGCTCAGCTGGAACGCCAGGCCTGGGTGAGTGAGGCCGGTGGGAAGGGATGGGGACGGGGCTGTGGCGGGCGGGCTCTGGGGGAATGAATCCCTGTGACCCCGGCTGCAGCCCCTCCGGCCTCCCAGCTCCGCTTCTGGCGCGGAAAGCCCTCTCCTCCAGGTCCCCAAGCTCAGTCTCGCGCGTGGGGTAATGGGTGTTTGAAGGAGGGTGGGGCGCATCATGCCTTTCTTTAGGACACAGAAACGCTCGAGATGTTTATTCTTCTTATAGCCTTTCACAGGGTCTAATATTAAAAACGGCTGGTATCAGTTTGGGCCACGCCTTGCCTCACTTTTTCCTCTTCTGTCCGTGGGTTTGTGCCTTAGCATCGCTCACCTTCCTGCCTCTCCCCTCCCTGCAGCCATCCGCCCTCTGTCCGTCCACCCTCATTCGCTGAGCATTTCCCTGTGTGCTGGGTCCTTTGATGCAGAGGGTGATGAAGAGATCTTTGTGTATGTGTGAGTGCCATGCAAAGGGAATTATACAGGATGCACATTTTTGTGCCTGGTTTCTGCCCTTTAGAATCATGCTTTTGTGACTCATTCGTGTTGTTGGCATCTCAGTAGTTTTCTTTTGGAAAAAAAAAAATTGTTTTTAGTTTTCAATGACAGTTGACTTACAGTATTACGTTAGTATAAGGCGTACAACATAGTGATTAGATATTTACGTACCCTGATAGGTCTGATTCCCATATAAGTTCTATTCCTTTTTTTTTTTTTAAATATTTTTATTGATTTCAAAGAGAAAGGGAGAGGAAGAGTTAGAAACATCAATGATGAGAGAGTATCATTGATTGGCTACCTTCTGCACGCCTCACACTGGGGATCAAGCCCGCAACCCAGGCATGTAACCTCCACCGGAATCGAACCTGGGACCTTTCAGTCCACAGGCCGACGCTCTAACCGCTGAGCAAAGTCATCCAGAACAGTTCTGCTCCTTTTTATTGTTGAGTAATAGTTCATTGTTTGGATAGACTGTGATTTGTTTATCCGCGATCATTGATTGCTGGGTACATCCTGGGTTATGAAGTTATGGGTTGTTTCCTGTTATGGTGGTTTTAAGTATAATAAATCTGATACAAACATTCTGGTGTAGGATTTTGTTTGGATATTTGTGTTTTGCTTTTTTTCCTCTGGGATAAATAGCTAGGAGTAGAATGGCTAAGTTGCATAAGTATATGTTTAATTCTGTAAGAATCTGCCAGACTTTTCCAAAGTGGCTGTAGCATTTTTGCATTTCCACCAGCAATTATGAGAGTTTCAGTTGCTCTGCATCCTTGCTAATACCTATGTCAGTTTTTTATTAATTTTTATATATTAATTACAATGTTCTGGAAGGAGAGTAATGATACCGCACTGAAACTTTAATTGCATTTTCCTAATACCAATGATATCGAGCGTGTTATCATGCTTACGTATATCTTCTTTGGTGAAGTAAGCTGTTCAAATACTTTGCCCATTACAAAAATAGTTTGTTCTCCCATTGTTGAATTGTAAGGATTCTTTATATAAAGGACACAAATGTTGCAAATATTTTCTCCCAGTCTGTGGCTTATCTTTTCATCTTAACTGAGTCTTTCAAATAGCAAAACATTTTAATTTTGGTGACATGTTTTTATCAATTTCTTTTATGATTTGTGTTTTTTGTGCCTTACCTAAGAATCTTTCCTCTAGCAGTTTTATAGTTTTAGCTTCTACATTTAGATCTGTGATCCATTTCCAGTTCATTGTTGTGTGTGTTGCTATGTCAAGCTTTTTTTTTCTTTTGCACATAGATGCCCAATACCACACCTATTTCTAGTGCTTTTTTGCAGATTTCCATGGCACTTTTGTTGAAAATTCCTTTTGTACACACACACACACACACACACACACACACACACACACACACAGGACTGTGTCTGGCTCTCTGTTCTGTTCCATTGACCTGTTTGTCTATCACTAATGCTAATGATACATTTTTTTTTTTTTACTTTTGTAACTTTATAGAAGTCTAGAAATCAGGTAATTAGTCCTCCAACTTTTTTTTTTAATTGTTTTGTTTATTCTACGTCCTTTGCTTTGCCATATAGATTTTATCTTTGCTTTGCCATATAAAATTTATAGTTATCTTATAAATTACTACCAAAAATCTTCCTGGGTTTGGATTGGGGTTTTGTTGAATTTATAGATCAATTTGGGGAGAATTGACCTCTTCACAATATTGAATTTTCTGGCCAATGAATATACTTTATCTCTTCATTTGTTTATATCTTTACTTTCTATTTTTGGTGTTTTACAGTTCAATATACAAATATTGCACATATTTTAAGATTTCCCCCTAAGTATTTCTTTTTCTATGGCATTATAAATGCTGATTTTTTTTTCTCATTTCAATTTCCAATTGTTTCTTGTTAGTATGTAGAATTACAATAGATATTTGTCTATTTGCCATGTATCCTGCAGCCTTACTAAACTTATTTATTATTGTACCTCTTTTGTATATTGCTATTATGTGAATAAAGACAATTTTACTTTTTACTTTCCCATATATATGTTTTTTATTTTTCATGCCTTGTTTTACTGGCTACTGTTTCCAGTACAATGCTGTATAGATACTTTTTATTAGGTTGGAGAAACTCTTTCTTACTCCTGTTTTTCTGAGAGTTTTATTATGAATGAATGTTGAATTTTGTTAAGTACCTTCTTATATATGTGATTTTTTTTATTTTTAATATGTTACTATGGTGAACAATACTGATTGTTTTAGCATTTCAGGGATAAATTTCACTTGGTTACAATACATTGTTATTTTTATATATATCTTGATTTAATTTCCTAATAGTTTGTTGAAGATTTTATGAATATTTTCATAAAAATATTGGTTTGTAGTTTTATTTTAATATCTTTGTCTAGTTTTGATATTAGTGCTGATCTCAGAAACTGAGTTGGGCAGTGTTCCCTTCTCTTATTTTCTGGAAGAATTTGTGTAGAATTAATATTATTTCTTCCTCAAATGTCTGGTGGAATTTCAAGTAAGGTCAGTAAGGCCTGGAATTTTCTTTGTGGAAACATTTTTAATAAAAATTTTTTAAAAAAATCTATTTGGGCTATTCATCTTGTTGAATGTGTACTTGAAAAGCATTAGTGTTCTGCACTTACTGTTCTGCAAATGTCAATGAGGTCAAATAGTCAGACAATTTTGTTCAAGTGTTCTGTATCTTACTATGAAGAGGCTTCAGTCAACACTGCCAGATGTTTTATTATCATGCCATTAGCTTCAGTTGTATCACGGCTTCAGATTTGGTGGCCTGCTGTGCACTTTGTCCTTAGAAAGGGTTCTGGGGTCTTGGGGGATTTTCTCAGTGTTTCTAGGACACTTGTTCCTGCTTGCCTGTGCCCCAGAGGGGATTCTCTCTCCATGCTCTTAGCCCTTCCAGCAGTAGTCTGCTGCTTGTCACCCGTCCTGAGCGCATGGCAGTGCAGGTGTTCTAATTCTCCTGGCCCTGTCCCGATCCATGTGCGCTGGGGTAGGTCTTTCTCAGTGTTCCTTCCTCTTCTCCCTTTGCAGTCAAATTCTGCCTTGAGTCGGTGGCAGATAATGGGTGACAGAGGTCCCTGCTCTGCCCTAGTGCTGGCTTCCTCTGCTTCAGACTGGTGTAGGATCCGGGGCCCAAAGGTGTTCTTACCTTTCCATGAGGAAGATGGTTTTGCATCTGCCTTACTCCCAGAAGCAATGAATTACTGCTTTTCAGAGTGGTTCTCCTCTAGAGGTCTGAGGCATTTTCCTCCAGGAGAGGAGAGTTTGGTTTTATGCTTGTTCTGCAGTGGCAGCCTGTCCCTCCGTGCACATCTGTGCCGCAGAAGGGGGCTCTCTGCAGCTCCATGCTCTGCCCTCCGTCTTCCGTGTGGGCACCTGGTGTGGACCCATGGAAAAGAGCATGCAAGGGGGTTATTATAAATGAACATGCTAGCCCACATCTACTCAGCAATTGTTGAATTCTTAGCTAAATTCTTCTTTCTCACTTTTGTATCGGAGCCTTATTTTCCTCCTGTTCTTTGTCAAACATTTGGGGTCCTCACTGTCCTTGGAGGGGCTTGTTACTCTTTGAAATTTAGTTCACCGGATTGTCTTATATCTTCAATTTTATGGTGGGTTCAGAAGTTATGATTTTGTAGATTATACCACTTTTTCTCATTTGTTAGGATGAGAGTGACACATCTTATACTGGCTTTCTACATCCTATGCATTATCAAAACTCTACTCGTAAGTGTTTAAAGATGGCATCTATGTCCAGAAAGATTGGTCTGTAATTTTCCTTTTTAGTAATGTCTGCCATAAGTGTTATATCAAGGTTATGCTGGCCTGATAGAATGAATAGGAAAGTGTTCCCTCTTTTTTTCCCTTCTATTTGCTGAAAGGTTGGTATGAGGTTGTTGTTGTTTTTTTCCTTAAATGCTTGGAAGAATTCTTGAATGAAGCCTGTGTCTCAGATTTTCTTTGGGGAGGTTTATTTTTTTATTAGCAGACTTTATTTTTTAGAATGGTTTTAGGTTTACAGAAAAAATTGAGCAGAAGGTACTGAGTTCCCACGCATCCTCTCTTCTCTTGCGCAGGTTCTCCTATTATTAACATGTGTGTAGTGTGGTACATTTGTTGCAATTAGTGAACCAATCTTGATACATTATTGTTAAAGTCCTTAGTTTACATCAGGCTTCACTTTTTATTTGTATAGTTATGGGTTTTGACAAATGTATAATGTCTTCTGTCCACTATCCCAGTGTCTTACAAGATAGTTGCACTGTCTGAAAATCTGTGCTCCCACCTCCTCATTCCTCTCTCTCCTTCTAAATCCCTGGCAACCAGTGATCAGTGATTTATTTATTTTATTTATTTTTTCATTTTTTTTACTGTCACTATAGTTTTGCCCTTTAGAATGTCATATAGTTGGGATCATACAGTATGTAGCTTTTTCAAACTAGCTTCTTTCACTTAGTAATATACATTAAGTTCTATGTTTGTTTTTTGCTGAATAATATTTTTTGTGTGGATGTATCAGTTTGCTTATAAGTTCGCCTATTGAAGGATGCCGGTTGCTTCCAAGTTTTGGCATTTATGAAGACAACTGCTGTAAACATTCCTGTGTAGATTTTTTTTGTCAACATACATTTTCAACTTATTTGGGTAAATATCAAGAGGGTGGTTGCTGATTGTATGACTAAAACTGATTAACTTTGTTAGAAGCTGACAACTTGTCTTCCAATGTGGCCATACCATTTTGCATTCCCAGCAATGAATGAGAGTTTCTGTTACTCCACATCCTCATCAGCATTCAGTGTTTTAGATTTTAGCTATTCTAATAGGTATGTTGTAATATCTGATGTTGTTTTAATTTGCAATTTTTTTTAAATTTATCTTTATTGTTGAAAGTATTACAGATGTCTCCTTTTCCCCCCCATTATTTATTTCCTCTACCTCACCCCAGCCCCAGCACCCCCCTTCCAGGCTTCACCATATTATAATCTGTGTCTATAAGTTATGCATATATGCATATAAATTCTTTGGTTAATAGCATGGACTAAGCATCTTCTCATATATTCATTTGCCATCTGTATGTCTTTGGTGAGATGTCTGTTCAGATCTTTTGCCCCTTTTAAAATTGCATTTTTTTTTTTTTTTAATTATTGTGTTTTAAGAGTATTTATTATGTCAGGCACAATTCTAGGCCCAGGGCATACAATTTTATAATAAGATTAAAGTACCACTTTAATGTGAATAAGTGGTACTTTATTGAATAAGTGAATAAGATTTTAAGTACCACTCTCATGTAGAGATGATAGTGTTGAAAATAAGTACAGGTCGATAATCCCTTATCCAAAACCTGGGGCAAGATATGTTTCAAAATTCACATGTTTTTCAAATTTTAGAAAGGTAATTTATGTATATTCTATATGTTCTTTAATATCCCTACCAAGTTCTTGCAGCATTCAGTAATTATATAGAATAATATTATATTTATGTGGCAAATGTATGAATTTTCACACTCAATGTGATTAATAAGGACTATAAATAGTCTGATGTCCATTCAGGTCAGATTAGATTTTGCCATCAAATGAGTTCAAATCAGGGCAGATTTTGCCACAATTCGATTACTCAAACACTAGTTTTCAAAGCTCTTCAGATTTTGGAATTTCAAGTAAAGGGTTGTGTATCTGCATCTATAACATTTAATGGTTAATAAAAAAAAAAATAGGGCAAGGAAATAGAAAGATAAAGCAGTGTAAGGAGATGATTACATGGGACCCTCAAAATCTGTATTTGACTAGTTCTTAAGATAAAGAAAATAACAGACTTATACTATTATCTAATAAAGAGGGAATATGCTAATTGACCCTAGTACTGTAACAAAGTTGGTAGAGCCCACAGCCAATAAGGAGGGGATATGCTAATTGACTTCCCCACCCTCAAAGATGGAGGCATCCATAGCCACAAGATGGTGGTGCCCAGTCCCCTCAGCCCTGCCGGGGTGGCAGGCACACCTGCCTATGAAGTCCTCCAACCCCCTCGGCACCCCAGTTGCCCAGGGCTGGCCTGAGCCTCAGGCAAGCCTCGGGTGGTGGCTACCCAGGGCAGGCCCAAGGTGAAGGCAAGCCTTGGATAGTGGTGGCTGCCCAGCTGCCCATGGCCACGCAAGGCTCAGGTAACGAAGGCCAAGGCTTGTGCTACTGGCAGTGGCAGCAGCAGAGGTGTGATGGGGCATCACCTTCCTCTGATCGCTGGGTCGCCTTCTGCCCCTGAGGGCTCCTGGACTGTGAGAGGGGGCAAGCTGGGCTGAGGGATCCCCCCTCCAGTGCATGAATTTTCATGCACTGGGCCTCTAGTAGATTCATGAAAATGCAATTATTGATCTTTCAAAAATAGTGCAGTTTTGGACTTGGAAAAAAAAGTGATAACAACTTTGCCTTAGTTTGTATTAATTAGCTCAGACATACAATATAAATCAGATAACTCTTAAAGGCAATTTTACAACCAGCTTTGATAATATACTTTTAAACAATTGGCTGTTTATTTGTTACATGCCTTTAAAATTTTAATCTAGTGGGCATTTTATGAATTGCTTTGATTTTGCCTATCTGTGTCTACGCAGAGGGTCTAGAGCAGTGTGGCCCAAATTAATTAGAAAAATAAAACCACACAGCACATTTCTAAACCATATAAATTTTCCCTACTATTGCTTCTCTTTTAGTATTATAATTAAACATTAACTCTATTTTAATGCATCTTTTTATTTATTGAAGTTTAATTATTTAAGATATTAGTGTGATAACATGGAATTTTGTGGTTCTAGAAAGGGATTATGTTGTGGTGTTGTTTTTTCTGAGTTTCTTGAGTTACTTTATTATGAAGTCAATCTCCATCTTAAAATTGTATTTGCTCACTCATCCTAGATACTAGGATAATAGCCTAAATCCACATTTGATGTCTAGCACCAAATCAGCATTATTACTTTGTATCATGCATTATTTGTACTTAAAATGGATGTTGTGTAAAACCTCAAATGTTATTACCATTCCATTAAATATTTAATAGGTCTTGTTGTTCAGATTATTATTATAAATAATAGAATTGTGAAAGGAAGGAACCTGAAAGAAGATAGGCTTTGGAGAGAGAATAAATAATATAAATGACAGGATGTTGTCACAGTCTCGAACTAGTGTGCCGCGAGATGTTGCCTGGTGTGCCGTAGGTGCAGACAAGACAAGAATTTTATAATTTTTCACTATTTTGTTTACTTAATATTTCATAATAAAGTAATTATAAAATACTTTCTTTGTGTTTATTTGATTCCTATTCAAGAGAATTACTTTATATATAGTCAATATAGGCACAGAGTTAAATTTTTTAACATTTTCTAATGGTGGTGTGCCTCGTGATTTTTTTCATGAAACAAGTGTGCCTTTGCCCAAAAAAGGTTGAAAAACACTGGTCTAGAACCCAACAGCATCTCAAGGCTAGGCCTCTAATAAAAATCGTATGAGATTGTATCTCAAATACTGTTTTTGTATTCTTCATTACCAATAATTGGCACCAGAATTTAGAGATCATAAAAAGAGAAAAGAATATGACCTTTCTTATTTATTTTAGAAAAATGCAGATCAAATGGATTTAATTAAATAGATTTTAATTAAAGATGTTTTATGTAAGGCATGGATAGATGGAACATGTATTGGCATTTAAAAGCCTTTGCCACGACTAGAGCTTATTATCTATCACCTGTCTGTCTTTTTTCTCTCGAAGGTGGGAATTGGCAAACACTAGGGGAAGCTCTTGCTTGGGTTAGCACAGGTGATATATATGAATAATTCAGGGACTCGGATTGAGTTTGAGTGAATCTGAAGTGGTATTATCCTTACCCATATCTACTGTGGCTACTATCATACCCTTTAATCCTGGAAAGGATTAGACAGTGAAGAAGTGGATGATGGTGTACAGGATTTCAAAATAGGTAACCTCTTGTCTTCATAGAATTTATGTACTTGAGGGATAAGATGCCTATTAAAATGTAGGTTTGCTTTGTGTAAGTAAGATATCTCTTCGTATTTTACTTCAGCACTGAGTTACTTAGAGAAGGTCATGTCAGATTCTTGAATTAGGCAAGGCCAACTTGAAATGAGAGGGAAACGATTGATTAGTAAAGGGGAAGTTTAGGCTGTTTCAGGCATAACATATGTTATGAAAAGAGGCTAAGAAGTAAAACTGTGGCATAAGGGGTGGATAAGACAGCCCATGCTGGCAGAGAAGAGGGCCGGCTTGGTGATGTCAGCAAAAGAAAGCCAGAGAGGGCCCCATCCCCAGGTGAGAGAAACCAGAGCAGGGCTCCAGTTACACAACATAGATTGAGTATACGGCATGGTCAGCTCGCACAGAGCCAGACCTCCCATTTGGAAACTAAAACTCATTCCTGGCTATAATGCATGTCTACCAGGACTACTAGGATTACAGAAACAGATCTGGTCTACAATTTTAGAAAGAACCAAAACTATTAGGAAGCAACGGGAATATCCAATTCAACATTTAAAAAAAATTCTTTATTGTTTAAAGTATTACATATAGTATTGCATATATTTCCTTTTTTTCCCTATTAGTCACTCCCAACTCCCAACTCCCAGCACATGCCTCCACCCCTGTAGTGTCTGTGTCCATTGGTTATGCTCATATACATGCATACAAGTTGTTTGGTTGATCTCTTACCCCCACCCCTACTTTACCCTGCCCTCCCTCTGAGGATTGACAGACTGTTCCATGCTTCTATGTCTCTGGATCTATTTTTGTTCATCAGTTTATGTTGTTCATTATATCCCACATATGAGTGAGATCATGTGATATTTATCTTTCTCTAACTGGCTTATTTCACTTAGCATAATCCTCTTCAGGTGAACGAAAAGGGTTATTTCTTTTTTACAGAAGTGTAATATTCTATGGTGTAGACGTACCACAGTTTTCTAATCCACTTATCTGCTGATGTGCTATTAGGCTGTTTCCAAATCTTAGCTATTATTATAAAGTCCTGGAGAGATATCTCAGCTATGGGGGAAGCCACTGAGAACTCTGGGATCTAATCCCAAAGCAGGGCTCCCCAGCAGAAAACACCAAACTGAGGAGGGTACCCACATAACATCTAGCTGTGAAAAGCTGTGGGGTGCTGTCTGCCACGGAGTGGCAGCTGAAAGTTCGGGTACCCTCTTAAAGGGCCAATGCACAAAAATTCCCTTTGGAGCCACCCACTTTGTGCTCTGGCAGAGGGAGGTGAAATAGACTGGAGCTGTGAGAGCAGAACCCAGGACTGGGGACTCAGGGGATAGAGCTCCAAAGGTAGACACCCCAAGTTTCCTGGGTTGACTCATTCCCTCACACAGCAGAGGACATCTTTCTTACATAGACATATTCCTTGCTTGGGGGAGGTGGGGGAGACAGTGGACACACCCTATTAGAAAACACCTTGCCCTGAGGCCACTAAAGAGATTAAAAGTAACAATTAGCCTCCAGGCAGAAGCAATTGCCCCACCCTGTTGAAAAAACTCTTGCCACATCTGAGGACAATTGCCTGGGGGCAATTCAAGTTAGAATCATATTAATCTGTAGACTAGGCAGTCTCTTGAGGCTTTGAGTCTGTGTCTGATCCAATTAGTCAGTAACAGCCTTTAACACTGTCCTGCATTAGAGATTGACAGGTATAGAGGATCTACCTAAAACAGTGTCAAACCCAAACAGACAACCAAAATGAGGAAACAAAGAAACAACCTCCCCCCTCCCCCCCCCCAATGAAAGAACTAGTGAATTCTCCAGAAGAAGAGATAAATGAAGCAGAGATAAGAGATTTATCTGAAACAGTTCAGAGAAATGATGGTAAAATGCTCAAAGGTATGAAAAAAGATATAGTAACTGTGAAAAAAGAACAGTCTGAGATAAAGAATAACATAACACAAATAAAGAACACATTGGGAGGAAATATACAGAAGTCTAGGGGAAGCTGATAATCAAATCAATGAATTAGAAGTTAGAGTTGAAAATATCACTCAATTAGAGTATCAAAAAGAAAAAAAACAATTATAAAATAGGAGGACAGCTGAAGGGAGTTGTGGTACTAATTGAATAGTAGGTGTGCTTGAAGAGGCAGAAAGGGAAAAAGGAATAGAGAAGGTGTTTGAAGAGATAATGGTAGACAACTTCCCTAACCTGGTAAAGGAAAAAGTCACAAAAGTTCAAGAGGCACAGAGAACCCAAAACAAGAAGAACCCAAACAGACCCACACCCAGATACATCATAATTAAAATGTCAAAAATCAAAGACAAAGAGAGAATCTTAAAGGCAGCAAGAAAAAAGAAAACTGCTACCTACAAAGGAGTTTCCATAGGCTGACACCTGATTTCTCATCAGAAACTCTACAGGCCAAAAATGAATGGAATGAAGTACTCAAAGTAATGGAAAGCAAGAATCTGAGACCAAGATTATTATATCCAGCAAGGCTAACATTCAAAATAGACGGTCAAGTAAAGAGCTTCCCAGACAAAAAAAATTAAAAAAAAAAAAAATAAGGCTAAAAGAGTTCAACACCACTAAGCCAGCATTATAAGAAATACTAAAGGGATTTCTGTAAGGGATTGCTGAGAAGAAGAAACAGAGAGAGAAACGTAGCAATACAGAATTAAAATAGCTATAAATAAGTACCTCTCAATAATAACCCTAAATGTAAATGGATTAAATGCTCTAATAATAACCCTAAATGTAAATGGGTTAAATGCTCCAATTAAATTAAGTTGAATAGATATATGACCAAACTATATGCTGTCTACAAGAGATCCACCTCAAAACAAAAGATACACACAGAATGAAAATGAAGGGATGGAAAAATTTTTTCTATGTAAATGAAAAAGGAATAAAAAAAAAAAAGCTGGAATATCCAACAAAATAGATTTTAAAAGCATCAAGCTAAGTGCAATAAGCCAGTCAGAGAAAGATAAATATCATATGACCAAACTCATTTGTGGAATATAATGAACAATATAAACTGATGAACAATAATAGAACTATTTTTGTTCATTAAAATATTCTGTTATTTGCAGATTTTTTATATTTCTCACAATTTTTGTTTTATCATAATATGTTGATGCAGTTTTGGTAATATTATTAAACTTAAAATTCTTTTACTCTTGAAATATTAATGTTTATTGCATATAGTATTATATGTAAGATAATTTTTCTTGAATAATTGGTATTTATTGCATGTAACATCATAATTAAATTTGTTTTTCTAGAGATATTCATGTTTATTGCATGTAACATTATATTTAAGATCATTTTCTTGAAATATTAAGGATTATTACATGTAAACTATTATATTTAAAATCATTTTTCTTGAAAAAATAAAAAGGAAAAAAATAAGCGGCGGGGAGAGAAACTTTGCCAGCCATACCAGAAACCCCTTCATTTGCCCCATCCTCGTCACAAACCCCTTTCTCCCCCACCGCCTGATTTGGTAATCACTTTCCTGCATTTCTTGTTAGTTTTATTAACCAAATGTATATCCATTGGTCTATCTAACTTGGTCTTGCCAATTAAAAAAATATTTTTGATGTGCCTTTTAAAGTCCTTAAAAACCTACAGGTTTCCTTCTCCTCCCTTCTTTTTCTTTATAATTTATTGCTGAAGAACTGGCCTATTTGACCTTTAAAATTTCTCACATACTGGGTTTTTCTGATTGCACACCCATGGTGAAGTGTAACATGTTCCTCTGTCCTTTGTGTGACTTGTAAATTGACAGCTAGAGCGGACGCAGGTGGCCGC
Source organism: Pipistrellus hanaki (assembly GCF_964339955.1). Classification (NCBI taxonomy): domain Eukaryota; kingdom Metazoa; phylum Chordata; class Mammalia; order Chiroptera; family Vespertilionidae; genus Pipistrellus; species Pipistrellus hanaki. The sequence continues at coordinate 196,398,867 of NC_140503.1, read as the reverse complement.
CAATGTTGGCGGCAAGTGTTCTTTTACCGAGAAGCGCATAGTGTCTGTCTTTTGCAATGTTATTAGCTGTTTCTGCTCAATGCCTAGAATTAGTAATTTATTAGGGGTTGCAAAATGGTGATATTCTAGTTATATCATATCTGTTTTAATTATTAGCTGGAATTCCTTTATAAAGAGACATTTCCTCTTATCTACTAATAGAGGCCTGATGTACAAAAATTTGTGCAAAAGTAGGCCTTCCTTCCTCCGGCTGCTGGCACAGGCTTCTCTCTGGCACCCAAAACATGGGCTGGCTTCCCCTGGGCTGCCTGCAGACACCTGGGCTTCAGCTAGTTTCCCTCTGGCCCTGGCTTAGTCAGGAAGAACGTCCAGAAGATGTCCAGTCTAATTAGCATATTACCCTTTTATTATTATAGACTAGAGGCTTGGTGCAGGAAAATTGTGCCTGGGGCGGGGAGGTGGTGGGGAGGAAGGGAGGGCCCTGGAGGGGGAAGTCCCTCAGCCAGGCCTGCACTCTCTCCAATCCAGATATCCCTCTTGCAATCTGGGACCGCTGGCTCCTAACTGCTCACCTGTCTGCCTGCCTGATCACCCCTAACTGCTCCCCTGCCAGCCTGATTGCCCCCTAACTACCCTCCCCTGTTGGCCTGATTGCCTCTCCCTTGGCCCTCTCCACCATGGCTTTGACTGGAATTCGTCCAGTCTAATTAGCATATTATCCTTTTATTAGTATAGATTTGTTTGCCCAGTGGTACAGTTACCATAGGAAAAGCAAGATAAATTACTTTTACTTTATTTACCAGTTTTCAAGGTAACAAGTTGGTTCCCTGTCATTCTCAATTCTTATTACTTTATCAATATTTTTTCCTCAAGGTGGCCTTGTCTGAAAAGGGTACACTGATCAATTTCAAAAATTCACAGGTGCTAGGCTGCTCCAGTATCTTCAGACCTAATTCTCTCGATTGGATGAAGCCAAACCCCTCTCAGTTTCAGCTCCTGTTCTAAAATTGGCTTATCGTATGTTCCAATGAACTTGTTGTCTATTTTGAAGTTCTCTGTTTTTACATACATCAGATGCCCTACTGCTTCCCTCTGTTTCCCCTCCACAGATGCTACTACCATCCATTATAGATCTTGTGTCCCCAGTTGCTTGTATTGTTAGGCTTCTAGGGGATATATTATCAAGTTTTGTTGCACGTGTTTTCCATGGGATTTTGCTTTTGGTATCGAGTTGCTTGGTCTGTTTTTATGTGGAAATCAGGGAGATTAAAAAAAGCAAAAACAACTTATTGTCATCAATGCCATCTTTCCAGAAATGGGTTAAATCCTAGAAGAGTTAGAATGAAATTGAGAATAACAGATGTTTCTGAGTTGGAAGATCTGGTGGATAGTAATTGCATGGACGAGGACCAAAAAATAGAAGATAAGGAGAAAGGCAATAAATGGAAGATTATATTTTTATTTCATAGGTTTGAAATGCTTATGAGATACTCTAATAGAAATAACTTCTTAAGAAGTAGGCTTCTTCTGATAGAGAGAGCTAAATGATGAAAGATCAACACATTGAAAGTCATGAAGCCATTATAGGTTCAAGAAATTTCTATTTTTGGTAAAAAATACAGTATGAAATATCAGTAGAAGAAAAAGCTTATGTTGAAGATGAAAGAGACACTCATAAGCATTTGTGTAATAGTAGTTTTATATATTTTCCATAAATATGCACAACAAATGTAGGTTCACACTGAGCAGCAATTCAAAGAGGAAAATTCTATTCAAAAATCTATTTTTAACGATGCAACTGGACTTTTGGTCATTAGGTGTAGATGCTGTATATGTTGGTTATAATATTAGGAGAATGAACTTATAAAATCTATTTTTTCTATTGGAAAAATGATGGTAAATATTCATGAAGATAAAAGCACTAGATGTTGTTAGATAGTCATGAGCCAAAAGTTTTTATATTTTGAGTAGAAATGTTTACTACCACAGATCCTCTATTTCAGAGTAATTGAAAAAGAGTTCTGTCTTTTGAGCTTATCTAGTTAATTCCCAGGTGCTCTGACCTCAGAGCGAGGTTTTTAAATGGTCTGTACATTTGGACACGCTTTTAAAAAATTTTCATTAACATTAAATATCAACCCAATGACTTATCTTGACCTCCTTTTCTTTTTTTCTAAAATTAGGCCAGTCTTCAGAGAACTGATATTAAACTTGAATCTCTAAAAGAAGATATTAAGAGATTCTTTAAAACATCAGGTTTGTAAGTTGCTTTTTTCTTTCTAATTCTTTAAGCCAAAATAAGGAAATACTGTATTTAAAGGAAATATTTCATCCCCATCTAATTACTCATTCAAACTTGTGAAACAGTGGCTGGATACATTTCTGTTTGGGAAGAATCAGAATTTTCAGACATTTCAATAAATGCTGTAAAAAATTTAGGGTCACTGGGGTAATGACTGCTTTATATCAGTTAGTTTTAAATACTGTTTACCTTCCTAATCAAAATACATCCTGAATATATGACAAATCTTCCTCATTTAGCAACTTGTCTTTTCCTTTTATTTGTGTTTTTTTTCCTTCTACAATTATTTTCCCTCCTCACCATTCAATGAGCAACGACAACAAAAATCCCCCTCCTTTTAGAGCAAAAAGAGAGGTTCCCCATTCTAACCTTTGTACATGGAAACTGAGATATTAAGTGGTTTACTTATCCAGAAACGTTCAAGTAGCTAACAGGCAACATAACTGGTCTGACTCTTGGTAGGTACCTTATAATAATCCACTTCTACTTTTAGACTTTTACTGACTAGTTCATTGTAACTGATTACTTGTGGTCTGTGTTTTCCATGTATCTGCAGAGGTGGCTGCTGCTGCTTCTTTCTTCTCTCCCCTCCTCCTCCCCTCCACTTCCCTTTTTTCCTCCCTCTCCTCCTTTCTTTCCCCCTCCTCCTTCCCCTTCTCCTCCACCTTGCTGTAGTTTTATTGATTTCAGAGAGGAAGGGAGAGGAAGAGAGATGTAGAAACATCAATAATGAGAGAGAATCATTGATTGGCTGCCTCCTGCGCGTCCCACACCGAGGATCAAGCTTGCAACCCAGGCATTTACCCTGACCAGAAATCAAACCATGACCTCCTGGTTCATAGGTTGATGCTCAACCATTGAGCCACACCAGCCAGGCTGCCTGGCTCTTCCTTGCCTTCCTCTAGGCACAGTTCTCATAGTACTAGTTGTGCAATGGCTAGGGATTTTAGCATTTGTTGAGCAACTTAATGTTAGAAGAAGGAATTTTTTTCTCCCATCTTGAGAAATGGTGCAATAGTTTTACTTAATAATATACTGTCATGTAGACCAGTGTTTTTCAACCTTTTTTGGGCAAAGGCACACTTGTTTCATGAAAAAAATCACGAGGCACACCACCATTAGAAAATGTTAAAAAATTTAACTCTGTGCCTATATTGACTATATATAAAGTGATTCTCTTGAATAGGAATCAAATAAACACAAAGAAAGTATTTTATAATTACTTTATTATGAAATATTAAGTAAACAAAATAGTGAAAAATTATAAAATTCTTGTCTTGTCTGCACCTACGGCACACCAGGCAACATCTCGCGGCACACTAGTGTGCCGCGGAACAGCGGTTGAAAAACGCTGATGTAGACAAGTTGGCCACTCAGTGTTTGCCGAGGGATATAATGAACTAAATTCTTAATAACACTACGTAGCAATTGGCAGCTGATAAAGTTTTTTCATAAATGAGTATAATGTTACAGTTTTAGTGAAATACATTTAATTATAATGTATATCTTTGAAACTAATATGTTCTAAATTTTATTTTTTTTAAAAACAGGTTGGGAGAAGAAACTTCAGAATGCTGTTTATAGTGAACTGAGTGTGTGAGTTTTTCCTACCTATGTTGAAATACTATGTTTAGCTATATTTACTTTGTAAGTGCTGAATACAGTAATGTTATATATATTCATGGTATTCTTTCTTATTAGTATTTTTATAGCATTTAAAATTAGTTAATACTTTAAAAATTACAGTTTTGCCTGAGAATAATAACTATATAGAGTTTTTATGTCACCAAAATTTATATTATATTACAAATTTATTTATTCAGTGTAATTAGGGAATAAGATGCTTCTTGTAAGTGAATATTTCAGAAAACTGAAGCTTGTTGATTTTCTTTTCTACCATTTGGAATATTACCCTTTTTCTCTTTACAAATGACCTTTTGAACATAATTATGATATTACTACTAAGAATATCATACAAAAAATTAACCTCTGTGTATGTGGACTTGCTCTCAGCATCCATTGAGGTATATAGAACTGTTTGTCATTACAAAAACGTAGATCTAGAATGTTAGCTTTTGTAGATTATTTAATATTTCATCGTTCCTCAGTTATTTATTGAGTGCCTACTATGTACCAGTATCTGGAATTGCTCAATACAGTATAGCATGCGAAGAAACGTGCTCTAGGCTGAAGGGAACAGTGGGCTCAGAGGCTTGGCGGGGGAACTGGGGCTCAGTGAGGGAACAGCAGTTGAACGGCTGGGTGGCAGAGGGGACAGGGCCATGGTAAAGGCTGATATTAGCCACGGAGGCAGGAATGTGCTTCATGCTCAAGGCTTTGTAGACTGGATCCTAATAGCATTTGGGTGTCAATTTAAAATTGTAAGCAGAATAGTAACATGATCATATTTGCATTTTATTCATTTAACAATGTACTAGTTATCTAGTATACGCCAGGCATCATGCTAGACACTGAGATTGCAAGCACTGGTGAATATGGAAGACATTGCTCCTGGCTAGCAGCCAGGCAAATTGGCAAATAGGTTGAAAATAGCATAGAAGCAGGGACAGTCTGACGGTGAATGCAGACCAGAGATGCTGGTTCCCCGAAACAGGGTCAGTGGGGAGGAAAAAGCTGAGAACTATTTTGAGGAGTTTAGGGGATTGGAAGAGGAAGGAGTGAAGAATGATGCACAGGTTTCTATCTGACAACCCTCTCTCTTCAGTAAGTGCACCTAATTTCAATCCTACATTTCTAAATTTTATTGCATTTAGGAGGACTGTAATTGTTATTAAAATAGAAGGATTTTGGAATGATACTTAATTCTAAACCACATGTCCCTTTACAAATGATATAATGAGCACCATGAAAAATGGTTTTTAAAATGACCTTGCATAGAAGAAATACTGAGGTATCTAGAGGTTATCATGTTTTCCTTTATGAAAGGTGATTTATTCAGGTATACGGAATATAGATTTTAGTGGGGAAAACAATTAGCTAGAAATAATCAGTAAGTGAAGCTGTCTTTAAATGAGGTAGGATAGGTTACTTTATTCTAGAAACATGTGTTATGGACATTTGAGCCTCTTTCATTTAGGTTCTGGGATAGGTACAGGTAGCTTAGTATGTCATTAACCCTTCACATGCTGGTGTCTCACTTTGGATGAGGAATTTCTTGAGAATTCAATGTATGGTTCTTGATTATGGAACATAGTTGCCTAGCTGCAGTTACAGGCCCTATAACTAACTTCAGTAGGAGTTATACTTTTTTTGTGAAAGAGATTGGAGTAAATAATTCGAGTATCATGTTTTCCCATGGCCTTCTATGTGATTTCACATCACTCTGTGCCTTTATCCCAACCATTCTGTTTTGTTTTGTTTTTTAAGGATTTTTAAACATCCATCCCAAATGTTTCCCCCTCAGGGTCTTCTGCTTGCTTTCCCTTTGCCCTAGACCTTTGTATGCTGGGCTGCTGCTTCCTAGATGCTCCCCAAGATGCCTTCTTACCCTCCCAAAGCACTTTATCCATTACCTACGCCCATTTTCTGATGCCACTTATACTGTCTGGTGTTATTTTATGTATTTATTTGTTTTTATAATTATTCACTGTCTTTCTTTACTAGAATGTCATGTATATGAGAACAGGGGATATTACCTTAATCACTATCATATATTTAGTACCTAGAATGGCTCAAAAATGTGTTGACTAAATAAATGTTTTCTTAATAAAAACAATACATTTTGAGTATAAAATGTAAAGTGACTTAGAAAACAGAAAGAATTAATAAAACATTAAAATTTTAAATTTTATTAAATTTGAAAATGAATGTATTATATAATAAAACATGGTTATTCAAATATATATTTCTATTATTTCAACTGTATAGAATATATAATTACGTGGAAAAGGAAAAGAGTTGATATGTTAGTATGTTAATTGTTTTTTTAACCATAAAAAATTCCTCTAAATGTTTATATTTCTGTGTTAAAATTAATAGTTATGACAATTATGAGCATCTACAGAGCCAAATAATATTTTAAATTCAATTTATGAATCCAGATAATTATGCAATTTAACAAGTAACCAAATTGCTAATCTAAAACCACAGTACTTGTAGGGTAAGAGTTGAAGTTTGTCAGGCATTTGCACCTTGTGCCGATACATATACTGCTAATAAGTATTCTCTTTCATTCATAACATGGGCTACAGAGGTAAGTAATTTCTAAGCAAGATCATTAGTTTAATTACCAATAGTAATGTACAATATTAAACTGCCTCTTCTTATTCCTAGGTTTCCTCTACCTATTAATCCTGCAGTACCTCCTGAACATCTTAAAGAGCCTTTGGTATACATGAGGAAAGCACAGGTTGGCTATTGCTTATTTTTATTTTCCATGTCAGGTTATATAATGCAGAATGAGAGGTCCTTATTGGTGTCAGGAGTATATGTTATTCACTATATGAAAAACTGGGTAAGAACCAATAAAGTGATGTGAATAGTATTTATATACCCTTCTTTTTACTTTCAGTAACCAAGGATCACACATATGTAAAGTAATCCTGAAAACATAGAGTAAAAAAAAAAAATACCATGTACCATACGGGTCTGAAATTTAAAATACTGGTATGATAGAAGTTCCACAGCTCTGTGATATTAAAGGAATGAAATGGGGATGAATTGACACACTGTCCCCTTAAAATTTTGACTTTTGAAGCCAGTATTGCTGATGGCATATGTGAAAAATATTTGTTCTCACAACAGGCTATTATGTACTCAATTGCGTTCTGTTGCAGAACTCAAAGGAACATACACTATAAATGGGCTGAAAACAACCAAAAATCACTTTAAAAGAATAAAATAATTTAAACAGAAAAACTGCAAAAAACAATTAAAAAAGAAAATAACTCCTGTCACGTGTCCCTCAGCATAGGCTCTCTCTACTGTCTACTTGTTGTCTTCTCTCAACATGAATAGGAAAATCATATTTGTTTTATGTTGACCATTAATTTTTACTACATCCATTTATTCATCTTCCAGTGGATTCATTTGCTGCCTGTCAATCCTTTTAGAATTCATTATTTACTAATATTACCTGGTTTCTGGTTAGGTTTTCCCCAAGTTTCTCCATGCTTGTGTAGCCTGAAATTCTACCTCTAACTCACTAATTGTGAACATTTGCCAATTATTTTATTAAGAAATAGTTAGGTTATTTCATTTGAGCTTCCATACCTTCCTGCTTTGCTGCTACATCTTTTTGGATCCATTCCTCTATGATCAACTGTCTACTGTGCATTTCTTCTGTTGGATCAAACTCAGCATGTCTAAGACCAAGTTTCTGATGTTATTTCTAAAATGAGTACATCTTCTGACTTTCCTAGTTCTGATGATTGGTTTCCATTATTATTATATTAATGTAGACATGAAATACTTTTTACCTCAGTTTTCCAAATCCATATAGTCACTAAGTTCTATAAATGATTTCTATCCACAGTCCTAGAGCCTTCAATTCTTTTTCATCATTATTACCATAGTGATCACAATGACCAAGATGATGATCATGATGCCTATCATTGAGTGCTTACTTGGCTTCAAACATTAACATCCTTGCCTTATTCTTATACCTCTTAACTTTCAATGAGTCTCTCTATCACCTTATGTAATCTCAACACAATGAACTTGAACTACAAGCAGATGAACCCTTATAATGTATTTTACCGCCTTCTAACAAACATTTAGTGACTCCCAGTTGCCTAACAAAATAATTTCCTACTCCAAAGCCCAACATTTGAGAATTTTTATTATTTGTCTCCAGCTTCCCCTTTCACTTTATCAGTCTTTGCATGTCTTATAATTGTCCTATGTGCCCATCCAAGTGAATTATTTTGTTTTTCCCTCTTGCATCTTTAATACCTTTCTTATTTTTTTTTTTTTTATCATCATGGAAAGCTCTTTCTGCCTGATTTGCATTATGAAAATCCTATTTATTTTGTGAGGATCAGCTCAGATGACATCTCTGATGTTGTTATTACCACGGTTGAAAAGTATCTCTCCCGCTTTACACTCTTGTAGCACACAATCATTTCATGGCCCTTATCACCAATTGCATTCCATTACAGTAATTTCTGTACATACTATTCTAAAATTTATGTATTTTGAAAGCAGTAATGATTTAAAAGCATTTTTATATGCCCAATATATCTTGTATGTTAACCTATATACAGCAGGAGCTTAGTAAGTTTATGTTGAATGAATAGTAAAGGCATTTGCAATCTCTTCTACCAATGATTACAATATTCATTTTAAAACATATTTACTAAATACCTACTAGGAGAAGACACTCTGCTGTGTGCTATGGAGATTCAGAAATAATTTAGATTCTGCCTTTACATAAACTCATGGTTTAAGAAAATTTGGACAAAAGGTAATTGCAATGTAAGATAGAAAGTGCTGTGTGGAGTCAGAGGGGAAAAAAAAAAGAGGAACACATTTGTAATAATCTGAACAATAAAGATTTATTAAAAAAATAAAATAAAAATAAAATAAAAAGTTAAAAAAAAAAAAAAAAGAAAGAAAAGAAAGTGCTGTGTGCTCTAGGGGAGGTGGCAAGGAAGTTTTGTTAATGTTGACCTTGATCATCTGGCAGAGGTAGAATTTGTGAGGTTTCTTCACTGTCAAGTCTCTCCCTCCCTCCTCTGTTTACTGTATTCTTGGGAAGGAAGTTACTGTGTATAGTCCACACTTAAGGAGGGGTACTCATGCTCGGCTTCCTTGAGGAGGGAGTATCAACAAATTATTTGGAATTTTTTCTTATGGAAGTGTTCGTTCTCTCTCTCTCTTTCTTTCTCTCCCCCCCCCCCCCTATTTATTTAATCTGCTTATTTTTATCAGTATAAACTCATGGGTATTTACTTTATACTTTGGGTTTTAATCTAAAACTTCTTAATTTGGTTGCTTACAATTTATTCTGAATGTTAAAGGCTCAAAAAAGTTCTTCAGTAAAGAAACTTCACTTTTATTTAGTGTTGTTCAAACTTACATGACCATGGAACCCCATTTCCATGTGAAATATCTTGGGAACTACTTTGCTACACCCTTCAGAGAAAGCACTATTTGAAGAAAAGAATACACATCATGATAAATACAAGTTCATGGGTTTTCTTGTGAAATAATATTAGTAAGCACATGGAACTCTAATCGTGTGCCAGGTGTCATTCTAGTGCTTTACAGGTGTTCACTCAATAATCATGGCAAGCTTGTGAGGTGAGTTATTCTTATAATCTTTCATTCAACTTCACAAAGCTGGTAGGTGAAAGAGTTGGGATTTGCGCCTGGAAGTCTGGTTCCAAATGGTATTCAGCCTATTTCTCTGAACAGTCCAGAAATCTTCAGGCAAACTTAAGGTATGCTATGTGGCTGAATTTCCTCTGTTTTCTATCATTCCGGTAACCTAAGCAAAAATGGGAAATTTGTTAGTTTTATATTATTTCAAGTCTCATTCCCTTTCTAATTGGTCTTTCTGTCTTCCGTATTGTTACTCCACCTCTTAAAACTTCCAAGACTTTTAGGATACAATTCCAAACCTTTACTTTTGCTTATCAGGCTGTAACTGGTCTTGCCCCTTTTTATGATTCAAGTCTCATCTCTTGCTTCTCACACTATCCCTCCTCATGTTCCCACTCCCCTCCCCACTTCCACACACATGTACACTCTCTCTGTCTAATCATATTTGTCCTCTCCCAGTTGTTCCAGCAGGAGGACCATTGCTTATGCTGCTGCTTCTCCCTGAGACTCCCCATGTATTTCTAGCCAACTTACGCATATTCTTCAGGGATCAGGTTAGATGGTAGTTCCTTTTGAAAGGCTCTCTGACCCCCAGGTATCAGATGCTCAGTTAACTCTTCTTGTGTCTAATCCTCCACCTGGGAAGGCTCATTTGTATTATTACTAGATTCTGAAGTCCTTGTGAAACAGCATCAGTGTCTCTTTCCCAGCTGTATCTCCAACATCTGGCACAGTGTCTGTCCCGTGGTAGATGCTCAATATATATTACTTAAAATGTTGAATGAATTGAATAAACAAAAAATAGAAAATGTTCCCTCCTATTTATACCCCTTTTCCTAGTATAATTCCACACCTAGAATCTTATCTAAAGGAAAGAATCAGAGAAACACAGAAATCTATGTTCATGATAAGAGTAAAAACTTTAAAAGAATCTAAATGACTAACAATAGGGCTTGCTGAAATATAACATGTCATTTCCAAAAGATAATGTTACACAGGCATCAAAAATATCATTTTTGAGGAAATATTATGAAATAGGAAAGTGCATAGAATGTAATCTTAAATGGTAAAATCAAAATATATGACAATATAATTCCACTTTAAGAATGTACATTGAGTGTATATATGTATACTCACATATATATCTCAATTATTTTTGGATGATGGAAATTTGTGGATATATATTTATTATTTTATTCATTACATATTCTGTTTTCCAAATTATTTTAAATGTGTTATATTTGTAATCAAAAAAGGATTACTAAAATATTTTTCCATTAAGTATCTGAGCTATTATTTTGTTTTACTTTATTTTTGTCAGAGTAAAGAAAATAATTTTTTAATTTCATAATTTCAAAGTATTTTTTTTTTACATGCTGCATATTTATTATACAGTAGGGAGAGTGGGAACTCCTGTAATAATGTCAACATTAAAATCTTTAAAAATAAAAACAAAATATTATACAACTTTAAAATACTTTTTATTTATTTCCATTGTTATAAAAATATAGCAAGGTGATAGCTAATACCCATTTAAAGATTTTTATACAATTATCATTCTTTTATTAATCTGTTGCCTCTCATGACTTAGAAATTACCTTATTTATAAAATTCTTGAAATCCTTTGAATTAATATCATACATTCCAATTATTAGGGAAACTGATTTTAAGCCAACAATAATTTCATTTGGCGAGGATATGAGTTTGGGTAAAAGGTAATATCTTCCTATTTAAACATTTTAAATGTAAAAGGCCATTTATTTTCCTTCTAAATAACATTTTAAAGCTTTATTTATCTTATAAGTCTTTTGGGTAGAAAACATTACTTTTTTTTATTTTGTACTAATGAACTGTCATTTTTTCAAGAACTTATTGCTAATTCCATTTTTTTGGGGGGATGCTAAGTGAATATTAAAATTTTTAATTTAATAGCTCATAAATAACTATGATTTTTTAAGCATTTATTTTTGAGAGTTAGGGTTTAATCACTTCTACAAATACAACCTGAGAAAAATTAACTATCTATAAAACTGGAGCTGAAGTAGACCTTCCAGTTTACCCAATGCAACCTCTGGAGTTTATTGCCTTTTGCTTAACTACTTCTGAAAACATTACTCAGTGTCATTTATTTAAGCCATTTGGTTAAGTCATTCTACTTGTTGGGGAGTTTCTTTCTTATAATAACCAGTCAAAGGCTCCTTATTACATTTACACACTGGTCCTAGTTTTGTGCATAACATATAAAAAGCATTCAATATATGTTGGTCAGTGAGCCAGCAAGTAAACAAAGGAATGAATAAATGCCACTTAATTGAGATTAGAGTTCTTGAGGGAACCTAAAGTCAACCCCCAGCTTGAAAGCAACCACTTTCTCCTTGGATTTCCCTTCATTGTCAGTAAATTCTATTTCTGTTTCTGATATCTATGGAAATGACTTCTTTAACCATCTGGTTGAAGTTCTTGCAAGTAGAAAAGCTAGCGTATAGACTAATCAATATTTTTTGACTGAACTAAGGTATGAAGATAACCAATCTCAACCAACCTCACCATTTCTATATAACTCATAATATCTTTAATTTTTTAAAATTAATTGTTAACAATACTGAAACAATAATAAATTATTCTTTATGTTTCAGGGAAGTTGGGAAAAAAGAATTTTGAAGAGTTTAAATAGTATGTGCACTGAATTGAGTATCCCATTGGCACGAAAGGTACTTTTAATATTTAAGTATTTTACTATAAATCAAGCACTAGAAAGTATATTGAAGTTTAACTTAGGCAGATTTATCTTTTTTACTAGTATATCAGTTTGTTTTAAAACAAAAATTTAACCATGTGCGTGTACTCTATATAGATTTATGTTATGTATGCTGTAATACTTTTTATAATAAACCTATAACTTGAGAATAAGTAGAAATAAAGTTTAGAATCTACACTATAGATTATTTAGAGACTTGGCTGTAAAGGTTATAGGTGCACATTAGAAATTTCAGTTACCTGTTGACTCCTTATTTTCTGGCTAATTAGCAAAATTGCCATATTTTTGCTGGCTTACTGTCATCTTGTAATACCTAATATGATGCCATCTTTCAGTGTTAACATAGGCAATAAAAAGAATGATTTGTTATCTCTCTACAGAACTATTTAGATGGAATTTAGATGGAACTATTTGTATTAGCTTTACTTAGATCTAGTACTCAACATTTATCTGTCAGTTGGGGCTTCGAGCAAGGAGAGATGAAAAAGGAGAGAAAAGCCGCTGTTCTGGATTCTTTCTAACTGCTCCCAATTAGGAGAGAACAAGTTTCTCTTCACTTCGTTCTTCCTACCTGCTATTTGTTCCCTGCTGCTGAACAGAATATAGTGGATGTACTTCGGATAATATCCAAGGACAAGGCACTGAAGACACCAGAGGATGGTGCTAAAAAAGATAAATTTATATTAAAACTGTCTAAATAGGTAGTATATATAATATACTATCTTTTGTATAGGAAGGTGATGCTACTGACTTAGTCACACTCTTTTGGCCAGTCCCCTTTGCAATGCATTTCTGAGATTGCTGGAGGGGGTAAGCGATGTACAATAGTATGTGGCCGAGGAACAGTTTCTGTGTATGAAATTTACTGACCAGTACAGTTTATTTACTTCCTTTTCTTGGACTCATTAACTGAGCCACTGAAACTAGACATAATGGTTAAATAATAATTGTAATTCTAAAAAAGTTTGTGTGTAATGAAATTATTTTTCCTTATGTTATAGTACCTTATTTAAACGTTTAGATGAGTCATTGATTCTTATTTTTCAGCTGCATTGCTAAACTTCACAAAATGAAACTAATTTTTAAATTGCCTTTTCTAGAGGCCAATTGGAGAACAGAAAGAACTTCTTAATAAATGGAATGAAATGGGAACTGATGAACCAGGTATAAGAAGAGCTTATTCCAAGATGTGGTAATGGGGGGGAAATTGCCTTCTTAATTGTGGACCCAAAGTAACAATATTAACAGTACTTTAGGACAGATAGCAACTTTCCTTTCCCACAAATTTACTGTCATCTGTTTTGTTCCTACCTTTGGTCAGTGTTCTCTTTCTTTGAAAATATTTAAGGCAATTATCCTTTTTTAAAGCAGTGTTTGAAAACATTTTTATAAAAGAATAGTAAATTAAATAATTCTTAGGTTTCTTAGACTCAAAGTTAAAGTAAATATTTTTCGAGCTTTAATTCTGTTGATATGTTAAAGGTAAGTTAAATGGTGAAAAGTTCTAAGACTTCTAAAATATTTTTAGAAATTTATTGTAGGGTCATTTTAATGTTTAAAACCGAGTCAATCAATTTTATAAACATGTAATTAGTGACAAAAAAATAATATATATATATATATATATATATATATATATATATATATACACTTTACTATGATACATATACTGTATATTGGCATAAGTACACATCTACATAAATTTCACTATCTTCCTTAAAAATAAGTGTGGGGGACTGGGCAAGAAATAAATGCTAAGTGCTATAACATAGGAAGCAGTGTGTCACATAAATTCAAAAGGAAGGACAGTTCAGAACTAGAGGAATTCACTGAGAATGTATTGTTTGTATTCTACGCACTTTGAGAATTCTCATATAGAACTTTTATATTATATTGACATTGTTTATTCAATTCAGTTATAAATAATCTGTTATAAATATATGAAAGGGAGACTCAGTTTCTTTCAGAATATGTCATATAGGCTGTCAAGGGAGAGGGACTGTCTTTTTATTTTTGTGTTACCAATACTTACCACAATGTGTGACAAATAACCATCCCTGTTCAAACTCTTGACTTAATCTAACTGCACAGTAATGAATGCAAGAATCATTAATATTTATTATTAATAAACATGTACTGTGTTAACTGAAATTTTGTTTGTAATCAGTTTTCTTCATTCTAGATTTAAGCCATTTCAGACCTGTTTATGCTCCTAAGGATTTTCTTGAGGTAAGTACTATTGATTAAATATATGTATGATAATGAGGGGAAAATGTGAAAGTAATGTTGATATAAGAATATCTCTAGGCAGAGGAATCATCATCTAAATAGCCCCCAAGTCAATGACGCAGTGGAATGACATGATCAGATTTGTGTTTGGATATTGCTATTGGACAATATATTAATTAGAATGTGGAAAATTTAGAGGCAAGTAAATCGATTAGGAAGATTTTTATTTAAAAACTAGAGGTCTGGTGCACAACATTCATGCCCTGTGGGCGGGGATTCCCTCAGCCCGGTCTGTGCCGTCTTGCAGTCTGGAACCCCTCAGGCTGGCAAACAGACATCCCCTCAGGGATCATGAACGCTGCTGCGGAGGTGGGAAAGACTCCTGCCACCACCACTGCACTTCCCAGACGTGAGCCTGGCTTTTGGCTGAGCAGCGCTCCCCCTGTGGGAGCACACTGACCACCAGGGGGACAGCTCCTGATCACCTGCCCCCTGGTGTTCAGTGCACGTCATAATGACTGGTCATTCTGCCGTTTGGTCGATTTGCATATTACCTCTTTATTATATAGGATAGTGACTATAAGTCATGTTGACTGCTGCCTGGCACATATAGGTGCTTAGGGAATCTTTTCCCTTTTTATTCCCTCCTTGTTGTAGTCCAGGCAATAAACAATGTAAACACAGGGGTTATTAAATAGAACATTATAAATGACAAGTTAGTACATTCCATCCCATCTTGACCAGACTACCAGGTATCCTTGGAGATACTCATAAATAGAAATTCACCTGCTGCAAGCTCTTTCTATCTTCAACTGCTCTATCTCCAACAAAGGCTTTGCTTATTTTTGCTCAATAAACAGTTGTTAAATGAACAAATGAATCTTTCATATTTTATTTTTATTCCTTTTCTGAACCTGTTGTCTCTGATACCAGTTTACCAGCATTAAACATTGTTAGAAATTTTATCAGGTTATTTGGAGTATAAATAGTTTCCTTGTAAATTTAAAAAGAAGTTAGGTTGGTCAGAAACTGTATAGTGATGGTGTTATTTCTCTTAGCTTATTAAAGGTTTCTTCTAAACTCTTTCCTTTTCTAGCACCAAGGGCTGAAATTTCATGTAATTTTTATATGGTTATTTTTAACTGTGTTTTCTCCCTAATAGTCATATATTCTGTTTCCTTAGGAACTGTTGCTGAGTTGATGCTTTTCTTACTATTTATGCTGGGATTCTTCTTTAATTCAAGAACATTTCCTATAGTTATTTCCTTAGTTATAGTGCCTGCATTTTTAACATTTTCTCTTTCCTATCACCCATGTACTCATAGCTTCCTTTTCTTTCCCAGTCTGTGTTTGAGTTCTCCATGCAGTATCTATGTAATTAGTCTGAAGTTGTGCTGTTCTCTCTTACTGTATTTAACATGGTTGATTCTTAGCTAAATCTTTTATTTTTAAACAAATACCATTGATATTTTCAGTTTAAATTTAGTGTTTGCAATATTATGAAACTTTAAGTATTATAGCACATTCCATTTTATCAGCGATTAGTTATTAGTTCAGTGCCTTCCTCAGATACCACAGTGTCTCTGTCATCATCATCTCCTTCCCTGGACTCTTGATTGTTGATTTCCCTCAAGAGTTTCAACTTTAAAATATTTTAAAAACTTACGACTATTCTTGCCCCCAATAAATGTTGATAGTAAAATAAGAAAACATATATAAGAAAAAATTTTTAAATAAAATTACTCATAATACTGTCATACAGCAATAGACACAATTATAATTTTTAAAACATACTATATTATGAACATTTTTCATGTTATTATTTACATAAATTACTTTTTACACTGTATTTTATTATGTGAATTGATCATAATTTATTTAAGTAATTCCCTTGAAAGGGATGTCTAAGTTGTTATATGTTTTTCCATTATAAACAGCACTTCATTAGCATTCTTTCTGCACTATTTTTGCAAACATTTTATATTATTTCCACAACTGTACTCATAGATATGAGATTCCTAGATTAAAGGATATGCAAATTTCCATGAGTTATTTTATCTGCTTAATTTTGAAAAGTAGGTAAATTGTCTTTCTTGTTAGCTTGGCTTCTGAAAATTTGTTTTTCCATGTGGGTTTGGTTTAGAGGTGATACCTCCCAATATTACCTTAGTATCTTTCTAAAAAACATTGTCAATATTAGTTTTTAAAAGGGTTACAGTTGGTTCTAAAAATTTCCTTGGTAAATATTACAGTCAAACAATTTTTATTTTTCTATCACCTTTCCTGGTAAATTGTTATAATCAAACAATTTTTATTTTTTCTTACCATCAAAAGTTTTTTTTATAATTAAATTCTTAAATTTTTATAATGAAATGGTAGATCATCAGTTGGAATATTAAGCCATCCTAATTAAAAGCATGTTTATGGTATTTTAACATTTTAGTACAATTTTCCAGTATTTTAGAATGTTATTGAAGTATATGATTAACCCCAAATAGTTTTTAATTTTGTGGTGATACACCAAGAATATCACTGCCAATTTTAGAAGTGTAAACGTTCTATACAAAACTAATCAATTTTGTTGGGTTTGTTTTTAAAGGTATTAATTAATCTTCGCAACCCAAATTATGAAAATGGTGATTCTCTTGGTTTCAGGACTCATTTGGGTTTAATCCAAGTTCCTCTGAAAGTAAAAGACATCCCTGAATTGGTAAGTATAGGTTTCCAAGAAAAACACTGAAAGTACAGATAATCTGATTGGCTTGACCACATGCAAAATTGTATTGAGAAAGATCTTTTCAGATTGTTAAAGTATGCAGGAAAAGTTAAATGAATTTAATTTAAAAGTATAAGAAAGGAAATACATTTATAACATATTATGTGGTTCAGCAGTGAATTACATTTAAATTGTCATAGTAATGCAAACAATATATTGTAGATTTAATCAAGAATCTGCCGGGACCGGTTTGGCTCAGTGGATAGAGCGTCGGCCTGTGGACTGAAAGGTCCGGGGTTCGATTCCGGGCAAGGGCATGTACCTTGGTTGCGGGCACATCCCCAGTAGGGGGTGTGCAAGAGGCAGCTGATCGATGATTCTTTCTCATCGATGTTTCTAGCTCTCTTTCCCTCTCTCTTCCTCTCTGTGAAAAATCAATAAAAAAAAAAAAAGAATCTAGCCTACCTAATAAAAGAGTAATATGCAAATTAACCATCACTCTGCTACTCCCACAAGCCATTCCCACCAGCCACACCCACCAGCCAATCAGAGCAAGTATTCAAATTAACCCAAACCAAGATGGCTGCCACCACAAAGAGCAGGAGGGAGGCTTGGGTTTCCCCGGCAATGGAGGAAGCCAAGCTTTCCACACACCCTGGCTGGCCCAGGCCTCCACTCAAGGGTACAAAGTTTCAATTATAGAAGATAAATCCAAAGAAAAGTGGCAGCAGCTGGAGAGAAGAGAGCAGGCTAGGGTTTTCCCCGGCAATGGAGGAAGCCAAGCTTTCCACATCCCTGGCCGGCCTAGGCCTCCACTCCAGGCTACAAAGTTTCAATTACAGAAGATACATAAAACCAAACAGAAATGGTGGCAGCCGGAGTCAGCAGGGTGCTTGGCTCTGCTCCAGGCTACAAAGTTTCAATTGTAGAAGATAAATATATCACAGATACCAGGGCCTCCACTTGGGTTGCTGGGGGGGGGGGGGGGGGGGGGGGGGGGGATTGGCCGGCCTGCAAACCACCACAGGCCTCTTGCCCAGGCTTCCCCATGCCCCAAGGGAACCCCCACCCTGATCTGGACACCCTTCAGGGCAAACCAGCTGGGCCTTATTCATGCACCAGGCTTCTATCCTATCTAATAAAAGAGTAATATGCAGATTGACCATCACTCCAACACACAAGATCAAGATAGCTGCTCCCATGTGGTCAAAGATCCTTCCCCCATGTGGACACAAGATGGCCACCACAAGAGGACAGTTGGGAGGGTCCAGGCCTGAAAGGGAGGGCAGTTGGGGGTGATCAACCCTGCAGGGGAGGGCAGTTAGGGGTGACCAGGCTGGCAGAGGAGAGAAGTTGGGGGCAAACAGGCTGGCTGGGGGGCAGTTAGACATCAATCAGGCTGGCAGAGCAGTGGTTAGGGGCAATCAGGAAGGCAGGGGGAGGGGTGGTGGGCAGACCCCACCAGTGCACGAAATTCATGCACTTTGGCGGGGGGGTGGGGGGGGCCTTATTGCTGCTGCGGAGGCGGGAGAGGCTCCTTCCACCACTGCTGCACTCACCAGCCATGAGCCTGGCTTCTGGCTGAGCGGTGCTACCCCTGTGTAGCGCACTGACCACCAGGGGTCAACTCTTGCATCATCCTATATAATAAAACGCTAACATGCAAACTGACCAAACAGTGGAGCAACTGGTCGGTATGACATGCACTGACCACCAGGGGGGCAGCTCTTGTGTTGAGTGTCTGCCCCCTGGTGATCAGTGCGTGTCATAGCAACCAGTTGTTCTGCTATTTGGTCAATTTGCATATTAGCCTTTTATTATATAGGATGATGGTGAGAAGTACATAAGCTAAAAATCCTCGCTTCCCATAAAAACAAACAAACCCAGTAAATATCTGAAACTGGTAAGTTAAAATAGCAATATATACTTGTTACTTGAAATTTGGAGATATATACCAGAAAAAAAATGGTTGTCCCTGGATAGTGGGCCAATTATGAATGTGTGTGTATGTGGAGGAGTGTATAAGATAGAGAACTTATGCTGTTTTTGTACTAAGTCTTTTAGTGGATTTCACATCTTAAACTATTTCTGCATGTAGAGATAGTATAGGTGATTAGATTCTAAAGTCAACTAACTAGCTGTGTGACCCGGAGGAAGTTATTTTAACTTGAGCTTTACTTTTCTTATTTGTAAAACTAGAGACCTGGTGCATGAAATTTGTGCAGTGATAGGGTCCCTAGGCCTGGCCGTAATCAGGGCTTATCTGTGGGGTGATTGGCAGGGCGATCCGGGGCCCCCACTGGTACCTGCTTAACTTGTGACTAATATTTCAGAAATTGAGGCTACACCTGCTGACAATATGGTTAGTCCTTCTCTTCCTGTTGTCATTAGGGATAGTTGTCCCTGCCTTTCCTGAACCACAGGGCCTGGATGTGTAATGATTCTGTCTGCAGGATGCATGGTTTATCTGTATCCATGATCTGTCTGTATGAGTATTGAAGTTGGTGAAACTCAGTGAGTCATAAGGTACTTACTATACTGGATGGCCCTTAAATCTAGGTCACAATGTTTTATAGATTCACCCATGTTAAATGAAAATTCCTACAAAGTTGCAGACACTAACTTCTGTGTACTGATTCAGCCAGGTGGAGGCAGCAGGGTAGAACTGGAGCTCCATGGCATGGTTTAATGTTGCTGAGTCCAGCTGTGGGTCTTCTAGCACCATCCAAGTTCTGGGTGTGCCAATGTGTATGAGCCATTCTGTCTTTCAAGAGCTGTGGGGTAGTGGGAAGATGGACAAGTAAAAAAATAATTTTAATATAATATGATTATATGGTTTGGTAGAGGTTGAAAAAGGTAATCCATATGCATAGAGAGTTAACCAAATCAGCCTGAAATATCAAAGAAGGTATCCCAGAAGGCATGATATTTTAGGGGAATTTTAAAGGTAATCTGAGTTTAGGGGCCAGGTGTACTGATGATGAATAAAAGTCTAGAGCAGTGGAATAGAAAACAATGTTCAGAGTTTTTTTTATGCTCCTCACATGTCTTAGCATAAGTATAATTCCCCATTGTGACAATAGAACCTAATACTGAAATGCTTATTGGACTTACTAAGTTCCTCTTTAATATGAAGATCAAACTTATTTTTAAAAATCAAATATGTTATCATTAATTCTAATGATTTTAATGAAGGAAGAGTTTAAAATAAATGGAAGACAGTGGTTGAAAATGGAAGAATAATATTAAATTTTTACCTCTAATCTGAAAAATTGGTAACATGATGCAGTGTTATTTTAAAGTACAGATGAAAATCAAGTTTAGTTAAGAATTGAAATATAATGGTAATTATTTAAAATTAATACAAAAATGAAATGTATGTGCTTATTAGGCTCAATAACTGTCTTGTGAGGGACACTAGTAAATTATGAACTTAAATAATAATAGATAATTGGGAAGGATTAAAATTCATTTTATTTTTTAAAGAAAAAGGAAGTTTGGTTTTAGCAATTGAATAGTAACAAAACACTAAGCCAATTAAATATTAATAGAAATATTTAATTACTTAGGGAAGAAAAATAATACAAATAACATGGGATTGTTATATATTTTAAAAAATAACAGACAAACATGATTACTTTCCTTAGACATTACTAGATAAGTAGAGGAAGTCTGGAGAATAAATCTAATTTATTCTTATTTTAGCAGAGCACTTGATAGTCTAATCTTACTTAAAAATTAATTAAGTTGTTTTGGATATTTTCATTGTTTAGTTGATTAAGAGCTGAGTGAAGTACAGTACCATACAAAGCATAGACACAGAATTATATTGCTAATTTTAGACAATGATATTAGAATTGACAATGGTTGCATATAGTGTGTGCAGATGTGTGTTTCAGGAAAGAGTTGAATGTTAATATTTCTTTCTTCAAAGGATAGTTCATTTCTTACTTTACTGACTAGCCTATTACCTAAAAAGACAAAAAAAATCAAGAACTATTTTTAAAGTAGTTTTTTAAAACATTGACAACAAAGTAAAAATTTTAGGTAAAAGAAATTAGGAGAAAGAAAAATACTACTAAAAGCTCTTCCTTTGGAGAAATATTTTATATTTAAGTTTTTCCCCATAATATATTGATTTTTTCCTAACAGCTTTTATCTTTTCATGTTTTTTTTTTCCTCCTCATGAAAATAAAAAATGTAAATGCTATGTAGCAATACTGTAGTAAAAAAAAATCATGGTTGTTCTGCTCCTTAATATTGATCAGTGCATTATTATTTAAAGGTTCAATAATGGCTTTTTCTTTTTCTTCTTTTTTTTTTAATCCTTACTTGAGGATATTTTTCCATTGATTTTTAGAGAGAGAGAGGGAGAGAGAGGGAAAGACAGAGAGAAATATCGATGTTAGAGAAACACATTGACTTGCTTCCTGCAGGGGCCCCTACAAGGTCCCTGGCCAGGGAGGAGCCTGCAAACGAGGTATGTGCCCTTGACCAGAATCGAACCGGGACACTGTGGTCTGCTCTATCCACTGAGCCAAACTGGCCAGGGCAGGCCTTTTCTTCCTTAGATATTTGAAGGAAGAAAGATTCATTTTGTATTGTGATTTTTATTTACACTGATGTTTCGGTGAAGATTATTATTTTTTTACATGTAGCAAAGTTTGAGATGTATGTTAATTCTGTGTGTGTTGTTTTTCAGAAAGAATTATTTGTAGAACTCGGCTTAACTACCGGACAACTAGGTATAGATGATTCTACACAAGTGCCTCCTGGTTAGTATTTCTCCCATATGGCATAAGATTAATGATAAATGAGAGCGAGGCGAAAATGTATCTTGTTACTTCCAAATGAATCCAATGACATTTTTATATCTGAAGACAAAGCATACTTTTGCCTCTCCTTGGTTTCTACTAAGTATTGAATAGAATTCTGTATGTTATAATGATCAGAGTGCTACTTGATCTTGTCTTTTTATTTGAAGCCCAAAATAATTTCGATAAGTTCTGGGGCATACATGTTATTTTGTTGGCAAAATCTTTATTGGCAGAACTCATATATCTCTTTACTGGAAATCACTATTTACTTTTATTATTTTTCATAGCACCAAATTACACAAACACAGACATTCCACCTTGAATAAACTCAGGCTTTAAAATCACTATCTCTTTAAACCTTAATCATTTAGAAAATTTTCTTAACTTTTCTCTTTTTGTGTATAAGTGCAACATGGTTATTATAAAAGCCCAGGTTCACATTTAGCTATAATAAAAAGGAAGTAAAAATTGCTTTAAAATGTGGGAGGCCTGTATTGTAGTGGAACTAATACTAGACAGGTGTCAGGGAACTATCCTAGACTCTCATCTGCCACTGGCTTGCTGTGTGTCTTGGACAAGTCGCTTTACACCTTTGCACTTGTTTCTTCTATAAAATAAGGAAGCTGGATATTTATTATTCTTAGTAATAATAACAAACACAATAATAAACAGTTATTGAACATATGCTATGTGTTATATGTATATTGTCTCATTTTACTCTCTCAGCAATCTGCAAGATGTGTTTATTACTTCCTCTAAAATTACTTGTTTTTAATGCCTTGGGGAAAGTGTATATCATACGATATGGTTCAAGACATTTTAATTAATTGGACAAATACAGATTAATAAATTGAAGCCCATTCTTAATCTCTTTTAAATTTTACCCTCCAGGTCAAAGTCCACTATTCAGTTCCTCCTGGCATAGATTAGTTTTGCCAATTCTTGAACTTTATATGAATTAAAACATATAAAATTTTGTTATGTACTCTTTGATATTTGACTTCTTTTGTTCAATATTGTGTTTGTGAGATTCAGCCATATTACTTTGTATATTTATATATATTTGGGGCTTTTTGCATTATAGTGTCTGTTGTATCAACATACCATGCACATTTATTTATCCATTCTACTATTGATGGGTATTTGGGAAGTTTTAAGTGTGGGCTATTACAAATAAGGCTGCTGTGAACATCCTAGTGTGTGTCTTTTTGTGAATATATGTTGACCTGGGAATATACACCTGGGAATGCAATTTCTCGGTCCTAGAGTTGGCATAAGTTCAGCTTTTAAAAGTGGTAGTACCAGTTTACACTTCCATCAACAATGTGTGAGAACAGTAGTTGCTCTATATGCTTGCCTATGCTGGGTGTATTCCATCTTCTTTGCTTTAGTCATCCTGGTGGTAAATAGTGGTATTGTATTATGGTTTTAATTTTTTTCCATGATGTGAGATAGAAGTAATACCACCATTTTAAAGTTGAACAAGTGCAGATGTGAAATAACTTGCCCAAAGTCACAAAAACTAGTGAGTGGTAAACCAAGATTCAAAACTAAGAAGTCTGCCTTCCTGAATGGGAATTGGTTTCTTTAGAAAAGGTGCTCAACAGAGCTCCCAGCCTCTTCCATGGCGAAAAGTCAGTACACTACAATCGGGAGAGGATGCCCACCAGAACTGGCTGTCCTGGCAGCCTGTTCTTGTACTTGTAGTCTCCAGAACTGAGAAATGATTTTCTGTTATCTATAAGCTGGCTAGTTTTGTTTCAGCCACTTGAACAGACTAAGACAGATATCTTAACTTATACTTCTGTTCATGGCAAGTGATAATCTATAATAATAAAAGCATGCTCTGCTAATTAGACTGAATGTCCTTCCCGCCATGGCTGCAAGGGAGGGATCCAGGTAATTGCCCACAGCTACGAAGGCCTACTCTTGCACGAATTTCATGCATTGGGCCTCTAGTCACATATAACTAACAAAAGGGGAAAGAAATAGTAATATAACCTTGAATGATATCTATGTTTTTCACTTTTGAAAAAGATTTTTAAGAATTGTTTTAAATCATTCTAAACTTAAGATAGCTATGCTTTAGAAAACCTAATTTTTCTCTTAACCTAGAGTATAGTTTTTTGATTCACTCGTAAGACAACAAATGTGGGTGAGATCCTGATAAGGGCCAGAGACTAGTGAATACATAGATATGACGTAATTTTTGTTTTTAGGGAAGATATAAGATTGAGATAAGACTCACCTAGCTTTGGCTATTATTATATAGTGGGGGCCCATTGCAGGAAGATTCCTGCAAGCAGCTACTGCAGCCGGGCACGCTGCTACTGCTACCGGCCCAGCCCACTCTGCCCCACCTGTCTTTTCCCTCTGGCAGCCACCTTGCTTTCCTCTTTCCCTCCCTCTTTATCTATGCTGTCTTCAGTCTTCACTCCTCCCTCCCTCAGCGTATGCAAATTAACTGCCATCTTTGTTGGGTTGATTTGCATACTTGCTCTGATTGGCTGTGGGCTTAACGAAGGTACAGTCAATTAGCATTTTTCTCTTTTATTTGTGTAGACAAGGGGTAGTTGGAACAGAAGAGAGAGCACCTCAGTCGGCCTGAAGGAAGTTGAAAATCTTGTTAGTTGATGCAGTTATTTTTGCTCCCTGACTTTTCAAAGCAGGACTGCTGAAAATGGGGTTGAATTAGTGTTCATTCAATGAGCTTTTTTTAGTGGTATAATACTGAAATTTTGCCTGTCTTCAGAATTGCTAGGCAACAGAATTACTTGGAAAGAAAAATGAGGTCATATAGAACTACTTTTGCCTGGAGTAAAAAATAGTTTTTTATTTTTTATTTTTTACTATATGTTTATGGGTTTGGTTAAATTGGAAATGTAATGCTAAATGTTTTGAAAATATTGCTAATAGTAGTTGGCTAGAGGCAAGTTTCATATTTAGGATTAAGTTTAAGTGTGATTTACAGAAACTATATCCTTCCTACTTATCTTTTTAAAAATATATAATTAATTTTATTTTACTTTTTTATTATGTATTGGTTTCAGGTGTACAGCTTAGTGGTTAGACAATCATATAATTTAATAGTGTTCCCCTCATTTCCTACTTATCTTTAAAAATGTGAATTACCTATGTTTTACCCATACTGTTTTTCCATTTTTATATTTGAAGTGCATTTCTCACTAACTTATCAGGTTTATATAAAAGTTGCTAGAAGAATCCTTATCAATATAATGTAGAATCCGTATTTAATAATAATAACAAAGTCATACATTTATTATTTCTATAAATTCTCATGAATATGCATTTATTATAAATATAGACACACACATACTTACTATGGAAACCACTGATAAGACCTATGCTATGAGAGAAAAGGATGTGCAGAATCAGTATTCTTTTATGAAAAAGGGGGCTCATATTTCTGATATTATTGTCTGAATAGCCTACCTAATAATAGAGTAATATGCAAATCAACCATCCCTCCACTGCACTCACAAGCCACACCCACCAGCCAATCAGAGCAAGTATGCAAATAAACCCAACCAAGATGGCTACAGCCACAGAGAGCAGGAAGGAGGCTTGGGTTTCCCAGGCAATGGAGGAACCAAGCTTTCCACCAGCCCTTGCCAGCCTAAGCCTCCACTCAAGGCTACAAAGTTTCAATTATAGAAGGTAAACAAATCCAAACAGAAATAGTGGCAGCCATGGAGCAAGCAGAAGGCTTGGCTCCACTCCAGGCTACAAAGTTTCAATTGTAGAAGGTTAAATAAATTCCAGATACCAGGGCCTCTGCTTGGGTTACCAGTGGGAATGACCAGCCAGCAAACCACCACAGGCGCCTCGCCCAGGCCACCCCACGCCCCAAGGGAACCCCCACCCTGATCTGGGACACCCTTCAGGGCAAACCAGCTGGCCCCCACCCATGCACCAGGCCTCTAACCTATCTAATAAAAGAGTAATATGCAGATTGACCATTACTCCAACACACGATATGGCTGCCCCCATGTGGTCAAAGATCCTGCCTCTACATGGACACAAGTTGGCCACCACAAAATGGCCAGCAGGAGAGGGCAGTTGAGAGGGACCAGGTCTGCAAAGAAGGGCAGTTGGAGGCAATCAACCCTATAGGGGTGACCAGGCTGGCAGAGGAGAGAAGTTGGGGGCAAACAGGCTGGCAGGGGAGCAGTTAGACATCAATCAGGCTGGTATGGGAGTGGTTAGGGGGTGATCAGTCTGGCAGGCAGAAGCGGTTAGGGGCAATCAGGAAGGCAGGCAGGCGAGCAGTTGGGAGCCAGCAGGCCTGGATTGTGAGAGGGAGCCCAGATTGGAGAGGGTGCAGGCTGGGCTGAGGGACACCCCCCACCCCCCATCCCCATGCACGAATTTCATGCACTGGCCTCTAGTACATAATAATGAATCTATTAGATGGGGATTCTGCTAAATAGACATTTTCTCAGGTTGTTATTTCAGAAAGAATAAAACATGTTCATTTGGTACAGCATTTCCCGAGTGTGTTCCATGAAACATTCATAATATGCCTTGTGAAAAAGAGGGTCTTGTTTTCAAATAAGGTTTGGGAAGACTAAGCCATATACTTTTTAAAGATATACAGCTGCAGTGTGGTTTACCATGTTAAAAACTGTGAGAAGTCCGAAGTAAACGTTGATCTTAGCATCTTCTAATAACATTTTACCAGAGAATCTTTTTTTTCCAATCAAGATCTCCTAATATATATTCATCTATTAACATAGTTGTCCTCAGACCATTCCTTGAGGAATGGAAATTCTGGTTCTGATTTCTTTGGGTGTCATATTCTTGGACCATACTATGGTATTTGGAAAGCAAAATTATTGTATTTCATATAATAGAATAAATTCTGTAAAGAATATATTTTGTACTGCTTTCAGTGTATCACCTGGTAGTATCATCCACTATTATAGAGACAAGAATTGGCTGACAACCTTTGATTCTTTGGTTACTAAGTCTCAGCAATGATAGCTAATTAAAATGAAACAACAAATCAAGATACTTAGGATTGACTTAACCAAGGACGTAAAAGACCTGTACTCAGAAAACTACAGAACGTTGAAAAAAGAGATAAATAAAGGAAGATATAAACAAGTGGAAGAATATACCGTGTTCATGGATTGGTAGAATTAACGTCATTAAAATATCCATACTACCCAAACCAATCTATAGATTCAATGCAACCCCTATTAAAATACCAATGGCATAGTTCACAGATCTAGGACAAATACTCCAAAAATTTATATGGAACCAAGAAAGACCATGAATTAGCTACAGCAATTAACTATTTTTTCAAATATGTAATACAGTATTATTAACTATAGACACCATGTTGTAGATTACATTCCATGACTTAATTATTTTATAACTGGAAATTTTTATCTTTTAACTCCATTGACCTATTTTGCCCCTATCTCTGCCCTAACCTCTGGCAATCACCCAAAATTTTGCTCTTTTTAGGATAAAACCAAAGATGAATGAGCAGAAACATTTGGTGTTTTGAGAAAATATTCTGTTTTATTTTAACAAAAGAAGTTTGTCATTTTTTATAATAATTAAATGCACTTAACTCTTCATTTCTACAAACTTTAAACAGTTTAGAAAAAATTTATGCATATAAATATAAATATTTCTATACTTTTCTATAGAGCCATTCAGTTTTAAAATAATTAAAAGTATTAATACCAGAAAAATATACCCATTATTGTTTTAAATATGGCTGATCATATTTATGTTTATTGATTTTATTTTACCTTTTTTTTATTTTAGAACTTTTTGAAAATGAGCATGTACGTATTGGGCAAAAAGGTAAGCTTTTGATTATACTTATGATGATTTCTGAAAATAAGACAGTCCTAAGTAAAGATCTGTATCATATACCTCCCCCCCAACTGAATTTTAATCTCTAAAGAGCTAAAACTCTAAAAAGGAGTGATATTTAACTGCGTAGATACCATGATGAGAATCTTTCTAAAGAGGGGAAATGCATCATTTGGCTTCATCAATAAATGTCAGATAAAGATGTACACAGATGGTTCACTAAAAAGGAAATAAATGCAGACACACATTCTTCAAGGATGTTAGCTTAATCCATTCAGCAGTAGAATTTAATTTCAAAATCAAAGAGGTAGGTTCTTTCTTTGATGCGCCCACACACTTCCCATTAATGTTAATGGGAATATGCTCTGACATCAGGAGAAAATGTAACCATCACACTTACCGGCGACTGTTCATAATGCTGAGACTTAATAACTGGAGCGGTGCCTGGTGTTCTGGGAAGTAATGTTCCCATCTTCTAAAGATTTTTTCTTTGTTTTTGTAAATCCTGTTTTATCTTTGAAATATGAACTACAAATAAGTCTTTGTTTCAGAATGACCCTTATAGGGCAATTACATAGTCATATCCTAAACTCCCTGGTATAATTTTTCAAAATCATATTTATTTTTAAAACTTCATTTGTATGAATTGACATTTTTATTAAACATAATTGCAAATTAAAAATTTTATTTTTTAATTTCATACTTCTTTGTTTTGCTTGGTTTTGTCATTTTTACTTAGTATATAGTACAAATGTCAGTGGTTATCTATTATGTCTTTTTATTTGTGTGTGTGTGTGTGTGTGTGTGTGTGTGTGTGTGTTTGCGGGGTGAGGGGTGGGAAGCTTTATTTCCAGACTTAATAGCTGACATTTTCATTTAAAAAAACACCCACACAGAAAAATGAAGAAAAAAAAAGCAAAAGCATAGTATATCAATTTTGTGAACTTGCCTACTTATGAAAAATTTTGGCTTCCTTAAAGGTTAGCACATTTTTGGGGTTTTCTTTTAAAAACCTCTTTTTTGTCGTTTATGGAAGATAACTAAGAATTAGTCACCTAATAGAATGGTTATCTTATATCCTTTATAATTTTTAGCCAAATACTTTAAAAATCATACTAACTCCAAATACTATATAGAACATTCATGACTTAATAGACTGTGCATAAGAAACTTGGGATTTCTATAGATATGACTTTACCTGATCATAGAATCCAAAAATTATATATATGCAGCACTAGTTTCAGACCCTTGGAGCTTATAATTAAAGCAAAGTTAGCTCAAGGTAACTTCATTAACAGTTTTCACCAGGCAGGGTAGGAGGTGGAGGAGCTGAAGGCTTAAAACATATAGGGCTGTAAATAGGGCCGCATTAAAATACAGAGAGCGAAGGAAGGTTGTCATGATGTGATATAAATATATTGGACATAAAGATGAGATGTTGGCTTCCCAAAAGATTTTTAATTAAAGATTCCACTGTTATTTCTTAAATTATGAAATTTCTAATGAGACTTTAATATACTTTTGCCAGTTCTAGTAGAACAAGATAGTGCTGCTGCTCAACAGTATGTCCGACAAGGAAGCCCCACAGCACTGAGAGCTGAATTATGGGCTCTCATTTTGAATATTTCCAGTCAACCTGAGGTAAGAAGGAAAAGGATAAGCCAAATTTGAACTATTGATTTTTATTTTTCAGACCAGTTATTCAAAATGGAAATACTTTTGTTCTTTAGTCTATTATTTACCTTCTTTTTTTTTGTTTAGTTTTAAAACAGTGTAGTTTTGAGTTATCTGACAAGATTGATATAATTTAATCATTGTTCTTAACATAGTCTTTGTTATTAATAATTAGTTAGATAGTGTGTACTTATCCATACAACAGAACAATCAGTGAATTTTTAAGAAATGGGGTCTGCCAATTTAGTTCATGAAGATGTGTGGTAGAAATGGGTTGTTACAGTAGGAAAAATAAAGATGGCAACTCAGTATGAGTAAATGAGATATATTTATTGAGCATCTGGTATTGGCCAGGTGTAGAAAATGTAGTTGTGAGTAAAATAAAGCCCCTATCCTCTTAGTGTTTATAATACCACTAGAGGATTGGTGCATGAAATTTGTGCATGGAGGGTCCCTAGGCCTGGCTGATGATCAGGGCCGATCTGTAGAGTGACTGGCAGGGAAATTGGTGTGTGTGTGGGGGGGCCTGCTCACACCCACCTTGGCTGGGCTGGCACCGTCCACTCACCAGCCCTGCCCCCGCTGCCACCACCTGTCAGGGCCTGCAGGCTAGGGGCAGCTCCTGTGTTGAGTTGGTAATCTGCCCCCTGGTAATCAGTGCACATCATTGTGACTGGTTGTTCCATCATTCGGTCAATTTGCATATTAGGGTTTTATATAGATAGACCAGAGGCCTGATGCATGAAATTTGTGCATGGTGGGGGAAGGGACTTCTCATAGTCTGGGACCCCTCAGAGGATATCCGACTGCCAGTTTATGCCTGATCCCTGCAGTCAGACATATGGGAGTTGGACATCCCTCTCATAATCTGGGACCCCTTGCTCCTAACTGCTGCCTACTCGCTCCTAACCGCCCACCTGCTTGTTCCTAACTACCTGCCTGCTTGCTTCTTATCACCTGCCTGCTCACTGCTCCTTGGCACTGCCATGGAGGCAGGAGAGGCTCCACCACCACCACTGCACTCACCAGCTGTGAGCCTGGCTTCTAGGTGAGCAATGCTCCCCCTGTGGGAGCACACTGACCACTAGGGGCAGATCCTGCATTGAAC
Organism: Pipistrellus hanaki; assembly: GCF_964339955.1. Lineage (NCBI taxonomy): Eukaryota > Metazoa > Chordata > Mammalia > Chiroptera > Vespertilionidae > Pipistrellus > Pipistrellus hanaki. The sequence goes on along the minus strand of NC_140503.1, from coordinate 196,368,126 downwards.
GTCTGCCCCTTGGTGGTCTGTATGCCTCATAGCGACCAATCATTCCAGTAATTCTGATCGATCCATCGTAACAGTTGTTTAGACATAGATAGATAGATAGATAGATAGATAGATAGATAGATGATTATTATTTATTAAAGTTTAAGGCTGACTTTGTAAATGTGATTGACCTTTAACTTTTTTGTGTTACTTTTAACTCTAGGATATCTTGTATTATGAGCAGCTTAAGACCAATGTGATACAACATGACCTTTTGGTGGACAGTCTAATTTATAAAGTAAGTAAGTTTTCATAGTTTTTTCATTTCATTATTATCATTAAACATTTTTTGAGAGTCTTTTAACATGCGGGGCCTGCACTATTTATAATGATACACATTAACCTTGAAAAATAATTCTAAGTGATCATTATACTTTTAAAGTTAAGATTGACCTTCAAATTTCGCAGTCTCCATCCAATGTTATCTTCTTTCCTTTTGAACCTGTCTTCATGAGCCTTTACTGGTCCTCCCATTTTTTTAAATTAAGAGAATAATAACCACTTCTTATCCTTATAAATTCAGGTTTACCACACAAACTAAAAAAGCAACTGAAAGAGATATCGGACTATAATATTTTTATCTTATTTATCTCATTCTTGTGGATCTACTTGTTTATTATCTTGTATTGAAGTCATTTTTAATTTTTTATTTCTTTTAGTTTCTAGACATGGTTAAGCATGTCTCAAGTGTTATAAGAGGGATGCATTGAGTTTTTGTCTCCAGGTATCTGATAAGAAGTTGAGATGTAGATGCTGCAAACATGATGGAGGGTATGACTAACTCTGAATTAACCATTAGGCTATTTAAAACAGTTGGATTTTAAATTTAGAACTTGCAAGATAGAGGAGAAGGGTATATTATTTCAGGTCTCAGAAATGGAGGAGAGAAGATTACACAGTGAGGACCTGAAGATTTGTCTGGGAGAACATGACAACTATGAGTGTTTAATGACCGCTTACTATGTGCCATAGAGCGTTCCTCTTTACATAGATTGTCATTTGATTCTGACAGCTACAATAAGAGTAGCAGATACCAGGACTTAGGCAATAAATGTATTTTTTTTTCTTGGGAAAAAATTACATTCTACACAATCATGCATTAAAAAAATAGAGCTCATGGGAAAAATAGGGTTGAGTAGCTTTTGCAGTTGGTAACCAGAGTACTAACAAAGGCAAATAATTGGTAGCTTGGGAGATGAATTGGATAGCTCAGGCAGGCTGCTCTTGCAGGAGCTAATAAAAATATACAAAAATAATAAAGTAGAAATGCTGAAATAATGTATATTGAAGTGGTAAGCTGAGCTATAGGGACTGCTGCTAAGGTGGGCATGAGAGGAAATAAAGCAACAAAGGCTGAGTGTGCCTTTCTGAAGAGGGAGCACCCAATGCAGTCATTCATCTTCAACATTCTTAAATACAGAAATAGGGATCATCCTTTCATGATTATAATTCTACTCCTGCTGTTTTGGCTTCCCTTTTTGAAAGAAAAATTGCATATGGACCAACACAATTTCCACTGTTATACTGACATCATTTCCTTACTCACCAGCCACATAGTGGCATGTGTTATAACAAAACAGGAAGTACTTTACAGCTGAGGGGACCAAGGTAACAGGAGAGGAAAGAAACTTGTTTAAATTTACATATTACGTAGCAAAGACAAGATTTGAATCTGGGTAAATTTACTTCTCGGCCACACTTTTAACCATTAGGCTCTCAGGGAGCAAAGATGAGCAGAGTTAAGAGGGAGAGTCTTTTGATGAAAAGTCTCAATTCTCAGAGTTTTTACATAGATTTGGATCAGAGATACTACTGCTAATTTTGAGGTTATGATTGTGCTCAGGCGATTTATTTTAGCAACAGTGCAAGAGATCTTTCGGCTTTTAAGACCTTCAACTCCTTTTCTAGTCAATTAAGAGAAGACTCACAAGAGGAGTTCAGAATATCAGGGGGAGTTGCCTTTACTGCCAGGATAAATTTCAGTTTGAATCAGTAAAGAAAATCTGCTGTGAGAAAGAGGTAAAAAATTTGTGTCTGAAGAATTGAATACAAGTTTTGGTAGAATCAATCCTGACCACAACATGAGAGTTTTTAGGGAGAAATCTGTCTCTGATTATTCCTAATTTGTATTAGTTGATCTCTGTTGATCTTGTTGAAACAAGTCCAAATGTTATTAAAATCAGTCCTTGAGGGAATGAGCATTTTTAAAAATTATTTGAAGTTTCATTACAACTTCCTTTGGCAAAGACTCAATTTTAATTTAACTGAAAATAAAGTCAATTATTTTAGTAGTTAAAGGAATGAATGGAACAAGGCAATACTAAATATAGAAAATCATCAAACCCTCCATAAGCTAAATTATGAAATGTTTCTCTCTGGGCTGCATTTTTTTTCACAAACATGTGTTTTATCCACATCGTCTACAGTTTCCCATCGCTTACTGTGTCCTGACAGCTTATAGCAGTGTTTGCCAACCTTTTCCTTTTCCTAACCCATAAGATAACTAATTTTTCTCTAATGTAAAAATTAAATACCAAAGAAAAGATTTTGTTGGATAAAGATGAACTTTGGAGGTCCACAAACCATTGCGATATGTAAAATTTTTGGCCCCCAAGAATTAATTCTCACCCCCTGAGGGGCAATATCACCCCTGTGGAGAATGTGGATCTCCCTCTCTGCCGTTTTGTCTTCTGATGTAGTGGACTGGACCCTTTCTTCTCTCTTACTCGGTGTCTTTAAGTTTTTCCAGACCTAGCACACATTCAGCCGCTTCCAGCATCATCCATACTCATTTCATCCTCTTTTTGCTGCTTTGCTCAATGGCTCAGTTGAATTTTGTAGACTGACTAATATTATCAGGGATTTCCTCAGTATTTCTTTTTTTTTGTTCCCATTCTTCTACTTTGTATGTTTTCTTGCTGATGATGTTGTAGACTTCTTAAAGATAAACATTGCCTTACTTGTTTGTTTTTTTGTAATAAGTGATGCCTTGCAAGTGAATGATTGCAAAGCCGTGGTAGATTTTTTGTATTTTGAGGGTATGGCAAGAATGCGGACCTGACCAGTGAAGGGTGAGATTGGAGCAGTAATTTGGGGCCAGATTGTTATTATTGTTTCTGGATATTATGATTACATCTATTTTCCCAAGATACCTAAATATTGGGTTAAAAAGAGATATAATTGAAATAAATACTAAGGAATTACTAATGAAACTTTAAAAGTGTCAGCAGTTTAATGTCAAATAAGATATCACATTCTATATTAGTCAAGTAAATTTAGAGCAGTGATAAAATTTAATGGAGAAGTTTATAATCCTATATAATAAAAACCTAATATGCTAAGTGTCCAGTAGCCCATTCAACCAATCAAAGCATAATATGCTAATTATATGCTAAAGCCACTCAACCGCTCGCTATGAAGTTCACTATCCAACAGGGAGCAGACACTCTGACTGGTACGTTAGTTTGCTTCTGGGGTCTGGTCAATCAGGACTGAGCGAAATGGGCTGGACACAGCCCTCCCACGGTCCCTCCTCAGCTGGCCAACCTCCCGTGTCCCTCCCCAGCCCCGATCGTGCATCAGTGGGGTCCCTTAGCCTGGTCTGTGCTCTCTTGCAATCCTGGACCCCTCGAGGGTTGGAGAGCTGGTTTTGGCCTGATCCTTCAGGCCAGGCTGACGGACCCTACTGGTGCATGAATTTGTGCACTGAGTCTCTAGTCATACATAAAGTAGTAAAATCATTTTAGTATTCTTTCCAGATATTACATTTATGTCTTAGCACTGTAGACATATTTATTTAGGTTGTTTTCAGCAGTCTCTACTTTTAATTTCAGGATGTGAAGTTGACGGCAAGCAATGATGATTATTATTTTGTATTTGAAGATTATTTATATCAGGTAAGTTGAAAAATTACAATGTATAATGTTCTTGTTTTAAGTTCTCTAATTCAGATACTTTGGGAGATACCTCTGTTGTTAACTGAATCCTCCTGAAATTCAAGCCATGTTTATTTTATTTAGAATTAAATGTTCTAAATTTGGGATAAAGTTAACTCTTGTTCTTATGTGGGATTAGATGTTAGAACAAGATTGAAGTCAGAGTGGTTTTTTTTTGTGTGTGTGTGTGTGTGTGTGTGTGTGTGTGTTATTTTAACCAGTTATACTATAGGGTGGTTTGTTATATAGTAATAGAAACTGAAACAGGTTCTGCTGGCCAAAAATGCAACAATTTGAGCATCAAAAAGTATAGTTACTGACTCCATACACATCAACTGCATTTAAATTCACAACTTATTACTGATATATTTTTAAAATATCATTTGTCACTTTTAGAATTTGCTAGAGCACCAACTTATTCTAAAAATTGATGAACAAAGGAAAGCATCAAGCAGATATCCTATATATCTTACTTTTTTTGTACATACTGTTTTCTAGGATGGGCAAATAGTTGCTGAAGAAAAATTCATTTTCTCCACTCCCCCCCCCCCAACTTTATTAAGATATAATTGACATATAACACTGGGTAAATTTAAGGTGAACAATATGTTGGTTAGATACATTTATTTATTACAAAATGATTATCACCACAGCATTATCTAAACCTCCAATCTGTCATATAATTATAACTTCTCTTTTGCCGCAAGAACATTTAAGATCTCTCTAAGCAACACTCATATATATAGTAGTGTTATTAGCTATAATCATCATGCTATACGTTATATCTCCAGAATTTGTTAATCGTATATAACTTATAATCTTATAACTTCGTACCCTTTGATCAATTTCTCCTCATTTCCCCCAGCCTTCAATCCCTGGTAATCACCACTCTACTTTCTGTCTCTCTGACTTTGCCTTTTTTTAAAAAAGATTCCCTTTGTAAGTGATATCATACATTATTTGTCTTTCTCTGTCTGACTTATTTAACTTAGCACAATGCCCTCAAGATTCATTCAGATTGTCACAAATGGAAGAATGTCCTTTTTTATGGCTGAATAATATTCCATTGTATTTATATACCACACTAGAGGCCCGATGCACAAAATTTGTCCACGGGGGTGGTGTCCCTCAACCCAGCCAGCACCCTCTCCAATCTGGGACCCCTCGAGGGATGCCCAACTGCCCATTTAGGTCCAATCCCGGTAGGATAGGGCCTAAATGGGCACTCGGACATCCCTCTCACAATCCAGGACTGTTGGTTCCCAACTGTTCACCTGCCTTTGCCTGATTGCCCCTAAGCATTTCTGCCTGCCAGCCTGATCACCCCCTAATCACTCCCCTGCCAGCCTGATCAACACCTAACTGCTCCATGGCCAGCCCAATTGCCTCTAACTGCCATCGCCTGCCAGCCTGGTCACTCCTAACTGCCCTCCCTGCTTGCCTGATCACCCACAACTGCCCTCTCCAGCCAGCCTGGTCACCCCTAACTACCCTCTCTGCTTGCCTGATCACCCCCAACTGCCCTCCCCTGCAGGCCTGGCCCCCCACCCCCACACCTTCCCCTGCTAACCTGGTCTTCCCCAACTGCCATCCTCTGCCAGCCCAGTCACTCCTATCTGCCCTTCCTGCTTGCTTGATCACCCACAATTGCCCTCCCCTGCAGGCCTGGTCCCCCTCAACTGCCCTCCCCTGCAGCCTGGTCACCCTTAACTGCCCTCCTCTGCTGACCTGGTCATCCCTAACTGCCCACAACTGCCCTCCTCTGCAGGCCACCTTGTGGTGGCCATCTTGTGTCCACATGGGGGCAGCCATCTTGTGTCTTGGAGTGACGGTCAATTTGCATATCACTCTTTTATTAGATAGGATTTATGGGTTTACATTCTATTCTAACTAAGGAGACAAGACATGGGCATTAAAAATGTTTTAAAATTGTTCTAAAGTGTTATGTCAAGCATTGGATATTAAAGAAATTACTGTCATAGATAGTAAAGTACTATAGGAGTGTGATTTATTTTTATCAATATTTTAATCTACATTGTATTAATTTTAAATTTTATATAATTTTTTCAGTCACAGATCTCATGGCCTTTGATGCTTATAGTGCCCTGGAAATGATACTAAATAAGCTTTAATGTGGATCTTTATCTCTGTAACATAAGTAAAAGGATAATTATACCATCTAAGCTCTGTCTTTGGGAATTATGCAGAATTAAATTTTCTTCATGTGGATAGTTACTAAAAACATACTCTCCATGATAATAACTTTTAGTGATTTATCTGAATTATTGAAGAGAAGTTGATTTTAAATAATAAAAAGGCAATTGTACACATTAAAAATAATATTTGATTATCAAAAATTGAGTTCCAGTTTGTCTCTGAGGAAAATTATTTATATATGTATGTACTTGTGTGTGTGAGTATGTATATGTGTGAGATAAGACAAAAGAAAGCCTTTTTCTTTTTTTTATAATTAAGTACAAGCTTTCCTTTGGCAGAGCTACCTAGCAACAAAGTGCTCTGTGGGAAAATAGTTGGTGATAATGGAGTGAATTTAATGTTTCTGATCATGTTATGGTCTAACCTATTTATTGGGTTTGTGATTAGATTACAGAATTAGATGGCATGTGGCATAGCTGTGTCTGTATACTGATGAGAAAAATTCAGCAATCCCTCTAAGGAAAATCTTGGCCTGTGTTACAAGGATACACAGATATTGTTCCTGAATGTCTCATGGTAGTTACCTAAATTTTATAGGTATCAACACTGTCCAGTATACAAATTATTTATTTTTTGTTAATCCTCACCCAAAGATATTTTTCCATTGATTTTTAAAGAGAGTGGAAGGAAGGAGAGATAGAAACATCCATGTGAGAGAAAAATTGATCGCTATGACATGTACTGACCACCAGGGGGAAGACACTCTGACTGGTAGGTTAGCTTGCTGCTGGGGTCCAGCTGATCAGGACTGAGTGAAATGAGCCAGACGTGCCTTGGAGCCCTCCCTCTTGCAATTCCTCCCTGACTGGCCAACCTGCTGATCAGGACTGAGTGAAATGAGCCAGACATGCCTTGGAGCCCTCCCTCTTGCAATTCCTCCCTGACTGGCCAACCTCCTGTGTCCTTCCCTGGCACCGATTGTGCACAGGTGGGGTCTCTCAGCTTGACCTGCTTCCTCTCGCAATCTGGAACCCCTCAGGTGATATTATAGAGCTGGTTTTGGCCCGATCCTGCAGGTCAGGCTGAGGACCCTACATGCACCAGGCCTCTAGTATAAAAATAAAATTTTGAGTAATAAATCAACTTTCTATCATTCCAAAGTTCAGTTTTTATTTTGCTTGAAATTCTTAAGAATACTTCCTGGTGCTGAAAGTCCTAAATTATGTGAGAGTTTTAAAATGAGTTCAAACAGAACGTGCCTCTTATTCCATGGAAGTAAATTGGGTATTGTGAATATCATTTTTAGGTTTCACACTTAATGACATCATGACAATCGGCAAGTTAACTTTTTATCCAAAGTGTATAAAATATTCATGGGGAAGAATTTCTTTATAGTAAAGGGGATTTACTCTTTCTGTTGGATGACAAATCCTCTGTCATATGCTTGGCTTATGTTGCATATGCTTAATGGTAGTTCTGACATTTAGAGTTTGCTTTGGTTACAAATATTTTAATGCCATTGAATGGAGTTTAAGGAAGAACCAGATGCAAGCATATATGCTTTATTCACGTATCCATTTAGACAAATTAGTGAGTGTCTGTTTTGATACAGATACTGTATTAGATGCTGCATAAGAAGATTAAGCTCACATTTTAGTGGAAAATGAGGGGAAAGGCAAATACATAGTTATAATTTGATAATTATTTTGATGGCTCTGTAATTTGTAATGTTCCATACAAACACAATTAAAGGGGAAGTAAATTCTGGGAATAGTGCAGTTTAGGCTTCGGAATAGAAATGTAAGAAATGTCTGGTTTTGAAAAAAAAATAAAAGCTCTCAACAGAGAACCCACATGTACTCACCTACCTGCATCTACTCAGCTTTCCCTGCTATTATGGAGGTACTGTTCTTGCTTTTATGTTTGATAAAACCCGTCCCTACGTTTGGACTCTAAAATTCATCTCCCCTTGGTACTCATAGGCAGTGCAATTGTAGTTTTTCCATTGTCGATTTCTCTATCTTCAGATTTCTCCTCTCGGTATACAGATATTCCATTAATACTCTCATCTGAAAATCAAAGCAAGATAAAGTGAAACAAAATTTTTTCTTGATCCTTTCCAACTACTGCCCTACCCTCTGTTTCCTTATTTAGCACGACTCCTTTTTAAAAATCCGTAGATACTGTTTTCAATTTCCATCCTCCTATTCTCTCTTGAGCCCTCCAAAAGCAGTCCTTTCTTTTCCTTTCTTTTCTCTTCTCTATTTTTCTTTCCTTTCCTTTTCTTTCCCTTTTTTTTTCTTTCCCTTTCTTTTCTTGTTTTGTCTTTCTTTTCTTTTCTCTTATTTCCTTTCCTTTCCTTTTCTTTTTTTCCTCAATGGCTCTACCAAAGGTCATGAGAGACTTCTTCATATTTCGGAATCCAATAGTCCGTCCCCACTTCTGACCTTACTTGATCTATTGGGTCATTCAATTAATCATACCCTCTCCTTGATTCTCCTTGATTTCTTCACGTGGCTTCCAGAACATCATGATTTCAGATTTCCTTCTCATTCATTCACCTCTGCTGGCTTCTCCTCATCTTCCTGCCCTGTTTTGGAGTGCCCCAAGGATAAGACCTTGGATCTCTTTAGGTTTTTATGTCCTTGCCCTTAGTGATTCTCATGGCTTTAGATACCACCTATACACCGACAACTCTCAGTTTTCTATCTCTTTGTAGACCTCACCCTTCAACTCCAGGCTTACCTGTCTGCTCCCAGGGAGCTGTAAGCTGATTGCCTGACCAGTTTCAGTTCCCTAACTGATATATGTACACTGTGTTCTAGTAAAAAGCCTGCTCAGATTGGCCAGAGTCAGAGAGGCGGTCTATTAAAAAAAGAACTGGTGTTGCCTCGGAAGTGGGGGCTAGTCTTATACAGCAAATATAGGCCTAAACCTACGTTTTAACTGTAAAATTGGGGGGTCGTCTTATACGCCGGAAAATACAGGGTGTGTGTGTGTGTGTGTGTGTGTGTGTGTGTGTGCGCGCGCGCGCGTGTATGCATGCACTATCCCTCTTGTCTGCATTATGTTTCTCCATGGCACTGAACACCAAATGACATATAATACATTTTACTTTTTATCCTGTATCCCTTCATAAAAACATAATCACTATGAAGATAGGAATTTGGGGTTTTGTTGTTGTTGTTGTTGTTGTTGTTATTGTTACTTATGGCTGTATTTTTACATGTGGCTGTCACATAGTAAGTGTTCAATAAATACTTGTAGGAAGGAAAGACAGAAGGAGGGAGATATCAAATACAGAGCAGTGCCAGGGGGATTTTGGTGGCTGGATAAATATACAGGTGGAGAGAGATTGAAGAATCAAGAATGACTGAGGTCCAGGTATGGTGATCTAGGAATTAATATTAGAAACATATGGAAGCTGTATAGGTTGGAATCAGGGATACAGAAAAGAGAAAAAACTTATAAGTGTATTTTTCTTGATAAAAATGTGATAAGAAAAAGATCTGAGAGCCCATGCCTAAGCACGAAACTGGAGCAAAAATAAAAGCCTTTCTTTTTTATTTTTCTCCCAATATTTTCCAGTCATTGCAAATGAGATTGTCAGCACTATTTTCATCATGCATTTAGAGAGTGCTTATTAGGTGCCAGACTCTGCTGCAGACACTTCACATACTTTATTCACTAATTCTTACCACACCCTGTGAGGTAACTTTATTCCCATTTTACAGGTGGAGAAGCAGAGGCTGAGCCCAAGCTTACACAGCTGCCAAGGCCAGCCCCAGTCTGTTCAGTTTCAAAGCCCCGTAAGCCCCAGTACTCTTTAGTTTATGAAAATGTGAATTATGGCAGGGTGTTTAAAAAAGTTGTCCTTGAAAATTTCTCATTTGAAGTTCTCCAAATTTGGATAAAAACACAAGGGCAGTACAATGAAAAACTTGTCTCATAGTTGTAAATTAAACTGACTCTCCAGTTAGTCTCCATCCTTTCTTATGTGCCTTTTATTACATGAATAACTTATTTCTTTAAAACATTCACCATATATATATATATATATATATATATATATATATATATATATATTTTTTTTTTTTTTTTCAAAGGACTAAAGAAAGCCATCGGCCCAAATAAATCTTTTGCAGCTGTGTGTGGACAATTTAGATATGATTCTGCGATTGCAACCGTAGTTCGAACTTAAATGTCCATTTTATTACAGCTCTTCTAAATAAAGTAAATCATATCCATGTACAACCTCATCCTCATAAAGTTTAATTTTTATTTATTAGTAAGTAATCAAAGTTAAGCTTTCTAGTTCATTTGACTGAAAATGCCATCATCATGAGAGTTGGCAGTTCTTTGCTTACATCCCAATATGTAATGTCTAATATACCACCTCTGGCATTATCACCTTACAGGCACAGTATTCTCTGTAGGGCAGTCTCAGATATCTTGTCTTCTCTAGGGCAAAAGGGACTCCAGAGGGATATATTTCAGCACAGAATTTCTCCTAACATGACTGTGTTCTCAACAGCCTGCTAAGGGGCAGTTAATACAAACATTTCTTTAAGAATTGTTTTTTCTCTAGACAACAGTAGAAAGATATTTGTAAGTAAAATTTCCTTTTGCATTATTTTACTTTAATTATATTAGTTATCACTGTACTCGTTGAATTATTTTATTAATTGTATTAGTTAATTATTGTTGCTATAACAAATTACCACAAATTTAGTGGCTTAAAACAAAATAAATATATTCTCTTGTAGTTCTGAAGGGCAGAAGTCTGCACTGAGTTTCACTGGGCTAACCCAGGGGTTGCCAGGGCCGTGTTCCTAAGAGACTCTGGAGGAGAATTCCTTCTCTTGCCTTTTCAGCTTCTGAAGTTTCCCTGCATCCTTGGCTCGCAGCCCCTCCCTCCATCTTCCAAGTGCCAGGCAGCACCTTCGGATCTCTCCCTGGCTCTGCCCTGTTGCCTCTTTTATTGATAAGGATCCTTGTTACTACATTGGGCCTAGCAAGAAATTCAGGATAATCTTCTGAACTAATTAACTTTAATCACTTCTTCAAAACTCCTTTTGTCATGTATGGTACAATATCCTCAGGTTCCAGGGATTCAAATGTGTATCTTGGCTGGGGAGAGAGGAAGGCATTATTCTACCTACCTTGGTGATACAGGGAAGTCTCCCAAGAGAAGAGGGTAATATTATTTACTGGCTTGGGGATATTTTCTAGATATAGAATATTTTAGAACTTAAAGAGTTTATTTTACTAAATTATTGGCAAATGCTCATCACATTTATAGGTCTAAAAATAAACATGATATGATAATCTCACAATAGATACAAGTTTCGAATCATTATATTGTACACTTGAAACTAATATATGTCAATTATATCTGTTTTAAAGTATGATTATGTCAATAGATGCCCAACACATATTTGAGACTATATTTAATAGCATCTATTTTTTTTTTAGAATTGTGGTAAAAAAACATTATAAAGTTTACTATCTTAACCACTTCTAAGTGTACAGTTTAGCAGTGCTGAGTGTATTCACATTGTATGCAACCTAGCATCCTTTTTTTTTTTTTTACTAACTCTATACACTAGAATGGAAATACATTTTCTTGACATATAAATAATATTTATATAAAACCAATATTTGCTATCTTAATGTAAGTTAATATTACTTAATGTAGGAATACTACAGATATCCCCACTAAAGCATGAAAAAAACAGGAGTCATTTTTAAATTTTTCACTAATGAATAAGATAAGAAAAAATAAATTAGAGTTACAGATATCAGAAATTATCAAGTATAGATATATAAAAATTCAAGGAAATTAACTGAAATTAGAACTAATAAGATAATTCAGTTAAATACCTGTTTACCCAATAAAATATTAAAGTAATTTACTCTTTTAAATATGAGCAATAGTCATTTAGAATATATAATCTACAATAATAAAAGGGTAAATGCTAATTAGACCAGGCATCAGTCTGGATGAAACCGGGGCCAGAGGGAAGCGTAGGTCCCGGGTACGAGAGGGAAGCTGGTGCTGGCAGCCAGGGAAAGGAAGGCCCACTCTGGAACGAATTTCATGCATCGGGCCTCTATTGGAAAATAAAGAGCCAGAAAATAAAAAAAAGAAAGCCAGGAAACATGAGACTGAGCTCACTCAATAGCCCCCTTTCCACTGTAAACATAACAAAACGTTGAGTAGTTAATAACAAAGAATTTAGTCAATTAGCCAGATATTCATCACATTTTCAATGTATATATCCATTGACTTGGCTATTCTATCTATATACACTGAGTGGCCAGATTATTATGCATTCAGAGATCATAATAATCTGGCCAGGCAGTATAAATCAGATTATCATGATCTCTGAATGCATAATAATCTGGCCACTTAGTGTATATCTTGTATAATAAAAGGCTAATATGCAAATTATCCCCTCCACCAGGAATTTGATCAGTAAGCAGGCCAGCCAACCGCCCATGTCCCCTCACTCTGACCAGGCTGGCCAGACCCCACCCATGCATGAATTCATGCACCAGGCCTCTAATTATATATATATCTTATCTAATAAAAAGAGTAATATGCAAATTGACCGCCACTCCAATGCACAAGATGGCTGCCCCATATGGACACAAGATAGCCCCCATAAGATAGCCAACTGGGGAGGGCAGTTGGGGCAATCAGGCCTGCAGAGGAGGGCAGTTTGAGGGGACCCAGGCCTGCAGGGGAGAGCAGTTAAGGGCAATGAAGCTGGTAGGGGAGGGCAGTTAAGGTCAGAAGGGGAGGGCAGTTGTGGGTGGCCAAGTCTGCAGGGGAAGGCAGTTGGGAGGGACCAGGCTGGCAGGGGAGGGCAGTTAGGGGTGACCAGGTCAGCAGGGGAGGGCAGTTATGGGCAATTGGGCTGGCAGAGGAGGACAGTTTGGGGGGACCCAGGCCTGCAGGATGGGCAGTTGTGGGCGAAACCATACCAGCAAGCGGGGAGCAGTTAGGGGCAATGAGGCTGTCAGGGGAGGGCAGTTATGGGTGACCAGGTCAGAGGGGAGAGCAGTTGGGGGGGGGACCAGGCCTGCAGGGGAGGGCAGTTAGGGGAAATTGGGCTGGCAGGGGAGCAGTTAGACATTAATCAGGCTGACAGGCAGAAGCAGTTAGGGACAATCAGAAAGGCAGGCAGGTGAGTAGTCGGGAGCCAGCAGTCCTGGATTGTGAGAGGGATCCCAGATTGAAGAGGGTGCAGGCTGGGCTGAGGGACACTTCCCCCATATATACATACACACACACACATACACACACACACACACACACACACACACACACACACACACTGAGTGGCCAGCCTGGTCGCTCCTAACTGCCCCCCTCACTTCAGCCTGCTGTTCAGTCTTTTGGTCATCCCTCACTAACCCCCTGCCAGCCTGGTTGCCCCACGCAGCCTGCTTGTTCAGACGTTTGGTCATCCCTCACTAACTCTGTCTGCCTGGTCGTAGGCAGCCATGCTGTGAGTGTTTGATGATCAATTTGAATATTACCTCTTTATTATATAGGATAAGGAAGTTCACTGTGATATTGTTTATAATGTGGGGAAAGTGGAGATAATTAAATGTTCAATAAAAAAGATAGGTTAAATAAACTTGTTCATCCATACAGTGGAATATTCTGCACATTAAAAATATGGGGTAGGAAATATTTATTTTATACTATTGAGAGAAAATAGATTATAGAACAGTATCATAATCCTATTTTTGAAAATTTTATTTGTGTGTATAAAAAGAGTCTGAAAGAATATTCATAAAATATTAATGCATGGATTATTACTGCCTTTCCTATTTTGATTATATGTATTTCTTATTTTTATCATAAACACATATTGCTTGTGTAGTATTTTAAAATATAGTAAAATTACAGGGGTTAGGGGAGGCTGGGGGAAGGTCAATGGGGAAAAAAGGAGATATATGTACTATTGTATGTAATACTTTAAAAAATAAAATAAAACAAAAATATAATAAAATTAATCAGTGGCAATGGTTGGTACACATTTCACCCTTAGGCCTGACAGCTGCGCAGTCTTCATATTTATCATTTTTCTAATGCTGACCCCTTTCTTGTGTCTTGGGCCCATATTTTCCCTGTTTACTCACTCCTGCTCTAGTCCAGCCCTGACTCTGTGTCCCTGTTCTGTGAACTGGCCTTGCCTTTTCCAGTCATTTCCAATTTCTTTTCTTAGTAACATCTTTTGAACCCCGGGTCTTCTAATACCAAGACCCAGATTTCCTGTCATTAATTGCCTTCCTGAAGATTGGCCCCTTTCCCCAAAATTCCAGGCTGATGTCAGCAACCCAGTCCCCTCCCAATAGACATTCTTGATTCAGGTATACTCTCACCTTCTACCTGCTTCTAACATGCATTAGGCTGTTTTTTTGTTCTGCTGCACCCACCATCCCTTTGAAATATCTTGAGTTGCCTTCCCTCCCACCCTGACATGCCCAGCCACCTGCTGCTGCATTCCAGCAATCCCCGTTTCCTGCACTTGCCATGCTGCTCTATGTCACTGCAGTTCCTCAGGTCCTCGTATATATCTCATGTTAAATTTTCCCCAGGTTTTTCTACTTACAGCTACAAAACACAATAAAAGAATCAACTGGTAGTCAGCAACTTGCATTTTTGGCTATTATTAAAGTTTAAGGGGCTATCAGTAAGAAATCCTTGGATGGAATATTGGCCATCATACTTGGCATTCTCAGTTACACTTACCGTGGACATACCAATAGAGGGCGCTCTTCCCATTGCTAAGCATGGTACTGCACTTGAAAGATTCTACCTCAATGCCTCCCAATGGGGAAATAGCAAGGAATTAAACAGTGCTTAATTGTTTGTTTTATCCATTGTTATGCCCAGGTTTTACTTTGTTTCTCCCGGGATACATCTGTGTTGAGTCACTTTGCGTACAACAGTGCTTCACCACCAAGATCATACATAAGAGGTAAAATTTTCGTAACATAAAGGAAGTATTTTTAATGGTTTTATTTTATTTTAGTTTAGTTTTTGAGAGAGAGAGACATTGATCCATTGCCTCCCACATGCACCCCAACCAGGGATCGAACCCGAAACTTCTGTGTATGCCCTGACTGGAATCAAACCTGCCACCTTTCAGTGTGTGGGATGACACTCCAACCAACTGAGCCACACTGGCCAGAGCAAGGAAATCTTTAACACTTACATTATCATAGCAAGACTATCTGCTCTCTCAATTGCTGTTTCTGTCTTACCTTTTGACTTCTATTTTCCCTTTTATAAGTTTATCATATGAATTTGCTTTTCTAATTTTTTTAATTTTCTATATTTCTTCTCTCAAAATGTTCTACAACACTTAAAATTTTGATATAATTTGTATGCCAATAATTCTTAGCGCTTTTTTTTTTTCCTCCTCTTTATCACTAGCTGTACAAGATAGCATCACTATTTCAAAATTCTGCATCACCTGACAACTGAACTCATTTCACCTGGAACCCTTTCCCAACTTCTCCTTTTTGTGAAGTGGTGAACACCCACCACTTAAAAGCTATTGTGTGGTCCCGCTGCTGGTCCCATAAAGAAATGGTTTCTCCTGTATCTGCTGAGTCTGAGTATCTGCCTGATTCTCCAACCCCTGCCCCAGGACAAGCCCCATCCCACGCTGGGATCAGGCTCCCCCACCCAAGCTAGGAACTCTCTCTGTTCCATTGCTCCTACCTTGAACTTACAGAAGCCTTTTGTTTGCTTGTTTCTTTAACATCACGTGCTAAAAACCTGATTGTACAACTTAGTTGTCTCATGGAATCACCTCTAAACTCAGCCAAGTTTTAAGGCCGTCCATCAGTTGCTCCTGTCTTCACCCAGCTAATGTTCCTTTTCTGATTACCCCACATGACCCCCAAGTTCATTCTAGCCTCCGTATGTTCCTCACATCTGGAAGAATTTCCACTGTTCCTCCTCCAAAATCATATGTCCTTGAAGAACTAGCCCAGTGGTCGGCAAACTCATTAGTCAACAGAGCCAAATATCAACAGTATAATGATTGAAATTTCTTGTGAGAACCAAATTTTTTAAACTTAAACTTCTTCTAATGCCACTTCTTCAAAACAGACTCATCCAGGCCATGGTATTTTGTGGAAGAGCCACACTCAAGGGGCCAAAGAGCCACATGTGGCTCGAGAGCTGCAATTTGCCGACCATGGAACTAGCCATTCCACCAAGCCATTAATCCATCATCAATTTCTCCCTCCTCTAAACCTCTATAATACTTAAAGTCTGTGCCAGAAAATTTAGCAAACATATCCTCAATGTTTCATGTTCCAGTCTGGATTATAAGCCACATGACTGGGGGACTGGTCTTATACTTAATTTTGTTTGCCTCCTGACATCTAGCCCAGTTGCTCTGCTCTGTCTGTCTGTCTGTCTATCCATCTATCTATCTATCCATCTATCTATCTATCTATCTATCTATCTACTTAATTTGTTTGCCTCCTGACATCTAGCCTAGGTGCTCTGCTCTGTCTGTCTGTCTATCCATTTATCTATCTATCTATCTATCTATCTATCTATCTATCTATCTATCTATCATCTATCTATCTATCATCTATCTATCTATCATCTATCTATCTACCTACCTATCTACCTACCTACCTATCATCTATTTTTCCTTATTCCGTTCTCTCCTTACACACACATCAGTCCTGTTATCTCCACCTTAACTTATGGTTCTTATTCTTCATTTCCTCTTTGCTACCATCCCAACAAGAACAAAAATTGTTTTAAATTTAATTAAAAATATTACCTTAAAGCTTAGAGCAAGATTGCATGTGACTTTTCCATAGACTCAATGAGTTAGAAAAACTATCAATATAAACTTAAAAACTTCCTAAAGATATTCAGGAATCTTAAAAGTTTTGAGGAAAAGCTATTTTTAAAGACTTTTTTAATCATTTGAATATGATGAGTATACTTTAATTTTTTGAGACAATTTTGATTTCAAATACTTAGCCTTATTCTTAGAACATATGAACTGTTTTGGGATTCATAAAGTATTACCACCATATAGTTAAAGAGTTTAATTTTTAACTTTTCAACACGTTCTATAAAAATGTAAACTAATGAGGCGTTGCGAAGCTTAGGGCTTGCTTTAATGAATAGATTAGAGTTGTTTCTAGTTAGCAAAAACAATTCTGAGCTTAAGAAGCTTGAAAGCATTTGTTCTTTTAATTATTTTATGGCTTGCCTTGTACTTAAGTTTATACTGTTGATTTCAATTGATGAAAGGATTTGCTAATATCAATGATTGACTGGCATATTTTCAAATTAATTCCTTATCATAAAATGCAATGAAATGAGATTTTACTATTGTAGTTTTATTTTTTTAATCTTTATAGTTGAAAGTAAAACATATGTCCCTCTTTTTTCCCCATTGACCCCTACTGGCCCACCCCTACTACCCACCCCACTCCTTCACCATCCTATTGTCAGTGTTACTATTGTAGTTTTTTAAAATTCCACTAATTATTAGTGCAGTCACAAAGTGAGTTAATTTTTGTTTTGCTTATTTAATCAGACTGAAACCCTCTATGGCTTTCTCTTCTAGGAAAACTAGGAATAGAAGAATATGCTGTCTTTTACCCACCAAATGGTAAGAGTAATGCTATTGCTTCCTCTAGTGGGAAATAGGAAGATTACAACTTTATAATAGAATGACTTTCTTATTCTCTATCTTTACATTGATAATTATCATCTAAAATATACTTTCTACAGGATACCGCTTTTAATGAGCTTTTCCATGTTTGTAGCAGGTTTGCGTATGATACCCTTTCTGGTCTTCCTTGAGACCAGTGGTAGTATTTGTGGGAAAACTCAGTAGACAGGTGTCTAAGCCCGGGGCCCCTAGTTTTTCTCTGAAGAACATGACTAATCCACCCAGGAGCTCCCTTTTTTTTTTTTTTTTTTTTTACTGGAGGAGGGCTCTAATGAGAAGTTGCCTTGTATTGCACTTTATTATCCTCACAATTAAAATATATACATATATTTTATTGATATTTTTACATAGAGGAAAGGAGAGTGATGGAGGGTTAGAAACATTGATCAGCTGCCTCCCACACACCTCCCACTGGGGATGTACCTGCAACCAAGGTATATGCTCCTGACCGGAATCGAACCCAGGACCCTTCACTCCACAGGCAAACTCTCTATCCACCAAGACAAACCGGTTAGGGCATGTCCTCACAATTTGATAAGTATAGTGTTTACGAAATAAAAAGATTATGAAGAAATACTTCACTGAAATAACCTACTTTCGTTAAACAAAGTGATCAAATGTATAACGGCCTCATTACATATTAAATATTTACTTGAGATGGTTAAATAGTTTTTAAGTTATGCTTCTTGAAAAGCAATATATAGCTGTCCTCATTATGATAATATTAAGCTGCATCTTGAAGAAGGTCTTGTGCTCCAAGTTAAGAACATGGGATTGTAATCCATCTGACCTGGGTTCAGTTCCCAGTTCTGCCAGCTCACCCTGTGACCTTGGGTAAGTGACATGACTTCGCTGAACTTCAGATTCGCCATGTAGAGCGTATGGATACTAAATGGTACAAGGTATAGCACAGCACAGTGCCTCATGGGTATGGAGTGAGTCCTCAGAAAATGCAGCTGTTGCCAGCATGTTTAGCTTCTTTATTGACTACTCCATTACAACTCACTGTCCTCTGCACCTCTCCGTGTGTGTCCCAGGCCCGCTTGGCCACCCTCCTGTACCCCCTTCAGCACTGGTGTCACCTCTGGGCCCACCCCACCTGGTTCTGCTGCCCTCCTTTTCACATGGTTCAGGGCCTTCTTATCTGCTCTCTTGGCTCTCTTTGTTAATCACTCTAACATTTATATCTTCAGTTCTGCCCTCCACAATAACTAACCCAAACTAAACATGTCTGAACCTGAACTCATTATTTTATCTTCCTATGCCCACTATTCAAAAGAGAAAAACAAAATTAAATTTTAAAGCAAAACAAAGAACGGCTGTTTCTCTCTGTTAATGGTTCTCATCTAACCACTAATTCAAGCCCAAAGCCTGGCAGTATTCCTCTCAGTCTTGGACCCCTCATCTGATAATTCACCAGAATCATCCACTTTTATCTTCAAAATCTACACGGGACCCCTCACTTCCTCTCAACACTGCTGTTTGTTCTCCTCGGGGCTTTCCTGTCTCTGTTGCTCATTAATTGCTACAGACACCCCATTGGCCTCTCTTCTCCCAGCCTTTGCTAGCGTTGTTCTGGCTTTCACAATGCTTTCCTTTTACACATCTAGAAGGAAAAGGGCTGTTTTTTTCTTAGAAGTTCCTCAAAGGCGCCTTATCTCTTCATAAGTAATGTCCAAGCCTCTTGGCATGGCACATGAGGACATTTTCTTATCAATATCAAACTATTAATCACACACACACACACACAGTCCTACTCTTACAAAAGCACCATGCTGCTTCCTACCTGGTTACCGCCTCAGTTCCCAGGCTTGGAATAGTCCCTTCAATCTCTGCTCAGCAGGCTGCCAAGTCTCAGCTCAGCACCTCCTCCTCCGGAAGCTGCCCTGCACCCAGGGTCGCCAAGGGCCTTCTCTGGGCACCCATAGCGCCCTGTGTAAAAAGCCTGGGTAGCTCTTATTGTGTTAGCTTGACAGTGTTTGTTTATGCTTTATCTCCCCTCTGGATTGCAAGTTTCTTGGACTTACTCACTAATTAGTTCAAATAAATGATCATTAAACTCTTATTAGAGCTAGATACTGGGGAAATGAAAATGAATGATATATATTCCAGTTCTGCCAGCTCGTTCATTTTCTTTTCCCCAGTATATCATCCATTTTCGTTTCCCTCGTATCTAGCTCTAATAAGAGTTTAATGATAATTTATTTGGATTAATTAGAGGCTTTTTAATCTTAATATGTATATAGAACCATATATCTATGTCACCAGACACTTAATTTTCATATAATTTTTTATATTTGTCTAAATCAGGAGATAAAATACCTCTGAAAAGCCAAAAGAGATGTCTGTGGAGTGAGGTTACGCCTGTTCATTGGAGAGCTTTACCAACCTAGTTTAGAGCATATTAGCTCTTTCTAACACACAGGTCTGACAACCTGGCTTACTGTTTTTATGCCCCCTTGTAAAAATGGAAGCATGGAAAGAGGCTGATAGAGATGGAAGAAATGACTGACAATAGTAGAAGTGAAAAACCAGAGACCTTACAAAGGAAAATAGGAAACTAAAGACAGCATGTTAGAACATTGCAGTGAGTCAGTCCAGGACTGTTTTATGTGAGAGCCAGTAACTCCGTGCCTTTAAAAAGGTATCTCTGGGTTGTAGCATATTATAGTAAGTTAAGACATTTATAATGAGCACAAGGGACCCAGAAAAAAATATTGCTATAATAGCAGTAATAGTAGTTGCAGCAGCAGTAGCTAACATTTTCCAAGCAATACTACACACCATGCAGAGTGCTAAGTCCATTACATGAATTAATTCATTTAATCCTTACAAGAACCATCTGAGGCCGGTGCTAATGTTTTCTGTTATCCCTATTTATAGATAAAAAAGCTGAGGCACAGAGTGTTAACTCGCCCAGCTGGCGAGGGGTAGTGCCAAGCTCTGAACCCAAGCTCTTTGACAGCATTCTTAATCACCATCCCTATTGCCTCAGAAAGCATCACTGGGTTTGTTACGGCATCTTTTAGAAGAAAAGAAAATGGTTAACATATTAAAAAAGTAAAATATGTATATACCAGGTTCTAGAAAGACTTTCATGCGGAATAAAAATAGTTTAATGCTTAATGGGGTAGCCCCACAGCTGTTCCCATACCAATTCTTCAGGATCTTTCTTCTCTTGGGTGGTTTTAGAACCTTCCCAGACTCAGGGAGGACTCTCCTCTGGACACTGAGTCTACAGTGGCCAAAAAGGAAGAGGCAAAGACCAGTTGGTCTGATATCCCTTTAGTTTTTACTCAAGATGATAATCAGCAATGTTGTTATATCACCCAACATTTCTCAACCTCTGCCAAAGACAGGAGTACTTTGAAATCTCAAGGTCACTTCTACCACCACCACCACCACCACCTCCACCACCACCACCACCACCACCACCACCACCACCACCACCACCACCAAAACTGGCCTTGCTCTCCTGGTCTCAGTGGCCCACACAGAAGGGTGTGCCTGCAGCTCACAGACACTCCATCCCTGGCCAGGCAGGTGCTCAAAGGGGGTGGAGATTTGCTACCTGTGACCCCCTTTCCCACGTGGACATGACAGGCCACAGTGGTGTCAGATGTCACCTCTTCACCTCATGGGAGGCCTTGTCAATGGGCAGGTTTCCATGGAGCTGCACGTTCATTAAACAGCTGGGGAGCAAAATTTCTGAGCTGAGGGAGATGCCGCACAGGAATTTTATACACTTTTCTTGTTTCTATTCTTTGTTCAACACATATAACTTGTCTGTATTTCTTCATTTAATAAGTATGCACTGCTCTGTCCCTCTTCTAGGTGAGGGGCCCACAGTAAAAGTGCCTGCTGCTAAGGAGCTTGCATTCTAATGAGGGAGACACAGTAAACAAGTAAATAAATAGCTCATGAAAATAATGTCAGGGAACCAGGGACAAAAAAAGGGAAAGCAGTTGATTATAGGTAGGGAGTGGGGCGGGGGGGCCAGTGGGTATTTTAGGGAAGGCGGTCAGGAAAGGAGCCTCCTGACACTCTAATGTCAGCTCCAAGAGGACAAGGACCAGAATAATTCTGGTCCCAGCCAGGTATCCAGCACCTGGAGCCATGCGTGGCAGGGGGTTGCTGGTCAATCACCATTCGCACATGAATGAGGGAACGAAGGTAGAAGAATATGGAGGAGCAGGAACAAAAGCAAGAAGGCAAGACTTACACGTAGTGCTGGCTGAGACCGAAGCAAACTTCCCAATCTGCTGTGCCATTTGTTTCTGTAAGACAGAGAAGGTCATTCATTGCCAGGGAACATTAAGTAGAGGAGTTTTAAGACCCTGGAACAGTGGGCAATTCAGCCAAGGGCAATTCTACCCCCACTTCCCAACCCTCTGAGAATGTTTAGCAATGTCTGAAGATGCTTCTTATTATCACAACCAGGGGGAAGAAGGTACCACCAGTATATTGTGATGCTGCTAAATGTCCTACAGTGCACAGGACAGCTCCTTGCAATAAAGATTAGGGAAGGTTTTTTGAAGAAATCATGAAAATAGGTCATTTTAAATCTGCTTGCAAGTGTCCAGTTGATAAATAGCAATGCACTTTGTCATCTATATTAATTAAATAAATTCAAAACATCTAAAATTAATTTGATGTGAAACTTTAGACATAAGTTCTAAACCTAATTAAAATGTTATATCAAGTGTGACTTGTAAATTGATATTTAAATACAGATATGTTCTGATGTTTGGGGAAATTTTAAGTACTAAAAGTAACAGTCATATTCTGAAGTTCGAATTCAGGAAGATCATGGGAATACTTAGAACACAATTTATCCATTGTCCTAATCCCTAGTCTTCCTGACCAGTAGGTTCATGTGGAATGAGGATAAACAGAGGAAATGATTATTTCAACAAATGAATTAAATAAACTGTATTATGTAATCCCAAATGAAAGAGTGTCAAAATGTGCTTTTAACTGGAGTGATGGTAAAATGAATCAGATGTGAGAGTTATGGTATAACTATAAATGTTAAGTATTAATAGAGACAGTGAGGAAATGAAGGGAAAATATTTAAAGTGCAAAGCATGCTAATATTTGGGGTATCTCTGAGTCATATTTACTATTTATATCTCATCTAGTTTAAGATTTATTTTTGTTGACAATGTTTACCATTCTGGGCTTTGTCAAAGGCCCGTTAAATTTGTACTTTGTGAAATTATTCCTGTGGAATGGAGTGGGCAATTAATATTTAAGACTTTCTTCAGATTGATAAGGGAAGGCTAGGATCTTAAAATAATCATTCATAGCAGACTCTTAGGCTAGATAAGAGATGGCGTCTCACATCCCAATGTCTGCTAGAAGTAACACCCGCGGACGATGGCCAGGTGGGTGAAACTCAACCCTTGAAACACTGAAGTGATGAGAGCCAAAGGAAAGTATTTTAAAACACTGGCCAAGAACATGACAGCCTCCAAGATCAAAGACATGTTCTAGGTGGTATGTGCCCTAGAGTGTTAATGGATTCTTCAGTGCTTCTTAGGCCTCCTACTTCTGTTTGCCAGAATCTTGACTTTGTCCTTCTTCAACAGAGTGGACTGTGTACCTTTTCTTGGAGTCTTAAGCCCTGGTTAATCTTGATTAAGCCGAAACGAATCCTTATCTAACACAGAACAAGATTTTCTTACATTTAAGCTGAGAGCATAAAATAGCTGCAGTTATTAATGCATCTGCTGTGTATTAAACACTATACTTGTGTACTTTAAATATATTCACTCATTGGTGTTTAGTACAACCCAATGAAGTTGGTCTTACTGGCCGGCGATTTTCAGGAGTAAAAATGGAGACTCGGAGTGTTGGTAGTTTGCTTAGAATCACATGGTATTCAAATTCCATCTCTGTGTGACTTCATTGGTCATTTCAAAGCCAACACTGGGCTACTGAGAGTTTCCTGTTCTATATGGTGATTACTTATTCATAAATTATTCTTATACTTAAATATTTTATTTATAAGCATTGATTATATTTATAATTGCTCAGATTTCTATCATTAACAACACACACTGAGCATCTTACTCACTGAAGATATTGTGTTGCATGGTAAAGATAATACGTAGTGTGAATTGTGGCCATTGCCTCATATAGCTTATACCTTATGTGCTTAAAGAACAACTATCGATTTCAGACCTTGAGGGAAATGTAATGAAAGTGTGCTTAGCTGTGAGTTGTCTTAATACATGCACCCCTTTCTGCTGCTTGGCAGTTCACTGTTTTATTTACTGTAAGCTTCTAATTTAAAAGTGCCTTGTCCTGACTAAGGTGTTCTTACACTTAGCAGACTCTTAATAAATATTTGTAGAAGATGAAAATCATAATAGTAAGATCTTCATCTCTGAATACCTTAATCTGCTTTTGCAGATGTTTCTACAGTAACTTAGTGAAAGGAAAACATTTTTGCAATAAGATTATAGGAGTTTTGTATAATAGCAATTTGCTTAGAGAGTTTATTCTGTGGTAGAGAGAAAAAATGTTTATAATACACTATGATAAGAGAAGGAACATTATTTAAGTATAGACTTTGTATCATCAAGTGTGATGCAGAGCACATTACATAAATGACTTATTTAATCTTTACAACCTCCCTGATATTATCCAATGAGGTTGAAGGATTAAAGGTGAAGATGGGTCTATTCCTAACCTTCGTAGGGCTCAGGGAAGGAGTGCAAATAGAGGCCCACCTACCATAAGTCTAAATGTTTAAACATTATACATCAGACTAACAAATTGATGAAGTCTACTCTGTTTTCTTGTCTTAACAGATAAAGGGCTAGGCAAAAGTAGGTATAGATTTGTGAGTACACAAAAGAGTTTATTCTTGTGTTAGTATTTATTAATTATTGTATTATTTATTTGTATTATAACTGTAAACCTACTTTGCCCATCTCTGTATTCCTTTATAGCAATCTGGAGGCCAGGTTCAAATTCAGATTCTCAAGCTCCTCAGCAGTCCCTAGTGCTGGTATCCCCACCCCTTCCCGGGCATGGCTTCATCCCACACCTGGACGGGCTTCATGCTTGTGCACGTGGACCTCCCAGCCTGCAGGTGCATGCTCTGTTCACACCTCCCACAAATAGCCCCTTTGGCCACCTCTCCACCCAGGGGGCGGCTGCACCGAAGAGGCCAGGCTGAGCCCAGAAGCAGGCCAAGGGCCTTTGGGCTGAGAATTTCAGTCTGGATTGTGTTCTGAAAGGAGGGACATGGAGTCTGGCTGAGGGGTACAGTTAGCGGTGAGCCAGATCAGGGCCTTTACTCCATGTTTCTCGCTGCTCCCCCCCCCCCCCCCCCCCCCCCGCCCTGCCCCGCTCCTGCCTTGGTCTCAGAGTAGTACTGGAGGGAGAAGCAGGCTAATGGTAAATAGCAGGATAGCCAAAATCATGCCGACTGTCTAGGTTCATAGAGGAGAAGGGACACCTCAATCAATCAGGGCAAGTACAAGGTATGATTAGTGAATTGCCTGGGGGTAAGGAGCAGGGACTGTCAGGGAGACCTGTGGAGGAGTGTGGATTTTACAGCCTTGAAGGGGTGGGTCCAGCCTGGGCCTGGAGATGGAGAGCATTGCCTACAGCCCTTGTCCTAAGCCCAAGGCTGAAGGAGGGGTGGCAATCTAGTCAGTAGGATTAGAGTTGTGCTTGGGTTAGGGGAGAGAGGAGGCTGCTAATGTTGGATTCTGGCCAAATCCTGAACAGTGAAGTGTCCTTTCCCCTAGACAGAAAGGAACAGTCTCATTTAGGGCTGAGGGCTGAGGGAGAACTAGAAGGCAAAGATGGCTCACAGCTTTCTTCCCTGAAGACCAGGGGGTACAGAGTCCTTTACAGAAACAGAATCCAGAATGAGGTGCATGATACTGGGCTTCCCCAGTTTGACTTGCAGGTCAATAAAGACATACAGGTAGAAGGAGAGAGAAAACAAATACGATAGAGTAGCTACAGGTAAGGAGTGTCCACACGCATGCAAACATGCATCCACACACACACGTGTACACAGCAGGAGTTTCTGGGAGGCAGGGAGCCTGAACTGCCAGGGGCATCAGTGCCTCGGAGGCTCCAGCTGGAGAAGGAACTTTTAGTTGCTCTGGGCCAAGACACACAAAGGAGGTCCCCGGGTTTAGCAGTAGAAGTTGGGGTTATAGAAACCAGTTTACAAAGAGGCGAGGACATATAATGAGAACATAAAGGAAGTTAATTTAGATAATTTTCAAAAAAAATTAAGCTCAGCTTTATGGGAAGAAGAGAGACTAGAGATTTGTTTGATGGGAAAGTGGGTCCGGGGAAGAGATGGATGTCTAATGGTGACACTATTGAGGTTATTTATAATAATGTGTGATATCCTTGGCTGAAAGGCTGCCGCGGAATAGGACCGACTGGAGCCGTGAGTAGTTTGCTAGGACCCACCCTCCCCTGCCTCCCTCCATTAGTGGCAGAGAGAGCAGATGCCCGCTCTCCGCCTGGAGCCTGCTAATCTGCACAGACTGATGGCAGTCTGTCTGTCACCACCAGAAGCTGGGCTTCCAGGCCACCCCACCCGGACTCTCACCTCCCTGGCGCCTGTGGCTCTTGTCAGTGAGGCCTCCCCCTGCCCTCCGTGGTTCCCCTTCATGGCACTCACCACTGTCCAGGGTCTACTCACTATTTCGTTATGATATTTCTGTCCCTGATAAGAAGGAAGCTCTAACTGTCAGGACCGTGTCCGGCACATGTAGAGGCTCAAACATATTTGCTGAGTGTTGCACATGATGGGAGGAGGAGAGAATGGATGGGCAGGATTCCAAAGCCGAGGCTGGCCAATTCTTCCTGCAAAGGGCCAGGTGGGAAATATCTTACGTTTTCTAGCCACAAACAGTCTCCATCACACATTCTTCTTTGTTGCTTTTCAAAAATAATCCCTTAAAATGTAAAAGCCGTTTTTAGCTCATGGGCTGCACAGAAACAAGCCAGGGACCTGACTAGCTTGCCCACCGCAAGGGAACAGGGCCTGGGGTACTGGTGAAGCTGTCAGCTCCTCAGGGAAGTGAGAAAACCTGAAACATGTGAGGGACACCGGGGTGATGAACAGGCGGCAGGGGGCTCACAGCACTCCCTCGCACTCCCTCCTCTGAGGAGCAAAGCGAATCCTGGCATTGGGTGTGAGGAGCAAGAGAGGTTAGAAGAACAGGATGGCTACTCAGACAGAGATGAACAAGAACATTGATAAGCAGCACAGCATGCAGCCACAGATGGACAACATGAACGGGTATGTTCTGGAAGATTGAGGGGATGTGGGGGAAGGATACCTTGTGAAAATCCAAAGGTGGTTGGTGGCATGCTTGTTCCCAATAATATTGGACTTTCTTCATATTCTTTGATTGAATTACTTCTAGAAACAACAAAGGGATATAAGCTTACTTGTGAATGATCATATCAACATTAACTTTTATTAAGGGCCTATGATGATTATTAACTAGGGGCCCAGTGCACGAATTCACGCACCTTGAAAGGAACCTTGGGCCGCAAGGCTGCAGCAGGCACAGTTTTGGGTCTTGGCTCATCTTCCGTGCCCCTGCATGGCCCCTCCTGCCACAGTCCCTGTCTGCTGGCAGCCCCACTACCGCCACTCCACTTCTGCCTCCGCACGATAATGACACCAGCTCTGCTTGCACCGCTGAGAGTGCAGAGCGACTGGGGCTGGTGCCATCAGCAGCTGCTGCCCAATTGCCCCTCAGGCGCAGGGGGAGGTGGAGAAGCCCTCAGGGGCGATCAGCGCTGGCAGCAGCTGAGCAGTTGGGACCAGCGTTGGGCACCAGCAGCAGGTGTAAGCGATGGCTCCAGTGCCAGCTGCAGGTACAACCGGGGCTGGCACTGGTAGAGGGTGTGAGCAGCAGCAGGTGTGAACAAGGAAGCTCCAGCATTGGGAGTGAGCAGGGCCGGTGCCAGCAGCAGGTGGAAGTGCCAGGTGGGACTGTAACACGCGGGAGCAAAGAATTTTCAGTAACCACAGAAGCTCACTCTGATTACAGCAACTGGTGCCCCACCTTGGTCTGGTGCCCCCGTTCACCTGCTCCTCCATCCCACCAGCTGACGCCTGCCATGTTCCGTGCATGCCCACTGGTGGTCAGCGCACATCATAGTGACTGTTTGTTTGGTTGTTCCACCGTTCAGTCTATTTGCATATTAGCCTTTTATTATATAGGATGGCTAAGATACAGCCATATCTCATTTAATCATATCATGAGGTTCTAGCATTATCTCTGATTGACATGTGAGGAAACTGAAACTTAAGAAGTTAAGAATCACCCAAAAGGCACAAAGTTGTTAAATGATAGAGTTAGATGAACCCAATCGAATCTGTCTGGCACTCAGTCTGTGCTCTTAACTTACCATGATAAGGTGTTAATTAATGAATTACTATCAGCATGGAGGGCTTCTCCAGTGACAAGTCCTATCGTCACTCTGCCTTGTTCAGACTTTTAGATGAGGACTTAGATGGTATACTTAGAATACTTCAGTACGGTGCGAACAAGAAGGGTAGGGAATACAGGATTGTCTCAAACTGGGATGGCTCACCAAAGAACAAATGTGAAAGAGGTGAGAATATAATCCTTTACTTAGGTCAGAAACAGCTGTGCAGTGTCTTAGCTGTGTGGTGCGCAGGGAGGGAGAATGCTTGGCGCTTTCAGTCGCCTCACTGTAAGGACATAGTGAGCTGCAGCTGGTCCAGGGGAAAGAGAGTAAGGACACTCTTCAGGACCACTGTGTGAGGACAGGTTAGACCTGTTCTGTGTCACCTCTGTGGTCAGACCTGGGAATAATAAGTGAGGCTTCCACGGAGCCAGAGCTCAACTCAGCATGAGAAATAACTCCACCAAGTTCAACCTGTTCAACATTTGCAATCGGCTGCATCGGGAGCTAATGCATGCCCTGCCTCTGGACGTGCTTTAAATGGAGACTGAATAAGAATGTATTATAACTCACTCCAGATGACCTCGGAAGGCCCTGCCTCTGAGCATGTCGATGATTAAAGCATATCTATACTATTTTCCAAACAGTAAACTTCTCAGCTTTCTCCTGTAATGTGTTTGCAGCCTTACTTGGCACCGTGATAGATATTCAGTGTGTGTATTCTGCAGAACTTCTGTTTTGAACCTAAGTTGTACAAATTCTGATTTTTCACTTACAATGTGACAAGATGTTTAGCACACAAAGTTAGGCTTGGAGTATTTCTCTAAAGTGGATGTGTCATTTACATGTGTGTAATTCTTGCCAAAGATTACACTGAATTTATACTATATCCTGCCAATACTTTTTCTAAACCACATTCTATGATGAATTTTTTGACAAGTTTACAGAGGAATGTATCTATATAAGGGTACCTTGGAATGCTCCCTTTCCTTTTAACAGATTGTTTTCACATTTTCAGGATAAATTTGTTTCAGGAAGGACATAATCTATTCATTTTCTGAGACCATATAATTAGTTCTTTACCTTAGTTCTGAGAACTACTTTCTAGTTTTACCCTGTTTTTATAGTATATATTCAAAGTTTTAATTTTTCAACATTATCAATAGAAAATTAACTGGATATATATTACAAACCTCTCGTTTTCTATTTTTAAGATATTAAAAAGCATTTACTTTTGTTAGTTATCACCACTAAGTCTTTCTGACATTCATGAACAAAGTAGAAACAAAAAATAGGAAAACTTTCTTTTCTCAGTTTTAATCCTTTAAAAGTTAATCCTTAAAGTTTATCTAATAATCAGTGTGCATACTAACTGAAAAGAAATACTTTTTTATTTTTTTAGGTGTAATCCCTTTTCATGGATTTTCAATGTATGGTAAGTTGAACTTGAAAATATTCACTGTTTTATTACACTTTAGACAATTAATCATGGAGATCACACTTTATAGCACATCACCACACACTTAAGTGATTGTGCACATTTTTAAACATTGAGTTTTGTATTTATATGTCCAATAAAAAAAACACAATGTCGTCATAATTGCTTAGATGGTGAGCTTGACAAATTAGAATTAAAACAAACTGAGACTCATAGACACAGACAACAGTATGGTGGTTAGGAGGGAAGGAAGGTGGTAAAGGATAAAGGGGGCCAAATATATGGTTACAGAAGATTGTTGTCCCCACTGTTGCTACCCCAACCTTTAGGCTAAACAGAAATACATTAATGCTTTACTTTTGTGAAAAGCATCAGCAGTAAATTAATACTTTTCTTTGTAAAAAGGCCCTCGGTGTCCTACATGAGATAATCATGGTGAATGATGTAATACCAAACGTTGAAAACTAGCCTTCAGTGAAAAGGAGTTGGGGCCTAAGACCTTTGCCTTGTGCTCTCCTTGGTGGTGTTGGCTGGGGTGACTGAGGCTGCAATGTAATGTCGCTGTGCACATTTGTGGATTATAGGGTGCTCTGCTTTATCTCTTTTATAAGAGGAACTTAAAATAGAAAACCTACAAAGGTTAAGGACATAAATTTTACCTCTAATAATAAAAAATGCTAGCCCTTTTGTCCTATTTTAATATTTTCACCTGCAAGAATTTTTCGAGCAAATTGTTTTTAAAAGGGGTACTTGAATGATTTGGAGGACAATTCATGATGTCAAAAGTTTAAATCTAACAATTCTCAGAGCACAAAATGCATCAACTCCTGGTTGTTCACATTTCTAGTCATTGAAAAAGTCTAAGGTTTATACACACAGGGAGGAAATGTTTGCTAAGGAAATAGATGCTATAGAGGTTAAGTATACTACTTTAGAAAAATATGTTAAGCATCAGTATGTAAGCATCACAAATACTTGAGCCGCAACCACTTATTTAGTTAGAACCAGTAGATTAGAATAATCACAATCATCCCCCCAGGAACTGTAGTTAGTCCCTTACCACTTCGGTTTTAGTTACTGTCTTTCTTTCAAATTATAATATTTATGTCTTTTAAAATTTGATTAAAACTTTCCTCTAGTTTAAATTTGTCGATGAATATTTTTATAAGAGATGGACTTGCTCTTTCATTTTCATAAATTTATCTTTTAAATTTTAGTAGTTCTGCAATATTACCAATGATTTTTTTTTTATTCTTTCAGTTGCACCACTTTGTTTTCTATACAATGAGCCTTCCAAACTGTATCAGATATTCCGTGAGATGTATGTGCGTTTTTTCTTCAGACTTCATTCCATCTCTTCTCATCCTTCTGTAAGTTCATAAAAAACTGGATCAAATCAGACTCTAATCTGTTTTTTATCCAGGAAAAAATCTTACTCAATTAAAATATAAAGCAGCAAATTTTCACTTCTGATGTTGCCAACAAGGTTTTACAAATAAACATGAGAAGAAGAAACTGATATTTAAATATTTTGGTAATAATTAAAAGAGGGAAAGTCCTTTATCAGTTGCATTTAAATGATCTTTTATATGTTAAAAGAAAAACATAGAAATGTCTGTATTCTCCTCTTTGGCAAAAATGCCCACCTTTCTTGAAGACTGATTTCCTCATCTGTGGAATGAGGTTGGCGTTGTGTTCTGTGGCCTGCAGAGGCACTGGCTCATGGCAGGTTCCAATAAATATGGCGGGTTTTATTGTTAGGATTATCATTATCACCTCTTCTTTGTTAATGAAAATCAAAAATGTATTTGTCACTTATTTTTCAGTTTCATGTTTGGCTAATTCTCAGTTATCATACTAGATATTTTTCTTGTATTTATTCAATAAGCAGCTCCTTTGGCCTCAATATGGAAGTCAAGGAGAAGCAGATTGGGCATTGAACATTTTTTATCTGTTTTATTTTGGCTGGTCCTTTGTTGTATCTTCTCCCTGCTATGAGCCTGAGTAAAAGCAGTGCTTATTTTATTCCAGTTACACTTTTTTTCCCCCTCTGGGCCTGCTTTGAGCAACTTGACTTACTCTCCGGAAGAAACATTAAACTGGAAGGTGTCGGGGCTACCAAATTTCCCCAAAGAGGCCCCTGTCACGGCTGCTAAACTGAACGGTTGTCCTTTATTCCATCAGCAAACTGTGCATTTCCATTCCCCTCCCCCACCTCCAGTTTGCTCTCACGCATCGCATCGCCAGTGAAAGCTGGCAAATAACAGGAACCAGGGTGTGACCGATGCACGAAGGAGCACCACCAGTTATCCTGGTCTCTTCTCTCCGAGACACCTTGATTTAGTGCTTAATTTACATGAATGCTTAATCTTGAATCCTCAGAAGTATATTAATGCTCTTTTCTAATGCCTCATTCTCAGCATCAGATTTCTTCCACTCATGTTCTATACCATTTATGCTTCAGAGTTTTGACCTGGCTGCTCAGTACACACCCCTGGGTTTTCCCCATACAGAGCTCCGAAGCTCAACACTGAGCCATCTGGGTATTCCTCTGTCTCCAAACGGACCCCGAGGTGTCCTTTTTCAGCTCATTGATTGGGCCAGCCCTGCCTCTGCCCTTTCTTTATTCCCTGGAATAAAGACTTAGAAGTGGCCAGCTCCTTTCCTGGCTTACAGCTAGATTAAACTATTTGAAACCATTACAGCTCTTTTTCTTTAGAAATTCAAAAAGAGGATTAAAACTTCCTTACCAAAATCAACCCCGAGGAATGCTGAGCTGCAAGAAAGACTTCATTCAGAGTTGTCCAGTAAAAAAATGCACTTGCAAAACATCTGCTTAAATTGGTTACTTCCTGTCCTCTACAAATAATGCCCTTTTAGGAAAGTAGACTTCAGTAAAAAATAATCTTTGTATGAAATAATAAAGAAATCTTGTTTGATAACTTTCTGGTGCAACTCTCAAGCAGTCAGCAGTCAGTCTTTCCCTGTGGATGGATTTCAAAGAAAGTGGAAAAAATCAGGAAATTCTTTCCCTGCTGGGTGAGGCAGCTGGCAGAGAAGAGATATGTGGGGGGAGAGAGTAAAGGGTGTGGCTGGGGCACCAGAGAAATACCTGGAAACTGGCATGCTTCCAGAGAAAACTAATTTGCTGGGCCTAAGTGATAATGCATGGTTTACAAAGTAGCAGCTTTCCTATAAAATGATGTTTTCTTTGGACTCTCTGAATATTACATACCAAGTTATGCGGGGGCCTATTGTGTTGAAAGGAAGCTCCATTGCATATCTGTAGGTTTCCATAAAGAGGAATAAAATGTATCTTTAAATATAGTGTTGAAATCATTCGTGTATGTCCTGTTTTTGACCCTTAAACAAGGTAAAAATATGTTGACAAAAATATTTATGTTGATACTGGTTTTCTCATTTTCATTTGAATAATTTCTCAGCAGAGTTCACTCTTAAATACTATAATATGTTTTCTTCTTGTGACTTACTGTTGGCAGGGTATTGTGTCACTCTGTTTGCTATTTGAGACTCTTCTTCAAACTTATCTCCCTCAACTCTTTTATCATCTACGAGAAATTGGGGCTCAACCGTGAGTATTTTCCTCTCCTAATTGAAGAATACATTGTGACATTAGAAGGTTCTGTTTCGTCATTGTAAATCACTTGCAAAGATGCGGTAATTTTTCAAAGAAATTAAACTAACAATTTTCCCCATAAAGCAGTTATCAAATAGTAAATTGTAAGTCTGCATTGTACCAAAAATTCTTGGGAGGATTATTTGCTAGGATTTTTGTGCCTGGTATAATTATCACTAAAATGAACTAATTTCTATTCATAATGAAAGGTGTTGGCCAAAACTGAAGCAAAAGTTTGTGGAAACCTGGGGGGAAGGCATGTATGGGTTGGGGGGGAGGGGGGCAATGGAAAGATTTATATACATATAATACCTTAATAAAAAAATAAAAAATAAAAAAAAGTTTGTGGAAACCTGAGAAATGTGATAATACTAAAATTAAGTCCATTTAGGCAAAATTGATCAGAGAGCACTTTATGAGAGCTATGTAAGTTTAAAATTTGCTCTTGTTAAAGGAAACTAAACCAGTTACCTATCAATGATTGTACACTATGATTTTTCCTTCCAAAAGTTAGAATATTTGTTCATATTTCTCAATATGAGTTATCAGTGAATATGCAAGATACCTCTGGACTTAAATCCCATTGGTTCTCTTCTCCCTTTTTTAAAAATAACAATGTATATAAGGCAACAGAAATTTCTAATGGGCTTTACAGCGTTTTGTTACTATATTCTCTGTGCAGCAATTTCCCCCTATTCAGGAGGGCATATTTGAAAGGAGCATTAACTCTTTGAAGCCACAAAAGGAGTTAATGAGAAATGGAACAGTTTAGTGTTTATCTTAAAGACACAACAGATGGATGGATGAGTGGATGGATTAAAGAGACAGACCCAGATTCAAATTCTAACTCTGCTAAATTGTATAATCCTGGTAAAGTTATTTAATTATCTAAGTCTCAATTTTTTTTCTTTAAATCAAGATAGTTTAAATTCCTCCTTTTTTAAATCAAGAGAATTTCTATCTCATGTAGTTGTTTCAAGATTGAATGATTAGATAGCTAACTAGCTAGCTAGATAGATAGATAGATAATATATAGATCTCTTTCTTTGTCTCTCTATTTTTTTTCAATAAAGCACCATTGAATTTCAGACTTCTTAGATCTTAGAACTGCCATTTATAAAAACAACATCTTATATCATACATTGATAATACTAAGTTGATATTATTTACTTGGTAGCCATTAAAAAACAGGAACCTGTTAATGATGAAGATTATAAGACAAGAATGTGGTAGAAATATTGTATATTGAATATAACTAGACTTTACTAGAATGAAGACAGTTGATTGCTAAAAACTAAAATTCTGATATTTGATATTTTTTCTAGCCTATTTATACACTTTAATCATTAAAAGTAAATTTATTTTAAAGACATGATAAACATTAAAAATCTTATGCAGGCCAAAACCGGTTTGGCTCAGCGGATAAAGCGTCAGCCTTCGGACGGAAGGGTCCCAGGTTTGATTCCAGTCAAGGGCATGTACCTTGGTTGCGGGCACATTCCCAGTGTGCAGGAGACAGCTGATCGATGTTTCTCCCCCATCAATGTTTCTAACTTTCTATCACTCTCCCTTATTCTTTGTAAAAAATCAATAAAATATATATATTTTTAAAAATCTTATGAGGAAAAAGTATAAAAATTCAATTGTCAAGCTAGAAATAAATTTTTTAAAGGCTTTCATGAATTAAAACTGATAGTGTTGGAAGGTTTTTAATTCAATATTTAATTTATTTAATAGATATAGAACTACTCAAGTTACCTATTTCTTCTTGATTAAGCTTTGGTACTTGGTTCATTTTATCTGTTATCTTATTTATGGACATAAAGTTACTTATAATATTCCCTAATTATTCCCAATTAGCCTTTTGATATCTAGACTCAGAGTGACTTCACCTCTCCCAACCCTGAGATTTATATTTGTATCGTCTCTCTCTTTTTTATTCTGACTAGAGGTTTATTAATTTTATTCTTTTTTGAAAGAGCCAGTTTTGGGTTTTATTGATTTTCTCTATTGTTTTTCTGCATTAAATGTCATAGCATAAGCTCTTATACTTATTATTTTCTTCCTTTTGGTTGTTTTAGGTTTATTTTGCTCTGGCCTTGCTACTTGTTTAAGTGAAAGTTAGATCAGTGGTTTGAGAGCTTTCTTCTTTTCTAATAATGTTATCAATTGCCCTCAAAGGACTGCTTTACCTTTATCCAACAAATTTTGATATATTGTGCTTTCATTGTCATTAAATTCAAAATATTTCTTAATTTCTCTTGTGACTTTCTCTTTGACTATGGGTTATATAGAGTGTGTTGTTTAATTTCAAAATATTTGTAAAAATCTATCATCTTTTTATTATTGACTAGAGGCCCAGTGCACAATGTTCATGCACTGAGATAGGGGGAGGGCAGGTGTCCTTCAGCCTGGCCTGCGCCCTCTGACAGTTGGACATCCCTCTTACAGTTCGGGACCCCTCGCTCCTTACTGCTTAGCTCACTGCTCCTTAGTGCTGCTGCAAAGGTGGGAGAGGTTCCTGCCACCACCACTGTGCTTGCCAGCCGTGAGCCTGGCTTCTGGCTGAGCGGTGCTCCCCCTGTGGGAAAACACTGACCACCAGGGGGCAGCTCCTGCATTGAGCATCTGCCCCTCGGTGGTCAGTGCATATCATAGTGACCAGTCATTGTGGTAGTTCTGCCATAATGGTTACTTAGGCTTTTATTATATAGATTAGAGGCCTGGTGCACCAATTCATGCACTGGTGGAGTCCAGCCGGCTGGGGGAGGGGCTGCGAGTGGTTGGCTGGCCCACCTCACCTCCCCCCCACCCCCATTCAGGGTGGTGGGGCCGATTGGGAGCAGGGCCAGCTAGGGAGGGAAGAACACAATATGGTACTATTGTTCTAAGAAGATGCTATGAGAGATCCAGTAAAATGAGATTAGTTGAAGATAATAATTTAGACTTAAAAATCAAATGAATTTAAAATTTTTAAATATCCATTGGACAAAAGTTTCTTTGACATCTTTAAAAAGTCATTTTAAAACCAACTAAAACATCTAATTTGTCAATATTATTTTGTACTTTGTATTTTATTCTATTAGAACAATAGTTTTCTCTTTCATATTGAGAAATTTCTGAAACTCTGGGTCTTCTTTCAGTCTTACGAGAGTTACTATGACACCAGCAAAGACAATACCTGGGCCCTTCTCTTGCTTTAAGAAAATAGCACAGATATTTACCTACATAATAGTATAACAGTTCCATCAAAGAGTTCGTCTAGCATCTCTCAGGGAGATAAAAATTATGTTTAGATAGTAATAGATAGTACAGAAGGGATCAGGCCAAAGAGTTCATTTCCTGATTCCAGAGATAAATTGTTGTTGTAATATAACCTGCTTATAAATAGTGGGCTCTCATACCTCTTAGGGTTTTTTGTTTGTTTTGTTTTGTTTTTTTCTTGTTTGTTTTGAGGGGTGGGGAGGAGCTGGAATTTAGTTGCATTTTCTGGTTGATCTTTCAGAGTTATGGTAACCCCTCCTCTTTAAAATGAAGGGTTTGAAATTAGAAATCTACTTCTTAGTTCCCTTATAATTTTAAAACTATTTTTCTTTGTATTCAAAAATTCCTTTTATTCAACTTATGTAGCCATTTGTCTGGGATGTAGGAACATAATTTATTGAGTAGTAAAATTATGCAGCTATCAAGTACTCTTTCAAGTATTTTGAAAAAAAAAATTCCCAATGATCATGGCTTGCCTGAAACTGTCAAGACTACAAGATCAATTCACTGATAGCTAATTAGTACATACCCTGAAAAATAGGAGATAGAATTGTGTCTTCGAAAGACTGGGCTGTGGCATAAAGGAAGATCAAGCAGATATAATTCTTCCTCTCAATACTTTGAGGCCAATCATTTGAAGACTCACGGTGTTATAAATGCTCTGGTGATTTCTAAGATTCATTTAATAACAGGATTGGTTGGGCTCTCCCAGCCTTTTGTAAGATGGTGCCTTTTCAGAAGAAAGAAAAAACCATTGGTAAAATTTATTTAATTTTCTTTGCTTGCAGACTTCGCATATCATTTAAATGGATGGTTCGAGCTTTCTCAGGATACTTAGCTACAGATCAACTCTTGCTTTTGTGGGATAGAATCCTAGGATACAACTCTCTAGAAATTCTTGCTGGTAAGAGTAAGTACTTATTTGTAAAACACATGCTGTTTCTATAGTAAAGCCCTTTTCCTTTCTAATATTCACCATCTGTAATTGGAGTTTACGTCTACACTTATCTGTCATTGTTAATCCATGAACATGTATCTGCCTTGGAAGGCAAGTACTGAGGTTCTGTGATCTAGATACTTCCATGTAACTGCCCAACACCAGTCTATTCCCAGTCTTTCTTTTTGGCTCCCAGGGAAGTTCGTTTCTCCCCCTTCACCACTTTCAGTCCAGCCAGGGCTTACCGTTCAGCACCTGGGAGGCCTGTGCACAGAGTGTAGGTACACACTCCACCCTGGATTCCTCTGACTGTCTTAGCGTTTGTTCTGTGCTCCAGCCCAGCTGCTGCCTGAAATCCTACCTGACACTGAGCCTCCCCATGCTCCTGTACTTCAACTTATGCTAAATTCAAAACCTTTCCTTTTGCTAGTGGTCCCTGACTCCTGCCCTGGTGGCTGAATTTCCTCTTTTAGGTATTCTCTTAGACAAAAATATTTTATGTTTTTCCCCCCAGGAAGTCAGATTCACCTCTCATTTAATAATTCAGCAGTTTTACAACAGATGTTACACAGGCAATTGTATAACACATAGAGCACAGATTCTCACTGATTATATTATTTTGCTTCTCTTATACAAAGTAGACTCAACTATTTTTATCATTGATATTATCAGAAAATTCAAATAAGTATTACAAGGTTTTTACAACAATGGATGGGAAGCGGAAAAGTAGGCAGAGTACAGGGTCCGACCTTCTCCAGTTGTGTGATATTGAATAAACTATTTGACCTGTGTAAGCCTTTGTTTCCTTCCCTTATATCGCTAGTATAATATGACACCTTTCTGGGATTCTGTGGAAATAATGCTTAAATGAAGGTGTTTTTCTTGTCAAAGGTTGTCTAGGGACCATATTAACATATTATTGACTGCTGAGAGGTCTAGAGTAATTGGGTGGCATTTTGAAAAGGAAAATTAGAGTAATAATAAAATGTCACAAAGATAAATATCACCCCTGGTGTACTCAGAGGTATTGATTAGTGATGTTTTCTCTATCGAATGGTTTTTAAACCCCATCTAAATAGGAGTAGGAAAGAATGGTCTGCCCTCGTCTCTTCTGGCTGAATGAAGTGAATTATATAAACTAGAGATAGAAGGGTCTTAGAAGTCCTCAGCTATCACTTCTTTCCCACGTTTCTCTCTGGCAGTCCTCATCCCCTGAACACTTTGGTGCAGGGAGGTCCCTGTCTTACCAGGTCGCCCATTTCTTTTTGGATAATACGACTTGCCGAAATGTACGCCGGGTAAACCAGGGTCATCAGCATGGTTTTTCTATTCTCAGAAACCCCTCTTTTCCCCAAAGTCTCCTATTTTCCCGGCTAAATGGATTTGTTTTCTGCTCCCATTTCTCAGGCAACAGGATTTTAGTCTTTCCACCAAATAACTCCTCAGGGTGGATCCTAAGTTTTGAAAGTATTGTATCTAGCTTTTTGTATCATTAAAAAAAAAATACTAGAGTGTGTTAATGAAAAGGGTTCAGTATAAGAAAGTACTTTCTAATAACTAGAACTTTCCAAAAGTAGGTGGACTTTTTAATTGTCACCTGAAGGGTTGAAATTTCTGCTAAGAAAGAAATGCTGAATTAGAAGGCCTTCAAGGTCTCTTCCAGTTTAAATGTTCTCTTTCTGTGACTTATCGCCCTTCAGCAAGCTGACGTAAAAGAGGAATAAATTAATATTGAATACTGCATTTGCTCTAAGCAGACACATGCTATGAACGCAATACCTGAAGTAAAAAGTTAATGATGAATAGGTAGAAACCCAGTCTACACTGTTGCAGCCATCAAAAACCAACAGGGAAGAATTACACTGTTGCAGCCATCAAAAACCAACAGGGAAGAATTACAGACCATGTAGAATGGCACTGGACTGAGGGGTGCTCCACATGGGATGCCAATAAAGAGCCACAGGGCAGACAACTTCAGGGAAATGGATACAAATTAGTTTTGATTATTTAAAATATTTTGCTATTTTTTTGTTCTGAATATTTGGGATCCACCTTTTTTGCTCAAATGGGGTA
The DNA here is from genome assembly GCF_964339955.1 of Pipistrellus hanaki. NCBI lineage: Eukaryota > Metazoa > Chordata > Mammalia > Chiroptera > Vespertilionidae > Pipistrellus > Pipistrellus hanaki. Next base: position 196,328,471 of record NC_140503.1, on the reverse strand, counting down.
TTAAATATAGTCCTTAGAAATATTTTAGTAAATATTACTGGCTTTAGTTGTGAATTAATCAGAGCCTTTTGTAGAACTGTTTAAAGCAAAGGTGCCTTAATGTTCATGATAGATTTGCTTAAAATTAATGAGAATAGTTCAAAAGACCAAAGTAAATATTAGCTTTTCTATATATCAGATGAAACATGATTTCAGTGGAAAACCCTCTAAAGTAAAGACCTTTCCTCCCGGGCAAACAAAGCCGTGCTGTGGAAGGGCTGGGCAGAGCAAACAAGAGCAGGCAGGGAGGAACTTCTGTGATGCGACACCAAGATAAATAAAGGTTATGAGCACACGAGCATTCTGGGCGCTGAGGTCACGTAGTGACCTGCTCTTTCTTCCCTCCTCTGCATTCGGAAAAACAATTTCCCGCCATGCAAACCCTTTCCTGCACAGCAGATCTGACTCTCCTGCCAACTCTCACTGACTCTGTTCAACTATGCACAGAAGGGGAAGGCGTGCTCACACGCCTTAGCTTCTATACGTCTTCCTGGTCAAACATGTTCCAGGTACTGGGAAACCATGAAGACGCTGCTGGTTCACATACGTGATTTTTTTTAATATTCTTGTAAGCAAAGAAGCTCGGTCACTGTAAAGTACTCAAGTTTTCTCTTTTTCAACTAAAGGGAACATTCTGTGTTGCGGATCTCTTGTATACCTTGCTACACGTTAAATAATGCCAGCTGACTTCACTTCTTAAATTCTGTTTACCACTACCATACGCCCCCCAGAATTTTTCTCTCTGGCTAATGTTCATGCTTTTTTTGCAAAGCTGTCAAAAATTTGTCCTCCTCTAGAAAAATGCCTGTGCTTCCCTGTCACTGGGAAAATTAGGGGACTGCACCCTGACTTCCCCTTCCACCAGGGCCACCTGGCATCACCCTTCATGCTATCTCAGAAGTTACCCTGAGGGATAGCAGAGGAGACAGTCTTAGGAAGCACACAGATTTCCACGTCAAGAGTAAATCGTTACTCTAACCTTCATGTCAGTAATGTCAGCACATGGTGGTTAGCTGCCCTGGCCAGAGCCCAGATATATTCAGTCTACTGTTTTATATCTGTGTAATTTAAACATGTCACCCAAGCTTATAGTGCCTCAGTTTCCTCAGTAGTAAAATGGGACGATAGTAGTATTTTACTCATAGAGTTGATGTAATAATTAATTGCTATTTTCATTATTCCCATAGTAAAAATCTGTGTGTGTGTGTGTGTGTGTGTGTGTGTGTGTGTGTGTGTTCATTCTAGCTAGGCAATGTACTTAGGAACCAGTCTTCCAGTGTGTGTGTGTGTGTGTGTGTGTGTGTGTGTTTTCTAGCTATACAATGTACTTAGGAACCAGCCTTCCAATAGTTTTGTAGATTTCATTTCCTAGACTTCAGTCCTCGTTGGGCAGTGAATGCATTACCACCTCAGGTGACGGAGTAAACAGGGAGAGGGAGAAGTCAGGCATCATCTCCAGGGAGCACCGTCTCCTTATCGGGTTGCCTTTCTCTTCCGCGGGCCCTCCCGTTGCTCAGGCTGACTCATTCTCTCACAGGGCCCTCTGTGGGAGATTACATAAGAAGTGGTGCATGTTAGCATTGCTCGTTTTTCATATGCTTATGTGTAATGAAAACAAAAGCCCAAAGGTTGTTTTCTCTTCAAAGTAGAACATTAACCTTCAAGATGTTTATAATGGTTTTCTCAGTTTCAGCTTTTTCCTGTAGCCAAATGCAGGCTCAGCCTCCCAGCAGCTCTCCCCACAGGCAAGTCCATTTGTGACCCTCTAAGAAGGAGCAATGCTCGGTCTAACAATATGAATACAACAAAATATTGTGGAGATGCTTTTAAGAAAAGCTGTTATTGCCACATTTTTGGCATGATGCCATCTCAATGCATAGAAAACACAATGTGATATATTTAAAAAATCCAGTCTCCTTATAACTTTTTAGAAGCCTCTCTATTGCATTAGTAAGAAACACCTTAATTTAAAGACAGTCATTAGAGCTTTCTGCCATTGAAAAAGTATTATATAATACTTTAAGTTGTAAGGATGAAAGAAGCAATTTATTAAATGGCTTTTCAGGACCTTTGAATTTTTCTTCTCCCCAAAACTGTGAGATACAGTTTATCAGGCACTATTCTCCAGAGGCTTCGCTCAGCGCGGGCGTGTGCGGTGCAAAGCACCCGTTCTGAGCTCTCGTGCGGGGCTGTGGGCACAGCAGTGCACTTGTGGGGCTGATGAGACCAGCAGTTGAAATAGTGTGCATTCTCTTCCAGTCCTGGCAGCTGCCGTGTTTGCCTTCCGAGCAGTCAACCTGATGGAGGTGACATCACTGGCTGCAGCTGAAGTAAGGATAAGTTTCACTCCGAAGGGATGGAAATAGCTCCTGAGGGCCTGCCAGCCTCGGGCACTCGAGTCTCAGATGCCTGAGACACACTTTACTCACAGCCTAAGTTTTGAACGTGGGTAAAACCTGTAAGTTCTGAGCTAAGTAGTATTGGGTATTCAAAGTTCTTTAATGACTTGAAAATAATCTTGTGAGAGAGTTCATAAACAAGATTATTGTAGAAAGCCATTCTAATTATTATGGGGAAACAATATGCCTAGTAATTTTAATAGAAACTATTGGGTCTTATGATGCATTTTCTTACTAGTGTTTGCATCCATGTGTTAAGCTCATAAAACAAAGAAAAACTAGCTGAGAGGGTTAAAGGGCATGTGTTTGGACCAGTGGTCGGCAGACTCGTTAGTCAACAGAGCCAAATGTCAACAGTACAATGGTTGAAATTTCTTTTGAGAGCCAAAACCCGACTTCTGCACATGCGCCACGAAGTTTCAATAGCACTGTATGTGCACGCCCGCATGTGGTATTTTGTGGAAGAGCCGCACTCAAGGTGTCAAAGAGCCGCATGTGGCTTGCGAGCTGCGGTTTGCCGACCACTGGTTTGTATGCTATACTAATGATAAATGGGCTTTCTTGGTTGTTTCTAATTGTGAGTTAATTACTTAAAGCTGGTTTCTTTTCAGTAGTATACCTGACACATGGTTAAATTAAACAGTGGCTTACCATATTACTCTATTTGTTATCTCTCATAGAATCATACATTTTATCCTTAAAATAGCCACCTACATTCTTTTTTAAAGGGAAGAGGATGTTTATGCGTCTTGCAACTGAATAAACATTAGTCCCATCTCAAAATGTCTTCCTGAAGTCAGTTCCTCCTTATACTGCTACCTCAGAATGAGGATTCCTAATGTACGTTTATTTATAGAAGCAAGTTGAAATGTTAGACCTCTTATAAACTCATGCTACCTTGTATATTTGAAGAAGGCTCAAGGCTAAAGTCCACGCTAGCATTTTGCACATGCTCTGACATTAAGATACACAGAGAAGAAAAGGACCGTTGTAGCTTTATTGCAGAGGTTAGGACACGTCTGAAGAATTTAGAGGGTGCGTCGATGCCAGCATCACATTTTTGCCCCTTATTTCACAGGCTTCCCTTTGCTGATGAGAATACTGACATTAATAATTCTTTTTTTGTTTGTTTGTTTCAGGCAGTTCTCGCTGACCTTTCTACTCTAAAAGTTATGCCTCTTCTTCAGATTTTTTTGTTTGCTACTGTCACCTGATCTTCTTCAAGGTCACTGACAACACAGAGTTTTTCATTAGAAGCTAATCATGAACTGTGCAAACTGCATAAAACCAAAATCCACTTCGTATATAAGCCAATAAAGATCATGTTCCCTCCTCAGTTAAACCTAAGTCACTTTTTGCTTTTTGAAAAAATAACTCGGCACACCAAATATTGCACTGCATGCTGCTGATTTTCAAGAGAGAAGCAATAGACTGAACTTCTGGCGACTTGAGCGTACTATAGATTCAATCCTGACCTGTAAAAAGCATGCGACAACATATGCAATAAGAACTAAAGATGCTGTAATAAACTGGAAGAGGTAATGCAGCCTCTGGGACAATTCTCTTATGTCAATTTGTAAATTTATCTCTAGATAATGTATTGTTTTATCTTATAAATTGCTCTTCACTCAGAATCAGGGGTGGGGTAGGATGTGGGAAGAAGACTTGAAAAAGATAACACCCTTAAGTAGAAATTCAAATGTGCTTTGGTGTTTTTAACAAGGTTTCTTTCCCCAGAGATTTTTCTAGATCTCTCTCCACTTTATTTCTCACTTAATGTTTGTACTAGGGGAGGTCAAATACAATTGTGTCCACCTGCCAGTATTGTATTCTTTATTTCCTGGGGTAGGGGAGAAAGTCAAAATTATGGCATTATTTGTTCAAACTTCTCACCCTTTCATCCTGCGATTAGAAGATGACACTGCTGAGGCCTGTTGCCAGATTCTTTTACTTTGGAGGACACCTAAGGATTCAAGGAAGGGAACGAAATATCAAAACCACGTTTGCTTTTCTGACGGTTTGTTTAATGAGGTTTACTGCTAGGGCAGAGCAGTTTCGAGACCAGCAATAGGTACTGGACAATCCCTCCAGAATTGACATCATGCAAGGCTCAATCTCATACTGGTCTTTATTATAAGTGAAGGGTCTTATCGTATATTACTTTCTAAAGGCCTACCATTTCTGTAATTTGGAATGATAGTATGAAAAAAAAGAAGTCCAAACACCATTCTTTTGATTTTAGTCTCAAATTCAAGATGCTGATCAATTTAACGAAAGTCTCTAAATCATAGAGTGGAACCTTGTTTCTCGGACTTCTCCCATCTCCAACCATTTGCCTCTCAACCCAGCTCCCCTTTTATGCTGATACTGTATGGCCAGTCACACATCTCCCAGGTGACAAGCAAAAGAGAATAGAATGCATGAATAAGTCAGTTTACCACTGTTAAAATCTCAGGATGTTGTGCTGTGAATTTTTTTTTTTTTGCTTTTGTTGTTGCTTATAATTATTGTTAAATTTCAGTTTTTACTATATATTTCCTTTCCTTTTTGTTAAATTTTCATTTATACTTCATGTCTTTTTTTGTTTTTAAAATGCTTATTTATAGAATAAACAGTATCACAGACATGTACTGTATATAAGAAAGGTTAAAACGGAATCATTTGGGGGTCTGGAATGGATTAATTCAATTTACATGATTTCTAATGGGGAAAAAATGATTCAGTTTTCAGACAACCTTCCAGAATGAATGAAGTTCGAGAAACAAGGTTTCACTGTATATCAGTATTCTTACTGAATGCCTAGAATTGTATTGTTTTATCCAAATGTATTCATGAATCATATATATATATATATATATATATATATATATAAAGAAATACATGAGTCTTAGCATAACACTGTAAGTGTAGAGGAGTTTGGTATAGCTAGATATTTGAAAACATTATGTGCTTTTATTCATCAGGTACTTATTGACTTACTAAGGATTAATTTATTCAGCGATTGATTCCTAACTCACCCATTGTTGTTGTTTTTGCAGGTGATGCAGTTAGGTCATATGCTTTGCCATTCTGTGTGTGCAGATGCACACTCACACAGAGGATAATTATGTGCACACCTCTGACTTGTCTCCCTCCTTCTCTCTCTGAGAAAATGAGAAATAACATGTAAGGAAGAGAGAGAATTTTAAACGACTATGGTCAAATTTATACAGAGGTTCCATCGTTGGCCTCTTTCTTTATGAGAGTATTCATAAGCCTTTGTAAAAGCAGCGGTCTCGTGGTCTAGTAGAAAAACACTAGGGTGGCTAGCTTTGTTTCTTCCTATGAGTCCCTTGATAATTTACTCTCTTATCTGCAATTAGGGCCAGGCAGGGAGGACAGGCGGCAGGAAATGATTGCCTTTGCTCTGTGTACCTTCCAGGATTAAGTCAGAGCAAATGAGAAAATACATTTGAAAGGGACTTTTTAAACTGCAAAGCACCAAGCCAATATAAAATGTTGGTAATTAATTTTAACGATGGCATTTTGAGGTCAAGTGGTGGAAGCTAGCATGTGAAGACTGTCCATCCTCATTAGCATCTGTATGGTTTTATTTGATTATGTGAGATGGTGTCTATAAAAAAAAAAGAACATATCAGGGCATAGTAAGGTGCTTGCATTTGGAACAGGTGACTCCAGCCAGTCCTGGAGGCCGCAGGCGTTCTGCTGCTGCCGCAAACCCCTCAGCCCTGCGCTGCTCTCGGATGCGTCTTAGAATACTGCATTCAGGGCAGTCTGCTGCTTTGCCCACTCCATCTCTAACTGCTCCTCCTCCACTACCTCTGTTGGCTTCCTTCCTTCTGCATTCTCCTCACTGACTCCTGCCATCCTCGAACACCTCCTCACATCTGCTCTGCCGGTGCTCACAAGGATCTGAGGGACCAGGGATGCTTATGTAATCATTCTACCTACGGCATTGCACTGATGGTGAAATAGACTCAGAGACTAAGCTATATTTGGCTCTTCTGGATTTCAGTTCACCCACTAATGAAATATGTGTGACCTTTTAGAAGAGCTTATTGAACAGTCTTCTGGATCAGAACATTTGGTAATGCAGCATGCTGGCTAATTGAAATTTCCAGCTTATCTTAGCTGCACGGCACCCCCTTCCACTCAGCAAGTACTCTTTCTATTTCATAGAACAGAGGCCATTAGCCTTGAACTCCCTCGCAGCCCTCCACTTCACAACTTAGCTTTAGACCCTTTAAACTTATCTCCTTCCTTCTTATCTCAGGAAATGTCTACTCTAGTCCCACAGCTCTCTACTAGTCTATACAGATTCAACGGGCCACTTACATGCTTAAGTTAAATGGTGCCCCACTGCTTAACAGATAAAGTCCAGGCTCTGTAGCAAAGTAGGGAAATTCTCTGCAGCTCGGTCTATCCGTTGCTCTGCTCCCACACTGCTCCACGATCCTGCACTTCAGCCTCACAGATTACACGCTGATCCTCACCAGCCAAACCCATCCACTTTGTCTATCAGGAACTCCCTTTATCAAGGCCCCACTCAAACGTCTTTATTGTGATAACATCCAGAGCTGTCAATTAGAATTAATTAGGCCCTTCTCTTTGTTCTCATAAAACTATTCATCCACTCACCTGGTGCTTGGAATATTGAGTGATGGCTTTTTGTATACATGTTCTGATTCTCACATCACTTTATTCTCAAGTCAGTTTCCATGGACTAGCTCTAGTATGGAATATGAAAGAAGAGAATTGTCCTTATGCGTTCGTATCTCAGGACCTGTTCTAAAAATTGTAAGGATCTTTTTCTTACAACATCATTTCTCCTCTATTTTTTATTTGGTAATTACCCCCGTGAACTTCAGATGAGGCTAACTCCTACCCCCAGAACCTCTGGGTCCTCACCAAGCCAGCCACCATATGCTAACCTTCTAGCCACAGGGATTGCTTCAGGATCAATGCAAAATCTAAGACCAGTGAGGACTGATGAAACTTGATTACGGGGCTTTGGTTTAATCGTTCAGGGAAGCTGGATATAGGGTCTGGATGGGATGCAGCCTAGGAATGTGAAGGGTGAAAAGCTGTTCTGTTGACCTGTTGATGTCCAGGTCGCACTCCACCAGTCTACCCCTGAACTGTTTCATCACCGGAGCCAAAAGATTCTCTTTGCAACAGAGAGGACCCTAACTGAAGTACAGTTATTTGACTATTTAGGCGATCCATTGTATCATGATGAGAATCATTATTTGGTGGGACTCCTGTCTATATATTTTAAGCAAGAGGAATTTTTTTAAACTTTTTAAATCAAGACCCACCCTGACCTTATAAGCATGAATTCTATGTTCCAGACCTACTAAGCTACCTGAAGTACCTTGAACACATAGTATGTCTCTCTGCGTTGGCCCTGTGCCCATACAGCACCTTGTGCTTGGAACATCTTCTCTTTCCTCTTAATGTAACTCTTACTGGTACCTCAAAACCCAACTCAGGTGTTGCATCATCAGGGAAGACGGCTTCTCTTATGAATTACCCTCTTACCCTAACTATACATAGTTGTACCATAATCTTATACTATGTGATTGTCTTTCTCTTCTCCTGGACTGTGACTCCTTAAGGCAAAATGGTTTCTTTCTCAACTGTATCTGTCTAGAGCCTGGTGTAGTGCTTACCCCATGGTGGGCTTTAATGTTTTTTGAATAAATGGATGAAATCATCTAATAGTGTAATCCACTCATTTTCTGATGAGGAAATTTGCTCAGTTCTTAATAACAACTTTCTTGTCCAAAGTCACACAACTGTTTTACCAACAAAGATTTGTGGAGTTGTCTGGGAAGGCCCAAAAGGGAAAAATATTTTGAGTGAAAAAACAAACCTGGAAATGCTGAAGCTCACTCAATATTGCTCATTTATATCAACTTCACTAAGGTATAGTCTGCGTAGAATAAAATGTGTGCATGTTAAGCATACAGTTCTCTAAGGTTTGACAAATGTATATAACCACACCACCACTATCACAGTAAGGCACAGGACTTTCATCACCTAAATCAGTTCCCGTTATCCCCTTCCCATTCAGTCCCCCATAGACACATTGACTCCAGACAACCACTGATATGCTTCTGTCCCTAAAGATTAGATTGGTCTTTTATAAATGTTCATGTAAATGGAATCATATATACTAGTATCTATATTTTTTCTTTTGTTCTTGGCTTCCTTTACTTAGCATAATGTTTCGAGATTCATCAATGTTGTTGTGTAATTAGTAGTCCATTTCTTTTTATCACTGAGTAATATTTCATTAAATGATTATTTCACAATTGGTTTATATGTTATTATTAATAGACATCCATGTTGTTCTCATGCTTCAGTGTATTATGGATACAGCTACTATCAACATTTGTTCACAAGCCTTCATGTGGACATATATTTTCATTTATTTGGGGTAAATACCTAGGAGTGAATTTGTTGGGTCATATGTCGCCCCAAACTCATTCTGAAGTAGTTCTGCCATTTCACATCCCCACTAGCGGTATAAAAGAGCGCTGATTGCTCCAAATCCTCACCAACTCTCACTGTTATCATGTTAGCCATTCCAATAGGTGATTTTAATTTGCATTTTCTTAATTATTAATGATGTTGGGCATCTTTTCATAATTATTTTTCACTTACAATTATTCTTTTGTAAAGTGCTCAAATCTTTTGCCCAATTCTTTATTCTGGGTACACTTCCAGATTGTAAATTTTTCTCCCAGCCTATAGGCTAGTCTCTTCATTTTCTTAACTATATTTAAAGGGCAAGCATTTTCATTTTGTTGAGTTCAGTTTATCCCTTTTTTTTTTTTAATGATTCACATTGTATATCATATCTCAAATCTGCATAACTCACAGATTTTTTTTCCTGTTTTCTCCTAGAAACTTTATCATTTAGCTCTTACTTTTAGGCCTCTAATCCTTTCATTTTTTAGTTAATTTTTGTGTATGATATAAGTTAAAGGTTGAGGATCCTGTTTTTGCATATAGATATATGATTATTCTGACATCATTTGCTGGGGGGGGGAAAGCACACCCTGTCTTTTCCTTTTTATAATAGCACCTCTATGAAATCAATTCATCATATTTGTGGGCTTATTTCTTGACTCTCTATTCTGTTTCATGGTTATATGTCTATCCTGGTTCCAGTACCGCACTGTCTTGATTTTTATAGCTTTAGAATAAATCTGGAAATCAAGTAATTTTCTTTACCTATGTCAAAAGTATTGTGACTATTTTAAGTTCTTTGCATTTCTAAATAACTTTTGCAATTAGATTTTCCATTTGTACTAAAAAAAAAAAAAAGCTGCTGTGATTCTTATTGAGATAGTGTTGAATCTAAAGATAAGTTTGGGGACAATTGATACCTTAACAATATTGAGTTTTCCAATACATGAATATGGTATCTCACTCCATTTCTTTAGGTCTTTTTAAATTTCACTCAGCAATATTTTATAGTTCTCCATGTATAGGTCTTGCACATATTTTGTTAAAATTATTCCTAATTGTTTACATATTTATGTTATAAATGATATTTTTAATTTCATTTTTTATGGTTTGTTAATATGTAGAAAATACAATTGGTTTTTTTATATTGATCTTGTATCCTGAGACCTTGTTAAACTTTTTTGAAGCTTCCCTAGGATTTTCTACATATATAATGTTAACTACAAATAAAGACAATTTTACTTTTTTTTTTCCAAATCTATATGCCTTTTATTTTTTCCTCTTTATTCACTGACTAGAACCTGCAATGGAATATACAGAAGTGTTTCAGTTAACCTAATTTTCCATTAAATATACTTATTTTTTAATAAGTGCAACAAATATTTTAAAAATTAGCAATTTAATAATTTGGCCAATTTAGTGATAAAACAATGGGAGGGAAGGAGGCAGGCAGATGCAGAATGAGGTGCAGAGAGATACCAATACACAAGATAAATTATCTAATTTTTGTGTTGCTGATTATCCAAAGGGCTTCTTCAAATTTTTTTTTAACTTAACCATTTGGCTTCAAGTACTGTCAGTGCCTTTATAATGTAAATTAGGTAATTGTTTATGTATTACTTCTCTGCTCTTAAGACTTTTTTTAGATGTGTGGTATACATGCATATTCAACCAACATCAAATGCTTTCTTTGAACAAGGTAGTGTGCTGGAAATTCATAGTTTTTATATATATTTGTGTGTTTGCTTTTTCAATTACAAATGTGGTAAGAGACAGCACTTTTTATGGAAATAAATACTAACACCTCTTTTCTTTTTTTAAGTAATGCCAACGTAGGTCCAATGGTAAGAAAAAGAATGGTCCCCCACTGATGTTCATGCCCCAGTCCCTGAATCCTAAGGATATATTAACCTCCTCTCAGATACATTGGGTTTAGCATATCAACTGTAACATAGGACAGTAAGTTCGCATTGTTTCAGTTCTCTTACCTGTAAAATAGGTGCTTCTCTCCTGTGGTTTTATAATGATTACATAAAATAACATCTATAAAAGTTCTTTGAAAACTACTTTCTATTGCTTTGATGCTGATAGGAAAATGACCCCCGGAAGTTTAAGGGAGAAAGAGAGATTATTGGGGGAAATGTACCACCAAGTCCTACTGTTTCCTCCCATGTAGAGAGAGGGAGGTCACTGATGAGGTTGGGATCGGTGCGGGCATGTAACGCCAACCCCTTTCTCTCATCTTTCTCTTGGGATCCAGCAGCTCACTGCAAACAGGGTTTGTACTGCTCTAAGCCATGAGCTTTAGAAAGTCTGGACCCCATGGGATGGGAGGGAACAGGGCTGACGAGGTGTCTGAGACTTGATTTTGAAAAGCCCATGTTTGAGTCATATTCCCTACCCGTAAGAAAGATGACATCACCTGCTTCCATCTGCCTAGATTTTCATTTTTCGACTCACAACTCAGGCAGGAAGGAAGGTGCTGTTTATTAGACCTCTGAAGCTCATTCAGTGGCAAAGATGTTAGGGTTATAAGGAACAGACTATCACGATGAGTCATAGAATATAAGATAGAAATAAGAGAAATGAAGGGTAATGAGGGGTCGTGATGGATTTGAGTAAAGAAGAATGGATGGATTGAAGGTCACAATACAAAGGTCAAAGCACTTTGGAAGGAAGGATACTCCTGCAAGTAACGTGGAAGGGTACTATTTGCAGTCAGAATGAGAAATTAGCATTTGAAAATGTGGTGCCATGTTTGTTGATGCCACGATCTAAGACCTGGTGGATAACTGAGGTAAAAGAGAAGACAACATCACTGAAAATACGAGGAAGTCAAGACATCCGGAGTCCATGGGGGTGGGTGAACCGCCAGCGTGCACGCTGAAGCCACCAAGAAGGATGGCAGATAGACTACAGGAGGAGGGATGCAGAAGAAAACTGAGTTGCTTGTAAAAGTTCGTTTCACTGAGAATGAATGAAGAGGAAAGGAAAATAATGGTCCCCCACTGATGTTCATGTCCCAGTCCCTGAGTCCAGGAGGGGGCTGTACCTTGGAGGAGGAAGAGTGGTATGACCAGATGGGGTGGGCCTTAAAGGAGCAGAGCTTTCGCAAGAGAGAAGGGGGAGTAACACTCCAAAGTTGGCCCAAGGGGTAGAGTAAGGCTGCAGAAGCACCCCGGGCACAGGAGAAAGGAAGTTGTCCACTGGAGGGCCAGTCCCCTGAGCACAACCAGCTTTTAGGTAAGTGAGGAGGTGACTAGAACCTTCAGAGAAGAAGGGGAAATACAGGCATTTATTGACCTCACACAGGGATTGGGAATGCCAGCAGCAGAAGGGAGTGGTTTTCTAGGGAGGGGGCGGAGGAGGATGGGTGGGAATTAGGTCAGATTAAGAGAAGCAAGTTTAGGGAATTGATTACTGGAAGCAGAGAATTCTGAGGAGTGTGGGACAGACAGGGATGGATTTGCTGAGCCTCTCAGAGGTGACTGAGCAGTTAGTCCTGCTGCGGGGGTGGTCCACGCCACTTCTCTCTCGGGTGGGGCAGCTGCTCCCTCGGGCAGCCTGAGGATGGTCTGATCTAATAGGTCAGCTGCTGCTCAGACACCCAGATCTGTGGCTGTCTCTGCTCTAGCACAGCACTCACTTGATGACTTAGCTTTTCTTTCTTTCACAATAATTTGGTTCTTCTCTCTCTCTCTCTCTCTCTTCTCTCTCTCTCTCTCTCTCTCTCTCTCTCTCTCTCTCTCTCTCTCTCTCTCTCTCTCTCTCTCTCTCTCTCTCTTGGCTTCTGCCTATTCATTGGTTCATTGTTTCAATATACTCAGGATTTAGATAGAGAGTATTTTAATTACAGACCCACCCCCACCCCACCCCCCCAAAAAAAGGAGGGGAGGGAGGAATCCCTCATAAATGGAATCATTGCAAAATTTTCATGAAACAGAGAACAAAATGTTATCTCCAGTATATAATTTAGCTTGTGCCCATGGCAGGCCCAGTGATGGGCTGACTCCTGATGGGGCAGTGGGGGGAGAATGTGAGGGTCAGAATGTCAGTGCTAAGATTCCACAGGCAGAAATAGGCAGGTATTCCTCTTCCTCTGACACCTTTCGTCAGGACTGTGTCTTCCTTACCCTCAATGAAGGCCTTCCTCACCTCGTGTAGGAGAAATGGGGCTGAGTGATTAGGTATTTCATGTGTGAGAGCCTCAAGAAAATGGAAAGAGCCTGGCTGGTGTGGCTCAGTGGTTGAGCATCGACCTATGAACCAGGAAGTCCCAGTTCGATTCCTGGTCAGGGCACATGCTGGGGTTGTGGGTTCAATCCCGAGGGTGGGTGTGCAGGAGGCAGCCGATCAATGACTCTCTCCCATCATTGATGTTTCTACCTTTTCCTTTCCCTTTCTGAAACCAACAAAAACATATTAAAAAATAAAACAGAACGACCTGAATACATGTATGGAAAGAAAGAAAGATTTATGTTTCTGGGCAGACTGATAGGATACCATCTTGAGAGAGGTCTCTAACTCTGTCAATTGTTAGGCTGGTGGCTAAGTACCGAAGTGTTGTCAGGGGCACTCTATGAGGTACGTGACTCCCTGATAAAGAAGTCCAACCCAGGACTGCAGCCCTCGGACAAGGTCAGTGCCATGATCCAGAGGGCAGGAACAACATCCCCCCTAACTTTCCAGATTTCTATTACCAATATATCGTAAACCCTCAGCTGCTGGGAAAGGACACCGCGCACATTACCCTCCTGACTCTATTCCTAATGATCCACCTGACACCTAAACGTTTATACTAATAACAGTTTCTAAATATAGAAAACAAAACTGAAAGAAGTGCAAGGAAAAACAAATATAAAATCATAGTAATTTCAACATCCCTCTACCATTATTTATAGAAAAGGTAGGCAGAAATATCAGTAAGCATATAAGACAACATTATTGACCAAATTTTATTACATTTATATAGTACTCCAACAACAGCAAAATTTACATTCATAAGTGCACACAGAACTTTTATAAATATAGAACATATTTTGGGCCATAAAGCAAGTCTCAATAGATTTAAAAAGATTCAAGTCATATAAAGTATGTTCTCTGACTACAGTGGAATTATATTAGAAATCAATAACAAAGCTACCTGGGAAAACCTTGAACTATTTGGAAACTAACAGACTGCTAAATAAGCCATTGTTCAAAAAATAAATGAAAAGGAAAATTGGAAAGTATTTGAGCTGAATGAAAACATAACATATTGAAATTTTTGGAATGTAGCAGAAGTAGTTAGTGTTAAATTTATACTATAAATGCTTAGATTAGCAAAGGAGAAAGGTCTCAAATCAATGATTTTAGTTTTTTTTTTTTTTTTAAATATATTTTATTGAGTTTTTACAGAGAGGAAGAGAGAGGGATAGAGAGTTAGAAACATTGATCAGCTGCCTCTTGCACACCCCCCACCAGGGATGTGCCCGCAGCCAAGGTACATGCCCTTGACCGGAATCGAACCCTGACCTTTCAGTCTGCAGGCCGATGCTCTATCCACTAAGCCAAACCAGTTTCGGCTGATTTTAGTTTTTATTAAAAACTAGAAAAAAAATGAGAAAATTCAACCAAAAGTAAGCGGAAGAAGAGAAATAATAAAGATTGGAGCAGAAACCAAGATAATAGAAAGCAAAAGCAATAGAGAAAAATCAATAAAACAAAAAGCTTGCTCTTTGACAATATTAATCCACATTAAAAAAAGGAGAAAGATGCAAACTGACCATACCTTTGCAGCAACCACCAGCCAATCAGGAGTGAGTATGCAAATTAACCCAACAAAGCAGGCAGGTTAATTTACATACACAGGCGCCCAGCGGGCGGGGGGGGGGGGGCGGGCAGGGCACTTGCATCATCACCATGGTGAGGATGCAGGTGTTCCACACCGCCCCAGCCACTCCGGGCCTCTGGGCAGCGTGAGAAGGCGGAAAGGTGGCTCCGCACAGAACAAAGGCAGTGCCAGCAGCCAGGGGAAGGAAGGCCCATTTTTGCATGAATCTTTGTGCATCGGACCTCTAGTAAAATCAATAAACCTCTATCTGGACTGATGAGGGGGAAAAATAAAAAAATACAAAAATTATCAACATCAGAAATGAGAGAGCTGCTGTAACTAATTACAGGAAATGTTATGAACATTTTCATGTCTATAAATTTGATGTCAGGTGGTGCTAGCCTTCCAACTTGGTTCTTTTTCAAAGTTGTTTTACATATTCTGGTATCTCTGTATCTTTTCCTTGTGGAGTCTGGCTCCTGGCTGAACACCTACATGTAACTTTTATTTGTAGGCCTGACCATCTGCAATTGCAAAGGCTTAACCTGACAGGACTCATGGGGAAAAGCTGCCCTCTCCACACCCGATTAGTGCATAGCCAGTGCATTGCAGCCTTAAAGGAGTGGCAGTCCCGGATGGGCTGGCTGTGCTGTCACATCTCTGCATTCCTATCCCAGGCCCCTCCATTGAGAGGGTTTCTATCAGGGCCTTCCACAGAGGTCTTTCTCAGGGTGGCAGTGGTGCAGGGGCCCTGAAGACACTTTCTTCACTCTGACATAGCACTCAGTACTCTCCCAACTCCCATCTCTCCCTCCTCTCTCTCTTCCTGGCCCATAGTACTGGTGAGCCTTTTGTCTGGGTTCCTGGAGCATTTAGACAATTCCCCACATCTGTGCTGATCCACCTGCCCTTCAACCGGAGCTATTTCATGGGGAAAACAGAAGAGGAGGGTAGCACTTTTCCAGTTTAGCTGCTTGAATACTGCTTGGCAGTAAGTGATGTGACTTTGTTTTTGGCTTGTTGCCTTAATCCACTACTCGACACCTGGCAGCTATGTACTCTCAGCTCAGCTCAGCTCTTCACACATACGAATTATAGAATCAGTTTGTCAGATTCTACAAAAGAGACTAAAGGGATTTTGATCAAGATGTCACTGAATCTATAGATCAATCTGGTAGAGTTGACATCTTATCAATATTTAATCTTCCAATCCATGAACATGGTATATGTCTCCATTTATTTAGTGTGGTGTTGTTTTTCTTTGATTTCACTCAGTAACGCTGCCACCGTATAGCTCTGCATTTGTTGTCAGTATACAGATCGCCCACATCCCTTGTCAGAGTTTTTTCTAAGTCTCATATTTTTTATTGCTATTGTAAATGCTATTGTTTCATTTCAATTACTGATTACAGTAAGTTTACAGAAATACAATTGATTTTTATATAGTGATCTTGCTAATCTCACTGATTAGTTTTCATAGCTTTTTTGTGGATTCCCTATGATTTTGCATGTAAATGATGATGTCTGTGAAAGAAAACAGTTTTACTTCTTCCTTTCCAATATGGATGTCTTTGTTTCTTTTGCTGGCCTTTTTGCATTGGTTAAAACTTCCAATAAAATATTGAGTATAAGTTGTAAGAGGGGATATCCCCCTTGTTCCTAATTTTAGGAAGAAAACATTCACTATTTCTCCATACAGTAGGATTTTTTTATGGATGCCTTTTATCTAGCTAAGGAAGTTATCATCTATTTCAAGTTTGCTGATAATTTTTATTAGGAATTGATGTTGAGTTTTATAAAATGCCTTTTGTGCATCTATTGAAATAATCATATGGTTTTGTCTTTCTAGTGAGTTAATATGGCAAATAGTATTTGAATCATTTTGGACAGTGTGTATAGAAAAGCCAGAGTAATATGTGAGTTTTAACCTATATCAGTTGTCAAGACAATGGGTTTGTCCCTTATCATTCTTCAAAGATGGTCAGTTGTTTTTTACATACCATTATGAACATCATGGGTTTAAATATGGTATTTTATGGATCTCAATCCATTGACATTTTTATACTTATTGAAGCTCAGGTTACCTATCTTTGTGATAAACCCTACAAGGAAGCTGCTATGTACTTTTGACATGATTCTAGTCATCATTGGAAGCTTGTTTGCTATTAGGTATGTTCCAGGATCACTGTGTATATTTCCCACACCAAATCCAAAAATCAGCCAATTCTCCAAAACGTTCTGGCATCCTTTAGTAGAAAACAATATTTCAAAGTCACCATCTGGCTCTTAGGGCTATTCATTGCTACTAGCTTTGTCATTGTTACTTGGCCTTTCAAGTATTCAGAGGTGATTTCCAATTCAAATAGAGACTACAGTATTTTTACTTTAGCTCTTTTATATTATATTATGGTGCAGGAAATTTGTGCATGGGAATGGAGGGGGGGTGTGTTCCTCAGCCCAGCCTGCACCTTCTCCAATCTGGGACCCCTTGAGGGATGTCTGACTTCCCTTTTAGGCCCAATCCAACTGCTCGCCTGCCTGCCTTCCTGATTGCCCCTAACCACTTCTGCCTGCCAGCTTGATCACCCCCTAACAATTCTCCTGCCAGCCTGATAGGTGCCTAACTGCTCCCCTGCCAACTTGATTGTCCCTAACTGCCCTTCCCTGCAGGCCTCGTACCCCCAACTGCTCTACCCTAAAGGCCTGCCGCCCCCCCCCCCCCAATAGCTCCCAACTTCCCTCCTCTGCCGGCCTGGTCACCCCTATCTGCCCTCTCCTGCAGACTTGATTGCCCCCAACTGCCCTCCCTTACATGCCTGGTCCCTCTCAACTGCCTTCCCCTGCTGGCCATCTTGCAGTGACCATCTTGTGTCCACATGGGGGCAGCCATCTTTGATCAGATAGAGGCAGCCATCTTGTGTGTTGGAGTGATGGTCAATTTCCATATTACTCTTTTATTAGATAAGTTAGAGGCTTGGTGCATGGGTGGGAGCCAGCTGGTTTTCCCTGAAATGTGTCCCAGATCAGGGTGGGGATTCCCTTGGGGTTTGGGGTGGCCTGAGCGAGGAGCCTGTGGTGGCTTGCAGGTCAGCCATACCCCCCAGCGACCCAAACAGAGGCCCTGGTATCTGGAACTTATTTATCTTCTATAATTGAAGCTTTGTAGCCTTGAGCAGAGCCCTAGGTTGGCCAGGAAGCTTGACTTCCTCCATCACCAGGGAAACTCAAGCCTCCTGCTCACAGCCATTTTTGTTGGGAATTATTTATCTTCTATAATCAAAACTTTGTAGCCTTGAGTGGAACCAAGTCTCCTGCTTGCTCAGTGACCACAGCAATTTTGGGGGGGATTTATTTTTCTTCTATAATTGAAACTTTGTAGCCTTGAGTGGAGGCCTGGGCTGGTCAGGGTATGCAGGAAGCTTGACTTCTTCCATCATCAGGAGAAACCCAAACCTCCTGTTCACTCTGTAACTGCAGCCATCTTGGTTGAGTTAATTTGCATATTTGCTCCTGATTGGCTGGTGGACATAGCTTGTGGTGTAGTAGAGTGATAGTTAATTTGCATATTACTCCTTTATTAGATAGGACTGATGATAGCCATTTGACAGGTTTGAGGCAATACCTCATTATGGTTTGCCTTAGTGACATTAAGCATCTTTTCATTTTGGCCATCTATTTGCCCTCATTGGAGAAGTATCTATTTATGTCCTCTGCCCCTTTTTGAATTGA
Source organism: Pipistrellus hanaki (assembly GCF_964339955.1). Taxonomy (NCBI): domain Eukaryota; kingdom Metazoa; phylum Chordata; class Mammalia; order Chiroptera; family Vespertilionidae; genus Pipistrellus; species Pipistrellus hanaki. Next base: position 196,310,015 of record NC_140503.1, on the reverse strand, counting down.
ATTGTTTGTTTTTTTTTTTGGTATTGAGTTCTTCATAAATTTTGGATATTAACCCCTATCAGGTATATCATTGGCGAATATGTTTTCCCACTCAGTAGGTTGTCTTTTTATTTTGTTTGTGGTTTCCTTTGCTATGAAAACCTTTTTAGTTTGATATAGTCCCATTTGTTTATATATTTTTTCTGAATCTGAGTTCTTTCTCCCATACTGCCCTACTGTTTGGGTCCAGGTATTGCACAATTAGATTTTTTTTCCCCCTGTGTTTATTTCACTGTGTTTCTTTCCAAATGGTCACTCTGATATGTCTTAAAACCTTGCTTCTCAAAGTAAGGTCCTTGGGCTAGACTAGCAGCATTTGTGTCCCGTGGGGCTCACAGAACTGCAGAAGCTTCATTCCTTCAGGACAATGCAATGAAAATCTGAATTTTTACAAGATCCCCTGGTCTAGAGAAAGATCTGAAAATACTTTAGTTCTTGGTTCTCAAAATGAACAGCTAGAATCACCTTGGAATCATTTAAAAATCCTGATACCCAGGCCACAGCCCCTATTATGAAGTCAGAATCTCTGGAGACAGAGCCCAGGCATCCGTATATTTTAAACTTCCCCAAAGTACAGCCACGTTGAGAACCAAATGATTGAGGCCCTGGCTCAGCCCTTAATGTGCCCAAGAGTCACCTGGGAGCATCTTCAGTTGCAGACGTTGATTCAGTGCATCTGGGGTGGGGCCTGGCATTCTCTATTCCTGCCAAGTTCCCAGGGACAGACGCTGCTGGACTGGGGCGTTTTTGAAAGTGAAATGAACGACTTGGGATATTTTAATACCAATAAGTACAAAGAGTAGAGAATCAAGGCAAATTTCCCTAAGGCAGGGTGCTGGCCTGTGGGAAGCCAGGCAGCTGCAGGCTCTCCCGGGCCTCCCAGGTCACTTCACACCTGGTGCTGGGCTGCATGGCCCCACTGGCTGAGTGGGCTGGGGATCCTGGGCTGAGGGGCCAGCCGGCTCAACTGCTGTACTGCGGGCCCAGGACAAGAGCTTTCGTAGGTACACTCTTCTCTCTGGATGCCTGTGCCTTCACCGCTGTCAGTCTCCCTTTCTTCCCCTAGTCCAGTGTTCGTCAAACCGTGGCTTGTGAGACACATGCGGCTTTTTGGCCCCTTGAGTGTGGCTCTTCCACAAAAATATCACGGCCTGGGTGAGTCTATGTTGAAGAAGTGGTGTCAGAAGAAATGTAAGTTTAAAAAATTTGGCTCTCAACAGAAATTTCAATCGTTGTACTGTTGATATTTGGCTCTGTTGACTAATGAGTTTGCCGACCACTGGCCTAGTCTGTCCTGCTCTCCCGTGTCCCTGGGGCCCTGAGCCTTGCATCCCTGCAGTTCCTGGAGCGCTGCGCAGGCCCTGACCCTGAGGAGCGAGCGAACACCAGGAGAATGGGGACTGGGATGAGTGCCTAGGAGACATGGCGTGACGGGGCCTGACTTGGCTTTCGCCCTGGCTCCATTGGTGACATGCAAGACTTGGTCTGACAACTGTAGCTCGACAGGACTTAACACGCACTGTTCTCACTCGAGCTTCTAATTTACATAATTTTCTCCTTGGCAAGAGCCAAAGCCACTGTCATCAGCAGGTTGTGTGGACCTTGCTGAATGGGAGGCAGGCTCGTATTGGATGCAGCTGGTGCCCAGAGTTCTGACTCAAAACCCCGGGGCCTGTGGCTGAGTGGGGATGGCTGTGAAGCAAAGGCTGAGTTAGGGCTTCCCTCTGGATGCCTAGAGGCTAAGGAAGCCCCCTCCCCCACAGCCTTACCCTGCCCTGTTTCTGAGCCGGTGAAACACTTACCCAGAAACCCAGTGGGCCGAAAGCTTACCTTTAGAGCAGAGCATACAGACTCACCTTTCTCTAGGTTGGGCAGAAAGGAAAGAAGCGTGCGAAGGGATGGGAAGGGAAGGGTAAAGCGGAGACCTTAGGATAGGGGTGTCGAACTCAATCAGAGAAGGGGCCAAAATCTAAAATCCAGCCTAAATCGCGGGCCGAATGGTTTACTGAACAGTCATAAACTGACAATGTCATAAACTGACAGCGGAGTGCAGTGATGACAGCGTAGTGCGGGCCACATTGCAAGGCCTGGTGGGCTGGATTTGGCCCTCGGGCCTTGTGTTTGACACATGTGCCTTAGGATGTCCCACGCAAAAGCAGCCAGGTAGGGGTTCTTTAAGTCTCAGTATTGCATTGGAATCACTGTGGTTTTTATTCAGGGCTTGTGCGCTGACACTTCCTAAGACTACTCACAAGGCATTTTACCACATGCCACGTAAAACTAGTCATCAGAACTCGGCCTGTTCACCCTATGGAGTAACACCTCTTTTCCCCCCTCTCCCCAATTCTTGAGACTCTTTAATTTCCTGCCAGTTACCAAGGGTTCAGAGAAAGCCACTCTGGGACCTCAAAGGGTTAATGTAGCTCAAAATCTACACAGGCTCTCCTCTCCGCTGGTAGCACAATTAACTCCTTGTTCCCCAGGGGATGTATGGCCACGGGAATGCTTATCTCCTCAGGTGGGTAGCTCAACAAGCTCCCAAGACCCTGTCCCAGGTGATGATTGGGTGAGTTCTCTCAGGATCAGCCTGTCTCCCAGGGAATGGCCACACACATACAGGATGCCAATGTTAATACATTTTTAATTAACATTCTCAGATGATTCTAGGTTAAAGGGGTTTAGTTCAGCCATTCAGTTCTGAGGATAAGGGTTCTTGTTTGTGTGTGTGTGTGTGTGTGTGTGTTAGCAGAAATGTGTTTCATATGCTGATTTTAATCCAAATAGTTTCAGAGATTAATTTCAAACTTTCTTAAAAGCTGAAAGTTAACTTCATGCAATTATGCTTCTTTTTCTTCTTAAGACAGAGAGGAAGAATTGATCATGTGAGGCTTGATTTGATTTTTCTGTGCTTGTTCTTCAGGATTTAGTAAAGCTAACAAAAATAATCAAAATGATCTGAGCATTTTTTTCTTCTTTTCTCTTAAGGCAGAATTTTTAAAAATATCCTCACTGAGGATATATTTTTATTAATTTGAGAGAGAGAACTAGAAAGGTAGGTATGTGCCCTGACCAGGAATCGAACCTGGAACCTTTTGGTGTAGAAGACAACTCTCCAACTAACTGAGCAACCTGGGAAGAGTCAGACAAGATATTCTTGACCATTTATTGCATGCTACTACTTTTTTATTTTATTTTTATTTTATTTTATTTTTACCTTTTTTTATTAAATTATTATCTGTGTACATATTTTAACATCCCCCCCCATACATACCCTCCCTCCCCAGAGTTTTGTGTCCATTGGTTGTACTTATATGCATGTATACGAGTCCTTCAGTTGATCTATCGATATTATCTCCCCCAGATCTCCCTACCCTCCCTGCTGTAATTTGACAGTCTGCTTGTTGCTTTACTGTCTCTATATCTATCTTTTGGTTCATCAGTTTATAATGTTCTTTATCATCCATAAATGAGTGAGGTTTCTCTTTCATTGACTGGCTTATTTCACTCAGCATGATGTTCTCCAATTCCATCTAGGTTGCTGCAAATGATGAGAATTCCTTCTTTTTTATGGCAGCATAGTATTCCATTGTGTAGATGTACCATAGTTTTTTGACCCAATCATCTGCTGACAGGCACCTAGGCTGTTTCCAAATTCTAGCTATTGTAGATTGTTGCATGCTACTACTTTTTTCTTACATGTAAAATAGTACATGTTTATAGCAGGAATTTTAGAAAATACAGAGATATATGAAGAGGGAAAACACTACCCATATCCTCCTACTGCTCAGAGATAATCACTGTCAATGTTTCAGTGTATTTCTGTGTGGTTTTGTTTTCCACTGACAATTATACTCTCTCTATATAAAGAGGTAATATGAAAATTAGGCTGGGACTCCATAAGGGGTCATGACCAGACAGGAGGAGGTTGTGCACAGGTGAGGCCTGGAGCAGAGACAGAGACAGAGGCAGAGGGGCCTGCCTGAGCTGGCACGGTGGCTCGGGCGTCCTGGAGTGGTCACAGGCAGGGCGGGCAGCACTGAGTGCCACTGGGCTCACGGCAGGCATGGGCTCAGGCAGCTGTGAGGCCCAGGGCTGAGAGGCCCAGAGCTCAGGCTTTGCAGCCCCTGCAACTGGCAGTGGCAGCAGCAGCAGCAGCAGCAGCAGCGGGATGATGAGGGCGGCACCTTCCCTGATCATTCCGGTCGCCTCCCACAGAGGGAGTACGGACTGTGGTTTAGGCCCACTCCCCAAGGGAGAGTAGGACATCCCCTGAGGGCTCTAGGACTGTGGGAGGAGCAGGTTGGGCTGAGGGGCCCCCTCCAGTGCATGAATTTTTGTGCACTGGGCCTCTAGTTATTAACATGTGTACATATGTAAAAACTTTTTAATAGGATCATATTGTATTATGATCATGCTCACACACACACACACACACACACACACACACACAATTCAGTTCAGTTGTCAAAACCAATGATGCCACACCTATGCCAAGAGGCTATGAAAAGGTTGATTCCTCACATTCTGAGGCTTTCTGGGGAGTGCAAGGCAGCCTTCCAAGGAGCTCTATAAACATATCGAAAGAGCAGGGAAAGGAGGCTGGCGTGGGGTGTTACTGTGGCTAGCGGTGGGGCTAGATGAGGCCTCCTGCTCACTGACTGGCCCTCACATGGTTTGGATGTCCCACTGGTGCCCAGGAGGAGGCACCTGTGCTTTTCCATCAGCTGGTCCGGATGTGGGGCACACAGGGAAAGCGAAGCGGTGGGCTTGAGCATTGTCCGTAGCCAAACACCAAAACTGGAGTTAGGTTTTTTATGACTTGCACAGTTTCCCATCTTTGTCTTAAATTTTGCATTGCCTGTTCTATGTTTAAGGGTGACCAAAGGCGTTATTATCAAGTTTCTTTTTCATAGGCATCTGGTGGCAGTACTGGCTTTCCCTGTAACATATCACTTATTTGTTTATACTCCAGAAGTCTGTGTTGATGAAAAACAAATTGATATTTCCCCCTTATTAAAAAAAAAAAAAAAAAAAAAAAAAAAAAAAAAAAGGTCATGGAAGAAAAAAACATAGCATATATTCTAAAAGCAATGCATTGATGAGTTTTTCCTGGTAATGAACACAGCTTGCTCAGGGAAGAGAATACAGATTGTTAGTCTTATTTGTGGGAATATTTTCATTTTTTTATGACCACACATGACTCTCGCTCTTCTGCAAAATATGGCTGCAGGACGTGTGAGTCACCAGCTAATCTCCTCTCAAATATTGTCAATAACAGGGTGACTTGAGACTGTAATCCTGCAGGTGGAGACCACACCTTGTGATAACAAAAGACAGCTTGAGTCTCAAGTCAGACTCACACAGAAACATAGCTCACTGCCGGGGTGATGCTTCCATCTGGTATAAGGAACATACTCACATCTTTCATGACCAGAGATGGTCCTCTGTCATCATCCGGGGCACCCACGCTGTAAAAGTATGTCCAGGGCTTTGAAGCAAGGTCCTGGTCCACTGCTGTCAAGTGCGGGTTAGGTCCTGGGAGGCTGGCATTCTGCAATGAGCAATGAAACCTACCTGTGTTCCCTTTTGGTATTTTGGATAAGGGATCTCACTACTCGGTTTCCAACTTGAAGATTTAATTAAGGGCACGAGGAGTGATTGATTCTAGATGCCAAGATGACTTGCCATATGTTAGAGAAACACCTTCTATTGAAATGTGTGAGAGGAGCTGAAACCGGTTTGGCTTAGTGGATAGAGCGTCGGCCTGTGGACTGAAAGGTCTCAGGTTCGATTACGATCAAGGGCATGTATGTTGGTTGCAGGTACATCCCCAGTAGGGGGTGTGCAGGAGGTAGCTGATCAATGTTTCTAACTCTGTCCCTCTCCCTTCCTCTCTGTAAAAAAAAAAAATCAATAAAATATATATATTTTTTAAATGTATGAGGGGAAAGAAAATCTGGTTTCAGAATGAAGGGTTTCTGAAAAACATGTTTTTGTTTTGTTTTGTTTAAGAGGGAGAGGAGAGAGAGACATGGATTGGTTGCCTCCTGCTGGGGATCAAGCCTGCAACCCAGGCATGTGCCCTGAGCAGGAATAGAACCAGGGACCTCTTGGTTCATGAGTCAGTGCTCAACCACCGAGCCACATGGGGCGGGGGGAGGTCTGAAAAACATTTTGAATGGACCAGGAAGATCAGAACAAATGGGAACATCTTATTCTGAGATTTATTTTTTTTTAAAGCACTTTAAGAAAAAAAACCACCCTATTTGGTAGAAACACCAACCAATCCTATTTTTCCCCTTTAATGCAAAAGAGCTTGTCATTCCTGAGAAATTAGGAGGGTATGCTTTTTGAACTGAAGTGTAGATTGGCAATACAATGTCAAAATAATAGCTAGATGGGTGAGAGATAAGATGGGGAGAGGAGGGTGGAGGTGGGGTGACTAAACAGAAGGAACACTCCTCACAGATTTTAATTTAGACACATCGATGCTCCTCAGACCTGTCCTGAGAGGCCTTGCCCAGGCGCCAGGGCAAGCACCTGAGCATGCCCGCTGGGGGCTGCTGTCTCCACGAAGCTCCCCACCGCTGTCCCTGGGAGCCAGGTCAGAGCAGAGCGCACACTCCTGCCCCTGCTGCTAACCTGACTGAGAGGGTTAGCTCTTCAACGGTTTGGGCTTCAAATCGTCTCTCCTGTTTTCTACCCTCAGTAAGAACTCTTTCTTTTTTCTTTTTTTTTTCTTTTTTAAAAAAATATATTTTATTGATTTTCCACAGAGAGGAAGGGAGAGGGATAGAGAGCTAGAAATGTCGATAAGAGAGAAACATCGGCCAGCTGCCTTCTACACACCCACTACCGGAGATGTGCCTGCAACCAAGGTACATGCCCTTGACTGGAATCAAATCTGGGACCCTTCAGTCTGCAGACCGATGCTCTATCCACTGAGCCAAACCGGTTTCCGGCAGTAAGAACTCTTTCATCCCCCTTACCAGGTATAGAAAGCAATCTAAATAAACTTGTTCCCACTGAAACCGGTTTGGCTCAGAGGTAGAGCGTTGGTCTGCGGACTGAAAGGTCCCAGGTTTGATTTCGGCCAGAGGCATGTACATTGGTTGTGGGCACATCCCCAGTAGGGGGTGTGCAAGAGGCAGCTGGTCCATGTTTCTAGCTCTCGATCTCTCTCCTTTCCTCTCTGTAAGAAAACCAATAAAATATATTGAAAAAAACAACTTGTTCCCCCTACACGGGGGGGTAGGGAGGCTAACCTTCTCCCTTCTCCTCTGCCCAGGCCGAGACCAAAGGCATGGTGACTGCCAGCTGAAGAGAAGGCTCTCCAAGAATCTCAGGGGTCCTATAGCCTCCAGTGCTTCCCCAGTAAAGAATCTTGGAGGCTGTGTCTTTGCTAGAAGCTTTCATCTGATACGGGAAAGCCAGGGAGAGGTTAAAGACATTTGTCTAAGCCTCTTATCTCTCAGCCCCCAAGTCATCTTGTGACTGCCCCAGGCGCTTGGCAGGAGCCCAGGAGCCCAGCCAGCCTGGAATCCTAGGCGGGGCCACAGGCAGATGCCTGGGCCCGGGAATGACTAGGCTGACCAGCCAGATGCAACCTGAAACACAGCAGGAGCTGTTGTTCATGAGCATTTCCAAAGTTCACCTTTGGATTTACCCAGGAGACATGACCAAGGGCTCTCTGCCCGCCTCTGCTTTCCTCCACAGGGGCAGTTCCTCAGGCCACCCAGCCGCCTGGACCAGGAGCTCCGGATGGTTGTGGAACTCCCGACCCACAGCAGGAGTTTTCACGGTGACCCTCATCTGAAGCGGGCCCCGTGAATCTTCTGATGATGCAAACAATCTTCACCCTGGACCCCAACATCCTCATCTGCCAAGTTCATGTTCTAACGCTAAGCCATTGCTGAATTTATGAGGGGAGAAGCAGTTCTCTGCCTTGGGGAACATTGGCTAATTATTTGTAGAGAACTGAAAACTGCCTTGACATAAATTCAGGCTCAGCACCAGCTTGGCTTACTCTCTAGTATTAACTGGTGAGTATCGGCCACGAAAATCATGATGATAATCATTGTAATGTCGTAAACATCTACCATGGGTCATGCACCAGGCTAGACACTGAGACTCTGTGCCTACAATCTCCTTAGTTTTCCCAACACCGCAAGGCAGGTTTCATCATCCCCACTTCACGTTTGTTAAAACTGAGGTTCAGCAGAAACCGGTTTGGCTCAGTGGATAGAGCGTCGGCCTGTGGACCGAAGGGTCCCAGGTTCGATTCCGGTCAAAGGCATATACCTTGGCTGAGGGCACATTCCCAGTAGGGGGTGTGCAGGAGGCAGCTGATAGATGATTCTCTCTCATAGATGTTTCTAACTCTCTATCCCTCTCTCTTCCTCTCTGTAAAAAAAAAAAAAAAAAAAAAAATCAATAAAATATATATTTAAAAAACAAACAAACAGCTGAAAGCGGTTTGGCTCAGTGGATAGAGCGTCGGCCTCTGGACTGAAAGGTCCCAGGTTCGATTCAGGTCAAGGGCATGTACCTTGGTTGGGGGAACATCCCCAGTAGGGGGTGTGCAAGAGATAGCTGATCGATGTTTCTCGCTCATCGATGTTTCTAACTCTCTGTCCCTCTCTCTTCCTCTCTGCAAAAAATCAATAAAATATATTTTTTTAAATAAAAAAATAAATAACAAACAAACAAACAAACAAACAAAAAAACACACTGAGGTCCAGAGTGGTGAGGGAACGTGCCCAAGATCATGCAGCCCGTTAGAGGCTGTTTCACATCTAGGTCTGCCTGTCTTTGAGCTCCCCACACTTCCTACCTATTATTTTGACATTGCACTGCAGCTCTTTAAAAATCCCTTTCCAAAAGTTTCTATCTCTGGAAGACAAGGCCCTTGCTAAAGGGAGAAAATAATGCTTCTATGTAGCTTTTTTCAAAGAGCTTTCAGAATAAGAGAGGCCTTGCTGAGCATGCGTGTGGGCCTGTGGAGAATCAAATGGCCCCAGGGAACTCCAAGAGCACCTGCCTCACGGGGTTGTTTGGACTGGATTCCGACAATGCACGTGGAGGCTTAACACAGTGCCCATCACCCGGCTAGTGCTGAAGAATGTGAACTATCACTGCGAGGAGGATGGCCGTGAGGGCATGGTTATCACTCTCCAGGAGTTCGCAGCCTAGTGGACGGAGCATTCAAGTGAGCAGATAGATGGTCGTAGTGTGACAAGGTAAGAATCATGCCCCAAGTGACCAGGACTGGAGAGAGGAAATCTCAGCCTAGAAGGGGTCAGGGGCCCAAACCGGTTTGGCTCAGTGGATAGAGTTTCGGTCTGCGGACTGAAAGGTCCCAGGTTCGATCGGGCATGTACCTTAGTTGCAGGCACATCCCCAGTAGGGGGTGTGCAAGAGGCAGCTGATCGATGATTTTCTCTCATCAATGTTTCTAGCTTTCTATCCCTCTCCCTTTCTCTCTGTAAAAATTCAATAAAATATATTTTTAAAAAATAGAAGGGGGCAGGGGTGCGGGTGAGACCACAGTGGCCAGTCACCATGCTGAGGTCCGTGTGTGCCTATGGATGGACGCCTGTGGGATGAGCTGGCCTGCTCAACCCATCAGTGTCAACAGGAACAGAAGTATAGGTCAGACACCTGCTGCTCAGGTCCTTTCCTGCTCCTTGTGCTACAGAGGGCCAGGATGGCCAGGGGTGTTTTTCAATAGCTCCTCCACTTTGGATGCTATTGAAGAGCATTTTGAATTTGTACTCCAGCCATCAAGGACCCCATGGCAATACAAAGGGCCAGACGGGATGGAAAGAGAGAGGTGGACGGTTGCTTAGGAGACGGAACACTATGTTTCCTGTGATTACAGTATTAGGGCTGAAGTTCCATGCATGCTGCAGACTTTTCTTGACAGCGGTGTGTACCTGTCAAAAGGTTTCGAAAGAATTCTGACCCAAAGCAGTGGTTTAATGAGTTGTGTTGACGATGATCATTATTTTCATGGCTCTTTGGGGTTCCAGGAGATGCTGGCTAGAAAGATGCTGAAAAGAAGCCCTTCGTTGGTTGACCTTTTCCTGAAAAGCCTCCCCTGGCCCTGGCCACCTAAAGACACGACATCCTGGCTCCTGGTCCTCCGGAATGTGGCCATCAGCCTCCCAGCCTGCCCATCGGTAAAAACAGGGTAAGCCTTGGCAGGTTCAAAGCCAAGAGTTGCTTGCTTGTCCTGTCTTTTGCTAGCTGCATGACCTCAGGGAATTTCCTTAACCCCTTCAAACCCGATGTCCTCCCCTACAAAATGCCCATGGTAGTGCTTGCCTTGCAAGTTCACTGAAGGAATGAAATGTGTTAAGGCTTGTCAAACACCTGGCCTGTGGCAGGCACTCAAAGAGCAATTATGCTTATTGATATTAGCGAGGATCCAGATGATCCAGAGGAGTTTCCAGGAGGACAGAGGAGCTGGAAGCAGGCCTGAGGCAGGATGGGACTGAGGCGGATGGATGGAAGGCGGGAAAGGGCATTCTGACCGAGCAGCATGATGGGAGCATGAACCCCGAAAAGCTGGAGACACCCTTGTGGTCCCTTCGGGAGGCTCACTGGAGCCTGAGGCTGGTGGGGCTAGAAAGGCAAATCAGAGCCTGCCTTCTGAGGATCCCAAAGGCTAAGGAGTCCCGGCTTTTCTGTGGAGGGAATACGCAAGGTTCAGAAGGAAGCAGAAAGTTTCCCTTGAGGCCCCTTTCTTCCTCAGCCTGACTTGGACAACATCCGGGTTTCCTTTGAACTTGGAGGCTCTGTTTTTTCTGTTTTTGTTTTTTGTTTTTTACAGTATTTATCCTTCCCCGAACCTTTGACAATAGTCGCTGGGTTTTCTGTGCCCAGGACAGCTGCAGGACTCTCCCCTCTAGCCTCCCTCTATCCCGGGGAGGAGCTGAGCAGTGGGCTGTGCATACAAACTGCCCCCAGAGCTAAGGAGCACGAGGTTTTAAAGGTTAGCTGGCACAGAGGGAAACAAGGCCCTTGAGCCTCCGTCGGCAAAGACAAGCTGCCTCTGAATCAGAAGAGGGATCTGCCGTGACTCATGCTTTCATGAGGCTGCGGGGAGGGCCTTCTGCCAGCAGGTCTGGGGGCGGGGTTCCAGGCAACCAAGGCCTTGCGCTTGTGGGGAGGGCTGCGCAGACCTCATAGAGGCTGAACCAGGAACCTAGACGGTGCCCACAGGGTTTTCTTCCAGAGGAGGCAGCAGAGCCCAGGGAAGCAGCTCTTTCTTTGCTGCCCTGTGGGAACAAATGAGCATCAGAGCTCAGAGGCGCCTCTGGCCCAGCCCACCCCACCCAACTAGTGGTTCAGGGATGCCCTTCAGAAGTCTGCCAACTCCCTTAAAATTAGGCAGGCATGTGCATTTCGTGGGAGAGGACCCATAGCTTTAATCAGATACTTTGGGTTCTAAGACTCCCCCTACCTGTCCCCATCACACCGAAACCTCCTTACTCTGCCCCAAAAGCATGATTGAGTGATTTCCCTGAAGTCACTGCACCAATGGGTGGCCAAGAAGAGAAGCAAAGCCGCTAGGGCCCGTTCCACTGCCCTGGCCCATGAAAGAGCCTTAAAAATGGGTGCCATCTGATGGTATTCTCAATACAATCTCTCCTCCCCGCCCCCCTTCCCAACAGACAGAAATAAAATGTGTGAAGAAGGACTGCTTTGTAAGTCTTTGTGCCACCAGCCCATCTCCTTCCTCCAGTTAACCCCTTCCCGCATAGCCCCCCACCTGTCAGGATGGCTTCTTGCTAAGAGGACACGCTCTGGGTGACAGGGATTGGCAATGGGAGGATGGATGGCTGAGGCTGGCTCCCTGATTAGAACACATCTGAGGGCGGGCGGCGGGGGGGGGGGGGGGGGGGGGGGGGGGGAGGCTGAGTTTCTGGCCCTCTTGGCTGAGCACTCAGGGAAGCAGCAGGTGGAGAGCAAACAGGAAAGCAGGAGCATTTTGGGGTCCAGGAGTCGTTTCTACTTCCTTTTTTCATTTACTTGGATGGTCAGTTGTCGCTTTGGCCTGATTACTGCAAAACAGCATCACAGTTGTGGTAATAGGGAGCCCGTGCTCTGGGGCTGAACTTGAGTTTGAATCCTGCTCCACGACTTACTACTGATGTAACTTTTTGGCAAGTTTCTTAATCTCCTAGACCTTGGTTTCCCTGTGTGTAAAATAGCGTACTAGTACCCACATTCAGCAAAGACGAATATATGCCAATTCTTCACACACATCTGGGCTCTTCCCAGCCTCCCTTGCTCTCGGGTCTGCTGGGTGATTGAATTCTCTAGCAAATGGAATGGGAGGGGAAGTGGTGTGCAGTAATTCCCCAGTGATTCTCCTCATCCTTCCTATCCCACCGGCTGGCGGAGGGCGCCTCAGAGGACTCTGAGGTCCTGGGGATGATGGAGTCACCCAAAGAAGGAGCCTAGGCCCTGAGTTTCCATGTGGGAGGCCGCCTGCCAGACACCTGCATGGAACTATTGCTCGGATGGGTTTCCAGCCAGTGGTTAGTCTACTTCACAAGGCTGTTGTAGGAATTACATGAATTAACATATGCAAAACTCCAAAACAGGTCCTAGAACACACACACACACACACACACACACACACACACACACACACATATATATATGTGTGTGTGTGTGTGTGTGTGTGTGTGTGTGTAAATGAACTGAGCTATATACACAATTGCTATTATCATGATAGATGGATGGGTGGAAAGATAAATAGATATGGAAAAAGAGAGCAAGAGAGACCGTGAGAATTATATTTAGGAGAGCAAAGGTAGTGGCCACAGAAGCCCTCGCACCCGTTTTATTGAGCTATAATTGACACACAGCACTATATAAGCTTAAGGTGTACAGACTAATAATTTCGCTTACAACCACTGTGAAATGATTACCACAATTAGTTTAATTAACATCCATAATCTCATATAGATAGAATTTTTTTTTTAATGTGTGCTTTTTTCTTGTGATGAGAACTCTTGGGATCTACCCTTAATTTCAAATATATTATACAGCAATGTTAACCGTAATCATCATGCTACATATTACATCCTTGTACTTAATGTATAACTGGAAGTCTGTATTTTTTACCACCTTCATTCAATTCTCTTTCCACCCCAACCCCACCTCTGGTAACCACAAATCAGATTTCTTTTTTTATGAATTTTATTTTAGATTCCACATATGAGTTAGATCATACAGTACTTCACTTACGCCAGAGTTTTATTCCTTAGATTATTGCCAAGATAATATTAAAAAGACACTCACCATACAGCTGTAGAGGTTGCATTTGGGGGCAAGAGATGGCATTACATTGAGGCATTTATTAGTATATTCCTATGGTTCTTGAAAAACAAAAGACTACCCCTTTCCTCAAAAAGACAAGTCTGGATAAGACAGACAAATATTTTTTCAGCCAAATGTACTATTTATGCAAAAGTAATATCTTTGCTTTTCTACTCAAATAATTATTAGAATTACTTGCTTATCTATCTATCTATATCTATATCTATATTTATATCTATATCTATATCTATATCTATATCTATATCTATATCTATATCTATATCTATATCTATATCTATATCTATATCTATATCTATATCTATCTATATCTATATCTCTATCTATCTATCTATCTATCTATCTATCTATCTAGAGCCAGGGTCCACAATGTCCAAAATAAATGAAGGCTCAACCTGACACTGGAAGTCAGTCCTGCAGTCAATGCTGGGTTGCCATGGCTGGGTCTGTCATGCTGCAGGGGCTGAGGCAACCCAGCACTGACTGCCAAGGGGGCAGTGGATCAGGCCTGGAGAGAGAAGCAGGGTCTGATCTGCAGCCTCCATGGCAGTTGTTGATCAGTCCTTGCCTCTCTTTCTCTTCGGGCCTTTCCAGCAGCCATGGGGGCTGGTGATCATCCCTGCCTCTCTGATCAGTCCTGGAGCTAGGCCCAGAGATGCTGACTGGCATAGAAACTGACCAATCAGAACCTAATCTGGGTGAACAACAAAGGAAGAACCTAAGGTGGGGGCTGAGGAGGGGTTTTAAGGGCAACAGCTGTTTGGTGTAAGGTATAAGAAAGTAGATTAATTTTTTAATGACTGGTTTGGCAGTATAGTGAATATGGCTGGCTATCAGTCCAGATATAGGGATTATATGTTTTTGTCTGCCAAGAGCATCTCCTTCTTTTGAAAAAGGTTTTCCCCCCACATTTAAGCAATTCTATTTTATATAATCTATCTATACTAATAAAAGGGTAATATGCTATTTAGACTGGGTCGACCGGCCATTTTCTGGACGTCCAACTTCCTTCCAGACAAAGCCATGTTGGTGGGGGCTGAGGTACAGACAATTAGGGGCTACGAGGCTGGCAGGAGATAGCAGTTAGGAGTGAGATCAGGCCAGCAGGAGGTTAGGGGAAATAAGGCCAGCAGGGAAAGGCAATTGGGGGCAAGATCAGGCTGGCAGGAGAGGACAGTTGGGGGCAAGATCAGGCCTACAGAAGAGGGCAGTTAGGGGTGATCAGGCTGGCAGGGGAGAGCAGTTAGGGGAAATCAAGCAGGCAAGCAGTTAGGAGTCAGAGGTCCCAGATTGTGAGAGGGATGTCTGACTTCTAGTTTAGGACATCGCCCAAAGGGTCCCCAATTGGAGAGGGTGAAGGAACCACTCCCCAACCCCATGCACAAATTTCATGCACCAGGCCACTGGTATGGTGAATAAAAAGGGAGGAAGGGATTGGAAAGTCATAACTGATCCTTCCTCAGAGGTAGCTCCCTCTCCAGATGTTGGTATTTCTCTTTTTGTCCCAGTTATAAAAGCTTAAGTCCCAAAGTCATCATTGGTTCTTTTCTTGACTATTAAAATGTCCTCCTATTGGCCAAACTACCCTGGTTTCCTCCCCATGCCTCCCTGCCCTGCCCCAAATCCCTCCAGCATACCCTTACCAGGACAATAGCCCTAAATCCTCTTCTATGACCTCTTTCCCTCTTGCTCCTTACCCTGCATTACTCTGGGCTGCTTTCTGAAGAGAACCTCAGACCTTTCTGGAAAAGACTCATCATGATAGAGGAGAACTAACTAGTGTCATTTGTTCTTTTTTTTTTTTTTTTAAATATATTTTATTGATATTTTACAGAGAGGAGGAAGGGAGAGAGATAGAGAGCTAGAAATGTCGATGAGAGAGAAACATCGACCAGCTGCCTCTTGCACACCCCCCACCAGGGATATGCCCGCAACCAATGTACATTCCCTTTACTGGAATCGAACCCAGGACCTTTCAGTCCGCAGACCGACGCTCTCCCACTGAGCCAAACTGGTTTTGGCGTGTCATTTGTTCTTTAATCATTTATTCATTTCATTCAAATCACATTTTTTAGTACCTGCTATTAACCGGGGATACAACAGTGAGCAAAACAGGCCAAAAATTTCTGCCCTTTCAGTGGATAGAGCATCAGCCTGCAGACTGAGGGGTCCCAGGTTCGATTCCGGTCAGGGGCATGTACCTTGGTTGTGGGCACATCCCCAGGGTGTGCAGGAGGCAGCTGATTGATGTTTCTTTCTCATCGATGTTTCTGGTTCTTTATCCCTCTCTCTTCCTCTCTGTGAAAGATCAATAAAATATATGTTTTTTTAAAAAAATTTCTGCCCTCATGGAGCTTTCTGTAGAGTTTGGGAAGATAGATACTAAATTAATAAATAAGTTAGATCATGGCGCATTAAATGGTATAAGCATAAATTAAAAAATCAGGGATGAATAAATCATAGGTACTAGTAGTGGGGTTGAAGAATGCCATTTTAAATAAGGTAATCAGTGAATTACTTGCTAAAAAATGATATTTAAGCCAAGAGC
Source organism: Pipistrellus hanaki (assembly GCF_964339955.1). Taxonomy (NCBI): domain Eukaryota; kingdom Metazoa; phylum Chordata; class Mammalia; order Chiroptera; family Vespertilionidae; genus Pipistrellus; species Pipistrellus hanaki. The sequence goes on along the minus strand of NC_140503.1, from coordinate 196,294,075 downwards.
TAAGAAGATGAGGGAGCAAAGTATGTGCAAAGCTGAGGAAGAGCATTGCAGAAGGAAGAAATCTGAGCCAACAGCAGGTTGTTTGTGTTTGAGGGGCAGCAAGGAAATCAACATGGCTGAAGTGGAATGAGTGAGGAGAAAAACAATGTCTAGATCAAGTGAAGACTTGAGGACCATCAGATGGAATTTGGCATTTACTGCATGAACTGGGAAGCAGAGAAATAGCATAATCTGACAAGTATTGAAATGATCGATCTGGTTGCTAGGTAGAGAACCTAGAGTGGGAAAAGATGGAAGCCAAAAGACCAGTAAGGAGCCTAAGATCCTATCTAATAAAGTGGGAATATGCTAATTGACCCTCACAACATCACATAGATGGTGACACCCGCAACCAATAAGGAGGACATATGCTAATTGACTGCCATACTCTCAAAGATGATGGTGCCCACAGTCACAAGATGGTAGTGCCCAGGCTCTTCAGCCCCACTGGGGAAGCAGGCATGCAGCTAGACTGGGCCCATCTGGTCCGTGCACCTGCATCCGAAATTTTCCAGTCCCCTCAACCCCCAGCTGTTCAGGGCCAGCCCAAGGCACAGGCAAGCCTCGAATGGTGGCTGCCTGAGGCTCAAGTAACCAGGGCCAGGCCAACGCTTGCACTGTTGGCAGTGGCGGCAGCAGAGGGGTGTGATGGGAGCATCACCTTCCCCTGATTGCGGGGTTGCCTCCTGCCCCTGAGGGCTGCCAGACTGTGAGAGGGGACAGGCCAAGCTGAGGGACTCCCCTCCAGTGCATGAATTTTCATGCACCAGGCTTCGGGTAGTAATACAAGAAAGAGATGGTGGGTGATGACAACTTAGACCAGGGTGGTACCAGTGGAAATTCTGGACATAGAGCCAAGATGTTTTCTGACTGATTGGATGTGGGGTATAAGAGTAAAAGAGAAATCAATGATGTCTCCGTAATATGAAGCCTAAAAGTATAAAAGGTAGAATTGCCATTCAGTGAGATGGGAGAGGAGCAGGATGTTTGTGGGGAGATTCATTGTTTCCTTATTCAGTGTGTTGAGCCTGAGATGCATATTAGATATCCAAGTGGCAATGACAAGCATGTCGCTGGAATTCAGGGGAAAGGTCCACAGACATGAATTTGGCAGTTGTGAGCATATGGACGGTATATAAAGCCATGAAACTGGATGAGCTCACCCCCCCCAGACACATGGATAGGGCAGACGTTAAAGGGCTGAGACCTGGGAGTTCCCACCCCATACTAACTGATCTGGGAAATGAGAAGAACCATACAAGGAGGTGGAAAAGGAGTGGCCACTGGGAGAGACAAGGAGCAGAATGTAGGTCTTGGAAGAGTGTTAACTGGAAGAGAGGCTGATAAACTACATTTGATTTTGAGGACAGAGAATTGGCCATCGGGTTTAGCAACATGGAAGCCATGGGGGGGACTCCACGAGAGCAAAGTGGGAGCAAAAGACTGACATGAGTGTGTTCAGGAGAGAAGAAGATGGAGAGAAGGAGACAGTAAAGTTAGACACAACTCTTTGAATGAGTTTTGCTATGAGAGAAGTTGGTTAAAGAGGTCATAGCCGGAGGAGACTATGGAGTCAGGAGCGGGTTTTCCTTAAAATGGGAGAAATGACTTCTTAAGTATATGCCACCAGAAAATTGAGGGTTCATTGGATAAAGGAACTTGCCATATGCATAAAATTTTGTTGAAACCTTCTAGATTCACATCAATTTTTCCTTTTATTCTGAAGAATATGTTTTTCTTTACAAGTAATCTATCCTCCCTAAATCTTTCAGTAAAATTGATACTATCTCTCCTTAAAAAAAAATGCTGTATTTGTCCTATTGCCCTGCAAATGCTACAAAGAATATGTATGCATGCTCCATTCAGAGAAGCTGGAAGACTTGGAGGGGGTCACGAACAGTGAGGGTTGCAGCTGACAAAGCCAGAGTTTCGTGGCCTAGTGTGTGGAGTGACTATGCCAGTGGTAACATGACCCCATTCTGCCAAGAGAACTGCAGGAACCTGTTTCTTGTGGAAAATCCATGACGTGGAGTGTATCTATCAGGATTCCTCTTATGGTGTGTGACAGAAGCCCAATTCAAACACACTAAACAAAAGTGGGAATTTGCTCACATAACTAGAATGTTCCAAGGGGGCGACTCAGCTGCAGACAGGATGATCAAGGGTTCAACTGATGTCATTAAGAATCCATCTCTTTATCTCAGTGTTCTTCCTCTGTGTTGACTTCATTCTCTGACAGGCTCTTTCAAGAGCTAACAAAGCAGCCTCTAGCCCCTCCAGACTCTCTTACTTCACCTGAAATCTCAGGGCAGAGTGTCTTTCCCAATAGTTCTAACGAACCTGGGAAAGATATTTGATTGGCCCATCTTGGGTCATGTGCCCATTCCTAGACCAATGACTGTGGCCAAGAAGATGTAGAACTCTGATTAGTTAGGCCTGAGTCATATGCCTCTTCCTTGAGCTTGGAGCTTGGATCTTATAGATTGAGGTTGAGAAAGAGATTATTCCCAGAAGGAAATTAATGTTCTGTTGACAAAAAGAAGAGGGGTTCATATTATAGGAGCAACAATTATTGATGTGCATTTTACACTACTAATTTCAATTTACTTTTGAAAAAAAGTTCCTATTTTAGTCAAGAATTATTATGCTTAACTATTCATATTTTGGGGGATTATTTTGTTAATTCTTTGGAACTTAAAATTAAGTTTTTAAAAATTAAAAACAAAAACAAACCTTAAAAAGTAAAAAAATAAAGCAAATAAAACTAGGAAGATAAAATTAATGAAGACAAAAAAATCTAACATTATTGAAATATAATATAGGTATATAAATCCAAAATTGAATTACGTAGAAATACTAATAAACAGATTGCATGAGCTTTATTAAGAATAAAAGAAAGAAAGCAAAATAACAATAAAAATATCGAATAACATCATTTATATGAGAATGGTTAAATAAATAATAGCACTGCTACACCATAAAGTCATAGGTAGCCCTTGAGAAGAATAAATTGGATCTAAACTGGGTGAATTAAGGGGGATTCAATGCACTAGGTGTTGGAGGAAAAAGTCGATACAGAAATATATAAAAATAAGAAAACAGTGGTAAGCAGCTTATGTATGTATCTATATGGATGTACATGTACATAGATGTTTACAGGTGATTATAGGACACTAGAGGCCCGGAGCATGAAATTCATGCAGAAGGGCAGGGTCCTTTCAGCCCACCTGGACCCTTTTCAATCTGGGACCCCTCTGGGGATGTCCTACTGCCTATTTAGACCGACCCACAGGGATTGGGCCTAAACTGGCAGTTGGACATCCCTTGCACAATTTAGGACCACTGTCTCCTAACTGCTCACCTGCCTGCCTGCCTGATCATCCCTAACTGCCCTCCCTGATGGCCTGGTTGCCCCCAACTACCCCTCCCTGTCGGCCTGGTTGCCCCTAACTCCCCGCCCCCCACGGCCCTGGTCACCCCTAACTGTCCCCCATGCCAGCTTGGTCACCCCCAACTGCCCTCCCAGCAAGCCTGGTCACCCTTCACTGCCCACCCCCCTGCTGGCCTGGTTGCCTCACGCAGCCCACTGCTCAGTTGTTTGGTCATCCCTCACTTGGTTGTCCCTCACCAACCCCCTTGCCAGCCTGGTTTCCCCAGGCAGCCTGCTGCTCAGTCGTTTGGTGGTTTCTCACTAATCACCCTGCCAGCCTGGTTGTCCCATGCAGCCTGTTTGGTCGTCCATTCGGTTGTTTCATTGGGATGGTCGCTTACTTTTATGTATATAGATAGGAAAAAATAGTGGAAGGATAATGTCCTAGTCTGCTCTGACTGCTGTAACAAAATGCCATGGACTGAGTATCAGCAGACATTTTCTTCTTACAGTTCTAGAGGATGAAGTCCAAGATCTGGGTGTTAGCAGATTTGGTTCTTGGTGAGGGGATCTCTTCTCTACTTGTTGACAGCCACCTTCTACCCTCACATGGCCACGACAGGAAGCTCTGCCTCCCCCTTTTCTTATAGGGCCTCTGACCCTATCATGGGGGCTGCACCCTCATTCCCTCATCTGGTCCTAATTACCTCCCAAAGGTCCCATCTCCTAATGCCATCACATTCCGAACTAGGACTTCAACATAGGAACTCCAGGGACATAACCACCCAGTTCATAACAGATAAGTACAAAGTTGTCTATAAAGGTTACCGGGTTATCAAAAACATATTGAGGGTACTAAAGAACAGCTAAAAAGGAGAGGGGTAAGAAAACAAATCACAAGATTTATCTATTAAAATAAAGATTTTCCTTTTAGCAGCCTATTCCGTGCACCTGACAAATAGCTGTTGCATGGGAGAGTTCTCCCTGTTTTCAAAATGGAGACATGCAGACGCAGAGGATTATTCCCGGAGCCAGGACCCCACAGCAAGGCAATTACTGAGCCATAAATACCACCCAAGCCTCCGGACTTTCCCAGGGCCTGGGTCAGAACCATTCCCAGATAAATATAACTAAGTCATCGGCATGAAATCGATGAGTGCAAACACAGACCTGGGGAAGGCTTGGCTTCCCAGCCTGAGAGTTTGGAGCTGGCCCTGTGACTAAAGAGAGCTCTCCAGCGTCACCTCGCCGGGCGGAATGAAGGCGACTGCCTCTCCGTTTCTAAATGAGGCCGGCTGGAGCCACGGGGGCATCGTCTGGCTCCCAGTTGTCTCCCGCCCGTTTGTGGTAAAGAGCGCATTTGGAGGGATTAGCAAGGAATGGGAGTGGGTGGGCAGGACAGATGCTGCAGCTCAGAGAGGAAATCTGTTCCTGGGTGGCTCTTGGCAAACCGGCGGGGGCTCTGGCAGAGGGAGGAGGAGAGAAAGGACATTGGAGGAAGGTGCAGAGGAAGAGGTCTCCCCCATGTTTCGTTCTGCAGAGCCTTCTGAACAACAGTCTTTCCTGCCTGCATGTCTTGCTAAATCGCAGCTAAATTATATGTCAGGGGACTGGAGGAGGTGAGGTAGGAAAGATGGAATCTCTTGGAAGTCAATGGTGTGACCTGAATTCTAATGCAATCCAATGGGATTTGGTGTCTATTTCTCCTTCGGTTGCTCTGTCTCGGTGAGCCCTGGAATCTAACTCCTAAAAAACAAAACAAAACAGAACTGACAAACAAGAAACCAAGCGAGCAGCTGGACTTTTTCGGGTCGTTAAAAAGTCCACAACGCCTGCTCTCTGAAGACCATGGTCATTGACCCTGGCATCGGGGGGTCTGTCTGGGCCGTGACCAATTCTCAAGGTTGTTACCTGGGGGATCTGGCAGACCTCTGCTAAGTTAAAGCCGTGAAGACCTGGGGAGCAGGTTTGTTTCCCTGGGACCAGTCAGCACCAGGGCCTGTGTTGTCTGTGCAGCCACAGAGGAGTGAGCCAGGCTTGTGGGCCTTCCTTGCTATGCCCTGACCACCGCCCTCCTCTCTGGCCCCCTCCACTCCCCAGCACCCGAGGTGTGTGCGACCAAGGGCGTTCTTAAATAAACGGGAAGCGGCAGACACAGTCCAGAGGGCAAGGTTTATTTTTATTTAGAAAGGTTAAGGAGGAAAAATTTAAATTCGATTTATTAAATATTTACTCAAAGAGGAAATGGGCAGGCGGGGGAAGCATGCTAACCTCCACTCAGGACAAGAAGCTGCTTTCCTGAGGTGAGACACCCGCTCTCTTGGGCAGCAGAGAACCGGCCGGTGAAGGGAAGACCAGGGCCTGGGCAGGCAGGAGATTCAGAAAGCAATCGGCTGGTGGTCTGAGAGCATGAGGCCCAGCTCCTCATCCCACACTTGCTTGGCTCTGAGACTTGGGGTAAACTACTAAGAGGCTCTATGCCTTCTTCTGTTTTCACATGAGGGGAGGGAAGGGATGTTGGGGGGGGGGGGTTCCATCTCACAAAATTCTTAGGAGATTAAAAAAAACAACAAGGATTAGCCCTAATCGGTTTGGCTCAATGGATAGAGCATCGGCCTGTGGACTGAAGGGTCCCGGGTTCGATTCCGGTCAAGGGCATGTACCTTGGTTGCAGGCACATTCCCAGTGGGGTGTGTGCAGGAGGCAGCTGATTGATGTTTCTTTCTCACCAATGTTTTTAACTATATCCCTCTCCCTTCCTCTCTGTAAAAAATCAATAAAATATATTTTTTAAAAAACAAAACAAACAAACAAACAAAAAAACACCACACAAAACAAGGATTAGAAAGTGACTGTGTTTAATCACCAGCTTGCAGCCTGGGGACTGGGGACTGGGGGGAGTGATGGGGCCACAGGGCTATGGGCAGCATGGCGGCAGGAGGAAGTGTTTAATGAGAGTAAGTCATCACCACTTAGGTCTTAAGGATTTAAATTTTTTCTACATAGAAGAGGGCCCAGGAGTCTGTAGTTATAACAGGCCTAGTGTAGACCTAAGTGGTAATGGCTTACTCTCATTAATGTAGGATGTACTAAGTTGAATACTGTATGTCTGTTAGACATCTATCCATCTTTAAAACCATGGAAGTACATCTGGATAAGGACCAGGATGTGGGAGGAGGCCCAGGAATCTGTATTTGAACATGGCCTCAGGGGTTTTCTACTCGGCAGCCAGGTTTGGGAGCCAGACAAGTGACCCCATACACAAGTGGCCCAACTCCTGTAGAGGATATCATCAGGATTCCTCATTCCAACGTCCCGAGTACATCCTCACCATTGCTCCCTCCTGCCGCCATGCTGCCCATAGCCCTGTGGCCCCATCACTCCCCCCAGCCCCCAGTCCCCAGGCTGCAAGCTGGTGATTTTCCTTCCCTTCCCCCCTCACCTCCGCCAGCAGGACCTGGCAGCAGCCTTTCCTCCAGCTCCATACTTACCTGATGGGACTCCTAGCTTCCTCTCGGCCCTACTGTTGACCATTTTCTAGTCACAGCCAGAGAGACCAGATACACATTGAAGCAGGCCCACCTTGCTTCTGGCAGCTACCAAGCTGTTCTCTGTATCTATGAGTTCAGTTTTGCTTGTGGTTTGTTTTTTTTATATAATCAACACTAGATTCCTGCAATAGGGTTTCCTGCTGCTGTCTCCACTGCCCCGCCTGCTTCCCTCCCTTCTCCACAGCCCTGCTTGCTTGCTTCTCTGCAGCTCTGGTCCCCTCTGCAGCACTTGGCTTCCTTCTACTCTGTCTTCAGTCTTCACTCTGGCCTGGATATGCAAATTAACCACCATCTTGGTTGGGTTAATTTGCATATTCACCCTGATTGGCTGGTGGGCATGGCTTGTGGTTGTAGCAAAGGAACAGTCAATTTGCATGTTTCTCTTTTATTAGAGAGGATATAAGTGAGATCATTCAGTATTTGTCTTTCTCTGCCTGACTTATTTCATTTAGCATAATAGCTTCAAGTTCCATTCATGTTTTCAAAAAGGGCAGGATTTTCTTCTTTTTTTATGACTAAGATTCCAATGTACACATGCCACATTTTCATTATCCATTCATCCATTGATGGGAAATGTACACTGTTTAAAATAGTGCCAGGCACCTAGTAAGTGCTCAATAAATATAAAGTATGAGCTCATATTTATCTCATGGAATTACACAAGTTTACTTATGTGCCTACCTCATCTTTATATCCAGGCCAACTGGCAGGGTATCTGGTATAGAGAACTCCTATATTGTGTTGGATAGTTCCCCCCATAATTCATGTCCACATGGAACCTCAGAATGTGACCTTATTTAGAATTAGAGTCTTTGCCAGGGTGGTTAGTTAAGACGAGGTCATATTCTCCTTAACCAGTTTGGCTCAGTGGGAAGAGCATCAGCCCACGAGATAAAGGTTCCCAGGTTTGATTCTGGGCAAGGGCACATACCTCAGTCACAGGCTTGATTCCCAATCCTTGTTGGGGCCCGACAGGAGGCAACCAATCAATGTGTCTCTCTCACATCAATGTTTCTCTCTCTGTGTCTCTCCTCCTCCCTTCCACTCCCTCTAAAAGTCAATAGGAAAATATTCTCACGTGAAGATTAACAAACAAACAAGAAACCCCAAAAAGATGAGGTCGAGGTCATACTTAATTAGGGCAGGCTCTAAATCCAATGACCAATATCCTTATAAAAGGCCATGTGAATTTATATACAGACACAGAGGGAAGAAAGCCACATGATGACAAAAGCAGAGATTGGACTGATGGCAACTACAAGCCCAGAAATGGCAGGGATTGCTGGCTGATGCCAAAGCTAGGGATATGCAAGGAAGGATCATCCCCTAGGACCTTCAGAGCATGGGACCCTGCTGACACCTTGATTTGGACTTCCACCTTCCACAACCGTGAGACAGGAATTGCTGTTGTTTCAGGCCACCCCGTTGGTGGTACTTTGCTATGGCAACCCTTGTTAGCTAATACAACCCAATCGCTGGTGAGTGGGTGAGAGAAGAAGAGAGAGAGGGAGTGAATAATTCAGACATGTCCTTCCCCCTGTGCTCTGACTCCTACGAGAAGGCAAAGGCTTCCCTTCTCCTTTCCCCTGTAACATTACCAGGGAGCTCTTAGGGGTGTTGGCAGACATGGTTCCCCAGGAGACTCAGTGGGGAGCCAGAGTCTTTCCCACTCCCGACTTCACCGCCTGCCTCGGCCAAGGTCAGCCCAACACAGACTGAGCAGCTGCCCGCCATCAGGACAATGGTCTCTGTCCAGGAGGAAGGAAGGCCTTGCACAACAAAGCCATTTAAACCTGTCTACTGGTTCCCTGGTCCTGACCATATGCCCCCCAAGGGCAAGGTGCTGGGCCCGGCTCTGAGCTCCCACAACCACGGCTCTGCCCTCCCTGGGGAAACCTCGCACTTCCTCTCTGCATCTTGGCTATTTATACATGTGGAGCTGCCTCATTTTCCCGAGGGGGTCATTTGGCAACGATAAAAATGGCTCAGAGAAACCACAAACCAAAATACGTTTCTGACGAGAACCGCCCACCCTTCCGTGTGCCACTTGCTTGGAAAGTTCATTCTTTTCCACCCACGGGGGACATGATCAGTTCACCCAGGACACAAAAGCACCTAATCCCTGTGGGTTTCTTGCTGGGTCCTGGATTCCTGGCCTTTTCCAGTCAACCCTTACTGTCTCTAGGACAAGTCATAGGCTGTGACAGAAGTAGGCACAGCCGATCTCACCACCAGGCACCATGACGTTGGTTCCATGTTCATTGCACCCCTAGTAGTAAGGTCTGTTACTACCATGCTTTGGTGAGAGAGAAACTGAAGTCCAGGGAGGTTACGCAGTGAATAAGGCAGAAGTGACAAATAGGAGAGTGATGATGGGGGACTAACCCCGGAGCCCAGGCTCTCAGTCACTGTTAACAATGCAAGTGACATCTCACTTCATCATTGAGGATCCAGAAAATGATTCCTCTGAGCATGCTTAGCTTGTTTGTTATATTTCTAAAATTAACTAGTATCAATTTTCTTAGCAACAATCCTCTAGAAACCTCTATCTATATATCTAAAAGGCTAATATGCAAAGTGTCCCCTCTGGAGTTCAACCGGGAGACTGGGAGTTCGATCGCTTGCTATGACGTGGGCTGACCACTAGGGGGTGGTGCGGAATGAGGAAGGCCCCAGCTGGCAGCCAGAAGGCCCTGATCTGCCCTGATCACCAGCCAGGCCAAGGAACCCTACCCATGCATGAATTTTGTGCACCGAGCCACTAGTCAAAGCATAAGAGAATATGGACTTTGGAGTTAGCAAGACATGGACTCCATTCCTGGCTCTTCCTACTAGATGTGTAGCCTTGAGCAAGTTACTCAGCCTCACTGGGCTCTGGTTTCTCCATCTTTAAAATGATAATAGTTACAAGTTGCCTGGTATATAGTAGGCATTTGGCAAGTTTTGTTCTGTTGGCCTCCCTCTGCCTAAGTTGATTTTACATGAAATTCCATAGAAAGGGCACTAGTCCCATTCATGAGGTCTCCACCCTCATGATCTCATCACTTCCCAAAGGCCCCACTTCCTAAGACCATCACATTGGGGCTTAGGATTTCAGCACATGAATTTGGCGAGAGAGTAAAAAACCATTGTCTATAGCACCACCCTAGATCACATATCATTTAAGTCAGATCATTATTAAACCAAGAAATTTGAAGCTAAAAGATACCTTCAGACATCGAAATGTTTGGTTACTGACTCTAAGCACCAATTAAACAATTACAAAGATTTAAGGTAACTCAGAATACTGTCACTGTTGAGCATCAAAGACATTAATTTCTGGGGAAATCTAGTATATGGAGTGAAGAATGGACTTTGGGGGGGAGAAGGGAGATAAAATTTGGATTCCTGGCTCAATAGTGAATGGATATTAGCACCTACTCACCCAACAGACCCCGTTATTTTAAGACAAAAGCAGTAGGGGTCAGTGAAAAGAAATTATAAAGAGCTCACAAATATAAGGCATTGTTGGATAAACCTGTGATTGCCATCAATCATGAGTGTTCTGGCAGCATAGATCCTCATATGAATGGAAAAGCTACACTCTGGTCCCTAGTGCTGAGCCCACAGATGCCTGCTCCTGCCATTTGCCTTCCTCGTGGTGCCTCACCTGCCAACACTCTGTCACTCATCTCTTCTTCCAGCTCTCGTCTCTTACCCCTTGAGTGGGCCCTCTCTTTACTGCCCTGACTCCATAACCTGGCATCTTTTTCCAAATTATTCTATATAATATAACAGATGCTCATGTCTCACCCCATCCCTTATCACTTACTGGTCCTTGTTCAAGCACCTGCATAACTTCCCCCACTGAAGGCTCCCAGGGCCCTCACTCAGGGCAGACCACAGTGCTGGGAAGTTCAAGCCCCTTCCAGCAGCCCTTGGGCAAAGACTGAGAGGTGCTGGCTGAAATACCCAACTTCCTCCCTCCTCCTGTGGGATGACTTCACAGCATGTCCTACATGCCTGAGTCCAGATGCCTGAGTCCAGATGCTCACAGCGATAACCTGCTGTGAGAGCTCCCTGCACTGGCTGCCTCCCCTTCCCTGACGCACTTCCCCGCCCCCTAGCACATCTCCTCCCAATCAGCCTGCTTTTGTTTGAATCTTGATCTCAGCATTGCCTCCTGTAAGAACTCAACCTCAGATAGCAGGCTATCATATCTTGACCTGGGCCCTCACTGAGTGCCTCATCTACACGGGTCACTTGGAGACACCATGGGCTAAACAGATTCCATTGAGAGGTCAATAAGACTACGATTGGGCTGATGACCACTGTCCAGATTCACCTTCCCCCAATACCCTCTGCTTAACAGCCATATACCACTTCTGCTCAATGAACTGCAGTTCTTGGAATATAGTCCAACCTTCAGACCCTGTCCATACTGTTCTCTTTGCTAGGAGCTTCCTTCCTCACCGTTCATTCGTCCACCTCCCACTGGACTTGCAGGGTTCAGCCTTCCCGGAGCACATCCCACAGACACACAGGCCAACTGGGGGACACATGGCTCTCAGAGCTCCCAGGCCACCTCGCTCCGATATTGCCTGTTTTCTCCAGCCAGACCAAGTGACCTCCCTGAGACAAGAAACCTCTCTTATTTTACCTTAAAACTCCAAGTCTAGCAACCATACCCACACAAGAGTAGGTTTTGAATAAATGCTTAATGAATTAATGACAAAAAAAATGTAGCAAATAAACAAAGGTTTTAATTTCAGAGATGGAATGAGATAGTAAGTCCTCTAATAGAAGGTGCAATACAGTTTGGAGATTATGAGCAAATTCTAAACCACCTTGTGGCTGCCAGAGAGGAGAGAAGGACGTGATTACTTCCTGGTGAAAGAGGCGAGTCTTGGCTTTGAAGGTTGTGAAAAACAGTGAGAGTTGGGCAGTAGACATGAAGAGGATGGAGAGAGAGCAGGAGGTGGAAAGGTTCCAGAGAGAACCCTGAGGCTGAACATTTGTGAATCCGCGTGAGGGGTGATCCAGGCCAGCTGGGCGCAGGGGACCCGGGAAAGCCTTGGGGGCAGCGAGGGAGGCGTGGGCAGGGGCGTTTCCTCTGGCCACGTAGCCGGGTCCCAAGGCATGTGACTTCGCTTATTGTTTAAGTTGCTGACCCTCCCCCAGCACTGCCATCTTTCCTTCCTTCCTCAGCTTCCTCTGCTAGTGGGTGAGGCTTCCTGTTAAGTCGTTCTGAGAACTGTGGTTTTCAGAGCTTCAGAGACCAGGAATGCCTGCCAGCAAAGTTACCACTAATGATCTGCACTGGATTCTAAGAAACCATTTCTCACTCTGCTGACCTGGACCTTCCAGAGAGCACCAGCCCCCAGGGAAGACAGAGGCTGGGTGAGGCCCACTTCACTTTCAGGGGCCGTGCCCTTGACCTAGCATTCACTGCCCTCAGGAAAAGCACTGTGTCCCTCTGCTTTCTTGTCAGCAGAGCCAAGTTGTAACTACCAGGATGCTGGCTATTTAGAGCTGAATCCTGCCGTGAATCATTTCCAGGACAGACACTTCTGCAAAGGCAATGGCCAGGCCATTTTATTTTTAAATTAATATTTCAAAAAAACCTATCTATGGTAGTTTTCTAGGATTCAGAAAAATGCATATAAATAACTAGATAGTAAAAGAAAAACTGTGTAAGAACAATCAGCATTATGATTGATCTATATAAAACCCTAATTTGCAAACCAACTGAATGGCTGAAAGATCTGTGGAATGACTGGTCGGTGGGGAGTGGGGGGAATGGCAAGCAGGTGGCACCAGGCTGCCAGCCAAGGCGGGTGCCAGTGGGGCTTCCCGATCGCCCTGCCAGTTGCCCCACAGATCAACCCTGATCTGTCGGCCTAGGGACCCTACCCTATATGTTGGGAACAGTCTCTTAGATTTAAAAGTTAAAACCTGGCAAGGCTACTCTAACTGAAAAAACAGGATGATGCATCAATGACATGCATGGACTTTGACTTGAACATTTTGTGGTCAGTCCTGACTCTGACACTTATAACTGTGTGACAAAGCCAATTACTCAACTTCTCTCTGCTTCAGCCCCCCCTCCCCCCTTCATGCCCCCATAAGATGGGGGAAATGATACTATTGCCTCAGAAGGATCATGTTATATACTACTTTTTATAATCAGGGCAAAAAATATATATATATTTAGCTGTCCATACTACAGCAAGATGCCTTTCACCTGTATGAAAATATAGTCACTGGTGCATGCAGCATCCCAGCCTGTAAACAAGCAGTTAGACACCCCAGAGGTGTCCTGCATTGTAAGAGGGAACATTCCGGGCTGAGAGCCACCCCCCCTGGAAAAATTTTCTGCACTAGGCCTCTAGTAATGACAGCAAAATGCTACCAAATACCAGGAGATCTTATGAAAATTGAACTACTGGTCAATAATTCCTTATCCTCAATTCCAAAATTCATTTAGTAGCAAAAAAAAAAAAAAAAAAAAAATGACCTGAACTAATGAGAAATTATTTATCTTTATTTATCACACATAGAGTAAATATTCATCCCTTTTGCTGTGCTGCCCTAGACCTTGCTGTATACAAACTCTATGGTTTATGCCCACTGTTATCTTTCTAGAATACAAAATATTCTGAATTACAGAACACATCTTGCTCAAAAGCTTGAGGTGAGAGATTATGGATCTGAGTCTCTATAAATTATGTTCACTTTTATTTTAGTGTTAAGTATTTTTTTTAGGGTATTCCAACTTTGTGAGGTTGGAGTGCTGGCTATTATTTTCTAAGTTTTTCTTTTTAATGTTTATTGTTGATAGTATTACAGATGCCCCCCATTCCTCCCTTCCCTTTGCCTCCTCCATACAGCTCCCTCTCCACTCCAAGCCTTCCCCACATTATTGTCTGTAGCTCTGGACTATACATATATGCATATATACTGAGTGGCCAGATTATTATGTGGTCAGAGATCATAATAATCTGGCCCCTCAGTGTATGTTCTTTGGGTTAATCTCTTCCCGATCCCCTCCAACACCCCTCCTCTCTGAGATCTGTCGTTCCATTTCATGCATCCGTGTCCCTGCACCTATCTTGTTTGTCAATTGATTTTGTTCATCAGATTCCACATTTAAGTGAGATCATATGATATTTGTCTTCCTGTGACTGGCTTATTTTGCTTATTATTGCCTGTCTCCTTCACATCCCCGCCTGATCCATACTTCGCCACCCTGCTCTCTGCCACGGAGCTGCACACATGGATGGCCTCATTCTGGCTGACCCCCTTCACGGCCAGTGTCAGTGACTGGCTGGAGGACTGAGGGCCAGGGCAGGGGAGGAGGATGTTGGACTGTTTCTCCCATACCTCAGCACCTGTTACTGGCACTTCCTGCCTCCCTCCCCATGCCAGCACCTGCTGGACAGCCCTGTAAGCTGGGGACCACTGGAACATCCCCCTCCTCCTTCAGCTCTTAGGGTAGTCACTGTTCCCCAGGATTACACCCACCTCCGTTCCCTGCCCACACCTCGTAGGCAGCCCCTTTATCAGAGTCCCCATTTGAAGCATCTGTAGTGAACACTGTTGCCTGGTTCACACTGACCAGCCAGCGTCCCCATAGTGCCCCGTGAAAAGCTCTGATCTTAAATCCGGAGGCCTGAGTTTGAGGCTTGCTTGGCTAACTTTGGGCAACTCAATTCCTTTTGCTGGTCCTCAAATTTTTCTCTTTGTAAAATGAGGTTGACGACGCCTGTTTCAGAGTGTGCTGTGATAATAAAACACACCAATGTGCGTGGCCATGTCTAGGAGATGCGAAAGAAATGCAAAAGAACGTAAGAACTCATCTGAAACTAGAATAGTCAAGGATTCCTCATCTCCTAACTGAGATAGTGTTGGTATGAAGAGGAGAAGAGAATTCACCTCAACTCTTTTTGATAAAAGAGTGTTTGCTTTGTGTGTTAGTCTGTGAGGAAAGCTATCACAAAAGATACCATAAGACTCGGTGGCTTCAACAAACATTTATTTCTCACAATTCTGGAGGCTGAGAAATCAAGATCACATCTCCTCTGGCATCCTGTGTATAGTGCGGACCTGCTTCCTGGGTTTGCAGATGGCTTCCTTCTCCTTGTATCCTCACGTGACAGAGAGCGGAGAGAGGCCCTGTGTCTCCTCTCTTCAGAAAGGCTCTGCTCCCATCGCGGGAGCCTCTCCCATGACCTCATCCAACCATGAGCACCTCCCAAAGGCCCCGCCACCTACTGCCATCCCACTGGGGTTAGGGTTCCAGCAGATGAATCGGGAGAGACACAAACATTCAGTCCGTGACACCGTGTTTAAAGCCAAGTGCACAGAGGAGACCAGGAAAAGGAAAGGCTACCGTGTGCCCTCTCTCCTTCCGACGTGTCCATTTCTGTTCTTTTGCTATGGGAGCCTGAAGCCTGGGGCCCACCCCAAGTGTGTATCTGGGACAGAAGCTCCCCTGCTGAGTCTTCCATGAATCCATCTATTTTTTATTTCCCATCTTCTGCCATTCTGCAATCGTTTGGGGCTTCATCTTTACGTTCTTCCGAGTCTTGAACATCCTATCCAGTTTGGGGTTGCTTTCTTTGTTTCAAAGAATTCTCTTCACCTCCTCGTACCAACACTATCTCAAACAGGAACCTCCTATGTATAGTTTCTATCAGTAAAAACATGTTGCTTTGGTTTTAGAAAAATTTAGATTGATATTTTTTTTTGGGGGGGGGGGGAAGGTGGCCAAAATTCACCAGAATGATATTTAACTCTCCACTTGATTTAATCAGATAGGCTCAGCCTAAAAAGCTGATCTTTCCCGGAGCTGGTCATTCCAGCGCCCCATGGGTGTTCCCCATAAGAGGAACAATCAACAAGATTAAGTTACTTTGAGTTCTTAATTGATTTTCCAGAACTTCCTCTTCCTGTCACAAAATGTAGCCTTCTGAGCAACACATTCAGTTTAGCCTAATCCTGTCCAGAGCTTCAGTGAACAAGACACAGTCTGGGAATAAAAGTGATTTTATTTGTAAATAACTAATTGATACTTTTATCTTCCCAATAACTCTTATTATTTATCTTTATCAGATCTAGTTCCAAGACAGAGTCTGTCTTCACATGTTGCATACTTTGAGAGTTGTTCAAATTCTCTTGATCCCTGGAGTTTTGATGTACCAAATAGTTGCTAGAAGGAAGGAGGAGGACATCCTTATAGGACTTGGGAATACTTTGATATGCAAAGACTTTGGTCAGGCTAATTATGGTCATTGTATCTAATTGTTCTGACTTGGTTCAATTTTCCTTCTTTTTGATCATTTATAGTTATTTTAAAAAGCAGAGTTAATCTTTTTCTTTTATTGATTTTAGAGAGAAAGAAGAAGGGAGAAGGTTAGAGAGATTAAAACATCTATGAGAGAAAGACATCAATCAGCTGCTTCCTGTACACTCCCACTGAGGATTGAGTCTAAAACCCAGGCATGTGCCCTGATCAGGAACTGAGCTGGGGACTTCTTGGTTCATCGGTCATCACTCAACCACTGAGCCATATTGACTGGGCCAGAGTTAATTTTTTTAAAGTAAGACTTGGCATGGCACCCCTGTAGTGTATGTGGTAACCTACTAGTGATGTGTGTGGAGAAGTCCTATGCTTTACTAGGTTCTGGGGCAGGAACACACCAACTTGCTGTACATGTTCTGCCCCACCCTCCCCCACAGACTATCCTTGGGGCCTACGGAGCAGATGAGTAGATGGATGCTCCCTACCTGTGACTTAAACAGAACTGTGGTTCAGTTCTGCAGGGCTCTCCCCCCAGGCTTTAATCCGGGGTCAGCAAACTTCTGTAAGGACCAGGCCATCAATAGGTTGGGGTTCAGGGCCCATAGTCTCTTTTGCAATATCTGAATTCCAATATTACAGTTTGAAAACAGGGTCATAAACAACAGGTGAACACAGCAGAGCTGTGTTCCCATAATACTTTGCAGGAATAGGTGTTGGGCTAGATTTGACCCAGGGGCTTGTAGCTTGCTACCCGCTATAATTGCTACGTTATACTGTGATTACCTCTAACTTGTCTGTCTCTTCCATAAACCCATGTACTTCTTCTAACGAAGGTTCTCCACCGTTAAACATTTTCAAAAATAAATTCCAATCATGGGCAACCATCTTAAACAAAATTGATTCATGTAAGAGTCATCAATGGATGCTAAAGTGAGAGTCTCATGAGAAGCAAAATATTTACATAGTCTCCAAGCATCTCCCCACAATATACTGACTCATTGCAAAAGGGAAAATAGTAACTTCATAGGGGAGAAACCTGGCAGAAATCCCCTCAGTCAAGTGATCAAAGGTAACATACCTGGTCACGGGGTAAAGCAACGCCTTCTGTGGGATTCCTGCCAAAAACAGGAAACCTGAATCAATTGTGTGGGAGCCTCACCTGGAGGGACAGTCTACATAATGTTTGCCCTGTGCTCTTCACAAATATCAACGTCACAAAAGACCAAGACCGAGGAGTCGGTCCAGATGAAAGAATAGAAAAGAAACAAGCGAATGCAATGTGTGATCTGGGATTTTCTCTTCACAAAGGACCTTATTGGGAAGATTGATGAAATCTGAAAAAAAAAAAAAAAAAAAAAGGTCTGAGTTTTTTGTATCAAATGTCATTTCCAGATTTTGGTCATTGTACAGTGGTTATGTCCTTGTTTTTAGTACTTACACATTAAAGTATTTATAGGCAAATGGGTGCCACAGCTGTGGTGAAGGTGACCAGTCATCCAGGTTTGCCTGGCTGAGAAGTTCCCGGATGCAAAACTTTTCAAGTTCAAATCAGGAAAGTGCCAGGCAAACTGGGAGGAGTCACTCACCAGCGGTGCAACAAACTACATCAAGTTCAGGACAAAAATGTGTGTGTGTGTGTAACAAATGTGATAAATGCTCACATTTTGGGGGATGCAAGTGACAAATCTCTGTGCTATTCTTGCCACTTTTCTATAGCAAAATAAGCACTTGAAAGGAAAAACACCCAGCATGGTTTGAAGAATCGTGCTCCAAAGCAGATTCTATTGCATTCCCCATCGTGTCATGGTGATAGCGCTGTGGCTCGGAGGAAAACCCACACTGATGTGAGTCTCTGCATTGCAGGGTGTTGATCAGAGACCAATCCACAGCCCTGCAGCCTCCCAGCTGGAACACTGGAAGCCCATCTCAGAAGACCAGACTTCCAGATCCAAGAGCATGAGGTCGGACATAAAATGTCCAAGGGACAGTTATTCATCACCGATTGATTCCGTGTCAGGCACAGCATTACGCACTGGCCTTCCGCTAAGCTCTTTCCAACCTCACAGCCACCTGGGGAAGACTGCTAATAACTTCATGTTATGGACGAAAGAAAAATGTGAGCCATAAAAGGGCTGAACACTGGACCAGGGTTTCACAGCTACCAGCTACGAAGTGGCCAGCAAGGTCCAAATAACAGTGTCCATCCTGTGGTGGAACAGGGAGAGGTTGTTTAAAATAATAAGATGTGGCTGCATACACTACTGACATGGAAGGTTATCAGTGATATTGCTGAGTCACATTAGCCCTGCGACGTTCAATTTGTGTCCTGCAAATCACTCTGTGCATGTGAGTATGTGTTTAATCTCTGTGTGTGTGTGTGTGTGTGTGTGTGTGTGTGTAAAACTATATGTACACACACATTCTGTGCCAATGGAAAGGTTAAGGACAATAGGCTTCTCAAACTTAAGAGCCTGTAAGAGTAATCTGATGAAATTCCCATGCTGCCCAGAGGCCCTGAGAGACCAGGGGTGGGGCAGAAACACCTGCATTGGCGCCATGGTAACGATGCCAGCGTCCTGCCCACCTCATCACTCAGTGCCTGTGTATGCAAATTAACCTCCATCTTTGTTAGGTTAATTTGCATATCACTCCTGATTGGCTGGTGGCATAGCGGAGGTTTTACATGTTTGTCTTTCATTAGGTAAGATTTTCAGTGCATACAAAATTATCCACCTAAGCATTAGACTGTCATATTTTTAACTCACACCTAATGCCTTGGCAGGGCTGGACCAAATGATTTCTCAGGCCTTATACGGCCGTAGGGCCCAACATTCCCCACCCCTGTTCTAAAGAAATAGTTTGGTCCTAGCCAGTTTGGCTCAGTGAATAGAACTTCAACCTGTGGACTGGAGGATCCTGGGTCAAGGGCACGTACCTCGGTGCAGGCTCCAGGGCAAGTGTAGGAGGCAACCTATTGATGTTTCTCTCTGTCTTTTCCTCTCTCTTCCACTCTCTCTAAACATCAATGGAAAAATACCCTCACGTGAGGATTTTAAAAAAATGATGTTGAAAAACAAACAGCTAAATAATAAAATTAAAAGAAATAGTCTGCATCTCCAACAAGCACTTAGAACCTGGAAGACCATAAATCAGGCTATTTGTAAAGGTTTCACCTAGAGAGAAGAAATTTTTACTTTTCAATTTTTTAAAATTTTGTGTTGTATGAGTTATATTTATTTTTTAATATATTTTTATTTATTTCAGAGAGGAAGAAAGAGGGAGAGAGAGATAGAAACATCCATAATGACAGAGAATTATTGATTGGCTGCCTCCTGTGCATCCCTACTGAGGATCAAGCCTGCAACTGAGGCATGTGCCCTTGACCGGAATTGAACCTGGGACCCTTCTGTCCGAGCAGGCTGACACTATCCACTGAGCCAAACCGGCTAGGGCTATGAGTATTTTTAAACAGGCATGCACCACTTTTTATACTATTAAAATGTATGTTTGAGCCCTGCCCTGATACCAGACCCCTTACCACAGCCCACAGCGGCCTGACAGCGACCAGACTCTGGACCAGCAGCCCACAGCCCGCAGCCAAGGCCTGGGCCCCGGGGAAGCTGAGCAGGAAGGCGTCCTGTAAAAATGCGTCCTTCCTGATGTCAGCCCCGAGATAAAGCCGGCTTATCTCCTGGGTACAAAATCACCTGAGCGCCTGGACACAATGTCTGTGGCATCCCCCAGCAAAGGGATGCCTAGGAGACCAACACTCAACAGAGCAGGTTGTGGCTTCCGAGGGCAACGGCTAGAAGGAAGGACAGAACTAATCCTGGCAACTAACCAGCTCCTCAAACAAAAGAGGAGCTGGGTATGTTTTCTTTGGTGCTTGTGAGCAGCCTGCTCTCCCCTGGGCGGGTTTCCTCTCCTCGGGCAGCGGCCCATGGGGTTCTGGGTACCAGAGATGGTGCGTGAAGAGCCAGGTGGCTAGGACTGAACTTGGTGGTGGGAACACTGGCAAGCGATGCTAAAGCTCTGATCACCCTGCTGCTGCTCTTGTCACATTCAGTCTGTGCTCAGTGCTGTCGCCTCAGTCAACTTGTTAATACGTGACTCGGATCACATCACTCTGTTGCCTTCAGTGGCTTCCTATCTCACTCAGAATAAAGTCCAAACTACTTAGGATGGCTTCCAAGGCCCTACCCAGTCAGTTCTCACTCACTTCTCTGACCTCATCAAATACTAGTCCCAGCCTTGATTACCTTTTGTGACGGCTTTGATCTCTTGCTCTCTCTCAAACGACCCAAACATTTCATGCCTCTGGGCATCTGTACTTGCCCTTCCCTCAATGTGGAATGCTTTTCCCTCAGATGCCTGCCTGCCTTTCTCCCTCAGCAATTTCAGATTTTTGTTCAAATAATCCCTTCTTGGGGAGGCCTCCTCTTGCCACTGTGTCTAAAACTGTAACCTCCAACACACCCTCTCTGCTTTACTTTTCTTCTCAGCACTTAAAACCACCTAACTCATTAGACATTTAACTGATTTGGGGGTAATCTTTGGTCTCATTAGACTGAAGGCTCCAACCATGCAGGGATCTATTTGTTTTCATGGCTGTGTTCTCAGTGCCCATCTGGAAACAGAATACGCACAAAAATATCTGTTGACCAACTGTGCCTAGAACAGATGACTCTGCTCAGCTTTCTGCAGGCCTCAGCCCTGTGCCGTATTTGGTGTAGAGATGCGGGCTTTAAGGGGATGGATGGGAAGAGGGGACCTTTGGACCTCCAGCATGATGTTAATAATGCTTCGCAGCTTCTGTTTGAAAGGACTTTGAATCCTAGCCACTCTTTCTCTTGACGGTCCCACTTACATCTTAGCGATCTATGTGAGTGCCCCAACCTTGCACTTCCACCCTCATTTTGGCTGAAAGGGGACTATTAGGATTTTGCTTTTGGAATCATCTGGCAATGAGCGACACAGCCCGTTTGCAATTGACCGTGACTGTCAGCGGTCGTCATGCCCACTTGGAAGTTCTTTTGAAGGGAAATAAAATCCAACCCTAAAATGATTTTTAAATGCCATTGAAATTTTTATGACTAATCACTTGGACAGCTGATGAAATTTGGGATGATTCTGTGCTTGGTGGACCTTCATGGAGCCCTGGTTAATTCAGGTCTTGCAATGCTCTTTGTGTATATAAGAGCTGATCACTGTTTCTTTGGAGACCCAGCCATGATAATGGGCCCTTGAAATCTCATAGGACCTAGGTCTTGGAGTTTGTACTGAAGGTTGCAGTTTTAGACACAGTGGCAAGAGAAGGCCTCCCCAAGAAGGGATTATTTGAACAAAGAGCTGAAATCGTTGAGGGAGAAAGTCAGGCAGGTATTTGAGGGAAAAGCATTCCACGCTGAGGGAAGGGCGAGATGCCCAGAGGCATGAAATGTTTGGGTAGTTTGAGAGAGAGAGCAAGAGGTCAGCGCCATCATAAAGGGGAAACTCCAGCAGATAAAACAGTCATGGCGAGAATCAGAGATCTGAATAAGGAATCCTTTTACTGGCTGATACTGTGGGTCCCTGATTCGAGGTTGATGTTCTGTGAGCACACGGAGGGGAAACAGGAGCCACGGCAGGGCTCGCCCTGTTTGTGCTGGAAGTCTCCACCCCAGGGTGCCATTGTGCACAAGCCAGCCGGGTCCCATCCTTCAGGTGGCAGGCCTCTGGTGGCCAGGCGGGCCCCTTCAGCCCACGACCCCCTCTCCCCACTGCCATCATCTCCTGCACCCTGATGGAAAAAAACAACAACAGAACAGTTTCACTGACATTTATGACGCTTTTGCAGAGTTCTATTGACTCATGTGAGACAAGATGGGGTATTTTTCTGCCGCAGCTGCCACATGGGAAAACAGACAACTGAGTCACATCATCTGCCGAGCCCTACTGTTGTCTGCACAGAGCGTGTGCAACCATGTAACCTTCAAAGCGGCCCCTCGTTTGCAGGGACATTGGCCCGGATGATGTTTTTCTCCCTCTTAAGCTGTCTGTTTCTGAGGCTCTCCTGCCTCCTCCTCAGGCAGGGGCACTTTTATTTATCGCAGAGGAGGCTGGCTCCGATGGGAGGCGTGCACACTTCCTTCTGCAGAGAACAAGAAAACGGCTCAGTCCTAGCCTGTGTCGTCTCCTGCAGACCTTTCAAAGCCCCAAGCTAGCTAGCGACTGTCCTCGTTCACAGATGTCATCCGAAGCAGGCACGGGGCATCTTGTTTGCTTTACTCGCTAACCCTGTGTGACTTTGAACCTGCTTTGTAAATAAGAGAGACAGGAGCGCAAAACTCTTTCCACTTCCTGCTTTCCTCCCCGTGTGCTGACATTTCAAAGCCCCATATGTTTCATGAAAATATGCATTTAAAACACACACACACACACACACACACACACACACACACACACACAAAACTGTTTTCAGGTTATTACAACCCTGGAGAAGAGAGGCTGGCAGTGGCTAAGTCAGCCTACAGAATCCTGTCCTGTCTCCACGCTCTTGTAACAGCAAGCACATTCAAATGCTCCAAATGGAGATGTGATGGAAGACCTGTCCTAAGTGTATGGTTCCTCCTTTATTTATTAATTAAATCTTTATTGTTGAAAGTATTATGTATGTCTCCTTTCCCCCACTGACTTCTCCCAGCCTGCCCCCGCCCCCCACCCCAGAACTTCACCACCCTATTGTCTGTGTCCATGGGTTATGTATACACTGAGTGACCAGATTGTTATGATCTCTGAACACATAATAATCTGGCCACTCAGTGAATATCCTACATAATAAAGGGCTAATATGCAAATTGTCCCCTTGACCAGGAGTTCGACCAGCAGGCAGGCTGACCAACCGCCCATGTCCCCTCCCCCTGGCCAGGCTGGCTGGACCCCACGCATGCATGAATTCATACACTAGGCCTCTAACAAAAATACACACATGCACATACACACACACACATACACACACACACACACTGAGTGGCCAGTTTATTATGCATTCAGAGATCATAATAATCTGGCCACTCAGTGAATATGCGTACAAATTCATTGGTTGATCTCTTCCCATCCACCCTCCCTGCCCCGCCCTCACTCTGAGGTTTGACAATATGTTTGATGCTTCTATGTCTCTGGATCTATTTTTGTTCATCAGTTTATGTTGTGGATTATATTCCACATATGAGTGAGATTCTGTGATAATTATTTTTCTCTGAATGGTTCTTCCTTTAACTATGTAAGTTATTAGCAATATTCTACAACTAAGCCGCAAGCAGGGTATAGTTTTAATAACTATTCCTCATTCAAAAAGGAACAACTAACTAGAGTTTAAAGCATGTTGGGCTCCTAAGGAGATGTGGTGGACATTTGTATAGTTACCTCTCCAGCATAGATTCTCCCTTCCCTACTTGCACTCTCAGTGGAAATACACCCCTCT
The DNA here is from genome assembly GCF_964339955.1 of Pipistrellus hanaki. Classification (NCBI taxonomy): domain Eukaryota; kingdom Metazoa; phylum Chordata; class Mammalia; order Chiroptera; family Vespertilionidae; genus Pipistrellus; species Pipistrellus hanaki. The sequence continues at coordinate 196,270,370 of NC_140503.1, read as the reverse complement.
TCTGTGTTCACTGATGGTTTAGATGTGGTTAACCTCTCCCTCAGCCCCCAAAAGGCACTATAATTGGCTCAAGCCAAGCAAGGTATCGCATCCTCAGGCCACATAGATTGGTGGTCAGGGATGAGCATGTGGTTCAGTTTGGGCCAATGATTCATAATGATAAGCACCCACATGAAGAAAAGACAATACATTCTCTTCATTGTTTAAGCTGCATCTAATTAAATTCTCTGTCACTTGCAACCACAAGAGTCCTAAATGATTCAAGGCTGCTAATGCTATTCCTAGCCATGCATAGCCAGCATCTAAAGAAACTTTGAAACCTGTGGTGAATGTACCTTATTTGCTGTTCTGGTTTTTACTTCCCCAGCATTCTTAGAACTACCACTTCCCCACACCATGCCTTCCTAGCTGACCTCCAACTCCTGGCTCCAGCAGTGAACATGTGACCCAGGCATAACCATTTAAGGGGCTATTTGATTGGATCAGGGGTGAGAATACCATCCCACAATGGCCAATGAAAATACGATCCAGGACTTTTATTGTAAGTCTTATTGAAATGGAAATTAGAGGGTTTGTTGAGACAGAAGGCTGTAAACATCTTTATAGACAGTGTGTCACCACAGGAAGGGAACATTTCTGAAAATAACATTAGAAAGGAAAGAGAGACAAGAGATCAAAAGACCCTTCACCAGAGAAGGATCAAGTCCTAATGACATTATCTGAGGCCTGGAGCCAGCCATTCCTGAAGTATGCAAAGCAGTATCTTCCTTCTGGTTAAGACAGTTGGCTTTCTGTCCCCTGCAGTCTATAATCTTGATTAATACGGACCAAAAATTTTTTACACTAAAATAAGTATTTCTTTCTATTAATAACAATAGTCTTATTTTCCCTTAGTGCAAAATTAATATATGCAGAAGGCCAAAAGCCTGGGAAACATAAAGAAAATAAACAAAATTAACTTTTAGTACCACCACTCAGGTTTTGACTGCCAAGCTCTTAGCATATATTCTTTGAATCTTTTTAGTATGCATATTTGTGCACTTCTACAACATAACTCCCAAATTATGTAGGAGTACCACACTTAATTCCTTTTAACAAGTAAAGTTATTTCCTTTGTTTCTCTCACTTTCTCTCTCTCTTGCTCATTGCTATTTACTACAATAGTGACCTGGTACATGAAATTTGTGCATGGGGGAGGGTCCCTTCAGTCCAGCCTGCACCCTCTCCAATCTGGGACCCCTCTCACAGTCAGACATCCCTCTCAAAATCCTAGACTGCTGGCTCCTCCTAATTGCTCACCTGCCTGCGCCTGGTCACCCCTAACTGCCCCCACCCTGCTGGCCTGATCACCCTCAACTGTGCCCTCTGCCGGCCTAGTAGCCCCATGCAGCCTGCTGTTCAGTCATTTGGTTGTCCCTCACTAACCTCCTGCCAGCCTGGTCATAGGCAGACATCTTGTGAGGGTGTGAGGATCAATTTGCATATTACCTCTTTATTATATAGGATTTACTAACATGAACATCTGTGTTGATAATTTTTTTTACACATCCATGGCCATTTATTTAAGGTAAGTTCACATTGACATAAACATAATAAATGCATTAGGTTGACTTCAGCATTTTATTATAAACTAGAGGCCCAATGCACAAGATTCATGCAAGAGTAGGCCTTTCTTCCCCCGACTGCTGGCATGGCTTCCCTCTGGTATCCAGGACCTGGGCTTCCCTCACAGCCCTGGCTTCCTCTGAAAGGTTGTCCAGTCTAATTAGCATATTACACTTTTATTATTATAGATAACGTTTAAATGAACATGTTTATGCATCCCTCCACATGGAATGAGCTCCTGGAAGTGGAATTGCTGGGTAGGCTCTTGGTAGACGTTGCCAAGCTGCTCTGCACAAGGTTGGCTGAGTGTTCAGCCTCGCTTCCCCCAGCCACCACACACAGTCACCACACAACACTGGCCATCACTGCCACCTCCATCACTAAGCAAGAGGGGCATTGTCTTCAGATGTTGGTTGGATGTTTGTGCTGACACTTTCTTGCTTTGCCTCTTCACATCCAAAAATCCGGAGTTCTTTCACTTTTCTGTCAGGAGTACCTAGTTACTCCTTATCAGTCACCTCAGTGATTTTTCCCAAAGACATTTTCTGTGTGTGTCAAAGGAACCCCAGGCCCTAGTGGGTGCCTGTTGGGAGGAAGCACCCATTGTTCGTTGCTTTGAATTGTGGGTGACAATTTTCTCTATCACTGACCTGCCAAGAGTCCAGTACAATGGCTGGAGAGGTACCCATTGTTTCGTTTTACTACTTAAGTCAAAGTGTTTGAAGCTAGACTGCTGGGGTTCAAAATCCAGCTCTATCACTCAGCAGTTCTGTGACATGGACACATTGCTGAAAATCTCTAGTCCTCGGTTTCCTTATCTGTGAAATGGGGGTAATAGTACCTACTTATTAGGATTATTATTATAACATTAAGATAAGATGAGTAAAGCACTTATAAAAACACCTCCTCATACAGGTCAAGACCTCAATAAACATTAACTGTTAGTAAGAGAATATAATAACCATCTTGAGTGCTGACTGTGAAACAATGATATAAACACCCTGTTTGATCGTCACCAACTCCCTGAGTCGGTTTCTTTTCTTTTCTTTCTTTCTTTTTTTTTTTTTAACTATATTTTATTGATTTTTACAGAGAGGAAGGAAGAGGGACAGAGAGCTAGAAATGTCTATGAGAGAGAAACATCGACCAGCCACCTCCTGCATACCCCCCCACCGGGGATGTGCCTGCAGCCGAGGTACATGTCCTTGCCCTGTATCGAACCCGGGACCCTTCAGTCCACAGGCCGACGCTCTATCCACTGAGCCAAACCGGTTTTGGCGGTTTCTTTTGCTATGTCAATCTTTATGGATGAAGAAACGAAGATGCAGAGGGGTTAAATAACTTAACCAAAGTCTCATTAATAAGGGGGACTGGGACTCAAGTCACCCATACTGCCTCTGGAGAATATAGAAGAGAAATTGTTTGTATTTTTAAAAGCTTTTCTTTCCATATTTGAAAACCGTATTTTTGTTACAAAAGGAAAATTGAATTCCCACGGCAGGTAGAACTTCACATTCTGTCTGTCATTAATTCTAGTATTAGAACATTTTGCCCAGCAACCTACTACATATTTAGTAGAGGCAATAATCATTAAAAGCAGGATGTTTAAAACAATTTATTTTTTTCAAATATATTTTATTGATTTTTTACAGAGAGGGAGGGAGAGAGATAGAGAGCTAGAAACGTCCATGAGAGAGAAACATCGACCAGCTGCCTCTTGCACACCCCCCACCGGAGATGTGCCCGCAACCAAAGTACATGCCCCTGACCGGAATCGAACCTGGGACCTTTCAGTCCGCAGACCGACGCTCTACCACTGAGCCAAACCGGTTTCGGCTAGGATGTTTAAAACAATTTAAAGTTTATATACATTATTGCCCTTACTGTTTGCTTATAGTAGGTGAACATTATTTAGAAAAATAAGCGAATGGCATTACTATTAACCATGTTTTAAAATCTAAATAGATTGTCCTTATTAAGATATTAGGGCTGTTACAATCATCATTGTTTCTTATTTCTCTTCCATGATATACCTTTCAAAATGCTCCCTTGGAGGGTCGTGGACAGTTGACATCCACACGTATTTTGTTAGGTAGGGTTCAGCTAGAAATTCAACAACGCAACAACACAATCCAGCAAAGCTCGGCATGATGACGTGTCAATGTTTTGACCCTGCTGGTAAGCAGCAAAGACGGTGCTATTTTATTTAATAACCATTAGTGCCCTGGTGTTGGTAGATATTTACAATGGGGCCGGGTGTGGGTGGTGACGTAGATTGAGAGGACCAAGCAGAGAAAGTGGAGAATAAGTGTTATTAGCAATAAAAGATAAGCCCTTCCAGAGAAATAATAATAGTTATGAAATAGGAATGAACCTTCCAGTCATGTAATTCAACCCCCTACTGAGATGTTGGGCGAGGCAAGTCTCTGCTAACGCGGTTACATAATATTTTTTTTTTCCTTAGGAGGTTTCACAACCTCTTTTATAAACTGTTAATGTGCTTATTCAATTGTATCATGGCGAAAGCTGAGTAATTTTTAACTTTCACCAGGATAGCTTGACCTTCCCGTGGTAAGTCTGGTGAACCAGTGCAGGCTGTGATACAATGATATACCTGCTGCTCCATACATTCCTTTTCCTTCCTCATCAAAAATGTCATCAGAGTAAATGGCAAATGCAAAGTCCAAACACTCTTTATTTCACTTTCACTTATTAAAATCCTGTCCAAATGGTCTCTCATCTCAGTCACCAAATCTGTCAATTTGAGTCAAAAACATTAGGTGGGCACTTATCCAGCCCTAAATCCGAGCAAATGTTTTGGAGGATGGGACCATTTTACTGGGCATGAAGGGGAACAGAGGCCACCCAACCAACAAATCCATATCTGAGATTCTTATTAGGGAAGAATTTGGAAAGGTTCCTCCGAGATCCAGCTGGGCAGATGCGTTGCCAGCTGTGGGGATAAAGGGTAGGAGAGAAACTGCCCAGGGCTGCAAGGCAGAACTCCTCCTCTAGCTACCATTCAGTGTGTGGCCTCCAGGAGAAGCACCGAGTACTCTGAGCCTCAGTTTCCTCTTCTATGAAATGGGCTTGGCGGAGAATCCACAGGCTGTGTGTGTGAATGAAGGTGTGCCGCTGTAGTCGCTGCTCCCAAGCAGACTTGTAGTGAGTCAACTGGGCAATTAATTTTCGCCTCTTAGGCTCCAGCCTAGGCTGTCTTCTGGAGACAGCCTGGCCTGTGAACTCTGCCTTAACATAAAGTAAACGATTCTAACTGTTTTCAGAAATTTATTATGGGAATGAAGGCAGACAGAAAGGACGGAAACATCTTTGGCTGTTCCATATAATCTTGGAGTTGCTGTTCTTGTGCTGAAAGATGATCAAACGGAAACAGTTCTGTCATTCCAGATCATCCTTCGATTAGCCTTTGCTGGGATGGGAAACACTGGATGAAATGGCATTGGAGAAACTTCTATCTATTATAAAACATTGCTTCCCGAATCTGTGCGGGTCCAAGGATAGTGCACCGTGGTGAAGTAATTAAGAGTAAGGACTGTGGAGCCTGACCACCTTCAAACCCTGCTTTTGTTGTTTATTAGCTGTGTGACCTTGGGCGAGTTACTTAACCTCTCTGTGCTTTCAGTTTCCTCACTGGTAAATAGGGATAGTAAAGGGCCCATTTGACAGGATACTAGGGTGAATTCACTAAATTAACACGCTTAAAGGACTAAGAATGGTGTCTGTAATATTTTAAGTGCTGGGTTCAGAGTTAGCCTTTGAAACAGTGTTTGGCAACGGGAAGGCACTGAGTAAATGTTAGCTTTTACGTTCTGTTTTAAATAATAGTGCTTGTGATGCAGGAGAGTGGGAAGGGAGAGTAGGACAAACCCATTTAGTTTATACCCCTTAGTCATTGTATCTACAAGCTTTATCAAACCAATTACCTTTCTTGAACGCTGCTACGAACTTTGCCTGGGCATCCGCAGCTGCCTGGGACTCCATATTGAAGGAAACAGGAAGCTCAAATAACAGGTAATTAGAAGGAGCTCACTTTGAAAAATATGTTTGCTTTTTAATGAAGCTTTAAATGAGCTCATGGGGAAGTTTGTTATTAAACGCTTGCCTGTACCAAATGCCTTAGTGGGAAAAGCCTTATTGCAATTCAGTTCTTTCAATAATACCCAGGCCATGTCCCCTCTGGGACTCTGTTCCCCCCTGTGGGAGTCAAAGGTTCTTTGAATGTCCCAAGGCGTTTCAAAGCAATCACAAAAATCACATTGTAGAGGGAGGAGGGCATTTAGAAACCATCTCCTCCTAAGCTCTCTATTTATAGCCGAAGAAACAATCCCAAAGGGGTGAAAGGATTTGCAGCAACTGCAAGCTAAGATCAACACCCACTTTCTCTACCTCCTCGCCCTGTCCCTTTCCACTAACCCATCTCCAGTCTCACAGACGGGGGAATTCTCCAGTCTTTTCCCCTCGCTCACAGAGAAAAAAGACAAACTGGTCACATACCTGCAGATACAATGACCATTTCTCAGAGGAAGCACCCGGGCCAAGCAACGCATCACCAACCGTTCAAGGTGAAAGTTTATTCGAGGCAGGTAGCATGGTTTTGTTGGCTTGTTTTTACTTGCTCAGGACTGAAATCTGTTGTGATGTTGGGTCCAGGCGGTTGTGATGCCTGTGGACAAAGAGCATAGCTGTCTCCCCAGGAGGAGGGTTTTGCACTCCCAGAGTTACTCTAGCTAGCCTTGTCACCTGACCTGGGGCCAGTCCCTTTCCCCATAGGACAGGGCAGGGGTACTGGGGTGGGGAGACTGTAGCTTATCTTTTGGCAATTCCTTCCGCACCCTGTCCACACCCATAAAACAGCTCAGGGACTGGAGGAACAGGGTCTCAGTGATTTAGCCACTTCATCCCAAGGTGGCCATGGTCCACAAAAGGGATTTTGGTAAGAAGTCCTACTGGAGGGGCACTCACTCTCACACTGAATTTGGCAGGAAGATTGCACTCAAGTTCGCTCAACTCGAGGGGCACCGTTAACCTTTGAACAACACTGATTTGAACTTGAATGTGGATTTTTTAAAATAAATACTATACATGTATTTTCTTTTTTTAAATGTATTTTTTTAAATATTTTTCTTTTATTGAGTTCAGAGAGGAAGGGAGAGAGAGAGAAATAGAAACATTAATGGTGAGAGAGAATCATTGATCAGCTGCCTCTTGCACGCCCACAACTGGGGATTGAGCTCACAATCTAGGTATGTGCCCTTGGCTGGAATCAAACCCTGGACCCTTCAGTCCACAGGCCAACACTCTATCCATTGATGCAAACCAGCTAGAGCTCAATTTTCTTGATATTTTCTTTAGCTTACTTTATTATAATTCAGTATCTACTACATAGTAATAGTATATAATACATATACAAAACATGTGTTAATCGCCTATGTTATCAGTTAGGCTTCCTGTCTACAGTAGGCTATTAGTGATTACGTTTTTATGGAATCAAAAGTCCTACATGGATTTGTGGCTGCGCGGAGGTCAGTCGGTGCCACCAGTTCCCATGTTGTCCACATCCTGCATTCTGTTCTGTCTGTGGATAAACAATGCTTACATGCAAATGATAAACACTCATGTGTGGCCTGGATTCCTAAGCACGGTGGGTCAGCAGGCAAGTGGAAACTTCGCCAGAGCGTTCCTGGCTCCCAACTTTAGAGAGCAGAGTTCTCTTTCAGTTATTTTGTTTACTTTAAGTGGATGTGACACCCTCCCTTTGCAGAATAGATATTCCTGCAACACTGACTTCCAATGCATGCTAATGAGTGGCCAAAATGGAAGGAGATAGGAGATGGGCCATTGCAGTGATGCAGGGGGAGGCTCAGAGCAGTACATGGTTGCATATTTCTGGGACACTTACCGCTTCTGATCTCTGCACTGGTCTTCTATTCCTGGGAGTCCCCCAACCGCCAGATTGCAACTTCTGCAATTCAGAGGCTCACAGAGGTTTCTGTTTGTACCTAAGGATCCAACTCAGACATCGGCAGCCTAAAAACCCTTTAAGATTTCAGTTTTATAAAACAGAGAGATGGCCTGTGAGGTCTGATTTTTCATGGATGCTAGGCCTGCCCTCATGCCCTCCAAGCCCCCTCCACAAACTGGTTTGTGCCTGGAGTTCTGCCTGTGGATACTCACAATTGGCACAGGAGTCCTTCACCTGAACTGTACAGGTGGACTTCAAACTTCGGGGAACTCTTGAAAATATACATAGAATTTGAGTATATTTGCTGATGTTTAGCCTCAAAGAGAAAATCTTTAGATCACATGTGTCAAACACAAGGCCCGCGGGCCAAATCCGGCCGGCCAGGCCTTGCAATGTGGCCCGCACCTCGCTGTCATCACTGCACTCCGCTGTCAGTTTATGACATTGTCAGTTTATGACTGTTCAGTAAACCATTCGGCCCGCGATTTAGGCTGGATTTTAGATTTTGGCCCCTTCTTGATTGAGTTCGACACCCCAACTTTAGATCTTTGCTGATTTCCCTAAATGCTTGTAATCCATCAAAAGTTTAATAATAATTACCTTTTTTTGGTAAATCGTTTTAAGTTATTTACTACTGAAAACACATAGACATGTGACCATCAATTTTAAATACCACAAAGAGGGCCAGCTAAAAACTTTGCCTGAGATACTTTCTAGGGGAAAAAAAACAAAACATGAGTTTTATTCACTTTCCCCCCTATTTTTTATTTAAAGTAAAATATCTGTATTAGTGAGAGAAATGATCACAACATAGATGCTACCTTTACATTCTTAAAAAGTAAGTCCTGCCAAAGCCGGTTTGGATCAGTGGTAGAGCGTCGGTCTGCGGACTGAAAGGTCCCAGGTTCGATTCCGGTCAAGGGCATGTACATTGGTTGAGGGCACATCCCCGGTAGGAGGTGTGCAAGAGGCAGCTGGTCGATGTTTCTCTCTCATCGATGTTTCTAGCTCTCTATCTCTCTCTCCCTTCCTCTCTGTAAAAAAGGAAAAAATCAATAAAATATGTTTAAAAAAAAAAAAAAAAGTAAGTCCTGTGATTCGCTGACTACAGGAATTTTATTTTCTCAGCACAGGAATAGTCTAACTTCTGTAAAGGGTCACATAGTAAGAAACTCCACCTTTTCAGTCCACAAGGTTTCTGCCACAATTTCACAACTCTGTTGTTCTGTGGAAAGTAGCCATGGGCAATATGTAACCAATGGGAGTGAAGGTAATTCAATAAAACTTTATTTACAAAACACAGCAACTTCAAGTAGTGGGCCAGATATGGCTCAAGGCAGCAGTTTGTGGATTCCTTGAGGTTTAAAGATGCCACTGAGTGAAAATAATAAGGTTCACATATTTTCAAGTTTATGTTGTACCAGGGGTCTTCAAACTACGGCCCACGGGCCACATGCAGCCCCCAGGGGAGTCTGATCCTGCCCGCCAGGTTTTTTGGGCAGTGAGCGCAGCCAAGGTGTTACAGTAGGGATTAGTAGTTCATATAGTCCGGCCCTCCAGCTCTCTGAGGGACCGTGATCTGGCCCCCACTTTAAAAAGTTTGAGGACCCCTGTTGTAGACCAACTCGAAGATACTTTGCATAAACAAAATGCCTGATTGTATTATTCTGTTGGCTGTTGTGTTGAAATGAAAGTGATTTCAACAAGTATTTCTGCATGCTGGGCAAGCTATGAGAGATGTGAAACACCTAACGGTTCAAATCTAGAGCTCTACATGTTAGATGATTCCAGGGCGTAAGACAGAAATACAGCTGATTTCTTTAAACCGTGATTTGTCTTTCCTAGCAACTCAAAGAAGTCGGATTTTTGGCTAATAATTATGTTAAAAAATAATCCTTTTCCTCTCAGGCCTCACTCTGGGTGGGAAATCCCTCTCTGATCCTCCACAAGGAGATCTGTGTGTTCTCTGGAAACCTGATATCTTGTAGAATCACAGGTTCTGGCATCACAAACACAGGCAGGCCACGCCTGCCCAGTTTCAGGCCGTGGCTTGTCCAAAGAGGGAGAAAAGACATCCTTGTGCGGCTCTGGAAGTCGCACTCCTTTCATTTCCAAGACCAAACAGTAGAGCACTGGTCCTCTTTCCACTTCCCACATTTGAACTGTTAGTCATGATGTCTTCCTGTGTAAAACTTAGTTTTGCATGCTGTTTGGTGAGCAATGTTCATTTCTGTACAGGAACAGGAGGCAGGGCGTGGGGAGGTTGGACAAATGAACCAAGAGGAAAAGGGAGAGGCTGGGAGGGACCTCACATGAGCTAGAGGGAAGTCCACCTCAAAGCAGGGAGTCCACCCAAACTGAAATCCCCCTTCTGGACCAAGTCATACCCCTTCAGAATTAGTGAGCACGGAGTTACCTGCTGGAAAAACACAATGTAAGTAAGCTCTGCCCACTGTCCTTGAGAGCTTAAAATATAGTTGCAGACAAGGTAATGCACACTGACTAGCCGGCTGACAGATCTAAACGGACAGGGTAATCAGACTTCACAAATGCCAAGGCAGGATGTGGCAGAACAGAGTAACCAGGGGTGCGATGCATGTGCAGGAGCCAGTAAGAAGGAAGGATGTGTTCTTTCTTGAAGTCAGGGTTATACAGGCATAATTTACAAGCAGCAAAATCACCGTTTCCAGTGTACGATCCTATGAGATTTGACAGACACACACAGTTGTAAAAACATCTTTTCATCATCAGAAACCATTTCCTCGTGCCTCTCTGGCCACTCCCAGTCCTAGGCAACCACAGGTTTGGTTTCTATCCCTGTAGTTTTGCCTCTTCAGAATGTCTGATAAATAGAATCATGTAGTCAGCGGCAGAAAGGGTGAGATTTTAATCTCAAACCAAGAGGAGTCTTTGAGAGCCGAAATGTCTCTAAGGCACGTGAAGACAGATGGGGCAGCTTGTGGTATATAAACAGCCACGGAGAGGGGAACTTGTGCAGGGATGTTATTTACACACAAACTTCTTCAAGTGAACCCCTGACCATCTCACATCCCTGCAATAAACCTTTAGTCACTTTCCATTGTCCTTCAGCGTGGCTTGCAAGGCCTTGCATGATCTGACACCAATTGCCTCCTCAGACCTTTCTCTCCCCAATCCTCCCTTTCCCATTTTCCACATAAAAGTCTCCGTGCTGGCTGCTCTGCTCGGGTTCTTCCAGGGAAGTGCACTCTCTCACTGCTGGGCCTTTGTACGTGGCTTTTTGCTACCAACAGCACTTGACCCTGACCCCTGCTTCTTTGGCTTTAGACTTTGGCTTTCTCTGGGAGCACTTCCTGACCCTCCCAGTTTGGTTTAAACATCATTCTTGTGGATTCCAACACCAATCTTAGTGCTTATCAAACTGCCTTGTACTTCCATGTTTACTTGTGTCTCCCCAACTAGACTTTTTAAAGTTAAACTTATGGGAGTGACATTAGTTAATAAGAGCATAGAGGTTTCAAGTGTAGATTGCTCTGATACAGGATCTGCATATGTCATTGTGTGCTCAGCACCCAAAGACAGATCATCTTCTGTTACCATGTATTTGATCTCCTCTCCCCATTACTACTCCCCTCCTCCCTTCCCTCTGGTAACCACCATATTGTTTATGTGTCCATGAGTTTCAGGTTTATGTCCCACATATGAGTGAAATCATATGCTTTTAGCTTTTTCTGATTGTAAAGTCCACGAAGCTCAAAGGAAACAGAAGCCAAGTCTGTCTTACTCACAGTTGTATTTTCAGCATCCAGTACAGTGTTTGGCACAAAGTGGTTTCTAAACAGTTATACTTCAAATTGAGTCAAAGAGACAAACCACATTCAGATAAAAATCAGAAGAAAGAGAAGTTTCTTTTAACTGGGGGTGGTATAGGGGCAGGGAAGAATAAAAATCAAGAAATACCTCAAGAAAAACATGGTATTTTAATTAGGCCCTTGTCCATTAATTTGCCTGTTATCTCACAGCCTCATCTGACCTTCTGTATGTGGCTTTGTAGGGGTAGGTCTCCATGCCTGAAAACTACATTTCCCAGGCTCCCTTACTAGCTGGGCCCAAGGGGAAATCCAAAGGCAGCAAAAAGAAAAGAGTCCTGCTCTGGCTGTTCCCTCCTGCGAGGTTTAAGGAGAATAAAGATTGAAGATAAATCCCAGGGGTTTGCAGATTTGTCAATGATGTGGTAGGGACAGAATCTAGATTTCTAGTGGCTAAAGAGTCGTTGAATATTGAAGAAGTAAGAGTGAGAACAGCCTATCTTACCAATCTTTTGGTATCTTTTGCATCCATTTTCTCTGTCTACCACAAAGGCCTTCCCTCCCATACCCTCAGCTGCTCACGCATGAGCAACCCCTGCCATCGCTATCCGAGTCCAGGCTAAGCCGTTGGGATTACGTACACAAAGCTAGTCCACTGACTTGCAAGTTGGACTTCATATAGACACAATCAGCTCAGTGTGGAGGCCAAAGTTATTGATCAGCATCAAATAATAGTGTTTAAAGTTATAGATCAATGGTGCTTAAAGTTATGCTCAGGGGCTTTTCTTAAATATGTCCAGCTGTTTGTTAAATAAAGGCTAGTTGCCTTCTAAAAGGTCAATAGACAAACATGAAAGAATTACATAATTTCCCCCTTTTTAAGTAAGTGTAGCTTGTCTAAAAGGTTTGACATCCACTCACAGTCAAACCCTCCCATGCACAGACATGATAGTGTTCAAAGCTGTGCCTCCCATAGGACCCCTGTGAGATCCGCAGACCACACTCTAAGCAGTAGGCGAGAGCAGGCCACTGAGGGAGAGAACAGGCTTCCTGTACTTTGATAGATGAGTGAAAGGTAAGGTGGAAATCTGATTACTTTGCAAGGATTCCAAAACTCAATCTGCATCACATCAGAGAAATTTGTTTACACACCAGCCTCTTTAGTAACGCCAGGCAAGAGGCATTCAGCCCTGGAGATTCTAGTGAATTCCACATTGAAGAGAGGACATACTTGACCAGGTTAGACCTTTCATAAAATGCAGAGCCTCCTAAATCCTCACCTATCCATGCTGATGATGAAATACCAGCCTACTAAGTTGCATTCTTTATGAAGAAAGAAACCTATACAACATCTAAACAACAGCACAGTAGAGTGTGTAGAAACAGATTATTTTAAAAAAATTAGTCTGTTCAACAATGGGAAGGGGAAATATTGCTTATTTTACACAATAGCTTAGGATTTGAGTAGTTTACCTGTTATTACACACACACACACACACACACACACACACACCATAGACTGATGAACAAAAATAGATCCAGAGTCATGGAAGCATTGAACAGACCATCAAACTTCAGAGGGAAGGCAGGAGAGGAGAGGGTAAGAGATCAACCAAAGGACTTGTATCCATGCATAGAAGCATGACCAATGGATATAGTCAATAGGGGGGTAGGGCCATGTGCTGAGGGTGGGAGTGGGCAGGGAGAGATCAATAGGGGGAAAAGGAGATATATGTAACACTTACAACAATAAAAAATTTAAAAAATATCAACTATCAGGCTTTCAAAGAATTTTTCTATATTTCAAAGTAGTGCCTAACCTATGTAAACTCTGTTGTACTGATATATAAGCAAAATAAATTTTTCCTGAAACTTTATATGAAAATTACATTATCATAGAATAAAATAGCTTAAATAAATAAAATATTCAATAAACAAATAAAGTAAATAATATTACATTAAATTTAAATTAAAAGCACCTAGAAACCTCTGAATGGCCTACATGTATTGTTTTCAAATCACGAATACCAGCAGCAAGAAATACTCATGATTAGTATCTTTGAGTATGGAAAATCCCAGTTAATTTCCACCTCTGGTCTTGACTTGTTTTTTTTCCTCAAGTGTAACAGTTCAAACAGAGATCTTGCTTCATGTCATGTTGCTTTGCTTCTATGTTTAGTTATAGAGAGTTTGTGGGAAGGAAGACGGGGAGGAACCGGGATAGCTGAGTGAATTCAAGCTACTTCTGCATCACCCTCCTTTGTGGCAAAAAAAAAAAAAAAAAAAAAAAAAAAGGCTTGAAATATTAGTCTCTACCCCCACTGTCTCAACCTCCAGTTTACATTGCAACCCACTGCCATCTGCCTTCCACCCATCGCTCCATTCACACTGTTCTTATTAAGATCTTACCAATGTTTTCCTGCTTGCCAAAGCCAATGACCTATTTTTGAGGCCCCTCTTCCTTGACCTTTAAGCAGCATCTGACACAGTGCAGACCCGAGTTTCTGAACTCAGGTCTCTGAGGGAATCTGCTCAGGTATAGCTGGCTGGTGTCGCTGCCCGTGCAGACACTGAGTCACAGGCAGCCGGTGGCAGTGGGCTCGGGCCCCTTCCAGGGGAGCAGCTGCTGTCATCTCTGGCTTTTACTTTGGCCACAGAGGAATATGGATGTGGCACTGTTGAATCTTTTCATTTTTTCTTTAAAGAAAAGCTCAGATTTTATGAGAATGCTTTAAATGTTAAAATATTGGCTCGGATTTTTAAAAGCTTGTGGGATCATAGGCCTATCTGCAGACATCACAGGGGAAGCCTGAACTGTAGACCATCCTCCACTTCTCTCCGCTTCTGGGTCTCTCTCTCTCTCTCTCTCTCTCTCTCTCTCTCTCTCTCTCTCTCTCTCTCTCTCTCTCTCTTCGTTTCTCTCTTCTGCCTGGTTTTCACTCTTTCTTCCCCACCTACCTCTCTCATGCTGAGGTTCCCTAGTCTTCCTCCTTGGTCCTTTCTATTTTCTCATCCTCGTGGGCAATGCACAGGTGTAGGGCTGGCTCCATGGTTGTAACTGTGCATTGCAAAGGGCCCCATACTCCGAGGGTCCCATACTCCGAGGGCTCCATACTCTGAGGGCTCCATGCTTGGGGTTGAGTGCCATGCACCTGAATTTCATACACTACCTTTGAATTGGTGTTTTGTGAGTGAAGTCTGATGGGCAATGGGAGCCTGTCCTGGGGACTTGGCATCTCATTTTTTTCTAAATATATTCCATTGATTTTTTTTATTTTTTTATTTTTTTTTTACAGAGAGGAAAGGAGAGAGATCTAGAAACATCAATCAGCTGCCTCCTATACTGGGCAGCTGGGGATGTGCCTACAACCAAGGTACATGCCTTTGACTGGAATCCTGGGACCTTTCAGTCTGCAGGCCGATGCTCTATCCACTGAGCCAAACCGGTCAGAGGTTGACATCTCATTTTAAGAGCAATCCCTCTTCCTCTGCTTCTCTAGGAAGGGATCTTATCACCCGCTTCTGGACCCTTGATCCTTGTGCCCTGAGTCCTGCTGGCTTTTCCTCTAAACCCCATGCCCCCAAACTGCTGCTTCCCTCGGTCTTGGCAGGGATCTGAGTGCAGGTTCCAGGAGGGTTGGGGTCATAGCCAGAAGCATCTCGGGGCAGTTGGTGGCTGTCCCTGCACCAGGCTGGCATCTCGTTCCCTGGGCATGAGATCCAAATCCCACTTTGATCCAAATACCTAGTGCATCCTGGCACAGAGGTTGCAATACCCTTGGTGTTGCCCATCTGCTATGGGTTGGGACAGCTGGCCCGTGGCAAGGAGTGATGCCTGACTTGACTTCCCAGCTCCCTGTGGAGTGTGAGTCATCGGGCTGGGGGCTGGCTGGAGAGGGAACAGGCAGCCATCAGGTCCAAGTGCAGGCAGACCTTACCAGTCCCAGGCTCTGAACTGACCTACTAGCACCCCAGAACCTCTGAACCCACATTGTACCTGGGAACCCTTTTCTTCCTCCTTCTGACTTTTCTATGTTGGCTTGTATTCATTTCTTCTGACCAGCTCGAGGTGCCCTCCAGGGTCAAGCCATGAAATATGAATTGCATAATTGCAGTGATTCCCACATACAAGTTAAATGTTCTGATATTTACAGTTCAAACTGGCATTGCATGATGTAAAGGTAAATGGTTAACACCTGTGCAATTATTTAACATTTTTATTTTTTTTGAGCAACATTAAATAGCAAATAAAAACCACCATGGCATGTTGAGACACTATGGAAGAAAGGAGCACGCTTTGTATTTTAGTAACTTAGTTCATTTAATAACGTTCATGGCACCTTTTCCTGTTTCTTGTTTGTTTGTTTGTTTGTTTTGTTACTCCTCACCCGAGGATATTTTTTCCATTGATTTTCTAGAGAGAGAGTGGAAGGGAGGGGGAGAGACAGAGAAACATCAATGTGAGAGAGATACATCGATTGGTTGCATGCCGCATGGGCCCCAACTGGGGCCGGGGATAGAGCCTAGAATTGAGCCTAATTGCCCTTGATCAAGAATTGAACTCACAATCCTTTGGTCTGTGGGCTGTCACTCTATCCACTGAGCCAAACCAACTAAGGCACCTTTTCCTGCTTTTCAAACAAGGAGGCCACATTTTTATTTTTCGCCAGTCCTCACAAACTGTGTATCTAGTCCTGCCCCATTCTTTGGGGGCTGATGGCTTCACCTCCTCCATCAGCTTGGACCCTGCTCTTCCTCTCAGACCCATAGTGCTGAGGGCACATTAGGCCAGTATGGCTGGAGGTGTTGCAGGCAACTCAAACCCAGCGTGTCCTTATCTCCCAAGTCTGCTTCCCCCTTTATATTATATTTCCCTTTTCTCTTAATAAAATGTCACCCAGCCACTTCCTTGCAACAGAGTAGGTACTAATGAAAGAATCATTTTCATCTCCCTCCTTTCTCTCAAGTTTCCACACCCTATTGGTCACCAAGTTCTATTAGTTCTACTAAACACTCCATGCCCTCTCATATCTTCATCTTCATGCTGTATGATAATGCATGGACTACTTCTTCAATGCCTGTTCAAAACCCAGGTCATATAGTATATCCTCCAAGAAGCCTTTTAGTAATTGCCCAAGCAGAATTAGTCTTTTTTATTTTTCCCTGCCAACAGCCTGCTTTTACAACGTTTATTATGCCGTCTTGTAATTATTTGCTTATGTGTCTGTCTCTGCTACTGGACTTTGAGCACATCCAAGACAGGATGTATTTTTTATCTCTCAATTTTTGTCTAGCATAGTAAATTGGGGGCTTTCAGTGAATGATTAAATGGTACAGAAAAATTATGACAGAATTTATGAGTACCAGAAAAAAACAACAGATTATTGTCAAGGGTAAACCTATTTTCTAGAGCTACCTGAGCCCAGGGTGACAGAAAGTGGAGGCAGACCCTATATCTGGATAGCTAGAGGTTCATTTCAAGCATAGACCTGCCATGAAGGGGAAAAAAGAGAAAGAGGGAGGGAGAAATTCTTTGCTACTGGCAGAAACATGATATAGTGGAAATTAACAAGTTATGACATAATTTCTGTATTAAATTTTTGGACAGTGTTAACATGATACTTTATATTTTAATTTCTTTTTAAAAATTTTAGTTCTCTTTAACCCTCACCCAGGAGATATTGAGAGGGGGAGGGAAGGAGAGAGAAAGAGAGAGAGAGAGAGAAAGAGAGAGAGAGAGAGAGAAAGAGAGAGAGAGAGAGAGAGAGAGAGAGAGAGAGAGAAACATTATTGTGTGAGAGAAACATCAACTGGTTGCCTTCCATACATGTCCCAACCAAGGATTGAACACGCAACGCCTGTATGTGCCCTGACTAGGAATCGAACCCAGGACCTTTCAGTGCACAGGACAGTGCTCAACCAACTCAGCCACTCTGGCTGGGAACATACTTTTTATTTTATTTTTTTTTAATGTTTTGATATATATATAACAAAGCTATAAATTAATACAGAAATTGTAATAATTCATGTATACAACTTGATGGGTTTGGATATCAGTGTACACTCATGAAACCATTGTCATGATCTATACCATAAGCTTACCTATTACTTCCAAAAGTTTCCTCCTACTTTCTTGTTATTATTATAATTGTTACTAGAAGCCCAGTACATGAAATTTGTGCATGAGATGGGGGAGGGTTCCTTAGCCTGGCTTGCGCCCTCTCTTATCCGGGATCCCTCTCGCAATCCAGAACTACTGGCTCCTAACTGCTCACCTGTCTGATTGCCCGATGCCCCTAACTGCTCCCCTGCAGGCCAGATTCCTCTAACTGCTCTTCCCTTCTGGCCTGATTCCCCTAACTGCCTATCTGTGCTCCCCTCCTGGTCTGATCCCCCTAACTATCTATCTGCTTTTCCTCCTCTCTGCGCACAGATGTGCTAAGAGCTCCAACACAGGCATGCTAAGAGATTGTTGCAGTCCTGCCCCCATCCTGATGGGTCGTTATGTGATAGCGTCCTGGACAATTTGCATATTCCTCTACTATTAGTATAAATTATTACTTGATAAGGAGACTTAACATTAGTTTATCTTTCGAGCAAGGTTTAAGTATGCAATTAGTATTGTTAATCATAGGTACTATGCTATCCAGTGGTCTCAAGGACTTATTTATCTTGTATCACCAAAATGTTGGTACCTTCGACTAGTACCTCCCTGTTTCCCTCTTTCCCCCACTCCTGATAACCACCGTTCTACTCTCTGCTTCTAAGAGTTTGACTATCTTATATTCATCATATAAGTGGTACCATGACATTTTTTAAAGTTTTATGCTTATTTTTAAAGTTCACTCCCTGACTTGCTTATTGAGAAAAAAATATCAAGTACACTCATTCACATCTCTATATTCTAAGACTACTCTATATTCATTACATGTTTTTCCTTATGTGCTACTAATAACTTACCCTCCATCCAGGTGTCAGATGTTTGGATGAAACAATTGCAGAACTCAGAGAAAGGTGATATGGTGTCGAAGCATTCTGCAGAAAAGGTAGTGACAAAATGTGCTGACACCAGAGACCACTAATGTCATATACCGTATTACATTTTCTTCAACTTTAACTCTGAAATCTAGGATAAGGTCTATTATTAAACTAAACATTAAGCATTAGCAATAGCAAGAATAGGAGTTCTTTAAAGTTAAAAACGGAACTACAAAATCTTAACTAAAGTCAGTACAAGTATGATTTGCAACTGCCTTAAAAATGCAGCAGATTGCCCTAGCCATTTTGGCTCAGTGGATACAGCGTCAACCCAAGGCCTGAAGGGTTCTGGGTTCGATTCTGATCAAGGGCAAGTACTTTAGTTGCAGTCTAGATCCTCGGCGCTGGTCAGGGCTTGTGTGGGAGGCAACCATTGGATGTCTCCTTCTCACATCAATGTTTCTCTCTCTGTGTCTCTCTTCCACTCTCTGTAATGGGAAGATATCCTGGAGTGAGGATTAACAACAACAAAAAGCAGCAGGTTATTTTAGGCAAGTTAGTACTTTCCTTTTTAATTTAAGAAGTGAGGCTATTGACCTCTTTACATGCAGAATAGGAAGCAGTAATAGGTTTTGGGCTGGAGGCTTGGTGAAGCAGATAACTCACTAGCAATTCCTAAATTAAGTCTTCATAGCTTGATTCCATTGTTTTAGAAAGTCCCAAGCAAATCATCGGAGTGACTGTTAAAAATGCCAGTATCCCAAATATGCCCCATCCCAAAGTGTCCATAACAAAATGCCCCATTCTAAACTTACAAAGTTAGAATCTACAGAGGGAGAACTGAGGAAACTGCATTTTTTTTTCTCTTTTTATTTTATTTTTTCCAACACCATTTATCCCCGCTATACCTTCTTCATCACCACTTTCTCCCTCTTCCTCCCCGAAACCACCACACTGTTTGTCCATGTCCCTGAGTCTTCTTTCTCTCTCTCTCCATCTCTCTCTTTTTCTTTTTTGCTCAATTCCCCTGCCTCCACATTCCCTCCCCGCCCACCATGAGCTGTCTGCCTGCTCTCTATCTGTGAGTCTGTCTCTCTGTTGCTTGGTAGTTTAGTTTGCTCATTAAATTCCACATATGAGTGGAATCATATGCTACTTGTCTCTCTCTGACTGGCTTATTGAGGAGACTGCATTTTAAACAAGCCTCCTGCCCCATCTCAAGTGATTATGAGGTACTCCAGATTTTAGGAAAACCCAACTTCCAACATAAACACAAGAATTTTAGGTTGTCAAGTAAAAATAGCTTCATTTCTCCTTAACAATATTGGGAACATGAGGAGTTCCAGCTAAGTTACTTTCCCAGAAGAATTAAATTTCAATTTACCCCCATAAACCCTGAAACTTCTAAATGCTTTAAACATTTTCATGAAAATCTTTCTAAACAGTGTTACATAACTAACGTGCACCATCTTCTCATACAAAAATATATTGCACAAACAGCATTGCTATTGGTGACTCAGGGTCATATCCATTATTATAATAATTACTTTAAAAGTTTATGAAGTCTGTAAAACTATCTGTTCCTACACTAAACACTCCAGCCGGCTGTGTTTTTATGATACCGTAGTTCCTTTTTGCATTTTGCTTAATCAATTTTCCTGTTTTCTCCCTTGCTGTCTGGTAACTTTTATTAATGGTACTATTTCTTTTTCTACTTTTCACTTTTCAATAAACACTGGGAGAGCACGAGGAACTCTTCATGGGTAAAGCATTTGTATAAGTACAAGGATAAATTGGGATGTTTTCAGGTTGTAACAAAAAGCCACAGCTCATATCGGCTTATGCAATCAGAGAATTCATTATCTCACATAAAAATCCTTGTTTCACATAGTTAAATGTCAAACTGTATACAGAAGTTTTACCTTCCTTTTCCGACTTATTGTGTTAAGTCATTTCATATGTTGTTATTAGTTTTCTTATACATAACATTTCATCATATGAATTAAGTCAACAAACATTTTATTTTTTTTTAGTGTTTTCTATGTGCCAAGCACAGAAAGGTAGTGAGAAGTGGAGAGCAAGAACAGGCATGGTCCCAGAGTCTGCGAGTGTACAGTTTGGGAGTGTGCCATAAGTTTTGTTTCCAAAGAGTTGTTTTGCAATTATGAATAACATCCTGACAAACAGTTAGCTTAAAGTTTGGTTTATTTCCACGAGAGTAATTTCTAAAAGTGGAATTACTGGGTCATTTTAAGGCTTTTGTTATATACATATTTTGAGATTTGTTTACATACAAATATTTTTACCATTTTAACTATTTTATTATTTAGTAATGGTAACTATTTGCTATGAATAACATGTACCAGTAATTATTAAAAATTTAACATTTTACTAGTATTAATAACAAAATAGTATTTAATACTATTAATAATTATTTTACTATTTAAATTTAAACACAAATAAAATTTATCACTTTGACTGTTGTTAAGTGTACAATTTAGTGGCATTAGATATGTTGACAAATGTTGTATAACCATCACCTGACAATCTCCAGAGCTTCATAGCACCCAAAATTAAAACTCTGCCTATGAAACAATAAATTCCTCCCATTCACCACTTCCCAGACCCTGGTAACTGCTATTCTACTTTCTTTCTCTATGACTTTGACTATTTGAGGTACCATGTATAAGTGGCATCATACAATATTTATCCTTTTGTGTCTGGTTTATTTCACTTAACATAATGTTTTCAAGGTTCATCATGTTATAGCAAATATCAAATTTCATTTCTTTTTAAGACTAAGTAATATTCTATTATAAGTACATACCTTATTTTATTTATTTCTTTATTGGCTGATGGACATTTGTATTTTTCCACCTGTTGGCTATTGTGACTATTTCATTATATTTTTTAATTGCTTTAAAATGGATAGTACCTGGTTAGATCTACTAAGAGTAGACAAGTAATCCTTTTTCACAGTTTAGTTTTTATAATTATATTTTTAACTGTGTTAATAGGAGAAAAAATCTTGGCATTGTTTTAATTGATATTTTTTCATTTATTAGTCAAGCAGACCATTTTCAACTGTTTGTATTTACACTTTTGTAAAATCTGTTCCTGCTTTTCATCTTTCATATATTAGAATTTTAAGATTTTTCTTATTATAAGAGATTTTAATATAAAATATTTCCTTTTTGTCAAATGTATTGCACATATTTTTCCCAGTTTATTTTAGCTTTTTTCATTTTGGCTGTGCTTTTTGATACAGAGAATATTTTCATCTGAATAGAGTGAAATTTATCAGTTAGTACATTTGTAAATTATATAATTTACAAATTTTAAACTTAGAAAATTTCCATCAAGAACACATTTCTTCACTGATTTTTTTTTTCCATTCAACACTTTATCCATATGGAATTGTATATTTGGTGTTAGAAGATTAGCATTTATTGAGTTTTTCCAAATAGCTAAGTAAAATCTACAGTTTTTCCAAATAACTAAGTAAGATCAGCATTTATTGAGTTTTTCCAAATAGCTAAATAAAATCTTTACCTTTCTGCTGCATCTGATGCTGAAAGGTTGTCTACCTTTTACTTGCTCATTTTCACCTTGTTCTTCTTTGATATTCTTGTTACTTGTTTTCAGGCTCTTTCCACTGTCCTTTCTCTGACTGCTCCTAAGATTGATTTCAACCCTTTATTCTTCTCAGATTGTATATTCTTTCTGAGTGATCTGCCACCCGGACACATGTCCACCTTCCACCCATTTGTGAACAGCCTCCCCTTTCTTTTTAATCTTCTACAGGAAGTCCTGGGGAGGGGGACAGATTATGCGTTTAGTTATTGATTTGATAAACACACACCACATAGTAATTGAACACCTACTCTATCAGGCACTTTTCTCACTCAGGAGATAAAATGTCTACCCTCATAGACCTTACATTCTTGTGGATGAGACTGACAATACTGTAAGTACATACAATATACAGTGTTTTAGGTAATTATATTTTAGGTAGTGTTTTCTCCATAAGGGCCATGGAGAAAATCATGTTGGAGGATAGATGTGAGGGTTGTAATTTTTAATTGTGTGACCTGGGGAAGCACCACATCTGTGGGTACATCTGTGCAAAGAACTGAAGGAGACAGAGTAGGAAGCAAGCACGGTGGGTATTTCTTGGAAGAACATTCCAGGCAGAAAGAAAAGCAAAAGAAAAAGCCCAGGGCAACATTCCAGGCAGAAGAAAAAGCAAATGCAAACTCCTGAGGCAGGCGGAGTGAGGGGGTTTCTGCCCATGGCATGAAGAGGGCAATAGGAAATGAGGTCAGAGAGGTGATGGAGATCATGCAGGGCCCTGTCTGCCATTCTATGGCTTTTACTCCAGAAAGATGGCCTGTTTGAGGATTTTCATGAGAGAAATAACATGGTCTCTGGCAGATATATTAAAAATAAACTTTGGAGGGCATGGGAAAAACAGGGGAACTAGTTAAGAGGCAATTGCAATAACCCAGGCAAGAGTTAATGGTGCTTTGCTGAAGCCGGTTTGGCTCAGCGGTAGAGTGTCGGTCTGCGAATTGAAAGGTTCCAGGTTCGATTCCAGTCAAGGGCATGTACATTGGTTGCGGGCACGTCCCCAGTAGGGGGTGTGCAAAAGGCAACTGGTAGATGTTTCTCTCTCATCGACGTTTCTAGCTCTCTATCTCTCTCCCTTCCTCTCTGTAAAAAATCAATAAAATATATTAAAAAAAAAAAAGAGTTAATGGTGCTTGGACCAGAGTGGTAGCTGTATAAGTGTTGAGAGATTGTAAAGTCAACAGGATCTGCTGAGTGATTAGATGTGAGAATGCAAGGAAGGATCTCAGACAGTGAAGATAATGGGTAGAGTCTGAGCAGAGCGGACGTTTTGGACACCGATGACAATCCAATATGGAGTCACTGTCAGCCATAACAATCATGTCAAATGATGTCAAGACTGAGGTAATAGAGTGTAAGGAGAATGACCTTAGGAGGGGTCTAGAATGCTAAGAACCACACGTCTGGGCATTTGGACAAGGACTCCATCTGGACAACAATCTGAGTGGGACCTCCAGCTCTTGTGGGCTATTAGAATGCAGAGCTCCAACCACCCAGTGCTCGAGCTTGGCTGTGCCCGGGGTCATGCTTGGAGCTCTGCTAGACGTCCACTCCACAGGACACGTGCTGCCACTGCGGCCACCTGGCTTGTGACAATGCCCCATCTCTACCTTCGGACCTGCTAGTGACCTAGACTTTGACCTGGATGCTTGCTCTGCTCGCTTCTGTCCTGTAAGCTCCCCCTCTCTGTATATAACCTGTGTGCGACTCTTTTGGCTTATTGAGGAGTCTCTCCTAAGACACCTGGCATTGTGTCTGAGTGACTCCAATCAGGGATGCTCCCTTCCTCATGACAGATGGAGACTGTAGAGAGAAGCAGTTTGGGTAGAATAATAGGAACTTGGGTTTTTAAACATGTATTTGAGATACTAATTAGATATCTAAGTGGAGATGTCAAAATGGGTCTGGAGTACACAAGATTAGCTCTGAGTTGGAGAAATTAATTTGGAAGTCATTAAATTATGATGGCATTTAAAGCCATGAAATTGGATGAAATGATCAAAGAATAAGTATAGCTGAGAAGAGCAGTGAGCTCTGAGCTGTTACACATATAAATGCTTGCTGTATTTTTGCACCTGTATGTACCAAGGTATTTCACTCTAATCATATCCCAAATGCAGAATTGCCTTTCTTGCTTTATTCTCCACGACTATGTATAGAACCACCATTTCGATAGGACAGAAAAATAAAAACTAAGATGAAAGAGCAAACTGTTGTATAGGTTTAAGTTCCTATAAGAGAATTAAAATCTTGCAGCAAATTTAGCTTTTAGCTTTCTGACAGCATAAAAGTGAATACCCCTTATCAAATTCTCAAAAGCCATTGTTGCTTTTTTCTTTTACTTTACAATAAGCCACTAGCTTTCCCAGAGATGATCTCCCACCCTTATCTGTTCCTGTGGGTGTACAGTACAGTGGCTTTCTCCCATCTGTCCAACCACATTTCTTATTAGGTATAAACAAGCTCTTAGGTTTGGATCTTTCCAATTATAATGTAGTATTCTAAGAACTTTCCAAGAGGTTTAACATTAAAATGATCACACATAGAGAGATACACATACACATACATCATGGGTTAGAGGCCTCACGATGCCAAGATCTTAATTCATTGGTTTACATGCTGATATTGAGCAAAACATGATGGTTCTCCAAAAAGTGTGTAGATAGTCTTCTATTAGAAAGATTTTACTTCATTTATTTTAAAAAGGTCTAGTTGCTATTATTTCCAATTAGAATGTCTTCCCCTTTCTCTTTGTCCAGTTAGTCTTTAGCTAAGTAATAGCTTCCTGTCTTCCAAAGCCATCTCAACTGTTAGCTTCTTTATGTAGTAAGTCTTCTGTAGCATCCCAGATGGATTGTGTTTATGTAGCATTCTACTTATATCCCCATTTTCATATTTTTACTGTATATCCTTATTCATATATCTCCATCACTAGATGGAAAGTTTCTGGGGAGCAGAAAATCTCTCTTTTTAACCTCTGGTGCCTAGCAAGTAGCATAGCGATTGGCATTAATTATAATTAATAAATATGGTAAAAAAAAATAATTCCCTTTGCAAAAAGAAGAGCCTTATTACCACACAGAAACATTAAGATGCTCTTGTTGTTGGATTGATTCTAAGTCCATATCATATCAATTTTAATTCCTAAATCACTTTCTATGTTTTAGGGTCACCCAACATACTTATAGCTTCAACTTTTGGTTGGCTTTGAGGGAAAGTGACATTTTCATTATTTTTATAGCCAATTCATGTCTGGTATCATGTTGATGAAAGTTTCTTTTAGAGCTTATACTTAGGTCACTATTGTTTGTCAAAGTATGTTTTCTGTCACCCCATAATTTGATTGCCTATTATGTACAGGAACTGTATCAGATACTGTATTTATTTAAGCTTCAAGACAGCCTTCAAATTTAGGTCTATTATTCTTCATAGTCATTGCCATGGGTTGAATTGTGCCCTCTCCCAAAACCATGTTGAAGTCCTAAACCCCAATACCTCTGAAAGGTAACCTTAGTTAGAGATGGGCTCTTCGTAGATGTCATCAAGCTAATGTGAGGTCATGAAGGTGGGCCCTAACCCAAAATGACTGGTGTCCTTATAAAATGGGGACATTTGGAGGTAGACATGCATAGTGGAAAGACACTGTGAAGAGACAGAGGGAGAAGATGTCCATCTGCAAGTGAAGGAGAGAATCCTGGAAGAGATCCTGCTCCCTGGGCCCTCAAAAGAGACCAGCTCTGCTATTTCTGATCCCAGGGTTGATGGGTTCCAAAGGTTTTCTTTTATTGTGAAATTTACTCCTTGACATTTCAAACGCTGGGTGGGGAGTGCAATAATAAACATACTTTAGATCATTTCACCATTCACTTAATCCTTCTTTGCAATTATATAAGTATTTGTATAGTATTACTTTTTTTAAAAAAATATATTTTATTGATTTTTTACAGAGAGGAGGAGAGAGGGATAGAGAGCTAGAAACGTTGATGAGAGAGAAACATCAACCAGCTGCCTCCTGCACACTCCCTACCAGGGATGTGCCCGCAACCAATGTACATGCCCTTGACCGGAATCAAACCTGGGACCTTTCAGTCCACAGACCGATGCTCTACCGCTGAACCAAACTGGTTTTGGCGTGTATAGTATTACTTTTATGAGTAAGTGAAGTCTATAAATTTGTTCCTTGCTGTGATAAGTCCTGTTTCTTTATATTTGTACCTGTTTAGTGAATAAAGATCAAGACAGGAAGGATATATTTGGGGAATGTGTGTGTAATCTCCTGGCTTTAAATTCAATCTATATGCTGATGACTCAAATTTAAATCTCCAGCCTGGGCTTTCCCTCTGAACTCCAGACCTGTACATCCAACTGTTCACTGATGTTTCCACTTGGTTGCTTAATAATATATCCAATTAAGCCTGCCCAAACCGAGCTTCTAATCTTGTCCCCATCCTCTCCCACCTGCTCTACTTATAGCTCCCCCATCTTGGTTAATGACAACTCCATTCTTCCAGTCAAAAATTGCCTAAGGCAAAAATTTCAGTGTTCTCTTTAACTTTCGTCTCACACATTGGGTTGGATTGGTCCATAAAGCTTTGATTCTACTTTCAAAATTTGCCAAGAATTCCACTTTTACCATCACTTCTGCCACTCTTATGGCCCAAACTGACATCATCTCATATCTGGATTGTTGCAGAAGTTCCCTAACTATTGTTCCTGCTCCTGCCGTGAAGCAACCAGAATGATCCTATAAAAATATGTCATATCACATCACAGTACTCAAAAGCTCCCACTGGTTTCTAAACTCATGCAGGGGGGAAAGCTGAAGTTCTTGCTATGACCTGTAAGATTCTGCATTTTCTGGCCCCTATTACTGCTCTTATGCCTTCTACTAGTCTCTCCCTTGATCTACTTCAGCCATGCTTACCTCCTTGCTATTCCTGGAACAAGCCACTCCCTACCCCCACCCCAAACACACACATACCATTTTCCCAACATTTTCTGTATGCTGAGATCCTCCTTCCCCAGATATCTGTATGATTAACTCACTTGGTTCAATTCTTTACTCAAAAGTCACTTTCCTTCGCCTCCCCCCCCCCAACCCTCCATTAGCAATCTAATAGCACAAGACTTATTTTACTTATTTATCTCAAAGAGCATATTTCCATGATGTATTTTTCTTTTTCTTTCTGTATAGTAAACTTGGCCAAGTAGCACTAATTTGTCTTAGTTAGAAAGAGCCATTAAACTCTCCTCTTCTTCCTCCTGGATTTGCAATAATGTTATGAGAATGTGCTCCTTTATCATTTGGACCTCCATATTTCCAGGCTCTCTGTTTTCCTTCCGTTCCTTTCCTTCTGACAGAAGGCTTGTTTCCAAACTATCCTTTATTCATTGCATTCCCTCCAACTGCAAACACATGCTGGAACACCTTTGTGTAAATATTCAAACATTCAGACAAATGCCTCATTTCACCAGTTCCTGGCAGCTGCATCATGTAAAGTATGAGATCACTCATAAACTCACTGGATATTAATTTCTTGAGGCAAGAATGTCTTGAATCCAACTGTTTTCTTAGAACAATTTAACCACATTTGATGGTGACATATATTAAATGACAAAGCATGCATAAAACGGATGAAACACATACCTACCTTTGTCCTACTGTGGTGTGACTGTGAGGATTATCCATCCTGGACATAGGGATCATCCTTTTCACCTTGGATCCTAGCACCTAACTCCTAAAATGCATTTCATTTAGTGTTTGAGAGCAGGAAGGGCTTCTTTTGGTTCACAATGCCTTATGTTTCTTGGTTCTCCTATTACTATTACGTTGAACCTGGTTTATGTACCTTCTGGTATTTGCCTGGCCACAGTTTTGGGTCTGATTCTGTTTACTATTCAGAAACACTACTACACCGCAACAGCATCCCCCCAGGTTGCAGAAGGGCCATTTCAATATTCATTGGAGGGAGGTTTGTTGGGCTCTGTGGCTGCCCTGGTGGAGTGGCTGAGGTGTCCTGATGCTCTACTTGTGCCAGGTCCCTCATGTTGCTTTTGGGCACGACTTGATCATGCCTTGCTTAATGTCTTGAAACCCCAGCCTTTTGTTGTTGTTGTTGTTGTTGGGGTTTCTCTGTTTCTCCAGAGGTGGTAGACGTTGCTGGAAGCTGCAGGTGGCCATTTGGGAAGTGCTATTGGCTCCCTTTCACTTGCTGGCTCAGCTCCTGCATGAATAATACCACTGCTGTTGAGGGATCCGGCTTCCCTGGCAGCTGCCTGGAAAGGCAGGTGGTATGATTCAAAAGTATGGGGGTGTTTATGTCTCCTGCAGTAACCTTCCACTGAGGGGAGCCAGGATCTCAGTTGCTTTCCCTTTCTCTGTTCTCAAATGCCAGCCTCTCCCGTGTTCTTTAGGTAGACATCACGAGAAACTGAGCAACCAGCACTCTTTGTTGCAAGTGCTGGCCAGTTCAGTAATTCATCTCCTTAATTTTTTTCTGCCTCCTTCCCTCCTCATTTCTCCATTCCCGTTACTTTTGCTTCCCTGAGGTGTACTTCCTAAGGAATTGTGGTTATATAAGCTTTTACCTCAGGTCCTATTTTCTTGGAACCTAGATTAAAATATCACCATTGACTGTCCCCTCAGGCATATCACTCTGTAATATGATATGTGCTTACTTTTGCTGTGTGCTCTTATATATCTTTCTTGTGTTCTTTCTTTCCACTTTCCTCTTGTACACAATTTAACTGAAAAAAAAAATAAGTTCTTGTTCTTAACACCATTAAGTACTTAGATAGTAATTGCTAACTATGCATCAGGAACTTTTATAATTATTTTTTACCTCAAAATTACCCTGTCTAGGTATTACTTCTACTACCTTTTTACAGAAGGGGAAACTGAGGTTAATATGTTTAGTAAGTTGGCCAAAGTCACACAATCAGTAAATAAGTATATGAACTCCAAAATACATATTCTTCTTTTAATAATTAAATTTATTGGTGTGACATTGGTTAATAATTTACATAGTTTCAAGTGGACAATTCTACAAAACATCATCTGCATATTGCAGTGTGTTTCCCACCCAAGGTCAAGTCTCCTTCCATCATATGTTTGGCTCCCTTTATTCTCTTCAACCTTCTTACCCCCTTTCCCTCTATTAACCACCATACTGTTCTGTGTATGTTTGTTGTCTTCTGTTTTATATCCCACATATGAGTGAAATCATATAGTTTTTAAATTTTTCATCTGTGTTATTTTGCTTAGCATGATATTCTCATGACCTACCTATGTTGTCATAAATGGCAGTATTTTTTTTTAATTTATTTTATTGATTTTTCACAGAGAGGAAGAGAGAGGGATAGAGAGTTAAAAACATCAATGAGAGAGAATCATCGATCAGCTGCCTCTTGCACACCCCCTACTGGGGATGTGCCCGCAACCAAGGTACATGCCTTTGACTGGAATCGAACCCGGGACCTTTCAATCCACAGGCTGACGCTCTATCCACTGAGCCAAACCGGTCCCTGCCATAAATGGCAGTATTTTATCTTTTTGTTTGGTTGAGTAGTATTCCATTGTATATATTATATGTACTACATTTTCTTTATCCCATCATCCATCTAAGGACACTTAGGTTGTTTCCATGTCTTGGCCACTGTGAATAATATTGTAATGAACAGAGGGATATATATATCTTTTTTAAAGTTATTTTTGTTGACTTCAGAGAGGAAGGGAGAGGGAACAGGAGATAGAAACATCAATGATGAGAGAGGATCATTAATCAGCTGCTTCCTACATGCCCCACACTGGGGATCGAACCTGCAACCAGAGCATATGCCCTCACTGGGAATTGAACTGTGACCTCCTAGTTCATAGGTCAACACTCAACTACTGTGCTATACTGGTTGGGCAGCTTTCTCCTTCCTTCCTTCCTTCTTTCCTTCCTTCCTTCCTTCCTTCCTTCCTTCCTTCCTTCCTTCCTTCCTTCCTTCTCCTCCTCCTCCTCCTCCTCCTCCTCCTCCTCCTCCTCCTCCTCCTCCTCCTCCTCTTCCTTCTTCTTCTTCTTCTTCTTCTTCTTCTTCTTCTTCTTCTTCTTCTTCTTCTTCTTCTTCTTCTTCTTCTTCTTCAGGATTGCTTTGGCTGTTTGGGGTCTCAAGCTTCCATACAAATGTGATACTTTGTTTTTGTTCCCTTTTAAAAATGCCATTGAGATTTTGTTGGGAATTGCATTAAATCTGTACTTTGGGTAATATAGCCACTTTAAGTTGAGAATCCATATTCTTAAAGACATCATATCTCACTCAAATAAGCCTATCTGGCTTTCCTGGAACTAAGATAGAGAGAGCAGTTCCTCTCCTTATGCAGGGTTTAGATTCCAGTGGCTGCACTTATGGCCAAGTTTTTAAAATTCATCAGATTCAACCAGAGGGGGTTTAAACTTGTAGTCTCTGCATGAATTTTCCACACACAGAAAAAGGGAGGTGGGCAACCATTTAAAGCTTTGAAACAGGTCTACTTTTCTCCTCCTTGCTCCTGTATGTGGTATGGTTTTGTTTTGTTTTTTCTAAAATCACATGTTTTGAATATTTTGAAATCGAGGGTAGATAATTCCTTCTTAAATAATCTCTTCAAGGGTTGTAAGGAACCCCTTAGCAACCTCATGCCCCATAGCTCACAGATAGCATGAACATTTGATTGGTGCTCGGCAGCCATGGAACCATACGTTTCCCGGAACATATATTTTATCCTATGCTTTATTTCTAGAACAAACACCTGATCTTATGTGACTTAAGATCAGGTTTACTAAGTCTACATTTGACTTGAAAATGTAGTCTCTTGCATCATAGTTTAAAACTTTTTCATTCCCTCAATCATTTTTTCAGTCTCTTGCTGCAAGAGCATAGGCATACCCTGTCATGTTACCTGTTGCATAATTTGCCTTTCATTTTCACAGCTGTCATTTACTATCCAAGGATTCATTTTTGTGTAAATGAGTTCTCATCTTCTTGTGATTTTCAATAATGAATATCTCTACTTCTGTTTTTCTCACAACTTTATACTCTTTTTACAGGAACTGTCAGCACACCTACTGCTTTAGCACTTATCAGGTATTAGGTGATCAATAATATTAATGGAACACCTCAAATGATGCAGTAACAGAGTAAACATCTTCTTGAAGAGAAAAGACCCCACAAGCCCACTGACTCCCTTGGCTTTGGTAGGCAAAGCTGACTTCCTTTTGCTCTGCTGTGTGGCTTTTAAAAAACTATGTCAAACCCTAACCCAGGGGTCTTCAAACTACGGCCCGCGGGCCACATGCGGCCCGCAGAGGAGTCTGATCCGGCCCGCCAGGTTTTTTGGGCAGTGAGCGCAGCCGAGGTGTTACAGTAGGAATTAGTAGTTCATATAGTCCGGCCCTCCAGCTCTCTGAGGGACCGTGATCTGGCCCCCACTTTAAAAAGTTTGAGGACCCCTGCAGGGCCTAACCGGTTTGGCTCAGTAGATAGAGCTTCGGCCTGCGGATTGAAGGGTCCCGGGTTCGATTCCTGTCAAGGGCATGTACCTTGGTTGTGGGCACATCCCCAGTGAAAGATGTGCAGGAGGCAGCTGATTGGTGTTTCTCAAACACCAATGTTTCTAACTCTCTATCCTTCTCTCTTCCTGTCTCTATTAAAAAAAAATCAATAAAATATAAAGAAAAAAACAACTGTTAAGAAGTTAAACATTCTTAATGATGTTTTTGATCCCCTATTCTGTATGTAGAGCAGTTTTTAAAGATTTCTTAAACTCCCCAGAAGAAGCGAAGATGAGCATTATCACCTTCCTTAAACTAGTTGAGGAATATCCAACTTTGCTTTAGGGAGAAAAAATCTTGCTAATGAGTTACCTTCAGTGTTTTTGTTTGTTTGTTTTTAGAGCTTTAATTGATTCAACTATTTGAGGGCCATCATTACCTGCTGAGGCCTCATTTACTGTTTGGATTTTGGGGCCTACGGTATCCCTTTGGAGATGTTTCCAAAGTTCTCTGGACCCCAATTTCCTTGCAAGCTTTCCTGGGAGTTAGCGGAACACCAGCAGCAAGTGGTTGGTACTCAACACGGCTTCCACCAAAGGGAGCTCTTTGCATCTCTCCACGAAGCTTACGAGGCTTATGAACCCCGATGAGCACATGACTGCAGCTTTCAGACCCCGATATTCCGGGGGCGCCTAGAGGAAGCCGAGACCTCCTGCTTGCACCCCGCCCGTCGGGTCAAAGGCTGGTCAGAAGCTCCGTGGGCGGGCGGGCGAGACTTAGGAAGAAGCCCCTCTGGTTAACCGCGGCCGGAATTCCCCTCACGTCTAGCTCCAGCCCAGCCCACCTCCCGCCCGCCCACCCGCAGCCTCCGCGTCAGCCCGCGCCGTGACGTCACCGCGCGGCCGGTCGGGGCGTGGAAGCCGGAAGCACGGCGTCCCCGAACCGCGAGCGCACCTGCCGGAGAGGCGGCGGGAGGCAGCAGCGGGCATGCGCGAGGCTTGGGGCGGCGCAGGCGCCGTGCGGGCCTCGCCCTCAGGGAGCGGATCCGGTTCTCCAGGTTGGAGTGGGTGGGGTGTCTCGGGCTGTCCCCGCTGCGGGGGAGAAAGGGGAGAAGACGGAGATGGGAAGGGAGCCCGGGCTCCAGGGCAGGGCGGGTTTGCGGCTGGGATGGGGAGCGCCCGGATCCTGCTGGGCCTGGGTGCTGGCTGTGCCCCACGGAGTCAGGGAATTGTTTGTGGGAAGATGAAACCCAACCACCACGCACAGCGCGAGGCGCTTCTTCGGAGCCTGGAAACAAACACCCGGAACGCACGCCCAGAGCCCGGGGCCAGTTCTCCGCGAGGGGTGACGGCGCACCCGTGTTCCAGGCAATGCACGGAGGCTGACCTGTCATTATCTCACGCTCACGCCGCCAAAAAACCTTGTGGGGCAGGCATTATTTATGACATGATCCCCAAGTTCCCCGCTGGAAACCGAGGACAGATGAATTGTTCTACAGGTCACACGGATGAAAAGGGGTGCAGTTGCCATTGCCACCACGTTGGTCCGATTCCAAAATTCAAAGCTGCCCATCAGACGCTCGAAGTCATGAAAACCAGACAGGAAAGACGTCCTGTACACGCATGGCAGATCGTGAACTTGGGTTGTTAAAGAGGATTAAACCAGGCGGTGGGAGACAGGAGGGTGGCAAGGAAGAGGGGCTCAAAGTAGGTTTTGAGTGGCATTTGACAAGTGGAAAGGAGAAAAGGAAGCTTCTGGGAAGTAAGGAAAATAAAGGCTTGAAAAGTGGGAGAGGGAGCCTGAGAAGAAAGGGAAGTGATTTCCTTAAAGGGAACCTTTTTCTGTTTGGCTTGCAAATAGATGCATCTGTAATTCCAGAGATAGGCTTGTCTTCCAAAGCAAGTGGACTTTCCCTTTTGTGCACTAAAGTTTATGCTAGATGCACGGTGATACCTCTGTTCAGTAAGAAGGCACATTTTGGCCACTCATTTATTTCACAGAAACTTCTGTACGGATGTCAGAGATGAAATGAGGTGGAAAATGAGAAAGGTTTCTTCAGTGCTTGCGGGTTCCCTGTCTCCTTTGTGGCTACAATGGTGAGAGTAATAAACATTTAACCTCAAATCCAGTACCCTCTCATTATCAACACCCTCCCTATCTTTCAAAGAAAGGAAGAAGAAAACCTAATCATCTTGATGGTTTAAAGAAGGTTCATGTCCCTTATTTGTTCATTTGTTCATTGTTTTATACAGCTGTCATTGACATAATACAGTTTATCTACCCAATTTAACAACTGATTACTACTTTGCATTAGCCTCTAATTGTTTAATAGGGACGCCTTCCCCTTATCTATCCCCTTATAAATCTTATCTCCTAAGCAAGATTGTAAGATACCTCAGAATAGGGGCTACGTTTTCTATCTTCTATAGCTGAGTGCTGACTTACTAGTAAAAGACTTTCCAAGTACTTTTCTTATTCCTGGTTGAATCCTTGCTACTCATTCACCTGCCTGGCACATGCTAGGCACTTAATAAGTATTAAGTCAATGAAATGTTGCCTTCTGGAGACATTACTCATCATTTCCTTCATATTTTCCTGGTTCTCTCTCAGGATCATGCCCTTTTGGTGCACACTCAGCAAGTGTGCCTTAATTGCTGTGCCTTTCAGCAGGGGAAATATAATCTCCCTGTTGCCCTGTAAAGAATTGCCACCTGAACATCCTGTCTCCAAGAAGTCTGTCAAGAAATAAACGTGGACAGATCGGTTAGCCTCAAAGAAATCCTAATTCTTTTCTGAACTGTGCGTCCC
Organism: Pipistrellus hanaki; assembly: GCF_964339955.1. Taxonomy (NCBI): domain Eukaryota; kingdom Metazoa; phylum Chordata; class Mammalia; order Chiroptera; family Vespertilionidae; genus Pipistrellus; species Pipistrellus hanaki. The sequence continues at coordinate 196,236,063 of NC_140503.1, read as the reverse complement.
ATGTCCACGGAGGTGCTTCATTCCGAAGTAGGCGAAGCCACGTCAAGGCTGAACCAACTGCCTTTCTCCTGTCAACCCATTCAACCCACAGCAAAGGCTCCGTGGGTGAGGCGGGTGCAGGGAGATAATGAGTTCAGGTAATGCTTGACTATAGGAGGGTCAGAGGCTACAACAAACCCCTTTCCGTATTTCCATCCAGTGCTGATAAATGTCTCCCATTAACTAGCTGTATATGCCTGTGCGTAAGTCACTTAACATTTCTGGACCTTCGTGTCCTCTTTTGTGAATGGGTCTGATAACAAGGATACCGCTACCTACCTACCCTGGGAGTTATAATGTATACATCTGTAAAGCGCTTACTTAGCACGGTGCCCAGCACATTGGCAGGCGTTTAAAAAGTGTTGACATGTAAATAAAACGCCAGGCTAGTCTAACCTCCACTGCTACATTGCCTAGCCTCCTGGAAGCCCCACCTATTATTGAAATTCCCCTTTACGGTTTATACTTCCCCCACCAATGCTGTTTCTGATTACGGGTGCTCGGGACCCATGCAGTCATTTTTGCTGCGGTCTACAGGGGCTATCTATAACTCGTAGAATAAACCCTAATAAATGTAAGGCATATCCTGGAATATCCGTCCTCTTCTAGCTGTTCCCTGGGTCCCCCTCCACCCCTCTATTCCCCCCCATCCCCCCACTTCCCGGCCTTCGCGGCAAGGGCTTGAACGGGGGGAGGAGGGCGTGCCCGTCTCCCTTCGGACCTCCCCACTTTAGCGGCTCCGCTAGGTCCTTAGAAACCACCCCGCGCGGTCCCGTCGTCCGGGGAACGCCTTCGGGGGCGGGGCCGGGCGCCGCGCAGGCGCAGTGGAGCGGCGCCGCGCCTGCGCAGAGCGGCCCCGGAGGAGGCGGGGGATTGGTATGCGAGCGAGTGTGAGGGGAGGAGGCGCCGCCGCCTGTGGTACTACGACCAGCGCGGGCCGAGGGGGCGGGGGGATGCGCCGCGGCGGCGGCGGCGGCGGCTCGGGCGCTGGGCTGGTGTTCGCAGGCGCCAGAGCAGCGGGGCCCGGTCTCGCTGCCGCAGCAGCAGCGCGGGCGTCGCGCGCGGCCGGAGACGCCGCACCTCTCTGCCCCTCACTTTCTTTTCTCGCCCATAACCGGAACCCATGAACGCCGCCGGGACCCGGGCTCCGCAGGCCGCCGGTGCCGGGGGGACCCGGCTGGCGTCCGCAGGGAGCCGGAGTCCGAGGCGGCGGCGGCGGCGGCCCGAGGAGGAGGCGCAGGCGAAGAAGGCTTCGCGAGGAGGAGGAGGCGGAGGAGGAGGAGGAGGAGGGAGCGAATGGCCGGCGGTCGGGGCGCCGCCGCGATGGCTCCCCGCGCCCGCTCCTCCGCGCCCGCACCCCGCGCCGGCGCCCGGCCCGCCGGCCTCGGGCTGGCTGCGGCGGCGGCGCTGGGCTGCGCTGCTGCTGCTCGGGCTGCTGGCGGCCGGCGCGGCGGACGGGTGCGAGCTGGTGCCCAGGAACTTCCGTGGGAGGCGCGCGTCGGCGGCTGCCGCCTCCTCGCCCGCCCCGGCTGCGGGCGACAGCCCGGCGCTCATGACAGGTGAGGGCCGGAGGGACACGGCGGGGGGCCGTGGGGAGAGGGGGCTCAGTCGTTGCAGGATCCCCATTGGGAGGGACCCCCGGGCGCCCGCTATCCGAAGGCCCTGGCCGGTGCGCGATGCCCAGGTCCCCTCCTGCTCCGTCGCGCCCCTACACCCGGACGGACGCCTTCCCCTTCCCCCCGACACCCCGCTTTCGGCAGAGCCTCCCCAGGCCACTCGCCTCTCCGCCCGCCCTGAAGCCGGGCTCCCCGGAGATCCTTGCTGAGCTCTGCGGAGCTTGCCTTCCGCGCTGCATGCAGGAGAGCCGGCGGGGTCTGCAGGGTGCTGGGCGGATTTTTATTTATTTATTTATTTATTTTTTTAAAGCTGCTAGAGAAAGTCAAACAGCGGCAATGCGGTATCGAGTCTGCTCCTGGGGCTGCGTTTGCAAAGGCAGCTGGGCAGCGAGTGCAGAGGTTCAAAGCCCCGCCGAGCACGGCGTCCCGGGGGAGGCAGCTAGAGGATTCTTTGAGAGTCACAATACCTGGTGGGATTGGTGGTTCCGTGTTAGAACGAGGAAACCTCCCAGCCGAGTGTGTGTGTGTGTGTGTGTGTGTGTGTGTGTGTGTGTGTGTTTGAGCGATGGGAGGAAGGCAGTTTGAAAAGATGGGAAAGGGTTTGCTTGCTGGGGGGAGCATCGCCGGGTGCCAGAGGGTGCAGAGAGCGCAGCAGGTTAACCAGAAATGTACCTGCAATCGATCCAGTGCAAGACTTTCAGGGCTTGTCTGTGGGCGAACTGCACGGTTCTTCTGATAGACTGCATCGGCACCTTTGAAATACAGAACGTTCTCGACGTTATTGAACACTTGCAAACGTGTTCGGTACGTCTAGGTAGAGCATCGAATCTTTTTCAGCCTCCCAGTGTCACTCCTGTATAACTGATACGTTGTGGATTAAGGAATGATGTAAGGATCTTAAAATGATCTCTTTTGCAGAAGGAGCGTAGCTTATGTTGTTGTTTTTTTTTTGTGTGTACTTTATTTTAAAAAGTAATCTGTAGGTTTTCTGCATTAATTGCAGGACGGAAAAAAAGAGAAAGGAAAGCAGAACAAGATGACATCATGACTTTAGGGCTAGTCCAGCAGCCATCTGAAAGTTGCTAACAGCTGCTCTGAGAAGTGCTTGCTCTGTTCTGCAGAGCACAGCCACTGTTCTCTGAATTCTGTGACAGGATGTTTACTATTCTGGAGAGGAGAGAGGAGGGCGTTGGTGAACTTCTCAAGCTTTTTGGAAGTTTTGTAATGTCTAGAATATAACGATCGGAGTGTTTAACTTGCTCTACTCTGAGACAAATTTGAATGGGACTTGAAACATCAAACCTGGCACTGCGTAATTTGGGTGAAATGGTTTTAGAATGATCAGTATTAGGTGCCTAGTATAGTTTGAGTGAGAGGATAGATTGGATAGTCTTATTATGCTTGAATAGTCTTTTATCTTCCCATGGCAAATAAAAATGTGGTGAGTAGTGCTTACTAGGAAAGTTGCAGGATAAAAATATAATATGAAGGTTTATTGCCTCACACAGGAAGGCAGGGAAACAAATATTTGAGCTTCTAGGAGCTATAGGGGTAGGGCTTTTGGTTTCTTGAACAGAAAAGATTAAAAAAGTAATTGGGTGTTTTGTTAACATGTAGTTGGTAGAAGGACATGGTATTCAGGAAACCTAGTATTTACAAACCACTAACAGTATATTGTATGCTATGTAGATTATATCAAGAAAATGACTTCCGATGGAATTTTATGTTAATAAACTGTTTATAATCTTTCCTTTTGAAGGTTTAAATTTCTGGGATATTTGCAGCATTGTGAAAAAAGGAAGACTGATACTTATTGGTTAAAAAGTTTTACTTATCAAGATTTATGCACTATAGTGCGAAGTGAGGTACTATAGTGCTTTAAAATAAATGTACTAAAATAATATTAACCCTGAAATTTATTTGTCATGTACTTGTTCTTTCCCTTTGGTAGAAGATAGATTTTTTTCCCCCCAGCAAATTAAACACATCCATTTAAAGTTTAAGGTAAACTACACGGTGTACAAGTTAAATTGTGGTCATTTTAATAAGTTTATGTAAGTACAGTCAATAGCACTGGTATCAGCGAAAAGGCAGATTGTGCGTCTATGATAAAGAAAGAGCATATTAAACATGTCTTTGAACTGCATGGTCTCTGTAAAGTTCCTTCCTAGTCTTCCGATTGTGTGAATAGTGCTTTCTTTTATGGTTTCCATTGGTAAATGTTGTGTTACACCCAGAACATAATTATTAATGTTGTACACTTCAGGAAGTAGACCTATAGACTGAATTTAAAAAATACTGTTATCTTGTTCTAGGCAGTGTTAATGGATGGAAATGGAGTAAAGAGCATCTGTAATAAAACTAAGTTTCATAGGAATTTTGGAAATGGCAAATTCTTGAAAGAATTTTGAGAGAATTAATCTCTTTGGCTCCATATTAAAGTTGGTATTTAGCTGTGATTATTCTGAATAGCTCTGAAAATGACAGCCAAAATCACTTTATCTTCTCTCTTCATCTGCAGATTGGTATTTTTAATACTGATCTTTAGAACCTTTATTAGAATTTGCTTCATTAATAAAATTTAGAAAACATTCTTTTCTACTAAAGTTGTGCCTCTCAAAAGTTTTACTTCAGACCTTTAGTGTATTTTAAGAATAAACTTCCTTTAAATCATCTGTCCATGTTTTAAGCAAGTGTTCTTATAGAGATATTATGAGAAATCACCAAAGTAAACAGATCTGCTGTCAAAATGAATGTTTACATTTCCTTTTCTTTTTTATATTACCTTTTCATGATTCATTGTGCATATATTTTGATAAGGGGAAATCAATATTTATAATGCTGTGTAATAAGGGCTTAAATTATATGCATTAGGGCTCCTTCTTTGAAAGTAGTTAAACTTTAAGGTAGGTTAGGGATTGATGACTGAGAGTTTATTAATTGTGATATAAAGCAGTGTTTTAATAACTTATTGGTTACTGGTTACTATATGTTTTTCTTTTTTTGCCTAACAGATTTAGTATTAATGAGTTGATCCTAGTCAGGAGGAATTGATCTCATCAGATATGGTCCTTGAGAAATAGTTTATGAAAGGGCAAGAAAAAATATTATTCAATACTTTGAATAATTATAAAGGTGTTGTTTATTAAAATACATTTCATTTTCAAAATGTAATAGGATCAGCTGTTAAAGTTTATACAGATTTTTGGGACACCCTATATATATATATATATATATATACATTATACACACACACACACACACACATACTCACAAATACATAAATATATTGCATATATACAGGACAATTATTATTGCAAAATATGCAGAATAATTTAAATGTTAAAATTTTCTTTTATGGAATACTTGTTTCATTATTTATTTATTTTTAAAATATATTTTATTGATTTTTTACAGAGAGGAAGGGAGAGGGATAGAGTTAGAAACATCTATGAGAGAGAAACATCGATCAGCTGCCTCCTGCACACCCCCTACTGGGGATGTGCCCGCAACCAAGGTACATGTCCTTGACTGGAATCAAACTCAGGACCTTTTAGTCCGCAGACCGATGACGCTCTATCTACTGAGCCAAACCGGTTTCGGCTGTTTCATAATTTTTTGAAACAAATAATAACTTTGGAAATATTTGCTTCTATTATTTTTTAAATGCATGAATTCGACTTTATTTAGTGCCTATGTAAAAGTTTTTTCTTAACTATAATATTGCTAATTTAATAAACATTTTAAAACATGTCTTTCGGAAGTATTAACATTTCAATGAAAATTTAAAATAATTCTTTTCAGTTTCAAAGAAGTTTAGAAGAGCCACTGAATTCACTAGCATTAAACATATGTGTTGTAGATTTTTCATTAATTTAGATGAAAATATCTCACATGAATATGATTATTACTGGAAAGATTTTAAGCTTTTACTTTTAATTATCTCATCTTGCATCCCTAACATTTAAACAGCAAATGTCATTTTTTTAAAAAAATATATATTTTATTGATATTCTACAGAGAGGAAGGGAGAGAGACAGAGAGCCAGAAACATCGATGAGAGAGAAACATCCACCAGCCGCCTCCTGCACACCCCCCACCGGGGATGTGCCTGCAACCAAGGTACATGCCCTTGACCAGAATTGAACCCGGGACCTTTCAGTCCGCAGACCGACGCTCCACCACTGAGCCAAACCGGTTTCGGCAGCAAATGTCGTTTTTAAAATATTTTTTTTGAGTGCAGTTTATATGTTGCTTTGAGGAATATTTTAGGATGAATACATTTGTTAATGTTTACAATGTGACAGTAAACTCAGTGTAGTTCACATAGTATTATAGTAAAACTGCTTTTCCTCCTTTAGTGAAGTTTTTCTTTTATTTTTTTAAACCAAAAAAATATATACACCAAGTGGCCAGATTATTATAATCTCTGAATGCATAATAATCTGGCCACTCAGAGTACTTCTCTTGAGTACCTCATTTATTTGATATCAGAGATATTATAAATCATGCACCTGATCAGTTTTCCCCATTGCACTGGCTGATAGAAAGCTCAGAGCAAATAGGTGGTTGATCTTTAGCAAGACTCTAGAATACTTTGGTACCCATTTGAGATACAAATATTCAGTGGTTAAGCTAATGTTAAAATTAACTATTCACTAGAATTTGGATCTTATTAAGATCTGTCTAGGAGATTAGTTCTGAATTGCTCATCAACCAAGAAATTAAGCACATGCAAAACACTACATGAAGAAACACAGTATAGACTCCCTCCTCCCTTCCACTCTCTGTAAAAATCAATGAATATCTCACCCGTGGATATTTATCCATTGATTTTTAGAGAGAGTGGAAGGGAAGGAGAGAGACAGAAAAAGAAACATTGATGTGACAGAGACAGATCAATTGGTTGCCTCCCACATATGCTGGGACTAGGGCTGGGGAGGAGCCTGCATGAGGTATGTGCCCTTGACCAGAATTGAAGCCAGGACCCTTCAATCCATGGGCCGATGCTTTGTCCACTTTATCTACCTAACCATACTTGGAGGATGGCTAGGGTAGGATCTTTTTAAAAATTGGTTTGAGAGAGAGAGAGAAACATTGATAGGTTGCCTCCTGTCTGAGCCCTGACCAGGGATCAAACCCAAAACCTAGGTTTGTGCCTTGACCAGGAATTGAACCTACAACCTTTTGGTGTACAGGATGACACTCCAACCAACTGAGCCAGCAGCCAGGGCTGAAGTTTCTCTTTCTGAATTTAGCTAATGATTTCCTGAAGCTGTCTTTTGATGGCTAGGTTTTCTGCTGTATCTTCTTTTTTTTTCTTTTTTTAAAAATATATATTTTTATTGATTTTTTACAGAGAGGAAGGGAGAGAGATAGAGAGCTAGAAATGTCGATGAGAGAGAGACATCGACCAGCTGCCTCCTGCACATCCCCTACTGGGGATGTGCCCGCAACTAACGTACATGCCCTTGACCGGAATCGAACCTGGGACCTTTCAGTCCGCAGACCGATGCTCTACGGCTGAACCAAACCGGTTTCGGCGATCTTCTTTTTCCTTCCCTCTGGTTATCATGGTCCCTTTCTTCTCAAGTCTTTAGCATTGCTGTAGGTTTTTGTTTATTTGCTTTTGTTTTGCTGTTGCTAATTTTAGGAATGAAGAATATACTCATCCATTTTGATATAGCCTATTGTGTACATTTAAGAATTGGTAGGAATCTTGTTGATCGGGTAACATACCTTGGTGCTCTTTTGAGAATACCATGGCAGTACCGATTGGTCTCTGTTGGGAATCCCCTGGCACAGGAACAACTCCGAGGGTCAGTTGGAGAAATGGATTCAGGATTTAGAGTAACTTTAAAATAGTAGGATCCACCTGGGAATTCTTTAATTTGCTAAAGGCTTGCTTTGGATACTTGCTAATGTGTTTAGAGTTAGACTTTTATGTAACTATATCCGGCATTTTCCATATTGGCCTACTTAAGATAATAATGCATTGTGGAATACTTTCAGAATGATGCTTTGGGATCTGTATTTATATATTTGGTAGCTAAAGTATAAAATGGTTAAGCTAATGTTAAAATTAACTATTCATTAGAATTTGGATCTTATTAAGATCTGTCTAGGAGATTAGTTCTGAATTGATCAGATTTCATTAACCAAGAAATTAAGCACATGCAAAACAGTACATGGAAAAGAATACAAAAATGAGTAAGACATGGGCCTGCATATTGGGAATAATAGGTATATTTATTAAACTATTACTTGTCAGTATTGTGCTAAGTGCTTTATACCCATCACTATTTTTGATTCTGAGATTAACTCTGGTAGCGGCAATTTTCATAAAACAGACAAAGCCAATGCAGGATGATTCTTAATTTGCCCAAGGTCATACTTAGTAAATTGCAGAGTCAGATGTTGACCTGAGTTTCTCTGATTCCAAAGCTTTGATTCTTAACTGGTAGTTGTATTCATCCTTACACAAGTAAATGTTGTATTCATCCTTTTACATACAACTAAACATAATAAGACAAACTGATTAATACCACGATGGGCTGCACAATTTTTGAGAAAGGAAGGCTGTTAGGGAAGATCACTTGGAGGATGGTAGGGTTTGAGCTGGACCTTGTGTATGGATATAGCTTCTTGAGGAGATGAGTGAAAGGGCTTTCTAGGAGGAGGCATAAGAGGGATAAGGAGTAAATTAATAGGTGTCTTTCTTTTTTTTTTTTTTTTTAGCTTTTTATTTTTTAGTTAAGCACAGGGTATATATAATGAGAAATGCAAGGTGAAAGACAGTTCAGGCCAGATTAACAAGGGCTTTAATATTCCCTAATTTATTCCCTAGATATTGAAATATTAACACATCTAAAATTGGGTACTTAACCATCTGCTGGGGAATATGGAAAGCCACAGGAAAATTATGATGCATTTTCTTGGCATATTCATTTTACTAGATTATTTGAGGGGAAAAAAACAATCAATAGTAACAAAATATTTTGCTATGTTTAATTTACCAATACTAAAAATGAATATGTTACAGAGACTGTAAATTTAATTTTTAAGGTAATACAAAAGGCTTGAAAGGTATTTTGACATTTCCGAGTGTTTTGTTGCTAAACTTGAGTTCTAAGTCTATTATTCTGTCAGGGTTTGAGTAGTACTGTGGTTTTGGAACAAGAGAATGAATGTCATGACTCTGTTTGAGAAAGGTCTGGGCAGATGAAGTGAGGAGATAATAGAAATTTAAAAAAAGAGGCCAGTTAGGAAGCTATATAGGAGTAGAGGTTTTGATAGTTTAAATTATGCATTGGCTATGAAAATGTTTAGAGGAAACTTTATAAAATTTTACTGTTAGGTTTGAAAGGAATCTGGCTATCAGAAGTTTAAGAAACAAAAATTGTCTTTTAATTTTAAACACCTGGAGTTTATAAAATGACTTACATTGATACAAGTCCTTGAAAATATGCAAGAAGAAACACTGTTGCGGTGTCTTATTTCAGATGTGCCCATTTTATGTAAAAATTATTTTTGTGTATGATTGGACTTATGAGGTGATTTTTACAAGGTTATTTATATATAGCTTTGTAGTATTCTATATTTAAAAATGAATGTTCCTTAATAAAGGATGACAATTTCCTCATTTAACTAACATTATAATGCATCAGAGTTGAAGGACGTTTCAGAGTACTGGCATATTATTTGTTTCAAAATTAACTTTTGAATTTCACGCTTGATCTGTAGATAGTCTAATTGATTTGTTCTTTTCCTTATCCTTCTAGATCTTTATGTTAGTAGGTATTAGATATTTAATCCTTCTTGACACTTTCTAATCCTACCTTTAGTAACTATTCTCTTGTCTGGTTTCGTTCTTGCTGCTTGCTTTTAACTGTGGTTCTCTCCTCAGTCTAGTGTTCCTCATCTAGCTGAACATTTCCTCCTCAGAGAACTTCATTACTAGGAAAGTTCTAAATTGGCGATAGGGCACCCCAAGCCAATGATTGATTTGATTTTTGGCTTTATTTCATTTGGCCCTCGAGGTGATACTGCATAACCATCATGGCTGCTGGCCTGAGAGTCATTTCCTTTCTTCTAGGCTTCCTCAGCTGTATTGTCTGAAGTGAAACAGCTTAAGACTAGGCTGAAAATAGTTTTAGGGTGTTTAATAGTTTCTGTTTTCTTAAGATATTGGTAGCACCCTCTCTCCTCTGCACCCCCCGTTCCCCCAGGACTAGGGAACCGCAGAGAGTGAGAAGAGCAGTTCACTTGGGTTGACATTCATCTCAGAACCTAAGTGCCTGTGTCTGTCCCAGTGTTTCTTGCAAGTGAATGTGTCTTTATGTGTGCTTATGGCTCTTGGCCTCTGTGTAACTTACTCTTTGCTCTAGTCTTTTCACTTTCTTCCTCTGCCTCTCTGTTTGATCTTCCAGAGCTTGCCATTATAGGGAACTGAAACATTTCAGAACTACTTTATTAAATTACCTCATCACAAACCCCTAGAGGGATTTGTAATAGTTTCTTAAATGATTCTCAAGAAGTAAAAAGATTTTTTAAAACCTTTATTTGAAATTTTTACCTGCTATTCAACACACTGTACATTTTATAGGTTCATTGTGTTATTGTGCTCATGTTTTCTTTCCACTACTGGTTTTCTTTTAAAAAATATATGATGTTGCATAATAGATAATCCATCTTTTTTATTCCTGTTCTCCAGCGATAAACTTCTATATAACTTTTTAAAACATTAATGACAAGTTTATGATTTTCCCTCTGTTTCCCTACTGTGTGTCACTTTGAGCAGTTCCTTCTACTTTGGCCAGGTGGCTCAATTGGTTGGAGCATGGTCCCCTATGCTGAAAGGTTGTGGGTTCGATTCCTGGTCAGGACACATGCCTGAGTTTCAGGTTCCATTTCCAGTTGTTTTGCCTATGGGAGGCAACCAATGGGTGTTTTTCTCTCACATCTCTCCTTCCCCTCTCTCTAAAAAAAATAATGAAAAACCATATCTTCTGTAAGTATTAAACAAAATATAGTTATTGAAATAGACTTATTTTGTTTAACCCTTACCCGATGATATTTTTCCCATTGATTTTTTTTAGAGAGAGTGGAAGGAAGAGAGGAGAGAGAGAGAGAGAGAGAGAGAGAGAGAGAGAGAGAGAGAGAGAGAGAGAGAGAGAAACATTGATGTGAGAGAGACACATCAATTGGTTGTCTCCTGCACACACTCCAACCAGGTCAGGAATCAAACCTGCAGCCCAGGTATGTGCCCTTGACCAGGAGTCAAACCTGCTCTTCTTTGGTGCCTGGGTTGATGCTCTAACCACTGAACACACCGGCCAGGGCTTTCTCAGAATATTAGGAATTTCTTGTTATATATTTGTAGTATTGAGAATAATCCTCCCTTCTCCCTTCTTTGGAGCAAGGTATGATATAAATAAATGTAGGGTTTTTCCCCCCCTCTCTCTTTTGTATCACTTTTATTCTTCATTAACAAACAAACAAAAACCCAGGAAACAAAAAACTCCAGTAACTGTTACGTGCCAGTAACTAAGCTAGGTCTTTGGAATTTCAAGATCAGTAAGATATTGATCTTGCTTTGTATTCCAAGAGTATATATACCCACTTAAAGGTGGTGATGTATTGTAATGTAGGTATAGGGCAGAAGAGTATGTCCTGTATTTAATAGAATGACAAAGAGGAGTTCCTAACTTTGATGTGAAGAGGTGGGTTATTAATGAAGAGTTTCCCCCAGCGTAACGGTATTCGTCGAAATGTGCAAGAGTTTTTCAGATTCGGAAAGGTATAGTGGTAGAAGAGGATGAAGCAGAGGGCGGAGTGGTATTTATCAAAGACATTGGCCTTTGAGAATGCTAGATGGAAATTGTGAGTTACCATATAAGGCAGAGTGCAGGGTTAGCCCGCTTGTAGGACACCAACATTCATATTTGCATGTGGGATTCAAATTTATGCCAGGTATTTGTGTATTTTATCTCATTTAACCCTTACAGAATTCTTGTGAGGCATCATCATCCCCATAACAGGTTACTATATGTAAAGGAGATTTAGGATTTCTCTCAAATAGTTTATACTTTGAAAGTTCTCCAGTGCCAAGGATATAATAAGGCACAGGGTGTAATTTGTTGAATTAGGAAATGAGCTGGAGAAGTAGCAGAATTACACATTCTGATTAATGTTAAATTCTATATTTTTATTATCCAAGGAATTTTATGAGTTCATTCTTTTATCAGTAAATAACCAGTTTTTCTTCTCTAAAATTTTACTACTAAATGTCTGACAACTTTAAAAAAAAATTAAACATATTTTATTGATTTTTTACAGAGAGGAAGGGAGAGGGATAGAGAGTTAGAAACACTGATGGGAGAGAAACATCAATCAGCTGCCTCTTGCACATCTCCTACTGGGGATGTGCCTGCAACCAAGCAAGGTATATGCCCTTGACCTGAATCTAACCTGGGACCTTTCAGTCCACAGGTCGATGCTCTATCTACTGAGCCAAACTAGTCAGGGCTAAATGTCTGACATCTTAAAAAAAAAAAATCATTTAAATTATATAATTCCTGAGGCTTAAGATAAATGACTTTTTAAAAATATGGCATCAATAAGTGGAGAATCACTATTTTTACTTTTTAAAATGAGTATTCCTTAAAGATGGGATATAATTTTTAAGAAACATAGCCTTTTGTATCTTGAACTAAGTCTGTTCCCACTTTTGTACAGTGTGATTAAGAACATAGCGTTTAGACTTGAGCAGGATTTCTTGGGCTTCAGTTCCAGTCTGGCTGTGGTTTGATAATTTGGGGTAGGTAATTTAATCTACTAGTGCCTAACGTTCCTTACCTCTGAAATGAGTTTGAAGTATGAATGAGTTAATCTATGTAAAGTGCTTAGAACAGAATCTGGCAAGTGTAAGCTTTCAATTGTTGACTTAAAAAAACCTATAGATGTAGATGTAGGTTAGTTGCATAAATGTGCTGTGATGTATTGAGAATAATTGTTAAGATGTTTTATATTTATTTAAAAAGTATGAAGATACAGTTTTTAGTCACCTCTGTGATCTAAATACACATTGATGTTCAGAGAGTATTTAAAACTGTGGAAATATGAAACTGAGTATAGACAGTGAGATTGAAGAGTAATATGGTATTTTTAAAAATATATATTTTTATTGATTTCAGAGAGGAAGGGAGAGGGAGAGAGAACGAAATATCAGTGATGAGAAAGAATCATTGAACAGCTGCCTCCTGCATACTCCACACTGGGGATTGAGCCTGCAACCCGGGAATGTGCCCTGACCAGGAATCAAACCGTGACTTCCTGGTTCATAGGTCAACACAAAACCACTGAGCCAAGCTGGGCTTAAAAAATTAGTTCCATCAATAGCTTAAGTCATTTTGTACCTTTATATAATAAAATACTTAAAGCACTTTGCAGTTAAAATATCAGACTTAAAAGATCTTTAATTTCTTCATATAAAGATTTATTAAAGGGAAGTTAGAACCTACTAAAAAGTACAAAGTAGAAAGTATCTCTACTCAACAACTAGGTGTAACAGCTGTAACATCAGTTATAGTCTTTTAAGATTTCTATGTATATTTGTATATATTTTATAATAGACTCAGAGTAATTTTTTTCAAAATGTGAAATCTCTAAATATTTGAATATTAAGTATACTAGAGGCCCAGTGAATGAAATTCATGCACGGGGGCGATGGCGGTGTTCCTCAGCCCATCCTGCACCCTCTCCAATCTGGGACCCCTCTCACAATTCAGGACTGCTGGCTCCCAACTGTTCGCCTGCCTGCCTTCCTGATTGCCCCTAACTGCTTCTGCCTGCCAGCCTGATCACTCCTAACCACTCCCATGCCAGCCTGATTGATGTCTAACTGCTCCTCTGCCAGCCTGTTTGCTCCCAACTTCCCTCCTCTGCCAGCCTGGTCACCCCTAACTGCCCTCCCCTACAGGGTTGATCGTCTCCAACTGCCCTACCTTGCAGGCCTGGTCCCTCTCATCTATCCTCCCTTGTAGGCCTGTTGCCTCCCAACTGCCTTCCCCTGCTGGCCATCTTGTGGTGGCCATCTTGTTTCTACATAGGGGCAGAATCTTTGACCACATGGGGGCAGCCACATTGTGTTAGAGTAATGGCCAATCTGCATATTACTCTCTTATTAGATAGGATAGAGGCTTAGTGCACAGGTTGGGGCCAGCTGGTTTGCCCTGAAGGGTGTCCCAGATCAGGGTGGGACATGGGGTGGCCTGAGCAAAGGACCACGCCCCCTGGCAACCCAAGCAGAAGCCCTGGTATCTGGAATTTATTTACCTTCTACAATTGAAATTTTATAGCCTGGAGCAGAGCCAAGCCTCCTGCTCGCTCCGTGGCCAGCAGCAATTTCTGTTGGAATTTATATGTCGTCTATATTGAAATTTGTAGCCTTAAGTGGAGGCCTAGGCCTGCCAAAATATGCGGAAAGCTTTGCTTCTTCCATTGCCAGGGACAACCTTAGCTTCCTGTTCTCTCCAGCTCTGTGGCTGCTGCCATTTCTGTTTGGATTTGTTTACCTTCTATAATTGAAACTTTGTAGCCTTGAGTGGGGGCTTAGGCCTGCAAGGTCAAGCGGAAAGTTTGGCTTCCTCCTTTTCCTAGGAAATCCAAGCCTCCCTCCTGTTTTCTGAGGCTGTAGCCATCTTGGTTGAGTTTATTTGCATACTTGCTCTGATTGGCTGGTGGGCATGGCTTGTGGGTGTAGCAGAGTGATGGTTAATTTGCATATCACTCTTTTATTAGGTAGGACACCAGGCATATGATAATTACCAGGGACACAATGATGAACAAGATTGATGAGATCCTTGTTCCCATGGAACTTTCATTTCAATTGGGATGATATTAAGAAAAAAGGATTTCAATTTGTGAGAAATGCTATCAAGGAATTAGAATTATTTGAAAAAGTGAAAGAATATCATTTCTACTGAACATCTTGAGGGAAGAGGAGAGTCACATGTGATCTGATTTTATAAAAGGAAAAGGCCAAATGCTACAAAGCCTAACACACCTTGTTTGGGGTTTTATTTAGTGGGTGATAGGAAATAACTGAAATGTTTTAAAGAGGGGGTGAAGTGATATGATTTACTTAGTTTTTTTTTTCTGTAAAAAACATGAAAATTTACCATCTTAACTATTTTTAATTAAATTTTTAAAATTTATCTTTTTAAAAATTTATCTTTATTGTTGAAAGTATTATAGCAGACACAAACTCCTACTGATCTGTATTTCATAAGTTCGCTCCAGCAAAATTAGACTACTCTTTGTTCTTCGAACGTACCATATATCTTCCTTTATTTCCGTGCATGAATGTTCCTTCATACTAAAGTGTCTTCTCCATTTCTCAAGGTCCATTTCAAATATTTGTTTATTCAGTCAATAAATATTTATTGAGAATATTCTGTGTTCAGTGTACTATTGTATAAGTTAGAGATAGAATAGTGAGTAAAAATTGGCAAGGTTCCTGCTCTTCTCTGTTTCTTTTGTTATAAAGTCTTTCCAGAATCACCTTCAGTAATCTGGCTACTTCTACCTTATAATTTCATTTTTTTTTTTTTTTTTTTTGCTAATCCTTACCTGAGGATATTTTCCATTGATTTTTAGAGAGAGGGGAAGGGAGGGACACACAGAGAGAAACATTGATGTGAGAGAGAGACATTGATTGGTTGCTTCTGCATGCGCCCTCGACCAGGGCCAGGGATCAAGCCTGCAACCAAGGCACATGCTCTGTGAGGAATTAAACCCTCCCTCCTTCAGTTCATGGGCTGACGCCCTAGCCACTGAGAGAAATTGGCCAGGGCTCCCTTGGAACTTTCTTAACAGATTGTTCATACTCTTCTTTTTGCAGTTCTGACTGGCAGTGTCTTTCTACTTATGTTGTATCACAGTGGTTATTCTTTATTTTTTTTAAATTATTATTATTTTAATATATCTTATTGATATTTTTACAGAGAGGAAGAGAGAGGGATAGAGAGTTAGAAACATCGATGAGAGAGAAACATCGATCAGCTGCCTCCTGCACACCCCCTACTGGGGATGTGCCCGCAACTAAGGTACCTGCCCTTAACCGGAATCAAACCCGGGACCTTTTCAGTCCACAGGCCGAAGCTCTGTCCACTGAGCCAAACCGGTTTCGGCTATTCTTTATTTTTAATAATTTAGATTATCTATTATGGTAGCTTTCTTGTAAAAGTTGTACCATAGCTTTGTAAATACTTATTGAATTGAAGGTTTATTTTTTATTGTAATTAATTATATCTCATATCTGTATAGTGATTAATAGTTTACAAATATTGCTCTGACACAGTGTATCCAACACTTTAAAATAAATGGTGAGTCAGTATGGAATATACTATGATTTAATCACAGACATCTGTTTTTATCTAAGACGTCTTTGCTGGCACTGAAAGTTTATATATTTTAAATATGTTTGGGATGAACTGTAGCATCTTTATTTATGACTGGAAAAATGTTACAGGATAAATTTTCAGTTTCTTACATAAACTGAGCAGTTGTAAGTTATGATTACTATATTTTTCAGTTGGCTTAAGTCATGATTCTCCTTTGTAAAAAAAAAAAAATTATAAAATTTATTTGAACCAAACTGAAGATACACCTGAAAGCAAGATTTCAACAGACTGAAATAAATGCTTCAGAGAATAACAGTTTGTAGTTTCTTTTATTATTTTATATTAAGGAGGGAATGTAAAAAAGAGTACATGAAGGTGATAGGAAGCAACTCAGGAATGGGATTACATACACCATATTTTTTTGTGTATAAGATGCTATTTTTTTTCTAAAATTGTTAGACTGAAAATTGAAGGGCGTCTTATACATGGAAGTCAGCTGAGGAGGGAGGAGGGAGCCACGTGGGTGTGTAGCTGCCGATACCCTGTCAGACAGGCTTCCTCCAATCAGGAGCCTATTGTTGCTGACATCAGCTGATACCGTAATTGGAGGTGGAGGTGGAGAGTGCACAGATGCAACAGGGACCTGAGCATTCTGAGCCCATAAAGATGTCAACAAATAAAAAGATAAATTCCAGTAAATGATTGTCTTACTCTGCAAAATTCAAACGCAATGTAATCAGCAAAAGATCATAGAAATAGAGCTGCAGAGAGACAGTTTGGATCTCCTCCCACTCAGTGTATGATCAAACAGTGGAGAAAACAGGAAGAACAATTCCATAAGATGCCAAAAAAGAAGAAGGACTTAAGAGGAAAACCAGCAAAATGGGCAAATTTGGAACAGTGGCTTAAGACTTGGATTATGGAGCAGTGTTAGATTTGGTTTATGTTTGTCAACCAAGCTTACTCAGTGTCAGGCAATAATGTTTGCAAGTGAAATGAACATTACTGATTTTATAGGAAAGGCAAAATGGTGCTTCAATTTCATGAGGAGAGAAGGGTTGGCCATGAGAACACGAACAAAGTTAGCTCATAAAATGCCACCAGTTTATGAGGATGACTCACATATATAGACAGTGATTCAGAAGAGAGCAGTGATACAATAGAAGTTGAAGAAATTGAGATGTCTGGATCTAAAGTGATAAAGAAGAGAGCAGTGATGCAACAGAGGCTGAATAAAATGATATGCTGCATAATATCATAGTACTGGTATATAAACATTACCTATGGTAATTACTAAATAAAAATGTGTTCTGGTTTATGTTTAAAATATTGATTTCTTAATCTTGGGTTGGAAAAGTGGGAGGCGTCTTACACATGGGGCATCTTATACTGTGTTCAGTATAAGAAAATTATTGTAGTTAAGATTATGTGCTCTCTTGGAGGCAGTTATTTATTTCAAAGGTGTGTTAACCTTTATGCAAAAGAATAATGGACAGGGCTTGCTTAAGGCAAAGATACGTCTTTTGCTAAAACGTTAATGCCTCAGGTATGATTACTCCCATGACCTGCCCAGTTAGGAATTTTGATCAGATCACAATGTGAGGTTACTTTCTATAGAACCTCGCCTTTCCTTTTTTGTCCACAGATTTATTGGTCATAAACCAATCTGAAGGATGCATTGATGACCAACCTTTTGGTTGGGTAGTTTGGTCTCACAGCACTAGAAAGGCTCATTCCTAGGATGTCTAAGTATGGACATCATCTTGTTGATTCTTGTGGATGGTGCAATATTGTAACAATTGGATCTGAGTTAAGGCTGAATTTCCCCCAAACTGCAAGGGCAAATAAATGGAAAGCATCAGGTCTTAGGGCCTTCACTATGAAAAAAACACTGTATTATTTCTATCTTGTCAACTATCATGATCTGAGGTTTACCTTCTATCTATTTTTTTTTTGTATTTAACATCTAGTATAACATTTACATAAGTCATAAAAAGGGCATTAAAAGTTGTCTTTTTTGTTAGCTTTGCAATAGTGTAAAATGTCTACTTTCAATAAAGTCACTTATAAATTCCTTCATCTAATTCAGGTCCAGCTTAAATCCAAAAAATGAGGTGTTATGGAGCTAGGAAGAACTAAACCTCCATCTTGAATATTCATAGTATTGACTATTTACTTAATTTTTAACCATTTTTTACCCATTCTATCTAATCCTATCTAATAAAAGTAATATGCAAATTGACCATTATTCCAACACACAAGATGGCCACCCCATGAGGATACAAGATGGCCACCACAAGATGGCTGGCAGGGGAGGGCAGTTGTGGGTGATCAGGCCAGCCAGGGAGGGGAGTTGGGAGGGACTAGGCCTGCAAGGGAGGGTAGTTGGGGGTGATCAGGCCTGCAAAGGAGGGCAGTTGGTTGGGACCAGACCTGTAGGAGAGGGCATTTGGTTGGGACCAGACCTGCAGAAGAGGGAAGTTGATTGGGACTAGGCATGCAGGGGAGGGCAGTTGGGGGATACCAGGTCTGCAGGGGAGGGCAATTGGGGGGGACCAGGCCTTCAGGGGCAATCGAGCTGGCAGGGGAGCAGTTAGGTGTTGATCAGGCTGGCTGGGGAGGTTAGGGGGTGATCAGGCTGGCAGGCAGAAGCAGGGGCAATCAGGCAGGCAGGCAGGTGAGTACTTGGGAGCCAGCAGTCCTGGATTGTGAGAGGAATGTCTGACTGCCCTTGAGGGGTCCTAGATTGGAGAGGGTGCAGGCGGGGCTGAAGGGTCTACCCCTCCCCCATGCATAAATTTTGTGTACCAGTTCTCTAGTATGATACAATCTAGAAGTTGTACTATATATTTGAGGGTTTTAAAAATTATATATTTTATTGATTTTTTTACAGAGAGAAAGGGAGAGGGATAGAGTTAGAAACATTGATGAGAGAGAGACATCAGTCAGCTGCCTCCTGCACACCCCTATTGGGGATGTGCCCTCAACCAAGGTACATGCCCTTGACTGGAATGGAACCTGGGACCTTTCAGTCCGCAGGCCAATGCTCTATCCACTGAGCCAAACCGGTTTAGGCTATATTGAGGTTTTTAACCTTTAAAACCTCAATATCTGCCCTACCCTGTTAGACTGCAGACTGAAGGGTCCTAGGTTCGATTCTGGTCAAGGGCATGTATCTTGGTTGCAGGCTTCTTCCTGGCTCAGGCCCTGGTCAGGGCTTGTGCAGGAGGCAACCAATCGATGTGTTTCTCTCATATCGATATTTCTCTCTGTCTTTTGCTCTCTCTTCCATTCTCTAATTATCAGTGGGAAAAAACACACAGAAAAAAAATCTCAATGTCTAATGAAAACTAAGAAGAAATCAATTATCATTCTTTTGTTTGGACATATAACTTATAGCAAGATTTTTTTTATAGACATAAAAGTCAACTATTAACATAAATTTAGATTTTTAAAACCTAGGCAAATTAAAGACATGTCTGCTTCATTTAAACCAACAAATTGAAACTAGTTTTTATTTACGAAAGATTAATCTTAGATCACGTGAAATTGAAAAGCATTGAGATAGTTTCTATTTTTTGGAGAATTTTAGAATACACATTTCTTACAAGTGCTTTTAATTTAATTTTAACAATACCATCTGGAGATAGAAAATTATCTCACTATATATACACACACATATATATACACACATATATATGTGTGTGTATATATATATGTATATATATATACATATATATGTATATATAGTGTATATATAGTGACATGAGAAAAATTCACTAGTTTATAAAACTGTAGAGTCTGAAGAAACTTCTAGGGAAAACCAGTCCTTACCTGCATGTCTCTAAACTCACCAAATGCCATGGATATCTATCTCTGTAAGACTGCTTTACGCCCTAGAGAAAATTTTTCCTCAGGCAACCCCACAATGATTCTTAGTCACCTAAGAATACTCGAGCAAGAGCCAGGGAGAGCTTACCTAAGGCTGCTGGAACCTTGTGGCTTTCCAAGGCACAGGCCCCTCTCTCGGGATAGACACATTCCCGGGTGCTCTGCCCTTCTCCTCAAGGCTCTGGCCAGCTTCTCAGGCATTGACTGCATTACAGCACCAGGCTGATTCCTAGCACCCATCTCCATCCTGGATTTGGAGCTCTGGACAACTGACATCACCCTGTTGGCTGTTTGGGTTGGGAAAGCAAGTGTTCTTTTTTCTTCAGAGCTAAAGAGACTTTCATTTATCCAGCAAAGATTTTGTTCTCTAAGCAATCCAGTTTAAAAGCTGAAATTAAAGCAACCCCCCATTCCCCGCACCTTTTCCCTGGATTGTCTTAACCTTGATCCACCTCGAGGATTTTGTAAGAACAGCTTAATTAAAGTCATGGCCTGCTACTTAAAGCAAGGAGGCCTGGGCTTCTGAGAGAAATCACCCAAGTTTACCCAGTGTGAATGCGGAGCCTATGGGCACAGTGGACCCTTGCTGCTTGTACCTAGGACCGGGTTCTGGTCTACAGGGTGGTGCTGGGTAGACTTCTTCATAATCCTGCCAACTACTCCAAGTAAATGTCAATGTAAGAAGTGCCCAAACTTGTAGAGAATTTTATCAGTTCATTCGAGCCAAACTGCCGACACATGCTGGAGCAAGATCCCAAATGGAACTCTTCTTTAATTGATAAATTCACATATTTTTAAAGAGTTTAGAGAAATTAAAATGATTATTTAAATGACTGCAATTTATTCAATTTATAATCTCCCAGACTTTGAACACATTTAAAAAGTGCTGGTTAATATGAAATCAAGAGTAGTAAAGTCAGAAGGTATTAGGCACAGTCTGGTGTATTACGTTGTGCTACTTAGTTACGGAATATATTTATTCAACAAATGTTTGAATGCCTACTGCTTAACACTTTTTAGATGCTAAAGATATAATAGAAACCAAACAAATGAAGCCTCTAATGTCATAATTTTACTTTTAATGTTCTGGTCATTTGTTGTGCAATTATAGTTTTACTATAGGCAGTCTGTGATATTTGAACAAATTGGCAACTTTATCATTTTTTGATGCTACTGATCCCAGGTATTCACTAGTTCCCAGACTCCTTTATAATTGAAGAGGATTTATTAATCCTTTTGCTCATTTATAACATCAGTTACAGAAGTCATGATAAATTTCTATCATTTACAAAGTATATATAAATGACATATGATTTAGTCAAACATATATGATTAAAAATTATTTAGTCGAACATGAATATGATAAATTGTATAAACTTGTTTATAAAGTTATCAGTTTTATAGCATACTGTAAATTTAGATTTATTTTTTTAAGACTTAAAAATTTTTTTTGAATATTGAACTTTACATAGGACTGTTTTTTACCTTCATATTCTAGGTTAGTAAAGGAATAAAAAATTGTTATGATATTTTAGGGCCTCTAACTTAAAATGAAACAACATTAGAATAGTCTCTGCTTAGGAATTTAAAGATAAGTATTTTTTTGTCTTCAGTTTTTCATGGTTCTAGAAAAATCATGAACAGCTAAACAACAGCTGTTTTTTATTAAATGCAAATTCCAAAGCAAAGCCTGGTATATTTATAATTTCTTTCTAATCATTGTGAAGGTTTTCTCGAGTAATCTTATCCTAGCAGAATTCAAAGTTGAAGGACTAAGATCTTATGGGGAAAAATAGTCTGTGAAGTGAGGACCAATAAGTCCGTGAATGTCTTTATTAATATTTATATTTGATAAAAGAAAATACCATAGTAAAAATAATTTG
The DNA here is from genome assembly GCF_964339955.1 of Pipistrellus hanaki. Taxonomy (NCBI): domain Eukaryota; kingdom Metazoa; phylum Chordata; class Mammalia; order Chiroptera; family Vespertilionidae; genus Pipistrellus; species Pipistrellus hanaki. Next base: position 196,214,229 of record NC_140503.1, on the reverse strand, counting down.
CATGTACTGAATTAGGAAATCAGAAAACTTAAAATTTCATTTATTATCCTTTTATTGTAAGGAAGTATACAGAACTTTCTTATGTAGCTTGTGAATTGCTTGAAAAACCATTTTAGATTGTAGTAAATAGTATATAAACATATTAGTATGCTACTCAGTATTTAGTTAATTGAAAATTTAGATATCCTTTTTTTGTTACTTGGAATTGTTGGTTCATACCGCTTAGAGTCCAAAGTGGTTTCAGACACGTTGTTTAACTTGGATGAATAAAATGGCAAAAGCTTTGGGTAAATTTATTTAACAAGTATTTGAATATCTCCTGGCTTAGACATTTTCTGCAATTCACAGAATTGGTAAAATTTGAATTCTTGTAGGGACCTTGTATCAGGAGACATGAGGATGTTGAATATTATAAGTTGGTCTGTACCTACTGCTTAGATGGGTCTTTGGATCTTAATCACTTTCCTAGATTTCAGACACAGGGGAATTCTTAAGTAGACTTTACCTAGGTTTCCTTTAACTCAAGATTGGATTTTGAAAGTCTCAAGTCTTATTCTTCTTTGCTTTATTCTTGTCAATTTCTAGATCCCTCTCCTCCTCCTCTCCCCGCCCCCCCCCCCAATAATTCCTGACACAAATTTTCATAATGGATATGATAAACCATAAATTTGTAATACAGATTTCACTAAGTAGAATTTTTCTAGAGGATTTCCTTATTAATTTACATACAATACTTGATTTTACAACTCACAAATTTATTTAATGTATTTGCTGGAAATTAACATTTGTTTTGTCAAAGTAATATAGTCAGATGTCTATATTTGTTTGGTGGCTATTGGAAGGAAACTGTAATATGTGTTTATTGGGTTATATTTTACAATTCAGACTTTTAAAAATCTCTAATCTTTTCTTATTTCTGTTTCACCCATTTCCTGTAGTTCATTTTTATGTGGAGATGGTAAATAGTATGTCATTGTATTTTTATAGATAATAGAAAATATTTTACAATATCTGCTGAACTTTTTAGTAGTTAATTATTTAAAATTGTATATTTTGTCCAAATGTTTTGCTTTAACTTGCTTCATTTAAGGTAAGGATACCTTTACAATTACAAGTTTTCTGACCTCCTTGGTTCTTGATTTGTTGTCTAATTAATTTTGGAAAATGTCAACCTTTATCTTTTCAGATGATTCTTTTACTTTTCTTTCTTCTCCCTTTGGGACTCCAATGAAGTGTTTGTTAGGCCATTTGACATTGTTCCACAGTTTTGTGCTCCTTTCTGGTTTCATAAAAACAAAACAAAACTACTTTTTCCTTTTTTTTTGTTTCAGTTTTGATAATTCCTATTGACCTATCATAAGTGCACTGATAATCCTGTCAAAGGAATTCTCCAAATTTGAAATTATCTTTTAAAAATTTTATTATTGAAGTTTGCCTCTCTTTTAAAAAAATATATATTTTATTGATTTTTTACAGAGAGGAAGAGAGAGGGATAGATAGTTACAAACATCGATGAGAGAGAATCATCGATCAAATGCCTCTTGCACACCTCCCACTGGGGATGTGCTCGCAACCAAGGTATATGCCCTTGACTGGATTCAAACCTGGGATCTTTCAGTCCGCAGGCTGATGCTCTATCCACTGAGCCAAGTTTGCCTCTCTTTTAGTTTCCATATCTCTGCTGAAATTCCCTATCTGTCCGTACATATTGTTCAGATCCTTTGACATATTAATTTTTTCCTCTTAATCTTTTAACATATTAATTATAGTTATTTTAGCATCCTCTTTGATAGTTCCAACATTTGGGTCATCTCTGTGTTTCGTTCTGTTGTTTGCTTTATATCTTGACTTTGAGATTTTATTTTTATTTTTTTGCTTTTTTAATGTCTCATAATTTTTTATTGAATGATAGGACAATTAAAGCTGAAGTAAATATTGCCCATGCCTAGAAATTAGTACACTTCTTCTGTCAGACCATTTATATGGTAGGTTGAGTTAGTTTTGTCTCAGCAGCATGTCTGTACTTTGAGGGGCTCTGTGTATGTGTGTGTGCTGGGTTTGTAGTGGGAGTGGGGGAGTTCTTGGTTCTTCTGATCTACCCTCAGTCATAGGTTGGATTTTTTAGCCTGGACCTTCAAAGTCTGGTTTTCTTGGTCTTTTTTCCCTTTCCCCAATGGCAGCCAAATGCTACCTTGTAGCTGAGGGAGGACTTAGGCCAGTGGTGGTGTACTGCTTTGTCCCTCTCCTGAAGTGGTGGGCTTTACTTCTGCCTATCCTCTAGGAGCAGCGGGTCTTTACCTGGGCCCTGGCGGTGGGAGGGTTTCCTAACCCTATAACTGCTTCTCATGGTCTTTGCATATCTCTCAGACTTTGAACTAATCATGGTTTTTGGTATGTATGTCTTTTTCTCCATTGCTTCCCTTCCAAGTTTTATTTTTTAAAAATAGGTTTTTATTGACTTTAAAGAGAGGAAGGGAGAAAGAGATAGAAACATCGATGCGAGAGAAATATTTATCAACCAGCTGCCTCCTGCATGCCCCCCACTGGGGGATTGAGCCCCCAACTCGGGCATGTCTCTGACCCGGAATCGAACTGTGACCTCCTCGTGCATAAGTTGATGCTCAACCACTGACCAACACTGGCTAGGCTCCTTCCAATTTTAGATTGTTTTCTTTTATCCTGGCTCACTTGTATTCCCTGTGTAGCTCTTGACTTCCTAAAGATAATTCCTTGCTGCCTAGACCCCCATGGTTTACTAAATTCCTTGTTGTGTTCCCTTTGTAGTGTACTGTTCAGGCTGACTCATCAACCTTACTTAAGTAAGGTCTTTACTGAAAAGTTAGTAAGCTTTTTAATTATTTTTGTGATTCAGAAATTACTAACTCTAGATAATCTACTTGATTGTGTATAATACAAAACCCTCTAGATCTTGGATTGTTGTATAATTTGTACCAAAAAAAAAATCTTTAATGAGGATTCCATAGTTCTCCTTAGTTGATTTCGCAATCTAACGGTTCTTACAGTTTTTAATCTTTATTACTCACCTCTTGTAAAGAGTGCATGGTTTTGTGGAGATTGAGTCAGATGACCTGGGTTTAAATTCCTGCTCCACCATTTCTTTTATCTGCCCATCTATTTATCCACAAAACATTTATTGACTGTCCCTCACTTTCAGTGGTTTCCCTTTTAATCACAATAAAATAGAAACTTCTTACCCTTGCCTGCAGGTCCCTGCATGGTCTGGCCCCTATCTACCTCTCCAGATTTATCTCTTTTTACAGCCCCCACCCCAACTTCCTTTGTGCTGCAAGAGTATGCCAAACTCTGTTCCAGAGTCTTTTGCACTTGAGGCTTCCTATGTCTTGTCCTCCTTTGTCACTTGTTGTAATTAAAAGGTCATTTTTTTTTAAGTGATTGTATCTGTGGTATATATGAAGAGTTGTGAGAGAATAAGGTGAAGGAGATAAATAAAAAAGGCTCTGAAGTAAAATGAATGTATGCCATTTTAGTCAGGGTAAACAATAATATACCTACTTAATAGGGTTGTTGTCAATAGTAAATAAAAATGTTGAAAAAGTGTTTTGCACAGTATTTGCCAATAGTAACTCTTTTAGACTATTAGATATTAGCGTTTTAAATTTCTACGGTTTCTTCCTGTGATGATGCAGTGCTGTAAATGGTTTTTTATTTAATTTTTAAAGATAATTCTAATAAATGATTTTAAAAGGATTAAAATGGAACTGGAGTCTGATTTATTACTACTACAGCAACTACTAGGGAAATGCAAATATAAAGAAAGCTAATAGTTAATGATCCTGCTTTACATAAAGAGCACTGTATAAGTTTTTTAAAAGAAGGAGCTCTTTGTTGCTTTCAGTGCCCACCTATCAGTTGGCTATGGTTGAAACACCTTGTTTATTTAGCATTTTGGGGAGATTAAATATCCCGCACAAATAGAGAACCATTTATTGAGTACTTACTATGTGTCATGTTCTAAATGCTTCACACAGAATAACTCATTTTGTCCTCACAACAATGCTCATGAGTAGATCTCTGTTTTATAGGCAAGGTAATGGAGGCCTTGAGAGGTACAAGTTCACATAGCTGGCAAGTGGTAGAGATGGGATTCTACCAATAGGACTCAGGACCTTAACTAAGTATTCTTTGACTCTTGAATAATTGCAGATCAACTTCTTTGGATTATACATGTTTTATTTCAAACATTTTTGGAAGCAGATTATTTCTAAAATTTGTTATTTTTTTCTTTGCCTTGTACTGAGTGTGGTTTAACAGGCACAATGTGGCTGTTGGTGCACATGCAAAAGCACAGGGATTCTTCAGGACTATTGATTTGTGTAGGGTTTTTTCAGCCTCATCTTTCATAGCTTTGAACTGCTGTACTGTTTATTTGTTCACAAAGCTTTTTTAAAACAATATGTTTTTATTTCAGAGAGGAAGGGAGAGGGAGAGAGAGATAGAAACATTAGCCATGAGAGAGAATCATAGATCGGTTGCCTCCCGCACGTCCCCTACTGGGTATCGAACCCACCACCAAGGCATGTACCCTTGACCAGATTTTAACCCGGGATCCTTTAGTCTGCAGGCCGATACTCTATCCTCTGAGCCAAACTAGCTAGGGCTCTTTACAAGCTTTTTATTTAAGATAGCAGTGTGTAGAAAAAAGCACAGGATCAGTATATAGCTCACCTATTTTTCACAAAGTTAATGTTTTCATATTACCAGCACCCAGATCAAGAAACATAATCCTGCTTTCCTCCTTATGCCCACTTATAATCACTGCTGGTCTCTGCCCAGAGTTAACCACTGTTCTCATACTTCAGTATCATAGAATAGCTTTTCTTCTTGTTTTTGAAGGTATTATAAATGTGGAATCATCAACATATTTATATCCAATTTCAAAGATTTTTTTGGTATCTGTTAAGACTGGAAGATGGGTATCAAAACCTGAATTGTCATAATTTTTGGTAGATCTTCAGTAAAGTCTATAAAGTTTTAGTGTTTATTATTTGTGACATCATTTTCATTTCTGAGGATTTGTAGTTTTAGGTTTATTTATTTATTTATTTTTGCCTAGGTGAAATCAGAAAGAGCTTTTAGATAAATGAAATGTTTATTGTGCTTATCATACTTTAAGGAGTTTTAAGAACAGAGAAACTTACAATGTAAAGTCCAGTGTTATTTGCATTATAAAAAGAAGTTAAATTTAGCACCTCAGGATATAGATAGGTTATACATATATGTAATTTATATATACATACTAGAGGCCCGGTGCATGAAATTCATGAAAGGGCTGGGCCCTCACAGTCCTGGCTTGGTCCAGATGGTCATTTTGCTGTTTGGTCTAATTAGCATACTAGCTCTTTATTATATAGGATACAATGTTGATTTACCCTAATATTTATAATTCCTATGATGATTTATTGAAAAATTGAATTTGACTTTTAAATACTAGATCTTTAGAAGCTGATTACCATAGGCAAGTTCCTCTTACTTGACAAATAAGGAAGTTGTAGACTCTGGAAACTCATAATTTGTGGTTAAGTGGGGGAAAAAAAGAAAAATGTGATAGGTGGAGCATTCACTTTCTTTTTCTATTCATTGTAAAGCCAAAACAGTGAGAAGAATGGAGGGAAAAGTAAGAAAGTATATCAGATTTTTCCTGCTTACAGCTTTTACTGTTTACTAGCATATTCACATAATTGAGAAGACTGTTTGAAATTTTAACTTAATGTATTAATTCAAAATATATTTAATTTAATATATTAATTCAAAATATATTTATTGAGCACTTATAGATATGTTCTAGGCACTGGAGTAATGGATAAAACAGAACAAAACAATGAACTTACCTTTAAGTGGATACATCTGATAGTCAACAAGTAGAGAAGTAAATATATGTTAGGAAGCAATATATGCTGTGAAGGAAAACATAATAGAGGGAATAGAAAATGTCAGGCAGAGTGTATCTGTGTATTTTCTGTTTTGTATACAGTGGTCAGAGAAAGCAGAGGTGACAGTTGAGAAGAAGAAAGGGGGAGAAACCAAGTGATTTGGAATCCCTTAGGGGGAGGGAACAGCGAGTGCATCCTGAGCCTTGAGGTGGAACAGGCTTGGTTTTTGGAGAAATTTCCAAAGACACCACTGGGCTGGTGATGGATTATTTTTCACAGAGCAAAGGAGGGAGGAGTAAGAGATTAAGTCAGAGAAGTACACTAGGCCAAAATTTACAGAGGACATTTCTCTGAGTGTGATGAGGAGTCAATGTCGGACTTTGAGAAAAGCTGTGATGTGATCTGATTTGTGTTTTAAAAGAATCACTTCACTTAGTTCCTTGAGATTAGACTATCGAAGGGCTAGTTGCAGGAAACAGGGAGACCACTGAGGAGGCTTCTGTTGATGGGAGAAGGTGATGGCACTCCAGGGCCAGCTGCGGAGATGGTGGGAGGTGGTATGGGTGGTTCTGCATGCAGATTACCAAACACAGTGAAAGCTTTTCTGTTCTGTTGTCCTGAAAATCAAGTTCATTGTAATATAAGCATTGTGACATAAAAATATAAAAGTTTATGCTATGTTATATAATTTGAGTTAAGACATTGGAACAAACTTCTTATAGTTTTCAAATGCTGGATATTATGAAGTAGCATAAACACCAAACCATTGCCTATCTCTGTGTCCCCAGTCTCTTTAAAACATACGGGTTTGCTGAAACCAGTTTGGCTCAGTGGATAGAGTGTTGACCTGCAGACTGAAAGGTCCCGGGTTCAATTTCGGTCAAGGGCATGTACCTTGGTTGCAGGCACATCCCCAATTGGGGGTGTGCAGGAGGCAGCTGATTGATGTTTCTCTCTCATCAATGTTTCTAACTTTCTATCCCTCTCTCTTCCTCTCTGTGAAAAATCAATAAAATGTATTTAAAAAATAAAAAAATAAAACATACGGATTTGTCCTACCTGTTTTGGCTCAGTGGATAGAGCATTGGCTTATGGACTAAAAGGTCCCGGGTTCAATTCCAAGGGCACATGCTCGGATTTCGGGCTCTATCCCCAGTGTGGGGAATGCAGGAGGCAGCTGATCAGTGATTCTTTCTCATCATTGATGTTTCTATCTCTCTCTCCCTCTCCCTTCCTCTCTGAAATCAGTAAAAATATATTAAAAACAAAAAAAACACAAAACATAAGGTTTATTTTAGTTTATTTTCTTACTCTTGGTCGTTACTGCTTTTATTTCTCATAACTTTCTTTAGTTTCTGATTTTTAGCCTTTCTCTTATGTGCTGATGTAATTGCAAATAAATACCTGATCTGTTTTGTTTGTTCATACTTTAATTTGTTTTGCCTTTGAAGGTTATTAGGTTTTTGATCTTTCTTTCCTGATTTTGTATAATCTCTTAAATTCTTTGAAACACACTATTGTCTCTGTTACCTATGTTTAAGTTATTTTGATTGATTATATAACTAGAGCTTACTTCAGTAGAAAGGCGGTAGAGAGAATGAATTACTATGAGTGTTTAACAGATAAATATATACTAGTACTTAGTAAATGCTAGGTTTCTTTTGCTTTATTCACTTTGGATTAGTTTTTCTGTTTATTAGTAAACTTGTTTATTCCTTATTTGTTGCAAACTGTATTCATTATATTACGCACATTTAAAAATTTATAGATATATATCCCAATTATCAGTCTGTTGTATTTCAGTTCAATTTCATTGAATTTTCTTGTAGTTGCTTTTTCTCCTTTTCCATCTGGTCCCTTAGGAAGGAACTACAGAGACAACACAAATATAGGCTTATCTAGACTTGTGATAAGCATAAACATCAAATAATGAAGGCTTTGGGAACTACTTGTGAGAAGAGCAGAAGCAGATAACAGGGATTTAGTAAAGGAGACTGGGAAAGATGGTAAAAGTAGTTTCTGTTTGGGTTGTAGTTTTCTGTTATAGAATTAGGGACTTTGAATTGGAAGAGATGGACAAACTTTAATGTTCAAATTTTCTACTAATTATAGGAACCCCTAAAGTGCATCTCCCATTCATTAGCTCATTCAGTGACAGGGAGCTCACTTTCCTGAGAAGTCTTTTCCGTTAGGAGACAGCTCTGGATTGTGAAAACCTTTTATATTGAGCTGAAATAGCTCAGTACTTTCTAAGGGTTCTAGATCTATTCTTAGAAGCAAAGAATGGCTGGCTGCCTTGTGTCTTAATGTTTTGAAGGACCTTGTATCAAGTCAGAATTCTTTTGAGAAATACAACAGAAGAGGAAAATATATATACATTAATCATATCTTAATTTTAAACTTAAATATTAAAATAATTTGTATATATATGACTGAAATTAATTTTAAGGAAACTATGCAGAACAGTGCAGGGACTTCTAAGTCCAAAATCTATAAGGCAGGAGTAAATGTTTTAGCCTTGAGGCAGAACTTTTTTTTCTCAGGGAAATCTCAGTTTTGCTTTTAAGGACTTTCACAGATTGGATCAGGTCCACCCACATTATGGAGAATAATCTTTGCTTAAAGTCAACAGATTGTAGATGTTAACTATGTCTACAAAATACTTTCACAACCACCAGATAGCTTGTGATCACCCTGGGGAATGTACATATTGAGGACTCAGTGCTTGTCTCTGCTGCAGGCATATTGGGCTCTAAGCCATGGCTGTTACCATGGCAGCCATTGTGAGTAAAAGTCCATATTGCTGAGCCCATGTATGACCTTCTTTCCTCCTCTGTCTACTTTTTATTGTTATTTTTTGAAAGATTTTACTTTGAAATTGGGAGAGGGTGGCTTTTCTGCCTGATAAAGTGGCTTGGGTTATTAGGTTTTGTTTTCTAGTTGTCTTACAATCTTTCAGAACAAGGTTGGGGAAAAGGAAGTTTTTAATGTGCTAATAATACCAATCTAAATTATGCTCTGTCTAATTGAAAATAACTGGTGAGCCAAGTGTTAGAACTGAATGTTAGTTTCTAGTAAAAAACAAGTGTAATTCTATTAATTCAGGATATACAGCAGGATAATAAGCAAGGCAACATGGTGGTCATTGTTATTGTATCATCTTGATATTTGTTCACATATATTTTTGTTTCATGGTTATACAAAATATGTGTCCTAATATTCATTTTTATTTACTTTTTGTGATGAAAAACATATAACATACAATTTTTTTTTCCAGTTATAGTTCACATTCGTATTATTCTGTATTAGTTTCATGTATACAACATAGTGGTTAGGCAATCATATACTTTACAGAATGGTCCCCTGATATTTCCAGTATCCCCCTGGCCCATACATAGCTATTACAATATTATTTCTCTCCCCCCTTCCCTCCCCCATTAACATCTCCCCGGCCACTCTCACCCCCCAGTACATGCCCTCACCCCCCTAGTGTCTGTTTCCATTGGTAATGCTTATATGCAAGCATACAAGTCCTTTGGTCTATCTCTTACTGCCACCACCCCCCCCCCCCCTCCCCACCTTCCCCCTCGCACCTTTCCTCTGAGGTTTGACAGTCAGTTCAATTCTTCTCTGTCTCTGGATCTATTTTTGTTCATTAGTTTATGTTGTTCACTATATTCCTCAAATGAGTGAGATCATGTGGTATTTATCTTTCTTCAACTGGCTTACTTCGCTTAGCATAACTCTCTCTTAACTCCATCCGTGCTGTTGCAAATTGTAAGAGTTCCTTTTTTTAAAGCAGTGTAGTATTCCATTGTGTAGATGTACCACAGTTTTTAAATCCATTTGTCTGCTGATGGGCACTTAGGCTGTTTCCATGTCTTAGCTATTGTAAATTGTGTTGCTGTGAACATAGGAGTGCATATATCCCTTTTGGTTGTTGTTTTTGATTTCTTGGGATATATTCTTAGAAGTGGGATTACTGGATCAAATGGGAGTTCCATTTTTAACTTTTTTTTAGATAAACTCCATACTGTTTTCCACAGTGGCTGCACCCAGTCTGCATTCCCACCAGCAGTGCATGAGGGTAACTTTTTCTCCACATCCCCACCAGCACTTGTCATTTGTTGATTTGTTGATGATAGCCATTCTGACAGGTGTGAGGTGGTACTTCATTGTCGTTTTGATTTGCATCTCTCCGATAATTAGTGACTTGACCATGTTTTCATATCTCTCTTGGCCTTCCGTATGTCCTCTTTCGAAAAGTGTCTACTTAGGTCCTTTTCCCATTTTTTGATTGGATTGTTTATCTTCCTTTTGTTAAGTTGTATGAGTTGTAAATTAAACCCTTATCGGAGATAACATTAGCATATATATATATACACACACACACACACACACACACAGTGGGTTTTCTTGTTGTTTTGTTGATGGTTTCTTTTACTGTGCAGAAGTGTTTTTTTATTTGTTTGTTTGTTTTTGTTTTGTTTTGTTTTTGATGTAGTCCTATTTGTTTATTTTCTCCTTAATTTCCATTGCCCTAGGACCTGTATTGGTAAACATTGCTATGACATATGTCTGATGTTTTGCTGCCTGTGATTTCCTCTAAGATTTTTATGTTTTCCCGACTTACATTTAAGTCCTTTATTTTTATAGTTTCCCGACTTACATTTAAGTCCTATATATTCTTCCATTTGTTTATGTCTTCCTTTATATCTTTTTTCAATGTCTTGTAGTTTTCCAAAACAGGTCTTTTACCTTCTTAATTAAGTTTATTCCTAAGTATCTTAATTTTTTTGTTGCAATGGTAAATGGGGTTGCTTTTTAAATTTCTCTTCCTGTAAGTTCATTATTAATATATAAAAAAGCCATAGATTTCTGGATGTTAATTTTGTATCCTGCTACATTGCCAAATTCATTTATTAAGTTTAATATATTTTTTCGATGGAGTCTTTAGAGTTTCCTATGTACAATATCCTATCATCTGCAAAGAATGAAAGTTTTACTTCTTTTCCAATTTGGATGCCTTTTATTTCTTCTTCTTATCTAAGGGTTATGCCTAGCACTTCCAGTACTATGTTGAACAGGATTGGTGAGAGTGGGCATCCCTTTTTTGTTCCTGTTCTTAGGGGAAATGGTTTTAGTTTTTGCGTATGATGTTGCCTGTAGGTTTGTCATATAAGGCTCTTATGTTGAGGTATGATCCCTGTATTCCTACTTTGCTGAGGGTTTTTATCATGAAAAGGATGTTGGATTTTATCAAATGCCTTTTCTGCATCAATTGATATGAAAATGTGATTTTTATCTTTCAGTTTGTTTATGTGATGTACCACATTTATTGATGTGCGGATATTGTACCATCCTTGCATTCCTGGAATAAATCCCACTTGGTCATAGTGTATGAACTTTCTGAAGTATTGCTGGATACGATTTGCTAGGATTTTGTTGAGAATTTTAGAATCTATGTTCATCAGAGATATTGGCCTGTAATTCTCTTTCTTTGTAGTTCTTTATTTGATTTGGGGATTAGGGTGATGCTGGCTTCATAGAAAGTGCTTGGAAGTGTTTCTTAAATTTTTTGGAATAGTCTGAGGAGGATAGGTTTTAGTTCTTCTTTGAATGTTGGGTAAAACTCCTCTGTGAAGCCGTCTGTCCAGGGCTTTCGTTTGCTGAAAGTTTTCCTCCATAGTTATTGGTCTATTCAGATTTTTAAAATTTTCCTGATTAAATTTTGGAAGGTCGTATTTTTCTAGGAATAGGTCCATTTTCTCTAGGTTGACGATTTTGTTGGAATAGAGTTGTTCCTAGTTTTCTTTTCTTTATTATTATTATTATTATTATTATTATTATTTTTACAATCCTTTGTATTTCTCTGGGGTCTATTATTTTGCCTCTTTCATTCCTGATTTTGGTCCTCCCTTTGCTACTTGGTGAGCTTGGCAAGAGGTTCATCAATCTTTTTAAAAAAAATACATATATATATATATTAATATTTTTATTGCTTTCCTCTGAAAGGAAGGGAGAGGGAGAGAGAGATAGAAACATCAATGATGAGAGAGAATCACTGGTTGGCTGCCTCCTGCATGCCCTTTACTGGGGATCAAGCCTGCTACTTGAGCACATGCCCTTGACCAGAATGGAACCTGGGACCCTTTAGTCCATAGGCTGATGCTCTATCCACTGAGCCATATAGGCTAGAGTACATCAATCTTATTTATCCTTTCAAAGAACCAGATCTTGGTGTTTTATATATATATATAAATAATAATAACAAATATATATATAAATAAATATATATATATATATATATATAAATATATATATATATATATTTGTTATTATTATTTTTTTGTCTTTATGTCATTTATTTCTGTTTTGATCTTTATTTTTGCCTTCCTTCTGCTCACCCTGGGCTTTTCTTGCTGCTCTCTTTCTAATTCTTTAAGTTGTAGAGTTAGATAATTTATTGCAAGTTTTTATTCCTTTTTGCGGTAGGACTGTAGTGCTATGAACTTCCCTCTCAGGACTGCTTTCCCTTTGTCCCATAGATTTTAGATTCTTGTGTTTTCATTATTACTAATTTCCAGGATGTTTTTAAGTACTTCTTTGATCTCTTTGGTAACCCACTCATTGTTTAATAGCATGCTATTTACCCTCCAAGTGTTTGAATTTTTTTGATTGTTTTTATTGTAGTCAATTTCTAATATTATGTATGCCATTGTGATTTGGGAAGATGCTTGATATGATGTCATTCTTCTTGAATTTGTAGAGACTTTGCCTGTGTCCCGATATGTGGTTTATATTTGAAAATGTCCCATGTGCACTTGAGAAGAATGTATATTCTATAGCTGTGAGATGAAATATTCTGATGATGTCAATTAAGTCCATCTGATATAGTGAGTCATTTAGGATTGCTGTTTCCTTGATGATTTTTTGTCTAGAGGATTAACAGTGATGTCAGTGGGGTATTAAAGTTCTCTACTATGATTGGGTTGCTGCCCATCTCTCCTTTGATATCCTCCAGGATGTATTTGGGTGCTCCTACATTGGGAAGATGTATGTTTACCAGAGTTATATTCTCTTGTTGTATCAATGCCTTTAGTATTATGAAGTGGCCCTCCTTTTCTCGTTATGGCCTTCAGTTTGAGGTCTGTTTTTTCAGATATAAGTATTGCTATTCCAGCTTTTTTCTCATTTCCATTTGCCTGAAAGACAAGTTCAAGACTCATTAGCCAGAAGTACGGTGCTGGGAAACAATGCGGTGGGCCGGTGGGAGGGGGATGCACTCCCCTGCCCTCAGGAGCCTGTGTCCCGTCCCGGGAGGCTGGTTTCCATGGGTCTGCAGCTGCGGCAGCAGTTCTTTGGCCAGAGTGGCTGTAAGATCTGGGGTGGCCTCTGAGGCCAGTTTGGGTGGAGGTGAGGCTAGGCTCCTAGTCACAGCAGCTCTCCCCTCAAGATGGCCTGGTATCTGTCAGAGTCTGCCCTCCGGGAGTGATTGCAGCGGTAGCAGGGGCTCTCCATCTAGAAGAGCCCTGTCTTCCAGCCCCTGAAAGTCCTACAGGATCTAACTGTCCCTTATCCATTCTCTCTCTCTCTCTCTCTCTCTCTCTCTCTCTCTCTCTCTCTCTCTCTCTCTCTCTCTCTCTCTCTCCCCTTCTCCCCCCACTCCCCCACATCCACACACTCCCCTTTTGCTCCCTCTCTCCCATTCTCTCCCTCACCGCTGTCCTGCCAGCCACCATCTTAGTTCCCCTCAGTACTGGTTTTTCCTCCTACGTTCACTTGGTTCATGAACCAATTGGGCAATGAAAGGAGTGGCTGGGAGGGAGGCTGGCTGGAATAGTACTTTCATTTCCTTCAGGAACTTTTCCTTTGCATTCACAGCTTGGCTACCTGGTGAAAGAGGCGTCACTTTTATCTCTGATTTTCACATGCCTTTCTCTTTTCACTTAATCATTTCTAGATTTGATTTAAAGTGAGGGGTGCACGACTCTTTCTCTTGAACACTTAGGGGCCATTGTAAGATTACTAATTGGCCTTTTAAATAAATCTTAACATTGTTGTTTTTCAGGATATAAGGAGGCCTAAGAAGAGGGAGAGAGGGGACCAGCCAGTTGGTGAAGCAGTCAGAACACATACAGCATTTATCGATTTACTTCCCAGAATTATATGGGCCGGTTCGTGGCACCTCAATCAGTTACAGTAGTAACATCAAAGGTCACTGATCACAGATCACTATAACAAATTTTATAACAATGAAAACTTTGAATTATTGTGAGAATTACCAAAATGTGACAGAGACACTAGTGAGCAAATGCTATAAAATGGTTCTCAGTGACATGTGTGATGCAGGGTTGAAATGGCATTATCTGTAAGCACCATAAAGTGAAGTACAATAAAGCGAGGTAAGCCTGTATCTACCAGCTTGATTACTAAAATCCTGCTCTGCTGAGGTGACCCTTTGATAAACATTCACATGGGCCACAGATCTTTTTATGTTTTTGGCCTGTCAGAGAGGTCTATTCACATATCTCTTCTCCAGATCACTTTGTTAACAGTTTCCTAATAATGTCTTTCCGAGTTCCTGACCATCAAGATAAACCTTTGGCTGCATCCTATGAATTGGTATGCAGTGGTACCTCTGGCCATTTCTTCCAAGTAAAATGAACAGCCAGGCACACTACTCAAAGTTCTGTCCTAGGAGGATTTCCTTCAATACCACTGTCCTTCAGGGATGTCCCAGAAAAGAGACTATAATGCTATAGCTGTCCACTTTTGAGTAATGCCTCCATATTTTGAAGAACTATCTGTAAATGAGGCCCAAGTTTTCTCTTTTTGATTTCAGAGAGGAAGGGAGAGGGAGAGAGAGAAAGAAACATCTAATGATGAGAATCATTAACCGGCTGCCTCCTGCATGCCTCCTACTGGCGATGTGCCCTGACTGGGAATTGAACTGTGTCCTCCTGCTTCCTAGGTTGACACTCAACCATTGAGCCATACTGGCCAGACAAGTTTTTTTTTTTTTTTTTTAAATTCAAAAAAAGGTGGTAGCGAACTTTCCATGAAGTCAAAAATGTGTGTTGTGAGAGAGAACACAACGTAGCAGGAATGGAGACTACGGGCATTTGGTTCACTTCTTCGTGTATAGCTTGTGCCTTCATGGCCTGTGTGATCTTGACCATGTATATACTAATTCAATTTGATGATGGAGTACTGGTGTGCATGTCCTGCTTTACGACTTGGTGGGTCAGACAATACCCAGTTCATGAGGGGCAGTTCAGGTCACCAGTCAACTTGGTGGCCCATACTTAAGCATCGGTCTCTACTTAAGGCCCCATAACAAGCCAAAATGTGCTTCTCAAAAGGAGAGTAGTTATCTGTAGAAGATTTCAAGGCTTTATTCCAAAATCCTAAGGATCTGTACTGTGATTAATCTATATGGGTCTACCATAGGCTCCAAACAGCATCTCCATTGGATCTGCTGAATCATATGGCCCAAGTGGCAGAGCAGTTTGAAGGTCAGACTTGTTGCACAGCCTTGTTTTGTTTTTTTTGGTGTTTTTTTTTTTTTCCTGGCCATATTCAAGACTACTAGCTTTTTGGGTCACCTGGTATGATGGATACATTTTATGTGTCAGCGTGGCTGGGCTAAGATGCCCAGTTGTTTGCCCAAACACTAACCAGTTAACTGCCATGCGTCCAAAATGGAAACCATCCCCACAAGCCACAATATTTTGAATTTAATTTTAAAAATCGATTTTCAATGAATATTACAAAAATAAATATATTACAATTCAGATGTTCTTGAATATTTTCAGTTGAAAATTCTCACGAAAAATGATTTTAAAGTTGGTCAGGGCTACCACTTAGGGAAAACATTTTTTTTTTATAGACACATGTGCATGTGAGGGAGGTCTGCCACTTGTGTCTACAGATGCTTATGGCGTACAGTGGGCTAATGTAGGTGTTGTTGTCAAGATAATTTGTAGATGTGATTAACAATTGTAGCCAGTTGACTCTAAGTAAAGGAGATTATCCTTGATAATGGGGGTGGGCCTCATTCAATCCATTGAAGTCCTTAAGAGGAAAAACTGAGGTTTCCTCAGAAAAGAAGAAATTTTGCCTTAAGACAATCCTAGAAATCTTGTCTGAGTTTCCAGAAATCTGTTGATCTACTCAACAGATTTTGGACTCAAGACTGTAACATTAACACCTATATGAGCTTCTTGCCTAACAGACTATGTTGCAGATTTCATACTTGCCAGCCTCCGCAATTGTGTGAGCCAATTCTTTAAAATAAATCTCTTGATGTTTTTTTCCTCTCTTTCCTTCTCCATATGTCTGTAATATTATAAATATTATATAATACGTTTATATTATATTTATGCATGCATGCCCATTGGTTCTGTAGTTTTGGGAAACCCTGATTGGTACACTTTGCAAATGGGCTGGAGTAATACATTCAAATGAGGACTATGTTGCTTTCAGAATCCAAAGAGGCCTTCTAGGTGTTGTCTCTTTTTTGTTTGTAGGTAGGAGGGGCTAGATGCACAAACTTACCTTTTACCTTAGAAGGGATATCTTAACATACCCTGTGCCACTGGGTGCCTCAGGAATTTCACTCAGGTGGAAGGCCCCTGAATCTTCGTTCAGTTTATTTCCACCCTCTGACACTCAAATGTCTCACCAATAAGTCTAGAATAGTTGCAAGTTCTTCCTCCCTAGATCCAGTTAGTGCAATATAACAAATTAATGGTTCATTGTGATACCTTGTGCAAGGGAAAGGTTGTCAAGATCCCTGCAAACTAGATTATGATTTGAACCAACCATAACGCTGTGGTAGGACAGGGAAGATATATTGCTAGCTGAAAACAAACTGCTTTATTAATAGGTATTAAGAAAAAAAGCATTTGTCAGATCCCTATCTGCATATCAGGTACTACTGGATGTGTTAATTTGCTCAAGCAATGAAACTATTACCTGTTGCAGCAGCTATAGTCAGAGTCACAGCTGAGTTAAGTTAATGATCATATATTGTCATTCTCCAAGATCTATCTGTTTTCTGCATAGGCCATATAGATTAATTGAATGGCAATGCAAGTGGTAGGAATCACCAACCCTGCATTCTTAATTTTTTAAAAATTTCATTCATTTATTTTAAATCCTCATCAAAGGATATATTTTTATTGATTTTTAGAGAGAGAGGCAGGGATGGAGGGAGAGAGAGAGAAACATTGATGTAAGGGGTATTAGTTGTCTCCCATACTTGCCCAACTAGAATCAAAACTACAACTATACTAGCATCTGTTCAACTGATCAACCCTGCAGGGGAGGGCGGTTAGGGGTGACCAGGCCAGCAGAGGGGGGAAGTTGGGGGCAAACGGGCTGGCAGGGGAGCAGTTAGACATTAATCAGACTGGCATGGGAGGGATTAGGAAGTGATCAGGCTGGCAGGCAGAAGCAGTTAGGCGCAGTCAGGAAGGCAAGTAGGAGAGCAGTTGGGAGCCCTCAGTCCTGGACGGTGAGAGGGATGTTGACTTGATTGGGCCTAAATGGACAGTCAGACATCCAACGAGGGGTCCCAGATTGGAGAGGGTGCAGGATGGGCTGAGGGACATCCCCTTCCCCCTGCCCCTATGCATGAATTTTGTGCACCAGGCCTCTAGTAATGAATATATAAGGAATGCTTAGAGGACTTTGAGTTAGGTATCCGGGTTTAATTTCTGGCTCTACCAGTTACTATCTTGGGTATATCTCTTACTTTCTGGGCCCCATATTTGTCATTTGTAAAAAGAGTATCTATTTCACATAGTTTTTGGGATGATAAACTGAGAGTGCTTTATAAGCCATAAACTATATCAATGAAAGATTTAAAAAATAGTGAAAGTTAGTGAGTTAGAAGGAACCTTTGAGATCTGTTTGAGCCCCTTCATTTTATAGGAAATGGAAGCTACTAGTGTATTGTGTATACAATGCTGAATGCACAACCCACATTTCCTGCTTCCCAAATCACTGGGCTTTTTCTGTTTTGCCTTTGTTCAAATTAAATACCAGGTATTTGAGAGAAACTGTGACTTCTTTAGAAACATAGCTGAGTGTATCATTCCCAAGAGGTTAGGTAGAAAGGTACATGTGACATTAGGGAGAAAAAGGAATTTTAAGACGTTGGTTTCTTAAGTTACCAGTAATTAAAACTGCTGTCCAACTAGTTATTGAAATTCCCGCCCCCCCCCCCCCCCCCCCGAATTTAGACAAAGAGAGACTTGTTATATTTTTCAGGGATTAAAATTCATCTAATACTGTAAGAAGCAAGACCATGTGTGGTTGCTGCATAGCTTTGTACTTGAAATCCAGTTGAAAAAATTTCCTTTAAAAACCATTGCCTCAGTATAATTTTAGAAAAATTTTACCTTATATTTAATATGAAAACTCTTTAATTGCGCTTCTAAAAAGTAGTTCCTTGAAATCTAATTTGTCTGTTTAATTTCTTATTTTCTCTAGTCTTATTATTATTATTATTATTATTTTTAATATAGACAAAATTGTTTCCTTCAAGTTTTTAGATTGATACCACTAATGGAAAGGTTTGTGATTATTTGAGCTTTGAAGATTCAGTATATTGTGTAGTATTTGGGGTATCTTGACCCAGGAGGGGACTTCTTTTCTCTCTCTGTCACTGTTGCAGTATGCTGGAGATCTCAGCCTGTACCCAGCATTGCCTCCTCACCCCCTTTCTCTCCCTAAGGTACAGCACATACGCTGTTTCCCCGAAAATAAGACAGTGTCTTATATTAATTTTTGCTCTCAAAGATGCGCTAGGTCTTATTTTCAGGGGATGTCTTATTTTTCCATGAAGAAGAATACGGTACACATTTATTGTTAAATGAAAATAAAGGAAATTTATTACCTGTATACGGTACAGTAGTATGGTAGTTGTCAACACAAACCAGAGAAACTGTGAATCCTACAGTATCAAGAATTTACTCATTTATTCAATGACAATCATGTCATCATCTTCTGGAACATCATCATAACAATTCAATTCCTGAATTTCCTGGTGAATTTCTTGTGACTCCATTTCTTTCGGAATCAGTGGACCACATCTCTCATGTTTAGCAATAGCATTCTGAGACAGAGCCTGGGTGGGCCTTATTTTCGGGGGGATGCCTTATATTTCACTCAGAAGGAAACCTGTAAGTAGATCTTATTTTCGGAGGATGTCTTATTTTCGGGGAAACACGGTATTTCAGTTGTTAATCCTTATCTCCTGTTCTGTCCTCTCCTCTCATTTGAGAATTTCCTCTTAACTCCCTTTCTTACCCTTCCTCTCCTAGGAAGTTTGTTTCCTGTGAAATGTTGAGACACATAGGGACACATTAAGGGAGGAACCTGGGTTTGCTGAGGCAATTTAAAAATTGCAAACATCTTTGTAGAAAATATGTATCCCATATTTTAGATGGTTTGTAAAGTTTACTTAAGTCATATTAATCCTACTTGTATTTTTTTAAGGGTATTACCTTCAAATGCTACATTTGTGAATAGTTACTTTAAATAAAATGTTTCTAAGAACTAAGGCTGTTTCTATTTTGTTTAAATACTAATTTTTATGAGGATTCAATAAAGATTTATTTAAAGTGAAGTATAATTTTGTTGGCTTAAAATGGAAGATCAGATTTAATGTTAGACTTGTGACATTTTCTCTCTCTGAAAAATAGGATATTTCTTTCTATTGATTCCAGGTAGGAAGGAAGTGGGGAAGGGGGGGTGAGGGGGGGGGGGAGAGAGAGAGAGAGAGAGAGAGAGAGAGAGAGAGAGAGAGAGAGAGAGAGAGAGAGAGAGAGAGATATTTATATGAGAGAGATACATCAATTGTTTGCCTCCTGTACATGCCTTGACCGACTGGGGGTTGAACCCACAATCTAGGTATGTGCCCTGACCAGAAATCGAACCCACCGCCTTTTGGTGCATGGAATGATTCTCTAACCAATCAAGCCAAACTGTCCAGGTCCAGGCCATTTTCTTTAAATACTAGTAAAAGTCATTACAGATACTGCTCAACTTAGAATAGGGTTATGTCCCAATAAACTCATTGCAGATGGAAAATATTGTAAGTAAAAATGCACTTAATATATCTAACCTACCAAACTTCATAGCTTAGTCTAACTTACCTTCAACATCATCAGAATACTTACATTAGCTTATATATAGTTGGGCAATTATCTTAAGTTTCATCTCAAGAGTAATTGGCTTCCTCTTCTTCCCAGAAGCATGGGAGTTTTGTAGACGTGATGGATGTGAAAACACAATATCCAAAACATGCTGACAAACAGTACACTGTAGAGTTACCCTTGTGATCCTGTGGCTGGCTGGAGCTGAGGTTTGCTGCCTCTGTCCAGCATCACAAGAGAGTATCATTCTGCCTGTTGCTGGCCCAGGAAAAGATCAAAATTTGAAAAAAGGTTCTACTGAATGGGTATTGCTGCAACATCATAAAGTCGAAAAATTGTAAGTCAAACTGTCAAGTCAGGGATTGTCTTGTGCATGTATTCTCATCACAAAGGTGGAACTTGTACCCACCATAGAGAAGGTTTAGTTCCTTTATATAATAAATGTTATTTTGTTGCTCTTTTTAGGTTCTCTGGGTTTATTAGCTGCACTACAGTTCTATAGGTTTGTTTTTTTTTTTTTTTAGAACTATCAATTATTTTTTTACATGTTTTTTTTTTTTCATTGCTCTAAATAGGAACACATGAGGGTGAGTATTTTATGCTAATTTTGCAACTGAGTAAACTAAGAACCAAACATGTCATGAGGTTTGCTGAAGATTACATGATTAGTAAACAATGGAATTGAGATTTGAGCTCAGGTTTGACCCCAGTTGTCGGTAGATTGATTATTTAGGGGGGATGTGGGTTGATAGGTAAACAGTTTCCTGCAATTATGGTAGTTATGCACAAAGTAGGAAACATCTGTTAGGCAGGTTAGGAAGGTTTTATAGAGGTGAATCACTGGAGAAGTGATTCTTTAGGGATCATCAGAATGGGCCTTATATTTTGTGCTGTGCAATTTGGGCTGTATCCTTTGGAGGATGGGGAGGTACTGAAGTATTTCATTTGGAGGGATGATGTGACCAGCCTCATATTATAAAAAGATATGGTGGCCATAAAAGGGGATAAATTTGTAGTGTGGTAGTACTCACGATAGGGAGACCATTACAGGAAAGCTGTGGGAGAAGTGATGATGGCAGTGGTGGAGATAAGGAGAAAAGGGAATTGGATTTGAGCTCTTAATAATTAGACAGTATACAAATGTTCTCACTTATTTCCCTTCCCTGTCGAAAATACTGAGATTTAAGGTTTGTGTTTAGAAGACAGACTCTGATCACCTTGAGATTGCTGATCTGGAAAGAACTTGCTCTTATTGCTAAGAGTTTAGCCATATTTAGTATAAAAATGATACAAAGCCATTAAACTTTAAATGGAAGTGAAATATAGGTCTGGATTATGCTAATAATGTAAACAAGACTTTTCAGTAACTCGGGCACATATTTCAGGAAGCAAAGCTAGTATTACTTAAAATGACTAGCACTGTTTTATGAATGACTTCTTTCATTCCATTCTGGATCATTCTAAATACTTTCTTAGAAATGTCTGATTGAGTTCTGCAGGCAGGAAGAATACAGTGATTGTCAGTCTTTTTGACAACGTGTCCTCCTAGGCAAATTTCTGCCCATTTGATGCCACCCTGCATCTTGTCTTTTCCTTATATCCTGAGCTGGAAGGGAGCTGTTGCAGTGTTCCAATCTGTCATGTGGTAGGTTGAGTTTTTTTTGGTTATATGTAAGAACAGTCTTCCTGTTGTTATTGAAGTAAAAAAAAAAAAAAAGTTTATAATAATATGAGTTTAGTTTTTAACATCTAATCAATCTGAAATTTCATTTGTATATCTAGATGCATCTTTCTCTAAAATAACAAAATGCTAAAGAAAATGATATTTCTTTATTTTGAGAGAATTGAGGATGTTTGCAGGGAGTGATTACAGTGAGTGGCCAGCAGATGTCCAGAGTTTGCATAGGATGTGTAAGAGAGGAGTAGTCAGGAATGACCTTAGAGTTTTTCTCTCTGAGCAGTTTTAAGTATGGAGTTAAGTGCCTGGAATTTTGTCACATTCAATGGTTTGGTAATATCTTGTTGCTTGTTCCATATTTAAAAAAAGAAGTTTCAGGCCCTGCTGGGTAGCTCAGTTGGTTAGATCATCATCCCAATATGCCATGGTAGTGGGTTCCAACTCGGATCAGGGCACATGAAAGAGTCAGCAAATGAATGCATAAATAAGAGGAACAACAGATTGATGTGTGCTTTTTTCTCTCCTCTTTCCACTCTCTCTCAAATCAATAAATTACAAAAAGAGAAGTTTCTATGCTGAAACCGGTTTGGCTCAGTGGTAGAGCGTCTGTCTGCAGACTGAAAGGTCCCAGGTTCGATTCCGGTCAGGGGCATGTATGTTGGTTGCGGGCACATCCCCGGTAGGGGGTGTGCAGGAGGCAGCTGGTTGGTGTTTCTCTCTCATCGATGTTTCTAGCTTTCTATCTCTCTCCCTTCCTCTCTGTAAAAAAATCAATAAAAATATATTTTAAAAAAAAGTTTTTAGTATAATTTAGCTATAAAAGGTAAATATAAATGGAAATCAGCTTAATCTGCGACTTCTCATTGAATGTTTATAGGTAAATATAAATGGAAATATAAATGGAAATGTATATAGGTAAATATAAATGGAAATCAGCTTAATCTGCGACTTCTCATTAAATGTTTATATTGATGCACTCACTCAGTAAATATTTATTGAGTGCTTGTTATGTTCTAGGCCAGTGATCGCCAACCTTTCGGGCCTCATGGACTACCAATGGTCCGTGGACCACTGATTGGCGACCGCTGTTCTAGGCAGTCTGGGTGATGGGAATATAGCACTGAACAAAACTCATGGTTAAACCAATAGCTTACATTGGTTTTAGTTCAAGTTGAGAAATGATATTTTGGAAAACATGAAATAAAAGGGATTATTACATTCAGTCCATGAATATTTATGTTGGTATTGAACTGCTAAATAACTAGTTTAGTTAAGATATGTATTAGGCCAGTTTTATAACTTTAGTACTCTTTCTCCAGGAACTTATCACACAGTTATTTTTAAGTCACAATTATTTAAAATAACTTAAAGTATGAATGGCTTATTCTAAAACAAGATTAAGTTTAAGGGTTAATGAATTAGAATTTATTTTATATTTATGGAACATATGAGAAAAATCTTTTTCTTTACTGGACATGATACCTCATTTGGATCAGAAATGATATCCTTTCAATTACTTCACTAAGTTTAGATCCATCCTAAATGGAAAAAGTTAAACTTTTTTTAAAGAATATACAGAAAACATTGTACATGTTTTGGGGTAATGAGTGCCATGAGTTTTGAATAGTGGCAGAGTTGTTGGGATCAATTTATATACATTTCTATAGAGAATTATTTGAATCTGATGGACAATTTTAATTTGTGTGTTTATTTTTGACATATTAATTAAATAATTCCATTATTTTTAGTGTTATCGTCAGTAAAATAGGGTGTTTAGACAGAGAGAACACTTAAAAGTTGATGACAATAAATCGTTTCTACTAAAGAGCTGAAGTAAATACTGTCAGAAAAATGACATTACTCTTGGGAGTATTTTGCTACATGAGACATTTCCAGTAACTTCTGTGTAACTCTGAACTCCCTTCACTGTTACTTACATATTTTAAAGCAGAAATAGGTGCTTTAATCACATGATGTGAAAAGGATAGAAAAGATAATTGGAGAATGAAGTTAATGATCCTCAGAGTTAGGTGTCAATTCTTTTATAAACTATTAAAGGGATGCTTTGCTTGATTCTCTTTTTGCTTGAAGGCTTTTTGCAGGTTGCTAATAAGTACTGACATTCTCAATTTCTCTATGCTGTTTTGGATATATTAAAGAGACTATTTTTTAAAAAAAATTCTAGGAAGCTATTTTCTTTAAAATTCAGAGACACCATTATAATATTTTCAGATTTGATGTTTTAGTTATCAGTAAGGATTTCAGTAAGCTTTGTTAACTACATTACTCTGAAATCCTGTGTGTTGAAAGCTGAATTTGCAAAACTTTAATAGAAGATTTTTATGAGACTTTCCCCTCCC
Organism: Pipistrellus hanaki; assembly: GCF_964339955.1. Classification (NCBI taxonomy): domain Eukaryota; kingdom Metazoa; phylum Chordata; class Mammalia; order Chiroptera; family Vespertilionidae; genus Pipistrellus; species Pipistrellus hanaki. Next base: position 196,190,111 of record NC_140503.1, on the reverse strand, counting down.
CAAACAAAGTCAAACCAAAGCAACCAGTGCCTGTTTTTGGATGTTACATAGGAAAAAGTGTTGGCTTGCTGTTTCGTTTTACATTATATTGGTGGTTCCCAACTTAGAAGTATTTTATTTACAAATATCCAAAACATCAAGTCTCTGGTTGTGGCCTCATTTATCTGCCGTGGCCATTATCATATTGCACACATGCCTGACTCACCCTGCTTCCATGAGTGAAGCATAGCTTTTTGAATTTTTTTTGTAATTATGTAACAAACAGTACATGAACTGGGAATTATCCCTTTTAGTTGTTGAGACCAAATTGGAGGGTCAGTGAACTCTGCTTCCCAGCTGGAAACATGAATTTGTTTTTACATAGAAAGTTAAGAACTTCCTAAAATAATTGTTTGAACAAATAAGCACATAGCAAAACATATCTGAAAGAGCCTTTTGTTTTTCAAAATAGTAATCTTTGGAGATCATATACTTGCAGTAAGTACTACTTTTAATGAACCTGCTTTTAGGTAGGATTCCTTGTTTGTAATTTGCTTTCAGAAATTCTTTTAAAAAAGATACTGATTTTAGAGAGGAAGGAAGGGGGAGAGACAGAGAAACATCGATTGGTTGCCTTACATACTATGTGCCCCTGCGGGATTGAACCTGCAACCTAGGTATGTGCCCTGACTGGGAATCGAACCTGTGATGAGATGATGCTCCAACCAACTGAGTCATACCAGCCAGGGCTTGGGTATATTTTAAACAGGGAAGTCTGATTCTTTTGATAGATTGTGGGATATAGGGGGAAATTAAGTTCTTTGCATTTGTATAGACCTGAATTTCAACCAATGATTAACCAGTTGTTTAACTCTGGGCAAATTACTACCTGTGAGAATCTTGCTTTATTCATCATGAGAAGCAGCAGCATGATCCTAAAGTTACAGTGTGTTGAGAGACACTTAGATAACTAAGTAAAGCACCTGATAAATAATAGTTACCCAATAATGCTCTCTTCCCTCTTTCTTCTCTTTGCATTTTAGGGGTATTTGGTTTTGGAATCAGTCACAAGATATTTGGAGTTAAGTTTAATTAAAAACATATTTTTGATCTGTTAAGGTAGTAGTAATATAATGGAAAGGCTAGACTTAAATTTTAGAAGACATAGCATTGAATTCCTACTGTGCCATTTATTAGCTAATTCCTACAGGCACTTTACCTTTTTGGATAATTGTAATCGGCTATCTTTTGAGTGTTGCTTATTGAGCTCCAAATATGTGCTACATACTATGTTAGGTGATATATAGTTTAATTCTGCAACTCTCTTGCAAGGTTGCTACTAAGTAACTTTACTGAGGTTATACTATAAGTGACAGGATGAGAATGAATTAAAAGTTCTTCCCACTATAGACTTTTATCTGTCAAATTGGGATATTAATGTCATTGTTAAGTTCTTGCAGTGAGAGAAATGTGTATCAGTGTCATGCTCTTGAATCAATGCCTGGCAGTAGCAACAACATTCTTATTTTCCAAGTACGATTTAGGTGGGATAATATTAATGATCTTTGTTTTATATTATGGCTTTTTTCTTTTTTGGTTGTAGTTCGTTTTTTATTTTTTAAAATATATGTTACTGATTTTTTTACAGAGAGAAAGGGAGAGGGAGAGAGAGTTAGAAACATCAATGAGAGAGAAGCATCAATCAGCTGCCTCCAAGGTACATGCCCTTGACCGGAATCGAACGTGGGACCCTTGAGTCCGCAGGCCTACACTCTATCCACTGAGCCAAACTGGTCAGGGCTGTAGTTTGTTTTTATTGTGGTAATATGTATAACAGAATTAACTACTGTAAGTGTACAATTCAGTGGCATTAAATACATTCACATTGTTATAGTTGTTACTCTGACTTATCATATTATTCCCTCCAAATTATAAATAAGCAGAGCTATTCCACTATCCTGTGCACATAATGTTGCTAATCAAAATGTTAGTGGCATGAGGTACTGTCTCGGAAGAGGCCTGGATTCTTAGAATCCTGATTCTTTATTAATTTGGTCATGTTGCTCTTTGTGTATGTCAGTAAGATCTTTGCAGAGAAGTTTGGAATTGCTTCTGTGATTCTCTGTGTGTGTGTGCCCAAATTATTCTTTTTAGTTTAAAATATTTTTTATTATGTTTTTATAGCATCCTGGGAAACTAGGATCCAGTAAATAAGTGTATTCATGCACCTGTTTACTTTAATTTTGGTACCTAGTCAACAGTATTTTACCACATATGACAGATGCAACAATGTTATAAACATATTGATATCTAAGAGTCTATAGTATAAAACACAATGGAAAAATTTGGTAGCTGTCAGTAAATATAGAGATAAATACAAAGACAAAAATATTCCATCTATTTACATACATTAAAGGAACATATTGGTTAACGCTAATTTATAAATGTATATATTTTTTGGATAGTGGAATGTGTTGGTAAATAAATTGTATTGAGACAGACATTACCTTCTGTCTTCTACCTTGAATGAGGCTCTTTGAGAAGACCATCAGGAACATTTTCAAATGGCAAGGGCATGATGACACTTTGTATGAGTGTGGGAATCGGTGGGAATGAAATGTTTATAAGATGGTAAATTGAAAAATGTCCCTGGGAAAGTGGGAAGGGACCTACGCAATTGAGCTTGTATTGGATAGTCTAGTAAAACATTTGGAAGGTATAGTTAACTTAGCAGTTTTTAAAAAGTATGTTTTGATTTTAGAGAAAAAGGAAGGGAGAGGGAAAGATAGAAACATCAGTGAAGCATCCATTAGTTGCCTCCTGCATGCCCCTTATTGGGCATGACCCTCAAACCCAGGCATGTGGCCTGACCAGGAATTGAACCAGTGACCTTTTGATGCATGTGCCACACCAGTCAGGCAAAATTAGCAGTTTTTTAGGGAAATTTCTAGCTACACATAGGAGAAACTTCTTTCTTTTCACAAGAGTACAGACTAATTAAGGTACTTTTAAAATACAGAATGATTAAAGAGATTCAAACCTTAAAGAGGCTATCATCAGACAGAAGCGGTTTCAAAGTAAAGGCCTTCATTTTTTGTTCAGTATAATACTTTCTCTGTTACTTTTGCCATAAATACTTTTGTAGTAGTTTCTTAGCCATCTATTGGTAAAGTCTGTCTCCTTTAACTGTTGAAATTTTCAAAAGTTTGAGTTAATATTAGGGATTCTAGAGTCCTCTAGATGTGCATTTTTATAGCATCCAGGTATAGCATTGGATATGCCAGTTACAACTTTTCCTTTTCAATTATTGTTCTGGCACATAATGTGCTCTCAATAAATGTTAGTATATTTTAAATATCTGCTTTATACCAGATAATGTAATAGATAATGGGTTGAAGGTAACTTCTTTCTTTAAAAAAGTATGCAGCAGCCTGTATTATTTATTAGATTTTTTTTTTTTAGAAATAGTCATTAATCAAACTACGTATTAGCTGTTGGTGGTATGCTAAGATATTGAGAATAAAAGGGAATAAAATAGCCTCTGCCCTAAAGAGGGTATCAGAAAAGAAAGAAGACTTTTTTTAGTTTGAATCGCATTGTTGGTTATTGAAAACTGACACCAAAGAATTATCTCTGAAGATTTTAGAAAAAAATGTACTTTCAGATAATTCAGATTGGAGTATTTTATTTGATAAATGCCTGAACTATTGATGGAAGTAATAAACACAAATTATATTTATTTTAAAATGTTCTCTCAGTAGTAATAATTAAGAAAATCATAATCATAAGACTCATAAATAGTTTTCAGTGTGTAAGCCAAGTTCTTGGCAGTATATGATGGTGCTCATTGTTAACGGGCTACAGTCATTGGTCTGTGGTTAACAGTCAGCTGACTTCCCTTCTTTTGATCTTTTCTGCATGAAATTTGCTGACCTTAATGGTATTGTAGGAAGGACACTAGCTCTAAAGACTGGATTTACTTTTTCAGCTTCATTTATTTCTTAAGTTATTATCTTCTTAGGATTCTGAACTGTATCTCCTACATATATTGGGTCGGCAACTAAGTAATTGCGTATTTTTAAAAGAAAATCAAAGACAATTTTTTCATGGAACTAAATAACTTTATTCTGTAATGTATTGCCCATTTTGATCAATGACCTTTTGCCATCTTTCAGGCAGCATCATAATCCCACGTTCAAAAAACTTCTGGTTTTTATTAGCAAAAAACTGAATCAGGTACGATTTGACATCATCATCATTATTAAAATTTTTACCATTCAAGGAGTTTTGTAAAGATCGAAACAAAAAGTAATCAGATGGTGCAAGGTCAGGACTATATGGTGGATGTGGCAAAACATCCCAACCAAGCTCCATTAATTTTTGCCGAGTGACCAAAGATGTGTGTGGCCTTGCATTGTCATGATGGAATACAACACCTTTTCGATTTGTCAATTCGGGCCGCTTTTCTTCAACTGCATTGTTTAATTTCGTTAGTTGTTCAATGTAGACATCAGAATTGATCGTTCGGTTGGGTGGTAAGAGTTCAAAGTAGACAATTCCTTTGTAATCCCACCAAACTGATAACAAAACCTTCTTTTGCTGAATATCAGCTTTTGATGTTGTTTGAGTTGGTTCACCTGGCCTGCTCCACGATCTTTTCCGCTTGATATTGTTGTAAACAACCCATTTTTCATCGCCAGTTATCAGTCGTTTTAAAAATGGATCATTTTCATTACGTTTCTTTAGCAAATCGCAGCTGCTAATGCGTTGCGTTAACTGTGATTCTTTCAGTTCGTGAGGAACCCATGTATCGAGTTTTTGAACATAGCCAAGTTGTTTTAAGTGATTTTCAATGCATGTATGTGATACATGAAGCTTCTCTGCAATCTCACGTGTTGTACTGTGACAGTCCGAATTGATTATTGCTTTGATTAGGGCGTCATCAACTTCAACTGGACGACCAGAGCGTTTTTCATCTTTGAGTGAAAAATCACCAGAACGAAATTTGGCAAACCAATTTTGACACTGCCGTTCTTTTAAGGCTTCGTCACCATAAACAGCACATAACTTTTTATGAGCTTGCGATGCGTTTTCCCTTTGCGGAAATAAAAAAGCAAAATATGACGAAAATGTTCCTTTTGATTTTCCATTTTTCAACGAACGCCAAACGAAAACTCCAAAACAGATCAAAAAACTTTTTTTACTGATTAACAGCTGAATAGCCAACTATCAAATAACAAAATGTGTTTTACATTTGTACTACGTCTGCAAACCTAAAAATTCAACTGAAGCATATATGTGTGAAACCCGCAATTACTTAGCTGCCGACCCAATAGTAATTGATTGTGATGAAAAAGTATAGAATGTGGCTTAAAATATCCTTCTAGTGAAGGCTTAATGGAATCACATTTGACACGTTTCTAACTCTGTGTTGTTTGATCTGGCTCAGCCAAATAGAAGAGAAACGCACCTTTGTTTCACCTGCATTCTTTGGCCTAAAAATGCCCGTAAAACTTGTCTCCTTTTGCTACATTCAGTTGTTACTTCAGCTTGACGTTTTCTTTCTATTCTCACTGCCAGATTACAGTTTATATTACGTTACTTTGGCTGGATGGTTGGGATGAAGGCATTGCTGGGAACGAACACTTAATGTACACTGACTATATGGGACAGTTTTTGAACTGAAAGCTCTACACAAAATATAAGTTGAAATTTCTCTCTGTTACTTTTGTTATGTTTCAGTCTTATTTAAAAATCATGAGTAGTGTCTTTTAGACTCCTCTTACTGAGTTTTATTGTGTCTCCCTGACAGATAGCCCTAGGCTAGCTTTCCAGATTTATGCCTTACTTTTCTTCCACCTGTCACTTACTACGGTTTTCTTCTTACTTTTAGGAATACTAGTGGCATAGCAGAGGATAGTTCTTTGTTAAGTCGGACTGGGCATACAAGGGAATAAAACAACTTCTGCCCTAAAGCGGGTATCAGAAGAGAAAGAATACTTTTTTTTTTTTTTTTTTTTAGATTAATTGGGTTGTTGGTTATTGAAAACAGGGTCAGTTACTTAACATCCCTGTCCTTCTCACCCCTCCACTAAATGCCAGAAGCAGCAGTGGGAGGAGAGGCGAGCAGGAGGGAGAAGGGAGGAGCACTAAGTAGCACTCTCAATTGAGAACCAATAGGCAAGCCAGCCTACTCTGTGAGTCCCAGAGCTTACCTATTTTTGTTGTTCTGCTTTCTCTTTTTCTAACCTCCACATATTTCTCCTTTCTAATGACACTCAAAACGCAGTTACTTGTATGTAAAAATTACTTATTAGATGTGGTAATGTATAGTAATAATATACATAGACTGTATAATACTACTACTGATGTCTAGTAATCAATAAAAGAAGTTTAGTCCTTGCCCTCATAAGTTATATTTTTATGCTAGAGCATAAGAGACTTGAAAAAGATTATCCTAGATATTTTAAAGTTTTCTTCAATTATTTTTACTTAACATGTTTTAAATCTTAAGCTCTGAATAGTTTTAATCAGAGGAATAATGTTATTAGATTTCTACTAACAACTTAGATTTAACTTTGGTTCCATAACGGAGTGAGGACTTTTAGTGTCACTTTATACATCTTACTTTTCTAATTAGCCAAGCCATTTACTGAAAAGTTTTTCTCTTCCATACATTTATTTTAAAGATTAGATGAGTAATTCAGTTAGCACATATTTTTTGAGCACTTATGATGTTACAGACACTGCTCTATGTATTTAGAGGAAAGAGTAATGATTAAAACAAAGTCTGTGGCAACATTATTGCATTATAGTGGGGGAATTTGGCAGTAAGAAAATAAAAACACAACATAGTATGCTGTGAAAAAGTGTTATGAAGAAAAAATAAGTAGAGAGTGAAAGGGAAGACTGTTTTTGATAGGGAAGTAGGATGGTCTGTGAGGAGAAACATTAGAGTTGGACTGAAAGGGATAATCCAGCCATGGGTATACTAGAGAGAAAACAGGGGCAACTGTCACAGGGGTTTTCAGTGAGTAATTTATTAATATTTTTCTCTTTTATTGTCACTTTAGGGTAATCTGTAAATCCCTTCATAATCTGGCCCGCATTGATGTCAACATTTTTTCTTAATTATCTAATCAAATGGGAATAATAATGCCTACTCTATAGGCAAACTAAAATGAATAATATGTTATTTATATATATATGTGATATATAATGGACATTCCATAATAGATAATGTGGGAGAAGAGGAAACTTTCCTCTACCCTTTATGGTTTTTTTCCGGTTGATCTAACAAATCTATATGAGACAGATTAACAAGAGAAAATAACCAAATTTTATTATATACACACATATGGGAACCCCACATCCATGAGAAATTTAGAGACAAAAAAGGAATTAAGACATTCTGAGCTAAGGATGAGGTAACGCACCTTGGGCTTCAGCAGAAGGTCATTTGCAAGATAATGGGAGCAGATGTTCAGTAATTAGAAATTTGCCCTGCCCTGTAGATAGGTCATAAAAAATTATATCTGCTAATAACTCTTATTAGGGGCAAGGCCTCACATTAAATTTCTTTAGAGAGACGTAAAAGTTTCTTGTGAGTTCACAGGTTCTCTATGTCTTTCAGTTTAAAATAATCCACATGCTGAGGTAGCATATCTTAGGCAGGCCTGTTCTAAACCCCTTCAATAGTTATTGTCATTATTTTGTTAATGCAGTAACCTTTAGCAGCTTATGTTCTCACTTATACATATCTTCCTAGTATACACTTGCTCATCTTTCAAGAATCAACATAAATATCTCTCCTTCTTTAAGCTTTTCTTGCTATGCATATATAGACAGGGCTATTCCCTTGGTCTTGCCACCACTATATATTTATTACATATTTGTCATTACACCTGCTATATTTAACTTTGTTTTTACTTTCATATACCTGGTATCTAACCTAGAGTGTGGCATTTATGTATTTGCTGGAAAAATAACTTGTATTCAGAAATTAATTTATTTGGCTTCTTATCTTTTATATATATAAAAGGCTAATATGCAAATTGTCCCCACGGGAGTTTGACTGGGAGACTGGGAGTTCTATTGCAGAACAAAGGAAGGCTCTACCAGCAGCTGGGGAAGGAAGGCCCTGGTCTGCAGCTGGAAGGCCCTGATTGGCCCTGATCACTGGCCAGGCCTAGGGACCCTACCCATGCACGAATTTTATGCACTAGGCCTCTAGTATTTATATATATTTAAACAATTCAACAAATATGTCAGTCTATGTGGGAATGATATACTTGTTAGAAAAGTTTGTTCAAGGGAGTGTGAATTAAAGCAAAGACATATCATTATCAAAAGGAAATGTGGCAAGTATAAGTTTGTATTCTAGATTGTGAATATCATTCCTGAAGTGTCAAGTGATCCCCTTCCCTTCCCCGGGGCACATTTGTGCTTCTTGGTTCTCTCAGGTCCTCAACCAGGTCCTGGTAATATCTAGAATAGCATATTCTTCTCTGACACTAGTGACACCTATTTATTTTTATTCTGATTCTGGAGCATGGGTTGATACTTCAAAGACTTGGCTTGAATCTCAGTACTGTCATGTTTAGGGATGGGATCTTAAACCTGCTACTCATAAGTCTCATTTCTTCATCTGAATATTAGAAGTAATGCGTAACTCACACTGGGTTGTAGGGATTAAATTATGTACATAAAATAGCATTGACTTCTACAATGGAGTAGGTGCTTCTTATTAGGTGAAATCACTTTAATTCATTTGCCTGTTTCTACATAATCAGACTGAACATCTGCCTTTTTAAAAATTTTTTATTTTTTTAAATAAATCTTTATTGTTCATATTATTACAAATGTTCCTCATTTCCCCCCCCTCCATTGCTCCCCTCCACCAGGTTCCTACCCCACCCTCTGCCCTTTGCCCACCCCCCATTGTCCTCAGCCATAGGTGCACAGTTTTTGTTCAGGCTCTTCTCACACCCCCCACTCCCATTTTCCCCCGAGAATAGTCAGTCCACTCCCCTTCCATACCTCTGATTCTATTATATTCAACAGTTAATATTGTTCATCAGGTTTTTTAATTCCCTTGGCTTTTAATTTCACTTGTTGATAGTTACGTATTTATTGATCATAATTTTTATCTATATCTTCTTCCTCTTCCTAAAGAACCCCTTTCAGCAATTCATATAATTCTGGTTTGGCAATGATGAACTCCTTTAGCTTTTTTTTATTTGTGAAGCTCTTTATCTGGCCTTCAATTCTGAGTGATAGCTTTGCTGGGTAAAGTATTTTTGGCTGTAGGTTCTTGCTATTCATCACCTTGAATATTTCTTGCCATTCCCGTCTGGCCTGCATGGTTTCTGTTGAAAAATCAGCTGACAATCTTATGGGTGCTCCTTTATAGGTAACTACCTGCTTTTCTCTTGCTGCTTTTAATATTCTCTCTTTGTCTTTTGCTCTTGGGATTTTAATTATGATGTGTCTTGGTGTGTTCCTCTTTGGATACCTTCTGTTTGGGGTTCTGTGCGCTTCCTGGACTTGTAAGTCTGTTTCTTTTCCCAGGTGGGGGAAATTTTCTGTCACTATTTCTTCCAGTATTCTTTCGGTGTCTTGCTCTCTCTCTTCTTCTGGGACCCCCATAATTCTGATGTTGGTTCGTTTGAAATTGTCCAGAGGTTTTTTACAGTCTTCAACTTTCTGGATTTTCTTATCTTCTTGCTTCTGCAGAGGAGTGTCCTCTGGCTCTTTGTGTTCCAAATCTTTGACTTGATTCTTGAGATCTTCCATTCTGTTTTTAGGACTCTGTATAACATTTTTTATTTCAGACAATATATTCTTTATTTCTAGTTGATCCCTTTTCACATCCTCATATGTCTCGTTTATTTTATCGGCCTTTTTAAGGAAATTCTTGAAAAACCTTATAAACGTGGTTTTGAACTCTATATCCAGTCGCTTCTTGTCCTCCATTTCTTTTGTTTGTGATCTGTTTCCTTGTCTCGGCATTTTCACAGCTCCTCTGAGTTGGTAGGGTGGCTTTGTGTGCCCTGAGGTGGACAGTCTTGTTGTAGCCCTTTGTGGGCTGTGTGTGCAGTCTTGTTAAGCCTTGCTTGTTGTTGGTATCACTGGGAAGTGTTGATCTCCAAGCCAGTTGGCTATGAGGATCATAAGTGTCTCAGCTAGGAGGGTTTCTATATTCCGCTTGTATGGGGCGGAGTCTCGGGTGGCACAGCCAAGCTATGGTGAATCCTGCACGATTGGTTGCAGGCGCGCGCACCTCTTTGGTATAGGCGCAGACAGGCTTTGGATTCCTGCCTGTCCCTCCCTAGGAGAGTCCTATTTGCGGCGAATAAGAAAGCTAGCCACTGGAAGGGCTTCTGTGCTCTGCTTGAATGGGGCAGAGTCTCGGGATGGTGCAGACAAGCTTTATTCAGCCCCTTCCTACGAGGGTCTGGTTTCTGAGTCCCGCAGTAATGGTCGCTGGCTTCACACACCTCCGAGAGATCTCTGCCCACTGCCTGACAGTCTGGCCTCTCCCTGTCGGGGGCCGTCTATCAGAGCAATAGGGTGGTTCTGTTTTCCTCCCGAACAAGAAAGTCAGCCGCGCATTAGCTGTCTGCCCTCTCCTCGCTCACAGTGAACTCGGCCGCCCTCTCTGTGGACTGGGAGTAAGCCAGCAGTGAACTCGGCCAGCCCTCTCCACGCTCCGCAAGCAAGCCAGCAGCAAAGTCTGGCGGCCTCCTTTTCGCATGCACAGTTCTCCGTACCTTCACAGTTCCTGAAGTTCAGCATGCCTTCTCTCTCCTTCCCAGATGGCAGAGCCTCCTCTCAGCCAGCCATCCGGCGCTTCAGGGCGATGTTTCCCATTTTCCAGTACTAAATTCAAATTTGTTGTGGTAGGCTGCATTCGGGTGTCTACCTTATGCTGCCATCTTGGTTTCTCTCTGAACATCTGCCTTTGAACAGAGGAAAACAGCCTGGAATTTAAAATTGGTATTGATTGCTGACTTAGGTTTTATTCTGTTTAGCTGATTCATTTTTTTCTCAGTGGAAGGTGTGTTGGCCTTGATTCAAAGAAAAGATAGGAATGTTCAGAGTATAATGCTGAAAAGATATATCAAGCCATGTTGCATTTAACACAGGTGAGGGTACTGAGGATGGAAATTGGTCTTAGTTGTCATATTGGGTGTCCCACACCAACAAGGGCCTTGGCACATTATAGACACTCCATATTATATTTAAAGGAACAGGGAAATATGTTTGGAGGAGAAACATATTCTAATATGGAGTACATGATGTGCACTAATGCATTTTTGGGTAGCTAAGGTAGATGTCTATGAGAGGTTGTCAAAGGAGAACAGTTTTGATATTTTAGCCATTGTCTTTTAGCCATGATACGTGATTCATTTAGGTACAGATCTTCATAATGGTTCATATATATTAAAGAAATTTAAGTCAGTAATTTGAATTAAAATGATCATTTGTGCTGAATTAAGCTAGAAAGCAAACTGAGACAGGAATGTAAAAGACTTTAGAACAGGTATTGGAGTTCAATTCCCAACTATTCTAAGTTAGATTTCTAGGCCTTAAGTCATTGTACCAAAAGGAAATAAAATTTTATGTGGAGAAATTAATTACTCTTGCCATATCCTCAATGCCTATCTTTTCTTTCCTTCCGCTACTGTAACTTGGCCAAGCGCCAAACCTTAGAGCAGCAATCTTTATCCTTTACCTCCTCCATTCCTTGGAGGCATGGACAGTTGAGTACTTCCGGGATTACTCTATTCTGTCTGACAGCTGTGGCTCCAAGTCTTGCCTCCAGCCTGTCTATTTTACACTGACACCAGAGATATTTCTATAACTAATCTGATTGTGTTGGTTCTCTTCTTTAAATCCTTTATGGGTTTCTTATAGTCTTCAGGATTAAAAATCAAAATTCTCTAGTATGGAAAATCACTTTTAGAGATCTGTCCTCTTGTTATCAATTTCCTACCTGATCTCTTGACTCTTTTCCACATATTAACCAGTCGCATTTCTCTGAATGTTGTTTTCATGCCACTGAACATATGATGTTTCTTTTTTCCAGGCATGCTTTTCTCTCTTTTCCAATGCATTAACTATAGGTCATTTAAAACTCCTTGAGGTTACCTCTAGAAAACTCTGACATTTCTTTCCATGTCAGGTTAGATAGTATCCTATGACTAATGTTCTCAGTGGTACCTAACCCAATATATTGTCCACATACCTTCTTTCTCACGAGACTGTGAGTTTTATTGACTACTGGATATTCTTTTTTTCTTTTTCTTTTTTTTTTTTTTTAAAAAAAAATATATTTTATTGATTTTTTCACAAAGAGGAAAGGAGAGAGATAGAGAGCTAGAAACATCGACCAGCTGCCTCCTGCACACCCCCTGCCGGGAATGTGCCTGAAACCAATGTACATGCCCTTGACTGGAATCGAACCTGGGACCTTTCAGTCTATAGACCGACGCTCTATCCACTGAGCCAAACCGGTTTTGTCTGGATATTGTTATTATCACTTTAGCTTATAACCTTGTCATTGCTTTGCATAATATAGAAGTCTAGAACTTTAGTAAATGTGTGATAGTTAATTTATCAGAGCCCCCAGATGTGCTCAACTAAGTTCTGGGTATTATGAACAATTGAGAAAAAGAAGAATATTGTCCCAGCCCTGCTCATAATCAATTGTATGGATAAAATGATTCATAAAATAGAGATTAATAAAGTACGACATTAAATGAGGTCTAAGGTAGAATGGTTTGAGAATAAGGATATTATTGGAAATTTCAAATCCCTTGGCATTTTAAATCTGCTCTTATATCTAATGGTGTAACTTTTGGTTGTAGTTGCCTAATATCAATTAAGTTGAATTATTTATTCTTAGTCAATTGTGTTTAGATGTGATAATTTTGATTTGAAGAATACTCTGCTAGACTTGAAGAAACCTCTTTGTTTGACTTAGTTTGAAATTTAATTTGTTGGTTTTAAAAAATATTGTATCTTCTAAGGATAGCCTGGATTTTGGTATGTCAAGTTAGTAATTGTTCTTTGTTCTATTTTCAGATCCTTGCCTGTCATTGAGTCCGCCATGCTTCACAGAAGAAGACAGATTTAGTCTGGAAGCTCTTCAAACAATACACAAACAAATGGATGATGACAAAGATGGTGGAATTGAAGTAGATGAAAGTGATGAAGTAGGTGGAAAAACTCTTTCCCTGGAAGTCTCATAACACACAATGAAGTTTTAGTCTTAAATTTTCCCATTATTCCTTGTATGACTCAGCTCCTTCAACATCTTTTGTTTTTCTCTTTACATTTTAATTTTACCCTTTGTATTTTGTGTTTTTCTTTTCTTTCCTACATGTGTATATCAAATCTTCCCAGTTTTGTAAGAACCCTTAGTCTCATGTTCCTGGATATCTCAAATATATATTTTATTCTGGCTCTGTCAGTTACCTATTGCTGCTTTACAAACCACAACAAAATGTAATAGCTTAAAATGACAACAGTTCATTATTTTTTGGGTTGACTGGGCTTACTTCCTGGGAACTTTCTCTGTTCCCTAGGTATGGGCTGACGTCACTATTGCATTTCCACTCAGTTGGGAACTCTGCTGGGGCTGGAATATTTAAGGTGACCTCCTGTCTTTCAAGGTCTCTCTCCATGTGACCACTCATTCTGGAGTCTAGCTCAAACTTCCTCACAGTATGGTACCTGGCTTTCAGGTGTCAGTGTTGCAAGAAAACAAGTTCTCATATAGAAGTGCTTATCATGCCTTTGCTTGCCACAGCCTGTTCATATCACATTGGCTAAAGCAAGTTTTGGCTAAGCTCAGAATCTATGTAGGAGAAGATTATATAAGGGCATAAATACTGGGAGATGTGATATATTGGGGGTCACCTATATAATTACTACTGTACTCACTTTACAATAAATAATGCCTCATTTCTTTTTAAAAATATATATTTTATTGATTTTTTACAGAGAGGAAGAGAGAGGGATAGAGAGTTAGAAACATCGATGAGAGAGAATCATTGATCAGCTGCCTCTTGCACACTCCCGCAACCAGTATACGTGCCTTTGACCAGAATCGAACCTGGGACCTTTCAGTCCACAGGCCGAAGCTCTATCCTTTGAGCCAAACCGGTTTTGGCAATGCCTTATTTCTTAAGCATTCTTATCTATCCTTTTCTCCCCCTCTTTCCCCCCCCCCCCAATCTGGTATCCCTTAGTTTCTCCACAAAGGTTGAGTTCTCTTACTTTTGCTTTCAAAACAAAATCTCATCACTCTTCTTTGAAATCCCTAACTGTTGAATGGTACTCCTGGTTCTACTTCTTCTCAATTCTTATTCTTCTAAATCAGTAATTGGTAGGCTTTTTCTGTAAAGGATCAAGTTATAGGTTGAAGTGTGTACCTTCCAAAAACATACTTTGAAGTCCTAACCCCATTATCTCAAAATGTGATTTTATTTGGAAATAGGGCCATTTCAGATGTAATTTGTTAAGATGGGGACATATTGAAATAGTGTGGGCCCTTGATCCAGTGACTGGTGTCTTTAAAAGAGGAGAACATCATGTGGAGAGGAGACATGGATGAGGGGAGCAGATGACCATATGACAATGGAGGCAGAGATTAGAGTTATGCAGCGATAAGTCAAGGAATGATAAGAATCGCTGGTGGCACCACAAACTAAGAGAAAAGCCTGGAACAGATTCTATTCTTAATTAAGCCTTTGATAGAGCATGGCTGTACTGATAATTTGATTTCAGACTTATAGCCTCTAGAGTTGTGAAAAATATATTTCTATTGTTTTAAGCTGTTTTGTTTGTGGTATTTTGACACAGCAGTCGTAGGAAACTAATGCAGGCCATCTACTAAATTTTTTAGATTTTATGGGTCATATTCTCTCTGTAGTAACTATTAACTCTCCTGTTAATAGCCATATTAACAGTGCAGGACCTAAAGGACATGTCCATGTCCCAGTAAAACTTTATTTGTGAAAATAAGCAGCAAGCTGTAGTTTGCCAACCCCTGCTATAAACAAAATCTTGTATTCTTAAGTTATTTTCTTTCTCATTTACCTATTCTAGTTACAGCTTGCTCTATTTTAATCTAGGACAGTGTTTTCAACCAGTGTGCTGTGACGTACTGGTGTGCCGTAAGAATTTTTAAAACATGCTATACCTGACTGTTTAGTCAGGGGCACTGACCTCTTTTCCTTAGATTGTCAAATAAAAAAATGATAACATCCCACACAACAGTAGCCTTCTGGTGTGAATGAAGCAAAATCGTATCTTTTTTTTTTTTTTTTTTTTCAAATTGGCAAAAGGTATAATATATTTTTTGGTATGTTAGTAATTAGTTTATGTATGCCAAGAGATGAAAAAGGTTGAAAATTGCTCATCTTGGTATTTGTTATCTTGTGCCTAGACTATCACTTCTACATGTTTTCCTCTCTAATCCTTCATGAATATCACTTTGAGAGTGTTTTTCTCTAGCTAGGAAACTTAACAGTGATTTTTTAGTGCATATTAGATCAGATACCAGATATTAACTCTTTAGTCTTATATTTAACTAGAGGCCCGGTGCACAAAATTCATGCACTACGTCAAGGGGGTGGTATTCTTCAGCCCCGCCTTCACCTTCTCCAATACAGGACCATTTGGGGGATGTCCGAATGCCAGTTTAGGCCTGATCCTGGACCGCTGGCTCGTAACTGCTCACCTGCTGGCCTTTCTAATCACCCCTAACCCCTCTGCCTGCATGATTGCCTCTAACCACCTCTGCCTTGGCCCACACCCAGGACCCAGGCTTCCCTCCTCCAGCTGACTGCAGGAACCAGGTACCTGGACTTTCCTCCCTCTGGCTGGCTGCAGGCACCCAGGACCCAGGCCGGCTTCACCTGGGGGCAGCTTTGCCTGGGCTGCAGCTGCAGGTGCTATGGACCATGGGCAGGCAGCTTTTCCCAGGCCCAGCTTTGTTAGGAAGGACATCTGGAAGACATCTGGTCTAATTGGCATATTACCCTTTTATTAGTATAGCTGTCCCTGCATTAGCTGACCTTTGCTTACTGAGATTATCTTTTCTCATTATGGTTAAATTATTTTGGTTAGGGTCCAGTGACATTAATATCAGAATAATATATTTCAGTTCTAAATAGTCCAGTTTATTTCATTCATTTATATTATAGAACCACAGGTGATAGAATAATCCTAGCTTATACTATGTTTCCAACTTCAAGAGCATTTAAATATCTGTTTGTCTTCAGGTAGAATGAGTGAAATGAAATTGATGAATTATTGAGTTTTATTATTACTGGAAACCAACATAAAGCAATTACCATTTAATTTGAGTCATCCTATATAATAAAGAGCTACTATGCTAATTAGAGCAAACAGCATAACAACCATCCAGGTGACCCTTCTGAATGACCTTGAGTGAAGCTGGGCTGTGAGGGCTAAGGCAGCTGGGGCTGTGAAGGCTGAGCCCCTTGCATGGATTTCGTGCATTAGGCCTCTAGTTTTATTATATTGAGTAATTCATTCTTTTAACATCCTTACCATTTCTTCACTCTCTCCCAGGACACACAGTCAAGCTATAAGATTATTCTTAATAATAATTCTTTTCGTTATTAGTGATGAATTGTTCTTTCTAATCTCAAGTGGTTTATTTTGTTGCCAGTATAATTGCTTAAAAATTTGGATATCAACCCTGGCCCACCTGGTTCAGTTGGTGGGAAGGTAGTCTTGTGTACCAAAAGGTTACAAATGCTATTTCCGTTCAGGGAACTTACCTAGGTTGCAGGTTTGATTCCTGGTTTGGGTAAGTATGGTGGATAACCAATTGATGTTTTTCTCTCACATGGATGATTCTCTCTCCTTCCCTCCCTCACTGCCTCCCTCCCTCCCTCCCTCCCTAAAATCAATAAAAACATATCCCTGAGTGAGGATTAAAAAAAAAAAGATTTGAATATCAAATATGCTAGCATAAATTCTATTAGTTGTTACTATCTATATAAATTATGGAATAAATAGAATTTGTTAGTGTATTTGTTAGTATATTTGTACTTTTTTCAGAGAGAATTATTTTTTAGGCTAAAAAGCCTTCATAAAATTTTTTAGTCATTTATAGTATAACCATATTAGTTTTATCAAACAAATTCCATGCCAAATCTGAAGTATATAGTATTTAGTATGTTAATGGTCCATGCCATTTTATAATTATGTCCAACAATTAAATTGGTGGTAACTTTTGACATTAAACTTTATGAAAAGACATAATTTTAAGTTATTATCCTGATGGTTCTTTGTTTTCCTTTGATTTTGGTATTAGTTGAGGATCTAATCACTGCTTAGCATTGTTTTAGGTTAAAAAACATATAAATGCTGAAGGATTATTTTGGGAGAGCATATATGATTAATTTTAAGAGTCTTAGTATTATAAAATATTTGAAAATATTGCTGTACATTTTCATGTTTAAAGCTGGAATAGTTTTAGATAGCCACGTTTTAGAAGTTAAAAATTAACTTATTAAGATTGCTTAATTTTGTACCTAGAATAAGGCTAGATTCTTAGAAACCACTTTTGTTATTGACATATGAAGTTGTAAATATTACTGTTATGTGGTGTTTTCTGATACCAATGAAGTTTTCAATTCTTCAACATCAACTGGGTGTCTAACAATTCAATTCAATTCTGATACTGTTCACCTGGAGTAGTGTCAGATTCCACAGCTTAAAGGGCTTAGTCCCATAAGGCTGCCTCCCACTTGAGATGCCAGTCACAAGTCTCTGGCCATGTGTACTTCTGACCAACCTGCTCTCAACCAGGTGTTCCTACGACCCCCTTCTCAGATTTGATAATTTGTTGGGATGGATCACAAAATTCAGGAAAACAGTTTACTTATGTATGCTGGTTTATTATGAAGAATGCTCTGGAACAGCCACATGGAAGAGATATATTGGACAAGGTACGGGAGGAACGGTCTGGAGCTTTCATGCCCTCTGGGCATGCCACCTTCCTAACACCTCAATATGTTCACTAACCTGGAAGTGCTTTAAATTTCAAAATTTAAGAGCTTTTTTATAGAACTCAGTTTCCTCAGAGGCCAGGTGGGTGGGACTGATAGTTCCAACCTTAATCACTGAGTCTTTTTGGTGACCAGTCCCATCCTTAGTATGTAGGAGACTAATCCAGGGTCATCTCACTAGTACAAACTTAAGGGCAAAAAATACTCCTATCAAGAAATTCCAAGAGTCAGGGACCAGGGACAAAAACCAAATATATTTGTTAATATGTTGCAACTGCAAAAATATTTGTCTGGGGAAAAAAATAGCAAAAAAAAAATAAAAAAAAAATCACATTTTCTTAATCATTAAAAATACCTTCAAAGAAAAGATGTTAAAATTATATATAATATATAGAGAGGTATTAGGAAGCTTATGCAGATATTTGACCGCCCATTTAATTGCATAATAGTTCTAGAATTACCAGTTATTTTAATCTTTTTTACCTCATCATCAGATAGTAAATGCTCAAATGTGTGAAGTGTTTATTAATATCACTGTGCCAAACAAAGTAAGCATGCATGTCTGTGTAACTTGTAGTTCAGTGGAATTCTTACTAAGTCTTTCACATTTTAATGGAATTCTAAACATTTGTAATAAAAATTAGAATTAAAAAGTTTATATTAAAAAGTATATTAAAATAGAATTTTATCAGTGTAGTAGGTGAATTTTGTTTAAAAACAGATATATTTCACCGTAGCTTGTTTGGTTCAGTGGAGAGAGCGTTGGTCTGCTGATAGGAGTATTTTAGGTTAGGAACAATATAAAAAGCTTTTGCTCTCTACATCATTATCTTTTGGCACATGATAAAAAAAAAAAAAAAAAAAAAGTAGATGTTGATAGATGCTGAATCTGTGACCTGTTTAGACTGAGGTATTGGTTGCAATAATGTTGACATGTGCTGTCAATATTGAAGATATTTTGGGAAGTACAGGCACTTGATCAACAAATAATTTTAAATAAAAGAATGGCTTTGTTGCCCTGAACACAGTCGTAGGAGGCAGTGAGAATTCACATTATTATTGCCTGCTTTGTAACTGGAAAATTTATTATAGTTTCTAGTGTTCATGAACTTTACTACTTTTTACTTTAAAATTTTAAAATATTCCTTCTCTTAAGAATTTTTTCTTCCTTTTTATCCATTTTCCCCTTTCATTCAGCATAGTTTTAGTTTTTGTTTAATTAACTTTAAGGTTAACTTACTACATGAAAAATATCTTTGTACCTAGTACTTAATATCATTGTACCTAATACAAAATATCATTGTACCTAATACAAAAAGTTTTTTTTTTTTTTTTAAATTAGCTATTCTACCTAAAAGATACTTTTGTCCTCGTTTGTCTAGACACCTCAGAGAATTTAGTTAACAACATGGATGTATCTGTATCTGAAACAAGGATGGTCACTTATGAAAATAAGTAAAAGTAAGGTTAGAAAAAATAGTAGAAAATCTTGTAAAAATAGGATTATTGACTTTTGAATTATGTGGAATACTATTTCTAAAGGAATAAATGCATATTTTTTTAATTGAAATTTTCTAGGTTAAAAATTTAACATGTGTATTAGTTATATAGCTGTGTAACAAATTTCACCTGAGCATAGTGGCTTACAACATTATACACTTTTCACAGTTTCAATGGGTCAGATATATAGGTGCAACTTAGCTGGGTATTCTGGCTCTGAGTCTTGCACAAGTCTTGCACAAAGATGCAATTAAGATGTCAGCTGGTATTTCAATTACTGTGGAACAATCAAATTTAATCATATGTACACATAGGAACCCCTCATACATGAGAGAATCAGAAGCCCCTACACACGAAAGATTCAGAGACAGAAAGGGAAAGTGAGGTACATGTGACACTTTAAACTAAAGAAGGGTTAAAGCACCTTGGGATTTCAGAGGGCCATTGCAGAGCGATAAGAGTAGATAGATATTCAGTAATTAGTAGTTTGCGCTGCCTTTATGTAAACATATTTTATTTCTGACAATCTCTTATTATGGGCAAGGCTTCTAATTCAGAATCTTCTAGGTAATTAGGAAGGTGGGTGCAGAACTTTATCTTGAGTTAAGTTGTCTTTTTTTTAAAAAAAATATATTTTATTGATTTTTAACAGAGAGAAAGGGAGAGAGATAGAGCTAGAAACGTCGATGAGAGAGAAACATCAACCATCTGCCTCTTGCACATCCCCTACCAGAGATGTGCCCGCAACCAAGGTGCATACCCTTGACCGGAATTGAACCTGGGACCTTTCAGTCTGCAGACCGATGCTCTATCACTGAGCCAAACCAGCTTTGGCGAGTTAAGTTGTCTTTAGCTCAGAATAATTCATATACCACAGAGGCATATCTTGGGGTGACTCTTTCTAAACCTCTACATCCTCTGTATGACTGGGTATTCCTGGAGTTTTTAACTCTCAGACTTTCAGTTGTCTGCACTGAATCTCCAGCAATTCGTCAATTATAGTTCAGATTTTCCTACCCCAGAACTAGGTAGCAGTTAGCCCTGTGTTCTCCCCTTTCTAATGGATCCAAGATGAGTTTTTTACTTTTCAGTCAATTCAGCTTTTTCCTGTTAGAATGAAGTGGCAACTTCGTAGCTCTTTACACGCAGAAACCTGAAGTGTCTGCCATAAGATTTTTGGGTTTTTTTTGGTCCTCTTTTTTCCCCCCGTTCTTTCAACTAGGAAGCTTTATTTAGGCTCATGGCTTTAATTATCATGTTTGTATATGTTCAGTCCTGACTTTTGTCCTGAATTTCATTTTCACATTTTGTCTTCTAGGATCTCCTACTCTGTCCTAAATTCTGAAAATCTACATTGCCATCTTCCTGTTTTCCTGTCTAGAAAGTCTCATGCTGAACCAGTCACTCACCTACTTTCTTAAAAACCTGTTTCCTGTCTCTTCTTAACTATCTTGGTATTTTTATTGATGGTATCACTATTTTACTTACAACTCAGGCTCAATGCTTCCTGTCTCCCTCTCTGAGTTGTTGAGCTTTATTCTTGTGATTTGACTTCTAAATGGTCTTCCCAAATTGCTATTCTTTTCTTCTTTAAAACCCATTTTGACCATTATTAACTAAAACATTTCAGAACATAGTGTTTTGTTATTCTCTTTCCCTCCTCCAAACTTAAATTGTATCTTCATAGTCCAGTGGTCTCAATCTTCTGGGTGCATCATAATCGCCTGGAGGATTTTTCAAAACACAGATGAGTAGGCCCACCTAGAGTTTCTTATTCAGTAATCTATGGAGAGACCAAAGAATGTGCCTTTCTAATTGATGGAGCTCATATCACCACTGGGGACTCATCGTCTACATTTGTGCCCATAAACTCTAAATTCTCTCCTCTTGCTTCGGGCTCACTGTGCTCCTTGCAGAAGTGAATTCTTCGACTGTGTACTCGATCTTATCTCCTCTTACCACTTTAGGACAGTGAAGTAGCATTTTTTTTCTTCAGCAAACATGTTTTCGATTTCTACTGGATCTTTGCTATCTGACGCAAAACTGCCATTGTTTTTCCACCTTATAAACGCAACAAATAAAAACTTCTCCGAATCTGCTTTTCCCTTTGGTTATTTCCCAGTTCCTTTACCCTTTCCTTGCAACAAGATCCTTGAAAGGATCTGTGTACTATTTCTTTCATCTCATTCTTTCTTGAACTCACTTAAGCTTTTGCCTCTGTTACTCCACCAAAACTGTTCTTACTCTGCTCAGCAGAGATGTCCATGTTGTAACATTGTGGTCAGGTGTCAGTCTTCATATCACTTACCAGCCTCTTGATATAGTTTAACATGCAACCCTTTTTAACATACTTTTTTCACTTGGCTTCTAGGAAACCACATTTTCCTTTTACTGTATCGGTTCTTTCTTTTCCATTTCTTTGCTGATTTGTTCTTCATCTCCCTGGCCTAATATTGGCGTGCTCCTGAATTCAGTTTTTTTTTTTTTACCTATTTGCCTACTTACCCCTTGGTGATCTTATATCTAATTTCAAAGCTTTTAAATGCCCTCCATTTATTAGAGTCCTAAGCTCTGGATTCATATATCAATTGCATCAATATCTCCATTTGGATATCTAAGGGTAATATGTCCTGATTTTCTGCTTGACCCAATTTATTTTTCTCTGTTATCTTCATTTCTGACAATGGAGTTACTGTTTAAACAGCTGCATCATAACACTCCTTAAAGTGGGCCAAAAAATTGACATTATCTTTGATATTTTGTGATCTTATTCACCATTGTTGATTATTGCCAAGATTCATTAATCTATTAGAGGTTGCAAATGCCAATATTTTAATTCTGTTCTTTTTACTTATTAGTTGGAATACTTCTTTAAAGAGAAACGTTAATATAGCAATTATTTGGTTTTCTATATATTTATACAGGAAAGACGGGATAAAAGGATGATTCTTTCCCTTTATTTATAGCTTTTCAAAAATAATTAGGTAGGCCCTGGCTGGATGGCTCAGTTGGTTGGAGCATCATCCCTTGCACCAAAAGGTTGCAGGTTTGATTCCTGGTCAGGGCACATACCTAGGTTGCCAGTTCAATTCCCAATCAAGATGTGTAATGGGAAACAACTAATCAGTGTTTTTTCCCCTCCCTTCCTCCCTCCCTCCCTCCCTCCCTCCCTCCCTCCTTCTCTCCCTCCCTCCCTCCCTCCCTCCTTCCTTCTCTCCCTCCCTCCCTCCCTCCCTCCTTCTCTTCCTCCCTCCCCATCCACTTCTCTCTCTCTCAGAAAATACTGCTAATAGTAATTAGGTAGTTCCCAAGGATTCTCCAAAGGAGATAGAAAGTGTGTGTGTGTGTGTGGTTGTGAGTATATGGGTATGTGTATAATATTATGAATTCATGGATTTCATTTAAATATTATGATTTATTTTGTTATGGTTTAAATTGTCTTGTATTTGTCCAGCAGAAACTTATTTTAGCTTGCCTTAGTAGTCTCTGATAGTTTCTGGCTTTCTGCTGTGATAAGATGTTCCAGGCTCAGCTTGTACATTTCTGGCTCCAGAATTTCTCTTTCTTCAACCATTTCCTTGAGAAGCCTTGATTTGTTTTATTGGAGGAAAAAAAAACCTGACAGACCACAATCAAGGTACTAGCCTCTTCTGTGGATAAACCTAGGGAATATTTTTTTTATGTTTTTTGATGATATATACTATGAATTCAGCCTGATACTTATAAATTTAATACTACAAGGTTTTTATTTAACTTCATTGATTTTACCCCTGTGTCTTCTTGCAGTCACACGGGAAGTCTTGGTATTTAACAACGCCAGTATAATTACTCATTAGATTTATCCCACAGTGTACACACAACAGTCTCAGGATACATATTACTACCATTAACTTTACTCATGTGGTTACTGAAAACAGTTGAACCCTTTTTTTTAAAATAAGTTTTTTTTTTGTTGTTGTTCCTAGAGTTAAAGTCAGTGGAGATAGTTCCTAACTGCATGATTGCATTTCTAACTAGATAATACAGTTAGATTCATTTGTTTAATTTAACTTGTAACTTTCAGTGATTACATTTAAAATTTATTTTATTTTATAATTATAAAAATATTTATAGGGTTTCACACTTCTGTCTATGAAACAAAGTTATATGCAAAAAGTATACCTTTTGTTTCTGTCTCCTATATCTTATTTCCTCTTTCTCTTTAAAGCTAGCCTTCTCCACCCCCTAATTTTTTAAAATACATTTTTATTGATTTCAGAGAGGAAGGAAGAAGGACTTTTGTTAACTCTATCCATATGTATGCCTATGTGTACTGATCTATACATAAAGCTCATCATAGATCTTTAACACATTAAGTGCCAAGCCTGTTTTATCTTCCTTTCTAGAAAGTATAGTGTCAGTCACCGGTGATTGACATGGTGCTTAACATGTTAAATATAATAGTGCATAAAGAGTATTTCAATAAAAAATGCATGTACTCTGGAGCAAGGGATATTTGGGAACTCTACTTTTTTTTGCTAAACTTTGCTCTGAATCTAAAACTGTTCTAAAAAATAAAATCTTAAAAATCATGTGCTATTTTAGTACTAAGATACTGGGATTCATAGCACATTTACTAAGTTGCAGTGATGTCAATTAGATCTGTGCCAGAGCTATATATAAAATGATTGCGTTTGTATATGATGTCATTTATTAGAAATTGCACATGCAAAAATCATCATCGATTTTCTTCTATTAGTATTAAAGTAAAACAAGTAAGTGTATTCAATAGAATGAATATACCAAGAATAGAATTATGTATGTGTACGGTTAGGTAAACCATGCAATAAATACGGATATCTGACTATGTTTCAAATATATATACAGGTAGCATTGAAGATCATTGTGATATTAAAGTTATTTCAATAAGCAATGATTGGATAATTAAGGTTTAAAGAAAAATAAAATTAGGTTCTAACCTTTTATCTTATGTAAAAGGCAAACCAGATTGATTAAAAATTTTAATAAAAGTGAAACTACACAAAAAATACAGGTGAAAACTTATTAGAACTGCTGATAAGAACCTGTCAATTTACTTAATGTAGTTGAACTACTCATTCCTTTCAGTTATCCATAGGTACCCACGGTCCAAAAATATTAAATTTTAAATATGCAAGGCTGAAAGTATGTCAAATGGAAAGAACTGCTCAATTTATAGCTGACTTTTATCTCCAGATCTTCTCTTCTCAGAAAGATCTTTTACTGTGTGCTGCTGCAGTTGCCAGGCGTGCGTGTGTGTGTGTGTGTGTGTGTGTGTGTGTGTGTGTGTATACTTAAGTGCACTCTTCTTTTTCCTTTTATTTCACCGTGAAAATTTGCCCTTCCATGAGTTCCCACACAGAAGAAAAAAACAGATTTTAGTAAAAGAATATATGGACATAATCATAAGATGTTGGGTAATCTTGTTTATCAAGTCAATTTATTAATTAGCTTTTGTGATTCCTTATATTTATAATTCCCTATTTGTCTCTTGCTTTTGTTTTTCTATATCAAAAGCCATCTTTGCTCATTACCAGCCATTAAATGAGTCTGGAACTCTAGGTACGAGACCTAATTGATGGGGATCAGCAAGCTATAGGAGTTTTGATATTTGAGACAGTAATATCAAACTGTCATTTCTCATCAATAATGTCTCTTTCCCTGATTTTAGTTGCAGTGTATTAAAGTACAAAATCACAGGCAACCACGACCCAAAAATATTAAATGGAGAATTTGACAAATGATTCATAAGTTTTAAATTGTGCACCGTTAGTAAAATCTCTCGCTGTCCCACTCTATCCCAGGACATGAATCATCCTGTTCTCTAACATACCCGTTCTGAATAGGCTACCTGCCCATTGCCTTTCAGTAGCCATTTTGGTTATTAGATCAGTTATGAGAGAGAGGGGGAGAGAGAGAGAGACAGAGAGAGAGAGAGAGAGAGAGAGACCAAATTTACATAACTTTTATTGCAATATATTAAAATAGTTTTATTTTATTATTTGCTGTTGTTAATTTCTTACTATGCCTAATTTATAGATTAAACTTTATCCGGATACTATATGTATGTATAGTATCCTGGTGCCATTTCTTTCTCTTTCTGTCCTCATCTTTGTCCTCTTTTATTACCTTCTCTTCCTGCATTTTGGCTTCGTCTGTGGCCCTTATTCAGGGCTCAGTACTGTTGTGGTTCCAGGCATCCACTATGGGTCTTGGAATGTGTTCCTTGTGGAAATATACTGCTGTATATTTATGTTGATTTTTTTATTGTTGTTGCAAGTAATAGAACACCTGAATTAAAAATAGCTTAAATAATAGCAGCTTAATATTTGAAATTGTATCCATAAGTCTTGGACTAAATGCTTTCAAGGTTAATTCAGAGACTAAGTAATGTGTAGGGCTCTGTGTTAGTTTTTCTTCCATTTTGTTGATTTTCTAATTATGGTTGGAAAAGGCGGCAGTAGCTCCAAGCATTGTATATCCTCCCATGTTGACACGAAAAGTGAGGAAGGAGATTAGAAAGTGTTGTTCTTTGTTTTTCTATCTCTCTTTGCTTCATCAGAGAGAAAACAAAACATGTTCTCACATGTAAATTAAGTTTATAATAGATATTTCATTAAAGAAATACAAATGGTGAATAAACACATAAGAGGATTTTAATCTCAATAAGACTAGAAATGCCAGATTTAGTTTTTTTGATAGTCTTAGGAATTATCAAACCCTTCTTGCATTAGAAGTTAAGAGAGAGTACGTTAAAATAATGCTCAATCATTTCAAGAAATGATATAGAATATACAGGTCAAGGCAAAAGTTTAATTCAACCTGTTTGATAGAACCATTTTGGATTGAAGAGAGAAACGAGGGCAATTCATGCTTTATAAGCATGTTATCACCTTTAAGAGTTTTGAAATCTGCATTTCTACAGAACAACCAGGTTAGGATGGTGGTTAAGAACTTGAACTTTGGAATTCTTTAGAATTTACTTCCAGTATTAGGTCTATTAAATAGCTGTATACAATACAAACTCTCCTTTAACTTAGCTTTTTCATCTTTCCAAGTGAGATAGAGTAGTATCCTTCTTGTTATGCATCATTTCCTCTGAGACATTATACTGAGCAATTTAATATTGTTCTCAAGACAGGAAGACCCTGCAAAGTTTACAAGGAACCCATCTGCTTTAACTGACTCACATATCAGACCTTGGACACTGTTGTTTTGATGGCAGGTCACCTTTGGAAAAGTCCCTGCTTACAATGTCAGTGAAAAAGCTGAGTTTTTTCTATTTATGTATTACGTATTTTGTTTCAGAATATCTGAAATGGCACTTTAAGAATATTGGGTCATCTTATCTTTATAAATGTCAGATGTTTCCCAAATGTTCATTAAGCCTACCAATATAGTCAGGGTAAAACTCATTTATTCAGTCTTTAAACTTCAATAGCAATAACAAAATCAATATATAAATACCAACCAAAATAGTTTGATTTAATGTAATTTTATTGTCTAACACTTCTATGCATTATATGTTTTAAAATTAATCTTCTTAATCATATGAAATAGACAGTTTTATTTTTCTCATTGTACAGAGGAGAAATAGGAGGCAAAAGAGGATTTAACTAATGGTTAGATTTTGAATATAGTGTGTCAGACTGCAGAGTTTGAGTGCCTAACTGGGATAATAAATCATTTCTCCTCGGTATTGAGGTGTTAAAATTGTGTATTTAAAAATAAAAGGGAGACAGATTTATCATTGTCATGTCGTGGAAGTCAGGACAGGAATTGTGTAGCCCAGGCATCCTGAGGGACTGAAACTGGAAGGTCATCAAGAATCAAGGCAAGCCGAAACCAGTTTGGCTCAGTGGATAGAGCGTCGGCCTGTGGACTGAAAGGTCCCAGGTTCGATTCCGGTCAAGGGCATGTACCTTGGTTGCGGGCACATCCCCAGTGGGGGGTGTGCAGGAGGCAGCTGGTCGATGCTTCTCTCTCATCGATGTTTCTAACTCTGTCCCTCTCCCTTCCTCTCTGTAAAAAATCAATAAAATATTAAAAAAAAAAAAAAGAATCAAGGCAATTCCTGGTGCCATTTCTTTCTCGTTCTTTCCTCATCTTTGTCCTCTTTTATTACCTTCTCTTCCTACATTTTAGCTTCCTCTTTGGTTCTTATCAAACCTGGTCATCTTGACTGTCCATAAAATGCCACCTTTAATATCAGGGTCATTACCACCTTAAAAACCCAGAGCCATGGCCAAGTGACCCTTTTCATGGTTTGAATTATAGTGTCCTGTGAGAGAGAATGGCTCTGGATTGCCCTCTTTTGGGTCAAGTGTTTGTCCTTTGATCAGATGCTATGGCAGTGGGTGATCGAGTGAGGAAGGGGTGAGTGGATGCTTTCAGGGATTTACACTAATCCCTCAAATATGTGTGTACAGCAGGTTCTCGAGTCATGTCATTTCATTCAACCTCAGTTTGTCAAAATGTTGATGAGATGCCATAGGAACCTAACTCTTGTTTATATAAATTAGCCTGTGGTAAAATTGGTTTCATTATACATCATTTTGTTTAAAGTCACAGAACCTATTGATGATGTTAAGTAAGGACTTACTTTACTAACATATATCAGATAATATTAAAGCAGTGTCATAAAAATAATAGCACAAATACAAAGTACAAGCAAGATAACAAAAATAAAATGTAAACACAAAAATAAATTAACAAAAATTAGCACAAATATAAAATACAAAATAATAATAGGTACAAGAAACTGAAATTGGTTGATTATTTAAAAGCTACCTTTCTGGATTTGGGTATGTAATTATATAATAGTACTATTTATATAATAGTACTAGAATAATTTATTTCAAAGAATTATCTGTGTGAATATTTTTTAAAAGAATATTCAATAGTCATTATTTATTGAGCACTCTTATTTGTATTGTCAATTCAGGTTTTCCTATAGTAGGTTTGCATAATGGGATATACTTCTCATGAATCTAGATTATTTGTTGTACATTATTTGAAGATTTATTTCATAGAATTTAAGGGCATGTTTTCCGATTTCATAATTTATATTTCTTTTTAAAAAAATATATATATTTTATTGATTTTTTACAGAGAGGAAGGGAGAGAGATAGAGAGCTAGAAACGTCGATGAGAGAAACATCGGCCAGCCGCCTCTTGCACTCCCCCTACCGGGGATGTGCCCGCAACCAATGTACATACCCTTGACCGGAATCGAACCCGGGACCTTTCAGTCCGCAGACCGACACTCTACCACTGAGCCAAACTGGCTTCGGCTCATAATTCATATTTCAATGAATAAGAAATATTTGTAATTTGTCATGGATTTTCAGTTATTGGTGACTGTCCTTAAAATTTTTCTAGTAGCCTGACTCATTTCAAAAATTTGCAGTTTTCTAGGGAGTTTTTGAAAGTCTGCTTAGAATGGTCTGCTCTTCTGTAGGATTTTGGGAAGGTTTAATGGAAGCGGATGATTTCTAGTGTATTAGGTTCAGTGAAACATTTTCCAATTTAGTTTCAATGTAAAGTAATTTTATACTATTT
Source organism: Pipistrellus hanaki (assembly GCF_964339955.1). Lineage (NCBI taxonomy): Eukaryota > Metazoa > Chordata > Mammalia > Chiroptera > Vespertilionidae > Pipistrellus > Pipistrellus hanaki. The sequence goes on along the minus strand of NC_140503.1, from coordinate 196,160,997 downwards.
CAAATCATATTTTATGATCAATGTTGAAGATACAACAGATATACTTTTATGTGGTTTGTTATGAATTGCATTATTTTGGGCTTATATTTTAAAACAGAGATATCCAGAATGGGCAAAAGTAGGTTTAGTTGTGAGTACATAAAACACAGGACTTTATTTTTTTATCATTATTTATTAATTATTGTATTATTTTCCATATGAACAACTATAAAACTATTTTTTCACCATATTTAAAAATATTAATTTTTAAATGGTAATTCCAATAAAAATATAATTCAGTGTGTTTTTTAGTTTTCACCCAACTTCCTTAGGAGATAGTTCTTTTACATCAAATGAGCTTTAGGTGCTATCATACATTTAAAAAAAATTTTTTTTTCATTCTTTTATTAAGTGTACTAGATGCCTAATGCACAAAAATTTATGCAGAATAGGCCTTCCTTACCCTGGCTGCCGCACAGCCTTTGCTCTGACCCGTAGCCACCTTTCTGCCTTCCCATGCTGCCCAGAAGCCCAGAGTAGCTGGGGCAATGCGAAATGCCTACACTGTCACCATGGCAACAACGCAAACAATTATCCCCCCACCACTGTGTGCTTGTGTATGCAAATTAACCTGCCATCTTTGCTGGGTTAATTTGCATTCTCACTCCTGATTGGCTGGTGGGCATTGCGAAGGTACAGTCAATTTGCATCATTCACTTTTATTAGTGTAGATATTTTGGCAGATAGCTATACACTTACTCTGAGCTTCCTTAGAGTTTAAATTATTAGAATGCTGCATCTAGTCTATATATGGAAATTAGCTTTATTTTCTGAAATATGTTGATCCTGAAGTCACAAAGTCTACTTCTGGGTTCTTTGTGTTCATGTGGTGGGAAGAATTTCCCATGACATTGTTGTTGTTTTAAATGAAACAGCTGCCATTTGTTTCAACTGACTGGACCATTTCCAAAGCAGGCTTCCTACCCTGTCCTATCAATTATAGTTTTTAATCTAGAATTTCTCTCTAACTCTTGGGCTCTGTTAAAGATAGGGGCAGTGTCTGAGTATCTCAGTGGAAGTAACTTGTTCAGGTATATGTTCTGGATTCCGAAGATATCAGTCAGGAAAAGCAGGCAGGGTAGGCGGGAAAAGAGAAATAGAAAATAGGAATAGAAATAGACAAAAAGTAATTGAAGTAATGAGGCAGGACCATTTAAAAATAATTTTTAAAGAGGGCATTTAGAAACAGTAAGGCATTATTTCAAACAACAGAATATATAAAGGCTAGAATAGATCATTTAGGTTAGTGCTTTTCAAATTATGTTGAAGGACCAGATTTTTTATTTTTAATTCATTATGCATAAGGCATGCATGGTAAGTACATTTATCACATCCTTCGGTCAGATGCTTTGAAAACATCGTCAGATGGCTATAAAGGTTCTAAATGGCTATTTCCTATTTCTGTCTATACTATAGATTGGTATCAGTTTAATGACTGACCACCTTGGAATAGTGTTGTTGATCCTAAAAAGCTTTCTTCATTTTTGTACCCACGGTATTTAGAGAACAACTCTACTCAAAAGCAAAAGTTGGTCTTTTGTTTAAAGGTGATGCCCATTGTCAGCATCCAAAAAGTGAGAAAAATATGCCCTTGGAGATTTTCACTTTCTGCATTGTGGATTTCTGAATTAATCTTTTGTATGGTTGTATATTTTTGGAATCAGAAGAAAATCCTACGTAATAAAGAACTAATATTGCAAATGGTCGTCATGTCCTCACAACCTTGCACCCTTGTGCCTTCGTGCCCAGGCTAGGGGACCCGAGGCCAGGCTGGGGGACCCGAGAGGTTGCACCCTCTTGCCCCGCACCAGGGCCAGGGGACCTGAGGTTGTGTTTCCTACCCTGCAACGGAGCTGGGGGACCTGCTGCCTGAGGCTACGGGGTGTGATGGGGGTGGGGCCAGCTGGGTCTGAGTCTGGTGAGATTTGAGGCATGCAGGTGGGAGGGGGAGGATTTGACTCTGGATCCTGCAGTGTGCCCCAGACTCTGACAGGAGGGAGATTTTTATATATATTTACTAATTTCCTTTCATCTCTGACACTTCTATTATAGAGAAAGGGCAAATAGCAATATTAAAATATTGTCTCTAATTCCTTTTTTAAAAGTACAAATTTCATGCACCAGACCACTAGTAAATAAATAAAAAGACCAAGTAAAACAATACAATCAGAAATGTTAAAGTATAAAAAGCATTGTAATTGGGGAAAAAATACTATTAATTTGATGTAATTTGATTGGTGAGTTTATATGGGAAAAGTGTCAAGAGATAAGGCCTAAAAGATTGTCGGGACACAATTGGGAATGTATGTAAGCCATAAAAAGGAGTTTGCTTTTCATTTGGCAGACAATGGGGAACAATGAAAGATTTTTACATAAGAAGTAATGTAAAATAGGTTGGTTTTCAGCAAAAAAGTTTTTAGTGCTTTCTCTCTATTAAACTAATAGTATAAGTAATAGTTTAAAAGGTAAGAGAATATAGAAATTTGGTACATGATTGAGATTAGTATTTAATGTGTTTTGAAATACTAAGTAGTTGGTAAAAATATATAATATTGAGGCAGGATATTATGGTGTTGAGCACAACCAAATTGCTTGGGATAGAATCTTATCTTTGCTTTTTATTATTTTATTCAACCTTGGACAAAATACTTAACCTCTTTGAGACTTGGTTTTCTCATCTATAAATTGAGCACACATAATAGATCTGTCATAAAGTTAAATAACAATGTGTATATGTATTATGATAGGTATATAGACATATTAAGTAATGTAGAATAGTTCCTGACTAATAAAGAACTTTAAATAAGCACTTTTACTGCTACTGCTGTTGTCATGATTAGTAATAGAAGGCATTTCATTAAATAAATTATATAAACATGTATGAATATTGTGAATATAAAATACCAAAAAATGTACCAGTTATTATCTAATAATCACTACCCACTGGGTTTTAGGCTTTCCCCCCCCTCCATTATAGAGAATAAAATAGTGAGTTTAAGTATAATTAACTTAGTGTTTTCTCTTTTATAGTTTATCAGAGAAGATATGAAATATAAAGATGCTACTAAAAAACACAGCCATCTACACAGAGAAGATAAACACATAACTGTTGAGGATTTATGGAAACGATGGAAAACATCAGAAGGTAAGACTGTTTTTAGTGATCTAGATCCCTTACCTGCTCTTTTGCCCTGATTAGGCATTGTTAACTCCTAATTGCATATAATCTTAAAAAAAAAATTAATTTAACTTTTCTGTGAGGATATTTCTCTGAGGATACTTAAATTTTAGTAAATAATTATTTTTTAAGCAAATATGGATCCCAAATTTATTTTTAGTTATGGAGAACAGTTTCTGAAGTCTTTCGAAGGCATGAAACTTACACATTTTTCCTTAAATATACCCTTAATGGAGTGTGCTAATATTTGCATGCTAACATTGTATAATTCATATTTTATTTCTTTTTCTACTCGTAAATCCTCAAGCTTATTCATAGACAGTAATTATTTAGGGCAGGAAAAGTATATGACCTAAAACCTCAATTTGATCCCTAATACTAGAAAGCTACTAAAATATTTTTAAAAGTCCATTAAGCTTTAAAAATTTTTTTTTTGAGTAACAGAGTCAATCAAAATGTCTAATGTTTCTGTTCTTTTACCAAAGTCAAATAATTATGTTGTAGCATATGTTTTTCTCTGCAAGTTTCATAGTGATGTGATATTAAAAGAATCTGGGACAGATTAAGAAGGAGGAATATAGAAAAGTAATAAAATTTGCTATACTGTCATTGGTAACGTTTAGTAATGGGTAAAATACAGAAAGTTACTCCACCAGTGCTCAATATTTTTATTAATGTAAGTGGTTTATAGCTAGAATATATATAATTTATATGCTAAACATATATAAATTATATATAATTTATATGCTAAATTATATAATAAAGAGGTAATATGCAAATTGACCCTCACACCCTCACAAGATGGCTGACGATGACCAGGCTGGCAGGGAGGTTAGTGAGGGACGACCAAACGACTGAACAAACAGGTTGCATGGGGCAACCAGGTGGGCAGGGAGGTTAGTGAGGGATAGCCAAATGACTGACCAGCAGGCTGCATGGGATGACCAGGCCGGCATGGGGGGACATTGGGGGTGATTAGGCTGGCAGGGGGGCAGTTTGAGGGTAATCAGGCTGGCATGCAAAGGAAGTGAGGGGCAATCAGGCTGGCACGGGGGATGGGACAGTTATGGGTGATCAGGCAGGCAAGCAGGTGAGCAATTAGGAGCCAGGAGTTCAAGATTACGAGAGGGATGTCTCACTGCTGGTTTAGGCCCAATCCCAGGGCCTATACCAGCAGTCGGACATCCCCCAAGGGATCCTGGATTGGAGAGGGTGCAGGCTGGGCTGAGGGGACCACCTCTCCCCCATACAAGAATTTTGTGCACCAGGCCTTGTGTGTGTGTGTGTGTGTGTGTGTGTGTGTGTGTGTGTGTGTATGTATTTCACTTTTTAAAAGAGTCATGTTTTGCAATATACTGGGAAGAAGAAAAATAAAGAAGGTAAAAAACACCACCAACTTAAATAAATAATAGGTAGACTTCAGAAAACTTTCTGTTTCCCCTTCCCATAAAACTTTTAAGTAATATGAACTTGAGTTAGAATAGGAATAAATGAATATACATTTTATAGGGGAAAGTGCTAAATGGTATGAAACTCAGTAAGACAATTAACAGGAAATATAGTAATATGTAGATACTACTAAAGGAATTGATATTCATTATTGCGAACTAGTATGTTTTAAGTATTAGGTAAGTGTTAAGTTGAATGGAGTACACTTGGCCATTGAAAGAAGGAAAAAGTATTTGGCCATTTCTCATCACTTGCTTTGCTACCACCTGGTTCAGCCCCCATCTCTTGCCTGAGTAAGTGCAGTAGCCCCTGAATGGTCTCCCTACATATACTTGTGTTCTGCTACAGTCTGTTATTCATTTAGCAGAGTAACCTATTGGAAATATAAGTCAGATCTGTTCAATACTCTTCAGTGACTCAGAGTAAAAGCCAAAATCTTTACAAAGACCTTCTAAGGCTCGACACGATCTGCTCTCCACTCCCACCCTGTTTCCTCTCTTCCTTCTCTGTCCTGTCCATCTTCCTCACTCACTGCCCTTTATCCTATCAGACTCCTTGCTATTCTACAACTGCAGCAATGCAGACACCCTCATGGCTAACTCCATTTCCACTTTCATTTAAGTCTATCAAGGCTATTCTCTCTTGAGGCCCACCCTGACCACTCTTTTTAGCTATCTTGATTCCTGTTGCTCAGCTTCACACTTTCCTTTTCCCATATTGTGTATCACCTTCTAACAAATTACATAATTAACTTACTCATTATGTTTGCCTCCTTTTTCTCTCTCTCCTGCCCCCAAGAATATTAGCCGGGGGGTGGGGGGGGGTGGGGGGTGGATCTTTGTTTATTTTGTTTACCAGCGTGTCCCAAATCCAAGGGAACTGTGTTGTTAAACCCGATTTTGGTTTCCTGCCCTGGTGAGTTTGGTGAGATCTTTTGTGATCTATGAGAATGTTTGTTATTTTTCTTTTTTAATCTTAAGGTCATTTCAAGTTGAAAAGCTTCTTATTTTTCCTAGGTTTTTACCTTAATTTCCACCCTTAAGATTTCACTATTATGATGAGAAGATTTTCCTCTAATTCTCCAAAGACTTGTCCTAACTTATCTATTCTTGCTTCCTTTTCTCTGAAGCCCATCTTTTACATAACATTTTTAGGGGATTAGGGCGTGGGAGGAGTTCTCCCAGGGCTCCTATTACAACAGTTTCATGGAAGAGAAGAGAGAGGAGTCAGTGGAGTGAAGTAAACCTCCACCAGAAGCTTTAGTGACCTAATTCATATTCTCAACCCATGTCAGACTCTTTTTTCATATGAAAGGGGTCACCTAAAGGCGGGGCATTGTTGCTAGATCACTCACTGTTTTCAATCATAGCTTGACAAGCCCCAGTTTTCCTGGAGTATGTCAGGAATATGGCATGCCGAATGTGTAGGGTTCTGATTTTACTTGGTATATTTTGTTTCTGGATAAAGAGTTCTTTTGGGAAACAAACAAAAAAAAATTATTCCTGTGAAAAGTTTTAGAAACTGCTGATATAGAAATTAGAATGTACCTGTAGCAATAAATTGAATATTATTCAATTCAAGGTTAATTAGTTCAATATGAATACAAATATACACATGTGCACACACACATATGCCTACACACACAATAATACCTAATTATACTTTGCACATCATTGCTGTATCTCTAAAGATTAGAGCAGTGCCTAGTCTTTATTTAACATTTAGTAAACGTTTGATGAAAAGATGAATGTATAACACTGAACATTAGATAGTCAGTAGTTAGGTTCATCAAATATTCAGTGTATAAAAAATCATTTCAGTTCAGGCATTTTTGCCAAAATGAAATGTATGCACCCCTGAAAAACACATATCTTGCAAAATTATGAACTTAAAAATTACCGAGTTTATGGGAAATAATGGGGTTGAATCACACTCAAAACCTATGCAACTTTGTAACCAGAGCACTAACACTAATAATAAAAATACTGGCACAGGTAAAAAGATTTGTTAAATTTCTAATCAATAAATATTATAGTAGGTATTGGACTTTATCTTAAAAAATAAATAAAGATAACTTAATGGGAGGGAGTTTTAGGTAGAGTTGTGATTACTAAATTATGAAGACAAGGGAAAAATGCCGGAAGATGAGAACTGAGCAACAAAGATTTCTAAGACAGAGGCTGTGGCCAAATTGAGCTTAAGGGAATAGGGGAGTGTAAGAGGATGTTAAGTTCATGGGTTGCTGTGTTGGCATTCTGTAAACTTTGGATCCCTTTGATGCTACTTGGCAGTGTAAAATGGTAACATGTGAGGAACAGCCACATTGAAGTGATGTGACATATATTATATTGACAGGATCCCTATTTACCAGTTACACATAAGCTAATTCATGTTACAGAAGCACCAGTAGAATAGGTATATCTATTGTGTTGTAAGCCGGCATTGGAGCCTGGGTATTAAAAAAAATGAGTTAAAGTCTCTGGGATATTAGCAGTAAATAGCTAAGTAGGAAAGAAAAAGCACACAAATAATTACAGTATATGTGATATGTATAATAATAGAAACAAGTGTAGGATACAGAGATAGGTCACTGAAAGGAGTAATTACCTCTCTGAAAATGGTGTTTGGAATAGGCCGTGAGGGCTGACCAGGAGTTCTGAAAGGAGATAAAGAGGTAGACCACAAATGATAGCCCCCTTATGGCTCCTTCCGTACCTGAAAGTTTACTAGAAATGGAAATGGAGGTGGCAGGCTATAGGAAGTACGTGTGTTTTCATTCTTCAAATTAACTGCTGGCCTTCCTCTTTATGAACATTAAGACATTGGGCATATTATAAAATTCACTTATAAAATACAATTCTTGTGTGATATGAATGACTAATGCAGTAAAAGTGCCTGACAATACCTGGTAGGCAGTAAATTTTCATTTATCTTTATAGTAAAGCTGAATAACTGAAATGTTCAGCTGTATATAAAGTTTTGTAAGATTTTTGATTCAGTCCCATAATACTTATTAATAAAATGAACAGGTCTATTAGGCTAAATACTTGCCATTGTAGTATGTAATTTCTGGAGGGTGAAATGTACCTAAGATCTTTATGGAATGTTGTCAACTGATGAAAATTAAAAGTATGTTGCATAGAAATTGATCCTAATTTCACATAGAAAAATTTCTATGTGACCAGAATGCACTTTTTTGGGGGTCAGTTTCTATAGAGAATGCTTGGTCAGTTTGTACATGATAATAGTCCAGTGCTAATAAAAGCCTTTTAAAAATGAGCATTAGAATTTAGACAAACTTTTATAAACTGGATATGTTGTTAGAATTGCTAAATACAATTAAATAGTAGCCAGTTACCTAATGAAAGAAAATGTATTATAGATGGAAAATTATTGGTTATGTATAAGATTTAAGGATCATGATGGATAAAAACCTGATTAAGTAATGTACTGTTTTTTAAAAGGTAACTCATTGGGTTAAATATTATAACATGTGTCAACCATGAGGTCATCTTTCCATACTATTCAGCATGGGTCTTTCCTTACCTAAGGTCATTGTGTAACTTGGGGCTTTACAAATTGAATAGGTATTTTGAAACCCTATGGAAGTTTTAATTTTTTAAATTAGAAATTTAAAGGAACTGAAATTGTTCCTTTAAATTTCTGAGAGAAGAGAGAGGTAGACACTTAATAATGACTGTTGTCAAGCCCAGCCAGACAGAAATGACTAAGTGTTTTCTTCTGTTTATGAAAACAAAATGTAAATGTTACACAAAAGGAAATATAAAGGAAAGAAATTCCTGACCATGTATGTTAAGTCTCTATAAGGAGGATTTATAAACATTTTATTTATATACTCGATGCCCAGTGCATGAATTTGTGTACCAGTGGGGTCCCTAGGCCTGGCCTGTGGGATCGGACTAAAACAAGCTCTCCAACATCCCCCGAGTGGTCCTGGATTGGGAGAGGACACAGGCCAGGCCTAGAGACCCCACCAGTGCACGATCCTGGCTGGGGAGGGACGTGGGAGGTTGGATAGTTGGGCACGGACCGTGGGAGGGTTCCAGGGTGTGTCTTGCCCATCTTGCTCAATCCCGATTGGCTGGACCCCAGCAGCAAGCTAACCTACTGGTCAGAACGTCTGCCCTCTGGTGGTCAGTGCACATCATAGCGACTGGTCAACTAGGTTGACTGGCTGCCTCAGTGGACATCATAGCACACAGTTGAGTGGTCCTAGCATATCATTAGCATATTACGCTTTAATTGGTTGAACAGGCGACTGGTTGACCAGACACTTAGCATATTAGGCTTTTATAATATAGGGTATCCTTAATATTTATAAGGATTTTCTCCTAGGAGTGAAAGCGTAAATAGGTCTTTAAATGTTCATAAAATGTACCAGGTTTTTCAGATGTATCCTTTTGGTTTCAATGAGACTAGAATAAAAACAAAGGAAAAGGGTGAGTAAATATTGTTTGGCATTATCAGAAGAGAAATTAAAAATGTAGACCTTGCAGATAATAAGGTCACATTATCTTTGTGATACCAACAATATATATATTTCTGTTGATTTCAGAGAGGAAGGGAGAGAGAGATAGAAACATTAATGAGAAAACTATTGATTGGCTGCCTCCTTTACCCCCTCCTTCCCCCAACTAGGGCCTGAGCCCGCAACCCAGGCACATGCCCAATACTGGAATCGAACCTGGGGCCCTTCAGTCCGCAGGTTGACACTCCATCCACTGAGCAAAACAAGCTAGGGTCCAACAACACAATATTTATATGTATATTTACAATATGTGTGGCAGTCGTGGTAAGATTCAAGGAAGTATAAGATAATACCTTTCTCATCAAGGTGATTTTATTATTGTTAGTATCACAGGTAAAATGTTAAGTAACCACACAAGAAGGTTTAATTAAATACTAGATAAGTGATACTATTATAGTCAGAGTTAGTATATGTGAGATAAGAATAAATGAATGTTTTATATTTTTGCCTTTTGCCATTAATATGTCATGTTTAACTTCTATGTGTCTTAGTTTCATCATCTGTTAAAGGGGATAAAAGTCATCTATCACATCAGATTGTTGAGGATGAAATGAATTTGTGCATGTAAAGGGCTTAGAACATTGCCCAGCACACAGCAAGTACTCAATGGCTATCTCTTGTTACTCTTGTTCTTGTAAGACAAAATGTGAACAATTTGGGAATATTGGAGACTGACGTTGCTGAAAGAGGCTTCCGAGTTGAGGAATAGTAGAAAATAGGATCAGTCAGAGAGCGAGACCAGACTAGTGAGCCTTGACGCGTCAGCCTGTTGAGCTGCTCCAAAGTGGCAGTAAGATTTTACTCATATACCAAAGCTACCAATTGATAGTGATTTCTGCATTAAGGAAGCTTGATCTGTGTCTGATCTCAGTAGCAAAGAAGGCTATGTACTGTAGGAATTGTTGGTTAGCAGTATTTATTGTGTGTGTGAAAGGGGATGGATGGTGGTGCCAGACTTGCTGCTCAAGGTTGCCTCTCTAACAGTTGGCTGCCAAACACCAAACACTGTTTTTATTTTTCACCCTTTTTCATAAAAGTAAAAATTTTCTTATTTCTTTTGGTTATGATGAGCAGATACTGTTCTAGATCTTTACAAAAGCAAAGAGGTGTATCATGAACTTTTGAAAAAACTTGGGATACCTGTGGGTTTAACATGGTTCCCTCCCTCCCCCCAAAGGAGTAGTGTAAATGTTATTTGATTGGTGTGCAGATTACTTGATCAGTTTGCAAAACACTGTTCTCTATTGATCAGAATTCATTTCTGTGTTTTATATAAAGTATGTCCTTGATTTATTTATAGTTAAACAGCTTTGTTTTTGTTATAACATCCAAATGAGTTTAGAGCACACTAAGTTTATAATCTTTCTTAATCTTTGTCCTATGTTAGCATTTCTATCACTTTTCCCCTCATTTGAGATCTGTTCATTTAGGGCTGACTCATTTTTATTTTTGTTACAGTAGTTGTCTTCTTTTCTATTTCTCCTTGATTGCTGACACACTCACTCTTTTACTTCAGAACACTTGACTCTCGGAAATATAGGGTCATTGCATATTACTGATTTGCTAGGATTAATTGTGCTCCGATCAGGAATCGAACCCACCGGGAATAGAACCAGCTACTTCTCTGTTCATGGGATAACACTCTACCAATTGAGCCACACTGGCCAGGGCTAATTCAGCCAGTGTTTTTTTCAAAAAGTACTACCACTATGTATAAGAGATGGTAATCGTGATTACATCTTACTACATCTTCCCGTTTAATGTCTGCATTTTTTTTTCATGGATAATTATATTTGTTTGTGGATTGAAAATATATTAGATTAAAAGGAATTTAAGCCAATACAGGCAAAAAAAACAAAACAAAAAAAAAACCAAAACCAACCCTTATTGATAGAATAATTCTTTGTTACTACGTGGCACTGACTTACGGACATGTCACTAACCATTTCTAAATCCTTCATAGAACTTATTCCTTATGAAGAATTCAAATCAATCCTTTTAAAACAATGTCTGGAACTTTTTGGAAAAGATGGAGGTGGGCTCACAAAAGGGGAAATGGGAGGATGAATAATTAAAGAGCAAGGCTCAAGAAATTCCCTGCCTTTTAAACGTACTTAATGTATTTGTTCGGTTTCTGAATTATATGTTGTAAGAATATAGAATTCTAACATCATTATTTTCCATGTTTTGACCAGTATCAAATATTTTGTGGCAGAATCTTAATGATAGTGCTACAGCTCTACTACCATGAATAATAATAGGTTTCTGTGTACTAGCTGCATACCCACTGATCCAGAGCCCGTGACCTTAGCAAAGGTAAGCACATCCCAGATTGCAGTGTGAGATAGTTGAAGATTGATCTGCTTTGGTAATTGTCTAAATTTCTCTTATCTGTTTTTAATGAGCATGCTCAATTGCATGAATCTAGCCATGACATTAGACTGCATTCTCTTTTAGATGTGTAATTGGAAGCTTCTGAAAAAGGAAGGTTGAGTTTTAAGTTAGTAGATATATGTTTTAGGACAGTGTCTTGATTTTTTGAGTGATTTTCAGGAATGCCAAAAAAATAATTACTCCAGTTTTTAATGGTACCTATACTATGCTAATACTGAAGGCTGAAATTTATCACAGAACTAAATGCTTAATAAATTCCTGTGCATAACTGATTGTTCAACATGCTTTGTTGGGTGGCTTGACATTTCAGGATATTATGTCTTCTTCTTCTTCTTCTTCTTCTTCTTCTTCTTCTTCTTCTTTTTTTTTTTTTTTTTAACTACAGAGCTTTATTTTAAAGTTTAAGTTGTTTTAGTAAGATTTGTTTTAGTGGCAAAAGATAGACTCAGTTTACCTCAAATAATGGGAAATTTATTGTAAGTGTACTCTATCATCAATTATTTGATGAATTACAAGTGGCAAAGGACAGACTCACTTTTTCCATTCATTTGTTAAGTCATCAAAACTTTATTTAGTTTTTCCTGTGAGATAGGCATTGTTCTGAATTTTGGAGATAAAACTTTGAGCAAAATAGATATCCTGCCCTCATGGAGTTAACACTTTTTTAGAAAGACAGTGAACAGTTTGTGTGCAGGTAGATATATACACTCACATGACTGCTGGAACAGATAAGTGATATGTTAAAAGTAATCAGGCTAACACATAGTCAGTGACCAGATAGGGTGAAGTCTAGTTAAGAAAGAACTCCCCAAAGAAATGCTATTTGGTTATAGATCTCAGTGATGAGAGTGAGCCAAGGAAATGTCTGGGTGAAGTATATTCCAGGGTTAGGGATCAGGTAGGCTAACATTCTTAAGTTTAGCATGACCTCCAAGTATTTGGGGGACTGTAAGAAAGTCAATATAGCTTGAAGGTTATAAGGGATTGGAGCAGGGTGCCGGGGGGTGGGGGGGGGGGAGAAGGTGGCAGGAGACAAATGGATCAGTGATATGTACAGAGGCAGGGCTACATCTCATAGGATCGTTCAAGGCTTGTTAAAGAGTTTGGGATTTATTGTAAGTATAATGTAAGTATGTTGCAACTCTAACTCTATTTAAGAGTTTTGAGCAACATTGTGCAGTGATTTATCTTTGGAAAATATTTTAGATACTGTATGGATATTAGGCTCTTAAAGAAGAGGGGCAAGAATATAGCTGGAAGCCTGTCCAGGTGAGAGGGAGAGGTAGCAGAGAGGTCTGATTTATGATATAGTTTGAAGGAATAACTGATAGGATTTGCTGTTAGGTTGGATTCAGGGAGTTGATAGGTGTGTGGGATAAGAATTAGGATGGTTCCTAGGTGTTATGCACCTGTAGCGTTAAAATGTCTTGAAAATGGAAGTAATGAGATTAAAAAAAAAAGTCAGAACAGGCTCAATGTGTGTGTGTGTGTGTGTGTGTGTGTGTGTGTGTGTGTGAGAGAGAGAGTAATGAAAAAAAGATTGAAAAATACTGCAATCACGATGCAAACAGGTGAAGAACTTAGTGCTGAAAGGTCAAGAAGCAGAGGGGAAGTCAGAAAAGAAGGAAGAATAAATGAATAGTTATAGATATGAGGGGAATCAGTTAGATATGTAGGGTCCTAACAGCATATGAAGGACACATTTTAAGAAAGAGGATATAGTCATTGTCAACAGCTCAAGAAATTCACATGAGATGCAGAGACCTCACCATAGGACTAGCAAAGTACAAGTTAAGTTTGTTTGCTGAAGCAGTTGCACTAGTGGTGGAAGTGAAAGTCTGGTTGAGGTGGATTGAAGAGGAAGTGAAAACAGTAAATATTGTTGACTTTCAAAAGACGGAGAAGAGAAACAGAGCTGTGATACCTAAAGACAAATTTGATGTAGAGGAAGGTTTTATTTTCTAAAAGATGGAAGATTTTACAGCATGTTTATATATTAATGGAATGGCCCAGTTGAGAAAATCAAACTCTCTTAATTGAAATACTATCCTTATTTAATGGAATGGTATAGCTATGTAGTCAGGGGTTGAATCTATTCTGGTTATCTGTTTCTCTCTCTGTTTCTTTCTGAACTTTGATTTTATTTTTTTCTATTGCATTTCCTAGAGACTAGCACTGTGGCTGCTGGAAGTTTTAGGCTTATGTTTTTCCAACATCATGCGAAAGAGAAATAGGGCGTCTTCCCTGCCTGCTCTAGTTAGAAAAAAATCAGGAAGTAACTGGCGTAGGTTATGTGGTTATACCGAGACCTGTCACTGTGACCCCAGAATGGAGGCCTATGATTGCTTCATCCCTTGCCGCCTCTCACTGGCCATCATGAGCTTTGTCTTAGATGAGAGAGAGGAGAAGGAGTCCCTAGCAGACAAACAGCCATAACAGATTGATGAGCATGAAAAAGGAGAATTTGAGGATAGTAGCTAGAAGAAAAGCTTCAAAGGCTATTCTGCATCCAGAGGTGGGTTTGTGGGGTCTGGTAGCATGGTCACATGATATAAAACATAGCTATTCCTTCAGAAAAATCTGATATGTTGTTGACACTTGCAGTGAAAAACTTCTGGACGAAAAATGGATTTTCTCATGGACTTTTTTTTTGTCCCACTCTGAATTTTATGTTAATTGAATACATCATTTTACAAATATAGATGTCTTATTAAATCCCAAATTAATATATTAAAGAAATAAGCTAATATAACTCCCAACACTGGAAACTATATCAGTAAATTTTGTGCCACCTCACCTCTTTTTCAAAATCTTCCTGGCTAGTATGTATGGATTTTCATTACTGCACGGCATATTTAATTTGACAAAATGAAAACCTGATTGCATTCACCTAGGATCACTAGACATGTCTATACTGTATGAGAGGATCATAGATATTTTAAAAAGTATCCCAAGAGGAGCAGAAAATGAAATTTGAAGTGTTAAAAACTAGGCACTGTCTACTCTGAGAAATCTTGTGAATTAGATGATTAATACCCTCTGAAGGCAAATGGTGTTAATCACAATTAAGTAATATGTAAGAATATGAAATTCTCTTCCTAGTGTTGTTACACTTTATTGTGTGCTTGATAATGTGGAAGGTTTATGTAGTGCTGTGTCTTCACGTTGTCTTACAGTTCTTGTCATTTGAGTTATTCATGAATTTTTGCCAAGTGAGGCCATAGGGAAAAATAAAAATATAACAATAGAGAACCAATAAGTTTAAAGTTTATAAAGGAATTAATAAAATTGTCTAGGAGGATTTGCCTTTATGAAATGACAAAAAATTTTATTGACTTATAAGATGTACGTAATATCTTGCTGTTACCAATTCTACAAAAAGCAATACTTTTTTATGACCTAGGCTACCTTAAGATATGGTAGTTTTTTAGTTTACAGTGCTGTCTTTTCTATATTTTTAATGAAAAATTTGGGTAGTATTCTAAAAAAATTAATTTGGTATTAATATCAGTGTCTCTGATTTTTATTTACATTAATAGGAAACAAGAATCAGACTTCTGAAATGCCAAATTGCTACAATACATTATGGCATTTGTGTAGACTAAAAGCTTGTATAGACTACAAATGGCTGTAGGGTTTGTCTTCAAGAATATAAGAATTTGTTTATATTACAAATGAATTGGTTGGGCAAGAGTTAGATCATTTCTATTGACTTAGATTTGTCCATACTTCCTTTAAAATAAATAACCATTACTTAACTACAAATTATTTTGTTTGTATGGAAAACACATATAAGAAATAGCAATTTATAATTTAATAACAACTCTTAATTTCCTTATTTGTTAATAACCTGTTGGTTTGTCTCCACCACTGTCATGCCAAAGTAAGCAGAATTACTTTCTTCCTCATTGGCACAGCTGGGGCCTGAAGAAAAAACAAAAGGAAAACACTTTTGGATCTGGGAAAATAAGTCACTTGCAAGAGAACAAATCAATACAGAGGAATAGAACTTGGAATTAACAAATAGACAATTAGAAAAGGCAAAACAAACATGAAACAGGTTATTTTAACTCAGCCCATAAAAGTAGAGAAATAATAATGTTTTAGTATTTTAAACCAATATAATCACCACATTTCTAAAAAAGACTACTAGCATTTTAGATTATTCTAAAAGAATGCAACCGAAGACAATAGAAGATTGGGTTTTCTTTAAAGTCTAGTTTTCAAAATGTATCATAAATATATTTATAGTAGTTTATTAGTTCTTTACTAGATAAGCATCCTAAATACTAGAAGCTTTCCAATATTGTGAAATCTTACAATTTTTTTAACCTGGTACTATGTGAATATTGAAC